>NC_139045.1:20258546-23237437 GCF_965140915.1 Aythya marila | reverse complement strand
CGTCTTCCTCACTACTAAGGGCTAGTCTACTTTATTACTGACAGATATTAGCTAGCATTATGTGAATTTCAGGATCACTCATATCTGAAAGCAAGTGGCCATGGAGGGACACACTTGTTCTATGATGATTTTTCACTATTTGCAAAAATGGCAAGATCCCAATTCCAACGTGTAGCTTCATCAGATTGTTCCCACCTCTTTCTGCATTGTCTTCTGGGGTACAGGAGAGATCATTAGGCAACAGATAGATATATTCAAAAGTGGAGAAATAAAATATCACTGCTCTTAAACAGGTGCTTGTGAACTTGCGGATAAAGCTGTAATTACCTATGAAAGTTTCCTTGGCATCTTCTATCACCCTTTTTGTTAGATTAGTTTATCAAAAACTGTAATCAAATATAATGAGAAGATACAATCAATGTGGCTCCTGAGAGGTGGAGTTACCCAGTCATCCACATAATTTCAGGCTTGAATGTTGTGTTAGGAAATCAGAGGCCAAACGGGTAAGAGTATTTCAATCTGAGAACAGTAGCCAAAGCAGGAAAAAGGATTTAAACGAAGAGGACAGTTGTCACAATCCTAAGGAAAGTCAGCAGTTTATACAAAAATACAGGAAAATATAGCGGAAAGGGAAAACATCCTAAACAGACTAATTTACTTTGTGATGTCAGATGAAAGCAATGTTATATGATATAAGACTGTAAATATAACATGACTGTGCACCCCCAGTGGAGTTTGTAGACAGTTCTGTGCTTTAAAATGTGTAGCTTGGGTCTGCCTATCTTATTTTTGACTGCAGTGTGTTAACTTTGATCTCTTCTATATTACCATTTTGGTTTGCTTTCTTTTTTTTTGTTTCAGTCACCCCCTAGCATATTTTCTGACCTTTTTTTTTTTTTTTTCCACATTGTGACACATAGTGTCTGGTATTTAAATTATTACTGAAAGATATTCTGGCATAAAATCTCCATTTAATTAGTTTGGGCAAGCATATTAATTTCTCTAAGAAGTCTCAGGAATCCAATCCCCACTTTGATTTTGATCTTTGCCTCATTCCCTCCACTTATTTTTTTATATATATTTATTTTTTCTGTGATCCTTTCAGTAAATAGAACAGACTCTAGTAGCTGAAGGACATTTTTGACCTCTAGAAATGCAAAGTTAGATAAATCTAGGGATGTATAACATGTACATGTAATAAAATATGCTTCAAGGACTTCGCAAACATCTTTTATATCTCTATCAAGAAAATACTAAAATGAGATAATGACTGACAAGTTCACAAGCACAAAATCTGCAGTGCACATGGGGTTTTAAATACCTGCTTCAGCTCTCTGCCATGTGGTTGATTTAGACACATGATGTGATTTATTTAAAGGGACACAATCAACTTGAAAATAACAGTGCTGTCTGAAAAATTGTTACTGAGTGTAATTATAAGTAGCAACCAAGATTACTATAATTGAAAAAAGTTAATGAAAAAAATCTCTGCTTTTTTTGATTGGTTTACTTTGTGCATTTGACAGCTCTCTGTAATAATTATAATACCTACCTTTTATACAGCACTTTTCATCAGTAGACCACAGAAGCTTTGCAAAAATATGGTCCATTTCCCATTATGTATAGACAGCTTCACTGTTTCCTGCACAGTCTGTCAATTTCTTCCTGTCTAAAAGACTTTTATAAACATCAACTCAGAATCAAGAAGAAATCCAAGACAGTTTATGAAATGACAAATGTACTCTTTAAGAAAAGATTGCTATCAGCTCGGTTTAATTAGCCACACTATAAAGAAAAGGTTGAAAAATATCTTTGAGACTGTAAAATCGGAATAAGAAGTTGATCATTTAGTATCTTAATAATTTAAAATCTGTCTCAGATTTCTGGTGTTAAGTTATTTTCTGCATTCCATTAAACTCTTTTCGTGTTGCATTAGGTATTCAAGAGGAGAACATCACAAACCACTATGAAAACTAACATATGCGTGTTAGAAATGAATTGACTGGGCATCACTTATGTTTGTAAAGACAAAGATACCTAGAAACAAAGGCTTTTCCTTCTTTCACATGAAACTAATATTTTCTTTCTCCTCTTTCTCTGTATTTCCTAATTTAGAATCTTAAGCTCTTAATTGTTTGCTGCTATTGTGTGCAAAATCTTGTATTTCCAAATTTCAGTTAGAAAATATCTTGCCTCTTGAATGTGAAGTTTGTGAAGATTGTTACTATTGTGGCAGAATGCACGTTAAATGCTTCTGAGCTGTTCAAGTGGTGAAATAAATACATGGAACAATGTTTGGTACCTTTTGCTTTTCAAAAGACTTTAGATCTCATAACTACACTCTCTTAAAAGCTTTTGCCATACACTCAGCAGCATATTCTGCTTTTTTGTTAGATTCATCTTTTTGGCCTAGTTTTCAAACTATATTTTAACTCAAACTCAAACTCTTTTCCCTTTCCTTCTATTTGCTGAAGCTAGCAATCCCATGCTGAGTAAATAATCTATAGTCCATGATCTACTATCCTATCAGCCTTGTTATCCTGGCTCCAAACCCCAAAATGTTGGATATCTAGCTGATAAGTATTCCCAGGAAGGCTTCCTAATGACCTTCCCCACTGGTTACTATCATCATTGCTTATACACAGATAGAACTACCTTGTAATACACTGACTATATTTGGAAAAATTAATTGGGAGTTCTTATGGTGTTTTTGTTAGGAAAAGTGACGTTTTTGAAGTTAAGAAAAATATCCCAATTCTCTGTCTTTCATTAGATATAGCAAAACATTGCAGGAGAAAATATATTCCCAGATGTAATGGTACTTCATTCTCTTGCAATAAAAGCAGCTTGGGATCCAAATCAATCAGCAGATGAGATTATTGCAGTCATTTGGCTGTCCTGCCATTTTTAAAACACATTTTGACTGCATTTATAAAGCATTTAATATATGCTTAAGTGTGGCGCAAACATACCATTACTTATTAAATTACAGAACATAATGAAAAAAAGGTTTATACATACATTAAATATGAGGGGAATGAAAATTACACTCTGCAATTGATAAAATGTTATTTCAGTTCAGCTGGGAAACCTACATATAAACCTTACACCTTTAGTAATCTGATTTGAAAAAAATGTGAAGTCTTATGGGAAAGATTTTTTTTCTGGGCTAGATAGAAGAATTTATAACTCAGCCACTAAGGGTTTAACAAAATGTCCTTCTTCAGGTATAAGAATAAGTGGTGCGGTTCTTTTAGTATTTTATGCTGTCTCTGGATAAATGCAAAACTAACAAGCATGCAAGAAGTGAAGAGAACCAAATCATTCTGCACTGCTGACATCCAGACATGCAGGCAATATCATTCCATTTGTGTGTTTATGAAACGGATTTCCAAATTGAGTCTGCACTTATGTCTAGGTCAGCCAGCTAGACCTTAAGTGTGTCTTTAATGATGCACTGGACATAGGTGTGGATTCAGGGTTTTCTGAATAGCTCCTTTATTTGAGCCTTTTACAAATAAAAAAAATCAGTTTTCTTGGATGTCATTTAACCAGTTCCCTTTCCTATTAGTCAGGAGATTAGAAAACACTGAAAAAGGTCAGTTATATGCAAATTGGCGTACTAATTACACTGCTAGCTATTCAGCTATGGTAACAGATAGATTGCTTTCACCTGAGAGCAATGAATTCCATGTTTAAAGCTGGAAAATGTGATAGGTGAAAAACCTAAGGAAAGGTAATTAGTTGAGTATAATTTGCTAAAATGAGTCACAAGTAGGGCTAGACTGGTACACTAGAAAGGGTTTCCTGAGTGCCAGGACCAAGGCTGAGGTGGCACACTGAGGTGCTGCCTGACACACTGCATTTTCAGTGTGGATGTGGTAGCAAGCCACAGCACGTTCACACACAGCAAGTTCAGCAGCAAGCACTTTGCATGTGCAGGATGGATGCTTCAAAGTTGAACATCTGCAAATCTATTAGTGACAAAAATGCCACATGGTTGTATAGTGTTAGAATAATATCACTGCAAACTAGGCTGCTGTCCTTCCCTTTTTACCCTGTCTCATATCATAATGTTGATTTACTCAAATGGTGGAATGGCAAAAAATCTTGACCACACCAACATCACTGTCTTCGGCTCTTTCAGACATGCATAATCTTTGGAAGCATGAGAAAGGAGCATGAACTGAACCTCCAATGAATCTGAAGAGACTTTCTTTGTGCTGCACTTTTTTTGGAGAACAATTATGTTAAGAATTCATTAATTCCTTATATCCAGGAAAGCTGATCAGGATCTGACCATAACATTGACCTTACCTGTGAAAAGTGCAGCACAGAGGGCAATACTCTGACCAATCAGTCAGCTACGTCAGAGTAGACCTATAAACATAAATGTTATATTCAATAGTGAAATGTGTCCTAGTGAGATTCTATTTTGTAAGGATGAACTGGAACAAGCTGCAATTATTTTGGTAGGATGTTCAGAGAAATTCTTTCAAAGAATTAATTTGTTGAAAGTGATGAGATATTTTTTGAGAGCTTTTCAGATTTTTATTTTCTTATTTTTATTTTTACATTGTTGAAAAGACACAGAAGCAAGTGAATAATTGGCAGAACATGGGATGTGTAACATGCTGTGTGAGAACTAGATTTGTTCAAATCATCAGGTGTCAGAAATTAGTCCCTATACTGGGACCTTACAATTGAAAATGTAACGAAATAAATTGAACCAGGTTAACTTGTGTTCTCTCCTCTATTTAAGTGTGGTGAGAAACATATTTTAAGCTATACAGTTGCTCAGTTGAGCTTTTTTATTATTATTATTATTTTCCTGAAATAAGCGTTCTTAAGGAGCAATCTTTTATTGAAGTTGTAAATATGATTTGGGGTGTGTTTTCAGGGCTAGCCTCCAAGATTAAGATCTCTTAGACTCCCTGTGTTTAAGAATTCAAGGAACCAAGGAACACAGAATAGTAACTTACTAACTTTACTTACCTCTGGGGATGGGAAGGGTGGGGGAAAGGGCTAGGGAAAAGCAGCTACATACCCATAAATATAAAATAATAACAGAAATCTAATTGTGATTGATGGAAGGATTTCAGACAGTTCTTAAAAACAAACAAAAATACAACAACAAAAAAACTAAGGGAGAGACTGATCACACTCTTCTAACTACTGCAAAACGTTAAAAACTGAGAAAACTGATTTCCGAAGGAAGTTCACTGATATAAGAATTGCTCTTGCAGATGAGAACAAACTTCAAGTTGTGAAGGCTCTATTGCCTTGCAGTTGCCAAGTGAGTACAAAAGGCAGATGAAATGCTACATCTCAGGCTAGTATCAATTCACAATCTCTTTCCATGTGATTTTGCTATTTTATTGAGTTAAAGGCATCAAAAAATCTGTTTTTCTCTTTTTCCCAGAGTTTTCATTCTTTGTTTTTGTTTCATGAAGGTTTTATTTTCAGCCCTGAATGCAAAGCCCAGATAAGGAATTTCTTTCACTTTATTCCTGCAATTGCTTTAATCTGACAGAATATTGGTTCCAATATATGATTTCTTTGGCAAGGGACTGTGCCACATTTTTTCCTTTCCAACATTCCACCTTCTCAATAGACACTCTGTATCCTGGTTCTCAAAAAAGGGGATATGACCTAAATATTATTTCATGTTTCTGAAGCAGACAGCAACAAAAGACGCCAAACTTTGACAAACACATTTTTGGAAAACACAATTATGCTATGAACAGTTGTTTTACCTCAAATACACTGCCCAACAGAAGAAAAAAATATATTTAATTTTAAAGAAAGTAAATAATTTAATAATTTAATCATTTTTAAAGAAAGTAAATAATTTATCTACCAGGTCTCACTGATTTGTGGAGATATTGGATAATCTGAGGCTTGGTATTAACATGTACTTTTCAGTGACTAATGGTTGCAAAGGCACACATTAATTCATGTTTAAGATATACTTCTATTGATGCTATCATCATTATCATTAATATTGACTTTTCAAAGCATCTACAAATTATATTTCTGGACCAGCTTATCATTGTATTTAGGTTATATATATATATATTTATACATTTATACATATATACACGTGTATATATATATACATATGAATGAACCATAAATATTGATCAGATGATATTCACTTGAAAACCATAAAAGCCTGATGTAAAAATGTTTATATATATATCAAGATGAGATTCATGTCTCCTGACATTCCCTAACAATTTCAAACTTAATGATATATTTCAGTAAGATAATTTTGATCTCCAAATAGAAAATAAAAATTTAATCTCTTGTCCCAAAGTACTGTTCATTCACATTTCCCATTTAGTATTCAAGCTTCTAGCTCCAGGGTCACCCATTTAAAAAAGATCTTTTTCCTAGCCTACTTTCTGGTAGGCAAAACTTTAAATTTGACAGAGATGACTAGGAGCAGTCTTGCAGCCATCATCTGTTATATAGCTTCTTACCTTATTTTCTTGCTTTCTAGAGAGTAAATTCCTCCAATATTTCCCTTTCTCTTACTGTTTGGGGCATAGTATACATTTGAACAGCATGTTTATACATGTATGTGAGGAGAAAGTGTGACAGCAGTGACAGAAGTGGGGGTTGCAAAGTTTTACTTATTTAAGAAATAGTAGTTGGTTTAAGAGATCAAGATTTTTTTCCGTGTTTTTTAGTGTCTGTCAGTGGGGCAAGTAGACTGGGATCTAATGTATATGAAACAAAGTTCTGTGGGAGTTCTGCAGGCATAAATGTATATAAGCTGTCAATGTTCTCAGAGTCAAGAAAAACAAATCTGTATAATAAATCAAAAAACAGTGGTTGGTGAATGATGACAGTGACTAATGTGTGGATATTTTGATTAATAGAATCTCACTGTATGTGCACATGCTCTTACACACACTCATGCACTTTTTTTGGCATGAGAAATGCTTTCCCATCTTTGCTCTCAGCCTGAGCCATTGTGCATATGTTATACAGTCATCTATTTTTACCCTCTTGTCTATGGAGTTCACAAACATTATGAATGTGGGTAATAGAGTGAGTACTCCTTGTTTTAAGGTAAGAGTTGATGAGGTGTTTTAAATGTTCCTGATTGCATCCATCATGCAGATGAAGATGTCCGTTACAAATGCATATAATCAAATCTTACAGTCAGAAATCTAAATTGTTTGAACATGTAGAAGGTAGACCACTGTTTTTACAAAGCCTTTTTTAACAGCTGAGATTTGTAATAAATATGATGGCCAGTGTATGATCAGATAATTTTATACTTTTAGTGAATAGTGAGATTCATTTAAGTTAAACAGTTAAAACAGTATATTTTCTGCAAGGAAGATGGCTGTAGGGAACAATGATTGATTCCCACAAAAGATGGTCTACTTTTGAAATATGTAGAACTTGTGGGTGATAATAAGAATAGTGGTATTGTTCAGATGTAAAATAAATAAACAAATAAATAAAAGATAAATGTCCCTATGGAAAAACTCCCAGTTACTTGTTTACAGTCATATCTTTTGAGGTATTATTATATTCTCTCTTTATAGAAAAATTGAGATTTAAGATTCATGGACAACAATTGTTTTCTGTTTTTACTTTAGTTTTATATTTTCCTAAAGTTGCTATTTACAGTAGACTCATTCCATGTTTACATTTGGTGTGACTTGAAGAAGAAGTCCCTTACATGTCTTTATGAGCTTCAGGAAACTTGGTTAAGCTGATAATCCCCTGTATTTTCAGATGAGATAGGAAGATGATTTGTAAGGTTCTCCATTTCATCAAACATGTTTTCCAAAATCTCTTAAGACTAAACTCTATGTCTATGTATCTATTTCTTGAAATCTTGCAATATGACATCAGGTGCTTTAGTAAAATCCAGTTCTGAAGACATTTGGCATGTGATAATTTTTTCCTTCTTGTGAACTTTAAAGTATTGTCATTTCTTTGGTGTGAGAAGGCTGATAACAGTTGACTCAGATGGTTGATATACTATTCCCAGTGCATTCTGCATCAGCAACCTTTAGGGTAAGTATGAATTCAGACTAACAATAGTTCAGGTCCTCTCAGACATACCACTTCTGAAGCAAATCCAGAATGGATACTTTAGATTATGGAGATATTTAAGAGTAAGGGAGGCAGTGAGTAGGAGCATAGAGTAGTCTGGCTTAATTTTGTATAACATATCTGGAGTTATACAAAATTATACTCTTCTCACTGTGAAGATAGTAATTTGTTGAAAGGAGATTCAGCAGGGGGAGGAAAAATAGGCAGGCTGAAAGAATTCTGGTGCTCTCTATTTGGGAATTAAACATATATATATATATATATATATATATATATATATATATATATATATAAGTAAAATTATATATATTTTTTCCTGTTTCTCTCTTTTCCTAGTCTTTTTTGTTCATTTGATTGAAACAGCTAGGGAGGTCAATGGACCCCATGATATATAGCTTGACTATGTTACCTTATATGTTTTGAAATAAAGCTGTTGTTTAGCAATATGGCCATAATTCATCAAATGGAAAAAAAAATATGCTCTGTGGTACTTGACTACTCTTGCTTCTGAGCACCTTCATTTTTTGTTGAGCTGGTTTCAGGCCTAATATAAAGCCTTTCTTCTCAGAAGGCATGGCAGTTTTTCTTCACAAAGTGTGAAGACATATATATTCTACATCTTAGGTAGAACCCAGTGCTGCAGTTCAGTTTGATCATGGAAATGGTTCAGGATCATCTTAGAAGAGCTTGTGCTCTACTGTACATTAGGAGAGATAACACTTCAGTTCCCGATGCGATCATCAATCGCATGATGTGATTTCTCACACAATCATGTGAGAAATGTTTAACAGGCCTTTCCAACATGGACTGAATATCTTTTCTCTTTTTCTCTGTGAGATATAACTGGTTAATTTCATGTCTTGCCATAATTATATTGTCATGGCATAGATCCATTAACAACCTGGTGGTTCTGAATACTTTTCGCTTTCTCAGTATCTACTAAGAAATTAATGTTTGTTCTTTGTAAGCAGGTGTGAGACTATGAGTTATGCAGACTGTGGCCTCCGTGTAAGGAATAGATTTATTCTTGAAAGAAAGGACACGTTTGGTTCATGTTGGTATGAAGAACAGATGGGCAAATAAAATAGCAGTGAATTTGAATGCAGATGCTTAGTGGTAGTTCATTAACAATATTAATTTGTTCATGTAAAAATAACTAGGATTCTGTGTATTTCCTTTTCATGGAGATTAGGGTGAGCCTAATAGAGTAATCTACAGCTACAGATTACTATAACCTGCTGTATTTGTGGCTTACATACAGAGGCCATTAGCTTAATTCACACCATTGTGCACAAGAATGACAGGCGGTTATGTTGTCAGGGCTTGCAGGTCACCAGAGCAGTGCTGAATCTTAAGGTACAGACTGTTCATCTTCCTTGAGTGTGAGAAAGAAAAGATCTTTGCTGTAGCCAAGGTGCCTTTGGAAATACATGTTGTGGAGATCATATTTGCTCCAGCCAAGACCTGGTGATACAGTCAATAAAGAGTGAATACAAGTCAAAAACAGCCTATAACAAGCTTTGGCTCAATCCCAAAGAATAATTCACTCAAGAATGAGAGGGTCAGATGAAATTGAGGACATTTACCAAACAGTGCAGTGTAACGTAATTTTCCACCTGATCAGTGCTGCAGAGAAGAATAAAGAGCAACAGTTGCAGCACAAGTCCAGTGCAGTAGTTCATCTACTTCGGACCAGAAAAGAGTACGGTGGGTTTGCAACAGATAAATTTTGCTTAAACAGAGAAATACAAAAGCCATATCTCCTCATCATGTTAAGGAACAAAATGAAAGTTCAAACAGCAAAGCAGTAGTCTGTGACAACTTTTGTCAGAACGATAAAATAGTAGCTGCTTTATGTTTTAGTAAAAACATTTTTTCTAATTTTCCCTAATTTACTTTCTTAATTAGTTATTCTTAATCTCAGTTTCTCCTTCTTTAGTTTAGGAAGGCTGCAAAACCAGAGATAATTTTATTCTGAAAATATCCTGAAGATGGCACAGTAAGCACATGCTGCTGTACAGTTTGCTTAAGGTCATACTGTAAGATGAATTTTGCTAAAACAAGAATCCTTTGGAGAAGCTCTTTAAAACCAGAATGAGAAGAGAAATTTAAACCTTTTTAAGTGCAGTCTATCAATAAAACTATTTTACAAGTGGAACACAGCTGTTAATTTCATACTTCCTAGAATATTAAAATAAATGGCTGGGCAGACAGGGACCTGTCATAGTCAGGTGTTATCAGCAAGAGTTGTTTGGTGGTTTTTTTTTTTTTTTTTTTTTTTTTTTTTTTTTTTTTTATCAACACATTTCCTTTGTAATTGTAAAATAACTGAGAACCTCATCTGTTATCTCCTGCATAACATATAATCTACATCTAAATGCCAATTTTTATGAGGCCCATTATGACTTTGGAGAAGAAAAGATTACTTGCACAATCTCTGTTTTATTAAAATATAAGAAATATTGTGGGACATTTTTATTAAAAAAAGAAAATACTGAGTGTCATGTTTTATTAGTAAATGAATAAATCTATATTATAGATGAATTAACCATAAATTTTCTCTCCCCAACTTTCTTAGGTACCCTGCTAATACAGAGTTTATAAAACATGGGAGTAATTTCACAAATGTACTATAGCTAAGGGTGGTTCAACTCATATTCTATACTTGGATTTTCAAAATGTTTTTTTAACAAAGGCCCTGCACTGAAAGCTCACATAGAATCAAAGTTGTTGTATGGCAAGGGGGGAAACTCCCTTTGTGGATTGTTATATGAGAGGTAGAAAAGAAAGAGTGTAGGATAAACGACCTGTTCTAGAAGGGTAAAAGGTTGTCAGTGGAGACCTACAGGAGCCTTTACTGACACCTCTGGTCTTTCACATATCCATAAATGATGAAGAAAGGGAGAAGGAAGTAAGTTGACAAAATTTGCTTGTCAAATAAAAATGAAAGGCAGTGCTGGATAGCTGCGGAAGAGTCCCCAAATTTTCAGTGACTGAACAGTGAAAGGATAGCTGAAGACCAATATGAGTATTTACATTCCATATGATTTGCATGGGGAAGCTAACTGGAACTGTGTTCAGTAATGTTTTATGTTAGCTATTACCACTCAGGAAGGAGGTATTGTCAGTATCTCCAGTAGTGTACAGATATTGTAAAATGTTGTTTCCTGCTGTCATCTCCATTACAAGTTGATAACAAGCAAAATCAGGGCTACATACACAAAGGAAAAGGCCATCTGAAAGAAGGCTCCATATTGAAGTCATATCTGGCATGTATGAAAGATTTTCTTAGTTGCCATCTACTGTGGCAGTTGTATGGACTCCTAGGAGTGGAATTCATCTAATGTAATTGATACAAATATTAGGTGTCTAATTTAAATATCTGTATTTAGTCTCCTTTTATTGCCAATATAGATAGCCATGCTCTTTCACTGTGTGATTCATCCCATCTTGAGTCTAAATAGATGAAATGCTCTACTCCTCTCTGTGGTCAGTATAGAGAACCAAGACATACTGTAACTTTACTGTAACTCACATTTATGCAACTACAGTCAATTAAATGAATCAAGTGTCTTAAATTTCCTCTGAATATACACCTAGGCTCTGATTTTACCCACAGGCCTGTTATAGTATAGGAACATAAACTGTTGCATCCTTTTTTTTTTTTTTTAAATTATTTTTTATTATTATTTCTTCTTCTCTTCCACCTATTTATCTGCCTCCATGCTGAAAAATGCATTCAGTCTACTTGTTCCCACCTGTGTATTGTAAATCTCTGAGCCTTTCTGCATGCTCTCACAGCTGATTGAGACTATTCTGTTTGTCAGGTTAGTGAAGTGATTCCAGCCAAATCACATTCTTTGGGACGTGATAACTAATTGTCTGTTTTATAGCAGAATCAAAGTAGCACTGCCCCACACCTGAGGGTGTGTAAAAGTGAGAAAGGATGAGAGGAGGGAGGAGAGAGAATGGGAACTTCTTCAGCTGGCTTCCTCACTGAAACCAGTGTACTGTAGGCTCTTGACTGCAATGAGCAGTGCTTAAGTGCCTTTCTGGTGCTTAATCCCAGCCAGGGCATTCTCGGTGGAGCCTCTTTTAATCTCTCCTCTAGGAGCTTTTTCTCTTTGTGTAAATATTCATTGGAGCACTGACTGAAATGCTGGCTTCCCAGGAGAACGGAGTACCCACAAGACTGCATCATCTTTCTCACTCTGCAGGCTCATGTATTTATTTCTGTATTTTAAATGCAGTGAAACAGCTTCAGAGAAAGAGGCTGAGGGATCCCATTTACAGGGCATCCGCTTGCCCCAGGAAGAGGGGAATGTGGTTGTTTTTATCCATGCCAATGATTCTAATGTATGATTTGTATAGCCTATATGAATGCTATAACCACCAGACATTGAATGCTAGTGCGTATATTGAACCTATATCTAAATTTTTGGAAGAGAAATGGCTTAGGACATTAGGTCCAAGAAAGATTCCTGACAGTGGATGATAAAAGGGAGAACAGACTTATTCCACCAGATCCTTATTAGGGGATGGAATTTGTTCTTCCCCATCATCTTGGTGTTTCCTATAAGCTGGTATAAACAGCCCTCTTTCCAGTGCAAAGGTTTTGTTGAATCTCTCTCCATAAAGCTAATTCTCCATCTGGTTTATATTTTTCTTACCATGAGTGCCTGGTTGAAGGCTGTGAACTCTCCCAGGTGGTTGGAGCTGGAGAGGAAATGCCACTCTGAGTAGAAGAAATGCACAGTGGACAGTAAGACTATGAGAGCCACCCAGAGTCATGCTCCAAATGGGTGCTAGTTCACACAGGCTGTGAATATAGGGCTTTTCCTCCTTTCCTTTTCACTGGCCACTTTGTGCAGTTCTGCAGGCCATATTTCTCTTTATATTTTTTTTAGAGCTTCAAATGGTTACCTATGTTTATGGATATAAACATAGTCCTCTGCAGGATATTTGTGTCAAGAATCAGGCTGCTCTGCAAGGCAAGGCTGGGAGTTGAGGGTGAGGGCTGGGAAGACAAGGATGCAACCCCTGAACAGGGCAAGTGGAGCGGTGTCAGTGATGCTGACCAGTGTCAGCCACAGCATACTGGTCATCAGCCACAGCTGTGGTGATGGGGCTGGGGCTGCTCTAGCATCATGCAGGGAATGGTTAGGATCAGTGAGGTACATGGCATGGACATAACATCAGCAAAGCTCAGGCAAGGATGAAGGGTGAGGGTCTTGGTTTAAACACAGCTCCTGAGCAAAGGAAGGAGGGCCAGGTTCCTGTTTAAGGAGGGCCAGGTTCCTGTTCCCCCCTCCCCCCCCCCAAGAAAACAATTGCTTTCACATTTTCTGCTCCATTATTAATGATTTTACCATCTCCACGTTATTCTCTTCTGTTCCATTGCCAGGTTTTCTTCTGTTCCTCTGAAGGTGACTGTAGTTAAGCTGCCTGCTTTTCATGGGAAATAACTACAACTGCCCATATGGACAATTAGGGCATTCCAGCTGTGTGTAGGGTGTAATTTCCAGCTGTGGGGTGGTAGTAAACTGTCGGGGGTGGTAATTTCTCAAACTGCTCCACATACATTCACAGCATATGTCTATGCCCTAAGGATTTTCAGTAAACTAACTGTAGTATTTGCAGTATTTAGAGCATTTATTATTTCAAATGCAAAAAGTAAAAGACAAAATTGCAGATTCTGAGGTAACTTAATCTTACTGTAAGCAAAACTGCCAAATATTTAAGGGCAACAGCTGTGGCTATTTTTTTTTGCTTGCAAGAATTTCTATTACCAGTTGAGAAGAGAGAAAACAAAATATTATGGAAAATTATACAATTCTGTAACACACTTCCTGAATCTACTTAAACTCTTCTGCTCGATTTTCCTAATCAATCAAGTTTGTTAATAATGCTGTTAAGATTTATAGTATAAACTGAGTACAGTGCAATTCTGGCAGACTTGTCAAGTCTTCCTGACAATTACTGTGTGTTAATACTAAAAATTTTGCATTAATGGATTTACTACGAATATTCAGTTTTATAACTCTATAGACTAATCTTGTGGCACGTTCCTTGCAGCCTGTCTCTTACAGTAATCTTGTGTAGTATCCTATAAAACTAATATACTGCTACTAAGATATAAATAGCAAGTCCTAGTCAGCTGTGGAAACTGATATGGTAGAACAGAGTGCTGTTCTGCACACCTGTGACTACGCAAGATTCAGGGCTCTGGAGGATGAGAACAGCAGCATGCAAATGCATAAGGCACTTGGTGGTGGCACTTCTGCCATGATGAGATTGCATGTGTCATGTAGGGCAACTAGCAGTGCTAAGTGTCTGTGAAAAGGCCCCTGATTTAGGGTCCTAAATATAGTTTTTGTGACTTGCTTCAGGCTCTTAATTTTGACTATGTTGACTTAGCTGCTTGCAGTACCATAGTTTATCATTTCTGGTGAAATGTTCAGCCAACTTACAGGAGTTCATGCAAAAAGAGTTGTTACAGAAATTCAGATAGACCCCAAACTGTCACACACATGCATTTTACAGAGGTATTATTATAAGGAATTCTCAAGGGAAATCATAATTACCTTGCCTTCTTCCACTGTCTGAAGTTTTTCATACAGTTAGAAAAAACTTGTGACTGCAGAAAACTGGTTCATTTGAACTAAGCAAGCAGCTGTAATGATTTTACACTTTTTGTTGCTATATGATAAAATGGATTTTTTTGATAGCTTCAGCACAGTAATATTCAAAAGAACTTAACTACTGATGTTTTCAGAATACCATCTTCTACTGGTGCGTTTATTGTTTCAAAATATTTTTATATGGAATAGTAATAATAATAATAATTCATGCATGTGATTCCTTTCAATTCTGAATCTCAGAGTACATGCATTAATAAATTAAGCCTCACAGCAGCTCTGTAATTTAGAGGGTTTTTATCCATGTTTGACAGATGGGTAAACAGAGGTACTGAGAATTATAGATGCATTTGCAAAGGTGTGATTAGACTGCACAGGAGAGAATATGAATGTGGTATTCGAGGTACTCCAGATCTATGGAGAGTTTTCAAGAATAGGAGGTATGGTCTTTTGAAAATGTGGTCCTCCTCAGGGTGTGTAGGCGAGTCAGCATGGCACTGCGCTGCTCTTTCAAATGTATTGATTCGACTCTGTGCTCTCTCCACTGCTGCTCTTTTTGTGTTATAGATTGGTGTTCTGAAACCCAGCTCAGCAGCAGACCAATATTTCAGTGCTCCACTACAAGCTCATCCTCATACTTGGATAGATGTAAATGATACTTTTTTATATTGTGAATAATTCCCACAGTGCCAATAACACTGCAAACATGCACAAAGCAAATGACAATTGCTTGCATGCTTTTTGTCACTAATCAGGAGGGTAACAGAAGAGTGAGGTATTCCTGTCCTGGTTTGGGGGGATACCAGCTCTGGCGACAGAAGTAGCTCCTGTTTTGTGCCAAGCAACATATGCAAGCCAGCTCATACTTCAGGCAACACATGTGCAGCTGGAGATGTGCACACTGAAGAATGGGAACACCTGCTCTAGTCTAGGTCAGGGCTGTTCCTGCTCATGCAAGTAGGAATGGACAGCTTGGACACTGCAAGTTTTCTGGGTCTATGCAGGTTTGGCATGTTTCCCAGGGGACAGAAATTCTGTTCAGCTTCATGTTTCATATCTGCGGCAACTCAATGACTCTTGAAAATTATTTAGAAAAGGTGAACACGTCAGCATTAAGGCACCATTAAGTCCTATGACATCTTCCATCTAAAAATCCTGGTATCAATCCTCAAGTGCTACAAGTCAAATCAGAGACAAAACAACATTTTTTTTTTTTTAGCTTCTGAGGTACTCTCCTTGCCTGTTTGCAGATATAAGGAAAACCATTCTATTCTAATCTTTTGTTCTTTTTTCCATACAGAACTAGGACAGTATTTAAAACGTTGAAAAGTAGAACATGCATTCAAAACCAGATGAATACAATGGCTCTTTAGTTTTTGATAAAATATTAATTACTATCTATCTGAGGTAGACAGAGATGATTGAATCTAACAGCACTTGTCACTTAGTGTTTGTCTTATTCTCAGAGTTTGAACCTCTCATTTTAATGTCTCTTTTGAAGAAAATAAGTTTTAGAATATTAGAAATACAGAATTATTTACTGCAATTGTTCTGTGGATGACTAAGAGCTTCTTTCAAAAATCGTTTTAAATGATTAACATTTACTTCAATATTCATTTTGTTAAGGGTCCATTGAAATAAGTGGAGGAAAAAGTGCTGTAAATAAATTTCCATCCATACGTTACATGCAAATTTCTATCATAATAAAAGCTCTGCAGTTCTTTTGTAATATATTATGCTAAAATCAGCTATGAATGTGTGGGAGAGAAATAAATTTATAGGACTGTAGAGACTGTTCAGGTTCTTACTGGACTGTAATACCAAATATTTATGTTTACTGTTTTGTTTCTTTTATTTTTTAACTTTGTTAATTAGCACTTTCATGGAGGAAAAAAAAAAAAAAAAAAGATGACTGAATCTCATTGGTCCCATTGACCTTAAGAAACCTGTCATGACATTTCCTAAGGATACACATAAAAACTCAGAAATTTGAGCACAGTAAGCTTGAAAAAGATGATCTAATAATTAATATAAAATAATGTGATTTAAGTTTAAGTCTCATCGTATTTCTTCTTTCCCACAAAGACCCAAATCCTGAAGGCCTGTCTTTATGTTAGAATTACAGGAATTTAAAAAATCCTCTAAATGATATTTCTAAATACTTTAGTTGCAAAAAAATATAAAATGAAGACTGAGGTTCAAAATCCGAAGGCAAAGAAGTTCTAAATATGTCTTTGAAAATATTTTACATATTTTACTTGATATTATGATTGTGAAGACATGGGTCTTTTTGGATTTATATTTTTTTCAATTCACAAAGGGGGCTTATAAAAGAGGTGACCTATGTAGTGGGGGTTGGAACTAGATGAACATAGAATCATAGAATGGCTTGGGTTGGATGGGACCTTTAAGATCATGTAGATGATCTTTGGATGGACCTTAAAGATCATGGATGCCCCAGGGATGGGGAATCCACAACTTCCATGGACAACCTGCCTCACCATCCTTAAACTGAAGAATTTCTTCCTAATGCATAATCTAAATCTATCCTCTTTTAGCTTAAGACCATTGCCCCTTGTCCTATCATAATCTATCTGAGTAAAGAGTCCTTCTCCATCCTTTTTATAAGACCCCTTTAGGTATTGAAAGGCTGCAATGAGGTCTCCCCCAAAGCCATTCTATGATTAACCGCTTTAATATTTTTGTGTCTTCATTTTCCACATCCCAGGGTTTACAGTAGGAAGTACAAACTGCTTGCTCTGGCTTTATGCTGTTCAAGGACTCCCTGCTCTGAGAAACTCTTAGCTGCTTGTTCAAGGCATTGTTAAGTGCCCATTGTGCTACTGGAGTTAAAACGTTTAATTAAGGCTGAGGCTCTTGCCTATTGTTTTTATTTAAAAAATATTTAGGCTACTGATTAGCTGAATTTGCTCTTCTACATTTCCTTATTTAGAAGACCTCTTTGCATTTCTTTGGTGCATTTCTTTTGGATTTTTTTTTCCCCCATAGACCTGCTGTGCATAAAAGTAAACACATTAATGACGTCTCAAGAAGGCTTATGAGGAACACAAATAATATGAAAATGAACTCAAGTGAAGAGAAACATAGCATTTATACTCACATTAATTAAATTATGTGGTGTTTTCATGGCTATATATTGTAGTAAATTTCTTTACAATTAAGTGAGAAATAAAGTTTTAAGACTACTTTACTGCATCCAGAGCACTGAGTTACAGAACTGTCATTTCCAATTCTTTTTTTTCCTTTGCTTTTCTGCACTGTCTGGTTGATGGATAGATAACAACAATGAGCTATTTAGCCACCTTCTTCCAGTGCTTTTCCCAGTGCATTCCCTTGTCATTAACATCCCACGCTTGAGAGCAGGCTCTTTTCATTTTTTGCCTTTTTAGTGTTTGAATGAAACAGAATTACTACACTTTCAAGTGAGTTTATGAAAACTGCTTTGGTGTCAGTGAACAGATAAGAAGTTTCTCTGTTCTGTTCTTGACAAGTTGGTCTTATTCTCATACAATGATTTTATTGGAAGTGGTGCCAGCTGGTGGGGATGCATCCTTCTTAAGTGTATCTTAATTCTTGGATTATTTTTTTAGGTATCTCAGTACCCCTTACCTTACAACTCTAGCTGACTTTTACATTTTAAATGGCTTCTTTTCCTGTGAGTCCTAGCAGCTCTTACAGCTACATTACAAAATACTGCTGGATAATAAACAGTTTTTGTTTTGTTTTGTTTTGTTTTGTTTTTAATTCTTGAGTCATTTTTGTCTACCCATCAACTATTTCATCTTGCCACTCCTTGCTTTTCTTTAGAAGTTCCACTATTTTTTCCCATTTTCTAGTATTTTTACTGTACTACCATGTTACTTGAGACCATACCTTCTGTCATTTCCTGTTGTTTGTCTTTGTTATTCATTCTTCATGTCCAAGTTATCTACAAAGTCTATCTGAAGTAGTGCTGAAAATTCTTTTTTTTTTTTTTTTTTTTTTTCTCATCAGCTGTAACCTCTTTGGATCTTATTCCATGTCATCTCATACTTTCCCTACCCCTTCCTAGCATTTCATTTAGATTACTGTTCTTAAAACATTGTCCATTGTTTTCATATTACTCTTTGAATCCTTATTTTTGCCATTCTAATATATACATATATATTTTTTCATTATTAAGACTTAAGAAATTAGATCCCTCTTCATTCAGTGTTGACAAAAAACAAAAGCAAACTATATATATTATTTTTTTCCATCTATTCTGCTTTGCCAGTAATGCTTTTTTTTTTTTTTTTTTTATCAGTCTTCTTTATCTCCCCTGTTCATTTCACCTATCAGCCTTCACGTTTCTGCAGAAAAGTGTTAAATATCTAGGAGATAATTTCATGTCTACATAACTACAGTCCAATCAATACTGTCAGATATCAACCTTTGAAGAGTAGTTGCATCAATCAGACTGTGTCCTTATTCTACCATTAATCCACAGTTATGGAATACTGAATACCAGTGTTTATATTCCCTGGGGAAGAGCTCCTAATTTCTGTTTCAGGAAAGGATTAGGTACATCTATGTATGCGAATATGTTCAGGGCAATGAATGAACAGAAAAGAGAGAGAATTAATTCTGAAGTTCTCTCCAAGTATATTCTCTTTTTCTAAAATACCACTTCTTTGGTTCCAAACTCCATACTTAAATATGATGTATGAAACCAAATGCAAATGTTTTCCAGGTAACTCACAGCATGTTAGTATTTGACTTTGTGTACAGTGCTTTTTCTTTAGCTTTCTCATGGTCATGGCATGTCAGGTATTGTACATTTCAGATTTCAGTAAAGATACATATAAAGAATTCATTTCCTTCTCTAATAAGTGGACTAATTTCTAGAACTACAGACCTTTCTCTAACTCAGTTCACATTCCTTGCATTTTTGAACATGATTGAGCCTTAAAACTGCCAATCCAAAGGGAAAATCTTAATAGTCATTATTAGTATGCTTAATACTACGGCAGATTTGGACAATCACATGCAGAAAGTTTCTTTTAAGCAAGAGTAGACATATAAAGAGCAGGACAAGAGAAGAAAATAATGTTGATGTGCATCCTTGAACACAACTATAGCTGATTACAGTGTGTATTTGAATTAAAGTGTTGTATACTTGGAGAAGATAAAGTATGAAAACAAATGGAAACCTTTTGCACTAGAGGTCACTAAACACCTTCAAAGGGTCTGTAAACTGTGCTCTATTTTTTATCTTTAATTCTTTTTATTAACCGAACAATTGACTTAAGTTACTACGCTTATAATCCTCAGGATCTAGTAGTAGGTTAGTAGGTCCCGTTTATAAATGGGGAAGGTGGGAACAATGCAGTCGCTCAGATGAGACCACCCCTCATGATGCAGCAGCGTGTACCTTCCTGATGACTGATAAGTAGGATAAAAAGATATATCACTTTATTTCACTTTTGCTCCAACTTCGTAATCCAAGTATGGCATAAGGAAACTAGGTAGGTTTTCAGACAGGTAAGTGTTTATATCCTTGTGGGAGAGGATAACTTGGAAAAAAATTCCTTTAAAAAAATAAACTTTAATTCAGAGTCCAAGCAATAGGTGAAATTGCAGAGAAAGAGACAGATTATAATGCCTCTTTATAGTTTGAACCTTAACAGCAATATTTTTTTTAGAGACTTTCTGTCTTTGATGAAAAATTTTTCACAAGACTTATCAAGACCAAAAAAACCTTGCAAAAGTTCTAAACCATCAAGAAATGAAAGAACTATTGGATATCTGGCTTTGGATTTGTTGGAAAAACTAGCAATATGTGTCGTTAGTATGGTTGTTTTAAATGTCTTTCTCTAAACATTTTCATAGCTATCTGGCATTATCTTTCATCTCTTATAACATGTAGTTTCTGTGGGACAGAACAGGATTATCACAAGAAAAGGTGTGGAGAAGGATTGGGTCAGGGAGAGAGATGAATCACTCTTGTGGGGATAGAAGGATGCAGACAACAAATGTCTTGTTTTCCAAATTTTCCAAAGAATGAGTTGTCTTGCAAAACCTATACTGTAACTTAGGAATCACATGCAATTCCATGGATACTAACAAGTACCTGAGAATCTCACTGACCAGAGCTGTTAAATTATTGCCACTGTCAACTACTCTTTTAGCTGAAGTAACACAATGTTTTCCCATCTTGATGTAAACTATTGCTGCTGTTGTGGGGTTACTCTGGGTCGTGCCTGAGTGCACGAGGGGAAGGGTCTGGGGTGCCTGCGAGCACAGTGGGAGGGGTTCTGGGTTCCTGGGTGGGACGCTTCGGTGCTATATAAGATACTGTCACGTAGTAATAAATTGGGCTTATGGCACAGAATGCTGGTCGTTGTGTCTGTTTGTCCCAAGGCCTTTTCGGTCGGGTTATCTGACAGCTGTCAGTTTCATACCATGTAACAGAACTGTATTTATTTTTTTTTAATTGGAATCGTAGATATTTCCAGTAAAAAGAACCCTTGTAGAGATTTTTATTAGCATCAAAATAGAAAATCTTGTCATAGTCAGATGTCATAGTCAGGAATCTTCAGAATCCACTTTACTTTTCTAATCATAGTTTTCTCTTCTGAATATACTAAAGGCTTTAATTGTATAGTGTATACATTTTTAATAAAGAGTCCAAGTCTTTATATAAGAGTAAAGAAATACTCATTGAAGGATACTATTGTATATAGACACCAAATTAGTAGACCTTGTTGACCTTAATTTCTTTGCTCTTCAGTTCTCTATGGTCTTGCAAGAGTGTTGTGAACACTGGTTAATTAATATTTTTAATTGTTTAGGTACTGTGGTGATGAGCACCAGAGAGAAACTCAAGAGGAAATTAACAATTCTATCTTGAGAGAAGGGTTTGAATAGTGTGCTGTAAATAAGGCCTCGGGTCACACGTTGAAAAATGAGGAGAAAACAAAATATTGAGTAGTTGCTCATTATGTGAACATTCGGTGCACCGAATGAAGCAGAGGTCCTGTGGAAGAGAAAAGTGATTGCATAATTAAATTTTGTCATGATGCTTATGCACAAAGAGAGCTGAATGAAGAATGCACAGGGAACTTAAAGATGAGCATTTCTTAACATTTGAAAGCTTTCCTCCATAGTCTTATGGTGTTTCAAAATAATTATTTGGACTTTGTTGTATTTTTATGTGTGCATTTGTTTTATGTGTGTGTGCAAAAGGAATTTCCCATTGCTTTGAAATGCATGAACTTTTAAGTGCTGACGTGATGCATCCTGAATGAAAATTCAATCTTATATCTGGCCTTTTCAAGGAGAATTTGAAACATAAATAATAAGGTGAAGAACACATTCTGTGTCTTTCAGAATAGTTCACACCTTTTTCCTTGAGCTTGTTTAAGATCAACACTTGAAAATTTCAGGGCACAGTTGCAAGGAAAATGACTTTTCTTAAAATTATTCTTACAATATTTTTTCTACATCTCTTTGTGGCTGATGGATTGATCTGACTACACTCTGAAAATGCCAATCTAGAAAGAGCTGTTCCCTGTCAAAGATTACCTTTCAAGTAAACAGTTAGGTGTAATGACATAAAAAAATGTATACTTCAAAGAAAATTAATTTGAAGACAACCAGCTAGAATTCATTTTTTATCAGATTATGAAGGATTTATAATGTATAGTCACACCTACATTTGTGATACCAGCTTAAGAAATTTCTGGACACTGCAGGAAATATAGGCTTTATTCCCAGGGGGAGAGAAAAAAAAAGAAGTGACAAGATAGTTACTGGATTCTCTGTCACTAGGTCTATAGGAGAGGTTATCAGATAACTTCTTTGAAAACATGATGAAGAAGTGAATGTAAGTTTTTAAGCTTTCATTTGACAATAGACATTTTAAAGGAACTTGGAAGTTGTGGAGTGGTCAGGTAGAGTCCAGCAAACTTTAGCTGGGATTTTAAATTACAATTACTAATTCTGTAACAGGCCTCTTCATTGAGGAAAAATGTATACTCAGGTTTTAGATGAAAAAAAAAAAGGAAAGAAAACAAAAAAAGCAATGCCACTAATGCATACATAAACAATTGAAGATAAAAGCTAAGAATAGTTTGAGTTTCTATATATTTCTGAAATGATAGATAATAAGAGATACTTGATATATAGAATGAGATATGAATTATGGAAACTTTCTAATTTGTGCCAAGCTTTAATGTAACATCTTGACATAAGTAGGTAACCAGATTTTATATTTATATGCTGTAAGCCAGCACACAAATTTGTTGGCTACTACAGAGAAGAATTTAGAATATTTGTTTTTGTCTTGAAGAATCATAGCCACAAAAAGTAAAAAACCAAGCTGTAATAAAATGAGCATACCTGTTCAGTAGCTCTAGACATTAGAATCTGTTCTGAAAAATAATAGGTCTTATCCCAGCTTTCATATTAATATTTCTTGACTTAGTTTTCCTGACTAAAGCTTTTGTACTTGATATTTCTCTTTTAGCAATATCTTTAACATATCTTTACAATAGTTTTTGCCAAAGAATACATTGAAAAAATTATTCAGCAGTTTTTCAATGTAAAACTGTCCTACTAAGATTACCTGTGATTTGGCAATCATCTTCACTGCATAGCATTTTGTAGAGCTATACAGTTTCTTCTTTATTCGTAATATTGTTTCAGAAATCAGGAAATAAATTTTTATGCTTGGTGATTTGAAAATATTATCTACCTTAAAAATGGAGCTATTTTCTTCCCAGGGAATCTAAAAAACTACACAGAACAGCAGACTATACCTTCAGTAATACTTTTTACTGTTTCAAGAGCAGATCTGAATGTGTGGGCATTTCTGTCACATATTATTACTGGGGAGCAACTGGATTTTCTAGATTATTTTGGCAGTAAGAGTAACAATGACTATATTTCTTTTGATGTTTTCTCCCAGATAGTTTATTTTTATCTTGACATTTTGCCCATCCTGTGAATTTCATCATGGGGAAGAAACAGCAGTTTGTCTCAGAGCAGTTCAATTTCAATCTCTAGGTGACAAGCTGATATTTCTTTCCTCTTGAAGAAGCTTTTAATATGATGTGTTAAATGTCAAGGAAACTTTTCAATATATATTGAACTTTACTAACCTTATTTCTCTTAATATTAATGACATATTGACAGCATGTTTTGAAAAATGAACACAGATGTCAGGATTCTATACCTACATTATTCCTACAGGAATCCCATATTCCAGTTGTTATTGTTCAGAATTGTAGACTTTTACAATGACTTTTTTTAACAAAAACTTTTACAGACATTTAAAATTGGATTTCATATGTTGTTATTGGATGTTGACAGTGTTAAACTAATGGATAAGAGGTCATAATTTTGTTTAGTAAGTTTGTAAATTAGCTTTGAAAAATAATTTTAAATTTGAATCTAAGGTTTCTGAAGATAGCTCTGTTATGCTGATTTATTGATCTCATAAGTTCAGGTGACTAAGTATGAGTATCCTATAACTGCTATTAAAAGTGAGAAGAAAGTGGAAAACACCACTTTTATCCTGGAAAACAGCAAGTGTTTGTCAGTCTCCTGGTTCATAATAAGCAGTGCTGAAGACTCATAGCAGAAAATAGGAAGACATTCAAAGAGGACCCTCAAAGCTCACTAAATAGTATTAGGTCTTGACTGAGTTTCCTGAATATTTACATCAAGAGCCATTTGCCATGCCAAAGGTTGAGATGCCTCTTATCAGGTGGAAAAATGCAGAGGGAGAACCCAGAGCCCTTATGCAGCTATGTTTGGCATGTAGATTCTGGCCACCCAAGGACACCTGCAAGAGTACTGTCAGCCTGTAGTTAGATAACCAAGATGAATCCCTGGTAACCATCAGTAGAATAATCTTTTCTGGGCCTGTGTATTCTACTGACTGTAATGAAGTGTAGCTCAAATGTAGCTGCCTATATATAGGTGCTTATGTTGTCTAAATACACACTGAAATGTAGCCAGAACGTCTCCTTCCAGATCAGATTGTTAAAATACCTTTGTCTAGCTTTTCATCATCTTTCTGTTTTGTTGCATGTTCATTATACATTTGTGTATTCTTCTGGACAGATAAAAATAAAAACATTCAATATCATCCTATTTGGACAATATTCAAATGAACATGTAAATGGAAGCAGTTATACTTTGACCACATTAAATCCAAGCTAAGGATGAATGTTTAAAAAACTGAATGTTTACAAGGTTTTGACATTCTCTATTTTTGGCTCAAAATTCATTGCTTTTCTGAAACCACTCTTTGCATTCAAATGTACTTGATAATGAGGTTACAAGAAAACAGAATTGGTTAAAATTGGATGGTTTTAATCTCAAACACCTGTAGCATTTGGCAAGAAATGAGGTGATACTCAAATTTCAGTTTGACTTACTATTACAGATTTGTCTCAAGATTTAGATAAGTTGTTAAAATATATAAGCCATAGAGCATAGCTATAGAACTTAAAATGTTTTATTTGTTAACCATTTACTTTCTTGTTCCTTGTTTCTCTTTTTGTCTTTGATGAATGTACTAAATAAATTGCCTGAGATTTTGCATTGACTGTATTGTACTGAAAGAGAAGTCTAGGTATTGAACCTGAATTCTGCCGTATAGTTTTGTGCAGATCTTACTTTCCCTTTAATACAAGATAATATGGTATTAAATGCAGTTTATGTCCAAAACAAGCAAATATGTAATCTCTATGACAAGAAAATATAATTTAATAAAATTAGTGTTTTGAAAATGTTTGTGAGGCTCTTACATTACACAGAGACACAAACAGCTACAAATAATTCAGTATTTTTTTCTTGTCATTAAAAAAAAAAAAAAGAAAAACTCCTGAACATACCAGCAATACATTCAGAGTTATATTTATTTAAATGTTGTTATTTAATATTTATTTTTTTAATGGGCAAAAATCATTAAGAGAGAAAAAACTTATTTAATTCCTGTGGAAAATCTGAAACACATTATAAATATATTACATCTGTCTGAAGAAAAGCAGATCCTGCTCCTTTTTACAGTGTATTGTACTTGCTTAGAGTGCTAAAAGTATTTGTATGGAAGGAAAGGGATCAGAGTTAGCAGCAATGTGCAAAATCCATTTATTTATTTACTTATTTATTATGAACTATTCAAAAAGATCTATCTTGTGTCTGGAAGTCTTCATGAATATTAAAAGTTTAACGTAAGGATAAATATTCTTAGCAGAAAAAGTCATGATTGCCCAAGGCCACAACATTCCGTATCAGTACCACAGATAGGTTTGGTTAGATCTCAAATCCCATACCATGAAGAGTAATGTAAAGTAATCAGATGTTTCAGGCTGCCCTTTGAGAAAAATACAATAAAATACAATAAACTATTTGTCATTATTATTCACAATTGTTATTCCAACAAAATCAAGGGAAGTATTTGTTCATGGATAAGCAAAGAAGGGTCAGAATCGATGCATGAGCATTATGCTCTGTCCTGGTCCTGAGAGGAAGGAGCATGGGAAAGCTTTGAAAAAGCTGTGGGGTCTCTAAGCTGTGTCTAGACTCCAAGAGCCAGGAGCACCTCTTGCTTCCTGTGGCTGCCCCTCACATTCCTGCCTCTGTTGTTTTTGGGATGTACTGCAGAGCACATCTGCTGAACAAATTACACATAGCCTCAGAGATGGTCAGCATCAGACTGTGTTGTAAGGAAGAAAACATGATTGCTGAATGTTGGCTGCAGGGGACGTGTCTAGGTCAGCACCAATCCTAGAGCTGGGTGAATTGTCCCTCATGGACAATGTTACTACTATCACTTCACTTTGCAAATAGAAAAGAGAATTTTAATGCTCTGAGTATATTTTAGTTTTCTGCAGAGAGTTATAAGCTTCCACTGCTGTAGTACCATGTCCACTAGGATATGTGGGCGGTGTAATGTGCACTAGGGAAAAAAAATAAATAAATAAAGATGGGAGAAGCCTGGCTTCTCTCTAGCATAATATAAAGGCAAGGCTGGAGTTCTTCAGTTGCAGAACTGAATGCTTGGGATCAACTGGAATTAAGAAGTTCAATGTATTATTAGCAACTAAATATCGAATTCTGATTTAAGTTACACTAGTTATAAAGTGGAACTCCACAGAATTCACAACAGGTAGCGTGGATGTATGCGAATACATCAGGGGATAGTATCTGGCTTTCTGTTCACATACAAACTAATTTGTTCAGCTTTCAAGAAATAAAGGCTTCATTTAGCAATGCACCTTTTTTGTTGTTGTTGTTATTGTTTTTGCCATTGAACTGTATGTATCCTTTACATATTCAGAAAGCAATCTGTGGCTATTCATAATCTTGCAAACTGGATCAACCATTCTGTTCCTTGGTGTTCCATTTAATGTGAAAATGATGGAGAGGAAGACATTGTTAATTTTAATAAAATTAACGGTGTAGTGGTGTTTCAATGCTTTATAATAAGTTTATATAATGCTCCAAGGGCAGCTGCATTTGTACTGAAGTATCTTGATCGCAGTTTTGTTAGGGTAGAATCACTTGGCTTTATTTTCCTTTTTTTTTTTTTTTTTTTTTTTTTTTCTCTTAATAGCCTGAACTCAAGCTGTTTTGTAGCTGCCCTATGATACAAATAGATGCACTCTTGGGGCACTGATTACAATTTGTATGTTTTAGAAATAAGTTCCTATAATCATTTTGGCACAAGAATACCTCTAAACAATTGGTATCTGTGCAATTTTCAAATCAAGGTGTAAACAGAAAACATTCTGGAGAACAGATAACTTATATTCTTTTAAAAATACTATTTATGCATACTAATTACTTGTAACCATGGGAAGCAGTATTAACAGTATACTTTTCATTTTAAACCAGGCTCTCTTGTGCTCCACTTGATTAATTGTCACAGAGTGTAATTTTATCATAGTTAAAACTAATTCAAGCCCATTTCCCTGTAGTAATATATATATATTTTTCAGTTTGGAGAAATTAATATTCCTCAAAAACTAATTAATGATCTCATAAGAATCATTTGCATAAAGGATGTTAGAGTTTTACAGCAATTATACATTGTATGCAACTCATTAAAAGGTCCATTTTCATTACTGGATTTAGTGATGAGGTGACAGGCATAACCACTCCAAATGGCCAGGCAAAATGCAAAGTGAGACTGGGAAATCCTTCAATCTAAAGCCATCAATGTACCCAAATTATTTCTCCACCACGAAATTTTGAGGAAAAAATGGCTCTGGAATTAACAGTAAGGTCCTTTGAAGGTTACTTCTTGTCTGATAAAACATGTGGTATATTCCATTCAAAAGAGGTTGCTTCTGATGATATGCTGAGGGCCCCTGTTTGCAGCCTGGATTCTGTTAATCCCATCCTCACTGTATATATGCCATCAATGGTTGCTTGAGGTTAGAGAGACCTACTGAAACACAAGATGCTATGCAAGTGTGAAAAAGGGTGGCAGGCAGCCACTGATGGGCAATGAGACTTGATCACAAGCATGAATGTTTCCAACCTGTCAAGGGTGTTCCATCACTCTTCTGATATAGGGAGAAATTAGAAGCACCTTTCTTTTATCATTTTTTAAGTGATAGGTTGCATAAAAATTTGACTCAGAAATGGACCTATCATTCTGCTACACAGGGAGTGACTGTGCATAACAAAATTTAATCTGTTTCGTTTGTCTGAGACACCGTTAAAGCCCACCAGGCTGGCTGTGCACAAAGGCAGCATAATTCATGGCAGACAGAAGATCCATTCATTATTCCTGCCATAATTACAGCAAGAGGATTATTGATAAATCAAACAGAAATAATAATTCTTTTGAAAAAAATGCAGTGTTTGTGGCTTTCTAACGAAGCAGGAGGATACTGTATGTAAAATCAATCTTCCCAATCACACATTTGTTAGAACTTCTGAGATACAGAACGAAAATATTCTCAGCTTTTCCCTGCATTTCAGGCATGTATTTCGTCTCAGGCAATTTTAATATAAAAAGAGCCAGATATTAGAGCTTGAAACATGCATTTTCTCTCTTTCACCCCCACATTCCCCAATAAATCAGTGTTAATAATATCCAGGTCCTAATCCAGCAAAACACTTAAGCACATACTTAACCTTAAACACATGAGTAGTCTCATTATAATCAGTGAGACTCCTCATGCTTTAAAGTTAAGCTCATTTTTAAGTGCTTTGTTGAATCATAGCCAAAATGAAGTAGTACAAACCAAGGTGTTTTCTGCATTGAAATACAAGTACAAAGACATGGCATTAACACTGTGGCTTACACTGATGAAAGAAGCACTCCTGAAAGTGTGAATTACGAGAGCACTATTAATTCACCCTCATGGGGCTTTCGTCTAGCAATGCATGCTCTACATTGGGGAATTTCAAGGCTGGATGTATTTAGAAGTGCTAAGCGAAAGCAAATAGAAAAATAGTTATGCTGGGAATCAATCATGATTCCTCAGTCAACTACAGTTTCTAACATATCTAATTATACCTTTCTCTATTGTTACCATGTTCTCACTATTTTTATGTGTTTTAAGTCCCAGAGAGTGTGATTCCACCAGACAGGTAATATCACAGTGTTATTTGTACAGTGGGTCCCTAGCAGTGTTCGGACTCACAACGAAGAGATACTAAATAACAGCAATCTTTTTGTGGTACTGGAAGGAGGATATTCAGATGACATAATCAGGTCTTTGTGGTGTTTTTCTTTCATTGTTGTTGTTAGTTTTTCTTTGTTAGTGTTTGGAAAAAACACCCCCCCCTTTTTTTTTTTTTCAGATTCCCAGAGAAGTGTTCAAGTTGTGCAAATTTGCTCCAAGTAGCATGAAATGAACATAAATCTTTTTTTTTTTTTAATAAACATTTTTTTCCTTTTTCTTTTTATATTTAAAAAGATGCATCTAATGTGCAGTCCACTTCAGAGTAAAACTTAGCCTAATGGTAATCCTACTGGAGTATTAATATTTTACAAGTGTGATCTAAGGCTAATTTGTATCTGCATATAAAATGAAGTCAATTAAAGAAGGAGGGAGGAAGGAGGATCTGATGTGTCCTCTCTCCTATTATTCTTGATTAATTTGGATAACTGTTGAAGACTAATTATTTTCTATACTAGGATATTTGAGGTAACATTTCATCCTTCTGTGTATATTCAGTGATACCTTAATTCTGCCTAAAATTGAATGGTAACTGTAGAGTTTGTATACTTGTTTATCATAATCCAAAATGTTTTCTCTCCCTTTGGTGATCATTGAACTATGCTGTGGCTATTTTTGCAACAGGTTAGTTAAAACTAAAATAGAAACATTATTATTAACTAAATTGTTGTGAACAGTCTAAAAGACTTATATACAAATATTATATCTAAAAATTTAAGCTAACTCATCATTATGTCAAAAGATGAATAGAGTGCTGTTAATATCAGTTAATGTAAGTTGCATTAAAGCATCAAGAAACCGCTTAAATACTAGTGGCCTCCCAGTTCTTGGGAGCTTCACTTTTTTTTTTTTCCATATTTATCTATGTACTCTTCCCCCACAATCCAGACCAGAAGTTAGTTTCTTGATGAACTGCTATTTTCTCCAGATATATACTATCGTAATATTTTGCTTTTATCTCTGAAACTCATTCAGAGTTTCCATGTAACTTGCAAAGGCCAAAAGGTGCCTTTTGAGCCTTCAAATACTTGAGCTTCTGGTTAATTGGTGTGAAGCTGATACAAACTTGTGTGGACCTGAGGGAACAAAGAACAATAGAGACTGTAAATAATACATCTCTGCTAACATAGCTAAGGAGAAGGATTAGAAGGATACATATCAGAAGATAATAGTTTTGAAGGTTGAAAATAAGAACTACTGAAACACCAGCCTTCATGTGAATACACCTGTTCCTTGTAAATGGGAGACAGGACAATACTCTCCCTCTTTCTTCCCACATATATTATATTATATTAAAGGTAGTATGCATGGCCATTGAAATATCCAGTGTCTGGAGAAGAAAACCAGACAAATGCAGAGCATCCAGAGCCAGCTTTGCATATAGCGTTAAGCTGGCAGTAACTATTTTTAAGCAAAAACATCCTTCATCCAGGTTCCGCTAAAACATCCTTCATCCAGGTTCCACAAAAACTTGTTAAAAATGATATAGAGGAACAGATGTAGTCCAGTTACCAACTCAGTGAGCAACATACAACAGCTGTTTCAGAGAAAGGTAAGATGATCTGCTAGCTGGCAACATTTTTGAAAAGTTTCTAATGGGAGAAATCATTGTATGTCTGAAATATAAGGCTTTACATCTCTCTCACTTATTTTAAAGCAGTTTCTCTCTTATGATTTTTCTTTGCCTCTTCCTAAGTGTTTCTAAAATCATGGCTACAAGTCTATTTTTGGCAATAAGACTCACGGGATATTTTATTTTATTTTATTTTATTATTTTTTTTGCCACCTTTTACCATCATGAGTTTCTTTTTCTACAGGAAAAAAAATCCTTTCCTATCCACTTTCATTTGTCTTGTATTTTGTGTATATTTCCCCTGTTTCTTTGTAGTTTTCTTTTCTCTGAATTAATATGTTCTAGCTTTTCCATTCTCTCCATAGATTAGGATTTTATGAAGACTGTAATTATTCTTGTCATCTCCACATGCAGTTACTTTATTCCTAAAACAAATGAAATGAAATGAGCACAGTTTAAGAGATAAACCTATGGCACTGCCATGTATGTGATGGCATCAAAATGTTTTCTGCAGTGTAGTCATTTTCTTTCTGTATACATTCTAATGTTTTGTTTACTTTGCTCTATTGGGGCACATGGAACAGAAGGTTTCTGTGCACTGTTATCAATTCTCGTGAGTTGAAGTTGCTAATTTATGGTCTAGTCTTCCTATGAGTTCTGGAGAATTTATAGAAAAAGGAGAAGGAAATAATGAAATTCAACTTTCACTTTTTAAAATTTATTCTTATAGAGAGAGACTATTTTCTGGCATGACTTTTGCAACATATTTTCCAACTTCTTTCTATTATTACAGTTGTTTAGTTAATGGATTATCAAGCCTGGAAACTTACATTGGTCAAGGAAAGATTTATTAGTTTTAAAGAGTTATGTACTCTCTTATTTGATACTTTTGTGGTAAGGATAAACTATTGCATAAATACATCACACATGATCATTCAGTGGAGATGCTTAATGATCTAATTGCTGTAGGATCTCTTAAAAGTCAATGGGTAGTGAAGGGCAATCCTCAAAGGTGTTTCAAGTTTGTTGAGTGGAACTGTTTTCTGTAGGTAACTTTCAGGAGATGACGTAGCATCCAATTTGACTGTCTCAGGTAAGTATACCCAGGCTTATAAATGTTATGGATTAGGTTAGACTATCCAAGTAACACTATACCAGTTAAACCCTATCTAGATTACTGCATTCAGATCTGGGGACCCCAGCACAAGGACATGGACCTATTAGAACGAGTCCAGAGGAGGGCCATCAAGATGATCAAGGGGCTGGAGCACCTCTCCTATGAAGACAGGTTGAAGGGGTTGTAATTGTTCAGCCTGAAGAAGAGAAGGCTCTGGGGAGACATAGCAGCATTTCAGTATCTAAAGGGGCTATACAGGAAAGCGGGGGAGGACTCTTTGCCAGAGAGTGTAGTGACAGAACAAGGAGTAATGGTTTAAACTAAAAGAAGGTAGGTTTATACTAGATATTAGCAAGAAATTATTCTCTCAGAGGGTGGTGAGGCACAGGACCAGGTTGCCTGGAGAAGCTGTGGATGCTCCATCCCTGGAATTGTTTAAGACCAGGTTGAGCAACCTGGTCTAGTGGAAAGTGTCCCTGCTGGGGTTGGAACTAGATGATCTTTAAGGTCCCTTCCAAGCCAAATCATTCTGTAATTCTATGATTTACCAGGGGAAAAAAACATGTACTAAACCTTCAATGGGATCACTAAGGCTTGTACTATGTTTCTATCTGCAAGAAAATGAGTGATTTTAAACAATAATTATGTAGTCTCAGAAATCAAACTAAAACACATTTAAAGTCACTGAAGATATTCCTGTTGATAGTGTCTTCCTATACAACTATAGGATAGTGAATACAAGATGCAGTTGAACAAAATTTATTAAAATAATCAATCAATTAATTGAGGGTCTTTATTTTTTTTTTTTTTTTAATTTGATGTAGTATTTGTTGTCCACTCATGTGTTCTGGGAATTGATTAAACATTTATTAATGCTTGCCTAGTAGTATGTGAAGATAATTTTCATTCCAAAGTTGTTTCCAAAATATTCAGTATTCATATTCACTATTGTTCAGTCATACTGTGTTGTTGGTTGCATAGCACACTTCCTTCTTATGGACTGCACACCTAAAAGCTATTAATTTGAGCATAACAAATGATGAATCAGTAGCAATAAATGGAACTCCAGTACATATATGGGACTCTTGAGATTTGCAAATAGTTTTATGACTGTGAGCAGTTAATAGCAGCATTTCTGAAAGATTAATATGATAACACCACAGAAGAGAATTGAATAAGACTGCATTATGAGGGAAAAATATTTGTTGCTATTTTATTTTTTGACCTATGTGCATATGTGTTTTTTTTTTGTTTGTTTGTTTGTTTGTTTTTCTTCTAATATATGTGATACACATACATGGATGCTTCTGTGGGTGTGTAAGAGAGGTTTAAAAGAATATGAATGATATTAGTACTTAAAATTTATTTATTAGCAATATATGACAATGCATGTGTAGCTTCTACTGAAATCATGGGGCCATAAATTCTAGGCCAGTACTTCAACTCTAATAATGGAAACTACTTGTCATTTGCTGATTTCCCTGTTCAAAGGTCTGTTTTGTTTGTCTAGTTTTCTCTAGGAGTCTGGATTACCTGAAATAGATGAGACTGTATTCTGTGGAAACAAGCACTTCAATTTTTTGACGTGACAAGACAGAAAGACCACGTGGAAATTTATGAATATGTTTAGACCTAAATTAAAATGGCCACACAGGTGTACAAAAGGATATAAGTTTGAAAATGGCTTAGACAGTGTCCCATGCTCAAATATTATATATCTCTGAATACGGCAGGCTGAGCTCATGTAAAAAGAAGAAAGAAGGAGACCTGGAAACCAAATCTTCTAAAGTCCTTGGATGAGTACAAATATAGAAGAGCAAGGTGGGAAAGCTACTTTTTTTTTTTTAAAAAAAAACAACTGTGAACATGATTTTAGACTATGATTCTGTCACCATGAAGACAGGTCTGAAGAACATGGTATTTCAATTGGTTGTTAAAATAGCAGCTCAATTTTTAAACTGGTATTAGCAGGAACATGAAGGATTAAAATAAGTTATTTGAATAATACTAGTTGTCTTATCCCTAGGGAGTAAGTTTCTTTCTTTCTTTCTTTCTTTCTTTCTTTCTTTCTTTCTTTCTTTCTTTCTTTCTTTCTTTCTTTCTTTCTTTCTTTCTTTCTTTCTTTCTTTCTTTCTTTCTTTTACTTTTTTCCTTTTTTCTGCATATCACTTATGAAGCAGTACAGTACGTCCAACTCCATTTACACATTCACATTAATTGCTAATGGTTTCCTTCTACAGATTCTAAATGGTGGATTTATTGAATCATACTAAATTTGCTCCTCCAGGGGGTATGTAAGAATAAGCTTTTGTTTCCTTAAGAGCAAACTGCAAATGAGCAGTTTTAATGCTGCTTAAGATCTTCTGTTGTTGCATTATATATATATATATTTAATTACTAACATATATCAAGTTTATGTTAATTGTATGAAAACTGAACAGAAATATTCAGTAGCATTTAAGAAACTTAAAGTAGTTAACCTAGTTCTAAGCTGCAAAATGTTAGAAGACTCAGCACATTAAAGTAGGTGCAAAATTATAATTAAAATTATAATTTGCTTTTACTTGTATTCAGCTTTTATATGAAACTAAGTTAAACTTATTTTCCTAAATGTGTTAATGAACCTTCTTCAAATCATCTCCTTTCCCTTTTTTCTCTCTCACCCCCATAGATTTCTTTTTCATCCTTGTGCAATCATCTAAAATATCACCTTTGCTTAATTAGAAATGTCACTTACATTTGTTTATGCTTCCTCATGTGCACAATACAAAGCATTTATTTTTCACTCTGGATGATAACTTAGTAAATTTTTATTCAGAACAATAAAGAACAAATATATTTTTTGTAAGAGAGAAAATAACCAGGTGGTCTGTCACCCTGAAACAATGAGTGAAAAAAAGATCTAGCATACCACTCACCAGCATATTCCCAGGGATATGCATACTATGCATTCTGCATAGTAGTGTACAAAGTTGCAAAGGGAGAAGAAAATCTTACATCTGCATATTCATTTGAGGGCAAGTAGATATTGGATACTACAAACTAATGGTTATTAATCTCCTGAAGTCTTGGTTTATTACTTCCTCTGAAAATCCTTCTTTATCCTTTTCAGAAGATACTGATGTTTTAAATTTATAATCAGGCATTACAATGTGTGTGGGCTCAATAGATATAGTGAAAGACTACGCATTTCCACAGTGCGCCAGTGCTGAGATATCCTCATGTTGAGTTATGAGAAAGGTGAAATGGGAACAAAATGAAACAAATTCCCTAAATTATTCTAAGTGTTGCAGAAATACATGAATCAGGATGTATTTTTATGTGTCTGAAAATATATCTATGCTGATTTTAATGAACGCATTTCAAAAGAAAATGAATATCTGTCAAGTTAGACGTCTGTTTAAAAAAAAAAAAAAAAAAAAAAAAGTTGTAGAAAGTTACCATGCAAGCATTTTCTATTGCCTGTAAAGACAGAATAGATAGGGAATAAAAAAGATCAACATGAACTACCCACACACCAGTGAGAACTTTCAATAAAAAGTGTGTTTAGCTTCTGCATTGCAAAACTGCTTGAGTAAGAATGCAAAAGTCATGACCAATCACTTTTTCCTATAACGTAAAAGCATCATTTTCTCCTTAATTGGTCCCTGAGAAAAATCTGTGGCTTTGCTTGAAAAGTGATCTTTTTGTTTAGTTTTAATGAATACAGTGTCTCTGAATGGTCCTGTATTGACAACTGTGAAGGCCTGTATCATCTCTTTTTATCTACAGAACCGTATACCTGGGGCAGTGACATTGCTTGTATCACCAAGGTGCCATGCTTATACCTTTATCTCAAATAATGACAGGTTTGTTCTGTCTCCTTGACTTATCATTTCCTTAGCTCCCTGTTGTGAGAGAGGCCCAGCTTATAGCCAATTAGTATTAGATGTGGCAGTGATGTTTCTGAGCCTGCATATGTTTGGCCTTTGGGAGCTCAGTTGAATACTCCAAACTCCTGACAGAAGGCGTGTTAACACCTATCTGATAGCAACATGATTTGCTCACTCTTTCCTGTCTGACCTGGATGAAGTCTGAGCTGAGAACACTGAATTCAAAGTACAGAGGCTCAAATATCTTTTTGGCAGGTAATGACAAAAGAATGCCAATATCATCAGAAATGCAAAATTTGTTGCAAAAGCATCTCCTTCTGGAGTAAACAACCATTTCAAAACTAATGATTGCTCTCTGCTTCAGGTAACAAAACCAAGCATGGTTTCTCTAGGAAGTATTATAGTAAGCTCTATTGAGTCATTTGGTAAAAATCCAAACTTTGCAGTTCTAACTCTCAGCAGATTTTTAAATTTAATCTTATACATTCAAAGCATCATGTTTGCATCATCCTGATTATTGTTAGATGGAATGAAAAATGGTGATTCTGCAAGAATCCTGTCATTTAATTTGCATTTAAAATTCTTGCGAAAGCATTTTAATTAACATTATGTTCCACATCACTTCTTACTGACAAAGTGGCTTTAATTTATATGTTTTTAAGGAATGCTATTGAAATCTAGGGTATACAGTAGAGTTTTGTAACAGAGCTCAAAGAATTCCTTTCATTTCAACAGGGGAATAGTCTGTGGAAATACCTTTGTCATACCTTAGTAATGACTGTAATTAAGGCATGAAGAATGTAGTCCAGTCTCCTTCTAGCCGTTCTGTTAATACTTGTAGGAGAAATAATGGAAAGGGCATTCCTATGGGCAAACTTCCAGTTCTACTTTGTTTGTACCTGAAGAGATGAAGAGGACCAGTTCTGTGTCTGCTCCACCACCGATAGCTGGCTAAATGTGTTTAAGAAAGCATAAACTTAGGGTTCCATGAATTCTTTTCCTCTGAAGAAGAAAGATAATTTTTTTCGGGATGCAAAAATATTTTTCACAGATATTATCACCTCCAGACCTGGGCTCTCCTTAAACAAAAGTGGTTGTGATCTCCTGTCTTGCTAAATGTGCAAAATATAATTTCTGTCAACTTTAAGCAATTAATATTCTGCTCCGGAAATCCTTCTCTTCTAATTGTTGTGTTCTCACCCAGTAGGCAGCTAAGCAGCCCACAGCTGCTCTCTCACTCTTCCCAGGTGAGATGGGTGAGAAAATCATAAAGGTAAAAGTTTGAGAGCTCATGGGTTGAGACAAAAACAGAAAAAACTGTTGAGACAAAAAGGTTGAGACAAAAAACATAAAGCAAAAGCTGTGTGCACAAGAAAAGCAAAATAAGGAATTCATTCACTGCTTCCCATCAGTGGGAAGTGTTCAGCCACTTCCAGGAAAGCAGGGGTCAGCATGCATAATGGTTTGTTGGGAAGACAAACGTTATCACACTGAACATCCTTCACTCCCTCCTTCTTTACCCCAGCTGAACATGACCCCATATGATATAGAACACATCTTTGGTCAGACTGGGTCAGCTGTCCTGGCTGTGTTCCCCCCAGCTTCCCATACACCCCCATCTCCCTGACCAGCAGGGTGCTATGAGAACTAGAAAAGTCCTTGGCTCTATGTAAACATTGCTCTACAACAACTAAAAATGTTGGTGTGTTATTACCAATATCATTACCATGCTACTTTCATCAAAAATTCAAAACACAGCACTGTGTGAGCCTCTATGAAGAAAATCAACTTTGTGCCTATCAAAACCATGGCGCTAATTCTCTGAGATTTTTGAGCTGGTAAAAGGCAGTGGAATCCTACGTTTCCGGCTTGTCTCAGAAGAAGAAAAAAAAAAAATTGTAAAAATACTCAAGTATGGGAAAAGCATTTCTTGCCTAGATGGTGTTTCCAAATACCTTCCCCTCCACCCCACCACAGTGGCAATTGTATTTTAAACAGAACCTGATTGCCTTTATCTATGGTCTTTTTAACCTTTCCCTACTCTCTTCTCTTAGCTGAGCCAAAAATGCTCATGGGACTGTGCTGTGAACAGAATAGAGCAAGTGACTGAGGTTAAAAATACTCTTGCAGAGGAAATAATATGAAGATTTCTTAAAGTAAAATCAGTGGAGTTCCAAATCATATAATTAATGTGCTGGTGGGAATGGGTTTCCAAGACTGAAGTTGCAGAGTGAAACCCATAAAAATGGCAACAGCTACTAAGAAAAAAAATTCAAGGTATTGTAGAGTTCAGGTATGTGTTTTAATGAAGTTGCAGAGTTTTTGTGTTTTCCATAAGCATCTCTGGAATTTCCTAAATTTGTGTTTTAGATTTTTCTTGACATATTTCCTTTCTTTCCTTTGTACTTGAATGTGGTCCATTCATTCAGGAAGATGAGTATGCAAAAGAAAAATATTAAATATTATTCAGTTGTAAAAATGTTTATTACAAGCTTAAATTGCATGCCTGTGGTGCTTAACTTAAGGCTAGGTATCTATCTATAGGACATGGGCATGCAAGAAAGGGTTTATAGCTTTGTCTCTAGTTTAGCAAAGTGCCTTTTAAGTAGGTTGACCGCAGACAAAGTAGACTTGCAAATTAGAGCTTTCTTAACTTGTGCTTAATGTAGGCAAAACCTTCTGTAAACAGTAGCTGCTAATGATAATGAAAAATGATTCTAATTTTGATATAGATAATGTAATAAATAGGAATGAGCTCTTGTTGACATTATTTATAACTTCTGTGAACATTCTCATTGACTGTCAAAGGAGCCACCTAAGTGTAGTTGGAGACCTAAGCGTTTGAGCTAAATTGTCACTTTTTTTTTTTTTAAAATCCACTTTCTGGGAAAAATAAAATGTAGGAATGATAAGCCTATAAAAACTCTCAATCAGAAGACTGTCTCAAATGTATTCTAAGGTTATTAAGGTGTTAAATGATACAGGGGGTACAGCTCAATTACTCCCCACCTAATCACCTCTTTCTTTGCTGACTTACATTTTTTGACAGAGTCTAGATGAGAATGAAGGCTGTTACTGCATAAGACTGCATTAATCTTGCATGAGTTTTTACATTTATTTAATAAAAAATGAGAACATTTCAAGCCATTCTAGGGATGAAATACTCAATTTCCATTTTCCAGAAGGAAAGAGTTTGTTTTGACTCATTTCAAACAAGATATGAAAACTGTCAATATTTTGAGGGAGGGAGAAGGAGGAGCTGAGGAGGAGAAAGGGAAGGGGACTCATTGCTTCATAGCAGGGTTTTTTGATAAAAAAGTCTCTATTATCTGTCTGCTCTTGACCAGTCAGAATGAAAGATGTTAAGGAGCTTGTGTTTAAACCTGTGGAGACTTCAACTCACAGTTCTGTAGGAATTCACCTTTAATGTTCCTTGTATTTCTTAATTGATGGCTTTACAGGATTTTATGTTTTTGATAGGATTTCATTTTATATCATGTACTTTTGTTGCCTTGACTTGGAATTCAGATGAGTCTGATGCACAGTGCAGGCAATATGGTTAGTCTAATTCAAGCTCAGTAAGATAGACACTGAAAGCAGGTTGTAAATGCTACAGTTCTGACATTTCAGTATTTATGTTTTTCTTTTTTAAATGTCAGAAATTGCACAGGTGTCTTCAAATGATTAATACCCCTTGCTACCCTATATATTATATATGTATATTCATATATTAGGAAGTAAAGAATGTTGGTGGGTTACAGCCATCTGGACAGATTCCTTTCCGAAGATGGCTGAGGGCAACTCCAGCATCATATGTCATCATCTATTGCCATTACTGTGAGTTCCAGAATCTTTCAACCAGCAAAGCATGATAGCACACTGGCAGTATATCAGACTTTAAGATGTTGAACATCATTGTAGTAGTCTGTTAGAGAAGTACTTTAATAAGAATAATCCCCTTCTGGAAATATTTTATGGAGATGCACCCTGCATCATGGGGGTCATCTGCACACTATCTGTTCTAAGCGTTAATTCTGATACAAACTATTTCTGCATTTTTCTCAAATAATTATCATATCCTAAAGAAAAATGTTCTGTGTTGCTCATCTTATCCAATGCTGTCTGTGCTATCTTGTTCATAATTAATACCAAACTCCTCATGGTAGTTTTAATATGGTTAAAGGCTCCCAAAAAACATCGTGGTCATTTAATGCAAACTTTTTCATAACAATGTTGTAGTATTTGACAGCATTCATTCCTGTTGAAACCTAGATAGCTCTGTTGAACTGGACAACACCTTTTTGGAACAATAAATAAATAAATAAATGAAACCCATGTTGAGTAAAAACCCTTCCAAAATTCTTAGAAACCTCATTAATTACTTTCAGATATTACCTGGTTTCTAGATTGTGCTTGTATTTCAGCTGCTAGCAATTGGAGCATGTTAACCTCATCTTCTAGGCTGAGGGGTTCTGTTTTATTTGTGTTGATGTGATCAACTTACCTTTTTCCTTCTCCTTGGGAGAAACACTGTTAGTGCTTGGAGACTTTGGGTCAGTACAAATTTTTCATCCTCCAGTCTTTCTTTGTTTCTTTGAAACTCCTTTTCAGCATTTTTCTTGATCTGTGGATATGCAGCTAGACATGACAGCAATTAAATGTGTTATGTAGGTGTTCTCTTATAACAAATATTCACCTACTTTTACATCTAAGGGGTTGTGCTATTCTACTGGACATCTTAAAAGCTCACATGCAGCCTATTAGTTGCTGTAACTCTTTAATCTTTAATAACAACATTAAAATAATATAATAAATAATACAAATGCAATAATTAATTATAATATAATAATAATATAATATAATGAATAAATAATAATTAAAATACTATTTAATAATAACTCTTTAATCTTTTTAATCTTTAAAATAACAAAGAACAACAAATATACACCAAGGAAAGATCTCTGGAAACACAACTAATTTTAAAATTAAATTTCCCAATCTTAATGAAATTCTAATACTTGAATTTCCTGTTTATTTTATATTATTGTAGTTTACATATACATATACATATACATCTTAATAGCAGGACTTCCGTTATCATACTGACCTCTATATATTTCAAAAAAATTATTGTCTTTTACACAGCTGCCAAGTTGACGTTTTGCAGATTTTGTGCCTGGGTATTTGAAACTGTATCCAAAACATATATAGTGCAGTTTCACCTTAGACTTCATTTCCACTACCTTGGAAGCAGCACTTATTTTGCATGGAAAATGTTGCTGAAACAAGGTACCAGAATGCTAAACCAGAAAAATTTCAGTGCTGACAGGCAGAAGAGGTTCCAGTGTGCTGTTCCAGAGGGTTAAGTCATATAATTAGCCTTGCCTTAAGGAAAATGTCAGCTTTAAGAGCAGTCTAGCCCTTCTCTGATTTAACTTGATAGTGACCTAAAGTAGAGCACAGATTGCGTAGCTGGTATCTGCTAGTTTTGTCTGCTGAATTCATTCCGCAGATCAAGTGTTCAAAGTAACAGCTTCTATTCATAATAGATTAGGTCCAAGCAACAACTTTATTTTACCTCAGTAAACAGTGATTGATGTCAAAGAGAGATCCTACTTTGGCAATTTTCAGTTCATTTTTTCCTCTTTTTGTGTTCTTGGTTATTATTCACCAAGACAGGAAAAAATGCAGTATGAACTAGTAGTGGAAATATGCTCTACAAATAATGTTCAGGCTGAGTGGGGATCATCTGACAAGAGAGATGATATTGACCATTTCTTTCTCATGTGGGAGACTACTATTTGCTGCACACAGAAGGTTTTCTTTGACCTCTGCTTGCTGCTAGACAGACAAGAAAGAAGCATTGAAAATATGGTTACAGTTACCAACATTTTAACTGTGAGGCTTCTCTAGGTTTTCTGCTGACTTCTAAAGTGGCAAAACTGATATGCATCCCCTAATAGGTTCAGTACCATTAAGGTAATTACCCCTATTGAGTAATTACTGGAAATTGTATTCAAAGGAATTAAAAATTTGTTCTATTTTCAATAAATGAACATTGATATATTATATGTGTGTGTGAATGTGATTCCAGAAAAAAGGTTCCAAATCAAAATCAGGATTAGTATCAAGTTAATATAAAAAAAGAAGTATGTCAAAATGGATTTGAGTGGGGCAGGAAGTGATTTGTTTTTGACAGGCTCATGGTAGTTATATCACTGTCAGAAATGCACCAGTACTTATGATGTCTTGGGTCTCCAAGTCCTAAAGTCTGTTACTCAAAAGACTTCCATAGTTCACATTCCACTACCCATTGGTAGCTGTGCTGAATGCACTTAGCACATTTCTCAGGGAGAAGAAAATCTCTGATCTTAAAGCCAACATAATGCCATCGTTAATGACTTCAGTCCTTCAGTTACAATTGTGTTTGATGAGAGGGGACAGAGCAGGCTAAGGAGTGATTCAAGACAGGAAAGTAGAATTAAGTGAACTAGAAGATAAATGAAAGATACCTGTTGTAGCTTTAAGCCTATGCAAAACAGTGATTTTTTTTTTCTTGTTTTTACAGTTTTCCTTGACTTCAGCACCGAATTCTTTAAAGCCACATTGCATATGAAAATTAAAAGTGAAAGCAGGAGGAAAAAATCCAGAAGACATTGGATGCTTACCAGAAAATATCCCTTTCCTAATACTTCCTGAGCACTGGTTTTGTAGAAACAGCAGCTGAAATAACTGTTTATAATTGTACTGTATCCAGGAGAGAAATGAGAGGTTTTTATTTATTTAAAGCTCATAACACAGCTGTTCTGTCAATTACCAAGTAATGGAAAGGCATGCAGTTGAGGATATTATCATTACAATGCATAAAGAAGTGTTAAAAAGATGCTTTTCTCTTTTTTCTGTATCATTTTAACTACCAACTTCATCATCTGTATGAACTCTCCTAGAAGAGACCATGTCTATATTGCAGAATGGATCTCAGTCTTGATGTGCACCTTCATGCTTGCAAAGATCATGCATGCAACTCTTTGTTCCTGGTGTGGTTAGGTTCTGCACTAATATTTCTGTGGATACTGCTCTGTCCAGAAGTCTGAGAGAAAGCTTACCTGTCTTGCTGTGTGCAAATACTAAAGATACCGTGAATAGTATATTTCAGTTTCTTGAATACATTGTACTGCTGAGCATTCTCAGCAATATCAACTGGTCAATATTTGGACCAGTACAGGTATGGAGTAGGATGCTCATAAAGGGCAGGCCACATTTAGGAGTAGGGAGCAATGATTTCTGAAGGCAGAGTACAACATAGGAAATGTTGTTTCTTCTGGTGTTTCTTCTACCAGAGTTCCTGGTAGAAGAAACTGCAGTTATGTGGGGTGGTAGTAGCCTGTATTTTTGATAGACTGAAAGTAAGATGGCACTGCCTACATCTCTGTGGGTATAGATACAGCAGTGTTGTCAACAGCATGACTTCATACAACCTGCACAAACAAGATTTTATTTATTTATTTATTTATTTATTTTCCCAGTGATCATAGTAGAGCACAGAGCATTTTCTGACCTTGTACTAGTAATTATGAGATGTCATTGTCGCCCTGTGGCTGCTCTTAATAGTGCAAAGATGTGAATTTTCTTGTGTGGATGTTGTCTTGCTTTCCAGGTATGCCTGAGGGAATATAATGCTATGAACTGTTGTATAATATGTATCCATTTGTCTACTATTACTTTTTCAAAAGCTCATTGTGGTTATTGGTCTTCAAATTTCATTCCCTGCTGTATATTTTTCCCAGGAAGCTTCATTCTGACAGAAGGCAGAGCAGAGTATTTTTTGTCCTCTTTTTACATTCATTGTATGGTATGCTAAACAGGGTGTTTACTGTCTTTCATTTCTAAGTGTTTGCTTTTTCCAATATGCTTCTACTGGGATTCCTGGCCTGTGTGCACTTCAGGAGACATTTCAGTTGTGAAAAAACATTCAACTTGACTGGCGGGATGGAGGGAAGCTGCTAAAACCAGGGTCCTGTTACTACTATTATTTTAGGGGGTAGGATAACATGTGGGGAAAAGTCCTCTGTGACTAACCCTAAGGAGAAAAAGAGTCAAATTTTGTAGCTTAGGGAAAAATATTTATTTATTAAAAGCAAATTCAGATGGATGTCCGAATACACAACTTGCACTAACATACATACTTGAAGAAAGGAAAGGAAAGCTACAGGGAGAGTAGTTAAGTGTCTGTTCTCATTAATTGCCTCGAGTATTTTTATTTTCCAACTTACAGTGGTCTCCCCCAGTATACATTATAGAAATGCAGTGACATTGACTACTTAATGAGCTGCAGTTTCAGTTCCTGGTTTCATTTTTTGCTACATTTTTTGTTACAGCAGAGAGCTGCTCTCTCTGAGCCTGCTCTCTAATCAGGCTGTGAGAGTATGGCCTTAAGGCTATCTGTCCAGGTTTTGGGGCTGTTTCAGCAGGGAGACCTGTTTCAGGGGTTAATTTCTTTTCCTCTACCTGATTTATTGATTGGCTTCCCCTTTGATGCTGTTGTCTGTACCTTCTGCCTATAGTGTGAAACACCTACTAACCCTGCTCAAGGGCTTGCCATGCACAACAATTAGTTGAAGGCTGTGGCCAGCATGCATTTGAACTTACTGAAGAGGGATGGAGATGAAGTGTGCCAGGGATCACCATTGTACAGGCATCCTGAGGTTTTTGAAATGTTCTTTTAACAGTGTAGCTGTCCATTTAATCTTTGCCTCTGCCAGGCTTTTCAATATACTTTTGTCCTGATGGTGATTAAGAGTGCATTTCACACAGTTGTGTTTGCTGCACTTGCATGACAATGTGACTGAGATCTTTTGGCAAGGTAATGGCATGCTGAGGCAGATCTTTATATATGGTGATCATAGAAATTGTGTTGGCTGAGTGGAATGATTAACGACCTGTATATGAACACACAGGTGGCCTCCCGGGTGCTGGAGCTCAGAGAATAAGCACTACCAACAGAAAATAGAAACCTGGCCAATTGTGAAATGACACTGCAGAATAAGTTGAGTATTTTTGTCCCAGCTATAATTCCACTGTAAAGAAGTTGTTTAAGAACTGCCTTAAAGCAAAACTTGGCAGGATCCATACGAACACTTCAGCATGAGACATCCTGGATTCAAAAGCCGTGTGACATGTTTGTGTTTTGTGTGAAGGTGGTACAGAGATTTTAAACTAGAGGCTGCATTAGAGACTAGCTATCAGTAGCAATCCTACATTATGACACAGATGACTGGTATGTAATATATCTTGGAGCAAAAAGTCGAAGTTCTTTCATCAGACAAATTCTTGTTTAAAGAAAGACATTTTTGCCTGACAAATCTGGAGGCCTAAGAACAAATACAGGCTGAGTAGAGAATGGATCACGAGCAGCCCTGATGAGAAGGACATTGGGGCTGTTCGTTGATGAGAAGCTCAACATGAACTGTCAGTGTGTGCGTGCAGTCCAGAAAGCCAACTCTATCCTGGGCTGCATTGAAAGAAATGTGACCAGCAGATTGAGGGAGGTGATTCTCCTCCTCTGCTCTGCTGTCATGAGACCCTAGCTGGAATGCTGTGCTGAGCCCTGGGGCCCCCAGCTCAAAAAGGACATGGAATATTTGGACAAATCCAGAGGAGGACCACAAAGATGATCAAAGGGCTGGAGCACCTCCCCTATGAAGACATGTTGAGGGAGTTGGTATTGTTCAGCCTGAAGACGAGAAGGCTCCAAGGAGACCTCACTGTGGCCTTTCAATACTTGAAGGGAGCCTACAGAAAAGCTGGGGAGGAACTCTCAGGGAGTGTAGTGACAGCAGAAGCAGTAACGACTTCGAGTCCTGCACCTGGGAAGGAACAAGTAGATGTATCAGTACAGGCTGGGGGATGACCTGCTAGAGAGGAGCTCTGTGGAGAAGGACGTGGGGCTCCTGGTGGGTGACAGGTTGACCATGAGCCAGCAGTGTGTCCTGGTGGCTAAGAAGGCCAATGGGATCCTGGCATGCATAAAAAGGAGCGTGGCCAGCAGGTCAAGGGAGGTGATCTTCCCCCTCTACTCTGCCCTGGTCAGGCACTGGACCCTGGCGTACCGTGTCCAGTTCTGAGCTCCCCAGTACAAAAAAGAGGGGGATCTTCTAGAAAGAGTCCAGCAGAGGTCAACAAAGATGGTATGGGTCCTGGAGCATCTTCCCTATGAGGAAAGGCTGAGAGACTTCACACACAGAATCACAGAATTTCTAGGTTGGAAGAGACCTCAAGATCATTGACTCCAACCTCTGACCTAACTCTAACAGTCCCCACTAAACTATACCCCTAAGCTCTACATCTAAACATCTTTTAAAGACTTCCAGGGATGGTGACTCCACCACTTCCCTGGGCAGCCTGTTCCAATGCCTCACAACCCTTTTGGTAAAGAAGTTCTTCCTAACATCTAACCTAAAACTCCCCTGGTGCAACTTTAGCCCATTCCCCCTCATCCTGTCACCAGGCACGTGGGAGAACAGGCCAACCCCCACCTCACTACAGCCTCCTTTAAGGTACCTGTAAAGAGCAATAAGGTCGTCCCTGAGCCTGCTTTTCTCCAGGCTGAACAAGCCCAGCTCCCTCAGCTGCTCCTCGTAGGACTTGTTCTCCAGGCCCCTCACCAGCTTCATCGCCCTTCTCTGGACCCGCTCAAGCACCTCAACTTGGGCCTGTTCAGCCTTGAGAAGAGAAGACTGAGAGGGGATCTTATTAATGTTTACAAGTATCTTAAGTGTGGAAGACAATGGGATTTTGGCAACCTCTTTTCAGTGGTTTGTGGGCACAGGACAAGGGGTAATGACAATAAGGAGCACAAGAAGCTCTGCACCAACATGCGAAAGAACTTCACGGTGAGGGTGATGGAACACTGGAACAGGCTGCCCAGGGAGGTTGTGGAGTCTCCTTCTCTGGAGATATTTAAGGCCTATCTGGATGCCTACCTGGGCAACCTGCTCTAAGGAACCTGCTTTGGCAGGGGGGTTGGACCCGATGATCTCTTGAGGTCCCTTCCAACCCCTACAATTCTGTAATTCTGTGATTCTTATATTTAGAGCAGATATAAGGAAGATGTAACTCTCTTTACTATGAGGGTGGTGAGGCACTATACCAGGTTGCCCACAGAAGTTGTGGATGCCCCCATCCCTGGAAGTGCTTAAGGCCAGATTGGATGGTGCTTTTAGCAACATTGTTTAATGGAAGATGTCCCTGCCTATAGCAGGGAGTTGGAACTAGGTAATCTTTAAGGTCCCTTCCATCCCAAACCACTCTATGATTCTATGGTTCTACGATTTTCATGTTAAGGGAAAACTGAAGCCCTTCTTTTAAAATTGCTGTTCTCAAAGGACTATGAAAATTAAGACAATGACATAAAATTATATCCTTCTAAAATTAGATCAAATTTGGTAGGAGTATATGTTGTTCTTTTTTGTTTTGTTTTGTTATATTTTGGGGAAGTAGGTCAGAGAGGCCATGTGGGTGATAATAATAATACAATGTGAATAATTAATTCATTTAGCACACCAGCTGTAGGGTGTAGGGGACACAAGCTGGATGTAATTCAGCAGCTACAAGGACTTGGTTCTATCTTGGAATAAGTTTAGACACAGCAGTGATGATTCTGATGGCATTTTGCACAGGAGGTTCTGGCACTGCATATAGAGGATGCAAGGAGGCAGGGCTGAATTCTCTAATTCCATGAAACAGAATTTAAAACTTTTTGTGCTTAGACCAAGTATTTCACTATCTTGCAGCCCCTGCCCTCCCATTTTATGCAGTGTTGTTTTGGAAATAATACCTCGTAATTAAAATCATACAAGATTTATTGACAGTGGGGTGGAGACAGGGACTTGTGTTCAACTGGGTTGATATATTGCTTGAGAATTCAGTAGTACTAGTAAGAATATGAAAATCCACTCCAAATATTGATGATGGATGCTGCAGCTGTTACTAATGCTAAAACTTTGTGGGCATCTAGTGCACAATGATTTAATTTCAGAATGACTTTTTTGAGGAATGTGTAGAATAGAATTACTTTGGTTCAGATGTCATGCCCTGAACACGGATAAAAAAGGATGTAAAAGTAAAGGATGACTAAATAAGTGTAGAGAATAATGCATTAGAATCTGTTAAATGGTAGTAAGACATAAACAGTAGTAAGTAGTTAACATAAACAGTAGTTACATAAACAGTAGTAAGACTGTTAATAAGTGCTAGTGCATTTTTATCTGAATAGTCTCTGACATTGAGGAGTCGGATCATTTCCACTATAGATCTAGAGCTTTACATTTAAAGTATTTGAGGCCAAGAGTAATAACATTAGCTATAAATCTCCTGTTATTTGAGCTACAGAAATTTTGCTCTAACTCTTTGTCTCCTGTTTGTATTTGTGGACTGATTTTTGTCTGCTTGAACACACACTTTAATGAGTTGTTTGTTTTCCTTTCCCTGTCTTTTCGTTTATCTCAAATTTCTCCCTCTCTGAAGTACTATTTAATTCCAGTAGGAGCTCTGAGATGACAGACTGCATAATCCTCCAAACACGGGGATTCTTATTGACACAAGCAATTGACTAGTAAATCTTGTTGTAATTTTCTTATTTATCAGGTACCTGTCTAAATGATCTGTTGTTTTGAGGACCCACTTGTATAGTGCAAATGAATACTCAGAAATAAAACTCTCTGCCTACATTCAAAGCTATCAGTCCTTGTAATGTCATATTATTGTATATGTTCTAACTCTCACTTCATGGACTATTGTTATTAAGCAAAAGGTTGAAAACTTACACCTTTTATAAAAGTATATATTGGTTTTAAGTCATAAAGAAAAGCCTAAAGTAGGCTTACAGGCATCTCCAGTAGGCATTTCACACTTCCTATGATGTTTTAAATTAAAACAATATTATGATATCTCAAACCAGTCTCTAGTGATTTGGGGAGGGAAGAAGGAAGCCATGGGTCTGAACCTTTGGGGCCAGTTAAAGAAGCTTTTACAAGCACACTTGTTCCTCTGTTCTGTATATCTGTATATTCTGTAATAAGCTGCTTAACATTCCTCTGTGAGTTTAAAGCAGGAAGCTTTATTCTCTCCTCTATCCATTTTCAAGTAAGATGCATAGAGCTTTCAGAAATAGCATCTTTCTCCCCTGTGTCAGATTCTCTGTGGGATGAAAGTGAAGCCTTTCTAAAGAAGAGTTATTATTGAAGCATCTTATAAGTATGTCAGAACAAAAGACAGCTTGTTCATTTCCTATTATTAGTTGGGCCTACATTAAAATCTTTTCTGCTTTTTTAGTGTAAGGAGTTTAGACTGTCACACTTTTGTGTCTGTAGTATGCATGTCTGTCTCACCACACCCACAAAACATGTCATCAGGTTTTTCTCCTTAATTAATAAATGCAACCAAAGAAATTCAAAGTTTGAAATGGAAAGTGAACACAGAACCCCTTTCCTCCATCACCATCTCATAAGCAACAAAAATAATAAAAAAGAATCATGTCCTGTGACAAAATTTCTTTAAAGTAGGGCAGGTAGAGCTGATGTTTCTATTGTTTTCATTTGCTCCTGTCACCTGTCTTCCTGGGACTCCATCAGTCTCTTAAAAAGCAAACTGTTCTACCTGTCAGCTTTCATCAGAAACCACAAGAACATCAGAAACTAAGCTCAAAAAAATATCTTGCTTGTGATTTGTTCATTTTCACGCTAGACTTGAGCTACACCTTATTACTTTCTATACATGCTGTTTTGCCATTCACCTTGGGATTAAAAAAAATATATATGTATTTATTTTGGGTTGGAGTGTCACTACATACCCTGCAGTGTTGTAAATATGAAACTAAAGTAAGAGAAACTCAGGATTCTGCACAAAAGCAATGACAGCTGAGCCTCCAAAGTCCTGATTTCTGTGTTTAATATGAACCCCTGCCACCTCGATCTCCCAAAGGGAGGGAAGCAGTTTTAAAAGCATCAGTTTACATACTTCTAAGTATGGAAGTGTTTGCTTACATTGCTATAATTATGTCAGCACTTCCACTGCCAACTTTTTATTTTCACGGATATAACATTTGACTCTAAAAACGATCTTGGCTGAACTTTTTAAATTAATGTTGATCTATCCCCCATGCTGCTGTAAGCTGAAGTTATTATACAGGAGCTGAGAAAGAAGAAGAGGAAGCCACGCTTAATACTTTATGCTATCAGTTGCTGTTCCTATGATTAAAAAGAAGTAGAACCCCAGAATCTATTTGTATGAGGGCAGTTCCCTCTCTGCAGGATATTTGTGTGCCTAGTGGTGGAAACATATGTTTAACATTTGAAAAGCAAAGGTACAACTTACCTTGCTGCAAATGGTTCTGTTCCCACCATTACCGAATATGATTTGTGCATTACAGAAGATTATTATTTTATTTTTTTAAGAAAGAAAATATTTGCCATTCATCTGAATTTACTGCAACCTTTCCTAGCATTTTCAATGTGTTAAATCACATGCCATTTCTTCTTTGCCCTGTCTGACCCTCAGACCTTTTGTGCAACCTTCTTTCTACTTCCTACTTTTCCACATCAACCTGCACTTCTCCATGTGAAATCAGATATGGTGGAAAGTTCAACAACTTGTTTCAATGGTTTGTCGTTGTACGAAACCTGGCTCTGCCCCTGCAGCTCTTTTGTTTTTGTTGTTTGTTTGTTTGGTTGGTTTTGTTTATTTTCCTTTTGCCCCACTCCCCACTCCTCCCCATGCCTGTGTAGGCATGCCTTTTTTTTTTTTTTTGTTAAATTAGGAAATTAAAAAAAAAAATTGTTTTTTTTTTTTTTTTAAAAAGCCTCTCAGCTGTATTATCTTAGGGGTATGATCTTCTTTCTTGCTATACTTGGTTTTCACTCTGAATTCTGTCCAAGTCCTAACTGCAAAAGAAATATGATATTACATTAAAAAAAAATAAATAAATAAACAAACAAATGGACCAATTAGTTCATAAAATTGTGATCAAGATAAGTATTGAATAGGTGTCATAGAGCTTATGACACCCATATTGCTAAATGGGAAGATTTCTAGCTACAGAGAACATTAGTTAGTACAAAGAGCTATGTGATCACAGCTTAGGGCTTCCCTCCCCATGCTAAAAGACAGTACCTTATTTGTTCCATGGCCAAGGCATATACTGGGGAAGGTGAAAAAAACGGTTTGCTGGGATGTCTTTTCCCAAGACTAAAGAGACAAGGGATGTTTCAAGGGAAGTGGTGGAATGGAGGGGGGGGGGGAAGAAAGAAAATTGCAACACCAATATAGACAAATAGTACTTATCAAAGATGTAAACAACAAAAGAGCAAGTTAAGTCCAAAGAAAATACAGACAGGAAACAAATGCTCTACATTCAAAATGATCCTTCTATTGATACGGTTCTGATTCTAGTAAGCCAAGGAGTCAGAAAAAGAGTCTTCAGATAACTAAAATTTGTATTAAGGTTGAAGATGAAGAAGGCAAAGAGAATTTCTTTGATCTAATGAAAACTGCAGAGCCAATTTGAAACAGTAAAAATTAAATATTTGCTTGGTCATCCAGATGAAGTGTCAGTCATTATATGGCTTTCTTTATTTAAATATTAAAAAATAAGCTTTCATAACTCTTGTGAACTTTTCTACTGAAAATGTCCTTTCTAGAGGTTCTTTTTTATAGTCATTAATGACTTCTGACACTTTGCTTACCAAGAAGAACAAAGTAGTTTGAATATTATCATTTGGATAGTTTTTTTTGCTTGTTTGTTTGTTTTGTTTTCACTGTGGTGATGGCTTAAATTAGTATTATAATACATATCCCTATGTATTTACACTAATGAAATCTGAACTAGTCAGACTGTAAGAAAAAAATGATCAATGCAGTTTATAAAGAATTAATCAACAGATCTTTAATCAACAAATGATACTGCATAAGCCTGGAAAGGAGAATTATTTCACCTATCTATAGTGTTAACCATGTTAAGTATTCTAAATAATAATAATAAAAAAATCTGCATATTTGGAACTTTTTTATAGTTTTACATGCATACAATATTCATGTAGTTGGTAAAATAAATAATAAAATTAGAAGAAATATTCAGCTGATATTGGATTTCATATATAAATTAGATTTTTTTCTTGACTACCTTGCTCCAATAACCTTAATATCAAATATCTACAAACATCCATGATACAAATTCAGCAGCTGCATGCAGTTAAATCACAAATTTAGTAACAATATTCACAGTAAGAATGAAGAAAAAACAATTTGGGAGCTCAGTGAATGAGAGTTGGTTTTTGTTTATTTTCAATAACAAAATAGAATAATCCTCACTGAAATTTTATTCAAGAGCCACATATCCACTAGTACAGCATAGAGTTGATAATGATTAGCAGAGGAATTTTGACAAGAGAAACATTTCTTTTATGCTTCCTGAAAATGTGTGATAATTTCGTTCCATTACAGTTTTAACAGAAAAGATACGAAACCTTTGTATATCTTTTGTATTAAAAGTGTAGGAGTCATATTCACTAGAAATTGTCAAATATTTATTTGAGAATAGACTGTTTCCTGTTCATGAGGGATAGCTTAATATGACAGCCTGTCAGAGAGTTATTGTAATGACAATTGCAATAAGATAGTGTAGATTTCAGTTAGCATTGTTAGTGTCTTAAGAAAAGAGAGAAGGGGGCTCCAGTCACAGTTTAACATGACGAGTAATTATTTGTACTAATTGTACTAAAAAACAAGTAAGAAATGTTAATAGTCTAAAAAACTGCATTTCTAGGTATATTTCTAAAGGCTATTTTGATTTTACACATAAGATTTATGAACTTCACTTGTGTGCTCTTATTTCATTGACAAACCGTGAACTCCAAACTTTTCATTTAATAACAACATGAGCCAAGTATATTTCTGGGGCAATTTTTTTTTTGTTGTTTTGTTTTGTTTGTTTGTTGCTAAAATTGCTTACAAAGTTTTACTTCCCTGAATTTGGTAGGGGAACATCATCAACAATAGCAGCTGTTTTGCTATATTAAACTGCCAGCCAATCTGTTCAGAAGATGATGTTTTCCTATGTTCTTTTAAAAGTCTTGCCATGAATCTTTCACATTGATTAAGGAGGAATCTTCAGGCTTACTTAACATTATTTTTTTAGCCATTTGCTTTTAACATTATTTAACATTATTTGCTTAACAAAACCAGGAACTGATCATGGCTTTTCTTATTCCTGTTGAAGAGTTTGCAACGCATCCCTTGATTTTAATTATATGTTAGATTGGACCCTAGGCTAGAAGTTTACACTTCTCGGCTTAAAAATGCACAGTCTTGGCATGCAGAAAGTTTTCTATGAAATGTCATTTTCATGTGCTAGTGCCATTTATTTTTGTTATACTTGTTGACTACTGAAAGCATTACTCAATGTTCACCAAATGAGATGGTGTTAAACTACTATTACCTGTTTAATTAAACAAATTGTGAAAACTTTCAGCTTTACAAGCATAAAGGAGCATTCCTAAGGCATAGGGAAACTGGGGGATTCGCCACTTGCCGAGGCGATCGGCTCCGGGGCAGACACGTTCTGCAACGGAGCGGGGGATCGGGCAGGCAGGGCTAACTTTTCCGTGCACCGAGCCCACTCGAGGGAGCCGCCAGGACCCGGCAGCCCTCGCGAGGGAGGGGAACGAGGCGAGAACGAGGCGTAGCGGAGCCAGCAGCGCCCCCTCCCCGGCCGTTCATAAGCTGCCTCTAGGGAGTGCGAGTGACCAGGGGCGTGGCGCGTCACAAGGGAGCGGTGCGGCAGTTGGCGCGGCAGTTCACACGACGAGCAAACAGGGCGTGGCGCCATAGAAGGGAGCGGCGTGGCAGTACGAGAGGGAAGGGCAGAGCGCTCCCCCCCGGTCCATACGAACACCGCCTCTAACGGCAGTCTACCACTAGCTCAGCTGCAATGGTGTACACCAGGCACAGTGTGCTCTCCAGGAAATCTGTATGCACCCAGACTGCCTGCCTGCCCAAAACTGTGGCAATTCAGGTCTCTGGGGGCAGGGAGTGCCTGAGCCTGTTGCTACCACCTGTGGAGGACAAAGAGACTGTGTGCGTGAGGTGCGAGCAGGTGGATGACCTGGTCCGCCTCGTGGCAGAACTCGAGGAGGTGGAGAGGTTGAGGGATATCAGGGAGTGTGAGCGCGAGATAGACCTGTGGAGCAACTCCCTGCGCGGCCTGAAGGGCAGGCCCTGGGGTGAGACACGCCAAATGGGGGTGGACCCCCTGTCTTGTTGCTGTTGGGCAGAGGCAGGGGACCTAGGAGTTGAGGAGGAATGGAGACAGGTCCCTGCTCGACATCGCAGGCGATGCCCCCCCCCCCCCCACCGGCCCCACCTTCCCAGGTGCCCCTACACAGCTACAACTTGGTTGCCCTCATGGAAACATGGTGGGACCACTCTCATGACTGGAGTGCTGCAATGTCTGGCTATAGGCTCTTCAGAAGGGACAGGCAGCATGGAAGGGGTGGTGGTGTATCTCTCTATATCAGAGAGAGTTTTGATGTCATGGAAATTGAGGCTGGGAATGATAAGGTTGAGTCCCTATGGGTTAGGATCAGCGGGAAGGCCAACAAGGCAAGCATCCTGGTGGGGGTCTGTTATAGACCGCAAAACCAGGATGAGGAGACTGGTGAGGAGTTCTACAGGCAGCTGACTAAAGTTGTGAAATCATCAGCGCTTGTTCTCGTGGGGGACTTCAACTTCCCAGATATATCCTGGAAGCACAACACAGCTCAGAGAAAGCAGTCTAGGAGGTTTCTGGAGAGCGTGGAAGATAGCTTCCTGACACAGCTGGTTAGTGAGCCTATCAGGGGAGGTGCCCCGCTAGACCTTCTCTTCACAAACAGAGAAGGACTGGTGGCGGATGTGATTGTCGGGAGCTGTCTTGGGCAGAGTGACCACGAAATGGTGGAGTTCACTATTCTTGGCGAGGCCAGGAAGGGGACCAGTAAAACCGCTGTATTGGACTTCCGGAGGGCTGACTTTGAACTGTTAAGGACACTGGTTGGTAGAGTCCCTTGGGAGGCAGTTCTGAAGGGCAGAGGAGTCTGGGAAGGCTGGGCATTGTTCAAGAAGGAAATCTTAATGGTGCAGGCGTGGTCTGTCCCCATGTGTCCAAAAATGATCCGGTGGGAAGAAGACCGGCCTGGCTGAACAGAGTTGTGGCTTGAGCTTAGCAGGAAAAAGAGGGTTTACAATCTTTGGAAAAGAGGGTGGGCCACTCGGGAGGACTATAAGGATGTTGCAAGGCAGTGCAGGGACAAAATTAGAAAGGCCAAAGCTCATCTGGAGCTCAATCTGGTGACTGCTGTCAAAGACAACAAAAAATGTTTTTACAAATACATTAATGCGCAACAGAGGACTAAGGAGAATCTCCAGCCTTTACTGGATGCGGGGGGAAACCTTGTTATGAAAGATGAGGAAAAGGCGGAGGTGCTTAATGCCTTCTTTGCCTCAGTCTTTAGCGGCAAAACCAGTTGCTCTCTGGATACCCAGTACCCTGAACTGGGGGAAGGGGATGGGGAGCAGAATGTGGCCCTCACTATCCATGAAGAACTGGTTGGCAACCTGCTACAGCACTTGGATGTATGCAGGTCAATGGGGCCAGATGGAATCCACCCGAGGATACTGAGAGAACTGGTGGAGGAGCTGGCCAAGCCGCTTACCATCATTTATCAACAGTCCTGGCTATTGGGGGAGGTCCTGGTCAACTGGCAGCTAGCAAATGTGACGCCCATCTACAAAAAGGGCCGGAGGGCAGACCCAGGAAACTACAGGCCTGTCAGTTTGACCTCAGTGCCAGGGAAACTCATGGAGCAGATCATCTCGAGTGTCAACACGCAGCGCGTACAGGGGAACCAGGTTATATGTCCCAGTCAGCATGGGTTTAGGAAAGGCAGGTCCTGCTTGACGAACCTGATCTCCTTGTATGACAAAGTGACACACTTGCTGGATGAGGGAAAGGCTGTGGATGTGGTCTACCTTGACTTCATCAAGCCTTTTGACACCGTTTCCCACAGCATTCTCCTAAAGAAACTGGCTGCTCATGGCTTGGACTGGCGCACGCTTCGTTGGGTTAGAAACTGGCTGGATAGCCATGCCCAAAGAGTTGTGGTGAATGGAGTCCAGTTGGAGGCTGGTCACTAGTGGCGTTCCCCAGGGCTCGGTGCTGGGGCCAGTCCTCTTTAATATCTTTATTGATGATCTGGATGAGGAGATCGAGTGCACCCTCAGTAAGTTCTCAGATGACACCAAGTTAGGTGCATGTGTCAACCTGCTCGAGGGTAGAAAGGCTCTGGCGGAGGATCTGGATAGGCTGGACCGATGGGCTGAGGTCAGCTATATGAAGTTCAACAAGGCCAAGTGCTGGGTCCTGCACCTGGGGCGCAATAACCCCAAGCAGAGCTACAGGCTGGGAGATGAGTGGTTGGAAAGCTGCCAGGTGGAGAAGGACCTGGGAGTATTGGTGGATAGTCGGCTGAATATGAGCCAGCAGTGTGCTCAGGTGGCCAAGAAGGCCAACGGCATCCTGGCTTGCATAAGAAGCAGTGTGGCCAGCAGGTCTAGGGAAGTGATTGTCCCCCTGTACTCAGCTCTGGTGAGGTCGCACCTCAAGTACTGTGTTCAGTTTTGGGCCCCTCACTACAAGAAGGACATGGAGGTGCTTGAAAGAGTCCAGAGAAAGGTGACGAAGCTGGTGAGGGGTCTGGAGAACAAGTCCTGTGAGGAGCAGCTGAGGGAGCTGGGCTTGTTCAGCCTGGATTAAACGAGGCTCAGGAGTGACCTTATCGCTCTTTATAAGTACATTAAAGGAGGCTGTAGCGAGGTGGGGGTTGGTCTATTCTCCCACGTGCGTGGTGACAGGATGAGGGGGAACAGGGTAAAGTTGCACCAGGGGTGTTTTAGGTTGGATATCAGGAAGAACTTCTTTACTGAGAGGGTTGTGAGGCATTGGAATGGGCTGCCCAGGGAAGTGGTGGAGTCACCATCCCTGGAAGTCTTTAAAAGATGTTTAGATGTAGAGCTTAGCGATATGGTTTAGTGGAGGATTTGTTAGTGTTAGGTCAGAGGTTGGAGTCGATGATCTTGAGGTCTCTTCCAACCTAGACAATTCTGTGATTCTGTGATTATTTGTTCACAAAAATATTTATATATATATGGTTTTGTCTGAAATTGGAGGAATAGTTCTTCATGGAAGCAAGGGAGGAAGAGACAGGTTGTAGCAGATGGAGCTATTAAGTGAAATAGACAGTAGAGTTTGTCACATGAGAGAAGACATGATTTACCAACCAAGTATAAAGGTGATGCAGCTTATATCAGTCTGGCTTATCTCCTAGGAAGCATTATAGAAGAGCTTGTGATTGTGGCCTGTGTAGTTAAGAATGGTTGAGAAATGGACTGGAAAGAATTTATGGAGACAACTTGGAAAGAAGCTGAAAAAACAGTACTCGTAGGTGAAATTCTTTGAAATACTTCATTTTTGTTGGGCAGGATTCCAGGGCATATCTGGAGATGGAGAATGCTATTGACTGTCTGAGCAGATGATGTGAGCAATGATTCAGATTCATCAGGAACTGGAAATATTTTTCCGATTGTCAGATACATAGGAAGGATAGATTTCAGCAGAGACATGAGGGATCAAATCTGCTACCACTTTTGAAGGACAGTTCGAACTGAAGAGTCAGGTTAGATCCTGCTAACCCAATATGTGGGGTTTGGTGGAAGAGGCCTGCCAGACAGAGGCTCACCGGCAGTGCTATGGCCCCAGGATGTTAGTGGGGGCACACCTTCTGGAAATGAGGCAAGGTGGATCTCTAATCTGACCTGCTCTGACTGCTTTTGTCTTCTCATATAACCTGGTGTACCCTCAGAACTGTGTTACCAATCCTGAGAATAGGCTCAATCTGCCCTAATATCCTTCAAATGCTTTGTTTTGGTTGTGATACCACTTGATCAAGGGCAGGTAGGGAAGGTACTCTGAAGAATTTCTCACAATCCGATGAGATGAGTGAGTGCAGGTCAGTCTTTGTACAACTGAAATAATTAGAAGAAATGTCATATTCTGCACCTGCACCTCTCAGGTTAGGATGAGCACATATCCTAAGAACACATGTATTGGTGACATATATGATCGAAGTGTAACTGAGCAGTACAGCCACAGAAAGAAAGTAAAGTGTGTTTGATGGTACTGATGTTTATGGAGAGAGAGGAATTAAAGTACATTATATGTACTTTATATGTATATATGTTTTTAGCTGGGACAGAATTAATTTTATTCATAGAAACTCTTATGATGCTGTGTTTTGGATTTTTGACAATAATAGTGAGGATAACACACCAGCGTTTTCAGTTTTTGCAGAGCAGTGTTTGCACAGGGACATGGACTTTTCAGCTTCTCCTGCTGCTCTGCCAGAAAGGGAGCTGGGGGTGCACCAGGAGCTGGGAGGGGACACAGCCAGGGCATCTGACTCAGACTGATCAAAGAGGTATTCCATACCATAGGACTTCATGCTCAGCAATAAAAAATGGTGCAAATGAAATGTAAGTGGTGAAGATACAGGCATGTTCCAAGTGACGGCATTTGTCTTTCCAAGAAGCCATTACATGTGATGAGCCCTTATTTCCTGGAAGTGGCCTGATGATGGGAAGTACTGAATGAATTCCATTTGCTTTGCTTGTGTGCATGTGGCTTTTGCTTTATTTAGCATCTCAACCCATGAGTCCTCGCACTTTCACCTTTCTGATTCTCTCACCCATACTACCTGTGGAGAGTGAGTGAGCAGCTGTGTGGTACTTAGCTGCCTTTCAGGTTAAAGCATAAAGAAGTATAAGAAAACAGTCAAATCATAAGTATTACTTATTTCAGAGCCAGAATGATATAAGGCAGATATATTATATACAATATGTGCCTCATCAATAAAACAGCTGATTAAATCTTCTCAATACAATAATGGCAATTATATTAAGTAAACAGCACTTAGTCATGATACAACTAATTCACAGATGTATGATAAAAATAAAATATCTTGGTCAATTTATTGAGGTGAAAAATCTTAACAGCCATAGGAAATCAAGAGGCAATTATGAAGCTGACAATGAATGAAAATATCTCTAGTATTAAAATATATCCAAAGATGGGCTATTTTTTGTGAGTGTGTATGTGTGTATTTGATTCCTCATTTGCTCTGCAGGTTGAATATTGCAACTTTGAGTGCTTGAGGGTAAAATTCATTTTTTAAATCTCAAATCATTTTTTGAGATTTAAAAAATCTTCATTTTTTAAATCTCAAATTCAAAATAATAATAAAAAATGAATTTACAAAGGGGAAATCAGATGGACTTATAAAATGCTTGAGTTCTTAGAGCAGTAGGTGATACTGATTATATAGACAGACTTTTTAAAGATATAATTTCAGGTGACATTTTTATCTCAAAATGATAAAAACAAACAACAGGTGGTAGTTGAAAACTGTCTGGGAATCAATGTTCTGTAGTATTTATGATATGACTTAAATAGAATTTTGAGAACTAGAATAAAAATCTGAAGAAAAGAGGAGATAGGTTCCTTTTGTATGGATTTCAAATAAATGGTTCTGATTTTGCTTTCTAAGTGCAACAAAAGTATTTCTTTTACAAAGTTAGCAGAGTATGAGGAGGTAGGTAGGATTCCAGCAGAGTATGAGGAGGCAGGTAGTATTCCAGATAGAACTTGAAAATGAAAATCCTTCCTATTATGCAATCCAGATAATGACAATAAACCATACATATGGTTTATGAATAACCATGTAATGTAATATGTAACATATAAAATGTAAGTAAAATAACTCTGATTCATTTAAAGATTCATAGCATAATATTTATTTCCTGAATTTATTTATTCTCTTCAATCTCAGATGAATATAATATATATAATATAGATATATAGCCTATATAGATAATTTATTTATATAAATATAATATATTTATTATATTTGAATAATCTGCATTTTTCTAGAAATATGTATACATAAGCCAAAGTACTGTTCCATCATCTAATGTGCTCTCATCATAATTTCCCTGGTCTGAAATGCTTTAAAAAACATCTGGTAAAGACTGTCCTATTAAAGTGAATGTAGCAAGTCCAGAACAGGACAGGTGAGCTTGTCAAAACCAAATGAAAGAAATGGATAGATATATGATGTTGATTCATTATTTCCAGAGGAAAAAATAATATATATATAATATATATTTGTCGATAGAGGTTGAGAGATACAAGTCATCTGTGAGTATTAGTGTGATCAGGGCTTGCAGGTGTCATCTTAATTTTTTGAGTTTAACACAAGGTTCTGTTTCTGAAGAAAACCTTTGCAAAACAACACCATTCCTGTGGAAATATCTACAGTTATTAGTTGATTCAGCTATGAAAGTCACATCAGGAAAGAAAAACTGTTGTATGATCAGCATGGTTTTGCTCTAGTAATGCGAAGTGGTGAGAGTTCTTCTGGCTGTTACATTGTGTTTGGAAATTCATGGAGGACTGAAGAGGACAGCTGGTTCTGTACCAGAGTAGCATAAGTGAAGGAAGCTTTACGGGCAAATTCCTAGAGAACATATCTAAGTCCTTTTGACTACAAAATAATGCTCTTCAGTTATTCTCCCATGCTAAGGTCATGGTTTGGGAGCCCTAATCTTTAATCCCTCACCTGCACAGGAAAGGAAAACTCTAGTTCTGTTTTTCCTGCAACAGTATTTTTATAAAAAAGACTTTACTCCATCTTTAGAGTAGTAAATCAGTTTTTATGACACAGTATAGGACTAGATCTTGAGAATCTATAACCTGTGATTTGGACTGTGTGGTTTGGGTTCATAGCCAGAAATTTCAGAAATGTTTGGTTTGTAGGAGATGAACTTAAAACTTAAAAAGGTTGTAACAGTATCTCAATAGCACAGACTTAAAACAAATGAATTAATATATATGAATAACTAAGAATTTCCATGAGATAAAAATCCCTGAAAATGCCAGGTTATCTAAAGTCCATTAGTAAAAAGGCTGTAGCAATCATTAAAAAAACTTGCATTACAAAATAGCCAATGATTAAGAATGCAAATTATAAAGGTAAATTAGCACTGGCAATGCAGGAATAGAAAAAAAAAATCTATCACTAATAAAACTTTCATAAAGCTGTAGTAGGAAAAACACAGCTTAAATGAAATCATCAAGTGTTAGATTTACAAGTCTACGTGAACTTTTAAAACTCTACCCTTCACATTAAATGGTTCCATATGATTCACTACTGTGAATATAACCAGAGACTTTGTTATGCAGAAGGTATTGCACTCAACATGAGATAAATGTGGAGTTAAATAAATCACCTGGGTTTTAGTGATTGCCTAGTGACTAATCTTTGAGACCTGATTACCTACAATTCAAACAAGCAAGGGAAAGTGCTAATAACTGTACTGTATATAATCATAGAATGTCCTTTGTTGGAAGGGACCTCAAAGATCATCTAGTACCAATCCCCTTGCCATAGGCAGTGATACCACCCACTAGATCATGTTGCTCAGGGGCTCATCTAACCTGGACTTGAAACGTGTATATATATATATATATATATATATATATGTATATACACACACACGTAAATCAAAATAATAAATTCAAAATAAATTGTTGTTTCAGAATTTTGCAAATATGAATTTAAATGAGTAACTGGCAGGAAAAAGAAAAAGGAAGAAAAAAAAAGAAAAAAAAAGAAAAAGAAGGGGAAAAAAAGGAAGACAGAACAAGGATAAAAAGGGGAAATTCTCTAAGGAAAGATTATACTACTACATTGAAAAGGAGGACAGGTTTGGTTAAAAGCCTGTGATTGTTTCAGGAGCCAATAATGATATCAATTAGAAATAAAGAAAACCCTGCAGGGTTTTAAGGGAAGAGGTTATAAGGTAAATTCTGCTATAAATAGGAATTTTCAGAAGAAAATAAATATCTAAAGATATTATAAGAAAAGAAATACTTAAAGATATCAAGGAAATATCCATAGGTGGCATTGTAAAGGATAATATAAATTGGTTTTTTATAGAATATTAGAAAAAAATGAATCTTACAACTGATACGAGCAATATAATAGGTAGAGATGGTAAAATTTTACAGTGACATTGAAAATGCTGAAGTGGTGAATAAGCCCTTCTCTACCTGGAAGAAGGGGGATAATATGCTTATATAATGTACTCTCCAGTCCCTTAGTAACTGGAGAGGATAAAAATAACTATAGGCCAAACTTTTAAAATCTGCAGGTCCAAATCACTCTCTATCAAGAGTCCTAAAATCATATGACAAGTGCATCTGGCCTATTGGTGAAAGTTATTAATATATATTGAATACTGGATGTGGTACAGGATGCCAAAAGAATGAGAACACAGTGCTAGGTATTCAAGTGTTCATCCCAATTCTATTAAATTCAACAAGAGCAAGTCCTGGATTCTGCACCTGGAACAGTGCAACTGTGGCTATACATACAGAGGGGGATATGCGAGTCTGGAAATCAGCCGTGTGGAGAGGGATCTGAGGGTTCTTGCTGGCAGTAAGATGAATATGAGCCAGAGGAAAGGGCCAGCCATATTCTGGGGTGCATCAGACATGGGATTCCTAGCTGGTCAAGGGAAGGGATTGTCCCACTCTGTTCTGCACTGGTGCAGGCTCACCTTGAGTGCTCGGCTTATATTGTGGCACCTCAAGTTTTAGGTGCCACAATATAAGAAGGGCATGAAACTATTAGCATCTAAAGGAGGGCTACAAAGATGGTGAAGGGTCTGGAGGGCAAGACATATGAGGAGTGGCTGAAGTCACTTGAATTGTTCAGCCTAGAAAAGTGGAGACTGAGGGTAGGCCTCATGGTGGCCTACAGTTTACTCACGAGAGGATTGGAGGGACAGGCACTGAGCTCTGCTCTCTGGGGATGGCGACAGGACCCAAGGGAATGGCATGGAGCTGTGACAGGGGAGGCTCAGGCTGGGGGTTAGGGAAAGGTTCTGCACAAACAGGGTGGTTGGGCACTGGGACGGGCTTCCCAGGGCAGTGGTAACAGCACTAAGTCTGCTGGAGTTCAAGAAATATTTGGACAATGCTCTTGGGTATATGGTCTAATTTTTAGGTGGTCCTATGTAGAGCCAGGAGTTGGGCACAATGATCCTTGTGGGTCCCTTCTAACTCAGGATATTCTGTGATTCTAAAAAAGAAATCAAGTGGTAAACTAAGTTGCCTAATCTAATATTACTAACAGGCAACATAAGCAAAAAGTGGTACAAGATTTGATTTTTAAACATAAGAATGGAAGAATGTTACTATACTCAATAAGAAGTAATAGAGTTTTATGGAATTCAGGATCTATCAGATCTGATTTTATATTTTAGATATTTGTTTTTGTTGATTAAAATTAGCTGTAATTACTCTTACATTTTTGTCTTACATCAGACATTATTGAATAACTGTGAAAGAATTAGGTGATATGAAATAAATAAAAGCAAAATTGATGAGATTGAAACAGTGCTAACATAACCTGGCACAGTGGTGCCAGTGAATAGTCAGCATTACATCGGTGAGTTTGTAATGTGTTTTAGTGATAAAAAGTAGCTTCAGGGATAATCTGGAGGATAAGATTAAGTCAGTTTTTGTTAAAATTTGAAGAGAAAAGGTACTTGGCAGGAATGCCAATAGCAAGATACATACTGAGCTGGTTGCATCCAAATGCTAAACAATATCCATAGGAAAATAGGAAGCCACAATCTGTAGAATGATGGAGTGCTGAATAGTGACTATATAAAGGATTCTGGCAGGGTAATAGACAAACATTTTAATACGAGCTCCTTGTTTGGTGCCGTGACATGTAAAAATAGAAGGGAATAGACACCAGAAGAAATCTAATGATATATGTGATTGAAGAATCCTGCTATTTCATCATTTAAAAAATAATGTTGAAAAACTGAAAAAGATACAGAAGAAACTTTAAAAGAATAAAAATCAAGAACTACAAAGGATGGGTTAAAAAGCATAATGAAGATGAGAGAAGTTGTGAAAACTTGCTTAAAGGGGAAAAAGGGCATTAAAAGCTGCAGTAGTATAGCAAAGAAACATTGAAAAAACAAGGCTGAAAGTTGAACAAGAACACAAAAATTAGAAAAATATTTTTAATATTGATGAGACGTTACCATTGGAACAAGCTGCTAAAATAGATGGATTACATATTTTGTTGTGACAGTAGAAAAAAGAAGGTATGTGTCTCCTGAGAAGTTATCTCCCTCAAACAAGACCCAGGCTAAATGCTGATTTAACTAGATGAATTAAATATCCTCCAGTGCTAAGAAGTCAGAGCACAGTTCCAGTTGTTTGAATGTGCCTACTAGTTATTTGTTTTTATATACAGTTTTGAACGCCATAAGCATCAGTTTTCTAAAATATGACAAAAAAAAAGTATCCTTAAATTCAAATCTTTTAATTAAGCAACAAAAAAGGTATTGGAAGAAATACTTGGAAGAGTATTCAAAAAAAATAATGGAGTAGAAATAAGAGAAAATGCACTAAAAAGAATTGGTACAACATCACAGCTATGTGAAGTACAAAAAAGAATGGGATATACTGAAAGAATAAAATCATAGAGTGTGATAGGCCCCAAGTCTACTTTATCGCTAAGAACATCCCTGTGAAAAACTAATGTGCTGTGTGATGGCCATAACTGTATTAAGAACTACAAGGAGAGCTAAAAATACCTCTTATCTTTGAATTACTCTGTAGCATGGAGATGTCACCTTGAAGACAGAAAGAAAACAGCTATTTATTTTATAGAAGAGCAAGAAATAAGTCTTTGTTGCAGCTGTACAAAGTGGGCATTTCCTAATTAAGCACAGTGTAGTTAAGGTATAAGGGCTTGGAGTAAGTTTGCTGCCAACACTTCTAAATGGTCTTGGTCAGTTATATTTTTAATGGTTTGCCAAACTGAGTATCTATTCTTGAGTGGTTAGTATTTGTCACTAACAATGATGACAATTGCAGGGTCAACCTCAAAACCAGTCCTGAAAAAGCAGTATAATGCTATATGTTAGTCTTATCTTGCTCTACAGTATGTACCAACTGCACTCAATTTTTTTTCCTTCAAATGTATATGGTTCTGTCTCTTAGAAAATTACTACTAGGTACTAGTTATGCATAAGTAGGACTCAAATAGGAATAAATGATAAAGAATTGCCAGTGTTAAATGAATATAGTAGTGGAAAAGGAAAGGAAAAGATCCCCTCACACCTTCTTTTTTTTCCTCTGAGAACTGATACAAATGTGTAAGCTTTAAGGAAAGTAGAAAAAAGTGTCACTCATAATATTTCCAGTTTACCTAGGTCTGTGTTAAATAATTTTCCTTTTATGTTCTTAGTACTTTGTCTATTTTCTGTTATTTTAGAATAACATGACTTTCTCCTCATTTGATTTCTGAAGTGATAAGTAATGAGTTTTACAGCAGCACAGAAGCTAAAAATGCTTGTAGTATATATAGATTTGGCTGGCTGTGTTTGAGTTCAGTTTTAATAAAAAGTAAATTTGGAAACTGTTTCCCTTTGGATATTATCACCAGCTGGAATAAGATAATTAAATTAAATGACCATGTACTCCCTTAAGGAAGCTGTAGTTTCCTTTCAATCAGTCTCGTAGATACCGTAACTTTACTTTATAACAAAGCAATTACTACAGCATCTAAAAATGGATTTATTTATAGATATCATTTTAAATACAGTATTTCAAACCACTTTTAAACTAATTGCAAAGAAATGTATCTGAGGAACTTGAATTTATGAAATCATATTTCTGCTCTGGTTGTATTATCCTGTTTGGCAACCTGAGGTTTTACTTAGAGAAAATCTTCATGTAAGAAGCAATTTGCTCAAGGTGAAGTTTTCTTACTCAGGTGCATATGAAATTTACACACTTCCTAGAGGCTTGTATTACTTACTTATTGCAACTGTCTAATAAGCTAATGACCTTGCCATAAGCTTCCTCACTGAAAACTGACATTTATATTTGTATGGTTAAATAAAACAAGTAATGAGGGAAAACTCTAAAAAGAACTGATTACAACTCAAAGAAACATAACATAGATTTTATCATCTTTGCTGACAATCAGAACCCATGTGTAATGATGATGTCAAAAATAATCCCTGTTAATTTGATTTCCTTTTATGTTGAGCTTGACAATTCAGAACTAGTGTAACAAAATGAAATAACACTGGTACATATTTCAGACTGGCAGATCAGTAAATGTAACTGCACTTGGTTATGTTTTCAAACCATGATGTTGACTGCTACAACCATCAGGGAATTCCTCAGTAGTATGTAAGTGTCTGAAGTAGATTGTAAGCAATAATAGTATAATGCTGAAGTAATATGGCACCCGTGGGCACCAATGTAAACATCTGTTTCTTTCAGTTAACTTGAGTTTTTAAGATACTATTTTGTTTTTAAATGTGTGTGTGTGTGTATATATATATATATTTATACATATAAATATATATATATGTGTGTGTGTATATTTATATATATATTATTGATAGGCTTCCAAGCAAGGCATATTAAAAATACTGAAGAAAAAAAAAAAAAAAACCACCTTTGAAACATGTTCCATTAAGCTGTTTTTTGTTTGTGTGTTTTTTGTAAAGTAACATAAGTTAACATAATGTTAACATGTGTTATGGCCAACAGCTGGTGAGCGGATATGCCACAAAAAGAGAGGGAATTAGGTTAGTAGAGGATATGAAAACTGAGAAACCAGGCAGCCTCCTCTGATTGATCTCCATCAACTGATAAAGGTGAACAAGACGAAATGTGTTTGCCTTTGTATATCATTGTAGATCACACTCAACCCCCTTTGAAAATTCCCAACAAGTGTTCCAGAAGTTTGTGCTTTCTTTTGGGGTTTTACCTCACAAAGCACTGGGATGTGTAAGTACAGCTTTGTTACTGGTAGTAACAGGCCTCAGGCTTTTTACTGGCTTAGCAAGGCCTCACAGCTGAGGTTTATCAGACTTTGTCTACATTTGCACTGCCCTGCCTGGAGTTTTATTGTTTTGTTGTTGGTGGTGTTTTTGCTTGTTTGTGTGTTTTTGTTTTGTTTTGTTTAGCTGGAACAGCTATTTTTTTCTGATGGCCTAGTGGCTATTCCTGGTTTGTCTTACTTTAGAACAAGCACTTAACAAATACAAAATGTGTGATATAGAGTCAGTGTGGATATAGGGTCAGAGAAGAAAGAAGAGTTGTAGTCAATGTTAGCAGGTACGTAAGAAGCCCAGGTGGTTTCTAGAGTGGGAAGGAGGAAACCAAACCTATCACACTCCTCTCAGGAGGGTGGGCATGTCGTCTGAGAAAAAGGAGTAGGTACTGAGAATCATTGGGTAATGGTTTTAATTTTATTACTGATTATTAAGGCTAATGTGTTTTTTTTTTTTTTTTTTTTTTTTCCACACTCTTTCTTGGATAACATGATCAGAACTAATTATTCTTTTATTAAACAGTTAAGATTTCTGTAATTTTAACAATCAAATCTTGGCATTATGTATAACATATTTCCTTTTTGCTTGTTACAAGAATTCGAGAATAACAGGATGCTTGCAAGACACAACGTAGAGATCTTTGAATTGCACAGGGAATTTGATATATCCACAGGAAAAAAAAAAAAATTAGAGTGTTCAGGTCAAACATGTTTAGGTACAACACTGGTGCTAGGGCACCAGTTCTATCTGGTTCTATCTAAAGTTCTATCAAGGGCATATCTATACTGTATGCTAGTGTGGGGGACAGCCAAATCTATTATCTTCAGTATTTGTCGGAATTTCAGCCCAAATCTAGTATGCTTGGAGAAAAGCAAAGAATGGAAGGAAACAAACTGAAAATACCCACTCCTATTATGACTGAAAAAAGCTGTATAAACATTGTATTGAGAACATAACTGTGGAAATGATGTTTTATCTACACAACAGATCACTGTGCTTATATTTAATATTTCAATATTTCAGCTCACTGAAAGAGCCCATTGTGGGTGTAACAACATAGTTCTCACTTTTCAACAGAATTCTGACTTTTTGAACTGAGATTGCCAATAGTGACTGGCTTTCATGGTGGTAGATTTGGTAATGGAAACCCAAGCATCACAGTATTTCATGTAGACACAGAAATATCAATGATAGCTAGTCAAACTAACAGGCAGACAGATATAAAAATGTAGCACTCTAAATTAACACAACATCTTGAGAAATAGTTGAGAAGAAAAAAATTAAGTCTCTAGTCCTGTGTGGTAAGGCATTTAAGTCCAAATAAATGCACAAAAATACTTTAAAAAACAAAGAGCCAAACAAAACCTCTCATTTTAAATCTCCTTTCACTGACATACTGTTTCTAATATCCTGATATCAAGAAACACAGGAGTTTAAATGAATAAGTGCCAGTGTATGAGGGCTGGAACTAGGGGAACAAAGTTTTATGCAAGTTAGTTTCTTGTGGCTGAGTCTTACCTCTGAAGGTTTTCTTGTGAAAGGAACTTAATGATGAGTAAGGTAAGGGTTACTACAGACTTTTTTCACATAAGATATTTGTTTGTAATGAATTTTTATAGACTGCTATATGGAACTGAGTTATATAGCCCTCTCCCCTTCTCCTGAGTTTTCCTGAAAATAGTCAGTGGACTAAAAAGTTATTGTACTCTGATGGACGAACAGACACTTATCTGTGCAGATAATACAAGCCTTATTTCACTAAGAAACTCATCCTTCCCAAGGGGTAAAACTAATTTGATCTTGCTGTGAGAGACATAAATACAAAAATTTTCCTAATCCCCAGTTACTCAGTTTATCAATGAAAACTTTTTGTCCAACCAAATATGGCATATATTTAGGGAGGACAGTAGTTTGAAATCAGTCACAACCAAAATGTACCAAGAGTTTATGAGATCAATTTATATTTTTCTACAATGATATCCAGTATCTCACTTGGAATAAGGTGTGTAAATCAGTAAGTGATGCAGGACTCTAATGTGATTAGTTATGAAGGTTCTAACAGAATGAGTGCACATATCCACATCAAAAGGGGTCCAAAGAAGAGAGCATAGAAAAAGCTGCGTGTTTTGCTGTGGTAAACTGTAGATTGGTCACTCTTTTCTAAAGCTCTCTCCTTTTATTGATGCCTGATTTAAACCTTCTGTGTCTTTACTAAGATTTTCTATCAAGGTTTCACATCTTTGTCATTATCCTTCTTATTTTATTTTTATTGGTATATATCATTCTGTCTAGTATCTGTGTACAGATTTTTTTAGTTGCAAGTGACAAGTCTTTTATTTGTATCGTTTCCCTCAGGGGAAGAAGAACTTGACTCTTTTATTGCAGTCTCTCTAACCATAATATTTTCCCTTTTCCACAAATTTGCTCCAAGTCAGAAACCTCCTACAAGTATCAAGTATACACTGATACATGTCCAGACCGCAAAGATTCCTGTGCATATCAGAGCAATATACAAATTTCAAATACCATTTCTGTTTCAAAATGAGAATTTTCATTCATAAGACAAGTCTTTAGCTCTCATGGTTTTGAGGAATGGGTGGTCTGAAAACACAGTGGCTGTGTTCAGAAATGTAAACACCTAAAAAGTAACTGAAAAAAAGATATATGCATGTCTAGGTGTTTTGCTGTTGCCCTTACTTTATGAGGGTTGAGGAAAAAAAATTAAAAATGTCTGCATTGGGAATCTCATCAGTTCTGGCAATCTGGGTCTATTACATCCTCATGGACTTAAATGTTCTGAAAGGGTGCTGAAATCTACCTATTCTATTTAAGCTGTTCTAAGTGGGAGGTGGAGAAAAGTCTCCTTATCCTAAAACTTGAACTGAACTTATAAGGAGGCATGCAAACAAATGCTGTTAAACTCAAGTGTAAGAAGAGCAGACAGACACAGCTGCTTGCACAAAACATGCCATACATGGAAAAGGGTATGCCACCCCTGGATTTGTTTAAACCTAGAAATTCCCAGTAAAACCTTCAGCTCACTCAATCAGATAAAGACCTTTATTTCACCTTCAGCCCAAGGCAATCATAGAATCATAGAATTGTTAAGATTGGAAAAGACCTACCAGATCATCCAATCCAACCATCCCCTACTATCAATATCACCCACTTAACCATGTCCTTAAGTACCACAAGTACCTTTCCTTAAATACTCCCAGGGACAGTGATTCCACCACACCCCTTATCAACCCAGTCTAATGCCTGACTACTCTTTCTGAGAGGAAACTTCTCCTAATTTCAACCCGAACCTGGTGCAACTTGATCATGCTCCTTCTTGTCCTATTGCTAGTTATCTACAAGAAGAGGCCAACCCCCAGCTACCCACAACTTCATTTCAGGTAGTTGTAGAGAGCAGTAAGGTCTCTACTGTGCCTCCTCTTCTCCAGACGAAACAACCCCAGTTCACTCAGCCGCTCCTCACAGGACTTGTGTTCAAGACCAGTCTTGTAGCCCTTCTCTGGACATGCTCTAGGGCCTTGACGGCTAAGTTATTCAGAAGAGTTAATAAGAAGAGAAATAAAAATCTTGAAGAGTCTTATTTTCTTTCCCCTGAAACTCAGGAGATATCTTCACTGTTGAAGCCATAGAAGAAAAACATGATGTTTTAAATTCTGTATCTACATTTCTTATTATGGTACAGGCTTGTTAAAACTCTTGTGTGTGCTAGGTGGCTTTATCACTGAGAGTTGTGCTGCCTGCTCTGTTTAACTGGACTATAAACATTTAACTCTTAAAGAAATGCTGTCAGCTAATTTTTAAAGTCTGCATATATGCAAAAGTATATTTACAGTATGTGTCTGTCCACTTGTAGCTTGTAGTTTATGTCTAGCAATAAACTGTCTATATGTCCTATAGCATCTGTATAGAATAAGCAAAAGCAGTGTATGATATGTCTTTGGAACATTTAGTCTTTTAATACACTGTCCATAATGATCTGAAATCTTTTGGTTGCTCTTTCTTCTGCTCTGTGACAATTTTTAGCTGAGCCTTTGTGATAATATCCTCTCTCTAGGCTCATGATGACCACCTACTCTGTGCAGTAAATTGAAAGAAAAATTTGTCAGCCCATAAACTAAAACTATTAAAAATTAATTAATTTGTTCTTCTCTGTATTTTCTCAACAGTGTTGTATTATTTTTACACAGATTTTAAATCACAGAAGAGCCTATGCTAACATTTATGGTGTATACAAAAGCGATGAATGTTTGTCACATTTTTTCTGTCTCTGTTGTGGAGTTTAAACTAGAAAGCAGTTTTGTATCGGGCTCCTGATATTTTTCCTTCCAACCAAATCATGTTTCCTAGAAATATCATTTTGGTTAGGTACCCTGAATCTGTTTTCCACTGGTTACAAGCCAGTGTACTTCATGTAGTCTGTAGATGTGTAAAGTGATATGCATAATCACTAATGTCTGTAAACTCCTCCATATAATTCTGGATACAGGCCCTGAATTAGATGGGAGCCCCATGATACAGATGTTCTATATAGAGTACGTCTTTTTACAGAAATTTGCAATCTAAAACAAATTGCTTGACCCATGGTTTTACCTAATGTATATCTTGCTGCATACAAAAAACAAAAACAACCCCCCCCCCCAAAAAAAAAGGAAATGTAATTATTATTTCTTTCTATAGTGAAGGAACTTAACCCCAGAAAACTTCACTGTTTCAATAATAATTATTCGTTTTTGAGTAAATCTATGATCTAATTCCTTCCTACTCAGTAATCTTATGCAAGTATGCTCTCTACATCTAAATGAATGATGCAATTCACAAACTTTAATACTTTTTTGAATTTTGTACTTTTTGATAGTATACCCTTCTATATACAAAAAGAAGTATTCATTCGCTGAAAGTACATTTATAACTGCACTGCTGAGCTTTGGCCTAAATGGTTTGTTTATAATCCATACTTGAGCCATGTCCTGAATTTAATTTCTGTGATTGCTAATCTAGCCTTTACCATAAAAACCTCTCTAATGATGGATTTACATAGGCAAAAACTGCATCAGTGAGTGAAATTCAAATTGCAAGAAAATTAATCAAAAGAAAAGATGCCAGACAAACCAAAATCAGTCTAAAAGTATAACTGAAATTCAAGCTTTTCTGCTTGACATTTACTATTTTACGTGTATTTATGAATCCATCTATGAATTTCAGTATATGAAACTCTTTTGTCTGCTTCTGACTAGCTTGCACATTAGTGTTTTTTTAAAGTGTAACCCTTTTGTGTGTCTTTATATCTCCAGTATACCTCCTGTGAGTGTTGTGGATTTTACATGTCCTCTCCATTCCATTCTTCAACACTGGTGTGGCATTGTGTGCCCTTCAGCCCTCTGGTGCTCCCTGCCCTTACTGTGCTATTAAATTTGGCCAATAGTCTTCCCGTTTCTCTTCCTGCCTGCTGCAGAACTCTAAAACATAATGCCTCTGATCCTGGAGCTTTCACTGCTTTGTATAGCTCTAATTGCATAATTAACTGTTCTGTGCAAAGTGAGGAGGACTTTTAATATTTTTCTTCTCTGTTTTGGATGTTGTTTTTTGTCTTTTTTTTACTCTTGTTTTCCACTTTTTATTTTCTGTCACATTAACCTTCTTTGTCTCTAACACCAGGTTATCTCATTTCTTCCCATTCTCTGTTTGCTTTCCATGAATGTGTAAACAGAATAACCTTTTACTGTATATCGCACTTAATCCTTTTTAAAAAAAAAAAAAATATATATATATATATATATAATTAGGAGCTTCAATGCATTCTTTTTTAATTATCTTTTTTTTTTTTTTTTTTTTTTTTTTTTTTTTTAATAAACCTTAATGTTTCTCTGTACTACTCATTGTTTTCTTGGCCCTAAGACCAAGCCCTGGTGCTTAGATGTTCAACAAAGCATACCTTTTTCTCTAAACATTCGTTGCTTTGTGTTATTTATGCCCAAACTCTGCTTTATTCATGATTTATTTTTACTAAGTAACTTTATTATGCATGCATTATTTGTCTTTACTAAGTGCATCTTGCACCCATCAGGTTGACTTAAGCAAGTTTTTTAGTTCTTTTTTTTTAACTCTATTTTTATTTTGATTACAACCACAGCAATATTACCTCTTTCCACCTCTTTGCTTTTATGTCTTCAAACATACCCTTTGCATTATTTCATTCCAAGAAGACCACTATGTTGGTTTTTTTTTTTTTTTTTTTTTCAGGCTTGAATGTGAATGTTGTTTGGTATTATATGTGTGCATCTACCTGTTCTTTCAATCTCATTACCACATTTAATGTACTCCAGGCTTTACCTAGGTAATAAAAATCTCCCTTTTCTTATTAGTACTTTGGCCTTTTTATACTTTTCTTTTATTTTCTCAGTCAGTTTATAGTCTACTTGCCCTTTCTTTGTTGAGGAATTATAATACGTTTCTGTAACTACAATAGTTTGCACTTCAGAACATCTACAATCTCAGTCCATAAAGACTTATGCGGATACATGTTTCACCTGAGCCTAATAATAGTGGTAAAATGATCTAATAAAAACACATACGGTTAGCAAAATATGTGTCTTCTGCTGTTTGCATTATTCCTTTATGCTAGGTGATACTTAGAGATATAAATGCTATGGTAACCTAAGATAAACTTGCTTTACAACTTATTGAAACCTGTCAAGTGGTATATTGCAATGCATCCTGATGTCCAGGAGATAGGTACTGACCCATTCTCCATTGTTCCTTGGAAGCTGCTATTTTAGAAGTGATAAAAGAAAATGTATACTGAGTTTGGTATGGACACTTATCTAATGGAAAAAAGGAAAAGAAAATAAATACTATCTAAAGAAACAATCTTGTGCCAGAAAGAGTGTGATAGTTTAAAGTGCATTAAAGATGGATGTAGATACTCAGTATCATTCTTTGGTATTACACAACTGAAGTTTAAGATCACTACATGAGTCTCTCAGGTCAGCACTGTTAATAATTCCAACACTGGTTCAGTAGTGCTGCTGAAAATCTACTTTGTTTCGTGTTTCTGCTCACTTTATTTTGTTCAATCTCTGGGAGATACATGTATATTCCATAGAAATTTTGTTCACTTTTCTGCAGAAAAGATTTTGCAATAAGATTTACTGATTTCTAGATTGTAAGGATTTCTGCAGTATTATTTCAAAACTATTCTTAAAAAAAAATTAAAAAAAAGTATTTTATTACTATTATTTTATATGAAACAAGTATAATAATGAAATAATATTTAATAGGAGCACATGTAGCATTCAGTTTTCTGGAAACAAAGAAACAAATATATTGATATTAGAAATATTTTCACTGGGTCCTATCTTCTCAAGACACCAGAGATGCAAGGGCATTTTCCTATTCTGTGTAGGAATATACGTTAGGTAATGGGTATAATGAATATTTTCTGTCTCCAGCATTACTTCTTAGACTAACTGATTATGGCAATCATTGCTTGTTGTCTTAGAAATGGAGTAGAGAGCTCTATCACATCAATGACAAGCATTCAGTATTTTATCTCTGAAACTATCCTGTTTCCATTTCACCTCTTTCAAAGTATACATATGTTAATGGCTGTCCCTAAACTTATTTGATGCTTTCTTTGGTAAGGACCAGTGTTTACATATAATTTATTTATTTCTCCAGTGTATTCCTAGTATCCATCTTTCACTTTATCCTTCCCTCCACTCCCTTCTTTCTCCCTCTCTTATAATATTTCTCTAAAAGACCTCAGTGTTGGGCCATGGTTTGTACCCAATGTATCCTATTTTACTTTTAATAAAAGAAAGATTGTTTAATGTATTGTTTATTCTTATTTTCTTTTAGGATTTAGTCATTAGGATCTTTGGCTCTAATACTTTGTAGATTATAAGAGTGCTAAAATCACCTTTTAAGATGTTAGCTGTGTGTGGTGGTTCCACTCGAGTGGGCAGCTGAGCTCCACCAAAGCCGCTCTCTCACTCCCCCTCCTCAAAGAGGAACGGGGAGAAAATACGATGAAAAGGGCTCAGAGGTTGAGAAGATCACGCAGTAATTATTGTAACAGGCAAAACAGGCTCAGCATAGGGAGACAGTAAGATTTATTGCTCATTACTAACAAGCTAGAGAAGTGGGAAACAAAGGAAAGAAACCAAAAGCACCTTCCCCCCCATCCACCCTCTTCCACCTCCTCCCCCCGAGCGGTGCAGGAGAACGGGGGAATGGGGGTTATGGTCAGTCTACAGCGCTTCTTCTCTGCCGCTCCTTCTCGGTCACTCTCGTCCCCTGTGCTGTGGGGTCCCTGCCATGGGATGCAGTCCTTGATGAACTGATCCGGCATGGGCTTCCCACAAGCAGCAGCTCTTCCAGAACTGCTCCAGATATGGGTCCGTACCACGGGGTCCATCCCTCAGGAGAAAACTGCTCCAACCTGGCTCCCCCACGGGCAGCAGCTCCTGCCAGGTCACCTGGTCCTGCGTGGTCTCCTCTCCACGGGCTACAGGTCCGGCCCGGAATCTGCTCCGGCAGGGGTCTTCCACAGGCAGCAGCCTCCATCGGTGCTGGGCCACCTGCTCCACCGTGGTCTCCTCCACGGGCTGCAGCATGGAACCCTGCTCCACCATGGCACTCCATGGGCTGCAGGGGGACATCCTGCTTCACCATGGTCCTCACCACAGGCCGCAGGGGACTTCTGCTCTGGTGCCTGGAGTACCTCTCCCCCTCCTTCTTCACTGACCTCGGCGCCTGCAAGGCTGTTCTTCACTCCTCTCACTCTCCCAGCTGCTGTGTGGTGCAGCGTTTTTTTCCCTGTCTTAAATATGCTCTCACAGTGGTGCAAAAGAACATCGCTTATTGGCTCAGCTCTGGTCAGCAGTGGGGCCCTTCCCAAACATGGGGCAGCTTCTAGATCCTTCTCACAGAAACCGCCCCTATGGCCCCCTGCTACCAAAACCTTGCCACGTAAACCCACAACACTGTGCTATTTCCAAGATGTGCTTTGGTGTTAGCTGAGTTCATAATGGTAGAACTAACTTTGCTTGCTAAAATGTTTCTCGATGTAGCAGACCATGCACAGTGCAGATGGTGGAATGAGGAAAAGAGATAGTAATCTCAAGAGACACTAGAGTATGTCTATAATGTGCAGTGTGCTGCTGTGAAGAAATCCCGAAGCTCTGAATGAGATGGTTTTAGAACTGGAAACATTATGTCATGCATGAGGTAACTGAGGGCCCAAGCTTGGCACTACTGGATATCATGTGGATATATTAGTACTCTTGGCATTAATTCAGGCATCTCTAACATAACACTGCTATGAAACATCTGTTCTTAATTTCCTATCCATTTTTAATCTGTGGGATTAATGCTGTGTACTGAGGAACTACTGTGCAGGCTGTATTCCATATAACTGGGAGGTTAATCTGGATTTGTGCAAATGGGTGAATGTTTTTAAAAGTTTAAATGACAGTCATGGGGAACACATTTTCCTCTATGAAAAAACTGTCAAGCCATAGTAGTTTACAACCACTGATTTCTAGAATTTAGTTGTTAAGAAGAATGGCTCTGATGCAGCATGTCTCTGTCTCACTGCAGACTTTGTTGCAGCTGCTGGACTAACCAAAAATTAGACCTTTGTCTGTAGGAGGCCTTTTTTGAGTCTGTGGAAATTGGTTCACTGGCCAAGGTTGAGTTTCAAAATTTCCTTTTAACTTTCAGTTATACAGATGCACAGTTGTTCAAATGAACATTTTTTAGTTTGCTTTTATGTAATCACCGTTAATAAATTCTGGGAGGTAGAGGGTGGCTGGCAGTGTAGAATGGGTCAATTGCAAATACATTACTTGAGTAATTCTCTGCTTTTCTTTCCACAAATTGTTAGAAGAAATAATCCCAGTATCTCCAAATGCAAATAGTTATTAGTTAAGCCAGATGATTTGTGTGAATACATTTTAGCCTGTGGCTCTGTGGACATTGCTTCCCTTTTTTTATGTGGTGTGTAATCAATTAATTAAGCCAATACCATTGACCCAAATTCTTATATTTTCAAAACAATGGAATAACCATTAGTATGAACATATAATGATAGTACGTATTTTGATTATGTTTGATAATATTTTGACTAGAATTTATTTTCAGTAAGCATGGAAATGAGTTTGATACCAGAAATGCCAGTAAAGCAAGCGTTCTTTTCATTATACTGTTAACAAATATATTTTTTAAGTCACCAGAGTTTCTTCCTTTTACATAAGTGCAGGGTCTGTCCTATAAGCTTTCTTCATTTTCTTTCTTTGAGATCAGCCATCTGCTTCCGACAGAAGATGTCAGAACCAATTATTATGCTGCACTAAAGTGTTTTCTTAAGTACTCCAGATTTATTTTTGTTACAGCTAATCATAAAAAGAAATGTGCAGGAGCTAAATCAAATAAAGAGGGATTTGGATGCAATAAGTATTTACAATTGTTAGATAATATTTTGAAGTTGACATTCAGGTTGTTTGCATTTGTTGGTATCCACATATTGTAAAACATTACAATTTACACACACACAAACTGCACACATTATAAAAGCATAACAATATTTTTCTTTCATGGTTCTGACATGAGAAAAATATTTCAGATTCCCTATCACAGTCTACAGTGTCATCAGCCATTATTCTTATAAAATATACCTCTGTGCAGAGCAATGGAATATAATTTACTTTATGTTCTGTTTTACGCTTTTTTCAGTGCATGAAGAAAGGCATGTTCATAAGTCATAAGTAAGCAAAAGAACTGGCATATCTTAACTGATCCTTGGCTTCAGACTCACTGCAGTGGATGCTGCCATTTGTAGAGTGTTGCCCTTGGGCTCAGCTGCTGACTGAACGAATGGAAGCTGGCATCTGCTGGACATTGTTTTGTCCTGTAACATACAGAGTTTTTAGTAATCCGTATAACAAACATAGGTACAACCAAAAACTAAAAGTTGAGCAGTGCTCTTATTTTACTTATTTTACTTATTTTACTTCACTTACTAATTTTTTGAACACATTGTGTGTTCAATTCTTACAACACAAACCAAATGAAAATGTATATGAACATTCACCTCTGAAATTTCAACCTTCAGTACCACTAGAGTAGCAGTTAGAGTATGTTTTAAATTAGTATATCTAACTGTATATTTGATTAATTAGGATTTTTGCTGCTTGGTAGTAACTTCGCAGCAATGGCTGTGTTCTTGATGATTACTTCCCATGTTGTGCTGTTTCTGCATTCTAGCACCTCAGCATTGCTGAAAAATTTATTTAATGCAGGTAAGAAACTGTAAAACTGAGCTTTTTTTATGACATGGAAAAATAATGCTCAGTCTTCTCTTCAAACATTATTTAATTCTTCAACTGTTAATCTTCACTGAAATGGTCTGACACAATTCTCTACGTGGTCAAAATTCTGTTTGTCAGAGTGTAACTTCTTTTCTTGAGATATTTGACTGTGCTCCCTCTCTATTTCCTTCCTTCTTTCTTTCTCTCTCTTTCTTTCTCTTTTTAGCTGAAAGAGTTTCTACTTTGATAAACGGTCACAGTTTTTGAGAGGTAGTCTCAGTCTTAGGATGATTCCTCTAGAAATAATCTGATTTATTTTATTTTATTTTATTTTCTCCTGTATCCTCAGTAAATCATCAAAATCTAGTAGAAATAGATGACTAGCTGACAGGTGGATAAGATCCATCTAATCAGCAGTCAGTGGTTCTCAAGTATTTTCAGCAAGGCCTCAGCATCTGTTTGCTCAAGTTCCAGATCTGCTTCAGTAAACTCAGAAGTAGTCAGTTTTAACCTCTCTCATTTTTCTCAGAACTGTTTGGAAGCTCACTGCTCAAGTAGTACGTGCTGAAGATTAATTTTTTTTTTTTTTTTTTTTCTTATTGTCTTTATTCACCTCTTCAATCTTCTGATCTCCCAAAGATGTCTAGAGATCCATTCTGAGCCTCCATTTTTAAGATGGATATGGCTATCTGGGAAATGCATCATTTGTGCATTGAGGAGACAGTTAAATAGCATGCATAGTTCAGCCTATATGCACAAACGTCCAAAGAGTTGTAGTATGGTTAAAATTCAGGTGTAGCATCCTGTCCCCTTCCCTTGATGCCCCTATTAATTCCAGAACAACTTCCATGATGACAATGCAAGCATTTCAAAATGCTGTTAGGTTTCCATTATTGCTATCTCTAAGGAAAGTAAGTCATACTTTGAGTCTATGTGCATTTCATGAAAATGAATGATTATAAAAGACTGCATCCAAATGACCTTGGCAGATGTCAACACCAGCATTGCTGATGCATTTAAGTGCCTTTTCTAAGTGGGAGTCATCAGCTATGCAATTATCCAGTAGTCAAGGAGGAATTTTTTTCATGCTAAGTGAATGATATAGGACTTGCAAAGCTTGACTGTGTGGTTACAAAGTTATCATGCCATTACTCCTCAGATCCCTGATGACAAACTCCATATATGTTTTTTTGTTTGTTTGTTTGTTTTGTTTTCCTTTGTTTTTTTATTATTTTTTTTAAACTTCATCTTGGAGTTTTTATCAAAAGTATAGAAAAAGTAAAAGTTAGACATTCTATCATCCTGACAACAATATTTTGCAATATCGTAAAAGCAACTGTTAAAGGTACAAATCTGTATATGTATATTTATTTTAATGGAATATGTAATATAGAATAGAATCATAGAATATCCCAAGTTGGAAGGGACCCACAAGGATCATCGAGTCCAACTCTTGGCACCAAAAAATTCAGACCATGTGACTAAGTGCACAGTCCAAATGCTTCTTAAACTCCAACAGGCTTGGTGCAGTGACTGCTTCCCTGGGGAGCCTGTTCCAGTGTGTGACAACCCTCTCAGTGAAGAACCTTTTCCTGATCTCTAGCCTAAACCTTACCTGCCTCAGCTTGACACCATTCCCACGGGTCCTATCACTGCTGACTAAAGAGTATAGATCTGTGCCTTCCCCTCCACTCCCCCTTGTAAGAAAGCTGTAGACCATGATGAGGTCTCCCCTAAGCCTCCTCTTTTCCAGGCTGAACAGGCCAAGTGAACTCAATATAGATAATTTTGAAAATGAATGAATTCAAAGTTCTTGTTTGGAAGTGACTTCTATTTACCTCACAACGTTCAAAAATCCCCCCCCCCCCTTTTTTTTTTTTCCAAGTTAGAGAGGCGTTAACTTTAAAAAGTGTTATGAAGTTGGTCTTCACTGCATAAAGCATGAAAAACTGTACATTCATCCTAATGCATCCAAGTCAATTTCATCCATAAATCATGATTTGAAATCTCACAAGACTAAGCTTAGATTTACAATATGTCTTGATTCCTCTATGATGATATTTTAAGACTATACGCCCTTGACTGGCACATTACCTGTATGAAATACCAAAGCTGGAATCTTTCTTTCTAGGAGTTTCTTTTATCTTGGCTTTAATAACCAGAGCTTGAGAAGTTCCTATTATTTGAATTTGTGTGAGTTTACTTAAATCACACATTGTCCATTATTAACATTAGCACAGGGGTAAAAGGTCAGACTTTTGTCTTGTTATAAACAGTGCAGTCAGCAGTGAGTGCAGTCTGCTTTCAACCTATTTTTGATAACACTGATGTAAAAAAAAAAAAGTGCTAGCTGAAATTAAGCTGCAGTAATATCAGAGATATTTGTAGCACAGACTATTGCACAGTTTGTTAGAAATGTCAGACTTTGACCCCAAGGCCAGAACAGACATGGGTCATGAGTCAGGTGAATTCACAAACCTGTGTGGAATCCCACTCTACAGGTGTCTGCAGTACAATTAACAGAAACATTAATTAATTAGACATCCTATCACAAAATTACCCCCTAAACAGTTATTTCTGAATGTCTTAATATCCCTGCACAATTGTGTCAGAAGCCATGGCAACAACATCACTAAACATATGGGAAGATTATCAATGGCTTTCTGTGAAATTTAGGAGCTTTTAAGAAGCTAAGTAAAAATAATTGCTTGTAGTCTAAATGCTTACTTTAAATGCTGTGTTTGATGTCTGCCAAGATGAAGGGATAGACTGCATATGTTGTTGTTGGCTGGAATATGTATGAGGTAGCTGTGGATTAGAGATGAATGATGAGTAGGAACAAAATACTGCTCTTCAATTTAGGAAGTGTGAGATTTGTTTGTTTGTTTTTGTTTTGAATTGGGCATGCTGATAACTTTTTTTTGTGTATGCTTGTGTTTCAAAGAAATTCTATCTTATGGACCAAAACTGCAAAGTAACAACTGCACATTTTAACACTGAATTTTGCAAAATTGGCACAGTTTTAGCTATGTAACTAGTAATCATAATTATGGTTAAATAAATACAATGTGAATTTCTTAATGCTACTTTAGTCAGTAGCTTTCAAAAGAGGATTTTAAGTACCTAAAATGAAAGAAATATGACATACCACATTAGACTGATCCACAAATTTTAGGTTCAATCAAGGGCAATACAGGTGAACAAAATGTCTTTGATGTCTAAGGTTGACATGCATCTGTTATACTCAACACTGAAAGGTCCCTCCTGAATAACTCTATAAAAATGAGTAGAACGGGTTAAAACAAACACACAAACAAACCAGTTAAACAGTTAGTGGGTATACACAGATAACAAGTATATGAATAATTATAACCTATGTGAAGGGAGTCACTATGACTTCTGCAAAGGGAAAAATTGTTTTTTTCAGTGTTCAACAAACACTGTGTGTAAAAGTGATTTAGTTGATATAATGTACTGAATTTCTTCTGTACTTCTGAACAGAGCTCTCACCAAATACTTTTAAGGAATCTAACCAGGCATTTTAGAGGGTCTTCTCATAGGTTAGTCATTATTTAAATTGACCACTCAATTTTATTATTTATTTATTTATTTATTTATTTATTTATTTATTTATTTATTTTTATTAAATAACAAGAATGTGCCTTCCTTGAAAGGAGGGAGATTACAGTGCAGTTTTGCAAGCATCCTAACCTGGAATCTGTGCTGGTCAAAAAATGACCTTGGAAAGAAAGATAAGCAGTGAGATGGGAATATTTGCTGACACAGTTATTTACAGCAATGACAGTGAGAAAGCACTGAATAATTACAGAAGGATATTACGAAGCTGAATGACCAGCTAACAAAACGGCTTATAAAATTCATAGTAGGCAAATATCAAGTAATGCATATGTAAAAAACTTCTTAATTTTGCATACCATAGAATGAAGCTTGAAGTGACTGTTACCACTCGTGACTGAGATCTTGTGGCAATACTAGATTGTCTCATCAAAATATCAACTCAGTGCTCAGTAACAGCCAAAAGGCATTCCAAATATTAGTAACTACTGGAAAACAAATAGGAAGTCGATCAAAGAACCTTATGATTACATCCTGCATCTGTAGTGGGTTTACTTGTCAAGGTTTTGATAGCAGGGGGCCATAGGGGTGGTTTCTGTGAGAAAGATCTAGAAGCTGCCCCATGCTTGGGAAGGGCCCCATTGTTTTCCAGATCTGAGCCAATAAGCAATGTTGTTTTGCGCCTCTGTGAGAGCATATTTAAGACAGGGAAAAAAACGCTGCACCACACAGCAGCTGGGAGAGTGAGAGGAGTGAGGAACAGCCTTGCAGGCGCCGAGGTCAGTGAAGAAGGAGGGGGAGAGGTACTCCAGGCACCAGAGCAGAAGTCCCCTGCGGCCTGTGGTGAGGACCATGGTGAAGCAGGATGTCCCCCTGCAGCCCATGGAGTGCCATGGTGGAGCAGGGTTCCATGCTGCAGCCCGTGGAGGAGACCACGGTGGAGCAGGTGGCCCAGCACCGATGGAGGCTGCTGCCTGTGGAAGACCCCTGCCGGAGCAGATTCCGGGCCGGACCTGTAGCCCGTGGAGAGGAGACCACGCAGGACCAGGTGACCTGGCAGGAGCTGCTGCCCGTGGGGGAGCCAGGTTGGAGCAGTTTTCTCCTGAGGGATGGACCCCGTGGTACGGACCCATATCTGGAGCAGTTCTGGAAGAGCTGCTGCTTGTGGGAAGCCCATGCCGGATCAGTTCATCAAGGACTGCATCCCATGGCAGGGACCCCACAGCACAGGGGACGAGAGTGACCGAGAAGGAGCGGCAGAGAAGAAGCGCTGTAGACTGACCATAACCCCCATTCCCCCGTTCCCCTGCACCGCTCAGGGGGAGGAGGTGGAAGAGGGTGGATTATGGGGGGAAGGTGCTTTTGGTTTCTTTCCTTTGTTTCTCACTTCTCTAGCTTGTTAGTAATGAGCAAGAAATCTTACTATCTTCTTATGTTGAGTCTGTTTTGCATACTGCATACTGCAGTCCATACTGGTCTCATCTCAGATTATTTTTGCATTTTGAAAGACAAGAAAACAAGAACAGCTAAGTAGGTTAGAACTTCTTTTTTTTTTGGGGGGGGGGGGAGAGGGGAAAGGTTATTTAGAGGAGACATCTTAGAAATATATCAAATTTTGACTGTTTTTAGAAACATTTATAATATTGGCACTCACACAGTGTTGTGCATAAGTACTTACAAAGAATGCCGCAGTTAAAAAAGCTTATAACCATTACTGTTTTTAATAAAATGCATATTACAAATGCTTACAGAATAATAATAAAAAGTTTACTATGAAGATTTATGCTTACTTAAAATGTTAATTCAGTTTGAGGTACCAAATACCTCTAAATAACAAGCTGTGTTGAAATATTCTATTAAAAAAAAGTCAAATATGTTGCTCTTTTATCAGTTCTAATCCTGCAAACCTTGGTAATTTTTCTTTTGTATAAAAGGTCTTGAGTCCTTCTTATGAAGCTGTTCTATATCATTAACAAAACAAACACTGGTAAAAAAGTCATATTTCAGGAAGTGAGTCACAATTGTTATGACAATTTTTAGAAAATATTGGTTTGTTAGATACCAGAAATTTCACAATAAAAAATCTGTAATTTGTAGACCTCAGACTGGATTAATTAGAATTTCAAATATTTCTTGACTGTTACAACACACCAATTTTTAATCTCTTTTGTTAGAAATTTACATAACTATATTGTAACTGAGAAAAAAATATTAAATATACTTTAGTAACTATTTATAAATACCTATGTATAAGTCCTGACCAGTCTGGAAAGAAGCAAAAGTTTCTAATGTAGAAAGATGATCAACTAAAGTGTGGGGCCTAAACTAGAAGCTGAGCTTAAGTTTACAGACTTAAAAGTGTTCTTGTCCTCTCTCTCTCTCTGTTTAATACCACTGTCTCTGAAAAGAAGAAGAATAGTAGAAAATTGTTCTATTGAGATTTGGTACAAAATGTGGGAGATCTCTGTTCAGTTATGTGTCTAGCCAAAATTTTCTATGTGAATTTGAGCAACTAACTCTATCGCTCTGCATCTGAGTTCTCTTATCTCCTCCCGCTTCTGAGTAAGTCTCATGACCCTCACCTCTAAACTTTTTGGGGAACTGAACTCCTATTCTTGGTTGAGATTTCTACATGCTCTTATTATGCAAAGGGTGCTTTCTCTGGAATTTGGATTCAAGTTTGCATCAGGTTTGATTTCAGCCTATATATTCTTGCATCTATTGTAAAAGCATGATACCAGCTGGATGGCATAATTTTTTTTCTTAGTTGCTGCACTACAGGTGTCTTTTGTACTGAAACACAGAGACCATATTTCTCTCTCCTTTCTTCCATATATTATTGTCTTTTTGTTTGCGCCTTAAGTTTTGTCCTGAGTGCTCTGGTGATAATGATAATGTATTTGGAGTGATCATAAGAATAAACATTAGTTTGTTTAGTGTCAGAATCTTGCAGAAAGTGAGGGCAGGCTGACTTAGCAGTGGCTGAGAAAGACTAGGAGATTTTGTCAGTCTTTTATACCAGTCAAGGATGATCAAATATAGGTTATGAAAAATCGTGGATATGGAGCAAAAAACTCAGAGACTTTCTACCAATGCCATCAGGAATGTGTCTACTGCCTTATTCCATTAATCAAATTCCTCTCAACTCTTCTAATTCTGTAAAGTGCAATATAATATAAACAGTGATTTATTTCTACATGGCAATATGCTAACTACTGATATATCAATTTAATTTCTTCCTTGCTATTATGGAAAGCCTTGTCATGACTCCTGAGTTAAGGAGTTCGATTTTGCATTTTAAACAGGTATTGAACATCTTTGCTTTCTTTGAGAAATACTACATATTCTTCACAAAATTACAACGTTTATTCTTCAGGCACTGAACTGACTAGTGAAGTCATTAATTAACTTATGTTAATTACATATTAGGTCCTTAGGAAATTTACCATCTAAGTCCATCTTTGTCACTATAGATAACAGCAAAAAAGTAGAAAATCTGTCTATGTATCTGTAGAACTAAAATGGGTTGAAATCTCATTGAGATTCCTTATGCATAGTAATCAAGATCAATTATTAATGTTTATTGTATTTGTGGTCATTGTAAAAGCAACAGGTATTCTGAACTATGACTCAGCAAATTGTTAAGGCTGTTGTGAGAGCAGAGGTAATGCAAACACTTGACTCCCTTGTAGAAACGGGAACGGCCACATGGGTGGGGCATAGGTTAACTGTGGCCCCCCATTATACTGGTTTCTGGAGGCTCTGCTGCCCTGCATTACTCATTGATTAAAGCAATGTGGGGTGTAGAAAGGAAGCCCAGCAAGTGCAGCACTTTTGTTGTTTCTTCTTTCATCTTTAAATGGGGAGACAGCCTAATAAACTAAGGATCAGATTCAACTTCTTTCTCTGGTTAGGCAGCCAGCTCTTGCATCAGAGCAGTCTCCTTGCTCTCTGCTGTTCACTAGCACCTATGAATCTATCCTTGAAATAAACCATAACAATAAAAAAGACTTATTTTTAATACTTGGTGTTTTCACTTGGCTGGGGATAGCATATAGTAGCATTCATTCTGAATTTCTTTTAAGCCTTCAGGGAACTAAAAAAGACTACTAAGGCAGGATATGTGTGAATAATTTACAGGAATTTTGCAATTATTTCCATAGTAAGTATTCAAATCTTCCAAATTAAAGTTAATTTACCCTTACAAGTATTCTAATAATTTTAAAATCAGAAGTGTGAGATTAAAGCCACCATATAGTCTTAATTTGGTCCAGCAACGATACCTCATGAGAAAAAATTTATCTGTATAATAAAAAAATATGCCATTAAAACCCAGCTAAATCTAATCTGGGATTTCAAACTTTAAAACGTATTTTTCATAACTATATAGTTACTACCTCATGTCACTATAAAGCTGAGGTAAGGTTATTGCTTGTAGCATCTTAATATATATTTTATCTGGGAGTTACATACATAATTCATATTTATTAAAATAGTTTATTAATATGTCCAAGGTGAGTCAGTTGACCCTGAAAACCACAGTTTTAGGCCTTCTAAATGAAGCTAATAGGACTGCTCATCTGGTGCTATTAATGTAGCCAATGTTACAAAGATAAGAATTAACACATCAAGCATGCATTGGGATTTTCACTCCTTCTCTGTCTTGCTGTCCTTCCTTCTCTATCAGTGGAGACCTGGTATGGGTAGTAAGACCAACACAAGACAATAAATTCTACCAGGACAAGACAGAGCTTGCTATTGAGAAATATAACCTGTTTCTGTAGTTGTTAATATTTATTTATTTACTTGTAAATAATTTTTGAAAACTGCTTGCTTTTTCATCAGTCAAGGGGTTTCCATAGAAAATCTATTGATATGGATAAGCCAAATTGTACAGTAACATATACAGTAACATGTTAAAGGAACAAAGTTACATATTCTTGAGCACAGTTCTGTGGATCTGTGGTCAAATCCAATATGATGAATATTGTCACCCTATATTAGGAAGTATTCAGATAGTATTTTTGCATTTAGATGGACAATAGCTCAATAGCTAGAAAGCAGAAGATGAGAGATTGAATGTTGACTCCGTGTTTCTCCACTATGAACTCAGAGAGACAGCAACCTTTGAGGCAGATGTAGCTGTGACAATCCTGTCATTGTCCATCTCAGGCCAACTCACTGAGAGGAGTCTCCTTTTTATTCAAACGTCTTGTTTCTTACTTGCTCTTTTGTTTCTGAACTTTGGAGAGCATCCTAGAGTTCAGAGTTGATATTAATCTAATCTTAGTATTATTATGAAGATAGAATATTTGATTGTTCACATTCATAATTAATGACAAAGGTGTTTAAGGGGGCAGTATGCTTAATTAAGGATTCCTACACTTCAAGAGTGAAGAAACTGCCTTTGAAAGGAAAAGTGGCATCAAAACTTCTAAGTTGTTGAAAATCCATTAAGAATGGAAAGAAAAATGTCAAAGGCTGGGTGCAAAATGGGGAATGATGTGGGTAGGCTCTGGCCTTCCTCACCTTAGTGACCAGGTCTAATACTGGAAATATCTCTGGCCACATGATGTGTGTGTCTTTGTAAGGCTACCTTTTGTCTTTTTCTCACATGCATCCAGTAAAAAACAAAACAAAACAAAAAACAGAAAAGATAATGGAAAGGGAGATTAAGAAAACAAACAAACAAACAAAACACAGTAACTACATAAAGAGAAAGGAAGATGTACTGGGCACATCTTCTACTACCCTAGAAGTTTTTTGCTGTCACAGCTACTTTGGTTATTTCCCAGCTATTTTATGATGCAGTCAGGCCAACAAAGCCCTAGCAGAGCTGTAGATATACTAGCTCTTGACATGTTAGCATATATTGCTCATTGAAATAAGAGATACCAGGAAAAACACTTCTTTGCAAATATAACTATATCAATAGAAAGACAGTTTTAGTGTCAGAGCTGTGGCAGTAAAATTAAATCAGCTAAACACTTAAATGTCGACAAGTTTGGGTGAAGAGAAACTTCCAAGGAAAAATAAGTAGACAAGGAGCAGGGGCTTGAGGATTATGCAAGAGAAACAGAAAGGTAGAATAGTTGATTGCACATGGTCTTTATTTAAAAACAAAACAAAACAAAACAAAACAAAAAAACTCAGCAGCTGTTTCCTGTATTTGAAATGGCATGTAGCAGTAGAACTGATAGTAAAACTAACCCATAAAACTTAAAAAAAAAAATGTGTCTGTCATGTTGAAATGAAGAGTAAATCTTACATTTGGAAACTAAAACACTTGGAGAAGTAGTCTCTGAGCAAATCGGGAAGCTGTTTTTATGCTGTGAATACAACAACACATCTAAAAGTTGCTGGCAGTCTGGCAGCTGAGCTTCCACTTGTGAGCTGTCTTTCACAGAACTAAATATTTAGTGTATGTGAACAGGCAACAGGATTTCTTTCCAAAGAGGAAGGGTCAGTTCTCCTTTTGGGATACGTTGATGTGTAATTCACTTTGATGTACTGTGACTACTACACAATAAGGTCTCATATATGATTCTATCTCTCCTCAGAAACTCTCAGATTCTGCTTTTCCCCATGAGTAAAGATCATCTTTCTTATTACTTTTTTCCTCACTGCAATCTGATTACCAGATAGATTGAGGTAGAAATATTGACCTATGGTAGAGTAAATACTCTTCATCTGAAGTAGCAAACTTTCTATTCTGCTATGTGGGAAAGTATAGGAATAGTACTCTTTTCTGTATGCATATTTTTTCTACGCCTCATTTCTGAGTTGACATTATTCAGTCTATTCATAATTAATACTTTGAAAAGATGAGATTAATAAAGTTTATTTTTAAAGCTAAAAAGTTAGTATTTTCCTCAAAACTAATATTTTAATAAATAAATAATAAATCCAAGATCAAATGAGTATAAAGTTCCTTCAGGATGAGTCTTGGCAATACAACAAGGTCCTATGGAGGCCGAGGAAAGTTATCGTTGTTAAAAAGAGGCCCTGCAAATAAAAATATGGCCCTGCAAAACACAGTGAAGAAGGAAAAAAGAGGTCGTGAAATGAGTCTGAAGTGGTGTGTGAAGAGTTTATTCATTCTGTATGCTTTGACTGTGCCAGGTCTAACAGTGATGACAGACATGGTAATAGGTTAGTGTTAGACCATTTCACAAGGTGGATATTAGCTAATCTAACTTGGTAGCTCTTAACCTTTCTGCCCCACAGCTTCCTTTTCAGTCTCTCTATCCATGTGAGATATGGCTGTCACTCACTGCTTTCAGTAATAAGGCAAGGGCAGGCAATCAGGGCTTGCAGGTTGAAAACTCATTTGTTTTCCTCTGAAAAAAGCATTTTTATCTCTCCCAATTCAGAAAACCAGTAGACAGTATTTGTTACAGTGGTTTTGTCTTTCATACATCTGCAGGAGCAACAAAAAAAGATAAGACAAGATCATCAGAATGTTAGCCACATGGGAAAAATGGATCTTTGTAAAAGAAACTACCAAAAATACTCTTTATAGAGGCACTCCATACAAAAATTGTTACATGAAATGAACAGTGTTCCCTGCAAGTAAGATAGCTCTGGATAATTGAGATCTGACACATACTGCATTTAAAAATAATTTAATCACAGTCTGATCAAAGTTTCATAAAACAGATAGTGCTTTACATTTCCTTAAGGCTTATGACAGTTAATTATAATTTTGATTATATCACCATGCTTCAGGCTTCTTTATAAGTCAGAAGAATTCCTCCTCATATTAGAAAGAAGTATACTGTAGTTTACTTTTACTTTTCTTTGATGAACTGCCTGTAGAGGACAGGTACCCAGTGCCTATTCACTTGAGTGCGTATGTTCAGTAATGACTCTGAATGACAAATGCAGTGTAAATCATTTTTCTGTTTTTCTGTAACTGTGTAATATCATTTATAGGCTGATTATGTGTGCTTAGTCAAAATATACACAGATAAGACAGCTGTGCTCTACTTTTGTTTTACCAAATCTAGCAAGTATTTTATTTGCAATAAAGAAACTGAAGGGCCATCAAAGTTGTATACAGCCATCTGCTTCTGAAATTAGTTTCGTATTAGGGATCTACACCTTGGTGATGCTCTTCTGTACAGGAAACTGAAAATGCTCTTTTTTGCTTGTTTTTAAATATAGAGTTGAGTATTAAATGTGTAGAGTATTGTTAACAACACATAGCTTACTCCTGTGTCTCCTCATCTCAATTTGCAAGCACTGCTCTGCTATATGGCACAGATATAGTTACAAATTGAAGCTTTTGCATGAGACATAAATTGTACCACTAGTGCTTAGAAAAGTGCTGACATCCTGATTAAATAATAAGAACCTTACTGCTGAATATGATACATAACGTGTGATAATAATGGTGTGATATAAAAGCTGGTAGATGAGAGATCAGGTGTTAGGAAAAGCCAATGAAGCCAACTGTGGTATCTGCTATACCGAAATATTACTGCTGTGATACCAGCTCCAACTTGTTAGACCAGCAGGAAAAAACATTAAAGTCCCATCTATTACAGCACTTAAGGTAGTCCTAGGAAAGTAAAATGGGACTTACCACAGGGTTGTTGATTTTGTTGTGAACCACATGATATTTGGGGAAGGTTCACTACAGAGAGTTAGATTCTTTAGGTGGCAATTAGGCCACTAAGTCCAAATTAAGTATCACTGGCATTCAAAAAATATCCCCATTCAGCTGTTGCATTTCCTTTGTGAGCTCTGAAGTCCCTCAACACTGCATTTTCTGCCAGAACATGTATAGAACTGCCTAAATCTTTAATTGCCTTGCTTTTGCAGTATCCATAGTCTGGGAGGGATTTAAAAACAAGGCATTTTCTTATTTTATCCATCTCAGACTGCATGAGCTAGGAGGTGTGATAAGAGTGTACTGTGTACATACTTGTGATTTTAGTCCTTCAAAAGGTTTGGATGAATAAGAAACAGAAAAAGAGATGGGAAACGCAGTAAGGAAAAAGGGAGAATTGGGTGAGGAAAGAAATGCTTCTCTCCAAAGGCCACAATTAGATGAGCTGTCTGGACCGTGTGAGAGCCAGGCTCAAACCCCTGCTTTGAAGCAAAGGCTTCAGTTTTAGCATCGTACCTTCAAGAACACCCTAGCAATAGACGAATGGGTATCCTGCCATACAACTCCCTTTCAACTTTTCTTTTATTGAAGTTGCTTTATATTCTATAAAGTACATAACTTTTGCCAGACTGCCAGACTGTTACATTTCCTTAGCTAAAGAAATAAGCTAATGGCTAATGCTGCAATGCAAAATAATTATTTGTTAGTGAAGGTATTGAACTGTGTAGCCTAAATTTAAGTCCCCTCTCCAGTGACTACCTTACAAAAACAAGGACAGCTTCAACAAAAGAGACTCAACAGCACTGTACTTCAACTACTGTGGGGTGATGTACTTAGTGATGATCTAGGTTTGACAAGGAATAGAATAGTCAATCCTGACACACTGATCAGATAACTGCTTTAAAAGAGATAGGAATATTAGTTTTATATAAAATTGCAAGACTGCTTAAGCTGAGCAAGAAAGCTTCAGTTGTTATGACTGTTGAAATCCTCTTTGACAAATCGGGTTTAGGATTGTTCTGGAGTTTACTGACTGATTGGATTGAAACATCTCTGTCTCTCCAACTTTTCTGTGTTCACAGTCACAGGAATTGGATTGTGAATCTCAGTGTTGGGATGTTTCTGAAAGTCCCAGTTCCTGAAACATTGGAATAGATTATTTCGATTTTAACAAAACGTCTATTCAGATCATGCAGCATATTTTTAATTTTTATTTATTTATTTTTATTAGCAGGGGCTTGTTTTCACTTCTTCTGTAGGACACATTTATAACAAAATAAAGTTGGATTTATCTCCCAAGTAATCTGAGAAATGGAAAAAACAGTCTTAATACCTATTCCTGATCTTTCGTAAGAAAGAGAAATCTATCAGAAACTGTTAACATGCTAGTAGAAAGGAGGATGTCAAGTGTTATTCAAATTAAGAATAGCATCAAAGATACTTCTGAAAAAAGCTGCGACTTTGTGACTTTGACTTTATTTAGCTACCAACAGTGGAGCCTATAAACACTAATTCCTCTCACATGACAGAGAACAGTCACAAGTTCAGGTTGATTAAAACTTGTCAGGAAAACTATGTTTAAAATACTAAGTTTGTTCCCAAACTATAATTTCTGTGTAAATGTTTTTTGTTTGTTTGTTTGTTTGTTTGTTTTGTTTTTCCAGTGGGGAGGGAGGGAAGGAACACTGTTTGTCATGGCCCTAGCTAATGTCAAACATATCTGATGTGGCCTCAGAGATATATTTTTTTTCAGTATTTTTTTGTGTTCATTAATTTTGCATTACTCAGTCAACTTGTAGTATTGCTATTATTGCTCTGTGCATCGCATATACATGTAACTGGCTTTTGGTTAACTTTCAGTTCCCCAGAAGCTGTACAGATCCAGATAAACTATTTAGGGTCAAACTTTTCTTGTATTTCCAATGACATTTTCTACATTCCTATTAAGAGGTTGGGACAAAAATTTTGTTTCTCTTTTATAATCACCTTATTGTCTTTTTTAGTGTGTCTTTCAGTGACAATGACAGTTGAAAAATCCTTCAGTATTTTTACATTATTTATCAGGGCTGTTGTGCACCCTACACTTCTTGCAGGGCAACCAGGACACACTATAACCAATTTTGTCATACAATAATTTATACTTATTTCCAGACAATTCAGTAAATCCAATTACAATAAGACTAATTGTCCGTGGGGCTTGGCCATGTATCCTGCACTCAAGATAGACATCTTGGCTACCATTTATCTTTGCTATAATATATTCTGGGAGAATATTCTTTTTCTGCACAGCCATAAAGCTCTCAGTTTCTCTTCTCAGTGCTCCTCTGACAGTGCACTTATAATTAGCCATAATCTCTTTGTGAAATTTTCTAAAAATTCATGTAGTTCTTTTCTATTAATTTATGCCCATGTATATATTCGTGTTATCTTCCTAATGACTTGCTCTCAGCAGGACTATATTCCTAATTTAGTTTTGGAAATAGATCCAAGATGTTCTATCTCATACACTTTCCTGCAGTTACATACTTTTGTTCCACAGTATCAGGCCATAACTTCATGCAGTACCTGCTCCTAGCCTCCTGTCTTAATAAAATACCAGAACTGGGATAGATATATGTTTATATATCAGTTGTCTTAAATATATTTTACTAGTTCAACTTTGCTTCAGCAGACTCTGTAATTCCTAAAACATTCTTTCTGGAGTCTTTCCCTGTTTCTTTATCAATCTTTTGCTTATAAAGAACTCTGAAGAGCTTTCAGTTTCCAAATCAACCTTTTATTTCTCTCTCTCTTTTTTTTTTTTTTTTTTTTTTTTTTTTTTTGTGCTTATACTATTGTAACATTTGTACAGTTTCTTTGAGTACCTTAAGATATCTATATGGTTCAACCTAGAAGTTACTCCTTTCTCTTTCAAAAATGGTAAAAAACTACCATTCAATTAATATAAATTTTATTGTGGCATCATATTTCAGGGAGTCCACCTGAAAAATGTAATGTAACCTTCCTTTTAATAGTCATTAATTAAACTTCTTTTGAATGTCTCAACACTGTGTACACCTGAAAAAAGAGAGACAACAAAGAATCAGAATGACAAGGAATCAGCCTTAGAAATTCTGTGTTTTTATTTGGCATTTTATCACTATACTCAAAGCCTAGGTGTATCTTTGCTATTACATATAAGTACCACAAACATAATAAGTGTTATTTCAGGCACTCCTAAAATTACCTTATTACACACATATGGTTTCATATAATATCAACACACATGAAAGGTTTTTCACTTTCCTCAATACATCTTTGTCACTATAAAATAATTCTTCACCATTTTCCACTCACTGACAACACTTAAACATTCTTCTCATCATTTCTACTACTGAAAAAAAAACCATACATGATTATATTTAAAAACCTCACTGTTTAGTCTCAGAAAGTTCTTTTGGATCATGAACAAATATTTTTTTTTGGTTTAAAACTTCTAGCTTCCTTTATATCCTTGCCTGTGTTTATTCTAGTGAGCATTCCTTATTTCCAGTTCACTTTTATAATGCATTTATAAAGCTCTTCCTTTACTTTCAACAAATTAGTTGCCATATCCTCAGTCTTCTTTATCAAATAGGCTAAAAAATATCAAAAAGATCATTTCCAAATACTGCTTTCCAAATATTGCTAATTCTTTGTATTTCCTCAGTTCTGCTGATTGTCTCAATAGCTTCAGATCTTCTCAAATTCTGTGATATTGCAATATGAAATTTTTTTTTTTCTTTTCACATGTATTATTATTGATCTAATACTTTCCCCTTTATCTTGTATCTTTTATTTCAGCCACTGGATCTTCTCACTGATTTTTTTTTTTATGTTTTTATTTTTTATTTTTTTATTTTTGATGTGTTATTTATTTCCCACAACATTCTCTATTACTCTATATAGTCAGGACTATACACTATGATGAGTCTTGCTAATGTATTACTTTTTAGCTGTCATCCTCTTATGTAAAATATTAACAGTTTTTGCATGATCTGCCTAAGTACTTCGAAGCACAGAAAATGTCCTTCCACTACTTTGCTCAGCATAGAAATAGTTTCTTTATCAGATTGTGACCATTTCTTTTGTTCTTTCTTCTCAATATTTTGGTTTCTAAGAATGACCACCTGCATTTACAAAATGCCGCTTAAGTTGTGTTGCCAGCAGCAACACACATTCTCTTGATGTTTCTATAGTTACTTGATGATGAGTTAGTCCCACTTCAGTAGCATGATAAAACCTGCCAGGCTACATATTCAAAGCAACATTATAAATTGCCTTGCCATTTTGATTTTACTTCACCATGTTGAGAATGATGTCTCAGGAATGCAGGGTTCCTAAAATCCCTTGGAAATTCTGTTGTACTGTTAACCTAAAATCAGAGTCTAGACGACAAATTGCATTGTTCTAAGGAATATAACCACAAAGAACTAAATGTTTCTGACTTTAAGAGTTAAGAATGCAGTTGCAAAATATGGAACTATGTTATTAACTTAATTGCAATTTTTATTATAATTTTTCTTCAAAAACAACATGCAAAATATTGAAATGTATATGTGCCAGATTCTCTGCTATAGAGTCCTTTTTTCATGTTGTGTATCTTCTAAGCAACATCAATTAATATTTAATCTTTAATGTGTTTGCTTTTCTGCCACCACTTCATTATTTATTATTTTTTTTCACAAATTCTAAAAGCTTTCCTCCTGTCTTATTTTATTGTGAGGCATGTTAGACTTACTAGTATATGTCTGGCAGTTTTAATGATAGGATTAATTGCAAAGCAACGAAAATGCAATGATGTAGAGCATTTTTGGGTGTATATTCTGGAAAAGCTGAATTTCAGGTGGATAATCATAGAAACAAAAGAACAGTGTGTTGGTAAATAAGTGTAACCAATGGCTATTGTCCAAAAGCTATATAGAACACAGTGACTTTTTCTGTGTCAGCTGACACAACCATGACATGGTTACACCATCAGATGCTCCCAGGGCTGCATTTCAAAACCTTTATTGTTTGGTTACTGCTGTCCCATTTCAGCAAACAGACTGAGGAGACTAAATAATCAATTAACAGAGGACTGAAGGCTCACAGCTAGACATGTCCACTAATGAAAGCTTTTCTGTCTGAGAACACATTTGCTTGAATATGGGCTGAGGCAGTACAGCTTGCCTCCAGAGTCATACACTGAATTTTAGGAGTAAAAGTTCAATCCAGATGATTGGCACTTCCAGTTTAAAACTTAGATTATTTTAGTCCACTGCAATGAGCCACATGATAAAGTCATGTGTAAGCCAGTAGCTGCACCCTAGTGTTACACTATATGATAAAATACTTTGGGTACATGATCTGCTGTAAGATGAGCTGCTCTTTGAGTGTTTTTCTTGGTGGAAATTAAAAGGCCCTGTGTGTTACAGACACCATGGAAGAGGCATGGGGAGACCAAGGAACTAACAGCTGTGGAGACATATAGCCTGCAGCTCACTGTGAAAGCAAAACTATTGGTCTAAATGAAAGTGACAACTGGACTCAGACTTTATCTCTGTGCCTTGTATTTGTCACTGGGGAGAGACATTTTTATTCAGGACTCAGTGTTGTCTAGGGACTTAGCTGGTTGTAAGATCCTTGGAAAACTTGGCAAACTAATCAAACCCATAGATAACTTTACAGAATAAGATATATTCTCTAAGGAAGACTGAGGGGGAAGAAAGAGCTTCTGTTCTTTAAGTTAGATAAGACTGTTTCAATTTACACTTTAAATATTTTTAGTAAAATGCACCTATTTGTACACTGAGTGTTTTTTTTTTTTTATAGAGTACACTTTTCTGAAGGGATCTGGAAGGCTGTTACTAAGATATTTTGATATTTTCATTATAAGCTTGAATTCTGTATTGCAGGTTTTATGGGACTAAATCTTTTTATCCTTTTTTCTCCTGCTTCACGAAGTGCCAGCCCATTATTATTTTTTTTTTAATATATATATATATATATAAAAACAAAAACATTTTATGAGCACATTGATTGTGCCAGTAGTCTGGGAAGGTCTCTGAGATGCAGAGCTCTGGTCACTTCTGACTGGTCAGAGTAAACACTTAAAAGTGAGAAGTAGGGATTGAAAAACAGGAAACGCAAGCTGACATACAGCAGTAAGAGAAAGTGCAATATTTAAAATGAGATTTTTCAGCAGCTTATGACCTTCCTGACAGTTTGGACTTTATTCTACAAGATCACAAAATTAGTTTCAGAAGTTGTTGCAGGAATGAAATCATCATTCTTTGGACAGTTCTACCATGATGTTTTCTAAAAGGACATAAGAAGCTGGAAAAGTCATCTAATTATTTGCACTGGTGGAGCTGTGCTAGTGAAGCCAGTGAATCAAATGGTTAACCTGCATGTGGTTGGGGTGCAGTGCCTTTCAGGAGTTTGCTTTCTCAAAACACATTATGAAATACCTCAGTCTCTTTACAGTCTTAATCAGCATTATGGTTATTTCTGAGCTCCCACAGATGTTTGACATAGGAATGTGTTGCACAGCATTTAAAATAATAATACCAATATAGTGGTCAGATATAGAGTAGTTTTGAAACAAAAGTTCACATACAAATTAGAAAATTAAAAACAAAAAACAAAAAACAACCCTATTTATCTAATACTACTAGAATGCTGCATATTTCAAAATAACAAAATTTTTCTGTATGTTTAAGTTCTGTGAAAAGTTGCCTGAAAGGTGATAAGGTGATTTTTAAAATCTGTCTCACAATCTTTTTTTTTTTTTTTTTTTTTTTTTTTTTTTAACATGTTCATTTTAAGAAAATGCTATTTCTGGGTGGGAAACTTGTTTTTATGTGATCTGCAGTTACTTTAAGAAAAAGAGAAAGAGACTTTAAATATACATTTGCAGTCAGAACCCTCTTAAAAGCTATTTTCTTCCTTATGCAGTATTATATCTATCAAAGTACTCAGGTCATTCTCCCTCTTCCATGCTTGTTTTTTAAGCATAATCCACATCCAGAAAAGTATCCAATCCCTAACCTGGAGATTCTAACTTATTTAAACAGTAATGAATTCCTATTTGAATTATAGTACTGTTGTTGGGTGAGTCTCTAAATGAGTAGTAGTTAGTAGTTAGCACTAGGTAGTAGTTAAATAAATGAATTGATTGTCCCTCAAAAGAAGCTGCATTTTCTTAAAACATAACTGTGTTAAAAGGGGAGGTAAATTTAGACAGTTTGAACAAATTGTTGCTATCTACTGCTATACACCTCTGTGTATGAGGGAATGATTATTTTTAATGACTTTTCTTGTTTTCAATGATTATTTAGATATTATTTAGTCATCTTTCCTCATAGTGTACTGCAAATTATGTTCTTCCACAATGATGATATTATAATTAAGAAAAGAAGTTACATTCATATTATCCTTTGTATAGTTTGACAAAGCACAATTAAAAAACTTTCTGTGGGGAACAATAAAATAAATGAAAGAAAATGTCCCACCAAATATTTCCCTTTTGGTATCCCCTGTTAATATTTTTACGAGCCTCTTAAGCTTATCTAAGAGATTTTTAATGCAGCAGGGTATGTTATTAGGCTTGTATTTTTTTGAACAATATCATACATTTCACTCTTTATCACAGTGGGAACAATAAAATAACAGACCGCAATGCATTAGCATCATAAAGAAAATGTAATAAATGTCTTTATAACTGTAGTAAAAGTTGCATGAGCACCAGCAGCTGTAACAGAGATGTTGCTACAGCAGCATTTTATGACCTAATAGCACTCAGTGGGCTGATAATATTATGTGTGTGTGTGTGTAGTGCCAGCAGTTTCCAAGGCCTAGATTTCAATTCAGATAAATAATTGAAAGCACTTTTAGACTTTTCCATAAAATGTTTAATAAGAGATCAAATCCTCCCTCCCTGTAGTGGAAAATTAAATAGTTTTTACAAGGATGTTTTATGATGAAACTCTAACTATTATCTGTAGGAAGAGAGGGTATTGGTTTCATTTTTTTAAAATACTGTTGTTGGAAATAAAATACATTTGAAGCAGCCCTTGTTTGCTTTGTCTTTGAATAACAGTAGTAGAGTACAATACTTGTTTTTACCCTAGGTTTTCATTCCATTGGAGACAAGTACTATAATAATAAGATTTACAGAAATACCTTGAATATGATAGTAATCATGACACAATATGTCTGCATTTCTGTAATGAGAAAAGGACTAGAAGGCTGCAGAAGAGTCAATCTTTGGGAAATGATGGTATTGATAATCATATAGTATAAATGTGCAATTCACCTAGAGTTCTCTAGCTTAAAAAAAAAAAAAAAAAAAGTGATAACTATTTTCCAATCTCCTTCTCAGAAAAGATGAAATGCAAAATGGCTGTGGGATAAGTGGAGGAAAACATCATACAATATACAGTACGAGAGATCAGAGATCATGTTTCCATTTAAAGCACACCTGATACATATTATTCTACTCCAGTTTAAATGGGATTTTTGAATTACTTTTCTTCCTCTGTTTCACAAAGGCTTTATTTGTTAAAAAAAAAAAAAAAAAAAAAAAAGAAGAGAGATGGGTATATATTACATTAACTACTCTGTTAAATGCTTTTGTTTGGCACATTAATCTGTTCCTTCTATTCTAATCTTACTATTCTGAATGCTTCATAGTAACTAATGTAAAATAACTTGTTATTTGTCAAAATGCATTTAATTTGATTTATGTAGCCTCCTTTCAATGTGTCTTAAAACATCTTTCAAACTGGACAGAACTAGAACAATTTTGAAAGTGTGGATATTCTAGGATCCCATTTATTTCTCACTTGGAAACTCTCTTCATCCTTTTACATTAGCCAAAGATAAAAGCAGGTGGTGTGGATGAACAAATGAATTCTCCAGCCACTTTTTTTTTTTTTTTTTTTTTTTTTTTTATCTCCTCCTTTCCATCCTCCCAGAAAGGAAGGAGAAAAAAAAAAAAAAGAAAGTTTTGTGGCTTATACAAACGAGCTTTATTAGCATAAAGTTATCAAGGTCACTTTAAATAATTTTATATTTGGATTCTGGAAAGGCTGACAAAACATGGGTGGAAGATAATGCCTCATGAAGCAGAGATTACAGAAAAAAAAAGGGCAAGAGGACATTCAGAGGTAAAAGAGAAGGCAGTTGAAATATACATGTTGAATTCTTTTTGGAATTATTACTTTAATGTGCTTCTGAATTTTTATATTATGGATGTTATAATAGATCATTTCAATCCTCTGAAAGGACTTCTTTATTATTTTAAATCTAAATGAATCAATATAGTAATAAAAAGGTATGGAAATAGCATTTTTTTAAATTCATATATATGTAAGGAAAAATCCACATAATTATTTTTGGATGGGTTTAATACAGTTTTGGGTGGGACAAATTCCTTCATGCTAATCAAATATAAGTAGGTATGATTTTATCTCATGCACATTCAAGTCAGCTGAAAGGTTTTTACTGAGGCATTCAACCTTCTAACTGAGATGAAATGTAAGTCACATATCTGCCTTTTACTATTTTCTCTTTGCTAAATTGTGAACCCAATTACCCAGTTTGGTAAAAGTAAAAAAAAAAAAAAAAAAAAAAAAAAGGAAACAAAGGAAACTGTGAAACTGTGTGGCAGCTTGGTTATAGTATGTAACAGCAACATTAAAAACATTAAATGAAAAATTAAGCTGCCGTTTTGTTTCAGTTACTCTGAAAAACAAGGCATTTTCTGTTGCTGACAGTCAGTTAACAATAGAAAAAAGAAGAACATTTTCTTGAGAAAAAAGAACATTGTGGTTACTTCCATTTCTGTTGCAGAGAGTTTATTTCAATTGCATCTCAAAAACAGCATGAACTAAAATTACTTCAGGGTTGTCTAAAGAGTCAGAGATAAGAAATCTCCATATTTCACAGGTCTTCCATAAGAAGTTTAACTGTTTCACAAATGATTTGTTCTTTGCATATAATGCAGAAGCAAACACAAATGACCAGCTTGCTTTGCCTTATCATTCTCTACTGAGACAGATGACTATTTGAAGTCATCGCTTTTTAAAATTGTATTTATGTTACTTCCAAGGTGAATACGATATAAATATTCATTTTTGCTATCAAAACAACTGCTACAAGACAGAAGTAATAAGTTATTACTGAAACATACATAAGATTTTTATGAGTGTTTCATTGTTCCGTGAAAAGAAATATAAACTGTGTCAGTAAAGTAGACAAGCAAACTCATGTACACTACAAATTAGTTATTTAAGAGCAATTATTATAAACTTCACTAAGTGTACAATAGGTACAGAAAGGAAAGAAAAATGCCCATGTGATTCCTAAAACAGGAAGGAAGCACTAGATTCACAGATGTGCAATTGTGTCATGAGATTATATTAAATAATATATGATTTTATATATTAAGTTATAAATCTATAATTTCTGTTGATTGAGCTGTAAGAACTGTGCACTAAATATTCATAATTCTCCAGCCAATTAAACTGGATGAGCATAGTTTCACAACTGAAAGCAGTATTTAGAACATCTTAATTATAATGGTTGAAAGGATTTTAAAGGAAATGGTATGAGGTATGTTTTACAGATTAAGGCTCTCGAGTTTTGTAATAAACACTGTATCCTTATTAAAGAGTTTATCCTTGTTAAACAGTTAAATATGTAAATACTACCAATTCAATACACTTAATTTTCATTAAGGAAATCTTGTGTTTCCTCAGAGTGCAAGAACTGATATAACTAAGGCCACTAAATGAATAACATATAACAACTTGAGGGGGGGAGAGGGGGAAAGAGTTTACTTTTAGCTTCTTCTTTTTCTCCACTCCAGGCTGACACACTTTTTCTCCAATCTGACTAGTATATGAAGGCAGTGCTGTTGGGATATTTGCCTTTTTCATAGATAGCTATCAATACTCGATTTTCTTGCATTGTGCACAGCTTTTCATGTTGTTAACCATTACTAGCTTTATACGGGTAATTTCCTTGTAAACACAATCTTAATGAAGTGGAAACAAAAGGTCTTTGCAATTTTGAGTGTCCTTTGTAAGATATCAGACAACATACTTGTACAAATCTTCTTTCTGTCTCTAGAGGACTCCTACTCCATTAATATGAAATAGATACTTGGCCTCACCTATTTTCTTTCTAAAGGTTGCTTCCTTTTTTTTTCTTTAAAAAAAATATCTGAATTTGACTGTAAATCCAGGTGCAGCAGCTCACACCCAGTGGATCTGGTGACAGAGAAAGTATTTGTGAGGTCTCTGAATAGTCATTATTAATGTTAGTTTACTGTATGAGAGAGAATAGGCTAATTCTGAGAAGTGAATGATGTGTCCACAGAAAGTATTTAATATCCCAAATAAAGTATTTCATGTAGCATATGTCTCCCCCAGCCTGAGTCCTACACTTACAAAGAAATCTATCAGCGTAATATAAAGGGTTACATTCACTGTTTCATCCAGTGTATGCTCCAATCTCTAATTTTCTTTCCAGGTACAGATTTTGATTTATAAAGACCTCTGTGATTACTATCTTGGTTTCCTTAGAAACCACCTCATATTCATTCTCCATTTATGTTTCATAAAAACAGGTGAAATCAGCTGAGGTGTTTTGATAAAAGAGTCTGGATGAGGTCTCTGAAGTTACTGGTGACAGAATTGTCTTGATGGACACTCCTTGCATCTGGTAAATGTTTGGTTTTTGTTTGCTTGTTTGTTTGTCTTCTAAGAAGGTGTTTCTAAGAACACCTTAATGATGTTTGCAGCATGATTTATTGTAAAGCTGTCCTCTATATTCACTTTTTATCTAATGAGGCTGATGGGAATACAGATTAAGTTCAATTTATTTGACAATAGTTAGTACATTTTGCATATTTATATTAGTACATTTTCTCCAGATTTACTAATGTTTTTAGTAATTAGACTGTGGTGGGTAATTTATTGATGTGTCTTTATATTTTCTATGTTGTTGATTCTCTTTAGAGAAAGCAAGGATACTTGATATTTTTTGCTTGACATTTTCTTATTTATAATGACTATGCATATTATTATGTTGATCCTAATGTAACTAATAAATTGAAGACAGAAAGCAGTTTCCCACATAAAAAAATCTGAAAACGTTTGCAAAGATTTTAAATTTTCTTCTGTATGTGTGCATGTCTATAATATATTTCCATATATTACTAAAGGCTCAACTGCAATATCCCCACAAAAAGTACAGAATTAAATTTATATATTAAACTTTTGTTTTGTCTTCTCCTAATTCTTGTATCACCTCCTGTGCAATCTGTAGTCTTTAACTTTCTGGTAAATGACACATAACACAATTTCTTTTTTCTTTTTCTTTTTCTTTTTTCTTTTTCTTTTTCTTTTTTCTTTTTTCTTTTTCTTTTTCTTTTTCTTTTTCTTTTTCTTTTTCTTTTTCTTTTTCTTTTTCTTTTTCTTTTTCTTTTTCTTTTTCTTTTTCTTTTTCTTTTCAATTTAAGTCTCACTCAAACAAAATGTTTGAGCATATGATTAGTTGTATGGACCAAAGTTAAAATTAAAATATGTGCACACACACCTTATCATTTTTTAAATCAGAATTGATTATATACTGTATATTTCCTTCCTGAAAGTGCATTTTATACTTGATCCCAAGTGGCATCATATATGTTTCATATTCCTCTGTACAGACAGATTCAAGGGGGTCAGCTGGGAATATTTTCACTTTCACTCCATGCTGCCTTTATTTCACCAGAGGTTAGGATGTCCTTGCAGTGTATGTCCACTATATCTGGAAAGTCTTCACAATTCAGCTGTCAGTCTGAAAATAAAATAAAATAAAGATACAGTTACATTTATCCCAGTTTTTTACCCTGTTCCATGCTTAAGCTCACCACCAAACACCAGATAGATACGTCAGAGTATCTGTTCTCACCATGCATATTGCATATATGAACATAATACATGATATAATATGTTAATGAAGAGTTAAAAGTGCTTTTGTTAAAGGAAGTTATGCCTAGCATTTGAATAGAGCAAAACCACTTGATATAATCTGTCTGAATTTCCAAGAGGCATTTCACAAAGGTTACTGGTGCGGCCTCACCTTGAGTACTGTGTGCAGTTCTGGGCACCACAGTATAAAAAGGACATGAAACTGTTGGAGAGTGTCCAGAGGAGGGCTACGAAGATGGTGAAAGGCCTGGAGGGGAAGACGTACGAAGAACGGCTGAGGTCACTGGGCCTGTTCAGCCTGGAGAAGAGGAGGCTGAGGGGAGACCTCATCACAGTCTACAACTTCCTCGTAAGGGGGAGTCGAGAGGCAGGAGACCTTTTCTCCATTAACACCAGTGACAGGACCCGCGGGAACGGGGTTAAGCTGAGGCAGGGGAAATTTAGGCTTGACGTCAGGAGGGGGTTCTTCACAGAGAGGGTGGTTGCACACTGGAACAGGCTCCCCAGGGAAGTGGTCACTGCACCGAGCCTGTCTGAATTTAAGAAGAGATTGGACTGTGCACTTAGTCACATGCTCTGAACTTTTGAGTAGACCTGTGCGGTGTCAAGAGTTGGACTTGATGATCCTTAAGGGTCCCTTCCAACTTAGGATATTCTATGATTCTATGATTCTACTCACCAAAAGGTCTTAAGGATGCTGAGCTGGGTTATTATTGTATGTAAGTAGAGTTATTATTGAATAACTGGTTAAGGGGTAACAAAACTGAAAACAAATTCTTTTGGGGGAGACTAACCACCACTAGAGATTGACAGGATTCAGTATCAGTGCTTATGATGTTTAGCATATTTATAAATGATCTGGAGAAAAAAAAAAAAAAAAAAAAGGAAGAAGTGACCAACTGTGGCAATGATAATAAATTGTGAAAAAAGACTGTTTAGAATTATTGATGTACTTCATGATACCAAGCAACTAGATAATAAAATGGCAGGTGACATTGAATGAGCACAGATATTAATGAAAGCCAGGGGAAAAAAGCTATTCTAGTGATAGACTGTACAATCTGAAAAGGTCTTTGGTATTTATATTTGTCTGTGCTATGAAGAGATCAGTTTGGTGCTTGGTAACAGTTAACAAAGCAAAAGTTAACATCTACATCTTAACATCATTGGAACAGAAGATGTCTTTGTGCTTATAATATTGAATGAATCCATAATTTCTGCTCATCTTGGATTAGGAAGTGTGCTGTTCTTGCACCATCAAAAATTATGTGATAAAACTATAAAAGACGCAAAGAGAGGTGATGAAGATGATGAAAGATATGGAGAGGTTTCTGTAGAGAAATTTTTAGGGATCTTCAGTCTGGAAAATAAATGACTGAGGGGAGATATGGTTGATAGAAGTCTATAAAACTATAAGCAATATTGAGACAATGATTACAAATATTTGTTTAAATCACCTTCTAATTTGAGGAATATTTTTTGCAAAATACAAAATACAAAATGAAACTGTCAGACAGCAGAATCAAAATGAAGGAGTATTCCACACAAGACACAGTCTTGTAAGTGGCAGTCACAGCTTATGGCAAAGTATCACAACTCTCTCAGGAGTATCTATGGATACTAGAAAAATGTATTTTAAAACAAAAAAAATAAACAATGAAACACTGTGGAGAGGTCATGGAAGTAAAATCATTTAAGACTCTTAAACCACAAGAAAACCACCTCTAGCTCAGAAGATGCAGAGTGCTGAAAGCTGAGAAGACATGCTGGTGAAGTATCCCTGAATGTATGGCCAGTTTGTGTATTTTCTTAGGTGTCCCTATTAGCCAATATGAGAGAAAGGATGTTTGATAACCTGAATCCTTCATCTAAATCCAAATATTTGGTCTGATGTTCTCATACTTGCACTAATGTCATTACACGCTGTTATGTGTGACTTTGAGGCTATTTATTATTCTTTCCTCCTTTAAAAATTAAGCAGTTCAAATGAAATACCACAACATTTTTTTGAAAAAGAAAGTAGTAATTTCCATTTGTTTTGTCTTGTGTGTTTTCCTTTTAACGTCTAAAAAAAATTGTTTTTACTCTAAAATTGTATTTTTCTCTATTATTATTTTTCAGATAGGTGCTAGTTTGCTCTGGCAGAAAAAAAATGCATTAAATATCATCTATTTTGTCTAAAATCTACTAGATTAATTGAGAACTACCACCACTAAAGCAGAAAATAAGGTTGGATTTGAGTAATGAAAGATGCCTGGTTAATGATACTGTAGACCATTAGAGCAAAAAAGACACCATTTTCTCCACATAGGCTGGTTGGGGACAGGGTTAGACTTGGCAGGAGGCTGTGAGATGATTCTGAGTGAGAAGAATGTGTTATTCATTGAAGAGAGAAAAAAAAAAAAAAAAAAGGAAATTTGAGAAAGTAGTTTAAAAGCATGAGAATCAAAGAAGGTCAAAGAAGTAGAAAATCATGAACAAGAACAAAATAAGGCAAAAAATGAGAGAGCGACACAAATCATGAGCATATTAAAAAAGGGAAAAGAATGATTATGCTTGCTGTTTTCTGCCTTTAAGTTTGCAGTTTGCAGCAGAGTGTTTACAATATATGATCCTGGTTAGAATACCAGAGTGTTTACGACACATAATCCTGGTTAGAATCCCTTTCTTATCTTTCACTGGTGGAAAAAAAAAAGTACCCATGGAAAGCTTTGTAATAAATGAAAAATAATAAGACTAAAAAAAAATAAATGAAAAGTAAAGTAATTAACAAAGTAACTAAAATAATAAGATCCATGTCTCTTGTTTACCTATACTAGTCCCTTAGGTTGGAGAAAACTTTTCCTTTCTCTTATGAGGCATAACCTTTTTTAACTGTCCTGTGGGGTATGACTGAGGTGACAAAAGAAGAGTACTGTAGCTTGATTAACTTCTATACACCTCCCTCTCAATTTTTACATTTTTATGTCACTCATTTCATTGCTTTTCTGAATCTAAAAGGGTGATGAAAAGATCAAGTGCATGTTTGACATTTTAACTCCCTTTGGAACTTTTTTTTTTTTTTCAGTTTTAGGCCCGGACTGTCTAGGCTTTTTTTTTCTTTTTTCTTTTTTTTTTTCGTTATTTTTTTTTCCCCCCGAAGAGTGTTACGTCTTTAAAAAAATCATATCCAGAATGAAGTGGTGTGGAAGTCTACATGGGATAAAAAAAAGGTTTTCATCCTAATTACTGTCAGAGGAAAATGACCCAATTTTTTTAAAGTGGTGTCAGTTACATATCACTCTATTCCTCCTGACCTTCTTCCTCCAAACAGGGATTGAAAACAGTATGGGCTCTCAAAATGTAGGACCAATTTATTTTCGGTACTCCGTGCATAATGCAGGTTCATACCTCAGATGTCTTTCATTTCAGACCCAATATGGTCACAGCAAAGAAATCTTTGAATATTTACTCCTTCTCTGGCTTAAAATGATGCGGCTAGTTTTTAGTCTTCTTATTTAGCTAAACTTTACAGACTCACAGCACTGCAAAATCCTCCTCAAGAGGCTGTAGCTGTGCTGATTTTGCCCTCAGTCATGTAGCAATGCAGCTTCTGGAGGCAGGGCTCGTGGTTCCTTGGATTGCAGTAGGCAGAGCCTTAAAACACCCTTTCCTAGTGAGGTGTCCATTAACTCATCTGTTCTTCTGAGTAGAAAACAGATTATGGGATGGGTTGGGAAACTGCAGATCTGTTATGCCAGCAGTTTATGACATGTTAATTTGAGTTTTAATCTCTTTACACTAATGGGACACATAGCTGTAGCACTACTATGCTAAATCTGGAACTGATGTTGTATTTGTGTTCAGGATCTGACTTAACAATAATAATTTTTATTAGCTTTCAAGTATTCCTGCTTTTGGTTAGTTAAATATTTCAGATATTCAAAACATCCTCAAAGATGTAAAGCACTTAAACATTAAAGATGTTTCTTCTCACTTCTACTTTTTTTTTTTTTTTTTTAGAATAATTTACAAAGCTGCTACAGAAATTGCTTCTGTTTTATATCTAAGATATAAAATAAGCATAAGACAACTGCCAGGTCTTTGACTGACATAATAAGGACTCAAGCACTTGACCCACACTCCTTATAACGATCATTTTCCTCCCTTATATATAAAACATACAAAAAATATACAACAACTATGTACATATATATATGTTAAATATAATGCTTTATAGATCTGCTTGAAAGTAAATAAAAAGAATGTACATTTGGCATTTCATTGAAGAAGAGAGCATTGTTGTCAAAATGACCTAAAATATACTTTGAGAACCATTAGCCACATACATAAGGATTGAAAAAAAATGTATAACAGAAATGACATCTGGGTTAAATTGCACAGAACACATTGTTTATCCAGTGTTATAGTTCTTTTTTTTTTTTTTTTTTTTTTTTTTCCTCTCCTTTATGAGGTTTAATTTTATGATGAACTTCCAGCTTTTTTCCTTTCCCTTGCAAATCAATGCCACCAAATGATCTGCTTCTGTCTATAAATACCTTACTAATTTCATTCTGCACTGGAGGCTGAGAAAGTATCTTTGTGTTTTTTCTGAGTATACCTGATCATATTTTATTGTGAACAAGATAGGAGATGGTGAAAAACACTGGCTTGGCAATGATTTATCATTAACAACAAGATCGTATTACTGGCTTGGGAAACTAGTCTTGGATGACAGGGTGTCTGTTCTCTTTAAGTCTAAAATTACACTGCTGTTATGAATGTAAAACAAACAACAAAACAAAATAAAACAAGTATTTGAGATGCAGAAATTCTTATGCTTTGTAAAGTCCTCTTTATAGCAAATGCTTATTAACCTAAAATGACAGTACCTGTAACTAACTAAACTTAATTTACATTTTTTACTTAATACATTTTTTGTTTATTTTGAGTTTTATCCTAATTAAAATGAGGGCCAGTATCCGTGAACATAGGCTAGAAGGCTAGTGATGCGGAGCAATGAGCTGGAGGCCACTGATGCATGGCATGAAGCTGGAGGCACTCGTGTGAGACATAAGGAAGAAGGTTTTATGGAGTAGCCTAAGAGGCTCCAGGGAGCGATGATATGCTTGAAAATGCTACCAAAGTACCAGAGTCTGAAAATTACTAGAGGAAGACAGATGGATGGGATGACCGACAAAGGACAGAAATCTGTAAAATGGCTGATTTGAGGGAACTGGTAGGCTGAGTCTATCAGAAGAAAAAGCCAAGCATGGAAGCCCACTGGAGCACAAGGCAAGTGCTAGGAATCACTGAAGTATAGTACAGGTGAGTATTCCAGAAGCTTGGTTAGCAAAGCACAGCTACTGCTTTGCCCAAGCGGGTCAGCCAAAATAAACTTTGAAACCTAAATATCACTCAAGTTAGCCATGAAGTTAAAAATACATATTCTGTCTCAGGTGAGAAATGGCAGACCAGGGAGAAAAAAATTACACTATTTTCATACACAATTGTAGTGTGCTGAGCCATGGTGATGCTGATCATTCAAGTGGTAGACCTCGCTCAGTCACAAAGTCACAGTGAACTATGTGGATTGTGAAAACACTGGAGGACACAGACTGAAGCTCAGTGCCAGAGTAGATTTGTGTGTTGTGCAGCACCCTACTCTTCTGGACGTTACTGTGATGCAGAGTGTATGGTGCCAAACACCCTTCTGCATTCAGCTCAGCACCTGAATAGATATTCTTGGATATCACTTTATGGGATAAATTAGCCTGCAAGGAGCTGCATCCTGCTGCAGCTATTCTGCAGTGAGGGTCTGAACCATTTCACTTACATATAGCCTCACTTTTATGTAGTTCAGGTATGTCTACCTTGCACTGAAGGCTATGATGTAAGTTTACTTATGAAAAAGTAGTAATTGCATTTCACTCATATCCTGTATCTTTTCATTAGCCAATGGCTGTATTCAGAAACCAGACAATTGTGAAGTTGTTACTATTCATTAAAGAATATTCCTTCTTAACTAAGTAGCTGGATCAGCCTTTTCTGTTATCCTTCTAATTCTCCCCTGCTTGTCCTATTATTGTTTGTGTTTGGAATTAAATTGTTGTGTCAGGAAAATAGCCATTTGCATTTACAAAGCATTTCTCATTCTTGTGAATGTTTTACTGACAATTTTTTGGTCTTGCAAAACCAGAAAATTGTTATATGAAAAAAGCAGATAACAAACTGGTGAAAATGCATATACTGTACTTACACTGTAATTTTATATTTGGCTTTCATTTCCTGACTGTTTTCATAACCACATCCAGGGAAAGATTTCATAAAATTTGCCTCATGACAAGTTTTAGAATTTGGGTTTGAATTCTGGTATATTTATAAAATTTCTAGTTAGATGGCCAAAATTGCTAAAAGTGCTTTGAAAGCAGAAGGTTCCTTATCTCTAAGAGAATGAATGAAAATTAGGGGGGGAGGTTAATATTTTTATTTTAGACTTCTCTTTCCCTCTAATGTGTGTATGCATGTCTTTTTTAATACTTATATTTATGGTTATGTTGGGAGATAGACTTGGACTAGAGATTCTCCTTGATTAACAGTATTCTAGAATTTAAAGAAGCCAAAATTGAATTAGGATCCAAACTTATAGTTTGATGGTATGATAATCTATAACATAAGAAACACTATTAAATCAACAGGAAATGAGAAAGACTGCAGTTAGCCAAGCAACCATCACTCACCACAGATGCTAAGTGATCCTTGAACTGGATGAATCAATCTAGGCTGCCAGGGTCAATGAGTTGCCATGCTGGAGAAAATATGAACACATGCGGTAGGAACCTAGCAATAAAATGAGCCATACCTGCCATCTTTTGTTAATAGGCGTTTTATCTGATTAAGGGAGGCAGCCCTTGTATCAGCAAATTTATACTAGCTTTTGGAGCAAATTGACTGAAATTGTTCAAAGAAGAGTTATGAAGTAGCAATGTTGCAGCATAGTTGTACACCATTAAGATAAGCTGAAAGGTACTGCAGACAAGAGATTTTAGTATCTCCATACACCTGAAAGTGTTTTAAATAGATAAGTTTAGTATTAAAAGATCTTGTATGCTACTTTATTTTTTGACAAGTTAGCTCTTCACCCTTGTACATTTTTTTCATACATAATTTAGTGTCTCTTTTGCCTTTCAGTCTCAAATCACTTCTGCTCCTCTCATATCTATTTCACAGAATAGGATTTGCATAATAAACAATTTTTAAGAGATTCAAAAAATATTTATTTATTTATTTATTTTTCTGACACTTCAATGAAAGAAATTTGAAAAAATGTGATATTTGTTATTGGCACAGTCAGCAGGGGTGAAAGTTAAGTTGTGTAGAAAGCACAGCAATTATGCTTTTCATTAGAACTCACATTTTCTCACTGACTGTGCTTAGTGCATCATGCAGATGGAAGACCTGTCTTAAACATGACCCATTATAGTATTTCCCACATATGAGCATAATAATTCACTGTGTTTTCAGTTACAGTATAAGACCTTAATGCTGGCTGCACTCATTTCTGTAGTCAAAAAACCTAGTTACTAAAACACCTAGTAGTGATAATAAGCACTGAAGGGAATTATATTAGTGCCTTTAACCATTAAGAACTCTTTCCCGCTCAACTGAGATTCTGGATTAAAATGTGATTATTTGAAAGAAGATAGCAGAAAGACTGCTTTAAGGACAGTGATAAGAAATTGCAAGGCTTGCTGTTATGCAAGAAGCCGCTGAAATGGAAATTGTTCCATCCTGAATGCCAACACCTGTCACTGGTCAAAATAAAAGCACTTGCAGCATACTTCTGAATGCTTTTTCAGAGTGGTTTTCATATGGGAATATGCATTTCTGAATGCCTTGATAAAAAGGCAAGAGTTGCAAGAGATACCAGTGGGTTAAGTAAATCTGTAGTGTGACTCTGTGAGGAGAGAGAATTTTTTGAGTTTAAGGCTGGATAGAAAGAGTTGAAGCCTCAGAAGAAATATGCTTTTCTTTTGGAATCCTTTTACAATTAGGAAACTTTTTTTCAGGTTCTTTGCAAGCAAACAAGTATGTGTACCAGACACATTTAATGTTGTTTTTCCCTTTCAATTTGCAAGGTCAGAACTTTAGATAACTGCTTATGTAAAACAGGGATATGCTAACCTGTAATCTTTGTGTTGATGAGAGATTTCCCTAAACAGAACCAACAGTATGAAAAATAGTCATGTCTCTTTTGGAGGATTTTTGGTGACCCTAGCTATCAGAAGTCCTACAGTCCAATGAATTTTGTCTTTCAAAACTACTACTCTATAACATGCATTATTGAAGTTCTAAACTGATGTGGTCAAGAATTGGCACAGTAAACATCTTCATAGGTGTCGTGGTTTAACCCAGCTGGCAGCTAAACACCACACAGCCGTTCGCTCACCCTCCCCCCTCCCTCTCTGGGATGGGGGAGAGAAACGGAAAGTGAAGCCCGTGAGTTGAGATAAAGACAGTTTAATAAGACAGGAAAATAATAATAACAATAATAGTAATAACAATAATAATAATAACAATGATGATAATACTACTAATAATAATAATGTGTACAAACAAGTGATGCACAATGCAATTGCTCACTACCCGCTGACCGATGCCCAGCCTAACCCCGAGCAGTCTGGCCCCCTTCCCCGGCTAGCCACCCCTATATATTGTTTAGCATGACGTCAGATGGTATGGAATACCCCTTTGGCTAGTTCGGGTCACCTGTCCTGGGTCTGTCCCCTCCCAGCTTTTGCTGCACCCTCAGCCTGCCCATTGGCAGGACAGAGCAAGAAGCTGAGATGTCCTTGGCTTAGTATAAGCACTGCTCTGCAACAATTAAAACATCGGGGTGTTATCAGCACTCTTCTCATCCTAAGCCAAAACATAGCATTCTACCAGCCACTAGGAAGAAAATTAACTCTGTTCTAACTGAAACCAGGACAATAGGACTCAGTTATCAAAAAGGACTCATACTTTTTCACATTTTTTGGAAAGATGATTTGAAAATTGTAGCCTTTACATGCCATCATAGTTCATAGTAAACATTACCTGTTCAGAGATAACGAAGGCAGTCTAGGAAACTATCCCAGAAAAAACACTTGGCTTATCCAAATTTTTTTTACCAGACTTAGAGAAGAAAAGGAGTTAATCTGTACATCAACCAGTGGTGTACTAAAGTATAATCAGGGCTAACCATTAATCTATCTTGTATGAGCAGTAGTGTAAATGAAGATCCAGTACATGAACTCTGGAGCAGGCTGTGATTGGAAAAAACTGTCACTCTGTCATTCATGGTGCCCTTTGCTGCCAGTAAATAAATGATATGTTTCACTTGTTTACATTGAGTGAACACGTTGTGGACATTCTCAGGGAGGTTTTTCTCAAGTGTGGTTTAGGATGTGTTGAGACTGGGAAGTGTTGGTGAAAAACAAGGTTAAATTGTTTCACCCATTACAAAAACAGAAAGGTTCATGAGGTATCCTTCAAGCTGCAGTTAGAGCTTTGACATAAGGTGTTGTTGATGGGACCGAACTTTTTCTAGCTGTGTACTGATTTCTAGGAGATTTATTATGTGACCATTTAAATACACTGTCTCTTCATGTTTTAAGATCTTTCTCTAGATTATGGTCTTCAGTAAGATACTTTAAAAAATATTTCTTCAGACTAACACTGGTGAAGTTACTTTGAAACTACACTACTTCCCAGTGTTTTGCAGATGGTTCTCAAGGTGATTAAACTGTGTGCTGCCTCTGTAGCTCAAGTATCAGACAGTAGCATTTACTGAGAATATGATAGCTCCAAAGGTCAGTGACAGGCTTCTGCTAGGGCAGCTTGCTTAGTAATGGCTAGGCAAAATGAACAAAATCAACCTCTTCTTTTCACATTTATTATTAAATATCTAATACTAATAGAAGTGATTTATTATTATTATTTAATATTATCAGAGACTCATCTGAAAATGTGTTGCTGAAAGTCCATGTCTCAGCTCCAACTAGCACTCAAGCTTTTTCAAATGATAATAATTTATAGGTGTGGTTGAATGCCCTTCTCCAGTGTTATTGGTGGGATTCTTAACACAATCTCAGCTCCAGTGCAAAGCTGAAGCATTGCATTTAATCTCTTTCAGCTACAATTAAAATAAATTACCTTTGGAAGATTCTTTGAAGCAAGAAATGTTCCCCAGTCAGGTACCTTTATACCTATGATAGTCCAGGAGTGTCTGGCACCTCTATATCAAGCCCCCAATAGCCAAGAAATGGGACAAGTTAGACATATTTTTTCAGAACATCTATACCTACTGTTACTGAAGATAACATTGTTTCAATTGTTGTGTTGCATAAAATTACTCAGAAGGCTCAACAAAGTGAGAGGCTGAATTAAGCTGCTGAAAAATGTTTACATGCAGAAAAGTGGAGTATTTATAATGCTAGCCAAGTGCTTCCCCAGTCTTATTCCAGTAGGGTATTGGAGTCTACTGCAGTTTCATAATTCCTAAAGACATTGTGAAAGAAGAGGAATCATGTTTATATATGAAATATATGAAATGTTCTTCTAAAATGATGATCTGTTCCAAATAGTTTTATCATAAGCATCTTTGAAAATGATCCAGACTGAGAGATTTTGGGGACAATGATTGCAAACTTTAGCAATGAAACAAACATAATGGTTGAAAAGCAATTGTGGAAAAAAACAAACAAACAAACAAAAAAACAACTCACTGTAACCTAGACTGGAAAGCCAGATTTGTAGGCAGTAGATCTTTCATGTGAAAAAAGACATAGTTATTACTTTAAAATGCACAAATCCTCCCTGTCCCTGGAATGAATTGAGCTAGCCTATCAAATATTTTCTGTTATTGAAAGAAATATCAGATATACTGCATTCAAATAAAAAGATCTGTCCACAATCAGCAGAAATTTCCTTTTCACCCTGAAAAGACAGATATGCTCAATTATGAACGGGTATGGTTGATTAAGGTATCAACCAGATATCAACAAAACAGTCAAAAAGCAGTTCAAATGATCAATATGTAATTTATTAAAATCTGAAATTGTAAGTACTATATAAAGTTGCTTGGAATAGGAATATCCTTACATCAGTTTTAACAGCTGATGTTTAAGATTAAAATGGCATGTACATGATTAATTATTTACAACAGACCAACATAACTCTGACACTCTGATGTCCATAGCTACCACGTTAGTAAGTGTAGTATAAGCATGTGTATATAAAAATTTTTCAATTGTACTTCCAGTTGTAAGTCTTGTATTGGCAGTTCTTCCACTTTGCCTCCATGTGATGCTTCACTCTTTCCCTCCCCACCCCTCCACCCCCCACTTTAGGAATTTTTAGATATTTTAATGAGTATAGGGAAAAACAAAACAACAACAAAACAAAACAGTATAACTGCCACTACTTTTGTTCTACATATAGTGTAATTGCTATTAGTCTAGTAAAAAAGAACTGTTGTATTTTCAAGAATCCTCCTGAGCATATTTTTGCAAAATATTTTTCTGAAAAATGTAAATGTATCATTCGTGCTGCTTAGTCCTGTAACTTTACTGCCTGTTTCAATTTGGATATATCCCCACTGATCACTCCTACTACATCTGCTTTAGTGAACTAAAATAATAATAAAAAATATTATCCTAACTGTTCATCTGGTCTCCTTTTCTTTCCTGCTTTCCTCTTCCGCAGGATTGTTAACTTTAACCAGTAAATTCAAATGCACATTTTATAGTTTATTGCTCTGAGAATAGGGATGATATTGATAACACTCCAAGGTGTTTAACATGTGTCTTGGAATTAAGATTACAGTCGAGGGAGTGTGCAAAGAGAAAGGATTTACAAAATGTTAGAGGCCTAATTAAATGAAGGGGTATTGCAAAACTTCTTTTTAGACGCATCAAAATATGAGAAGATTTTCCCTGATGTTTAGCAGAGTGGCTTTTATATCACATTTTCTGTGAAAAGTCAAATCTCATTTTCCATACTCAAACACAGAATCTTCAAATACTAGACACTTTGTGATGAGAAATAAGTGTAAACTCTACAGTGCAAGAGTTAAGAGTTAGGATCATCCAGGATTGCACTAGGGAAGGCCTTTTCATCACTGCATAGCAAACTTACCTTCTGCTTTATATCCTCAGAAAAGATGTGAAATCCCACTCCTTTTTCTCCTTTTTCCCTCCACCCTATTTGAGGGGGATGTTTCTTTGAAATCTGTGTATGAACAGTGAATAAAAAAAAAAAAAAAAAAAAAAGAGGGAGGGAGGGAGAGACAAAAAAGCTTTATCTTAAGGGGAAGAAAGTTTGTATTGACTTTGAAAATGGAGAAAAGTGTAGTCCACAGGAATAAACAGCAGACTTGAGAAAATAACAAATGCTCTCAACCCTAATGTGTATACATACAGACATGAAGCAAATGCTCTCTACCCTAATGTGTATACATACAGACATGAAGCAATCAAACAAAAATGAGATTGTGCAGCTAATAAAATAAAACAGACCAGGCTAGCTACAGCCATGTACAAATGGCCATTGAGAGTTCCACATCAATTCTGAATGGCTACTGGCAAATATGTACCAACATTTGATCTCTCTTGGGAAGCTATTTAATTGATCTCCAAATCATCTAAGTCCTGGGTGGGTGTTTATCTTGTATCACTACGTTTCTTTTATTGCTAAAGGATTCCTCTTTGACTATTTTTTTCCTATATTCCCTCTTTATTTGCAGATTGTTTATCTTCAATTTTCTTACTCTAGGGATATATGTGCATAATTTGTTTGTCAATAATAAATAATGGTCACATTTTATTATGTGTTGCTAATAGTTCTGTGTAGGAGGACAGAAGGAAAAATCTTATAAAACTGCAAATGTACTGACTGCATAAAAAACCAGTGGTGTTCGGTATATATGTTTTTTTTTTTTTTTTAATTTATTTTCCATATTTACATTTTTATCTTTCTTTACAAGTATATATGCATACACATAACGTTCACTTCATTAATTGCATGTTAGGTGATTTGAGCTTTTCTCTTCTAAAGACAAAAAGTTTCTGGTTACTTCAGAAAATAAAGAAATGGCTAAAAGTTTTGATATAATCATTTGATATACTTTATCATTTTCTCTGTCTATGACTCTAAACCTAAAATTCCTTTCTTCCTAAGTACACTGACTACTGCAATAAACAACCTGCACCGAATAACACAAGCTCAGGCAAGAATCTCAGTGAAGTAACCTTTTTATTCGCAATTGCAATGGCAGGGGTCCTGCAAGTCAGAACACACAGCAGAAGTGTATCGTAACCTTATATCCTTTATTATCTGATGCTTGATTCCTTCCCTGTTTCCTCATTGGCTGAATACTACAGGTTCACAACCTGCCATCGTCCTTATTTTAGGACAGTGGGACCTTCCACTCTCCCTTTATCTGCTTAACATACCACCCACTGTTATGCCACTGTTATGCCTGCACAATCACTTTTGAATATGCAAGGTTAGTGGAATTTTCCACTGCAAAAACATAATTTTAATTCTCATACTACCTTCTGATTTCTTCTTTTTAATGTCTTCAGCAGTGACTTGAACTTACCCAAACTGTCTGTATTAGGTAGTGTTACAGGATCAAATCTTGTTGCCTTTGCTCAGTTTTGGTAGCATCCTGCTTTTCAGTTATTGTTTCCTTGAAGAAAATAAATCCATGAGTTATTGGCTCTTCTTCTGCTGCCAAGGTCCTGTGACACAAACAGACTAGACAAGAGTATACAGGGCTTCAGGATGTTCAGATGGGCACAATTTAAAACAGAAGCAAAGCTGACATAAAGACAAATATAAATAAAGATGCCATAGTGTTTAGTGTAATGGCTGTGATGCTGTAAAATACTACTGTCATCAATTATGTGATTCTGCATTTTGGGAAACAAAGCCCACATCTTTCCTCTGTGTGTCTTGCTCCATTCCAGTTCTGTGCTTTGGCTGAAGACATAAAACTTACAGCCTAGAAAACTCCCTGCTAGCAGCAATGAGAATGAACTGCCTTCACAGAACAGGTTCCTCTCCTCATGGCTTGGAGGGGACTTTTGGATACTTCAGTCTAAGACACTGTAATGGTAACACCATCACAGGGATTTCTCCTGAAAGCATACAAGCACTGTGTTTAAATATATTAGCCTTTGATCCTCACAATTGCTTTGAAAATTACAAACCTGTTCTAGTTTGTGACATATGTATTCACAGCAGTTTTGCTCTTCTTTTTTTTTGCTCTCCATTTGCTCTTCTTTCAGCACTGTCCTTGTCCTTAATATTTGCGCTTGATGTTCACTTCTTGATGCACTACGACAAACCAGTCATGTTGCTCTTGTTCTCCATTTTAGACTTCTGGGCAAGCTTGTCCATCTGTTCCCTTAATCATTCTTACATTTCTGAAGTGATTCCAGACCAAATACATCTTTTGTGGTGATGGCTCTACACACAGCTCCCCTGAGAGCTGTGTGTAAGAGCTGGTAACTCTTGCCAGCTTCCTGCACACTAGCCTGAAGATTTCCTAGGTTTACTGCAAAACATCTTGATGGCTATATTTTAAGCTTCTATTGCCTTTTCACAGGCATTACATTGATGAATTATATATGTAATGAGATCAAAACAAGCACCAATTTATTTTATTCAGTCATCTCAATCTACCATCTCCAGAAATCAGCATTATTTTATTCACCCAGAATGAGGCCTTATATTTTGTTCTGTACTATTGTGTTGTACTATTCTGTGTGTTTCTCTCCATTTTCTATTTCAACCTTTATTTCAAGGTGATGCTTATATTCTTTCTATAAGGTCTGTCCTCCATTCATAATGCCTTTCAGCTTCATTCTATCAATAGATTTTATTAGGATACATCTATATTTCTCAGGAAAAAAACTAACTTTGATCCCATCCATATGATTCCGGTAGGGTCTTTCCAGATTATATCTGTGCATATTTTGACTAGGCTCTGAATTAAGAGCCACAACCAGTCAATGGCTTTTATGGTAGAAAGCTGTTCTACCACAAAACAAAACAAACAAACAAACAAGCAAGCAAGCAAACAAACAAACAAAACATTGTATTGGTTTCACTGTATAAATACCCCGGGTGTTCTGGCTGGTATAAAATCCATGCTAAAATATTCTTACATATACAATTATGTATATATATAAAACTGATGTGGAATTTACTTTCAAAATCAGTGGTGAATATAAGGCATGACTGCCACAAAACCAAAATAAAATTCACTGTTCAACATAGATGCATTCCTCACACAACAACTACAAGAATAGGTTCTGTGCCTTGATCTTTCCCTGGGAATAGAACCAACTCAGCTGTCTGTAACTAAGAAAATGTACATCAGTCTCTCAGTGAGGAACTGGAGTAAATTCAAGCACTGCCCACCAATGAAAGAAGGGTTGCATTAATGATGCTCCACAGATAAAGGTGGCATAATGAGAAGGAGGAACAATGATAACTAAGCTCTTCTATTTGTGTTTTGCTGAGAAATTTCTGAAGACAGACTAATATGACAGGTGTTTCTTTCATTCATTTGGCCTTACATCAGCTATGATTCAATTGTGTGAGTGGGGAATTACGATCCAATTCAGTAATTTCTTTCCCTCACACAGAGAGCTTTGGCTGGGATATTGCCTCACCATGGCTCGTGTTTCTCTGAGTTCTTGCTTATAGTTCTCATATTTATGAAGACTTCAATGACTGACAGTGGAACAAAGAAATTATTTTGTTTCTCCTCAACTTTCTTGCGATCTTGAAAAATACATAAAGTGGAAATAAAATAATTTTATTTTAGCGTCAGGGATAATGCAACAATTATTGCACTCCCATGAATGTGAAGAGGTGGGAAAAATATAAATGTCACATAGTATATAATTTTTAATCTTCAGTATTTGTGCAATCATAGAGACTGGAAATATATTTAAAATGATTGTTCCCCAGAACAAGCCCAAATTCTGCAGGGCTTCAAGAATGGTGAGTTCTAGTCTTTAGTGGTTTTGTGTGGATATTCCCATGACTGATATCCAAAAGAATAATATATAAGCAATTATAATAACAAAGACTACAAAGAATCTGAGGTGAGACCTTTTTAAAGCAGAACAGTATGTTAAAGTGATGTTCTTCTGTTTACTTTAGGGAAGGATTATATGCAATGAAAGATGCCATGGGCAGCACCTGCCTGTTTGTGACATTAGATAAAAAAAGCTAAGTTGGTCCCATTAGTACATTTTCCTGTTTGTGGCTATCAATAGAATGTGCAAAGGGTTTAGTTTCCTTTTACAGGCAGCTTGGTTTTGAACAAATAGCCTTTTATTTCTGAGATACTTTATCTTTCTGTCTCTCTTTTTTAGATTATTATTATTTATTTATTTTTCAAACCAAAGATAAAGTAAATACTCCTAAAAAGAAATCCAGATATTGGTGCAAACAAAATCATACCTCTAGCAGTATCAGAAGTCAAACTAATAGCTTAAGTATGTACAGAAGAGGTGCTACTGTTTAACAAGACTAGATGACTAATAAGAATTATAACAGATAACCAACAGATAGGCAGTAAAAGTAGCAGGGATTTGACAGACTTTCAAAAATTTAAAGATAGTTCATATTAGTTATAGTTCGTATTTATAGTTCATATTTATAAATTTATAACTTCATATTAAGATCATTCAAGATAGTTCATATTTATAAATTCATCATTTCATAAGTGTTTTCCAAATGACTAGTTTAGAGATTCCTGTTTTCAGGTGCAAAAAATTAAATTCTAAGCTGATTCGCAATCATTAGTACTTTTCCATTCCCTCCTATAGGATCTTCACTTATTGGAGATAAGAGGTGTTACAGTGTCACTGGACATCATGCACAATAACAAGCAGATCATAGACACAAGTTTTTGCACTTATTAAACACTTGCATACCTAGATGCATAATTGAAATAGCATCTTCAGGCATGAATTGTTCTTTGTTCAAAATCCAACACATTACAGTTTCTTCGTAGTGGTTTGTTTTCCTGCTCTGACAGTGTGAGCTCTATTAATAATCCGTGTTCATACAGCCAGTGGCAAACCAGAAAAGTAAGTGATGTGGTGGCACAGTAGAAACAAGAGCTTTTAATCACACCAACACTGTTGTCTGGAGGGAAAAAGAGGAAGTCAGTGCTAGATGTGCAGAGGAAGTAGAGAGAGACCAGAGCAAGTCTGTAGAGGGTTTAATAATCAAGAAGTTCATTTTGCACAGGGTTCTGAAATTAATGAGGAGCCGGTGGAGTTGTCTGACAATGTCTGACAATGTCTGACTATGAGTTAGTGTCCAGGGATCACAGAAGTTATTCTGAGCCAAGACATATTGAATTGTTCATTGTTTTCTCCTACTAAACACTCTTATAATTCAAATACTTCATCTTAAAGAATTACCAGGTTCTCTCTCTCTGATTTCAGCTTTCTCGCCTTTCTCAGCTGGCTGATCATGCCTCAGATAATCAGACTCATCTCATCTCTCAGACATACATGTATATACCTGATGTCTCCACTGCCCCTCTGTGCCTGTCTTCTCCTTTGTACTGTAGCTCTCATTTCTACTTCATATTTCCTAGCTATTACCTCCAGTCTTCTTGCATCATTTTGCTGGAAAAATGGCCTAACTTACAGAATTAAAAGCAGGAAGAACACAACCTTAATTCCATGCCGCCCATTGCTATTTCTTTCTTATATTGTTCTGTCCTGAGTCCTTTTTCACTTTGTGGTATGCCATATCTCACTTGTTAGCTAGAAATGCCCTTTTGAAGCTCATATATCAGGATATTACAGATTTCACAAATCACACTTTTGTTTATGACCTCTTGTCTTTTGCAGATTGCATTTCCCAGTCACATCCTTGGTCATGGGCATCCTATTGACTTAAATGGAATTCTGCCTTATGCAATCAAAGCAGATTTCCCTGCAGGATATTAGCTCAGAGTTTTGACCTCCTCCACTTACTCTGAGTTTTAACATTAAAAAACAGAGTGTATAATATGTACAGAATTATACTTATCAGCCGGGAGTGCTCCCTGATTGCAAGGCTCTCTTACGTAAAAACATTTAACACTGACTGTGGAGAAGCGAGATGTAAGTGAGTAATAGCCACAATGGAGAATAACTAAAAATATCTTGGAACAAACAACTTCAAATTTTACTTCTCTGCATCTAATTATTCTTCAAATAAAACAATCAAATGCAAGATGTTCAGGAATAATTGTTTGGATAATTGTTTGTATCCTTTTCTTGAAGACAAAAGAAAAGCGAGATAATCACAGACTTTTCAGGAGACTTAGTAACGCACAAGTCAAATGGATTTATCAATAGAAACAGAAGTGCACCTTTTTGGAGTTAAGAGAAAAAAAAAGTATCCTGGCCCCACTGGGCTTTAAAAATGATAAATCTTTGGCACAAGGAAGGGCTTTTTTAAATTAAATTTTCTTTGCAACCTAAGGCTTTTATGATTTATACTATCTAGCCCCAAGCAAGGGTCTTAATTATTTTTGATTTATTTCCTTCATTCCTGAGAAAGGTCTTTCAGTTTTTCTTTATTATTATTATTATTTCAGGCTTTCTTCTCCTTCTCTAGGCATATCTATATATTTTTTAGCTCCTTTACTACTAGCTTTTCATGGTTTCTTTCCTTCTGAGGTGAAATAGGCTAAAGCCTTCAGGTCTGACTCAAGCAAGTCTGGGCTTGTTTTTAGAAATGTAATGGTAGATTTGAGTCTTTTTTCTCTTAATTTCAATTTGTTTTTGTTTTTATTTTTATTTATTATTTTTTTTACCATAACTTCTGTTACTTTGTTATAAATGTAGTGTGTTGTGCCATCTTTTCAAGCAAAAAGTTTCCTTTGGTTAATAAGGACTCCTTTTCCTTTCAATTGTTATTTTAAGGTAAAATATTCTGTACAAGCTTTGCAACATTTTCACTTGGAGATAAAATGGAGTTTTATCAGCTGTTTTCTATTCTTAATGAGATATAATTCTGCTTTCAATTTATATAAGGAAAGATATAAAAGGCAATATATAAAAAAATATTTTACGTTTTCTGTATATAAATGGAAAGAGTGTCTCTCTTTTGCCCTGGACACTTTCAGAAAAAATAGAGGAAAATATATGTGCACAGCAAGCTCAGAAATTAGAGCAATCTCCACAACTGCAAAACCTTCATTCAGAGAAAGGAATTGAACGTTTCTCTCTTCAGATTCAGCAAGCTCTGGATACTATATAAAAGGAAGAGCTATTTCTGAGGAGAGTTGATTCTTTTCTAGCCCCGCTATTGCAGGTTGCTGTGAGATGTCTTGCCTGAGATGGGTTGGCCACTTGCCGAGGCGATCGGCTCCGGGGCAGATGCATTATGCAGCGGAACGGGGCATCGGACAGGCAGGGTTAATTTTTCTGGCACCGAGCCCAATATTACTTTTTATATTTTATATAAAAATATATGTAATTAATTTATTTTATATAAAAATATATTTATTTTATATTTACTTTTTATAGTCATTGTATAGTTAATGATTAAGAGAAGGATTTTTGAAGCAGAAGACTAGTGAAGCACTGATACTCATTTCAATTCCCACTACATATCAAAGATATCAGTTAAGTCCTGATGCAGAAGGGCAAAATATCCATTGCCTTTGCAGAAAACAATTATAATCCAAAAGAAGGATTTTGCATGATCTTACCGAAGATTATCCCAGTCCCAGACATAAAAAATAACATGATGAGTACCCAGTTATTTGACTTCACAAGTAATCAGAGGCAGCATTTTTGCAGCAGTCTAAGTGCCTAAAAAGCAAGCCAGCAAAAGCAAAATTAAATGCAGAAATCAAAGGGGAAGAAACATAACTTTTTGCCATGTCTTCACAATGACTGAAAACAGATTGACAATTTCAGGCCCAGGGCCTGAAGTTAACTTCAAGCCTTATGAAATTGTGTTTAAACATGCTTTGATGAATGTTGTTCAAAACAAAAGGTCATAGACCTGTATACAGTAATACTACTTTAACCGTAGCAACAAGTCAAGGCAGCAAAGGAAAGTGCTAAGGCACCTGAAACTACTATACAAATTTAATCATTGTAGTAACCTGACAGATTTATATCGAGATGGATTTTTAGGGTTTTTATTTTTGGTACAAGGAGATTTTTTATTATTATTTTTATTAAGAAATCTTTAGGGATGTGGGCTTTGTAGTAGGGAAATTACAAGGAGACAAATGTATTCTGATACGAAGCATGGAAAACCCAGAGTAGAGGATGGGATCTGCTGTGTAGGACATGTAAACCATGTAGGCTGTGGAAGTGTATACAAAGTAAAATTCAAGGCAAAGCCTCTGTGATTGCTCATTCATGCAAAGATGGGGTTAATTCAGGAAATTTAATTCAGGAAATACGTTTGCCAGTTATATATATGTATATATATATATATTATTATTATTTTTTTTTTTCATGATGTTAAATTAGGCTTTGGTGGTCCAAAGAGGAAGAGTAGAAATGTACGTGTATTGCCAGGATGACTTTACTTTCTTTTTAGCATTCTGTATGTATAGAATTTTGCATTGTATGTATAGCTCTTTGAATTTCCATACAGAGGAAGGGCTAAAACACAGAGATCAGTGATTCCAGGGTAAAAGCCCTCATGCCACTGCCTGTAAAAGAGTGTGGATAAGCTGAGAGTTGCAATGCATCTGCACATTCATAAATGTGAAATTGCTCAGAGCAAAAGCTCTGCAGTAAGGTAAGGAAAGACTCTATGCCAAGTTATTTCTGTTAATGTGGGACAGACCTATAGACATTTTAGATATCCCACCAGTCCAGCTACTAGTGCAAAGCTATCTTAATCTGCTTTTAGGATTGAATGACTCAAAGGGTACATGGAGTGCTGTTATTTGTCAAAATGTGACGTAAATATGGAAGGTAATAAATCAGAGAATGCAGCTTTGAGTGGTGTAAAATATGTCCCTGTTTTATTTGATGGCACCACATAAACAATGTGAATGCAAGCTCCAGAACTATTCTGCAACTGGGGGGTAAAGAGTACAGAGTTCTTTCTGGATCTTAATAAAAATGACACAACAGCAAATAGTATAGTAAAATTGGTTTTAATAATAAAGCAGAAATAGGAAGAGAAATATAGACAATAAGCCTTACATCCCTGCAGGTGAGGAAATCCCAGGTGGACAGCCACAGCATGCTGCACATATCCTATCCATGGTGAGGGACGCCTTCTCCCCTGTACTGTACCTCTTCGTATCTAGCGTAACTAACAAAACTATATATCTTGTCTGGAGAGGTAAGAATTTTATCTCTTTCTTAATGCCCACCAGAATACATCCATCTATACATCTTTTGGATCTGTATCTAGGAACAACATGTATCCAGGGTATTCCAGCACATTCCTTTACATTGTTATATATATATGGGGTTATACTGTGATCACTCATGCTATCGTATGGGATTTTCAAGCCCTGAGTACAGGCCCTTGCAGAGCACATCAGGCTTGCTCAGGATCACTGACTCGTTGAATACAACTCCTTTCACAAGACTCCCAATACACAGGATCAGATCTACAAAACAGAAAAAAATCATAGGCAAATAAAATACAGCTGACGGGTATGTAAGTTCATATTATGGCAACAGGGTATTGATCAAAATAGAATGGCAATAACTGGACAGAAGTCAAGAAAAAAAAACACAAACAGGATAATCAAAAAAGTAGATGTTTAGAGGATTGTATTCACCCCTAGGGTATGCTGCTAAACATACATAATTCATCCCATTTGGAATGATTTAACTTAAAATAAATAAAGTATCAGGGTAAGACATTAAGGCTAGTGGCTAAGATAACTAGCTATAGCTGAGTAAGCTCATGTTTTATAAGCAAATACATAGGCAGAGCCTCTGCTACCTTTCTGCACTTAAGGTCATTTGCACTACAACCAAAGTTACTGTCCTATTGAACCGGTAGAGTCATCTGTGGTTTACCTTTGGCCTCATCTGATTACAATCCAAAATGTTAAGTCTTGCTTTGATATAACTGGGAGTTGGAATAGGACTCTAAATTTACCTTAGACCAAGACTGCAATATTGGTTCCTGAGGATGTAGTGAAAAGCTTGAACAGTGTTAGTGAGATGATTCTTTCTTAATTCAGAAGAACTAAATTGATCCAGAAAATGAACAAGTATTATCACTACCTTCTCACTATGTAATATTAAGTAGTTAAACACGGATCAAGGTTCTTATTTAAGGCATCTTAAATTGTTCACTGCTTACTCCTGTAGAATACATAATAAGGGAAAAAATGAGAAATGTAATGCATAGCATGAACAAAAGAAGTATATATATATACTTATTAAAGAAGAAAAAAAAAGAAATTGAAGATTTATAGAAGACAAATGCAATCAAAACCTGTTGGCTATAGAAAGGCTGCTAGCTAAAACTCTAGCTTTGCTAAAAAAGCCATGTGAGCAGGGAAGAAGTGGTTAATGTCAGCCCTGAAATTCAGCCTCTGAACACAGTGGTGCCTTTTCTAATTCTGATGAAATAGCTAACCAGAAAGAGATGTGTAGGCAGGATAATAAATTGTAAGTGAAAAGTGCAGTTTTTGTTATGCTCTTAGAATTCAAGATAGTTTATCAGTCACATACTTACGCCTAGTGGATATTTCCACCTGACAGGCATACTCTTGCAGCTAGCTATTCCTTCTGGTCCTGATACACTTTTGTCTTATATGTTTTCTGATGAGTCTTGTTGGTCCTTCTTCTTCAGCTGGTCTTCCTCATTGGTCTGTCTTTCTGCTCACATGCAGGATTAATTCTGAAGTAAAAAATGGCAGAAAAAGGAAAAGGTACGGGAAAGGGAATGAGACAGAAAGGGATCCTTGCTAGTAATGGGGAATAGTACCCGGTTGCTCTATGCATCGTAACAATAAAAGATCAACAACACAGACAGGTTTTGCAATACAGCAAAACCATGATGGCTTTTTCCATGAGATTGTCCAGAAGCCCATTTCAGTCATTCTGGACAGTGTATCAGAACAACATAAGAGGTAGAATAGACCATTTTCTCATTATCTGCTCACATTAAGTTAGCTTAATGTTTAAAACAACGTCTTGTCTATTAAAATCTATTAAAATACTCTTACCACTCTTTACTGTATCTGAGATGAATACAGTCTATATGGTAACAGTAAGTTACTCAATTTGCATGTGTCTGTCTTCTACTTTTGGAGTTTCTGATATTATTCATTTTTTACAAGCTACAGAAGCATTTATGAGAGTTTCATCTGCTTCCTACATTCAGGTTCAATAACTTACACCTGATTACTATTAGAGTAGTAAGACATTGTAGAATCAGTATAATTACTTGAATTTTATAGTGTAAGTACTTGACCATGTAGGTTCTGATCTGACTGTGCTGAAGATTCTTGTGTAAAAACTGGATTAAATGAGGTTATATTTGCCTTGACAACTTGCATTCAAAATACTGAATTTCATATCCTCAGGTACAGAAGGAGGAAAAAAGGGGAAAAAAATTCTGCCAATTCAGTTTCTGCCAGCTAGCTGTCTTTCCTTATACCCACATTGAGAATCAAACTAAGAATCTCTAGAGAGCCAAGAAAAATGTTATTCACCCTCTTGCTCAAACTGAGCAATTGCTTGTCCTAGTGACTGACATATTATTAGAATTGCCTTTAGCATAATGTATAGGTGAGTAGATTTTTCTCCTTTAGTCGTTGTATTTTCTGGAAAAAATTGGGGTGCTGCTTCAGATGTTTCAGTGTACATTTGTCCTTTCCGAAGTCATTTTGCTGGGCTAGCAGATTATTTTTCCCCCTCAAACCTAAGTTCCATTAAATTAGGTTAAATTTATATGCAGTGAAAATTTTATATTTAATTTTTTTTTTCATATTTAAATTTATATTTCAGTGAAAAGTGATTTTAAACCTACAAATGATTTATGCATTAAAAGAAATATATTTTTCATATCATAGAATCATAGAATCATTAAGATTAGAAAAGACTTCCAAGATCATCTGGTCCAACCATCACCTTGCTACCAATGTCACCCACTAAACCATGTCCCTAAGCACCAGGTCCAACATTTCCTTGAACAACCCCAGGGATGGTGACTCTACCACCTCCCTGGGCAACCTGTTCCAATGCCTGACTACTCTTTCTGAGAAGAAATGTCTCCTAATTTCCAACCTAAACCTCCCCTGGAGCAACTTGAGGCCATTCCCTCTAGTCCTATCACTAGTTAGAAGTGAGAAGAAGCTGACCCCCGGCTCCGCACACCTTCCTTTCAGGTAGTTGTAGAGAGAAATAAGGTCTCCCCCGAGCCTCCTCTTCCCAAGACTAAACCCCAGTTCCCTCAGCCACTCCTCATAGGACTTGTGTTCCAGGCTCTTCACCAGCTTCATAACCCATCTCTGGACACATTCCAGGGCCTCGTTGTCCTTCTTCTACTGAGGGGCCCAAAACTGAACACAGTATTCGATGTGTGGCCTCACCAGAGCTGAGTACAGGGGAACGATCACCTCCCTGTTCCTGCTGGCTGCATTATTCTTGATACAGACCAGGATACCTTTGGCCTTCCTGGACAGCTGGGCACACTGTTGGCTCATGTAGAACTGCATGGTGTTGTTGAGGCCAAAGTGCAGGACCTGGCACTTAGCCATGTTGAACCTCATCCCATTGGCCTCTGCACATTGACCCATCCTCTACAGGTCCCTCTGCAGGGCCTTCCTACCCCCCAGCAGATCAACTCTTCCCCCCTATTGATGTTGTCTGCAAACTTATTGAGGGTGCACTCAATTCCCTCATCCAAATCATCAATAAAGATATTAAAGAGGAGGGGCCCCAACACAGACCCATGAGGAGTACCAGTGGTGACTGATCGCCAGCTGGATTTCATTCTGTTCACCACTACTGTCAGGGCTCGGGTGTCCGGCCAGTATTTAAACCAGCAAAGAGCGTACCTGTCCAAGCCATAGGCTGCCAGCTTCTCCAGGAGAATATCATTATGGGACAAAATCTTGATTTTTCCTCTGTTGATAATTTGTATTCTCCCTTCTTTGTAAGGAATTTAAAAGGTTTATATTTTATTATCTTTCCTTTAGCCTTTAGATGTGACATGATTCTTGTCAATATTTATCTTATTTTGCCAAGAGCAGATTAAAAATCTAATTTATCTACCTTTCTTTGTTGCTGTTGTTGTTTGTTTGTTTGTTTTTTTTTTTTTTTTCCTGTTCTTCTTCAGTCATGACAATTATTCTGCTATTGGGTAGCAGTAGCACAAATTCTTTTGTTATGCCTATAATTAGCTTTGTAATTATTAACCTTACTTTTGACCTATTTATTCTGCTTAAATTCTGTAAGATGAAACCTGTCTGCCCATGGCTCTTACCAAAGGGGAATTCTGCAGGAGATAGAAGTTAATTGGGCTAAACTTTTTGAAGGCAAAAAGAAGAAAGGGAAAAAAAAAGAAAGAAAAAGCAACAATTTTACACTGAAAAGTCTTCTTTATATTGTATAGTATTCTTTGACATTTGTATGGGACTGTGAGGGCAGATTTCTCATTGCTGTAAAATCCCTGAACTTGAAATTTAAAACAGAGAAAGTTGAGAAGACTATCTTCTCAAGTCCCAGGGAGGGAGCTAAGAGGATATCAGGAACATGATCCTATGATACATTGTAATATAACATAAATACTTGATTGAGAATAAATATCTCTATGTAAAAAGAGAACTATATTTTCTTTGGATTAAAAATAAATTTTACCAACACTGAAGACAAAATAATGCTTTAGCTCACAAATATTATTAATGTAATTTATTACTTGAAAAATTTTGCCAGAATTAATCACCACTTTATATAAAACAATATAGAGTTTACTGAGAAAAATATAGGAAGTCACAGAACTGAGAATTCATCATTTCCCAAATAACTTAATCTTAACCTCAATTCAACGTTTCTTTTATTTATTGATCAACTTGCCTTTTGCACCCAGCTGACATAATGCCCCTCACTGTATGTGATATCTAGAAACTCTCGGTTTACCAAAAATCCATATACATGATCTTCTAGGCACTAATTTGATAGGCAATAGTAGTAGACATTCTCTGTCAACAACTCCACATCAATCTGTCAAATATTAATGACTGGAAAAATACTGACACCTCATTTTTTGTCCCCCCTCCCATCTTCCAAATGCAGTCCCTTCTCTGTTCCACTGTTCAGCCCATTTTTTTCATTCATTCTTCAGTGTTAACAGTGTTTATAATACCTGGCAATGTTTACCTGGTTCATCTGAACCATTTGACATGGATCAGATAACTTATCAAAGAATTCTGACTGTGACTGGATGAACTCTTGAAGGAATCAGAAAATACAGATAAGCATTATATACAAGTACTTGTTGTCATGGTTACACTGATAGGCTCACTTCTGACTTTTCCCTAGTCTTTCTGAATAAGTAATAGAAATCCAGAAAGACTTTCATGCCTCACTCAATGCACATTGCACATTCCTACAATTTTAAATGCACATGTATTTGGAAAAAAAAAAAAAAAAAAAAAAAAAAAAAAAAAAAAAAAAAAAAAAGAGTAGGTGGTCTCTAATCCACCTACTTCATCTTCTAAAATATTTATAAATAGCAGAGTGTAAGTCAACATAAATAAAAGAAACCTGTACAGGTTGCACTACATTTTTTCAGAGCCAAAATACTGTTTTGCTGTCAGAGAAATCAAAATAAAGTCGTTAAACAAAGTACTGTAAAGAGAAAACAGAACTGAGTTCCTGTCAATGTTTTATTTCACCAGACATTTTAAGGAACCTGATCTTTTCAAGAAATCCATCAGAAGAAATGCTTGTGCAGCTATATGCAGCAAATAATAATGAATCAACAAAAGGTGTGTTGCCTGTCCTTGAGAAGACTGTGCTGTGTAAAAACCAAAAACAAACAAAAACCCATAATCCTAGATTTTCTGTGTTTTAAGCTTAAGATATGGCACAGAAGTTTAAAAGCAAAGCACGTAATTTTGAGTAAGATGTTACACTCTAGAAATGGAGACGTTAAGTAGATATTTAATGCATGGTTATCTCCTCACCGGACCACCAAGCTCTTTTTTTTTTTTTTTTTTTAATTTGTTTGTTTCTTTGTTTGCTTAGTTTCCTATATAGTTGCTGACATAAATATGTAAATGATTTTACTGTCTATGTATTTGCAGGTTATTGATCTTAGGTGGCCTCTAAACTGACCTGCATACCTGGTCCAAGAACTTTTCCAATCCTCCTATCTAGCCAGCATACAATTTTGACTTACTATTTATGGGGTGGATTCCTGCAGTTCTCTTTCAACAGATTGCAGTTACAGCATTCCATTTGTTGATTAGATGTGCCCAATTAAGGACCCATTGTTTGACGTACTTCTTTCCAGGACAGGTAGCTAGAGATGAAAATAATAACCTTCAACTTCATAAATATAGCACTGAAAGTTAAGAAATAAATTGCATAATAAAACAAAAGTTAAAAACATAAGCCTATATGCACAGCTATCTACCTTACAGCACACTAAACACTGCATTTGGAAAGACAGGTTAGTTCAGTTGCTGCAGACCATGCAGGAGAATGTCTGCTTATTCACTGTTCCTGAAAGAAACTGCCTGATAGTGCCCACATATAGAAAGAGACCTTTAAATATTGGTAATCCTTATGATCTGACTCCCAGTCTTGGCAAACATCTCTTGAAACCTGGAAGTTGCAAACTAATCCCTTCAACATTGTGTTTTTAAAACGTACTGCTATTAAGTTCATTTCTGGAGCCAAGCTTGATAGTACTTTTCCAACCACATTTCTGTTGCCTTGTATAAACTACACAGAATCTTCTTCAGACATGATTCCTTACAACATTTATTTTTTATTACAGAGAATATTTCAAGAATATTTCTTTGTGGCATCACTTAAAAACAGTCACAAAACTTTGTTCCCACTAGTCACAGTGGGAACTGCACTGTTTTTGAAGAAGTCCCCAGCTTTTCTTTTTTTCCCCCATCAAAATGCTAAGAAACCTAGATGTGCTCCAGGAAACAAGTATGCAATGAAATGTAAGTAAATAAGTCTGCTTAAATCACAAGGCTGTTATTATGAAGCAATACAGGATCAAAGTTAAAAATGTCTGGTCAACTATAACATTAATTTACATATATAGTGGCCTCTTATTTTATAAAGCATACTAATAATTCTTATTTCCTTGTTGTTTAGCAATCTTATACATTTGCATGCTGTTCATTGACACCATTATGCAAAATATATTTCTTATTAATATGAATACAAAGTGCTCACTGTGTTTCTGAAGTAGTTGCCTGGGACTATATCCCACAATTTTGCAATTTTAATTAATTATTTTTCTTGTCCCTTGTTTGTGAAAGACCTTGTTATTTTAATTTATATTTATTCAGCAGAAAAGGTTTTTCCCCAGTTTTACATATATCTACAGTTGCTCACTTTCCTCTCCTTAACAAGATGTTCATTTATTTATTTATATTAGTGTTCATAGGACTTTGCTATTTATTTTATTTTGACTTATTGATTATCTTTCCTGGATTGTGATGAGCTAGTCTATTCTTTCTGTTCTCTGTTCCTTTGAGTGTGTGTAAAGTAAGCCTATCAAGTACTGAGATAACTTTTCTTATTAAAATAAAGTCTCATAAACACTTTAAAAAGTGCAAAAACAAAACACCTGCACTGCAAAACCCAAGCAGCTAACCAAACAGAATTTTTCAGAGTGAAGCATGAAAAATTCCTCAGCTACACATGTCAGTGTAGATTAAGTAATAATGTGGTATAATTTAAACACTACAATTTAGACACTACAATTTCTCTGCAAGACTGAAGAGGATGCTCTGGGTTAAAATAGTAGGAATATGATGTTATCTGGTGAATTGAAGTGAGAATATTTTACTTTCACTCCTATCCTCCAGGCTTTGGGCAACAGATTATTATGGATGATATCTGAGTAAAAAATGTGATGTTGGACAATAGAAGGTCACAGTAGTACAGGAAACTTGAGGGCCTGTGCTTTAAAATTCAACTGCTTTTTGGGAGATACGTCTTTTAGTTTACTTTGGATATTTATGCACTGTCTGTGGATGCTTTTATGCACTCTCTTCAGGCTATTTTAAAATATATTATTGTGACCTGGCTGACCCTTCAGATGATTATTCTCCTTTGGGTTGTGCATTTTTTCCTATGTCTTTTCCCTTGTTTGTTTGTTTGTTTCTTGAAATATTTGTATCATTTTGTCAGTAAAGGGCTTCCATCTGATGCCTCCTGCTCCACTATGCATTCAAACTGTTCACTGATGATCTGGTGCCTATAGTCTGGTAGATGAGATTTCACCTAAAACTGGTTAGACATATGCCATTTATTTTTTATCTTATCGAAGATTCTGCATTCTGTGAAACTGAAAATAAATAAATAAATAGATAAATAAAAACAGAATAAACCTTCAGTTACACGTATTCCAAAATTATGCCTATATTCTTTAAGGGATTTATCTTATTTTCTTGATTAGAGTTAGATGACCACAAAAGCCTGCAGGACTAGGAGCTCGGATATTCGTGTAGGGAGATTAGAGAAATGTATTGCCTATTACTAATAAGCTAGAGAAGTGAGAAAAAAGAAATGAAATAAAAAACACCTTTTCATCCACCCTCTTCCGCCTCCTCACCCAGGTGGTACAGGTTTGTGGTCAGTCTATAGTGTGTCGCCTCTGCCACTCACGGTCACTCTCTGCCCCTGCTCCACCTGGGTCCCTCCCACAGGATGCAGTCCTTCCCAAACTGATCCTGTGGGGGCTGCCCATAGGCAGCAGCTCTTCAAGAACTGCTCTCACATGGCTCTGTACTATGGGGTTCATTCCCCAGGAGCAAACTGCTCCAGCACAGGTCCCTCGTGTGCAGCAGCTCCCCACCAGACCCCCTGTTTGTTCCTGTGTGGGCTCCTCTGCACGGGCTGCAGCTCTGGCCTGAGGTCTGTTCCTGTGGGGGCTCTCCATGGGCCGCAGCCTCCTTCAGCATAGATCCACCTGCTCCACCAGGGGATCTGCACTGCTGTGGGACCAAGGGCTGCAAGGGGACAGCCTGCTCCACCAGGGGCCTCTCTACAGGCTGCAGGGGATCTTCTGCACCATGCCTGGAGCACCTCCTGCCCTCCTACTGCACTGCTCTGCTGGGTGTCTGCAAGGCTGTTTCTCACTCCTCATTCTCGCAGCTGCATTTTATTTTTATTTTTATTTCCCCCACCCCCCCCTTTCTTAAATATACTCTCACAGAGGTGGAAACAACATTACTTCTTGGCTCGGCTCTGGGCAGTGGTGGGTCCCTTTGGAGCCGGCTGAAACTGGCCCTTACCTAACATGGGACAGCTTCTGGACTCTTCTCCCAGAGGCCACCTCTGCAGGCCCCCGCTACCAAAACCTTGCCTTGTAAATCCAATATAAAAGAAAACAAAACAATTTAAACAAGAAAAAGTAGGAAACATTTATTAGTTTCTCTTTAAGAATGATGGTGTAGCAGTTTCCTGGGATCTAAGATACAGGTTCAGGTCTTATGAATATAGATCTTATGTCTTGATCATCCATATCCAGTGAATATGGTAACCACAAAACAATAAATTTTGTTATCAAAGTTATGATCTTTTCTAGTTTCCTTTTGATAAAGAAAGTTTACAAGCTGTTTGGTTCTAAATTAATGGTTAACCAAAATCCAGGAAGATTTCTTTAGGACCCTGAACGAGCATGCAGTGTCCATGTAAATTGTTCCTTGTCATTATTTACAATAATACAAAATGAACATGCTGGTTTATTAGAATCAGATTTTTGTGTTTGTGTCAACTCTGTATGTGAAAGCATAGCTCTTTAACTTGAGGTTTTATTTTCTGTGAAATTAAAACACGTAAAAATTAGGTACTTAGAAAGTGTGTAGGGTTGTCTTCATGTTTCTTGGGAATCTAGCCTAACTGCTTACCTCCTAGCCTCTAGAACACGTGCTTGCAACATGGTGCTGTGCCTAACTGGTCTATCCAAAACACTAGCTTTTTAGCACCAAGTTTCTCTCAGATTGATATACACCACTTCTGAAAAGGGTTAGAAATTAATGAATTTCTATTTTAAGATAGCTAGCAGTACCCATCTAAAGCCAGCTTTGACTGCCCTGTAATGGGTGTAGGCATATCATTATGTTATGCCCAGAGCACTGGGTTCATTTCTGGATATCATTTTACCACCAAAAAGCTGTTGACAAATTAGAGAAAAGAACAATGACACTAATTATGGTTACAAAAATTGTTGGAAAGCAATTATTTTTATGAGTAAATGGTGCCATCAATATGAAAAGTTGAATGAAATTAAGATACAAAATATTTAAAAAGAATATTAAGAAGTGCTTTCTGACAGTGAGATGTATGGAGCTGCAGAACAGTTTCCAAAGACAGGTGGTGGGACTCTCATCACCTGAAGCACTTGAAATGCACAGATAAAGAAATGTTAAAACATCTTGAGAAGTTATATCACATGGATATAAATGTTGTTTATTTAGATTTAGACCTGCACCTGATTCTTTCTAAAACTTTTCAAAGTTTCTGGTCATTCTCTTGTTCCATTCTTGTTTCTCCAAGACCAAAGTATGGCCTATGTAGACCTCTATACCTTAATTAATATATAAAAATTGAATATTTTTTCTTCACTATATCTTTGATGCTTATCACGATTCAAGTAATAACCTATAGAAACAACATTTCCAGTACAAACTTGGAAAATGACTACAAATAAGTTCTGTTTTTCTCAGTCCTGATAAAACATCCAGCTCAGTAAATGTATTAGCATTAAACACTTTATTAGAAAGAGATCTATGTTGTAAGTACTCATGTCAATCACTTGGATCTGCAGATACAGATTTCCTATGCTTCCACCTCCTTCCATCCTAACTCTGGGCTTTTCAATGAGCAGAAAATATCCCACCTAATTCCTCCAATGACTCTCTTAAGGCCAAGGCACATTAACATTCTCTTCAGCCTCTGCAGGTTGGAAAGTTATTCTAGGATTTGTCTAATGGCTGGAAAATAATTTCAGCTTTTTTCTAAATCAGAGTTTCCTTTGCTTGTGAAGCCAACTTCTGTTTTTCCTTCATTTTTATTTTTTATTTTTTATTTTTTATTTTTTTTAATGTTTCTTGACCTGTTTTTCAAAAGCCCAGTGATTCAACACCTTTTTTTTGGCAGAAAAAAAAAGTGTTTCCTTGCGCTGCTCTAAGCTGTATCCTTTCTAAATGTATTTGTCTATATATTTGTATTTAACTGGCATACTCCACATAAGAGGCTAAGCTGATCTTCACAAGACTGCAGTTTCACTTTAGACACTTGCCTTTGCCTTGTTTAGTGCTGACAGTATTCTCAGGTCTGTCCTGCATGAATCTTAAAAAGGTGTGCATCATGTTAAAAAAAAAAAAAAAAAGAAAAGAAAAAAGAAAAAAGGAAAAAAAAGTTCCCTTTGGAACTTTCCTGATGGTCTTGTGTACCTGAACATTGCTTTTTGTAGACTTTACCCAAGCAACAGTGCTGGCTGTTTTGTCCTTCTGGCTCTCACAAGTGATGTCATTCAGTACAGTCTTTTCTATTTCACTCTTCCTCCCACATTCTGGGTCATAACATGGTTTGCCATAAAATGTGTTGGTGTTTTTTGTTGTTGTTGTTCAATTCAACTCTGAACTCTGAGTGCTTTTCTCACACAAGTGTTATTTTTGTGTTGGTCATAACAAGTTCATATGTTGTCTTCATGGCAACTCACACTAGACTTCTAAAGACATGTTCCAAGTCTTCAATTAGCACCATTCCTCTGGGCTTATTTCTTATTGAACAAGCACCATCCAACTTCCTAACAAAATATCTGCAGCTCCCTCATTTATCCTTTGTGCAACTTTAAACTTCATCATCATTAATGTTCTTCTGCAGTCGCCTTTTTTTTTTTTTTTTTTTTTTTTTTTTTTTTTCAAAATACCACTGAATAAGAAAGTAAAATCTGTAAGGGTACCTTCACATACACATTCCTCAAAGACAGGATTTGCCTCTCTTTTCATGCTGCTCAAACAGAAATGCAAGCAATCAGCCTTTTCTTTCTCACCCTTTCCTGAACTCTTCCTCTGCATGGGAATGTGATTCTAATTTTTTCTTATCTGCCTTCATTCCCTTTGGACTTTGTATTTTCTAACACATATCAAGGTTGGATTGACAGATGTGCTATTGATGAGGGGATGCAGTTCTTCTGACATTACTGCCAAATTGATAATGAAAGTTTTCACATGCTTATAGGCTGAAGTTAAAGAGAAGCAGGTCATAAAAATGTAAAAATGTTACCACCTCAAACTGTTATGAAGCTTGAGAGAGGATCAGAGAGGTTTTTTGTGGGAATAAATACGATAAAGAATTTTCTGGATGGTGATGAATGTTATTGAGAGAAAGAAGTTAAGGCAGTTTGATCCAGGAGTCATGGAAAAGGGACAAGATGACAGTAACTGCAGATGTAACTGAACCCCTGGGTAGGTAGACTGAGTGTATGTAATCCAAAGCCCACCCCATGCTATGGCTTAGTGTCTATTGCTTTTCCAGTGTTGCATTTTTCCAATTAAATCCTGATTCTGTTTCACTTCTTCATTTATGTTCATTTGTATCTATTGGAAAGAAAATTTACACTAATTCTTAAGCAGAATAAAATTTGAGTCCTGACATAACATTTTATATTGTATTTCTGCAAAGAATTTCAAGTTCCACAACAACAATTATATCCTGATCCTGAAAGAAAATCCTTTCAGACTTTTGAGGAGGGAAAATTCTGTATCTTGTGAAACTCAACAAAATTTTGGTTCGCTGACTTAGGCGTAAAAATATATCTTTAAGGTAAAGGAAAATGCTTCCTAATTTCACTTCATTTTTTCCTTATCTTTCTGGAACAAAGGTTTAACCATGTTTAGTCAAACATACATTAGCATGTATTTAGCATACATTGGTCAGGGGCTTACACATTACGTAGAACGTGTATTCTTAAATAAAGTAAACATCACATGTTATCTTTGGTGGCAGCATTCATTATACATGTACATATAAGACACAAAAGGTTAAGCAGCAAAAGGAGGTCAGAGTTGTTCTAACTTTTTATTTTATTTTATTTTAATCTTGTCTTACACTAGCTGCAATCATTTCCTATGAAAAATAGAGACAGATTCTAAAATTCTCCTAGGCAGCTACAGTATGTATTGTCAGGCAGCATGTCAGAAGAAAATGTTGTGGTACTTAAGACATGTAACTTTTCCAAATGACCCGTTTAACATGGAATTCATGCTACACCTGAAATTCATGCTACAAGATAAAGTAAAAACTCTGCACTGACTCTGGTTTGCAAAGTAAAAAAGAATTTGCCTCTATCATTTTGGGCTCACCCATGACATATACACTTCTCTAGGCAAATAAACCTCTTTAAAACATATAGAAATCTAGTGCTGGAGAGCTTTTTTAAGCCTTCTGAGAGGCTGTGCATGAACTGAAAATATTATTTTTTCACTGAATGTGAAGAAAGACTTGTTACATATGTTACAAAGCATTTACCTTCTATGCAATTGAAAACCCATAAGGAATCAGTATCAGCAAAACATGTTTTTCAGAAACTAAATGTCTTGTTTTCAAGTATTTGAATTCTGGAAGAACTCTAATTTCAGCAGCATAATCCTTTATGGCCTAGGAAAATGATCTGAAAATTCTCAGAGTATAGCAGGGATAAATGAAGAGTTATTTTTCAGTGAAAAGTTGAGAAAAACAAAGAGGAAAGGTTGAAAATGGCAACAAGAGCTGAAGAAGGCACCACTTATCCAGTTCTGTAGAATAATAAATAGTATGTTGTCCTTTTGTCTTTCATATTCTTGGAGTTAAAGAAGTGTTTGGACTGTGGTCACATGGTCTAAAAGTTTGGGTACACCTGTGTGGTGCCAGGAGTTGGAGTCAATGATCCTTATGGGTCCCTTCCAACTTGGGATATTCTATGATTCTATGATTCTATGATTATAACACTATATTTCCTATTACATTATTATTATTATTATTATTATTATTATTAATGTTTTTTATCAGTTAGCTACATTATTTTTATGTGATCTATGACATAGCATACTTTCAACCTGGAGAGAGAGATTTACTTTCCTCCTTTGACAAGAAAACTGGTATGAAGTGTATTTGATATGATACTTAAGAAGTATGATCAGTAATAGCCAATTATAAAGTGTACACTAAGAAATCTGTATTACAAATGGTGCAACTAATGAACAAATATTCAAATATTGAACAGAAGTATGGAAAAAGAACTGGGACGGTTTTCTAGAACTTCATTGATAACTATTAAATCAGTACTTCTTTTGTGATTAGCCAAGTTATCCAATGAACAGACAAAAATAAAGTAATTTAATAAAAACTATTTTTTAAAAAAAGAGATTTTTTAAAATGATATATCACTCAAAAAAAAAAAAAAAAAAAAAGTAAAACCAAAAATAAACAAACAAAAACCAAGAAAAAACTGTTACTGCTGTTGTACTGAGACCAGTCATGGTCCACCCTGCTCTGGTGCTTGCAAATGTTTCAGCAGGGGAAAAAAATAGGTCACTACCTCTGTCTTTGCCACACTTAACAGTAGTCAGTCAAGTATACATACAAGTATGCTTAAACATATTGTTTACCACGTTATCTGCGGGGGAAAAAAAAAATAAAAATGGAGGCAGGGGGCATTTGTATGCAACTGAACTATAAATCTTGTTTGAGTTACAACTGGCTTCTAATCTTGAGTGCTTTAGCATGAATTTGAACCTTGACATCTAGATGTTCATTGAATAATTTGAATTTTAATTTCTGATGATCTTTACTGTGAAGAACTATACATAGTAACCCTTCACATTCTTAAAAAATAAAAAACAAACAAACAAACAAACAAATAATCAAAAAAAATATCCAACTGGAGAAAAGCCTGGTGTTTTAGAAACCAAAAATAATTAAATCCCCACCCCAGAAAAAAGTCCTTTAAAATGTTCAGCGTATGAGCATGATCTACCTCAAATGTGCTGCTAAGAACTGTATCTCTAGAGATACAAAGCTGAAAACAATGATGCTGTACATCAGAGAGAGAAAAGATTACTATGCCTAAAGTAATCATCAAACTATGACATTTTAAGCCTGAAACTGCATTTTGCTTATAAAGTTTTTACTCTTCCTTCTTTTTTTTTTTTTTTTCTTTTTTTTTTGTTTTCCATATATTTTATGAAATAATACCTTTTCCTTAGAAGCAATCAAAATTATCTAAAGAATATAAGGAATATAAGTTTTAAAGAGAACTAAACTCCACCTCAAAGGTTCGTTCATTTAAGGTTAAATTGTCTAAACATATTTTCCTCTCTCTGAAAGATAAAAAGAGAATGTTTTTAATATGCTGACTGTATGAAAAAGCAAGCCGGCATTTTAAAGACTGCAGAACAGTTTCCCAGGCATGTAGTTAGTCCAAATGGAAATGCTAGCTGCTACCTTGATATAAATAAAAGATACAGTTAATTTGTTGTTCAAATTACTGAAAATGTCCTTGCCAGGAGAAGTTTGAATAATTCCAGATTTGACTGGTAAGACACTAGTGACACTCAGTTATTTAAATCAAAGAATTGTTACTTTTTATTACAGTCTTCCTGAATGGACCTTACTTCAAAATCCACTTCTAACCAAGATTTACTTATTATTGGCCAAGTGCTTCTAAAGTGCTTCTAAAACATAATTGTACTGTGATCTGTTTCTGTATATAATATAATATATGTTCTGTAAAGTAAAATAATGATCAGTAGGACTTGATTTTCAGTATGAAATCTAGTAAGAAACATTTCAAGTTATTAGCTAACTCTCATAGGTTACTATTGTAGCACAATCTGCCTTAAAAGATTTTTTATTTTTATTTTATCTCTAAACCAGCCTTTTCTTGTCCCCATGGTATACAGTGATTGTAAGGAAATACACCCTCTGCTTGTTTTGTGCTGTGTGGACTTCTCAGCCCCCAGCAATATTTCATATGGGAGAGAACTCTACCAGCAAGCACCTCAATAAATAAACCCTATCAGTATCCAGTTAGATCCATATGGCTAGAGATTGTGTAGACACAAAATAGGTGCACAAGCATCTTGGCCTATAATGGACTCATCAGTGGTGGATCTTGAACTTTTGGAATCTGAAACCTTTAAAACACAGCTTTGAATCATTTCCCCATGTTTCATGCCAAATTTTATTTTGTTTTCAATGGGGATGTATAATACAACCAGTGAAAACAGACAGTAAGGCACTCAATCTGAATTTACTGTAGAGGATAGAAGTAATATAAGCCATTGTTACCTTCAGTAACACAGTGACTGCCTTCTGCAAATTATTTTTTGCAGAAATAGAACTTTCTGCATGGAAGACTGAAATATGATATCAGCAATAGAATCAAGAATTTATACAATTTATTTTTAAAGGTTTTATGATGGCATTGTACCATAGTGATTATTTTCTTAGCACAGGCTGCATTGTGATTCTGTACTGTTTTTCTGAGAACCAGTTGCATCCCTTTTCTTTCTGTTTAGCTCAGCAGCTTAGTAACGTGAGCAATAAGAGAAAAGGATTTCTGAAGAAACTGCATTCTTGTTTTCTATTTATACTTGGTAGAAACACTTATTCCATATTTCTCACAAACTCATTCCTAGCACATCACTGAAGCATGACAGCAACACTTAAGTTTACAATAAACCATTTACCTGGTAGGAAGGAACAAAATTCTCTTCCAAGACTTACAGCACATCCTGGAATATTGCGCTGGTTCTTAATACAAAATCAAACTAGGCATTTCCCCAGCATTGATTGTGTATTGACAAGAATCTCTTCATTAGTGCAACTGAGGCAGGAAAAACCATCTAAACATAGTACACAGTTCTTGGATTCTCTATCCAATTAATGACTTTGAAAAATGCTGAGACTGCTGAGGAGAAACAAGGACTCTTGATGTTAGATAGGGCTACTTAAATAATATATTGGGAGGTAGTAAATTTCAGCCTTTCCCATTTTTACAGATATTCTGTGAATGAATGCAGACTTTTGAGTTAGGCTGCTCTGAAGTTTAAGAGAACTTTTTATTTTTTATTTTTTTTTTCCTACAGATTCTTTCAATCAACAGCTGAGATACCAGAATGAAAAGTATATTATGGAATCATGGAGAAGTGAAATTGTTGCTTGCCTGACTATTTTCTGTAGCCAGTAGAGCCTAGAATGCATTATTTATGTTGTGTAATTAGTCACACAATATTGGTTCTGCATCTAACCATTTTGTAAATAAATGCAAGGGCTGTGTGAAAGAAACCTTGATACTTATACAGACTAATTGCTAGGAGCGTTTTGCTGTTTCAAAGAGAGTGAAAGAAGATTGTTGCTGTCCCCTTTATACCTTTTCCTCTTGCTTTTCACAAGAAAAAAGTAGTACTTGTCTATATATGATGACTCAGGATATAAAAACCTAATTCCCTTCTCATTCTGGAGAGAAAGATATATAAACTATCTTGTCTCAGCTGGCTGTTTACAAAATATATACTCTATTTTGTCTTGTCACAACCAAATACAGTAATTGCATTTATATGAATACAACACTAATTGCCAACGGTTTGGTCACTCATCTTTGTCTCTCTTATTGGATTAATTGCCTGAGTGCCAGGGTTCCTGCTGGAGGGTTTAGATTGCAGCTGTGTCTATACACTGAGTATTGTTTTATCTGTTTACCAGACATACCAACTGAGTCTGTTGCTCCCTTTTAATGTCACTCTGTTGTAGGTTACTTTTCCCTTCATTATCATGATACTTATTGTAGAGGGAATAATACCATATAGTACAATGCAGCATTCAAAATTATTTTTACTTTGCCTTACTACTGTATTTTATGTATAAAAGTATGAGAAGTATTTGTACAAATACTCTGCAACTCTTAGACCTTCCTCAAACTTATTGCAGAAAATCAATAGGCAATAGGCATGGGGTAGAATAAATTCTTCTTGGTTAAGGATTTTGAGATCTGGGAGAAAAAATCAACAACATAAATTCTCTGAGAGAGAAGAAAAAAGAATTAGAAAACAGAAGTCTGGTTCATCTGGTTCAACTTTGAGTAGTGCTGCAAATCAATAAAGGTAGAAAGATATGCCTAGATGCTCTTACTGGGACAGAACTCCACCTTCACATGGCTTCATCTATGTTTACATTACATGAACATGGTGAGAGCCTTTCCTCAGCCTGTGTCAGTAATAACTATATCAAATATAGCTGAAATAGGAAATTCTGGACATATCATTCCTTCTTAAAAAGAGACAAGAGAAACTAGTACCAAATTGTTTGCCTAACTGAAATTAGGCCATGAGCTCTTCAGTTTTGAAATAATTGTAGCTCAGATGAGAGCATTCCCCAAAATCAGCAACTCATTGCAATTTGTCAGAATGTTTTCTGTGCCTTTTACATTGGAGGGTTTATCTGGATTTGGAGTCTACAGGTAGTTTCTGATAGGAGTATAACCCAAATTGTGAAATAGATTATCTCTGATACCACCCAGATTACTACCCAGGGATGTACTGTATCCTATTTTCTTGAACACTAAAGATAACTATCAACAAGGAAAAGTTAATTTGCCTAATGTTCCAGACCTCTCCTTCCTCAGTGCTATGTACAAAATAAATATTTACCAGTACTCCTGTTATTACTACTACCATTAAGAATTAGATAAATTGATATTTATGCCATCTTTTGGCTTGATTTTCAAAAATACTGGATATTCATAGCTTCTTTTGACTGTATAAGTGTATAAGTGTATAAACATTTAGGAAAACTAAGATTTATAACCTCACAGGAGTGCAAAAAGCTCATTTTTATTTCCTAAAATCCATAAACTTGTCCTTGCAACTCAGTTCTCAAAAATATTATCAACCATTTACTGTGAGTTCAACAAGATGATGTATTACTCCTACAGATATTCAGTCCTACAGACTATGGTGTCACACAATCTCTTTAAAAATACCATATACACCATGATTCTTGAATTTATCACTGTATGGTATAGTCTGCAATGTTTTTATTAATTTTAAGTCTCTTTTTTGAATATTTCAATTTTTCAACTTTCTCTAGGAAGTACAAATATCAGAAATGAGCATGCTATTCACAACACACTAAAAAATCTGTAACTGTTTTAGTCGTACTCAGAATATGTCTTGGTAGACATTAGTCTGTTTCACGTAAAATTTGCATTCAAGTAATAATTTAGTAATTCTTTGGAACAGTCATCAGCATGGGCCTGGAAACCCTTTCTATTTTCTTTCTTTCTTGATTCATGAACAACTGTACCACTGGTGATACTAAATTGTAAGATATTTTCTTTGGTTTGGGTTATAAGTATGTCATTATCAGCATATAATACAAATGTTTTATGTGTTTTGGGCCCTTTTCCAAATGCAGAACAGAAATATTTAGTGAATATTTCTTTTATTTTTCATCGTCAGTGATATAACCAGTATGTTTTTCTAGCTCCTGAGCAATATAATTGCTAGGATTCTTTTTGATCCATAATTTGCTTGGAAAAATATATCTTTATTTTCAGCCTTAGATGTGCTAATCAGAGATTTTTCCATGGGTATTTTCTTCTTTTTATTCGTTATGGATATGTTTCCTAGCATTGTGTGTTTATCCATTGTCATTAGCTATTGATTAATAACTTTATTTTTCTTATATTTTGATAGTTACTTTAAAAAATCAATTCAAAATTCCTGTTTGTATATAAAAACCATAATCAAACCATAAGCACACAGTCCTCTGTGGAAATGGAAACTAGCTAGTTACTGCATTTAGTTCAGTAAGTAAAATACATGTGTTAATAGCTGAGATTTCTGTGATATGTTGTGTTTTAAGTTGCATTTCTGCCTGTGATAGAGCTTTTTTTCTCTACCTCTACTCATATTTTATCTGTATTCACTAATATATACAGTAAAGAGCCAATCTTTTGGTCTATAGACCTAAATATGTGTCTGTAAATGATGACTACTATGACAACTACTGCTATAACCAGAAGAGGCACAAGATAGAACATTGATCCATAAGGATTCAAAGTTAATTGCTTCCAACCTATCAGTGATTTAGAATTTAAAAAGGACTGCATTGGACAAAGAAGGCCTGTTTGTTCTTTCTTATACTACCTTCTGCAATAGTTTATAACCACCAATGTTAATAATCCATTCATTAATTCTCTTGGTTTCTCTAATGCTAATTAAGACAAATGTTTATTTATAAATGAGCAATTCTGAGTCTACTTATTCCCAGCATTGGCATATAAATAGTTAATAAGTACCAATAAGTATAATTCCCTTTTCTTCCCTTAGTGCCTTGGCTAATTTTGTAATCAATATCTTGCGTCTGATCTAATAGAAAGTTCCTTATTCCTCCTTGTGCCATTCAGTCTGGCAGGTTAGCACTCCGGCACTCTGCTGACTGCCTTCACTCTCCAACTCCCTCTCCCTCCCCCCTGGCAAATGGCTTCTTTTTAATCATGTAAAGGCAACCCAAACAATTGATCTCTGTCATCAACAAAGATCCCACAAGTTTCCAAAACACCATCAGTAATTCACTGCCTTTTTTGTTTGTTTGTTTTGCTTTGTTTGGTTTTACCATGTTTCCTTCATTTATCCTGACTAAGGGTTTTAGAGAAACATAGCACATAAGCCTTGGAGTAATAGCATATGTACAGAAGACAATGAATTTCTTATTCATAAACATTCCCTTTATAGAACTTTGACCCATGTGATCAGGTTAAAGAAAATGTATTGCAGCAGAGAAGAAAAGTCTGCATATTCCGTGATTGTGTTAGTTAAGCCAAGTTTAAACATTTTCTTCCTGTTCTGCTGAAGTCATTTCATGGTCTAAGTTTTGTTCTGTTTATAAATACAGTGAGCTCCAGGTTTACTCCTCCTTTTTTTTTTTTTTTTTCAGAACTTTTTATATGGAATGTCACAGTGCACAGCTAGAAAAGTAAAAAAAAAAAAAAAAAAAAAAAAAAAAGAAATCAAAGAAATTTAAGGATGCTTACTCTTTGTTCTGTGCATAATGTACTAGTCTCCCTTTCACTACCTTGTGGTTGTATCATTTTCATATATCTCTTTCAAAGTTTTGTCTTCTGGGAGTGTCATATTATCTGTGATAAAGGAACATGAAAGTGTAATTTGGAATAAAGCATTTTGTTTACAAATAAATACAATTTTATTTACAAAGGTAAACAATGCAGACATTCAGAACTGGATGAAGAATTTGAGCTTCTAATATTTGCTTCCTGTGAGCTGATATAATTTATGTTTTCTGCTGATACAATTAATCTGTATGGTAAGCTCTAGAATGAGTGGAGAAGTCTGTAAAATGATTCATGTCTCATCAGGTACCAGTGTATTTTTCCTTATTTCAGACTACAGAAACATACACAACAGCATTTCATAGGTGGCTTGCTCTTTTACCTCTTCTAGGAGTTATGTGTCGGATTATATTTGCTGTTTATTAATTTGCTACTTAACATGTAATGCTGTTCAATCTTTCTCCAGCCTGAACGTAAAGCCAGACACTGTTACACTCTCCTACACAATATATATACTGGGTCATACAGTGCCTTATATTTGACTGTTGTTGAATGGCTTCTGTGGCCTGTAGTAAGATTATGGTAGGTTACAGACCCAAAAATTGCTTTCCCTTCAAGGGTTAAACTATATAATGTAATTGTGCCTTATTCTAAGAAAGCTGGTCTCCCTGGGGTCAGGCAGAACACTGAGCTGCAATCATTAATAAGCCATTTTGTGTTTGCCTCTGTGATCAAAGAAATCTTGTCCAGAGTGCAGTAGCTTGTTTCCTTTGCATTTCAGCTTCAAATTTAGTTTCCAGAGAGAAGAGAGAATAAATCCTGACAATAACAATGGTGAATCTTTAATGGCACTCATTAAAGTCAATGTTTGATTTTTCAACTGTGCTACCTGAAATTCAATTTTTAGACCAAAAATGCATTTAAAAGCTTTGGGGCCTTTTGTAACAAACACCCTTTCACAAGTTATACTGATCCGCTATGTTGGATGGAAGACTACTTTATGTTATTTGTTCCATTAGTTCCTTTAATTTCTTTTATAATAGTTGAGCCTTTACAGCACCTAAAAAAAAAAATAAAAATCTAATAGCAGCTTTGATCTTCAGATATCAGCTAGAGGGTACTCCACACTTGGATTTTAAATAATGTACTGTAGAAAGCTACCATCCAATGAAAAATCCTCAATTACTTTAAAAGCTACCCTTCACCGTGCTTTTACATTTACAGGCCTTTCTCCTTTTTTGAAATTTCAACCTCCATAATACCGAGGTGCTTTAAGCAATTATTTATGATAGCATTACCTCATCCTAATTTTCTACTCAGTGCATATACCAGAGTTGCATCTGCTTTGTTAGAGCAAGTAACATCATCTAGTTGATACTTGTTCTCCCTCTTCTCTGACATAATTGATGAAAAACACATCCCCAGAGGAAGCAGTACCTTTCTTTCTTTGCATGGGATGCAGTATTCCTTTAACTATGTTTCAATTAACACATTAAATGAAACAAAAATCCAAAGCAGAACACTGCATTGTAAGATGTTGCACTACAGTTATTTTTGTGCCTTTAGGACTAAAAATCACATAGATAAAACCCCAGGTTTCATATGCTGTATGAGTTAACATGCCTTTCACTATGTAACTATACCAACGCTATTCAGCACTCGTTTGTTTGACTATATGCACGGTACACTTACTGCCTGTGTGAATGGATAATGAGTGCTGCACACAGTATACTGTATAAACAAATATTCATATATAATTTTTCTCCTTAGAGCATAACTGATTAAGATAAAAATATATATTTTTAAAATAAAAATTCAGTTATGTTGGAAAAAGGGTGATTGATAAATAAAATAATCAGTAGGAAGGTTCTCTAGCTGCAAAGCCTGCCAGTTTCACCTGATTGCACATTATTGAAGATCAGAGGCACTGGAATGGGCATCTCCACGTGATGTGAGTGTAGCCACATGTTGTGCATAAAGTGCATGGGAAGCTGTATTAGATTCAGAATGGGAGCCTCAATAGACAGATCAATGTCTGTGAAATGCAAAGCAAAACAGGGTTTTCCATGCTGATTAAATGCCAGCTATTCCTTAGAATTATGAAATTCCTTCTATCATTCAGTATCTGTGCCTACTTATAACCAGAGAAATAGGCTTTGTATTAAATGTTGAGTGATATTAAAGCCCTAGTGTAAGAGACACAAAATCATGTTCCTGCTTGGATGGGAAGTGTGGCTTGAGTCTCATTTGAAACCACCAAACTGCTCACCATCTCTCTCACAAATATTTTTTCTGCCTTGTATTAATAATGGATCATGTTTGAAACTTGTGCCACAGTCTTGCTATAGACAATGTCAACTAAGTCAGTTCTTCATTCTTCCATTACTCAAAATATTTATGTTCTGGCACACAGTACTGCAGTCTCCCTCCTCCAAGGTGACTGTTTAAACCCCTTTGCTCTGGGATACACTCACACGTAATTTGCACTGTTGTCAGAATCCTAAGCCACCTCCCTGCACATTTTAACTCTGCTACTGGTGTGCTAGAGTATTTCTTATCCTGATTCCTAAGATCAGAGTACTTCTGAACCTGCCAGTCCTGCTGAACTCTGTTAGGCAATTAAATTAGAGACATGTCACAGCTGAGAGACATGTTAAAAGGCGTTTGCTGACACTACTTATCAGATCCCGAAACCTGCTTCCAAGAAATGGGAGACAGACAATCCCAGTGAGCTCTGAAGTTTTCCTTCTCCACTCTGTTGCTTACGTTCAGCTGAATTGTGAACGAGGTGAATGGTGACAGGACTGTCACTATTTTGTTTCATTTTGAATTATAGTGTTCCTAGTTTTCCAGAAAGAATATGATTTATTTTTTTTTCATACTCAGGATTAAAAAGTATAACAATAGTTAGATTGTTAATAAGAATTATAAGATGAAGAAAAAAAAATCTTTTTTTCAGCCAGCTTTATCTATGAGTGTAAAGCTTTTTAAATCTGGGTCTCAAATCTCAAATGTTTTTTTTAAATTACATCTAAGGACTACTCAAATGTATTCATAATTAAAGTTAGAGACACATGTAACTTTCATGTTAGAATCATAATTTACTGAACAGAGGGTTATCCTTGAAGATTGCTTGGAAGACAGAATTGGTGCAGACACAGTGTCCATCTGTTTTCTGTCCTAAATCAAAATATCTGTAAAGAAACAGCTTTTCAAAACTGTTTCTTTACCTTTTTCATACTTTCAAAAGTGAAATGGGCTGTAAAGCTCATATATCCTGAAGTCGGTAGTAGAGAAAAGCAGATAACTTAGTCTTTCTTCATGGGAATATTATAAAATCCTTAAAGAGCTCCAAAGCTCAGACTCACAATAAATCTAATGAAACACATAACAAGCATAGAATGCATCCAAGGAGTCCTTCCCTCAGGTCATTAAAGTACTTTCTGCAAAGTGCTCCTCAAATCCTTGGACTGGAGAAAACAGAGATTTGTACTGTGAGATTTACGATGTGGTCATATGAGATTTGCAATTCCTTCATCAAGCTGCATGGCACTGACACAATGCTCAACAGATTTGCTTTTTTTTTTTTTTTTTTTTTCTTTTCCTTCTTCTTCATTTTCAACTGAACAGTAAATAAAATTACCAAAGTAAATCAACACAATACATTTCCATTTCTCCTCAAGGGATTTATATCGCTTTATATTTGATATTTCTTCCCATCCAGAGAACTAGATTTTACTCCTCCTTGTTTCCTCTGAAACATAGTGAGTAATGGATGCCCAACACTGAAGAAAAAAAAAAAAGAGAGAGAGAGAGAGAGAAAAAAAAAATAGTGTGCTCTTGGCATTGCAATTGTTCACATTACAGTAGTATCTTGGGACTTAGTTTGAAATCAAGATCCCAGTTTGCTATGTTTCTGAGTATAATAGAAGATAATCTTCACTTCGGAGCAGTTTTAATCTCTGTAGAAATGATAAATGGAAGGTAGTAGAAAGGAAGACTGCTATGTCTCTGTTTTATAGACAGGTTTAAAACACAGAATTTACTCTTACACTAATTTGTCATGCTGAAGGAAGCCCCGGTGAGGGAGCTGTACCACAGTGTGTCAAAGGCAGACTCCTCATGGAAATGTCAAATATCCCCAAACCACTGTGGCACACACAGAGTGGGGCCATTCTAATGTTTGGCTTGTGCTCCATTTTTTTTCTCTAAAGGCTCACCTATAACCATTCTCATAACCTTAGGAGTGGCTCCCATGTGCTGCCATTCTTCTTGACTGCATTCACTGCATCTAAATGTTCTGAAAATTTACAAGTCCTGTGACTCAGGCAGAGTGAGAGAGTAATTTGCCTACTCCATTGACAGAGAAAGAGGGGGAAAATTATGACTTCTAATAATGCCTAATTCATCTCTAGCTTGGAAAAAAAATGCTTTTCACTATGCAGAGAGGAACTCTGAGTCACTGAAAGTGCCATCCTTGAGCTTTAATTCACTGCATTTGTGTTGTCAGCACACACTAAACAACATGTAGTCCTAAGTGTGTTGGATGATAAACAGTAAGCTTTCAGTATCAGGATATAAATTGGTATACATATTAGTCAGTCATTACTATGTCACACAAACGTTGTAAAACAGTAAGAAATATACTGTATAGGCTTTTCCAGGATAAATTTCCATGATACAGGACAGTTTTTGCAGCATTCTGGAGTCATGTCATGTCCAGCTGTTCATGGGCATACATTTAAAAAAAAAAAAAAAAAAAAAAAAGTGATTAAGTGATTATAATATGATTATATTATTTTTTATTTTTCTTTTTGGTGATCCTAAGAATGTCTGTAGGCTTCCTTTTTATGGTCCTATGGAGAGTCATTCCATTACCTCACTGGTCACCATGGCTAAACTAATGTTAAAACACTAGCTGTGTCTTGAAATTCTGAAAAATAACTTGCACACTCTATTCATAACATAACCAAAGATATGTGGCGTGAAAGTATCACACCACATCACCTGTACCGTTCTCCACCTTCTCTCAGCAGTGGTGGTTAGCTGCAGTTTCAGCATGCACCCAGAATTAAGTTTGTCACTGTTTCTGTTGGGTGACCACTGAATTCATCTTTGGGTGATTCATGTTCCCCTGCAAGTAGGTACAGGATTGATTTGATGCAAGGAAGGAAAATGTCATCAGTACCCAGGCAAAGGTTTAATGCACAGATATGATTTGTTGTCCTAGTTCTTCTAGGACAAAATTTTAGGCTGACCTAAAATTTGCAGAGTTATTTCCTATCTAAAAGTCATGAGAATTTTGGTACTGGCACTCTATGAAAGTTAGCAGTACAGAGAAGAAAGCTAAAATACAGAAATCAAGTCCAGACTAGTGATGCATGGTATTGTAAAGTGCAAAAATATTATTGAGTACATAGCTGATCTATTCCTTCCTGAATGCTGTCCGACATTTTTTTGGCCTTGTATACATAAATAGGATAATACATTTGCAGGAATTGCTGCCCATTCAGAAATCATGTTAGGGCAAAATGGTCAACTCAGTGTCTCTTGCCTCTTCCTATCTTTCAATTCTGCACACTTATTCTTCCATAATTTTTGTTCATCTGGAATGATAACTTTACATAACAACATGTTGATGTCTTGAAATGAAAACCTTTTTAGGGACAATTTCTATGTGTTGTAGGAATGCTGTTTTCATGAGGTAATGGCAGTTCCTGAGAACATAAATGTTATTAGATATATTTTGACACATCTGTCTCCTTATACACCTGTAAATACTCAGTCAGCTGTTAAAAGAGAAGGATTTTTTGTTTTCAGTGTTCTTTTGAGGAAAATATTGAAGTAATTACAGTTGGTTCAAAGTTGTTTTTCTACAATTGAATAATACGAAATACCTGTTTGATATTATCCTCTTTGAAAAGTTGCTTTATATTTTGTTATTTCCAACAAAATACAGGGCTGGGATTGGTTGGGCCAAGTGGAAATGTGTCCAAACCTATATTTAGGTGATTACTGCTTATATATAACAAATCATTCCTTTTCCAATTTGAAGCATTTTTTTCAAGAGCAGATTTGATATGTGCAATCACCCATCTAGCCAGGGCATTTTCTTACTACAGGAAATAACAACAGTCTATAACAGACAAATATGTGTGTGTGCTTTTTTTTTCTGTGTTTTTGTTTATTTTATTTTATTTTATTTTATTTTATTTTATTTTATTTTATTTTATTTTATTTTATTTTATTAAATTTTATTTTATTTTCAGGCAACATAAACAAATCTATATATAAGGAAAGGATTAATTTTTCTACATCAATAAAAATTACATCCAAACAGCTGTGATTTCTAATTGAATGCATATCCTCATTTAATCCCTGCTTAAAATAGTCAGTTTGAAAAATTTCCCATGAACTGAGAATCAGCAGTGCTCTTTTATTTCGTATTAGATTGGGATCTTCCCTATAACATCAATTTCTTCCCCCTTAATTTCTCCGTCAGTGTTTTCAATTTTCTTGCCACTCCATTGAATAGCCTTCTTAAGGGAATGCAGAACAGTTACATTCCACACAGTCACAGATATTATTTTCCCTGATGTTATTTGAAACTGTACATTCATTAAAAAAAAATAAAAATCTTGATCTATACAGTTCCTTAGTAGAGTTCCTCAGAAGTAATAAGCACATTTCATCCATCTTTGAGTTTGTCTGTTCTTCAAGTATCACTGGCTTGAGTATCTTGCTAACTGATGTAGCAGTTTGGTATTAATTAATGTTATTTTTTTGTTTGTTTGTTTTTGTTTTTGTTTGTTTTTGTTTTTGTTTTGTTTTATTTTTCCATACTCCTTGAATGACATAGTAGTTCAGAAGTGCTCTCCAGTGTTCCTATGAAGAATTCCAATGACCAGATGTGGTTTTTTCATCCTATAAGTATATAATTTGTTTTTATCAGCACAGTCCATTTCAGTTCTTGCACCTTTTTCAGAACTCAGACATGTGTCTTTAGTCATTTTGTTTGTTACAGGGTCCTTTTCACATTAACCAAGAAAATAACCATGGTGCCCAATTCTTAATAACATTTTTAATTTTCCCGGCAGATTTTGGAGAAATTATTGTGCTGCTGGACCCTATGTGCTTCAGTTCTTACTCTGATTTCTTAGCATGGACCTTTTCTGTTACCATTAGCACCTGTTTCATTCTACTCACCATATGTCAAGGACTTCTGGCCTCCACACATCAGTTTGTAAGCTAGCTGTGAGAGCTTCTGTTGCCTGCAGCTTTGTCCATCCTCCAATTTTGGAAGAACTTTGGCAGCAGAAGACTCACTATTCCTTTCTGCAGAGGACCTGGTTACACATCTCTCTTCTGGGAATGTTATGAATTCTCTAATACCTTTCTAGATACAAAACTAGTCACTCTCTTCAGCTTCATCTAGTGACTTCTGTGCTCAGTCAGTAGTAATTACTCATATGCAAACTACTTTGGCAGCAGTTTCATGACATTTTCAAATTGTTTTATTCCAGTTCTTAATCATGGACAGGTGGCTAAAAAGGGAAGCACTTCAACATAGGCTTAGGAAGATTTGAAAACTCCCCGAGTTTTCTTTTGTTTTTCAAACTCTCTGATTTTATATAAACTGCATATATATATAAAAGCACTACTCCAAATAATATATATATTATATTTATTTATATATAATATATATAATTATATATATAATTTATTTATATATAATATATATAATTATATATATATAATATATATATTATATATTATAATATATATATATATATATTATTTGGAGTAGTGCTTTTCAAATTTCTGCAATAAAATATCATAGCTAACCTCCTGTGCCCTGAATTAACTGAAAACTGTTGAAACATCAAAGCTTTAAAGCCACCTATTGTTAGAAAGAGTTCCCCGTCTTCCTTTTTGTTAACACCTATGGCCAAATTGCTTTACTTTCTTTATCTTTTCAGCTGTTGTGAGGTTTTTAACTGTTTCATTCTTCAAGGTCTCTGCTTAGTTTACAGCAGTTCTAATTTGATTCTCACTCAGAGCCAAGAGGTCTGTTTCTCAGAGTGTGCAAATTTTTGCTAACACATCCGCAGCCTGGGTCCCTGCCCAGTACCCAGGTCCTGCTGCTGCTGGAGTCAGATGTGGATCAGAACAACACCTCTAGACAAAACATTGCAGGGGTAGGCAGTGGATTTGCAAAGGATGAATTTCTAAGATTAAATATTATCTTTGATATTTTTGAAGACATTTAATTACAATGTTAATCCTGAGTGATCCCAGAGATCCTTTTGATTTTTGAAGTGAGGATCAAGTAACTAATAACACGTAACAGAGAAATATTGTACTTTTTCATTAATGAGAAAATATTGTTGGTCCATTTTATCGAATGATTGTATATAACATACATAAAAGAATTCAGATGGTATAGAACCATTGCAGAGGAGACATGTATTAAAGACAGGGGAAGATCTGAAGTGAGAAAGACAGGGCCATATTTGTGTTCCCTTACTTGTGTGTGTGTGTTAAATTACAGTTTTATCCATTTCTGTAGATTGATTTCAATTATAGTTAGTTCCAATATAAAAAGTATTTCACCAGTTCTTCCTATGGAAAGCCCAATTTCACATGCATTTGCACTGAGATCTATTCAACTTAAGCTGGTACTCTTTACTCAGTACTCATTGTATTAGTCTTATGTTTTAAAATCAAGTTCACTCTTCCAGTATTGCCAAAGCAAAAAATTGTAGCAGTCACATTATAGGCAAACACAGGGAAAAAAAAAAAAAGAAATATCAAGAAATAAAGTGCTTTGAATTCCAGGGGGAAAATAAAAATGATTTGTATTAAAGGTTAAATATTCCCTAAACTATAATGCTACCAGTTTTATAGGAATGATGCCTTTATATTCTTGTGCAATGCATCATCAATCCACAGCCAAATACCACTGACACTGTACATTTTTTATCTCTACAGAACAATATTTGGATACCACTACCTCTGAGGCAGTTCTTCTGGAAATTATAAATATATTTCTTTCTTGGGATCTAAAGAAAGCACATCAAAATGAATGATGGAACCTACAAACTGAATTTGCAGCTGTTTTATGTAAATGGTGAAAAAGTACAAAATTTCTTGTTTTAATTCACTCTACCCAGAATCTTAAAGATAACAATCTGAAAATGTTATTTTTGTAATATTACTTTGTAGTTCTTACCTAGCTTTGTAAAAGGTCACAAAAAAATCAGTCTTTCTTATGCAAGGGAGGACCGTGACAATATAAGCTTGAAGTAACCCCCATGCAAAATCCTAGAGCTAATTGTAGCTGGACTGGTAAAACACAACAGTTTAAAAAAAAAAAAAAAAAAAAAAAAAAAAAAAGGATTACTGAAGCAAGAGACCATTCTTAGTTACAAATTTGCACCAGATACTTTTAATAAACCTTTTTTTCTTCTTTCTTTTGGTGATCCAGAACACCAATGCTGTCTAAAAAAACCAAAGTTATCACAAGCTTGCTTTACTATAACTCTTTACCAAAGTCCTAGGACTTTGGTAAGGAGGAGATCTAAGACAAAGACATCTCCCTTTCACTAACTAGGTGTTGGAGAAGACTGTAGAAATCAGTGGTCAAAAACAACTGCAAATATTTTTAAAACTATATATATATACAATGATTCTATGATTCTAATTTTAATCAATTGCAAACTGAATCCAGCAAACATTGGGAGTATATAATATCTCTTGAATCTCCTTCTAAGATTTGTAGATTCAATGTGCAATTTTATCAATAAAACTACTGTAAAATAATCATAGTAATTTTATTTTTAAAAGATGCAGCTTATTTTCCTCTATTCAATTATGTGCATTATTCTTTCATAGTACCACTAACACAGTATTGTGGAAATACTTTTAACACAGTATTGTGGAAATACTGCCTTTGTGGATGCCATCTGCTTGGAAGTGAAGACCTAGACAATGGTCTCATGGCTAATTTGTAGTACATCTATCGTTGTACTATTGTGTGCACATGATGACTGTCAGTTCATTAGAATTTTAATCCGCTTATAAATATTTGATATGATTTATTTTTTTGTTAAACTTTAAGCCTTGTCTAGTCTAGTGATATGTTTATTGTCTAAATTATGCCTTAATATTTCACTTGCTCTAATGTTTTATGTGGCAATAGATTTTTGCAAGGGTTTGATAAGAATGGGTTAAGCTTGTTCTATTGTCATGGAAATGTGTGTTTCCTTTCCTTTCCTTTCCTTTCCTTTCCTTTCCTTTCCTTTCCTTTCCTTTCCTTTCCTTTCCTTTCCTTTCCTTTCCTTTCCTTTCCTTTCCTTTCCTTTCCTTTCCTTTCCTTTCCTTTCCTTTCCTTTCCTTTCCTTTCCTTTCCTTTCCTTTCCTTTCCTTTCCTTTCCTTTCCACTTTCTACTCTCATTCCAGTCCCTTTAACTGATTCTAAGAGTGAATGGCTCATGTGTTCTTTTAGATATAGTCATCTACTATATTATGGTGCTTTAACTATTTCATTTTTTCTTGACTTGATGCCCAAGCCATCAATGCAGCTATTGGCTATTCAGCTTGTTAATGAAGGAAAAGTGCAATTGTCATTCAGTCAAATCACAGAATATAGAAAAGGTCAGGGTTCATAGAATAATTCATAGAATATTGTACATAAAACAATATATTTTCCATTCTCTGATACTTCATTTCATAACAAAATTATTACAAGAACATAATATGGAATAAAATTAATCCATACTAAAAACAAAGCTTGCAATTAAAAAGGCTGAATGGAACAACATGAATACTTTCTTCTGACAATTATTAAAGTAATAAGGTTTTAATCTTGAACTACATGAAATGATAATCTTATAATTTCCACAGGATGCCACATATAATTTAAATCTACAGCAAGACAGAGATGCTAAAGTGTGGTCTAACCTGTCTCGTGAGAAGGACCCCAGTGAAAATTAAAATCCTATCTAGATTCATCTAAACCTAGAAAAATGTAAGAACCCAAATAACAAAAATTTTGATCAAGGAAAAAAACAATGATGAAGAATGCACCCCAGATTTTTTAACCTCCTGTTTTCTCATAGTTTCTCATAGTTTCAATCACCCATGATGGTTGGGATCATGTTGGCAGTCTTTGCCATGCAACTAAGCAAATATTCACTGCAATAACTGCTTTAAAACTGAAATTCTCTTATTGGAGCAGAAACTAAAATCCCATCCCTGGTATCAGATAGTAGTCATAGGACTACTGATTAACTTTCTAACTTACAGGAAGTGTAAGGCATCTATAGTCTTTCAGGCAGAGGAGAAGTTAATTCCATCTCTTAATTCTACAATGACTCTTTAACCACTACAGCTTGAGAGGAAAATAAGAGAAAGGACTAGATTTTAAGTGAAATAACACTTTTTTTCTCTTTCTCTCCTCTTTCTCTCTCTCTCTTTCTCTCTCTCTTTCTCTCTTTTTCTTCTTTTCTATTTCCTCATCCTCCCTTTCCTGGCTAGTTTCTTTCTGTCAGAAAAAGCTTAGTTAATTAATTCAAGAGTCTACATTGATGAAGATGAGAATTTTAATCAAGAAGAAACATAGAGATTAAAATATATTTTCAAATTTCCTAGCACATGGCATGTTACCTATATTTTACTTGTTATAGAGAAGATTGTGAGACATTTTGTAACTCCCTAACTTTATATTTAATTCTATCCTTGTATAGCTTCAAATTTATATCTGAGTGTGGAATTTCTTATTGGCATTTTCTCCATAATTTTGGTCTTTAAATAAATCCTGCATGTCTACCTGGTTTTGTATTCTTCCCATCATACAAACCTGTTATTATTTTTATTCATACAAATATGGAGTTGTTCATGATGGTCATATAAATTTGCTTTTTTTCTGAAGCCTATAATTTCACTTCTATTGTCCTTCATTAAATGGAGCTACTGATATTGTAATGACTTGAGTTATTGAACTGTGTCCCTTTCAGTTATATCTTGCCATTAATTACACTCAGTTCATTAATATGGTGAATTGAAAAGTTTTCAATTCTGTTAGTCTTTTCTTCAGTATTCTGGAAAATTGGTTTAGTCTCAGTCAATGACAATTAGAGCCCAGTAGCAGACAGAAAGAGAGAAATTGAAAGTCATGACAGGTTGGGTCAGGCTCTAGTCTGCATCTGTTCTGTGTTCACAATAACTCTGAATTATGAGTTAGGTTGTTTTTAACCAGCTAAGGGCCTGTTTTACATTCAGTGCCCAATACCACAGGTAGAATAGGGCTGTTAAAGTGACCCATTAGTCTCTCTAAAATTCTTGTTTTACAAGCAAACAGTAATTGGGGGGGTGGAGGGTGGGAGCAGGGAGGCTTTTGGTAGCTTTTCATTCAACACATTTTTCATTGTGTTTCAAACAGTTTTCTTTTGTCAGTCACTTGAGGAAGTGGGTATGTTTGGGTAAAAATATGAAATTTTCTCATTATTTTAGTTCAGATGATACTACTGGAAATGAATAAGATTTGGTAACCGACTATTTGGTTTATATTTGAAGTTGTGCATTAACAAGAAAATAAAGGAGCATGTACTTCTACTTACAGTAGCTGGAATGGCACACATGATCCTGAAGAAATAACCTCACCTGAAAAATATCCCCTTTTATAGCCAAATACACTATCACAGAGTTGATATAATTCAGATAAAGTTTGGAAGTTGTCAAAACATCGATGTATCCATTGACAAATTTGCTTGTTTTTTCTTTTTTTTTTTTAAGTAAGAGATCTAATCCTTTTTTCCAAACTCAGAATAAAGGGATATGAATATTAAAAACAAATAAATAAATAAATAAAATAAATAAATAAAGAGAGAAAAGGTTATGGACATCTTTACATGGAAAACAATTATAAATGAAAGAGTATTATTTCAATACCAGTATTGGACTAAGGACTTTCAATATTTCTAGGCATTTTTCCCTTCTCCATCCTACAACTTTACTGTATCCTCTCAACTTGTCTTCACAGTGCTTTAAACTTTTTTGTTCCTTCCCAGCCTCCCCCAAATGAACTATGAACCTTATAGTCTAAGGTTCTATAGTGCTTAGTCTAAGCACTTTGGAAGAAAGGTATGATTTATATGCATAAATTAAGGTATTACCCAAATACATTAATCAAAGGGATGAAGAAATGTAGAAGACATGTACTCCAATAAACCAGAGACATTTTAGAGCTGAAAATGCTGCTCCCCTTACCTTTCCAGCTGTGGAAGAAAAGGTTGATGGTTCTCTGGAGATCCTGTGATAGCTTAAGACATGTCAATGACTCATCTGTAAATATCTATTCCCCTGAAGCTAGCAAGGAAAACTCCACAGAATGTGCCTGATAATATAAATCTCATCATGAAGAAATATACATCCTATAATTGCCGCTTTATTGGGGAAGGCCAAATTCCCTGGCAGGTGTGAATTGGCATATCTCTGCTGAAATCACAGAACTGCTGTGTTACATCAGTTTGAGAGTCTGGACATCTGAGGTACTTTTGTCTTGCCCCTAAAATCAATTCCTTAAAGGCTAAGACAAGTGAATAAAGGAAATGACTCCCTACTACTGGGATATTGGCTATCACATAGGATCTTGTCCAGACTAAGACATTTAGGTTCTACTCTATTGTAAATTATAAAATATAATAAATATATAATGTGAAAAATGTAAGAAATTAAACAAAAGAAAAAAAATATTACATGACTTCAAAACTACAGTTCAGTGACTTTTGTTCAGTTTGGACTATTTCAAATGATCTGGAGGTGAGTATATTGAGAGTTACATTATGTAAGATAAATATGCGTGTGTATATATGAAGCCAGTGTTTCCTTATCCATTCTTGTAGTTTTCAGAGTTTTGTCATAATTAGAGCTATAGGGTACCATACCAAACAACATTTATATGCTAGACATTGCTAACTGACCAAACATTGCTGACTGATCAAAGAAGTTTGTTTGTATGTATATATATATATATATATATACTGGTGATACCTTATGGATATCTCCTTATTGATAGACATTTTATATTTAGTAGCATAAAGGGCTTCATATTTTCCGTCATCTCTAATAAGCTACATCAACCAGTTTCATTTTCCATCTTTTTTTGTCAAATTACTTGTTCCATCTCTCATCCAGATTTCCTTTCTGAAGATTTACAAAAGCATATCAGGTTTATTTTAGAAATGACCAATGGTCATGCACAAAACAAACAATTTTGTGGTTAGAACTGTTTATGATAAAAACAGATCACATGCTAAGTCAAAGCAAAGAACTAGGAAGCATGACATTTTCAGTCTCACAGAGAGTGTATTTGCCCACATTTTTGAATTTTTTTTGAAGGAGTCAATAACTCTAGACTTGGTCAGAAATGTAAACTAGGTACAGTTGCTTAAAGGAGGAACAACTCAGAAATCCTGGGATAGATTAGATAAAATGGTTTAGAGGAGGAGGAGTGCTTCTTCAGGTGCTGGAACAGCTATCCATACTGCAGCCTGTGGAGGCTGCTAAGCAGATGAGCAGATGAGTATTTTCCGAAGGATCTGTAGCCTTGAAGAGCCCACAGTAGAGCAGTCTTGAGGGACAGCAGCTCACGGGAAAGCCTATTCTGGAACATGGGAAAAATGTAAGTGTCTGCAGAGAGAAACTGCAGCTATCATATGCTCCCTCCCCTCTGTGCTGCTCAGGGCAAGGATGTTAGATGACTTGGAAATGATGGTGTGAAGTTCCACACAAGAAAAGAGAGAGGTAAGTTGTTGTTTTAATATATGTTTGTTTCTCAGTACCCAAATCTGTTTTAACTAGCAATGAATTAAAATATTTTTCCCCAAACTGACTTGTTTTTGTTTGTGATAGTCATTGGTAAGCAATATGCGTATTTTATCATGACCCCTGAGCTTTCTCATCCTATTTTCTCACCCTATCCCCCTAAGAAGGGAGAGTGAGTGAGCAGCTGGGTGGGCATTTGGCTGTTAGTCAAGGCAAACGTACAACATGTTCTTAGATATAGATTAATTGTGAGTCTATAATACTTTGTCTGGGCTTAATTATGATCTGTTCACCTGCGATGGGTACTACACTACTATAAAAATTTTGCTTTCAGTATCTGTTGTAAGTTTTCTGGGGGAATGTCTGCACAGTGTTTCCATAGGTGTAGCTTAAATTTCCATTTCCTCATGTATATCTTTGAGGTGCAGAGGTCTGTTCTCAATAAAATCATTTGAGATCTGCATATGGAAACCAGTATATTTGAGCTGAGTTATAAGTTTTTGCTGAATGAGCATAGATCGTAATAAAAGATGTCAGAAACTGACATAATGTTTGGAAAATTAATGGGATATATTTTCTTCTTGATAGGCACATATATTTCCTATTAATGCTAATAGGAATTATATGTGTGCATCAAGAGAATATACCACTTTGCATGTAAATTTCACATTTTATTTTACAATGGATATGTAACCCTATTATCACCAGGATCTTAGTGCTGGCACGAAAATTTGTCCCAGCTCAGCTGGTTGGTTGTTCTAATCAAACATTAGAATGATCTAGCTGAGTCTAATTGTATTTTACCTTCCCACCACTTTTGTAATGAAAGTACTTTAATCCAAAGCATTTTCTGTGTCATGTGGACGAATAAATAGCCTCTTTCTTGAAGTTAAGTTGCTTCTAAACTCAAGCTAATAAAACTACTTCCATTTCCATCAGAGTTACAAGTACAGTTAAAAGGCTTACAAAATTTAGATTTGAAACTTTATTCTTCAGCAAAAGAGAAGGGTAAAATACTATATCCTTGACTTTTGAAGGTATATTCTAAAGCTGATACAAAATGGCATCTTTTATGAATTTTGTATTTGATCTAGAAAGCACATGTTTGTTCATAGTTTTTATTTTGTTTTGCCTTACGCTGATTTTTATTTATTTATTTGTTTACACAAGGTATGTAAATCCATGGTTGTAAATTTTTAAATAACACAAAGTCTTGTGCAAAGGATGTAATTTAGGGTAACAGTGACTGTGGCTTGCAAGCTGCATGAGAAATAGTGATAAGATTAAGATATTACTTCTCGCTTTACGACTTTCTTGTTTGTAAGAAATTTCTTCCTATTTTGTTTACTAACCTGGCCAGTTACATGAGAAGCAGCTCCCTCTTCCCTGCTACATTCAAAAAGTGAGCTTCACATTAAGGAAAATTCAAATTCTGGACTTATGTCTGATTTAGTTGTCATTTTTATTTTCATTGAAAATAAACTTGCAAATGTTATGGAATTGCAAACACCCTTTTATTGAAATTCTGACAGAGAAAAGAATCCTAAAAAAAAGAAAATTAGATTTTCAGATTTTCCCACAGATAAGTCTGGAAAATTTAATTTGAATATATTTGAAGTGTTTTACCTTGCTGAAAACATATCAGTTTGAGAAAAAGGCCCATCTACAAGAAGGGCCGGAGGGCAGACCCGGGAAACTACAGGCCTGTCAGTTTGACCTCAGTGCCAGGGAAGCTCATGGAGCAGATCCTCCTGAGAGTCATCATGCAGCACTTGCAGGGGAAGCAGGCGATCAGGCCCAGTCAGCATGGCTTTATGAAAGGCAGGTCATGCCTGACGAACCTGATCTTCTTCTATGACAGAGTGACGCGCTGGGTGGATGAGGGAAAGGCTGTGGATGTGGTCTACCTTGACTTCAGCAAGGCTTTTGACACCGTCTCTCACAGCATTCTCCTCAAGAAACTGGCTGCTCTTGGCTTGGACTGGCGCACGCTTCGTTGGGTTAGAAACTGGCTGGATAGCCGGGCCCAAAGAGTCGTGGTGAATGGAGTCAAGTCCAGTTGGAGGCCAGTCACTAGTGGCGTCGCCCAGGGCTCGGTGCTGGGGCCGGGGTCGATCTGCTTGAGGGTAGGAAAGCTCTGCAGGAGGATCTGGATAGGCTGCACCGATGGGCTGAGGTCAACTGCATGAAGTTCAACAAGGCCAAGTGCCGGGTCCTGCACCTGGGGCGCAATAACCCCAAGCAGAGCTACAGGCTGGCAGAGGAATGGTTGGAGAGCTGCCAGGCAGAGAAGGACCTGGGAGTGATGGTGGATAGTCGGCTGAATATGAGCCAGCAGTGTGCTCAGGTGGCCAAGAAGGCCAACGGCATCCTGGCTTGTATCAGGAACAGTGTGACCAGCAGGGCTAGGGAGGTGATCATCCCCCTGTACTCAGCTCTGGTGAGGCCGCACCTCGAGTACTGTGTTCAGTTTTGGGCCCCTCGCTACAAGAAGGACATGGAGGTGCTTGAGCGGGTGCAGAGAAGGGCGACAAAGCTGGTGAGGGGCCTGGAGAACAAGTCCTACGAGGAGCGGCTGAGGGAGCTGGGCTTGTTCAGCCTGGAGAAGAGGAGGCTCAGGGGCGACCTTATCGCTCTTTATAGGTACCTCAAGGGAGGCTGTAGCGAGGTGGGGGTTGGCCTGTTCTCCCACGTGCCTGGTGACAGGACGAGGGGGAATGGGCTTAAGTTGAGCCAGGGGAGTTTTAGGTTAGATGTTAGGAAGAACTTCTTCACTGAAAGGGTTGTGAGGCACTGGAACAGGCTGCCCAGGGAAGTGGTGGAGTCACCATCCCTGGAGGTCTTTAAAAGACGTTTAGATGTAGAGCTTAGGGAAATGGTTTAGTGGGGTCTGTTAGCGTTAGGTCAGAGGTTGGACTCGATGACCTTGAGGTCTCTTCCAACCTAGAAAATTCTGTGATTCTGTGATTCTGTGAAATCTAATATCGGCAGACCCAGGATGACTCAGTAGACTTCATGGCAAGGAGCTAGTCCAAGAGGTATTCCATGAGTGAAAGCCCAAATAGAAATCATGCTTAAAAAATAATAATAATGAAATATATGTATATATAAATGTCAGCTGGCAAGACCCGATTGCTTTACTTCCTAATCAAGCCAGAAGCATTGTAGAAGTAAGATGGGAGAGTACAGCATTTGGACAATACCTAGAGAAGATCATTTCTATCGTATCAGTTAGAACTGATGTTTCAGGTTTTTACAGGGGGAAAAATAAATAAATATTCATTAGTTCATTTAAAATCACTGGACCTGTTTAGGATTTCATTCCTAATTCTGTAACCTGAAGGCAAAGGGAAATTTACAATTGACAGACTAGGTGCAGAATAGCTTTTATGTCTAGCTACAGGTAAATGCTTCTTTCTGATTTGGCTTCCAGTTATTTCTTCTGGGGGGCTGACAATTTCTTTTCTTGCTTCTCCATTTATTTATTTATTTATTTATTTATTTATTTATTTATTTATTTATTTATTTATTACCATCTGTCTTGTACTGATTCTACTTCTGAGTGCTGGGTCAGATCCTAAGAAATTCATGTGGCTGAGATTACTCCAGCAGACCTGCTGTTTTCATTATCTCATCAGTGAAAAATTATAATTCTTTTTTAATAAGGTCTAAACCTTTACTGTCCTTTGAAAGTGTTTGTGTACACAAGAGTGTATTCATGCACTACATGGGTTTCTACCAATATTAATAAGGCAAAACAAACACATAAATTTTTTTATGATAATATAATTTAATATTAGCATGATCTTCTATTTAAATAGATACTTATTTTTCTTTTTATTTTCTTTTATTTATTTTTTTTTCTTTTTAATATTTATATTCCTTTATTCTGAGTTTGGAAAACAGGATATATAAAATTACTGCCTTGGTTCAAGAATCACTGTCACTGTTCCCTCAAAAGCATTTGATTTAAAAAAAATAATAACAATAAATGAATCTTACATCCATTTTGCTGAAGTATAAGGGTAATAAAGCTGATCATTCAAAAAACCCACAACCTGTCAGATTCTAAGTTCTCTCTTTTCATAATGACATAAAAATAAAAAGAAATTATAACATTTCTGCAAAAAATATTAAAAAAAATTGTAAAAACTTGTAGTGGGTGCTCAACATTTTAAAAGACAATGGAGTTATTACTCATTAGTCAAAAAAAAATTAGAAAGTATGAAATTCCACATTAAATTCTGTAAGTTTTCAAAGAAAGTTCTATAGACCTCTGTGCAAATACTGGTCACATGAAATATCTCATTAGGCAAAACTTGTGTTATATGCAGCTAAATTTGTACACAAATTTTGGAATAATCTACAACAAATTTAATGGAATTTCCAATGTGGAATTTGGATAGAGACTATGCAGTCTTCCCTTTGCAAGAGCCAGCCAGAGCTAATGTAGGGAATGCTTTCTCAGTTAACTGAATATACACCAAGGTTGCAAGCTACAGGCAGCATGGTTGCCCATTGGAAAAAAAAAGTTGTCAAGAAGATCGTCATAGAAAGATATACAGAATGTAGGCTCAGAGAATGTATGGTTTCAGAGGGAAAATTTATGTATAAAGAGGTAATGAAAATTGAAAATATGACAATATGTATTTATATTCTACCTTTTCTTTTTTTTAATGTCAGAAACATCAAGCATTTTTCTACATAAAGCCAGTCTTTCATATGTAATATAAGATTTAATAATTATGCAAAATAATAAGATTTTCAATCTTATAACTATTCTTATTACAGAATTTTCTTTTAAAGTTGGATTGGAAAGTTTTGGTCATTCTATTAACTGTAATTTATTCCATGGATATCAGTGTTGTTCTCATAGGAGAGACAGAGGTAAAACACTAGAATAATTACTTGTCCTAATCAGTCCAGAAGTTGAACCAGAACATACTGTGAAATAAGAGCATCTGTAGTGTTAAACAAATCATAAAAGACTTCAAAAAATAAAAGTTAAATTCAAACCAAGATGGCAAAAATGTATTCTTCCTGTTCTTCCACTCTTAAAAGTGGGTTAGATTATTTGGGTATATGAGACAATGTCTATATTGTAAAGCAAAGATTAGCTAAAAAGGTGTCAGCCAAATTCTCTACCTAGTTCTGGATTGGAACCAAATCGGAACTTTCATGAAGGTCTGAGGTTCTATAAAGTTAATTCTTCATTTCATTCTGTGTGAAATGCCCTGAAAACTCATGCCTTTATCATCTTCTTGCTCCAGTTAACAGCCATATTTTTCAGATGTGGTCTGGACCTGCAGCTGGGATCAGAACTTGTAGATAGGAATTGATTAATGCAAACCTTTGTGTGCATAATTTTCTAGTACTGCTTCCATTAAAACAATTTGAAATAATCCGCCCAGTTCTCTGCTTGTTAATACTAACACTCCTCAGATCCTGTAAAATGAGCATATTATTCTACAATTGCTAACAGGAAACAAAATCATGATTTTCTTTTTAAAATGAAGCCTTAAATATTTGTCGTGGCTGTCCCCCTGCATTTTTGTGTTAGCTATTCAATCAAATCTCTTGGTATCATGCTCTTTTACTGAAGAATTTCTGTTAAAGGAGCTATGGTTTATGTGTGGACATTTAGGAGGTCAGATAGCTGTTGCCTCAGGAAGTAAGGCAATTTAATCCATATTTATGCTATTTAACATTAGCTGATATAAAGCCCTTTGTTTTGCAATATTTTTGTCTCCTATATTGGAGACCATTTCTTCTACCTACTGCTACTAGCTATTTTCTACTAGCTACACTGATCTCCAGTTGCTGCCCAAACCTAATTCTTCTCTCTGAGAAGCATCACTACAGAAAATGATTAAAAATGACCAATCACAGGAGAGAGGCTTCTCTAAAGCTCTCACTGATTTAGGCTGAGAATGTGTCTCTGTATTCCAGTCCTTCCCCACAATGAACTTTTCAGCTGCTTGAGATTCATCCAAAATATTCTTTTTCTTTTTAATAATAACATTGAAAATAATCCTAGCACATTTACTGTGACACTAATATACCTCAGGGCCACCTTCTTACTGCACAATTTACCTACAGCATTCATTAACAGCTGAGAAAAACACACCCTGTCATGGCTTACTGCAACCTAACAGACTTAAATTGCATCCAGGAAGCTGACAGGACAGTGCATTATTAACTGAGCCTTTGAGACCCTTTAAACTGTATTGTATGTATGTTTATAGCACAGGGAGTACAGAATTTTAAACTTGCACATTTTAATGTATTTAATTTGCCTCACTCTGCAGTTTGCTTTGTGAACTGTTAATCTTTTCAACCGATACAGCAAAATGTCACTGTATTCATTTACAGAATATAATAGGCTTATATCCTGAAACAATAAAGTTATAATAGCCTACCTGCTGCCTAGTGAAGTTATACAAATTCAGCATGTACAAGGTGTTGTGTGTCCTACTTACCCTCCAGGTTTTTAAAACTCATCTTCTCATACAAATGCCTCGAAAATCAGTAGCACACATTATTTTGCTGAGAAAAAGCCAGGTAAATGTCATGGATCAAGCTCTGCTGAATTCTGTCTCTCTCTGGAATTACTTTTGGTACCTTTGATACTAATACCTTATTGCCACCTCCACCCATAACAAACGCAAGCTGAAATCACAGACATCAAGGTCTGTTCTGCACCCGCAATACATGCAGTAGTCTGGAACTGATGAGTGATTCCCCCTCTTACAGTGGTGGCAGGAACCAGCAGCCAGGTAATCACAGATCTTAGGGAAGAAAAACTGCTGCTAAGCTGTTTGGCCTCCAGAAAAAAGGTTCTGCCCACTATCTTATGCTTTACTGGTATTATATTTGCCCTATATGCTTTCTCCTGACCGGTTCTGCAAAAATGGTAATCTTTCATTTCCTACAAGTATTATGAAAAGGACAATGTGATCTTTGTATTCATGGTGGGATCACAGTGTTTTGAATAGTAATGAATCATTGCCTGCAACAGAGAATCCTGCGTATGAAGATTAAGATGGTAACACTAGTAAAGAACATACTGACACTACCCATGCTATCATATGGAAAGAATATTATGTTTCATAAGACTTTTCTATTTATTTTTCTAATAAGTCTTGTTGGAGAACTACTGTATTGGTTGTTTCTATTGTACAATTTCCATCCTGAGGAGTGAAAATGTGTCATCTGACACTGAATTTCTGTCAGTTTGCTGACTGACACTGCAGTTGTACTTGGGCAACTTTATGCTCAGTCTATGAAGTGTTTAGTTGACCTGCAGGGCATATTGCAAAGCCCGTCTTTTTTAAAAAGCATAAACTTTCTGCCAGAGTGGAAGGTTCATGGGGGTTCTTTATCCATAGCAGGAATGACATGTGGGTTACCTGAGCTTTCACACTTAGATACTGTTAAAGATTATTTAGAAAAAGGATCTGGAAATGAACCAAAATGCAAGGAAAGAAAGAAAGAGAGAAAGAGAGAAAGAAAGAGAGAGAGAGAAAGAGCGAAAGAAAGAGCGAGAGAGCGAGAAAAAGAAAGAAAGAAAGAAAGAAAGAAAGAAAGAAAGAAAGAAAGAAAGAAAGAAAGAAAGAAAGAAAGAAAGAAAGAAAGAAAGAAAGAAAGAGAGAGAGAGAAAGAGAGAAAGAAAGGACTTTCCAAATGAAGTCTATGTTGTCTGGATCATTTCTACTCATAGTGATTAATTAAAATGTAGCCCAAAGCAGAAGCAGGTCATGCATCTCAGACCACAACTAAACAAAATCTTTAGGGAAGAATCAATAAAATGAGCCCTGGCTGATTTTATTAAAAATGTAATGTAAACAAAAAGAATATCCTCTAAACCAAACATAATACATTATTTTAAAAAAATAGATGTGGTGATAGAATGGAAATTTCTGTGTATCTTGTCCTAAAGTGGTTATAAAGAGGAGAGGGGATCCAAAAGGGAAAGATTACAATTATGGGAAAGAGGTAAGAGATCTACACTGATTTTTCTGACAACATAATTGTCCAAAGCCTGTACAAACCCATTTCTTCTGTCGTGTTGGACATAATTTCAAATAACCTGTGAAAGCACAAATTTGCTTATTTAACAGCCCTGATTGTGTAATTTTTTAAGTTTCTTTACTTGCATATTGAGTTCAGAGATTTCTATGGCCAAGCATGATTAATCTGAAACATTTAAGTAAGTATCTTCTAGCTGCTAATGAATTAATGAATTGAATATTATCTGGCACTGGATTGTACATGTTCCTTTTTGGCCTAGTGGACTTTGGGCACATTGGGTAACAAAACTCCCCAAGATACTAAATTTGATTCATAGGAACATGATTATAACTTTTAAGGTCTTAGACAGTGCAATCTCAGAAACATTAATTATTAGGAACTGATTGCTACATTTTGTATTTTTATGTCTACTATAACCTCTTGATTTATTCCTTTGATATTATCTCAGGTTCAGCAATCAATGTTGCTTTTGAGGTTCTTATCAGCTGAATGAATTTAGTGAAGTACAAGACATAAAATTATTGTAAGTAAAATCTTTTCTCATTTTTTGCTGCAGTTGGGGTCAGAAAGAGTTCTTAAATAAAATATTTAAGAACCATTTGAATGAGGACCCAGTGAGGATGTGTGAAAATTACATTTTTTTTCTTAGACTGTTTTAACATCAAAGGTAGCGCTGGAATGAGGGATAGTCATTAAAAGCTGAATTTCTGAAAGTGTCAGTCTTGTGCACTTAAACACATTTCAGTCGAGTGAAATAATTTAAAATCTGAAGTGTGATCCAGAATCACATATGTCAATTACAATGTTGTCTGTAATATTAAAAATGTATGCAGCTGGAGGCTTAATTATATGAGATATCTCAGAGTTAGAAACACTTCATCATTTCCCCCTTTTTTTTTAAAGTATGGTCTTTTTACATACTGAATGTAAATTATCCTCAAAATGAAGGGAAAGCTTTTTCTCTCATTTGATGCTATTGAAAGCCAAGATAACACTAGAGATTTGTAAAAATTAACTTTAAAATATTGTTGTGCCGATGGAATTCGATTACCTGATGATGATGTTGATTGACTGAATTTAATGATTTTCTCAAGTGGAACAAAGACTTTTTCATGAAGAATTAGTTAAGACAATGTCTACTGCATTTGTATGTCTATATCACTATAAAAAGAAGCAATTTTTACATCAAAATGATCAGTGCAAATTCTTGAACCACCTTCATGTTTGTTTAAAATGGATGCATCTGTTTCCTTTTCCTAACTTAAATCACATTTAAAAAGTGAACTCAATTCTACTGAAGTTAAAATGTTGTTCACTGCTCTGTTGTCTCAATAGCCCAGTGCTGTTTTGACCTTAATAACTACAGGAATGGTAACTATGATCTATCGCTATTCATAATGTCACTGTGTCTTTCCTTACATCATGATATGAGCTGGGGTCAGAAGACATGTTTTAGCTGGTGGCCTAGGGAGGAGTAGAAGAATAGGAGAACTGTCTTCCAGGCTTTTTGAGTCTGAGATGCACCTCTCCCTTGATTCTGGAAGAATAAAACTCAATCCCAAAGCTTAGCTGTTTTGGCTGTGAATGCCAGTACAAAGAAATAAATTTTCTCTTCTAATGGTCTTAGTGAATATCTATGTAAGAAATTTTATACATGTGTTGTTATTATTATTATTATTATTATTATTATTATTATCATCATCATCAATGGGCAATTACTCATTATATTGATCTTGGCTTTTAGTTATTTGCTGTAAAGTTCTCCAAATGAGGCATGAGGGAATCAAATGAAGCTCCAAGATGTGGGATTCATACAGCAAATTAGAAGAGATCTTTTTACTAGAGAGTCAGCATTTCAGGTGGCAAGTGGCCTACTCAAAATTTTATCTACCATATTCATTTGTGATGAAAGGGAAAGCTTCCTGGAGAGGTATAAAGTGATCTTTTTTTTGATAATGAATGTGATACAGAGGAAACAATGCAGAGATACAGATTTTCTGAGGTCACAGGGACAACAGTAGAATAAAGAGAGCTGAAGTACGGTGCACTCCTACCAAGAAGACTGGAAATTTTTTACTTGGATTAATTAGCTTAAGGGACCAAGAGCTGGACTGCTTGAACTGTGATAGTATGAACTGTTAGCATCAATTTTACAGTAACTTTTATTAATATTAGTTAATGGCATTTCAGTATTCAATATCTGAAAATCAATCTTCAGGATTCCATTCATATCATCCACACAGATGATCCAAAGATTTTTTTTAATCAGTTGATTTTGTTCACGTGAAGTATGATGAAAAATAAAGTGTTGTGGTTTGTTTGTTTGTTTGCTTGTTTGTTTGAGAAATTAAAGGAAAAGACTTGTGAATCTGCAGACTCTATTTCATATAAGTTCAATATTGTTTATTCCCTTTTTTTGTTGTTTGTTTCCACTGTTTTGTTAACAGTGATTATTATGTAATAATAATAATAATAATAATAATAATAATAATAAAAGAATACTTTAAATAACACCCAACCTGTTAATAGACATAGCCAAGAACATCGCTTTCCAGCTGCTTTTGGAAAGTACAGTTCCCAGAAGGTTTCAATTTAAGTTAAAAGAAGGCCAGGATTTCTTGATTTCCTTTAAGTTAAAAACGGTATTTGAACTAGCCAGTCATCACATGCACCCTTATTTCTGAGTACTACATTTCAATTTACAGGATTGCATTGCTTCAGAAGCTACTGGAAACCCATACCTGGTCAGAAGCTTGAGTGTCACCTGAAAATGAAACTTGGCTTTTATAATCTGATTTAGGGCTTGAAATATTTTAGTTTGCCTGTCTTGCATTTTTTGCGTTATTGAATTAATAATATCTTAAAGTATTTAGTCACTTCCTTTAGTCTCCGTAGTTTTAGACAAAAACTGGAAGAAAACTTGTTTGTGGTTGAAACTATAAACCACACTGGTTCAAAGGGAAACTGTAGTTCATGCATCAACATGGAACGGGAATGTGCTTGTTAAGATTCTCACAATAGCTTACATTGGTCTTTATTATTAATTATTATTGTTGTTGTTGTTGTTGCTATTTTTATTATTATTTTCCCAGAAAAAAAAAAAAAATGTTACCAAAGCTTAATGGTCAAGCATATCTCTGGCTCGTTTTCCATCAAAACTACATGGAAAATCTAGTCCTATGGTCTTCCTTTCAACTTTTAAGGAAACAATGTATTCACGCTTAACTAAGAACATGTCTCATTCAAAACCATAAGCAGTTCTCTATCCTACACAAAAACTGAACTTTATCAGCATCTCTGCTAGGTCATAAATCTGTGTTCAGAAAGAGTTCATATGGACAATATGTGCTGATTTTGAGCTTCTTACTGCAAGCCCGCATATGTTGTATTATTTATGTTTAGCTCAGGTAGGGGTTAGCTGAGATAGATTATGGTTATTTTATTTAAAATTGGTATTCTAGAAGGACCAAGAGGCAAACTACCATGAGGCACTTTACAAATAGAAAGCCAATGACAGCTCCTGTCCCACAAAATTTAAAATTTGCCTGTGATTTGTGACAATTAGAGGAACTGCCTGTAAAACAGCAAAATGAAAGACCAATTAATAGTGACAGCACTTTTCCAGCAGAATGCAAAAGTGGCTCAACAAAATCCTTCAACTACTTTGACCATAAATAGCAATTTTTGAGCTCCAGATTGCCAGAGCATACATGTCTACAAAATATTAGTCTTTGACCACCTTATTTCTCTGTCCACTGAATTGCATGGTCATCAACACTTGGCAAAATACTTCTGTGTTACTGAGCCAAACTTATTTTGGAACAGACAAAAGCTTTGACACTGTGCAGCTGAAGACAATTGCTGAATCCACAGAGGGCTCTCTTAAAATACATTCATGTTTCTCTTAGAACCAGCAGTCACGGTTATGATGACAGGTGACCTAAGAAACCTGAATTTCTGCCAGCACATTCTTCCGTCCTATTATAGGTATTTTTATAGAACCTGATGTAGGTTCTCTGGTATGACCTTCTCTGAAATTTACTAACTTTATTGTAAGTGGTGTCTTTCTAATACTGGCAACACCTTCATGCATTTTAATGAGCTGCCCTGAAAATAATAGACTTTTGTCAACTGGTTCAAAATATCTCAGCTCCGAAAGGAATATTTTGCATCAGCATCAATTCGTAGACTCATATTCCCAGCCTCTCCTCTTTTACAACCTAGAGGAAAAAATAGCTTATTCTCATCTAATGTGGCAAGAGACATGGTTTTGTTGTTTTGTTTATCCTCAACTTATGGTTTATTTGTGTATCAAACTAGCTCATTCTATTTTTAGTTATTTATTTTGTGCTACAAATATATTCTAGATTACTGTGTTCCTCTCTGTGGCTTCTTTCCAAGTAAGTCTGTTGAGCCAATGTAGCCACATGATAGCCTAATGAAATGCTGGCACGCACTTAGCAGTAGTTTTCCAGATGTCAGTGGGTTATTTCAAATAATGCAAGTTTTTAAAAAAATATTACAATAATAAAAACATTGGTCCCAACAGCTACTCATATGAACTGATCTCTACTTCTACATTTGAAAAATGGGACATCTGGTACACTAAACAATGGCAAGGAGCTCTATATTAATGCTTGATTAGAACAATGCCTTATGCCTTATTCAATTCTTTTTTTTTTTTTTTCTTTCTGTTTTGAAATGTATAGTACATAAGCAATACACTACATATTAAAATATGACAGACAATAAAAAATCAGGTTGTATGATGTTTTTGTTATTCTTATCTCAGTGCTGCTCAGATAGATAGGCCTAGTACAATGCACCTTACTATCCTGATTGTCAATGAAATGAATAGCACAATTATTAAATAAATATATGCTGAATCAGAACAGCTAACCAAAGAAGCCATGAAAGACTGGAATTATTATTTTTCTCCAACACAAAAACCATCAACACAGCAACTAATTTCCTTAAACACTCTTAATGCACTATTAGAATTATATATTTAACTATATTAGAAACATAGTCATTAGAAAAATCTTATGGATTGCATATGTACACTGATCTTAATTCAGTGAAGTTCTTATTTATAGCTAACCATGTGGTAAAGTACTCTCAATAACTTCAAATATACCGCCCTTATTCATAAAGTTAGGCATTTATTCAGATGGCCTAGTGAACTAAGAAATTAATCATTTGTGAATTTTGAGATCATACTTCTAAAGTTATTGACTTTAGTGGAGAACAAGTCGTTACGAAAAAGAACATGCTCTAGAATACTGCAGTAGGGATAAATTTTTTATTACATTGCCTGAATGAAAAGTTGAGTTCATATAGTCCCATCTGGGAAAAAATAATCTAATAAAGGAGCAAGTCCTTAGCTAGGGGTTGCAAAAGTCAATAGCAATGACATTTTGTGAAACTTCACACATGCTGGAGACACACATCTATATGGGTTTTTAATACAACACTCAATATTACAAGCATTAGACAAAGTGTCTAACATAACATTATCAGCACTAGAAAATATCTCATGCACATATATCGGCAAAACTGCATCTTTGTGAGGTTTACTCTGTCTTTTGTTTTGAAAATATTCCTGCACTCTTTCACAGACTTTCTCTGAAATATATCAGGAACGTTGTTTTGCAAGAAAATCTTGAGAAAAACACTTGGAACTTTTCACCAGAATATTGTAACACCTCATTTTTTTAATTAATTAATTAATTTATAGCAAGGAATGTAGAAACTTAGGTAATCATAGAATCATAGAATAGCCCAAGTAGGAAAGGACCCATAAGGATCATCATGTCCAACTCCTGGCACCACAGAGGTCTACCCAAAAGTTTAGACCACGTGACTCAGTACACAGTCCAATCGCTTTTTAAATTCAGACAGCTTTGGTGCAGTAACTACTTCACTGGAGAGCCTGTTCCAGTGTGCAACCACCCTCTCAGTGAAGAACCTCTTCCTGATGTCAAGCCTAAACTTCCCCTGCCTCAGCTTAACACCATTCCCGTGGGTCCTGTCACTAGTGTTTACAGAGGCCACCTGCCTCTCCACTCCTCATCACGAGGAGGTTGTAGACCGTGATATAGACCCCCCCTCAGCCTCCTCTTCTCCAGGCTGAACAGGCCCAGTGACCTCAGCTGCCTTTCACCATCTTCGTCGCCCTCCTCTGGACACTCTCCAACAGTTTAATGTTCTTTCTGTATGGTGGTGCCCAGAATTGCACACAGTACTAGAGTTGAGGCTGCACCAGCGCAGAGTAGAGTGGGATAATCACCTCTCTTGACTGACTAGCAATGCCTAGTCGGGATGCTTCATGCATCCCAGGATATGGTTGGCCCTCCTGGCTGCCACGGCACACTGCTGGCCTGATAAGCCTAATGTCTAATGTCTTGTTTTTCAGCAAGACACATGCATTGCCTAAACTACATTCCAGCTGAACTGGTGTATACTAAGAGGATCACAACAGTTGCTTTAGTCTTCACAGCGGTCAGTTGAACCAAAAAATCATGGAAGTAGATTACACAGGTAAAAATGAAAAAGCATCACGATCTGAAACTAAGTGGCCACTACTTCTCCTGCTTTTCCTGTTGTCTTGTCATGCTGTGGAGTTGTGATGCAGAAGACAAACTACAAAACTCAGTCAGAAGTTCTGCCCTGGTGCAGACCTGTTCTGTGGTTGCTTTTGCAGTGCAGTGACCCAAACTTTCTGTTTCAGGTGTCCAAAATTAATTAAATATTTTATTTCAGGTTCTCTGCTAGTATAAACTAATGCAGCACCATCAAAGTCAGTAAAGCTTTGCCTATTTACAAGAGTGGAAAACTTAGTCTTCTCTCTGTAGAGATCTTGTAGTTCAGCTATCATGGAAGACTGATTTCCTGTCAATAATAAATGTCCTCAGTATCCTACACAAGTCTTTAGTTTATCGCCTCTGGACATTTTTTAATAGCTGCAAGCCTCAAGATGGAAGCAGATTTTTATGCTTTATTTTGAAGGGTGAAGATTGTTCAGAAAAGATACTTCCTGAGCTGCCCAGGGAAAAGACTATTATAACACTAGCATGGTTCAGCCTATCAACCTAACTTGCGTAAGAATAGAAACTTATTTCTTTGTAACTTGTCTTTCATTTTCACATCCATTTGTTCAAAGACATCTGAAAGTCCCTGAGCACTGACCTGAATAAAATGAAGAAGGAGGCTAATAGAGTGTTCACCTACAGTATTGTTTCCTATCTCGTTATTAGATGGATATGACCCTGTCTTTGATCTTCCTGCAGATGGTACAGCCAAGGATGCCTGGAATGAAGAGTGGCACACTCCTCCTAGGAGGAAAGAAAGAAAGAGGAGTAGAGCGGGAATATGCACAGGCAAGAAAATGTCCACTGTAGTAATTACAAGTGACAAAGATAAATGAGTAAGAATGTGTGAACATGTTCCTCAGTGGGTCCTTAAATAGGTAGAAAATGTAAACATTCAGCATGGGAATCTCTGAAAGTAAGGTGAAATTACACTGAAATAAGTCCAGGAATTTCACTTTGATTCAGTAACTTTGTAAGTGAAATGATTAAAGAAATGCAATGTTTTTACTTTGTTTCTATCTCCTGGTGGTTCTTTATGTACTTGGGCACTGCCTATTTTTCAAGGGTGTATCTACTTATTTCTGACTGCTTGTCAAACACTGAACCTATGTCTATTGTCAAAAAACAGTGAAACGCTAACAGACATAAGGGAGAAATAAGATAACTGCTTTGCTGTGTAAGACAGTATTTCAGAGAGGACATGTTACTTATTTGATCAAACAGACTACATATGTTAACTTCCTTATTGCATTTATCCAAGTGTCTTTATTTATTTCTCAGCTAGTAACTTTTTTTTTAACTATGCAATCGAAAATTTGAAGGAGTACTATTATTCCTTTGACATGAGAGCAGAAACTTCAAAGAGCTGATGTTGATCCTTCGTTTTTCTTTCTTTTTTTTTTTTTTTTCAAGTTAAAGAAAAACTATATATTTTTAAATAGAAATGGATACTTCTTTCTGGATTATAAAACATGTACAACTGGAGCAGGATTTGGCCATGTGTTTGCAAGGAAAAGTAACATTTGTTCAGGTTAGCTCCTGGTTTTCTGTCATGCAGCACCATCCATGTGAAATTATCATAACTGCCTGTTCAAAGACTTTCTTTCTAAGTATTGGAGCTGTTGATTCAGCTCACTGTCTGAAACTCTGTATCATTATCAATATGGTTTTAGCAACATGAATCTTGACCCAGAGAACACTTACATATAAGTTCCGTGTTATGGTTGGAGTCACCCTGTGAAGTTGCTGGGATGAGTCATGGGTGAGTTCATATTGTAGTTGTACTGCAAACTCTATCCATCTGTCTCCAAGCATAAATCTTGCAAATCCAAGTGGGTGGAGAGAGGAGAAAAAAAAAGAAAAAAAAGAAAAAAAAAAAAAAAGAAGAAGAAAAAAAAAGTTATGCTTGCAAATTTGTATAGATGGGAGTCAAAGGTAATAGAGAAAAACAAAGGGCTGAAATGCCCTTTTTGAAATCCTTCTGTTTCTTAGTACCTTGTATAAGCAGTGAAGCAGTACATTACTACTTTATGCTGACAGCCTCAGCATACTTCATCCCAAGGCTCACATAGACCTGCTGCCATTTTGCATACTGGTTCATACTATGCTGTATGCAAAATGATCTCTTGGTTAATTTTGTACCCACATACCTGGGACTCCAGACTGTGACAGCCTTTCAAATTTATTTTGACTGTATACATACTGTCTGGATTAAATATTATGGATAAGTGTTCACTCAGTGTGGACACACTGAAAGCAAATAAATTACATGAAACATTGGAATAAGAGCGAATGATAAAGGTTTCAAATCTTCTCTTTTGATCTTGTCTAAAATACAACTGTTATCCAATACTGGATAGGTATTGTCCCTGGCTCCACGATAAACACAGTTGGTGATGCTGATTGGGTCACTTAAACTCTTTGTATTTCTTTCAAGAGTCACTTACACTCTCTGCATTCTTTCTGAGAAAAAAAAAAAAAAAAAAAAATGACACTTTGTCCCTCACAGCAGCTTTGTTATATTAAAAGTTTGCAAAATACTTTGAGGTCTTCAGGTAAAAATAGCTTGCCACACAATTCAGGAAAAACATTTCTAAACATGTTAAACTGCACATATTTAGACTGGCATTTGTTTTTTACCCTTAAATTTTATTTTATGCCCATATTGTTTTAAAGACAAATATATCAAATATCATATGGACCCAAATAAGAACTCTGGCATTGACTGTGATTAAAAACTGAAATATGAGCCCATTCTCTCATACCATCTGTTTTGTTAACCCACCAGAAGGGAACAACTTTTCTACATAGTGACTAAAGACTATGACAGATAATTTAATCCTGTACATTTACTGATTGATTGAAAAATTGGGAAATAGAGAATAAAATACACAGAATTGTATTGGCTTCTAAAAATAAACTGCCAGGGATGTTAGAATTATTTTGGAATGGCACAGCAGAAAGTTTTGGAGCCTGAAATATCTTGATTATCCCCCAACAATTGATTCTTGCACTTGGAGAACATAAAGGTACATATTATAAGTGCATATCTCTCATAAGAGAATCTTAAAAGCCTGTCTTCCATATGGCAGGGACTAAAGGGGAAATGTCAATGCTTTTTCTTTAAGCAACAAATAATTACGGCAAGAAATGAAACAAAGGTAACTTAGCAACACAGCATTCATTTTCTCATCTACCATTTTCTAAAGAATTGCTGCTGAGGCCAGCCCATGAGCTATGTGCTATTTATCTGCTTACCTGCATTTGAAGCTTTCCACTTCTTTTTAGCAGTGCTGTCTATGAAAATACAACAAAATAAGAACAGTGATTATAAACTTGAAGTGCAAAGGAAAGACCTTGAAATAGTATTAACTCCAGTATTTCAGTACTCTTTATAGATATATCTTCTGTAAATCTGGATGAATCATTTGTTGCAAGTAAGCTTTTTCACTAAATCTAGTCCTCTACATGTTTGTGAGGTGTCAGTGAACAGACTGCATTTGAAATTAATGTGCACGTTATTTTAAAGTGTTTGATAAAGGTTTTATCCAAAGTCCACAGAATCAATGGAAACACTCCCACTGACTTCTCTTGACAGAGGCCAAATACAGTGTGCAAACATTTTATTTGATGGATTGTTCACTAGCTGTTTACTACAAGTATTGTTTAGGAATATAATTAATGCCATTCAATGTGGTTTTATAGCAAATAAGTCTTGTCAAACAAACCTTTTACAAATTTCCCTCAAAAAAGGTGACTATGTAGCTGAATTATTACAAAGGCATTTAGCATGTATGGCTGAGGCATTAATGTATGAATATATAATTTTAATGTATTTAACAACAGAAATTCTGACAAAAAGATTAATGCTGTGAGATATCAGTGAGAAACATGCAGCTAAATCAAAAATTAATTAATATGCTGATCAAAAAAAATAACTCCCATAAATGGAAAACAGTTATTAAAGGGATTTTTACCTAGTGAGTTCTTGAAAGCTTTTGGTTTTGAATCCAAAATTACTCAACACGTTCCTCTATGGCTTCTCAGTAAATTATATATATATATTGGTTGTTAAAATTTATGGGGGACATAAAATTGGCAGTATGTTTAAAAGGTGAGGGTAATAGACTGGTATGCCCAAACTAGTCAGTTGAAACAGACAAGTCAAACAACATAGCCAAAGTAAAGTTTTGCTTATCAAAAAAAAAAAAAAAAAAAGTAAGAAAAGTAGATCTGTAGAATGATGGAATGATGACATTGCTGAAAACAACATCTGTAGGGGTTGTACTTGTTGCTGCTGAAAGAACAGCCAAATCAAACCAAACCAAGCTTTGGCCAAAAGGGTTGTGTTGTCCTTGGGCATGTACGTGCATGTAAGAAGTAGCAGGGAGTTTGCCTGTGTGGTCAATACTTGTGAAATCAGTGCTACGTTGCTCCGTACAGATCTGGGGCTCAGTTTTAAAGCTGATGAAGTTACAAACCAGAGCCACAAAAAATGTCCAAATATTGTACAGAAAGGGTTGATGTGGAAGACTTGAGAAGTAGTATCTATTTAGACTATCAGAATTAAGATTGGAAGGTGACCTGAGTATCCAACAGTACCACAGGACATTAAAGGACTTTTTCTACTAGTGGAATAAGTCATAAGAAAAACCAATGGCAGGAAGGTGGAGAAAGCTGAACTCAAATACAAATTTACAAATACAAATTTAGTCACTTTTTATTATGTTTTACTTTTATTTTCACCAATACGAACGATTAATGACCAGAACAAAACTACCAAGAAAAGTAATGAGGACATCAGGGTAAGCACTGACTAAACACATCTGTTGTGCCTGGCATGCAAAAGGAAAATAAATAAATAAATAAATAAATAAATACAACAAACAAACAAGAAGTTTAATTAGGCAGTATCTTTATCAACTTAACTCAGCCAGGATCTATTAACAACAAATCATATAATGCAGCTCATATGTCTTTTTTCAATCGTTTCTGAGTTTTGAAGTTTCTGTGCCCCAAAGCAATGCTGAGGCCAGACTGTTTTTCTGCTAGAACAAGGAAGGAGCTAGAGGAAAGAGTCAGCTGTAGGGCTCCCTGAATCCTACTTCATAGGAAAAAGAAATAATTTCATGAAGTATAGAATCACCTTTGTAGGAAGTGCTAGCAATTATTTTGGCCAACTGGCCTCTGTCTGCAGTTAGTTGCCGAAGAGATAACATTTCAATTTTTAGCAGAAGCTGAACCATTCTTGCTCCCTGACATTGAGCTCATTACTGGGCTATATAAGTAGAGATATAATGACTTGTCATATACCAGAGATCAGATTAGATGATCTAACAGTTCCTTTTGGTTTTACTTTTTATGAGTCCTTCACAATCCTCTTTGCATGCTGCTTCATTGGTCCCTGGAATCACATGCTAGTGCTCCTGTTCCCAGCTTTTTATGACAGTGACCTTTATAAACAGGAGTTCTTGAATAATTTAATGGGAAGGGGGAAAAGTGTGAAAGCAATCTGAAGTGAGGTAAATGAGCAAGAGAAAGAAGAAAGCTTCAGAAATGTTAGGACATTTTAAACCTATTTACAGAGCGTAATAGTCTGCCTGCACATAGAGACACCAGATTTAAAACAGCTGTTTTCTTTCTTGAAGAAAAGGAATCAGCAGAATTGTGTGGTATTGCTCTTAATATAGCATCTCTTAGGAAAGTTCAATATTTTTACTCCTGCTGCTCTCATTTCCTTAAATTCCAGGCATATGTATGTTTCAGATGACTACATCAATTCTTAAATTATATTTAATAGTCAATATTTTTGACTAAACAGTGTCTTTCGGGCTTTGTCTGTTGTGAGAAGTGATGGTGTATTCTAGGAATACTTTGTAGGCTTCCTCAGTTATTCTTGAAATTCTTTAAAGGGTGTGACATTTTTCCCCAGGTGTAATAAAGTAACTTTGCTGACTGATGTGTGACCCAATAGAGCTTCTGTTCTATCTATTTGTTATTTCCAATATGTTTATCCTTAAAGGGAATGTTACTGCAGAAATCCCTGCTCATCTCTATGCAACAAAGATTTTATATATTGTTTATGGTATTGTGGAAATGGAGAGGCTTCCTGCAGTTGTGCTTGATGTAGCCTGTAGCTGCAGAAACACCAACCAACATTGACTGACATTGACTGGACTTAACTTGACTGGTTTTATGCTGTTTTCTCTTTTCTTTCTCTCTCTCTCTTTCTCTCTCTCTCTCTCTCTTTTTTTTTTTTTTTTTTTTTTTTTTTTTTTTTTTTTTTCCCTCCAGGGAGTGTTAGCACTGAAAAAGATCACTTTAAACAAACACACTTTCGTTTTACTTTCCAGAGTAACATGAAAATATATATGTGTGTGTGTGTGTGTATATATATATATATACATATATATATATACACATATATATATATTTATACATATATATATATATACATATATATATACACATACATATATATATATACATATATATGTATATATATTCTTTTGGTTCTGGCCAGAACGTTTTGAGCCAACATTACCTCGATGCATTCTAAATAACTGCACTATCTGGTGAGTTATTTAATTTTTTGCTGCAAGTGAAGTTGAGATGGCTTATTTCCATAGAGAAACCTTGCATATCTTAATGACTCTTAAAATCATTTTCATTCCCAGATGAGAATATTAATTATACTGTTGTGCTTTCTAAATTTTAGTCAGATATATCTATGTATTTGTCTTTTGTTAGTGCAACAATTTTAGTACTGTGAACAAAAATGAAACGGAAGCTTCTACTAAGAACTGCCTTGTAGTATAAATGTCTCTATGATAATAAGTCAAAATGGATGTAAACACAAACTTTCAGGAAAAAAAAAAGGTTTAACTTTCTTTGATTTCAGTGACACATAGATGCCTTAATGCTTTTGGAAGTCTGTATTATCATTATTTTGATTTTCCCCATTAAGAAGAATAACAGATCAAGAATAATTTATCCTCTCTGAATAACAGGATACATGAAAAATTAATCCCTGATAGATACACATTGGGTTTCAGATCTATAGACAACAAGGGTGATTAAATCTTTCTAATATATTTTGTTAGATTGGTTGTAATGTAATAATAACATAAAGAGACATTAATTTAGATAATAAAGTGGGCACAGAAAGCTGTAATTATTTCATATTTTATATCTGAAGTGGAAAGATATGAAATATGTAAATATAGTCCAGCATTTTAAATGAAAACACGTGCATTTCCTTGTAGCTATGGACTAGGTATATTTTTCATGTAGCTTGGCGGTTGCATATTCCAAAAATCTTTGTACAAATATTTATAAACATGAATATATTTTCATATCATGTGGGCTTAATGTTGACTTAAGAAAAATCCAGTTCCAGCCCAAGGTTTTTGACTCTTACTACACCCTGTTTAGCAAAGATATACTACAACCACTGTGGGCCAACAAAGAGAAACTTTAGTGTTAGCAAAAACCTAACCTTCTTTGAATATAATACTAAATCAATATTTGTGCCTCTGCACTCCTTCCTATTCCATACCTTCTGACTGGTAATTATTTAATTTCAAATATATCTGAGTTCTGTTACCCAATGATTAGGGAGCAAATGAAAGGGAGGGCTAGTGAATCAATTGTGCGTGTGTGTGTGTGTGTGTGTGTGTGCATACATGCATACATACATGTATATATATATAAAGAACTTTAACTAGATTTTCTAAGAATAACAGGATTAAAATTCAGTGTGTAAAACTTGACCCCAAAATGGCAGATTCTCTTATTCAGTGTGAGCCAGATAATTGGCTCTGTCTGGGTTATTCTATTATGTACCGAAGAACACCTTTTATCAAAAAAAAAAAAAAGAATCACCAAGAAATTGGGTTGAACCTTCACCTTCTCCCCTAACTATTACAAAGCAAATAGAGAAGCTGGATAAAGAACTTATAATATGAAGAGTGAAATCGAATAAAGGGTAAAAGGAACAAAAATAAAAAGTCAAAAGAATAACAACGAAATAAAAGTACAACTACATGATATTATCTTTGCTGTAGGTGGCAACTGACCAATTAATATCTTTCTGAATATGTTTTTAAAAATTGATGGCAAATTGATTAAGGACTGGATTCTATTTCATTTCTCACACCAAAAAGATGGTGGATTTGGTTTGAAAGTTAGCTACTGTTTAGTTTTTTAAACAACATGACAGAACCTGGCCTAAGGTCTACCTTTGAAAAGTAGACAGTATGTACAAGAAAACCATCATATTAAGTAGATCTGCCATTTTAACAATATTCTGTAGCACACATATTAAGTCTTCCGTCAAACCACATTCTGCTCATCTTTCCACCTGGTGACAAAATGCTACTTTTTCCTCTTTCACTTCTACTTTAGCATTACAGTAAACTGCACTGTGGCCTCAGACACTAAGAAGTCAAACTGGGGTATATTAAGCTGGACTGTAAATGAAGATGAATGCATGTCTCAGCAGAAGGATCAGCCATAGGAGACAAATTAAAGATTGCTTTTCCTTTTCTTGGCAGAAGATTCTGCTCTCTGATTTCACAAAGGACCTTATAGATGGAATCTTGTAACATAAAACTAGAGAAATATGGTAAATCAAGCCCGTGGAGTACCACCTCACTTTTCCTCACATAAGGGTCACTTGTACTTGTATCTTCAATGCACTTAATAAGCAAGGCAAAGTCTGGTCTTTAATAAGTATTAATATTTACCATATATACTGTGTACTTACCATATATATTTATCATATTTACCAATATTTACCATATGCATTCACAATATGTATATATAGTAAATATATACATATATACTATATACATACATATATATCTGTGTGACATGGATAGGCTATGTTATGCAGGATATCAGATTAATGGCTAAACAGAACTGCTGTAAGTTTGAAACGCAATTCAGAAATGATATTTTACAGTTATCTTTATTTCTATTAAAGAAATTTTTATTTTATTTATTTATTTATTTATTTATTTTGTCACTAACGCACCATTTTTATGTAGAAATTCATCTAAGTACATGCTTTGGACTGCTTCTGTTATAACAAAAAAGGCAAGCAACCAACCAAACATAACCCCCCACACACACTATTTAATGTTTGGGGGAAAAAAAAAAAAAAAAAAAAAAAAAAAAAAGATACAAAGGGGAACTTTGTCTTACTTTCATTAGGATAAGAGGTATTTTACATTTTGCTAAAGTCACAATTTTGTACTTTGCTCAAGTTAAAGAGTGATTAAAGAACAGACATCTTGGTAAACTATCCCTGAGGTTCTCTCATCTTATGATGTTTCATCCCTTGGAAACCTTTGAGAATGTTTTCAGTTGTTATTTGATGTTTTGCCATCTATTTTACATGAAAAAATTGATTTTTGTTTCATTCAGTTTTGGTGATAGTGTTTAGTTTTTAGAAATAATTAAAAGCAAGTATTTAGAAGAATTTGAGAGAGATTATATAAACGATGAACAGCCAGTATTTAAAAATGTATGCCTAATTTTACTGATCTATGTGTATTCCTTTCCCTTACAGTGTTCTGCTTTAAACATGAGTTTGTATGACTTTCTAAACCTATGTTTCAAATAGTATTGCTTAATGTTTTAAAAGCTGTGTCAATGTTTTTATTGTCACCTTTAATAGTTTATTCCTTTTTCAGACCTACTTTTATCTTAATAGTCATTAATAATAAAAATAAAATGTTAACTCTGTATTAAATAAAATTATCATACAAGTTGATAGAAATGCAGAATTATTTTCTTTCTACATTTTGTCTAGTCTAGTAGATAGTCCAACCTTCTTATTTAGTGTATCAATTTAATAATTTTCCTCTATTGTGTTATATATATGAAATATGCACTATATTGATGATGAAGCATGTATCAGATTTCAGCACTATAACAATTTTTATAGATTGAATCTGTGTGTGTCAAGTAGGAAAATACATTGTAATCGAGGAAACAAACCCATTTTTGGTATTCCCAGACAGCACATGAAAATTAATAAGGATCATCAGTCATGTCATAAGAATCCATATTCATCTGATCAATATAATACAATTCCATTTGTTGTCATGTATTTCTGGTTTTGTCTGTTATCTTTTGAGTTAAATTGTCAGGACTGGGGTTTGGAGTAGTTTGTACATGAAAAGAAAAAAATATATTTCATGGCTGAAATATATTGCTATATGGTCTAGTTTTGAATAAATCATTCTTTATACACTACATTCATACTAATAGTTAGTATTTCATTGGCTGTTTGCCTGATCAATATTTTGGCATCTGGCCTTTATTACAAAATATCTTGGTTGGATAAAATGTTTATGTTTTGATGTACATGGCCTTTGGTAACTAAACATGGATGAGATTGAAATAGTATGGATTGAAGAGCATTTTTTTTTTTGCCATAAATTTCTACATTTTTAATGCTGCTGAATATTGGACTGATTTTTATAAATCTTAGTTATAATTATTTAGAAACCTGAAAAGCAAATTATATAAAAATTAAAAAAAAATAAATAAAAATAGCACATTTTTATTTCTGTTTTGTTTGGGTGTTTGGTTGAGTTTATTTGTTTGTTTGTTTGTTTGTTTGTTTGTGAGAAAGGAACAAAATATGGTTTTAATTCAGCGGTTAGTTGAGCTGGACAAGTTTTCTGTTTTGTTTTGTGTATACAACATAGCGTACCTATTTGTTTGTAGCTGGACAGGTAACTGGATAGACAAGAAGTTTCCTAAGCTAGAGCCTGTAACAGACTCACAAATCTCACCTCCAGTATTGTGTGCAACTTTGAGCTCCACAATGTAAGAATATAAAAATATTAGAATGTATCCAAAAGAAAGCAGATAAAATGATGAAAAATACAGAAGATATGAGTGGCTGAGGATGCTTGGTTTGTTCAGCTTAGAGAAGTGTAGCACAGCCATGGTTACAAGCAGCAACCTCAAATTGTGTAAGAACTACCTGGGTATAACATGAAGATAAAAAAGCAGCACAGTACATGTAGAATGAGACTGAAACAGAAACTGAGGACAGAAATAAATGGCATTGTAGCTGTTTTTACCTAAGACCAAAGAAAAACTTCACATTGTTCATATTGTGGTAGAGAATCAATTAGTTGTTCATTTAAGGTCTAAAACTGGAGGATGTCACTATGTTATTACAAGAAAAAGCAATTTATGACATGAACTGAATAAAATCTTATGAAGTAACAAAATAGAAACTATCCATACTTTCTGCTTCAGTGCCAATGTTCACCATGTAGTTTAGACTGTGGTTTAGAAGAGTAGGGTCATAGAAAGGGATCTACAGCCTTTCTCCCTCTCTCTCTCTCTCTCTTCTTCTTTTCTTCTTTTCATTTCTTCTACTTTTTTTTTTTTTTTTTTTTTTCCTTCCTTTATTTCCAGGTGAGATTGCCCTCTTTGTTTGGTTATGTGGCTTTGACATAGGGGATGTCTCCTGGGCAATTCTGTTTTTTATTTTTGGTGAGGTGACAAACAAAGTACACTTGGAAGAACTGGGCTCCACGCAATAAAAATATGCAGTTAAATGTAACAGTGTTGCAAAATAAATGCTTAATTACAATTTTTCACAGACTGAGGAATCAACCCGGAGAAGGAATGTAAGCAGCTAGTTAACGTCCTCTTCAGTTCGTATCACTCCACTACAGTGAGAATCTGGATTGGCATCGCACACCTGTGATCACCTAAATAGCCACTGGATGTCACTGATGATCCACACAAATTCAGCTTAACCCTTTAAGCACGTTCTTGTAATGCATGGAAGAGTCAGAAAAGAGCGCTCCCATGACCTTGGGGATTTGAATTGCCCACCATCGACATCTTCAACAACAAATTAATATGAAACTCTCTATAAGCATCAAGTATTTGATCAACAACAAGGCAAGGAATGAGTTAAGATACTTCACAATATTATTTAAATTCATATTCTAATGTGTTGGCTCGAAAAAAAAAAAAAAAAAGCGTATGACTCAAAAAAAAATCATATCAAGCCATATATGTTCCAATACATATCCATGTATCTGGAGGGACATTTCTCTTTAACAGTGACCTGTATTCCTTTTACAGTGGATGGTCTGTGCAAGATGGGAGGAAATTTGTGGATTCTTGTTTAAATGTTTCAACAACTACAGGATCTTTCTGAAAGGCTGCAGAAATTCCTTCTTTTATCTGGGAATCCCAAATTAACTTAGGTGTTTTATGAGAAATAAATCATTTTCCTTGCATGTTGCTGGTAACTGAAATTGCCAAACCCAACCTTTAGGAGAGAAGAAGTAGATAGCCATCTACCATAGCACACACAGTAGTGGAATGAGAACATCAAACACAAAACATCTATAATCACCAGCAAGTGTTGTTTGTTCTTATAAGAGGCAGATTCACAATAGTGATGAATTAGTTCTTTCCATCCTTTACCAGTGAGTATATTAAGAGGAGAGGAATATCTAGGCTAAAAAGAAGCTGGTTTATTTTTATTTATGTTATTTATTTATTTTTATGTTATTTATTTATTTTTGTGTCATTGCAATCTGGACTTAAATGCTTTTTAGTTTTTATTCTTGATAGAAACTTTTTTGCTCCTTCAAGCAGCTGTCATCTCCTTGAGAAATCCATGCATCAATTAGCTTTTTTTTTTTTTTTTTTTTTTTTCCCTCTCTCTAACATTTCAACTTAATGCTTTACTTATTGCCTGATGCCAATGTCTCCTTTTGTTAGTGGATGGTACTGAGATACAGATCAGAGCTTTTAGAGACTCCTTTGCAGATAGAATAAGATACATCACAATGAGCTCTCTTCACTGATACAGTTTTAGATAGCTCATTAGCTATATGCTGTGAAGCCAATTGAGTCTTTAAAAAAAACATAGTATACTCTCCAGATAAAAGTGTATTTAACTGCCCTGTTACAATTTAAAAATGATGTAAAATGTGTCAAGCTGATAGTAATTTGTCTGTATAAGCAACTCAGAAGCTAGTAGATAGTAGTCTAGGAAATGAATATTGTTTGAGAGGAGAAAAAAAGATGTTGTTTAAAAATCTTAGTGGTTCCACACAGTAACTTTTGGTCAGCTCCATCAGCTCCATTGTATTTGACTTTAAACAATACCTTAAGCTAGGGAAGAAGGTAAGCCAGCCTCCAAACTATGCTACAATACAAACAAACAAAAAACAAAACACCTAGCCCATGAGTTGTTTCAGTTCACAATGAAGTGAAATACGCCTCCATGGAGATAAGTTATTCCTTGAAGTACATGCTTCAATAATATTAACATTAACTAAGTAACTAACTAAATTCCTACTATGGATTATAAAATTATCTTGCCTTTAAAGAATATATCTTCATGGCTCTTTCTAGCAGGTGTTTTCCAAGCAATGTGTTCTTTGGTGGTAACTATCTACTAATGAGAAGTGAAAACTCCATCCATTACCTTGAGAGGAATAGTTGTATTGTTCCTTCATGACTGAAATAGTGTAGAGGCACCTGTTTTGAGAGGATTTTCATTTGTTAGCTCTTGTACCAAAGCGGCACTTTACCACCCAGGGATGTAAAACCTGATGTAGGTTGAATGGGGCATGAAAATTATGGGAGATACTCTTATCCCACAAGTCTTCTATATTTGAGCTAGCTACCTAAGATATTTCCTTCTGTTTTGTTCAGAGGAAAAAGAAGAGCTCTTTGAGAGGTGGTTCAGATTTTCATAAAGCCATGTCCATTCTGCAAAGCATTACAGCAAGGGTGTTAAAAGAGTTAACACTCCTGTCCTGATGTCCATGTTGTATGTTTCACATTGGATTTTGTTTCACAGCTGCTCTAGTTTGGTCCCACTGACTGACTTTTCATTAGCAATTGGAACACACAAGGGATATATTTTTGGAGTACATCTCATAGTTTGTCTTTCTCTAAAAGGAATTTGAGTGCTCAGAGGCAGCTTCATGATGAAAATCAAAGCACAGAAAATAACGACTTTTCAGGCTATACTCTTTATCATTCTGTCCTAAAAGGATCTAAAATGCTAATGTGGACGCACTATAAGAGTAAAATAAGCCTCTATGGAGATTGTACAGTTAGTACAGCCGGTGAATATATAGGCCTTCTTATTTCTATTTTAATCTATTAAATATGAATATTGTTATACACATTTAGAGTACAATTCAGAAGACACTCTATCTTAGATTCTTAGATTACTATTTTTTTCTTCTTCAGTTTCAGAAATTAGGACCAAAGATAAAGGAGGTAGGATTTCACTTACTTTCTGTCAATGACTTATTTAATGATGGCAGGTAAGAAATCTAGAAGATGAGAAACTGGAAATTAGAATTTTATTTTGTCTTCCAGGGAGCATTCCTAGAAAACATTTCCTTTTCCCCTGTATTTTGTATCGTAGGCTTTGATGCTGCCAGATACAGTCAAACGCATGACATTATATTGAAAAACAATTATGATTTTGAAAAACTGTGAGAGATCCACACATGATTTTAAAAAACAACAACAAAAAATAAATTTCTGAAACTGAAATTCTTGTTCATGTGTTTCTGTTTATTTGTTTGTTTTGTTTTTCCCCACAGCAAATATTTGTAGATTAACTGCCAATGTGTGTGTCAAAAAATTACTGTACATAGATGAGAAAGTATATGAATAGAGAAAATGAAACTACAGAAATAGAATGAGCATTACAAACTGTGGTGACAGATTTATTAAACTGAGACCAGAGAAACTGAGACCAGAAAGAAAAATGTTTCAGAGAACATTTTAAAATATCTGGGCAATTGGTGATTCTTTTCAGGGGGTGGTTAGTACTAAATAGAAAATACACACACACACACACAAAAAAAAAAAAAAAAAAAAAAAAAAGTGCAGCAGGAAGTGCAACTTGGGTCTTGAGACTTTCCTCCTTGGTGAAGTCTTCATGCACGTGCTTGTTCTGTTCAGTGATTTCCTGTAGAGGTGAGGTCTGAATTTTCTCAGTCAGCGGAAGAGTCTGAACTTAGTGCTCCATGAGTTTATGCACAAGCTGCTGAACTGTCACATGTAAGAGAGGGATGGTGAGAGCTCCTTTATCACCTTGTTAGAGGACAGAATCATTTGCTCTATGTTAACCTCTAGGAGAAGGTACAGGGTCACTCAGCAAATGGTCATGAGAATGGAAGTAAATCCTTTTAAATCCAAAATTTAAGGATTTAAACATGCCCTCTCACTGGAGTTTTCTTCTTCTCATCTCTGATCTCTCTACACACCTATGCTACTTTTTGTGAAGATAATTTTGAGGGACCTAGCTCCCTCCATCAAAGTCTGTGGAACCCAGCTCTCTAAAACTGCATAAAGAGTTCTATTACCAGTGGTCAGCTATCTTACCTGCTGTGTAGGTTTACTCTGTTACATTGAATGTAGAAACTCAGGGCTAAAAAGTGATTTATTTGGATTTTTTTTTCTATGTTTTTTTCCCTGTCAGGTCTGCTTTTGACTATATTCATATTTGATGCCTGGTTTTCAAAATGCAACACTTTATAGAGTACTTTATTTTGTGTGTAATTGAGTCTGCTACAGTTAACAGCGAGGGTTGAATCCGATATATTTTAAGAGGTAAAAGCTCAGAATTTTCAAAAGTTATCTGCAGTGATTTGAGTAGTAAAATTTCTACTGACCTCGCCTATTGCCAAATTAGGAGAACACCAAGCCCCTCTGATAATCTCACACTGAAGGTGACAGAGTTCTACAATTTTTAATACTTAGTGATGCATTATTATGTGGTCTAACATTAGAAATTTGGAACAGCACAGAAAGAAGCATGCAATTGTTTTGCCAGATTAGTCAAAGGACATAAAACACAGTCCTTTTAATGCTTTTATATCACTTTTTAATGCTTTTATATCACTTTTTAAATGCTTTTAATGCACAGTCCATTTTAATGCTTTTATATCAGGTTTATACTGGCTATGGGAAGACAGAAGTCTTTTCATCCAGAATAAAGCCTTCCAGCAAGTATTCAAATCTTCTAAACAAATGTAAAATGGCAAAGTGGGTCTGTACTCACAGAGATGATGGAGTGAGGGAGAAGCATTTTCTGTCATGCAGCTGCAACATTTTTGGTCCAGTACCAGCTACCTTAAAGACGAGTTGGCTACACCATTCAGTCACAGCCTGAGTGTCTCAGACTTTGCCAGCATAATATTTAGTATGTGGATACAAGTGTCTTTGTGAGCTTTGTGTGGGTCAGATGGGATCCAGCTGTAATCTTGAAATTTTACAGCTTCTGCTGGCCTGGTGTTGGTTATGAGCTACCAGATCCTGCTAGGGAATTTATTATGTTATTTTAAGCTCAGGCTCATGTTAACATACTGTATGTTGTCTGACTAGATTATAACACTTATATTTGTTTGGGGGAAAAAAAAAAGAAAAAAAAAGAAAAAAAAAAAGAAAAAAAAAAGAAAAAAAAAACTTGCATGTTACTGCAAAATACTGGACAAATATGCCTTTAGACAAAAACAGTATCAGATGTGAAGATATTTTTTGTGGGTCACCTCTTTGAGAGGACAAAATCCCATAGTGCCAGAGTACATTGCACTGGCCTGGATAAGTTTTGAGCATTGTCACTTGCTTAAGCTAGTGAAAAACAACACGTGTGCCTAAATTCATGTGGCTGATCAAGAACTCATTTATCTATTTGCATGCGACATTTTGCACTTGCACACAAGGGAAAACAGGACCAAGTTCCCTTCAAGTAACTCTTTGTGGAAGCTGGTACAAGTAGGACAAACCAGGGCCAAAGTGAGTGCTAAAGTGAATCTAAATCAATAGCCACAGAATGTTAACTTCTGACTGCCACAAAGACTGCTTTTCTCAGGTTACAATCAGGACCCCAGGTGCCTATGCTGTAGACTACTGTGTTCTCCACTTACCATGGCGCTGTTCACAGAACTGCTCTGTGTACCCCTGACAGAGATCAACCTCCCAGTGGCAGTTGTTCCCTTCTACACAGTCCTGAAGCAAGTGTTTTAAAGATGATGCTAGGAGCTAAAAAGAGTAGTAACAGAATTTCTGTTTCAAATAAAATATACTAATTTGTTTAACCTGGAAATTTAAAGGTGTCTCAGGGTGTTGAGCTGTCCTAGGTTTACTGAAAGGCATCTGCTTTAGGGAGCCTTTGACAGTCCTACCTTTAGCTGAAGTGTCACTCTTTCTTTATTTATATCTCAGTACAGTCAAACTGGCCATGTAACTAGCCAGAGTGGCTTCACGTATGTCTTTAATCTTCGCCTTCCCCTGTATTATTAATTGCATTCAGTTATTGTCACATTTTCTCATAATTTAGAGCAATGTTTTCCAATAAATGATTCTAGTAAAGACATAGCTTCCTCTCCCTAAAATACTTTTGCCAGTAAAAGATATACTGATTTTTATAAGCATAGCATATCTCTGTTGTTAGATTTCTTCCATCAGGTATTGCTAACTGTAAACAGAAATGAAGTCTACTTTTAGCTGGCATTTATTTCTAAACCTTGGCCTTGACTTGGATGCTGACCAATACATACATTCCTCTGGACCTGCGTGCAGTCTTACTAACTTTATTGTGAAACTCTTCAAATAATTGGCATGTAAAACCTATTGACTGTATAAGTGGGGTCTACTAAGTGCTCTGTCATCCCCTGAGAGAGAAAGAGCAGCTTCACTAGGCTGTGATTCCTAATTTATCCATATAATTAAGCTCATTAGACTGAATTTAAACTCTGTGAATATCCTCCATATCTCTTCATGTATTTTTAACAGTGCCTAACATAACTATCTAGATCATCATGAAGGTTTCTGGTATTCTAATAGGAATACTGAAGAATAAATATCTCTATTTATCAGTCATAAGTTATCTTCTTTTATGAAACAAGCTTCTTACTATTAGGGAAAGCAGCATCTCTGACATGAAATCATTCACTGTTATTCAGTAGTTCTCTTTGTTTTCTCCTATCTCACCTGAAATTGTCTTTTAACCTTTAACAACTCATAAAGCAAGTGCAGCTCAGTCCAGAATTTTTTTTTTCTGTCCCTCTTCATAAGGATTCTGCATACTTCCATGTATATTACACAACTGTAAGGACCTCTTGATGAGGACATGGAGGTGAAAGAACAATAGCTTTACAGAATGTATTTAAATTGTAAGTTGCAACTGTCTTCAGCAGCACAGAGGGAAGTTCAAAAGCCCAGACATTGTAGGATGTTCCATCACCATTGCAGGACATTGGCCATATGAACAAACTTAAACACTTCGGACAGACTTTCTAAAGTCTCCCTGCATGGAAGGATGTCACAATAGGAACCATCAAGCAGGAGAACTTTGTCCTCCAAGATTAAAGATCTTTCTGTTCCTCAACATAAGTTTGTGATGATTTGAGTAATAATTTTGACAATTTTTTTCAAATAAATAATATTTGAACTTCAAAAATAAAATGTTCTGTGGGTAATTCTGTACTTGAGTTGCACAAGCGAGAACCAGTAGGCCATTTCTGATCTTTCTGTTTGTGTTTTCTGTGATCATAAGTGATTAGTGTGAACCCCCTATTGTATCTTAGTGGAAGAAATGATTTGGAAATTTACAGCTTTGCAGTTCTAAGAGATGCTGTGCAGTTGCAAGGGACACTTCATCACCGTATCTCTAACAAGAGGCCTGTACCTTGGAAATAACAAGAAAAAATTCCCAAATCTTTTTCAACTATTTTTTTTCATGTTGGTTACTTTTTCAGATGATCTTGTCTATAACTAGTCAATGCCTGCATGCCTTCTTGTCTATATGAATAATTCCAACAATTGTAAAAGATTGTTTGACTGGGAAATTCAATAGCTCTTAAACATTCTGTTACAGTATGGTCATATATCACGTGGATACTATTCTAAATCTTCTGGGTTTATGTGTGTTTCCTTTTTACCTGATGACATTTATGCCTAACTTTTATATCTATTTATAAATCTCTCTTTTTAGGCTTCTTCTAATAATATTAACCCTAGAAGTCAGTCATTTCTTGATTATTATTTTTTTTTGAAAAATTTTGCTCTCTGCATATTTGAAATTTCAATTTCACATATTGCTCACTGCTGCACTTCATTTATACCATGACAAGGCAGCTTTGCTTTGTTTCTCTAATATTTACAAAATAATCTCTCAGTAAAATGTTCTACAAGGATAAATTAGTCACATGCATGATTTAAAAATAAATAAGATGAATTCAGAACTCAGGGAAAGTTCAGAAAAGGTGCCAAGTTGACAGCCTTCCAGACTCCAGTCCTGTGTTTATTTACAGGGTGACAATAGTAATGGAAGCCTCTCCCCCTCTAATTCCTTGAAAATTGTGTCTTATAGCAGTTTCACTGTAACATCCCCCACATTCATTAAATCACTGGCATCTCAACTAGGGTTTGCAACAGAGTTGTTGTTGCTGCTGGTGTTATGTAACATGGAAAATTGTGTACCAGCAAATTGATTGAGAACACCAACTTGTTTGCAAATTTATATTTTTATAAATTTGTGTGCATCATGTTTCACTCATAAGACAAGAGTGAAATGTACAGGCCTTGTAGTGGCTTTAACTCCATGAATACTGTGTTGTAAATAACAGTCTAGTAATAAAATTATTATGGTAAAATATCACAGGCTGTGTAAAACACTAAGGTATGAAATATTGTGGAATGGCATTTCACTGCTGAAGCAAAAACTCTCTACATTTGTCATACTCAGTAAGGGAGTTGATATCCAAACTTATCTTAAATTTTCAGACTTCTTGAATATACCCACACCTTCCATAATCACAATAGAATAATAATATAATAAATCAGTTTTATGAGTCCTGTCTCTATTAAATCACATGAATAGTAATTAAATTGTGCAATGAAGGAGCCACTGAATTCAATTTCAGCAAAAATCATCTTCTTGTCCTCTTTCAGGAAAAAAGATTAGGTTTAGAGGTGAGCAGTAAATGGAGAGAGATAAAAAGGAAGGGTGCTCCTCACGCTGTTTTTCAACTATGTTATTCATTATTTGGCATAGAAAGAAGTTTACAGTGCTAGAAGTGGACAAAGTAGGGGTAATTGAAAACTAATATTTGTAATCTAGAATCTGAAAAAGAAATGGGGGGGGGAGGGTGCAGGAGAATCTCTCTTTTGGTAATTAGCTGTAGGATTGTAATATGATGATTATTGTAGATACCCATGTGAGTCAACATGAGCTGAGATCCTCACATTTTAAATGAGACATTCTCCTTCCATTCAGCTTATATCTCCATCCTTATTAAACACATTTCTTCCACCTCATCTCACAACATGCTGAAGAGGTGTGCAAGACACTTGAAAGCATTGGCACCAGTTGGTGCCCCAACTGGCAATCTCAGAAAACACTCCAAGAAAGGAGACTGAAGGACTTCCCAGGTCAGCTTAGAGGCACCTTGGGCAAACATGGAAATTTTACAGTGCTCTTGCCTGTGTTTACATCCTTACCAGCATTGTCAGGCTACCACTTCTAATGAGCACCAATTATTCCTTTCTGAATAATTGTTTTAACAAAAAGTACCAAGTTTCTTCCCTGTTTGAGCTGTAAATACAATTGAAATTAAATCCTTTTACACATGCATGTATCCACTTGTGTTCAGTGCTATGTTAAAAAAACAAGCCTTTATAGGAACAAATTTAACTCTAAAAAGTTTGTCAGCAAACCTAAGCCTATGTGGGCTATCCTACAAATGTTAAAGTTTGAAGAGGAGAAATCTGAATACTATGGAGGTGCCATTTCAGTTGCAAGTAAATTTACTTAGTTAGTTAGTTAGTTTTCCAAACAGATATTTTAAATGACTGTAGCGTAAGGGCTTTTGTTTCATTTGATAGATATATGCTTTTCATTATTTTATTGCTACTTCTTCACCTATACATACAGAATTAGTTTATTTCAGCAGTTGATAACAGGGACACTGAGCAGTAGCATGACCTCCTCTTCAGCAGAAAGAAGGGATTTTCTTTAGTCTGAAGACAACAAACAACATCTTTCCTGACCTTGTGCCATAGGTCCATATGTCAGTTTTCATTTGCTTCCAAAATGAGGTTTATTCATTTTTCAGTCTGACTTCTGACACTTTTAGTGGTCTGTATAAACAATAGAGAAGAACTTTATACTTAAGGAATGATTTTAATACCTTATCTTCCTGATCCATTTCCATTAAGGTGACTAAAAATCTAAAGTCTCAAGTAATACTTTACTGTAGCTTTATTGAAAAACCAAACCAAACAAAAACATATTTTATGTATTTATTTTTTCTCACTATGTTCTTCCTGTACTACAGTCATTTGGCACCATTCTGGGATCAGCTGGGCCATTTTCAGAAAGGTACTTCTGTTGTGTTTAATTGCTACAGTCAGAAACTCAGTTGCTCACAGGACCAAGGATATATCTTGCTACATCCCAGTATTTGCTGGGTAGTATTCTGGGTGTATTCCATCCCCCCTCCCCATTTAGGAGTGGAGATGTCCTCACAGTTTGGACATATAGACTATAAAATATTTCCAGTCTCTGAGATGAACAATGTTTGTCTTAAACTTTGATGCACCTCTCTGCCTAAAGCACCCAGTTGACTTAATCTAAGTATATAAGTATGAAAGTTGTGTACTTAAAGGCTTTGTCAAGTGAGGTTCCACATCCTAAATTATTTGGTATTTAAGGTCTAGTTCAAAATCAAAACAGAAATATCTGTATGGTTTCGTTACTTTATCGTAATTTACTGATGCTCAGGTTCCCAAGTCTCCTAGATATTCTCACCAGCATACTGAAATTGAATTAATCAGCTCTTATAGGTTTCTCCAAAATTTGTATTAACAAATACAAGTTCTAAAACTCATTTCAGTGGGAGTGCTGAAGGGCAGGCACTTGATAAGGGTTCATACACAGGTTCATACACATACTCATTCTATTTGAAGTGTGCAAAGGGGGAGCTTCAAAGTTTGAGTTATGAAAGCTAATATAGCTGAATGTTCATATGTTAAAAGACCTGTGAAAACACTGTTTGGATATATTTCTGCAGATCCTTCAGTATTGTCATTTATGAGGGAGAGGTACAGAACTAATTTTGAATTCAACTTCAGAATACTCTTGAGTCTCAAACAGTAACTCCAAATTAATGGATCGCTACCTTAGCTAGCACATCTGAGATGAAAAGACCAGTCCAAACTCAGTTGCAGAGGTGAAGATCCCAACTGGAAGTGGAGTCATGGCTCAGGATGTGAAATGAGAGGAAGATTGCATTAGTACAGAAACTGGAAACCTTACACTGTAAGAGAAAAGTCCAATTTTATTTTGAGAATGATAAACACTTTTGGACTTCTGTATGTTTTCTTGCCATACAGTAAACAGTTTCTGAAGTCAAAACTTCTCTTCATAACTTCTCTTTTTTTCCCCAAGGTTGGACTGTACAGAGTACATTGATGACATTGAAAAGTTATTTAAGAGAAATACATATTGTAAATATTTGATTAAAGAGTTAAGACTACGCTCTTACAAATTTTGAAAAAAGTTATTGGTAGATATTTGGTCTAACAGACTGTTGAACTTATATTGCTCAAGATAACATTTTATGATGTAGAGGTTTTTTTCTGGTTGAGGCAGTCTGGATAATTCCACTTCTTATTGAAAACCACTGAACCAAAACCACTTTATTAGTTAGTCATTTGCTGAGATGTGCAACTTGTTGTTTGACACTTAAGCCCTCTGTATAGATGTTCTTAAAGAAATTTTGCTTATCAAAAATGCTGCTATGCATCACAGGTTCTAAAAGTACTTTGACCACCTTCAAAAAATAACAGGAAAACAAGATAAAACAAGAAGTTAGTCATAATGAGTTTTCTATAATGAAGAGTAGAGACAGTCACTGGTACCTTCAACATACTTTGTGGTGATATAATTTTGGCAGGTCTTCTATTAGTGTCTACCAAAAAAAGTACAACTGTTGTGAAGCAGACTGTGTTATTAACCCTTAAAAGTTCTATAAATCAAGTTGTTATATACTAGTACAGAATGGATGAAAATTGTATCCCTTCAGTACAGCTTTCTCTGCTATTGATAAAATTGCAAGCCCTTTGGGTATTACTTAATACTGAAATAGCTTTTTTGCAAAAGAAAATAAAAAGAGATTTTTTTTTAATGTTTGGAATCATTGCTAATCTATTTTTGTTGGAAATTTTTCTGATGTCTTTTTGTTTACAAATATCAAATCCACTGGAACTTGTGAGATATGTTCGTAGAAAGAAGCAATTTGAGGTTTAAACTTTCAGCATACGGTTTTAAGTTCCCACTTCCACTTAACAAATTTGATTCTAACTGAAGAGAAATAGCTTATATTTGCTATAATAAAGGTGGTAGAGCTATTCAAATATTATTTCATCTGTATGCTTGTCATCAGTTCAATTATAAGGGCACATTTCATTCTAACAGTGGCAAGGAATAAGAAGGAATCTTCCTTTCTTTCCCCTGCTTCAGTAATAAAGTTCTTCCTCTGTTTCCTCTTGTTCCAGATTTCTAGCTTTTCACTTAAAATGTATCACTATAGGAAGAAGAGAATAGAACAGATTGTTAACTATGGTAATTATGGAACTCTCATTCCTGATTATTTCACTTTCTCATTTGTCTCAGATGTTGGAAACACTTTTCCTCATCACTTCTCTTCTAGGACTTGACATAAATTATGTCTCAGTCCCTTCTTTGTTGCATTGACTATCCTGTTGCTTCTTTCTGGTTTAGCACTTTGATGATGCCAATTTCCACCTTCAGTTTAAGGAGAGTGACTAAACAAGAGTGACTTTTTTACTCAACACCTTTGTTATTCTCCTGCTTCAAACCTCCTAATTCCTCATTCACTGAGAAGAAATAATACATTGGGTGACACCTCATGTAATACAAATAAGAGGCAGTGAATGATAAATGGCAAATAGAGGCAGCTCTTTATTATCATTTACCTTAAGGCCTCTTTTCACCAGTCTGGCAGTACAAAAGGACCTGAAATTCAGAGAAAGCGCCTCTTTTGAGGTCCCTTTCAGCCAACAGATGGGTGGAAAGTCACTCATAAATGTTTAAGTAATAGTAAACAAAAAAGAAACCTTACAAGAAAAATCATTCAAAAGACTTACAAATATGGATAAATAATATCTGAGTGTTCACTTTTGCAAAATAGATTAAGCAATTGTATTATATATCATATTTTCATGAGTAATTTCTCCCACATTTACACAACGGTCTAATTTAAGACAAAGTCTGAAGGCAAGAAAGACCAGACCTACTGTGAAAAGAATGAGGCTGCATGTCATTTGGAGATCATACTTCTATAATTACTGTGGACACTGGTATCAGTGAAGTTCTTTGAAGGGGGCTATCTACATAGAAAAAGAATCAATCTGTTATATCTTTTATACTGACTTGGGGGTCAGAGGCAATGCTATGCCAAGTTTCTCTTTAGTCAAAAATAGCAAAGGTGCAGGTGTAAGGGAATTATTTGGTATAGATCTGGTAACTGAGTTGGATGCTGCTTTAATCTGGGATCATTGGAAATGATTCCCAAGAACTACTTCTCAGCTGAACTGCCTGATAGTGCAGCTGTACTGTACTCATGGTTTCAGCCTCACCTTTTCGAGAAGACAGAAATCAAAATCAAGATTTTATTCAGCTTGGGCCACATTCAGATTTCCTGGAAATTATTATGACCTGCTTCTAAATTTGTGGGATGACAAGACCTGTGCCCCATGCTCAGAAATGATTCACTGTCACTCACTGGAACAATTTCACAATCCATTTCTTATAAAACTTAGGCAACACATTTGACAGCTTAAACGTTCAATGGGTCATCAACCCCACAACCCTTCTCTTCAAAGATTTCTGCTCCTTTTTTTTTTTTTTTTTTTTTTTTCCATTCCTTTCTTTTTAAATGGAAAAGCAATAAAAAATGTGTAAAAAAAAAAAGATCCTATACCCCTGAATCAAGGGACTCTTCCACCCTTTATTCAAAATGCTTGTGAACATTTGCTTTATTCATTAACATTTTTATATCTGTAGTCACAAAGTGTTACAAGGTACTTCTTTGAGACCCTTTTCTTCTGGATCTGTTATAACAGAAGTGACAACTCTAATAGTCCCTAAAACAAAGTAATAAGTTTATATTTGTTTACATTTAGAGATATAAACAAAATATTTTGTCATCATCATCTTGGTGACCATGCTAGCAGTTAGATTGGAGGTAGTAAGAAGGGAGACATTACAGCATATAGTAGAATTACAACTATAAAGGTTAAATTTCACTTAGCTAAATCTATCCATTAATAACTCAGATCAAGTTTTTCTCCTAAAACTAGATCAATGAATTCTATTAAATGATTTTTGTATGGTTCATAATTTTAATTCCAAAAAGGATATTATTCAAAATTTCTATCATAACGCACCTGTAATTAACAGTTGTGGAAAAAATTATGAGCCCCTAGAAAGCTGTAGTAAGCAGTTATTCATGCAAACTGAACCACTGTTTCCACAGAGCACAGAGTTCAGTCTATCCCTAAACCACCAAAGTGCAGAGAAAAGTTTCTGTCTCACTTAAGAAGTTGCCACAGGGCTGTGCCACTAGTGCAGCACACTTGATAGGAAAACTACTATACTGCAGCAATGACCTGACATTTCTCAATGACTCCGGTATTAAGAGTAGTGATCATCTAACAGCAGTATTTCCTTAACAGCTGTATCTCTTCACACATACATGTCTTAGATATAAGGGAAATATCTAGCATAAGAATGTAACAGCATTATGAAATATTTCTGATGTTTTCTCTTTCAGCTCACTCTTTGTGTTTTCTGAATGAAGTTGTCAAGGAAAATTGTAATAAGAATTCTGGTTGAGCAGTTTAATTACTTTTTAGCTGAGTCCCCTGTAGTGAAAACACTCCAGTTTCTCCTGTCTTTGACATGAGACTCTTCTGGCAACTGAAGGAGACTGGGGGAAAGGAAAAAAAGGAAAATGAATCCTCCCAAGTAATCCTGGACAAAGTAAAGCACTGCACTGTGTCTTCTTTCTCTCCCAGTTTGTGTCACAGAAAACTTGCCTCTGTTTCATGAGTGAAACATGCTGATTCAAATTGGTACTTACTGTCTCTCTTGGCAAGTTAAACATCAGCAGTGGTAATATTTTTAATTGAAACAGATTCATATGGTGCCAGTACAGTTCCTGTGGAATTCAGTTTTGCACAAGGGAATGAGAGGGATAAGCTCAACAGAGCCAGGTACAAACCAATTACAGAGGTCAAGCTGAACAATAAACCCATTCTAAATGAAATTTTTCTGAGTTAAGCATTTGGCGTACAGACCCTGTCAGTACAGTATGTTCTGCTTCTAATATTCACCTGGCAGTGTTTAGTGCCAGGGACATTGCTGTGGGCTTTTGTTCTGATCTGATATCGCAGTTCTTGTTTTCTTAAAGATTGACCACTGGTGAAGCAGTGTTGTCCTAATATCCAAAGTCAGATATGACTAAATTAGTTGTTTGCTACTTTTAGAAAGTTCTCTTTACTTTGTTTTGTAGTGCTGTGAAGCAAAAGCATCAAAACTGTAGCTTAAAAAAATAATCAAAAAAGACCTGCAGCTGAGGCAAGGACAAATTATTTCAATAGGCAAGGGATTGTTTGAGTCTATATTTCTGTTTTGAAACCTCAGTCCTTTTGCTTCAGATCTTGACATACAGCCACACTTTTTTCCAAAAGATTCAAACAGTCATACAATTAATCACATAGCCTGCATGTGTGTACACATCAGCCCCCCCAGTGGTGATTTTCAGCTGGATATTTTATTCTTTCTACTTTTATTTTTTGAGTGTAAATTAAAACAAATTCATATTTTGTGCTTTGTTTTCAAAAGCTTGCCTACACTTTTTGTTGGCTTTTGTTTTCTCCTTTTATCATTTGAGCAATGGGACATGAAATGAAGAAAAGAAAGATCAAGAAAATGATAGAAGGTTTGGAAAGTAAGATCTGTGAGTGGAGAAAAAGGTTAATAAGATAAATGGGATGTTCAATCTAAAGAAAAGAAGACTTAAAGAAAACATGATAGCTCTCTTCAGATATGTAAAGGGACAAGGGAAATTATTCTCATTAGTCACCCAGGACAGAGTAATATGCCTGAGCTGTTGCAAGGAAAATGTAGGTTAAATATTATGAAAAACTTTGTAACTATAAAAAGAGATAGACAATGAAACAAACTGCCAAAAGATGTTAGGGAGTCACTGTCTCCAAAGGTATTCAAAGTGAAATAGCTACTTATCTATTAGAGAGAGTTTGGAATCTAAAATTTAAAAGAGGTAATGTGATACAGGAGGGTTGAAATGGATGGACGACCCAGCAAAGGTCCTTTCAGACTCAAATACTTCTGTGATGCTGGGGATGAATATCTGAAGGAATGATAAACACAATAAGACGTGAAGAAGAGTGCATATAAAGTGGTGAAAAAGGCAGAAATAGATAGAGGGCTTTTAGAAATCTGTAATGTTTAATAACAAAAGAAATGAAAAGTTTAATTTCTGATTATTAGAGAAGTAAAAGAAATATCTCTTCACCACCATGAAGCCTTAATCTTGCAAACAGCTTTGAACAATTGTAAATATAGATATCTCCATAATATTTTGCAGTTGTCTAAGAAAGTACATTAAGATATTTTAAAGCTCCTTGTACATTTCAATCATGTTTTTGACTCTTTTCAGGTAAAATGGAAGGAAAAACAAAATAACATTTTTTGACAAAAGTATCACAAAACATCCAGAATTTCTTTATCTCTATATGTAAAGGGGAAATCTGGAGTGGTTCTTTTACATTAATGTCTGAAGATGAGGTATTCATTCATGATTTAGATTAAAAAAAAAAAATCTTTTTTTTTCTTTTTTTTTTTTCTTTTTTTCCAGAAGCTTAATTTTTCATAGTCATATGCCTTGTCTAGTCATTTTACATGAGTCTGAGAGAAAACAGTTTGGGAATCAAGTAATGGAAAAAATCAAACTCTGTCACCCTGCACAAGTGAAAATAGCTCCATGATGTGTAAGTCAGTGGAGATTCTCATCTGCTGTCTTTCCTGTGCACATTGCCTTTTATTGCTTGCAATTACCTCCTACAGTTTGAACTCGGGAACACTTTTTAGATAAAAATTCTTGGTTATATTATAAAATGCAAAAATGTAACCCATGTAGGTAGATCTACCAAAATACTGAATGTCAACATTGAAAACGTCTCATCAGAAGACAAAATGAGTACTGCTATTTGCTAGATTTCAAGAGCAACAGTACTAACAGCCAGCAGCTTTATGAACATAGAGGAAATGGAGAAAAGCAGATAGGGTGACAGCCAACATGTACTAGCGCAAACATGAAAACTCTTGGATCCTTTTCGAAATCCTGAGGGGAAAAAAAATTATCTTCTGTTACCTTCTAAACCAGCACCGTACTTAGCTGGGTTGATAGCTGTATAAAACTGCTTGCAGTGCTGAAGCAGAATTGGTTCAAGACTTCTGCAGGAGAGGATGTGTTTCATTATTTATTTTTTTGGTTTGGTTTGATTTGGTTTGGTTTGGTTTTAATGTGTCAATCATGTACATGTATATTGTTTCCTTCTTCTCTGAGTTATCTTCTCATTATTTCTGTGGCTGTGTTTTCAATTAAGCCAGAGTTCACAGTTTGATGGGAAAAGGGCATGTGTGCTTTTCTATGTTTGTGTATGTATAATCTTGTGTATGTATAATCAAAAAATAGGAGCCCTGGAGTCAGGAAATTGGGCACTGTGTTAGAGCTGTCTGTGCAGGGCACACAGGGCTGCTGTGCTCTACAGGGAGATTCAAACGAATGAGATAGCCTTTGGAAAACCAAGTGCAAGTACATTAAATGTAATCCAGAACTAGCATAACCCTGCAGATCCCTATTTTGATATACACATCCAGGCAGAGCCTTGTTAGTGGAGGTGTAGAGTGCTGTGGAATTACCATAGGAGGTACTCTGATTATTGTCTAAAAAACAAAATGAAACATTTTTAGGCTTCTTCATTTAGAGTCATACCTTGTTCTCTGTATAGCAATATTAATTTCAGTAGTGCCACTTGAAAATGAAGATAGTATGCATTATGAGGAGGAATGGTTCCTCCCGTCATGTGTAATAGCTATAACTATTTATTAAGCATGAGGATCATTTATGACTTCATACTTTCCATTCCCCTGAAAAAAAAAAAAAAAAAAAAAAAAAAAAAAGATTAGGATATATTTCCTATACACTTTGGCTTGGTAATGCATTTCCAAGGTTTAAATTCATTATGAGTACTGACATTTATCCAGAAATACCAAATAAGGAAAGATTGCTTCCACCTAGTAATATACTTTCATTCATATAGAAAATATCAATATGGTGATATTTGAGGACATATGAAACATTACTGCACCCTACATTCATGCTGATTAGGATGATGTGTTGAGAGAAGTGACTGACTGCTTTTATGTGTGCTGGAATCCCTGCAAATCTAGTGTGGCAGGTCTGCAGCCTTTGCTTGAACTCATGCACTGAGAAAGCAAATGAATGTTGCACCACAGGTGAGAAGGAGATGATTTTCTCCAGGATATGCATTTGCATAAGTAGACAAGTTTTTCAGGCTTCTGGTATGGTGACTGCACTATAAACCTACACTCATGTTCAGGCTGGTGATTTCTTGCACATTTAAGGCCTGAGGAATTTTTGGTTTTGCTCTTTCACTGCTGTTTCTGTGGGTTTATGGGAGCTTATTCTCTGGTTTACAGCACTTCACTATATCTTTCTGTTCCATGACTTTTCCACAGGGGGACAGCAGGAGGAAACAGGCTTTACTCTGGGCATGATTACTGACAAGGCACTGGTGGGCTGCATGCAGTAGAGTAGTTATGGCTGTATCTCACAGAATTCCTCTGCTCCCAAGCTGGGTTTCACCCCAAACTGTGGTGGATCAGTTTAGGCATAATGGCACATGTAACTGTCAGAAAAATGGATTCATATTTGTTGCCAGGACTGAGGGACACGCAAACCAACGTACAGATCCTAGTTAGCTTCTAAACATCAACACATACATAATAACAATGATTTAGTATTACATTATTTTAGCTATTTTGTTTTTGTTATTGCTCACACCTCCTATCTTGCTCTTTCTCTGACTTACTGTGTTGTCTGTCTTGGTTCCTCATTCTTTCAGTCAGGGATCCTACTCTAAGGAACCTGCTTTGGCAGGAGGGTTGGACCCAATGATCTTTCGAGGTTCCTTCCAACCCCTTCAATTCTGTGATTCTGTTATCATGCAGCGTACTTAGAATAGAAAAAAGTGTTCTTGAAATACTGATAAACACAGTAAATTAGGTGATAACATTATCCATATGCCTAATATGTAAATATTATTATTGAAATACTGTTGAAGAAAAATCCAGCTGAAGTTATATCATTGTCTATCATTTATGTTTAGTCAAATCTATCTAGAAATAAAGAAATTAGAGAATAGGTCTGTGTATTTCTTTATGGATTATTTCTGCTTGGTTAATCATCTACTCTTCCATACACATGAAGACAGAAGAAGGTGCCCATAAATGCTGATTTAGCCAAAGTATCATGACAGTCTTGCACTATCTTCTGTCTGAACTGCTCTGTGTTTCTATTAATATGGAAAGAATAATATAGAAACTAGTTTATGTTGACATGACAATGTGGTAAGCATCAGTCAGTATTCCATTGCTTAATACTTCAATGCCTGTTGCTTGATTAATGTTTCCATGATTTGTAGGTGTCTTAAAATTTGAGAATAAATAAAACTGAAAACTTTCTAATGAGCATAAATAAAACTGAAAACTTTCTAATGAGACTAAACACAAAATTAAACATCCATTAGAAAATTCAGATTTTTTTTTTTCTTATTTGAAATTATGATGCAGAAAATTAGCAAGAAATTTTTATGTTTATTTTTGGTGTTGTTTGTTTGTTTTTGTTTGTTCTTGTTCTTTCTCTTTGGTCTGGCTTTTTTTCAGTCATATTTCACAAAATCATCTTTTAATACTTTATAACTGCGAAATTTTTCAGCAACAAGGTCAGTGATGCAATACTATTAGTTGATACCCAAAGGAGATCATTCATTAATTTCTGGCTGTCAGATTTTTCTTATTATTAATAAAGGCAATTTATACGTATTTTTTTTTCTAGACAAACATAATTGAAATTTTTAATGTAATTTATATCTTTGAAATTTAATCCTGTGAAAAACTACAATCAATTCCCACTTCCCCACTAAAGTAATGAAAATAACACTTAGGGAGGATCCTGTGAGGAGGAAAGGCTAGCAATCTTTTCAGACAAGTAGGTTTAAGACCAAATATGTTTTTATATTGATATATATTATATGTTAATCTAGTTCTTAATACTTTTGCTCTGGGGCTTCTTAGTATATCCGTTACCACAAGAAGAGTACACATCAGGAAAATTCAATTAATTGTGTCAAGAACTAACTGAATTCATACTAAATCCTTTCTTTTCTTTTTCCTTTTATGTAAACTGCTGGTCTAGACTTTAAAATACATGTTTGGTTGTTTTTGTTGTTGTTTTTGTTGCTGTTTATTTATTTATTTATGGATTTAACTGTACAGCTAATTTAATAAATCTCTTGGGCTTTGTTCTGTGTAATCCTATATATCTGAAAGTATTTTACATAGCAGTCTTCTTGAAAAGTGAAGGTGATACAAGACCCAAAGATATGTTTAATGAACCAAGGACCTCTTAGACCTCAATTTACATAGCCAAATCCTTTCCTCTCAACCTTAAATCCTTAAAACACAATTTATTTAATCCCTGCTATAGTCAAACACACTGAGCGTGTGTAACAATATATCAAAATCATTAGCACAAAACCTTAAAATAGTGTATTGAATTTGTATAAAATAGCCAAATCCTTTGAGATCTTAGGTGTCTCTTCTAGACTTTCTGAAGTAAACACTGTCTTAAAAGTTCGTACCAAAATGATGTTGCTGGTTCTTGTGTCCAACTCCTATAAAATAATGCGCTTCCAGCAATAATTTTTCAATATCAAAAAGGGGAGACCAGACAACTCCCAGAGGTGATACTGGAGTATATTGCTTTTCATCTCTAAGGGGTTGGCCACACTGCAGTTGTAGATGTGAATTATGCTTTTATGGTATATTCAAGCTAGTTCTAAACTACCACAATTTACAGGTTATGTTGTAGCTGAAGGTCCAGCGCTGCACAAGGTCTGGTGTGGTTTACTGCATTTCTCTAGACTGGGTTAAACTCTGGTAAACCACGGGTACACTTCATGAATTCAGCTTGTGTATGAATGCTTTATCTGTGGTACAGAAATAGCTAACATGACTAGCTCAAATTTAGCCTAAAGTTCAGCTGATTTTATAATTTCCAGTACTAAAAGAATGAAATGAAATGGAATTAAGATTTCTAAGTCCAAATCTTGAGGAAGATATGACCATCTAATAAGCACCATAGTCATATACATCACTTGTGGGTGGAGTGAATGCATGGTAAATTGACCCTTTTTTTCCTGAACCTAACCTATTCAATCAAATCAGAGGCTTCTGTACTGTTGTTGTACCTATGCTCTGAATTTCAGGCTCAAGGACTGTAAATTTTTGACCTAGGGTAAAATTTTCTGAAACACTTTCCCTATCAGATAATGCATCCACACATAAGAGCGCCTAAATCCCAAAGCCTTAGGCTCTTGGATTGTTTGTATCATACTGAAAAATGGATTTGGAAGCCTAACTCCTCTTAGATGTCCCTGAGCTTTATCAGGTGTGTTCACTTGGTAAAATGCATTTTTATAGCTATCTGTGACATTAGCAATCTGGCTGAAAAAAGGATGTGAAAGTATTTTTGTTACAGTACTTACTGTAATTCAGCTTTAGAGAAAGGGGTACTATGCAGTAAGTGTCTGTATTCTGCAATGATTCAGTAACTATGATTCTGCATTTACACTGGATTGGCAATACAGGCAATCTAAAGAAAGATTTTTTGGAGGGTTTTTGCATGCTGGGGAGGTTTACAGCTTGTTTTTTTTACACAGACCTATTTTTGCTGAAAGCTGGGACATGATTCATCATTGTGTTATTCTAATTTTATGCTGGTATAAGCCCATTTTCTGTAATAGAATTTCTTTGGTATAAAGCAGGAGTGATACAGTAGTAAAGCAAAGGCTACATTTTTAAACTGGCACAGTCAAAAACACCAAGCCTGATATATTTTTTTCAGTGGCAAATTGTAGCTACTAATTCCAGTCAAGATGAGCTATGTGACAATGCACTAAGCATTATGTAGGCCATACTATTAGGGAAAGATGTTTTTCTCCTCTGGTTGAAGCTGAGCCACTATGTGACAATAATGCAATATTCAACGCAGCTGTAGAATGTGCAAGAACCACTCTTACTGTTAGAGCTACTCCTCACAATACTGAGGTGTGTGAGTGGAAACCTGTTTTGGTTTTGATCCAGTGACGGTTGCATGTGAAATGAATAAATAGCCTTGAGGAAAAAAAGTAGGGTGGGCCTCATAACTCTCCTTTTCTGAAATTTTCTTTTGGCATATTGGGTTGTTCCACTTCCCACTGCACCTCTCTTCTTCCTCATAAGTAGGTTAGCCTACAGCTCAGTGAGTGTTTTCTTCCCAGAAGCATACTTCAACCACCAGATTAATGCCTAAGAGATAGGCAACAGTAGCTTGATTTTCAAGGATGTGGTGCCAAACTGAGGCACTTGTACAAATTTAAAATTGAAAATGCCAAGAATGTAATAGCAATAGTTAGGAAAGCACATCATGAATTTAAGGGCCACAAAGATGATCAAGGTAGTGGAGCACCTTTCCTATGAAGAAAGGCTGAGAGAGCTGGGGCTGCTCAGCCTACAGAAGAGAAGGCTCCAGGGGGGCCTCACAGCAATCTTTCAGTACTTGAAGGGGACTTATAAAAAAGATGGGGATCTTTTTGCTCAATAGAATAATGACAGGATGAGGGGGAATGATTTTGAACTAAAAGAGGGGAGATTTAGATTAGGAGGAAATTCTTCACTCAGAAGGTGGTGAGGCACTGGAACAGGTTGCCCAGAGAGGTTGTGGATGCCTGATCCCTGGGGGTGTTCAAGACCAGGTTTCATGAGGCCCTGAGCAACTCGATCTAGTGGGTGGCACCCCTGTCTCTGGCAGGGGGGTTGGAACTGCATGATCTATGAGGTCCCTTCCAACCCAAGCCACTCTAATTAAAAAAGAAAAAAAAAAAAAAAAAAAAAAAAAAAGAAGTTGTTGGATCACAACTTTTGACATAGGAACCTCAAGACAACCTAAGATCTTATTATCTTATTTTAGAGTCTGATTTTGGCTATAGCTGGTGGTGGCTAACAGCCTAACTACTAACTACATAGAAGGCATTTATTACTTGTATATGGGTAAAGAAAAAGAGAGAGTTTTAAAGAAGACAAGGGTGATCTGACTTGCTTTAAGCAAGTGCAGGGACCAAGAAGTTTTTCATTATTTTCTCACCTCTAAAAATAATTAAATGACAAACACACAGATGCCACTTTACAGGACTCAGAGCTCAGGTTACTGGTGTTGAGAGAGGAACAAATAAAATTCTCCTGGTTTACTGAAAAGTTTATAAACCTTTACATCTTTCATCATATGGACTAATTAGAAAATGATATATGCAGGTACTACTCAGAATGACTGGCATTCCCTCATTTACATAGAAAGGCAAGTAAATTCTGCTTTTAAGAAAACACAGTGTTTTCCTAGTTTCATATGGCAACCACTCAACTTACTTTATTTCTTTGCAAAATAGGAACTTCAGCATTTCATTTTTTATCTTTTATCATTAGACTCCTACAGCTTTAAAATGATTTTTCCCCTAGAAAATGCAAATCTATTCCTTTGTAGTGAAAACCATATTATACATGCAGCACGTAACTTTCAAAACTTTAGTTAGAAGCAGCAAGGCAAGCTGTCAGACATTTCAGTAATTGAATTTCCTTGAGAACTGCCTTGGTTTGTCAGCTCTGACTTTGCTGTCAAAAGAAAAGAAAATAGCCAGGGAATTAATCTAAGATAACACAGGGGGTATTTTGATAATGCCAAGACACAAATATTAAGTGTTTTCTCTGGAGATGTTTTAAGGTAGGTTTCCCCACCCCAATCCAGGACGGTTCATTTTAGCCTTGAGTCATTATTACCTTGTGCAGAGTTCTGAGAATTAACTAATGACCTATCAAACTGCAGTACAAAGGATCCTTTCTTCCTGTATTAAGATGCACAATATCATTGCTTAAAAGGCCCAGTATACCCTTTGTCAATTACTTCATAAGTGCAATTCATCTTTTACTGCTTCCGCACTTGGATTGCTTGTAAAATGTTTAGTGGTTAATTAGCCTGGAAGGAAGTCTAACTTATGAAAAACCAAGCAGTGGGAAAAAATAGCCATAAAATTAATGGCTTACTCTCTGGTCCTTATTTTATAGGGGAATGTTAATCAGACTCTGTTGGAGCTGTACCTTTGACTACCATTCAGCCTCCTTTATAATCAGCTTCAGAAGTATTCCATCCTGGGATTTCCCCTTTGGCCTGTGCTTTCCTCCAAAGGACTTGAATGTATTAAGAAGAGATTGACAGCTCTCCTAACAATTGCAGCCAGTCCTCTAGCTAAAGGGAAACATGGGGCTAGTCACTTTTACTCTATTGGAACCCACCTGGAGTTATATTTAAGGTATAAAACTGTTATCTAAAAATTGAAACTAATAAAATATATACTGTTGTAGATAAAAGAAAATAGGCAATATTTGAGCTGTGAGACCTTCATTAGACAGTGGATAAAACTGGAAAAGGAGAGAATTGTATAGGGAGTAAATTATTGTATTTACAGCTAGCTCTTTATACCTGCAGAGAAGATTCCAAAATAATCAGGTCCCAGGGACAACTTAGCCACTGAACATGCAGTCCATTTTAGGTCAGTCAAAAGGATGTGTAGATGAAAAAAGAAATGTTAAGCACTGTCACTGGTGAAACGGATAAAATTTATTTATGCAAATTCTCTACACATTTTGGCAGTTATTCTGTCTGCAATTCTGTGATTAAAATAGAATAGTTGTGGTGTTTTTGTTTTTGTTGTTGTTTGCTTTTTTCCCCTAGTCAAACTGCCCTTCATTTTAGGGAAAATTACAAGTAGATTGTCAGCACCACTATTTTTGCTATTACTTTGACAATGGAAATTTTAATATGTTGCAAATACATATTTCAAAATCACAGCAATCACAACATTGCTAGTTAACTGTATGTGTTGGGCCTTACACAAAACTGCAAGTAATTGGACCCAGCATTTTTTTGTTATATCTTTATTTATATCAAAAAAAAAAGATTAAAAAGAACAGGAAAAATATAAGCCATTTATAATTATTCCTTTAAAAAACAAAAACAAAAACAAAAAAACCTGGAGCAGCAATGTTTTTCCTTCAGAAAATAAGTATGATCATAACACTTTCCCAGTATAGGTGTCTCATAATTCTGGGTAGATTTTCTTTCCATTAAAAAAATGTGCGGGTGCCCATGAGCCACAGTCAGCAATACCCTGTATCTGCTTTTCAGTTTCTCTTGAAAAAGATACCACCTGTGGACAAGAATACCATCAACTGTATATTCAGTAGTCATTCACTGCTTTGAGTGTTTCCAAATGTCTATGGAAACAGAAGTGCCCATTTATGGCTTTGCTTCTCATTAGGTTGCATGCGCTAGGGCATCCAGCTCCATCCACGAGACCTTGGCCTCCAGCTGCCATTCCAGAAGGACATGAATCTTATGCAAATCCTTCGTCATATCAGTCACACTGAACAGATATCTTGGGTAACCAAGGACATCTCCAAGGACAGTAGATTAATATGGGCTTTAGGCAACAGGTATTTTGTGTCAGAGGAACTCAGCCCAATGCCATGGTCATTAACAGAATATTTTCCTTGCCAATACACCGTATTATACCTAAGCCAATATTAACATACCACACAATTTATTGCACTTATAAACAGCCCAACAGCTCAACACGTAACTGATACTCAGTTTTTGAGTGACTTGGAATTGTCACTTGGACCTGAAGAGCTTTCCTGATGTACTGGTACTACCCCTACTACTTGTCCCATTTGTTGCTGTCCCTGGTCTCCACTGTTTCAATGTTTGGTTCTTGCGTGACAAACTGAATTAGTGTCCCTTATTTCCCTTCTCACTCATTCTTCTACCATAAGTCTATATAGGGTTGAAAATTAATATAAGAACTCATGATATGACTGTTGTTTATGGCCATTGTTTCTCATCTAATGACACCAACACGATTTTCATATTGTGGTAGCAGCTCTCACAAAATTACACCTTTTCCTACCCTATATATAGCACTATTAGGAAGATCCAACTGAAGCTGATATTTGTTTCTAGCACTGACAGAATCTGTGGTTCCATTTTTCCATTTATTAAAATGCTGGCAGCTACAAAATCATGTTCAGCTCATGCTCTTCTGAAATTTAATAGCAATAAATATGTATCAGAACCAAGTTGTCCAGCTCTTTCTTGTAGGGATAATACTATTTTTACACTGTTTCTTTCTATGCGGTTGAACAGAGATGATGGGAACTAGCTGTTCCATTTCTAAACTATACTTAACTGTAAATGACTTAAACTTATACCCTAACATTGGACCTACTGTCCTATATTACACTGTCAAATGTATTGTCTAGTAAAAATAATACCTATTTAGTTATTATCTGTTCCTGTAAAACCTGTCTGCAGAGTGAGACAAAAGGGACAGAATACATGTAGGATTTGAAGAAAAAAATCGAAAATAAACCACTTTCAAATAGTGTTTTTTACTGGGATATCAACAGGAGCCTTTCCTTGATGTGGCCTACATTTTTTATATTTTTGCATATACAACAAGCCCTAAAATCTTTCTCCATGTCACTGTTCATTCAGGGCAACATAACACATAAGACAAATTTTACATTAGTTTTTTATTTGTTTGTTTGTTTTCCAATACCTGAAAAACTTTCTTGTATATTTTTTCTTAACCCATCACACCAGAATACATAGAACATCATCATCTTCATGTAGAGAAAATAACGTCACATCCAGTTGTACTTAATTACTGTTTGCAGGGCCTCAATTGCAGCAATAGTTCTGTTAGTTACTTTGTTGTTGTTGTTTTTTCATTTGTTTTCCAGACAAAATTATTGGTCATATTGGGCAGGGTGGGTGAAGGGTAGATGGCAACATTTACAGTTCAGGATAGACTTGATTTTCTCATGTTATTTGTTTAACGCATTAGATGTCAGTGCTTGGAAATCTTTTTTTTTTTTTTTTTTTTTTTTTCAATTTTCAATTTGGAGAACATATATTTTTTGCTAAAATAAAAAACCCTAACGCTTTAGTGCTGACAGAGTATTTGCCAGGAAATTTATACCAAATTATTTATATTCAGGTTCATCTATTGCTGACCTATAAATAAAGACATGATTTATTAACTTTTAATTTCTAAAATATTTGTATTACACTTATAATGCTAGCATCTGACACACAAATTCAAAGAGCAATGAATGCACAAAGTGATTCAGAGCCCCCCATTGCCAACAACTGTTCTCTTTCTAGTGTGCATTTCTTTCAGATACACAGTGAAATGCCATTTTAACTTCAACCAGTTGTCTTGCATATTCATAAAAATCCAACACCTGGCAAAGCTTTCAACCCCTCCTTTTCACCTGGGCCATCATGGAGTTTAAACATGGAGGATGTTTAAACTCCAGTCAAAGGTTTGACAACAACTCACCTAGACGTCCTTAGTCAGCTGGTACTTACAGCAAGCTAACTGCCATAGCATGGATCTCAGCATGGTCTAGCTACTAACGTATTTATTCAGCTTCTCACAATAATCTGAATTGTATTTAGATTTCCCAGACCACCTTCTCACCAAGTGTGAAAATGTCAGCTGACATCCCTCGCTATAACAGAAACTCAAATTTCATCACTGAAAATAATCTGACTGGAAGTAAGGAAATTCCACCTTGAAGTTATAAATGAATTGTACATAAATGAAACTCCAATGAATAAATAGCATTGAATTATTATGTCCATGCACAAAACTTATAATGATGTCCTATTGAGTTCCTCTGTAGCTTACTGCAGTATTTCCTCTGAAGGATGAACACGTGCATACATACCAGCATATTAAGTTTGCCTGCAATAAAATTTTGGGAGCTTCCACCTTATTTCTCAGAAGGATCTGTATTAGTAAGGCTCTGTAGAACTAGTCATTTTTAGAAAAGGACATGTAATTTTACATAACGCTGTGTAAGTTATACCTTTATAACTGAGATTTTTGCTGTTGTTATTGTTGTTGTTTTACATAAAATATAGCTTCTTCTGTAAGTTTACATGTATATTGTCAACCCACTCGACAGAATAATTATGTAATGCAGTATTCTTTTTCATTATGTTGATATGATTTTTCTTTTTATTTCCCTCATTGAAAGAAACAGACAGGAAAAAATTAAATCTTAATTTATTTTAATGGAAGGGGAACGTCATTTTTCATGCTCATGATTTTTCTGTCAGTTCTACTTCCTAATTTATAAAACTTAGCAAGCTGCAATGTGGCTCCCAATGAATAATAAAAATTGCAGAATCTTTAAAGTGTTTGCCCTGCAAAAAGTACATCTTTAATTTCTGCAATTCCTAGTTTCATCCTTAGAATCTTTCTTGACAAAGCTCAGAGAATTAAGCCAGCCTTTTAATTTTAGTTCTTTCTTAGGATGAGTTTAAGGATGGCTACTTCATCCTATAGCTTCCACTGAACTCTCAGATGAAAGGCTGGTCCTTCTGATTGATTTCAATTGTATTTCTGAAGTTATTCCTTTAAGTTTTTTGTTTGTTTGTTTTTGTTTGTTTTTTAATCTTTTTATCTCGGTTGTGATTTTACTCTCATTACCTGTAAAGACTAATTGGAGTATAGTACCATCCTCTCTGGTATAGACCCATGCCAATAAATCATTTATTTTCCCTGCAAACCTTTGATCCTGTTTGATTGCACCCTGGTGGTCTAAAGGATCCACAGTTTTGCTTGTGGGATTCTTTTGATATATTTGAAGATTTTGTGATATGTTTGGTCTGTTTGTTCTTAAATCTTCCCTACCTTTTTTAAACGTACCTGTCAAGAGCTATGTTTTAGAGACAATATAAAAGAAGGGATAAAATATATGAGTAACATATTACCTAGTAATAAGGCAGCTTCTCTCCCCTCTTTTACATTTCAGCATTTACTTAAAGATCTCTCTGTTTCCATTTTCTTTCATCTTTCTACCCCTTGGAACAGATGTACATGTACAACTGTTTCAGATGACAGGAGAAATTCTTGTTTCCTCAATACTGCGGAAATTGTTTAGAAAGAAAGTCTTACCTGAGGAAAATTCTAGAATACTTACTTAAGTAAAACACCATGAGTTTTGTGATGGCACAATGCCTCTTGTACTGAAATTGCAATAGGAATGCCTGCAGATGAATATGGACTTGTTCTTTCTTAGATGTATTTTCCTGGAAAGATACAATATGCTATTCCAAATGCAGCTTTTCAGTTTAAGTAAACACAGGAAATAAATAAAATCCTTTGGGGGCACAAATTCTCAAAGTATTATCTATACTGTACCAGGGCAGAGAGCAGAAGCAAGATGTTAATCACAGACTGCAGCTGCTGAGGAGGCAACATCTTTGTTCTGCATCCTTGTTTCCAGGATAGAGTGGAAGAAATCATTCTCTGTGAAGGCAGAATAAAATAGACATTCAAAGTTACAGAAAAGTGAATCTGATGAGGAAAAGCGGTTTTGAATCAACTCCCCAACCAGCACCAAAGGTGTGAAACCCAGACAGAAAGTGTGAAGCAAAGACTTAACCTAACCTATGTACTAAAACCTTCACTGGCTGCTATGTGGTAATGAGTAAGGGAAATAAAATCTGATCATTGTGTCAATCATTTTATCCTCTCAAAATAAATAAATAAATAAATAGTCTTCTTCTATTTCTTGTTTGGGTTTTAGAATAGCAGAGAACTGAATGAGTCTGCCTTAGTACAAACCCTGGAGAGAAAATAATACAGGTCTGCATCCTCTAGAAATTCCTTTTGTATTATTATGGCTTATAAACAGAGATTTTAGTTTGGAATTGATATAATGGTGTTATTCACAAATCTATCAGAAACACAAAATATTTTTATTTTAGAATAGATGTAATTGAATGTGATAAATGAGTCCACGCAATTAGAGCCAAAACCCTTGGGGAATAATTATCCATTACTGGAACCCACAAAGGAATTTTAAGCAGCTGCGGAATTTTGAACAAAATTACAAAGAAATATCCTAACTTGGAGGTACACATTAAGACATGAGAAAGCAAAAAATGATAACCAGGCTGGGTAGAGAAGTTTAAAACTTAAAAATGAAAAAAAAAAAAAGAGTAAATGCTGTTATGCTATAATAAAAGACGAAATAATGATTTTATTCCACTGACCTATGGAACCTCAGTGTAGATAAATTACCATTGCTCAGGTATTTTCAGTGGTGTTATGTCCATTTCTACCAACTGAAGCTCAATCTCACAGGCATACAAAAATAATTTCTGGAAAAATATGAGTTGAAAAAATGTTTTTAATACTGACATTTTTATTTTGGTGTGATTAAATATGCTTATGGAATAATATTTTTTTCAGTATTAGGCTTCTAAATCTTGTACAAATAGTTTATTTTTGAAAATTTAGTAAATGGTCTAAAAGTTTATTTCTTTCAGTAGTTTACAAGTAGAAAACTTTATTATGTCTTCCCATCAGGTAATCCAAAAAAACTGTCATAATTTTGGTAATAATTTGTGCTTCCAGCTCCAAGAGCACTTTGTCTAGAGTTGGTTATCAGTTATTTGTTATTCTTTTTGAAAAAAAAAAAAATCCACTTTTCAAAGTAGTTATTTTCATTTGAATGGCACCATTTCCAAATGAAGGGAGCTGTTGAACTTGACTCCACTGACAGAAAATGTAGGATTTGAATATACATATATTAGTGAAATGCTCATACATATGCCTCTGAGGACTGTTTTCTAATCTTACTTATAAAAAAAAGTCTTACTAAAGTAAGTTTTACTTAATAAAAAAGTCTATTTTCAAAACTTCTAATCATGTTGAGTACCAATTATTGACACTTTTAAACCTGCAGGTTTTGAATATTTTTCATCACCTAGCAGATTTGTTAGACCCTCAAGTTTGTTTGTGTTTAAAGCAGCTAGGAGGAATTACAATTTGTTGCTTTTTTTGTTGCGTAACTCATCTGACCTCAGCTACTACACAGCCAAATATTAGGAGACAGTTGTTGGGTTTGGTAACTTCAGAAATACACTTGACAACAAGAGAAGCCCTGTCTTGGGGAATTAGATTGATTTTTATACAGTGTAGTCTCAGTTAAGGTGCTGGCAAGAGGAACTCTTTAGCTGTCCTGTGCATCTGGTCTGTTATTGAAAATATGCTGTGAGGACAGTGAGGTAATACTATATTGCTTCCATATTTCTTCATGCCTACATTTTGCAGTGGAAGAGCAGCTGAACCTAAATAATTACTCTTCTGAGCCAGAGTTATTGTAGGGCTATGTACCATATTATTTAAATAATGAAACTTCAGTAAACTGCACATCTGATGTATGTAGTCACAATTATGTTGATTAAAATGGTATTTTCCCCACAAATAACAAAAGAGAATGTAGTTCTGTAATTATAAGATACTCTTTTGCAAAGAGTAGGTCACATTTTCTACAGTTGTAGATAAAGGCATTATACACTTGCCACAGTGGGAAGTAATCCACATATACCAATGAAACAGATAATATTACAGTTGTTTCTGTTTGAAGCCTTTTGTAAATCATACTGTTATAACACCTCAAAGATAATATGTAATGTTGGAATTGTTGATTTTCCAGTCACAAAGTGGTAATAAGTAACAATCCTCATGAAACTTTACAGGGATAAAACGTGGAGTAAATGTAAAAATAAAGACCTGGTGCCTGAATTTGCTGGAGTATATTTTGATACATAGATTCAAAAAGAGTACATGGTTTTAGGAAGAGAACGGAAAAATGGAAACCAAATGACTGATCAATAAACAGCATAATGAAAATGATTTAAGTAAATGTAAACACTGCTTTCACAAACAAAATGCATTTTATTTGTCCAGTTAGTTTTTATGTTTCCACATTACAATAATTGGAATATTTTGGAAAGTCCAGAACAACAAAAATCAGGAGTATACTCATTCTGCACAAATTTTAAGAGAGATGCTGAAGTCATCTGGGATCCTAATGAAGAGCAATTATCCCCTGCTTACACTATCCAGATACAAGAATTTTCATTTTTCACGTTACTGTCAAAAGAACTGCAGTCAAGAAACAGGGACTCAACTGTTATTTTTGTTTGTTTGCTTGTTTGCTTGTCTTTTTTTTTTTTTTTTGTCTCCCCCTTTTTAGTCCAGCTGCATTGGTTCATTCTGTTTGTAGATTTTTTTTGCACCTTTAACTTTGACACAGACTGGCTAAGTAATGTCTACAGTCTCAAATAGATTCATTTAGTGATTCCTCTGAAAAACTACCTGCACACACACTTCTGAAACAAGTAACCTTGATTTTTGTTTTTCAAGGAAGTTTACTGTTAAGTCAAAGATATATGTTGAGAAAGAAATAAGGGCTATTCATGTCATGTTGTAAAATGGGTGTAAGTTTATAATAGGCTGTACAAACAGAAAACAATTTACTGGAATGGAGATATTTAACATTTAGTTCCAAGGTGCATCATGTGATCCACTTATTTGGCCTTACTTCTCATGCAGGATACATAAATTCTTTTTTTTTTTTTTTTTTTTTTTTTTTTTTTAATAGGAAGCTAAGCTTACAGAGATGGATAGAAAAATCCTATTTTCTACTATGAATTTTGGATCTAAGTACGTAGTTCTTATGGTCCCAGAGAGAAGCTTATTTTCACATGACTAGATGCAACGTTGTCTAAGGTGATGTGCACAAATATTTTGGAAAATTTCTGCCACTCTTGACTCCTGAACAATACTTGGAAATACAGTCTGTTACTAGAGCTTCTGCTCTGCCTGAGCATAAAAACAGAGCGAACAATCTAAACATGATCAATAATTCAATAGTATTTGTGACTTTTAAAATAATAATTATAGAAAATGTTTTTTGAAAAAAAAAATTAAGATAAACTTAACTAATGAGAAAAAGGGTGAATGAGATAATCTGCACATTCAGAACTCCTTACAAAGTGCATTTTGTGAGGTTTAGATACCTATAAAGACAGCATATAAGAAAGAAAAGCTATCACTTCAATACAGAAAATAGAAGATGATATTTTATGACTTTCGATATCAGGAAACTAATCTAGGTGATTTAAATAGCCATTTCTACCTTTAAAATCTATGATTTATGAAAACCTTGTTTCTCCAAAAGCATATCATTCAAAACAAGATGTTCAGTGGGGGAAAAATATAAAAGGGGTTTATAATTTCAAATCAATGGATATAACTTCGTTGACCTCAAAGAATTATACCTTCCATTCCAGTTTTCTCTGACATAGGGGTTGGTCTTTTTCCTTATTATTGCTGGAGAGTCAAATGTTTGTGCATCTTTAGAGTTAGTGGGTAAGATGTGTTTCTTTTCCTTTGAATTGCAGCCAAATCCTGCACTATGAGGTTCAGAAGATTTTCTGTTTATGAATGGTACGTTGGTGACACATTAAGGAGCAGCTGCTGAAGCAAGGGTAGATGTAATATACCCTTCTGACTGAGGCATGGCTGAGAAAATATTTGAACCAGTAAATCCTACAGAATCCAAGCACAGAAGAGAAACTCTATTTAATTTCCCCTTTAACTATTTTATCTTTTGAATTATTTGTAAGAGCTGAGTTTGTCACAGACCAGCAGTGTATCACAGAGAACTCAGGACTTGAGAACTCAGTGGAATACAAAACAAATACAGGAACAATGAATAGATCCAAGGACATCAACAAACCCAGACAGTTGGTTCACTCTTGTTTAATTGGCTGTTCTATAGAAAGCTCCAGAGAAAGTTGTACAAAGTGAGATATACATCAACTAGTGACGTAGTGAAATCAGTAATTACATGAAAGGACTCAATTTTATATTCATTTAATGAAATTACTGTTAACTCGCCCATTTATGAAAGACCTTAAAGTTTCATGGACTTTGCGGAAAGACTAAGAATTCGAGCTACGTAAAACAGCTGAAAAGGAACAACATGCTTTCAAGGTCCCTTCCAATGCCTAGCATTCCATGGTTCTGTGATAACATGTAAAGGTATTTCTGTTTCATTTTTTTTTAAATTAAAAGTGTATATTGCTTCACCAAAATCAACATTAACAATGTCAATAGGTAAAACAATTAGAGGGTTATAATACCAATAATAGTAAGATCCTCGAAATGCATTCTGTGCTTTAAAATGTTTTGTCATGTGTGAAGATACAGATACTTAAATTTCAGGGGACAAAGGCAAGCCTGGCAGGAAAGAAATATGAATATTCTTCTTGGAGTCATTCTCTCACACACTCAAGTCTGCTATAACTATCTCTAGAATAACAATAGTGGGTGACATATGAATCATCAAATACATTGAAAAGCTCAGTTTTTGTATTTGTCTTCATGGATTAGATCTAAAAGTGTTTCCATGATGTAACTCAGAGATAAAGAAACAACAAGTTTGAACATATGATGATCTGAAGTAAAAGCCAATATCTAGTGTTTTCCCTTCAGGACAAATGGAAAGTTTTAAATACCAGGGATGTTAGAAACTAGTTCCTGCATAGATAGAAAAATGATTGGTTTCCAGGCAATGAAGAAAAAAGTTGCTGAATGTCAACCTGATACAAAAGAAAAGGAATGACAGTAGAAGGCATAATAGGAGGTAGGTAGGAGGAGAGGAAGTTCTTGTGGCATGTATCCCATATATAACCCATGTCTCAAGCAAAAGAGAAGAGAGAAAATTACATACACTTAGGCAATTATAACAAAAGCAAATATATATATTTATATTATCTTGTTCATATGTTCATTCATAGGTTCTTGCATTGGTAACACAACTGTAGAATAAATGGACATACTGTCAAATATATGGACAAGCTTTAAAAAAAATAGCACTTACGCTGTTCTGTATTATTACATGTATATTACTTACTCTCTTTTCTCTCTTTTGTAAGTTTTTCCTCTTCTCCAGCTGTATTCGTGTGTTGCTGACCTCCACAATAAGACACTCGACAACAATATCCTGCAGTGACATGATCTTATTTCTCTTAATATCCCCATCAATAAGAAGTTGCTGGTGACAAAAGTCATAGTGATTAATAGGAAGCTACCCACAAAGGTTTTGACTTTTCATAGCAGCTATGTAATCGAATGCCTGTAATGCCAGTTTTTGCAGGACGATTGTAACCATCACACCAGTTACTTCATGAGCACCTGGAAACCTTTCCTCATTTGAGAGTGACTGATTGCATGACTAATGTATACTTCCTTAAAAAACAAAACAAAACAAAAAAAAAAAAAAACAAAATAAAACAAAACAAAACACATAATAGTCACCTACAAACACGTTCTTCTGAGGATTTGATAATTCATTGAAATAAATTGGAGCTGTTGCTGTTATGAGAATAGAATATAAAAGGGCATCTAATCTTAATGAAATCCTGTTTATGACCAAGATAGTATGACATAGATGCTTCCTATACCAGAAAATATATGTAATAGTTTTGTATACTGTCAGTTTGTGATTATTCATTGGTTAAAACAGATATATGAGAAGTCATTTAGAATGGTACAGAAATCCAAGGCCAGGTCAAACATATTTTGAATTTGTTTACAAGACTTCTTTTTCACAGTATTTTCTATATACAGATTCTCATCGCTCCTGCTCAATCAGTTTAGTAGAAACTTTGGGACAAGTTCCTCATGCTTAGAGTTAACCTTCAACAGTCTTTCAAAATTCTTCACAATAAAAAACTTTTGAACCCTTCTCAAAGTTTTTAACAAGCTGTCAACATTTCTAGACTTATATTTATGTTCCTTTTTAGTCTGAACCTTATCAGTGCTATTCCTTGTTTCACAGTAAAAGACAAATAGTAGTACGGTCCACAGAGGGCAAAAGAATCATAAAGACCTAATATGAGAAAGGGATTGATTTCTGAGATTGGGGTGGGGGATGGGGGAAACCATACACAAAAATTTTTGGTGATGTTTCTTGCTAGTTGAAGTTCTTACACAGGTGGTTCAGATACATCTAATACAATGTCAGATATTGCTTTAATATAAGACCTTTACAATATTTTACACTGTTTACCTTTTAGATGGGGCATGTTAAATGCCCTCATTTTTAGAGGGAGATGTAAAACTGAAGCACTTTGAAAATTTTACCATTCTTTTGATAGTCAGGGCAGTAAATCAAGACTTTTTTTTTTTTTATTTTCTTTTTCACATTTATGACACGTGCATATGGTCCAACAGAATCAAAAACACTTGTTTTTTTTTACTACCTAACTCCAATTAACTAGGTGATTTCAATAAGAATTCTTTCTGCAATTTCAGATGTATTATTAAGATTCTTCTAAAGCTACTATATATTACTGAAGAGTATATGTGAACTATGTCTTTCGTGGACAGTTTTACCACAGTAGGATAGTCCTGCATCAGTAATGAGAAGTGTCTGAATCATCTCTTTTGGGATTTTGCTTTGTTTTTGACATATTAGAATCATTATGGTTGGAATGCAATTGGAATATGGGAAGTATTAGCAGGAAACCTGTTTTAAAATGATAACTAAAGCTTTCATGCACAGTGTTAACATATACTGCTGGATCTCAGTATGCTTAAAAAGCTGTTTTCTCTTCTCTGACACCTTTCATTATGTGCACATCAAAAATGTTGTACCTTTATCTTCTCTCCCATTTTTAGGAAGGCAATATAATATGAATACAATAGTCAGATGATGCACAGTGACTGGTTTCCTATGGCTACCTCAGCAAGATAGCAAAAGTAATATAAATTTAAGACCATTTTAACTTCCTTGACATTCCCTAAAGAAACATACCTGACAGCCATGACCACCTTAAAAGTGTGCCAGTCTTAGAAAAACAAAAATAAAAAATCTGCCAAGTTTGAATTTAATTTAATGCGGATTGTATTTTAATTTTTTATACAATCCACATAAGTCATAAAAGTCTGTTTTATCATTCCACTGTTCAAAACCTGCTCTGGGTGCTATACCAGGGAATTAATTTTACAAAAAATCTCAAGGTGTAAATTCTTCCTTCTTCATAAAAAGGTATCACCTTAATACTCCATTGCTACTAACTTTCATGGAATTTTGTAACTCTTGATGCTAGCAAGCTGCATGTAATATGTGACTTGGATGTGTGTAGGATGTCTAATATTAAGACACAAGCTATGATTCAGACAGATATGTCCCTACTTATTGTTTCCTTCATTTCACTTCAAGCCAATATTTTTCAGTCTTATAGTACATTCCCACATGTCCTTTCATCTCCTGTATCATGTATATACAGTCTAATATAAAGCCTTTCTGTTATAACTTTTAATAAATTATTATAAACTGTATTACGGATTTCAAAAAACATTTCCTGCATATTAAATGGGTAATGTAACAGATTTTCATTCAGGTTTCACCAGAAGGTCCTCAGCGAATGTTGCATACACTATATAACAGAATTTTGAAAGCTTTCTCCCACTTGTCAATTCAAATAACTTGAAGGTTAAAAGTGACTTTAAAATTCTACGGAACGTTTGTTTTTGGTTTCCTGTGTGAACTGTATTTGTGTAGCAGCCCTGCTTTTGTTAGAAAGGAGATCATAGATTATATTGAGCACAACTGGCACTAATTGGCAAACTTGGCAGTTTGATCAGAAAGGCCAAAAACTAAATGAGCAAAGGGATTGACCTCCTTTTCTAAGTCAACACCAAAACACTTTGCTGAGTTAGTGGAGAGAAATCTGTTGACCCTATCCCTTTTCTATGGAGGGTTTTCTCCTCTGGGGCTGTCAATCCAGCCTTTTTCAGTAGCACTAAAACTACTAATAAATAAAAGTGTAGAAATACACTGCAAAAGACTTGAAATGTCCACATCCCTAGAAGTATCCATAAGGTCAGATTCTAAATATACACATCTAAAATGTATATAATAGAATAGTGTGGCATGGTCATCAAATATTGGGGCTGTCATATATCTTCAGTGAATCTTCTTTCAGTAAAGCCTGTCCTGTGAACTATATTTGGGAATGGGGAGATGGAGATAAGAGAGATTTATCTTCAAAATCTCCCATCATTTTTTTTCATGCGGGAACATCAGAGAGCATACTAAAAGTTGGGAAATAAGAGTGACTTGGTTTTGCTTAGCCTCCAGTAGCTGTTTTAAGCCTTCTGTAGCAGGAAATATATTACATTAATACTTTATTGCTTCACCTTCCTACATTAATACTTTATTACTCCACCTTACTAAAAAAATGACAGTTCAGTTTCTGCCTCATGAAAGCCCTATATCTACAGCAGCCCTCTCCTAGTTATGCCACAGACATATCTCAGTAGAAAACTTTCAAAGGTGTGTACATTATATCTTAGTATCTTGGTAACTAGGTTTGTAACTTGTATCTTAGTAACTAGGTTTGGGGCAGATATATATTTGACATTTGGTTTGTAGATTCAGTTGTTCTTGAGTATGTCCAGATCCAGGTCTTCCTAGCATGCCATCTTATATTTATTTAATGGTTTTGTAGCAACGTCTGCTGAAAAGATGTAAATACATTTCTATTCCTAAATATTGTAATTTTTCATCTGTTCTTCTTTACCCTTCATAGTCATTATTAGCCCAGCAATTTCTGTGCTTTGCCATTTGGGAAATCACCCTGAAAAGACAAACACTGAAGATGAATGACAGGCCTTTATCACCTTCTCCACCCCCTACCATCCAACTGGCTGCTTAGGAGACTCAGAATTTCTGCTTCAATGATGGCAAATACCTTTGCAGCACTTGTACTACGCCCTTGCTCACAGAAGAAATACAGGTGAAAATTGAAGATGTGTCTCTAATCTATTTACTGTCTTACTTCATGTAAGGCAGCCCCTAAATCTAAGAAAATATCATATGCTATTTGGGGAGATTCAGGCCAAGTCCTTACCAGCTCTGCAAAGACAATAAGAAAAAATTCTTAAATAGTCAGAAAATAAAAAAGATGGATGCAAAAACCATATGTGATTTATCAGGCAATGTGCTGCTCATAGCCTTTTGACCAGCCATGACAGGTATTCCTTTTTAAAGCTCATTGATTATTCACTCAGTTTTATCCAGGAAAATGTTTTATTTTAGAAATGCAAGCATTAGCTCATGATTAGCTAATTTATTTATTCAGATTTATACATAGACTCTAAGTATTTTGTAGGCCTTCACTTTGGCCTCTGGTTTATGCTATTTCTTATTCTTTTTAATTTACATAATGTTTACTGCTAATGACTTGTAGAACAGAACAACAAACTGTCTTACCTCATTATACATTGGAATTCTATTAGATTACAACAGGTAGGGATCTGATCTAAGAATTTAATGTCAAACGGTATAATGTAGATCCTTTTTTGGTTTAAAGTTAGTACATATTGTTAGAAGAGTATGATTTTCTGCACTAACGCTCCATGTTCATGTTACATTTCCTGTATAATTCTTTGAGCTTCATTGAATATTACAGTCCCATTAAACTTTAGGTCATTGGCTTCAAAGCTACAAGGAAAGGTTACTTTATTAGAATCAGTTGTTATAAGCATTATAACTCCATATTTGCCCACATATTGTATATAATCGTATCTAAAAATATAAAGTCCTATATGCACTAACTACCTTTATTGGACTGCAAAGAGTTATAAGCATAATGCAAAACACAGAGCAAGTCAGTCCATATTCAAAGATATTAATTCAACCTTTCACTCTTTTCAAACTCTTTTGACACATGAGTTTACAGGGAGCATATAGGTCACAGCTTCAAGGACCATAGGAAGCATATAATATTGAAGCTGTTGTTTCTTCTGTGAAGATGGCATTTGGGATTTTTATTTGCCTCCAGGCATCTGGTGGCCTTTTGCAACATTTTTATTTTATTGATGTCCCTAATCAAGTGCAAATGTGTATTGAAAATTCTTATTGTATCAACATTTTGTCCTTTATTTAGAGTAGGTAATTCATATATTTAATTGTTCTTACATGAAGTATGTAAGGAAAAGACTTCCAAATCTTTTATCCATCCTTTTTTTTTTTTTTTTTTTGACAAGTTAAATATTTTTAAAAGCTGTTTGTTTCGAGCCATACTTTTTCTTCCACTTTTTCTTCTGCAATGGTGTCTTATTAAACCAAACATTTATTATTCAGTTATACAGTAAAGATGCCAATACATAAGCCAATTTAAATGATTCTTGTATGCAGCTGTGAATCTGTCAGTGTTTGTTAAGTTATGTGATAAAAGCTTGTCCAGGCATCAACAAAGGAGCACGGAGAAACAATGGGAGAAGGGGAAGCCTAAATAACACCATGGCTTGGGTTTCCCCTGCCCATCAAAGGAGCCTTTCCATCTCCATAAACCCAAAGGAGAGCAAGGACACAACATGGCAGGCAGAAACTCAATTTAAGGACCCCAGAATCACAGAATCACACAGAATCACAGAATTTCTAGGTTGGAAGAGACCTCAAGGTCATCGAGTCCAACCTTCAACCTAACGCTAACAGCCCTCCACTAAACCATATCCCTAAGCTCTACATCTAAACGTCTTTTGAAGACTTCCAGGGATGGTGACTCCACCACTTCCCTGGGCAGCCTGTTCCAGTGCCTCACAACCCTTTCAGTGAAGAAGTTCTTCCTAACATCTAGCCTAAAACTCCCCTGGCTCAACTTAAACCCATTCCCCCTCGTCCTGTCACCAGGCACGTGGGAGAACAGGCCAACCCCCACCTCGCTACAGCCTCCCTTGAGGTACCTAAAAAGAGCGATAAGGTCGCCCCTGAGCCTCCTCTTCTCCAGGCTGAACAAGCCCAGCTCCCTCAGCCGCTCCTCGTAGGACTTGTTCTCCAGGCCCCTCACCAGCTTCGTCGCCCTTCTCTGCACCCGCTCAAGCACCTTGATGTCCTTCTTGTAGCGAGGGGCCCAAAACTGAACACAGTACTCGAGGTGCGGCCTCACCAGAGCTGAGTACAGGGGGACGATCACCTCCCTAGCCCTGCTGGTCACGCTGTTCCTGATACAAGCCAGGATGCCGTTGGCCTTCTTGGCCACCTGAGCACACTGCTGGCTCATATTCAGCCGACTGTCCACCATCACTCCCAGGTCCTTCTCTGCCTGGCAGCTTTCCAACCATTCCTCTGCCAGCCTGTAGCTCTGCTTGGGGTTATTGCGCCCCAGGTGCAGGACCCGGCACTTGGCCTTGTTGAACTTCATGCAGTTGACCTCAGCCCATCGGTGCAGCCTATCCAGATCCTCCTGCAGAGCTTTCCTACCCTCAAGCAGATCGACACACGCACCTAACTTGGTGTCATCTGCAAACTTACTGAGGGTGCACTCGATGCCCTCGTCCAGATCATCGATGAAGATATTAAAGAGGACCGGCCCCAGCACCGAGCCCTGGGGGACGCCACTAGTGACTGGCCTCCAACTGGACTTGGCTCCATTCACCACGACTCTTTGGGCCCGGCTATCCAGCCAGTTTCTAACCCAACGAAGCGTGCGCCAGTCCAAGCCAAGAGCAGCCAGTTTCTTGAGGAGAATGCTGTGGGAGACGGTGTCAAAAGCCTTGCTGAAGTCAAGGTAGACCACATCCACAGCCTTTCCCTCATCCACCCAGCGCGTCACTCTGTCATAGAAGGAGATCAGGTTCGTCAGGCATGACCTGCCTTTCATAAAGCCATGCTGACTGGGCCTGATTGCCTGCTTCCCCTTCAAGTGTTGCATGATGACTCTCAGGAGGATCTGCTCCATGAGCTTCCCTGGCACTGAGGTCAAACTGACAGGCCTGTAGTTTCCCGGGTCTGCCCTCCGGCCCTTCTTGTAGATGGGCGTCACGTTTGCTAGCCGCCAGTCGATTGGGACCTCCCCCGATAGCCAGGACTGTTGATAAATGATGGACAGTGGCTTGGCCAGCTCCTCTGCGAGTTCCCTCAGTACCCTTGGGTGGATCCCATCCGGCCCCATCGACTTGTGCACATCTAAGTGCCGTAGCAGGTCACCAACCAGTTCTTCATGGATAATGAGGGCCACTTCCTGCTCCCCATCCCCTTCCACCAGCTCAGGGTACTGAGTATCCAGAGAACAACCGGTATTGCCGCTAAAGACTGAGGCAAAGAAGGCATTGAGCACCTCCGCCTTTTCCTCATCTCTTGTAACTAAGTTTCCCCCCGCATCCAGTAAAGGATGGAGATTCTCCTTAGTCCTCCTTTTGGTGTTGATGTATTTATAGAAACGTTTTTTGTTATCTTTAACGGCAGTAGCCAGATTGAGCTCCAGATGAGCTTTGGCCTTCCTAATTTTGTCCCTGCACAGCCTCGCTACTTCTCTAAAGTCCTCCTTAGTGGCCTGCCCACTTTTCCAAAGCTTATAAACCCTCTTTTTCCTCCTAAGATCAAGCCACAATTCTCTGTTGAGCCAGGCCGGTCTTCTTCCCCGCCAGCTCGTCTTTGGGCACGTGGGAACAGACCGTTCCTGCGCCATTAAGACTTCCCTCTTGAAGAGCGCCCAGCCTTCCTGGACCCCTCTGCCCTTCAGAACCGCCTCCCAAGGGACTCCACCAACCAGTGTCCTGAGCAGTTCAAAGTCAGCCCTCCGAAAGTCCAATACAGCGGTTTTACTGGTCCCCTTCCTGGCCTCGCCAAGAATAGTGAACTCCACCATTGCGTGGTCACTCTGCCCGAGACAGCTCCCGATGATCACGTCCTCCACCAGTCCTTCTCTGTTTGTGAAGAGAAGGTCTAGCGGGGCACCTCCCCTGGTAGGCTCACTAACCAGCTGCGTCAGGAAGCTATCTTCCACGCTCTCCAGAAACCTCCTAGACTGCTTTCTCAGGGCTGTGTTGTGCTTCCAGGATATGTCGGGGAAGTTGAAGTCCCCCACGAGTACAAGAGCTGATGATTTTGCAACCTCTGTCAGCTGCCTGTAGAATTCCTCATCCATCTCCTCATCCTGGTTCGGCGGTCTATAGCAGACCCCGACCAGGACACTAGCCTTATTGTCCCTGCCGATCCTAACCCAAAGGGACTCGACCTTGTCATTCCCAACCTCGAGTTCTACAACCTCGAAAGACTCTCTAATATAGAGAGCCACACCACCACCCCTTCTATGCTGCCTGTCCCTTCTATAGAGCTTATAGCCAGGCATTGCAGCACTCCAGTCATGAGACTGGTCCCACCACGTCTCCGTGATGGCAACCAAGGCAACCAAGAAAAACAGATACCTTCTCTGGACTTTCCCAGGGCTGTCCCAGCAGAGCTTCAGCCCTTGTCCAAGTGTGACATCCATCAAGGTAAGTCATGGGGAGAAGCTCTTTAGATCATCTTTTGGGCTACGGTGGTCACTGCTTGTGGGTGTGGGCCATGTTGCACAGGACTTATATAGGGAACAAAACAAAGGTGCAAAGGGAATTTAGATTTACGTAATCTGAGGAGGAAAAGACAGAGGTGAAGGGCCAGTCATGTGTAAACAGTTGCCTGGTCAGTACACTGGCCTGGCTGTGCATTGCACCTGATCAGTGCAGTCTGTCCTATCACACAGATATCATCTTATTAAATTCCTTTCTAACTCTTTCCTGTGTGAGGGGCTCTCTGTTCTGTGTTCACATGTGTGTATGGGGATCTGAGTGCCAGCAACTGGAGTCAGACCATGAGTTAGCAGTGTCCACGTGTCCATGGTGCAGCAACTGGAGCAAGTGCCGGTGAGATTGCTAGTGAAGATCAAGCCAGACAAGCTGGTGAGCAGGTGGAGTGGCCCGGGAGCCATAGGGATGTGGAGGGTGCTTCAGCTTAAAGAAGGCAGTATCAAGAAGAGACGACAGAAAGAAGTATATTTAAATGAGAACTGTGCTGGTTTATGGTAAATAAATTATGCAAACTAAACTAAAGGGATGATGCTTACTCCTAAATAGTTACTGCTCTTTTTGGCATATGCTCTTAGAAGGCTGTGTAGTAGCAGTTTTGTTTGTTTGTTCGCTTTTTCCCTTCATGTGGAATATCTTTCTCTTTTGTGTTATCTCAGGTTTGTCTGAGAAATGTGGAAGAACACTGGCACTACTTTATTTGTAAAGTAGTATTTGCAGGGCAGTTAACACTGCAATTCATTCCCTAGATACTGCTCAGTCACTTGAAACATAGCCACTAAACTTGATGTGATGTTTTCAAGAGGAATCTAATATTTTTGTGACAAGTCAAAGACAAAGGCTGTCTCTGATATTTACTTCTTTAGCTGTAGGGTCCCCTACCTGAACATATACAGAGGGCCCTCAGCTGACCCTTTACCTCCAGCCACCACTTCTCCATCCAGCAAAAAAACACTCAGAAATGTCAGAAAGTTATTCCTCATTCCTTTAAAACATTACAACATTTAAAGGCAGAAATGTTCACACACAGTAATAGTCAGAGATGCAACATAGAGCAGATCAGAAGAGGGGAAGGGTTTCTGATTGTTTACCTCAAATTACAATAAATGCACCACTTGCAGTACTTGAAAAGTCTTTGTGAGATTGAACCAAAGAAAATGCTATGTGGCACCTATACCTTGGTACAGTCTGACACCCACATGTGCAGCTGCACCACAGTACCCTTAACTATGCTTAACTATTCAGTGCATGTAGATACACCTGCCTCTGTTTTAAGCCCAGCAATTGAGGTTCTAGACAACTTCACAGTCATTCTGATGCATGTTTCATGCAAACCAGCCTGAATGAAATCCTCTCAGCACAGGAGGTATGATGAAAGTCCATGCTGTTCTTTATATTTTTTATGTTTTTTTCAATATAGATATGAGCCAAAGCTAGCTTGATTAAAGGTACCCCAAGCATATCTGTCAGGCAACCAGACAATGACTTCTAAGAACAGTAGTAATACCCTAACAGCTGTAGCTTGAAGATGTATGTGAAGCAAAATTTTAAAGAAGTAATAGCTTTTATTGAGTATATTTGTAATATGTGAAAAAGCTTTCATCTCTCTCATCAAACTGCAGCCTAGCAAATCTATTCAGATTAATACCTGATGAAAAAGAGTGAGCAAGGTGGTAGGGTACCTTTTTGGCAACATTTATGCTAGCAGCAAACTCAAGTGTTCTGGAGATCCCCAGACTTTCTGCGACCAGCCTAGCTCTGCACCATCACAGAACCAAAGCTGCATGGAGGACATGAGCTAGTTTCTTTGTGACTTCTTTCAGAACTCAGAATTCAGAGTTCTTTTAACTGCATGCTTTTGCTCAGTGTAAATGTACCCAGCTGTTTACATTTGAAGTACTATTTTCTTGCATAAGGACAGAAGTTAAACACCCTTCCAAAGGTGCTTTCAAGAATCATTTAATGTTGTATGTGTGAATGTGAACATCATACAACTAAATAGCTCACTGGAGACTTTTCTTTATAGACTTAAAATAAACAACAGTAGTCATCACAATCCTAACTGAACTGTAAGAAGGCTAACATGTCTTTTAAATCCTTGATATTTTATGTATTACTTGAATTTTGTTAAAGGAGTGCTGAAGCTGCTTAATACAAATTAAAAAATATTATACTAGATGACAATTTAGGCACAAAATTAATAAAGGCTTAAGGAGCCTCGTTCCCTTTTAAATACTGCTTAATTTACATTCTTTTCATAGGTAGACCTCCCTGAACAGATCAAACGAGGTTGTAGGAGAACTTTTCAGATTCAAAACTGTTGCTATCAAAATATCATGGTGAACGTTGATTAGTGTATAAATTCAGTACCAAATGATTTGTGAAATTGCAAAGATTTAAAGATAATACATTAAAAACTGCTGCAGTCTACCGAATGCAGAACTATTTACCAGAGTTAGTTTAACATACCTAGAAAATGGTTATTATAAAATTAAAATAGTTTCTGTTTGTCCCTCTATTTTCCCTGATTAGTTATACTGACAAGTCTTAAAATCAGCAATATTTAAAATTATTCTGCTGCATATTTCTCCTGAATTCTTGTTACTTGCAAATTAAAAATATACTAATAAATGTATTTTTGATGGTATGGAATTCAAAATATACAGTTTGAAGACTTCTTATTTTTCTTGTGTTTAGATTATACTACTTACTAAACAAAAGAGTATGGATTTATAGGTTGAGCATGCTGTAAGCTTTGAGTGCATTGTTAAATAACATGAATTAATTAATTAATCAAGAGTGTAGCAGTATGACAGATGGGGTATGAGTCAGAACTCCAACAGGATCAGACCTACAGGGTGCTCTCTATCTTGTCTAATCATGGAAGGAAACTATCACTTTGTTTTGAATATGTTAGGAGAGACGCAATATTAGACAATGATAAAAGAGCCTTGAGACACATAAACTTGTGATATAGTTATCTAAATTTTCCATTATATAGTTATATATATGGTTCCATTACACAGTTAACTGAATTTTCCATTAGCAAGTCACTTCTACCCCATAGCAGAATTTAAAGTGGTGAATGAAATATGGCAAACCCAAAGCCTTATAATCCATCTGTGTGTTGCTAGTGTGAATATTGTTGCTGTATCTTGCCTTTATTTGTGTTTCCTGAACTCAGCTGGGTAACATGATCTTTATGTAGAGAAGCACAGACTTGAGTACAAGAGATGAGGAAAAGGCGGAGGTGCTCAATGCCTTCTTTGCCTCAGTCTTTAGCGGCAATACCGGATGTTCTCTGGATACTCAGTACCCTGAGCTGGTGGAAGGGGATGGGGAGCAGGATGTGGCCCTCATTATCCATGAAGAACTGGTTGGTGACCTGCTATGGCACTTAGATGTGCACAAGTCGATGGGGCCGGATGGGATCCACCCAAGGGTACTGAGGGAACTGGCAGAGGAGCTGGCCAAGCCACTGTCCATCATTTATCAGCAGTCCTGGCTATCGGGGGAGGTCCCAATCGACTGGCGGCTAGCAAACGTGACGCCCATCTACAAGAAGGGCCGGAGGGCAGACCCGGGAAACTACAGGCCTGTCAGTTTGACCTCAGTGCCAGGAAAGCTCATGGAGCAGATCCTCCTGAGAGTCATCATGCAGCACTTGCAGGGGAAGCAGGCGATCAGGCCCAGTCAGCATGGCTTTATGAAAGGCAGGTCATGCCTGACGAACCTGATCTCCTTCTATGACAGAGTGACGCGCTGGGTGGATGAGGGAAAGGCTGTGGATGTGGTCTACCTTGACTTCAGCAAGGCTTTTGACACCGTCTCCCACAGCATTCTCCTCAAGAAACTGGCTGCTCTTGGCTTGGACTGGCGCACGCTTCGTTGGGTTAGAAACTGGCTGGATAGCCGGGCCCAAAGAGTCGTGGTGAATGGAGCCAAGTCCAGTTGGAGGCCAGTCACTAGTGGCGTCCCCCAGGGCTCGGTGCTGGGGCCGGTCCTCTTTAATATCTTCATCGATGATCTGGACGAGGGCATCGAGTGCACCCTCAGTAAGTTTGCAGATGACACCAAGTTAGGTGCGTGTGTCGATCTGCTTGAGGGTAGGAAAGCTCTGCAGGAGGATCTGGATAGGCTGCACCGATGGGCTGAGGTCAACTGCATGAAGTTCAACAAGGCCAAGTGCCGGGTCCTGCACCTGGGGCGCAATAACCCCAAGCAGAGCTACAGGCTGGCAGAGGAATGGTTGGAGAGCTGCCAGGCAGAGAAGGACCTGGGAGTGATGGTGGATAGTCGGCTGAATATGAGCCAGCAGTGTGCTCAGGTGGCCAAGAAGGCCAACGGCATCCTGGCTTGTATCAGGAACAGTGTGACCAGCAGGGCTAGGGAGGTGATCGTCCCCCTGTACTCAGCTCTGGTGAGGCCGCACCTCGAGTACTGTGTTCAGTTTTGGGCCCCTCGCTACAAGAAGGACATGGAGGTGCTTGAGCGGGTGCAGAGAAGGGCGACAAAGCTGGTGAGGGGCCTGGAGAACAAGTCCTACGAGGAGCGGCTGAGGGAGCTGGGCTTGTTCAGCCTGGAGAAGAGGAGGCTCAGGGGCGACCTTATCGCTCTTTATAGGTACCTCAAGGGAGGCTGTAGCGAGGTGGGGGTTGGCCTGTTCTCCCACGTGCCTGGTGACAGGACGAGGGGGAATGGGTTTAAGTTGAGCCAGGGGAGTTTTAGGTTAGATGTTAGGAAGAACTTCTTCACTGAAAGGGTTGTGAGGCACTGGAACAGGCTGCCCAGGGAAGTGGTGGAGTCACCATCCCTGGAGGTCTTTAAAAGACGTTTAGATGTAGAGCTTAGGGAAATGGTTTAGTGGGGACTGTTAGCGTTAGGTCAGAGGTTGGACTCGATGACCTTGAGGTCTCTTCCAACCTAGAAAATTCTGTGAAATTCTGTGAAATTCTGAGTAACATGAGTGAGACAAACAGATGTTATTGCTTTTCTGGAGTGGTACTTCTCTTTCAGGCAACTTCAGGCTAGAACAGTCTGTCCGGTTTTGCTGATTCAAACAGAGCACAATAAAACAGTTGATTTCAATACTTGTATCAAAAAATCCACTAGTAAAATACATATACATACTTTTTTTTTTTTTTTAAGAGTTTTTACTTCTATGTTCTTGCTGGATCTCTTAATGCTTGCAAGTAGATGGACTTACAGCATTGGTGGATAGGGGAAAGAGCAACTGACATCTACCTGGACTTGTGCAAAGCATTTGACACTGTCTCCTATGATATCCTTGTCTCTAAATTGGAAAGATGTGGATGGGCAACTTGGTAGGTAAGGAATTGGTTGGATGGTTGCACTCATTTGCAGTCAATGGCTCAACATCCAAGTGGAAATCAGTAATAAGGGCTGTTCCTCAGGGGTCAGTATTGGAACAGGCACTGTTAAACATCTTGCTGATGTGGACAGTGAGATTGAGTGCTCCCTAGCAAGCTTGCTGATGGCACGAAGCTGTGTGGTATGGTTGACATGCTGGATGCCATCCAGAGGGAACCAGACAGTCTTGAGAGGTGTGCCTGTATAAACCTCATGAAGTTATAACAAGGCCAAGTGCAAGGTCCTGCATTCAGGCCAGGGCAATCCTATGCACAAATACAGTCTGGGTAGAGAATGGATTGAGAGCAGCCCTGATGAGAATGACAGTGGGGCTGTTGGTTGATGAAAAGCTCAACATGAGCCAGCAATGTGCACTTACAACCCAGAAAGCTAACCCTACCTTGGACTTCATCAAAAGAAACATGGTCAGCTGATCAAGGAGGTGATTCTCCCCTACTAACTCTTGTAGGCACCGACTGGGAGTACTGCATTCAGCTGTGGGGCCCCTAGTACAAGAAAGATATGTACCTATTCTAGGCATTGGAACGAGTTGCTCAGGGAGATTGTGGAGTCACTGTCCCTGAGGATGTTTAAGGAAAGGTTGGACGTGGTGCTTAGGGACACGGTTCAGTGGTAGGTGGATAGTTCGAAAAATTGATCTTGGAGGTCTTTTCCAACCTTTATGATTCTATTTGAATAAGTCCAGAGGAGGGCTATGATCAAAGGGCTGGTGAATACAGGCTCAGAGAGCTGGGGCTGTTCAGCCTAGAGAACAGAAGGCTCCAGGGAGCCTTCCAGTGCCTAAAGGGGGCCTACAGGAAAGCTGGGGAAGGAATCTTTGTCAGGGAGTATAGTGATAGGACAAGGAGTAATGGCTTTAAGCTAAGAGGGTAGATTTAGATTACATATTTAGATTACATATAAGGAAGAAATTCTTTACTGTGAGGGTGGCGAGGCACTGGACCAGGTTTTCCAGAGACTGTAGATGTCCCATCCCTGGAACTGTTTAATGCCAGGTTGGATGGGGCCTTGAGCAACCTGGTCTAGTGGCAGGTGTCCCCGCCCATGGCAGGGGGGTTGGATCTAGATGATCTTTAAAGTTCCTTCCAACCCAAACCATTCTATGGTTCTGATTCTAAATGGGAACAGACAAATGTCAAGATATTTTCCCTGTATGCCTAAGCAGATTGTGAGTTATTTATTGGTAAGGTTTTGTATTGCAGTATATACTAGGAACATAGGAATGTTGTCACAGAATTTTGATGAAGGTTATGCTGTCGTTCTTCCAAATTCTTTATGTATCTATTTTCAGGAAATACTAAGAAAATCAAGCTTAGCATTTTACCTTTTCTGTTGTGATCAAAATTTCTTACTGAATTTGATCTTTTGCATTTCTAATAGGATCCTGACGGTCATTAATAACTTCAGCATTTTTCAAAACTGTCACCAGACAGAGAGGTTAATTACCTTTGGTGAAAATGAAAAAGATATGAGAACAGGATTGCTAACAAAGCTGAATCTACAAAACACTGACAAGCCAGCTTTGTTAAAACTTCACAAATCTACAATATATGTTTCTATAAAATTTTAATGTTTATTGAGCTACATTAGATAGTGATTTAAATGTAATCCAACCAAGAATCCTTAGGACATGAATATCAGATGCCCAGCAGAATGCAGAGGGCTGTGAATTAATGACACTAGCTGGATTGAAGAGCAGGTGAAAGTGAGTTTTATTTTCACCTTTCGTGACTTTGTCTTCAAACTATATTGGGAGAGGTTAAGTGTCAAGTGAAAAGGATCCTGGGCAGAGCTTTCTCGATAGTTCATATGTTTTTTTGTACTGCAAGATCTAAACAACATCATGAATGCAGTCCATAGAGCCATCTGCTCTTATTAAGATCATCTGAAGGTATTTACTACTTTTTTTTTTTTTAAACAGAATTTGCTGATATTGCACTTAATTTAAATATTTTTCTTCTCTCTGATGTATTTTTTCTCCTCCCTTCTTCCCACTCTGTCTTCCTCTTGACTTCTCTGTGATCGTCTCACAAGTTACTCATCCATTTTACTCATGTAACATTGGATCTCTGTTTTTCTTGTGATGTTAGTAGCTTGTCCCTCTACTCTTTCCAGCTTAAACCATTATTTCAGGACTTTTTTTTTTTTAATTTTCTACATTTTTTACTATTATTATTATTTATCCTGTTCTTTGTTCCCCAGTTTCATGTGTCATCCTTTTCTTTTGCATAACCCATTCTCACCTGTATTAATGGGACCTCCAAATTTCATCATCAGTGTTCCTCTACTATCTGTGTCAGCATCGCCAATGGAAATACAAAGCAAGATCACTTTCCTGCCTGATCCTTCAAAAAAAAAATCTGCTATTAATCTTTCTCCAGCTTTCCAGTTTCCCTAGCATCAACAAATATTACCCATTTCCCCTTCCTTGAAATGTTACATATGTTGTTGAATGCCTTTACTAATTGTTATCTCCTATGTTTGTAATTAGCAGAGTCATGTATATACTATACATATGTATGTAAAGTCCAGGCAGACAAGATTTTCAATCACCTATTTAATCCTGTAAATTTGCTAACCAAAACTGCATTTTAAAAATATAATGCAGACTTTTTTCTTAACATCTGTGTTTAGATGAAGCACATTTTTCAAAGAGCACTGTATTTCTTGGATAATAGCCATAAAAGCTAGTCATTCAGATTTCCTTTATAGTTAGTAAAAAGAAATACACATCTTGATCCTCAAGCAATGTCAGATGAATGGATCCCTAAGAATTCTGAATTCTCTTCATTGAATGTACAAGGAACTAATTAAAAAATTAGTTCACATGCTAAGTATGATAAATTCTTTCATTAATGTTAGAACCTTATGGTTTATATTATTTTGAGTCATGAAAATATTCAGTAGAAATTTGGGCTGAAGTCCTGACTTTAGTATCAGCATTTCCATTACTGGGAGTACAAGCAGAATTTTACCCTTATTCTTAATTTATTTCAGATGTAAACTGACTTTTTCATATTATATTTGAAACAAGGAGCTCAATTATTTTAAATACCATAGGCTAGGAAGCTCATATTAGCATCACTGTAGAGCTGCAATTTTTTTAAAGTTTTAAGTTTATTGATTCAAATTATGCAAGGCTAGGAGGCATCATTGCATCATCTAGTCTGTTCTATTGTATATTATTGTATATCATGGACCATTACATTCCAGACAACCTCAACTGAGTTTGATAATCTGCATTTGAATAAGGATCATTGACCAACATTTCCCTTTCCCTTTCCATCCTTTCTCTTTCCTTTTCCTTGTTTTTTTTTTTTTTTTTTTTTTTTTTTTTTTTTTTTCAGCAGAGATTTGGTTTGCAATGAAATGCCTGTAACACTATTCTTTGCATCTTTTTATACATTATATGCTAGCTTATAGTGGGACCGTAATGAGAAAGTCATATTCCAGCCTGTTTTTTTCTCACAACAGTTTGCCATGTTAACTACTCATTCTGCTGCCCCACTGTTTTTTTTTTTTTGTTTTTTTTTTTTTTTCACAGAATTCTCTAAATTTTCTTTACGAAGAGAGCTGTGGAATGATAACTTGAATTTGAAGGTGAGCGTGGTATATTATTAAAGTCTCTTGAGCCAGTACTGTTAGTGCCTTGAAATAACCCATATAAATAATGAATCAAACAAGAAATGTACAAGCTCATTCATCATGTACTGACATAGGAATAAACTGATGAAGGTTTTTACCCAGAAGTCTGATTATATCAGTTTTAGAATTAGGATATGAATTTTTACAACGTATCTTCAACACTTTAATGAAGAGGACGAGTGGACCAATCTGGAAAAGAAAAAAGCTATCCCTAGCCAACCACCACTTCTCAAGCACAACATGTCTTACAATTTGTGGTGGTTTTACTCAGCTGGGCGGCTGACTTCCACCACAACTGCTCTCTCACTCCCCCTCCTAAAAGAAAAAGGGGGAGAAAATACAATGCACAGAGCTCAAGGGTTGAGATAAAGACAGGGAGATCATTCAACAACTATCAACATGGGCAGTGCAGACTCAGTGTAGGGAGATTAGAGAAATGTATTGCCTATTACTAACAAGCTAGAGAAGTGAGAAACAAACAAACAAACAACAACAGCAAACTAAAAACACCTTCTCCCCACTCACCCTCTTCCACCTCCTCACCCTGAGTGGCACAGGGTAACAGGGGAATGAGGATTGTGGTCAATCTATCTTGTGTCACCTCCACCACTCCTTCACAGTTGCTCTCTGCCCCTGCTTCTCATGGGGCCCTCCCACAGGATGCCATCTTTCCTGAACTGATCCTGTGAGGGCTTACTACAGGCAGCAGCTCTTCAAGAACTGCTTGAAATACGGCTCTGTACCATGGGGTCCATCCATCAGAGCAAACTGCTCCAGCATGGATCCGCCACAGGCAGCAGCTTCCCCCAGACCCTGTGCTCCTGTGTGGGCCTCCACGGGCTGCAGCTCTGGCCTGGGGCCTGTTCCTGTGGGGGCTCTCCATGGGCTGCAGCCTCCTTCAGCGCAGATCCACCTGCTGCACTGGGGGATCTGCACCGCCATGGGACCCATGGGCTGCAGGGGGACAGCCTACTCCACCAGGGGCCTCTCCACAGGCCGCAGGGGAACTTCAGCTCCAGTACCTCCTCCTCCTCCTTCTTCACTGACCTTGGTGTCTGCAGGGTTGTTTCTCACTCCTCAATCTCCCAGCTGCTGTTGCTCAGCATATTCTATTTTCCCTGTCTTAAATCTGCTCTTACAGAGGCACAAACAACATTGCTTATTGGCTAAGCTCTGCCCAGCAGCAGCAGGTAGCTTTGGAGCTGGCTGAAACTGGCCCTTTTCTAACGTGGGGAAGCTTCCTGTTTCTTATCACAGAGGCCACCCCTGCAGCCCCCCACTACCAAAACCTTTCCACATAAACCTGCTACACAATTTTACTCAATATTTGCTATTCTATGCCATTTTCAATCTTTTGCTGTCTGCAGAACCTGGAAGCTGATGAATCAAAATAAACAAGTAAAACTCGTAAGACTTTAACCTCCATGGGAATAAAAACATATATATATTTACATATATATACTATATATATATATATTTATTGCTGTAAAAGATTCCGTGTCTGACATTTTTCTACTCAGTTGTGAGATTATCTGTGTCTGTATCTCCATGTTGCTGCTCAGGGAAGTGGTGGAGGCCCATCCCTGGAGGTATTGTATTTAAGAGACATGTGGGCATGGTACTAAGGAATATAGTTTCATGATAAGACTCAGTATGTCAGGTTGATAGTTGGACTTGCTGATCTTGAAGTTATATTCCAACTGACATTATCAATGATTCTGTGTTATTTAAGGACTGGCCTCAGGACTTCATGAGGGGTCACATCTGAGGTCCATAGCCCATATGTGGTCTTCTAGGCTGTTTTGTTTGTTTGATTGTTTGTTTATTCGTTTCTTTTTGTTTTTCAGACAGAGCATTCTCTGAGTTGGAGAGAGACAGATAGCCATCTTTGTAGGAAAATTTATGTTCACACTCTCCAGATACTTTGGCTAAACTGAGGTGCCTGGATTTGACAACTTGAGGTTGAACTCAAGCAGCTGGATTCCCAAGGGCAGTAAAGACATAACTAAGGGATAGGCATGATATGAATCAAGCAAATGAACTGCAGAACTTTTGGGACTTACAAAAGTTGTCACATCTATAGAAACTGGCTGAACCTATGCGACTTTGAAAGCTGGATATATTTTACTAGAGAGCTTTAATATTCATTTAAAATTCTGCCTTAAATAGCAAGCCAATTAATTCTGAAAGTCAATTGTTGGCTAAAAACATTGCACACAAGAGCCTCAGATATTTTTTGTACTCCAAATTTTTCAAATATGGGAACACTGGTAGAAATATTTATCATTTATGATTTATTTTTTTTTTATAATAACTTTATTTCTAAATTTCATTTACTTTGTTATTATCAACCCAACCTAAAATGACTTGGAGAGAGAGAATAAATAATAAAATTGGGCTCAACTTACTATGATATATCTTTTATCAAATTTTTTTATGAAATTACTTTTTTATCAAATTTCTTTTATCAAAAATTTATCAAATTACTTTCATAATTGCAATGTAATTACATTGATTCAAAATCAGTTAAATGGGCTACACAAAGTTGTCAGTGCATTGTGAAACCCTTTAACAATTGCCATTCTATACAGTCAATTTTTAAAAACCATAATATGATGTTGTGCCACACTGCTGACATGTGTGTATGCAATCTTGCTCTATCAGTTATTGTTTTTTTCCACTGTTTTTGCCCACATTCAATTCAAATATCATTACCTCAAGTCCAAGTCCTGTGGAAAGAATTTTTAAATTACATGATGTGAAGACAGACTGTTTGCATGTGTTAACTTTCTCGAGATATATTCTGACATTTTGTCACCAACTGCGGCATAAAAATTGCATTTTATCAAGAATTCACAATATTTTTCAGGCTAAACCATCTGAGATTAAAAAAAAATAATAATAAATATATAAAACATATTTACTTATTTATTTTAGATTTTTTTTTTTTCAGTGTATTTTGTCTTCATGATTCCTTTACCTGATTGTGATGACAGAATCAAACATAGACATTCAATAGTCTTTCTGGAAAACTGCTTAATGCCTTAAATAATAATACAACAAATAATTATGTGGAAAGTCAACTGGATGTGACTGTCCACGTCTCCATGAGCATTAAACAAGCATTTTGAAGGTTTAATTAGAAAAAAGGTGATACAACAACAAAACAATTGGGAAGGGATCTATCTTACAAGATCAGCATCATGTTTAAAGCTAGTGTATTATTCCCCTTGATCTAGCTTTTACTCCTGGGACTAGAGCAAGGCTTCTCAGGAATTTAGATCTTTTTCCAATTCCACTCATTGTAGTGCTTTCCATTACAGTCACTCTACTGTCTGGTGCCCTACTAACTGCACAGCTGGAGCTTGGATTGGAATGGGGAATTTTATTTAAATCCTTTGAATGAGACCTGTTTCCATATCTCTCGTTATATCACTTAAAGTAAAAGCAAATGTTACAGGTTGTTTTACTGGGGAAATATACGCTGTAGGAAAGACAAATAAACTATTCAGAACTCATATTTCACATTCAATTATGTGACAAAAATGTTTAATTTACCCATCAAACATGTGCTAACATGCCTCATCAACACAGAGTATATGGCTCATTGACCTCAAAATACTTTTCAAAACTAAAACAATTGGCAATAGGCTGCACCATATCTAAAATCTGATGAATACACATGTACTATGGGAAAAGTAAATTTAGAATGATTGTGGCAGCTGGTTTGGAAGTCAGGGCTAAATTAAGGATCATTCAAAATAGACAGAATGAATGGAGGACATAGAGGCACAGAAGTGTGAAGAACATTTCATTTCACTAAATATCTAACAGAATATTTAAAAACAAGCCTCATTAATCAACACCAATGCAGTGTCCCATGAAAAGAACAATGGTCAATACATGTAAATATTGCCATATAGTTAACTTTGCCCATTCTAAAACTATCCATTTTCCTTATTCAGTAGTCAGTCAAAGTCAGACAGGATGAGCTCCTGAGCACAACATTTTTCTTTGATTTTGGACTTCAGAATGCATGCTGCAGCTCTGCAAATCTTTTTATTCAAAACTGCAGTTCAGTGTTGTTTGCTCTTAAAATACTACCTCTCCCTTTTAGACCTCGTTATTGCTTTGAACTTTCCTTTGCAGTTTTCATTTCCCAAATGATATTTCAGCTTATCCATCACTCATTTTCAATGAAGTATGATAGCTCAAGTGAGAGTAACAGAAGTTTAGACCTGAAAAAAGAAATAATAAAAATGATCAGAGAAATCACTGATTAGAAGATATTAAAACATTTTCTAAATGGCAGTAAATTTGTTATTCCACAGTACATAGTGCAGATTTCATAAAAAGTGATTACATTGCCATGACATGGCTGGTGTCACCAGTTGTACTTTTTTTTTTCTCAGGTTATTTGAAAGTGGATCAACCTTTTATACCTGGCATGTTCTAAATCAGGATATTCAGTTTTATATATATATATATATATATAAATTATATATATATATATATATATTATATATATATTATATATGTATATATTATATATATTATATATATATATATATAAAATAAATAAAATGATGTTCAAAATAATTGTCATACTATTTTTTCCCTGACAGGAATTTTAGCATAGTTACGCTAATCCACTCCAATGAGACTTGCCTATAGCAAATACCTATGTGTTTAGTCAGAACACATAGAGTCTAAAGAATGTTCCATATGCCATGAGGTTTATGAGTATGTTTGCAAGGACCTTGCAGACCAAAAGCAGAGTGCTTTGATTCATTTATCTTTATTTTTAACACATCTTTTTAAATTTACTTAGCCTGAAATCATAGCCGTCTTTCTATAAGACTGTTTCACTGTGAAACAGTATTTCCAGAAAAGATTTCCTTTCAAAATGTTTTTTCAGTTCATGTATTATATGAGTTGTGTCTTCATTTGAAAATCCTTTATGAATCCTTATGAATGTAAAACCAAATTCTGCTCCTTTTTTATTTCTTGTTGCATAATATGACTCATTTCTATTTCTCTGGGATTTCTACTGAATATCACAAGTTCTTATGCAGTGCATGCTACTGTTGGGATAATGCTTTTTTTTTTTTTTTTAATTTTGCTTAATTTTGAACTGTCTGACAAATCTGAGAATATTAATGTAATTAATATTAATATTAATGTTATTGATGTTATTTGTTATCAAATATTAATGTTATTTCTTCTTTTAAGATAAAGGACTAAAACAATAAAATAAAACAGTATGCTTCTCTGGTGTGAGAATATGGAGAAAATGGGACAAGAAGGGGAGAACATCTGGCATGTTCTTCCTTAAGAATTTTTTCTCCTTTATTTATTTTGTATTGAAAGGTTTCTGAAAAGTAACTGCTACCTGAACTATGAGAATTTTCTAGGATCTGTACAGATGTAAAGAAAAGCAAGTAGAATTTCTAAGGGCTTTTGGTACAACTTTGCACATTTTAATGTTTGGGTCTAAATTCTTAAAAATGTAAGCCACTGCAAACCTGGCATAATTTTTAATATCCTGAAAAATGATTTTATTCTGATATAAGCTAGTTGAAACATCCATGCTGCTGATCAGTACCTGGAAATCTTATCTTGTTTTCTAGAGCAGAACATTTTTTATTTATGTATAAGGAAGTTATCTGGCTTTCTACAAACAGCAGATATCTTAATCGAGAAAGATAGATACTTCAATTAAGAGCTGAAAATTTTAAAAAACTAACACAAATGCCAATCAGGCATTTAAACTATTCATTACATCTTTTAGGAGTAGGAAGAAGTACTGTATACTGATACTACTAAAATCAAAGTGTCAAATTAATAATGAATGCAAACAAAAAGTATTCTGATTAATAGTTTTCAGCAACTTGAATAATTTTTTTTGCCACTATTCTGTTACAATGCTACACTCACTTGCAGTTTCATGCTTTAAATTGGATTGTAAACTTTTCATTACAGACAACATCTACTACTCTGTGCAAAGCACTTCTAAGATTCCATCCTAATTGGAATCCCTGACAAGACTGTATCATACTAATATTGATAATATTAACTTTACACAACTCACTTGTAGTTCACAGTGTTTTTTATTTTGTTTGTTTGTTTGTAGAATTGGATTATGATTGAACTGTCGGTATTATGGTTAAAAGTCTGAAGTTAAAGAATGTTACTCACTGGAAAAAGCCCACATGTTCCAAGTACCAGTATCTTTCATTCAGCCTGGAAATTTCTCTTTGTCTGAGAATTTGCATGATAAAAGCAAATGATGAATGGACACAGAACTGAAATGTTTGGGAGAGGAGCCTGTGACAGTTCTTTTGAAGCTTTAACAGTTTATAATGTAAATATATATTTAAAAGATTATTAACATTCACATATTTTACCCGAAAGGCTTTCCATAAGGTCAACTTTTAAGCTGCTGAAATACGCAAGAAGAATTGTGAAATGTATGTGTGAACATATTCAAAGATTTTAGAGAGTCTGTGCTGAAGAATGTTTTTATTTGATTTTTAATATGATTTAATATATATCAAATTATTGTATAAAGTTAGCCAAAACAGTGTGCCATCAGACTTTAATGTAACGTAGGCCCTGGAGGTTCTGGAATTTAAGGAATTCCTTTTTACTTTCTTTTTTTTTTTTTTTTTTTTTTACAAAGTCATTCTTGTGCCAGAATAGAACAAGAAAAGAAACAATACTAGGAAGAAGATCTTTCAAATGAATGGGCACTGTTTTATTGTGGCCCCCAGAAAAAGTAACGTATTCTTCAGAGGTATAACTAATGCAAATTAAAGGCTTACACTAATACTCAAATGAAAACTTATACATACAGCAGTTACCTAAAACATTTATAAAAAACAGTCTACTTAAGATGTTCAGATCTAGGAGTCCTGAAGTACACAATCTAAAGTCATGAGCTGAGGCAAATGACCAGTGGAACTCTAATTTATACTTAATTTATTAATATATAATTAATATATTATTAGATTAAATAATAATGTTATTCTAATATAATGGCTTCACTGTATGTAATAGCTCTGTGAGACTTACTGATTTTGTTATATATTTTATTAATCTTTAAAAAATACTGTTATTTCTCATACAAATAAATGATGTGAAAATCTAAATATTATATTTTAGCTACAAATGGCTGATATTCAACTTTTTCTGTTGTTTGTTTGTTTTCCTTTGCATACATGCATTCTGACCTGAAATTTCATTTCATAACAGTAAGTAGATCAATTAAAAAACATTTTCATGTTTTCATTTCCAGCTTTTTCTGTGGTGCTCTGTCACTGAATTTTCATCAATAACCATTGGTTATTTACTATTTACTATTTACATATTTACTATTATAACTTAAATCATCATTTTACATATCTGACAGGCATGAAAGTCAACCTTAACTAGTGAATTGGGTAATATTATGTCCATTCATACATTACTGAATTACTCATGCAATGTGTTAAAACTACAGAAAGTTGTCAAAAGGTGCTTTTCAACTGTAATCACCATTTGTTATTTCCCTTGTAATCTAATTTAATCGCAACTGTCACAAATAAATCAAGAATAATTTTTGCAAAATTAATATTCCTTTGTTTCACTTACTGTGCATTGAGGAATTTTTATCTCCCTTTTGTCTGTGTTGCAGCAGTTTACTTTATAAAGAGGATATGACAAAAAGCTAAGCAGAAAGGGAAACAAAAAAATATTGGATAGTACTCCTTGAGATAAGTTAGTTCAAAATGCTGAATTATTCATACACCAATAAAGTCACACCTAGGGAAGTGGAAAGTTGCTTATCACAAGGAAAAAGAAGGAAATAATTCGATCTGTTTACTAACATGTATAATGCAGCCATTCACTTAATTCTGCAAACATTTCCTTATCAAATTGCTTCTTAGCAAATGAGAAATAAATTGCTTGACTGTATTTATACTTTGCTTATATAGCAATTTTCCTGTAGTATTTGGCCATAAATGCACTCTTTTTTGGTTCTGCAGAAAAACAACATTACCACAGTAATGCCAAAGTCATGTGGTTCTTCAGTTTTTAAATAAAAAGGTTAGAAGTACAAATTGGCATTTTTCTGCTAATCTGCTGGATGGTGTCACACAATTAAAATGCAAACATGAAGACATGAAAAAAATTCTAAATTTGAAATACCAAAATTATAATATGAAAAAAATCCTATTGACATATAATAAGAAAAGATAGTTTTCATTATCTGAAAGTAGCCACTTCAGGCAGCTGAAATTAATCTTGAACTGCTGCTTCTAAGACTTTGCCACATTATTGAACTTTTATTTGAAAATGCAAGTACATAAAAACTTCTGCAATTGCATATCTACTAAGGAAAAAAATACAGTCAACATGCACAGTTTCCTTCCACTGATTTTTTTTTTTTTTTCCAGGTACAAGGAAAGTGTGCTGATCACAGCAATGGAAACAACACCTAGAGTTTAAATGGTAGAATACCAATGTTATATATTTTACTAAGAACCATTAATTGAAGGAGTTGATAACTGCATAGAAATTGTTATAATTGCTTAATAGAAATATTTATATATAAATGGACAGCAGTGGAAATTTAAATTAAGAAAAGCTAGAGTTCTTTCTGTTTAAAAGTGCTTGATATGTTGTTAAATGGAGGAACAATAGAGCAGAAAACTCAGAACACCCACTTTCTGGCCTGATGATTAAAACAGTAATTGCAGTTTCCATTCATCTACACTTAAGAACCGTGACTTGCAAACAATTTCTGAGTAAGAGATAGCTTGGAGCAGCTCAGATAGCACTGGACACCCAGGCAGTTGAAACAAGGCTCAGTTTTTGAATTGTAGCTGAATCCTGTCTACATTTCCCTGACTTTTACTGAGGTTAGGTGGTTCGTGCCATTTGAGAATGTGGGCATATCTTTTCTTTTTTTTCCAGAAGGACATGGGTCTCCTCTAAGTCTTCTAAGTCCCATGCCAGACCTGTATGGATGTCGTGGATACTCTGAATGATGTTGGAGAGAACTGACATCAGCCTGTTGGTCTGTTTTGGCAGAATAAAGCTATATATTCAGCAGAGAAGTAGAAATTATATGTATATACCTATAACAATAGTGTCTTAATCAGGAACCAAATCCCACACCATATATATTACATATATAAAACATTTTTATTAGCATTAAAGCAGAAAATTGAACTTATAAAGTATTAATTATTAGATGAATTTATAAGTTATTATAATCATGAAGGTCCATTGCCATAAGCACAACTCAAGCCAACTTTTTATTACTGAAATTTTGGAAAAACTGAGAAGGCAGAAAGAAAAGGAGAATGCTTTTGAAAAGTTTTCAACTCAGAACCAACTATCTTAAATGGATTTAGTCAACCAGTTTGGGACTGATGATTATCTGACATAGATCATCAAATCACTATAGTGAGAAAGGTGTCTTGAGTCTGTAACTGCTAATTTAAAGAATTTGAGTGAAAACTTTCCTGTGCAAGGGGAATTCAATGCAGCTTACAAATACTGGGGATAACACAAACATCAAACTAAAATATTCATAGAAACTGTAAAAATTATAAATGACAACTTTCTCACTCAAAAATTTAGATTTGACAGAGGAAAATTTATTGGATCTTATCTTCATATAGTCACACAATCACAGAATGGTTGACATTGGAAGAGACCACTGGGGGTCTTCTGGTCCAACACAGCCAACCACAGCTAGATATCTTTTGAACATCTTGAAGGAGGGAGACTCTACAACCACTCTGGGCAACCTGTGCCAGTGTTCCATCACTTTCAACATAAAAATGTGTTACCTGGTTTTCAGACAGAACTGATTGTGTTCCAATGACCCATTGCCTTTTGTTGTGGCACTGGGCACTACTGAAAAGAGCCTGTCTCTATCTTCTTTACACTTTCTATACATTGATAATATCCGTGTCATGTCCCCTCTCCTCCTCCCCCACCTCCCAAACTTTCCCTTCTCTGTTTTGAACAGTCCCAGTTCTCAGCTCTTCCTCACAGGAGAGCTCCAGTCACTTCATCATCTTCATGGTCCTTTTCTGGACTCTCTCCAGTTATGTCCAACTTTTGTCTTTCTCTTGGAACTGGAGTACCAAGAGTGCAGTACAAGAGTGAAGTAACTGCAGTATTGCATCCCAGAATCGGACCCATCACTTCAGATGTGTCCTCACCAGTGCTGAACAGAGTGAAAGGATCACCTCCCTCAAGCTGTGACAAGGACACAATGCTGGTTTATGTTAAGAGACAGAAAGTTGTGAAATTGATAACAAACTACAAATAACAATACCTAAAATACAGTGGTCGCTGAGCAAATGATTAGTTTGTTAGTAAGTAGGAAGAAATTAATCTAACAAACTCCTATATTCATGCTTTTAAAAGACCTGAAGGCAAAGCAAGCAGAATGTAGTGGGCTTATGTGGCAAGGTTTTGGTAGCAGGGGGCCATAGGGGTGGTTTCTGTGAGAAAGATCTAGAAGCTGCCCATGTTTGGGAAGGGCCCCATTGTTTTCCAGAGCTGAGCCAATAAGCAATGTTGTTTTGTGCCTCTGTGAGAGCATATTTAAGACAGGGAAAAAAAAACACTGCGCCACACAGCAGCTGGGAGAGTGAAAGGAGTGAGAAAATAGCCTTGCAGGCACCAAGGTCAGTGCAGAAGGAGGGGGAGAAGTGCTCCAGGTGCCGGAGCAGAAGTCCCCTGCGGCCTGTGGTGAGGACCATGGTGAAGCAGGATGTCCCCCTGCAGCCCATGGAGTACCACGGTGGAGCAGGTGACCTGGCAGGAGCTGCTGCCTGTAGGGGAGCCAGGTTGGAGCAGTTTGCTCCTGAGGGATGGACCCCATACAGACCCATATCTGGAGCAGTTCTGGAAGAGCTGCTGCCTGTGGGAAGCCCACACCGGATCAGTTCATCAAGGACTGTATCCCATGGGTGGGACCCCACAGCACAGGGGACGAAAGTGACCGAGAAGGAGCGGCAGAGAAGAAGCGCTGTAGACTGACCATAACCCCCATTCCCCCGTTCCCCTGCACCGCTTGGGGGGAGGAGGTGGAAGAGGGTGGATGGGGGGGAAGGTGCTTTTGGTTTCTTTCCTTTGTTTCTCACTTCTCTCGCTTGTTAGTAATAGGCAATAAATCTTACTATCTCCTTATGCCGAGTCTGTTTTGCCCGTTACAATAATTACTGAGTGATTTTCTCATCCTTATCTCAACCTTTGAGCCCTTTTCACATATTTTCTCCCCATTCCTCTTTGAGGAGGGGGAGTGAGAGAGCGGCTGTGGTGGAGCTCGGCTGCCCACTCGAGCGGAACCACGACAAGGAGGCAAGATATTTTTTTACAGATTCACATTAATAATAAGGGGGGATGACAAAAAAAAAAAAAAAAAAAAAAAAAAAAAAAAAGGGAAGTCCCCTAACTTGGTTTAAAAATGAAATGAAACTAAATAATGAAGTTATTAAAGAAGACAAACCACAAATGAGGAATTTCAGAAAACTAAAGAGGAAATCAGGAGTATACATGGAGTAATTTAGCCAAGCTAAGTTTTTGACAGCAACATATACAAGAGAAATTCTAAAAATAAATTTTACCCATTAATTGTCCCATTTATTTATTTATATGTGTTCTATATTTATGAAAATATCAGATGGTGTATTTAGATTATTTGATAAAACTGGAAATTCTTTCCTCCTTGAAAACTGGATGAATGTTGTGTAGCACGTGCTGAAATTTTTCATTTTTTAATGAAAGCCTCTACATAATTTCTGACAAAATACCTGACCAATGAGCATTTTGCATTATTAACATTGATTTTCTGTAATTCTTGGAACACTGGGGCAGTTCTCCAGAGACTGAAAGAAAGATGTTGTGATAATACTCAAGAAGGGTGAGTTGAATGACCGGGGTGATGTTAGGCCTGTCAGTCTGACATTGATCTCAGGCAAAGTAATGGAAAGAGGCTGATAGAACATTTGATTAATAAAGAAGTAAAGGAGGTAAATACAATTAATGCCAATCAAAACAAGCTTATGGAAAATAAATCTCATCAAACTGACTCAATAACTTTTTTCAACACTACAAGTTGGTTGATAATTAAAATGAGATTGATGAAATACACCCATTGCATCAAAAGCTTTTGTCTTGATATTGTACCACATTTGTCTAATAAAGAAGGAAGACACAAAGTCAGTGTTGCAACACTACATAGATGAAAAGCTGAAAGGTTTCAAAATTACCTGTGAATCAAAAAAAGTCATGTAACAGATAAGGTTCTAGCAGGACCTGCTGGATTTTTTATTATTATTATTTATTTTTATTTGTTTGCATTTTACTCTTTGCTATTTGTGTCTGTGAGGTCTCTTTAGTATGTCGATAACAAAATGGCTGAAATAATTGACTTGTCTTTTGTCATGTGCTAAAATAAGTCCTTTTATTGATATTTTAAAGTCTTATTTTTTATTAATAAATTTGGTTCAATCTAATGAAAAATGTTAAATTCACCTAAGTCAAAGGTCACAAACCTATGAATGAAAATATAAGCTGTATTTGCACCAGGATGGACACTGTCATGTGAAGCAGTGGGCAAAGGACTCAGGGAGTAAACTGGAGTTAAGAATAAACTTTCACTGCAATGCTGTAACTCAGGAATAATGTAAATTGCGCATACATACATTAAAAAAAAAAAAAAAAGAAAAAAAACAAAGATCGAATATGTTAGGAGAACATCAATACTTTCTTAGCCTGTTTTTTAAGTGGTGTAATTTTAAGTCAGTAACAGCTAGTTTCAGAGTTCACATCAGATATGGATAAAATGGAATAGGTTAAATGAAGAAAAGCAGAAATAAAGAAAAGATTGGAGAACTTTCCCGTTAAGGAAATAATTCGAGAACCCTCCCAAGGTGTTAGTGTATGACTTATATTGCTTGTAACTAAGATTTGTAAATAAGACAGATGTTTGGCAAGACAAGTTTCTTCTATCAGAAATATATATATATATATGTTATATATACATATATACGTAAAATAGATATATATATATACAACACTAACACCTGGGGGCTTGTAGTTGCAGATAGATGCATTCAAAGTAGAAATGAGGGTAACATTATAAAAGTAGCAGAAGACACATTTTGAACAAGAGATAAGCATTTGCTCTTCTTAAATTCTTAAATGTAAGTTTGTTCCCCCATGCTGCTCTAACTCAAGAAGGAATTAATTTATAGTCTTATGTTACACAGAAAAACAAGCTGGATGATTGAATAGCCTTTTCTGGCTGCAATCCATGAATCTATAGCAACAGTGGGAGCTGACTCCTTTACTCCACTTGCCAATAAACTGAATTAAGTCTGATCTGTATAGAAAATGTTCTCCAGTAGAATAATAATTAGATGGTATGTTATTTTTTGATTAAATAATTATACTCATAAAATCTCTAGTGTAAATTCACCTATACACAGTGCAGCTTATTTTATTTTTTAAACCAAATAAACATACTGTTCTACACTGGAATTACTGGACTTTCATTAAAAGACTTTAAGCAAGCTTAAAGAGAAAGATCTTTTATATTTACATTGTGCCTAAAAATTATAGTAAATGATGGACTGACAAATTTAACAAGAGATCTTGGCAACCTGAGAAATATGTTTTGGCCAGTTTTATCACAAAATATTCTATGTTGAATTGTTCTTTATATCAAAAATGTGCCATTAAATACCCAGAAAAAAAAAAGCTCTTAAGCATTATAAACTACACTTCTTCTTCAGGTAATGTTTCTAATTTCCATACATCAGGAATAAGGGTTCTAAAGTAGGCCTGTTCCCACACTCAAGTCACATAACCACTGTTGGGGCATAATGGGGAACAGGCAGATTGAGGTGATGGTATTACAGCCAAAGCAGAGGCCCCTGAAACCTGCTAATTAAAATGGCACTAATCAGGATAGTATTCATTTTGGCTTGCCTTGATATAGACCCGGTGTATAGACCCACTGAAACAGTGTAACCAACAGCAATATATACAAATTTTGTGACAATGTGATGATATGCTAGAGACAATATATAAGCATTTTATTTAAGTGTGTGAACAATGTGAGCAGCAAAGGTCCAAACAGAAATACATGCAATTGCATGTAGGAGACACCCAAGTGACAGAAATTGCAATCCCAAAATAAAGAACAAAAAATGTGATAAGCAAAAGGGACTAGAGATAGATAGGGCACCCTGCTGTATATGCAAGGATGACTGTCAAAAGCAAAACCAAGATAAGCAGCAACTGAAGCAGCTGAGCTTTCCTTTGGCAAGAAATGTAAATGTCCATGATAAACTAAAAAAGAAGACAAACCTGCTTCAGTTCTAACTTCTGTCATCAAAGAGTTCTCAAGCCTGATCGCCTTAACTGTGGCTACTAAGAACCACAATAGCTATCATATGCTAACCATACAGCATCAGCTTCAAGTTATTTTACACTCACAGCTAATTCAGGATGTGATTCTTTATGACAATCAGTTTGCTATAAGATGTAATAATGATTAATTATATGTTAGAACTAACCATGAGCACAAAGTGTATTGTTGATGAATGAATTTAATAAAGCTTGGATTTAAAATTAAAAACAACAACAACAACAACAAAAACAACAACAAACTTGATCTATCAGTCAAGTCCCTAAATATTCGCATCACAATAACCACAAATTCCCTAATACACACAAACACTATCGCATATATGTAAATATATTAACATCTAGATATTATTAGTTCAAAACTGCTCATTGTTGTATGAGCACTTTATTCAGGAAAGCATGCTTAGACACTGAAATAAAAGGCTCCTAGAAGGTAAAACAGCTATTCTAACTTGCTTGTGAACTGGGTACATCTCTGTCTCTTTATGGAAAATGGCTACATCATTTCAGGCTACCTTTTTCCTCCTACGTGAACTTTCACTCACACTTATTGCTCTGTTCAAACCAGAAAAGCAGAATAAGAAGCCAGGGGCATTCTTTTCAATGCAATATGAAGACCTTCTAGAAAAATATTTATTATTCTCAAGTAAATTATGTTTGATGATGTTAGTGTACATATTTTATGTATTATTTTATCAGTTTATAAGATCGGAGAAAACGGAATGGCAGTATGTTAAAAAGACAACTTTTGGCAAGCCTTTGAGTCTTGTTTTCAAGCAGCATGACTGAGGCTCAGAATCTGACTGAGCTTACTATATACCACAATTTAACAACTTGTCATAGATACTTTATATTCAATTTGACCACTTCACTACTTTTCTATGAGCCTGGTGATAGACTTTGTGTCATGAAATGTAGTCTGTATACATACATGCACACATATATTTATCATAGAATCATAGAATCATAGAAGATCCTGAGTTGGAAGGGACCCATAAGAATCATTGAGTCCAACTCCTGGCACCACACAGGTCTACCCAAAATTTATATTTATATAAATTAATATACATATGTAAGAGCATGGATTAGGAGATTCTCATTTATATTTCTCTGTCCAGGAATCAAGAACAGATAAGAAATAGTAATCTGGTTTTGAGAGTAGAAGGAAAGTAAATCTGGAATTTATTAACACTCTGGATAACATAAAAATAGGCATACTCATCTTCTTTTTTTTGGATTCCTTTTCAAGGAAAATTAGGAAAGACATTTCAACACATAAACAAATAAAGAAACTTTGACAAGAGATACATAATTCAGGCTGCTACTTAAAAGAAAAAGTTCAGGAGACTGAAAAGATGTTATACCAGCTTCTCTCTTAGACATTTCACATTATTTGTTTGAGTCACCTTATTCTAAGCATAAAAGTTGTGGTGAATGCTATTCTGAGTTACCTAATTTTGGCCAGTCATTAACAAGGGAATTTAAACATCCACTGTAATATTCTCAATGTCACTTGCAGAGTTGCAGGTTAACTGCCCACACTGGCTGTATGTATGTATATACATGTATATATTTGTTGATGATCAATGTGGTTATATGGTTTTAGTTTTCTTTATACTGGGCTATTTTAAGATTTTTCCTTGATTTAGATAAAATGCACAATTTTAATTCAAAATTAGTCCTAATATTAGTGAAACACATGTCGTGAAAAGATCCCAAAGCCTCTCTTACTGCTCTCACATTCATGTCCACCAGATTTAGCATCATATTCAATACTGGTGCTACTTGCACAGAAACCAGGTAAACTCATGTAGTAGTATATTTCTCTGCAAGCCAACAGTTACTTCAGAAGAACAAACTTAGATACCTGTATAGTTTGGAAGGTATTCTCAAAGGAAGCTAATATGCAATATGTATGTATAACTGAAGGTTTGGAAATGGAAGTGTTTCATCAATAGATAGATTTTTCTTAGTTTTTCATTCTATCCAGAAGACTCAGAACCACTAATTACCAGAATGGTTGTTATTTTATTTTATTCAGTCTATATATAGCTACAGGTAGGGAGAGACAGAAGGGCCAGAAACAAAAGAAATAACATACTGGAAAACAAAACAAAACAAAACAAAACAAAACAAAACAAAACAAAAAAAAGCATTCACTGAACAGCTATATCAACAGAGAAATGGAGCATAGGATTATGACACTACCCAGGAGACAGGCTTATAAATTCAAAGAACTGAAAGCATGTGGCCAGATGACTCTGAAATTGCTCTGAATGAATTTTCCTGATACGAGTAGATGTGTCTACCTGAAGGAAATTTGGCACGGACCCTATTGAACTATTGTACTATGCTAATCGCAGCAGATTTTTTTTTTTTTTTTGACAACCAGGTAGACATTTTATTGGATCTGCACTCTCACATCAGCTTTGTTGACTTTCTGAATTGTTTTAAGTACTCCAGCTGCTATCAATATTTGTTTTATAGACATTATTTCTCCTAGATACAGTACAGTCCAGTGATCATGTCAAATATTTTGATTTGGAATCCAAATTGCTAAAAGCTGCAAAATGTATAGGTGGTGGTACTTCAACAAGCATTGAAACCTCCTCCACCCAATACAGTAACATTTGTATGGTTAAGAGAATTCCTGCTTCCCTTCCCTTCCCTTCCCTTCCCTTCCCTTCCCTTCCCTTCCCTTCCCTTCCCTTCCCTTCCCTTCCCTTCCCTTCCCTTCCCTTCCCTTCCCTTCCCTTCCCTTCCCTTCCCTTCCCTTCCCTTCCCTTCCCTTCCCTTCCCTTCCCTTCCCTTCCCTTCCCTTCCCTTCCCTTCCCTTCCTTCCCTTCCCTTCCTTCTTTCCCTTACTTCTTTCTTTCTCTCTCTCCCTCTCTCTTTCACTCACTTTCACTCTTTCACTCTTTTGCTCTTTCTCTTCTGTCTTATTATGTTTTTGATAACTCTTCTGTTTTATTATATTTTTGGTAACTCTCTCTCTCTTTTGCATAAATATTTCTCTCTTGGTAATAGTAATGGGGACACCTGTATAAGCAAAATCCTTGCAAACACCTGTATTAACTATACTGAAACCCCTCTTAGCAAAAAGTAAAAATATAAAAGGTAGTAAAGCTCTGATCAGTGTTGGCTATAGAGTGAAGGGGGGAAGTGAAGGAAAATAAATAAAGTTTAGAAAGAACTGAAACTGTTTATATTACCAAGACCCCAGGAGGGGGAATGAGCAGTCAGGATCTTTCCAGGTAATCCAAACTTCTCAGTGTGTAATTCTGGCCTCATGATATGATAAATGAAGATGTCTTTTCCTGCCTTTTTCATTTCGTATTATTAATGAAATACTGATCCCTATCAAAAAAAATAAATACATAACATAACATAACATAACATAACATAACATAACATAACATAACATAACATAACATAACATAACACAACACAACACAACATAACACAACATAACTTAACTTAACTTAACTTAACTTAACTTAACTTAACTTAACTTATCTTAACTTAACTTAACTTAACATAACATAACATAACATAACATAACATAACATAACATAACATAACATAACATAACATACCCATATAGAATAATCAGAAGAAGTGTTAAAGGAATAAAAATTTTCCTGTAAGGAAAAAATAAAATGATTGGAACAATTTGAGTTAGACACTATATAAGTAATGGAAGCCATAAGTATACAATAAGGACTAAGAAAAATAGATTTTTTTTGTACTATTTAACCTCTCATTACAGCTTTAAAACATCTAGTTAAACAGAAATGAAATTAAGTTTAAACTGGCAGTAGAAAACACTTTTTAACATAATGCATCAAAAATCCTTAGAACTCATTGCTACAAATGGAACAAAAAACAGCTGTATATTAGACATATTTTGTAAATTTTGAAATAATTTGGAAAATAAGAACATATGACTCCTTTGAAGCTTCAAAAAGAAAGAAATAACAATTCAAGTATACATTTTTTATAGAAAGATGTATGTAGCTTTTGGTACAACTTCAAGAACATAGGGGAAGAAATCATAATCCCTATGTCACATTAGTACTCAAAAGTTCAAAATTTTTATCTTTCTATTCTTCAAATAGATCAATAAGTGGGGGAACTGGTAAGAAGGAACTTTAGCATTCTCAGAAGTAATTTACTAGATACAAATGGCAAAAAGAATGATAGTCCTATATTGTGCATATCTGCTAACACTTGAGTAATTCTTTCTCTGATAAAGCAAAAAAAACAAGCCCAAGTATAATTTTCAGTAGTAAATAAAAGAATCACACAAAATTGCCAGCTAAGTTGCCATACTGTTCTTTCATCTGTAGCAAAAAATGAAGTTAAGTGTCATTTGAAAAAGGAACTACCAGAGTGCCACTGTGCTTCCGGCATTTTAGAAGTGATAGGAAAATATTATTTTTATGAAATTAATACCTTTTGTCCTATTACAAAATGGAAGAAGGTGGCTACTCCTAGTGCTTTCTGTCAACTTAATTTAGCTTACATTTCCATGGAAAGCTATCTATGTTTATATTATTTATTTTTCTTCCTGGTTAATTAACATGTGTTATATTCTGTTACTGAAAACAAATGTAAACAATGTCATTAATTCTGTTATTTTCCTCTTTTATATCCCTAACCCCCAAATATGTTTTTTTTTAATTTCATCACCCATATCAGCATTTATTTCTAAAGCAAGTTATGCATCAAGAGTCAGTTTGAACACTAGAGTAAGAAGAAAATTAAGTTTTGAAAGATAGCTAAAGGGGAGATGTTAACAGATAGTTTTCAAATGAAATACTTTTTGGGTAAATATATGTATGCCTTGTGTGAAATCCTAACTGCATTTTGTAAACACTTTGCAGGAAAACAAACAAACAAAGAAACATTTGAGTTGTTTTGGTTATGTGGTGTTTCTTTCCTCTTATCATGGAAAATTATGTTTAGTTTTGGTGTCTGGTAAAATCTGAAACTATTTTTTGCTGATTCTTTTCCTTTCAGCATATATCTCTCTAGAGCATGATGGACTTGTTTGTTTGTTGAGATATTTGCTTTGCTAAAATTTAAACCGAAGGTATTTATTCACCAATGGCATTTTCAGGACTTTTCATGAAATATCTCTGTGAAAAATAGCATGTAACTGGTGCATAATTCTTTGTCAAATATATCTCTGGAGGCTATGTGAATGTAAAGTATGTACTGATTACATAGCATAGCATGTGTCTTGGATAACACCTGCAAAAGACAAGCAAGTCTCTGACAGGTAAATTTAAAATCAAATAATATCTCAAAATACACATCTTGAAAATTAGTGTGCTTTAAAACTTGAAAAAGCTAGAGTTCTATTCCCAATAATTAAAAAAAAAAAAAAATGGAAATAATAAGAGGATTTATTCTAACAGTTCAAGACATATTATTTTTATAAGACTATTATCATAGCATACAAGTTATTTTGTAAACATGTAATACAATTTAAACATCATAGCTACAAGTTTTTCTCCATTGACTGGCCAAGGACCAGAAAATTCTTATAATTTGACTTGATTAATTATGATTATTTAAAATTTACAATGATAATCTAACACAGTGACCTGCTGTTTTTACAGACACTATACTTTTTGGATACTGTTTTTGATGTTCTTTTATTCACTAATATTACTATTGGCAACTTTATAAATTAAAACAAAAAAGTATGTGTATAAGCTATATGTATACATATATCTCTTTCTAACTATTGTAAATAACATATAATACTGAAACTAGAATGATATGAATACATTGGTCACATATTGCAGAAATGGTCATATGTTGCTGAAACTAACTAGTTTTTAAAATATAGACAAACAATAAGCTTAAATTAAGAAATCAAAAAGTTTTGTCGTGAGTGGATAGAAATTCAGGCCGTTAACTGTAATAACTAAATATATAATGGTTTCAGATTAAATGAAGTATAGTTTGTGTGACAAAACAACCTAATATGCAATAATAACAAAGGCAGAGATTATAACTTGTCTGACCTGTAACAAAATACATAAATTTCAATTATTTCTTTAGGTATTTCAAACTGACACAGCTTCTTCAATGAAAATATAATTGTTTAGCTGCTTTTTTAATCACAGCCACATTATTCTTCAAGCTTTATTTTGAAAAAGACTTCTGTATCTTAAAACAGCCAAAGATCCCTACCTGTGCTTCCATGCTGACTTTGATAAATGTGCTTGAGTTTAGGTTCATATTGTCTGAGCCAAAATTTGTGCCAGTAGGAGCTCTGCTCCACACCACAATGTACATGTGACTCCTGTTTGCATCCACACCACATCTCAGCAGGAAAGAACTTGGACTTGCCAAGTATTCCAAAATCCTTTACTTCCACTAATTAAAGTATATACTTGACCTTACTCGTTAAATCTACAGTATGTTACATGTGAAGAGAAACCTATTTATCGGAGAATCCACATAGAAATAGTATCTGCTGCAGTGGGACTGGTGAGGCTATGAAAACATACTGGATGTTTTAGTGAGTGTTTTCTGTCATTGGAGGCAGAACTGAACACACACACACTCACACACTGGAAACACGCAAAAAAAAACCATTCAACCACACTCTTTTCTAAATTCATGGAAGGATGCTGAAGCCCTTTTAGCAAGGCAGTTACCATTTCCTATGCGCATGGGATGGTACACAGCTTTCTGTGGCTACAGCCTGGCTGTGTTCTGGAGAAGAGCTGCACTGTTTTGTGGGATTACATATCTTCCATATTTGATACAAACAGCCATACTAGGTTTTTGATACGGAAATGACACCTTTGATGTTTTGCACTGGGATCTAGAGTTCAGTCTGTAGTATGGTCAGTCACACTCCTATTCATATGCTGAACATCAGGATCATTGACAAAAATACCAGTGGCTGTGTTTGCTATTTTTCCAATGACATGATGGTCATAGGCGTCATTTAGTTTCTAATCTGCTGTTCAAGAGACTTAGTAACTTTATAGGCAGCAAAATATAGCACTCTATTACAAAGCAGTACCAGACAAGCTTATCACTTGCAGTACTGGGAGTTCATATTTTGTTTGTTAATCCAGTCTAGCACAGCTTTCTAGTACTAAGCAGGTACCAGGCTGCACATGCATCTCACTTTCTCTTACCTTGCCTCATGTGTCCATATCTAAAGAGCAGTGCTTCTAAAAAGTTAGTTATCAGACTATTTTAGGATGGTCACAAGTTCATAAGGTTAAATCTCATGCAGGATTTTGTATACTTAACTGAAAATTATGAGTTCATTGCAGTATACTGGTATATTTGCCATTTTCAGTGAGGATACCAGGAAGATTTACCAGTTGGACAAAGAATTTTGGATGTCATTTGTTACAAAAATATTTTAGTGGGCTGAACTTAAAATGAAAGTGGTGTCTCTAATTTGCAATTACATTTCCAAATCGTCCAGCTGCATCATGCATTAAAATTGCAATTGCTAGGAACACTATTCCTCCCAGTAAATCTTCCATAAAATCATAGAATCAGGGAATGGCTTGCATTGGAAGAGACCTTAAAATACTTTAACCAAGAACATAAGCAAGAAATTAGGGCTGTACAAAATGAAGAGGGAGAGAAGCAGAGAAAGAATTAGTGGAGACACTGAGGAAGTGACTGCAGTAACTTAACAGAGGAAAGAAAAGTAATAAACATTATTAATAATATCATTATTGTTATTAATATTGTATTAGTAATATTATTGTTGTTGTTATTATTAATATTGTTTAATATTATTAAAAACATTATTAATAAACAATAAACAAATACTATTTGGCCTCAATGCCTCATAGAATCATGGAATGGCTTGGCTTGGAAGAGACCTTAGAGATCACCTAGTTCAATCCAACCCCTGCCGTGGGCAGGGATGCCACCCACTAATCAGGTTGCCCAGGGCTGCATCCAAGCTGGCCTTGAACACCTCCAGGGATAGGGCAGCCACAGCTTCTCTTCTCACCATGATCTGAGTGAAGAATTTCCCCCTAGGATCTAACCTATATCTCCCCTCTTTTAGTTTGAAGCAATTCTCCCTTGTCCTGTCTTTGTCTGACCAATAAAAAGTTGCTCTCCATCTTTTTATAAGCTCCCTTTAAGTACTGAAAGGCTGCAATGAAATCTCAACAGAGCCTTCTATTCTTTAGTTTGAACAGCCCCATCTCTCTCAGCCTTTCTTTATGGGAGATGTTCCCTAGCCCTCTGAACAACTTCGTAGCCCTCCTCTGAACCTGCTTTAACAGACCCCCATCCTTCTTGTGCTGGGGGCCCCAGACCTTGACACAGTAGTCCTTAATTTGTTCTGACCTGCTTTGTGTACAGCATGAATTATGTTCTATTTTCAGATCTTTCAAGCAGTGGTCTCATTCACTTTCCTGACTTATCTCACCTAAATTCAGACTGTGGACAAACACCAAGGCAGGTCATACTATGTCCAGATCACTCATCTGCGATCATCAGCTGCTTCTCAAAATAATTTTTCACATTCTAAATAACCATCTCATGTACTCTTCCTCCTTGTTACAAAGGATGTCCCTCACATCTTGGAATGTCACTTATGCTGCCCATAAGATCTCTAAGTTCTGGACTTACCCTCACAGGAAGTCACAGTAAATTTTCAGCCAGGGGAAACATGAAAACATGAAGTCTATCAAAAAAAGTTTGAATAGTAAGAGATCTTCAAAAGGCCAAACACATCTGTTCTTTCATCAGCATTTCAACATATGGCTAGCACTAAGCAATAGGAAAATGAATGCCAACAAGTGCATTACATGACAGAATGAAATTGAAAAAAGAAGCAATATAAAGCCTCCTTCAGGGCTCCCTGAAATAAATGTTCTAGGGTCACTTGTATGCCAACATGTGGCCTTCTGTAGTCAAGCAATTCAATAATGGTTATCTAATTGAGAGGAGCTGTTCAGGCTTTGAAAAGACTGCACTTCAATAATAAATATACAAGGGTTTCTTGTCTTAAAATAGACAACTCAAAAAAAAAAAAAAAGGAAATTTCCTTTCTACCCTGCTGTGTATCAAGCCAGTGTTGTGGCCTGGTAGTCTAAAAAAGTCTAAAAAAATGGAAGTAATCTTTCCTTTGGGATCCAATGCATTCATAAAGAATGCATTTCCTGGTGGGGGAAAAAATGACATCAACCACCTTATTTCTGCATTTGTTCTCTCTCTGGCAGATGTCTTCTGCCTTTTTGGCTTTTTCTGCCACACAGAAATGATTCAGGTATGTGAGTAGTAGAAGTTCATTTCAGTTTGCTGACCCTACCTTAAGGCCAGGTTTTGTCTTTTGCTTTTCTGGAAAAGCAGGTAAGAAATTCAGAGGAAGTATGCCTGCCTGAGACATCAGTAACAAAAATGAGCTTGATAAGTGACAGTTGTTGCTTATCCATTGACTGGGGCCTAGGGCTGAAAATCCCTCACAGGACCTGTGTCTGGCTTGATGTTCTTCAGATGTGTCAGCAGAGAAAAAGAAAGGCAGATAAATTAGCATTTAGAATCTGAAGACATGAAATAGGATTCAATGCTAGTCAGCTACAGCCTGCTGATGCCCTAACCTACCAGCCATACTTTGTAACTGTATCCTTTGTATCTGTATCCTTCAGCAGCTTCATCCCTTTGGAGTTGTTTTTTTCCTCTTTTGCTCTGGACAGACTGGCAAAGCACTCCAGCAGAAATGTTAGGAATTCAAGTGTCTAAGTCACGTGTGTCTCAATGATAGAAATGTTATGAATTAAACTTGAAATTACAGTTCTGTATCTTGCAGAAAGAGCTTCACTAATCATAGTAATAGAAGGAGGAAAATGGAGACTGTGCTCTGTGAATGAGGTGAGCTCTCAGGACACACTGCTGTACATTTTTCTAGCTTACTAGCTTAAGCTGACTGGTGTGAAAGCCAAGACTAGGCATTTTAGCAGTAGGAGAACAACGTTTACATCTGGGCATCTTTGTGAGCTCTCTGACACAATAATGAATACACCCAGCATGATACAGGTTTACTCACAACAGTCCAGGGGGATGCAGAACAATCTGGATTTTCTACTTCATCACAGTATTCCTTACCAGAGTATCTCCATTTCTGTAAGACAGTTAACAGACTGCTTCAATGGCATCCAAGAGCTCTGAACAGAGCATAGAGGTGTTAGTGAATGATAGTGCTCTTGGATGCACCATGTTAACAGGGAAGGCAATATTTTGAATGTGCTGTCTCTGCATACTTGCACAGTGCTTATGGTGCATGAGAAGAATAAAAATGGTCTTAGGGACTTTCAGAAGGATTTTCAGGAACTGCTCTCCTTTATACCAAACTTGTCTGAGACTCCTTTGTGAAGGCTGGCTCTAGCTGGGAGAAGGAACTTCTCTTTTTGACTTCTAGTGATCAAGGTAAAAAAAAAAAAAAAAAGAAAGGGGTATTGAGAATTAACACTGTTGCTCTTCAGATCTCTCCTGAGGTTCTGAAGTTTCGGTTTCAAGGTTCAGGGCCATGTCCCACATAATAAGTCATGAGACAGGAAGGCAACCCAGCAAAACAATGTTCAGTGTGATAGAAGTACCTTGCTTTCATGTAAAATTATTATTATTATCATTATTATTATTAACCATAAAATATATAACGGAATAAAATAATAATAAAATCCTACTTTTTTTTTTTTTTTTTTTTTTTTACACAAAAATAACTTGTAACTTAAATATCACTTTTATCATTAGATTCATTTTTATTTTATGCATTTGCATGTATGTGACTGCATTCACAAGGCTCTACTCAGAGTCTGGGATCTGTTTGGGAAAAGATCTTAGAATGAATTACTACACATCACCAAAGCATATTGTAGAACAAATACAAATTATCTTCAGCAATACTTCTTTAAGAAAGTAGAGCTTTTACTTTCACAAAATTTTCTTTCACAAAATTTGCATTAAGTTCATTTTGTGTGGACTAATCTTATAAATTTCCTGAGCAGCAGTTAAAGAGGAAAGATTAAAGTTTGTAGATGAATGTGAAATAAGCACTTGTGAGGTATTTCTGCTATAACTTTAAGAAAAGACTTTCTGTAATTACACAGTGATTAACAACTGTATATGTGTTTTCTTATCTTGGTGTCATAAACATCCCCTTTTTTGAAGCTGAAATTAATATGAGTTTTCAAAAAGAGTACAGATGGTTTCTTGGAATGTTGAAAACTATTTTCTTTGAGGATTATGCAAATTAATTTTAAAGTCTCATTAAATGATAATTTTTAAACCCAGCTCTAAAAATTCTCAGTTAAAATTCAGATCAGTGGAGCATGAAGTTAGTAGGTAACACCTTCCTAGATATGTTGCCCATAGAGGTACAGTCTCTAAATATTTTAATTTAATATTTTCAATACACTAACTTTCTAATATGTCCTTCAGCTATTTTCACAATTTATTTATGAATCAAATAACATATTCTAAATATTCAGTACAATTTTAGATTCTTTTAGACAAAATAGACTACACAATAAAAGGATCTTTAGTCTGATAGTGAGATTCAGGCAGAAATATAAATATTTTTTAAGACAGTATAGCAGTATTTTAAAGATAATTAAGTATAAATTGGATTCTTTAATCATTTTTGTTGATTAATCCTAGCCCTGAATACACAATAAAAAATACAACATCATTGTACTTTTCAGAGCAAAGTTCAAACAGTTCATAAGCTTCTTTTGTTGTCATCCGATGTGTTAAGCACATGTGACAATTGACTATGTCAAAATGTGTGTCAAATTAGACAGCCACTAAACAGATTTATTGTAAAACCATTTAAAATATCTTTTAAAAGAGTCAGGAGGGAACTGTGGAAATCCTTGATAAATCATAGTAATATTAAAGAATGTCAGAAATAAGCTGTTGGGGATTTGAGCCAGGGTGTCTACTCACTTATTATCAAAACACACAAAATTTCCTGCCACATCTGAGAGGGAGAGAAATTGCACTAGTCAATGCATGTATTAAAGGAAATAAGAAAGCAGCAGCCCCCAAAAGGCAAATAAATCTGAGAAAGAAGTTGGGAGATGAAGATAACATACTATTCCCAGATGAGTCATGCAATATTTGTTTTCCATTCATTTTTATTTACTGAGAATTGGATTCCTTCATAAATATAAAAACAAAATTACAAATAAATGAAGAAAAAAAGATAAATAACCTTGGACACTGTAGATTGTTTACAACAATCTGTTTGAACCAAGTAGTAAGTCAAAAGCTGCTTTGTTGACTGCTAACAGATTTCAGGTTCTGAACTTGTGCTTCAGCCTAGAATGTATTAACTGTGTACATATCGCTAATTGTAAATGTATTATTAAGCAGAAACACTACATAAACCTTCCTCTGTTCGCATTTCATTCTTTGAAGATCTATATACTGTTTGTCAGGAATTACTTTTCTTCTTTGGAACATTTCACTGATGAGCGACCCTTTCAAAAAGAACACTAGTGCTTTGATTTATTTTGAAGGCATTTTCATTAAACTGTGTACTGCTATACTGAAATACATGATTACTCTAAAAGTGCTGACACAAGTATTTTTTCATATTACTCTTTAAGTTTGATTTTCTGTTAATGTTAAATCAAGGACAAGAACATACATTTCTTCGTCTGCTTGGAGATGAGGAAGCTTCATATATTCATTATTTCTTTCTATGTTGTCATTTTTATGTGTATAGATTTTGTAAGAAAATACACGAAGCAAGTGTTTAATAAAACTATCAGTTTTATAACTCATGAAGCACTGTAATTTTTTAAAGTTCAATTACAGGAACAAACATATCTATTAATAATAGCTGTAGTAATACACAAGTCTATAAACATTTCAACACAATTGAATAAACTAATATTATCATTAATTTGTTTGTATTTTTATAGCTTTGCTGTGACTAAGTTATAGTTATAGTTGAGGAGTTGTTCTAATTTAACACCTGTGTAAGATGTTTATTTATTAATTTTCTACAAAACACTTAAAACAAAGTTTTTTAGGCTTTTCTGCATCCAAATGACTTTTTATTTTTAATGGTGGCTAATGCTTTTCAGAAGAACCTGAAATGTACAGAGGGCTTTCTATTTTAGACATTGGCTGTAAAAAGTTTTTAAACGTTAAGTGTAAAGAAATTTGAAGTGTGTTAGAAGAGCACAGATCGATTTTAGGACTGATTTTATTTTTTTTTCTTAAAGTACTAAAAATCTTGCTAGATTTTCTTGATTAAGAGAAAAACTCTCAGAATATTAAAAGATCATACTTTAACCAAGAATGTAAATAAGAAATTAGGGCTGTACAAAAAGAAGAGGGAGAGAAGCAGAGAAAGAATTAGTGGAGACACCGAGAAAGTGACTGTAGTATCTTACAGAGGAAAGACATAATAAACAAGAAGAAGCAAAAGAAGTAATAAACAATAAATAAGAAGAAGTAATAAACAAGGAAGAGAAAATGAGTCAGAGACAAGAAAGGTAAAGCATAGAAAAGAAGAAATCCGGACTATGCAATAAAGGATTATCTTTGAAAGTAATGCTGAACAAAAGCCAGTGGTTTATCAGGTAGAATATCTTTCTTTAAACACAAAAAAATAGCTGGAAGCTACAAAACTAGTTACTATTTGGCCTCAATGCCTCATAGAATCATGGAATGGCTTGGCTTGGAAGAGACCTTAGAGATCACCTAGTTCAATCCAACCCCTGCCGTGGGCAGGGATGCCACCCACTAATCAGGTTGCCCAGGGCTGCATCCAAGCTGGCCTTGAACACCTCCAGGGATAGGGCAGCCACAGCTTCTCTTCTCACCATGATCTGAGTGAAGAATTTCCCCCTAGGATCTAACCTATATCTCCCCTCTTTTAGTTTGAAGCAATTCTCCCTTGTCCTGTCTTTGTCTGACCAATAAAAAGTTGCTCTCCATCTTTTTATAAGCTCCCTTTAAGTACTGAAAGGCTGCAATGAAATCTCAACAGAGCCTTCTATTCTTTAGTTTGAACAGCCCCATCTCTCTCAGCCTTTCTTTATGGGAGATGTTCTCTAGCCCTCTGAACAACTTCGTAGCCCTCCTCTGAACCTGCTTTAACAGACCCACATCCTTCTTGTGCCCCAGACCTGAATGCAGCACTGCAGGTCAGGCATCGCAAGGGCAGAATAGAGAGGGACAATCACCTAACTGGTGGCCTGCCAGACACCCCTCTGTTAACACAGCCTAGGATTTAGATGGCTCTGTGGGCTGCAAGCACATAGTGCTGGCTCTTGTCAAGCTTTTCATCCACCAGAACCCCCAAGTCCTTATCTGCAGGGCTGCTCTCAATGAGTTCTTCTCCCAGTCTCTACTCCTGTCTAGGGTTACCCACCACCTTGCACTTGGACTTGTTGAATGTCATTAGGTTTATGAAGGCCCATTTCTCAAGTTTGCCCAGGTCCCTTTCAATAGCATCTCTTTCTCCTGTTGTGTCAACCGCACCACTCATCTTGGTGTCATCTGCAAACTTGCTGAGAGTGCACTCAATCCCACTGCTTATGTCACCAATGCAGATATTAAATGGGATCTACCTGCACAAAACACTCAAAGACAAAACGACAAAAGACTATCATAACACTACTACAGTTTTTATGCATCTTTAACAGCTTTAAAGGTTACTTGTTTTATTTTGGAAAGAAAACAAAACTTTCATGTGATTTTGAGTGAAACAGAAAGTCAATCCTTCTGGTCAAAAGCAATCTGGTGAAATGTCAAAATCTCTACAAAAATCTTCATAAAATAATCAATAAACCACTGCAGAATGTCTTGAGTTTGAAAAACAGTGTATTTTGTCAGATTACATGTTGTCAAAAATATTTTCACCATTTTAACTTGTCAGTTTAACATTTTCTGTGGGATTGCAAAACTCATTCCTCCCTTTAGACTGTAACATGCCAGATCTGTTGCCCATCATTTCACAACACAATGGGAAACTGCTTCCTGTCATGGACTTTGTTGTAAGTAATTTCAAATTAATAAATACTAAAAACTTAATAAAACTGTTCCTAGTATGAAAGTTTGGAAACATCTTTTCACTTGTATTCAGCTGGTCTGGTTTGGTTCTGTATGTTTTGAACTGGTTAGTGGATTTGGCCTTGCTTGTGATTTAAAATTGTGTTGAAGTAAACATAAAAGACATTCAGGCTCCATGAAGCCTGAACAGTCATGGTACTTAACTTCAAGCTGGGATCCAGAACCCAGAAAGAGAGTTCAAAATATACACAATGTTATCGCTTAAATGACAGAAGTTAGTCCTGGCAAGACTGAGCAGCTAATACAAAGTACACCCAAATCCAGCCTTCTTAGTGTTCCCTACTATGTACTACATTAAATACTTTTCCTTTTTCCCCAGTCACTATGTAGATACATTTTCTGATGACTTCTTTGCATGAAAAAATAAATACAGTTCTTGCAAAGTGGATGATGAGAAATTAGGTTTTCCCTTCCTAACAACTTACTTAAAAAGTACTGAAAAGGAAGCCTGCTATCTTATCCTTTCTTTCTGGCCCAATAAATCAGGAATGCTTTTGCATAATGGAACATATTTAGCAGAAAACAGTGAAAATTGCCTATACTTACATGATAAAACATTTAAATGGGAGATATGGATTTCAACTAACTCAGGAAAAGGTTAAATTGTACCTAGATTTCCCATACTCTGGATGAATGTGCAAATCTTGGATCAAGCTAATAAAGAGACAGGAAGAGGAAGGGATATTGTACAAGAAAGAAAGAAACAGGTTTCGGTATGAATGCTTGCATTCCAGGTGAAGTTTCTCAGACCGAAAATGATGGAAAAAACGTCCAGCTACTGAATCACGACTATTTTTGCATATGAGTTCAGCAAAGGCTTAAAAACTTCCAAATGAGCAAATAACCAGAGCTCTTAAAGCCTAAATTAAAGATTAAAAGCAAAACCAAACCAGCTTGTTTGATGTATACAGTTTTGATGCCTCCAGGAGGAGATGACTTGTAAGTACTATTGACCTTGAAACCTCAGTTCTGAACATGGACATCTAAATTTTAGTCTTTTAGGAGGGCTTAAATAACACATCTTTGTGACTGGACCCTGAAAATGTAATTACAATAAAAGTTTTGTGAAATGCTGAGAACAAGAACGTAAGAGAAAGAGAAAGAGAAAGAGAAAGAGAAAGAGAAAGAGAAAGAGAAAGAGAAAGAGAAAGAGAAAGAGAAAGAGAAAGAGAAAGAGAAAGAGAAAGAGAGAGAGAGAGAGAGAGAGAAAGAGAGAGAGAAAAAGAGAAAGAGAAAGAAAGAAAGAAAGAAAGAAAGAAAGAAAGAAAGAAAGAAAGAAAGAAAGAAAGAAAGAAAGAAAGAGAGAGAGAAAGAGAGAGAGAAAGAGAGAGAGAAAGAAAGAGAGAAAGAAAAGAAAAGAAAAGAAAAGAAAAGAAAAGAAAAGAAAAGAAAAGAAAAGAAAAGAAAAGAAAAGAAAAGAAAAAAGAAAAAAGAAAAGAAAAGAAAAGAAAAGAAAAGAAAAGAAAAGAAAAGAAAAGAAAAGAAAAGAAAAGAAAAGAAAAGAAAAGAAAAGAAAAGAAAAGAAAAAAGAAAAGAAAAGAAGAGAAAAGAAGAGAAGAGAAGAGAAAAGAAAAGAAAAGAAAAGAAAAGAAAAGAAAAGAAAAGAAAAGAAAAGAAAAGAAAAGAAAAGAAAAGAAAAGAAAAGAAAAGAAAAGAAAAGAAAAGAAGGAAAGGAAGTTAGTTAGTTAAATTCCAGAAGTATTGCATTTAATGAAATATTGCCCTGTAAGATTCAAAGAATTTTCAAGTATTTCTTTTCTTGCTCAATTTGTTCAAATACATGGGGGAAAAAATAATGTAGAACACATATATAATTATAATATTCAATTATATAATTATATATAATATTCATATAATATAATATAATAATATATAATAATATATAATTATATAAAAATATATATAATAATATATATAATAATTATATAATTATATGATTATATATTATATAATTGAACATAATATTTGGAATATGCTGGAATACCAAGTCTTTACCAAGTCTAAAAATCTTTGAGGAGAGGTGCAAAATGCATAGATATATACACACACCTTTTTTATATATGCACATAAACATGTACGTGTGTGTACTTTTAATATTTTCAGTGGATTTTGCTATTATTAAACTGTGGAGCTAATAACATTAATATTACTTTATACATACAGATATTGCAAAATCTTCATTGAATATCACCGGTCTATGTACTATAGCTGGTAGATAAATATTTTATGTAGGGAGTTTTGATAAGCAGCAGTCTGTTTCGGTTTCACCCAGGCATGTTAGAGCTTATACATGTATAGTGTGGCCGGTAATACATTTCTATACTGAACATATCTTTCATATGAATTTAACTTTCCAGTTCTTATGTCTTGTATTTAAATAAAGGAGAAAAAAAATACAATACTTAACATAATTTATAGATGACTCATTAAACAACCTATGAATCACTATTTATAGCACACAAATATATTAGATGGACTATAAAAATATTTGCAAGTGTAATATGCATACAAGCACATTTGTTTTTCTGCAGAATGCCAAAATCATATACAGAAATGTAGAAGGCACAAAATATATTGAACTTTTATAATTTGTATATAAAATTTAATTTACATGTGCTTTCTTTTAGCAGAAAAAGAAACAAACAAACAAACAAAAACTTATCAGTTTATATATATCTTCAGAAAACAAACAAACAAAAAACAACAAAACCAAAAATGAACAACAACAACAAAACAGCCACAACTGGCTGCTGCAGGCTTTCTGTATTAGCTTTAGAGGCATTTTCTTGATTCATTTTTCAAGAAGGGAAATGAAACCTCAGGACTGGTTATATGTAAGACTATAGAGTATTAGAAATCCACCAATACTGTTTGCACAAATTTAACAAAAGATATCAATTAAAGTTTCAAGAATATAAGATTAACTACTATTTAATGATATGTAATAATTTCATTGAAATCATTTTTGAATGCTCTGGAGTCCTTATGGTGTGGACATTAAAAAATAAAAAAGTACTTGTGAACCATTAGCTATGATAAGACTTAAGAAATATCTTTTTTCTCACTTACAGATAAATAGGTTGGACTTGCTACTGTTAATACTTATCACATGAAGGGTTGTCCACAAATTCAGTTTACAGCAGCATAAAGCCAATCTGATTTCATAACAAGGCATGAAAGGCTCTTTCTAAAACATATAAAAATGAATTACCTACCCTAGGACCATCTACATTTCTCTGATTGCTTTATCACTCAAAATTTATGTTTCCAGAAGAACGAACAAAGCCCAGAAAGCTTCACACTCATTCTGTTCTGACCAGTTAAATCAAGGCCCTTTTGCGTAGACATGAACATATGCAGTATAAATGGACTTATGTTAAAAACAATTACACTGCATAGATACATTTGAAGTACACATTGAATTGCAAAGATTTATTAGTTATATAATTCATTAAGAGCTGTGTTACAAAATATTTTCCTTCTGTTTCAAACTGAGATTTATATCTCTTTTTTTTTTTTTCCTTGGGAGAAAAAAAAAAATGACTGAAGGGAATAGCTATAGAGTTGCTCAGCGAAATAATGAAAAGGCAATTGACAAATAATGGTTTCCTTAGACCCATAACAGTAGTACATTGAAGAAACTCCCATTTATCGACATCCTTTCTCCTTATCTAGAATTTTTGTAAGATTTTGCCCCTCAACATTTACATTGTTTGACAGTATAAGGTCCAAAAGTAGAAATCACCAAACCTTTATCCTTGGATGATGCCTTTTAACTGCAGGGAAAGAATACAAAATGGATTGGGTTTGGTGCTTTGGAGTTCCCTCCCTTCACCCCCATCATCTCTTTCTTGTTATTGTTTGTGTCTTTGTTTTTGTTTTCTAGAGGTAAAAAGAATAACATTAATAAGTATTATTTCAAAATATGTATGTGCCTAAATACAAAGTTTATAACTTTATATTATCCAAGTGCAGAGAAACTCTTTTTGCTACTTTTATGGAATTGGGTAGTGTAAGATATACCTAATGGCCTAATGGCTTTGGGGCATCATTTTATATCAGGAGAAATGCAGTTCCAAGGGCATCTGGTATTAAAGAATTTCTCTTTTTCTCTTTCAAGGTCCATGTATAACTCTGTTGTATGAGGGCATTAGTTTGTCCAACAGAAAAAAAAAAAAAAAAAAAAAAAAAAGTCTTTGGTACATAAATTTATCTATTTTTTTGCAGCCATCTTAGCCTTAGGAAGCCCCAAGGCCATGCAACTCAAATAATATCTGAGAGCATCACTTTAGTTCCTTAAGTTTCAGCTGACAAGGTGCCCTTGGTGCAAAAAAGCTTAGGGCGTGAGACTAACATACAATTTTAGAAAACTGTTTTTGAGAAGACAGAAAGAAGGGTTTTCTTTAGAAAAACTCTAGGCTATCAGCCTTGAACTCCCATATTAAGTCAGGTAATTATATCAGACCCCTCAGGTACAGCCAAATAAATGTGCACTGCAGGATGTTAATCCATGCCAAATAAAAATACAACCAAATAAACAAACAAATCGGTAAGCAAACTTTCCCTAAGATGCCTTAGGGCACCAGCTTTGTTCAGGTAGTTTTTTACTAGGATACCCCAATGGCATAAATGTATAATAAAATGCAAGAGATAGATCTTATCCCAAGTAGTCTGCATACACATGAAATGAAAGATAATGGACGCTTGTTTTCACATGATTTTTTATTTAAAGTAGTGAAAATATGACTTGAAGAGGACAAAAGAAATGAAAGCTAATAAAAAATCTGGTATTGGGAATGGAGAAGGAAGAAGACAGAAAAGAGGAATAGAATGGTGGAGAGAACAGAGGGAAAACATGGTTAGAAAGAGAGGAGAAAAGAAAGCAGATGGATCTTCAGGGGTGGACAGAGGTTCTTTACATGTTATAGTATTATATGCTATAGTTTTAGGCTTTTATTATTATATACCACATCATATGTTATAGCAACACCTTTACAGACAAGCTTTTGATATAGGCAAGACAAGACATTTAGGAACAGAAAATAAGAGATGGTTTTATTTTCAAAAAATTCTAGTTTTACAGGAAGACAAGAGTATGCAATTATTGATCAGCCAGAACAGAGGAGCAATAAAAAAGAAGAAGACAAACATAAAAGCAGTTTGCATACAGCCAGGTCAAATGTATGCAATGAATATTCAAAATATGTTCAGAAGAGATTTCCATTTGTTATATTTATTGATTCCTGTAGGAGTCATGGCAAATGACTGTACTGAGTTTTGAGACAGATGAAAGTAGAATAGAAGGAAGAAACAGAAAAGAGAAAAAAAAAAAAAAGTCAGTAAAGCAATAATGGCATTAAGTCACTGTCACTAATCTCTACCTTCAAAATACTGATAACCCTTCCTAAATATTAAACTAAGTATTGATTCTGCAATGCTTTATTTCAGCTTAAACTCAGAACGTTTCCAGTGAATGGTTGTAAATGTCCCAGGGATGCTGCAAACATTTTTGCTGCTGGTGTAGTCCACTGCTATGTTTCTAACCCATATGATGTTATTTACTAAATTTGTCTATATAAATGAAGAGACACAATGATGTGGATTAAAGACCAGAATGTAACGTCCAATATTCCGTCTCTGTCTTATTTATACAGAATACAATGTAGAGTAATTTAACACTGGAACATTCAAAAGTAGTTTGTAGTAATTATCGAATTTGCCTTGTGAAACACATTACATATTGTTTACACTATATAGACAAGGGTTCCTGTATACAAACAGGAAATACATTTATCCCACAGATATTTGCCACTTCAAAGCAATGCAATCATATCTTGAGCACGGGTAAAGAAGGGCAACTCTATACACTCAGCAGGATCAAGCAAGGTGGCAATAGTAAAAGTTGGATTAAGCACTTGTGATGCATTAGATACAGGAATGTGCTCTCACTCTTTATGATCTTAATCATCTTCATTCTTTACAGAATTTTTTCATATACAAATTATTTTTCCAAAGTGATGTTCTTACAATTTCTAAGAAGAGCTTGGGTTACCTCAATTCCCCTGTAGTTTGCAGAACTTTCATTTATTTACAACTAGTTGCTTGTAGAGGCATTTGGTCTCTCTTAGGGAGAGATCAGAGGAAGAAAGAAAGGAATGCATTCTTAATTGACTTTGCCATGCACACAGGAAAATTATGTCTTCTGAAGTGAGAACTTCAGAAAAATCCAATGGAGAGACTTCTCAAATGCTGACTCCATGTAAGCTACTGGTTCTTTATTTGGTGGCAACTGAGGCAAGTTAATTATCTGAAGGGCTAGATTTCTACCAGCTGCTGAAAACCTCAGAAAGTTAACTTCCTGAAGTAGAACAAATGGTACATAATGGTTCTAGATGTCATGCTGACCAAGGGTAAAATAGGTCACAGATTCACAAAAGGAGATGGACAGATTATACACCTGGCAGAAATATTTTGCTAAAAGAATTTAATCTTCTTTTTTTTAAAATATATATATATATATATAAATAGAATAACACATAGTTTCATAAATACTATAGCTTTTCCCTGCATAAACTATTTTAATATAATATTCTCTGCTTTTTTTTTTTTTTTCTTCTGAGTTCTCTGTGATCCTTGAGGTCACTAAAGATTTAGAAACATTAAATGACAGTTAAATAATTCACCTATCATTTTTTCCCCCTTGTAGATATGTAGAAATAGATAACATTTTTCCTCTAGTAATTTGGTACAAGCCCCTGGAAATTTGTGCCATGAAAAGTTAATCATTGAAAATAGCCAAAATGTTGAATTGATTGCTCCTGTATTTATGATATGTTAAGATACATTATGATACGTTATAATACATTAAGATATGTGTAAAAAGTACATATAAGAAATAATCATTCTAATCATCTCATTTTTTAATATCTCAAATTATGTTAATACTCAATATTTAATGTACACCCTAAGCATTGAAACTAGTATAAAATGTTTATACATATTTTTTGAACTCTACGAATACTTTTGAAATGTTATTATGAATCAGTAAATACAGTAATGTTTCTTCTACCCTAGATGTGCTCTATAATGTACAAATATTCTTTATACTCTACAAATATTTGAACGTTCTTTATATAGATTTCTCCACTTGTATTTAAAGTCTTTAAATGCATAGTTTTAGCTTTAGCAATATGAAAAGGATGGCAGACTTACTGTGAGACACATGAATCCTTCCAGAGTGCTTTTTAAATTCCTACTGCAATAGTATTGTGTAGCACCCATCACATGGACACTTTTGAGAAGAATGGCAGCATATCACTTCTTTTCTAAACATTTCTAGTAGTACAAAACCCCTTCAAATTGTGTTGAAGGAAACGAAGAAGAAAAAAAAAAAAAAAAAGCTGATGAGATTAAGGAGAAGCCTCTATACTCTGAGCAGTGAAAGGAACCTAAATCCTTGCACCATCTGCATAAAAGTGACATCTGAGTGAGATTGAGAAAGGAAGTGTTGAAAGACTATTAGATATACAAGGGATTAAGAGAAGGATTAAGCCTTGCAAAACAGATGGCATGAAAATTCAATTGCATGGTTCAGGTCAGTGTACCCTACAAAGTTGTCAATGGGAAGGGTTAGTGGCAACAGATAACTGCTAGTCATGAGATGGTGTAATTGGACAGACAAAGACTGATAACAGGACAGAAAACTGCACAACACTAATGATGTAACATTGAACCTGGTTTGGCTTTCAAGTCCATTTAGCCTTCTCATTGTCAGTTTGGTCCTAAACTATGACAACCATTGAAACTAAAGTTTTGCATTGGCTTTATTTTGGGCTTGTGGGTCCATCTGTGTTTTCACTAAAAAATGAATCACAACCAAATGTGGATGCAAAACTTCACAGAACTATGAAGGAAAAGGGAAAGGGAAGGGAAAAGGGAAAAGGGAAAGGAAAAATAAAGGAACAGGAACAGGAACAGGAACAGGAACAGGAACAGGAAAAGGAAAAGGAAAAGGAAAAGGAAAAGGAAAAGGAAAAGGAAAAAACAGGAACAGGAACAGGAACAGGAACAGGAACAGGAACAGGAACAGGAACAGGAACAGGAACAGGAACAGGAAAAGGAAAAGGAAGAGGAAGAGGAAAAGGAAGAGGAAAAGGAAGAGGAAAAGGAAGAGGAAAAGGAAAGGACATGGTTGAATCTCTACAGAGAACAATTACCTAAACGGAAAAATATCATCCTCATAGTTTAAGAAAATATCATATATCACTATCCAACCCTTTGATCCTGTTTTTACAGGTGTGGGATTACTGTTCTCCTTAATAATATGCTTTCCTTTCCATCTTCCTGTTCCTTACCCTATATTTGCACCACAACAATTGGTACCATTTTTTTGGTTTGTTCATATAAATAGTTTGTTCAAAGATAAAGCCCTCTTCAATCATACTGAAACCTACAGATCTACTGGGAGAGAAAAATTAGTCATGGATCTAGAGATCCCAGGCAACAGAATATTATATAAACTACTAAGTACATTTTATTTCTTTCCTTATTTTTGCTTTCCATCTGTCAGTAACTTATACCTTAGAAAATTATATTTTCTGTATTTTCTTGCACCCTAAGCAGTCAGGTATAGTTTTATAGCAACTTTTTTCTCCTCTTTATCCTGGTATGATTATATAATAATTTCGCAAATACTACTTCTGTCCACTAATTATACTTGCAAAATATCTGTCGTAGCATGACTGCTTTTAAAATGTGTTTTTTGAACATGTCTGGTTGCTGTTAAGTGGTTTTCTGGTTCCTGAAACCATAAAATAACAGATGAGATGTAATTTTTGTAGTCAGTAAATGTTGTCCCTATGTAGTCATTATGGATACCACTTGTTTATTTGAAGGAGGTAGTGTATTATTTGTGGCTGAAGTGTCTGGGCAAGCACACTTAACATAATTTGAAAGTTTATTATGAAAGTATTTGAATGTTATGAACCATAATTGTCCCTATAGATGAAGATGATTTTCTTAGGAGAGCAGAGCAGCTTTTTGTTACATAAAATGGCACTTATATATATAAAACAAAAAGTCATTGGACATCTATTAGAGATGTCGAACCTTCTAATATATTGTAGTTTCCATTTGGTAAACATTTCCTAGGGAATAGGTTAAAACATTTATTACAATAAAGCTTTAAGGACAACATGGACACAAATGCAACTTTGTATATATTTTTGCCATATTTCATTGACATTTAACTCCAGAGCTAAAGATATACAGATTACTGATCCGATTACTTACAGACAACAATACATAGGTGTAATCCTCAAACATTTATACATGTGCTTCCTCATATCAATGGGACTACTTATGAATTGCAGCCAATAGGTCTTTTTTCATAAGCACTTACAACCAAGCATCATGCCCACTATGCAAAGTGTAATGAATTGTTCATGGTAACAAGCATAAAACCTACCAATAAAGGTTTGTAGGAACAGTCATAAAAACATTTTCAGGATTAATGTAGTCTGATATTCTATCTGCAAATAAATGAAGTTTTCAATAAGAAAACAGTTGTATACTAATAAGAACGTGTATAGTAAAAGAGAAGACTGAGGGGAGACCTCATCAATGTGTATAAATATCTGAAGGGAGGGTGTCAAGAGGATGAAGCCAGTCTCTTTTCAGTTGTGCCCAGTGACAGGAGGCATCAGGCACAAACTGAAGCACAGGAAGTTCTGTCTGAATATGAAAGAGCACTTTACTGTGAGGGTGACAAAGCACTGAAACAGGTTGCCCGGAGACAGCGTGAGTCTCCTTCTCCAGAGATATTCACAGAATCACAGAATCACAGAATTTCTAGGTTGGAAGAGACCTCAAGGTCATCGAGTCCAACCTCTGACCTAACGCTAACAGTCCCCACTAATCCATTTCCCTAAGCTCTACATCTAAACGTCTTTTAAAGACCTCCAGGGATGGTGACTCCACCACTTCCCTGGGCAGCCTGTTCCAGTGCCTCACAACCCTTTCAGTGAAGAAGTTCTTCCTAACATCTAACCTAAAACTCCCCTGGCTCAACTTAAGCCCATTCCCCCTCGTCCTGTCACCAGGCACGTGGGAGAACAGGCCAACCCCCACCTCGCTACAGCCTCCCTTGAGGTACCTATAAAGAGCGATAAGGTCGCCCCTGAGCCTCCTCTTCTCCAGGCTGAACAAGCCCAGCTCCCTCAGCCGCTCCTCGTAGGACTTGTTCTCCAGGCCCCTCACCAGCTTCGTTGCCCTTCTCTGCACCCGCTCAAGCACCTCCATGTCCTTCTTGTAGCGAGGGGCCCAAAACTGAACACAGTACTCGAGGTGCGGCCTCACCAGAGCTGAGTACAGGGGGACGATCACCTCCCTAGCCCTGCTGGTCACACTGTTCCTGATACAAGCCAGGATGCCGTTGGCCTTCTTGGCCACCTGAGCACACTGCTGGCTCATATTCAGCCGACTATCCACCATCACTCCCAGGTCCTTCTCTGCCTGGCAGCTCTCCAACCATTCCTCTGCCAGCCTGTAGCTCTGCTTGGGGTTATTGCGCCCCAGGTGCAGGACCCGGCACTTGGCCTTGTTGAACTTCATGCAGTTGACCTCAGCCCATCGGTGCAGCCTATCCAGGTGGGTTTCAAAACCCACCTGGATCCCATCCTACGTAATGTGTTCTAGGTGATCCTGCTTGGCAGGGAGGTTGGACTAGATTGTCTTCAGAGGTCCCTTCCAACTTCAGCCATTCTTTGATTCTGTGATAGTAAATAGAGATTTTTGTACTTTATAGTTTTAATGTCACATTAACCTCTCTGGAAGTCTGGGCTTCATTCCCAAGGAGTTTCACTTTGAAACTAGAAATGTGGAGATTCTTTTTGTTGTTTTGTTTGTTTTGATTTGCTGTCAAGTGTTATAAGCATAATAAAGTTGGTTAAAAGTTGAAAGAAATATTGAATTAACATCATTGTCGTATTTAAACCAATTCAGTTTATATCCTTTCAGTTCTCCACATACATCATAGTGAGTAGGTCTGTTGTCAAAACAGCTTCATATTAGAACATGAAAGACTGACGTACAGTTATAGAATTAAACAGAATACACTTTTTGTCTGCTTATCACACCATGAATACCTGGTTAAAAAGAGAATGAAACAAAGTTCATAGTTACCTTGCTTTGGCATTATACTTATGAAGGTCAGAGTGTTTTTGAATGAGGCAAGGTTTGTAAAGAAAGGTACATTAGTTGTTAGACTCTTTTGGTTTAACTTGGCAGGCAGCTCAGCACCACACAGCCATTCTCCCCCGGTGGGATGGGGGAGAGAATCAGAAATGCAAAAGTGCAAGAACTCAGGAGCTGAGATGAGGACAGTTCACTATGTAAAGTAAAAGCCACATGTGCAAGCAAAGCAAACCAAGGTATTTATTCACTACTTCCCATCAGCAGGCAGGTGTTCAGCCACTTCAAGGAAAGCAGAGCTCATCACACAGAATGGCTTCTTGGGAAGACAAATGTCATCACTGTAAATGTCACACCCTTCCTCCACCTTTACGCCATCTGCTATTGTTCAGCATGATTCCACATGGTATGGGATATTCTTTTGGTCAACCTGGGCCAGCTGTCCTGGCTGTGTCCTCTCCCAGATCCTGGTGCGCCCCCAGTTTCCTTGTTAGCAGGGGACCACAAGAAGCTGAAAAGCCTTTCGATTTGTGCAAGTACTATGTAAAGAGAACAATAGTGCAGCAATTTATCCAAGCAGGAAACGAGTAACAAGTGAGATGCTTGCAATGAAGTACAAAGCTCAAGTAATAAAATAGAACAATGTGAACTACTGGTGCAAGACAGAAATGTGGATATTACTGAGCAACAGAAATCTGAACACTAGAAATTGTAGAATAGAAATCATAAATGGGTTGTAGACATTGGAAAATGTAAATTATTCAGAAAAGCTAAAGATGGGTAGCAAAGATGGGTGTTATCACCTCTATTTTCATCAAAAATCTAAAACACAACATCATACAAGACTTTACAAAGAAAATTAACTCTATCCCAGTCAAAACCATGGCATAGACCAATTGATACATCTTGAAAAGAATGAGGTGGTCTTTTTAGAAACACCTTCTTCAGCCCATTAAGTCTTTCATTTGATATTTTTCTATTGTGATAGACCAGCTATTTGATGGTCTATTACCTAGCCTTTCAAATCACGATTCCTTTATTTGTTTCATTATGCCTGTGCAAAGGAGCTGTAGTTGGTAAATCTAGTTCAAGCTCACCTGTAACTGGAAATGTAAATCCTGCTGCTTGTTGTATTGTCATGTATCAACTAGATCAAAGCAGAATTTCAAATTCTGACCAGCCACTGCAGCCTTTTCATCAACAATGTACAGAAAAGAATATATATTACTGCATTAAAAATTAAAAGAGTTATTGCATAGGTTCATTCTTCTTTTCTGGATAGAAAGAAAAAAAAAAAAAAAAAGTAAAAACTATTTTAGTAGGTTATTTGTTCAAAAATTATTTTCACTATCCACAAAAAAAGCAGCTGCTGTCAACAAGATTGTTAGTGGAAAGAAAATCCGTGCCTCTCAGAAAAGTGTGTGCAGTAATGAAAGTTGCTTTCTATCACCTAAATTAATATCCACCTGAGCACCATCATTCAAAACTAGAAGCCTGTGGAATGCATACAACTACAAGTTTATCACCTGTAATTTATTAAAATCTTTTCTAGAGGTACATCCCTTTTTTTTTTTCTTTTTTTTTTTTTTCATTCAGGATACGAAAGGTATATACAAAGTCCTAAAGAGCAGTCAAGAGACTCTCTAGGTTCCAAATTCAGAAGCAGTTTAATCATTTTTTAATTGAGTGAAGCACATTCCTACATTTAACCTTGGCTACACCACATTTTACAGAACTGACTGAAACACTGATATTGAAGATGAACAGCATTATAAAATTATGGCATTCTACAGTGGGAAAACTGAGAATATGAAAGTACAGAAAGCCATCAAAAGAATGAAGCTGTTAAGGATGAATCAAGCTGTGGGTGAGAAAACTAACCATATTCCCAAACACAAGCGTCCTCTCTTACCACAAAGTTTCCAGGTGTACAGCAGCAATCACAGAGATGCAGCCTAAAGGCATGGGGACTGCTGGTGATGCCTAATCAAAGAGAGGAGCAGGTGCTGTGCTAGAATCTCCCTCAGGCTTCAGAGAGGAGTGCTAGAAATCTTTGCAGCCATAGCATACCTTCAGCCCACGGGGGGTGGATTCATTGCAAATGTGTGATTTGGGTAAGAAAGTGAGACTAATTTTCTTTATAATTCCCTTTTCATTTATTTATTATTATTTTTTATGTACGTAAGTAAATTGTTATCTAGATCAAGAAATTGTGTTGGCAAATCACAAGTCATATGAGGCTATATTTGAAGGATGTGAGTTTATTCATACCTTCAGCTAGGGACACATGAATTATCCTTTTCTAATGCAGCTCCAGACTTAGTTTTATTATTCAGTTTTGAATGTTGCTCATCATGATCTTGTGAAGAGCCAGTAGAAGTATATATCTATATTTCTAAAGATGAAGAATATTTTGCTACCATCTTTCATGACGCATCCAGAAGACAACGTGTAAATATACATCTGGGGTTCATGAAAGCTTTAGGAATGTGTTCCATAGAAATTTTGCAAAATTACCCTTATGTTTCCTCATTCTTTAAATTCAAATTCTTCTAGATAAAAGTGTTTGCAATTAACAAAAATGGATTAGGAACTAAATGAAAGCTAACTTTATGTGAGCCAGGGGAACAACATTCAAAGTGCAAAGCTAGCAACAGCATATATCACAGCACCCACAAAACCTTCTTTAGTTCTCTAAAAATACATACCAGTGCACTGATGTTTATAAACTATGCTTGGTAGCACAATGCCAGCACCAGCATTACACAATTGCATACTGAAAGCTGTGGTGAATGACATAAAAATACAGATCAGGACAGACTCGGCATAACACCATAACATTGCATTTCAGATCTTGCACAAGTCAGCATGAATATGACAAAAATTCATATTAGAGTATGTTCAAAGTCATATCTTGAACTCTTACTGTTGTAGCCCTTCTCTTTTATGCCTCCTACCTTACTTTGTGCTTACTATCTTTTGCTACTCATTAAATTTTTAGTTCCCATAAAACAGAAACTGGTTCTCATAACTGATGTGTAAAGCCAGGTTACCCTATGGTGAAATTTGGTTCATAATGGATGCTATGTTAGCATATACACATGACAAGTTATGTTGAACAGAGATCTTATTTTCTTTCAGACTTTCTAAAGATAATATTTTAGCATATTAATATTTTTTTGACCAGGAAGAGATTTACATCAACTTTTATCTATATTTGGTTTAAAGCTTGAGCTTCTCAATACCATTGAGCAATTTTAGCATTTTTGCAGGGATGATAAATTGAGGGCATTGTGCTGCAAGATTCTGATTTCAGAAAGGACTGAGTTTGTTGCTACAAATGATAATACACAAAGCTAGCATATTGTTGGTGCTGATAGGAAGAAAACATATTAACCCAAACATTTTATTAATAACAGGTTTTTTATGATACCATTTTGGCCAAGCAGAAGCTTCATATAACAAGCATTTCACAAAAAAAGATGTTGTGTCCTACACTTAAGTTGGATGATGCAGATTAGGGGAACTGTTCAGGAGGAAAGAACACCTTTGCAGTTGTGTGCCCTAGCCTTAATTAAACGCATTATGTGTAACAATCTGTCAGCTGCATGCAGACCCTAGCAACTGTTAGCCAGAGGAATCAGTCTGTGGCCTCAAATCCTGATAAAGCCTTCTTGGTAACACTGCAGAAAGTATAAGGTATGGGTGAGGAATTGGGTTTAAGTCTGTTTCAGATTTCATTGATTCAGAGGAGATTTTTGGAGTCCAAAGGAAGAGAATAATTTTAAGAGGTTTGATGCTTTGACCTGTATATAAACACGGGAAAATTCCTTTTTTTTTTTTTTTTTTTTTTTTTTTGGCCTAACCCAGCGTGTAGCAAAATTTTTAGGCATTTATGTCCTGGTTACAAATGGCTGCTGTATTTTAGACACAGCAATCTCTAGTAGATCACTGCCGGCCTCTGTAGAGGAGAGCTACCTGGAAGGTAAAAGTTCATAAAAGCTTGGAAGCCACACTGAGAGTGCTCTCCTTGTTTTTATGGGTTCTTTCCTGGGCTGAAGAACTAAGAGGACAAGATGATATTTCTACTAAATGGACATTTGCAAAAGAGATCCTGGGAAATGTTCATTGAAGTTTTTACTTATTGTCAGAATAAAGGACATTTAGCTGTTCCAATTCAATAAGAGAGACTTCTCAGAAAGCCATCAGCATCTACATATCCAATAATTGAGATATCCACTTGAAAGGAGAAATAATAACACTAGCACAATTCTGTGGTTGGATTATTTATCTGTTTATTTATTTATTCAAAAATGTAAAGGTAAAACCTTTTGCCAGCAGACACAGCTCCTTGTAAAACCTGAAAGCCATACATTGCTGTCTGAGAACAACTGATGCTCAGCTAAGCAGCAACTTTATATGTTTGATAATATTTTTTGTTGAATAGTTCAGAAGTAAATGATTTTTGCTATAAAATCTGAAACCTTGCTATTGCTTTTTCAAATTACTTGCTTTCTAAAACAAGTAGCAATAGTAACAATGCTCACTTCTAATATTTTTTTTTTCAGTTAGACATAGCCGCAGAAGACAAAATATATACTGACTTTAGTGACTTGTTACACCTTTCCAGCTGCAAATGCCAAGAATGGAAAACTGTTGGTCTTGTCAAATATTTGCCTAAGTAATTTAAAAGTTTCAGGAAAGAATAATGAAGAAGCAGCATTAAATGGAGGAGGGGAAGACAATAGAGAAAGTCAGATATGTGCTAGCACTGAACAGTACCTCCCCCCCAGAAAAAGTGTTATGTCCAATCGTTCATGTATTGTCCAAATATTCACAAATATTTTATTCAGTTCAGAAGAAAACCTGCATTTTATGTTACTTATATGGCAGATCACTCAAGCTGACAAGCATATACAAAACATTTTTTTTTTTTCCAATGGCAGAAAGGGAAATAGAAATAATAATTAAAAACAAAATCTACCAAGATGATAATTGATTTGAAAAAAAAAAATCTGCCCTTAGTGCTGTCTGTTGACTGATAAATCATAGATCAAAATCCCTACTATAAAATATTGAAGCAAGTCTTATACACCTCAGGCATAGATTGAGACTTTAATGACTTGCACATACTAAAGACAATTTGAATCCAAAATAAATTCAGAATGCTGTACTGGTGTCTGATTTTACCTCAATTTTATACCCATCTGTTTATAGTAATTCCAACCTTATTGTTTCTGAAAAAGAAATGGACATTCATTAGGAGCACATTTAAATATGCAAACCATGAGAATGTTCACTAAAAGGATGATTATTTTTTCTCCCTTAATGACCTCCAGATATAGGCTAAAATCAGGCTAGGACAGGATCACTAGCTCATATGTCTAAACTTTTCAGCATATGAATCATCTTTTATTTATTATTTTTTGTCTTTTGTTGTTGTTGTTTGTTTGTTTGTTTGGAATCATGTATTGGATACTGCTTTTCAGATAGCAAAATTACATTTTTCTGAACGCCTTCCTTTTTAAAATAGAGCGTCTTCTGACTGTTCACAAATTACATTCCTCATCTTTACTAATAAAAAATGCGTAAGTGTACACAGGTAGAACATATCAAGCAGGTAATGAATTGCTGTCAGGATTAGCTTGCCAATGATAAGAACTATAACTAAGGGTGTTATAAATTTTCCTGGAGTCCTTAATTGCATCCCCAAATAGAAGCTCAATACAAGTTTATTCTATGTAGGTGAGGTCTGCAAAGTATTTAGTTGTCCTCTACTCTTTCAGTGAATTCTCTTTGGCTTCAAAAGATACACCAACTTTTTCATTCATCGTTCACTAGATTAACAGACAAAAACTATCAGCACAATTAAACTACAATGAGGCTTTGAACTAAACCATATGTTTCTTTCATTCCATAAAAAAACTTACTGGCCATTAAATGTCAAACCTTTGGCCTTAAAAATACTTTTACACTTTTATATTTTTGTTAGGAGACCAAGTCCTTTGATATAACTGGAGCTGTGTATGATAATCCTGAGCCCCAAAATATAGAAATACTGTATTAAAAAAAAAAAAAAAAAAAAAAAAAAAACTGCGATTATTAAAAAATTAGCATTGTTCAGCTACCATAACAGCATCTCTTTCAATAGGTTATTTTAAGTTTAGTCTTAAATCCAACTGTTCTGGGTTCTTAATGTTTGATTTCAGAATAACAGCAACATCCTCATAGCTTATGTATTCTTAAGTAAGGAATGAATAATTTCAGCCATAACACTTTTAGTAAGACTTTTGTCATGGAGTAAATTTGGAGCAATGTTCTCTGCTGGGCTGAATTGTTCCAGTGACAGATTCAGATGATCCGTATTCAAAAGTTATGATAATACTGGAGAAAATATATTTTGTACTTTGGCAGGTAAACTTTCATAAGAATTTTTCAAGGCTGAACTATATGTGGCAGGACTTGCTAGAAAGAGCCATTGCAAGCTGCCAAGACATTGAAGAACATGCATTGGCAAAGAGAACAGTGGTATCCTAGAATTATCCATCAAGCACTGGTACATTCCTAGCTTCATCTGAATCCTTCTGGAACTTGCAAGGTAAGTCTGACAAGTTCAAAGAATTGTTGGCTTCCCCACAGAGATATGCTCCATCCGAATCATTGTTTTCCTCCTATTTTCCTCTTTGAAGAGCATATTTATAAGCCTACTACTTGGATCATGGCCATTCTGAATACAGTCATGTGTCAATTAGTCCTTTCTTTTACCATTGTTTTTTTCCTTTCTTAGCCAGAAAAAAAAAAAATTCCGTCCTTAAATCTGTGACCAGCTATATAGTCTGAATATCAGATTTTTTATTTTTATTTATTTATATTTGTATTTATTTTTATTTTTATTTTTATTTTTATTTTTTTCCTATGGTCAGATGTCTTATTTCTTCCCAGTCATCCCCACTGTAATATTTCTAAACCTTTCATGTCGGCTTTGTTCCATTTTCTTTTTCCAGAAGACAGATTAATTGACTTCCTTGGCTAATACTATCATCCCATGCTCAGAATCATCAGATGGCCTCACAATATCACACTGAGTTATTATTAGTATCCTCTCTGTCAGTACCAGGTACAGGTTGGCTGATGTTTTCAGCTTTTGCTTATAAATATCTGGTCCAAAGATGCTATTTGTTCATTTGGCTACATAAGACAATATTACAAAATATTTTCTTTTGTAAAGATGTTTCTGCATCTGCAACTTTCTTTATTTCTTTATGCAACTTCCTTCCTTCCTTCCTTCCTTCTTTCCCTCCTTCCTTCCTTCCCTCCTTTTTTTCTTTCTGTCTTACTTCTTTCTTTTTACAAAAAGCTGGCAATTATGTGCTGTATTCAGCAGGTGTAGAGGAAAGACTTTGCCATGGTTCCACAGATTACAATTCCCAGGACTGTGCTAATGCTTTCCTTCTTCATATTGCTGAAAAGGTTATTTATTGCTAATGCTGACATGAGCATTAATGCCAGACTTTACATCTCAGATGAGTATTGCTATTCTTCACAGAGAGTCAGATTCTAGATTATTCCAGCACCATCTGTAGATGCTTACATACACAAAAATGATGATGGTCAGACATGAAAGAAACCCTTGTAAATTCGATATACTCTTTTACTTTTCCCACCCACACAGCACTCAGTGTTATTTGACCCATCCTAGAACAACTACTGAGGTATGTGCGGGTATGCCACTATATCTACTAATGGCATTGTACATATTTCAAGAGAAAACATTAATATGAATTAGTAGAGCTGTCACGGTTCTAATTTCTTACACATGACATGAATTACAAGCACTTCTCATGAGGAAAGCAGGTAAATACTGTGAAGCCTCAAGAAACCTAAGGGCACTTAAGATAGTCTCAGATCCTAACACTTTCCTTTACCTAAAGTAATCCTTGTTACCATGGTACTAGTGTGCTTTACAGTCTATCTTCACAACAAACTGTTGTGATGCCAGCAGTTGTTGCAAGGTTATTGTTCAAGGATTGGAAACATCAAAATGAAAGCTACTGGGGGCCAGACTGAGGTATCTCATGTGATATTAGTCTCTTAAATGCAAATTATAAGCCTCAAAACTCTCATTCAGCTGCCATCTTGCTGTAGGGATTTAATGTCCTAAGACATATCTATGTTAGACCTTCAGGTGTTTCATGTCTTACAGTTCTATTTTAGGAGAAGCCCTGAAGTGCCTAAGGCTTGACATAATTGAACAGTTCAATATTGAGCACATGTCTAAATTTCTCTAGGATACATAATTTGGTAGTTTCTTTGCTAGAGTAGGAACCTGTTCCAGCTGGTATCCTCAGAGCATGTCTAGCCTGAGAGAACTGTCAGATAAACAGATCCCTTCTTTTTCTAAAAATACAACTACTGAAGAGAAAAATAATGGGGATGGTCATGCCCCAGTTCTTCTATAAAGGCAAGAGTAAAGCAGTCTGACGGGATGTGAAGAATCAGGATCAGCTCTCTCACTCTTCACCACCTTTCTAGAACTATTGTACAATCAAAAGAGGGGAAAGGACAGCACTGCCACATTCCCCAGCAGAAACATCTATATTATAAAGAGAGAAAAGGGACAACAAAAGAGGAGCCAGACCTCTTTTCAATATTTTCCTACCAGCTCTCTTAGATGAGCTCTGAACACAGTACAATTATTACTGTGATTCGTGGTTTAAATCCCTGAGTCTCTGCATCTCAGAAGGAGTCATCACCCACAACTGCACTGTGGATTACACTGTAACTGAAGATGCATGAAGGAAGTATTCAACAGTTTTTGAGTACTTGAAATTTTGAACTTAAGTTCACTGTGAATATCCTTCCAACAGTCCTTTATGCCAGCACCATTACTGAATATGTTAACACAGTTTTGCCATAGTAATTTTAGTGGTTTCCATCCAGTTTTCATTCATTTTGCATAGAAGTGTTCTGATAAGACATCTCTTAAAACTATAAACAAATCTACTGCTCATATGATAATAACAGGTTTTAACATCCTGTGTATGATTTTACTGCAACTAAAACATTTTTGTGTTATCACCACTCTTTGCATCAAAAATCAAAAATACAGCACTGTACAAGCCTGTGTGAAGGAAATTAACTCTATCCCAGACAAAACCAGGACAACACACCGATATTTTCACTTGTTGCAGAGGAGTGTTTACAAAGAGCCAAGGACTTTCCAGCTCATCAAGCTACCCTGCTAGCAAGGAGGCTGGGGGCGCACCAGGAGCTGGGAGGGGACACAGGCAGGACATCTGACACAGGCTGACCAAAGGGATGCCCCATACCACCTGGCATCATGCTCAGCAATAACAGCTGGGGCAAAGGAAAAGGAAGGGGGAATCTTCAGTGATGGCGTTTGTCTTCCCAAGAAACTGCAAAGCATTATGAGCCTCACTTTCCTGGGGGTGGCTGAACATCTGCCAATAGGAAATAACTAAAGAATTCCTTTCTTTTCTTTGCTTGCATGCATGACATTTGCTTTGCTTAATAAACTGTCTTTATCTCAACCCATTGTTCTTGCACTTTTACATTTCCAGTTCTCTCCCCTGCCCCACCTGGGGAGAGTAAGCGAGCAGCTAGGTTGTTGTCCTGGTTTCAGTTAGAACAGAATTAATTTTCTTCCTAGTAGCTGGTGGAATGCTGTGTTTTGGCTTAGGATGAGAAGAGTGCTGATAACACCCCGATATTTTAATTGTTGCAGAGCAGTGTTTATACCAAGCCAAGGACACCTCAGACTTTTGCTCTGTCCTGCCAACAGGCAGGCTGGGGGTGCAGTAAGAGCTGGGAGGGGACAGACCCAGGACAGGTGACCCGAACTAGCCAAAGGGGTATTCCATACCATCTGACGTCATGCTAAACAATATATAGGGGTGGCTAGCCGGGGGGAGGGGGCCGGACTGCTCGGGGTTAAGCTGGGCATCGGTCAGCGGGTGGTGAGCAATTGCATTGTGCATCACTTGTTTGTACATATTATTAGTAGTAGTACTATTATCATCTTTGTATTATTATTATTATTATTATTATTATTATTATTATTATTATTATTATTATTATTATTATTATTATTATTTTCCTGTCTTATTAAACTGTCTTTATCTCAACTCACGGGCTTCACTTTCCATTTCTCTCCCCCGTCCCAGAGAGGGAGGGGGGAGGGGGAGCGAACGGCTGTGTGGTGTTTAGCTGCCAGCCGGGTTAAACCACGACAGTCTTTTTGGCGCCCAACTTGGGGCACGAAAGGTTGAGATAACGGCAGATCTGACCAGAGTGTGTTAAACTAAAATTGGTATAAGTATTAGACCTGCTTAATAGTCACTTGTCATAATGCTGATTGCTTTAATCTCAACTGTGCTGCGCCTGTTTTCCAAATTGAGTATTATAGCACGTTATTTTCCGTATGTGCTCTCTGTCATGTTGTTTATCCTCTCCGGGCCCTGGTTTCAGACCATTATGGTAATGTGTGTTGTATCAGTGGCTTATGAGATGATGAAATATCTGGCCATGACTCTAACCTGGTATTTGTACTCAGTAACATCTTCGATTCTATACTTTGGAAACTGTATTTTGGAAACTATTAGCAATTATATCTGTTGCCTTTTTTCATTAGGGAGTCAATCTGTGGAGGGGAAAGGGGAAGATAATTTTTCTTACTTGATCACTCTCCCTTTCTCCTTCACCACCCCTGTACCCTCCTTGATCACTCTCCCTTCCTCCTTCACCACCCTCTTATCCTCCGAGTTTATTACAATAGCTCTCCAAGATATTGAATATCCTTGGGATACTCAGACCAGCATAGTCCTGTTGTTCTGCCTCCTGAATGCGCTTCAGGTTCTGCTTAAAGTTAAACAACTACTTAGGAAGCTCATCCGGAGATCTGCCCGGAGGCAGTATAGTTGTGGGTGGCAGGGAGTGTGGGAGGATATGGGCAGGCATCTAGACCAGTTGGCACCCCCAGTGTTTTGGAAATTCACCCCTGAACAAGTGCAAAATCCTCAAAAACTGGCAGAATGCTTGAATAAAAGGTGTCGCAATTTGGGAAGTTCCAAAGTAACACAAATCATTGTAACATGCTGGGGCCTGGCTCATGCCTATCGAGCTGCCATGGATACTGCTATCAACTTAGTGACAGACCCTGCGGCCACTCCAAGTCCCGTGACAGATCCAACGGCCACTGTGACCCCTACTGTGGACTCTGCAGCCGCTCCAGTCCCAGCTTCTGCAGATGCTCCAATCCCAGCTCCTGCAGCCACTCCAGTCCCAGTTCCTGCAGCCGCTCCAGTCCCAGTTCCTGCAGCCGCTCCAGTCCCAGCTCCTGAAGCTGCTCCAGTCCCAGCTCCTGCAGCCGCTCCAGTCCCAGCTCCTGCAGCCGCTCCAGTCCCAGCTCCTGAAGCCGCCCCAGTCCCAGCTCCTGAAGCCGCCCCAGTCCCAGTTCCTGCAGCCGCTCCAGCTCCAGTTCCTGCAGCCGCTCCAGTCCCAGCTCCTGAAGCTGCTCCAGTCCCAGCTCCTGAAGCCGCCCCAGTCCCAGTTCCTGCAGCCGCTCCAGCTCCAGTTCCTGCAGCCGCTCCAGTCCCAGCTCCTGAAGCTGCTCCAGTCCCAGCTCCTGCAGCCGCTCCAGCTCCGGTTCCTGCAGCTGCTCCAGCTCCAGTTCCTGCAGCCGCTCCAGTTCCAGCTCCTGCAGCCACTCCAGCTCCGGTTCCTGCAGCTGCTCCAGTTCAAGCTCCTGCAGCCGCTCCAGTTCCAGCTCCTGCAGCCGCTCCAGCTCCGGTTCCTGCAGCTGCTTCAGCTCCTGCAGCCGCTCCAGCTCCTGTAGCTGGGTCAGAGAAACGAGCTGTAGCAGTGCAAGTTGACCCTGCAGAGGGTATTCCAACCTCTGTGGCAGACCCTATAACAAGGTCAGAGAAACGAGCTGTAGCAGTGCAAGTTGACCCTGCAGAGGGTATTCCAACCTCTGTGGCAGACCCTGTAACAAGGTCAGAGAAACGAGCAGTAGCAGTGCAAGCTGCCCCTGTAGAGAAGGTGAAAAAAATGGTATAGAGATTCAGGTCGTTTAGAACGCAGAGAATCTTCTGCCAAATCTAGGTATAGAGACGACGGAGACGACGACGACGCTGGGCCATCAAGGGTTCAGGAGGAGGAAGATGAGGATGCCGAAAAATCAACAGTAACTACCCGAAGCCTAAACGAGCGTGAGTTACGAGATCTGCGAAAAGATTTTGGTCGCTGTATAGGTGAGCAGCTTGTCACCTGGCTGCTCCGATGCTGGGACTCTGGAGCCAATTGTGTGGAATTAGATGGCAGGGAAGCCAAGCGACTGGGATCCCTTGCTAGAGATGCAGGCATTGACAAAGCAATTGCAGATGGAGCACAATCTCACAGCCTCTGGAGGCGTCTCCTCTCAGCTGTGAGGGAAAGGTATCCCTTCAAGGAAGAACTTTTATGTCTACCAGGCAAGTGGACCACTATGGAGAAGGGAATCCAGTATCTGAGGGAATTAGCCGTACGGGAAGTGATTTATGAGGATCCAGACCTCAGACAAACATCCAAAGATCCAGATGAAGTCAGGTGTACGCGACCCATGTGGTGGAAGTTTGTACGGAGTGCACCATCATCATATGCCAACTCATTGGCAATAATGGCCTGGAAAGAGGATGAGGAACCCACAGTGGATGAAGTGGCTAAACAACTCCGGCAGTACGAAGAAAGTCTCTCCTCTTCCTTACAGGCCTGCGTCTCAGCTGTGGAGAAACTTTCTGAAGAGTTCCACCAACTTAAAGAGAATCTATCTTCATCCCCACCTGAACCAACCAGTGTCCACCGACCAAAAGAGAACACTGTGGAGAAACTTTCTGAAAAGGTTCACCAACTTGAAGAGAGATTATTCTCCTCCGTACCTGTACAGAGCAGTGTCTCAGCTATCAGGGGTAGTCGTTCATCCACGCAAGGAAGACGATATGGTGGGTACTCACCCCGTGCTACCCTGTGGTTTTACTTACGAGACCATGGAGAGGACATGAGAAAATGGGATGGAAAATCTACCGCGACCCTAGAGGCACGGGTACGTGAGTTGCAAAAGAAAACAATCAGGAAGAAGGGATTCTCTGAAAAGTTTGTTGCTCCAACTTCCAGCAGACAGTCCTTCAAACACAGAAACGAAGAAGATTCCAACCAGGATTAGGGAGGCCCTGCCTCCAGCCAGGGGGAGGAAAGGGATAATCGAGTTTATTGGACTGTGTGGATTCGATGGCCTGGCACATCAGACGCACAGAAGTATAAGGCTTTAGTAGACACCGGTGCACAATGCACTATAATGCCATCGAGCTATAAAGGACCAGAGCCCATCTATATTTGTGGAGTGACAGGGGGATCTCAGCAGTTGACTGTATTGGAGGCTGAAGTGAGTCTGACTGGGAATGAGTGGGAAAAGCACCGTATTGTGACTGGCCCGGATGCTCCATGTATCCTTGGCATAGACTATCTCAAAAGAGGATATTGCAAGGACCCAAAAGGGTTCCGGTGGGCTTTTGGTATAGCTGCCTTAGAGACAGAGGGCATTAAACAATTATCTACCTTGCCTGGTCTCTCAGAGGACCCCTCTGTTGTGGGGTTGCTGAGGGTCGAAGAACAGCAAGTGCCAATCGCTACCACAACTGTGCACCGGCGGCAATATCGCACTAACTGGGACTCCCTGATTCCCATCCATAAGCTAATTCGTCAATTGGAGAGCCAAGGAGTGATCAGCAAGACTCATTCACCTTTCAATAGTCCCATATGGCCAGTGCGAAAGTCTAATGGCGAGTGGAGACTAACAGTGGACTATCGTGGCCTGAACGAAGTGACGCCACCACTGAGTGCTGCAGTGCCGGACATGCTGGAACTTCAGTACGAACTTGAATCGAAGGCAGCCAAGTGGTACGCCACAATTGATATCGCTAATGCATTTTTCTCCATCCCTCTAGCAGCAGAGTGCAGGCCACAGTTTGCTTTCACTTGGAGGGGAGTCCAATATACTTGGAATCGACTGCCCCAGGGGTGGAAACACAGCCCTACCATTTGCCATGGGCTGATCCAGTCTGCACTGGAGCAGGGGGAAGCTCCTGAACACCTGCAGTACATCGATGACATTATTGTGTGGGGTGACACAGCAGAGGAAGTTTTCGAGAAAGGGAAGAAAATAGTCCAAATCCTTCTGAAAGCCGGTTTTGCCATAAAACAAAATAAAGTCAAAGGACCTGCACGAGAGATCCAGTTTTTAGGAATAAAATGGCAAGATGGACGTCGTCAAATCTCAATGGATGTGATCAACAAAATAACAGCTATGTCTCCACCAACTAACAAAAAAGAAACACAGACTTTCCTAGGTGTTGGGTTTTGGAGAATGCACATCCCAAATTACAGTCTGATTGTAAACCCGCTCTACCAAGTAACCCGTAAGAAGAATGAATTTGAATGGGGCCCTGAACAACGACAAGCCTTTGAACAAATTAAGCAGGAAATAGTCCATGCAGTAGCCCTTGGGCCAGTTCGAACAGGACCAGATGTAAAGAATGTGCTCTACACTGCAGCCGGGGAGAACGGCCCCACCTGGAGCCTCTGGCAGAAAGAACCTGGGGAAACTCGAGGTCGGCCCCTGGGGTTTTGGAGCCGGGGATACAGAGGGTCTGAGGCCCGCTATACTCCAACTGAAAAGGAGATACTAGCAGCATATGAAGGAGTTCGATCTGCTTCAGAGGTGGTCGGTACTGAAGCGCAGCTCCTCCTAGCACCCCGATTGCCGGTACTAGGCTGGATGTTCAATGGAAGGGTCTCTTCTACGCATCATGCAACTGATGCTACATGGAGCAAGTGGATTGCACTAATTACTCAGCGGGCTCGAATAGGAAACCCCAGTCGCCCAGGAATATTGGAAGTGATTATGGACTGGCCAGAAGGTAAATACTTTGGGATATCATCAGAGGAGGAGGTGGGTCGTGCTGAAGAAGCCCCACTGTACAACCAGTTACCAGAAAATGAAAAGAAATATGCCCTGTTCACTGATGGGTCCTGTCGTATTGTGGGGAAGCATCGAAGATGGAAGGCTGCTGTATGGAGTCCTACACGATGAGTTGCAGAAGCTGCTGAGGGAGAAGGTGAATCGAGTCAGTTTGCAGAAGTGAAGGCCATTCAGCTGGCTTTAGACATTGCTGAACGAGAAAAATGGCCAGTTCTCTATCTCTACACCGATTCATGGATGGTAGCAAATGCCCTGTGGGGATGGTTACAGCAATGGAAGCAAAACAACTGGCAGCGTAGGGGCAAACCCATCTGGGCTGCTGCATTGTGGCAAGATATTGCTGCTCGGGTAGAGAACCTGGCTGTGAAAGTACGTCACGTAGATGCTCATGTGCCCAAGAATCGGGCTACTGAAGAACATCAGAACAACCAGCAGGTGGATCAGGCTGCTAAGATTGAAGTAGCTCAGGTGGATCTGGATTGGCAGCATAAAGGTGAATTATTTATAGCCCGATGGGCCCATGACACCTCAGGCCATCAAGGTAGAGATGCAACATACAGATGGGCTCGTGATCGAGGGGTGGACCTGACCATGGACGCTATAGCACAGGTTATTCATGACTGTGAAACATGTGCTGCATGTGTTGCAATCAAGCAAGCCAAATGGTCAAAGCCTCTTTGGTATGGAGGACGATGGCTGAAATATAAATATGGAGAGGCCTGGCAGATTGATTACATCACACTCCCTCAAACTCGCAATGGCAAGCGCCACGTACTTACAATGGTGGAAGCAACCACCGGATGGCTGGAAACATATCCTGTGCCTCATGCCACCGCCCGGAACACTATCCTGGGCCTTGAAAAGCAAGTCCTATGGCGACATGGTACCCCAGAAAGAATAGAGTCAGACAATGGAACTCATTTCCGAAACAACCTTATAGACACTTGGGCCAAAGAACATGGTATTGAGTGGGTGTATCACATCCCCTATCATGCACCAGCCTCCGGGAAAGTTGAACGATACAATGGACTGTTAAAGACTACATTGAAAGCAATGGGCGCTGGGACATTCAAAAACTGGGATACGCATTTGGCAAAGGCCACCTGGCTAGTCAATACTAGGGGATCTGCCAACCGAGCTGGACCTGCCCAATCAAACCTGTTACGTACTGTAGATGGGGATAAAGTTCCTGTAGTGCATGTAAAAAATATGCTGGGTAAAACAGTCTGGGCTACTCCTGCCTCAGGAAAAGGCAAACCCATTCGTGGAATTGTTTTTGCTCAGGGACCTGGATACACTTGGTGGGTGATGCAAAAGAACGGAGAGGTCCGGTGTGTACCTCAAGGAGATTTAATACTGGGTGAGAATAGCCCATGAACTGAATTGTACCATGTTAATTGCTATATAATACTGTATGTTACCACTACCATGACTACTATAGGTGACTAATTAGAATGTATGAAAAAGAGTGTAACCTGAGCATGACATAAATGGTATGGAATAAGGGGTGGATAGATGTCCTGGTTTCAGTTAGAACAGAATTAATTTTCTTCCTAGTAGCTGGTGGAATGCTGTGTTTTGGCTTAGGATGAGAAGAGTGCTGATAACACCCCGATGTTTTAATTGTTGCAGAGCAGTGTTTATACCAAGCCAAGGACACCTCAGACTTTTGCTCTGTCCTGCCAACAGGCAGGCTGGGGGTGCAGTAAGAGCTGGGAGGGGACAGACCCAGGACAGGTGACCCGAACTAGCCAAAGGGGTATTCCATACCATCTGACGTCATGCTAAACAATATATAGGGGTGGCTAGCCGGGGGGAGGGGGCCGGACTGCTCGGGGTTAAGCTGGGCATCGGTCAGCGGGTGGTGAGCAATTGCATTGTGCATCACTTGTTTGTACATATTATTAGTAGTAGTACTATTATCATCATTGTATTATTATTATTATTATTATTATTATTATTATTTTCCTGTCTTATTAAACTGTCTTTATCTCAACTCACGGGCTTCACTTTCCATTTCTCTCCCCCGTCCCAGAGAGGGAGGGGGGAGGGGGAGCGAACGGCTGCGTGGTGTTTAGCTGCCAGCCAGGTTAAACCAGGACAGTTGTGCTGAGCTACCTGCTGGGGTTAAATTGCAACAGTTATTCTTCCATATTTACTCATTGGAAGGACTGCAAATCAAACTTGTTATTTCAACCTTTTGAAACTATGTTTTTCATGTTCTAAAAAATTGCATTCTATCACAGAAAAGCTATTTTAAAATAAATATAAATAAAACTCTATATCATCATCATCAATGTGTCCCTAGACCTTGTTCAGATTTAATAACGGTAGCCCAAATGAATAGGTATAAAAGCAAGAAGAAATGTTGACTGTGAAAATTTGAAAAAAATACCTAAAATATAAAGAAAAATATGTTCAGTACAAAACATTGATTCATGGAAATGTTTAAGCATTAAGGAAAAATACCCACAAAACTAGAGGAAAATACTATTTGCACTGAAGAAAACTTCATAAGGGGAATAACATCACATTGTTAATTCAGAGAAGACTATTAAGCCTAGAATCCAAGTTCTTTTTATTATTGCTGGAGGACTGAGCAATGCCAGACTGAAGCTCAAACCACTGTAATAACCCAGGGTGATGAGAACCTTTAAAAAAAAAAAAAAAATCAGATGTTTTATTTGGTCCGTGACTTGAAGATGGTTTAATGAGCAACTATATGGGGAAAATTTGTTATCTTCCTGTCTCAAAACTTGATGGACATACATGAAGCCAAGGTCTGATAACAATTCAGTTTGGCAGAGAATGTTGCTCAGTGTTTCTTAGAGATGTTTTTATGGTGCTGTGGGGAACTGACTGTACAGAAGATAGAGTAATTTCCACAATTCTTAAGTGGACATGAAGTTGAACACTGCTTAAAGCCTACTAACATTGCAATGTCTGAATAAGACACGATGTTGAATGCCTTTGAGCTTTAAACTTTGTCCTTACAGTAATTATACTTGCAGCTTCTGAGCCATAAACACCTTTGTTGTATGTCTTTTTATTTGATCCCCATACCGGTGCTTTCACATCTGACTATTCAGCATTCTATCTGTAGTTGTACCTGCTGGTATCACAGTAACTGCTGGATGGCAATGAAACTGTAAGATGCTCCAGTTCAGAGCCTTGCTAATGCTGACAATTGATTTAGCATTGTAAGCTACCTCAACAATGCTGGGCTTTTTTTTTTGTTCAGAGATTTCAGTAGGGAGTTATTTTAAGAGATATATTTCTTTTGTTGGGGGTAAAAAAGCACAGTTTGTCTTAATTATCCCTGACGTTTCAAACCTCATACCAAGCACTTCCTCCAGGGACAGAAACAAACCAGTCTCCTCCAGAAACCAAGTGTGAAATGAATAAATAGGGCTCTGGTTTCTCTAATGGTATAGTGCGGTTACTATTTTTACTGTGGGGGGATCATACTGTCTAGATGGTTTCTTTTTATCTCTGAGGAAATTTAGGGTATTGATAGGTGAAATATTGTGGACAATTAAGAAAGGAAAAAAGCTGGTCTGAAAAAGCAATATTTGGTATGTAGTTGGTTGCCTGGTATATTCATTCTGAGAGCTAAGTTTTTCTCAGAGGAAAGGGAAGGAACAGAGCAGCTATGCATCATGAACAAAGTCTGCTGTTCTTTCCATCTGCAGGCTGTTGAATGTGTTAGTAATTAGAAGCTCCTCTGCATCATTTTATACCTTTCTTTGTGCAGCTTTTAATGCAATTTTTGTTTAGATTCCATGTGTATTTTTAATGAAATAAGTAGTTGGGGAACTATTATTGTCACATCCCTGTGCAAAATCACAAAATCTTGCAGAGAATCTTGGTGAGGTTAACAGAAAATTAATTCCAATGAAACAGACTATTAAGGAAATTTATTTATTTATTTATTCTGTAGACCAACACATAAATTGAAGATTTTTTATTTTTATTTTTTTCCTGAGCTAAAGGCATCTATTAAATACTGTTTAAAATGGTCTTAAGGCTCTTTCACTTGGTTAGTAATTTCTACATTTCATGACAGGTACTGCATTGTATTGAAACAACATAAGCCAGGCAAAGAAAGAAAGAAAGAAGGAAAGAGAGAGAGAAAGAAAGAGAGAAAGAGAGAAAGAAAGAGAGAGAGAGAGAAAGAGAAAGAGAGAAAGAGAGAAAGAGAGAGAGAAGAGAGAGAGAGAGAGAGAGAGAGAGAGAGAGAGAGAAAGAAAGAAAGAAAGAAAGAAAGAAAGAAAGAAAGAAAGAAAGAAAGAAAGAAAGAAAGAAAGAAAGAAAGAAAGAAAGAAAGAAAAAGAAAAAGAAAGAAAGAAAAGAAAGGAAGGAAGGAAGAAAGGAAGAAAGAAAGAAAGAAAAAGAGGAGGGAAGGAAGGAAGGAAGGAAGGAAGGAAGGAAGGAAGGAAGGAAGGAAGGAAGGAAGGAAGGAAGGAAGGAAGGAAGGAAGGAAGGAAGGAAGGAAGGAAGGGAGAGAGGAAGGGAGGGAGGGAGGAAGGGAGGGAGAAAGGGAAGGAAGGAAGGAAGGAAGGAAGGAAGGAAGGAAGGAAGGAAGGAAGGAAGGAAGGAAGGAAGGAAGGAAGGAAGGAAGGAAGGAAGGAAGGAAGAAAGGAAGGAAGGAAGGAAGGAAGGAAGGAAGGAAGGAAGGAAGGAAGGAAGGAAGGAGGGAAGGAAGGAAGGAAGGAGGGAAGGAAGGAAGGAAGGAGGGAAGGAAGGAAGGAAGGAAGGAAGGAAGGAAGGAAGGAAGGAAGGAAGGAAGGAAGGAAGGGAGGGAGGGAGGGAGGGAGGGAGGGAGGGAGGGAGGGAGTTGCTATAATGTCACAAAGTTTTCCTGAGCTTGTGAAGTCAATAGCTTATCAGAAGAAAGTCTGTGTTGCTGCTTCTGATGCTTTCTAGGATTTTAAAATGAAAGCAGCACTTAATTGAAATCATGGCATAAGATTTTTGCTGTCTGGATTCTCAACAGCCCAGCTAGGTTCTAATTCCATGTCATAAAGGACAGTCTAGCATCTTTCTTTTACTCAGCGGCTATAACTGCTTGTGGCATCTGTGTGAAAGCAATGCATGTTTGTGACTAATGAGAGAACTTCTGTGAGTTCTTATTATTCATTAATTGCATTGCATTTGATGGTCACAAAACAGACTTCAGAGAGTGGCCAGCTGAAGATGCAAGTAAAAAGTGGTTGTGGATTGCTCTTTTACAGAGGTGGACTTCCAGGAATGAGAGCTGAAATGAACAGCTCTGCCTAGACTTCAAGAAATTTATGTCAAGTCATGTGGTACAATCTGTCAAAGGAAGTTAGTGAGGGAAGAGTGCTGCTATGCTTCACAGATCTTTAACTGTTGAAGAAGCTGAGAACATCCGCTGCTGAGAGGAAATCTTAAGCTAATACCAACTTGAGAAAATACTAAGTATGAAGGAGAGATTTCAAGGCTTTCAGTATGTCTTCTGCCACAATCATTAAATTCAGTTATCTCGTTCTATATCCATAGTTTTATACTGCTAGTGCTTAATAAGGATTCCAAATTTGCTGGTAGAGATTTGCAAGAGGAAGCCAGAAAGCTTCATGAAGAAAATCTGTAACTTTCTCTGAATCTATCTAGCACAGTGAAATTCATACAAACTCCCAGAAGGTATTGTGTGCAAACTTTGTACCCACACTCTCGTATGCACAGCTGAATTCTAAACTCATGGGAGTATTTAAGCACTCCTAACCCCAAACAATGGAACAGATTATCAGATGCAGTTGGTGTGAAATGAATAAAATGCAAAACAGCTTTGAAAGGTCCTTGCCTGAAGACAGGATTCTATGAACAGCTATTCATTTGTTATTAGGAAGCATATAAGCTTAAATTCTCTAAACACCAAAATATTTTCAGGGTCATTCAAAAAAATCTTATTCATGACATCAACAAGAATGTAAGACTAGCAAAAAGACAGAAGAGATTTTAAGGATTGTATTGTCACTTCTGCCTAGTGTTTTATATGCAAGATCTTATAAGCCTTAATTTATAAATGTATAGTTTAATATGGTTTATCATGGTATATGGTCACTGGGATTATTCTTGTTCTGCTGATAAAGAAACTTTGATTTTATTATTTTTTTTTCCTGTTGAAAACCTGGCTTCAATAAGTCTCAACTGAGTGCCCCAATTGTCATTTTGATCACTTGCTTGTCGTGATTTTGATTTTCATATGCTCTTAGATATACATGTAGGGCAGAAGTGAAGAGGAATTCACTGATCATCACTCAGTCTCAATCAGAAACTATCATAAATTTGAATCTAGTATTCAATGTTTTATAATTTTGATCATAACCTCTATTACAATGTTGTCAAATGAAATTAAAACATCATACTTACATACAGAACTAAGTGTGGTCATTTAATTGCACAAAAGATGCATCACATCAGTCTATGCTACATATCACAATCTGTAAAAATACCACAAAATAATAATGCTAGGAGATAATAAATAATGTAATAAAGAATATTATATAACTCTATAGAAGATAAAAAGTGCTGATTATCTTTGTGATGATTAAACTAGTGGGACCATTACTTTGCTTCTATGACAATAAGGCCAATTACAGTTTTTTGTTTGTTTGTTTTGATATTTTGATCTTATACACTGCTGTCAATGGAACAGATCAAAGGAGAACAATATATTTCAAATGTCAGACTTACACCATGGTAAATCCAGGAGTGGTATGGAACAGATAGTAAACATAAATTATATTAGCTAAAATTATACAACAAATATATATATTTGTATAGGATAGAGATATATAGATATTTTATAGGAATATCTTAGATGCTTAGATAAAATCATTGAAAACTCTATGTTTCTTTCATCTCATTGTTTTTGTAATTGACTTGTGATGTCAAGAAAATATTGCTATGTTTCTTTGCCATGTATTCCAAGGTTTTGTTTTAATGTTGTTTAGGGTTGTGTTTTGTTTTGTTTTGTTTTTTATTTAATTTTCAGAATATCTTTAATGATATGTTATTAATGACCTCACATTATGAGGGAGTTCTTCCTCATAGAATGTGCCTGTACAAAACAAACAAACAAACAAACAAACAAAAACAGTATTTGCACATCTGTGTGTGCACATACACAATGAAGTTTTCATGTGTAACACTAACAAACATCATTCTTTCAGAGTATCTGACAATATTTTCTAGTAATATTTAGGTATTACAGATAAATTATCACAATCCAAATTTATACAAATTCATGACAAATGTTTCAGGAACAAGGATAAAGTCTTAAACTGATATATTTTTATCAGGCCAGAAAAATAACCAACCGTGATAACATGTGATATTCTATACAAATGATATTGACTGAAAACAATGCAAATGTCATTTGAAGTTCTTCAGCATCTGAGTAACAGTTATCTTGAAACATATAGGGACAAAAAAAAATCAGTATAAAATTTTAAATCTTTCCTGATTACATCTGCTCAAATGGATATGAGTGTATGATTTCCATTTATTTAATTATTTATTTATTTACTGTAAATCTTACATAAGAATTGTGATATGAACTGCTTGAATTATGTTGATTCTTCTAGAGATAGTAAAGGCTTTTAGACTTTTTTTTTTTTTTTTTCAGAGGTATGAAATGGATATATTTTATTTGGTCACTAAACCTATGCTCCACCTAGGCACTATCTCCATTAACTCTGTTCTCATACCTCTTTGATTTTAGGAAGCATACCATAGCGTGCTTGTTGATTTCTTCCTGATCATTATTTACTAAGCTACAATACACTAAAAGTTACAACTGAAAGGCAGATTAATAATTCATACCTCTATTATAAAAATCCGTAAATTGTATTCCAAGCAATGAGCTGCATCTGTTACCTAAAAATAAGAAGACAGGCACAGCATGGTAACAATTTAGAATATGGAGCACTGCACGGCAGGAAAGTTCCCATTGAGATGACTTTGGCTTAGATGAAAGTCCTAGCTGTCTACCTTCTTTGATTGAACAGTTTCATTTTTTAAAGTAAACACTACTGTATATTCTGTGAATATTGCCAGTCTACAAGAATGTCAATAATTCTTTCTGACAAAGCCAAGCTGAAAAAGAAGAGCTTAAGTTAAGGGTATTGCACATATTGTCCTAAAAAATTAAGGGAAATTTCTTCAGGAAACTGTTTCTGATATTCAAGAAATATTTGCCTAGAGACTAGAGTTATTTGTAATGTATTCTGTGCTGGGAAAAGTAATAATTCATATCAACTGTAGTTTTAAAAAATTGTATTAATTGACTATGACATTTAAGATTATTTTAAAGACTGAAGCTAAAACTCACAGTATAATTTTAATTCTTTCTGCTCTGTGGTTGAAAAGGGGTAGTAGGCCACATTTATAAGTGGTGAAATCCAAAGCAATTATTCCAAATGTTAATGAGACTTTTGTCACAGGAAGATAGTGACAATCTCATAGCCAGTTTGCCACGATGTGCAAAATATATATATATATATATATATATACAGACTTATAGAATATATAGAATATATATAGAATAATATATATAGAATATATAGAATATATATACAGACTTATAGATATCATCCTGGAAATAAATGGCATTTTGTATATGTTGATATTGAGGGCAAAGTTCCTAATAGTTTTGCTAGTAAGTCACATCCAAAATGCTTTGACTTAACTTGTATTTCCCCCCCAAAAAAAGTAAAACAAAACTTTAATGGAATACTTCACCTTTAAGAAGCTGGGTACAATAATATGATAATAATATATTATCATAGAATATCCTGAGTTGGAAGGGATCCTTAAGGATCATCAAGTCCAACTCTTGACACTGCACAGGTCTACTCAAAAGTTCAGAGCATGTGACTAAGTGCACAGTCCAATCTCTTCTTAAATTCAGACAGGCTCGGTGCAGTGACCACTTCCCTGGGGAGCCTGTTCCAGTGTGCAACCACCCTCTCTGTGAAGAACCCCCTCCTGACGTCCAGCCTAAATTTCCCCTGCCTCAGCTTAACCCCGTTCCCGCGGGTCCTGTCACTGGTGTTAATGGAGAAAAGGTCTCCTGCTTCTCGACTCCCCCTTACGAGGAAGTTGTAGACTGTGATGAGGTCTCCCCTCAGCCTCCTCTTCTCCAGGCTGAACAGGCCCAGTGACCTCAGCCGTTCTTCGTACGTCTTCCCCTCCAGGCCTTTCACCATCTTCGTAGCCTTCCTCTGGACACTCTCCAACAGTTTCATGTCCTTTTTATACTGTGGTGCCCAGAACTGCACACAGTACTCGAGGTGAGGCCGCACCAGCACAGAGTAGAGCGGGAATCCATTCTTTTCAATGGTTTTATATTCTTCATTATTTGAGTGCCAAACATGAGACCTTGATACAGGAGTCCTTAATTATACTGAGGAATTTGGCCCCATATCACAAAACAGGTATTTCAGATTAGTGAACATTTTATTTTGTTTTGCTTTCCTTTGCTTTGTTTTAGTTAGTCTCAGTTACCCTTCCGTTAAATGAAGATACAATGCATTTCTACCCAAAAAAATTTAGAAAAATATATCTATTAATACGTTAGGTATTGTGATGATGTAACATAATGGAGTATTTGATGGCTTTCTGAAATAAAGAGAAAAAATTCCCAGAAGCAGACATCAGAACACATCATTCAGGTAAAATCTATCATCTTGCTTGTATATGCTGTCTATAACTCAAATCTTTTTTTTTTTTTTCTGTACAGTGGAGCAATGCTAACTAGAAACACTGAGAAAGTATTTTTCCAATTGTCCTGGTTTCAGTTAGAACAGAATTTTCTTCCTAGTAGCTGGTGGAATGCTGTGTTTTGGCTTGGGATGAGAAGAGTGCTGATAACACCCCAATGTTTTAATTGTTGCAGAGCAGTGCTTATACCAAGCCAAGGACATCTCAGCCTTTTGCTCTGTCCTGCCAACAGGCAGGCTGGGGGTGCAGTAAGAGCTGGGAGGGGACAGACCCAGGACAGGTGACCCAAACTAGCCAAAGGGGTATTCCATACCATCTGACGTCATGCTAAACAATATATAGGGGTGGCTAGCCGGGGGAGGGGGCCGGACTGCTCGGGGTTAGGCTGGGCATCGGTCAGCGGGTGGTGAGCAATTGCATTGTGCATCACTTGTTTGTACATATTATTAGTAGTAGTACTATTATCACCATTGTATTATTATTATTATTATTATTATTATTATTATTATTATTATTATTATTATTATTATTATTATTATCCTGTCTTATTAAACTGTCTTTATCTCAACTCACGGGCTTCACTTTCCATTTCTCTCCCCCGTCCCAGAGAGGGAAGGGGAGGGTGAGCGAATGGCTGCGTGGTGTTTAGCTGCCAGCCGGGTTAAACCACGACACCTATTTTCCATTTCTCTTACTGCCTGAGCTGCAAGGAGTTTGGTGTTTTGCAGAAGTCTCAAGTGTATATCTGTTTTGAACTCTGCATGCCTAAAGGCCAATAGAACAGAAACTGGACGTTTTTCTGTTTGGACAACTTTTCTATTAAATAAGCAAAAATATAACAGGAAGCTGTTTCTGCTTTCTTTCTAGGAAAAATAAAAATAAAAATAAAAATCTGGTCTGGTGGTCACTGACAAATCTAATAAACATATATCATTTTAATAGTATGATTCATTTGTACTAGAGCATTCCTGGTCTGTTTAGTGAGATTTCCTTGCAAAGCTCCTGATTTACTTACCCAGGACACCTCTAATAAACCAGTCCAGTAAGCCAGGACACAGTCCAAAAATTAACCACTTGGACTGGATGTGTTAGCATCACACTGAATGTCTCATTTACAACAAAGATTAAACCTTAGACCTGAAACATTTATTTTGCTAGCTAGGTAAGGCAAGCTGGCCAAGCCAATTCTACTGATGACTTAAAAGCAATAATGGAAGGTCATGTAGCTGTTTCTGCTAAAGTTACAGCAAGCATATTGTATAATACTGTGAGCTTCTGCAAATCATTTTTTGTATGCTATTTTGTCGAAGGTTATGCAGTTTTTGTAATTTGTATATAAAGGTGTTACATTATGTTAATTTCACAGAATCACAAAATCACAGAACTGTAGGGGTTGGAAGGGACCAACCCTTCATCGGGTCCAACCCCCCTGCCAAAGCAGGTTCCTTAGAGCAGGCTGCCCAGGTAGGCATCCAGACAGGCCTTGAATATCTCCAGAGGAGACTCCAACAACTTCCCTAGGCAGCCTGTTCCAATGCTCCATCGCCCTCACCGTGAAGTTCTTTCACATGTCAGTGCGGAACTTCCTGTGCTCTAACTTGCAGCCATTGCCCCTTGTCCTATCCCCACAAACCACTGAGAAGAGGTTGGCTACATCCTTCTGTCCCCCACCCCTCAGATATTTATATACACTGAGGAGATCCTCTCTCAGTCTTCTCTTCTCCAGGCTGAACAGACCCAGGTCACTCAGCCTTTCCTCATAAGGAAGATGCTCCAGGCCCCGTATCATCTTTGTGGCCCTCCGCTGGACTCTTTCCAGGAGATCCCTGTCTTTCTTGTACCGGGGAGCCCAGAACTGGACACAGTACTCCAGGTGAGGCCTGACCAGGGCAGAGTAGAGGGGGAGGATCACCTCCCTTGACCTGCTGACCATGCTCCTTTTAATGTACGCCAGGATCCCATTAGCCCTCTTGGCCACAAGGGCACACTGCTAGCTCATGGTCAACCTGTTGTCCACTAGGACCCCCAGGTCCTTCTCCTCAGAGTTCCTCTCCAGTAGGTCATCCCCCAGCCTGTACTGATACTTTGGGTTGTTCCTTCCCAGGTGCAGGACTCTACACTTGCTCTTATTAAATCTCATTTGGTTTCTTCCTGCCCATCTCTCCAGCCAGTCCAGGTCTTGTTGAATGGCAGCACAGCCTTCTGGCATGTCAGCCACTCCTGCCAGCTTTGTGTCATCTGCGTACTTGCTGAGGGCAGACACTATTCCCTCATCAAGGTCATCGATGAAGATGTTGAATAAGACCGGATCCAGCACAGACCCCTGGGGAACACCGCTAGTCACAGGCCTCCAGCCAGACTCTGCTCTGCCAATCACTACCCTCTGAGCTCGGCCAGTCAGCCAGTTCTCAACCCACCTTGCCGTCCACTCATCTATCCCACACTTTCTCAGCTTTGCTAGTAGGATGTCATGGGAGACAGTATCGAAAGCCTTGCTGAAGTTGAGGTAGATGACATCCACTGCTCTCCCCCCATCTACCCAGCTGGTGATGCCATCATAGAAGGCAATGAGGTTGGTCGAGCATGACTTCCCCTTGGTGAATCTATGCTGACTACTCCTCATAACCTTCTTCTCTTCCAATTGCTTGGAGATGGCATCCAGAACAAGCTGCTCCAACACCTTTCCAGGGACAGAGGTGAGACTGACTGGCCTGTAGTTTCCCGGATCCTCCTTCCTGCCCTTCTTGAAGATCGGAGTGACATTGGCTATCCTCCAGTCTTCAGGCACCTCACCCATTCTCCAGGACCTTTCAAAGATGATAGAGAGTGGTTCAGCAATCACATCTGCCAGCTCCCTTAGCACACGCGGATGCATCCCATCGGGACCCATAGATTTGTGTGTGTTGAGCCCACGCAGACGCTCCTGAACCACTCCCACGTCCACCAGGGGGAAGCCCTCCATTTCCCAGACCCTTTGTCCTATTGCCAGGGGTGAGGAGTCCCAGGGGAGTGTCTTTGAAGCAAAGACTGAAGCAAAGAAAGCATTCAGTATCTCTGCCTTCTCAGCGTCTCCCATGACCAGGACACCTCCCTCATTCAGCAAGGGACCCACATTATCCCTAGTCTTCCTCTTGCTGTTTACATACTTGAAAAAAACGTTCTTATTATCCTTTAACTCTTTCGCAAGCCTCATCTCTAGGTGGGCTTTAGCCTTCTTCGTCGCGTCCCTGCAGGCCCTGACAACACATCTATACTCCTCCCAAGAGGACAGGACCTTTTTCCACATTTCATAGACCATCCTCTTCCTTTTGATCTTATTGATGAGCTCCTTGCTCATCCATGCGGGTTTCCTGCCCCCCTTCCCTGATTTCCTGTTCCTCGGGATGCACTGATCCTGAGCATGGAAGAAGTGCTGCTTAAATGTAGCCCAGCTCTCACAAGCACCCTTGCCTTCTAGCAGCCTATCCTATGAGATACTCCCAAGCAGGTCCTGGAAGAGATCGAAGTTGGCTCTTCCAAAGTCCAGGGTAGCCATGCTGCTTTTAGCCTTACTTCCTTTGCCTAGTTCCATCTGGAGCTCCGCCATCTCATGGCCGCTGCATCCCAAGCTGCCCCCAGCCTTCACATCCCTAACAAGGCCATCCTTGTTGGTAAGAACAAGGTCCAGGAGCACCCCACGCCTTGTCAGCTCCTCCACCACCTGTGTCAGAAAATTGTCCTCAATGCATAGTAGGAACCGTTTGGACTGCTTGTGCCTGGCCAAGTTGCTTACCCAGCAGATGTCTGGGTGATTGAAGTCCCCCATGAGGACCAGCGCTCTTTTATTTACAGTAATTGTTCATATTTTCTGTGAAAATGAATGGAATTCTACTACTCAGAGCTTTGCTGAAGACTACATTAATTAAGATAATAGGTAAACTAAAAAGTTTTCTTCTTCCAGGAATGCAAGCAGTTACAGCATTCACTGTCAGGATTAGAAGGGTTAGACTGTAAAATGAGAAGAAAAAGTCTGCACTGTTTTGTAGAGTGCAAGTCATGTAGATCTGCTTGAGATATGTTGACAATTGGCACTGATGTGGTGAGAGCAAGCCTTGTTCTAATGGGATGCCCCTCTTTTTAGTCAGTGGATTAATTACCCTACCTCCAAAGTCTTGGAATGTAGGTAGGGAACAGAAAAAGTGATCTAAGCTAAGATGCTCTCAACTTCATTTTCTTCACAGAATCACACAGAATCACAGAATTTCTAGGTTGGAAGAGACCTCAAGGTCATCGAGTCCAACCTCCAACCTAACGCTAACAGCCCTCCACTAAACCATATCCCTAAGCTCTACATCTAAACGTCTTTTGAAGACTTCCAAGGATGGTGACTCCACCACTTCCCTGGGCAGCCTGTTCCAATGCCTCACAACCCTTTCAGTGAAGAAGTTCTTCCTAACATCTAGCCTAAAACTCCCCTGGCTCAACTTAAACCCATTCCCCCTCGTCCTGTCACCAGGCACGTGGGAGAACAGGCCAACCCCCACCTCGCTACAGCAAGGTGGGGGTTGTTATTCCCCCAAGGTGGGGGGTTCTTATTCCCTCGTGGAGTGGGAGCTGCAGTACAATCACAGCACTATTAGCAGACAAAAACCAAATAGTCTCTCTGGGACCCTTAGAGTGGTCTCTCCTACAATTAACTCATACAGCCAGTTCTGGATGACTACAGCCAACTTCTTTTCTAATATGTTTTCCTCAAAAGTCATTAAGCAATGAGTCCTTATGTATTAATCACGTGCAATAAAAATAAATTAAAAATGAAGCTTAAGGGAAAATAATAACATAAGGTTGTGAACCTAGATAGAGAAATATCAGTTTATTTTGTATAAGCATAAAATGAACCCCATTCAAAGCTTATGTTGTTTATTTAAGCTTGAAATACATCTTTAGACCGAGTAACAAAGCTTGGAAGATATAGTTTTGTTCCATAACAAGAACAGATTTGTGATACACAGAAGTTTATATTAAAAAAAAAAAAAAAACTTTCCTGTGTGCCTCAGGGATCATGTGATCATGTGAGTACTTCTGTGTTCAGAAAAACCTTTCAGTTACTAGGATAACTTGCCTGAGAATGTGTTAAGTACATCCACCTGTGGGCTGTAACTAGGGAATTCTTTTTAACTAGTTTCATAGACCCTCCTTACAAAGTTATCTGCATTTCAACTGTAAGTAAACAGAGAGTAATTTTGTGATCTGGTGTGTAGGAATGGATATTCTCTCTACAGTCATCTGATAGATTTGGATGGGATAAACTGCAACAAGTCTGTAGAGAACTTCCAGTATATTCTGCAGCACAGAAGGGGCAAAGTCAGTCTACATTCACTTCTGGACCATTTCCACCTACCTCTGTGGGGAGAAAAGGCAGAATTTTTTTTTGCAAAGGTGATATAAATGATTTTGCAGTCTTCTGAAGGAGTGAAATAAGTTCAGTCATTGTTCTCCCTTTCTAACATCTTTGGTTTCTCCCCCTGTAAGATCTCAGTGTTCTGAGGAAAGTAGATAAGATGGAATCTAAGACCTTTTAATTCTTACCTATTTTTAAGTTCACGAGTGCCAAAACCAAATATTTTCAAATACATCTGTTCAGTTATAATCTTGAATAAAACTGTAAAATAATTCAATGGTTAGTAGATTAGGACAAGGTCAATAGTTTGGGTTGAAATGTGAACTCACTTCCCCTCCCTTTCCTTCCCTTGAGAAAAACTTTTGGTTTTGAGGTGTATAGCAACTAGTTCAATGATGTTCTGATACTGAAGAGTGTCTTGTGAAAAAAAGGAAAAAAAATATCAGAATTCCCAAAGAGGCTTAATAACAAATAAATAGTGGTTTAATGTTTGAGCTCTTACCTAGAGTTATCGTTAAAAAAATAATATTATTTATGTAAATGTAATGAATTTTAATGCATCCAGATAGAACATAAACATATAATACATAAATACTAACTGGGAGGAAGGGAGGAAGGTGGGAGGATTTAAAAAGTCACATATTTTTTTTATGTTTGGATTTTTTTTTCCTTATATATTCTTCAACCGGTTTTGGCACCATTCATGTGTCTGTAAACTAACCCAGTGTAACTCAGAATTTTAATCTAACAACTTCTTAGTTTTATTATAATTCCAATAGTAAAATTGTTTAAACACTGTAATTGGACTGAGTATTGCTTTTCATTTGTGTGAAATATATTTGCTTTTAAAGGAATCCAACAAGCTAAGCCACAACTTGCTGCATAAGTAATAAAAATATTATATAAGTTTTTAATTAAAATAAACAAATATTAAATATTTCTATTTAAATATCTATCACAGAAAAAAAGGACATGAAAATGAACAATTTCTGAACTTCACTGAAATTACTTGGAAAATGATTATAGAGATTTATAGTAAAGAGAAAAAAAAAAATAAAAGAAAAAACAGATGAATTATTTGAAGCAGATGATTTGCCTGTGAAATCAAGTCCAATTTTATTTTATTGTACACAACCTGAGCAAAATTTTCATTCATTTTCTATTAAAAAAAAAAGATGTTGGTATGTCAACATACAGATTACTTGTTAAAAGGCCAAATGTCTGTGTTTCCATGGAAATTTTTATGCAGCTTATCACAGGGCATTTTCAAAATCTGCGCTGGGTTGGTTGACATTTCCTCATATATGACTGGTAACTCACATAGGTTTTATCTTCAATTTCAGCATCATTTTACTGAGCTCACTGTTCTGGCAAACAGTCTTAGTCATTGAACACTATGAATTTTAAACACTTTTACACACAGGAATTAAAATAAAATGGTAAACAGAATGTATTGGGAATAAAGTATTTCTTTTAGTGTTATCTATTGCTGTATCTTTTTTTCTTGGTTTCAAATATGCCACATCGTATAGGAAAACTACCCCATACATTCTTATTACGTTGTTCCTCTGCCAGTAATGTATACTTCAGTGGGAGGTGCAGGTGCCCAGCGACACTGAAAATTAGGCAATTAGTGTCTCTGTTATGATACTGAGGCCTGATTAGCCTCTGCCTTGTGAATACCCCCCTTGACCTGTGAGAATTATTTTCATGCAGTTTATTGCTGTAGTTTAATTCCCATTTTCAGCTGGGGAACTGTTTGGAGCTGCTGCTTTCTTTTTCTAGTAGATGTGCTGATATTTTAAACAAACCTTACATGTATTATTAATATGAGATCATATTATAAAGGAAACACAGACCCTGAGAAATACAGAGGACTTTTTCTGCTCAGCTGTAGCAAAAATAAAAAATAGAAAATAAAATAAAATAAAATAAAATAAAATAAAATAAAATAAAATAAAATAAAATAAAATAAAATAAAATAAAATAAAATAAAATAAAATAAAATAAAATAAAAATAAAATAAAACTCTTTTAAACTGAAGTGAATGAAGTGAAACAGGAACAGTATTTAGCAGCAAAAGGTGGGTTCACCTCCATGACACAAGAAGAAAGAAGAAAATAAGGAGGAGAAAAAAGTGGCAGCATACCTAATTTCTTCAGAAGAAAGGACAAGGAGTGATACTGGCTAAAAAGAGCATGGACAAGAGATTTCTGAGCAGAGTTTTGTCCAGGCAGTTCTTACAGATTGTGTGCCAATCATGCAGAGCCTATTTTTTTCCACTTAGCATTACTTAAGCAGATGCAGAGATTTCTAGAACTAGAGAAAATGATAAGAATACTAGACGTATCCTTACTAAATTATTTTCAGTTTTACATAAGGGACAGAACAGCAAATAGAATTTATTGACTAAACCAGTGCCTCCCTCTTAACTCCATATTTCATAACCACTGCCATTCTTAGTGTTTATTGTGGAGCACTGGTATAGATCTCTATACCTACATGCTGTTTTACTACCTCATCACTTCTCTGATAAGTTTTTACAGCTTGGCAACTACACTTTCAACAATTATAGCACTTGTTTTCACTGGTGTCTTAATTTTTACTAAAAACAACTTGAAGAAAATGACTTCATTGTTTTAAGACACAGAACAGGTGTCAGATGAGTAAGAAACATGGGCAGCACTCATGGCTTTTTATTTGTTAACAGCACCTTAGCTACTGCTGTAGTCCTCTGCATAGTCTTAGTTTGTTTTTGATGAAGTTTTCAAAAATACTATTTCCTTTACTGGGAGAAGAGTTTTGTCAGCACTTTGTGAAAATCATATGCTGAGTGCACAACCAATCATTAACTTGAATTTGAAAGCATAAATTGTTTAAAAAAAAAATCCTAACACTGTAGCAGCACCTGGTAAAATCCAGCATTTGGTACAGACAGCTACCATAAACAGGCTATAACATTTTTCTGGAAATACATTAAAAGGAAAAATGGGTGACTCCACAGGAAGTCATCTGAACATTAATGGTAAAATAAATGTCATTCATTTCTTATGTTTTCAGATAGTTTATGAAAAGTAGTATGAAAATTAAAACTCCAGAGATGCAACATCATATAACAGAAACCAAGAAAGCTCATGAAAACATGGTCATTAATACTGAAGTCAAATCTGGTGTCTTTGGAGCACCACTTCTCAAATAGACAAACTTTTTATTGAAATTTCCAAAGCTTTTAACACTAAATAAAGTATCTCCCTTAGCTCTTGAATTGATTTTTGGTGTTAGTGTTCATTGTCACAATCTAGTAGAAGTTGTTATAGCAAATATACCTCAAAAATATTGTAGTGATAAAGTAGCTTGAGCATTTTTTCAACATAAATGCTCGTAGTCAAAATTATGCAGACCCTATCACTACTGTTACTGAAACCTTCACAGAAAAACACCTGAACGGTTACAATCCATACTTTACCAACCTTTTCACAACTCCCACCCTTGTTAATCTCATCAGCAAAAAAAAATCTTGCTGAGGACCAACAACAACCATGATGAAACTGGTGAATGAAAATACATGAATCCTACACTACACATTCCAAAATGCAATATATTTTAATCTGGTTGATTAAAGGCCTCTCTAGAAATTAAAGGGATTAAATAATTCAAACATAATATACAAAAATAGAAATGCACAATCAGTAAACTGCAGAGATGTCCAGTTACTACTTGAAGATAATTTTTCACAAACAATGTTTTCTTTGACTTCTCAGTCTAGAAGTCTCAAGGGAGATCTACAAAAGTAGCTCAGAAGACAAGCCCAGGAACTAACATTCATACCTTATTCTGCATTAAAAGTTATTGACATCAGTGGAAATATCAGTTTTATGACATGTTATAATTTTTCCCAGTCAAAAGAGAATCTCTCCAGGTTCCAAAAAAGCTAACCATATTATTGCTTCTTACTACCAGTCTACCAAAAATTTGTTTTCAGATTAGCTCTGATAAATGTGGTCAAGTTAAATTCAGAGTTTTTGTTCTCAAACTATATTTATAAGAATAGCTGCTGTTTAGAAGTTGGAAATTTCTATTCCAAAGCTGAAAGACTGGTATGCACAGAAAAATTCTGATTTTTTCACCATATATATCTGCATGGCAATAAAATATATTCTGTTTTTCTACAGGTTTTACTATGAAATGCAGCAGGCTGACCAATGTCAACACAGGCTAAAGCTGAGCAACATTAATCACTAGGCACATATCTAGCTGAAGTCCCATTTCAATGGTAATAGGGCATGCTATCTCTTTTAGGACTCAGAGAAACAATTACCTGCTATGCCAAGGACCTGATTCCCGCTGACAGAATTTAATAAGGTTCCACTTGAAAAGACTGAAGTGGATAATTTTGTAGTTGAGGTCAACCTCTCATTTTTCCTGTCTTTCTCTATTGAGGGATGGAGAAGACATAGAGAAGAAATTCCTCAAAATGCTTATCACCTTTGGGTGCTGGTGTCTCCAGAAAGATTACATTGTACCACTACCCAACCTAAAAAAAAAAAAAACAAAAAAAAACAAAAAAAAACAAAACACACAAAAGAGGTTTTTCTTCTTCTTCTTCTTTTTTTTTTTTTTTTTTTTTTTTTTTTTTTTTTTTCCCCTTTCACTTTTGCACCAAGTTTCTCATTACTTTTTTATGAGCTTGACATGGACAGTTTAGGTGACTTCCCCTGAAGGTGATGGGGCATACAGCGTTTTTACCTGGTAGGTGGCAAAATTAGTCTGTATAGATACTCCACAGCTGAGACATACCATTAATGCCTTGCCACACCTTGAGCAGTAGGCATCAGTAGGATTTCATTCTTTGTCTTCTGTGACACACTCCTAGACACAAGTGCCCTATTTGTTATTTCTTAATGGAAATGCAACCCTTAGCAGCCAGAATTAATAATGACCACTAACAGACCTCTAAACACATTTTGGCAGAATTCTAGATCTGGGCCTAACACTAGTTTTTAGGAGATATTTGAGAGGTACAACATATAATATAGCATAAACTACAAATTTCAAATCTTCATTCTTCTTTATCTGGAAGTACACAAAGTACACCTGTGTAGAACTAATTCTCCATATATTATTTTGTTTCAGTTTTATCTTAATTCAGGTTCTGAGTCCTGAGTCATTTTCAGTTATACAAGAACTTTGTGTACATGTTGAATAACCCTTGATTTACTTTTTCTGATTTTGGATCACCCTCACCTACACTTCTAGGAAAGTCATTCTGTGTTTTTCTTGTTTTATTCCTAAACCTTCCTCTGTGCCTTTCTGACCCCTTCTCTAATCCCCCTTTTCCGGTGTCCGATTTCTTAAGTAATTTTATATTATTCTAATCTCCTTTACTGCAGGCATAAGGGAAAAATAGCCTTAAGGTATTACTTTCTCCTACTATATTCTCTCAGCAACAGAAAATAAGATCTTGCATCATCCTGTTACACTTAAAACATTTCTATTAGATTGATATTAACAGAAAGAAAACAACAAAAACAACAACAACAAAAAACTTTAATAAAAATAACTCCTTAACATCAAACAGAATTCCCTGGGTTATCAAACATCAGAGTTCACAGCCATTCAGTCAGCATCTTGAAAAAAATGCAAGACAAAAATTCAGTAGGACAAGATAGGAAAAGGAAGAAGAAACCTTAGCTATATTTATGTTCCCTTTAATTTTCTTTGCTGAGCATTGAGTACTTTCACATTTAAAACAGTTTTGGAACAGAAATGCAAGGGCCCAGAAACCACAAAGCAAGAGCAAAAGCAATAGCTTTATCCTCTTTAAGTAAATATTAAGCAGATGTTATGGTTTCCTTGTCATTATAACACAAAAAATAACAGGATTAGGTAATAAATAGATAAATCTCCTAGAAAAATATCATAAAGGTACAGATTTGTAATTCAATACTTGTGACTGATAGTGTTATCAGTAACAGTAGCAATGTTTTACCTTCTGAAACAGACCTGAGTAAAATAATGAAGTCAAATATCAAATATGCATTCTCTATACTTTTCTAAAAAGTCTCCCTAAAGCAATATATTTTAACTCTTTTCACCATGGGTACTTGAGTAGGGAGAGGATATGAAGCTTTACTTATTTCTTTTTTTCATAGCTCACAGTATCCTACTCCTCTTACTTCCAATATCTAGAAATAGATACCCTGCTTTTTAATGCAATTCAAAACATGCCAAGTGAGTTAGAATTGTTATATTTTGCAAATATATATATATTATATTTGCAAATATATATATATATATATTTGCAAACATATATATATCGGATCTTTATCTTTCATTGCTAATACAAGGAAAGATAGTTTTCATTGTTTCATCATTTTCAGTCAACTGAAACAAACTACTACATACCTATCTTTTAGACAGGTGATGTTGAAACATCTACGTCCACTCTAACTATTTAGTACTCTGACATTTTATGCCTGTGGTTTAGGAAATTAACATGTTTTTCTGAAGAACAAAGTAAGACATCATGAATCAAATTTTCAAATATAGAGGTCTAAGAGAAGAGCTCGATCTTAGGAATGTGGAAATGTAAATATTTGGATGATTTATTATCATTTCCCTGAAGCAAGGAAACAAATGGAATGTTACCTCCATCTCATGCGGTAAGGAGCAAGCCCATACAATGATACACAGAAGCTTTATTAAACATTCATTAGACTGTAGAGTTTCTCATTTTGTAATCAGAATTAAGTAGCTTTCTAATGCCATTATCTGAAAGTCGATTTAAACCAGTGTCAGCAGTTGCAACACACTCCGAAATGCTAAATTAAATGCAACAAATGTTTTCCACTTATTTTTTATTGGAAATATTAACATTTATGAACATTTTATATTATGAATCAAAATCACATTGCAGTGATTTCTTCTAACAAGTAAATTTCCCATTAATTTATTTACTAGTCATACTTGGATTGGTCATGGGTTCAAAGGAGTTTCTGAAACTGAAAACAGGAATCACATTTGCTTTTTGATCCAGTAGAATATTTATGCCTGGAAAAGTTCACAAGGTGATCATGTTTTTTGTTGTTGCTTTTGTTTGTTTGGTTTTGTGTTTGTTTTGTTTTTGTTTTGTTTGTGTTTTTTTTTTCTTATTTAATGTACAGTTGTTCACCATGTTCCCTTGATTTTAATAGCTAAATGCAGCAAGCCATAGCAAAATAATCCTAGAATTAAGAAGCAACTTAAAAAAAAATAATATTAGCCTTTCAATATAAAAGAAATGTTTAATTACAAAGATTATTGACAATAGAAGAAGCTATGGTTCTTCTTACAAGTTTTTATATGTAGTATATATGTATTTGGTCAGGAGCTGGCAGCAGCTTCTGGAACAATTACCTGTGATGTGACATACAAGGTTTTCAAAAAAAAAACAAAAAAGTGAAGAATTCATTGAAACTTACTCTGTGATTCTTCTGTCAAGTATGGATTTTGTTGGTTGTTTCTGTGGTTTTTTTTCTTTTTAAACACTGACATTCTTTTCTTCTAGCTGAAGCAACTTCAAGTGAAAAAGAAGATGATGTGTTTATGGGAATGGTTTGTCCTTCTGGTACAAATCCGGATGACTCTCCCTTGTATGTTTTATGTTGTAATAAAAAAAAATAATATTAGCCTTTCAATATAAAAGAAATGTTTAATTACAAAGATTATTGACAATAGAAGAAGCTATGGTTCTTCTTACAAGTTTTTATATGTAGTTTGATTCTGTATTATGGTAGAAGCTGTGATCTCAAACAGCTGTTATTATGGAGAATGTATCCTTCTAAAAATATTATACCTAAATCATCTGTTTCACTAGATTTATAAAATACATAGAATGCAATGGGTTTGCAATATCAACATTTTTTTCTTAAGAAATTATTGGGTTTTTCTAAATTAGGTTTTTCAATAAAGATCTAATTTTCTGGGAAGAAGGAAATGCATACTTCTCTCTAAAGAAATGAATCTCTCTTAAGGAGCTCAGGCAAGGCATCAAAAATTACTAGAAACTTTTAAAAAAAAGTCGTCAAGTTGATTATGCACACATCTCAGTGATATTAAACAAGCTCATATATCAAGCATAAGTCTCTTGCCATATTATAAGGAGTAAGCAGTTATTCAAATGTTTTTTTTTTAAAAAAAAAAAAAAAACAGACAACCTCCTCTCCATATTTTATGTTTTAACATTTTCAAAATGTATAGAGGAATATATATTTCAGAGTCATGAGTTCAGTACTAGAAATGGGCCCCACACTGTACCTGAGTTCTTGGCTGTCCACTTGTATCTAAAAACTTGATGTTAGATTCTCCTCCATAACATGCATTACCAACTCTCAGACTCATGCATTAACAGTTTTTCTGCACATTGTTTTTTTTTAAATGGCTCCCTACAGGCATAGTCTCAATTCTATATTGTTGACTGGTCCTTCTAACGTGATGAAAACCATTCAATTTAGAAAATATTCAATCTATTGTACCTGAAAGATACTGGAGTCCCCAAGGAAGCTGCTATTGACTTTTATATACCATGTTCCCTTTCGTCTCAGTGATGAAAAATCAAACAAACAAACAGAATATTAAAATTTCCCTCTCAAGCTAGAATTGAATTAGTTCATTTCAGAGGCATTTTTTTCCTTCTTCTTCTTTCAAATAAATGGCAGATTTACTTCCGTTTGATTTCAGCTATAAGGATTTCTCTTGAACAGCAGCAACAAAGTGTCATAGAGGACTTGGCATCAGATGTAATATTTGAGAAAAAATATTTAAGAGGTGTGTAATAAAGGAGAACTTTGCATAAAATGGTTCTTATCTTCCCTAGTCATCTGTTGTACTAAAAATTATTTCCAAAACCAACAGTTCTAGAGAGGCTATGTTTAGAGATTAAACCATTTCAGTCAACACTTCATGACTGTCATCAGCCAAATGCCTGGAATAGGTTTGCAAAGAAGTGATCAAACCAAACTGAATTTGAAGACTCACAAAACAATCTCTGCTGGCATAAGATGTGTGAGGAGAAGGGAAATGAGGAAGACAAAAAGTCAGAAGAATAAGATATTTACTTAACATAGCCCTGTATTGCCAGTAACCTGCTCTTTTTTTTTTTTTTTTTTCATTCCATGACAAAGCCTATCCATATTAGCCTGGATCAACAGTGTAGGAGAGAAATTCACTTCCTGGTCTCTGTCAACTGACAGAGCTCATGTAGCTTGGTTGAGTAATCACTAGGCTAAAGGCCTTTCTGAGAAAGAAGCAGTCCCTTTTCTTCACCCTTACAGAAAGCCCCAGTTTGAGGCTCAGGAGGCTCTGATCTTCAATGCCAAATCCTGTGCCATGTTACTATAAAATAGCATAGGAAAGTCACTACTAAGATTGCTAATTCAGTTTGATTTTGATGGTACATTACATTCATTTTGTGGTGATAAAAGTGCCAATAGGGGATCAGGCCTTGCAGTACTGAATGCCAGAATTACTGAGGTCTTGAGAAAACAAACAAATGCTCATTCCTTACTGAATTCTGGCCTTTCTGAAGCTGTAATCTTGTTGGGCTGTTGAATTAATTGTGTTTTATATTTCTATTAATAATTTCAATTTGGGAGTTGAAACAGAGTATTAAACACAATTTACAGATTATAATTACAGACAGAATTATACAGAAAAGCCTATTTTTGAAAAGTATGACAGGGAAAAACCTTTGCAATGATATCCAATTTGAAAGATGACTTGAATTTACTCCATGCTTAAAAGAGACAATATACAACTATGGTCAGTCAGGTGATATTTTAAACAGAAACATCAGAGACAAGAGAAAAACAAGTTTAGAAAAGTGTCATGGACAGAAAAGAAAAATTACAATCATCTAGAGTTTAAAGATGAATATGAAAAATCACTCATAATAGTAATGAATCAACAAGTACATTGGTTAGATTATATTGAATTTCATCCCATCTCTAACTCCATCTGGTGTGGTCACGGGACTTTATGAAGAGCTGAGTGAGGCTTTTCAATACCTCTTTATGCATACTACACCTCCTATGTGTTTTCTATAGAAGCAACAATCTTGTTTCTGCCCTCTATCCCTGACGTTCTCGTTTTCTTTTCATGCTCTAATTTCGTAAATGAAAAAATACAAGAATATATATATATATAATTATATATATAATATATATAAGAGAATACATATATAAATACAGGAGAAGATGCACTTTTGACCTCTGACTTCACTGATTGTTCTGTATCAAGACATTCATTTCAAAGGGATCTAACATATTTAGCATATTTAGAGCAATATTTAGCTATACAGTTATTCCAACGATGTTGGTACATAATGCTGAGTTTACATATACTTTTGAAAGATATCATTTCTGGGCTAAAAATGCTCCACAAGACAAGAAATATTTTCCGAGTCTTATTCACTAATAATACTCAGCTTTAGAACATCCATGAATTGCAGAAACAAGACAGTGTTCATAAACGTGCAATACAGCCCCAAACTCTCCTTTCCTCATACTCTGGTTTAGGAAAATTCAGATAGTTTAAATCTATTTATACTACTTCATTATTTATTATTATTATTAGGATTATCTCCCCTACTTCCCTTTTAATCTTACAGTGATAACACTTATCTGAATTAATGAAACTAATTATTACAAATTTATCTTGGCATTTCCAATATTTAAATCATATCCTATGCAGGCTGAAAATTTCCTGTAAGGAAGAAAAACAAACAAAAGAACAAACTATTTTATGGTCTCTAAAAGCCATATTTCAAAGAACTAACTCATGACAATATAAATATTTTTTAATATGGCTGGTAAGGTTTGATGTCTATTGTAAGACAGATGCATCTCAAAGCCTATTAAAGAAGAGAATAGCCTATTTTTGTTCCCTTTTGATGGAATTATCCAGCCATAAAAGATGAATTTCTGTGGTTTACCATTTTGTTCCACTGATTATTACCAGCACAGTGAAGTGTTAAATACAAATGCTAATTTCAACATACTTGCAAAGCAAATTTTAAAAGTTTGATAGGCAGTCATGGTATTTTAAATTAAAATGCAAAATACTGTAAAATCCATTTTGTTTACAAACAAAAAATTACAATACAAATGCAATAAATGCTGAAATGTAAAGCTTATCAAACTGTACTAAGAATAAAAACCTGAAGGGAAAGAGAGTTAATACTTCACTGAAGCAGTTGTGGGGAAATGAGGAAGGAGTATGAAAAGAAATCTCAGCATCATTATGGACAGTGGAACCATCTCTTAAAATAGTAAATAATAGTCACGTTCATTTTGGAAAGTTATGTTAAAAGTTTCCTTTTCTCCTGGAAGTTTTGCTATACAGGCAGTGACAAAAGTATGTAGAAAACACAGGCAATTCAGGACAGCTGCCCTTTGAGACATGCTTACCAGCTTTTTTTCACTTTCTGCTTTGTATTTTCATATGGTTGCTTCTAGGCAGCTGTCTGTCAGGTTAAAGATTTTTTGTTGCTTCTTGCTTTTGTCTTTTTTTGAAGTATGTGCTTACTGGTCAATATAAAGTTTTTCCCTACAGGAAAATATTTTAGTACCACAAAACACATGCAAGATATGAAGGAATATCTTTTTGCCTCTCACTATTTATTTCCCCTGCATGTCATGTCTCCTTTCTACACACAATCCCATTAATGTGATAGGTAACCTTAGTTGCACCTGGTTAAGCAGGCAGTGTATGAAGAAAGGGTTTTGAAACAAAGAGTTTTGCAGCCGTGTGATGCTGGCAGCATTTAGGTTTACATTGAGCCATGACTGTTTGCCTGTTGCTCAGAGGAGAGGGTCTAGTTTCCACGATTCAGAGGCACATAGCAACAGTCAGGAGAATGCAGAAGAATATGGGGGGTGGGGGTGGGGGGTGGGCGGTGTACATTCTTTATTCCAGAGGAATAGTCAGCTGTGCTCTGTCTAGAATAACAGAGAGTTCAAGCTTAACAAAGCTCATTTGATTTTTCTCATTGATTTTCATGTGTATTTTACCATAATAAAGTTCACAAACTCTAGCGCTTGCAAAAAGTGAAAATAAAAAGTTGTGAAAATACTAAGGTTTGAAGAGTATTTACCAGTTGTTTTGTTTTGTTTTGTTTTGGCAGAGCACAAATACCTGTGCACAGAAGTCTATACACAACTTAAATCCCATTTTGTTTGAGACTTCTATAAATTTAACTGGCACATAAACCTAAGACCAGTCTTTCCATTTTTCCTGAGCAGCAAGTTTGACTTAAGCACCCTCCTTTCTCCTCTTGCTGATTTTCATCCCTGTGACTTCCCATCAGCTGCGCTGATAATAACACTGCAAAAATGTGCTTTGAATAAATTTGAATAAATTCATCAGGCAGCTCTGAAGGAAGAATGAGTGGCAGGATACTGGAGCCATTTACATCAGCCTCGCTGCCAGGGGAAATAATACAGAGCAATAGTCCTGTGCTGACAAGATTTGAACAGACGTTCTCAGCACTTGCCAAAACTTTGAAAGAAGCATAGAAAACTGCAAAGCAAACCACATATCTGCTTTAGATTTGGCCTTTAACCTGCATGCTCAGGCCTAGTTGCAACAGGCAGTTGAAGCAGGAAAAGAAACAAACCACACAGCTAATTTAAGGAGTTTGAAGGGTTATGGCTTAAATATTTGTTTCCCAAAAATTTACATGCTGTGAATGTAACAGACTAATACATCTCTTACACTCTGATCATTAGTAAAGATAGTACAGTGATGATTCCATAAACAGATGCAGCATCAGAGGTACCCCAAAAGATACAAAAAGATACCAAATCGAATTGCCCAACTCTCATTATAAATCAGAGTTTCTATTAGATACAGTCAACATTAGCAGAACCTGGCACTCCATATGTACTGAATAAACTCTTAATTTTTAAATTCCTGTAGCATTAATCTGGCAGTTGTTACTAGAGGTAAACAAAAGCAAAAATAATTTAAGCAAATACATTAGAAGAGTACAAGATTTTTCTTCTCTCTGTGAACATATTCTCTGTGACAAGGGCCTCAGCTTATTCCCTTCAATCTTGTCAGTTTTCATCACAGTTAAATCTCTGCAGAAATTATGGGTTTAATCAAAAATAAATAATATGTTGAAAAAAAATATTTGTTTGTTTGTTTGTTTTTCCAAGGTCTTTGTTTTTAAAGAGTTTGCAAACCATTAAAAACATAATGTATACTATCCTTCTTGAATAACATTTTAATATAGTGTTACAAGTTAATGTGGAGTTCCAGAAGCATTCACATTAGTGAGAAATGAGTTCATCATAAGTACCATTATTACCATAAATACCAGAGGAATTAACAATTATTAGGGCAATATTTTAAAGCCTTCTTCATTATCATGTATTGTTTTTTAAAATTCCAGGATGACAATAATTACTAAAAACTTCCCTTTGGGTAGGGTTCTTTTCCCAGCATTAAATGCTCCTGAAGTGCTGCTGAGAGTCTCAAAATGGGGTTAGGATACTTTGCACATACATCAACTTTGAGTTTGCTTTCTCCACAGGGTAATAGCATGCAAGAAAGAAACACAAAGAAATGTGTCCAAAACAAACTTCATTTTTCCTGAATCTTTGCCTGGTAGCTAGAACAGATCTTTAGTATATATTGTTGTTAGGTTTGTGATAGGTTAAGAAAGTTTAAGAATGCCTTTGTAAATTCTGAGTAACTATACTTAGTCATTCATTAAAAAAAAAAAAAAATGTATAGCAAAGAATCTGTTCTGTTGAAAACCCACTGGAACTTTTAATTTTTAATAAGGTGTATAACAGTATGATGTTTAACAAGGGAACTCTTATGAAATGTATAAAAAAAATAATTATGGCTCTCCAACACGTTAATTATAGCAGCATGTAGCCTTACATCTACTTATACCACCTTATTTATCACTTCTGAATTTAGATATGTATTGCTTACAAAAGGAAAGGCTTCTGAAGGGATGAGGTGGCTAAGATACTTAATTCCTGATAATATAACCTACAGTGAATTGTAACCATGTAGGGTAAAATAAATAGTTAAATAAATAAAACATGTAATAGATACTGAAAACAAAGATTTATATGCACAATTTACATCAAACTGAACCTTCTGCTTCTTTGGATAGACCAAATCTTCCGATTTTTAAGATGGGAACATTTGCAGTAGTACAGAGTAGAAAAAGAAGCCAGATGTGAATTTTGAATCTGAATTTTAGTAGCTTTCCTTTTCTTTCCCTGACACATTTTATTTCTAGTGCTTGAAATGGGAGCAGGTGGAGCAGTTCTGCACACCTCATTCTGACACAGATTCAATTGCATGTCCTCAATAAGCTGACAGAGCTGCAAATGAACCAAAGAAAAAAAAAAAAGAAGCAACCAAAGATCAACTTCCAATGCATCAGCTCCGTATTTAACTATCGATACAACCACATGAGCTCAAAAGCTGGCATAAGGGAATGGGTGGGAATGTGTGACGGGGGAGAAGAAGAAACTACATGCTTACCAGCTTCCCTCTAACAGCTTTCTCAGGATATAAAACAAAAATAAAGAAAGCAAAAGATCTGCTGCAAGACAAGATCAATCCATATCAATCCTCTCAAATGGAAAAGTCAGTCTCTTAAAAACAAACTTTTTTGAAATAAGCTTCTTTGTAGAAAGTTTAACAACCTCAACTCCTGGTTGTGTTTTTTATTTTTTATTTTTTATAATTTCATTTTTGTGTTTTTTTTTTTTTAGCATCAAAGATTTGAAAACTATACATTTCCAAAGAATCTAAATCATAAAAGCTTAAGTCATTGCTGAAAACAGTTTGGCTTATAAAACACTTATGTGTTTTTGGAAGTTTTATTCTGGACAGTGTAACCTACAGACAACAATAGTATGTCAACATTTAAATTAATTTAGTTAAAGGTTCATGCATGGGTATTAAAAGCCTATAGGTAGCTGATATTTTTTTTCTGTTAGATCAAATATCTGATAGGAAATATCTTTTTTTTCTAAGGAAACTTTTTTTCTGGTGGGAAGAGTGAAAATGATGGGTCCCTGGTTGCTCACCTAGAAGACTGCTATCAGATTCAGTTTTTACATGAATGGTCCAAGTTCCTGGACCATTTGCTGCTTTCAGCAGGGACAGGCAGCCTAAGCATCCATGGCTCTTTGGCAGTGAGGCTGAAAGGATGAAAGACTCTTATCAATTTTTCTTTGTCTTCAGGGAAAAAGCAAAGCTTGCAAGAGCCTTCAATCTGGTACTCAGAACAATGAAAACTTCCTTTTCCTCAGCAATAAATATATATATATTTTTTACCTGGAGATTCTATCACTTTTTAAAACTTTTGTTTATGCTTAAACAGAAGACTCTAAATCCTCTTAGCTGCTTCAGATCTCCTCTTGAGGGCTGATATATAGGCAAGTTGTATTTCCAGTGCTAATGTGCTGTAGTGTCGGGTTTGGTATGGACATCATCATGATTAGCACAGATGGGGAGTAAGACTTGAAAAGATTTTACTGAGGTTTATTAAGTTATGGCTCCCATTGTTAGAACTGTATCTGTTCACAGGTAAGGATATTTCTGTAAATCCAAAGCAGATTTTGTACTCTGCTTTAGGCCCTGAGTTGTGAAAACAGTAGTAAAGCTCAGCCTCCGAATAAAATAGAACAAAGAATTTAATAGATTTAAACAGAAAGCCTGATTATATCAGCATAAGGTCTTTGAAACCCGTAAGCAAAAGTATTTTTTAAATCTTTGTGGTTTTCTGTGATAAATTCAACATAAACATTCAATTAGCATGTAGAATTCAAGAAGTGCTAATATCTTTTAAGTGCTTATTACATAAATGCAAACATGAATTCCCTGAGTCCAGAGCTGTTGAGAGGCAATATCACATAGGTATTCTTTCCTTACTGTAATCTCCTTCTTGTTTTCAAAATTTTCAGCTTGTTTTATTGGTCTTCTCCCAGAAAGGATCATAAGTAAGGGAAGGACACTAGTGACTGAATAACATTTGAATTGCTTGTTAGGGTAGTAATAAAATCAAGAAGTTGAGAAGAAAAATGAACCATTAGAAAAGCCACGGATGTTTAAAAATACTTTGCAGCAAAATTAAAGGAAAGAGGTATAAAGGTCTTCATATTCTCTCATGTTACCTTGACTGGTAAAAGGTGAATTTATGGCACATTGAGAAATTGTGTATATTTGGGCAACTTTTATTAAATTAATACTTCTTTGGCAAGTCATTAAAAATTAGGTCCATTGCAAAATGCTTGTTTTTCAAGCTGACATAAATATTGCATTAATTAAATCTATTAAGAACATTGGAATGAGATTTAATTAACTAATATCCCCTATTAAGATAATTATGACTAATTATATTTATTAGACTAATTAGCTTAATCTTCAAGCACAATGTGTTATAGAATCACAGAATCACAGAATTTCTAGGTTGGAAGAGACCTCAAGATCATCAAGTCCAACCTCTGACCTAACACTAACAAGTCCTCCACTAAACCATATCACTAAGTTCAACATCTAAATGTCTTTTAAAGACTTCCAGGGATGGTGACTCCACCACTTCCCTGGGCAGCCCATTCCACTGCCTCACAACCCTCTTAGTAAAGAAGTTCTTCCTAATATCCAACCTAAAACAACCCTGGCGCAACTTTAGCCCATTCCCCCTCATCCTGTCATCAGGCACATGGGAGAATAGACCAACCCCCACCTCGCTACAGCCTCCTTTAATGTACTTATAAAGAGTGATAAGGTTGCCACTAGGCCTCCTTTTCTCCAGGAGGAACAAACCCAGCTCCCTCAGCTACTCATCGTAGGACTTGTTCTCCAGACCCCTCACCAGCTTCATTGCCCTTCTCAGGACTCGCTCAAGCACCTTGATGTCCTTGTAGCAAGGGGCCCAAAACTGAACACAGTATTTGAGGTGCGACCTCACCAGAGCCGAGTAGAGGGGGACAATCACTTCCCTAGACCTGCTGGCCACACTGCTTCTTATGCAAGCCAGGATGCTGTTGGCCTTCTTGGCCACCTGAGCACACTGCTGGCTCATATTCAGCTGACTATCAACCATCACTCCCAGGTCCTTCTCCGCCTGGCAGCTTTCCAACCACTCATCTCCCAGCCTGTAGCTCTGATTAGGGTTGTTGCACCCCAGGTGTGTTGTGCTCCGGCACTTGGCCTTGTTGAACTTCATACAGTTGACCTCAGCCTATTGGTCCAGCCTATCCAGATCCTCCTGCAGAGCTTTCCTACCCTCAAGCAGATTGACACACGCACCTAACTTGGTGTCATCTGCGAACCTACTGAGGGTGCACTCAATGCCCTCATCCAGATCATCGATGAAGATATTAAAGAGGACTGGCCCCAGTACCAAGCCCTGGGGAATGCCACTAGTGACCGGCCTCCAGCTGGATTTGGCTCCATTCACCACGACTCTTTGGGCCCAGCTTTCCAGCCAGTTTTTAACCCAATGAAGCGTACGCCAGTCCAAGCCAAGAGCAGACAGTTTCTTGAGGAGAATGTTGTGGGAAATGGTGTCAAAAGGCTTGCTGAAGTCAAGGTAGACCACATCCACAGCCTTTCCCTCATCCACCAAGGGTGTCACTTTGTCATAGAAGGAGATCAGGTTTGTCAAACAGGACCTACCTTTCATAAACCCATGCTGACTGGCCCTGATCACTTGTTGGCCCTGTAAGTGCCACAAAATGACACTCAAGATAATCTGCTCCATGAGTTTCCCTGGCACTGACATCAAACTGACAGGCCTATAGTTCCCGGGGTCTTCCCTTCTTGTAGATGGGTGTCACGTTTGCTAGCCGCCAGTCAACTGGGACCTCCCCCAGTAGCCAGGACTGTTGAAAAATGATGGTAAGCGGCTTGGCCAGCTTCTCCACCAGTTCTCTCAGTATCCTCAGGTGGATCCCATCTGTCCCCATCAACTTGCGTCCATCCAAGTGCCGTAGCAGGTCACCAACCATTTCTTCATGGATAGTAAGGCCCCCCATCCTCTTCCACCAGCTCAGGGTACTGGGTATCAGTAATGCCACCAAAGACTGAGGCAAAGAAGGCATTAAGCACCCCTGCCTTTTCCTTATCTTTTATAACTAGGTTTCCTCCCGCATCCAGTAAAGGATGGAGATTCTCCTTAGTCCTCCATTTTGCGTTGATGTATTTGTAAAAACATTTTTTGTTGTCTTTGACGGCAGTTGCCAGATTGAGCTCCAGATGAGCTTTGGCCTTTCTAATTTTGTCCCTGCACAGCCTCGCAACATCCTTATAGTCCTCCTCAGTGGCCCGTCCTTTTTTCCAAAGATCATAAACCCTCTTTTTTCTCCTAAGCTCAAGCTGCAACTCTCTGTTGAGCTAGGCCGGTCTTCTTCCACGCCGTCTCGTCTTTGGGCACGTGGGGACGTGCCATTAAGATTTCCTTCTTGAAGAGTGCCCAACCTTCCAGGACTCCTCTGCCCTTCAGAACCGCCTCCCAAGGGACTCTACCAACCAGTGTCCTGAACAGTTCAAAGTTGGCCCTCTGGAATTCCAATACAGCGGTTTTACTGGTCCCCTTCCTGGCCTCGCCAAGAATGGAGAACTCCACCATTTCATGGTCACTCTGCCCAAGACAGTTTCCAACCACCACATCTCCCACCAGTCCTTCTCTGTTTGTGAAGAGAAGGTCTAGCGGGGCACCTCCCCTAGTAGGCTCACTAACCAGCTGTGTCAGGAAGCTATCTTCCACACTCTCCAGAAACCTCCTAGACTGCTTTCTCTGGGCTGTGTTGTGTTTCCAGGATATGTCAGGGAAGTTGAAGTCCCCCACGACTCCCCCACCAACGATTTCGCAACTTCTGTCAGCTGCCTGTAGAACTCCTCATTAGTCTCCTCATCCTGGTTCGGCAGTCTATAACAGACCCCCACCAGGATGCTTGCCTTGTTGGCTTTACCGCTGATCCTAACCCACAGGGACTCAAACTTGTCATTCCCAGCCTCGAGTTCCACAACATCGAGAGATTCTCTAATATAGAGAGCCACACCACTACCCTTTCTGTGCAGCCTGTCCCTTCTGAAGAGCTTATAGCCAGTCATTGCAGCACTCCAGTTGTGAGAGTGGTCCCACCACGTCTCCGTGATGGCAACCAAGTCGTAGCCTGCCTGCCGCACGACGGTTTCCAGCTCCTCCTGTTTGTTACCCATGTTGCGTGCGTTAGTGTAGATGCACTTCAGCTGAGCCATTGCCTTATCCCCCGGCCTTGACATTGTTCCCTCTGGCACAGCTCCAACAAGTCTTGTTTCAGCCCCATCCCCCTTCTTACCTAGTTTAAAGCCCTCTCAATGAGCTCTGTCAGCTCCTGGCCCTGGATCAGTTTTCCCTTTAGAGATAGGAACCCATCTGCGGCCATCAGGCCGGGTGCCGAGTAAAGTGCCCCATGGTCAAAAAAAAAAAATTCTGTGTTGGCACCAGCCTCTGAGCCATGTGCTTATCAGGTGGGCTTTCCGTGTCCTGTCTCTACCCCTCCCTGCCACCATAGGGATAGACGAAAACACCACCTGTACACCCGCTCCCTCCACTAATCGTCCCAGCCCCCTAAAGTCCCGTTTGATAGCCTTGAGGCTTCTCTCTTCAATGTTGTCACTGCCAGCCTGGACTATCAAAAGAGGATAATAGTCAGAGGGGCGAACCAGGTTTGGAAGCTTCCTCGCAACGTCCCTGACCCTGGCCCCACGGAGGCAGCAGACTTCCCTACGGGTAGGGTCAAGCTGACAAATAGGGCCCTCTGTTCACCTGAGAAGGGAGTCGCCCACAACAATCACCCTTCTTTCTTTCTTGGTGGAGGCAGTCCTGAGGCGTGGAGTCAACTTCCTCGCCCTAGGCATCCTCCTGGGTAGGCTTCCTACCTCATCCTCACCCACAGGTCTCTCAAGCTCCAGGGCCTCAAACCTGTTGTATAAGGGCACCTGGGAAGGCGGGGCTGGAAGGGGAGGGTATTGCCTGCGAGGTCGAGCAGGGACCTGTTTCCATTCCTCCTCAACTCCCAGGTCCCCTCCCTCTGCCCGATGGCAACAGGGCAGGAGGTCCACCCCCATTTGGGGTGTCTCACCCCGGTACCTCTCCTTGCGGCCCTGCAGGGAGTTGTTCCACCAGTCTATCTCCCGCTCACACTCCCTGATAGCCCTCAGCCTCTCCACCTCCTCCTTGAGTTCTGCCACCATGCAGATCAGGTCATCCACCTGCTCGCACCTCATGCACACAGTTTCTCTGCCTCGTGCCGATGGAAGCAACAGGCTCAGACAGTCCCCTCATCCAGTGACCTGAACTGCTGCATTTTTGGATGGGCAGTCGGTCTGGGTGTATATCGTCTTCCAGGAGAGAGCACCGTGCCTGGTGGAGACCATTGCAGCCTAGCTAATGGGAGGCTGTCGTTACAGGAGGTGTTCATGTGGACGGGAGGGAAGGCTCTGCCCTTCCTGCGAACTGCCGCGCTAACTGCCATGCCACGCCCTCCTGACACACCACAGAAGGTTAAGAATTCTATGGCAAACTGAAAATCAAAATCATGACCAAATTGTTTCTAAATATTTTATACAGATACCATTGTATCATGGTATCTGTATATCACTTTTTTTTATTTTTCTCTCTTTTTTTTTTTTTTTGCAATTCACCTCACACAGTGAAAGAAGTTTTATTATTATTATTATTACTTGTTAGTGATTCAACAAAAAGCATTACAGAGGTTCTGATTTTTAGAGTATAGGTGCTCATCGGCATAAAAAAACATTTATTTAAAATGTCTTTTTAAAGAGGGGAAATTCCACTTTCATATTCTACTCTTACCAGCAGTGCACACTTGCAGCCCAGAAGGCCAACTGCATCTAGAGCTGCATTAACAGAGGTGTGGCCAGCAGACTGAGGAAGTGATTGTCTCCCTCTGCACTGCCCTTATGAAACCCCACCTCAAGTGCTGTATCCAGGTCTGGGACTCCCAGCACAAGAAGGATGTTGGCTGTTAGGGGGTCCAGAGGAAGACCACAAAGATAATCAGAGGAATGGAGCAGCTCTCCTATGAAGAAAGGCTGAGAGAGCAAGGGGTTATTCAGCCTGAAGAGAAGGCCTTATTGCAGCCTTTCAGTACTTAAAGGGGGATTATAAAAAGAAAGAGAGCAACTTATTACTTGGGCAAGACAGGGAGGAACAGTTTTAAACTAAAAGAAAATAGATTTAGATTAGATATAAGGAAGAAATATTTACTATGAAGGTAGTGAGTCATTGAAACAGCCAAGAGAAGACATGGATGTCCCATCCCTGGAGACGTTAAAAATCAGATTTTTGAGAAAGCTGCTTTAGTGGTAGGTGTTCCTGCCCATGGCAGGAGGATTGTAACTGGATGATCTTTAAGGTCCTTTGCAACCAAGCCATCCTATGACTCTATGAAAAGCTTGTGGTTTTTAGGTAGCTTCACACAATCACAGAAATACTGTTTTGGGATATATTTGCTGACATCTCCCATAAAGAGGTATGTACAGTTAAAAAACTCATAAGTACATGAACTCATCTCAATATCTGGCAGCACTTGCATGATTAATTAAGGTGCAATTTGTGATCCTTGCATCCTATTCTGGGAGAAAACCAAAACCTCATCAGGAGGTAAAAATGCTGTGTTGTGTAACACTTTTTTTTTTTTTTTTTTCTCTTTTTGCACCTAGAGACATTATTTAAGTTTCATGGGTTTTGAACTGCAAAAGTCAAAAATTTTTCATGAACCAGAACTGTCATATAATCAGAGCATGCTTGGTATTACCAGCTACCATTTAAGAAATCACACAGAGAAATGACTGAGTCTTGTTCAGCTCTTGTTCAGCTTTTGAGTCCTAGGCTGAATGCTGGGTAGGTAGACCAAGACCAAGGTAAGAGAGTCAATCCAAACCATACCTCATCCAGGTAACTGAAAGGAAAACAACCTCAGAGCTAACATAAACGTTAAACCTAAGTTTAACCTAAAAAGTTAACCTAAAAAAGGTTAACCTAAAAGTTAACCTAAAAGTTAGTTATTTTTTAGCCATCGGGCTCCAGAGAGGAATCCAAACAAAGTCTGTATACCTAAAGAGTGTAAAATGACAATCCTTAGAGCTAGATGCTGTAAAGGATGATCCATCACCCTTTCTGTGCCCATTCAGAATAGCAAAACAGTGAGCAGATGGGGATATCTATAACCACTGTGCTTTTGGAACTAAGCAATTGTATCTCGAAGATTATACAGCAGACTGTTTAAAATGCTAAAACATTTGTGTTCCAGAGTCAGCATTGCCATTTTGCTCACTGATTCTGAAGATTTTAACATAGACAGTAAGCAATAACACTAATTTGAATATTCACTTAACTATGGAGATTCTAATAATTTTTTTACATTTATCAGTAACATTTTGGAATGGAGATGACAATTATTTTATTTTTGCAATGTTGTCACATTGCAAGATCAAGTCTTAATTATCTGCTCATGCCAAAAGTACAGAGAAAAAAAATATCTTTTCAGATATTTGAATCAGATCTGGTTCTTATGCTAACTGACCTTATTTCTCTGAAGGTTGACTCTGACTTATTGATCTTTTTCTGTATAGTTGATACAATAAGCTCTGTTCTTTTGTTTGTTTGCTTGTGTTTTTTATTATTATTATTATTTTATTTTTAATACTGTGACATCTGTGTTCTTTTTTTACCGTTATTTTCGACATACAACTTTGTTGATTGTCCTATTGCTTTCAGTATGTTCTGTGATAATACTCCAGTTCTCCAGAAGTTTTCACATCTCATTCCTGTATAGTTTCCTAATACACAGTGTGTTTCTTATATCATAACAACTATACATAGCTACCAATTTCTCTGCTTAGTGGCATGGAAGGAAAACTGCATGTGTTCATGCATGTGTTCAATCAAGAGCTGGCATGCTCTATCATGGCAAGTTTCCTTTAAGACACAACTATTAGAATTCAGAATTTCTTTATCACTAGGTAGTAAAGCAAAGTTTCTGCCTTGGACACACGGCACAGAGACAGAACACAGGGGCTGACATGCTGAATCAGACTAATGGTATATCTAACATGATATTCTTGTGGTGATACTGAACAGTACAATGTGAAAGAGTTCAGAGTTGGTTTGCAATCCCTGTAAAGAAAGGCGCATGTCTCCATAACAGCAGGCAATCACTGTGAGGACCTATGTCATGAAGCATGAATGACAAACCAAGTATGTTTTTTAATCATTGGCAAGGTAATTGTAGTTCCTGTTTATACACATTTTTGTTCTTTTCTGAACCCTACAGTTCTTTGTCTCAATTCTATTTTATGACAGCTACTTGGGCAGCAAAAATGTGCTTATAAAAATTGTGCATGCACCATATGAAAGATGCCCAGTACTAGAGATTAAGAAATATTATAAGGAAGCTGCCCACACACTTTCTACTCTGTATTACCACATATTTTAACATGTTCACACTTAATTTTTTATAATATATTTTAACAGCACATTTTTCATAGCTCTTTTATTTCACCCAGTACTTAGAATGAAACCTGCCCTTGAAAGAACCTTCCCTGCCCGGAAAGATTGAGGAAAGTTTCAAGAAAAGTGCAAAAATTTCAAGCGGTGGAGGAAAAGCAGTCTAATTCTCCTTTGCCTTATTTTAACAAACAAACAAAAAAACAAAAAGGTATTCATCATCTAAACTGTAGTTCACAATCTAAGTAATGCTTGAGAAAATCAGGGGTTGCACAAATTTAGGAATCACCTCCTTTGTGGAGGACAAGCATTAAAGATTCATGAGATTCCCCAGTAGTTTCACCCTACACCCAAATGCCCCTATTGAGTAATAAGTAGTCAGACACTGCCTAGCCAGGCACTAATTTTTAACTTCCGCCCATACAGTAGTTATTTATTTTTACACTTCTTCCCTAGCCCCACCATTGGTGTCTAATCTACAGTAGAATTGGACTTAAAACCTGCAAATTTAATAGCCGGAGCAAGATAATAACAGCTTTTTTTTTTTCTTCTTCTTTTCTCTTTTTTTTTTTAAGTGACACATAATAAAAATAACAATGTGACATACCATAAAAATTCTACCTCAGAAATTTATATGCCATTTTTAAATATTGTAAGAGGCTTCAGCTAACTGAAGCAGAATGACTGCCTTGCACAGAATCCATGAGGATTTAATGTTATTTTTCATGTTCTATGTATTTTTTGTTGTTGTTGTTAATTTACTTGTGAATATCAGTGATTTGCAGCTCACAACATCATCTCTCATGATGATAAGCAAAAATGACTGACTTTCCAATTGTCCAATATAAATCAAATAAAATAATAATAATAATTGTTAGCAGTTCAGCTATTTCATTCATTCTATTTCTACTATCCAGTTCTGGCAAGTTATTTTGATTTAAATTATCGCTTTGTTCTGGCATCCTCTCTTTTGTCATCTTGATCTTTGACAGTGCCTCATCTTCATTACTTGCAAAGAGTAGCTCTAAGGCAGGTGTATGTCTGGCAAGTGCGGTAAAGAATGATGGAAAGAACTCATTTAACTTTTCTGTAGTATTGAGGAAGAAAGATGGGTCTTTTTACTCCTTGAGAACCCAGTTTAAAATTGGTTCTTTAATTAAAACCAGTCAAGAAAGAAAGAAAGCAGAAATAGCTCCACATGATCAGACCTTCCCCTGCCTGTTTTAAACATGCCAAAAATAATTTCATCACTGCCGACAAAAACAATCTGAACCTGACCAGCTGATTCTCTTCAAGTTAATCATCAGTGAGTGAGTCTGCATCAGCATTTTACTCAAGATCAAAAGTGCATTTTTGAAATAAAGGTCATGATATTCACCATTTTCTGCTCTCTGGTTTGCTTCACAAGGTAGTATCAAAACACACACACACCAAAACAAAACAAAACAAAACAAAACAAAACAAATACTTACCTAGGAAATATGGTCTGGGTGTACTGTTCATGTAACAGACATTCTGTTACCAGGAGCAGAGCAGAACTAGTCTGGTCTGTAAACTACCATGAAGCTATGTAATGCAATTGTCAGTTCTCAGCACTAGTGAGTCTGCCAGTTGTGCTACACTACTTGTTAATTTAGGTACAACTAATTCCAGTGTGTCTGCTTGCTAAAGGCAAAGTCTTCAGCAATTCTGTTTCTTACCAAGCAGATAGTCAGACATCCCTCAGTGGTTTCCTTGGTAGTCTAGTAACACTAATCCATCCATAGCTTCTTGGTCTTTCCCTGAGATATTAAGGTTATGAGCTTTTTAACAACATCTGGGACCCAGGAAGTCATGGTGTTTTTTGTTGTTTGTTTGTTTGTTTTCTTTCCAAGTAAGTTACCTGTGTAGGAACTTGAATTTATATCACAAAATGGATCATATTCAGCAAAATATGCCTATCTGTGCCAAAGAGCAGTCTGCCAGCTAAGCTGTAGAAAGTAAGCACATGCTACAGAAGGAAAACAGAAATCTGGGATTTGTTGCAAATTTATAGGCATAAAATTGCTTCTGTTTTGATAACATGAATTAAATACATATATATTTTTTCCTGATTGGCCCTTTCCCCTTGTTTTTGTGTGACTATTTTCCTGATCCCTCTGTAAACTCTCAACATTTGCACTTCAGATTGCCTTTGAAGTCTCTTAATTTATGTTTTATCTGACATAATTTATTTTTCCTTTCTGCTTACCAAAACTGGATTTCAGTTTCTTCCTGGTTTGATTGATGCCTTCAGATTGTCAGTTAACCATGTTATTTTTATTTTCCTTTCTGTTTCATTTTTAAAGACACGACTGTTTAAACTGTTAAGACTGGTAATAGTTTATCATCAGATCTACATCTGTCACTGCTTTTACTGTCTGAGGCACAGATAGGTTCAAATCCCTTGGCAAATTCTGCAGCACAGATAGGTTCAAATCCCTTGGCAAATTCTAATGTTTTGTTGATTATAGTGTTGAGACTTGTATGAAACAGGGCTAAAGACACGGGAGAAACTTTAAGAACTTTTCTGCAACATGTTTCTACCTGGAAAATCTATATGACATTCAACAGTTCAAATGATGAGGCTATTGCACCCTCAGACCTTATTACCAATAGATTTGCTGTTGGGAAATTAAATATTTTGGTGATTACTAGAAAAGAATAGTTAGATATACCCAACAAAATGAATAATCATTTCAGTTGCAACTTTTATTTATCTTCTAGACATTTATATTCCTGTATTTAGTTTACTAAATACAGTTCTGAAAGAAATTATATCTTAATCAATAACATTTGTCTAATCTCATTGAGAATCTACGGTGAAGTTAATTAACTGAATCGTCTGTTAGTTACTTTAGATATTTTACTGTTGTCTTTAAATATTTTCATTTGCATTTTTCTTTCATCACACAAAATTATTTTACTGCATTTATTATCAGAGATATCAATAAAACTTTAGCAAACCAGTGTTTGAATATCATTGTTATTCATTCAAAATATTTTGGGTAAACTTTCAAGAGAGTGTTGGGGTTCTGTACAGTTATTTTCTATTGATCTAGTAAGCCTTAAAGTGGTTTGCTGAATCCAGTAATATCCCATTTTAGGTTTCAAGTAAATCATCATTTGTTCTAGGGTCCTTCAGAAAGTCTGAAGAATGATACTTTCGTATTTCCATTTATGTAAATTGGTAGATGGTAATTTATTTATTAACTCTCATTTCTAACACAGCTTTTGAAAGCTGTGGGTGTTATTTTTATCTGCAGTGGGTTCATCCATAATATTGCCCATTAAGAAGTCTAGCTGCCTGAGAGCACCCACAAATCAAGTAATTTAGCTTCTCAAGCTTCAGTCCTTCAGACACATACATGCTCTGTTTTTTGCACATGAAATTGTCCCACTTATTTTAATAGGACTATCTAAGATGCTGTCAAGGCTGGGACATAAGTAAACAGTAGCTACTTCTAAAATCACCAGCTTTTCCTCCAGACTACAAATGGTAAAATTAGAGTTTGTATCTCGTCACTTATAATAAAATCTGAATAATATCTTATTCCATACTATAGCCTCAGATGAAGACATAAAGTTTTTTCTGTTCTTTGTATTCTAGCTCACTACTCCTAGCTAGTACAGTTTAGAGAATTCATTTTTCAGGGACACACAGGATTTGAGTCTCACTCATTGCTCCGAAAGAGGAATCTCCTCAGGACTATTGCTCTTTAAATATATTAGTCTTTAAACATATATATTTTTGCATATTTATATACATATATATACACATGCACACCTATTTTTTCATATGTATTTTACTTCATCTTTGCAGCCTCCATTGTGAATTATTGGGTATGAAGAGAATTATTCCTGCTGTCATGGAAAAAAAAAAATACATTATCTCATTATTTGCACAACTACCTTATTTTCAATTTCTCTCATCTGAGGTATTTGGAAAGAGAGATAATTTCGGTACTTACACAATCTAATGACAAGTGCTTTTTTCTCCTGGTGCCATAATTTCTTCTCATAGCTTTGATTTTTAAAAGCACCAGCATCAACAAAGGGAATGGAATATGTTTCTCAAGTAAAAACTTCTTTTGCTTATGGCAACAATAAAAGTAGCTGATAAAGAGCAACTAAGGCACCTTAGGCTTTTTTTTCTCCTGCCTTATATATTCTGTTATTTAATCAGTGTAAAGTAAGTGCTAAATAGCTGTCAAATAATTTTCCAGATTAAAAGCATTCCACAGTCACCTAGCACTCACTTTTCTCAGGTGTGAGTGACTCTGTACTATGCAAAGCAGTGGAAAAATCAGACTCAGTAAATTGATAAGGCTGATAATAAAGGCTGATAATAAAAGCTTAGGGTCTTTTGAACCATCTAAAGAGGATAAAATGGTTGCTCTGTGAGAAAAGTTAGGTGACTACAAGCCTGTATCATCACACAAACTAAGTGTGAAAGCTGAGCTAGGATTTGGAAAAGCTGGGAATAAAAGTGGTGAGATAGGACAAATTTTTTCAACATATCTTGAAATTATGTATTTAGCTTAACAATGGAAATAACATTGATATAAATTTGAATAATTTGAATAAATATAAGCATTCATGAATATCGGGTGAGTAGATTACTCAGCGTATTATCTGACAATAAAATGATGTTAAGCAGTATCTGGTTTCAAGTAAGTTGTTGCTCATCTTAAACAAGGTCATGGGAATAAGCTCCTATTATAATTTTTTAAAAGAATTTGCTTCACTCTTTACAGATGTTAACCTGAATGCAAATATAAGTACTTATTTTCAGCATACAAAGTAGATAAATTCTTATAAAAGATTTGAGTAAAGAAATAAAATAAAAGACATGCTGCTCTTGCACTGAGTTTGAAAATGAAAGGTCTGTATCCATCTGTAGAAGGTCACCATTTGTCAAGGATTCTCTCTCTCTGCCCACACTTGTTTTATTTTACATTCATTAGCAAAAATACCTTCCTAGAGAAACAGACTAGCCATTTCTCTTCCAGGTCTTTCAATAGATCTAGACCAGAGATTGTGTCTGGTAATGATACAAATATTTTGGAACACACATTTAGCATAGAAAATATACAGACACATTAAAGGAAACTTCCTACTTTTTTTTTTTTTTTTTTTTAAATAAATAAGTCCATGTTTACAAACACATTTCCCCTTCCTCTGTTGCTGAAACTTTTTCTCCATCAGAAAACATAGAGGAATGGTTGATGATTCACCAAGAAAACTTTTACATACCCTGTAAGTTAGTCTGCTATCTTCTGAAATGCATTTCTCATTCAGGAGCAAGTCCTGCCACTCTCCAGATGAAATAAACATTGCTTCTCTTTCTAGGAAAAACAGCTGTTGCTAGACCGTCATATCCAGAATTTCACAGATCAGTCCTCATCTCAGTGAGGAATAATACATAACATCTCAATTTTCTCTTTGGTGACAGTGTTCCACAATCAGTACATTGCTGCTGAAGTATAAATGAAGCCCCATCACATCTGCCCATCCTCACCTTGACACCACCTTTCCTACGTGCTTACACAAAATCTGGTTTGAGTCAGAGAGTCAACCCAGAATAAAACTAAGACCGCAGTTATAGCAGGTTGTGCCAACATGGAAGCTGCAGCCAGGGCTGGAGGCAGACTGTGGATCAGCTAGTTAAGCAGCAGTGCTAATTTCTGCCTGGACTGACTAGGAAATTGTGGCATCAGTGTGCAGATATCAATATGGAACTACATTATAGCTGACACATTTATTATATCAATCTTTGTATTAACAGATATACAAGTATCTAAACAAGACATATACATATGTCACCGAGATGAAATATGGTAGTTATCAACTGGGGAGATAGATATTTGGTGTTATTTACTATATTGTTCTTTTAGGAATAAAACCCAGCCTTCTTTGCTGCTGAACTGTAATTCTATACCACTTCTCATTTTGTATGCTTATGCAAGGCTTTTAAATTTCAGAGAAACAAATTTAATCTCTTCCACCTAATCAAAAACCTTTAGTAATGGTGTGTTTATGTTACAGCACAAGTTTTTGAAATAATCTCCTTTTATTTTCCAAACAAGATTTCTGCTGAAGCATTCAATTCTCATATGGCACTTACCTTTTTAACTGTTCATTTAATTCTTAGCTAATTGCCATCAATATTTATGCTGTTGAACTTTTATCCTGCTACGTATTGTATAATTGCTACCATTAGATCATCTCCCAAAGGTTTTCTTTTCAGATTTGTATAATGTATCCATGTCATTCTTTTGCAAAGTGCAGATTTTTATGATATTGTTAAACTGTCTAATACTCAGTTCATACTTCGGTGCATAACTGAAGTTGATTACATCCAACAAATGTTGAATGCCTTTTTCATTTTTTAATATTAAAAAAGCAATATTTCAGTAATGTTGTTGTCCACTATTTTCCTTTGCTTTCTAAAATCAGGATTTCTTGGCAATAGATAGCTTAATAACCTGAAAGCAAAATACATGGAGAGGTGTAAGTTGATCATAGGTATAAATTAATCTCTTCCCTCTCAGTATTTTTCTAAATATTTTGCATGTTTCACAAAAGCTCAAAATTTAGCAAACATAGAAAATAAAATATTTTAACTTCCAGAAATATGACATGTGGAAACATGAATTGAACGATTGGAAGTTACAATTTTACAGCTGGCTGTACCAGCTCCCATAGTATTGGCTGATATTTTTCCCATAATGTTATGGGAACAGTAAAGTTCTTCAGTTTTGTAATAGAAAATTTAAGACAATGCATAAAGTCATATTTGTCTGATGCATGTGCAAAGAATGGCATATTTTGTCCATTGATTCTGTGACAGTCTTTTTCTTTATTACAAAGTATTCTATTGAGACCAAATGGACTTCAGTTAAGTTTCTAGCTATGAAAAGATAACTTAAAAGAAGGAACTTCTAATTATATTAATTATATACTCCTGCAACAACTTGGAGAGGGAGGAGAGACTTATAAGTTCATGCATTTTTTTTAAATAATATAGTCTTTTGCATTCATTTGTATTAGGAAGACATATTATGGTGGTCTCCCAGCACCAAAGAGAAGAATATGACTTGGTTCTATAGACAAGATTACAGAGTACTGTACTAGGTACATAACCAAAGTCCACTTCATTGTAACACTTTGCCTTGAATTTCAACATGCACAAATCTTTGAAGAGAAACACAGAATACAGTGTTACATAAAGACTTTTTTCTACTTAGTGAGGAAATGGAGATGTTGTTGACACCAAGTTTATTATTCAAGCACCTTAGCAACACACTAATTTCCTTTATTTGCAAGCAAGTAGTTCTCTTACATTGATTTACAGAAGTGCAGATTAGTGTTGATAACAGGTTTGGGAACCAAAATACCCTCAGCTGTGGTTTTACATGATTGTGAGAATCTCACTATAAACCAGGGTCATCTCTCTTTTGGCCAATTATTCTTTCTTCTCACATTAAGCTTATGCTGAACTCTGTCTCATGGGCAAATTTAAATTCTTTTGCCACTTGCTCCTTTTAGACAACCTATGAATCAACTGGATTTCTTTTCCATGTGACTGGGGAAAGGCAGAATATTTTTGCTACATTTATTCTATCACCAATTACGTAATAGTGGCTCCCTAGTCCTAAGACTTCTATGTTTATTTCTTTTTGCTCAGTGACCCAAAATAGATCTCATTAATACCTTAAAAGTCATTACAGAACACCCTCTTTGAACATGTTACACTATATAATAGTAATTAAGAATACTTTTGGAAACCATTACATGCTTAACACTGATATTTATGACAGTTTCTAAAATCAGATCATTTTGCAACAAGTTTTCTCATGGCTGGCTCTGAACATCGCAGAAACAAGTTGTACACCAATATTATCTGTTATGTAGATAGTGTTTGAAGACCTAACATATTGCAGTGGGAATTTCCACTCTGGTGTAGTACAGTGGCATGCCTGGTGACATGTGATATTCAAAAAAGACCTAAACCCAGAGCCTAATTTTAGACCTGGGTCACAAAACACTTTCATAAAATAATTTTCTAGCCTTTTCTGCAGCTATACCTATGGCAAGAAGGCCACTACTATATATGAAATCATGGGAATGGATATATTTTTACTTTAAACTGGCTAAAAAGAGCTGTCTTAATTCCAGCAGCTGCAGTTCTGCCACCACTCAAACTCAGACATTTTCTATGCCCAACTCTTTCCAGATTTTTATAGTGTTACTGAGATAGTGTAAAATCACAGTGTAAAAATACATGGTGGCTAATAAGTTTTTATGTATATGTTACTGTTCCTGAGAAGACTTTGTATTTTGAATTATGGAAGTACATGGGTTTATGCATAAGAAGAATCTGATGGGTATTAAACTAAGAAATGTCTGAATGAAAGAGCTTTTCAGGTAACATACATGTTCGTGAAGGCCAGTTTCATATGCCAGAGAAAACATCTCACATGACATTAAATTATTCCTGAAAATCCCCACATGTAAGAGGATTATGAGCTGCCATTACATTAGTATAGTACAGAAACATGAATAATATGTCCCAATTGATGTCCAGGAGAGCCAAGTATATCATCTTGTTAACACATATGTAAATATGTGTAAAGAAATAACTGATGCAATTAAAAAAATAAATAAATAAAAAATAAAGGGGAATAAAATGTAGTGTTTATATATATACATGTTTTCAAAGACAGTTCTTTAAAAAATGCAAAATAATGAACTATTGCAAAACCAAGTCCTTTCCAATAAACAAGAAAAACAAATACCATAGTAAGTCCAAATGTGCTATATTTTTCCACTCAGAACTAAATATAGATATGGTATTTTAGCCATAAATACTTATACAATTAGTGTTGTTGATGTTGATATAAAATCTGTAGGTAGTTATTAAGAAGATTATACACATCAGCAACAGGAGGGTGGTGTTCTCAGTTTTACTCAATGAATCATGCTGGAACATTTGTTTGATTTTTTAAACAGTTTTTGATTACCATCTGTTAGTGACAGAACAGCAGTAGTTATCATGCTTATCTATATATTGAGAAAAAAAAAAAAAAAAAAAAAAAAAGAGAGAGAGAAAGAAAGAGACAAATTGAAAGCAAATACTGAATTGAGCCAGTCCCAAAATTCTATTAAAAATCTGTCTAAGAAAAATGACTGCAACCAGGAGATTAATTCATGATTTCTGGAAAGAATCCATGCTGCAACCTTCAGCAGTTTAATGGGTACTGCAAGGTTGACATGTGCTTGTCATTTGAGAGGCTTAAGAAACTTTGATGCCAACATGGTGACAAAAGGGCTTGATGTGGTGAGAGAGATTTGTTAAGTAAAGGGAGGAAAGTAAGAGCAAGAGTGTGTAAGGGTTTAAACCCCTGTCTTCACTTTGTTCTCCTGTGTGGCTGACCTAGAGGAGCTGCCCAGTGTGTGGGGGGGGCGCAGAGTTGTCTCAAATTCCCATTGTTACCCTGCACTAGGAAGGTAACAAAAGTGTAACCCTAATGGTTCCTTGTGCAGTTACTGTTTGGAAATGATGGTGTATAATGCTAACCTGGTTAAAGTGCAGAAGATGGGGAATAAAATGTCAGCTGAAGTTTCCAATATTTTCTTTGTCTGTTCTGTACAACAGCTTTGGTATTGTACTGTTCTTTATAGCAATGGCTCAGTCTTCTCACTTAAACTGATACTTATAGCAGTGTCACAAAGGTAAAGCTTTTGAAGGGAAGAGGGGGTGCTCAAAGAAATCTAATTCGATTAAGTTAACATGCTCAGATTTATACACAGATGCTCTCCCTTCTTCATCTTCTTTCTGAGATAATCAAGGCAAAGATGGAAATACTTTGAAGGTCAGTCTTAATGGTAGGGAAAGGGATGCTTCATTGGAAATACGGTACTATATTTACTACATCAAGCCTAGTGAGCATTTATTTTATCACAGAATCACAGAATCACAGAATTTCTAGGTTGGAAGAGACCTCAAGATCATCGAGTCCAACCTCTGACCTAATGCTAACAGTCCCCACTAAACCATATCCCTAAGCTCTACATCTAAACGTCTTTTAAAGACTTCCAGGGATGGTGACTCCACCACTTCCCTGGGCAGCCTGTTCCAATGCCTAACAACCCTTTCAGTAAAGAAGTTCTGCCTAACATCTAACCTAAAACTCCCATGGCGCAACTTAAGCCCATTCCCCCTCGTCCTGTCACCAGGCACGTGGGAGAACAGGCCAACCCCCACCTCGCTACAGCCTCCCTTGAGGTACCTATAGAGAGCGATAAGGTCGCCCCTGAGCCTCCTCTTCTCCAGGCTGAACAAGCCCAGCTCCCTCAGCCGCTCCTCATAGGACTTGTTCTCCAGGCCCCTCACCAGCTTTGTTGCCCTTCTCTGCACCCGCTCAAGCACCTCCATGTCCTTCTTGTAGCGAGGGGCCCAAAACTGAACACAGTACTCGAGGTGCGGCCTCACCAGAGCCGAGTACAGGGGGACGATCACCTCCCTAGCCCTGCTGGCTACACTGTTTCTGATACAAGCCAGGATGCCGTTGGCCTTCTTGGCCATCTGAGCACACTGCTGGCTCATATTCAGCTGACTATCCACCATCACTCCCAGGTCCTTCTCTGCCTGGCAGCTCTCTAACCGTTCCTCTGCCAGCCTGTAGCTCTTCTTGGGGTTATTGCGCCCCAGGTGCAGGACCGGCACTTGGCCTTGTTGAACTTCATGCAGTTGACCTCAGCCCATCGGTGCAGCCTATCCAGATCCTCCTGCAGAGCTTTCCTACCCTCAAGCAGATCGACACACGCACCTAACTTGGTGTCATCTGCAAACTTACTGAGGGTGCACTCAATGCCCTCATCCAGATCATCGATGAAGATATTAAAGAGGACTGGCCCCAGCACCGAGCCCTGGGGGACGCCACTAGTGACTGGCCTCCAACTGGACTTGGCTCCATTCACCACGACTCTTTGGGCCCAGTTATCCAGCCAGTTTCTAACCCAACAAAGCATGCGCCAGTCCAAGCCAAGAGCAGCCAGTTTCTTGAGGAGAATGCTGTGGGAGACGGTGTCAAAAGCCTTGCTGAAGTCAAGGTAGACCACATCCACAGCCTTTCCCTCGTCCACCCAGCACGTCACTTTGTCATAGAAGGAGATCAGGTTCGTCAAAGAGGATCTGCCTTTCATAAAGCCATGCTGACTGGGCCTGATCGCCTGCTTGCCCTGCAAGTGCTGCGTGATGACTCTCAGGAGGATCTGCTCCATGAGCTTCCCTGGCACTGAGGTCAAACTGACAGGCCTGTAGTTTCCTGGGTCTGCCCTCCGGCCCTTCTTGTAGATGGGCGTCACGTTTGCTAGCCGCCAGTCAACTGGGACCTCCCCCGATCGCCAGGACTGCTGATAAATGATGGACAGTGGCTTGGCCAGCTCCTCTGCCAGTTCTCTCAGTACCCTTGGGTGGATCCCATCCGGCCCCATCGACTTGTGCACATCCAAGTGCTGTAGCAGGTCACCAACCAGTTCTTCATGGATAGTGAGGGCCACATCCTGCTCCCCATCCCCTTCCACCAGCTCAGGGTACTGAGTATCCAGAGAACAACCGGTATTGCCGCTAAAGACTGAGGCAAAGAAGGCATTGAGCACCCCTGCCTTTTCCTCATCTCTTGTAACTAAGTTTCCCCCCGCATCCAGTAAAGGATGGAGATTCTCCTTAGTCCTCCTTTTTGTGTTGATGCATTTATAGAAATGTTTTTTGTTATCTTTAACAGCAGTAGCCAGATTGAGCTCCAGATGAGCTTTGGCCTTCCTAATTTTGTCCCTGTACAGCCTCGCTACATCCTTAAAGTCCTCCCTAGTGGCCTGCCCACTTTTTCAAAGATTATAAACCCTCTTTTTTCTCCTAAGCTCAAGCCACAATTCTCTGTTGAGCCAGGCCGGTCTTCTTCCCCGCCAGCTCGTCTTTGGGCACGTGGGGACAGACCGTTCCTGCGCCATTAAGATTTCCCTCTTGAAGAACGCCCAGCCTTCCTGGACCCCTCCACCCTTCAGAACCGCCTCTCAAGGGACTTCACCAACTATTGTCCTGAGCAACTCAAAGTCAGCCCTCCGAAAGTCCAATACAGCGGTTTTACTGGTCCCCTTCCTGGCCTCGCCAAGAATAGTGAACTCCACCATTTCGTGGTCACTCTGCCCAAGACAGCTCCCGACAATCACATCCTCTACCAGTCCTTCTCTGTTTGTGAAGAGAAGGTCTAGCGGGGCACCACCCCTGGTAGGTTCACTAACCAGCTGCGTCAGGAAGCTATCTTCCACGCTCTCCAGAAACCTTCTAGGCTGCTTTCTCAGGGCTGTGTTGTGCTTCCAGGATATGTCAGGGAAGTTGAAGTCCCCCACGAGAACAAGCGCTGAATATTTCGCAACTTCTGTCAGCTGCCTGTAGAATTCCTCATTAGTCTCCTCATCCTGGTTCGGCAGTCTATAGCAGACCCCAACCAGGACACTAGCTTTGTTGTCCCTGCCAATCCTAACCCAAAGGGACTCGACCTTGTCATTCCCAGCCTCGAGTTCTACAACCTCGAAAGACTGTCTAATATAGAGCCACACCACCACCCCTTCCTTGCTGCCTGTCCCTTCTGAAGAGCTTATAGCCAGTCATTGCAGCACTCCAGTCATGAGACTATATATAAGTACACATGATTCCTATGGTTTGACCTTCTGGATCATAAGGGGTTTTGCTCCTTGATGATGAACAGAGGGGGAAAACAAACAAAACAGAGCCATTGTATTTCCTTATGTTCTTTATTTAGAACTCTCGATGAATAAGATCTCCAAAGGGAAGGAGTCCTTTGCTCCTGTGCATTGATGAGCAAATAATATTTCAGACACAAAGGAATTATTTATGTAATGGTCTTTGGGAAGATATTTGGGAGTCACTATAATTTTCTAGAAACTTAGAATTGGTTGCATAATAGATTAATAGAAGAACAAAAAATTCTTCCACTTGGGAAGGACATTTAAACCCTACTGTGAGTCCTATTCCCATTCATATATATTCTTCTGTATTGACAATATTGTTGAACAGATAATGATAGGTATTTCACCTTGGTCGTTTATTATTTATTATTATTATTGTTATTGTTATTGTTATTATTAATGATAATAATAACAATAACAGTAATTAATATTATTAATTATTAATAATTTATATTTTATAATTATAAATAATAATAATAATAATAATAATAATAATGATAAGAAGAAGAAGAAGAAGAAGAAGAAGAAGAAGAAGAAGAAGAAGAAGAAGAAGAAGAAGAAGAAGAAGAAGAAGAAGAAGAAGAAGAAGAAGAAGAAGAAGAAGAAGAAGAATTTTCCCTGTCGGCTGCTATGGAAGAAGAAACCTATACTGACTCTACTGACTCACAGGATGAAGCAGCTGAACCACTTGGTCTTCTTACTCTCCTAGTAAATTAGTCTGAAATTGTTAAATCTCATTATATAATAGATCCTGAATTGGAAATACTTCAGACAGCTTTGCCTGAGGACAGCTTAGCTCTTGCTGGAAACAAGATGAATGTAATTTTGTAGGTAGGGAAGAAAGAGCTTTCACGGAACTAAGACATTCATCTATTGGATATCTGCATACATGACTACCATGGTAAATGACTGCAGCCAAAATTAAGATTGTGTTTACCATTCATTTATAGTTAAATCAAGGTTGTAGTTTCCATAGATTTATCTGTGCTTTTTAATAAAGTTTTCTGGGTTTCAAACATACTCTTGGTGTATAAGAGCAATACAAGAGAAATATTTGGAATACAAGGCAAAATACTTAGTTATCTGAGAAAATCTGTATGGGGTTTCAGAAACACATTTCTTGTATTAGTAGGGAACCTGGATGTTTGCTGGTGGAATACCTGGCAAAATTTGGAGGACACATCTCTGGAATACCTAACATAAATCTTCAGTGGATCTGTGCTGCTATGACTGAAAACTGTTGCAACAGAAATGTGTGAGTGCACATGAAGTTTCAAGTTTTTTCCTTTTCTCTGCTTTGAAGTCAGATATCTTTCCAACATGAACACACACAGCAATACAGAAGTTTTGGAAGTATGGCATGAAGAAAAAAAAAAAAAAAGAGTTGCACTGATGATATTCCTCAGCTTCACCATCTGCCTACACTCTACTGCATTCAGTTATTCCAATAAAATCCCAGTGAAACAGAGATGAGATGTGTATCTCTAGCAGAGTTGGCAAATCAGCTGTTGTAGTGGAACAGCAAAAACAGTTAAAAGTTCACATTTGATACAAGAGCCTTCTCCCATGCAACACAGAGATTTGTTTCCTTCTGCATCTATTTGCTGTCTTGGCAAATGTTCAGAATGTATAGAATCCTCCAAACTAACTAAATAAGTGTAGGTCTGTATTTTAAATAAGCACTTTTCTTCTGCTGCTGCTTTTATACAAAAATCTGAGTGAAAAAAAATGTTCCACTTTGACAGTTCTGACCACCCTCCATGACAGGTCAGCAGATGGTGTCTGTAAGTGATGAATCTGACAACTTTTGGGGGTCAGTTAACTGAAAGTGAAATATTGTAAAGGGAAAATGTGTACTGTTTTTCAACTACCGTTTCCTAGTACTTTCCAACAATAACGTAAATGAGGATTCAGTGCTGGTCAAAGAAAATCATTCGCTAACATGTGACTTGTGAACCATTAATCTTGGTTGCCCATCCTCCAGCTTCAGTCTGAAAAACATTTTAGCTCAGCAAGTGATGTTGTCAGTGACAAATGAACAAGATTAAAATAAAGTGATGTGGACAAAGCAAACTGTCTCAAAATGAATCTTCCTCTTTCTGGAAACCGTGATGACTCTTGTCTTACTGGAATCAGTTCTAGTTGCTTTACAGACTTAAGCTAAAAGAACTAAGAAATAATTTTCTGTGATAGTGAATTTTAAATTAAAAGAAACCTTTATGAGAAGCAACTGTCATGTTCTTTGTAGGACTCAACTGAGTTTTTCAGGCTTTGCCTTGTCTCAGGGTAATTTGTTCACCTGAAAAGTAAAATGTATTGCCCCTTAAGCTAAGAGTGCCGTTACTTTCTATGAAATTTCCATACTCAATAGGTGTGACACATATGTAATAGGATACCATGCAATGTGCCCATGGTCCAGAAACGATCCATCACTGGGAGAACAAGATTGTGTGTAAAAGAGGAGTGGATGTGCATAGTATATTGTTTGCACTGAATGAGGAAATTGAGGATGGTGGCAACAAATCAGCTGTGAGAATACTAGCCTGCAGAGAGAGATATTGTTCACTATAGTAAAATGTGTAGAAGGTTGTAGCAGGAAAATTAATAGGAGTAGGAGGGGTCTAAGACTGTGCTGTTACTCCTTGGTGGATTCTGCTGTGCAGATATACACTTACAGTACAGTTAATGGACATATACCCACTGATACTTGAGGAACAAATGTGCTTCCCTTAGCAAAATATTCTTGCTCAAACATTGATGGTCATCTTTCTGCCTTTTCTTATTTAACAATCAATCGCTCCTTTGGATCGTTCGCTACTGTTTTCCCATAGAGGATGTTATACAATATAATTTTTAAATATTGACTCTGCAGACTCTGGATATAAGGACTACAACTACCACCTCAATTCCCACTTCATGTTGTATGCTCAAAAGGAAGAGGAAAACCTGTGCAGAGGAGGAGTTCACTCAGACCTATGTTGAGGATTGCTTTGTTCAGTATTTTTAAGCCATCAAACCATGAAGTTCTAGTCCAAAAGTCATTTGGGAGTCAACAGCATTGTTGTTACAGCAAGCTTAATGTTGAAAAATGTGAGTCTAGGAGAAAGAGGTCAGGAGGACTAGGAGGAACAGCTGAATATCCAGGAGATGGAAACAAATATGAATGAGAAAGAAGAGAAGGGGCACAAGAATGCCTTCTGAAACATGTTTTAGGAGCACATTTGTCTCTCCTCTTCACACGTATGAACTACTTTGTTTCTTAAAATGGTTGGTGATAATTCTGTATCAGGATTTCCAAGGTATCCTTCTTCAGTTGCAGCATGATAGCTAGCTGTTTTACTCTGGTCTGAGGTGTTAGTCCCTGCTCAGACTCATGCTCTTGAATGACTAAGTTGTGACTTATGTCCCTAATGTTAATGACAATGGTCACTTATCCTGGGGGTCCATGAATATTCTGGGAGAGCATCTATGAGATGCTTTGGGGCACAGTCAGAGCTGTTTTCTCTCAAGGAAATCCTTTCCTGGAGAAATAGAGGAGAGTAAGGTGATGGGGAACATTTGAAGAGGAATCTAACCTTATAAATGCAGAAAAATAGTGAAGCATAAGAGCAGGAAACACACAAACAAACAAAAACAGGAAGAAAAAATGTTGAACATGCAAAACTGCTGAAAAAAAATTGGAGTGATTAAATAAGAGATGGAAGGAAGTGGAAGTTAATCCTGGTGTCTACAGAAACTTTTCTTTGAATTTTAACACAGGCAATATTCCTTAGGATAATTTTTCATCATTTTTCCTGGGCTATGGATATCCATTGTCCTGGTGGAAGGGAGGAGAAACTGACACTGTTTCTAAATCTGATCTCTATATTATGTAAAACTGGGAGAATCAGGTGAATCTGTGCCCATGCTGAGCAGTCATGCTTGTGCAGTCAATGAAAATTTTGCTGTAGCTTTTGAAGAGAAATTCAGGTATAAGGCATGAGAAAAGCAAAAACAAAACAAAACAAAACAAAACAAAACAAAACAAAACAAAACAAAACATGATTTGTCTTTTATTCAGTGCTCTAGATATGCAGCTCACAGGGAGTTATGTAGATCAGTACTCCTTTAGGCTTCATATTGTGATTAGAATACCTTGTGAAGTTCATCTGTCCCTTTAGGCTTTCTTGAATGTGTCTGTAATTTTCATCAGTTACTGTGACATGTATTATTTATTTATTTGCTTGTTTTTTGTTGTTGTTTATTTATTTGTTTTGTTTGTTTTTCTCCCATTTCCCTGAAGAAGGGATGTCTTTCTCTAGCCACTGTGGAAGACATTCTTGAACAGGATGCCTTTCTCTGTCTAACTTCACTTGGTTCTTTAACCTGCATAAATACAGTAACCTATATACCTGTTACTATGTGTGGTACAGGAAACTGTTGATTGCACTTCAGGACTGAACATTTAGGCTCTAGATTAGATAAGAAAAAAACTGCCTACAGATACACAAGGTCAATAACCTCTGGATCTAGCCACTTATTTGCAAATAATAGAGGCAGTATTTTGTGACTGGCAGAGTTAATTTCTGACAGGGGCCAGGATCAAGCTTCTACCAGAACTGATCCCCAGATGAAGAGAAGTGGATCTGAGGGACAGGGAAGGGTTTATAGGGAAGCTAGAAAAGAGAACATTGTCCTGTCTTAAAAAAAAAAAATAAAAATAAAAATAAAAATAAAAATAAAAAAAATAATTAAAAAAAAATAATAATAATAATAATAATAATCTGTGCAAACACAGATATCCCTCTGTATCAGTCTGAGCCATCTTCCGGAACATGGTTTTTCCATGATCAGATCTTCCAAGCATGAGAGACTCCTACTTTGTCTGATGAAGTACTTCCCTAAGCAGAAGAGGTCATCAGGAGTTAAGTTTTGCTTATTTTCAGATCAATAAAATTGTTGATGTCCTGTGTTTGGAAACTCTTGTAGGTAAGTTTTGGCATGGTTTGAAATATTGCTGAGAGATTTTCTGTCACGTAACTGAAGCCTATTTTTTTCTCTGGGGTGTGAATATAGGAATATGTGTGGCAGCTGTATGACCTAAAACCTGCCCCAAGGCCTGAAGGATTGTTAAGAATTAGAAGTTTCAGCTTGCTCCTTGGAGAATGATGAAGAAAATTGGCAAAATTCCAAAATCATCTAAATACTCTCTGGACAGTTGGTTTACGGGAGATCAGTTCTACTCATTAGCTGTTTGCATGTGTTCTGAGACATCCAAGATGTTCCCTTCAGTCTGTGTTCTTTCAAAATGCTAGTACGGGATATCCACTTTGAAGAGTCCCTAACCAACATGGCAAGAATATTTCTTCATGTGATATTTAAATGATGTCTAATGGAGGTTTCTGCAGTAACAGCCTACCTGGCAGTCCAGATTCTGTGCTGACATTTAACTTTGCAAATCACAAGGGATATGCTTGATTTACCTGTTGAAATTGAAGACAGGGTTTCCAAATGTTCTCTGAGCTCTTAGAAAATAATTTTCTTACAAAAGTCTTTTTTTTTTTTCTTCTAGTACCCCTCTGAACAAGATATTTTTGCACTCACAGTTTGTGTAAGGAGGCATGCCAATATTAGCAACTCTGAGTGTGTCAGAAAAGAAACAGGATGCTAAACTTAAAACCAGCATAGATATTTCCTTGTAAACTACCAATTAGGCAATAAGGCTCAACAGGGCATGCAGTTATCACAGAGTAATTATAACTGTGGAGATTTATATGTCATAGTAGAATTTAATGGGGTAAGTACATCAGTGATATGAAATGAAATGAATAAAAATCATTGATGATATGCTAAGTTCCTAATATATATATATAATATGTGTATATATATATATATATTTTTTTTTTTTTCTAAGGAGTCAGAGTAATATTAAATGGACAGGACAATATCAGGTTTTAAAATTGATTATTTTCTTCTCTGTATGTATATGTTTTAATCTTTAAAAAATTTAGGTCAAATTCATGCAGTACCGGATTATGGTATCTTTTATAGTAAGGCTGCAATTAGCCCTCAGCAGCAGAAAGTCTTTTGGAGAGCAGTCACAATCCCTTCTTTTTTAAGGACTGGAGCCAACTGAAAAAGCTGCTCTGTCTGGAATGAAAATCCTGAACAGAATATGAGACTTGCATCAATAACAAGCTGTTCCTTCTTGGAAGAAACCCAAAGGGAAGGCAGGTGGCAGTAGTACTACCTCTACACTGATGATATGGATTTCTCTGCAGAGGTGCAGGGGTTCAGTTCTGCCATATGAAAATATAATTTAGAGCCTTTTTTACTAGAATTGATGAATTTAGCCCTTTTGATTTTCCTTTCACTAGAAACAAGTGTTCTTAACAGAAAAAGTTGGGGAGACAAATCCTGTCAAAGCGAAGATTGTATGACCTGTAAGGATGTGATGAAATTGCAATAAGGGAAAGCACTCTCTATTTCCAGATTTAAAAAAAAAAAAAAAAAAAAAAAAGGCATACCAGAGGCATATACCAATATGTCCTGTGAAAATGCCTGAACAGCCTTGTTCCAAGAACAGAGGGACTTAGCCAAATAATGAAAGGGAAAAAAATATAGCTAAATTAACCTGCTATTCAGAGCTGGGTTAAAATATAAATGGCTTAGATGCGATTATTATGAAGAAATATTTTGGTGATCTAGCAGGCTACACACTTGTGGTGGTTTTACCGTGCTGGGCAGCTAAACCCCACAACCGCTCTCTCACTCCCCCTCCTTTAGATAAGGAGGGGGAGAAGTAAAGCAAAGAACAACTCACGGGTTGAGATAAGGATAATTTAATTAAAGGGAAATAATTATAATAATTAAATAAAGACTACCATGAACCAAACAATTTAACTAAGGGGAAAATAAAAGGGAAAGGGGAAAAAGGGAGGAAAACAAACAAACAAAATAAATGAAAGCTATATGGAAGTGCAGAGGAAAGAAATTACTCTCTACTTCCCACAAATGAGCGATGATTGACCACGTCCTTGAAGCAAGGCCTCAACGCACGCAGCCGGTGTTCGAGAGGAGGACCGACGTCTTCTCAACAAGAGCCCACCCCTCCCTTCTTCTTCCTGTTTCCACCTTTTATTGCTGAGTGTGACACCACATGGTATGGAATATCCCTTTGATTGGTTTAGGTCAGCTGCCCTAGTGATGTTTCTCTCCTCACTTTTTTGCCCACCCCCTAGGAGGGTTAGAGAAAGGCCCAATGCTGTGCCACTGCTGCTCAGCAGTAGACACAACGCTGGTGTGATAACACTGCTGTTCCAGCTACAAGTACAGAGTACAGCACTGAATGGGCTGCTGCCGGGAAAGTTAACATTCCAGCCAGACCCAGTACAACCTCCACCCCTTATTCCATAACATTTGTGTCACACTCAGATCCCCATACTTTAGCATACAAGCATTCTCATCATTATCCCTTGTCCTTTACCAGGACAAGGATTTAACAGGACAGGATTAATAGGCAGATGTATCTTTTCATTCCATAGGTCTTTCTTGGAAAATGTTCATAAGAACTGTTGATGATTAGGTCTTCATCTGCCAAAATGGCCACTCAAGGCAGGCGGAGTTGGATGTCTGGACACCAGCACCAGCTTAGTTCAAGTCCTTGTTGCACTGCCCGGCTCCTTGCAAAGTTGACCTGTCGTTGATCCTACAGCATCTTCCTACAACATATAACTTAGATTATAGATTAGTTTTCTCTCAATGTCAAATCTCCTTGAGGCACACACTTGATATCCCCATTCTTTTGCATGACCCACCAGGTATACCCTGGTCCTTGGGCGAAGACAATCCCACGAGTGGGTTTGCCTTTTCCTGAGGCAGGAGCAACCCACACTGCCTTCCCCATCCACCTTCCTATATGCACTACGGGAACCTTAGCTCCTTTCACAGTGTGTAGGGGTTTTGTTTCGGCAGGACCAGCACGGCTGTCAGACCCCCTATTGTTAACTAGCCAAGTGGCTTCTGGTAGATTTGTGTCCCATTGTTTCCACGTCCCAGCACCTAATGCTCGTAACATAGTCTTTAACAGTCCATTGTACCTCTCAACCTTCCCAGAGGCTTGTGGGTGGTAAGGGATGTGGTACACCCACTCAATACCATGCCTCTTTGCCCAGGAGGTAACAAGATTGTTTTGGAAATGACTCCCATTGTCAGACTCAATTCTCTCTGGTGTACCATGACGCCACAATACTTGTCTTTCCAGGCCCAAGATAGTGTTTCGGGCTGTGGCATGGTTTACAGGGTATGTTTCCAGCCACCCAGTAGTTGCTTCTACCATGGTGAGTATGTACCGTTTGCCTTGGCGAGTTTTTGGGAGTGGTCCGATATAGTCAATTTGCCAGGCCTCACCATATTGAAACCCTAGCCATCTCCCCCTGTTCCAGGGAGATTTTACCTTCATGGCTTTCTTGATTGCAGCACAGGTCTCACACTCATGGGTAACCTGTGTGATGGCCTCAATGGTCAAGTCCACCCCTCGATCACGAGCCCATCTGTAAGTGGCATCTCTCCCCAGATGTCCTGATGTTTCATGGGCCCATCGAGCTACAAACAGCTCACCCTTACGTTCCCAGTCTAGGTCCACCTGAGCCACTTCAATTTTTGAAGCTCGATCCACTTCTTTGTTGTTCTGATGTTCTTCAGTAGTGCGACTCTTGGGCATGTGGGCATCTACATGACGTACTTTAACATCCAGGTTTTCTACCCGGGCAGCAATATCTTGCCACAGGGTAGCAGCCCAGATAGGCTTACCTCTGCGCTGCCAGTTGCTCTCTTTCCATTGCTGCAGCCACCCCCACAGAACATTTGCCACCATCCATGAGTCAGTATAAAGATACAATACTGGCCAATTTTCTCTTTCGGCGATATCTAGGGCTAGTTGTATGGCTTTTACTTCTGCATACTGACTCGACTCACCTTCCCCTTCCATGGCTTCCACAACTCGTCGTATGGGATTCCACACAGCAGCTTTCCATTTCCGATGGCTCCCTATCACACGGCAGGATCCGTCAGTAAACAATGCATACTGCTTTCTGTCTTCTGGCAACTCATTGTATGGTGGTGCCTCTTCAGCACGGGTTACCTCTTCTGTTGGCACTCCGAAATCTCTGCCTTCCGGCCAGTCCATAATCTCTTCCAGGATTCCTGGGCGATTGGGTTTTCCCATTCGAGCCCGCTGTGTAATTAACGCTATCCACTTACTCCATGTAGCATCAGTTGCATGGTGTGTAGTGGGAATTTTCTCTTTGAACATCCAATGTAACACAGGTAGCCGCGGTGCCAAGAGGAGCTGTGCCTCTGTACCCACAACTTCTGAAGCAGCTCGAACACCCTCATATGCTGTGAGTATTTCCTTTTCAGTTGGGGTGTAATTGGCTTCTGATCCTCGATAGCCCCGACTCCAGAAGCCCAGAGGTCGACCTCGAGTTTCTTCTGGGGTTTTCTGCCAAAGGCTCCAGGTGAGCCCATGCTCCCCAGCTGCAGTGTACAGTATATTTTGCACAGCTGGTCCAGTACGGACAGGCCCAAGGGCTACTGCATGAGCTATTTCTTGTTTGATTTGTTCAAATGCCTGTTGTTGCTCAGGGCCCCACTCAAAATAGTTTCTCTTTCGAGTCACTCGATATAGAGGACTCACAAGCTGACTATAGCCTGGCACATGCATTCTCCAGAATCCCACGAGGCCTAGGAAAGCTTGCGTTTCCTTTTTGCTAGTTGGCGGAGACATTGCTGTTATTTTATTGATCACATCCATTGGAATATGGCGACGTCCATCCTGCCATTTTACCCCCAAGAACTGGATTTCCTGTGTAGGCCCCTTGACCTTGCTCTTTTTAATGGCAAAACCAGCTTTCAGGAGAATTTGGATTATTTTCTTCCCTTTCTCAAAAACTTCTTCTGCTGTGTTGCCCCACACGAGGATGTCGTCAATGTACTGAAGATGCTCAGGAGCTCCCCCTTGCTCCAGTGCAGACTGGATCAGTCCATGGCAAATGGTAGGGCTGTGTTTCCACCCCTGGGGCAGCCGATTCCAGGTGTATTGGATGCCCCTCCAAGTGAAAGCAAACTGCGGCCTGCATGCTGCTGCTAAAGGGATGGAGAAAAATGCATTAGCAATATCAATTGTGGCATACCACTTGGCTGCCTTTGACTCTAGTTTGTACTGAAGTTCTAGCATGTCCGGCACTGCAGCACTCAGTGGTGGCGTGACTTCATTCAGGCCTCGATAGTCCACTGTTAGCCTCCACTCGCCGTTAGACTTTCGTACTGGCCATATAGGACTATTAAAGGGTGAGCGAGTCTTGCTGATTACTCCCTGACTCTCCAGTCGGTGAACCAACTCATGGATGGGAATCAGGGAGTCTCGGTTGGTGCGATATTGCCGTCGGTGCACCGTTGTGGTAGCAATTGGTACCTGTTGTTCTTCAACCTTCAGCAATCCTACAACAGAAGGGTCTTCTGAAAGGCCAGGCAGGGTAGACAGCTGCCTAATCTTCTCTGTGCTCAAAGCAGCTATGCCAAAAGCCCACCGGTATCCTTTTGGATCCTTGAAGTACCCTCTCTTGAGATAGTCTATGCCAAGGATGCACGGAGCCTCTGGGCCAGTCACAATGGGATGCTTTTGCCACTCATTCCCAGTTAGACTCACTTCAGCTTCCAGTACAGATAGTTGTTGGGATCCCCCTGTCACTCCAGAGATACAGGTGAGTTCTGTCCCTTGGTAGCCTGATGGCATTATGGTACATTGTGCGCCAGTGTCCACTAAAGCTTTGTATTCCTGTGGTTCTGATGTTCCAAGCCATCGGATCCACACAGTCCAATAAATCCGGTTATCCCTCTCCTCTACCTGGCCAGAGGCAGGGCCCCTCTAGTCCTGGCTGGAGCGTCTGCCACTTAATTCTTGCAAATGCACAAATTCTGGCAAATGAGAGGTAGAGGTCCCTTCATCGTGGTCAAGAATAACATCAGCTCTTCTACTGCCTCTGGGGTACTGCCCAATAGAAACTGGAGCAGCATTTCTCTTAGGAGCCCCTCTTCTTGCTGCTGTATTTCCTTTCAGTTCACGTACCCGAGCAGCTAGAGTTGAAGTAGGTACACCATCCCATTTCCTCATATCTTCCCCATGGTCACGCAGATAAAACCACAAGGTGCCACGTGGTGTACGTCTTGGGTACTCTCTCTCTTGAGCAGGCGAATGCTGATTCTTAGTGGCTGAAGTATCACTCTGTCTAGATGAGGGGGAATATACTTTCTCCACAAGCTTGTCAAGTCCTTTAGACAATTTCTCCACAGCTGAGACACAGGATTGTAGCGGAGCAGAGAGATTGTCTTCATATTTTTGAAGTTGGCAGGAGACATCATACATTGTTGGTCCCATCCCCTCATCCCAGTGAATTGCTGCCAGGGTACTGGCATGTGCTGCTGGTGCACTCCGCACAAATTTACGCCACATGGATGTTGTGCACTGGACTTCATCGGGGTCTTGAGGTGTCTGGGCATTGTCCAAATCACTATAAATCATCTCCCGCACAGCTAATTCCCGCAGATGTTGGAGACCTTTATCCACAGTGGTCCACTTGCCTATGTGATATACAATATCTTCCTTATGGGGATATCTTTCTTTGATAGCTGCCAGGAGTCGTCTCCAGAGGCTGAGGGCCTGTGCTCCTCTCCCGATTACTTTGTCGATTACCCTTTCTCTAGAGAGGGATCCCAGCTGCTTGGCTTCATTACCTTCTAATTGTAGGCTACTGGCCCCAGCATCCCAGCATTGGAGCAGCCAAGTGAGGATGTGTTCACCTGGGCGTCGACCATAATCCTTTCGTATTTCTCGCATCTCACTCAGGGATAAGGATCGAGTGATTTCTGATTCCTTTATGATTTCCGTCTCGTCTTCCTGCTGTTTTTGTGATGGCTCTGCTTTAGAGGTACCTGCCAATTCCCCTTCTCCCTCCTTCTTAGGAGAGCCTTCTTCCCTTACTAAACGAGCTGACCTCCGTTTCCATTGTTTTGACTTGACTATGGGGGCGACTGATACCATAGTTGGTTGGTCCTCTGGGTCAGCCACAGCATGTGTTACTTGGTCATCAGATTCAGAGACTTCCTCCCTCTCTTCAAGTTGCTGGATGATGTTAAACAGTGTTTGATAGGAATAAACCAGGACCCAGCACAATGCTGCAAGCTGTTGTTCTCCGGCATTATCAGGATCAGGACATACAACTCTCAAACATTCTACCAAGTTTTTAGGATTTAGCACTTGCTCAGGGGTGAAGTTCAAAACTATTGGAGGAGACACTCGTGACAGGTATCTGCTAACATCATCCCACACACCGCGCCACTCACCACGAGACTGTTTCGGGACAGATTCCCAAATAAGTTTTCTAAACAATCGACTAATCTTAGAGAGAAAATGAAACCTGTTATTCAGAATTAGAAATAGCAATACATGGGTTACAGATGGATCTTCAAAATACTCCCAAACTGTTGTAATTAGCCCACTGTGAAAGAAGGGAAAGGTACCATTCCTGATATTATTAATAAACTGGTGTCCAGATGAGAAAAGGAAGGCAGTGTAGTTCTGAATATTCTCTGAAAGATAGTTTCCATGGGACCCAAATGATAACAGCGCAGAGCCTGAATTCCAGAGTAAAACCAAGGTCAGTGCTTGGCAGCACAACGAATTTAAAAAAGTGAACACAGATTGTAGCACTTGGTCGGATCGGATATATAGGAGAAAGGAGAATATGACACGAATTGCATGACATATGAACAAAGCCATTATTATTAACAGGGCAAGGAACATGGTTACTAGCAAGCAAGTGTGTTAGTTGTATGCGTTTAATCAATTCTATTGTTATCTCAACCCTTCGGGCCCCACGTTGGGCGCCAAAAAGGACTGTGGTGGTTTTACCGTGCTGGGCAGCTAAACCCCACAACCGCTCTCTCACTCCCCCTCCTTTAGATAAGGAGGGGGAGAAGTAAAGCAAAGAACAACTCACGGGTTGAGATAAGGATAATTTAATTAAAGGGAAATAATTATAATAATTAAATAAAGACTACCATGAACCAAACAATTTAACTAAGGGGAAAATAAAAGGGAAAGGGGAAAAAGGGAGGAAAACAAACAAACAAAATAAATGAAAGCTATATGGAAGTGCAGAGGAAAGAAATTACTCTCTACTTCCCACAAATGAGCGATGATTGACCACGTCCTTGAAGCAAGGCCTCAACGCACGCAGCCGGTGTTCGAGAGGAGGACCGACGTCTTCTCAACGAGAGCCCACCCCTCCCTTCTTCTTCCTGTTTCCACCTTTTATTGCTGAGTGTGACACCACATGGTATGGAATATCCCTTTGATTGGTTTAGGTCAGCTGCCCTAGTGATGTTTCTCTCCTCACTTTTTTGCCCACCCCCTAGGAGGGTTAGAGAAAGGCCCAATGCTGTGCCACTGCTGCTCAGCAGTAGACACAACACTGGTGTGATAACACTGCTGTTCCAGCTACAAGTACAGAGTACAGCACTGAATGGGCTGCTGCCGGGAAAGTTAACATTCCAGCCAGACCCAGTACAACACTGTTGACAGCTGCCTGAATATGGGAGCCCATCCATCATATTTGTGGGCAAAAGAGTCATCAGATGACCTTCTCCCATTATGGAAAGACAGACTGAATCTATTCCCTTACAGAACACTTCAGCTCCCCTGAGAAGGAAGAAGGAGGTGGCAGTACAAACAAGGCAGGTGAAATGCCACTACAATTCTAAGGGGGACTTCTTGCCAGATAATTTACTTCCACCAGACAGACAAACAGAATAAAATTTCTGGTGTTTCAACTGTCTAGGTGCAGCATGTGTGTAATCAGAGTTTGGTACTTATACTTAGGTTGTACATAGAGCTCTGTGACCTTACAAACTGTCACCAAAGTCTGTAAATGACAACTGATCATATTACCACACAGTACCAGACTTTAAAAATGTCCTAAACAGTGCCTGAAAGTTGTTCAAGGAGACAGAATTTTTGTTTCAGAATTTGCAAACCACAGTCAATTTAAAGATATTTTGATTTTCTTGACACTGAGCCAGAAATTAATTTCCTGGGATGGGGGTGGGAGGTGGAGGTAGAAGGGAAAAACAGAAAAGAAATAAGGATTTCTCAGTTTTAAACCTTACTTTGAAGTGAGAGACTGCAAACACTCTTTTGGAATTATTCCATTTTGATTAATATGCTTAACCAACACAAAGTGAAAATCACTTTTTAGTCTCCCGGTTAAGTGACTTACATAGAAAGGAGGACATCATGCTTTCAAGTTCTGCTCTGCTGAATGCACATCTATCTATGTAAAGAGAAAGACCCTCATGGAAGACTGAGAGTATACTTCTATAACCTAGCTATTTAGGTGGTAGGTAATGACCTATTGATGAAGCTCTAAATCTTGAATAAGCTGGTCTGTTGAACTACAGTAAACAAAAGGATTTATTAATTCCTCAGGTCATGTATTAATCTATGTCCAGCTACACATGGTTTCATAGTAGAGAGAAATTCCAGGGCTTCGTTCTCTTAGAAGCTCAGCTGTGCCTAGTGGCTCTTGTTACCATCCTGGTAAGCACAAGACAGGCATAGAGTAAAGCAAAATAACTGACTACAAAGGAACTTCCTAGGAAGTAACATCAACTATCTATAGGCAGTGGAAGCAACAGAGCATCAGTGTTCTACTAAACAAGAGAGGACTTTTAAAATGCTAAATAACAAGAAACGTTGAACAGTCTTGCATTTGTAGATTACATCTTGAACATCTAGTAGTACATTTATTTTACTTCTGGTGATCACAAAAACAATATTTATTTTTTTTTTGTAGAGAAAAAATACATAAATCCCAATTCATTCTGACCATATATTTTCTTAATTTTCAGTGTGCTTCACTGAAAAAAGGGTTTTTCTCCTAACTCAGAGGGATATTAACTGTGATTACTATACAGAATACTATATATTACATGTATGTTGCATCGAGAAAATGTCCATACAACTATCTTCACCATTCTTTTCCAAAGTAATTGCTTATCACATTCTGTGATATTGCATTCCTCAGATATTTTAAATATTTAAAGCTACAGAGCTCTATGAAAAGTGGTTTGTCTAACTAGTGCTTATAAAATAATTAATTTTTGATGTGTGTTTCTATTGTTGTCTTAAAATTTCCATCTCAGCTCACATTTGAAGATGTAAAGTATTCAATTTAACATGAATTTCTAGCACAAGCTCTGTTTTTGTAAATGGACTACTATATGTTATGGTTTCTTACTTCCAAAAGTAATTATCTGGCAAAACATATTTTGCAGTAGCTATTCATTTTCTGTTTCCCGTATGCATTTTCTTTGTGCATAAGAGATTCATTTTAGATGAATCCTCTGCAGTTATTTGGTAGCTTTTGCTATACAGTTGTTCTATGTACTTTTAAATCTATTACATGGCAGAATCTGAATTAAGCAATATAAGCATATTCATAACTTATTTTCACTTGAAATATGCATTTCTTGTAAAAGTTAAACTGCAGATTGCAGTTTGTTTTGTTTATAATAAATACTTATGAAACTATGACACAAATACTATGAATCACGTGGCACAAATCATAGATCAATACCGTAAAATCAGATTTTGCCCTACAAATGGAAGTAGATTTTATGGCAATGTGGTAAATAAAATATATTTTTAAGTTGGTTCAGTGTTGTAGGTATTATATTTTACTATAATACATTCCTTTTTAATTACCTATGCCGTTATCAACTTCTTTTTAAAAAGTCCTAGAAGTACTTCAATAATGAAAATAACAAATCAGAAATATTTACGTCAGGGAAATATCAATGATAATCTCTCTGTCAACTGGACATAAATCCATAATCAGTGGAGATCTACTCGAGAAGTTTGCAATTCAGGGAGCTGTTCAGCTGATCATTTACTAAAATTGAGATATGTTTGCATAAAATGGTATTAGGAAGCTACATTTATGTGAAAATTGTGTATTATGTGCAAATCCTGCCCCATATTCCTGTTTCAGGGTTAGATGAGTCTTTTCAGTGTATTGACTGCCAGGTTGACTCAGTTGTCTAAACATGTTTTCTGTTCAACCTAAAATGGGCCTGTGTATCCAAGATAGCCACACAAAGTTGGGAATACAATACAGGACCTTCCAGAAGCTTGTGCCATTCTAAAATGATAGGTAGAAGCCATGCAGAATAATATAAGGAATTTCAAAAAGTAGTTAGTGTTTAGGCAGAAAACCCAAAGGTGGCTCTGAGTAACGGGAGCTTAGACATATAGCTCATATGTTTAGATGTGTCTAGAAGTGTCTTAATCATGAACTGATTCCCTGAATAAGTGTCTATAGTTATGATCTAGTGCTACTCTTAGGAGACATTTTGATCTTCTTCCTACTCTATGGGTCTTATTTTGCAATGAACTAAGCAAAGGAAATATTATAATAATTGAAATAATTGACAAATTTTAAACATTATTATAGTAGGTTACTTGCAGCAAATCAGAATGTGGTACTCAAATGGGAAAACTGATTCAGTTTCAAAAAGGTAAGCAATGCCTGACAGCATGTTGGATATGAAAATTCTAATATCAATATGAGATGCTTCAGTGCTTCACCACTATTTCACTGCAAGACTGATGAATGCCAGGAACTAACCCAAAGACTGGATTATATTTGTGCAAACGTTGGTTCCATTTCTATAAAGGATAAAGTCAGAATTCAGGAACAAAGCACATTTGCTTAAACTACACATCTTTAGACATTTATTATAAATTCAATGCACTGCATTAAAAGTTTCTGTTTGTTGCTGTTGTTGTTATTGTTGTTGTTGTTTTGAACATTTTTTTTTTTTTTACATTTGAAGGAACTGATATTCTGGTGCCTGGTGCAAAGTGTAAAGTGTCAACCGTGTGTGTGTGTGTTTATCTACCTGTGGTGAAGAAAGCAGAGTCCGATATTTTTTCCTACCAAACACATATTTAACTATCCACCTTTATGCACTAATTTTGGGGTCACTTCAAGTGGATATATGGCTGTTCAAAAGCATAATAAATACTAAAATATTTATATAACTACTGATAATCAGAGGACCCAGCTGATGATCAAGATGTTACTCTGTAAATACAGTGTTCTGTTTGTTCTTCAGCTTTTGGCACATAATGGTTTTGATGTGCATAGTTTGCAAATCCATGTGGCCAAGACAATGCAGAAGCTGCTGTCAGATTCAATTTACTATGGACTTCTGCTCACGTTTAGAAACTACACATACAGTTAATTAATGTTCAAAAGAGTGGAATGTTGATTGCACGTATAGATTTAGATTTGGAGTACCTATGTGGAATGAAAGTATAATGCATGTTTTGTCAGGAAAAATTACTGATACAAACATGGGTGGGGCTGAGTAAAGATAGCAAACACAAGGGGAAGAAGGGAACTAATTTGAGCAGCAATAATTTTTTTAGGGTAGAAATAGCAGTTACTAATATGTACATTTGTAAGACAAATACAGTGCATGCTGTTCCTTGCTGCAGTTAAAGGTCCATTTAATTCCATACTTACTATTGTGAAGTTTTACAGAGACTAGTATTGTTCATTTAAATAGTGATTCTTGGCTTTATGTTCTTTCATATTGTGGCATGTGGGTGAATATTAGCATTTATTATAAAACCTTTCTACCGTGACATACTATCAGCAAAAAAGGATAAGGCAGTTAAATGAAGGGTACCTTCGGGCAATTAAGTATGCTGGCACAAGATCTCATACATACAAATTCTTCAAAACCTAAGAAAATCATATTCTTCATAGGTTGAACTTCCGCACACCTCTATCTCTCTTTACATATTCTCACTTACTTTCTTATAGTATATATGCATAGAGCAAAGCTATGCACAAAGAAGGAAACTCTTTTCAGAAAGAAGGAATTTAATAATAGAATTTACAAGTACAAACATTGCATAGGAAGTCTTACCGTTAGATGCAGCCCAGTCCAGTGGGTTTCAAACTGCAGGTGGATTCCAGCCCAATAGAGGTGATGTTGCTGCAGTGTTGTACTCCCAGGTCCAGTCAATGATTAGGCTGATAGGTATTAACAATAGGCAGCCGTGTGTACTCTTACCTACACTTGCACGAACATACTCAGCCATACACGCACTTGATCAGTCACACAGGTCAATACAGAGAGTAGTGTCTTCATTGGTACTAGCCATGAACGCACACTCTTACATTCTCCCGTGCTTGCTACCCCTGGATGCTACCTGATCCTTTTCTTGCCTTTGGTCTTTCCGCTAAATCTCATAAGAAGTTGTACATAGTCCACGATTTTTTTCCCCCTGCATCCCATAATAAGTCCTATATTCTTCCAGGTAATCACCCCCTCTCATTTGCACAACGTTCAGGGGAGACTGTCTTTCACTGACTCCTCTTGTTGGTTGGTTTCCTATATGGGACAATGGTCAAATCATTCTCCTCTGATAATTTTAGGAGTGGCCAATTCAGCCTGTACCATTTTCACTGATAATGTAACTTCCATCAATCCTTGTTTTTATTGTGATTAGCCTTTAATCTCATAATCTAACACTTCTTTGTGTACTTACAATGTGTATTGTCAATTTATTTGCCCTTCTTACCGACGTTGTACTGTTTTCCCATCTAAATTAGAGTCTGCATTGAAGTGATTGCCGGGAATATATTTGTGCCTGTCAGCTACAAGGTCCAAAGTTGCAAGGCTGCCACCTAACTCTTATTTGGAGGTTTGATTACTTAAATGATGTTAGGGTTTTGGCTTTACTAAGGTACTAAGAACATAAGAACTCAGTGGATATAGTTCAACTTTGGCTGTCTTCAGTTCTGTTTCTCAGTCAGTGGTATTCTCACAGAGATGAATAGATGAGAGAAGTTACAGTAAATTAAAACTCTCACTATTGAGAAGTAAACTGTTTGCCTGAAGAGCTGTTTGTTAAGGAGATATTACAAAATCACATTTCATATTATACTGATACTGATATGTCAGGTGCTAAGTGAAGAAATGTTCAGAAATAACTGATTTATGAAAATGAAATTTCCTGTGGAATCCTTTTTTCTTTGTTAAAAAAGAGAAAAATGAATTATTTTTCTACTGGCCATAGGGCGTATGTCTGAGCAGTATTCCCCAAAATATGCAGAACATGATGAATTCCAAATTAAATGGCTTTGTGTGTAGTGAACCATTTTTTTCTTTATAACTCAAGTGTGTTTTATTTTCCTCTTAAAAAAAAAAAAAAAAAAAAAAAAAAGATTGTTAGCTTTTAAGCTGTCTTCTGCAAACAATGTTTGGGAAATATCACTCGCTTTTATTTAATTCTCAGAATTTTAATAAAGCATACTGAGCATTAATATTTAAACTCACTTATAAAATTATTTTTTTCCATGTTAGTATTTGCTCAGTTTTATGACTAACTGAAGTGCAATACATTTGCATTTCAGGGCTCTGAGAAGAATTAAGGACTTTTTTCTGCCACCATAGAGCTAAATCAAGCTCATATTCAGTAGCAAAAAGGCCTAATAAGATGCCAAAGAGAGAAAAATAAATAAATAAAAATAATAAAAATAAAATACAGAGACTGCAGCCTAGCAGAGAAGTCTGAAAAGGTGTGAGAAAAGACCTTGGAATCCTCTACAAAATTACTGTTTGGCAGCATTGTATTGGGACATTCAAATTGCTGTTCCAATGACTTAAACTATTGCCATGAAAAGGCAGATTAAATAATTTCTATATTCATGTATAGCTTTTTTATTGCTTAGTGTAATCTATATCGCATTTCTTAGAGAGAGACTCATTTCCTTACAGGTACATGATGCCGTCACTTTCCCAAGATCCATATTACGATATCTATTCTCCATATGACTTCAACAGAATTACTGAAATGAGATCCTTTTACTATATGTAGTGGTTTCAGATACATGTGGGAATAAATAATTTCTTTTCTGATATTTCTGATTTTATGAGGTTGTATTTCAGAAGATGGACAAATTAAATTACCACATGACTGTTCTTTTCTTTATTCCCAGATAGTGAAGAAAATACTTTGATACTATTGCCAAAGCTAACCAGGCCATCTACCATCTCTGCGAAGATTTTGAAATGATGAATAATGTTTCAAGAATTATCAAGAATTATTAAGTCTCAGTCACAGTGTAGCAATGCATTTGTTTCTGTTAGGAATAAATATTAGGAACAAATATCCCATTTATTGTCCCAGTATTGGTCTCTTTCTAAGCACCACTATCATTGTGTTGTCTATGGAAGAATAATCAGAACAAGAGTTGCCCCAGTGTCCCTAAAAATGGGGGATTTATCATCATGGCCAGACTATATTGTGATGTTGCCATGTTAACATATTGCACTTGACTGAGAAAAATAGCCTTAATTTACTGTAATCAAGTTTGTAGAGTTACCAGCTTCTGCAGAGTAGAAGCTCTTGACAGTCATGCAACAAAACTGAATGACAAATTGATTGAAAGAATATATGTAGAGTTTATCAAGACATTCTTGCAATTATAACCAGAAGTATTTTCTTACTATAAGTTAAAAATAAACAAAACAAACAAAAATAACAAACCTATGATATTTATTTTTTTCCAGAAAACTAAAGAAGCATGCTACTGAGTTTTTGCAGAAATTTGCTTTCATTTCTGAAACAACTGGTACTTCACTTTTCTTACAGTTAAGTAACGTGCTAAACCAGTATCCTTTTAATTTAGAATGCTGTTATTTATACTGAAGTAAGGAAGCACATGTTGATAAGTAGATTGATTTCTGATTTTTATGAGTGTGTCATTATTCCTAACATTACTCTGCTCATACATTCACTGTTATATCTGCGGACCTAGGCATAATGTTCTGGAGATATTCAAGATTCAGAGCAAGTTAATTTGAGATCCTTTCCATTTCTACATTTCTTTCACTTGCATGAAACTTTTCAAGTGTCTTTTCTCCAACCGGTTCATATGGGTTACTGCAGGACTTGACATCACACATGATATTGAAGGACATTTTTTTCAGTTTTATTCCTGATTCGCCATTTCTCAAAGATGGATGTTTCTTCATTTTCCCCTCATTTTTCCCCCATTCCTTTCTCATATTACATTTTACTTTTTCTTCTTGCTATATTCCCTTTCAGGTCCTTTTTATCTCTCAAACCAGTCTGCAGAGAGACTTAAACCAGCCATTTTGCTATAAGTTACAACAAAAAGCAATTCCTGAATAACCACAACAAAAATGGAAATGTTAGTTTTCATTCATAGGAAAACTAAAATAAACGTTGTTTTTTCTTTTAAGTTGCTGCAGAGAACTCCAAGATCAAGTATTGATGTTCATGCCTCTCAGTAATTTCTTTCATTTGAACATGTAAGCATAGGGCTGGATGAGCTTGAAAATCAAGTCTAATGGAAGCAAAGCTCCCTGGCTTAAAATTTCACATATGCATAGGAAAACTGAATTAAAATCAGTAGAGAATTTCAAAGTGACAAAAGACTGGATGCTAGAAGGAAATGAATCTATCTGTTTCAAACAAAATGAGAAGTTTAAATCAATGCAAGAAGAATCAGTGGATTATATCAGTTATTTATGAGGTGGATGGAATTCATCAGTGAGAGAGATAACATCAAGGAAAGTAATGAAGTAACCAGAAAACTGGAAAATTAGACAATCATCCCACAAACATTGAAAATTAGTCATCACCATAAAGCCAGCAAAATCATGTATGGGATTAATGGCAGGCATGAACAGAAAGGTTAACAAGTCTGTATGAGACAAAAATAAATGCTTTCCTGATTTTTCCTTTCTCTGCTTCTTCTCTGCCATTGAACTGCAAATACACAGAAATACGACTCATCCAGAATACATTAGATTTAAAAGATATGACTGGATTGTTTCTGTGCCTACAGCATAGTAGATTTAACTGCACCCATATCATAGATTTGACATGTTCTCAATTCCTATTTGTCCAGAATTTCCAGATAACTTCAGCTGTTTCAGACTCTGATGAGGTATAAGAGGTCAAAAAATCATAAGTGAACAGCCGAAGTAGCCATGTAATTTCGAGCCAGGAATTTTGAGCTCATTTTTACTATATATCACTCTTGTTGGTACATGTCTTTTGCTTGTCAACCTCTCCTTCTTTAAACTTTAATAAAAATTGCTGAAAGATATGTGTTTAACTTATTGATCTGTATTTATGAGTAAGGACAGTATTTATCTGAAGAGTTAAAATATAATTTATGAACTTTTTTTTTTTTTTTTTTAATGCAATAGTCACAAAGCTTCTAAACACAATATAATGTAACCACACACTTATTTCAATCTTTTTATTGCAAAACGTTTTTAAAATCAGAGTTTTGAATAATTTTGGTGGAAACTTAATAGATTCCCAGGTTTACTTAAAACCTACATAATATCCCTGACAAGTAAATTATTAACTTACTTATAATCATTCATTTGAAGTCATCAGATTACAGTTGCTTCTTGAAAGGAGATGGAAATACAAGGAAGAAAAAAGTTGCTGAAATATTTGCATTGTTCATTAAATAAAACATTATAAAAAGTTGTATAGATTTGCTGAAATCACAAGAAATGACCAGAAATACAATATATTTTATATTAAAATTGAAGGATGTAGCCAGTGTATTAACATGTTTTTAAATATATCTAAGGTCAGCTTGAGTGCTTTTGGAACCTACATTTAACCTATATACACAGTCAGGTATACTGTTTGTAAAAAGAAACTGTGATCGCATTCAACAATGCTAATCTACAGGTAGAACAAAGTGCATTTCGGCTATCTCCATTTCTTGTATGAAATACACCCTCATAGCACAGGAAGTCTGCCCATGAACTGCATGTGTTTAAGAAACAGTCATACTTATAGTACTGTCATATGTTGTTATGAACAAGAAAAGCAAAGTAACCTAGTTTTTCATTCATTTTGATTCACCCATCAAAAGGTCAGATGGCCAAATACAGGTGGAAAAGTGATACGTCCTTCCCTGACAATCTTTCATCAGCAGGGTTGATTGACACACTCTTTGACTAGAAAAGAGCAGGCCCATCCAAATAAAATAATATTAATTAAATAAATAAACCACATTTCCATGTCTGTGATATATAGATGTAATTTGGCTTTTTTTTGGCTTCCACCAGTATGGTGGAAGGAGTCATACAAACATCAGCTCTCTACGGGTTAAACTCTTCTCTGTGCAACTCCTGTGCCTCTTTAGATGCAATGTACCCTTCTATGTGATCCCAGGGGTACATCTTGTGCAAACAGCATATGGAGATGTATATATAATGGAAGCTCTTTTTGCAAGACTTATTGATATCCAAGGAAAAGGGAGCAGAACTTCTAAGTGTTTCCAAAGATAAAGTAGAAATTTTCAGCTTTCAACTATTGCTTTAAATTTATCTCAAGTTAACTATAAACAAAGGGCATTACCATTTGAAGGTCTCTTGTGCATGGAGCCAATGATGCACACTTCTGTAATTCTATTGCAATAATCATACAAAACAATTCACAAAGTGAGACTATTGTCAAAGTTATAGGCAAACCAAGAACTGATACTTCTGTATCTAAACAGCTATTTATTTTTTTTCTTTGTCAGAAATGAATATATTTGTTAGTCTGGGATTTTTCTCAGAGTTATAAATTGATTAATAAAAAATAAATCAATAAAAAATCACAGAAATACACAGAAAAATAACATTCTCTATTATATACTTTACAATCCTTAATAAGCATCTGACTGTTTTGTGATGTTTATTAAACTAGGAATACAAAGTTCATTTTGTTTGTTTGTTTGTTTGTTTTGTTTTGTTTTGTTTTGTTTTCTGAAAGCCATTGCCAGGGGCAGAAACAGATGTATTTCAGAAGCACAACTATTGATCTATGCTATTCTTAATGACAAGTGTTTTTCCATTTGTTTGCACATACATGTAATATATGGGGTGGACATGCTTAGATTTTATTTGAAGCTTGTTTCATGTTCTTCAGCCCTTCTTTACTCTTTACCTTAATTTCTTTCTGTCAATAGGATATTTAACTACAATTCAGCTCTGCTTTGAACACTTCTCTTTTTGAATCTCTTTGCCCTCTATGTTTTGAGATGATAAAAAGTTGACTCTAAACCAGTGTAATAAAGGAGGTTGCATTATTGAACTAACTGTGAGCATCACAGAGCTGAATGAACACCATCACACTAGTGATTTAAAAGCAATTGTAACTAAGTGTTTTAGGTAGATGAATAGTATGAAAATCTACTGTTTTCTTAACTAGCCCCAGTAAGCCACCTTTTCATTTCCTTGACCAACAATTTGTTCTCATTCTTGAACATATTCATCTAGTTATGCCCTCCAAACAGATGTTGATAAATATTTACACAATGCTTCTGGTAAGGTGTGCTGCTCTGCTCTGTGTTGATGTTTGTTCACTTTGGTCTGATTTTCATGGGCTGTTTTTTTTTTTCTCTTACTATGTTCACCTTTCCTGTACCGGCAGAGGACAAGACTGCACCTTGCAGCGTATAGCTGATACCAGCACTTACCACTTGTTCAAGCAAGCACTAAGCTAGCACTGGAACTATTCACTAGGCAGTACGGTGAGAGAGGAAAGGATTGTGCCATACTGACCTCCAATATCTACCATTACTACCATTACTTATTTATGTGCTAACTGAAGGAACAATGCTAGTTAGCTCTTCTGTTGTTCACATCTGATCTTGGTTAGAAAAAGCCAATTTCACATGGGAACTAGGGAGAGTGGAAAATAATAAGAATTTATGCAGAAATGTCTCAGACATGAAGAAGTATATCTGAAATGGATTTTCCTTGTCATCAAAGACATGTTGTAGACTGTTAGCCTACCACCTCTTTCCTTCCACTTGCACAGGAAAATGATGTTTTCAGTATATGAAGAAATAGAGATTTCTTTGAGATTCAGATTAATAATTTATTTCTAATCTTATCAAATAATTAAGTTAAGAATGAATGCCTCACTTTTTAAGTTAAAATCTTTAGATTTATGGAAAGTAAAGCATAATTCAATGTTTAAGAAATATCATTAAAAGGCAATTTGGTTGGTCTTATAATCTCTTCAATCTTAAAATAGACGATTTCAGCTATTGAATAACTCTAACCAGTGGGAGAAAAAAAAAATAATAATAATAATAATTTTGATAGGTCATGGGGAAAGTTCATTGTTTCAAGACTTTATAACTTATAAAATCCTCTTTGTGTTTTGTTGTTGTTCTCATTGTTGTTTTGGCCAAATAGAAACAAGTGAAAAGCATTTTCTTAATTACTTAAAAACTGGGAAGATGCTTCATTCCTCCAAAATATTTTTCTCTGCAGACCTCATTTTGCCTCTCCTTTGCCTGTTGTTGTTTCAGAAAAGACAAATTCACTTTGGTGTAACATTATAGGATTTCAGAAACTACAGATTTCCAGCAGAATTCTGTGTCATACAAAATGTGATCTTGTTTGATAGGTCACTGGAATACTAGTTTGAGAACTAGTCCACAGATTTCAAGTGCATTCCAAAATTTTGATGATAGACTCCGAAGACTGTGAAAAGTATAGAAACATCTCTCTTCCTGTGCCTGAGCTGGCAATATTAGGGGTGTTTGAACTGCAACTGCTTTATTTAACAAACAAGCATACAAACAAAAATCGCTGGAAGAGGGTCTTCTTAAAGAGTTCTATATTCTGGGCTTGGCTACCAAGCCACATGGTTGGAAAACTCACTGAAATACTCCATTTTTTTTTCTCCTTTTCCTGTTTCATAGTTAGAAGTGCCTAAGTTAAAATAGATATATTAGATAATATATATAACTAGATAATATATATAATAGATATAGTCCTTTTCGAACATAGTGCCATGATTTTTCTTTCCTCTCAAATTTTCTAATCACTGAATTGTTATATTTTAACATATTACATGAAAAACAAATGTTCCTTCTAAAGGAGAAACCCATAAGACTACTTTCTTATTTTCTTTTCTATTCCTTCTATCACTAAAAGGGTAAACTTTTATATACATCTATTGTTTGTTTATATTGTTATTATTTGTTTGGTTTGGTTTTTCTCTTTTCTTTTTTTTTTTCTTGGTGCTTATTTATGAGAAGACAGTGGATATACACAAAGAATTACAGCTTTGAAAAAAGATTTTTTATTCATGCAGAAAGGGCCTTGTAAAAGTACAATTGCAGAAGATGACAAAGAATAAAGCTTAGTTCTAAAAAGTGCCACATCTTTTTAAAACTCTCATTTTCAAATGCTGTTGTGGGTTTTTGAATCAATATACAGTTTTTGAACTTGCTTTTTGCTGAAAGCTATTTAAAAGGTCCTCTTTTCAATACTCATCCTACAAAGGAAGATGTGTTTATTCTTAACTTGCATTGTTATATTTAAGAACAGAAGCCCAGTTTTTAAATTTGAGTGAAAGACAACCACTTGCCTTTTGGCACCTTGTATGATAGGTGCTTACAACAAACTCAGAGGATGGACTTTTTAATGTTAAAATATGAAATTGCTTGTCCTGAGACAACCAGAGAAACCTATCCTGTATCCTACTTACTGCATTAGGTGGATACTAGTAAAGCTGAATTTTTGTGAACCAAATTATTTTGTTGTTTTTTTTTTGTTGTTTTTTTTTTTAAGTGGGCCTTTAAGTGCATATGTCCTTCCTTCTTTCCTTCCTTCCTGCTGTCTTTCCTTCTGTCCTTCCTTCCCTCTCTCTCTCCCTCCCTCCCTCCCTCCCTCCCTCCCTTCCTTCCTTCCTTCCTTCCTTCTTCTTTCTCTCTTATGTCATTAGGTAAGGAAGTACAGGTAAATCAAGTGATGATGGGTGAAGGCTAGAAGACTAGTCTTCCATCCCTGTGACATCTTCCTAACTTCTCTCAAATGTTCTCATCTGATTCACCATTTTTTTTCTTAAAAGAAAACCCTTAAATGTCATTCATACTTCACTTTTGTTGCTTGCTTTCTGTATTCAAGTGGACTGATCAACTGACATAAAATTTCCATTCTTATAAGATAAACATTTGTACATAAACATTTTAACCAATGTTTTAAAGTGATGCAACTTAAAGATCAAATTCTAGAGAAAATTTATGTATCATGTTTAGTACTTATGTAAATAATTTCATAATAGCTTTAGAAATACAGCAATGTTTCACTGCCTTTCTCTGTAACAAAAACACATCATTATCAATAAGAAATCAACCAATAAAGAATGATACAAGACTATTGTCCTTTAGATTTACTATCGCAGATCAAGCACAATAGTTGACCGATGTGCCCCATCAAAATATACAGTTAACCAATTGTAGTGGGGTTATGTGGCAAGGTTTTGGTAGGGGTGGACTGCAGGGGTGGCTTTTGTGAGAAGAATCCAGAAGCTGTCCCATGTTAGATAAGAGCCAGTTTCAGACAGCTCCTAAGGGACCTGTCACAGGCCAGAGCCAAGCCAATAAGCAATGTTTTTTGCACCTATGTGAGAGTATATTTATGAAAGGGAAAAAAAAACAAACAAACAAACAAACAAAAAAAAACAACTGCTGCACCTGTGTAGTGGGTTTACGTGGCAAGGTTTTGGTAGCAGGGGGCTATAGGGGTGGTTTCTGTGAGAAAGATCTAGAAGCTGCCCCATGTTTGGGAAGGGCCCCATTGTTTTCCAGATCTGAGCCAATAAGCGATGTTGTTTGCGCCTCTGTGAGAGCATATTTAAGACAGGGAAAAAAAACGCTGCACCAGACAGCAGCAGGGCGTGAGAGAACAGCCTTGCACGTGCCAAGGTCAGTGTAGAGGGAGGGGGAGAGGTGCTCCAGGCGCCGGAGCAGAAGTCCCCTGCAGCCTGTGGTGAGGACCATGGTGAAGCAGGATGTCCCCCTGCAGCCCATGGAGTACCACGGTGGAGCAGGGTTCCATGCTGCAGCCCGTGGAGGAGACCACGGTGGAGCAGGTGGCCCTGCACCGACGGAGGCTGCCGCCTGTGGAAGACCCCTGCCGGAGCAGATTCCGGGCCGGACCTGTAGCCCATGGAGAGGAGACCACGCAGGACCAGGTGACCTGGCAGGAGCTGCTGCCCGTAGGGGAGCCAGGTTGGAGCAGTTTTCTCCTGAGGGATGGACCCTGTGGTACGGACCCATATCTGGAGCAGTTCTGAAAGAGCTGCTGCCTGTGGGAAGCCCACTCCGGATCAGTTCATCAAGGACTGCATCCCGTGGGTGGGACCCCACAGCACAGGGGACAAGAGTGACCGAGAAGGAGCGGCAGAGAAGAAGCGCTGTAGACTGACCATAACCCCCATTCCCCCGTTCCCCTGCGCCGCTCGGGGGGAGGAGGTGGAAGAGGGTGGATGGGGGGAAGGTGCTTTTGTTTTTTTTTTCCCTTTGTTTTCTCACTTCTCTCGCTTGTTAGTTGTAGGCAATAAATCTTACTATCTCCTTATGCTGAGTCTGTTTTGCCCGTTACAATAATTATTGCGTGATTTTCTCGTCCTTATCTCAATCCTTGAGCCCTTTTCACATATTTTCTCCCCATTCCTCTTTGAGGAGGGGGAGTGAGAGAGCGGCTGTGGTGGAGCTCGGCTGCCCACTCGAGTGGAACCACGACAACCTGGGAAAGTGAGGAGCAAGAAAATGCCTGGCAAACCTGTGGGAAGCCCATGCAGGATCAGTTTGAGAAGGACGGTATCCCATGAGAGGGATCCCATATTGGAGCAGGGGAAGAGAGTGACCATGAAGGAGCAGCGGAGATGAATTGCTATAAACAGACCACAACCCTCATTCCCTGTTCCCCTGTGCTGCTTGAGGAGAGGAGACGGAAGACGGTGGATGTTAAGAAGTTGTGTTTTTTTTTTTTTTTTTTTATTTCTTGTTTCTCACTTCTCTAGCTTGTTAGTAGATAAATTTCTCTAATCTCCCTACACTGAGTCTGTTTTGCCTGTCACAATATCTGTCTCGGTTATTATTTCAGCCCTTGAGCCCTTTTCATTGTATTTTTTCTTTCTTTTCCTTTTAGGAGAGGGAGGGAGAGAGCAGTTGTGGTGGAGATCAGCTGCCCACCTGAGTAAAAACACCACACCAATGTTGCCTGTCATTTTTCAGAGACTTTAAGGTCAGCAGGGCAACCTAATCCTGGTACAGCTCCATAGCATTTTACTAGTAAATGATGGGAGGGACAGACTTTGAGACTGAAAGATCCTTAGGAGGAGTCTGAAGCTTTGGACAAACAAGAACCATCCTCTTTTACAAGGTCTTCAGAAGTGAACAGATGGTCTGTTCTTGGATGTGCCTAGCTTGGGGAGTGCTATGAAAATAGCATGTACTCTAAATGAGTTGCTAGTTAACAGGGATGTAAACAGAAAAATCAGTAGGAAGATAAGGTGTTGGTAAAATACTGTATTTCACTGATATTGTTCCTTACAGCACAATTGTACGACTAGATTTATTTACTGTGTTGCTTTTTTATGTTTAGCAACACTTCATTCTACCACATCAGTAAGTTTGTACTGCCATTATGCTATCAAGCAACATATTAGTGTTCTACAGAAGCACTTAAAGAGCAGCACTTCCACAAGATGTACTGATTGCTGGTGATGAGTTTTATAAAACAGCCTTAGAAGCTTCTGTGATAACATTTGTCTTTGCACCTTGAGTATAAGACTACAGAGATTTGATGCACTGTGTCTTCTTATGTCTGCTTCTGTCAACATGTGGCTTTGTGTGGCTCATAGTGATGTGATGCGAGCTGTAATGCATCAAAGGATTACATGACTTAAAGTTTTAATGATTTAAAGTTTCTTCTGCATCCTGAACAATGACAGAAACTTTTGCTACATGGCTAATGTTATGTAATGCTACATATATAAAAGAGAATCATTTGTAGTAGAATTGCAGAGTGCAGTTATGGGCATGACGAAGCGGAAGCAGGGAAAAGGGGAGAAATCTGTGCTCCTTCTTTGGAGCTCCTTCTACAACAATTTAAAATGAAAACATAATTAAAAAATTCAGAAAATCATAGTACATGAGAGAGATAATACTTCTAAAAGACCCTTTTTGAGAATTTATCAATTAAAAAGAAAATAAAGATTACAAACACATATGCTGGAGTTTTAGCTGTGAAATCTACAAGCTTGCAAACTGGTTTCAATGGAAAGCAGATATTTGTGGGTAAGAAAAATAATTATGTGAGAGAGAGACACAGAAAGAGAGGAGAGGAGAGGGAGAGGAGAGGAGAGGAGAGGAGAGGAGAGGAGAGGAGGAGAGGAGAGGAGAGGAGAGGAGAGGAGAGGAGAGGAGAGGAGAGGAGAGGAGAGGAGAGGAGAGGAGAGGAGAGGAGAGGAGAGGAGAGGAGAGGAGAGGAGAGGAGAGGAGAGGAGAGGGAGAGGAGAGAGAGGAGAGAGGGAGGAGAGGGAGGGGAGGGAGGAGGGGAGGGGAGGGGAGGGGAGGGGAGGGGAGGGGAGGGGAGGGGAGGGGAGGGGAGGGGAGGGGAGGGGAGGGGAGGGGAGGGGAGGGGAGGGGAGGGGAGGGGAGGGGAGGGGAGGGGAGGGGAGGGGAGGGGAGGGGAGGGGAGGGGAGGGGAGGGGAGGGGAGGGGAGGGGAGGGGAGGGGAGGGGAGGGGAGGGGAGGGGAGGGGAGGGGAGGGGAGGGGAGGGGAGGGGAGGGGAGGGGAGGGGAGGGGAGGGGAGGGGAGGAGGCTATTGAAAACGTGGCTATTGAAAAGGACACATGGTAGGAAATGAAAGCAGAACACCCAGCAAAGTACTTGTGATTTGGTCCTCAGAGAAGACATAGGAACAGGACTTTTAGGAAACAGAAATGAAGTGAGATGAAGTCGTATTTGAAGTAGGTTTTCTGGAGGAAACAGGCAGATCTTTTGCTTCTACTTTACAGAATACATGACCTACTATGTATTTTTATAATAAGTAGAACCAGTAGTTGATATAAATGTGTGATTTCTCCTAGCAACAAAGATCCTTCTTGGGGGAAGGCACACAATTTTGGCAGCCTTCTAGGATCACAGCTGTAAACGTATCTTATGAGACTACATTACTTCCATTTTAGATTACAGAATACAGTCAATGTGACCTTCACAGTACTGGTGATAGGATGTTAACCAGATCTCTTCCACATTTCCAACACACATAAGGAATAAGACAGCTAGAAATTCCAGCCCTGTGACATGTCAGTGTTCTGCATCTTTTGTATAACTGGCCTTATTGGTATATAAGGTGGGGGGAAAGGAAAATCAGGATCACTTGAAAGTATTACTGAAATGTGAAATATAAATAGACAGCACTGAACCCAGCTTTTAACAGTGACTTGGTTTTCTCACTGTGTTACTGATGTTGAAATCAGATGCACTTTGCAGAATCAGACATACTACATGTAACACAGTGCAATGAAAAAGAGAGTATAGCTTCCACTAAAATCAGAGAGCAGAGAATATTGTTCTCGGTGTCACTGTAATGGGTGTGGTATAAGTGTCTCAAACTAGAATATAATCAATGTGAGTATTGAAATGAAAACGGTATCTTTTCTGACACATAAAGAATATCCTGATATACTTCAGTGCCACTACTGGAGGATAAGTTCAAAAACTAATATATCTTTCTTAGATGGGTGGAATAATTTGGTTGCTCAGAAAGTATTATCATTCGTAATGGAAAAGAAATAAAGGAAAGAAGCTAGAAGTGCAACTACAGAAAAATACAGTCTTTGAGAGAGACACAACACATGGTGATACCAGAATCCTTTCTTTCCCCGGTTTTCTATATCACAAAACTTTTGTATTGTATAGGATTCCAAGAAATGGTCTGTCTTTTCTGCTGTTACAGAGAACAGGTCTGCAGAAATGCAGTAGTCACTGAGAAGATAAAAGTTATAAAACTGAGCCTACTCAGAGGAATGATTGTACATTCTGCCTTTCAAAATGAACACTAACTTTCTGAAATTTACCAAAGAATGTTTTATGGTAGGAAGGAGGTAAAAGGATACACTAAGAAGCAACAAATGAAGTTGGCTGCTGACAATTATTTATCCTATTGGGTATCAGTTGCAGGTGCAATATATATCAACTCATTTTTGTTTTGACGTGTGGGCTTACATTTTCTACAGTTTCAATTTAGTGAACAGTTTGGAGCCCAGTATGGAACTAAACCTCAGGAACTAATTATAACAACATATGGAGCTTCTTATCTTCATTATTCTTATTCTCCCACCCCTTCAGATATGAAGCATATTCACTATTTCCACTCATTATTTCAGTCTTGCAAAGGTTTTGGAGTGTCAAGTTGATGAATTAACCTTATTTTTGTTGTTGTTGTTGTTCTATTAAATGTTTCTCTAGGTCACTCTTCTTTTTCTGGGCAGCTCTCATTTCCTTACACAAGACAGAAGTTATTCTTAAAGTCTGTCACTCTAAAAACATTTTCAACCTGGCATTTTAAAAGCATGTCTTATATATGTCCAGTGTGATATTCAATACTTTTTCAATATACTTAATAAATATCAACTGGCAGGTTCACATACTTCTTTTTTATTCAGGTACGGATGAATAAATAATTCACATGAGTATCAATTATAAATGGAGAAAAATGGGAAACCATTACATGTATGTCCATGCTACAGACACACGTTTTCTTTTTGCCATTTCTTTTAATAATCTAGGACACCCGGCTAATTAAATATTTTAATTTTTTTCTTCTATAAAAAGTGTTCTTCTTCTCTAAATTGTATTCCTTTCTGACACAAACATTTTTCTGTTCCTTATTTCAGGAGGAACAATATACCAATCACCTCTGCTCAATGCCGCAAAAATTTCAAGACTAACACCAGTGTATATGAAAACAGAAGTAAACTATTGAATTCAGAAAATTCACATTCTTCGTTTCTTCTTGTATTTCTCTGTACAGTTAAAAGGGCTAGAAGTTCTTACCAAAAGGGCTTACTACTCTGGTCATTATATATATAAACAAAGACAAGACACAACATGTCATTACAGATTCAGTACTGAGATGAAGTAAATTTAAGGAGCAACAGCAGGTGTGCTTCCCACAGTATCCAGGCAAAGAGAAAAAGCACTCTATCAGGCTTTTTCTTTAGTATTTTGTATTCATTTTCACCACACGCAGTACATCATTTATGGACACCATGCGGCAGGCTCCCAGAATTAATATGAACTTTGTTTATGCTTACCATGACTTTTATTTAGGGATGTTCCCAATAATATTTTTATAAACTCTGTACAGGACATTATTCATATTTGTTACATGGACAGTTTACTAGTTACTTGGCAGATTATATGTGATTTATCAGATGAAGGCTTTGAAGCCTAGAGCACCAGTTTTTCAAATTTGTCTGAAGTGGAAGTGAACTTGAGGCTGTGATATATATTGATTTGATTATCATTTTATAAATATTTTCTTCCTTATTAGAGAAATAAGAGTATGCCCCCTCCTGCAGTGTAACTACTTGTGAGAAAGAGTTAGTGCTAGTCATCAAATAGGACACATAAATCATTATTATTGAATACAAAATTTGTGGCTTGATTTAAAAAACAAAACAAAACAAAACAAAACAAACAAACAAACAAAAAAAAAAACAAACAGGCTCCTGGATTTCTTTATCAAGCTCAGCATTTGGAGACAATGTATTTTTATGTATTTTAATTCTTCGTGTTATTATTTATCTGTGAAAATTCTGGGATTATTTTTTTTTGGGGGGGGGGAGGATTTATATTATTTTATTCATTTTATGCAGTGAGAGATTATTTATATACACTGAAGTTTTCAATGATAAAAGGGTAGTTATGAACAGGATGTATGCTGTGTGCTAGACATTATTGTTGCTGTAGTGCATACTTCAAGCTCCTTCATGTATGTGCACCCCTTTGTCTATTCTTCCTTTACTTCCACTGTCTAAAGAATATTTATGTTGGAAAATAATGATAATTAAGCTGATCAACATAATAATGATAATTAAGCTGATCAACACATATTTATACAATACCCTGTCTCACATACCTAAAAAATGTATTTTATTTTTTTTTCATTCTCTTTTTTTCTTGTCTTTCTCTCTTCTTTCATTTTGCTGCTGTCCTAGGACATCTCTCTTTCCACTGTTTTAGAACCAGTGGTCATGTTCTGCATGGGCTTTCACATACAAATGTTATCACTACCCCAACCTTTATATATATATATTCTACTAAGTCCTTCTCTCAACTTATATTTCTTTTGTGGAAAGTTTTTGTTTTATTTTTGTTTTCTTCAGAACCTTGCAATATTCCTTATTGGATGGAATGCATAAAATGCAAAGAACACTTTTTAATTCTTATATAGTCTTGTATAACACAGTAACATTAATATTATTTCACTGATTCATTAGTTATATTTTCCTTCCATAAATAAGTAAATAAAATCATTTGAATATGTGTTGCTTTCTTGCTTTGTTGCTACCTAGAATATGACTTGTGCTCAAGTCACAGGATAAGTGTAACTTAATACTTCTTATTCTCTGACTCCACTTACAGATCAGAATTTTGACTTGAACTGCAGAGCTCCCTTTTCCAAAACATTTTTTAATCTTTTGGAAATAATCAGATTTGCACGGGTCTATCTGTTACAAGGGCATCTTAGTTATATAATCTGCTGTTGCTGCTCATAAAATTCTGGTACAGCTCATTTTCTTCCATTTTTTACTTTGTTACTGGATAATAAGTAATTTTTCTAGGTCATCTCATTCTTTCTCTATCTAAATAAAAAAGGTTTTATCTATCTCACAGTGTCAGCATAGTCCTCTGAAAATTAAATCCACTTTTTATATATATATATATTAAAAACAAGCAAACAAAAACAGAAAAAAAAAAAAAAACAACTGTGAAACAAACAGTGAACAGGTATTGAAGCTTAGATGAAGGAGGCATCAATCTACTGTCTTCCATGTCCTATCCAATTTGCCTTTCTGCTGTTCTACTGGATCAAGAGGCGATCTTCTGAATGTAGTCTAATATTATCTTTCTCTCTCCTTTTTTTTTTATTTATTTTTTTTTTTTTTTTCTCCTGGAGTAGTATTGGCCTTTGTTTGGCATATTGCCACAATTATGATTTTCCAAATCATGCTTCTCAGCATGGGGTTTTCAAAAATCTGTAACTGCACAGATGAACTCTAGTAGTTTAGTAATAGTCTGTGATTAGCTGTTATTAGTTAATTTTCTACTTAAAGCTGCACAAGAGATTTTTCTCAGTTTCACTGAATACACTAATAGTACTTTTTTTTCCTGAATGCAGATAATTTTGAAATCAGTATATGCGACGTGTGTGTATGTTGTTTTATTTTTTACAGTATTTATTTGAATCATATTTCTGAAACATCACAGTGTATCATTAGTACTCTGCTGAATACAGTTGTAGTACTTAGTATAAGTGTTTCATTTAATAATTGTGAATTATAACTTTATTTGTTGGCTCTCTTCCAACACCGATGGCTCCCAGTGTGATCTATTCTAAGGATTTGCAGTATTCTAGGAAGTGGCTACAGGTTCTGCAAAGTGACATGGTTGTCACTATACATCACATGGTAATATAAAAACTTCAGAAAAAGTAAAAAGGTGTAAAATAATTGGTATGAAACCAAGTTGTCATGTCTCTCACACCTGCAAGGCATTAGCAAGACTTAGGAACACTTTGAAAGGGACAAGCTCAGATCAACAGGAGACAGTGCTCCAAGGAATTCAGGGTTTTAATTCCCAGGTTTTTGGATAAGTGATAGAAAAGGACAGATGTGCTCCTTCAACTTTAGTCATCAGAGTTCCCTGAGGGGAAAGTTGGCAAGATTCATATGTAACAGTAACTATGGCTTACACAGAAATACTGTGTTGGACTGCTGCTTGCTAAGATGAAATAAGGAAAGGACACTAATCTTTGTGGATTTGATTTATTTTATCTGTTTTTTTTTTTTTTTCTTTCTTTTTCCTTAGGATTCTAGAAAAGGCCACTCATTTCTTCAGAATGTGTTTTTTCCTCTGTCAGACTGCTGATAATAGAACAAATTCCTTTTCCTTTTTCTGTCCGAGAGCCTCAAATCTATTACCCACTGTGGGGGACACTGTGAGGGTTGGTGGCATCGTGGGTGTTGTGGGCAGAAGTCTCCTTCTGCTTCAAGCTGAGATGAGGGTCCAGCTCCTTTCTTCTTGTGGGTGGTCAAACCCCCTCTCCTGCAGGTGAGCAGCTGGATCAGCTACTACTCTTTGCCAGGACTTAGAAGGGGGCTGCTAGGCCTCAGTAGGGGCAGGTTGACACCTCTTATCTGTCTCCCTCAGAGTCTCCCAAGAGACCCTCAGGCTGCCAATTTCTTGATTTCTTGGCTGCAGCTCTTACCAAACAGCTCTGCGCAGTGTGTTTTTGTTTGTTTGTTTGTTTGTTATTTTTTGTTTGTTTGTTGTTTTGTTTTGTTTTGTTTTGTTTTTGGGGGGAAGGGGGTGATTTAAGGGTTGGATTCATCTGTCTCCCTGCCAGGAGTCCACACTGCAGCCAATCCTCACGAGGTCCTCATTAAATATATGCTACATGCGATTTCTGTATGTATCAGTACAGGCTGGAGGACAACCTGCTAGAGAGGAGCTCTGTGGAGAAGGACCTAGGGGTCCTGGTGGAGGACAGGTTGACCATGAGCCAGCAATGTGCCCTGGTGGCCAAGAAGGCCAGTGGGATCCTAGCACACATAAAAAGAAGTGTGGCCAGCAGGTCAAGGGAGGTGATCTCCCCCTTTACTTTGCCGTGGTCAGTACTCAACTGGAGTACTGTGTCCAGTTCTGGGCTCCCCAGTACAAAAAATAAAAAGACAAGGATCTTCTGGAAAGAGTCCAGTGGTGGGCAACAAAGATGATACAGGGCCTGGAATATCTTCCCTATGAGGAAAGACTGAGAGACCTGGGTCTGTTCAGCCTGGAGAACACTGAAAGGGGATCTTATCAATGTTTACAAATATCTTAAGTGTGGGAGACAGTGGGATTTGGCCAACCTCTTCTCAGTGGTTTGTAGGGACAGGGCAAGGGGCAATGGCCAAAAAACGGATCACAGGAAGTTCCACACCAACATGAGAAAGAACTTCTTCACAGTGAGGGTGACGGAGCACTGGAACAGGTTGCCTAGGGAGGTTGTGGAGTCTCCTTCTCTGGAGATATTTAAGGCCTGTCTGGACGTCTACCTGGGCAGCCTGCTCTGAGGAATCTGCTTTGGCAGGGGGGTTGGACCCGATGACCTTTCGAGGTCCCTTCCAACCCCTTCAGTTCTGTGATTCTGTGACTCTGTGATTCTGTGATTCTGTAAAAGGACCTGATCTGAACTCATAAAAAGCATAGATTTTGATGGACTTTATATATAAAAACATGCTTGTACTGAAATAAGTAATAGTTCAATTAATGTCAAAAAGAACAAAAGCTTCCTCCATAAGCTCAGACTTCAGGAGCAAAATGGACTTGTAAAATACAGTTGTGTTTTGAAATGATGCACAGAAGTTACAAGTTTTATTTTATCAGCCCTTTTGCCCTTGTTTCCTCAGGTGAGTTTATTTAGCTGTTCTAAAGAGCAATGTCAAACATTACCAATCAGGGGAGGAAGCTTTAAAAAACTGTTTTCAGAAAAATTTAGTAAAAAGGGAAGGCTTTGTGATCCATCTGATTTTGATTTAGGACATCTGTTCCTGCACAAGTTTGTAGATAATATTTAGATTTATTATTTTTTATTTTTGTATTTAAAACCATATTTGCCCAAGATGGTCTTTTTCTTTATATTTTTACATACTTTGCACATACAAAACTGAAAGAATCTTAATCTAAAAATACTGTTTAAAAATATATATATATTATTTTCCCTCAAATTATTGAAATAATATTTGGAAAATATTATAAATTGTAAGTGTGCGTTAACATTGACCAACATATCTTAACTTTTTCGATTTATTTAAAAATATATATTTGCACTTTGTCTATTTTCTTCATAGCTTTCTACTACGTTCTCTGCAAGATTTAAGTGAGAAACTAAGAAGGCAGGTCCTATTTTCATGTACACCTTTAGCAGTGGGTTTTGTTTAAATTTTGCTGTATCATCTGTATAATGCTTTTTTTTTTTTTTTTTTTTTTTTGGCAGTATAAACTTATTGTGTGTACTGCTAGATGGTATTAAATGGCCCAGCAGCATATGTTATGTTCTTGCATCTGCCTAATTTTCAACTTGAAATACCACACAGCAATGTTTGTGATAAACTATACACAACAAGGTCAAAGCAGGTGCCTGCTGGGATGAGTAATCATCTTTATTTCATCATCTCATATCAACAGGTATCATGGAGACAAAGTAATAGCTTTTATGAGAGAAGCTTCACATGTACCTCTGAAAAGTTATGAGACACAAGACAAAAGCAACTAAGAGATAATGACTGTAGATTTGCTAGAGTGCCCTGCAGTTTAATTTACATTGCATCCTGAAGGGTACTGTGTAGGAAGGCCAGATTTTTCAAAACAAATAGGCCTGAAAGTAGTATCTAATCACTAATGCTCAAACTGTGTGTTATGCTTTTAGAGTTCCCTTTTGATTAAAAAAAAACAAAAACAAAAAAAAAAAAACAGATTTTTTTTAAATGTAATTTTAACTCTCCTGTTATTCTCTGTGGCTTGTAAATAGAAAATATATGCTCCCCCCCCAACTTAATTTTCAATACATATGCAGCCCTAATTGTCACATGAAAAGTGAGGATTTTTCATGTTTTCTGTACAGAAAATATCTTACCTCTGTAGTATGGCTAATACCTAAAGAATGATCATATAAGAGACCTGACGGGAAGCTGAAGTTTGAGTAAGGGTGTATAAGTATCTTTCAGAAGAAGAAGCTATCAGAGGTGAAAAAAAATACAAAGTGAAATCTTTAAAAATAGGAAAAGATGAAAAATGTTTTAAACAAAATCTGAGTATGTATCCCAGAGCTCAAGGGTTTGGTTGCCTGCAACCCATATTCAAGACTGTGAAGGACAGCTATATGACCTTGTCTCGGGTCTAGTGAAAGAAACCATTACTGAGCAGTGCAAGTGCACAAATCAAAGTCATGCAAGACAAGGAAAATGTAAAAAAAAAAAATAAAATTTATTTAAAAAAAAATATAATAGTAATTGAAAGGGTTCCAGAAAACCTGAGAAGGTGTAACACTTGATAAGATTTGGAAGACATCTACTCAGTGAAATAAAAATTCAGCCCATTCCAAGGATCTTGGAATTTTAGTGGAAAATATATTGTGTTAGACAGGACAGCTTGTGAGAGGTGAGGCTGCCACAATGCCCCCAGGTCCAAAGAGTGTTCAGTCTGAGAATGTATTCCCTGTTGGCACATGCACACAGAGCAGACATATACACCACATATATACACATACACATGTATACATGGCAGGCCACACAGACCACAGACAGACACATAGAACATTCACACACTGAATCACACAGAATCATCTAGGTTGGAAGAGACCTCCAAGATCATCTAGTCCAACCTCTGACCTAACACTAAAAAGTCCTCCACTAAACCACATCACTAAGCTTTAAATCTAAATGTCTTTTAAAGACCTCCAGGGATGGCGACTCAACCACTTCCCTGGGCAGCCTATTCCAATGCCTAACAACCCTTTCAGTAAAGAGGTTCTTTCTAATACCCAACCTAAACCTCCCCTAGTGCAACTTTATCCCATTCCCCCTAGGCATCCTCTCTCTGGCTGAGCAGGGTGGAGATCTGTTAGTGAGGAGTGATTGATCAATCGATCTATCATCTATATATCTCTGCCTCATCTCTATCTTATCTCTATCTATCTCTATCTCTATCTCTATCTCTATCTCTATCTCTATCTCTATCTCTATCTCTATCTCTATCTCTATCTCTATCTCTATCTCTATCTCTATCTCATCTCTATCTCTATCTCTATCTCTATCTCTATCTCTATCTCTATCTCTATCTCTATCATCTCTATCTCATCTATATCTATCTATATATGTACACTGTGAATCCACCCTACACTGTGGATCTGTCCAGCAACTGGGCTCAGACACTGAGTCTATCCCGTAGCTGCCCCTGGATCCCAGTCTCCTTTGTCGATGACATGTGGACATATGAGTTCCCCAAGGCCACCGCAGTGATCCAGTTGCTGGTACAGACTATCTCACATACTGGTAGGTCTCATCCCTAGAGACCCCCATATTCTGTGGTCTCTCCAGCCAGGACTTCCGTGGTCTACCCATTAGCCACATCCTCCCATGGTCTTGCCCATAGGAAAGAGTTAGAAAGAAATGTAATAGATAAGACAGACTATACTGATCAAGTGTGGGACATGGGCAGATAAGCAACCAACCAGCAAGCCATTTACATTTAATGAATTACTTTTAAACCTTTATGCCTCTCTTTCCCCACACTTTGTCCTTCCAATATCACATAGATCCCTTCCTTTCCTCTGTGGGAGTATTGCCATGGGGGTCAACAAGCCCCATGGTTAGTGATAACATCAGACTCCTAACTACAAGGCCATGAGGAATGTAAACAAGTTAGAAGAAACAAAGAAAGGTGATTCAGGGGAATTGCTTGTTCTCCAACCATTAAGACATGGAAGTTGCAAAATGTTTGCTGTTGCAGGGCAAAGTTGTTAACCAATGAATACTTAGTGAAAAAGTACTACTGTAGAGCAAATGGTATAAGGAAACTGTCCTCAATAAAGAGTTGAAGTTATTGCCTCAATATAGAAGCAGAAGTTATTGATCCCTAAAAAGAACCCTGGTGTCCATGTGGTCATTACACCACATTCCTTCACTAAAGATCCTTCAAGAATTTCTGTGCAATCCTGAAATACTCTTCCCCTGCATTATTTAATGAATGTTATACCACTAGACAGTGGTATAACAGTGCAAAAAGTGCTTCTCCAGCACTGACTTACTTATTTCACAGATGGAGGCTGGGCTAAGAGACTCCTGGGACAGCCCCAAAAGGGGCCTGGACAGGACATCCCTCCCTTTGAGTCCTTGATTTGGGTTCCTGTCTGCCCTGGGCTTGTGGAAATGGGTCTTTGATGGGTTGATGGCTTCTGAGATAGGCCTGGCAGGAGCAGCAGCATAGTTTGTTTGGGCTTCCCCAACCCAGCCATTGTCTCTCACTGTTCCTTTGTGGGAAAGTCCCACAAAGGAACAGCAGATAAGTGTGCAGATAAGTTCCTGTCATGAAACCTAGAAATGCGTTCTTTTGGCTGGGGGATAACAGTCTTAGTAGTGGGAGAGGACTCTATGTGACATAAGACAGTCTTAGACAAGCAGTAACCCTCCAAACTTCTAGTATCCATCCTGTCCTAAAAAAAGAAGTTGATTATTTTCAAAGGAGAGTGGAACACATTTTCTTACTCAATTTTGAGGCATCTGGGAAATTATTTTAATGAAGAGAAGAAATGTTAATTGTGAGCTGCAAACTTGTTTTGAAGGACAGGTAGAAAATGATGAGAAAAATACACTTACAGTGTTTCTGGACATAAAAAAAAAAAATCATAAAGATATAAAGATAATATTCTGGCTTAGTTTCTGTGCATTATCTGTTTTAAGTAGGCTGTGTTCTTTCAAACTTTGTTTACATTTAACAAAACATTCTAGTCTTGTTACAGTAGATTGCACATGTTATGGAACTGTTTTTAAAATAGGAGCACTGCACAGGAATATTTCCAAAAAGAGCTCATAAGATGTAGCAAGAGGTACATCTTATGATATTGACATCTTATGATCTTGATGTATTACGATTTTGATGTATTATGATCTTATCATGACATCTTATGATCTTGATGTATTAAATCTTTCACATCTCGAACCTTAAGAGGTAACAAAAGTTTTTGCAAGAGGTAGCAGAATGTGACTATTTCCAGCCAGGACATTTCCATTCCTGGTCCAACACCCTGTTCAGGCAGGAACACCTAGAGGTGTTTGTCCAGGATGGTGTTCAGATGACTTTTGAAGTTCTCCAAGGAGGGAGACCTCTCTGGGAAACTTGTGCCAGTGCTCTGTCATCTGCATAGTAAAGAAGTGCTTCCTCATGTTTAAATGGAACTCCTTGTGTTCCAATTTGTGCCCATTTTCTCTTGTCCTGTCACTGTCACTGTAGACCACTGAAAAGTGCCTAGTTCTGTCTGTCCTCTTTACACCATCCATTCAGGTATTAGACATTGATAAGATCCCCTCTGAGCCTCCACTTCTCTAGGCTGAACAGTCCCAGCTCTCTCAGCGTCTCCTCATAGAAGTGCTCCATTCCCTTGATTATCTTGGTGGCCCTCTGCTGGACTTTTTTCAGTATGTCCAGGAAAATAATGTAATTATGTCACAAAAGGTATCCACGCCCACATCTAGTCTAAAAGACTTCAGGGACCTACATGTATTTACTATGCTAAATTTTCATACTTTTAAAAAATGTGATTAACCTTGGATTCTCTCTTAACCCACATGAGTTGTATAATGGGCCTCTTTAGCAATGAAATAAGAATTATGCTTTCTTAATTATTTTCTAAAGTATTGGCTAGGCAAAAATTTAGCCAGCCCAGAAAAGAGAGATGAGTTGTTAGTGAGCAGATCCTGGGAGCATTCCTTCTACCCTGGGAGGCAGAGAGGGAAAATGACAGGTCAGGTGAGGTCCCCATTCACCTATGAAAAAACTTGTTTAATTGCAGAACCCAGAGGCTTTGGCAGCAAGCCACTGCCTAGATTAGGGTCATAAAATACGACTATTGGATAACCTGTGGCTGTGGCAGCAGAAGCCAGAAGGGAATTTTTCTGGGAAGCCAGACTGAACAAGACTGAACAGGTTTTTATCAGCCTTCCTGAAATCTGAGAAAAATTGGAGCTATGTGGACACAGGCTACTCTAATTCTGGTAGGTCAAACACCTTCTAGTCTACCCTCTGGACACAAAGATTAAGTTGAAGTTGTATGGACCTTAAGCCCTGGAGATTCTGTTTATCAAGGGTAACAAATATATGGTAATTTTGTATTTTAATCATGCAATCATTTTCTTTATTGTGAGTTCATGAAAAATCAAGGAGAGTTTCCATAATTCCCAAATGAAACACATGAATCAAACCTCAAATAGCTGCAAAAAAATCCTGCTGCACTCTCCCAGCTGTGGGAAGCTCAGTGCAGATTCAGCAACCAAGAGTGACACTATGCTTATTCTTCTTTGGGCAAGTAATTAAAACACTTGGTTTTCATATATTTGCAGTCCTTGATTTATCACAGTTAACAACAGAAAATGTGTCTGAACATTTCATAATGTCTTTAACAACCAATATGTGAATAGCAAACAATAATATACAGTTACAATGTGAGTAATAATGTTTCTACATTTAAAAAATAATAATAATAAAAAAAAAAATCCTCTCCACCTGAATAACTTCCTCAGGATTATTTAAAACAACAGAATTTGTAAAGGAAAATACAGTGAATCGCTCTCTGACAAGCAGCATTTGACCAGTGACAATCTGTTGCAAGCTACATAGTTGTGTTGGGTCTGTCTGGGATGGAGTCACCTTTCCCTGCAGCAGCCCACACAGTGCTGTGCTCTACATTCGTACCTGGAACAGCACTCCAGTGTTGTGTCTATTGCTGCATAGTGCTGGCACAGCATCAGGACTCCTTCCAAGCCCCCAGGAGCCAGCAGGCTGGGAGTGGGCAAGTGATGGGGAGGGGACATCGCCAGGGCAGCTGACCTAAACCAACCAAAGGGATATTCCATAACACCTGATGTCACACTCAGCAATAAAAAGGGGGGCTCTTGTGGAGGAGGGGGCTGTTCCTCCTGAACAACCGCTATGCATTTTGAGGCCCTGCTTACCAGGACGTGGCCGAACATCATTCATTGATGGGAAGTAGAGAATAATTATTTTTCTTCTCTCTGTGCTTCCGTGCGGACTTATTGTTTCTTTTGTTTCTTTTTCTCCCCATTCCCTTTCCCTTTAATTAAATCTTTCTCATCTCAAACCTCAAGTTCTCTGCATTGTATTTCCTCCCCCTTCCTCTCTGAGGAGAGGGGGAGTGAGAGAACGGTTGTGGTGGAGCTCGGCTGCCCACCTGAGTAAAACCACCACAATAGTTTTGCACACTGAATAATCCTTCCCTCCCTTTTTGTAAAGTAATGTTATAAGCCCAAATTATTATTATTTGTTATAATAATTGTCCTTTTAAATGTCATTCATATGTGGAAAGTGTAAATTCATATGGTGAGTAATGCACCCAATGTAAGTACTGTGATGAAATAACAAGATTGGAATAATTAATGATAAACTATCTGATAACCAAATGGACAACTTATTACAGATGATGCATAAAGAATGGCAGATACAAATCTGTGTAAGGCTGTACATCTGTAACATTACAAATGCTTTGCCAAAATGTGTGCTGACTTTGGGAGTATAAAAGCTCCCTATTCATTTCCTCTGCTGTTGTAAATATGAATTAACTTTAATGGATAACATTTTCTGAGAGATAGTCAGGAACTGTTTTAATAATTTTTGTTCATAAGAGTTGCCAGATACCTACTCCTTCTACCCCATGAGAGAATCCACTTTAGCTTTACAAATGCAATTTTGCTAGACAGTACCCCTAGTAACACTGGCGGTAGACTGACAGCAGCAGTGATAAAAGGAATAGAAGTAGAGATATTATCAGCAATCATATGTCCCTCTGATACAGCTTTGATTGATAGTCCAGAAGTTCCAAGGCCTGTGGAACTATCTATCGATGCACAATGGAGGCTGGCTACATTTACCTTTATTACCTCTTGCAGTTTCAAATGCATTTTGCATACAGGATATATGAATACATATAGACAGTGTATTTTATACAGTGCTCTACATTTAGAAGCACCCCAGAGAACAATGATCCTAGCAAAATAAACACTTAAAAAAAGTATTGTTGTTCACAGCTTTAGAATATGATTGTTCACACACCATGATTGAAAGCATCAGTCAGTTATTGCTGAAAAAGTACAAAAATCAAGCAGGACATTCAAGATTTTTGCTGCTTATTTCTCTTTTCTGTCTTGTTAATAAATGCTCTTCTATTTATATTGATTTCTGGTTAGCAATTTTTTGTTCAAAATTTCTTGTTAGTTAAGTTGTATTTGGAAGATAAAAATATTTATATTAATTACAAAGGGTTCTAAATGAGAAAAATAAAAGTCAAAGATGTGACTTTTAACCTACTGAAAGGGTTTTTCTCACCCAGATCTTTTAGAAAAGCATTGACATTTGTGATTGCAGCATTTTCTTAAAGCCACACGATGGGATGGGAAAATATCTGGCTGTAGGCTCAGAATAGGACCAGGCAGGGTCACCTGAGCATTCATCTAACCTTGTGGGTTTGGCTGATTTTTCCTGTCTTGTTTTGTCTAACTAGTTGTTCTGGTGTTATTTTTTTTCTTTTCCTTACAGCCTCTTCAGACTTCTTTAATTCTATTTTACACTCTCTCTCTCTGCCTTGTTACTCTGATTATTTTCATTTTTTCCACCTATTTATTGCCTCTGAAGTAAATTACTAAAGAAAGAGGAATAAAAAGATGCTAAAATCATGTTTGTTGTCATCTTGTGGTTCCGTCTGTGTTTCAAACCCATCTCTCTTTTTCTGAACAATGAAGATTTTTCTTGGCAGTGAAGTTTGAAGATAGTAACATTCACTGCTGCGCATTTTGTACATTGCCAAGAACCATGGAGGACTGGTTTAAATTGCTCTTAAATACTGCTATAATAAGAATGATTAAAACCAATTAACATTTACATAATTCTGTCTCTGAAGAAACCAGAAATAAAATCACAGAATCACAGAATCACAGAATTTCTAGGTTGGAAGAGACCTCAAGATCATCGAGTCCAACCTCTGACCTAACGCTAACAGTCCCCACTAAACCATATCCCTAAGCTCTACATCTAAACATCTTTTAAAGACTTCCAGGGATGGTGACTCCACCACTTCCCTGGGCAGCCTGTTCCAATGTCTAACAACCCTTTCAGTAAAGAAGTTCTTCCTAACATCCAACCTAAATCTATACCTGTAAGGTTCCAGTCCTCAATTTTTTCCTCAGATTGAATATTATTATATTTTGCTTCCATTCTTATCTAGTTTGAAGAGGACTAAGAATTATTTAGGTCAGGTTTGCCAATTCCTTTAAGCAAACATTGACCCACTTACCAAAAGTAAGCAGGATAAATCCAAAAAGACCTAGCTAACTACTGACAATAGCCTTATGGCATGTGCTGTTGGAAGATGTGATTTTCAGTAGCTGCACAACTAGATGGCTTTCTAGAGTACATGTCAACTAAGGTTTGTCCTACTGCCTATGTCCTTTCAAAACCTGCGTAAACTTTACTCTGGTCATAGAAAGTAAGGGGCTTTTTTTTTTTTTTTTTTTTTTTTTTGTAATTTTGTGACAAATTCTGTTTTTATTAAAATTAATAACTACTTGAAAATTTGGATGTGGATGCAAAATTGCTTTTTTTCAGGCTGAATAAAACCTATCCTTTTGAACACAAAGACTGAAGGTTAGTTCTCAGCAACTGCTGCTTATGGCTTCATCTAAGTTGGACCTCTCCAGGGTGTTGTGGCCCCAGGCTTGGACACAGAGTTAGGAGGAGATCAGCATGTTTCAAATGGAGTTCATACAGAGAGACATAGGTGTTTGCTCTCATTCCAGATTTGTTGCCAAAAGCCATTCCTTTTCATGAAGCAACAGAAAGTTAACGTTAAATACTTCTGAAAATCTCATCCACAAAGTCTTAATCAAAATGGCTCTATAGCTGAAAAAAATGCAGTGACAGATATCTTTTACCATTCAACAATAAATAGCCTCTCTGGTGTCATAATAAAATATAAAAATAATAATAAAAATAATAATAAAAACCAACCAAACAAAGAAACCAGCTCAGTCATTTAAGGTGTTCGATATACTCTCCTGAGGCTATTTGAAAATTTACATGTAAAAAAGAATATACTGTCCAAAATATCTTCAAGGAAAATATGGATTTCCAAAACAGCCACAATATCAAGCTAAGGTTTTGGCAAAACTTCCAGTAAGACTCTCCTAGGAAGTCTACAAATTATATTTGTGATATCTGTTTTTCTCTTGTGGCCTTATTGTTTATATGTCCAATGACGCAACATTGTGGTTTACCATAAATAATAATCATAATCAACATTTTAAAATATTAATATATCAATATATTGTTATTATTATTGTTGTTGTTGTTGTTATATTATCATTAATAATATATTAATTATCTGAATAATATGTGAATAATAACTTATGTTAATAATAACTTAAAACACACGATTTTCCTAATACATGAAAACCTGGAAGCTGGTGTCCCCATTGTAAAGCAGAGCAGAAACTTGAACCTTAGGTCCTTAAGTTGCAACACTGCATAACATTTGTTCGTATCCTAAGAGATGGCAATATGTTTTCATTCTCAAGTTGAAGTCTTCCATCCTTTCATTAACTTTTTCCTACAGAAGTGTCTTTGGGGAGACTTTGGAGACATATGTTCAGAAGTGAATATAATGAACAAATTTGTATTAAAAAATAAATAAATAAAAATAAATAAATAAATAAATAAAATAAAAAAGAAAGAGAGAGAGAGAACAAAAACTGATGTAAATCTTTGATCTGACTTGCAGCACAGTCTGACATTTTTTTGTCAAACCTAATGGGGTAACAGGTAATGGCTTCCAGCTCCAAAGCTGTCTTAAGAAAACAAACTAACAAAACAAAACAAAACAAAACAAAACAAACAAACAAACAAAAAAAAACACAGAACAGGAAAAGATGTCTCTGCTCCTGTCTAAATAGATATTTGACTTCTTGCTATTTGCTGTCTTGCAGTAGAATGAAGGTTTTGATCTTATTCTTTGCATCTCTGAACTAAAACATCTGTTCCCATAAAGAGCATTTCCCAAAAAAGTGGGAGTCAAAACATTTTCCCAGTACCTGTGGTCTACATTACAGGCTAGCAGTAAAGTAGAATCTGAAGGTTAACTTGAGTAATTTGTTTTCTTTAAGAGTTGTTAAAGCTGCTTAAAAAAATAATAATAATAATAATAATTAATGTTATAAATGAAGTCTCAAGTCAATCTGAATTTTGTAATATTTATAAAAGAATATTTATACACGTCAAAGGTATAAAAGGCAAGCGCTGGGTGTGCGGGGAGTCTACGCTCCACCAACATGCACACACGAATATCAAACATCCTAAATATACAGAACATTGCTTTACTTAGTAAATCCGAGTATGCCTATACAATCAGAAAAGGTAACTAACAATCCTTTAAGTTCCATGACTTAACAGTCTCTATTTTCCATTTCTTTTCTTGATTACTAACAAGTCTCCATTTTCCATTCCTTTTGAACAATATGTCTCGCTTTAAGTTGTCAAGCAACTTGCTCTTCAGGCCTTATGTATCCCATTCTTCCCAGATCGAAGAAAAGCATATCCATCTCCTTTTCAAGGCCAATAGGCCTGGGTCAAAAGGCACGTCCAGGTCGACAGGAGATGCAATAGCAAAATAGCAAAAGCCTTCAACTGCTGTAGCGGCAGAGGGGCCCATGGCATAGCAGTCCGATCAGTAAAGGAGGCCGCAGCTCCCACTGTCTGGTAAACCACACGTTTGTGATTGTGGCCTCACATGGCTCTTTAAGGCCTCAGAGATTGCTCGCCAGGTGCTGAGCAATCCCACTGCAACCTTGTCATTTTTAGTTGCAGAGTCCCACACCTTGACCTCAGTTCGGTCCCATATTTCAGGATCATACACTGTCCGACTGTTCATAAGGAGAATAAGCTGTAAGGTTACCAGGACAGTCTTTGTTTCTAAGGACAATTCCCCATAATGCACAACTGCTTATCATTGAGGGCATTTGTGTGCGCAGGTCTGCTTCTCTCAGCTCGAGCTTCTTCCCAGCTCCAGTGCGCCCATTTCCAGTGACTTTCTCTATGAACTTCTCTGAGCGGTTTGCTGAGTTTGGCCGAACCTATCTTCATGAGGCAAAGTGCCTGTTCCCGTCCTGGTCTCCATTCTGCTAGCCTGTTCTTTTTCATTCCTTCTTTTTGCTTCTTTATTGATGACATAACATCATCACATCATGTTGCCTTTTTTTTTTTTTTTTTTTTTTTTTTTATCTTGAGGGCAGGCTCCCTTCTCTCCACAGCAGTTCTTTTCAAAACAACTTTCTTTTCAAAACAACAGCAGAAGTTATACAGTGTGAGATAGATATGTATATATAAATAAAAAAAATAATAATAATAAAAAAGGACATCTTAAAGGTATTGGAAACTGGCAACAAAGAACTGCTTTCCCAGGAGGAAGACTATTATCATAGGCTAAACAGCTGTTTAAAAGGAAAAGTTGCTTCAAACTAAGAAGAAAACAGATGCTTAACTAATTTTTAAACATTTGTCAGAGATAGGGAAAAAAAAAAAAAAAAAAAAAAAGCATGAAAATAAGTTTCCTTTAAATACTCAGAAAGTTTTATAGCCTAAATTGAAAAACAAACAAACATTTTCTAATGCAGCCCTTTTTTAAAAACCCTAGGTATACAAACGCTGTCCTTAGGCATCTATAGCAAAGCTTTCTACATCCCAAGAATCCTCATGCTGCTTCTGGTTTAGTTAACTGAGAGTTTCTGCAATTGGGGATTTCAATTATCCACAGCTGGTAATGTGCTGCTAGGGCATTAATAGCAATTTCCTTAGGTTCAGTCACAGAGGGCAAGTCCCTCTTTCGGACAAGTAAAGAAAATGATGAAATGAAAACACCTCCACAGAGCATTTTCAGTTTCTATAATACTTTCTTTATACATGATGGATGCTAACCATCTTATCCAAAGTCAAGTGATTTGTGACTGTGGTTTAAAAATTATTAGCTATTCATACAAAAAAATAAAAAATAAAAAAGGACTTTGGACAATTCTGATTGAGTTGAGACTTCATTTATAACACCTCTAAGATCCTGGACTTACCAACTAAAATGTATGTTACTTGATGGCCACAAATAAGTTTTTCTAAGTCCTGGTTTGAATGAAACAGTCATGGATATGGTTGTTACCTCTATTGAAACAGCTACATACGAACTTTGGAATCAGCATTTTGCCTATAACTGTATACTGAAGCCAGAATCTGTTTGACTAGGCTTATGATGCTACCACAGAGTAAAGCATTACAAACTAAGATAAATGTAATTTTTGACTATTTACATGGTCATATGGATTTATCTTAACAGACTATACAAGAACCTTTACAGATTCAAACAGATAAATGTTTTCGTAGAATATAAATCTGAGAAATACAAGAATTAAGTTTAGGTCCTTCAAAATCATGTTTAGAAAAGGACAAAAATTCTTTGTGTTTCTTTTTTTGATCTTTTTTAATTGTATAATTAATATTATTAATTTTTTTTAATGAAATCTATCCACTGGAAAGCACTTCTAAAAGCTGACATCTTTATCCAGATTCTGAACAAGATTCCTTTTGGCAGCTGCAGTCTTTCCAAAAAAAAAAAAAAACAAAAAAAACAAACAAACAAACAAACAAACAAAAAAAAACCTGTCCCGTTAGAATTTTATGTGCAAATATCCATTCTGGTATCAGAGCTAAAAATATTACCGGAGGTATAACCCTCTGCCAGCTTCAGGATCTTTATTTGTCTTAACAATAAAAGCATAATTCTGGAAGTAATCTTGATCACTAAATTTTGTCCAATCTTCTGTTCTTGTAAAAAATCTTATTATAGAAATGAGGCTGGAAGGAAGCTTTAGAGGTAGTGTAGTTACCTAGTCTTTCCTTATGTTGTGTGGATCACAGGATTCAGAAATATTTGTCTAGCCTGTTCTTTAAAGCTAGCAATAAGAAGTTTCCCTAAGCACCTTACACAATCTATTTTAGGTCTCAATTGTTCATACTGCCAGACAGAAATCATTCAACACTCAGCACCAATTATTGTGTTAACATTGTCCTTTAGTTAAACAGTTTTTCCCCTACTTTCCTTCTAGACCAGCTATACTAGAAGTTATAAAAAGTAATTTTATTCCCATCTAGACTTCATTTTGCTATGATAAATAACTCAATTAACTCATCTCCAGATGAGTTAATTGGATGAGTTAGATGGATTTTTGAATAGTCAAAATCCAGTTTGCAGAGGACAACAGCACAGAACAAATGAATTGTTTCACAAATATATTAGTATCATCATTGAAAAACTTTCTAGCTAAAAGTAGGAAATGATTATTTCACTCTAAGCAAAATATCTCAAAGAGATGTCTCATTTAAAAGTAATAGTAACAATACTTTTTAAATTAAAAAAAAAAAAAAAAAAGTGCAGAAAGGGGAGGTTGAGTTAAACATATACTGTTTTGAAAATGGATTATTTTTCTTCCTTCCAGATCTAAAGCAGAGAAAATTCTGGCAAAAATTTGCAATTAGATTCTTGTAAATCTGTATATATCTGCTAATAAATGCAGCAGCTTGTTTTCAAATATGATTTTCAGAATGCCTACATTATTTTCATTTAAGAGCATACTATCTTCATTGTTCTGAATAGACAAACCATTATATTTAACTACAAAACCTCTCCAAGTTTACTGCTCTCTTCAAACCTCTTCTCATTTTCTGCCTTCTTTCTCTTCCTTCCTATTTCTCCTCCCCTGAACAGGGTGTTAAAAAACTGTGACCAAGAGCTGTTGTTGAGCCAACGTAGCAGAACTAATCTGCTGGATATAGCTGAATAGAGTATTATAGAAATGGAACGTAAGAGTGGCTCACAGTAATATTAATTAGGTGGGAGAACAAGCGGGTTTTGAAGATCTGTTGTTGTTCATGCCAAAAGATGTGGGCAATTTTCTATTTCTCTGTCAAAAGTCTTGGTACTGTAGTGTGACCAGGAATAGAAAAGTGAAATATGAATGTGCCTGGGTCATATTTCTGAATTTTCTCCAGTAGAGCCAGTCTTCTAATACAACGTGGGTTGGGATTTGAGTCCATTAAAGAGAAATATTGCAAGTGTATGAAGAAACATTTTGCTGAGTGTAGAAAACAGGACAGAGCTTTCTCCAGTAGGTCAACTCTGCTTCAAAGATATGGCTGAAATTTCCCCTGGAGCCTACAATGCTGCAGAGAAATTAATTTAGCCTTTACAATTCTGTGACCACTGAGAAGCTCAGCATTTTTTTTAATGACTATGGTAGTGAGTGAAATTTGGAAATATGCAGAGGTCCTCTGAAAACCTCATGGATTCCAAAAGAGAAATGTCTCGAGTGATTTTCTTAAGCTTCTGTGAAGTCAACTGATGGCACTATAGCCTGTTCTGAGTAACTAGACACTTGTAAAGGGCTAGTCACCATTTACAGGCAGCAGTAATTTCCTCTGGCATATTTCCACTTTTTAGGTGTCTTTTATAGCTACTGATTATATATTTGCTTCCCCCAAAGAAATCATAACTGACAACCCATAAGTTAATTGCGGATGTCTTCTGGTTAATTCTCCTGTTTACAGTTTTATGCTTTAGGCTTATAGGCCTATGTTTGACATCAGAAGGAATCAGGCTGAGTACTAGTGAGATGAGAGAATACTTAGAAATTTCTTCATACTTTGATTATGTCTAGAGCCAAGGAATTCAAACAGTAAAGAGGTAGTGTAAAAATAAAGTAATTGACATTACTCATGAACTCTTGCCTATGCTCTTTTTTGAAAATCCTACTGTTATTACTATTATTGTAACAAATGAAGCCAACTTACTTTCCCATAAAGTGGAAATACCTTATGTGTTATCCTCTGTGGCGTTTCTATGCCTCATGCCAGCATTTCATTTGTTCTTTAAAAGATTTCCAGTCTGAACAGAAGCTAAAGATGTTTGAACCAGTGCAAAAACTGTTAATTATGACTTACATGGAAATGCAGAGACACACTTTTCAACTAACACTGTTTGAACCATATGAGTCCTATTATTTACTTTATGAGAATGGAAAACCTTTGACCTTGGGTATGAGGCCATGTTTGAATAATTCAGCTATGTATGCAGATATCCAGCCGAGTCAAATTTTAGAATTACTGTCCCTATTTTGAGTGGTCTGTATTTTGCTTCTGCTTCCCTCTGCTTTTTTAGCACTACAAACACTGTGTTTAGGGAGGATTTCTTTGTTCGGTATGGGGAGGTAAACTGTGAAATTAAGCCTCATCAGCACAGCAACTTAGTTTATTTAACACATTTTCCTGAGTAAAAAGTACAAAAGAACTAAAGTACTAAAAGTACTAGCTAAAAGTGCTAAAGAGCTGAGGCGAATAATTTTCCAGTAAATTGCTATCTGCATTTCATAAATGTGTCAGTCTACAAAATTTCCCATAAAACAGTCATTATTTTTTTATATTTACATAACACAGCTAATTGCAAATACTTATGTATTCCTTCTCTGCTTTGCTTAAAATATTGGCACAAAAATAGCACTAGATCTATCTTGTGGCAAAATGCCATAGTGTTGTCCAATTTCCGAGGAGCCATATGGCAATGGTACAGCCATCTGTTTATCTTGATATTCCTTTCCTGGCAAACCTTGCACCCATATGGGTTATTGGTGCCCTCATCTGTGTATATCATGAAGAGGTTCAAAATCAAAATCTATAATTTTCCCTGGTATAACTTTTAACCATTACACTGAATATAAAGATCACATTATTCTCATGTTTAGCCTCATCCATTTCTGTTTTGTGCACACCTGCCTTCTTCTGTTAGATGCAGGAACAATTTGATTTCCAGAATCTGTGAAAGCTGTCATCGCAAGCTGTCAGATTTGAGGCATCATAATCATCTCAAAGGACTGATAGCTTGTGCTTTGTGGATTTGAAACTTCATCACTAAAGAGATGAAATGATCTGTCCTTTTACATGCTGACAGGGTAGCAATTTTGTGTCAGTGTAGAGATTCACGTATTCAGACAATACGGCCACCCGAATATATGCAGAGTCCTTTCACATTTTCTGTGACAGCCATTTTCAATAATGTCTAAAATATTTGACATGCACTGTTTAGAATAATTTTAAGTAAGGGAGAGTGTAAGCTTTCAGCCTGATGTATTATCAAGCCTGAGTGAAATCGTGTTTATATCCCATTTAGCAATCTGCTCTTTAATTTCCTCTTTATGTGAAAGAGTTGTTTCAAATTGGATACAATCAGAGTACAAATCAGATATTTTAAGTGTGTGTCTGTTTCAGGTCACTTCAACATATATAAACACATTCTTTGTTTGTTTGGGAATTTCCCCCCTTTTTTAAACAGTACTAACAATTCCATTCCAGGTACCAACCAAATGCAAAGATGGAAGGAATACAAGCTATTGCATTCATGGGGGCTGTCTTGAATTATGCACACAGTGAACTGTTTTGCAGTTCTTAGGTTTTAGTTGACTAATTAAATATATTGATTTGTTGCATTCCAGAAATTTGTAATGCAGATTATTTATGAAATTCATTGGTTTATCTGGCAACTTTATTGCTTTTTGTTTAAAAGATAATGTTTTGCATATGTTATACTGGTTACAATTCACATAAACTATATTTATGAAAATTTAATTAGATTATCTCTCTCGTTTTATGATAGTTTATATATATATATATATATCAGTGTACTTCCTTGCATTTAAACTATTCTGTGGCTGGTTTTGATTTTAGTTTAATGAAGTTTAAGACAAAATTTCCCTTTGCTTCCCAAAGATTTCTAACATAACATTGTCTTTTTAAATCCTTTTATTATTATTGTTAATAGTAATAAACCAAAAAATCACACCTCCGGCTTTTCTTTTCTAGATGAATTTGATTAAGAGTCCATATAATTCATTTTACAGAGAAGCTTCTTCAGGCTTTCAGAAAAACTTTGACTACCTGAATTGCTAGCAAATCAATAATTAGCTTTGATAGTAGAAAGTCTTTTGTGCTGAAGACAAAAAGAGTGATACCTTGTTGAACTTTATGTGTTATAAAATATGGCACACTGAAGTATATGTGTTTGTACCTCCATTAGTCCTCTGTATAACCTATATCTATTGTCTACAGGCACAGTAAAAGCTAGCTGGTATTTCTAATCACCTCCTGTATTTGTTCTCACACATCTCTCTAATATGCATGTGGGATTGTATTCTTCAGAGGCAGATATTTGAATCAAATTTGGCAATAACTTGGCTGCATTTGTGTATAAAAACTTTCAGTGGAACTGAGAACAAAACATTTACAAAGCTGTTATTTCAAGGCTGTGCCAAAAATGGCAGAGTTCTAATGATTAAGGAGTTACTAAATCTTTGATCCTTCAAGAAGGCATCCTAAATTTAACCTGTGAATTTAACTGTGTTGTAGAGTTTTCTGTAACAGGTGCCAATATGCTCTACTTTTCTTTCTAAGCCTGTCTCAATACTCCTGAATAGTGTATTCCACCTACAAACATAATATCCCTGAACAATATTCAGATATTTCTCCTTTTTTTAAACTTTTTGCTAACTGAGGAAGTTTTCATTTAAAAAGCTATTTGCCAAAGATTCTATTTCAGGACATTTTGGAAATATCCTCTTGGTCCCAATTTAGTAAATATCTCTGTAGTTTCTCTCTGTAGTTTCTGTCTTAGAGGTGTTTCCACAAGTAAGAGGAAACTCAAACTCCAACTTTTCTCTCTCATTTTACCAACACATAAAAAACTTTGTCATGAAAGCAGGTGTAGGGCAGAAAGAATAAGAAAGTATTAGGATGCACTAGCTACTGATATAAAAAAATGTGGATAACAGTCTCTAGCCAAGTCTTGGTTACAGTTTCAAGAGTCTGCACCACAAATGCACTAGTCTCCACAAAAAAAAAAAAAAAAAAAAAAAAAAAAAAAAAAAAGTGGATATTGGAGGCAGTATACCTGCGACAGCATGTCGCTTCACCCAAACTAATACTACAACAAAAAATGGAGGAAATAGTATGTGTTTGAAGTTTATCTTGAGACAAAACTGTGCGGCAGGTAGAACTGAATCCATCATGGAGATACAGCACATGTTGGTTTGGAAAATAGACTTTTCAAATGTCCCAAATGTGGTGGGGACATTGTGACATTTAGGAACTTCTATTTAATTTTCCTACAGCTCCATTAGTAGCCTGTGTATCGCCTTCTGCAAACTGTATCTTGAGTTATTAAAAAAAAAAAAAGACCAGTAAGAACTAGTATGACCTAAAAGGTTAGGCAGAATTGGAATTGAGGCTTTAAAATCTCAGTTAAGTGTCTAAGATAAGTAATACTCAACTAAGTAACTTTGGAGCTAAGCACTCATCTAGGAATCCCAACCAACATTTTTTGAAACACAGAGAATCAAAGAAAATGCTGGTAGATCAGCAGTACACTTTTAATGAAATCACTGTAAGGTCAGCTTATAATTGTATTAATCAATGTCTCAGTACAGATAGAAATAATCAAATTAAATGGTCAGAGCATACAACTTACTGCAAATAAAGAAACAGGCTTAGAGAAGGCATTAGTGTTTTTTCCTCTCACTGACAGTAAGCTACTTAAATCTTCAGCTAATAAACTCATCAGGCATATCTCCAACTTCACAAGAAAACACAAACCTACCTTTTGAGTTACTATGTTTAACATATGAATACCATTGATTGGTAGTGTTGTCAGGAGAAAAAAGCTTTTAAGTGGCAGACATGTCACCTTTAAGTACATGTCACCTTTACCTTGAGCCTTCTGAAATAACTCTTGTTCCTGGACAGGTCTCACAAAAACTGTGAGAAGCACTGGCATTGCCTGAAAGCATGGCTGGGAGGCTCCTGGAATAGTACCTTGTATGTTATCTGTGGACATGTGGACATGTTTTGGTTTGGTTTGGTTTGGTTTGGTTTGGTTTGGTTTTGCTTGGCATTTACGCTGTTAACAAAAATGTTCATTTTCCTAAATGTATTCAGGCCTTGGACATAATGTTCAGTATCATCTATTTCTTAGGGCAAAAGCATAACTTATCATCTATAGAAACACTACAACTGCAGGCAACTTGAAAGAAATATTTAGCAAGTACACATTTTGGAGGACAACAAGGCTAGTGTCCTGGTCGGGGTCTGCTATAGACCGCCGAACCAGGATGAGGAGACGGATGAGGAATTCTACAGGCAGCTGACAGAGGTTGCAAAATCATCAGCTCTTGTACTCGTGGGGGACTTCAACTTCCCTGACATATCCTGGAAGCACAACACAGCCCTGAGAAAGCAGTCTAGGAGGTTTCTGGAGAGCGTGGAAGATAGCTTCCTGACGCAGCTGGTTAGTGAACCTACCAGGGGAGGTGCCCCGCTAGACCTTCTCTTCACAAACAGAGAAGGACTGGTGGAGGACGTGATCGTCGGGAGCTGTCTAGGGCAGAGTGACCACGCAATGGTGGAGTTCACTATTCTTGGCGAGGCCAGGAAGGGGACCAGTAAAACCGCTGTATTGGACTTTCGGAGGGCTGACTTTGAGCTGCTCAGGACACTGGTTGGTGGAGTCCCTTGGGAGGCGGTTCTGAAGGGCAGAGGGGTCCAGGAAGGCTGGGCGCTCTTCAAGAGGGAAGTCTTAATGGCGCAGGAACGGTCTGTTCCCACGTGCCCAAAGACGAGCTGGCGGGGAAGAAGACCGGCCTGGCTCAACAGAGAATTGTGGCTTGATCTTAGGAGGAAAAAGAGGGTTTATAAGCTTTGGAAAAGTGGGCAGGCCACTAAGGAGGACTTTAGAGAAGTAGCGAGGCTGTGCAGGGACAAAATTAGGAAGGCCAAAGCTCATCTGGAGCTCAATCTGGCTACTGCCGTTAAAGATAACAAAAAATGTTTCTATAAATACATCAACACAAAAAGGAGGACTAAGGAGAATCTCCATCCTTTACTGGATGCGGGGGGAAACTTAGTTACAAGAGATGAGGAAAAGGCGGAGGTGCTCAATGCCTTCTTTGCCTCAGTCTTTAGCGGCAATACCGGATGTTCTCTGGATACCCAGTACCCTGAGCTGGTGGAAGGGGATGGGGAGCAGGATGTGGCCCTCATTATCCATGAAGAACTGGTTGGTGACCTACTACGGCACTTAAATGTGCACAAGTCGATGGGGCCAGATGGGATCCACCCAAGGGTACTGAGGGAACTGGCAGAGGAGCTGGCCAAGCCACTGTCCATCATTTATCAACAGTCCTGGCTATCGGGGGAGGTCCCAATCGACTGGCGGCTAGCAAACGTGACGCCCATCTACAAGAAGGGCCGGAGGGCTGACCCAGGAAACTACAGGCCTGTCAGTTTGACCTCAGTGCCAGGAAAGCTCATGGAGCAGATCCTCCTGAGAGTCATCATGCAGCACTTGCAGGGCAAGCAGGCGATCAGGCCCAGTCAGCATGGCTTTATGAAAGGCAGGTCATGCCTGATGAACCTGATCTCCTTCTATGACAGAGTGACGTGCTGGGTGGATGAGGGAAAGGCTGTGGATGTGGTCTACCTTGACTTCAGCAAGGCTTTTGACACCGTCTCCCACAGCATTCTCCTCAAGAAACTGGCTGCTCTTGGCTTGGACTGGCGCACGCTTCGTTGGGTTAGAAACTGGCTGGATAGCCGGGCCCAAAGAGTCGTGGTGAATGGAGCCAAGTCCAGTTGGAGGCCAGTCACTAGTGGCGTCCCCCAGGGCTCGGTGCTGGGGCCGGTCCTCTTTAATATCTTCATCGATGATCTGGACGAGGGCATCGAGTGCACCCTCAGTAAGTTTGCAGATGACACCAAGTTAGGTGCGTGTGTCGATCTGCTTGAGGGTAGGAAAGCTCTGCAGGAGGATCTGGATAGGCTGCACCGATGGGCTGAGGTCAACTGCATGAAGTTTAACAAGGCCAAGTGCCGGGTCCTGCACCTGGGGCGCAATAACCCCAAGCAGAGCTACAGGCTGGGAGAGGAATGGTTGGAAAGCTGCCAGGCAGAGAAGGACCTGGGAGTGATGGTGGACAGTCGGCTGAATATGAGCCAGCAGTGTGCTCAGGTGGCCAAGAAGGCCAACGGCATCCTGGCTTGTATTAGGAACAGCGTGACCAGCAGGGCTAGGGAGGTGATCGTCCCCCTGTACTCAGCTCTGGTGAGGCCGCACCTCGAGTACTGTGTTCAGTTTTGGGCCCCTCGCTACAAGAAGGACATCGAGGTGCTTGAGCGGGTGCAGAGAAGGGCGACGAAGCTGGTGAGGGGCCTGGAGAACAAGTCCTACGAGGAGCGGCTGAGGGAGCTGGGCTTGTTCAGCCTGGAGAAGAGGAGGCTCAGGGGCGACCTTATCGCTCTTTTTAGGTACCTCAAGGGAGGCTGTAGCGAGGTGGGGGTTGGCCTGTTCTCCCACGTGCCTGGTGACAGGACGAGGGGGAATGGGTTTAAGTTGAGCCAGGGGAGTTTTAGGCTAGATGTTAGGAAGAATTTCTTCACTGAAAGGGTTGTGAGGCATTGGAACAGGCTGCCCAGGGAAGTGGTGGAGTCACCATCCTTGGAAGTCTTCAAAAGACGTTTAGATGTAGAGCTTAGGGATATGGTTTAGTGGAGGGCTGTTAGCGTTAGGTTGGAGGTTGGACTCGATGACCTTGAGGTCTCTTCCAACCTAGAAAATTCTGTGATTCTGTGATTCTGTGAAGACCTGAAAAATAACAATATTAATTATTTTTTATTAACATCAGATTGGGTGAAAATTGTAAAGCTTGATGTTTCATTAGAAAAAGGAAAAAGATGATACTGTTAATACTGTTTTACATAATAAATGCAGCACTTTCTGTCTCAAGAGATTCAGTGGTCTATTGCCAAAGTTCTAAGTCCTCTTTTGTGAGCTCTTGCTCTACATTCAAAAAGTTTCAAAGTTTTTTCAAAATAAGTGGGAAAAAAAAATCCTAGACTGATCAGGACTGATCAATTGAAAGTATTACTGGACAAGATAAGATCTCTAAACTTGATGTTGAAATGAAGTCCCAACTCAATCTGAATTTAGTAATATTTATAAAAGAAATATCTAAAAAAGGTATAAAAGGCAAGTAAACAGCGCTGGGTGTGCAGGGAGTCTACGCTCCACCAACATGCACACACGAATATCAAACATCCTAAATACAAAACATTGCTTTTACATGCTAAACCTGAGTATGCCTATACATACGTATAATCATGAAAGGTAACAAACAATCCTTTAAGTTCCATGACTTAACAGTCTCTATTTTCCATTTCTTTTCTTAATTACTAACAAGTCTCCAATATCCATTCCTTTTGAACAATATGTCTTGCTTTAAGTTGTCAAGCAACTCGGCCTTCGGGCCTTATGTATCCCGTTCTTCCCAGATCGAAGAAAAGCATATCCATCTCCTTTTCAAGACGAATAGGGCCTGGGTCAAAAGGCACGTCCAGGTCAACAGGGGGCGTAACAGCAAAAGCCTTCGATGGCTGTAGCAGCAGAGGGGCCCACGGCATAGCAGGCCAATCAGTAACGGAGCCCACAGCTCCCTCACTATGAACTTGAAGAGCAAGTTGCTTGACAACTTAAAGCGAGACATATTGTTCAAAAGGAATGGAAAATGGAGACTGTTAAGTCATGGAACTTAAAGGATTGTTTGTTACCTTTCATGGTTGTACGTATGTATAGGCATACTCGGGTTTATTATGTAAAGCAATGTTCTGTATATCTAGAATGTTTGATGTTTGTGTGTGCATGTTGGTGGAGTGTAGACTCCCCACACACCCAGCGCTGTTTACTTGCCTTTTATAGCTTTTATACCTTTTATAGCTTGTATACCTCTTATAAGTATAAATATTACAAAATACAGATTGAGTTGAGACTTCATTTGTAACAGTATCCAACAGATGGAATGAGGCATTCATTCATGCTGAATGTGATTTAAAATATTGCACCTTTGTGGGAAAAAAAGGGGGGAGGGGGGTGGGGGCGGGGGAGGGAAGAAAAAAAAAAAAAAAAAAAGGAAACCAACAGAATTGTAACTGAAACATGTTTGGGTGTATTTGTTGAATCAGAACTGGAAAAAAAAAAATTACAGCAGTTGGTGTTTCCATTTTTTTTTTTTTTTTTTTTTTTTTCTCCTGCTCCTTTTCACTTCTCTGCTTTGTGCCACAAAGACTCCTGTATGGCTGCACCTTCTTAGCAGGTCGTCAGCCCCTTTTTCCAGACGGAAGGAGATGTAAAGAATCTGTGGCACCTGGGAATGACAGCATGTGAGCGATAAAGACGAGATGCACACTATTTCCTGAAGGAAGGTCCATCCATTGTTATTTAATCTTTTATAGTCTTTAAAATTGCATACTCTGACACTGAGCAGCTAATAAATTGTTATGCACTTGAAGCAAAGATATAAAGCAAGCAAGCAAACAAACAAAATAAACAAAGCCCTTTAGTTTAAATGTAATTGGAAACAAATAGAATAATCTGCTGTTTTGTCCAACTCAGCAGAGCAGGAAAAAGAGAAGTAGAGGCATACCATCACTAGTACCATCACTAGTCCCTTTTTCTAGCACAAAAGAGAGGGTTACAATTTGTCAAGATATTCCTGATGTAATCCTGTTTCTGTTTCTAGCCTGGTCCAAATTATTTGAAAGGTATCTCAGAGAATTTCCACTGTAGGCATAAATAAAATATTTTCTTGTTTCTCATATGTTTGCCCATACTATGCCCAGGTAGAATACTTGAGTACATTGCAAAAGCCTGAATTGAAGAGGAAAAAGGTATTTGGATGCAAAAAAATCACACACACACTTGCACAAAATGGAAGCAGGAAAAATTACAATATTATCAATATATAACTGCCTCATACAAGTACTGTTGAACACCTTTCCAGTTTCCTTTCAAAACAAAATTCCAGTTAATTGACCTAAATATTTATGTATGTTGATTTTGGCAAGATTTCATATTTCATTTAAAACTGGACCTGTCAAAAATGTTGAAACCTACTGTTTTTGCAGGCTTAATGACTGATTTATGCCCCAAAGCACAAGAATTTCTAAATTGTATGATGGAACAATAGCAGTAGACCAAAAGTTTTTTATGGTGCAAAGGGACTTGTATGGGCCACTCATAACTTTTTGTGCTGGGAGTTGTTGCTATTTGTTTCTTTGTTTGTTAGGTTTTGTTTGTTTTTGGATAAGGTTATGTACATGTACTATGCCCAAACTAAATCATTGTCCCTATGTACATTGGAGATCATCTCTTCATTGATGTAGAAGGCTCATCTCTTCATTGATGTAGAAGGCCAGTTCCTAACTGCTTATAGCTCATTAAAACATGGCATATTTATCATATTATCCTTATTTTTACTGCACCTAATTAAAAATGTAAAATGTTATGGCAAATATACTGTTCAACCTATAATTTTATTATGTCCTGTTGTCCAGCAATTCAGTAGTTGACTGAATGCATTTTACTTATTTTTTCTAAGTTGTTAAAGTGTCTGGATTTATGAAAATTCGGGTTGATTTCTGTGTGAATTATGCATGCAATTATCTAAGACCACATTTATAAAACCTGCTGCTGTTTTGTGTTTAGAATTGGTGCAGTGAGATAGAGGAAAAAGGCTCATGCAGCAATGTCTCATGAAGATGTCATTTTCTTTGTCATTTTTTCTTATTGTAGCATAAAATGGATTTGTTAGAAAAGGAATTTTCCATTCTTGTTTCAAGATAAGATTCAGAAGATTAGTTTGGTTAAAAAAAAAAAAAAAAAAAAAAAAAAAAAAAAAACACAACTATGAGAGCTTATTCTCATTCAGTTAGAATGAAAGATATCTTAAAAATACACAGAACTGCATATTCCAAAAGATTCGTAGATAGTCCAAAATCCATAGAAATGCAATTGAATAATATATTGAAAAATGTTCCAAGTGAACACCAAAAATTGGTGGAGGGTGGTTGTTTATTTGTTTGCTTGTTTGTTTATCTTCTGTGGTTAGAAGTAAGAGAGGATGGAAAAGAATGAACTGGAAAATAAATAGCAAATATTAATGAAAGCAAATCTACATGCAATTAAAAAAGGTTCCCATTTAATTAAAATGAAAAGTTAGAGAGTTTGATAGTTAAGAGTTTCTTGGGGCTGGAAGTGTTATTATTTTTTCTTGTTAAGTAATACATTGGAAAGGTGTGTAAAATTCCAGGTAGACAGATGTCATAAAATTCTTCATCGTTATTTGGATTCTTGGCAACCATTTCAGAAAGATTAAAGGGTACCTGAGTATGGAAACAAAACTATTCCTTAGACACATCTAATTCTTCGAGGCAAGTGGGGTGGTATCAGCCATTGTTTAAGCCTTACAAGTTAGACAGTCTTCAAATGATAGGTATGTGACGCCCTTCACAAAAGGAAATGTCACATTAAATATTGAAAATAATAAGGACAAAGTTAGACAAATGAGAAAATCTGAGAAAAAATGTGAATTAGCATATAGAATTCTTGAGAATGTCATGACAACACAGAGACAGACAGGTCTGGGCTATTTCATATCATTTCATTTGCCTTATTCTTGCCACCTGCCTCTCAACTTTCAATCCAGAAGAACAGATCCTTTGTGTGGCATTTTCATGAATTCTTTGCACATTTACTAGCAGTTGAACCCATTTTCTTATTGTTAATTTTAACACATAGTAAATAAATAACTTGCATCCTAATGGTGTCCAATTCTAGCTTTCTCCCTCTGGAAGAACACAGTGTTATTGTTACAGCATCATGTTTAGGATGCTCTAGTTGAGATTCTGTCAATACTTTCATTAACTCATAGTTTCAGGGGTTTCAAAACTTACAAAAGTATTCTGTGCACAATTGCACAGGACCTGACAGCACTTAGGACCTAAGCCTGGGGCCAAAGTCAATATAGCACTCTTAAGAATGAGTGAGCTAGATAATACTATACATTTAACGGGGTTTTGTTAAGTGATATAGAAAGATCTGTTATACAAAGATGTATCTAGCACAGAATCAGTCATGGGGTCTTTGAAGATGTAACTGTATTATTGCTTCACATTACATGTTTTTCATAAATCAATGGCTACTAGATAAAAAGTAATTATTCTGACATAATCCAATTCTTTTTATGATCCAGTGCTATATGCCACACATTGTAGGCATATAACTTTTACTAATAACCAAAACAAACAAACAAACAAACAAAACCAACATAGATGCCTGTCATTTTAGTCATAGTATTTTTTTATTTCCTGAGGAATATAAGTCTTTATAAAGCAGCAGCTATCTTCTTTAACATTATAAATTGTATAATATAAGAACTGTTATAACATTACATCAGTATACTACACAGCTATGGCTCTTCCCTCCTTTAAACCTAAACAATTTTAAGAAAACCAAAGACTCTAACCAGTTTGTATCAATGAGGCTATATTAGTTAATACATTGCTAACAAAAAGACCTGCTGAAACTCACTGGTGAGTGAAGCCTTAAAAACAGATAAATAAAAGAATCTTAGCCATTATTGAGTAGTATTTATACAAGCTGGAAAACTAACAAAAGTACACCAGGTATCAGTAGATTTGTACTATTTCTTATTACAAAATAAAGTGAATCTTTAACATGGGTGCACCTTGTCTTACATGTTACTTGTTGAGGGCCAAAATTGATTATATAGGAGCAACAATGTTCCAAAGCTGTGAAATGTCTTCCAGCAGAAATGCATATCCATCTTATGAATCAGAGGGACAATCACAGTACTTGATATGCTTAGCATCTGCTTTTTCCAAACTCCTCATGTCAGTTCCATAGAGTTTGAAATCAGGCTTCATTATATCACTTTTATCCATGTTTTGTGTCACACTTTCTTAACAAGACAGACAAAGATACTAATTACACAGGAAGAAATGTAGACACTATTTTAACTGGTATTTTGAAGACAGAATGTTCTTACAAAAATCTATCCCTTAATCTCACATGCCAACCCTGCTATCCCTTTTGGATCAATCTATTGAAAGACATTATATAAAGAAAGATTTTCATACAGAATTCATGATTTTCATAAAAATTAATTGTTTTGTATATGCAAATTTTCATATTAAGTATCCACAAGGCAATATGTTTGTTTCATTACATTTCAGCAGAAGAACATTAACAAGAACTTTGCATACCACTGGCTTCTAAAATGTGTATCTGATTATTGCTATGCCTAATTTGCAATCCTAGTTCATAAGTATTTTCACTGAAGAGAAGATTACAGACTTGATAGGTCATATAAATGCTTTCACAAAGTCACAGGTACTACTGAAATCTTTTAGACATTTTTACGGACCTTATTCTCTGCTGTTTATATGTCTAGCTGTGTTCATATACACTGAGGATACCAGTTTGCTATTTTGGACTGGGCAATCATCCATAGAAATCAGAAAGGTGGAGTCTTCTCCCAGGGATTAGGAAAATCATCTCATCAAATCTTGCTCAAAAGAGTGTAAGAATTCTTGGGAGAATTTGACATTTAGAAATTAAAGTACAGCAGTTCACTGTGGAAGTAGAAAGTGACTGCAAAACAGATGTTCTTATTTAGAAAATATGTTACCAAAAGAGCTAACCACTAAATAAGTCCCTGTCAGTAAGCCTGTTGTATAATCAGAGAGAAATATTAAACTGAAAAATTCACACCCCAAAAACCTTGCTGTAATTCACTATGACAAGAAAGACTTCACTAGAAGAAAGAAAATTGACCACAATATCTATGATATAGTCCGAGATGGTATGGAAATAATATTTTGGCATACTGTCTAGTAAATATTGATGATCACAGAGCGTCTTACATGAAAGTTTTTTTCAAAGTAAATGGGTACCATCTGTCCTCTTAGTACATTAATTCAGTGCTTCAAAATACTTTGTATTTTACAGGCAAATATTTAAAGATGAACAATAACAGTTAATGCAGAACTAAGTTATTAAAACATATATATGTATATATGGACTTGGACTTGGACTTGGACTTGGACTTGGACTTGGACTTGGACTTGGGGGTCCTGGTGGATGAGAAGCTGGACGTGAGCCAGCAGTGCACACTTGCAGCCTGGAAGGCCAACTATGTCCCGGGCTGCATTAAAAAGCAGGGAGAGGGAAGTGATTGTCCCCCTGTAATCTGCTCTTGTGAGACCCCACCAGGAATGGTGGGGTTCCCCCCATGCAGGCCTAGGGCCCCCGGCACAAGAAGGATGTGGAGCTCTGGGTCCAGAGGAGGGCCACTAAGATGATCAGAGGGCACCTCTACTATGCAGAAAGCTTGAAGGAACTGGACTTGTTCAGCTTGGAGAAGAGAAGGTTCCAGGGAGACCTCATTGCGTCCTTCCAGTACTTGAAGGGAGCATATAAGCAGGAGGGGGAACGCCTGTTTACATGTGTTGGCAGTGATAGGACAAAGGGGAATGGTTTTAAACTAAGACAGGGGAGATTTAGGTTGGAAATTAGGAGAAAGTTTTTTCATTCAGAGGGTGGTGAGGCACTGGAACAGGTTGCCCAGGGAGGTTGTGGATGCCCCATCCCTGGAGGCATTCAAGGCTAGACTGGATACAGCTCTGGGCGGCCTGCTCTAGTTATTGGTTGGCAACCCTGCACAGAGCAGCGGGATTTAAACTAGATGATCTTTCAGGTCCTTTTCAACCCAGGCCACTCTATGATTCTATGGTTCTATGATTCTATGGTTCTATGATTTTAGTTACCATTGACATGAATAATATCATTTCCATTCACTTGTTAGTTTATTATTGTCTGTATCACCTTTCTTGTGTTCAAAGCTACTTGTGACTTCGGATGAAGTTCAGTACAGTACAGTAGTTTGAAATCAATGCATATTCTGGTTCATGAAGAGACAGCAGCAGCTGCTTTCCATGACTATGGCTAGACCCTTAGACAAGGTAAAAGTACTATTCTCTGCTTCATATATTTCAGTCTGTATTTCTCACATATGAAAAAAATAAAATAAAATAAAAAATATTTGCAAGATGATAATTTGTTCTGAAGGAAAAAGATCTCATTCTCTTGCTTCTATTGTTACGTTTGGTATAAATTATTTTACTAACAGAATATGGATGTTCCACTTTGCAATTGCAGTCTTTATATGAGGAGCTTTTCAATTGCCTATAAAATATTTAAATATTCATTGTGCCAAAAGGAAAATGTATGTCACCCTGTAGTCTCTGGCAAAGCTTAGTTTCTTGTTCTTGTTTCAGAATGTGTTAAGATGACTCATATATAGACAGAAAATGTCAAAATAAGGTATCCAAAGTACCTTATTCCAACATATCTGGTAGAGCAGATTGGACTCTTTCCTATGAAATGTGAATGTCCTTTAGAACAAAAATGGAAATTCTAACTGGCTTTTCTATTTGCAGGTTGAATCCATTGGGATTATGCATTAGAAAAAAAAAATAGTTTTAGAAGTCTTGATTTTTCTGTTTTCTGTGGATCTAGCTTGAAATATAATATTTAATGTAAAGTTGAAAAAATAATGTTTCTATAGATCCAGAGAAAATAAAGTCAGATTGTCATTTGTTCAGTGAAAAAAAAAAAAAAATACTGTAAATCAGAACCTTACTTTATCAATGTATTTGGCTCAGAGAATACCTAAGGAGCCATTATTTAAGTGGTTCTGTTCCTCTATTTCTGAAGCTAAAAAGGCCCACTATAAAGCACTCTAATGAGGAGCCTCATAATGAGGAGCCTCAGAAAGACACATGCTCTCTCATGCCATGCATGCATGAAACCAACAGTCCTCCCAACTGTCATTACCCATTAAAAGTAGCTTTGGCTGATCACAGACTCATAGAATGGCTTAGGTTGGAAGGGACCTCAAAGATCATCTAATTCCAACCCCGCTGCCTTGGGCAGGGATGCTCAGTGTTATAAATTAGACCACACAATTTACCGGTCTATTGAAATTATTTTATTAATCAAGTAAGCAGACACAAGCAAAACAGCGCTGGGCAGCTGGGGAGTCTCCGCTCCGCAACAGCACGCAACTTCCCTTTCCAGTGTTGCTGTTTTATAGCAGTTGAATTCCGGCTTATCAGGACTTGTTGAACTGGCTGAGGGTGCGCAGTCTATTGTTGAGAGGGGGGTCGTTGTTCCTCTGCTTCGTGTTCAGGTGGGGGAAGTGAAGCGGCAAAAAGGATGTCTTGTGGTAAGGAATTTCACAGAGTCTGGTTTCACTCAAGGATGTTTACCCAACACCCCCTCCTGGTATCTGCTTAATCCTCCTCCTTTATCAAGGCCATTAAATTGTACAACCTTATCTCCTCAGCAGATTCTCCAAGTTCCTCAAAGACAATGAACAAACCCCCACTAATTTATCACACTCAGGGCCTCAACTTACCTGGTCTTGAGCACCAGGTGCACTCAGTGCACTCTAGGAGTCTTCTGGATTGCTTACAGCCCGCTGTGTAGTTTACCCAGCCTACATCCAGGTGGTTGAAGTCTCCCATCAGGATGAGAGCAAGCAAGAACAACGCTTCTTGATGTTGAAGCAAGAAGGCTGATGTTCACACAGATATTGTTAAGCAATAGTTCACATACTTCTGGATATTTATTAAGTCATGAGGAAAATCATTGAGGTCTACCTTGTTTTGCAGAGAAATAATTAATGATTTCAGGTCATAGCACAGATAATTAAAAATAAACAAACCAAGAGCTAGCTGGCTGGTAAAAAGATTTTATGTCATGATAAATTACTATTTCCTTTCCTGTACAAAAAGATTGTTTTCAATATAATGTTAAGTAAAGTAACATAATATTGCCTACACTTACTGGAACAGGATGACACAGGATATAACCTGAATATCATGAAGTCAATTTTCCCAGTATGAAATAATCAGAGACTTGTACTAGTTTCACTCTTTACTATTTCTGTGTAAAAATGTTTGTCCACATAAAATTTTAAGCAGAATGCTTTGGGTTCAGATCAATATTTAGTGAAATCTAGCTTGTCCTCAGGTTCCCTGTGTATGTATGAGGAGATATCCTTTGGAGAGAAGGATTTTCAGGTTTCTTAGCAAACACAAAAAGAACTACTATTTTTTTTAGACATATGTGCCCCAAATATTCATAGTAGCATATTTCAAACACACAGTACTTGACAATACTCTTATGTTTAGAGGACAGAACATGCTACAAAACAACTAAGGATAGGGAGATTGTAAAAATTCAGTAAGGATTCAGTCTTGTGTCCATGATCTGTAAAACAGAGAGGCTAGGTCTGCTTGTCCCAGTGGGGGCAGATATGAAATGTGTTGAATGAAATGTGTTGAGAAGCTCACATCCATTCCCCCACATTTATTTCAGACCAGCTGCAGCAGGATGCTGTTGAAAAAATGACCATTGCTAGATGGAGAACATTCAGTGCACCCCTGGAGAATGCGTTTTAGTTAAATTTCATCTGAAAGGAAATGATCAGGGGACCAAATGAAGTAGGTATATCAGAAGACTGATTTTAAAAAACATGCAAAAATCTTGTAAGCATACCACCAATTTATTGGTCCAACTACTCTCTAACAGGTCTTTGGCATCTTGCTGTGAATCACATTCTCAAGGGAAGTTCTAATCTCTACTTTTTTGCCATGAAACATGAAGACAACCTTCTACCTACTGTTGTTACCATAGCTTATAACATTTGAACTCATCAGAGGAGAACATTTATGTATGCAATCAAGCAGACACTTAAGGCTTTGTGGTGGTAGTAGATCACAGACACACACTTAAGGCATTGTTTGTGGTGGTAATAGATCACAGACACTAAGCATAAAAAAAAAAATAAAATAAAATAAAATAAAATAAAATAAAATAAAATAAAATAAAATAAAATAAAATAAAATAAAATAAAATAAAATAAAATAAAATAAAATAAAATAAAATAAAATAAAAATCCTCGGTATTTAATTATTCCTACAGTCAGATAATACACTATGGATGGAAAGAAAGAAAGGAAATAAAGAGTTATTTTATTTGATTTTTCACAAAGATTCTGCTCCAAAAGATACAGACATATTTCTGAAAACAAACAAACAAACAAACAACAACAAAACATAAAATTATTCACATTATGAATATTCTTAGTAAGCTGAAATGTCATCAAAATGTTTATCTGAACTCATTCTGTGATAAAACATTTTCCATCTCACTACCTTTCCCACAGAAAAACAAATGTATATTCCATGCACTGAAAATGATGTTAAAAACCCATAGGTTGTCAAAATAAGGAAATTATTTTCATTATAAAGAACAGAAAAGGCAGAATCTACAGGGTTTATACTGTCAAATTCTGCTTTTGTCCACTCTGATTGTCTGTGATAAACACATACTGTGAATAGAAAGCACAATAATAGATTTCAGTAGGGACGGGAAGCTGCTTCATACCTATAATTTAGCTCATTAAAAATGTATAATTCACATACTCCTTGTAGTTGAAAGCATTTTAGACCTTTGATGTTTCTATATTGGTAGGAACATAAATGTTATTAAGACTACCTAAGGTTGTAGACTAATAGAAATTTACAGGTAGGTAGCAACGTGTTCTTTTCAGTTGAGTATAGTGTCTGAAGCTTTCTGTATAGGTAGGGCTGGGTAGTGTTATCTTCTGTTAAAGAAACAGCAAATAGTGCCTCGAAAGGGCATCAGTGTCTCAAACTTAGCTTTTGATAACATGTTTTGTTTTAGCTCTTCTCCTTCCACAGCCGAACCTGTCCATTAACACATATTTCTAGGGTAATATTAATACAAAGACATACATTTAAACATAATAGTGCTATCTGCTGTTCATTTTTTTTTTTTTGATACATGCTTCGTTTCTATTCCATTCATGCATAATATTTTCTGGGATAATTGCCTTTAAATCTCTTCTTTCCCTAAGACCCGTGGTTGTGATTATGCATTTTAATTTATCACTTCCTAAAAGGTTGCTAGAAGTATTTCCTGCATTTGTGGCTGTAGGACACGATCACTCCAATTCAATTGTGACACCAGAACACTAGGACTGGCCAGTATCAGCAAAGATGTCAAGTGCTATAGCTGGTGTTAGAAATTTCCTACTTCACCTGCGCTGAATGAAGGAAGTATCTGAGCAACATATGTTTGGTGGATCTCTGATAATTATGTGTCCCACCTGGACAATAGAATAACAGGACAACAACAACTTGTTTCATCTGACTCCTGCTATGAGGAAGGAAACAGAGGAGAGAACCTCCAGGAATAATTGTCATTCAGAACTTCATGTTATTTTTGGAGACAGTAGCAAAAAAAATATATATATATCCCTTTCCAGCATGGGATTTTATATATATATATATAGAAACATACACGTATATATACATATATTTGGCTTAATTTCCTCCAGCTTGTGATTTATGTTTTTGTTGTTGGTGTTGTTTGTTTTGTTTTGTTTGCTAGATATGAAAACAGTTCCCCTTCTATATGACAAAAATGTCAGCAAATAGTTCCACTGTTCCCCATCTTCACTCAGTTTTAGCTCAAGTTGTGCAGGTAGACACCGAGACAATACTGTGAATTTGAGTGGAGTGGGCTAGTTCTTTCTCTCCTTTCTGTCTGTTTATTATTATTATTATTATTATTATTATTATTATTATTATTATTATTATTATTATTATTGTTATTATTATTATTATTATTATTATAGTAATAATTTACTTATCTGGTTATTTATTTATTTATAACTGCATGTTAGGAAAACAGTGATTTCAGGATAGGATGAATTTACGTTCCAAGGCCAGACTGCTCAGACCATTTTAGCATAAAATGATAAAGATGGATAAAAATAGATAAAGAGTTGAGATATCCCACCTTTTCCAGTGACACTATTCAGGACCTCATTTAATAGATCCCAGACCATTTCTTTTACCGTCACTTTCCAAAACCTCAGTGACTCCACCTATTCTTCACATCTTTCTTTTACCTGTTCTTTCTATGTCTGAGTTTTGTCTGCAAAAGGGTAGCAAAACTCAATATCACTGATTATATTTTGAAGTATGATACTCTGCTTAGGCACAGAGTTTGTTGTTTGTTTTTTTCATTAGTTCATCTAAATATGCAGAAAGTAGAACAAATATCACTGCTTTAAATGTGACAGATAATTTATCATTGTTAAAGCAGCAGCTCCAGTGACCACATGAAAGTTATCTTAGAACTGTCAGTTTTCCATAAAGCTCAATTTGAAGACAGAGAAAGTCTGTGTTATAAAATAACACAATTATCTGTATTGAGGAATAGTTCCATTCATGCTTTTAAAAGAATGTGAAGAAGAGAGATGGACACATATTTTTCAAAGAACTCTTGTTCCAGAAACAGATACAAATACATATCAAAAAATAACTAAAAATTAAAAAGAATAAGCAAGCTTGAGAATATGAATTATTTTAAGCAGTGTGTAAGAAACTTTCTTAGAGATATGCATCATCATATTAATATAGAATTTATTGTAGCATGTAGTTTACAACAAAATAGGTCTTATCCATCCTTGAGGGATGGATAGGATCATCATCCTTTAGTCTGATGATGCTATATCAGCAAGGACCAACTCAGTTTCACTTTGGCTAGGGTCCATTAACCATGTCCCACTTGGCTTCCCCTTTGGCTTCTGCTTCTGTTTCCAAACTTCACTTCCAAGGTAGGACATTATTAGTACTCTTTCTTGGACTATATCAAAATGCATTTCAAATTAATTCAATGAATAATCAAAATGAGTTTAAAGAAATCTAGCTGAAACTGAGCTTTCTCTGTAAGCCTTTCTGCCATCATCCTTGCAAGCTTTGTGACTAACAGCTGACTATTTTCTGAAGCTACAGTTGATGACTTCACTTTTATTTGAATTCTTATCTCTTTGTAGCAACAATGTTCTGCATATTGATACTAAGGTTGTTTTAGGGGTGAGTTTGATAAAAAATGTAGTGCATCAGATAGATAGCACTATATGTGCACTGGGGAAAAAAAATTGATTTTTCTTATGGTCATGGTCAACTGAAATGATGAATTAAGTTTGGATTTGTTAAGTACAGCTGTTTTAAGGAGGAACACGACATCAAAACATAGAAGCCAATTAGCAGTATTAGAACTGTAAGACATGAACAGAATGGACAAAAAGAAATCGACAAGATTTTAAAAAAATGGAAGAGGAAAGAAAAAATATTATTTTGAGAAGAAATGTCTGCATGCAATTGAATTAAAACAAGTGGAGAGAGAGAGAGAGAGAGAGAAAGATTTGGTATTTTGCATTGTTTCCTGGAGACATCATTAGATAGTTATTTTCTAGAATAACTTAGGCACTTTGATGAATAATGTTAGATGATGTGAATAGATCAGCTATTCCCACCTTTGTGATTTTCCATTATCTTTATCCTGAGTATCTGGAAAATATCTAATAAGAGTTAATGTTTAGCCCCTGATATTTTTTTAGTACTCTGCGGTAACCAGATGAAATGATAGGAGTGCAGTTTAATTCATAGTGCTCTGTTGCTTGTTGGTTCAAAACAGGATGAACCTTTATGCACAGGAAATTGTATACCACTGCAGCTTTTCTAAAAGCTGACTGGTGATGTGTTACCTATTGGCAAATATATAGCATGATTTGTTAGACATACATTTTCCAATATTCCTATGCTGGTTCCATCAACAGTATAATTATTGCAAAATCAATACCATATTGAAAAAATATATTGTTGAAAACTCCTTAGGCAGCTGGCTTTTGGTGGTCTTTAATAAGTGAGAATGACTGGCAATTTTAAACCTTGCATATCAGATGCACAAGTATATATCAATTAAAAGGCTAAAGATGCTGAACAAGCCAATGTGTTTGACACTATTGGAGATCTACACTCAGCTGTGCTGATGTTTTCTTTAATAGACACCTGATCAAGGAGTTAATAAACATATTTTGTAGTTCACAAAGTAGGTGCAGAACAAGGTAAATTAATAAAATGGTAGTGTGTGAAACCTCCTTGGAGCCCTCATCTAGCACTTGTTTACATGGAAAGGTAACTCCCAAAATTAAGTAATCTACTTGCAAATGGACACGTACATAAAATCTCACATACATCAAAGAGCTTGACAGTTCCAGGTGTCATTTACAAGGGAGGTCTGTGATCTGAATCCCATAATAATGGAAGCAACCTGAGAAATATGAGATTAAAGTGGAGACAAACATCAACAAAAACATCAAGATTAATTGTATGTTTACAGGAAAAAAAATGATAGTTGAAGAATCTGCAATTTGCTAAGTTTGTAGTAAAAAGAATCTTCCCCTTTTCAGTGCTCTAAAATTATGTCTGGTGTTTAAAAGAAAAATCTCAAAATAAGAGTAATTCAGCAAGCATAGAGTTCCAAATTTCTTTGTAATCCTGTGACAAAACTTTTGCCATGCAGATATATTTTCCCTTCCTCCTAATATATTAAGGTTAAAAATGATTGAAAATATATTTTGAAGTTCCCCAATCCTCTTTTGCATGCATATCATTGTTTGAATGCATTTTAATAAGGTAGTGTCCAGAAATAACAGTGACATTATATGAAATGGGTGTCTGGCAGGCAGTGAGAGCCTATGGAGAGTCTATGGAAATGCCAGTTACACAGTCTTTATTGGGACAATAGAATCCTGAGTATCTGGGTTTTTCTACTACTTCCCAGATTACTGCTTTCTTTTTGAACATTTCATTTTTTATAAAATATTTCTAATCACAATTACTTGTGTGTGTGTGTGTGTGTATGTGTCTCCAACACAGGCATTTACCCTACTTAAATATTCAAGCTGTGCCCACTATGTAGGTTACTCAAATTATGGAATTTTCATCTTTAGAGAAGAAGAGAATGTTCATGCAGGCTTATGTGTTCTCCACACAAATATTTGTGTAATGTACTTCGTGTGGCAACATATGATTGGTGAAGATAAAACATTTTATTCCGTCACAAGAGCACTTCTAGTAATGGAAATGAATGACAATTCTGTTTCTGTGCAGGTTGGGGCAGGAGGGAGGCGAGGTGGATGAGATGCATTAAGTGCTCTGTGCAAATTCCCAAAAGCTTATGAATATGCAGAGGTATCAGTGAGAATGTGTGACTATGGGAACATTTTCAGATGATAATTCTAGAGTTTTCTCAACAATCTGTATGTAGTTTGCCATCTGCAAAGCCTCTTAAAGGAGTATGAATATGGAGTAAGTGAAAAATGTAACCAAGGCCTATTTACAAAATGAATTGGCAGATTTCGTTTTGTTTGCTCTGGAGAACTACTTCAAATATATTCATTCAAAATTTTATTTAATTTATGTTAATAAAATAAGACAGATCAGTAATAAGGAAGGAAAAAAAAAACATGGTAAAGCACTAATACGTGAGATTTGAAAGCTTCACGTTATCTTCACATTAATTTTGATCATACTATATGCCCACCCTTGGTAACTAGGAATCCAAAGTTAGAGTAATTGGTTAGTAGTTGCACAAAAAACAGATTTCATTTGCCAGAACTGCTGTACCAAATTTGATATGTTTTCAAACCCTTTCCATTTGACTGGCAATATAAGCAAAACACAAAGTCGATTATTAGATCCTTTCTCTACCATTCAAATGTCCTAAAGCTCTTGTGAATTGCCTTCTTTTATCCCTGGTGCCATTTCCCCTTCTGGTGCATGAGAGTAAATTTAAATACTTAAATCCCTGTTGTTAATTACATTTCTACTGAGAACCCAGTTACAACACTTTTGTATGGAATGCCTTTTCAGATGTAATCTGAAGAGCCTGCCCTCAACTACAACATTTTAGTAATCCCTGTTTACGTATTCCAAGGGATACCCACACCTGCAGGAAACAGAGATGACTGACAGAAACAGGAGAAATATTGCAGCTGTAGGGGAAGGAGCAAAGGCAAGGCTATGCCAACTGCTCTTTTCTTTCTCCATGCAGGACTCAGAGACTAAGCAATGCTGTAAAAGACATACATTAACCTCTGAAAGGAATTATGTTGATTACTTCCTATGTGTGTTGTCTTCCCAAGAATCTCAAAGCCTGCTTTTGAGCATCCACCATGTTGTTCCGTAGGTATTTGTCGTGGTTTAACCCTGCCGGCAGCTAAACACCACGCAGCCATTCGCTCCCCCTCCCCCTCCCTCTCTGGGACGGGGGAGAGAAATGGAAAGTGAAGCCCGTGAGTTGAGATAAAGACAGTTTAATAAGACAGGAAAATAATAATAACAATAATAATAATAATAACAATAATAACAATAACAATAATAATAATAATAATAATAATACAATGGTGATAATAGTACTACTACTAATAATATGTACAAACAAGTGATGCACAATGCAATTGCTCACCACCCGCTGACCAATGCCCAGCCTAACCCTGAGCAGTCCGGCCCCCTCCCCCGGCTAGCCACCCCTATATATTGTTTAGCATGACGTCAGACGGTATGGAATACCCCTTTGGCTAGTTTGGGTCACCTGTCCTGGGTCCAGCCCCTCCCAGCTCTTACTGCACCCCCAGCCTGCCTGTTGGCAGGACAGAGCAAAAGGCTGAGATGTCCTTGGCTTGGTATAAGCACTGCTCTGCAACAATTAAAACATCGGGGTGTTATCAGCACTCTTCTCATCCCAAGCCAAAACAAAGCATTCCACCAGCTACTAGGAAGAAAATTCTGTTCTAACTGAAACCAGGACAGTATTAATAATAATAAATAAAATTAAAAGTAAATGGGATGCCTGAGGTCAGAGGCCTCTATGAATGTATACAAGCCATTTTTGTCTTCAGGGAAACAAACAAACAAACAAAAGGAGTGAATAGGGATTTCAAATCAACAGAAAACATTTGCAGATTTTCAGATGTATATATGGTACATATGTACAATATGCTCATGATGCTTATTATTTGCAATGTAATATTAAATAGCGATAATTTCATAATATTAGAAAAGCAAAAGAAAGTATCTCTGAAATAGATATACTTTTATCTTGATACTATATTGAATGTTATCTGAATAAGGTGCCAGGGTGCTAAAATGCAGCCACGAAGTCAATAGATTTTATTTACATGCTTTGATCCATCTCTAGTATTGCTTGATGTTTGGTTAGAAAGCCTTTATAAGCCATAAGTATTATTTCTCTGGGGCTGTGGCTTTCCTTTATTCCTCTTAGTTCCCAGATATTACTGTGAAATACATAGAATTGTCACATAGAGAAGTATTAAGAATGCCTTGTATCTATATCTCACTTTGAAGATATTCTAGTGTTTCTTGGACTTTGATCCAACAGTTCTCCTCACAAGCAAACACTACAAATTTATTTTATGACAGTATTTTGAAATAACTTATTTCAGACTAACTGTTCAACATTAGAAATGTTGAAGGCTCACTGAGCGTGAGCTATATAAGAAAAAAATATCTTCTAACAATGATTCATTGGGATTTTCTTTCAAGAAGTCCTTGAAAAAAAAAAAAAAAAAAAAAAGTGGTTTTGGTTTGTGTTCCTTCATTTTTGTCAGATAAAATACAAAATAAATGTGTCGTGTAGTTCTGAAATTAATTCAGAATTCTTATTTTTTCCAAAGTAAAGTGCAAGCAAGGTCCACCTTTTTAAGCAGTTGGAAATCAAGCTGTAATGACTGACTGTATCTTAAATAACTTGTTTTGTGCTCAGAATAGTAAACATACCTTGAAGATAAAAGGAAGGGGAATTAGGCTGTCTCAGATGTAATGTAACTTGGGCAGTCTATGGTGACATCCTCATCCCTTATGAAGCTGGGAGGATGATATCCTGCTCGTTGTAAGGGCGCAAATCCAGGTTTCTTTCTACAGGAAATCAGGGTGTGTGTCCAGTGCTGTCTATCACTGTTTGCAAGAGACAATCATATAACTGCTTTGTCAATGGTGTTGTGTTAATATTTTTATTTTGTATATGACCCCACTAAGCCTCTCCAGAAAGATTTTATTTCCCTTTGGGAATGGAAGCAGAATGCTCTTTTTTTTTCCTTTGGGGTAAGATGTGGACCTGGCAATTATGACTACTATGAATTCTGTATTTACTGACAAGGAAAGAAATGGAGCAAGGATGATGTGTACCTGTTTATCATGTAATTCTAGAGTCCAGAGGCAGCCACACCTTGTTGAGAAACACTCCGAGTCCCACAGTGACACATATCCTACAGGCTGGATGTCTACTTAAGCCAGACATTTTTCACAGTTCATCATTCTTTATACAGTTCTTTGAACTTTAGCCTCAGGTCAGTGCTAAAAATTGGCAGGGAGGCTGTTGGACTCTATATCCAAAAAACAACAAGCAATAATAGTGTGCTAGTATGTTTATTGCATTACCACAGATTTTTCATTTGTTTTAGACACAAATTTGGCATACATATAAACTGAATATTCAATTGCCATTAAAATAACAGTAAAGTACTGCTCAGGTTGAAATATGCACACCAAACTAGGCAACTTTTAAATCCTCTTTGAACACTGTCACTGGTCAAACAAGCATTAGACAGTTGAAATGACAGTTTTATGGAATTCCACATAACTGCCAGGAATCCCTTTGCGTAAGATAGATGAATTATTTCTTTAGTGGTAAGGCTAGAGTTTTCTGAACAGCGAGTGTGTCAAATTTGAATCTCAAGTGCACAGCAGAAAATATGGATAGAACTAGAAAAAGATAGGTGTTTCTGACTAACACAATTTATTTATTCTTCTCCATTCCCTTCCCTTCCCTTCCCTTCCCTTCCCTTCCCTTCCCTTCCCTTCCCTTCCCTTCCCTTCCCTTCCCTTCCCTTCCCTTCCCTTCCCTTCCCTTCCCTTCCCTTCCCTTCCCTTCCCTTCCCTTCCCTTCCCTTCCCTTCAACCCAAAAGGCAGTTTTAACTTTTTAACTACTTTATTTTAACTTTTAAATTTTTAAATCATATACTTTTAAATTTGTATTCTTTCCCTACGAAAGTTTTGTGTTATCTTCTACTTGTGGTAAAAGATTTGTATTTTCAAGATTCTTGTTTGTTCTCAGGTATTTTGGCAAGTGTTTTCTTGAACTGACACCTACAGAAACACTTGCAAGCCATGAAGAGCTAAATTTGCCTCAGAAGCAATAAAAGATGTCCTACTGCTAAGGAAAGCAGTGGATTGAACAGTCATATAAAGAACATAGTAACCTTTGTAGGACTTCAGATCACAGAATTACATAATTGTTGAGGTTGGAAGGGACCTCTTGAGATTATCTAGATGTTGATAAGATGCTTCTGAGCCTTCTCTTCTTCAGACTGAACAGTCCCAGCTCTCTCAGTCTCTCTTTATACAAAAGAGGCTCCAGTGCCTTAAACATCTTAGTAGTCCTTCTCTGGAATTGGTTCAGTAAGAACTTTCTTGTACTGGGAAGCCCAGAAGTGGACACAGCACTCTAGATACTGCCTCCCTTATACTGAGTAGAGAAGAATGATCGCCTCCCTTGACTTGCTGGCAACACCCTTCTTAACAGCCAAGGATGTCTTGGGCCTTTTATTCCTCAAGGAAACATTGCTGATTCATAGCTTGTTGCCCACCAAGACTCCAAGGTCCTTCTTGGAAAACTGCTTTCCAGCTAGGTGGTCTCCAGCATGTACTAGTGCCTAAGGTTGTGCCTCCACAGATGCAGGATTTTGCATGACTCCTTGAACTTCATGAGGTTGAGGTTCCTGTCATCCCATTTTTCCACCTTGTTGCAGTCAGTCTGCATGGCAACACAAACCTCTGATGTATCACATACTTCTCCCAGTTTCTAACATCTCTTTACTTGCTGAGGGCACACTGATATATTTTCCAAGTTATTAATGAAGATACTGAACAATATTGGCCCAGAATCAACCCCTGGGGTACACCACTAACTACTGGCCTTCAACTAGACTTTGTATTACTGATTATTCCTCTAAGCTCAGCTGCTCATTTTTCAGTTCACCTTACCACCACTCATCTAGCCCACACTTCATCAGCTTCTCTCTGAGGACCTTACAAGAGGTAAAAGAATACTGTGTTGAAAGGCTTACAAAAATATAAGTACACATAAAAGTAGTTGAAGATCTGTATATGCTGCTTAGAAATACATGCTTGATAAGGTTCATTTCTATAAAACTATTGAAAATGAAAGAAGTTGATCAATAAAATTATAAGAAACAGCTGCAAATTTGCATTTAGTTAGATTGATAATATTAACACGACTAGACTAATTCTATCTAGGTATAATTCTATCTACCCAGTTCTTCCCTCCAAAAAAATATTATGATTATTTTTTCCCTGTGGAGATGGGGTGCAGGATGGTTGTTAATCTCTTTTGCATAACCTATGAAAGCATTTTACTGGGCAATGTTGACAATTGTAATTTGCACGTGTAGTAATACTCATTCAGAAGATCTTAATCCACTTTCATAAGCGACAGTCTGAAATCTGTTCTCTTCTCTTACCAGATCAGAGCAGGAGCTTTCCTTTATTTTGTTCACTTTTAAGTGAATAAATTAAGTTGTTAAAATTGTTCTGAAAGAGCAGGTAACATAGCACACTATACAAATAATTATACAGTGATCTCCATGACAAAGTAGAGATATTGGAAACAGGTACGTTTATTGAAAATTGATTAAAAATAGAAAAAAAAAATAAAAAAAAAAAGGAAGAGGAAGAGGAAGAGGAAGAGGAAAAGAAAGAAAAAGAAAAAGAAAAAGAAAAAGAAAAAGAAAAAGAAAAAGAAAAAGAAAAAGAAAAAGAAAAAGAAAAAGAAAAAAGAAAAAGAAAAAGAAAAAGAAGAAGAAAAAGAAAAAGAAGAAGAAGAAAAAGGAAAAGAAAAAGTCTCTAACCCTATGGAAGAGCAGAAATTTTAGTACACATATAAACATTACTTAGTATGTGAATCTTCACCTTACATGAGAAGTTTTAAGTCCTCTATCGTTCTGTCCTTGGATGATGTGTAATTTGCACTGAAGTCAGAAGGAGATACATGCACAAGAAACACTAGGGAAGGTTTGGATGACTGACCTACAGCTGAGATTCAATTTACAAATAAACTTGTTCATGATCCGTAGATAATAATTTATCTTAACATGCACATACACACACTCAAATGAAAAAAAATAAATTAATTAATTAAAAAATCCAGTCAACGTAGAAAAACAAATGAGACATGAAAAAGATAGGATTTTTAATTGAATAAAACATAAAGATCCAATTGCAAGTACAAATATACAATTTCCTACTTAAATCAGTAATGGCTGATAAGGCATTGTTTTCACCCTCTTCCTTCGCTAATAACTTTCCTGAAAGAGTTAACGGAATCATATAGCAAGATATGGATAAGGTAAATCACTGCATATTCAATGAAAAGCCAATGAAAGTGTTCACCTAAAATATGTCTTTCAGAAACTGAATGCAGCAGAACAAAACAGTTCCATTTCATTTTAGCTGAATTCTTTAGAACCCAGTAAATAATGTCTCCTCATAATAAATAAGCATTCTCATGTTGTGTGTATGTTTTAGCTGTCATCCAAAGAAAAAGTAAATATCATAGTACCTCTTTGCAAAAGCCATTCCCAATTCTTCCTAAATGACATGTTTTTTGGAAAATAAGCAACCAGCTACCAAACATATGCATATTGACAAACCCCCACTGAATTCAGCCAAGCTCTGCCCATTTATACCAGGAAAAAACAGAAATATATAATAGCTTAAGATGGGATTTTAAATGTAAATGCATTTTAACAGTAAGGAATAATTTCGTATAAGAACTGCAGAACTAGTAAAATATACAGCTGTCTTAAGAATATGAAGGCTAAGTTTGTACAGCTGCTGGAATGTATGAATATCAGAAGCCCGTGAAGCACTTTTGTGTTGCTTGCATAGTATCTAACATAAGCATGTGTTACAGTACAGAAATTAGAGGGTCCTATATAGCAAATGAATAATGTATCTCACATTTTTATGGGACCTTCTTTCACAAACACACTGAAATTATACTTTGTAACCACTAGTCTAAAGTAAACAAGTTTAATAATCCACCTTCACAAAAATACAGATTATTAAAACTCGTTCTGTGATTTCCCAAAATGATTTTCTGCAGGACCAGGATATCAGTTCTGATATGCAGTTCCCAATGCAAAACATTTTGCCAGGATTCATAGTGAAAGTCTGTCATTTTAGCATATAGACCTAATTTCAAGGTCATGTTAAAATATTAGTGTAGCAATTTTTATAAGTCTATAACTTCTGCATGTCCAAATTCTGGAATCCAAATGTCTTTCATTACCCTGGTGTTAAAACTTAAATCACACTGACTTTCCTCTCTAACAATCCATTAACTATTTCAATTTGAGAAAACAAAACCAACCAAACAAACAAAAAGACATAATGATTATTGACAATTATCCATATATTTTAAAAACTTACATAAGTTCTATGGCTCATTTGCCTTATAAAATGCAGAACACTAGAACACTATAATTTTTTTCATCAGTTGGAAAAATGATCTTCATTAATCGCAGTAATAATCATCATCATCATAAAACTATCAAAATTTCACTGATATGAACACAATCAGGATTTGACATTAAATTTGCTAAAAAGATTTTTTTTCTCCATCACAAACCACTGAAATCAGGGTGGATCCAGTTCAAACGGTTAGTAACTTATAATCACTCAAAAGGTTTTTGCTTATACTGAGGTCTGTGTGTGAAAGTTATGGATAAAATTAGGACACACCTGGCAAATGTATATCTATGCTTAACATCTGTGTCTCAGGAACTTTGAGTTGGCACAAATTCATATGTAAGCTGGAAAGTAATATAGATTTGAATTGGGTATTAAAAGTTCTAAATACCAAGTTAAACTGAGTGTTGCTCTGTTTGTTTGTTTTCCCTCAGTCAAAGCTTACTATAGTACATTATCACAGAACCACAGAAAATGGGCTTTGAAGGAGCCTCAAGAGATTATCTTGTCCATCTCTCCTGCCTCGAGCAGAATCAACTTTCCCAGTGACATTTCTGACAGATGTTATTTTAACCTGTACACAACCTGTATTCTCACTCTTAATTGTACTAATGCACAGGAGTAACAACAATTCAAAACAAAGCAAACCAAAACTTTCAAACGTTCACATACACATAAGACCTTTGGCATTCCTGATTCTTTTTTAATAATTATTAACCATTCTGAAATAAGAAAGTAAATAATATTGCTGATTGTCAGCAAGGCAGGGGTAATTTCATTTTGTTATTTAGTAGCTACAACAAAGATGCAGCCCAAAGAGGGCAGATGCTTGATCTTCCTGGGTGGAAGCTGGTGCTGATTCTGTGAACACAAGCAGGTATTTGTACTCATAAAAATCACAACAGCTGTGTGGACAGAGCACATGCCCACGTTAGGATGCATATACAAGCATGGGTACGTGAGGATGGATAGATGCCTGAATGTCACCTCTGTGTATTTGAAATTTTACTGTGGTACTTTGCAGACCATAAATACCCTTGAAGGATTTTTCTCCCTGCTGATTCTTTGTTCTGTTTCTCTTTTGTGTAGGGATAATTATGGTGGTAATTTGACTACAACATTCTGAACTTGCATGATTTTTAGTAAGGACTACATGGATTTGAATCTGTCAGCTAGTCATAATGCTTCCTCAATATTACCCATTTAATGTCAATTATAGACAAAAAATAGCCCACTTATTGTCTCATATTAGCATCCACATCAATAATTGTGCAGAACAAAAGGCATAAACTGAGACCATCTGCTCTCACTACAATAATCTACCTAAAAAAGCTTAGCCAGTAACTCACAGTAAAAGATTCTGATGCATTTGACTGGGATCATGCTGTTTAAATGTCTTTTGTGATTAAAATTATTACTGCTCTGTCCCATCACCTATTAGGACATACATTTCCTCATTTTGAGTAAAATATTGTCATTGTATCTTTATTACCATATTAAATTAAGATGACTTCTACCGGATACATATAAGAAAAAAAATTTACTTTTATTTTATGCTTCATTGTCACTCTCTTTCCTGTTGATGTTAACAATACTTAGACATTTCTAAAAATAAAGAAATAAAAAATAAATCATATACGCTGCAGATTTTGACTGTTCTGATAAGTGCATTACTCTTGAGCTGTGCTAAATGCCAGAATAAAGCCATATAAAAATGTAAAATGTTAACCAAAAGGTCCATCATGACCTGGAAAGTAAAAAATAAAGAAAGAAAATAATATTTAAAAGCCTACAATCACAAAAGAGTGTTGATTTTTATAGAGAATATACTGTGACTTTTCTCAGTATTGCATATGTGGAATTTTTCCTGGCATCTTGTAAGAATAGATAGGAGTTTAAGAAACATTGACAAAAACATATAAAAGACAGATAAATCCATGTTGTTTTATACCAGTATCCCTATTTTATTTTCTAGTATATCAGGCCCATCGGGACATCTCTGTTTTCTCCTTCTAATAAAGATACATGTATATAAATGACAATAATGCACTGCAAATGACCAACACATTTAGTATAATGTCTTAAATGCTTGCTCCAATCAAGTGCAGGTACAGTAAATGTTTAAGATTAAATATTCTCTAACTCCCAAGAATAATAGTTGAAACTTGATTACAGATTACTGTTGAATAAAGAAATATATATATTTTTTCTCCAACACTAAAATATAATGCTACACTTCTTATATCTCATTTGCTAATGTGCTAGCACACTTTTCCCCTCAATTTCAAATGATTTTTTACATGCTAGCATGACTAATAAGATATGAGATTTCTTTTTCCTCCTATTTTTACTGAATTCAGTAACAATTTGCTTTCCTATATTCAAAACAGTACGTGGGAAAGAAATCAGAGAGAAATTATCACTTTAGGAAAGTTGGGGTATAAACTATTGTTTTGCAAACTACATTACTGACATTCATGAACTGACACTGTGATATCTGAAAATAAGATTCAAGGGGCTACTCAAAAATCTATATCTATTTCCAGGTTTTCAAGTTTAGCAAATATACATAATTTATGAATCAGACAAATTTTAGCACATAGGCTAATGAAAAGAGGTTACTGTGATTATATTAAAGATTAATCTGTCTGTCTATTTATCATTCTCCCCCTAATAACAGTTGAACTGCTTGGTCAGTTTTAACTAAGTCTAATTGAGGATTAGCAGTGTCTTTCATATCATATTTGTGAATAATCTGAATTAAACATCACTGTGAAGAGAAGACATGCAGTTATCTAGTATATGTTGAACAACAGTGGTCAGTGTATGTAGCACATGTACATAGCCCGCCAACCAGTGTTTGTGTGTTTGTATCTTATAGGCACTTCAAATACAGAAATATGTTCCACACTTCAACCTTTTCTTCTCACCTTCTTAGGTAAGTGAATTCTGTTTATGTGTCTTGGATATTGCTAACTAGGTAGTTAAGGTGCCTATACTTGATAATACAGTAGAGTTTCGAGTCTTTGTTATCTTTCATTTAGAGCAGGAATTTGATCTATTTCTTCTCAAAAAGTGACTGAATAATATTACAAAGTCAGCTGCTCCTTCTATTCCCTAAATTCATAAATACTGAAGCAGTGAGAATACACTCATTTTTGTGTTTCAACCTGACACTTAGAAATACTTTGTGAAAAAAAATAAAAAAAATAAAAAAATAAATTAATGAAATGTTTGGGCAGTCTTGAGGTTCTCTCTCACTCTCTCTTTTTTTTTTTTTTTTCAGCTCAACATTTTTCAAATTACAATCTTACTGCAGTAAAAAGTAAGATTATATTTTTTAATTACAATGGAATTCTCATAGTATGACCAAATCTGAAATAGTAATTTACAGATATATAATTTCATATATTTTTCTTCTTTTGTTAGTGATATTAGAAATCAACATTTAAACTGGGGAAATATTACATAATCTCAAAAAAAAAAAAATAGAAAACAGTTTAACACCCATCATTCAACTCAAAACATAAATATTGAATATTTGTTATCACTGTCTATGGAGATAATTAATATCTAGAATAATAATTTTAAATAAAGTCTTTCAGATCTATGTCTAGCTACACTAGTCAATGGACTATTGTGTTGGGTCTGTCTGGGATGGAGTCACTTTTCCCTGCAGCAGCCCACACAGTGCTGTGCTCTACATTCGTACCTGGAACAGCACTGATATCACTCCAGTGTTATGTCTATAGCTGCATAGTGCTGGCACAGCATCAGGACTCCTTCCAAGCCCCCAAGAGCCAGCAGGCTGGGAGTGGGCAAGTGATGGGGAGGGGACATCGCCAGGGCAGCTGACCTAAAACAATCAAAGGGATATTCCATAACACCTGATGTCACACTCAGCAATAAAAAGGGGGGCTCTCATGGGGGAGGGGGCTGTTCCTTCTGAACAACTGCTATGATGTGTTTTGAAGCCCTGCTTCCCAGGACATGGCTGAACATTGCTCGTTGATGGGAAGTAGGGAATATTTTTTTTTCCTTCTCTCTGTGCTTCCTCTCAGGCTTATTGTTTCTTTTTCTCCCCTTTCCCTTTAATTAAACCTTTCTCATCTCAAACCTCAAGTTCTCTGTGTTGTATTTCCTCCCCCTTCCTCTTTGAGGAGAGGGGGAGTGAGAGAGCGGTTGTAGTGGAGCTCGGCTGCCCACCCGAGTAAAACTACCACAACTATTGACTTGCCACATCTTCCAGAATTTAGAAAGAGCTTTTCATGAAGTGGTGCTGGGAAAACTGACAGTCACATCTGCTTGATCAACTGTATCTCATGATACAATTTATCTTCTTTAATGTGAACCAATACTTACATTTCAGTTCAATTTCATAGTGTCTTTGTCTACAGTCTTTTACATGATAATGGTAATGGTACAGAAGATGACACACCAATTGAAATAGGCATCAAAAGTTTTTCATGAGTAATGAAGGAAGACATGAAAAAAAAAAAAGTGAAAACTACAGGATGGATTTCAAAAACCTTCACTATTTATCTATTTGTCCTCACACTTAAAAAAATCCTAAAATTTCCGTTGGCTTAGACCTTGCTCATTTTTCAATGTTTGTCAAAAAAAAATGACTAAGTGACCTCGGATTTTCTAATATTGAAATGTTGGATGCACAAATTTGGCAGGATGTATTGATGCATAAGGAAATAAAACACTGCTAATAAGGAAAGCCTCTAACCCTCTCCACAGTAAAGATGTTTCTAAGAACTAGTTTAATTTCTCCCCCATGTACTTGTCTTTCCTTGCATTATTGTTGTATCATGAATATTCATTATTATTTAATTACCAATTAAGATTTAATTATTGATTAAGACTTAATTTCTATGTTGGAATGCCATTTTTAATATTTTTAGAAGAAAAGTAATTATACGTATTCCTGCCTGTTCCAATCGAGGGCTCTTGAAAGCTGTCCTGGATCATGCAGTTTATTTTTCCCAAAGTCAGTCTACACATGTCTGCACAACTACAGTATGGGGTAATGTGTAGGTTTAGAGCTATGGCTAGCACCATGGCAGGTGTTCAACAAATTGCCAAATCACTATTTCAGCCTTCATTTGTTTAACAATGCAGGATTGTGGCCTGTATTTATGAGACCAGGGCTGAAATTTACTGTGGGCTGCACCTGTTCCAAAAATGATAAGCAACAGATAGCAATAGATATAATGCAGAGTAGTGATTTTGACTAGCCATGTAAACTAAATATTTAACACTTGTGTATTATGATTAATAATGAGCATTAGTGATTTTTTCTTGAAAGTGAAAGCCTACAAACCAAGTAGAAACATAATCAAAAGCACACAAAGCAAAAACTGTGTTTTTGTCCTATAATTGGAAGAGGAAAAAATTACCTAATGGTATGTATTCTTCTCCATAACTTTCCATTCACGTTGAGTCTGCAGACCTTTAAAAACATGATAAGTTATCTTGTGCAATGTTAATGTCATCCAGCAACAGAAGGGACATTTTTCATGACAGATAAGAGTCATATCCAAACTTTTTAAAACTACATGTAAAAACCTACCCAGTTTAAAAATTGAATAAAGGTGTATATATACATATACATATATATGCATATATATACGTATATAAAAGTATATATGTAAGGTATATAAAATTAAATGTATTTTATTTAACCAAATAAATTCATTTGCATCCAATTCTCTTCCAAAAACCTGAAGTTCACATTACTTTTCTCAGTCAAAGGGCTTTTACCACACTTTTTTCTCATGAACTCTCTAGAATTTTCATGTACAACAGGAGATAATGTAGAGACCATAAGAACAAGGGACTTCTTTAACCCCCCTGGAGTGGTTACCCTGCAACCTGACTATGTCCTGACAAATAAATAAATAAATAGAAGAGTTAGAACTATCCTTAAGAGTTAGATTATTGAGACTTTCTGATTAAAATGGTTTGCTTGATTTCCCTAAGATTTAGCTTCATGGTATATTAGAAAACACGAGCACAATACCTTAAAATTTTGACTTTGAAGAAAGAAAAAAATATAATTTAAAGTGCATAAAACTAATCTTTTTAATGACCATAGTTTAGGTACTTCAATTAATTGAAGGGGAGAAGAGGAGTTGCAGGGGAGGGGACTGGTGAAGTGCAAAATATGTCTCACCTGTCTCAATAAAAGTAGGCAACCAAAGCAGTGGTAAAGGTTTTAAGTTATCAGTGATAAACAGAACACTAAATTTTCACTAACTGTGGCTTTCAAGATCTGGAGTGACTTCCTATTTCATATTGTATCACCTGCTGAATAGCATGCCTTACAAAGTTATCTTTTCATGACCAGATAAAAATTATGAACAAGAGGAAAAAATAAATAAATACAATAACCCGTGTCTGCTGTAATGCTTTATGATCATTATTTTCCAAAGATTTTATTGTGTCTATGATGCCAGAATGGTGAAAATGTTAGTGAGTTGTTCCCCATTCAGAGAGAAATAGAAGATCTAATGTAACTCTGATTATACTGCAGCTGGTAAAAGGAGCAATATGAACTGTTTCAAATGTAAGTCAGTTGACACATAAGCACCATATTTCTGTTTGGAAAGTTCTGTAGGATGTGGACAAATTTTAACTTCCATTTCTATATAAGGCACCAAAATAAAAAACTTAGAGTGGTTACAGTTCCTAAGGAAAGCATACAAGCATTCCAAATATATATATATATTTGTTTGTTTGTTTTGTTTTGTTTGTTTGTTTGATACTTTGCCCACAGCACCAGTAAAAAGCGCTTTTCTTCACATCTGGCCTTGTTAGAATTAAAATAACCATCCTTACTAAAAGGAAGGCTCAGAGCTGTAAGAAAAACTTGCTGAAGGGTACTCATTCAAGTGCAGATCAGCCTGGACTGAGCTTTTGTCCCTCCTACCGCAATAAGGTGGACTGATAATCTTATGAACATAACTGTCTATGTACAGCCATCAAGGTATAATTTGTCATAATCAATGTAATCACACCAGTCTCCAGTTTACAAAGAACTTCTCTGAAGTACCAGTGGAGTACATGGAGCATTGCATGAATGCAATTTATTTCCCATTCTGGAATACTTATAAAGACAGGGGTATCTCAGGGTTAGCTTTGTAAGTGGAGAGTAAATCACAAATTGTCTTCAAAAGCATCTTTTGAATTTTTTTTTGTGAAAATAGATTCTCAGACAGTAACAAGAACAGTATGAACAATATTTTGTTGCTTTGAGTGTAGGGTTTTGTTGTTTTTGTTTTGAAGAAAATTGATAATTTTACCAGAATGTAAGAATTTACGCAGTTTTGTACAGTCCTATTTTCTTTCGATATATTTTTTTTAAGCAAAAATTGGAATAAAACTAAATAATGTGCTAACACCTCACTTCAAATGGAAGTGTTTTGCTAAGTGATGAGCATTCATAGTTCTTCCACCTAAATTTATGATTTTGACATCTTTACCTTTAAATGCAAGACATGTGAAACATAAAAATAACCAAAAGATTCTTTGGTTCAAGTAGTTCTTGTCTGAAAGACACAGCTAAGCCAGAGAAGTCTGGTTACTACTTTTTACATGAATACACTGTAATTCAAATTGTTTTGGACTAGCAACTAGGTCCCACAGCAAAGAAGAGTCACAAGACAAAACACCAGGCTTTTCTGAAGTGGAAGGCTTTCTCGTTCTAATTTTTTGCTCTACTTAGAATATGTGACATTTCTTTTTTCCTCAGGAATCATTACAAAATGTCTCAGTTTGTCTATTCTCTGTCCGGATGATATTGCTAGCAATTTCAGAGCGTTCCCTGGATTCCTTATGTAGGTCCATTAGTATAAGGAAGAGGAAATATTTGCACCTGAATAAATGAATTATGTATACTTCTCCAGCTTCTTTTTTTAGCTTCAGGTCTAGTAAATGTTTTCAAAAGTTTGGGTTCTCTTGACTATCATTATTTTTTTAATATATTTTTTTTTAATTCTTATTCATTTATATTTATATATATGTATGTATGTATATATTGTCATCACATTGCTGTACTTCAGGCACTTGGAATATTTGGTATTCCAGAGTTTCTCTACTAAGATGAATATAAAGAGAATTATGGCAAAATTACTGCACTGAAAGCCCCTGCATGCTTTGGCTTTACAGCTCAAATCTTAGTTTCCGAAGTTTATATATATATATTTCTACACTCACATTTTTTTACTGTGAAAACAAGGGAGAAGCTCACAACACTAAATTAATTTTTTTTCTTAATGCAGCTAGATGGCTCATTATGGGGTTGTATTGCAGTATTGTCTGTTCCCTAATCCCTTACACTGTTTACTCATTCACAAGTGTACTTTGCTGGAATTTTCTTCATTTTGTAAAATGTACTTTAAAAATTATATATATGCAGCCCAAATAAAATCAGGACTTACCAAGTGTGTTGTTTACTGTAGGCAAACATTATCATTTAAAGTCCATGTGTTACTTGCTCTGTTCTGAAATTCACTGAGTTAAAAATGGAAAGCTTTTTCTTCCTTTCAAGTGCTTTCCCAACATCTGCTACCAGGATATGTAAGCATGCAAAAGATAAGTAGGCTCACATTTTCAGATTAGAACCAACCTTTATTTAAACATGCATAAACCTACAAGGAGATTACACAAAGTAGTAGCAGAAATGGATTTTTTAACCTGTTCTCAAAGTTTGAGGGTTAAGAACTTACCAGAGCAATTATTGTCCATGAAGCAATAGTGTTACTAGTTTTGTAATTACAGTTTTGTAATTTATGGATACAGTCTCATCATCGTTGCAGTCCCATCATCACCTCTACAATGAAACATACTAATGATGTAAAGAGTATAAGGCATAAAACTCAAAAACCAGAAATTTAGGACTACTACTAAGAAATATCTCACACATATACACATATTCTTTAAATACATGACTGCATAAGTTCAGAATTTATTCCTGTCATCAGGAATGAATTAACTAGTTGGAGTAAGATAAAACCTTCTGACTACTTAGAAGGATATATTTCTCTGATTTAAATTTTTTCCAGGAAAAGATAAAGAGAAGGAAGGTCACTTTAAACTCAGCTTTCAACATGGTGATTCAAGCCTGTTTTTAAATGATATTTGGAGAGTGGATGATATGAATACAGATATATAGATATATCTATAGATATATATGTATATATCTATCTATATATCTATATCTATATATATATAACATCTCCCCATATATACATATATATGGGGAGATGTTATAGCAGCCTTCCAGAACTAAAGGAGGCCTACATGAAAGATGGGGAGGAACTCATTGTCAGGGATTGTAGGGATAGGACACGTGTTATGGCTTTAAACTGAAAGAGGGTGGCTTTAGATTAGATATTGGGAAGAAATTCTTTACTTAGAGGGTGGTTAGGCACTGGAATAGGTTATCCACACAAGTATTTAAAGCCAGGTTTTATGGGGCTTTGAGAAACCTGGCATAGTGGAAGCGGCCTCTGCCCATGGCATGGGATTGGAAATAGATGTATGGAAATGATCTGCAAGGCCCATTCCCACCTGAATCATTCTACAATTCCACGATTGCACATGTGAAATAAACATGGGAGGGAAATACAGATTTTAAAGTTGTTTACTGCTTTAAAAAAATAAATAAAAAAATATTATTTTATATAATTTGTAGCAATGATGACAAATACATTCTGTATCTAAGTAAAGAATAAAGTTTTGATGAAGGAAGGAAGGAAGGAAGGAAGGAAGGAAGGAAGGAAGGAAGGAAGGAAGGAAGGAAGGAAGGAAGGAAGGAAGGAAGGAAGGAAGGAAGGAAGGAAGGAGGGAAGGAAGGAAGGAAGGAAGGAAGGAAGGAAGGAAGGAAGGAAGGAAGGAAGGAAGGAAGGAAGGAAGGAAGGAAGGAAGGAAGGAAGGAAGGAAGGAAGGAAGGAAGGAAGGAAGGAAGGAAGGAAGGAAGGAAGGAAGGAAGGAAGGAAAGAGAGAAAGAAAGAAGGAAAGAAAGAAAAGCCAAAAAGAGACACTTCTGAAAGTAGTTAGGAAAGTCTACTAAGGAGAAAAGTCCATAATAAATTTCAACTTTATTAATATCCATTTAAAATATTGTTATAAATAAACGTTTTATAAAAATATTTTTCAGAAGTGGAAATTTGAGCTTTTGTAAGAGTGAACACTTTAAAACAATACGGAAAAGACAAAAAATATTGACCCACTCTTCTGAAAGGATTTGGAGAGGTCTCATAACATATTTAAACACTTCATTTACCTAAAAACACTTTTAATTCACATTTGCTTGAAAACAAACAAGCAAACAAGGTCACAATGCTGTAGAACATACCATATCATGTCCATTATATCTGTTTCAGGTGTTACTCTGGACAGTAAGTCTCCAGTTCTACTATGCAATGCTCTCAGTCATATGGTATGATTTTTGGGTGGTCCTGTCTGGAGCCAGGAGTTGGACTTAATGATCCTTGTGGGTCTCTTCCAAGATAAGATATTCTATGATTCTGTGGTATGAAAGTTTTCTTCTTTGAGTTTTTGGAGTACAAACTGTTTTCCTTTATACAAAGACAATGAAGAAAATGAGCTTAGTTTGACTTTAACATGTCAGCAGTATCCAATCTTGAGTAGTACGGATGATATAGACTCAAGTATATTGTAAATAGACATTATGCATATATAATAATAACTAACCATTGTTGCTTTTTTGTATGTTGAGTTAATCTTTCCAACTTTTGTCTCCTTACTGAATACTTATTTATTGTTTTTCTACTTCTAACTTCCTGGCTAGTTAACCAAGCTGATAATTAAATTGTTCTTTGTCTTGCTTGATTTGTTTTAATTTTTCTTGTTTTCTCTTATCTTATTTAACTTCTTTGTCTCCACAATTTTCTTTCTTTCCTGACTGTGACATTCTGCTCGATCCTGAATTTTGAAACTTTCATCTTCCTCTTTAAAGTGTTTTTCACTGTTTCCATTTGCTGACATGTTCTAGTCTTCTGTTTTTTAAATTCTCCAAGCTTCCATGTAGCTTGTGGTGTTTGAAGCCCCCTTGAAGTTAGTGTCAAAGCAGGAATATCAAAATATTTCCTTTATTTGAGGGATTTGGTTTTGAAAAGAATAGAAGCCATATATTCAGCACAAGTCATAGTCCATGTATCTCTTTTTTTCAACAATTTTTTTTTTTAAGTAAATTAGTTCCCAATAGTACTATGAAACCATTGAAAAAGCCTCTCTTTTACCTTTCCTGCAATATGCCTACAGCTACATTCTGAATAATATCTGTATGTATCCCTATACAGGGATGGAGAGTTCACTTACAGCAAATGAAGAAATTGCCCAGACTATGAAAAAATTTATTTAAAAATGTCAATACATTATTTCATGACTGGTCCCACTCTAAGAGAACACAAAAACTTCACTTTTGTGCAATTGTATAAATACTTCACTTTCATACTACACTTACTAAAAAAATAACACCTGGAGATGCTGGAGTGATAGTCTCCATTCTGTTGAACATGTTGATGAATGTACCTTCTAAAATGGTCTATATTCTTCCATTGCAGAGTTCATGTCTACATTGTTTGAATCATTTGTAATCTTGTTTTCTCTGTGGAGCAATCCACAAATCTTTCTACACTATGTGTAACCAAGCTGTAGCATTCTTATTCTTGTCTTGATCGAGATTATGTTGTAGGTCACACATTTTTTATTTTGAATACAATAAATCAGTGAAAATAATACTACCTTTTTAGTCATAAATCATACTGTATTTGTGTCTACCAGAGAGATGATTTTGTACTTAGTTTGTAAATGGAAATGCCCCACAAAATATTGTACTTGTTTTTAACAAAACTACTATGCATACTCTATTCTTTGTATGGTGTCCTTTTGAATGTAAACTTAACATTAGATGGTATGACAAAAAGCTGCTGAAATCTCTGTAATGTCTCTGGAAAAAAAAAATGACAGAAGTAATCAAACTTCTTGATTAGACAGAAAATAGACAATGATGTACACTTAAAAATTGTTGATAGATCTATCAGACTTGTTGAACTGATTTTATTCACTTGAAAATATAACGCGTCAACCAAAACATTGCAGGAATTTTTGGCAGTCATGACATGGTTTTTAGACTGAAAAATTACAGAAATAAAGCCAAAAAAAAACCATATATAACAGAATCACAGAATGGCCAAGGTTGGAAGAGACCTCTGAAGATCATCTAGTCCATCCCCCCCTACTAAATAGGATCACCTAGAGCACATTGAACAAGATGGTATACAGATGCATTTTGAGTATCTCCAGAGAACGAGAGTCTAAACCTCTCTGGGTAACCTCTTCCAGTGTTCTGTTACCTTCACAGTACAGAAGTGCCCTCTCATATTCAGCCAGAACTTCTTGTTCTTTCGTTTGTGCCCATTGTCTCTTGTCCTGTTGCTGGGCACAGCTGAAAAGAGACTGTCTCCATCCTCTCAACACCCTCCCTTCAGACAATTATAGATATTGATGAGGTCTCCCCTCAGTCTTCTCTTTTCCAGGCTAAACAGGCCCAGTTTTCTCAGCCTGTCCTTGTACAGCAAGAGCTCCAGGTGCTTATAAACATTAAGAATACTTTTTTTAACAGTTGCAACTTCAAGTGTATTGTTTAATATCAGCATGTACTTCATCTGTTTCTGAAACTTTAAAATGAAGCTACACTTACTTGACTAGCCTTGTCTAAAGCGTTTCCTATCTCGTTTCCCCTTCTTTTTAAATGCATATTTTTGGGTGATTCTGCTTTAAGATACCCACAAAGCTTAATACCCATAAATCCATGGGTATGACATGAGACATTCCCACGAGTGCTGAGGGAGTTGGTGGACTTTATTCCTAAGCCACTCTCCAACATCTTTCAAAGATTGTGGAGAACATGGGAGTTACCTGAAGGCTGGAAGAAAGCCCATGTCACTCCAGTCTTCAAAATGGAAAAGAAGGAGTACCCAGAAAACTAGAGGACAGTCAGCCTTATCCCCATCCCTGGAAAGGTGATGGAGCAGCTCATCCAGGTCATCTCCAAGCATGTGGAGGATAAGAAGGTGATCAGGAGTGGTCAGCATAGTTTCACCAAGGGGAAATCATGTTTAACCAATCTGATGTTGGAATGACTGGCTGGGTAGATGAAAGGAGAGCAGTGGATGTTGCCTACCTTCAAGGCAAGGCTTCTTTTTCCTGGAAGGCTTTTTTTTTGTTATTGTTTTTTTTGTTTTTGTTTTTGTTTTTTTCACCAAAGGGGAATAACCACATGGACCTGTACAGCTTGGGGATTGATCTGCTGGAGAAGAAGCTCTGTGGAGAAGGGCCTGGGCATCCTGGTGGACAACAAATTAACTATGAGCCAGCAATGTGCCCTGGTCAATAGTACATTAGGAAGAGTGTTCCCAGTAGGTCAAGGGATCCTTCCCCTCTGTTCAGTCCTGGTGAGGCCACATGTATATGTATTGCATCCATTTGCAGCATGATCAATGTGATCCTGCTTGAGCAGGGGCTTTGTACTAGGTAATCTCCAGAAGTCCCTTCCAACCTCAACCATTCTCTGATTCTGTGGTTTTGTGAAGATGAGAGGGTAGCCTGCATACTTCAGAGCAAGTTTTTACCTGAGAAATTTCAAAAAGTTCTATTTAAGTTATCTAGATCCCTCTGACTCTTGTTCTGCAATATGTATATGGTGTACAGTGTTATATATGGTGTTTTTTATATATATGTATATATATAGTGGGTTATGTTGTTATTTTTTTTTAAATAGGAAAGGAAAACTATCTGCAGAAGAAGGAGAAGAAGGAGAAGGAGAAGAAGAAGGAAAACAACTCTGACGAAAAAAATATTATGTGTCTTTACGGCATCTAGTAGAACATGTGCTAACACCTGACTGGCATCTTTGCTATATTATGTGGTATAAATTGAACACTACAATGGATTTCTGGTGAGTAAATGGTGGTAAGTATGAAGCAAAGCAGGCTGAGACACTATGGTAAGAATTTTCTAGTTCTCTAGTATCTTTTTTTGTGTTGCTGGAGGTTTGAGCTCCATTTGCCATTGTTGGAGGTTTAGCAGCCTCCACACCCCAATCATCCTGCAAGGATTGTACCTGGGTACCTGTCAAAGTAGAAGGTTGCAGTGTTATGCTGTGAGTTTATTAAGTGTCTGTTCAACTCTCACATTTCCCTGGGCATCCCCACCCCCACCCCCAGATGGATTCATGGCGAGAGACTGAGTTCCCTAGGTTGGGATAGAATAGAGTCCTCTATCAACAGTAAGGGAGACAGTAAGTAGAGATAGTGCTTTAAGCTCCCTTGACACTATAATATTCTTATATAATTTATAATTTAGAGTTTGTTGTTTAAGAAAGTGGCAAGACAGTCTATGTGGGGGTGGGAGGGTTGACTATGTTAGGTTAGTTTTGTTTGTTTGCTTATTTGTTGTTTTTTTTTTTTTCTTCTGTTTTTAATGTAGTGTGAATTTTAAGGAAGATACGGATTAGAAAATTAATTTTTAGAAAGAAAAAGGTTGGAGCAAACTTCATTGTCTCTAATGCATGAAAGAAAATTTCAATTTATAAGAACTGACAAACATTTTGTAAGATTTTACTTTTTTGTTGTTACTTTATTCTTTCTTACATTAAATTATTCTTTCTTAAGTGTTATTACATGGCAGATCTTCTGTGCTATGCTAAGTAGACAACTTGAAGTCTCTGTTACTTGAATTTCCTTAACTTATTTATATTTTCAATAGATTTACTTGGTGTCCTGTCAGATCTCACCCTTGTTCATTGTTGAAATATGAGATTGCTAAAATTTATTATTTTACCTATTGAAAATACATTGATGCATAAAGAAAATATTTTGCAAGATCTACTGTTGTGCTTTTAAAAATAGGATTTTTCTGATTAAAAATGGTACAGTAATTGTGGTTTTAAAAAAGGCTTAACTGAGCCAGTCGTGGATGAGGGAGTACAACAGGCTATTACTTTAAAACAAACAAACACACACACAACATAATAGGACAAGACTGAGCAACAAACAACAGCACTCAGTAATGTTAGATTTGCTGTAGTTTCCATACTACAGATGAGTGTCAAAGTCCAATCAAGTTTCAGAAAAAAATTGCAGGACTTTAGTGACCAGTTCTCAACTTCCATTTTCAAAACCAATCATGGATTCTGAGGTTTGTTGACTTGAGATTTGAGATCTCAATTGTCAGCATCATATTTGAGTCTTAAACCTTTTCCACATATGTATCTTCAGAGAATTCACTTACCTGGACTTTGTGCTGACAGGCCAGGAGCCTGTAATCAAGTAATGTATTTGCATTTTAACAGCTCTTTGCCCACAATAATGCACCAAGCTGCAAAGCAAAGTGTCTTGCAATAATGGGAGTGTATCTTCTGTAAGGAGCTGACTTACCGCCAGATAGTTAATCATGCATATGAAATGAATTCTCACTGTTGTGCATCCACTAGAATACACTTGTCCCAGACAGCTAAATTGTTTAAATCACTCTGAACATTTTAACTGTCACCAAGTACATTCTTACTTCTGACCAGAACTGATTAGATAACACTTACTAAAACACTAGCAATCAAACAAAAGTACAATATTTTTCAAATAAAATATACAGCAATTTGTCCTGTGTTATTCACTTTGGCCCAGTTCTTGCTTTTATAAAAGGATCAGCATTTCACTTGCTGCCATTTACAAAATTCCTTGATGCAGAAGTATAATGAAGTAAAATATCTTTGTTATCTTTTCCAAATGACACATGATGTCTTGCATCAATAATTGATTTGTTTGTGGCACTTAATAATTTTCAATATTGTACCACTTTTCTAACAGTAGTAAGTAGAACCATGAGTGTAGAAGGTTATTATTTACTAGCCGCAGCTCAGTGTACCATATAATCAAATCCTTTGTCAGAACATCCTGCCACATAATCAGATATTGTGAATTGTCCAAGGCAAATTTATAAATATATATATTCATTTAAAGCCTCAGTAAGCTTGTCATGGCATGTGATAAGCACATTTTTCTTTCCTTTTTTTTTTTTTTTTTTTTTTTTTTTTGCTTTTCCAGTTCTTTATATATGTAGCAATAGTAATTACATTGTCTTCAAATACAGTTTCTACTGTGCAAAGTAACACTCTACATCTACACTGTGCTTGTGTCTACAAAACCACAGCTATTAGACTGGATACTGTTCAGCAGGGGGATTGGACTAGATGATCTTCAGAGGTCCCTTCCAAACTCGGCCATTCTGTGATTCTGTGATAAGTAATATAACTTTCTGTATATATTCAAGGCATATTTTTAAATATTAGGTGAACTCAGTAGGAGGAGAAGAGAAGAGAAGAGAAGAGAAGAGAAGAGAAGAGAAGAGAAGAGAAGAGAAGAGAAGAGAAGAGAAGAGAAGAGAAGAGAAGAGAAGAGAAGAGAAGAGAAGAGAAGAGAAGAGAAGAGAAGAGAAGAGAAGAGAAGAGAAGAGAAGAGAAGAGAAGAGAAGAGAAGAGAAGGATATTTCAATTAAAAATAAGAACAAAGCAGCTGAAGTGCAGATGAGTATTAGCTTTCTTCAGACAGCACAGACATTAAAAACTCTGTAAACACATTCAAGATATGTTTGGAAAACTGATAGCTATATCATGGAAAAAAGATAGTCCTGAAATAAGTAACTTTATAATATTGTCAGGATTTGTCTGTAACAGATCAAACAGTACATTTTCACATGTCCTATGTGAATTGCAAAAATCACTCAGTAAGAGGTTAGATAAACAGTAACTGATTCTTGACTACAATTACTTTAGCCTTATTTTTCTTTACTATCCTGATTATTGGATGTTGTGGTATGTTAATTTACTTTATACAAAGAAGAAAGAGGGGTTGTATAGTTGTATTTAATATATTTAATGTAATACCATATAAATAAGTAGTGCCATCTGCATTACGAAATCTCAGGGGACTTTACTTTGTCCTTCATTTAAATGACTTTGGAGTGTGAATAGCTGAAATGCATAATTTTTCTTTTTGTTGTTGTTGTTTTTAATAGCAAAATACAGTCACAGGGTACCTGTAAATTAGAAACCTTCTTTAGATAAAGGGACAGTTCAGGCACTTCTGAACGTATTTCCAAATTGCAAAGCTCCTCAGGTACCTATTTTTACCATAAGATATGAGGCCAGGTGCAATAGGCCAAGAGAGGTAAGGATGCTGCAAATTCATGCCCTGCCCAAGGCTCAACCAATAACAAGGCTGAAGATATATTCCCAGAAGACAGATGCAAACAGATCACACATATATGAAATGTATATAAATGGCTGGCCACTCTGTACAGGCAGACACACAAAGCACTCATGCAAACATAGACAGCACCAGCAGCCTGGTCCTGCTCCTCTCTGGCTGAGAAAGACAGAGGTCTGTTGCAACTCCAGGTGCTGCACCACAGTCACAGGGCTCTGAGTAATGGTCCTACACCCATGGCTGGTGCTTGGTGTCACTCACTTAGGGTCAGTAGCACTGAGCACACAGAACCTCCAGCCTGCATTACTAGCCCAGCTGCTGACAGCTAGACAGATACTTCCTCCAGGTGCTGGCCCCATAGTCACAGATGCCTTGTGACCTGGGGTCCCACACCAGTGGCTGACATTCCATACATACACACATGCAGACACAGCAGATAGAGTTCCTTACCTGAGAAAAAAGCTAGAAAAGAATTTAATGAGAATTCAGAACAGATTACACTGGTCAGGCACAAGGGCATGGATAGACAAGTGTGGCAACCTGTTTACTCACCCTCAGTCTCTTTCATCCCATTATCACTCTATTTTTCCATACTTGTCCCTTGCCAAATCACCCAGATCCCTCCCTTTCCCCAGCTTTGATTCCTCTTCTAAATATCCTATAAGTCTTGTACAGTCACCAGATATTATTGCCCTGCATCCCATAATGCATCCCTTACCCCTAAATGGTGGATCCCCCTCAGTCCTAAAGGTGCTTCTCTAACACTGACTTGCTTTGATCTGCAGCACAAGTGGTTGCTGGGGCTGGGATGAAACACTTGTTTCAGCCCTGGGATGTGCCTGGATAGGACTTCCCTTCCTCTGTGCCCTTAATTTAGGTTCCTCTGCCTTTGTGCCCATCTGCTCCTCTAGGCCTTATTGAGATGGGCCTTTGATGGACTGACAGCACCTGCAATGGGCCTGGGAGGAACCAGATCAAGTTGTTATTCAGGTTGCACTCCAACCATTCCCCTTTTGTGTTCTTATGCCAATGTGAGAATGACCTTTTATTACGTATTTTAATTTATATACCACAAGTTGCGTATGTGTCATTATGTCCACAGCTAAATACCTAAAAAAGTTCAGGTTTGAGAATAAATAACTATCAGTTGGATAGTGAATAGGGTGAATCATGTACTTATCATAGTATCATAGAATGGTTTGGGTTGGAAGGACCTTATAGATCACCTATTTCTAATTCCCCTGCCATGGGCAGGGACACCTTCCAATATGTCAGGTTGCTCAAAGCCCTGTCCAACCTGGTCTTAAACACTTCTAGGGATGGGACATCCACAGCTTCTCTGGGCAACCTGTTCCACTGCCTCACTACCCTCTGAGTGAAGAATTTCTTCCTAAAACCTAATCTAAATCTACACTCTTTCAGTTTAAAACCATTACCCCTTGTCCTATCTCTATACTCCCTAAGTCCCGTATCCCTAGAGCCTTCTCTTCTCCAGACTGAACAACTCCAACTCCCTCAGCTTTTCTTCATATGAGAGGTGCTCCAGCTCTTTGATCATCCTCATGGACTCTTAGGTCAATATCCTTGTTATATTGAGGGCCCCAAAGCTGAACATAGTACTCTAGGTTGGGTCTCACAAGAGCAAAGTAGAGAGGAGACAATCATCTCCCTCAGCCTGCTGGCCACACTTCTTTTGATGCAGCCCGAGATACAGTTGGCTTTTAGGGTTACAAGTGCACAGTGCCAGCTCAGCAAGCACCCGGAATGTTCTTGAGCCTACACAAAGTCCAATGCAGACTGGTTTGTAGATGGTTCTGTCTTATAGGACATAGCAAACTTGAGGAAGGTGAACTGGAAATATATTTCTATAGCGTAATGGAAGAAGACATACCTAAGCAGTGAGGACACAAAACAATCTATTACATTTTGCTAGGAATTGGTCCCTACCCATCTTTTATTTACCAGTACAGATATATCCAGTAAGAGTAATGCAAAGTATACCAGGTGAAATACACTCCTAAAGATGTAATTAAAAAAACATTCCCTCAAAATGGGATTTTGTTAAATTGGGGAGGCTTATTGTATGAAATTATGCAAGGCTTTTTCCTGTTTTGGCACTACTCAATATTTAATTACTTGAGTGATAGACTGTGTAGTGCACCTTAGTAAGTCTACACATGACACCAGGCCAGGAAGAATATCCTTATGAAGGGCAAGGTTAGAATGCAAAATGATCATGATGGATTAGGATGTCTGTTGGAAATAAAAAAGATGCCTATCAAGAAAGAAAAGATCAAAGTGCTGCACTGAGAAATAAACAACTGCAGAAAGAAAAGCTGAGGGAAATACTGGCCAAACAACAATTCTACATAAATGACCTGGGCTTATACTAAGCTTTTGCAGATTCACAAACTCATGCAGTCATAGTGCTGGTAGGGACTTCTGGAGGTCATCGAGTACATTCTCAAAGTCTCACCAACACTTGATCAGGTCAGCAATTTATTTTATTTTATTTTTTAAGCATCATGAGTAGACAATGTCCAGTGACCTGTAACATCTTTGTTCTCACTCAAACGTCATTTGGAGTGATTTGCCTGGGCAACTGAGTCACAGTCACCATCTGTCCCTAGTCTCTTCTTGAGCAATTTAGAGTGTGACACAGCGTAACAATAAAGTTTTTTGCTGGTACCTCCACAAAACGTTTGAAAGTCTTCATTTTCTCAGTCTATTGGCCTTTCTAGAGCAGAATTATGTATGCCAGTCATCCATTCTGGTCAGCAGCCCTATGGCTTTATGACACTATGTCTTACCATGAGACTTAATCAAGAATCTTACTAATAGATTTCTTAATAGCTGAGGCTTGCTGGCATAGTATTGGGCACTTGGGATTAAGGAAACAGCAACACTTAATGTAGATCAGTGCTTGAACATTACTGGAAGACTCCATAGCTCATTTGGAATACATAATTTATTTTAAATGGAGAAAGATTTGAACAGTTTACACCAAAAAAGGATCCTTAGAGTAATCCTATATGATAACGGTGTAGATGGGTAGGGTAAGAGGAACCCAGGAGGAATTAAGTTTGTATGTAAGAATCAAAGCAAATCCTGTGGCATGGCCAATGAAGCACTGCAACAGAAAAGAACCATTTGACTGGAACTGCATGGACTGTATGAAGTGCATCCTGTAGTCTGCTCCACACTGATAAAGCATCTAGGAGAGTTTTATATCCCCCTGTAGACATTATTCTTTCATGAAAGATAAGACAGGGTAACTGGTGAGAGATCTGTGCAGAATGTTAATAACAATAAGTGATCTAAAAGACCAAAGTATTTAGAGTGGATTAGTCTGGGTAAGATAATGCTAAGGATATCAAGATCAGACTGGTGGAAATGAAAAGGAGTAAACTCATTGTCATGGGAACAAGAGAAGACATCATGGATGAAAGCGAATCAAGGAAGGTACAGCATTAGACATTTAAAAAAATGTTGCCAACAATAAGGATAGTTAAGCACCAGTTTAAACAAGAAAGTTGTAGACTCTCCATAACTAAAGATTTTCAAAAAACAAATTAGACAAATGCATATATCGAAAGGCTTAAATAGAGTTGATCTTGCCCTGGGGCAGTGAAATAGTTTCTGGAGAGCGTGGAAGATAGCTTCCTGACGCAGCTGGTTAGTGAACCTACCAGGGGTGGTGCCCCGCTAGACCTTCTCTTCACAAACAGAGAAGGACTGGTGGAGGACGTGATCGTCGGGAGCTGTCTTGGGCAGAGTGACCACGCAATGGTGGAGTTCACTATTCTTGGCGAGGCCAGGAAGGGGACCAGTAAAACCGCTGTATTGGACTTTCGGAGGGCTGACTTTGAGCTGCTCAGGACACTGGTTGGTGGAGTCCCTTGGGAGGTGGTTCTGAAGGGCAGAGGGGTCCAGGAAGGCTGGGCGCTCTTCAAGAGGGAAGTCTTAATGGCGCAGGAACGGTCTGTCCCCACGTGCCCAAAGACGAGCTGGCGGGGAAGAAGACCGGCCTGGCTCAACAGAGAATTGTGGCTTGATCTTAGGAGGAAAAAGAGGGTTTATAAGCTTTGGAAAAGTGGGCAGGCCACTAAGGAGGACTTTAAAGAAGTAGCGAGGCTGTGCAGGGACAAAATTAGGAAGGCCAAAGCTCATCTGGAGCTCAATCTGGCTACTGCCGTTAAAGATAACAAAAAATGTTTCTATAAATACATCAACACAAAAAGGAGGACTAAGGAGAATCTCCATCCTTTACTGGATGCGGGGGGAAACTTAGTTACAAGAGATGAGGAAAAGGCGGAGGTGCTCAATGCCTTCTTTGCCTCAGTCTTTAGCGGCAATACCGGATGTTCTCTGGATACTCAGTACCCTGAGCTGTTACCAAGAAAAAGCACACTCAATGCTTCTAAACAACTCTACAGGGGGAAAACCCACTTTTATTTTAAGGCACTTAGAAATGAGAATATGAAATAAAAGTATTATTAGTTTTAGAAGACATAGTTCTGTATGAGTACTGATGTTGAACCTACCTTTGTCCTGTGAAAACAGAAAATTTCACAGTAATGAAGCTGGATCTGACCCTTGTTTTGTGTGTGTCATTGTATCTGCTCATGATGATAAAGAATTATATAATTTCATGAAGGAAAAGAAAGAAGCATTTGGCTAATTTTCTTATCAGTAGACTTTATAATGCTTTGATAAAAATGAAAACTTTAGATATATGAGAATTGAGACTGATAAAAAGCATATATGAACTGGTTTCTGGACTGAAATTGCTAGTCTTGCAAAAAGAGGTTGTTGTCATCATGACCTTCTGCTAATAAACATTAAAATACAGAGCTATTTAACTTAATTTTGTAGCTATTCCTGCAGTGCATGCAAATGGAATTTAATTAAATATGAAAAAAAGTTACATTAGATAATGTTTTTGACCTCCTGCCCAGTTACTGGCTATAAATATATTGACCTTTGTTTCCGGCAAACATATTGCAAATGAAACCAAACATACATTTAAAAATATATCTATTAAGTATAATTTGGTAGTATTAAGAAGTGTCAGATGGTCTTTAAACACACAGTAGAACATTTTTTGTCCCAAAGACCTGGTAATCTAAAGTGCCAAAGATGAGAAATACGGAAATAAACATAAGAAGCAACATTATCAGAAAAAAAAAAAAAACTAGTCATGCCCAGTACTTGAGTGCTTCTTTTCACTCTTTCTAGAACTGAACATACCAATTTCATCACCTCCTGTTCTCCTTAGTCCTCTTCAGCCGTTTTGTATTTCTCCAATATTAAGTGCCAATTTCAGTCCCTATGCTTTTATGTTCTTTTGATTAGTCTGAATGAGCTATAATATTGTATCCATTTGGAAATGAGGATGGCTGTCACTCTTTGCTAAACAAACATGTATATAACCATAAATGAATCTTGTCATTGGATTGTTTGTTTCTTTGGGTGTTTGCAAAGATGATGAGAATGCAAGGGAAAAAAAAAAAAAAAAAAAAAAAAAAAAGAAGAAATAGCCAAATAGCCTTAGAATAATGGCTGTAATGCTGTAGTTTTTAATATGTCAATTGATTTGCCAGTTTTCAAGCTTTTCACAGCTATTTGAATCAGAATCACAGAACAGTCTAGGTCAGAAGAGTCCTTCAAGATCACCCATGTTTTATTGAACCGAGGTACAATGCACCTTACTATTCATTTCTAGAGGTGAATTTGCATCAGATCTTCATTTTTGTCCTCAAGGTTCTGCAATGTTTAACTAAGATGGTTCTCTCCTATCATTTCATGAAAAAGGATTGAAGTGAATGAAAACCTTGTTGAACCTTAAACCTTTCTGTCTACTGCATATAGAGGGAGGCAGACAAGTCAGTTTATTTTGAAATGTATAATATTCTGATAAACATTAGTAAATTAAAGTAAAAAGAATAAAGCACCTTTAACTTTGGACCTCCTTACAGATAAAGCTAGAAAATAAGAGTAGTTTAGATCCTCCTTCTGAAATCTAGTGATTTTAACACAACTTTTCAAAGTACTTACTCTACAGGGTACTGATAGCTACAGGAATTCTCAGATTGCACCAGAAATGTGTCTAACCTTTCCCAGTGGTGAACACAACTGGCAACCTACTCTCAAATTGCCATATGGATTTAGTAGTCAAAAATTTGCAACAGTACTATGTTAATTTTACAACAATCTCTTACAATAGTTGTCTTCTGGAATTATTTTCTTCAGACAGATTTTTTATTCAATTCAACAGTCTTGGCTATGTCAAAAACATTTGAAGAGAGTTGCCATCCCTAAAGAATTTCATACAGCATGACATGCAAAAAAAATTATTTTTAATATAATTTTACAAATATCTCATAACTTTTCCCAAGAAATAAGAATGTATTTGAAAAAATCTGGTCAACTATTGAAAATACTCTATTCCTGTCCTAATTTGAATTCGAATATTAGTGTCAATCAAAAAACTGTATTAAGGAAAAAAAATATCAACTAATCTCATTAATGTCAGAAGGGAATGTTTAAATACCAAACCATGTTCAGAAGACCTCTAGTAATACAATTAGGAGTAGTTTCACACAGAATGACAGAATCACAGAGTTGTAGGGGTTGGAAGGGATCATGTCCAACCTCCCTTAATTCTTTTTATAGAATTTATATAGAATTTATATAATTTATAGTATATAGGTTTCTAGAATCATAGAATATCCTTAGTTGGAAAGGATCCCTAAGGATCATTATGTCCAACTCCTGGATCTTCACAGAACAACACAAAAATCAGGCAATAAGTCTGAGAGCATTGTCCAAATACTTCTTGAACTCTGACAGGCTTGGTGCTGTGACCATTTCCCTGGGGAGCCTGCTCCAGTACCCAACCAACTGCACAGTGAAGGATCTTTTCTTCATATCCTGCCTGAGCCTCCCCTGATGCAGCTTCACACCATTCCTTCAGGTCCTGTCTTTGGTCACCAGAGAGAAGAGATCATTGCCTGCCCCTCCTCTCCCCCTCATAAGGAAGCTGTAGACCAGTATGAGGTATCCCCTCAGTCTCCTCTTCAGTAGACTGAATAAACCAAGCAGCTTCAGCCTCTCCTTATATGTCTTTTTCTGTAGAGACTTCACCAAACATGGTGATGTTTGTTGCCCTGCTTTGGACACTCTCAAATAGTTTCATGTCCTTTTTATACTGTGGTGCCCAAAAGTGAGGCCAAACCAGCAAAAAGAAGTATGGTACAATCACTTCCCTCAAACATCTAGCAGTGCCATGTGTGATGCACCCTAGGGTATGCTTGGCCCTCCTGGCTGCCAGGGCACACTGTTAGAATCATGTTCAACTTGCTGTTGACGAGATCCCTTTCCATGGGGCTGTTCTCCAGCTTCTCACCTCCTACTTTGTACACATAGCTAGGGTTGCCCCTTCCCAAATAGAGAATCTGGAACTTGGTCTTGTTCAACTTCATATCGTTGGTGACTGCCCAGCCCCCTCTAACTTGTAAACATCTCCCTGCAAGATTTCTCCACCCTCAAAGGAGTCAACAGCTCCTCTCAATTTAGTATCATCTGACAACACTCAAAAGACCTTCTAGTCCTACATCCAAGCCATTTATGAAAACACCGAAGAGAACACATCATATTATATTTTTATCTAGCTGTATGCTGGACATTCTGTTCAGAAGGATACTGTGAATAACAGTATCAAAGGCTTTACTGGTATCATCTGTCTTCCCTTGGTCAACTAGATGAGTGACTTTGTCATGAAAGGAAATTAAGTTTGTTAAGCTGGACATTCCCCTCATGAACCCATGTTGGCTATGACCAATGACCACGTTGTCCTTCAGATGTTTTTCATTAAATGCCAGAATAATTTTTTCCATAATTTCACCAGGCACTGAAGTGAGACTGACAGGCCTGTAATTACCAGGGTCTTCTTTCTTGCCCTTCTTGAAAATTGGAATGACTTTTGCCAGCTTCCAGTCAACTGGGACCTTTCCAGATTCCCAAGACCATTGAAAAATAATTGAAAGAGATTTTGTAATGATGTCAGTCAGCTCTCTGAGTAGCCTGGGATGAATCCCATCAGGACCCATAGCCTTATTCATCCAGTGGAGCAGCAAATCCCACACAACTTTGGGGTTGGCTGGGAGTTTTTTGTTCCTGCAGTCACAGTCTTCCAACTCAGGGCACTTCAGGTTTGAGAATCTATCATCAGTGTTGAAGTCAGATACAAAAAAGGTATTAAACATCTTTGCTTTGTCTATATTCCAGTTTGTGAGATGACCATTCTCATCAAATAATGGACCAGTGTTTTCTCTGGTCCTCCTTTTACTGTTAAACTACTATTAGGAAAAAAAAAAAAAACAAACAAACAAACAAACAAACAAACAAACAAAAACCTTTAACCAACTTTTTATTGTCCTCCACAGTTCTGGCTAGCTTCAGCTCTAACTGAGCTTTAGCTACACAAATTTTCTTCCCACAAAGGAGAACAGCATCCCTGTAGTCCTCCCATGTCACCTGATCTCACTTCCAGAGTCCATACATTTTCTAATATTTATTATGAGTTTATGATTGTACACAGTGAAGCATCTGCAATTTGGATCAGCTGCAGAAATCATAGAATCATAGAAACACAAGGTTGGAGAGGACCTACAAGATCATCTAGTCCAACCATCATCCTATCACCAATACTACCCACTAAGCTACTGAATCATATTTCATATCACCTTGTCCAGGAACTTCTTGAACACCACTAGGGACAGTGACTCCACCACCTCACTGGGCAGGCCATTCCAGTGCCTGGCCACTCTGAAAGAAGATATTTTTCGTAATATCTAAATCTAAATCTCCCCTGACGCAACTTGTGGACATTTCCTCAAGTCCTAACACAAGTTATATGGGAAAAGAGGCCAAGCCCCTCCTCATTACAACCTCCCTTCAGGAAGTTGTAGAGTACAATGAGGTCTCCCCCTTGAGCCCCCTCCTCTAGACTAAACAATCTCAGCTCCCTCAGCTACTCATAACACTTGTGCTCCAGACCCCTCATCTGTTTTGTTGCCCTTCTCTGGACACGCTCCAGGGCCTCAATGTCCTGCGAGGGGCCCAAAGCTGAACACAATACTTGAGGTGCGGCCCCACTAGAGCTGAGAACAGGGGGATCAGAATCACAGAACTGTAGGGGTTGGAAGGGACCTCAAAAGATCATCAGGTCCAACCCCCCTGCCAAAGCAGGTTCCTTAGAGCAGGCTGCCCAGGTAGGTGTCCAGACAGGCTTTGAATATCTCCAGAGAAGGAGACTCCACAACCTCCCTAGGCAGCCTGTTCCAATGCTCCATCGCCCTCACCATGAAGTTCTTTCGCATGTCAGTGCGGAACTTCCTGTGCTCTAACTTGCAGCCATTGCCCCTTGTCCTATCCCCACAAACCACTGAGAAGAGGTTGGCTACATCCTTCTATTCTCCACCCCTCAGATATTTATATACACTGAGGAGATCCCCTCTCAGTCTTCTCTTCTCCAGGCTGAACAGACCCAGGTCACTCAGCCTTTCCTCATAAGGAGGATGCTCCAGGCTCCATATCATCTTTGTGGCCCTCCACTGGACTCTTTCCAGGAGAACCCTGTCTTTCTTGTACTGTGGAGCCCAGAACTGGACACAGTACTCCAGGTGAGACCTGACCAGGGCAGAGTAGAGGGGGAAGATCACCTCCCTTGACCTGCTGACCATGCTCCTTTTAATGCACGCCAGGATCCCATTAGCCCTCTTGGCCACAAGGGCACAGTGCTAGCTCATGGTCAACCTGTCGTCCACCAGGACCCCCAGGTCCTTTTCGTCAGAGCTCCTCTCCAGCAGGTCATCTCCCAGCCTGTACTGATACTTCGGGTTGTTCCTTCCCAGGTGCAGGACTCTACACTTGCTCTTATTAAATCTCATTTGGTTTCTTCCTGCCCATCTCTCCAGCCAGTCCAGGTCTCGTTGAATGGCAGCACAGCCTTGTCAGCCACTCCTGCCAGCTTTGTGTCATCCGTGTACTTGCTGAGGGCAGACACTATTTCCTCATCAAGGTCATCGATGAAGATGTTGAATAAGACCGGATCCAGCACAGACCCCTGGGGAACACCGCTAGTCACAGGCCTCCAGCCAGACTCTGCTCTGCCAATCACTACCCTCTGAGCTCGGCCAGTCAGCCAGTTCTCAACCCACCTTGCCGTCCACTCATCTATCCCACACTTTCTCAGCTTTGCTAGTAGGATGTCATGGGAGACAGTATCGAAAGCCTTGCTGAAGTTGAGGTAGATGACATCCACTGCTCTCCCCCCATCTACCCAGCTGGTGATGCCATCATAGAAGGCAATGAGGTTGGTCGAGCATGACTTCCCCTTGGTGAATCTATGCTGACTACTCCTCATAACCTTCTTCTCTTCCAATTGCTTGGAGATGGCATCCAGAACAAGCTGCTCCAACACCTTTCCAGGGACAGAGGTGAGACTGACTGGCCTGTAGTTTCCCGGATCCTCCTTCCTGCCCTTCTTGAAGATCGGAGTGACATTGGCTATCCTCCAGTCTTCAGGCACCTCACCCATTCTCCAGGACCTTTCAAAGATGATAGAGAGTGGTTCAGCAATCACATCTGCCAGCTCCCTTAGCACACGCGGATGCATGTCCCATCGGGACCCATGGATTTGTGTGCGTTGAGCCCACTCAGAGGCTCCTGAACCACTCCCACGTCCACCAGGGGGAAGCCCTCCATTTCCCAGACCCTTTGTCCTATTGCCAGGGGTGAGGAGTCCCGGGGGAGTGTCCTTGGAGCAAAGACTGAAGCAAAAAAAGCATTCAGTATCTCTGCCTTCTATGCATCTCCCGTGACCAGGACAGCCCCCTCATTCAGCAAGGGACCCACATTATCCCTAGTCTTCCTTTTGCTGTTTACATACTTGAAAAAAACTCTTCTTATTATCCTTTATCTCTTTTGCAAATCCTATTGTGAAATGAACATTTTATAAGGTAAAGCCCTGTTTCAGACAGGAAAACAGTCCTGCCACTTATCTTCCTCCAGGTAATGGTAAAATTCAGGATTTTGCACTCAGTTCTTTTCATTAGGAAAAATTATAAATTAGCTTGTGGACATTAAGTTTTTAGGGAGATAGAAAACAAAGACTAATATCACATCTCATAACATGCACATTATGAAACAGGCATTTTACATATTGGTAAGTTTGTGTGAAATTCAGACTTACATGAGACAGATTTAAAAGACCTTACAAGGACTAGCTATGGTAGACATGGTTGAATCAAAAGTATCAAAGTAATCAAAAGGTTACTTTTAATTTTGCAATCCTAAAAATGTTAAAATTAAATCCAGGTATTTTCTATAGATGATAGAGCTCTGTTCTCAATGCCAGTTCCTTATGCCAGGCTTAACATGGTTAGCACAATTTGCACCTCCTGTAGTTGTCTATTCAGCTGGGACTCAAAGCTAAATGAAAACAAAATGATAATGACTATTAATTATGACAATTTTATTATTAGAGAAAGGCAAGACTAATTCAAAAACACAACTAAATAAAAGATATGATTACTCCAGAGAGAATCTCCTTTGCCTGAAGCCTAAAATAAAAAGTATGTTTTTTTTTTTTGTGTTTGTTTGTTTCTTTTTTGGTGGTGGTGTTTTTTTTTCCTGGTTTTGCATGTAGACAAGACTTTGTCACCTAATTTCCATAAGTTGTACCATGCTTTTTCCTTGTGTTCCTGATACTTAGAATATTTACAAATGTGCAAAAGAGTTTTATTGACAAAATTGTCAGTCTTGCCTTGGCTATTGCAAATTACCTAAAACATTTATTTAAAAAATCCTTAACTTTTATAAACCTAAAGTAAGCAAGCCAGTTCTCTAAAGAAACCAGTCAAGGCATTGTCTTGAGAGCAAAAACTGAATGTTAGATGTGAATTTAATTCCACTGTTTATTTTGGCTTACCAGAGCTTAGTTCATATATCCTCTCCAGAAATAAATGGTTCTGAATGACTCAGTGTTTAAGTAAATAATATTTTAGTCTTAAACATATAAAATCATATAAAATCGTCTAAACAGCTTATTCAATATCTTTGAAAGAATACTGTAATTAAGTAGAACTTATAACTTCATTGCACCTTTTTAACTTGCCTTTGTGAAATCATAAGGCATGCTGACCCAGGAACTTGCTGTGCAGATTTAGGCAGGTGCCGCAGGGAGGAAGGAGAGTTCTTATCTTCTTCTTTTCTTTCTTATGTTCTTATATTCTGCTTTCTTACACCACTGAGGAGACTGATCTGGGAAGCATGATCTAGTTTTTGAGAAAGAGGTCAAAGAAATGAGTTGGATCCGTTCCAAAGGTTTTTTAAGTGCTCTTTTTCTATAAATACATAGAAGAGGGAGTACCTCTCCCATTCATGTTTTTCTGGGTTCAGAATGAGCTGTTCTCATTATTTGTTTGCCTCCATAACTTCATGAGATATTTTCATTACACATTTTAGCTTACGAATAAGCAGTCTACTACATTATGTGCAGTGGGGTAATACTCTTCCATAAACTTGAGAAGTAAATAGTCTTTGTAATAACGGAGTATATTCTTAAAAAATTATATGTATTCATCCAGTTCATTTTCTAATAGATTCTTTCTTGTTTCATCAGTTTTAATAAGTGCTGAAATGTTTTTTTCTAATAAATCCAAACAGTTGTATACATATAAAAGCTTTTCAGCTCTTAATTTTTAATTTTTATTTATTTATTTTGCTAAAATTGGATTGTTAAAAATATATTTCATTTTAATAGCTATTTAGTCACATCTTATTTAGAATAACTGCATTGGTTCTCCTCAGCATTCTTGAGGGTAGCGACCATTGACTATTACATACATATATATAGGAAGTTGCTTAACCACCATCAGAAAATGAATTACCAAGTTAATATGTTTTTTTGCTTGCTTGTTTGTTTTTATTTTTTTGTTTTGTTTTGTTTTTTAATGCTTATATGGCTTTTTTCTATTTGGTAGCCTTAATGCTCTTGTTTTATTATACATAAATAGTTTTATTACTGCATAGCAAAAGTAACAGGAAATTATACCCTATCATTTCAAGAAGTTTGTCATCTCAATTACAAAAAGAACTAAAAACATGTGCATTATTTGGAAGGAGATGTTATTTGGAAGGACTGCTAGTGCAAGGGCAATTCTCCATCTAGTGCATTGATGCCATTACATTACATATATTACGTCTACGTTGGGCAGGACATAAAACGGTATACAGCGACCCGTCTTTTAGGACATCCTTGAATCAATATTGTTTTTAGAATATTTTAGAATTGTTTTTGTTTTTGTTTTTATTAAATTCTGAAGTCTCTAGAGAGCCAAAATTAGTAAAAAAAAAAAATAACTGTTTTCAAAAAAAAAAAAGTTTTATTTTCAACTATTTTTTGCAAAGAGTACTAAAGTAAGGGTAATTTTATCACATAATCTACAGCCTTGAAAACATATTCCCTTTTTTGTTTTTCAGCATTTCTGCAAGCTCTTTCACTCTCTGTATATCCACCTATGATCACAAAATCTAGCAAGCTATTTTTTTCTGAATAAACAAGTATTCATATTTAAGATATGTCTCATGTAAGACGAATCTGCCTTTGATATGCCATTGTTTGGTTAGCTGGTTAGCTCTTAACCAAGATTTCTAACTTTGAAATCTGCTATGCACAGTATATTTAAAATGTACCCAAAGCTCAGGGACAACATAACCTTACCAATAAATATTAGTTCTTAAAAAAAAAAAAACAAAAAAAAAACACCAAGTATAAAGTATATAAAGTATAATTAGGTGAAAGTTGAAGTAACATAGAAATTGATAATCTTTTATCAACATTAGTATTATTGACACTGATAAAGCAGACTTTATCTTAAATTAAAGAATATACAAAGCTATTAAAAGTCTTTGTTTAAACAAGATAGCTTATTTAGTGAAATAAAATACATAACAGAACTTGTGTGAAAGATTTGCTATGCACTTTAATTGTGGATATAAATCACATTGAACATTATGTAAAGTTCAGTAATGACCTTAAGTTAAAAGAGACAATCGTAATGGTTTTATCCAAAATAATGCTGTATTAATATTGAAATTACTTCCCCTTTGTCTACTTGGCAAGTTTTACCATGTGATATCTATTACCAGGGTTCATTTCTTCAGACCTGTTAATGGTGTTTTTCATCTTTATTTTCCCATGTCTTATCCCTCTTGTCTATTGCACTGTACTTTCTGTGATCTGAAAAAGCTCTAAACTTACAAGCAAAGGTAATTTCCTTCACTGTTGTCATTTGTCAGTTCCGCGTAAGACGTACAACAATACAGAAAACTTTCAATGCTTTTTGTTCATTGAAAGCATCTGATTTCATTCAAAGAAAAAAATCGTTTGTTTGAAAAGGAATACTGAAGAAAAAAAAAATAACAGCTTGTAAATGCAATAATCGGATATATTTTAAATATTTTAAATACAGCTGTTCCTTCAAGGACTTGAATATTTGCTACATCAAAAAGGTTTCCTCTGTTATAAACAATAAAATTTCCATTGGCACACATACAAAGAAGAATGAATGACATCTTGAAGAAAAACTGACACCGGGAGCTTTTTACAATGAAATTTGGGGCTAAATATCTCCCTGACAACAAAGGCCAATTTTAATATTATTAGTAGAGATCTTTTGCATTTCTTATGGGACGTCAAAACAAAGAAATGAAAGAATTAGAGATTCCTCACTAAAATTCTTCCTTTCAGTTATAAAAATGTTTTCAGACGTACATATGAGTGTGAGTATTAAGAGTTACATATGAGCACACTGATCATGCCCAGTACTTCACACCGCCAAAGAGCATGATCTGAGTAAAAGGTAACAGTTAAACATAAGCTCAGCTGATGAACAATGTTTTTAAATTGTATCATTTCAACCTCTATGGGACAGTTCACATGCTGAAAGCAGGCATGTTTACATTTTCCTGAATAGTCTACAATCCAGAAAAGCAGTGAACATTTGCTCCTGCAGATGGCATGTGTAAAGTAAATAGACTCATGTCATGTAACGGAAATACCTTCCAATTAGTTTTACAGAATGAAAAGTTTCCTTCCACATTTTGATTTGCATCCCCAAGTCATGATTGAGTGATCATATTTTCTTCACAAGTACCACATTCATCATTGATCACTGAGAACTGCACAGGTATCATTCAGCTGGAGATTAATGGAATTTCATTCTAAATTAAATTTGGTTCTCTTTGTTCCCTTATGTCTCACTAATTCTATCTGTGTTAGGAAAAAAGAGATATTTACTAATTAAAATCAAGAAAAAGATAAGAGATAAATATTCACATTTCCCCCTCCTTCTACAGCACTTTTATTAAAGAAAATGTTCACGCTTGGAATATATGAAGTTAAGGCTGAATGTAATTTTGTGTTGCTTTCTATGCAGAGTATATAACACAAAGCTATGTTAGCCAGGCACTTGAGTGGCTGCCTGAAAAGTACTCGCATAGGAAGACATTTTTGCTTAGATGTTCTAAGAGGAAAAGCCTGTGGATTTTGACATTTTTCCCTTTTAGATAGAGAATTAAATTATTCACTGAGCTCTCAAGGGGCTTCTGAGCCGGGATTCCAGAAGCTAACAGACAAAACAAAGTACTGTGTTCTGCTGTTGCTTCCCTCTTGAATATACCTGTGGATCCAAAATGTAGATGTGGAAGTAAATTGCTTAAAAGCCCAAGATTGTTTATTACTGTTATAAATGAAGTCTCAACTCAATCTGAATTTTGTAATATTCATAAAAGGAATATTCATAAAAAGTATAAAAAGCAAGTAAACAGCACTGGGTGTGCGGGGAGTCTATGCTCCACCAACACGCACACACGAATATCAAACATCCTAAATATACAAAACATTGCTTTACATACTAAACCCGAGTATGCCTATACATACGTACAATCATGAAAGATAACAAACAATCCTTTAAGTTCCATGACTTAACAGTCTCCATTTTCCATTCCTTTTGAACAGTATGTCTTGCTTTAAGTTGTCAAGCAACTCGGCCTTCGGGCCTTATGTATCCCATTCTTCCCAGATCGAAGAAAAGCATATCCATCTTTTTCAAAGCCAATAAAGCCTGGGTCACAAGGCACGTCCAGGTCAACAGGGGGCGTAACAGCAAAAGCCTTCGACAGCTGTAGCAGCAGAGGGGCCGATGGCGTAGAAGTCCGATCAGTAACGGAGCCCACAGCTCCCTCACTGTCTGGTAAACCACACGTTCAAGACTGTGGTCCCACATGTCTCTTTAAAGCTTCAGAGATTGCTCGCTAGGTGCTGAGCAATCCCGCCGCTACCTTATCGATTTTAGTTGCAGAGTCCCACACCTTGACCTCAGTTTGGTCCCGTATTTCAGGATCATAAACTGCCCGATTGTTAATAAGGAGAATAAGCTGTAAGGTTACCAGGACAGTCTTTGTTCTTAAGGACGTGTGATTCCCCATAATGCGCAGCTGCTTACCAGCGAGGGGCAGTTGTGTGCGCAGGTCTGCTTCTCTCAGCTCGAGCTTCTCTCCAGCTCCAGTGCGCCTATTTCCAGCGACTTTCTGTATGAGCTCCTTTGAGTGGTTTGCTGAGTTTGGCCGAACCTATCTTCATGAGGCAATCAATGTGCCTGTTCCCGTCGTGGTCTCCATTCTGCTAGCCTGTTCCTTTTCATTCCTCTTTCCTGCTTCTTTATTGATGACAACTTCATCGTGTTGCCTTTTTTTTTTTTTTTTTTAATCTTGAGGGCAGGCTCCCCTCTTATACCCTTTTCCCCACAGCAGTTCTTTTCAAAACAACTTTTCATTGCTCAAACAACTTTGCAGATAACAGCAACGGCAAACACCCAGAAACTTCCATGCCTTAATGGCTGGAGAACAAGCAACCCAAGACTGCATGGAGTCTCCTGAATCACCCTTCTTTGTTCCCTCTAAACTCTTTTACATTCCTGTTGGCCTCATCGTTAAGAGTCTGATGTTATCATCAACCACGGGGCTTGCCCACTCCCATGGCCACACTCCCAAATCTCCCCTTTCTTTATTAACATCAACCATTTTCTCGACACGAATTATCACTCCATATATAACATTACTTTTTAAAGATTTCTTATTGCTCATTAATTAAAAAAAAATAATCCTAATATAATACAGTATTAATTTTTGAACAACATCCGTCTTTATCATAGAATTTCTAGTCCTCCCAGCTTTTTCACTTATATATATTTTGCATCAGAAAAATAAGAAAAGAGAGAAAAAAATACAAATTCCATCCTTTATTTTAAAACATTTTTTTTTGTTCCTTATGTGCAAATCAATTTATAAATGTTTATAAAACCCTGAAAGAGTGAAGCTGTATTCTTCAGACTGAATGGAGGTGTGCAACTCAGGCAATCAAATGTTCTAATTTGTGTTTACCCTGCCTGGATGCACTGGGCATATCTCACTTCCCTGTCATGCTCTGATCCACTGTTGCTAGGGAAAGAGAATATGAGGATAAAATAACTTTCTGTAGTAAAATTGATTTAAATTACAACAGTCATTCTCACAATAATCCTTTTAATTGCTCCTAGGAATTATGAAATTAATTAAGAAATATCTTGTGGCATCCCCTCAATTTAAAAATAAAATATTGATTTAACTAATTGAATGATTAGTACCTTGTGAAAAGTAATCATCTTAGCTTTTATTTTTATTGAAAAAATAAAACAAGAATAAAAACAAAAACAAAAAAGTTGTATGTGCCTGATAAAGAAATATTTCTGTTTTGAATCCATTTCACTATCTCATGCCTTCCTTTATCAGCTAAACCAGATGAGATTAGTGGTGTCTTGAGTCCTATTAAGAGGAAGAAAGCCTTTGTTTTTTACTTGGTAGCACTCACTTTCCTGTCATTTTGTCTCTTTCTAAGCCTTTGTGTTCAACTTAAACTGCTGGGAAAACGCATTAACCTTTAAAGGGAAGTGGCAAAAGAATTTATTACGTGAAGAACAAAAGATATTTCCTTCAGCTGTAGGACTTTTCTTTTTGTATTCACTGGATATGCAGTGTTTACTGTTGCACACTATTAGCCAGGCTTTATTAGGTGAGATAGGACATAGAAATTTAGGAACAGAGTTCCTCCACGATTTATATATCCCACGAGTCAGATGATGACAGGATTTTCAAGTGACACTGAACTCGTACCTGCATTGCCCAGCCCTCCATTCCCTGAGTTCTGGAGTGCTGCCCCTGCTACACTAGAGTATCTTAGATACTCTAGAATAAAGATACTTTAGAGTATCTTCAGTCTAATCTCAAATCACATGGCTTGCCAATGATTATGAGGTGAAAAAAGAGAAGATATTCTTGCCCCTGCTCTCTTTTCTTTATTTACACCTCCTCTAGCAATAATGCAATGAAAAAGTAATCATTCTTTCTTCAGTGTACTGGAAAAATTCCATATTCTGGAACTGAGACTTTCACAGCAAATAATGCTGATCTAGTTCCACCAGATGTGTAACACAAAATCTGATATTCTGTACCTGGAATCTAGGTAAATTGTTGGGTTTTAGTTTTTAACATCCATTTTATTCATTTGTAATTCTGCTATTAAAGACAATGCACTCTGCATTTAAATTAAAAGCACCTCATTCATGAACAAAAATGAACAAAGAAAGAATTATAGTAAAAACGTTACAGTGGACACAGCTGGGATGGGGGAGAAATTCTCTCTGTTCAATAAGGACAGGATTCTGTATAAGGGTCATGAATACTACTTAAGCAATGGGCCATTAGGGCGGTGCTGTTATCATGAAATAATCTCACCCCTGGAGAGATAACTATGGACCAGATGCAGCCATGTGCTTCTAAGCACCCAGGGGTGTAGTTATCATGATAATCACACCTGCTGATTTTGCTTCATTGACACTATAAAGTTCCTGTATTTTGTCTCAGGACAAATATAACAGTGTTTAAGTATTAAATTCTGACCACAGAAAATTGCCAATTAACGTAAGAATAGTTAAGCAATTTAAGCTATGAAGCTACTGCAAAACCACATAAAAATCTGGCAGAGCCAGTAGGAAGTAATACTTATTAGGTACACTTGAACAAAATTAATCTTTTCAGAGGAGGAAGGGTCCATTTAAGGTATTTGAAAAGCAAGGCCATATCATACACTCCACCAAGACAAAGACAGAGCACCTGTCTTTTCTTCCACACTTGCCCAAATCTAACCTCTTAGTGGGAAAAATAAAATAAAATACTGAAGGACTCAGTACCTGGAGCAAAAAGCTTTAGGTAACTTTTTTTTTCTTAAAAAAAAAAAAAAAAAAAAAAAAAAAAAAAAAAACACTCTCTATCTATCTGTCCTTAAGTGCCAATCTCCTGAGAAATTCCAGAGATTTGAATTCATATCGTATGCAGCAAGGACCCCACTTTCTTTTGTCTGGAGACAATGGTTGGGATGGCTGTTGGCAAAATATTCACAGTTCCCCGAGGGAGACGAGCTGTCAAGTAATAATAAGGCAGCAAGGAACAGCAGGAAACAGGGCCTGGGCTTCTGTGGAAATACAGTTGAATCTGACTTGCTTTAAATGCTAGGGGATCCAACTAAAGAGTACGTGGTCTGCGCTCTTCACTGAAACAGTATAACCTGACACAAAAGAATATATTTGAAAATACGCAGATGGAGTTTCATCTTCGAGAAAATTGGAAAAAATAACTAAGGAAATTTAAACAGTAAATGAGGAAAATTCTATAAGTAATTGTTAAAATAAGCAAGAGAACAATCATATGTAAGATAATTGTTATTTTCTCTTCACCTCAGTGAATTAATGGTGTTCATGTACTGTTAGAACTGTATCTGAAGTTTCATTAGTTTTGGTTTGGAGAACCAAAATACGTTTAACAAGATAATGTTAAAAAAAAAAAAAAGTGCTCCTCACTTTTCCACGTCTCCATTATTACAGTCCTTCATCATTTGCTTAGACTCCTTTTAACATGTGTTTCATATTTTGAGATTATTATTTTGAAAAAACACTTTTATTTACTTGAAAATATCTTTATTATTATTTGTGTCTCAGTGTCTTTTTTTTTTTCAAAGAAAAACATGCAAAATATTTTCTCAAGACAAGACATACAATCAGAACAGCCATTCTTAGATATTTTTAATGTCCCCCCAAATTAATTTTGTTTTAATTCTTCCTCAAGGAATTTAAAATAAAATTGCTCTATCTATGGAAGGGAAACTAAAGTTAAGACCTATATAAAAATTACAGAAATTATGTTATTTACTATGCAGGATGTAATTCATAATACACCATCATTAAGGAGAATGGAAGATGAAAAGCAAAGAAAGGACATCTTTTGAATGACAGTCAAGCTCTGGCCAAGATCTTTGCTAATGCTGTGGACTTCAGCTCATGAGTTCATTCTCACTTGACAATTCAGTTTGAAATACAAAAGACATGAAGGGTTTTACCACTAAGCTAATAAATTGCTAGAAATATTGTTGGTGGTTTCAGTGCATATAATTTTTAAAGTCCAATGCACAGCACATTCCTTTTCTTTTAGAGCAGGGAATGGGAGAAAGCATTCAAAAATTTTGTGGTTGTGCTGAGTTTAAACTTTTGTAACAGGAACACTGGAAAGTGACATGCAGTTCTTCTTTGTCTTCCCAGTCAGAGAGCCTGGTATAAGAGGTGAATAGATTATGCATGTATAAAATATTTTATCACTTTGTTAGCATCAGTGAGACATTTATTTAAGAATCCTTGAGCAGTAGCACAGTTTTATCCTGATCTCTCTCTCTCTCCCTCTCTCTCTCAAAAGATGCTTAGACACCAGGTAAGTTTCTAGCAATTTAGAAGTATTTAAGAGTTAATTTAGCTGTTTACTTCTCCTCTTCATGTGTTCTCCTAGATGGATTCTGGGGTACAAGGAAAAAGGATGTAGTAAAGCAATTTCCTTAAGTAAACAGGCAGACATAAGATTTTCTAATTAACTCCTCTCCCGTATTTTAGCTTATGTAGATGTGAGTTACCTAATTGCTACTTTATTGGCTCTGCATAGATTGGTTGTCTTCTAATGGCATCTGTATGTTTTTTGCTTCACTGACATTATAGGACTTATTGCTATGATCTATATAGGAAAGCTATATTGCCTGAGCTTGACATAGGAGAAAATGGCATACTCAAAGTTCAACATACAATCTCATATTTTTTTTGCTGTTTAGTGTAAGAACTACAACATGCAAAGCAGGTAACAATCTGAGTCAAATTTAACTGCATCTATAACAGGCTGACTCACCTGTCTGTTCATACACATGATACCAATGGTGCTGGAGCATACAATTGGTTTATTTTGTTCTGACAAATAATATGTGCAAATAATCTGACTAATGCAAATATTCCACAACTCAGAACATTTTAATTCTTTGGTAATGTCATTAGTCATTCATTTGTCTTTCTTTCCTTTGTCTTATTTTAGCGTCTCCTCCTATTACGGTTCAAAATTGGAACATCATGAATAGATTTCCCAGATATAACAGTAAAATAATAACAGAGGACAGAAAAGTATGTGTTTAAAGAGGTAGAAAGAAATCAAGGATGTTAACATGACAACAAAACAAAATAACACTATTGGACAGAAGTATGAAAAGGAGAGTCGAGGGTGAGGCACACAACATTATGAGTATTAGTAAGAATGGAAAAATACTGTGTTTCAGTAATAAAACATGCTAAAATTTAAGGTATTTTGAGCTCCTGGCTAGATGGGATATTAAATACAAGTACAGTTATATTTGATATAATGTAGAGAATTTATGAGATGGAAATATCTGTGAACACTGTTGAGAGGCCCTTTAATAAGGAGGGAACTAGATAGATCCTTCCAAAAAGGAGGAAAAGAATCTGCATGGAAATTAGTTATATGGAGAGATGACATTCCTGGAATAGGAAATTTGGATATGGAGGAATAAGAAGACACATAGAATCACAGCAGTATGGAAGTGATTTTCAACAGAGCCATGAAAGAACAGGAATCAGAAGTTACAGGGAATAATGAGATTATGAGTCATGCTCCTGTCATGTGTTACAGGCAGTGTGACTCTATAGGACTAATAGCATCACATAATCTTTTTAAGAATCTGTGTACAATACTTAGTATATACCAGTTACCGAGAAAGACATCGATCTAGATTTGGGACATGTTGATTTTTAAAGGTGTGTGTTTAAAGACAGAGTTAATGAGAAAGCTGTTAAGGTTTAATTTGTTTAGTTTATTGATTTATATTACTCTAGTAACACTGATACTTCTGGTCTTTAGTAATCACTTGAAAAACAAGACGTCTGTTTAGCAAGCAGCTCAGAATAGTAAACATTTTTATTGTTTTTCATATATTACTTTTTTTTCCACTGATAATTTAAACTGGTTCTTTTTTAAATTTATTTTCTGACTTTTATCAGCCATCAATCCTTCCATCTGAATTGAGAATGAGTGGTTTCTTCCAAAGAAAATTATAATTCTAACTATTAAATTCAAGGACATGTGGTATTCAAAGAAGAAGGTTGCTTTTGTAAGTGACTAAATACATAAGTGAAGCTGAATTTTCCAGTAGCCACAAAAGCAGTTTATTAAGACTATATGCTGTAGATAGGGAAAGTGTTACCTTTTTTCCTAGGGTGCAATGTCTTAAAATTTATAGAACAAAAGCAATCAGAATATTTATAAATATTTGTAAAATGTAAACAAATGTGAAATCTGTCACACTGAAGTAAATTTCACATCCTACATATAAATAAGGGATATCAGTGCTCTAGTGATCCTCAGGCCTCTTGATTAGAACATGCAAGAAAAGTGCCTTGACACAGACAAAGAAATTTCTTTAGGAAGAAATGAGTGCCAGCTTGTGTACAAGAAAATACTCTTTAGTGTTAATGAGCTATCTGCTGCCAAATCATTTCTCATCCTCACTACACTTAGGTTAGACCGCACTTAGCCTGACAGCCTTAATAATCAAAAAAAAAAAAGCAAGCTTACATAGTGAGTGAATATACATTTCTGGCCAGTGTTCTGCCTGAAGTCATAAAATCAAGAAGTACTGGTTAAATGGCAAAGTCAAACTAACGTGCATTGAAGTGCATTCCCTTCCTTAGTCATGCTTTTATTGCCATGTACTAAATTAAATCAAGGTTTTTGCTTACAGTTAGCCTCAGCTGTTGTACCTGGGCATAAAGAAAACCTCCTGGAAAATGGGAGTGCAAAACTTACAGGCTGATTGGGTGTGGCTTTCTCAGAATGAGACAGGTAGCAAAACTACATTTTGCCCTAAGGTAAAGAGGAAATTAAAGGGTTTTTAGGTACATACTGCCTGAAAAGGTCTTGAAGCAGTAAACAAAACAAAGTACCTTGCTTTACTGTTTGATTTATGCTGTGTTCAATGAATCAAAGCTTTATTTGTAAAGAGGACTTCATCAAGAGAGTAATGCCTGACTGAATCATAATTTTCTCATCATGAATAGAATGACTCACAAAAAAACTGAGTTTTGCAAGCTCTACAAAAGAAGAGACGATAGAATATCAGCTACAACGTTGAACTGCAGCCTCTTAGGACTTTTCTGACCCAGTTTTGGATTTCAGTTTCAAGTGAGTTCTGGCTGTGCTGATGGAAATCCTCCCTGATACTTCAGACCTTGGAAAAACAAACAAACAAACAAACAAATGAAACCACTAACTTATACGTTCAAATTATCTTGGGGCTAGACCTTACACTTGAGCTTAAACTAATGGATTCCCAAAACGATTTTTCTGTTGTCCTTCCCATGGAACTTATTAAGGAGTATAGTAGTTATTTCCAATCCAGGATGATGATACAATGATAACTTGTTCGTACCTGAGGTTCTGCTACACATGGTAGCACAATTAGATCAAGCCATTCAGCTTGTCCTATCTCGAGAATCAGATTTCAAAGATCCAATGTTATACTAAACATTTTCCAGAATCCTTTAGGAATCCTAGGTTCATTCATAATATTTAGTCCTTGATGCATTTCAGTCCTCTGCTTGTCCTCACTGTATAGTTCTATGTGTTTAGTGTCTGTCATTAATACACATTCACTACCATGTGCTCTGGTTGGCAGATATGGCCTTTTAACATGAAGAGAATGCTACTGCATGAACTTAGGTTTGGGAGCAGAGGAAAGCTCTCTGATCTTAAGAGAAAGAGCAGTCACCATAAGAACACCTTCACAGCATTCTAATTTGGGATAAAAGAGAGAGAGAGAGAAAGAGAGAAAGAAAGAAAATGAGAGAAAGAGAGAAAGAGGGGGAGAGAGAGAGGGAGAAAGAGAGAGAGAGAAAGAAAGAGAGAGAGAGAGAAAGAAAGAGAGAGAGAGAGAGAAAGAGAAGGAAGGAAGGAAGGAAGGAAGGAAGGAAGGAAGGAAGGAAGGAAGGAAGGAAGGAAGGAAGGAAGGAAGGAAGGAAGGAAGGAAGGAGGGAAGGAAGAAAGGAAACTGTCAAGGTGGGCTACTGTAACTGTGTCTCCATTAAAAGATAATTTCCTGTTACATACAGATTAACCCTATCCAGCTATGTTAATTACCACCTATTTAAACCTTACTTTGCACAGTCTGCACTTTTCTTCAGGTGTGAATTTCATGCTAAATGTAAGTTGTACTGCTGTCTTCATGCCTAGAAAATGACAGAACAATACCAAAAGCATTGCCAAACTCAAGGAAAAAGGTACAGGTTGTGAAGTAGCCATTTGAGGATGGAAGCTCTTATTTTTGCTTCCAACTTAAAGAATTGCTTCTGATTATTAAGGTAAAATGCATTTTTGCATTCTTTTTTGAATTCATTAATTTTACACACACACATGCACATGCGTGCACACACAAAGATACATTTTCAGATATAATTTCAGGGGAAAAACAAACAAACAAACAAACAAAAACAAAAAAAAACCTCTTTGTAGCATGGTTTGGACAGCCAGCATAGGTAGAGAAGGAAAATTGGCAGTAGTATGTAAATTAAGTCGAATTTGAGCATATTACAAAGATACCAAAACATCACAATTGCTTAAACAGCAACTACTTATTCTAGTAACCTTTCTCTTGAAAATGGTAAGATGTGAATCACATTCTGGTCATGGGAATGACGATGAAAAAGCAACATTTCCACTGTGTGAGTTCACACATGGGTATATATACAGAGGTTATCCTCAAATGTTCACATAATGAAATTTCTGAGTCATCCAGAGTAAGCCCAAAAGTAATGCTGTCTATCTCAGCTGACCAACCACTACAGTACCAGCAGAGAATATTTCAAATGATAGTTGTCACAAATACTCCATAATATATACTCCAATATGTTAACTTTGTTTATTACTGCATAATTATTAAAAGATTCCAGAAATTTATAGAGCAACACATTTTTTCATGATCTATAAACATAAGAAGAAACAAAATGCATTACCGAGAAGAAAATGACTAATCTCTAGAATAAGTAAAATGTAGAAAAATATTTTACCTAAAAAATTAGTGCTGGGTACAAAATTATTCCTTAATTCTTTTTTATATTCTTTGTCTAAGTATGTAGTTCAAAAACATTATTTAGGCAATTATGAATTGCTTATTCTGTACATTACATGTTCTGTGAACTATTACGGACCTATACTGGGATGTGTGAGTAAGCGTGTGTGTGCATAATTCATGGTAGGGTTTATTTAATTTCATCACTTCTTTTTTATAACATTGTTTGGTTAACATAATTTTGTTATTGTAATGCCAAACAAAAGATATTCATAACACTTACAGGAGTATCATTGTAAAGCATAGGCAAAATCAGAAAATAGATTTTAATTTTCAGTGTAGAATCAAATCAAAAGCAGTTTTCTGTAGAATAAGATATCTGTTGATAGGCGGTCTATGTTGCATATAATAGCATTCATCTTCAAAGGCTTGCATTTAGAAACCATTTTTATAGGTATTTTACAAATTAATAGAAGATGAGATTAAATATCATTTTATTATGGCAAATAGTCTGTATAATTCTGATAGAAGATAAATTTAAAATAGCATTGATGACACCAGAAAAACATTGAATTGAGAATAAAACTGTTTTTGTACTGCCCTCATCCAAATATTTTTTTTTATAATTTGTTTAATTTGAAACATGGCTGATCTGTTTGTTTGTTAGTATTCTTATCTATGTTTGTCCAAAGACAAAATGGAAAATGTGCTCGTACCATCTGATGTACTGGTTTATATTTTTTTGCCTTGTTTTAATTTATTGATCAAACACTAAGCATAACCAGCAGTGAACAGACGTGAACCAGCTATGCCATGCATTTTCCTACAGTGGAGCTGTGCAATTATGTGATGGAAAGTGTTTATGCATTCAGTGTGGTTGTAATTTGGCCACAACAGTTGCACTCAGTTATTTTGCTCAATAGTGAATCGACTCAACTCAAAAAACACAGTCTTCAAGGATTCCCACCTGCTCACCTGCTAAATAAAATTCTACAAGGCAAGGCAAGGCAGGAAAGGCAAGGAAAGGCAAGGAAAGGCAAAAGGTAATCAGTGAAATTCCATGGTGGAATCAGAGAAAGAAGCAGTCTTTTAAAATGATTATATTGAAAATAAAAGAACAAAATATTCAAAGTTAAAATATGTTTCATTAAAAATAGCTCTAATATTTTTCTAATATTTTTTCTAATAGTCTAATATTTTTCTTCTGCACCAGTAACATTTTTAACAACCTTAGAAGAGTTTTTTCAATAATCTGTTACAGTAATAAGCATGTTGATTATGTGTGGTAACTCTTAAAGATTGACCCTGTCTTTCTAGAAGCCACAGTACAACTATGCTTCCACAAAGCCACTTTATTGCACAAAATAAAGTAAAAATAAACTACTGTTTTGTTTCAATATTAGTAGAGCACAATTTGCAAGGAGAAGACTTTCAGGGCAACTTATGTTTTATTGACAGAGTATATGTTAGATACAGAATCACAGAATCACAAAATCACAGAATGGCTGAGGTTGGAAGGGACCTCTGAAGGTCATCTAGTCCAACCCCCTGCCAAGCAGGATCATCTAGAGCACATTGAACAACATGGCATCCAGACCCGTTTTGAGTATCTCCAGGGGAGAAGATCTCTCTGGGAAACCTGTTCCAGTGCTCTGTTACCCTCACAGTAAAGAAGTGCCCTCTCATATTCAGCCAGAACTTCCTATGATTCAGTTTGTGCCCATTGCCTCTTGTTTTGTTGCTGGGCACAGGACAAATAGAGACCATCTCCATCCTCTCAACACCCTCCCCTCAGATAATTATAAATATTGATGAGGTCTCCCCTTAGTCGTCTTTTTTTTTTTTTTTTTCCAGGCTAAACAGGCCCAGTTCTCTCAGCCTGTCCTCATACAACAGGTGCTCCAGTCCTCTAATCATCATACACGTAGCCCTCCTCTGAACTCACTCCAGTAGTTCTATTTTTCTCTTGTGCTGGGGAACCCATAATGGGACACGTTTCTCCAGGTGTGACTTCACCAATGCTGAATAGAGGGGGAGGATCATTTCCTTTGACCTGCTGGCAACACTCTTCTGAATGCACCCCAGAATATAAAAGAGATATCTGTTTAAAATTGTACAGAAAGCGTTTGAAAATAAATAAAGAAAACCAAACAAACAAACAAACAAACAAAGAAAAAACTTAATATTGTAGCAAGTAAATGATTCATAGAATAGATGCATAGTAATATTCATAGAAATATGAATAGTAATCATAGTAAAAATCATAGAAATCATAGTAAATCACAGTAAAATTCATAGTAATCATAGTAAAATGAAATCATGGTAAAATCATATCATAGTAAAATTCATAGAAATAAATAGATTCATAGAATAAAATATCCTGAGTTGGAAGAGATCCTCAAGTCCAATTCCTGGTTCCACAGAGGACCACCAAATAATCAACCTATATATCTGAGAGCATTTTCCAAATGTTTCTTGAACTCTTTCAATCTCTTTCAGGTTACTGCAATGTAGGAAAAAAGTAGGTTTATTCTTAGCATGGTATTTCTAACCTGTTTACCAGGAGCACAAGCTCTCTCACTCAGAGACTGTCCCTGGTTTATTTAGGATTTTCCAACATTGAGTCTGTTTGGCTTATATCTTTTACAATTGAAACTATTTTTTTTTCTCTTCAACAGGTAAGAGCTCCAGCAGGGGACTGATTTACTCAACAGTCCACTGCAACTTGGAGGATGAAGTAGCCTTGGTTTGAAATCAGTGAAATTATTTGAAACCAGGCCTTGTATATATTCATATATGCCATATGTATCTATGTATAAGCAGGTTTGTACTCATTTCATGGGATTATTCTCGATTTCTGACAGTAAAACAAATTACAAATCAAAAAAAAAACAAAACCCTTTAAAATCAAATTTCAATATAATTTCAATCTTACAAAAATGAATTGATGTTTACATTTAGCAATACTAAAGACATCTTTGAACTTTGTCTAATCTGAGTACAAAAACCCTCTTGCCCTAATGCCAACTAACATAGCAAAAAAATAAAATATCAGATTCATACAATAAATTACAAATGGGGAATTGCTCTTGATCTATGTAGGAACAGATTCAGAAGCAGAGTTTTATTCAAAATGGTCATAGTAAATACAAACTTTCAAAAATGCAATTATAATGATATAAAACCATGTCTGTCTGAAGTATGAAATAGGCATAGCTTCCTCCTAATGAAGTGGAAATTTAGTTTGGCATGAAGATTGATGCTGCTGGAGTTAATTTCACCTGAAATCTGAAAGGTAAGGGAATAAGTACGGGAATATAAGGACAGTTGCACTGTCCAGCCTAAGATCTTTTTCAGAAAGTTTATTGGGAAGTACAAATATCCACATAGAAGCCATTCCCAGTCCATTTTTTTTTTTTTCCCAAGCCTTTTAATTTCCCCATACCATTGTCTAAGATTTGATATCCAGATTCCCTAAAGAGAAAGGGTATGAGTCTGTGGTTGCTGACGGTAGAGGCAAAAGGCAAGACCAAATCTACACACTGCTGTAGAATTTTTTTTTAGCAGAACTTTATGTTGACCTTTTCAGACCTGTATTTTGTGAACTAGGTCAACTGACTTAGGGTGAGATCCTAGCTTTGAATACCCTTTTGTTGCTTGCTGGTGGTACAACTAGGAAATGTTTTTCTAATCATGTGAGAATGTATTTTTATGCTGTTAGAGCAATATTTAGAGCATATAAATTAATGAAGGTGTGATAGAGCATACAAACTCCAGCAGGATTTAGGAGAGATGAGGTAGAACTGGTAATTTCGATCAAGAACCTCGCAGGAACCGGCTACAGCGAGGGCTCCTGGCGGGGAGACGAACGAAGCCAACCCCAAACCCCCCAATAACGCGGAACAGAGCCGCAGCCCCGGCCCTCCCCCGCCCCCCCCCCCCCCCAACCCCCCGAGCAGGCAGGAGCTGTGCTTGTGCCGCCGCGGGCGCTGACATTCTGAGGGCGCAGCCAGGGGTGACAGCAGCCCACCCACCCCCGGCGCTATAAAAGTAGTCCCTAGGGAGTGCCGCAAACAGGATGCGCTAACAGTACCGGCTTGGCAGTTAGGCGCAGGTAGTTCAAGCGGGGCAGGGAGGAGAACCTGGATGGACCTCGCCATGGTGGGCACCCGTCGCAGCGGTCGGTCCGAGGCGGCAACCCAAAGGGAGGAGATGCTGCCTCTCTGGGCTCGCGTGGGCACCCAAGTGAATCCCCTGAGGGGGGAGGTGGCAGTCCGGACAGGTGACTGCGGAGAACCTTATTGTTGCTTGTTTGTTTCCTTTTTAAGTACCATAGTGATTAAGAGGAAAAGTAAGACAAGTGATTTGTGAGTCAAGTCTTCACTTTTAAAATCAGTTTGAACTTTGGCTGAGAAAAGGCGGCTTTGAGTACGAATCATTACCAAGATTTTTAGGGTTATCCTCTAATTGTAGTATTCTGCCTGAAAGATGCACTTGAAATATTATGGTCAAATAATTTTTTCTCTCTATTCTTGCTATGGCCCTGAATGGCTTTTCACAACATTCAGATCATAACATATTGTGCTATTAATTACTTTGAATATTTGGAGCGAATCCAGATAATTTTCTTAAGATAACTTCAGTGAAAATTAACTCAATGCACTGACACTGGTACAGTAGCTGTTTTTCTTCTCTCTATCGTATTGGGAAATTTTAAAATCAGTAAACTGACAAAAAATTTTTGCATACTTTGAAATTCTAAGCAGATCTTGATAAGTACAGTAACCGTTATATATATTCTCTCTCTATATATATACTGTGAAATAATCAAATACTGCAGAAGGTAAATATGGAGTAAGTTTTAAAAGATTAATGGTAATGCTATTGCTCAAAAAGCATGGTAAAAAAAAAAAAAAAAAAAAAAACTTCAAAAAGTCAGTAAGAGTGAATTAAAATGACAATGGAATATCAAATAATAAGGCTAAATCCTATTTGCTTTATCTTAAAGCACCATCATATTCATTCATAACTAATACATCTTATTAGGGACATAAGAATAAAATAGGATTTGGGGAAAGTATGTTAAGTACTCTACAAGAACAAACCAAAACAAAATAAGACAAAATTGTGTATGATTAGCCTCAAGTTCCACAGTGATCTTGCTAAATTGACTTCAGAGAAGTTGACTTCAGAACTTGACTGGCTGGAAAAAGCACATGTGCACACACATATACATACTCACACAGAAATTTGAAGCCAATTCTGGAGGCAGTTTCTATGCTTTCACTAACTTGGTACTTAGAAATAGTTCTAGAAATTGCTGTTGAGATGGCTCAGACATTCTTGGAGAGATGCAATCACACATTTCTTGAGCTTGATCTTGTAAGAGAATACAACTGTACATAAGGGCTCCAATTGCTATTCATATATTCATTGTGTTGTACTGGTTCATTTCTGTCAGTTGTTTACTTTAGGATTGCAGTGATTTATTTGTTATTAAAAACATTATATTTCCAATCAATAATAAATATAATATGGGAAAAGAAACAAGCGAAAGAATAAACAAACAAACAAAAGAGATCAGAAGTCAGTGTCTAGACAAAGGTATATCTGTCTTTTAACAAAATCTGTCATAAAAAGAAGACCAAAGAACCTCATTCCTAGAATCACAGAATGGTTTGGGTTGGAAGAGACTTAAAAGATTACCTGGTTCCACTCCCCCACCACCATGGTCAGGGACACCTTCCACTATGCCAGGCTGCTCAAAGCCCAATCAAGCCTGGCCTTAAATGCTTCCAGGAACTGGGCATCCACAACTTCTGGGCAACCTGGCCTCACCACCCTCTCAGTAAAGAATTTCTACCTAATATCTAATCTAAATCTACACTTTTAGAGCTTAAAGCCATTACCTCTTGTCCTATCTCTGCACTCTGCACTGTAAAGAGTCCCTCTCCAACTTTTTTTGTAAGTCCCCTTTAGGTACTGGAAGGTCTTCTCAGCCTTCTCTTCTCCAGACTGAACAATGCCTGCTCTCTCACCCTGTCTTCATGGTGGAGGTGTTGTAGCTTGTCCTGGTTTCAGTTAGGACAGGGTTAATTTTCCTCCTAGTAGCCGGTAGAGTGCTATGTTTTGGATTAGGATGAGAAGAGTGCTGATAACATGCTGATGTTTTAATTGTTGCAGGACAGTGCTTACACCAAGCCAAGGACTTTTCAGCTCCTCACTGTCTTGCCAGCGGACAGTCTAGGGGTGCAGCAAAAGCTGGGAGGGGACAGACCCAGGACAGCTGACCCAAACTGGTCAAAGTGGTATTCCATGCCATCTGATGTCATGCTAAACAATATATAGGGGTGGCTAACCGGGATGGGGGGGCTAGCTGCTTGGGAGTAGGCTGGGCATTGGTCAGCGGGTGGTGAACAATTTGTTTCGTACACAATGTTATTAGTAGTACTATTATTATTGTTATTATTATTTTCCCATCTTGATAAACTGCCTTTATCTCAACTCACAGTTTTCACTTTCCAGTTTCTCTCCCCCATCCCAGAGAGAGAGGGGAGAGGGTGAGTGAATGGCTGTTTAGCTGCCGGCCGGGTTAAACCACAACATAGTTCTTCTCTGGACTCACTCCAACAGGTCCATATCCTCATGCTGGGGGCCCCAGAGCTGAGCACAGTGCTCCAGGTGTGGTCTCACAAGAGCAGAGTAGAGGGGAACAATCACCTCCCTTGACCTGCTGGTCATGTTTCTCTTGTTGCAGTTGGCTTTCTTTTAATAGAGTTGGCTTTCTGGGCTGCAAGTGCACATTGCCAGTTCATGACAAGCTTCTCCTCAAACAACACCCCCAATTCCTCCTCAGGGATGCTCTCAATCCATTCTCCACCCAGCCTGCATTTACGCTTGGGATTTCCTCAACCCAGGTGCAGGACATTGCACTTGGCCTTGTTGAACTTCAAGAGTTCAAGCCTATTTCTAAAGATATATCACAGAATCACAGAATTTCTAGGTTGGAAGAGACCTCAAGATCATCGAGTCCAACCTCTGACCTAACGCTAACAGTCCCCACTAAACCATATCCCTAAGCTCTACATCTAAATGTCTTCTAAAGACTTCCAGGGATGGTGACTCCACCACTTCCCTGGGCAGCCGGTTCCAATGCCTAACAACCCTTTCGGTAAAGAAGTTCTTCCTAACATCTAACCTAAAACTCCCCTGGCGCAAAAGTATATGTTGTAAAAAAATATATGTTGTAAAAAAATATATGTTACTACTCACTTCTGAAATTCTAGCCCCTTTGCACTAGGGCTTAGAAAGAAATTGAGAATGAATATATGATGAAGAGAGATTTAATGTTACAAACAAAAAATAGGAAGTTGATGTGAAAGAAACATTCTAGATTTTGATCTGATCTTCTTTCTTGTTTTGCATATTTTGAATAAAATCTCTATAGATCAGCATAGGAAGAAAAAATGCTGCAGTTTCTGTAAACAGTTTTCTAAAATATATGTCCTTGAAGAGCAGTAATTTTGGAAATTAATGGCCAATATATACAGTTAATATTCCTGCTTTAGTTTTACTTTGTTCCTAGAGATTGTTCTTTAGTCATTCTCTTCATTTTCATTGTTATAGACTAAGCAATAGTTAAAATGTTGAATATTTACTTATGTTCCTTCCAAGAAATTACTTATGAGAGCATGTGCTTCCCAATAAAAGAGCTTTTATGCTAACTTAATATATTAGTACTTTTACAATAAGCAAGCTTACCCCTAAGTGCTAATGCTTTGTGTGTCAGCACGCTTTTCTCTCTGTGGCTGACCCAAAAAGCTTTAAGTCTGCTTCTCTTCCAGCTGTCTACTCAACTTTTATCATCGTAGGTGAGAGATGCAACTGTGGAACAGTTTTTTTTTTTTTCCAACATTAAACTCCTCAGTTGGTCATACCAAGATTTTGGCCAACAGACTTAGAAAATATTTAAATAATAAGATACATTGTTGAGTCCATTCTCTGGGCTGAATTTTGTTTTATTTTCATCATCAGCTAGCACAGATTGCAATCAGTTTATGCTTTCCTAAGAACAGTTCTGAACTATTCCTAGGACAATGACATAAGCCTTGGATGCATTTTTCCTTTTCAGAAGAATCGCGAGAGATGAACCTATAATATCCCCTAGTGAATTTAGTTATTAGCAAAGTATATGAGAACTTCTGAGAATTATGAACATAAAACAAAAGCTTTATTTTATTAGGTCTTCCAGGAAGATTGTAATGAAGCTGAAAAGCTTTTAAAAATTACTGGGAATGTTACTTGAGAGTGATATTAGAACAGGGTGGCAATGTGGGTGTAGAATTCAGGGAAGATTATAAAGGTGAAAACACTGGTATATTTCTCACTATCTTTTAGAAGATGGATGCTATTCTTTAATAACTTAAATCCTTTTGCATTCTGGTATGTTTCTCACAGTGTTGCATCTTGCTTCATTCTATTCTATTTAGAGAACATCCAGACGGTCCTTTAAATTGTTTGGGGGAAAAGTAATCATTAGTTGAATCAAAGTGCTTTTATATAGCTGTCCTTGAAGAAATTAGATGAAAGGCTAAAAGGTTATTAAAGCAGTCACTGTGTCACTGACTGATATTTTATACAAACTTGAGAAAAATTACTGACTTTTACTTTCCTTCAAAAGGTATGAAGTGTACTTGATAGTGATATTTTTTTCCCTAAAACTTGAAAGAACTGTTGTTCTTTCAACATTACTTACTTTTTAGTTCCTTTATGTATTTAGAAACTTTTTAACCATGCGGTTGATTTCATCTGGGCCTCTTTCCCAAACCTCCCTCTACTTACTAATTAACTTTAATGTCAGAAGTATAGCTTTTTGTTTTATTATGTTAGTCTGGTATAGCAAAGTTGTGCCGCAAGACAGATTTATAAAACCTCAAGTAGATCTCGGCAGATGCCTTTGCCGCCAGGTGTCAAATTTATTCCTGTCTGTGTGTAGCCAATACTTTGTTAGAAGTAAAATTCAGACCACATTCCCCCTTCTCCCCATCCTTGTAGATTTCAGCCTTTTTTTTTTTTTTTAATTTAATTTTATTTTTTTATAAAGGAGTTAAGACAATACTTTCCTTTGATGTTTTACTTACTGCACTACTATCTGCCATTCAGATACTATACTCATGACAAGAGAATAAGGCCTAGTACAAATCCATTCCCGTTTTCTATTAGATAGCAGGTTTGATGTAGACATGAAATACAAATTGCTAATTTGTATTGAGCTGTGTAAAATTAATTATCTCCAAATTCAGATTTAAATGAATTTTTATTTAAAGATCTCTTTCAGCTTTCTCTGGGTTTAAGAAAGCAATTAAAATTCTTTTTTTTTTTTTTTTTTTTTTTTAGAGCTGAAATGATTTTATAAAGCATTACTTTTTTTTTTTTTTTCTAATATAAATATTCTTTGGGTTTGTATTTTAACTATACTGAAATTGTGTTTTTCTGCCTATTATAAACCATAAGCATGAAAGAAACAACTACTGACCTAAGGAGATAAGTAAGCAGGCATAGCAGGGGAAAGAATTAAAAATATATTTATTACTATTAATGACAACTTAGAAGAGCAAGTGACCATGACACAAATGAGGAAAAGGAAAAAAAAAAAAAAAAAGAAAAAGGAAAAGAGAGAGAAGAAGTGAAAGGATAATACAAAGTAAAGACAGAGTAAGAGAAATACTTTCCTTTCTAAACACATTTATCTATATCATAGGAAAATAAACAAAAACAAACAAGCAAATACAAGGAAACAAGAACAACAGAAAATAAAAGATAGGAATTCAGAAAGTGCATTGGTAGAATGAATCATTGCATCTCAGCTGTTGACAAGTCTTGAAACAGAAGTTTAAAAAATGCTTCCTAGATTTTACCCAGACAATTTTTTGGCCATTTCTGAAAAATCCAAATTACTATATCAATTTTCTGTGGCTAAACATCCAAACAGTTAAATGATTTCTTGAAACAAACTAAATCTTTGCCTAATCACTTTTTCTCACTAATTTTAATTGGTCTGGTATTTCTGGCATTATTAATAATTTAATTTTTATTACAGCCTATCTAATGAGAAATGGCAGAATGATGGTTTCAAGGCGATTCATGATGTCTTTGGATGAAACCTTTGCTGAATGACCTGTGCTACAAAGGATAGGACAGGACAAGATGCAGAAGATTATGCACCTATTAATGTTTTTTTTCTCATTTTTTCTCTTATTGTAGGCACATTGAAGCAAAGACAGAAGCATAACCAAATATTGGCTATGCATATATGAACTAAGCTATATACATATGCCTGTATATGCCTGTGGAAACCTGGAGAAGCTGTGCCCTTGTCAGAATACCATCAGCTATTGACTTATTACACACTTGAATGAGAAAAGAAAGGGGAGGGAAAAAATGGAAAAAAGAAAAAGAAAAAAAAAAAAAAAAAAAAAGGAAAAAAGGAAAACAGGATAAAGGGAAATTGCTATAAAACTAGTTGTATGATTCTTCACCTGTTTTGAAGCTGCAGAATGCCAGCTGATAAACAGTCATACCAGGATGCTGAGTCCAGACTTTGACTAGGAAGTTTGACCAATATAAAAATACCAATCAGCACACAGTTCTTCACTGAGCATTAGGTAAGGAAAAATCCATTATTAAAACAGTAAACTATATGATCTGTTCCTCCACTCTTTTTTATTGGCTCATATTCAGCCATTTTCACTAAAAGAAGCATTTGAAGATACCCCATTCTGGATTTATTTATGTATAGTATTTCTGTGATGTTCTTTCAAAGTATGGTAGCAAAATTCAAACCCTGCTTTTAGGTTTTAAGTTCCATTGTGAAATGATTTTAGCCACATGTGTGAAATGCTGTGTCTGAGCCAATATTCCTGACAGGATCTATGAATTTATACAGAAATCTGTGCTGTTATTCTTTTATAGCATGTGGACCAGAGTTGACTCACAAACACTCTTCTTAAAGAATTGGTAGATGTTGACTGATGATGCTTAATTACCTGCTGTGGTGTGTTGTATGCTTGTGGGCCAAAAATTCAAAGATATCTACATGTTTTAGGATCTTAATTCCATGTAAAAGTTAAGTACCATTAAATACATGTGAGATTTCCCTTTCTCAGGATGGTTTTGTAAGGATGTGTATATGTCTAACTCCTAATCTGGTCTTTGTATCATTAAAAAAAAAATAGTTTGGAAGTTACTCAAATATTTTGAAAACTTTATCCCTCTGGATATAAAATAAATAAATAAACCTGAAGATATTAATCAGATTTTTGACACACAGAGTGAAGTAATCAGTGTGAACTGCCACTAGAACCGCAGTGGGTTGCCACATGAAAGGGAAAGATCACTACACAAAGGTAGACAGAATGTAAAGGTAACATAAAGAATCCATGTACCTTATAAAAGCAACATAAAGAATCTTAGGTGGATTGTCTATACTAAAATGTAGCATTCTTTAGGTCTGCTGCAGCTCTCAATACATTGATTAGATTGTTACTAGTGATTTAGATGGAACTTAGCTGCTGTTGGATGGTCTTCAACATATTTTTTATTCTCCCTGTCTTCTGCTGTCTCCTAAATTATAAGCTGATGCCTTAAGAATCTATGACATTCTGTTAAATCCATTTCCTTTTTTTTGTGCATATGGATATAACTGTGTGCAGATGTAAAGCTAAGTTTTAATTATGCAATTATTATTCACTCCAGCTCATCACTTAAACATGGTGTTACGTTGTTTTCCAGCTCCACCCAAAAACACTTCCTTGTTTACTCAATATAAAAAATAGTTGTTGTATTACAACCTTTTTCCTAAGTGTTATTTCTGACTAAACTTATAGTAATTTTGACTACCTATTATGCATTTGAATCATTCTTCATTTATTATATATTCTTCTCATTTTATTCTGCATAATGCTTTTTAGACTTTTCCCAGGATCTTTCCCTGTAACCTTCTTTCCTCTGTAACCTTCTGTTATACTTCTCTTAGGCTGTTCTTCCAACTATTTGGTCCAGATACCAATGTTGGATTTGTTCTTACAATATCCTTTATTTTCAGCAACCACATTTTTGCCCATTGCCATGTCAGAGATCATAATGTGTTCTCATCCCACAGTTTTCCCTGAGGATCTACTGTGATACCAAAAAGAAATCAGCCAGATAATAATGAGAACAGTTAAAATGTTCTAGGTTTTGTTGTTCTTTTTTTTTTTTTTTTTAATATTTTCTTGTTATCTTTTTTCTTAGAGCATAACTTTTTTTTTAATACTTGGTACTTTTTAACTTACATCTGGAAAATACTACTTACAAAGCTGATACCAACTAAAGCATACAATAGTAAGATGGACGAACATTCAGGTATTTTTCCAATAGAAATTATAACACATCCTTACTCACATAAATTTTTGTCAGGCCTCTAACCTCTTCCAGCTCTTCCATATTTAACTAGGAATTATTGGTAAATTCTTTAAAGTAGTCTGAAATTCTATTCTAAACATATATGTTACCTTGCAATAGAAATAACACCTTCTGACTAGCAAGTAAGTGTCATTCATTCCTTGGCTAAGACACAAAGGATTAAAATGATTTCTTCATAAAAATGTGGAAAAAAAAAATCTTAAAAATCTAAATAAACCTGATAAAAGTGGTTTCTTGTACAGTGACTCTGAAGCTGCTGTCCTAAAAGAAATGCCAATGCCAACTATATAATTGCTTCTCCACCCAGCTGGTGGGAGCCACAGGGATATTGCTACAACTAATTGCTGATTATTATAAACAAAGATTAATTATATATATATATATTAATAATAATAATAATAAACCTTTTTGTTCTCTAGAAAGTTATTGTCATCACCAGGGAATGTAAGTGTTTATTTCTATATGATAATATAATTCAACTAATATAGAATGTAATTGTATTGAAAAAGGAGAAAAATAATCTCAAGTCAGCTTTGTGGGTGAGTGGGGAAATATAAAACCTGAACTGAACTTAATTGTTATTACAGATGAATGATTTGGGACTCATTTATAGGTGATTTGTTTACTTCTGTTAGTTATGTTTTACCCCTGTGTTATACATTGAGCCCAGGTGTTATGACTTAATTTTCATGTTGCCCTCTGTGTTGCCACTAAATAGTTATCAAATATCCACATAACCAGCAGGTTCTAAGTATAGAACAAGTTTAGATTTAATATTCACTTTTTTTTTTTCTGTTTTTCTTTTTGTGTCTTTTGGGTCCTCTACCCTGAAGCAGTGCTTTTATGAAAAATGTAGCCTTTACATGCATTTTTCTTGAATGCAGCTTTCAGGGGCATTAAAAAACTCTTCCCTTTCTGCCTCCACCTCTTTGTTTCTTTTCTTTGAATACCCGTTTTCATTTTTACTCTAACATTTTCAAATAGTAAAGAACAATGTCCTGGAAAAATAATTTAAATCCTTATTTTTCATAGTCTGCCCTAATGTCATCAATTTTTAAAGGAATTTGGGCTCTCAGGGCTACTTCAGGTTAAATAGGAATCAAGACTTGTGTGGGTGGGATCTTTAAGATTTCCTTAGGGAAGATCAATTAACTTGTTAATGAGACTTTCAGATAATGAATACTGCAGATAGACCCAAGTATACTGGAAAAGTTGTTTTCTAATATATTATGAACTAAATTAAATCTATGATTGAGATGGAAATAATCTTCTATACATCTTCCAATGTGTGTGCAGAAGACTTTTCTGTTCACTTCAGACATTTTAGAACTGATAAGGACTCCAGCACACTCAGAAAATAATTTCTATGGTTTCAATGTAATTAATTGTGACTTTTATTGGCCTAAATTGTTAAAATCCACCCCAATAAAAGTAAAAGTTTGGCTTCGAGGAGTGTGCACGCACACACACACACACACACACACACAAAAGATTTTGCATGTTGTAGTTTGTGTAACAACTTCCTGGAGCTATACTGTTCATCTGCAAATGAATTTTACTTTGTGCATAAGTGCGATATACACACTGAAGGGAACTGGAACAAATTGGCACTTCACTCCACAATGGGAATAAAACATTTTTCCTGATAACAGCTTTTCCCAAGAACTAAGCAAATTAGGGAAATAAAGGCCATTAAGTAAAATTAGATTTTATGCTATTTAACAGGTGTTTTGGTCTATTTTACCCTGAGGGTAGATCACAAAGCAGTCCAAAAAGTTAATTGTTTGATAATTGTACGGTTTGCACATTTATTTCCAGTATTTTAGCCTATAGTATAGTTCTGTTAAACTTCTGTCATCTATCTTTGGACCTATTCTTTCCTTAATGCATCCAAGAATTATAAGCAACAATAGCTTAACACTATTTTGAGAGCATTTGCATTGGATATTGTCTGAAACACTGGTTAAACTCTCTGAGAAACAGAATTAAAATCAAAAGCTACTGTAACAGATTTATATTCCTTAGGGCATTTCTGAAAGAAGGAACAGAGTATTACTGCTCATTTTCAATAGAAATTTATTCCTGAAACATTATGAATCACAAATACAATAACTTGTCTCATGCTTCAAAATACAGCCCCTGAAGATGACCATGCACAAGAAAGACAGAAGATGGAGCTATTAATATAGAGGTATATGTTCACCCCCCAAAATATGTAGATATTTTTCACTGCACAATGATCAACTGTAAAAAATAGCAGCACCAAAACAAACAAACAAAAACCTTACTGAGTACAATGTAAGAATATCATTCAGCAGTATATGTGTGAGGAGTTGAGGAGCTAAGTTTCAGTTTCCCATATATACCAAAAATACAACATATACATCAATCATAATACATCATACATCATAATACATCATAAAAACACTAATACATCATAAAAACACTATTGTCCAGAAAAACAAAACTCAAACTGAAAATGGTACAGCAATACATATGCTTTCTTAACTAGTCAGGAGCCCACATACACAACTAAAAATACTTTTTCATTTATTTTTTGTGTGAAATGGGGTCACTGGCAGCTTCTTTGTCACATATTAATTTTAAGCAGTTATTCAGATTACCATTATGTAAATACACATGCCATAATTTTGGCGGATTTCCTTTTCTTATATAAGAGAAGTAGGAAAACTGTCCAAAAGGGTAAATAATTCATAACCTGCTGCCCCAAAATCTAAATGTATAAATGTATATGTTAAGTATATACTGCATTTCTCAAGAGACTGAAGTCCCAAGATCTTTGAGCCCGTCAGAATTCGAGCACAGTTTGTAATCCCCAGAAATGCACAGTCCATCATTATCCCTCAATGATACTGACACAGTGCTTTATCTCATGGGCTGTACTTAAAATCAGCAAAATATTCCCTGTCCTGATTGGAACAGATGGGCAATTCTATTGCCTCTCATTTTAGTAAACTCCTTTGCACTGCAATTATTGATATCATTAACTAATATGATATTGCACCAGAAGTGTATTAGATACAACAGCTTTTTGTTGTTGTTGTTATTGTGCTCAACTTAACTCCTTTGTGATATTCAATATTATGCATCTAGGTTAGTGGTTATGAATGCTTCAAAATATATTTTGATATCTGTTAATATGATTTTTTCTTTCTTCTCTCCCCAGTTTATGCTGGGTCTTTAAACAGTGCCAATTTACAATGAGAATTTGGGACCAAATATACCAGAAACACATCTGTATTTGTTTTTTCAAATGGAAAATATAATATATATTTACAATGAAATAATTAAATACTCTTTAAGAGAGAAAACAACATGCTTCCTATGCATATGTGCAGTAGAAACAAATATAGTAAATAGAATGTCAGATCACAGAACTTTAGCCCAATCTATGATGGTATTTACATTTTATATAACTCAGTTTGTACTGAATGTGACCAATTAAGAAAATTTAATTGTAACATTATTCTCTTTTGTTCCCCCATTCTAACTTTGAAGTAACAGCTGTAACTTAAATAGAAAAAAATACAAAGCTGCGTGCTTTCCAGTGGATTTTAGTTCTTTAATATGTCCCTATATAATTAAATAAATTAAATTAATTAAATAAAAATGATTCATTTTGAAAAGAAACAGAGGAGTTGAAAATCTAGTTTGCCATAGCTTTCTCAGTGCTAAGTTTGAGAAGATTTCAAACCCAAACCACCACAGTCACTGCTAGTTCCTTGATATAGCACCAGTGTAATCACCATCTTTTAAATGACAGCAGTAAAAGCAAATAAATGTACAGTAACAAATATCCCATACTAATGAACCTGCAACACTGTTCTGAAGCATATTCAGGGAGAACTAAAGCAAATGACGAGAATAAGACCAAAATAATAATAATAATAATGTAACAGAAGTAAGAGTTACCCATGCAGTCACTGTTGCACAGTGACTCTTCTGTCTTAGCACTCACTACCTAGAATTCAGATAATCTTACACTATTATGTGTTTTCTTACTAGTGAAAGTAAATACTGCTTAACTTTAAATTCTCTATCACTAACACTGTCTATTAGTATTCTAAATACATATGGCATGAAAGACCAACATATTATTTATACATTTTAATACTGTGATTTTAGAACACGTTCTAAAGAACTTGGTAGATGGCCAAGTATTCGTAAGCTATTTGGTAGGTCCCCTTAATTGTAATTTACTAACCTTTTGGAAAGTTTTTGCAAATACAAAAGAATAAAATGCACTATACATTTAATTATCTTTGATCCACTGTTGATCGTACATATCATACATGTCAGGTTAACATTCCATAATTTAGTTTTGTTATATTTTTCTTCTACTGTTACTTATCACATAAAGCATCGGTGTAATATGTAATCTTTACAATCTGGTAAGGACTATAAGGACTATGCCCTTATTTATTTATTTATTTATTTATTTATTTATTTATTTATTTATTTCCAGCTGGGAATTTTCCACTAACAGTTTAAGGTGTTTCTATCAAATGATTATCATGCAATTTAAAAAAATATATATTATTAAACAGTTAAAAAAAATATATACTTTGCCTGCTATGAAAACACAGCTGACATGGAATACTATAGTTGGAATATATCATTTAAATTGTGTAAGTAATCACTTATTTCACATAGATTTTTTTCACAAAAAAATAATTAAAAAAAAAAAAAGGGGGGGGAGGGCAGGGCACCATTAGTTACAGATAGATATGCTGATCCAGAATTGATTTTGGTGAGGTTTTACTCATGAAACCAAGTTCCTGTTCCACAGGTTAATCTAAACCAGGGAGAAATGTTCATCAGATGAAGAATATCTACTCTAACCTCATTTCTTTACAAACTTGTAAAGACAATGACTTTACTAGATCTGTCCATGCCTCTTTGTTCTACAGGGTGCCATAACCACATAAAACATCATCCTATTCCTCTATTGTTTTAACCAAAAGGCAGCAAGTCAGCTTGGAGAGACCAGCTTTTTACAAGAACTAAAAACTAACATCATCTCAGTTTGTACCACTCAGCATTTTCTCTGCCTTCTCCCCTATATTGGTGAAAGCTGGAAATACTTAAACAAGGTACTAGCTTTTACCTCCACAAGTCCAGCATTTGAGACTGGGGAGAGTTAATATTCAGAGTTAATATTTTTTTCACCGGGTTTTACTGCGTGTCATTTAAAGTAAACCAAGTAATGTCTGGACTTCTCAAACCTCACACTGAGCATGTGTTTGATTTACTGACCGGTACAGCTAGAAAATGTGGTGACAATTGTTTCTGTTCTACAAAAAAAAATAGTTATGAACATTTCAGTAACTGTAAATATAATCTCTTTTAGTATCACTCTGTGCATTTCATTTTAGGCAGGCATTTATAGACTCAGATTGCTCATTGTCTTGTGACTTGAGTAATTGCTTTAACTTAGACAAATGAATTACAGAATTCTACCATTTTCATTTGGCAGTTTTTGCACAGGTATATATGATAGCATAATAAAGGCACTGAAATACATGTATCAGGCATGCTTATAAAACAAACAAACAAAAAGCCTCTGAGTGAATTGTCATTGGTAGGAACAATTCTTAGGTGCAGGAAAACACTTTACTTTAAGGAAAATACATTTTAAACACAGGTATACATTTTCCAGATGCAACAAATTTATCTCTGTACTTCACAGACCTTAAATCTTGATCTCCTGATTCTCCTAATATTTTGTGTAAGATGTCAAGGAGATTTCAAGCTCTTTTTTTTTTTTCTTTTTTTTTTTTTCTTTTTTTTTTATTCTTTCTTTGAGAAACAGACACATTTTCTTTATCAGGTATTGGAATACTGGAACATGTTTAGAATCTATTTTATGTCAGAAACTGAATGAACATGGACCTCTAGTTATTTAGCAGGTTGCTTAGTTCAAATTTATGGATCACCACATTGTATTTAAAATATTAATTCCCAAAAGAATCATTGTCTTGAGCTCAGGAGAAACACTAAATATGGCTACAATGCAGACAAGGCAAATGTATACATACTTCAGTATTCTCCCAGAGTGTCAAATCTACCACACCAATGGTAATAATTAACAGATATTTTGTTTATTCCACTGCATTCTAGGAGAATGTTTTCAGCTGAATTTTTTTTTTTTTTTTTTTTTTTTTTTTTTTTCCAGCATGAGGGACAGCTTTCAAAGAAACAATTATACAGTGGCACTCTGGTGTATTTCTGTGACAATGCAGAAACTATGTAAATTCAATCCACTCATAAACAGATTAGACATCCTTGCATTTGGATCAGGTCATAGTATTTAACACTTTTTCAAGAACCCTGTTGTTGAGCTGCGATCATCAAATGAGACATATGCACATCACAGCTGGGACTGACTGACTGAGCACAGATGTGTATCTCCTAAATTGTTTGTGACAGAGACTGTAGTTAATTGTGATGGGTGACAGGTACTTTGGAGGCCAGTCAACTCAATGAACTGTTGATGACTGTGGTATGAGACATGGTATATATCAAAGACAAGTGGAAAAATTATGTCATAGATGACTGAAAATCCAAATCAAGTGCAGACAAGTAAAGCAGACAGGAGATGTTCATGGCCTTTTTTCTTGCCTCTAGTTTCTCTTTATCCTTAAATTTAGAATTAAATATTTTGTATCATTTTGTCCAAGTGTAGGTTTGTAAATCTCCTTTAACAGTGTAGATGACAAATGATTAAAAAATTGCGACAGTTTATTTTTGGATGAAAAGATGTGAGACAATTTTGTTTTGACACTTATTGAAAGCAGTTGTAATCTGCTTTGAAAGATCCTTTTTAACTTAAAAGGAAATTTGTACTTATCTTAAGAGTAGAATATTCCAGCTTGGAGGAGGAAGAAAAAAAAAAAGTTATATCTTTTGTACTGAAACTAATATTTCTTATTATGTTAAGGAAAAAATGGGTTTGTTCAACTCCACACATTTTATTCCCAGAGTTTAATTTGTCTACTCAATCAATACAAGAGAAATGGCAAAAAAAAAAAACTATTTAATCCCTATTTACCCAGTTTTATTTACACTTGACCTGTGCCTGTTTTCTCAGACTAGGCTTTTCTGCCTTCTTCTCTGCTCCTTGCTACAAGTCATCTTACTAACATGGTAAAACATCAAATGTTCTCTCTCTGTCCTGTTGTGAAATAAAAATGGTGTAACAATCACAATTCATTTTTCTAAAACTGAAGTTGGAGACGTCGAGATAGAATTGTGGTCATAGATGATTCAGTGAGAGACAGACATGATAAGTTTGAAGTATCTCTGAAAGAAGCCCTGTTAAACATTATTATCAGCCACAGAAGCTCATGTTAACAGTGCTTAGGACTCAGACACTGAATGAAGCAGGGCTGTCAAACTCATTTTGGGGGACAGAAATGTTTTGACTCAGGGTTCTGTTCTTTTGATATAGCCCTGAGAAGCTCTGAAGTCACTTTGAGATTTCCAGATTAATCTCTCTAGAGACCCTATAACGTGTTCCGTAGTAGTTTGCCATAGCACTGAGATTTTTGCTTTACTATCATACTCTAGCATATGATACTCTGCTAACAGAGAGAAATGTTAATGTTGGTCTTTTAGAAATTAATGTTTCTAATGTTACAGAAACTGCAGGCAGTAAAATGAGCAAGAGGCTTAAAAGTGTGAAATATTCAGAAAACCGAATAGAAACAAACCATAAAAAGAATTGTCTCTTTTTGCTGCATTAAAAAAAAAAAAAAAAAAAAAAAAAAAAAAAAAAAAGATGCTGCAATAAAGTAAACTGTATTTTTGCTGTCTCCTAATCCCCTGCAATGCCTGAAAACAAACTGAATATCCCACCAGGGGACTGTGGTTGAACAGAATAATTGTCTGCATATTTTTTTCTATGTGATAGGCATCTACTCCTCTCATGTATGTTTCCTTCTCTTTCATGGTATACTTAAACATATGAACTGAAGTTCTGCCATTAAGTCTGGGAACTCAATCCTTATTTCAAGGTAGGGTAAATATTGTAAACAACACCCCATTCTCCTCCTTCTGTACTAGAACCTTCAGATACTCCTAAGGTCACTGGTTCTTCAAGAATTCCTTGAGGTTCATGATCATCATGGTATTGTAGCAGGGGGTATTGTTATTTTATACAGCATTCTTCTGTGTCAGCTCCTAGCAAAAATCATTATGGATGTGGTGTTCTGCAGCCAAAAAGTACAGTATGGAGGTGGAGAACCACCTGCAGTTTAAACTTCAGCTAAAGATACAAATAGTGCTGATGAGACGTGTGTTTCTGTGGTATTCAATTTTTAATGGGTTTATAAAGAAAGTACAGGACACATTACTTACCCCTTTTGGAGGCTTACTTTCACTGAATGGAGAGGTATAGCTGGGCTGGGATCTATACAGAGCAACTAATCACAGAATCACAGGTCTAGAGACCTCAAGATCATCAAGTTCAACCTCTGACCTAACACTAACAAGTCCTCCACTAAACCATATTGCTAAGTTCAACATTTAAACGTCTTTTAAAGACCTCCAGGGATGGTGACTCAACCACTTCCCTGGGCAGCCCATTCCAAGGCCTAACAACCCTCTCAGTAAAGAAGTTCTTCCTAACATCCAACCTAAAACTCCCCTAGTGCAACTTTAGCCCATTCCCCCTCGTCCTGTCACCAGGCACGTGGGAGAACAGACAAACCCCCACCTCGCTACAGCCTCTTTTAATGTACTTATTAAGAGCGATAAGGTCACCCCTGAGCCTCCTCTTCTCCAGGCTGAACAAACCCAGCTCCCTCAGCCGCTCCTCGTAGGACTTGTTCTCCAGACCCCTCACCAGCTTCGTCGCCCTTCTCTGGACTCACTCGAGCACCTTGATGTCCTTCTCGTAGTGAGGGGCCCAAAACTGAACACAGTACTCAAGGTGCGGCCTCACCAGAGCTGAGTACAGGGGGACGATCACTTCCCTAGACCTGCTGGCCACACTGCTTCTTATACAAGCCAGGATGTCATTGGCCTTCTTGGCCACCTGAGCACACTGCTGGCTCATATTCAGCTGACTATCCACCAATACTCCCAGGTACTTCTCCGCCTGGCAGCTTTCCAACCACTCATCTCCCAGCCTGTAGCTCTGCTTGGGGTTATTGCGCCCCAGGTGCAGGACCTGGCACTTGGCCTTGTTGAACTTCATACAGTTGACCTCAGCCCATCGGTCCAGCCTATCCAGATCCTCCTGCAGAGCCTTCCTGCCCTCGAGCAGATCGACACATGCACCTAACTTGGTGTCATCTGCAAACTTACTGAGGATGCTCTCGATCCCATCGTCCAGATCATCGATGAAGATATTAGAGAGGACCGGCCCCAGTACCCAGCCACTAGTGACCTGCAGCTGGATTTGACTCCATTCACCATGACTTTTTGGGCCCAGTTAGCCAGCCAGTTTTTAACCAAACGAAGTGTATGCCAGTCCAAGCCACAAGCAGCCATTTTTTTTGAGGAGAATGTTGTGGGAAACCGTGTCAAAAGCCTTGCTGAAGTCAAGGTAGACCACATCCACAGCCTTTCCCTCATCCACCAAGTGCGTCACTTTGTCATACAAGGAGATCAGGTTCGTCAAGCAGGACCTGCCTTTCATAAACCCATGCTGACTGGGCCTGATCACCTGCTTGCCCTGCAAGTGCTGCGTGATGACTCTCAGGAGGATCTGCTCCATGAGCTTCCCTGGCACTGAGGTCAAACTGACAGGCCTGTAGTTTCCCAGGTCTGCCCTCCAGCCCTTCTTGTAGATGGGCGTCATGTTTGCTAGCTGCCAGTCAACTGGGACCTCCCCCGATAGCCAGGACTGTTGATAAATGATGGTAAGCGGCTTGGCCAGCTTCTCCACCAGTTCTCTCAGTATCCTCAGGTGGATCCCATCTGGCCCTATTGACTTGCGTACATCCAAGTGCCATAGCAGGTCGCCAACCATTTCTTCATGGATAGTGAGGGCTACATTCTGCTCCCCATCCCCTTCCACCAGTTCAGGGTACTGGGTATCCAGAGAGCAACTGGTTTTGCCGCTAAAGACTGAGGCAAAGAAGGCATTAAGCACCTCCGCCTTTTCCTCATCTTTCATAACAAGGTTTCCCCCCGCATCCAGTAAAGGCTGGAGATTCTCCTTAGTCCTCCATTATGCATTAATGTATTTGTAAAAACATTTTTTGTTGTCTTTGACGGCAGTTGCCAGATTGAGCTCCAGATGAGCTTTGGCCTTTCTAATTTTGTCCCTGCACAGCCTCGCAACATCCTTATAGTCCTCCCGAGTGGCCCGCCCTCTTTTCCAAAGATTGTAAACCCTCTTTTTCCTCCTAAGCTCAAGCCACAATTCTCTGTTCAGCCAGGCCAGTCTTCTTCCCCACTGGCTCGTCTTTGGGCACACGGGGACAGACTGCTCCTGTGCCATTAAGATTTCCTTCTTGAAGAGCGCCCAGCCTTCCTGGACTCCTCTGCCCTTCAGAGCTGCCTCCCAAGGGACTCTACCAACCAGTGTCCTTAACAGTTCAAAGTCGGCCCTCCGAAAGTCCAATACAGTGGTTTTACTGGTCCCCTTCTTGGCTTCTCCAAGAATGGAGAACTCTATCATTTCATGGTCACTCTGCCCAAGACAGTTTCCAACCACCACATCTCCCACCAGTCCTTCTCTGTTTGTGAAGAGAAGGTCTAGCGGGGCACCTCCCCTGGTAGGCTCACTAACCAGCTGTGTCAGGAAGCTATCTTCCACGCTCTCCAGAAACCTCCTAGACTGCTTTCTCAGGGCTGTGTTGTGCTTCCATATATATGAGAAGTTGAAGCCCCCCAAAAGAACAAGCGCTGACAATTTCACAACTTTTGTCAGCTGCCTGTAGAACTCATTAGTCTCCTCATCCTGGTTCAGTGGTCTATAACAGACCCCCACCAGGATGCTTGCCTTGTTGGCCTTCCCACTGATCCATAGGTACTCAACCTTATCATTCCCAGCCTCAAGTTCCGCAACATCAAAACTCTCTCTGATATAGAGAGCTACACCACCACGCCTTCCGTGCTGCCTGTCCCTTCTGAAGGGACATTGCAGCACTCCAGTCATGAGAGTGGTCCCACCACGTCTCCGTGATGGCAACCAAGTCATAGCTTGCCTGCTGCACGATGGCTTCCAGCTCCTCCTGTTTGTTATCCATGCTGCGTGCATTAGTGTAGATGCGCTTCAGTTGGGCCACTGCCTTCTCTCCCAGCCTTGCCATTGTTACCCCTGGCACAGCTCTAACAGGCCTTGTTTCAGCCCCGTCCCCCTCTCACCTGGTTTAAAGCCCTCTCAATGAGCCCCACCAGCTCCTGGCCCAGGATCCGTTTTCCCCTTAGAGATAGGGACCCATCTGCGGCCATCAGGCCAGGTGCCGAGTAAAGTGTCCCATGGTCAAAAAAAAACCAAAATTTCTGTGTTGGTACCAGCCTCTGAGCGATGTGCTTATCAGGTGGGCTTTCCATGTCCTGTCTGTACCCCTCCCTGCTACCATAGGGATGGACACCACCTGTACTCCTGCTCCATCCACTAACCGTCCCAGTCCCCTAAAGTCTCATTTGATGGTCTTCAGGCTTCTCTCTTCAATGTCATTACTGCCAGCCTGGACTATTAAAAGAGGATAATAGTCAGAGGGGCGAACCAGGTTGGGAAACTTCCTGGCAATGTCCCTGACCCTGGCCCCAGGGAGGCAGCAGACTTCCCTACGGGTAGGGTCAGGCCGACAAATAGGGCCCTCTGTACCCCTGAGAAGGGAGTCGCCCACAACAATCACCCTTCTTTCTGTCCTGGTGGAGGCAGTCCTGAGGCGTGGAGTCGACTTCCTCACCCTAGACATCCTCCTGGGAAGGCTTTCTACCTCTTCCTCTGCTACCGGTCTCTCAAGCTCCAGGGCCTCAAACCTGTTGCATAAGGGCACCTGGGAAGGTGGGGCTGGTGGGGGAGGGCATTGCCTGTGATGTCGAGCAGGGACCTGTTTCCATTCCTCCTCAACTCCTAGGTCCCCTGCCTCTGCTTGACAGCAACAGGGCAGGGGGTCCACCCCCATTTGGGGTGTCTCACCCTGGTGCCTGTCCTTCAGGCCGTGCAGGGAGTTGCTCCACAAGTCTATCTCGCGCTCACGCTCCCTGATATCCCTCAACCTCCCGACCTCCTTGAGTTCTGCCACGAGGCAGACCAGGTCATCCACCTGCTCACACCTCACGCACACAGTCTCTTTGCCCCCCGCAGGTGGTAGCAACAGGCTCAGGCACTCCCTACACCCGGAGACCTGAACTGCCGCAGTTTTGAGTGGGCAGTCGATCTGGGTGTGTACAGACTTCTTGGAGAGCACACTGTGCCTGGTGCACACCATTGCAGCTGAGCTAGCAGTAGACCGCCGTTAGAGGAGGTGTTCGTATGGGCGGGGGGGGAACGCTCTGCCCTTCCTGCTCGCCCTGCCTGCAGGAACTGCCGCCCTAACTGCCGCGCCTCTCCCTTCTGACGCGCCACGCCCTGTTTGCCTGTCCTGGTCACTCGCGCTCCCTAGGGGCAGCTTTTGAACGGCCGGGGAGGGGGCGCTGCTGGCTCCGCCTACGCCTCGTTCTCGCCTCGTTCACCTCCCTTGCGAGGGCTGCCGGGTCCTGGCGGCTCCCTCGAGTGGGCTTGGTGCCGGAAAAGTTAGCCCTGCCTGTCCGACCCCCCGCTCCGCTGCAGAACGCGTATGTCCCGGAGCCGATCGCCTCGGCAAGTAGCTCAATCAGATGCAGTTTACCTGCAGAGACCATTTCCTACCAGATGTAGGTGTAGCAGAGGATGCTGAATTACATGAAAGCCTTCCCCAAAGATCCATGAATCTAGTAGTGACAGTATAAAACTGGCAAAAAGTTCTAATCAAAAGGAATAATGTTTCTGTTGCCCTTTCTCTAACCACAACTACCTGTGGTCTAGAGATGCTATATCTGGGACTTCAGGAAGATGCAATAATACCTGGGTCCTGACACATTAGAGAGTTTCTAAAATGCTTGCTTTTCAAATTGTGAGGGAAAAGAGAACTCTAATACTGATACTCTGATATTCTGATACTCTGTTTGCTGTTCCAGCCAGCACATATTCACTATGCTATGCCAAGTGCTCCAAAGCCAAAACACTATGGACTTCCAGAACTTTTTCTGTCAGGACAATGTCTGTTACATTGTAAGACGACAGAATGAGTGAAGTCAAAGATAACTTTTTCCATCTGCATTTTGACATGATTTAATTCCTGAAACAAAAATTGACCTGAAAGTCAGATTCATATTCAAATCATACATGCCAGAAGATAACATTTAAATTAGGCTACAAAATTAGAATAAATTAAAATTAAATATTTTTATACAGCTCTACAAACTTGAATCTATGTTGGCTTTCTGATGAGAAATTTCTTTGCCATAAAACGAGACTCAAACTAAAATAGCACAGGCATTTTACTGAATAGTATGATATGTTTGCTGTCAATGGCAGGGCAAGCATGAGCAAAGAGCTCTCCTTTAGTGTGATGGATTGGTAGAGAAAAAAGTTTTGCTGACACTCTGATATGATGACTGTGTGGCACAGCTCTCCATGTTTTATTATTCTTTTGTCTGAGCAGAGCCATGCTTTCCTATCAGTCCTTATCTGGTCCAGGTGGCATGGCTGCAGTGCAGTGATTACAAAACGGAGCTTCAGGGTGGCAAAGATAAACACACTTGTACAGTGAAGCTTGCAAAGTGACCTGCCCCTCTGAGTACGTCATATAATTAAGCTGCAAGTATGTGTTTATTTGTGGTGTGAAAAAAAGTGTTTTGGGAGGGGGTAAGAGAGGACAGTGGCTACATGCAGAGCAGAGTGAGTCTTTCTCCTATTAAAGACAAGTGGAAAAGGATCCAGGAGAGAGAATACAACACAAATGTTTTTACTTGAGGTTAAATTTTTAAAGAAAAGGGCAGGAGAGTCCAGCTTGGGCCAGGTTACTGTCTGTTGTTATGGCAACAGAGGAGGACATCTTCTGTTTGTGAAAAGGGAAGAGCGGGAGTGGACAGGCAGAAAAGAGAATTGTTTAAAGAGAAAGGCAGGATGTAGGAGTTTGAAAATGGAAGGAGAAAGAAGTTGAGTGTCAAGGTCAAGCAAAAGTAGCAGCATCAGTGGCTGAGCACCTGAAATGCACTCACAGGCCTTTCCTCTCAAGGGTCAAATTTGCTAGGGTTAATTCTACAGTCATCATGTGACTGCAAGAATGCCACTGTGATGCCCTGTCCTCCTGCAACCACTTCAGCTGAAGGGCTTATATTTACCTTTGCATAATACTTGTGAGAACTCTTTTCAGTGCTGTGTACCAAACGTACCATCTTTTTAATAAATTGAACTGATTATTACTTTTCTTGGGGTAACGTGTGATGAAAGCTACTTCTTCAATGTGGAAAGCTCCCTTTCTTTCCTGAGGAGCGAGCTGGTTAGAACACAACTACTGGGGCATGCAGATATCTGTCAGAATTAAGGTCTCAATACAGTATGGACCCAGTACAAGCAATGTTTTTCTCTTGTAGCAAGGTGACCCAGTAGAACAGAAAGGAGGACCAGCATGAACCAGGCAACTCGCTGGCTAGAGATGCAACTTACTGCTTTCCTGAACAGATTCAAAGTCAAATTTCTGAGGCTAGCTCACCAGAAGGAAACATAAAATGGGACAACACAGCACAAAAGTAAGACTTTTCAGTTTTCTTGACAGAAAAGGGAAGAAAAAAGTGGACAACAAATGCAATTTTACCACAGAATGATTTTTTTTCTTCCTTTCTATTTTTTTCCACTTCTTTCCTGAATAAAAAGTTGATGTAATGCAGCTTGTTCATGAGTCAGTGCAGTTGTGACTGCATGGCAGTCCCTGCTCCTCCAGCAGTTTTGAACTGTCTGGACAAGTTCTATCAAATCTGACAGAAAGGTAGTGTTTTCAAATCTTACATTCTTACAAGTTCTGTGAAAATAGATAGCTAAGGGCAGGAAAGAGACTATAGTGATACCTACACCAAGAGAAACACTGAAGTATGAATTGAGCTGTTACTGACTACACACACTCTTGTGTTGAAGAGTGTGGATAGTAGAGAGAGGTTAAAAATTGTTTAATTCTCAGAAAGACTTCAATCAAAGTTTGAGCTTTATTAGATACCATCTCACTTTCATTCTCTTCTCTTTCCCTCTTCATATGAGTTCTCTAGTGTTTAATAAGGACAGGAAACATGCTGCAGGCTTAGTTTACTTCATTTAAAAAGTCATTCAATGAAACACAAATCATCTGGAAACACAACTCTATTAGTTCCAGTGTTTGTAGAACTATTTATTATTTAAAGCAAATGATAGTTCCATTAGAAAGATCCCAGTCTTCTCTATTGTCTTTCTATCCCTCTTCATTTCAATAATTATTTACTATCTTCTCTAGAATATTCTTATTTTCCAGATTTTTCCATTAATTGCAGTTTCATATCACTCATTTCCTTGGAAGAAAGCATGAACACTCTTTTCTTCTTCCCCAGAATCTTCAAGTGTGAAATGTAATCCTCAACATAAATATCAGCAGATATTATCAGAAGATAGTTTATCCCATCAACTGATGTGTCTTTACTTTTACTTTCTTAAATTCTATGATCCAGATAAAAATGATATAGCATTTGGGCCACTTGGAATACATACAAACAAACAAAACAAAAAAGAAACAACAACCTGCAAATGGAATTTTGAGGCTCACAACTGAAATGCCAAATGTTGATGACTGAATCAGCTCAAAGCTGTCCTGATGAATACTGACAATCTTTGGAAGAGAGAATTCCTCTCAAGTCATTGTATTCCTGGTGAACTACAATCTATTGTACTGCAAAAAAATTCAACACAAATCATTCAACAAAATACAGTGACTTAAAATTAATTTGGTCATTACACTGAAAAAGAAAAAAAAAAAAAGGACTTTAGTTTTAGATTAGATTCTTATATGCAAAAGAACAGCAATTTTAATGAACCATTTGTTGTTTGATGCTTGATACAATTATTCACACATAGGTTTGAACAGATTTGATTGGGCTAAGGCCTTTTTGATATTGAACCAGAAAAGCTCTTATAATCAAAGCTTTTAAAGGCAAATAACCAAGCAATCACTTACTGTCATGGTTATATGAGTTTAAGACCAAATTCAGAACTAAGCAGCAGATGTATAACCATATTGATTTTTATCAGATTGCATATGTGTGAAAGGTGCAAGAAAAAGCAAAATCTGGCTTAAATACTTAAACTCTCATTCTTCCCTTACTTATCTGTAGACACAATTCATCAGTTTTAATTTCCCAATTCAGTTTAGTAGTAGTCTTTCATTTGTTTATGGTGTAAGACCTGAAAAATAGATGTTTTCCCTAATTGCAGTATGTTGTCTGTTTCTCCCTCACTTTAATGGCAACCGTAGGCTGTTCCCTATTTACTGCCTTCCCATCTAGCCAACCCATTTATTTTCACTCATCCTTCCTAACCTTAGTTTAGATAGTTTTTCCTTTTTGAACAAAAAGATTTTGTATGGGAAAAACTAGTCTATTATCCTTCTAGAAACAGACTTTTGGAAAAGACAGACAGGTCTAGGGAAGTGATTGCCCCCATGTACTTGGCTCTGGTGAGGCCACACCTCAAGTATGTGCTCAGTTTTGGGCCCCTCACTACAAGAAGGACATCGAGGTGCTTGAGTGAGTCCAGAGAAGGGCGACGAAGCTGGTGAGGGGTCTGGAGAACAAGTCTTACAAGGAGTGGCTGAGGGAGCTGGGTTTGTTCAGCCTGGAGAAGAGGAGGCTCAGGAGCTACCTTATTGCTCTTTATAAGTACAGTAAAGGAGGCTGTATAGAGGTGGGGGTTGGTCTGTTCTCTCACATGCCTGGTGACATGATGAGGGGGAATGGGCTAAAGTTGCACTAGGGGAGTTTTAGGTTGGATGTTAGGAAGAACTTCTTTACTGAGAGGGTTGTTAGGCCTTGGAATGGGCTGCCCAGGGAAGTGGTTGAGTCACCATCCCTGGAGGTCTTTAAAAGATGTTTAAATGTTGAACTTAGCAATATGGTTTAGTGGAGGACTTGTTAGTGTTAGGTCAGAGGTTGAACTCGATGATCTTGAGGTCTCTTCCAACCTAGAAATTCTGTGATTCTGTGATTCTGTGATGTACTTTAGTCAGTCATTAGAAAAACATTGATAAGCAACAAGTTCTAAGCAACCCAAGTATCCTTCCGGAAGACCATAAAACACTACTTAATAACTTTATGTCAAAACTTACTTTAATTTACTTTAATTGCTTACTTCAATGTCAAAAAAAAAAAAAAAAAAAAAAAAAAAAAAAAAAAAGACATGCTCAGGTGTATTTTGTAATTTTTAAATTTCACATTCCAGTGACATCTCAAGTGTCACTGACTAGGCATATTTCCCATATGTCAAAAATTAGAACTTTGGACTCAAAATCATTACCAAGAAACATATCTACCAGAATACCATGTCACCAGCTAAGCAAAAACCTATGATATCTTCACTAATAATTGTAAAATCTATGTGTATTTTGCACAAAATTTTATATAGGTCTTCATATATAAAAGTCTTCTACATTAAATGTTACACCTGAGGTCATTTTTTTAGTTTATTTAAATGTGATATTTTTGTCAATGCCAATAAATTAAAAACTGTGATTGTTAATGTTATTCCAATGTGTTTTAGAATTTTTTCTCAGCATTCCTTAAACATTTGTTATTGCTGTTTTTAGTTAAAATATGAGGAAAACAGCCTGCTATCAGATTTAATGAGAATTCTATATATCAGCACAGTACACAAAAACAAATTAAACCCATTATTAACTTCTTAATTCAACATAGTACTAATTCTTAGACTTTTATCATTACTTTCTGTAAGTGGAAGTTTTAAATGCACAGTTTACCTTTAGTACTTTGGAATAGCTCCTGACAGCTATTATATATTATGATTATATATATATATATATATATTATATGCATGTATGCTATATAATAATTTAACATGACAGCTGCTGTCCCCTTCTTGCCCCAAAAATTCTACTGAGAATCAAACCGTTAATGTACTTGTGATCACTAAGGTGATTATATGTTTTAACAGCTTCATTAAGAGCTTTGCAAATATATTTCACTATAAAATTAATTCTGTTTTCTTCAAACTGTCTAAAATATAAGGAATTTTTGGTAAGAGAAGTCTAAGGTGCGATGTTTCTTTACTTTAGACAACAACCTATTACAAATCAGTAGCAAATGATGCACAAAAAATCCCTCGGTATCTTAAAGAGGGAAAAATTACATAGGTAAACAGATAAATCTTTAGTACATTTGTCTTTATGGGAGCAGCTCCTGCTGTTGGTCTCTAACCTGGAGGGCATTATTCTTTTCTAAATTGCCAGTAGTGTCCCACAGCACAGTGATAAATAGAAACCACTGAAAGAAATAACGTTCATTCTAACACACAAGAACTTTCCAGACAGACATTGGCCTCTGAGAACAAACACTTAGATAAAATAGATTAGTTGCAATTGCAGAATATTTCAGTCTGGATCCCTGTGAACAGATATTATCCCAGCTGTGCAAATAAGTGCCTTTATGCCAATCATTAAGTAATAAATACATATAAGAAATGGTCTAAAACTTCCAGGAAAACAGAAAAAAAGGTATCTCTACAGCAGCTATGTTTGTTATGTAGCCACTGATTTATTCCCAAGAATTACTTTGAAAAATCATTAATAATGTAGGTTCTTCTGTGGTAGCTAGTTTCCTTTACTGGACAATTTATAAAGTAGAAAAGAAACAAGAGTTAAAAAATGCAATTAAAAGTACTAGCTTAATAAGAAAATTAAAAAGTCCCTAGCAGCTTTCTTTCTTCTTTTTTATTTCACCCAGAACACAAATACTAAGACATTTTTAATTTTTTCTGTAGTAACATTTAGCTAAATGATTCTTTTTTCTTTTCCTCCCTCCCTCCCTCCCTCCCTCCTTCCTTCCTTCCCTCCCTACTTCCCTTCCTTCTTTTCTTACTATTTTTTTACATAATTATTTGGTTTACACAAATGTTGCATACACTTCTAGACATTTTAATTTTCTTGATTATCATTTTAAAATACATGCTATTATAATAAAGACTGTCTATGCTTTAATAATTCAGTAAAGTAATTCCCTCTTGACTTACCCCCAAAGTTCGGCAGTCATTTTGAGGCTATACAAACTGGTATTGACTGCCAAAATAGGCAATGGTTTTACTTCCCTCCTATATCTGACTGCCATGGCAGAGAAAAGGCATGATAAACTAGTTCAGAACTAACATGTCAGAACTCCCCATAAAAAATAATAAAAGGCATGGAAGAAGCTAGGATTGGGGCAGGAACAAATGGCAATTGTTGTAAAGGGAGGATATAGCTTTTTCTCCTTGTAGTTTATGTTGGTGTTAATTTTAATTAGAATAAATGGATTGTTAAGAGTTCATGTCAAATTTAGGTCCAAAATTTAACACAAAGGAAATACTTCTTTGTATTCCATGGGCTTCAGAGGTATCAGTGTCTATTCTCTGACCTGGTTTACTGGATACTTCTTTGACAATAACAAAAAATACAGTAAATATGGTAACTATGCTGAGCAACTGGGATACTTTCATGTTCCAGGATGCTGCAGATTTCTTAAAATTCCAGTTGTTCTATCTCCATCTTCTTAGATCAACTTTTTTTTTTCTTTTTTATTTTACTTTTTTCTTGTTGTTTTGTTCTTCATTTCATTTTCACTTTCTTATCATCTTTTCAATCCATCTGCTCTGGAGTGGAGTATCAAATCTTTTTTCCTATTCACTTGTTTCTAGGAATATCAGTCATCACAAAGGCTATAGTAAAAGATTTATAATTCTCTCTAGCTATATACATTTATTAATCATACTTTCAAAATACTGCACAAGACACTGTTTTAGAAGACTGTACAGTACATATTTATTTACTCCATATATGATTGTAATTCATTTGGAAATAGCTTAACTGGCAATAAACTAGCTAGTTTGAATACTGCCAGGAGAACTGTGCCCTCACAGACTTCCAAAATTATCTGGGAAGTTTTGCAAATAGTAAGGATATTTGTTCTTAGTGAAGCCCGAGCTGCCATATTGATACTGCTGCATGACAACAATATCATAATCAGAATAGCTACTAAAGTGAATTCAAGTCTTAGAACTTGCAGTCAAGCTTTTGACTACAATATAAATTGCCCCCTAATGAAGTTACTTGAGTGTGCCTTTTGAACTTTGACATGGTTGGGATTTTAAGTTAGGAATGTCATAGATAGACAACAGCTGCATGAGCTATGCCAGCAATTTTCCCTGACCTATGAACTATAAAGTGCCATAAGAGATGTGCTAGTAGGAAGTATTCATAGACGTTCATATTGACTACACTCACAGACTGCTTTAAGCATGGCTTTTTACAGTCCGTTCCCCTCATGCTACCTCCAATGAAATTTTGTTAGTATTTCTCTTGGAGGAAAGAGAAATGTCAAAACTACTTTAATGAGTATTTGTAAAATTTTCCTTCTTTTGTTTCATTATGTGCACGAAGAAGCTTTGTATACTCATCCTTGGGGGAGATAAAAGTTCATACGGCATTTTAAACCTTGATATAATTTGTAAGTCAGTAGTGAATACACACACATAAGTTAGCATAGGAATATCTCCATCTCTACAGTACTGGTCTGATAATAATAGTTTCCAGTTACTAACATCATTTTGTGTACAACTCAGATAAGCTAAGAACACACATTACTAATTTTAACTTATACTATATTAACAATTCAAACCTTGTTACTCTTTGTGTGCATTCCCACCTTTTCGTGTTTCTCTGTTAAATGATATTTTAAAATCCGGTAGTCATTAATGCAGTTTCTCTCTAGAGAAGTCTGGAGAATTATGCAGAAAGAGGATTGAGAAGAAAGAATTTACAGAAATGGTAAGTAGACAAAAGTGTTATTAAAATTAAATAAATTACTTGTAGTAAGAAACCTGAGAGGAGAATAAACAGGTTAATGAGTATCTAAAATTTATGTTGATCAAATCTATTAATGATTTACTGTTTAAAAATATATTGAAAGTCTTAAATTCTTTTCTGGAATAAAAATTTTATCAGAGAAAATTATCTGATAATGCTAGAAAGCATAGAAAGTATAAAACCAGTTGGTTTAAAATGCAGTATTTAATTAAGGAAAATTGCATCAGTGAATCAGTGTTTTCAGATGAAATAAAACAGTTTTGAGGATACAATATGAAAATGAAAGGAATATGGCTCCTAGTAATGAAACAAAGTGGTTAGTTATGTTGACTATATCAAATAAAAAGACCAAGAAAAAAGGCCAAGAAAAAAATGATACCTATTTATTCTCAAATTTATTCTCTATTCTTGTAGCTTTAAAATAGAAATTTAATAGATGAAGACAAATGGTTACAGAATAAAATGACATTAATATCTTTGGGTGTTAGAGCAATATTTACTGAATTGAAAAGAATTACAAAATGCTCTGTGAATGTAAGAAACAGTGGAATTACTAAAACATAACTAAAAAATAAGAAATCCTCTGCCTAAATTCATTTTTTGGGGGGAATAAATCACACCTAAATCAGATCCAGCAAAGTGTAAAAACTAAAGATTGTCTGGTCTTCGTGGAGTACTGTCACCAGCTCCTCAAGCACAGCAAGTGAACACAAATTGGTGTAGCGAGCATAGAGCCAGGGAAACTGTCAGACACTAAACCCAAGGGAGTACATGCTGACTGGATTATGCATGAAATCCATTCTTCAGGGTAACCCATCAACCCAGGCATGTTTCCACATATAAGCTCCATTACACACTGGAAAAGGAGATAATTCAGTAGTTTCAAAAACTGGTTTATTAAAGACGTGATAGTAGCTCTTCTATTTCCACTAAAACCCCGAAGACTCAGGGGAATATTCACATGGCATAACTCAATAGTTTCAAAGACAAGTTTATTAAAGATGTGATAGTAGTTCTTCTATATCCACTAAAGCCATGAAAACCAAAGGGAATATTCTTGTGACAATCATATTTCACCATGAAGCAGTTTGGCATGACTGTTTTCTTAATCTAGGAAGACAGAGAAAGAACAGTCTGGGAAACTGATTAATGAGTGGAACTGCAGGAGGACATGGAACTTGCAGCTGAAGAAAGGGGGTTTCATGAACTCTGCAAAGACAGACAGATTTCTGAATGTATAAATGTAACTGTCTCAACATCTCTGCTTCCTGGTGATTTCACAGATGACAAGAAGGTCAGGAGATGGCAAAGTTAACACATAGAAAGGAAAGGTAAACCTCATTGTTTTTTTTTAGGTTTTCATGCTAAATGAGGGATACAAAAAAGCCCAGCAGAGAAGGAGTTGACCAAGTAATTAATAAATCTGTGCATAGGGAACCAATCTATTTCTTTTAACAAGTCTAATTTTAATTGAAGTAGACATGAAGATGGACAAAGTAAAAATGATTTGACTTCCTTCCTGAAAGAAGTCGATGTTTTAAACTCAAATCCTATTTATTCTATAATTAATAATTATAATTTATTCTAAATCTTATCTATTCTCCCCAAGACAGAGAAATGGGTGAGGAGGAAAAATAAAATAAAATAAAATAAAATAAAATAAAATAAAATAAAATAAAATAAAATAAAATAAAATAAAATAAAATAAAATAAAATAAAATAAAATAAAAAGTTTGTGGCTTTAGGATATTAGTACATATTCAAAACCAAGAACATTCATTGCTCTGATTTTTTGATACAAAATGAATATATTTATGCATGAACTTTTGGAATACAGAACTCTAGTCAAAATAGTGGATATTGAAAAATAAGGGAAGAGAAAGGAAAGAAAAAAAGTTTCATTTTCATTGAACGGTATTATTTTTCTATGAGGTTCTGAAATACACATCGGGGCTGTACTTCTGAAATAGTGTTGTATATTGAATAGATAACAATACAATTTCAATCACTTTTGATTACTACCTTCCGTGTTAACTAGACTGAACTTATTAATTAAACACAATTTTATTGAAACTTATATTGCTTTATGTTCTTATATATCACTCAAAAAGGCTTACTAAAATCTATTAGTTAAAAAGCAATAATGAAATTATTATTGGGGTAAAAACATATTCTAAATTATAGTGATTAAAATAATATTAAATTGAATTAAGGTTAGTCTAAAGACAACAATTATGCTTCTTAAAGTAAATTTTCAAGTTTAGAACTTCTTAAAGGTATACCCAAACACAGTCAATTTTAGAATAAGGGTAAGTGAGGCACTGCTGAGTTACAGTCATGTTCAGCTACACTCAGCTATGATGTTTCATCAAAGCTGAACGTGTACTGTAAGATATTTATTTGGCTCTAGAGAAATGTTGGAAAACAGCTTTTTTCACTTTCTTTGGAATCCATACAACATTTGACCAATAGCTAATTCTTAGCAGATTTTAGACAAATTAATTGACTAAAATGCATTTCTGCAGCTGAGAAGATACAAACAGAATGAATTTGTTTAGAAAGGTTTTGACTTCATCATGTCCTGAGGAGATGCAAGCTCAGTTTACGTTCTTTCCATGCAAACAGGTAGATTACAGTCTAGGAAGCCCTCTGAAGGGTTAGAGTATATCTCTGCAGCAGTTTATGTCACCTGTAGTATGAAGGTATTTCCAGGTGACTAAAACTGTAGATAAAAGTGTGAGTAGAACACCCAAAATACAGTTTATATATTTCCTTGAATGTACTTATAAATCCAATTTATATATTTCCTTGAGTGTACTTATTAATCCATCCCGCAACTTGGCAAGAAGGTTTTCATACCAAAGCTGGTGTGTTCATCTATAACTGCTTGGCTAGAAATGTAACTGTATCTTACTTTTTATGCAGGGTTTTCAGCACATTCTAAATCACAAATTCATTATTTTTCTTCTGAAACAACAAAGCAATGCCTTTTGCAGATGCTGAAATTATGTGTTGTTAAAAAAAAATATATATATATATATATATATATATATTTTTTTTTTTTTCTTCTGAGACAGGTTAGAAGAGGAAAGGAATCCCAAAGACAAGCCTATACTGTTCATGATGTAGGACAGGTGTCATCATAAACTGTGACCTGTTCTTGTGATTCTGACAAGTTATGTACAGAGACAGGAACACATCACAGTCTTATTACTGTCATAGACAATATGCTGGATATAATATGGTCACACCTAATAAACTGAAATTGAATAACAGGTCTGTAAAAAAAAATAAAAATCTTTTGTGGTAAGACCTTAGAACTTCAAGGATGAGATATTTTTATTGGTTTACATACCTATAACCCACAGTCTTCTTGATGCTCATTCAAATGCACTATAATAACTAGATGAAACTGAAAATAATGAAGCCAACAAAGCAGGAATACTTCAGTTTTGGACTTCTGTGGTCCATATTATACAGGATGAAAATCAACAGTCCTTGGAATTTGAATAATAAATAGAAGTGCAATCTATATGAAATTCTGAATGATCTCCAAGATGTAACATATCTAAGGAGGCAAAGTTGTGGAAGAGGACTAAGGTGAGCAAGTCACACGTATGACACTATAGACCTGTAAAAAATAACAAAAACAGAACCAAAAAAAAATCGATTTTTTTCCTAGTTTGATGAAAAATTTTTTTAGACACAAGAATGACAATTCTACTAACAAGATAGTTCTTCCATGTTTTAACATTTGAGGGCTAATGTTTTCTTTAAAAGCAACTATTATTAGTCACAGATATCCAGAACACTTTTCTGGCTCATGTAGGTATATAATACCTAACTGAATTCTATTTCCAAGCAGTTTTTATTTCAGTAATAAATTCATATTCCTATCTAAAAATTTGTTACATGTTTGTTCATTCTTCTTAGCTTTGTTGTTGTTGTTGTTAGACTACTTTAAGGTTTTGAATGAAAGGATGTATGGAAATACAAATTAATTCACAGAGCAAATCCAATTTTATTGTTGTCACAAAACTAAATGCACTTAATTTTCACCACTAAATTCTGGCCAGCTGTATGTTTAGACACCTGTAGATGGAAAACAAACCCCCACTGCTTAAACTGATATTTTAAGTAGGAATCTGAGAACACAGTACAATCAAGTCATGTACTATTTACATATTTCAATTGCAGTAACACTAGCACACTGAGATAAAAAGACTACAGAGAACAAGAGTGAATATTGCTTCTTATCTGTAATATCTCCATAATTTTCTAAAATAATGCCTTCAAAATCTCTTTAGCTAGACCTACAGACTTAAATAAAGCTAATCTAAATATTTCTAAAATAAGAATTCTTCTCATCCAAGTGCCTTCTTTGTTTCTACCCTGTTCGCTGTGTATTAAATTGGTATATCCTTCTCCAATTGCACAAGAATTGTATGGGGGACCTCATCGCGGTCTACAACATCCTCACAAGAGGGAGTGGAGAGGTAGGTGACCTATTCTCTGTAAACACCAGTGATAGGACCCACGGGAATGGTGTTAAGCTGAGGCAGGGGAAGTTTAGGCTTGACATCAGGAAGAGGTTCTTCACCGAGAGGGTGGTTGCACACTGGAACAGGCTCCCCAGTGAAGTAGTCACTGCACCAAGCCTGTCTGAATTTAAAAAGCAATTGGACGGTGCACTTAGTCACATGGTCTAAATTTTTGGGTAGACCTGTGCGGTGCCAGGAGCTCGACTTGATGGTCCTTATGGGTCCCTTCCAACTCGGGATATTTCTATGATTCTATGATTCTATGAAGAAAAAAAATGAGCAAACTATCCTCTCATTAATTTAACGATGTTTTTATCTAATCGAAACTAGCTGTCAGACCACAAAAAAAAAAAAAAAAAAAAAGAATTCAAGACAAAGCAATACTGTTACTACTAATACTACTCATCTTGAATATTTTTATGAAACAGTAAGAAAATAAATTCCACAGCTGCACCTTTTTAAATGAGAATATAGAGGAATCTCCCTACTTTGATGATTAAAAATGGTGATGAAACTAACACTTCAATACTTGTAATTTACAACCATATACAACAAAACTTTCTGAGTACAGTCTCAGCTGCTTTTCCTTTCAACTTTGACATATTCTCTAGATATGACTTTTTATAATACTTTGAAAAGAACAGGCCTTGAAATTTTTGGTGTGGCCACAGTAAAGGTAATTTACAGCAATGCAAAAAGAAGAGGGATATTTGTTCAGTTCCTTTTCAGAGACACAATATGAAAATACAAATTATTAGTTCACTGACACTGATGTAATTCCAGGCTCCCTGGTCACAAAGTTTGCTGATGCTCAAAGCTGACCCTGCTTATACTAATAACATTATTCAGAGATCATGAAGAAAATACAAGTTCTGTTTCAAGCAGCAATACCCCTTTCAATCAACCTCATGCTGAGAACCATTTATTACCATAACATGTGACACAGAAAACCTAAAGAGGCAGTAAGGGGTAAATTTTCAGATTATCACATGCCATTCTAACTGTGACTTTCTTATTAACTTTAAAAGAGTCGTGTGGCTCAAATCAGCTCAAACCTCTGAAATGTACCCCTACACATGCCCAAGAACAAACCTTTATAAATATCGTAATTTTCCATATTTTATTTAATTCCTGTAAAATAACAGAATCTACCAGTTACACAGACTGTTCACACGTTTTCTTCAATGTGCAGATAGCCTTGAATTGTGTTTAAAGTATTTAAGTTTAAAGACCCTGTAGAGCCTATGGGTAAAAGCCTAAGCCATTCAAAAATTTCAGGTCAGTGAAGGATATTAAACAAGAGAAGATTCTGGCCATGATGCAATGATACTACACCATACAGTTAGTAGTGCTTAGTATTTAGTTCCTTTGAGTCAAAGAAGGTTTGCAAAATGCAGTAAATGACAAATCTCTCTCTCTATATATATGTATATCTAGAAACATGGCTAAATGAATGTGGACATAAGTATGAAGGAATGATTCTTTATTAGACAGATGCCTTGAGGTGCAGTATATACTTATACATTGAAAATGAGGATGTAAGAAGGATATGCCAAATTTTTATACTTTCTGCTCAAACAGAAAGTTTTTTACTGCTGCCTACTCAAAGCTTGTTGTCTATTATATGCTCAAAGGCCATAATTATTTCAAAAATAGACTTTTGAGAAAACCACATAATTAGTCCAGTGCAGCTGGTATAAAAATTACTGGCAGGAGTAGTAGTATCATTAAAAAATTGGAACTAAAGCATACCGGCTATACTCCAGGGCAAGTTAAATACACAGAGCCCCTAGTAAATATTTTAGAATCCAGGATAGTACAAACTGAGGGCACCCATTATTTTTTTTTAACACCACTGAGTCAGACTCAACACAAAAAGAACTCTGCCAAAATGGAAATATAATGCAATCTGTTCTATGAAAGTTTAGTAAGGTGATTTACTTGATTCTTAAACAGAGTTGAACTGAGTTAGAAGAAAGGCAGGTTTGTCCCTGAGTCATGCAATGATGTTAGAATTTCAGTTTTAATTTCAGATATTTTCTTCTCATAATGGAAATTAAAAAAAAAAAAAAAGTTGAAATCATAAACTGGAATGCAAACTCATTTGTATTATCTGTGTGACGTGATATAGTAACTTTTTCAGCTAAGTGTCCCCTTTAGCTTATGACTAAATGATTTAAGAGATTACCATCATTCATTGTTAGAACTGCAGTGCTTATATCCACAACTGTTGTTCCATACATGTCTATTTAGCTGCTTCAAACCACAAAAGAAGCTGCACTTCTAGTAATGTCAACATATTTTGTTTACATTTCCTATTTTTTTGGGCTCTGCTTCTTCTGTCTATGTGTGTAATTGTGCCAGTTTTTCTAAGACCAAGAATTTTCTGACTCTGCTAGTGGCAAAATGGGATTGCTGTACCTGAAAGGTCTAAAGGACCTGCAATTGCATTTTGAGCTTATCTATCCTGTCAGAAGCCAGTCTGATACCAAAATCTCAAAGGCAAAAACTGTACCTGCTTACACATTAGCCTAACTACTACAAAAAGTATTCTGGGTTTGGATTAAAAAACCCTCAGTCTTCAGATGCTCAGTCATATAACTCTACAATGGTGAGAAGGGCTGAAGTGACGGGAAATTCCTGACCAGTTTTTTTTTTTTTTTTTTTTTTTTTTGCCATAGCTAGTGGAAGATTCATTAGCATGCTAGTTCAGGCACCAGGAATTCTACAAGTTAGATAACAAGTTTTTAGCCTCTGTTCCTTATTGTGCTAAACACCCCGAAGAGCTACAACAACAGCCCAGGATGGAGGGAGAATAAGGAACTACACAGTGCAGAAAGGAACAGCGGCTGGCCACAGCATTCAGTAGAAGACACTGAAATAAACAAGTCTGAGTTTTCAACCACACCATATGGATGTATTCCAGAAAGTATACGTATTGTGGTATGCCCAGACTGTCTTTGTTGAAAGTTGGCAATTTTATTAACAAAGTAAGGAAATCAGAGCCTAAACTATGTACTTTTGGACTTCCAGTTCTTTTTTTTTTTTTTTCTTTCTACATTTATACTAACAAATAATATCAATTTTACTTCATCTTCTCTTCCATCTACCCATTCTATTTGTCTCTTTATTCATCTTGCTTTCTGTTCATCCTGTTTTCTTCCTCTCCTTTCCTCCATACCTTGTTATATATTCATATCTGTTTTCTTCCTCTGTCTGTGTGTTTTGTGTGAACACTATTATTGCTGCCACTGCGTTTTTACTGCTCATGAAAAATAAACACTTAAGAAATAATCACTGCACATTGGCCAAACAGACGGCAATCCTTCCTGTAAATACTACTTTTGTGTAATGGGCACGGTCAGATCAGTGCTAGAAATGTAGTGAGACCTATTCATCTACCTCAATTTTTTTCCTCTAAAGAAACATTGCTGTGGTTGTTTCATACTTTAGGGTCCATGCAGAATTTATCCTTTGTTGTTCTTTTTTTCATTTGTCTTTTTTTCCTTAGTTCCGGCACTTTTGTACTTCTACTTTATGAAAAACACAGACTTCTGTCATAAAGATCCTCTCAAAGTCATCATTCATCCATGTGGTAAGACTTGTCTGTGCGCTTTCTTTATCTACATCAGTGACACACAGTTTTCTTTTGACTTTTCAGCACTTTTTGTTCTTCCTATTTTATAATGCATGCACAGTTTTGTTATAAAGACTCATCAAAGTCATCACTGTTCTACATTTATCTGCATTGAACTGTCTTTGTCATTTATTGGTCTTTTAAATGTTCTTTATATTTTCTATCTAGTTACATTCTCCTTCATTATTTACTGTTCCTCTATCATCTCTTTCTGATTCACACTACTCTGTGCTTTGTCTTTAATTTTCTGGGCCTCAAATACTTTCAACTAAATCTTCAAAGTCAAAAGTCTTGGAAATGATTTCATTGTAAGTTAGTAATGTGACTTTTTATTAATTGACATTTATTTGAATCAACACACTCTTCCCTGCTTTCAGAAGCCGAAGGCAGACTTTTGCAGCACTGTATGAGGATATATCCACAAGACACCACTGACTTTAATGGAATTTTACTGTTGTAATCCTGATATGTTTTGACACTTCAATTTGAGGATCTAACAGCACATTTAATACAATGGACCCCAACTCTAGATCCCAACAGCTAAGTTCTGCCCTTGAGCCAAAATGCAGCTTCCAATGGTTCATTGTGTGGCATGCCACAATAAAGGATAAAGTTTTGCCCAAAGAATACATAATCAGACGTAAGAAATCAATTTCTTTTGCTTTATTTAACACTAGTAAGAATTACAGGCACGGAGAGTTCATCTTTCCAATGATTTATTTGTTTATGTGTCTCTTAAGAAGGTAGCAATCTCTGCTCAGCTTGCTTATCAATCACTTTAACTAGTAAATACAAAAATACTTCTCTCTCATTAATTAGTTAGTCTTACCCTGTCATTTAGTCAGTGGGGGATGACCCTGGGTCATGTAGTTCTACTTGGTAAGGTAGACTATGGGAAAAGCTGTCACATTACCTTTCAAGATTATAAAACCTATGAAAGAAAGAAACAGATTAGGAAGTGTATTCAGTAAGTTTATTGACCATCTGCACTAGGTCCAAAGCAAGTGTATTTGAGAACATCCATGCTGGATTTTTAACTTAGTCATGAAGTTTACTACAAGCACTGTGCAAAATCACAGCCAAAATCACAAACCAGAGACTAGTCTCCAAGAATGCTGAATAACATGTGGTTGATTAGCAAAACAGCTCCTTTACAAGCCTCACAGATTGGACACATTTGATACTCTTGCTCTAGAAGTTGCTTCCTTTTTTGTGAATGTGTACATGCCTACACAAGTGTATACAGGCAGAGTTCAGCAGTCAAAATGGCAAATAAGCTAAATTTACTAGCATTGAGGCAACATTTTTTTTTCTTCTGGGACATTTTGTAATTCTCACTTGCTGAGGTGTTTTGTTTCTTTGTTTGTTTGTTTGTTTTAATTTGTATCCTGCCATGGCCCTAAAGAAGATGTAAGAAGATGGAAAGTACCTCTCACCTCCTTTGCTGTGTCTCATTGAAACTGTTGAGCTGCAACTCTTTCTTCTGTCACAATTTCTTATTTATTTATTTGTTAGATTGTTATAGCCAAGAATTCTAGCAAAAGCTGATTTATCTAAGAACATTAGGTACAATCCTATTTTCTGCTGTGATAAGGAAAAGCAAACATAAGAAATTCAGGCTCATAGACTTCTGGAAGATAAAATATTTTTGGTAAATTGTTATCAGAATTGGTTGCCAAATGTTAGCAAAGCTAACATTTTATTTACTTATAAGAATGTAGGCTGTTGGACAGTAGGAACAGAACTATTTTTTGAAATCAGGGTGGAAAGATAAAGCAAAGAATATTTTGGTATTTCTTTCTAAAATTAAACAAGAATCTCCAGAGACTCCACTCTCTCGAAGCCTCATTTTTTTTCCACAAGAATGTTAAACCTGATTTCAGGTTGGTTTTCATAACAAAATTTGACAGATTTCCCTCTAGTAACTGTTGACAGTATGGAATATGGAAGTATGGAATATGGAATATGGAAGAAAAAAATATAGCCCTAAGTAGTATTCAAGTTTCACTAAAATAATTGAAAACTTGATTCTTATTTTCCATTATGTAATTGTCCACTCAACTGAAATATTTGTTAATAGATTTATAAATTTTAGTGTCACTTAATTCATCCTTTTTACTGCAACAAAACTTTCCATATCTTTGGAAAATGTGGGATACAATATGTCCATTTCCAAAACCCAGAAACCATTGAAGATGCAGCTTACGAAGTCATCAACCCATGTTCCATGTTGTGGGTTGCTGATATAGAGTGCAATATTTGTGAGGATAAATTTTTGATGCTACTTTGATTCCTCTTGACCCTTTCTTTTCCATCTTTTGGGGCTTCTTCCTTTTCAAATCTCAGGTAGATGAGCTAAGCAACAGGCATAAACTGAGGCACAGGAAGTTCTGGATGAATATAGAATAGAATCATAGAATCATAGAATATCCTGAGTTGGAAGGGACCCTTAAGGATCATCAAGTCCAACTCTTGACACCGCACAGGTCTACCCAAAAGTTCAGACCATGTGACTAAGTGCACAGTCCAATCTCTTCTTAAATTCAGACAGGCTCGGTGCAGTGACCACTTCCCTGGGGAGCCTGTTCCAGTGTGCAACCACCCTCTCTGTGAAGAACCCCCTCCTGACGTCAAGCCTGAATTTCCCCTGCCTCAGCTTAACCCCGTTCCCGCGGGTCCTGTCACTGGTGTTAATGGAGAAAAGGTCTCCTTCTTCTCGACTCCCCCTTACGAGGAAGTTGTAGACTGTGATGAGGTCTCCCCTCAGCCTCCTCTTCTCCAGGCTGAACAGGCCCAGTGACCTCAGCCGTTCTTCGTACGTCTTCCCCTCCAGGCCTTTCACCGTCTTCGTAGCCCTCCTCTGGACACTCTTCAACAGTTTCATGTCCTTTTTATACTGTGGTGCCCAGAACTGCACACAGTACTCGAGGTGAGGCCGCACCAGCGCAGAGTAGAGCAGGACAATCACCTCCCTTGACCTACTAGCGATGCCGTGCTTGATGCACCCCAGGACACGGTCGGCCCTCCTGGCTGCCAGGGCACACTGCTGGCTCATATTCAACTTGCTGTCTACCACGACCCCCAGATCCCTCTCTTCTAGGCTGCTCTCCAGCGTCTCATCACCCAGTCTGTGGTGATGAGACGCTGGAGAGCGTCTGGTGCAGGACCCGGCACTTGCTCTTATTGAACTTCATGTGGTTGGTGATCGCCCAGCTCTCCAACCTATCCAGATCCCTCTGCAAGGCCTTTACACCCTCATTCAAGTCCACAACTCCTCCAAGTTTGGTGTCATCAGCAAACTTGCTCAAAATACCTTCTATTCCTACATCCAGATCGTTTATAAAAATATTGAAAAATACCGGCCCTAAAATGGAGCCTTGAGGGACCCCACTGGTGACCGCCCGCCAGCCTGACGCAGCCCCATTTACCATAACCCTTTGGGCTCTGCCCGTTAGTCAATTGCTCACCCATCGTATGATGTTTTTATTTAGCTGTATAATGAATTTATTTAGCTGTAATATAATTTATTTAGCTGTAATATGAAAGGGCACTTTACTGTGCAGGTGACAGCATTGGAACAGGTTGCCCAGAGAGGTTGTGAAGTCTCCTTGTCTGGAGATATTCAAAACCCGCCTGGATGCTATCTTATTCAATGTGCTCTAGGTGATCCTGCTTGGCAAGACTAGATGATCTTCAGAGGTCTCTTCCAACCTTGGCCAGTCTATGATTCTGTGATTCTGTAAGTACAGTAGAAAGAACTTACTCCTTTACAGAATCAAAAATTGATCAGTTTTTATCTGTTTTACATTTTCAATAATGATTCATTAAGCAGTAACTAAACACAGAAATAAAGAAAGCAAAGTTCTGTTAATAAGGCAGCATATCAGCTATTGGAGTTTTTCTGTACTTAGACCATAAAGTGATGATAATATTAAATCACATTCCACAGAGGTCTACATCTTGATCACTGTGTAAGCTTTATTAATGTACTGCCTACAGTAATGTTGCAAAAGATGGCTTCCTCAGAAGATACATTATAAATGACAATTTCAAAAGCATTAATGGAACAACCATCAAAAGAAACACTTTAGGTTCAAATTACCACTGAAGTCTTCATACTATCTTTACTGTTTTTCATTTACCAAGGATTCTGTGTTCAGAACTTTGTTTCTACTCATGTAACATAAAAACTATTCCTAAATAATTTTTCCCTGCACTGATCACATCAATAGATTGTCCTAGATCATACAGACAGCTCTGTAACTTCACTATTCTGCATTGTATCATTATATGATATATGTCATTAGAAAGTGTTGTGATGAAGAAAAAATGTTTGATTTTTGCCAAGTAGCACATGCTGTGATATCATGTCACAAACTGTCTTCATGATATAAGGGAAGTCAGAAGCAACCTCTTTTGGTTCTGGTCATTTACTATTCTATTTGAAATAGGGTTGTTGGCTATGAACAAAGGAGGTAAATGTTGAATTGAAGAATGCTGTTCTGTTGACTGGATATGAAATGGGGAGAGCAGAGTGGAATGAAAGGCTTTAACTTTCTTTCTGTCTTTTTATCTTGTGTTTTGTTTGAATGAATAAAATGTCCCAAAAGATAGAACAGGACAGGACAGGACAGGATAGAACAGAACAGAATAGAACAGAGCAGAATAGAATAGTTCTGTTGAAAGGGACCTTCAAAGATTGCCTGCTCCAATTGTCTGACAACTCTGGGGCATACCAAACATTAGAGCATATTATTAAGGGCATTATCCATATGCCTCTTGAACACTGACAGGCATAGGGCATCAGCTCTAAGTCTGTTCCAGTGTTTAACCACCCTCACAATAAAGAAAGTTTTGCTAATATCAAATCTGAGCCTCCCTTGGTGCAGAGATCAGTATCTCCCTCTTTATTTCCCCTCCTCAGAAACTTGTAGGGAGCAATGATGATGTGAATGAGTTTGACTATAGTTGAAGGTCTTTCACAGCCAGTGAACAAGATTAAAGTTATCTGCTTTTACTGACTCAGTATGTTTGGAGGCCAACAGATCCAAAGACTTTCTTGTCCATTCTCAAGAGTACATTCTAGTTAATTTTCAGGGTTGAACAAACAACATTTGCAGAGAATCATTCAATAATTCAATGAAAATTCATTTATATATTGAGCCTGATTCTTCATAGCTTTCCACTTTCCATCTTCTGCAGCTGAACAGGCAAATCATAACAGTGTACGAGACTCAAGCTCTAGACAGTAGAAACACAAATATACTAGATTTTAGGTCTATTTTTATATTTGAAATGAGATATTGAAAAATTAATTTATGAATTTCTTAAATTCATTTAATTTTCATTGAAAACCTCTCTTTTTTTTTTTTTTTTTTTAAATGGGTTTAATAATTAACCTTCAATGGCAAAATATCATAAACTCTTAGAGAATACATTTATATGTGAAACTAGTCTCAGTTTAAAAAAAAAAAAAAAAAGAGAGGAAAAAAAAAAAAGGAAATTACCTCTGAAAACTATGAATTATATTCTAGGAAATGCATCTCTGAATTATGAGAAGTATCCTGTGCTCTGGTATCACCTTTTTCAAGTGTCTACACCATATGATACAGTTAGGTGTTAAAACATGTTTCCAGACCAAAGAATTAGAAACTGTAGAACATACAGCTGTGCAGAACATAATTAGTGAATAGAAATCCATATCCCTCTAACGTAAATTTCCATAAACAACTCTGTCTAATCAAATTTTCTATCCCAAATTTTTAAGTAGCCTCAATATCCAGTTATTTCAGTTTCTGTTATATGAACAAGAAGGCATAATTTTAAAGTAAAAATACTTTCGATGGACAATTATTAAAGGAATCAAGGACTATCAATGGTTTGAATTTTCTAAAAATAAATAAATAAATAGATAAACAAAATCATACGCAGTATATTTCCTTTGAAAAAGAAGAAAGAAAAATTATTTCTCAAACAGCTTTTAAAGAAATTGATCATATTCTTATTCCAGATGATAGAGTGATGATGAAAACCAGACCTATCATGAAAAATCTCTGGAGCGGTGAAAAGTGTCTCTGAGCCAAGACCTTACAAAGTAGATCAATTCTTTCCCTACACAGTTGCAGATTTGATATAGCTATATTCAGAACTCACTTTATCCTCCTTTTCCAAAACAACAGTCAATAACCAGTGCAATTTTTCTTAATATAATACAAACCAAGCTTAACAGTTAATGATACTACCATTAGTTGTTAATGGTGCTCCACAGATAATAGTGTCTAGCAGCTCATATACATTTGAAATATAATCATTTTTCCACATTTCAGGGTACTTTGATTTTCAGTAGACTCCTGTACTGTGCCTCAACTTTCTCTCTATATACTGAAGTTTGACAATAAATGTTGGCTTGTGACATTTAAAGTTGCACCTACTTTTAGTCTAACAAAGATGGAATGTTAGTAGACAGCTATTATAAATATTTGTCATTGTTTCACTAAGATATTTAATTGCATGTAACTTTTAACCTGAATTAAATAGATGTCTTGACTAAAATTAAACAGATTTAAACAAATTGCAAATTAATACTATAGGGGAAAGATCCTTTCCCACAGACAAGGAATGTTAAGTTGTTTAATGTATATTTGTGTAGTGTCTTTTTCATTTTTAAAAACAGATAGAATTAAATAGTACATATTTTACACAGTAACAAGTGAAAAATACTAATAAGAATTATCTGAAAATGAGATAACAGCAGGCAGTAAATAGTTCATTTGATAAGTGATGCACAAGTAAGTGCATACATATATGCATATGTGGCTAAGAGCTGAACAAAAATGAAAAGTATGTGATGCTTTCCATATACCAATAATTTATATGTAAAATGACCAAAAAAAACCCACAAAAGTACCTGTAAAGACTATAAGCCTTTAAAGAATTGTTTTATATGGATTGTGAAAAAGAAGAATGGAGGAAAGTTGTGTTTATTCTTCATCAGTACCTTCTTAACTTCCCTCAGAGAAATGCAGGAGCTGCCTGGGGCAGATGGCATTACATCAGTTTTGGAGCACAGTTGCTGAACTTCCAAGAGTCCTCAGGAAATTAAATGTGCAAGTTGATGGAAGGTGGCAGTCATTTAGGTATTAGAAATTTGTACTTGTCCAAAAAGAAAATATGAAAGACCCTTTTTCATGGCCACAAATTCATAGGAATTGTTCTGTTTCTTTGTCTTTATAACTCAATTTTTGGTTTGATTAACAGAAAGGTAGCTGTGAATTCTTTTCATCACACTTAACTTATTGTGAATAACTAGATTTATCAAAAGGAAAATCAAAGTTCCATATTGTTTTGTTTCAACTGGAATAATATTTATACACTTACTGTAAAGCCAAAAACGCCTTCCCCCCATCTGTCCCCTTCCACCTCCTCACAGTGGTGCAGGGGACCAAAGGAATGGGGGTTGTGGTCAGTCTATAGCACTTCGTCTCTGCTGCTCCGTATCAGTCACTCTTGACCCCATGGGTCCCTCCCATGGGATGCAGTCCTTCCCTAACTAATCCTGCGTGGGCTTCCCACAGGCAGCTGCAACATGCCAGGTCACCTGCTCCTGTGTGGTCTCCTCTCCATGGGCTACAGGTCTGGCCCGGAACCTGCTCCAGCACGGATCCTCCACAGGCCGCAGTCTCCATCAGTGCAGGTCCACCATGGTCTCCTCCACGGGCTGCAGCGTGGAACCCTGCTCCACCATGGTACTTCATGGACTGCAGGGGGACAGCCTGCTTCACCATGGTCACCACAGGCTGCAGGAGACTTCTGCTCTGGCACCTGAAGCACCTCCTGCCCTCCTTTTGCACTGACCTTGATGTCTACAGGCCTGTTTCTCACTCCTCTCTCCCAGCTGTTGTTCCACAGCACATTTTTTTCGTCCTTTCTTAAATATGCTCTCATAGAGGCAGAAACAACATCACTTATTGTCTCTGCTCTGGTCAGCAGCAGGGCCCTTATCTAACATGGGGCAGCTTCTAGATTCTTCTCACAGAAACCATGCCTATGGCCCCCTGCTGCCAAAACCTTGTCATGTAAACCCACTACACTTAACAAACTACAAAAACACCGATTATCAGTATATGTGGTATTAAAATACCATTGCCTCACCCCGAATTCTAGTAAACATTTCCATTATGCAATACCTTTTATTTTAGTAATTTCTGTCAGGCCTGTAACTGCAGTCATTCCATTCCATATTTTCTTCAGACTTCCTTTATTTTTCACTGGCAAATAAAGATGGCTTTAATATTTAGTATGGTGTATCACTAACGACAGTAGATTAGAAGTGCTTACTGATTATGGTTTCCAAGTTTCACAAAGTTTTAAGAAAAATAATCAACAAAGAAAAGTAAAAACGAAACTCAGAAGTTTCCGAGACATTGATATAAAAACTATGGAAGAGTGCTGGTATTCTATTTCTTTTGCAGTTAGAGTACATAAAACCTAATACATATTGCTGCAGCATGGAGAACAACAAATAACATGTTAAATTTTATCTTAAAAATCTGATGAAATCTTATGAAAAAATGTTATCAAAAACTCATGTCAAGAATCTTATGTTAAAAATCTGAATTAATAAATACATATGTCATAGTATGGACTTCATAGTAGGAAAAACTGTACAATTTTACAGTTATATCACATTCTGAAAACTGTCAAAATAAATTTTTAAAAAAGTAAAAAAAAACAACAACAAAAATCACCCTGATTGCAGTAAATAGATAAGATGCATAAATATCAGTTTTAGACAGTCTGAAAATATACATTTATAGTCCATGGAAACGAAATGTTTTATTGAATATATAGATGGGAAAGGAAGTGGCATAAAGATGTAAAATAATTTCAATAGGGAGGAGATTGTCTGAATTCATATAAAGAATGTTCTACAGCAGAATATAGAAAGCAAAGATGGCACCTGGCATTGTCACTTAGTGAATCACTCTCAGAGATTACAAAGAGTTTTATCTATTTTATTCAGTTACAACCTATTTTCTTGTAATTTCAGCATTAAAGAAAATATTATTATTTATAATATTATTAAAATAATACACATTATTTTACACAATATTATTAAAATAATAAACATTAATTTATGTTCCATAATATACATGTATGCTATTATAAAAATATTGGGTAATATAAAGTGAGAAAATTGTCTGGGTCCAAGATACAGATGATGTGAAACAGTAATATTCTTAAAAATAACTATTTTAAACATAAATTATCTTAAATCTTTTTTAGTAAAAATTTTGTAGAATCTATATCTTTCCTTAGAGTCCTTAGTTAAGGACTTCAATTCATTTTGTTTATTTCATTTGAAGAAATGTATTATGGGTCTCAGTGGGGCACTGCCTTCTTATCCTTTTTCTTTTATTTATTCACCATAACACCATTTTAAGCAGGTAATAATTATTTTGAGTGATTTAGTATAAGTTACAGTGGCTTATTTCAAACACCATTAATCAATGACAATATGCAAAATTTGCCATTTTCACCTTAATCAAACTATTACATGTCTTTTTTCTTCAGGGTTGATATAAGATGTGTAATATGTGACTAAATGATCTCCTTTTCTCTTTTACTTTTTTTTTTAAATAATAAAAACAATTACATTTATATGACAATTTTATTTTTTCTGCTCTTCTTTAACAAAAATAGTGGATATTAGCATTTTTCTAAGTTGGTTAAAAAAAAAAAAAAAAAAGAAAAGAAAAAGTAAAAATTATGTGAGCATGAGAAAGCAAGAATAATATCCTAAAGGTAGAGTTCTTAAATGCCAAGTGCCCTTTCTCAGCCTCAACCATTCATTCTGAAAATGGCCTATCAAAAAGGCTTAGAGGGAGCAGTTTAATTACTGTTCCTTTGACATATGTAATATATTTTCAGAAGCAGACCCATACATTTATTTAAGGCCAAATGTTGTACAACAAAACTGTCCTCAGAGGTATTTCATTCTACCATCCTATTTTTTTCCACCTGGCTTACATTGCTATTTTTTTCAATAACTATGTCATTTCTAGAGACATTTTAAAATTAGTATTAAATCATGTTCTCCTTTAACAGCACATCAGCTACCTAAGCAGGGTGGGAGAAAGAGAAAATTTGTATATATATAAAAAAAAAAATAATCACAAAGTTTTAATACTTTTTCCATAACAAAACAACCATCATCATTATCCCTGGGCTGGGCACACATCCTGCCCTGAACTTAAAAAACAAAAACAAAGAAAAAACAACAACAACAAAAACACCTGAAAAGGAAAGGGAGTACAATGTGCTTCCATATGCATTCTTACTCCCTTCTCTCTCTGGAATCTTCTTTAGTTTTCTGAGATTTAAAATGAAACCTAAAGCAGGCTGGAAGAAAGTTCTGTTACTCTGCCAGCACTGACACAAATCCTGAAGTTGATGAGTGTTCCAGAGAGGATGCAAAAGGTACCATACAATTTCAGGAATAGATCTACATAGATCTGTAGAAGGAATAGATCTGCAAAACTTTCTGCTTTTGGCATGTACTGAGTAAACTACTGTATGTTTAATTATCTATGCTTGAAAAAGGAGTGAGGGTTTGAAAAAATTTTTGTGGCAAGAATAAAATGAGGATTTAGAAAGCTTATATATAATATAAACTTTCAATATAAATAGGTTCAAACTCAAAGACATTTCTACAGAAAGTTTTTTTTTCAAATAAGTTCTATTTGTCATAAGATGCTACAAACACATTGGTTTTATCAGTCTCTGTATGAAGGTGAAATTTGTCTCCAAACCTAGAAAATTTGTCAATTAGTTTCTGAACACCATTGTGCATTCTCAGTATTATGTGTTAGCAGAAAAATAAAAATAAAACCAGACTTTTCATTTTAATTTTGCCTGGATATCCAAAGAGAGTCATGTACCCAGTAATTAGAACTCCGTTTGGGAACACTTATGTCTGAGTAAGTTTCATATTGTAATTGCAAAATGTATGGGAAACAAAGGAAAAGGAAAAAATCTAATATTGCAGCTCTTGCCTGTACTCAGAGTTGCTGAATATAATTAAATTGTTTTTTTTTTTTTTTTTTTTTTGTGCTAAATTAAAATCAATGTAATTGTTTAATATTATTTTAAAATTGAAATGAATCTTTGAAAAACAGTTATACTTATGTTCTGAATTTAAAAATGGGCTATCAGATTGTTTTCAAGTAATAAAAAATAAAGCTAGGTGAAAGACGGATTTTCAGTTTGGTGTAAACAAGGGACAGTTAATATCCATTTCATCTTTCCCTTCATCCATGGAGAACATAATATAATTTTCTTTCTCTGCAGAATGTCTATCCAAAGAAGAAAAAGCTGTTTCTTGTTGTGCTTTTCTTTTCCGGATGTGTGTGATGATTAATCACTGTATGTGTCTAGACCCCATGGTAATCTCTGTCCCTGTTTCTGTCTCTACATTCATCTTTGGCATCATGTGTTTAGTTTTAATATAGTCCGATTGATTTGTTTGCAGCTACAACACTGTTTTCATTCTTTTCCCCTCTGAAACATCTTTATAGCACAAATACAAACTTGCCCATATTCTCAAGCTGTGTAAAATTGATTTGCGAGAACAGATTGCAAAACTTAAGTGTATGGTAATACACAGCCCAGATCTGTGATGCCTGCATTAAAGGATGGTGCAGTAGCATTAAGAAGTCTGTGATTTTTTAGGACTTTTCAGAAATTTCCATCACCTTTACTCATTTTCATCCCAACTGTCAAGAAAGAAATGGGAATCAAAATAGCCTTGTGTGGTGTAAATATAAATTTCTGAATTCCCAAGTTTCTGTCCTCTCACTCTCCCTGTCTTTTTCTGGCTCCCTTTCCCTCTTCCTCTCCTTCTCTCTTTCCCACTATCTCTATATCACCTCATTGAGGAAGTGAGGAAGATTAGACCACATAAACAGCATACAGTCAGGAAAAGAATAGCTGTATGAGGTCAAAATAATCACACAAAAGCTCCAGACTTTCTCATTTTAAAATGACACTGAATTTATTTTTTTTAAATTTATTTTGATACATCTGAAGAGCAGAGACTTGCAACTTCCACTATAAATTTTCTTCTAATTTTTGATTGATTTTAATTGTTCTTGACCGCAACAATTTATTGGTAGATTTTTTTTTTTTTAATCAGTTTTTAAAATGGAAGATATCTAAGCCTATGGTCCATTTAGTGCCAAGCAAAAAAACAACAAAACAGCAGTAGCCGTCTTAATTAGATGCCTAGCCCTAGAGAATAAGAATCTTAGAAAAACTGAACAATCAGACACCATTTCATTCTCATATTTGACGATAGCTAGAGGAATCCTAGAAAAAATTGACCAATTTGCCTGGTGTGCCTCAGAAATAATATGTAAAGGCAAATGTTTGAATTCACAGGCAAATCTCAGCCTAAAATTTGTCTTATACATAAACTCACTGATAAAGGGGGACTCAAAAAGCTAGTTCTAAAAATCCTGTGTTACAGGGGTCCAATTTCATTCCCCACCCTCTTCTAGCAATATCCAAACTAAAACACCTTTCTTTATAAGCACTTTTATATGCCTCAGGCTATTTATTATTTGGGGCTTTAATATTGTCTCCTTTTGATGTCAGCAGGAGTTTTACCATTGCCTTCAGTGGAGCCAGGATTTTCTCAGTAGGTGAGTAAAAACAACAAAATAAAGCATATGATCAAGCTTGTGGGTAATTCTAGGGCTGGGAGCTGGAACCTCTTTCTTATTTAAGCTTCTACATACCTGAATGCAACTAATACTACTGTTTTCAGTTTAAGCAATTTGGCTATAATGTTTAGCAGTTACTCCTCTGTTTCTTATAGTTTCTTATACTGTTTCTTATACATCCTTATACTGTTTCTGTGAGACTTTTTTTTTTTTTAATATAAGTCTTACTGGAAGAATTATTTTACTATCCCATATGGTATCATAAAGAGTAATTACAGATAATATTTTTCATAAATTGAATGTATGTGCTCAACAATATTAGGAATAAATGTTCCACATAATTCTTCTGTGGAAGTGATGAGGAGAGTGGTCCAACTATGTATACAGAAGATATAGAATAATAAGTACTATGGATATAAAATCAGGAAGCAGAACTGAATATCTGGGCAACAGCCATGATATAGTAACAGTGAGCTGAATTTTACTAAGCTTGATTGACAGTGCTAGTCACAGTCACTAATTTGTATTGGAAACTAATTTTAATGTAATACATCTTCAAAACTATAGATATGGTAATTAATCATATTCTTAAGAATTTATAGATAAAAAAATAAGAGGAAAGCTATCATCACATAAAAGCAAAATATCTCTTTATCTAATTTCCTGAAAGCAATTAGGAAATGTGTATTAGTGAAATAAGATAAAAGTAAAGTCTTGAATTCTGCAGAGTAAAAATAAAGAAAGGTATGGACAGTAGGGTAGCACTATGGAAGGAAATATCTATTCTGCTTACACCATTGTGTCAAAATTTTAAAACTGAAATTTCTAAACCACATGTGCATGTAGAAGACTAAGTTCTGATAGGATAATGTAGAAGTGCATATTAAGTCAAAAATACATTTTTAATAGAGAATCGAGGGCTATGCAGAACGTTTGAAACACACACCTGACTGCTGCATCTCACACTTATTCTACTTCAAATAACTAACATAAGCATTATTTTCCTGTTTAGAAATACAAAGAACAGTATTCTGCAAATACCTGTAATACAAAGCAGATTTTCTTTTTTAAAAATAGAAAGAAGAAAGAAAGACAAAACAGACAGAAAAAGACAGACAGAAAGGGAAGGAAGGAAGGAAGGAAGGAAGGAAGGAAGGAAGGAAGGAAGGAAGGAAGGAAGGAAGGGAGGGAGGGAGGGAGGGAGGGAGGAGTCATTTCTTTCTGATGTACAGCAAAATTTTGCTTCCTTTTTTTTTTTTTCTGCAAGTTCAGTAGATTAAAGCATGCTAGGTATTATGAATTCTTTAAAGGATGGCAAATTATTTATTAGAAAAAAATAATTTACATTGATGCAAGTTAGAAGAACAAATACTATTCTACTGAAGTTCAGCTGCTTCTTTTGTGTTAGCTTCCAAAGTAATTTCAATGTGTGTCTACTCTTCAGAGCTCTTGTATATCACAGCTACCATGTAATCATGATTAATAATCACTGATAGACCAGTGGGCATGAAATCAACCACTATATTTATCTCAGACCATGTCAAAGATGATCACAATTCCTACTCCTGTCTACACAAATTAATTATTATAAAAGTATATATGCAAACACCAAACAAAATGAATTCCTACATCAAAATATTTAAACCATTTGACATTACATAGGAAACTATGCATTTCTTTCCAATACCGACACTTCTCAAATGATATTATTCCAATTCCTGCACTTAAAATCAGCAAGTTCTCACAGTCATTCTTTCTACTAAACTTTTATGGTTTTCGTAAAATTAACTGGAAATATTTCATCATTTATTTATTAAGGCCAGTGAGGTATACAAACTGATTTCACATTATTTAAACTAAGGGCATTCAAAACAAAGGAACCTCCTTTGACATAATATTCAGGATTAGAAAGAGTATTTGAATTAAACAGTGTAGTTATGTGAAAATGTACGCACTTATAATTTCTGAAGTATTTTCCTTTTCCATGAGGTTTGTAAATGCTCATTGTATCAAGTGATATTTTTATCTGCATATAAAAGTGTTCAATAGAGGAGAATACACTTGTATATGTGTAAAGAACATAAAAGTTGTCACTTTCCTGTGAAAGCTTATGTAAAACAAGCAATATACAAATGGGGGGAATTATAAAGTTAGTCATAGGACATTAGACTAAAGAAAATGCTGTCCAAATTAATGGTATCTCAATAAAGAAAGGTATATTTTTGTTCTTTTGTCTCCCTCAGGTGTATTTGGTATTGTTTGAAACAGATTGGTTTGGTATTTTAATGCATTTTGCGTATTCTCCTAAATTGAATGTTTGGATTTAAATATGAAGATACTGGATTTAAATATGAAGGCTGGATTTAAATATGAGAGATTATATTTGAATGTGAAGATTTTTTATTTCTTAATAATAATAATAAACAGTTTGATATGTCATGAATCTACTGGAACTGTTTTAAAAGTTTTACTGGAAGAATTTCTTTACTGAGACGCCTTTTTTTATTTTAAGGGCTCTTCATACTTTAGTGACACGTCTGCATTGAAATGTCTCTAACCTTGCTCCCGGTATGTATTTCTGACTGTACCATCTGGAGAAATTGTATCACTCCACAAAAGACTTTTGAATCATTCAGTACTGAGAGATCTGTATTTTGCCCATTTCATTCCCCTGAGCTTCACCTACCTGTTTGAATACAAGCCATGTTTGAATACAAGCCATGAACATGTATGAGTACAGTGAATTCAGTGTGTTTCTTTGTGCTCTGAAAATATTCAGTTCTACTTTATGCTGGCTTTCTTTATGTGGGCTAGTGACCAATGGGATCACCAGTAATGTCTTGCTTGCGAGGAAAGAGAAAAAGAATATTATCTGCATATTTGCTTTTTCAAGATACTCCTCAGAAGCAATACAGAAGAGATTATCAATTACCTAATTATGAGTGTTATCCACAGAATAAAGCTATCCGTTGAACTGTTCTAATGTTCTTATACAACACTTTCAAAACCTTCTCTCATTAAATGTTATTTATGCCACAAATACATCCCTTAGGAATAATAATTGAAAAGTTTATTGTCTGTATTTGATATGAAATGTTTGTTTGATACAAAGACATACTGACTTCCAAATAATTTTTTTAAGAAACTTGAAGTATAAATTGAAACCTAATAATATCAGTATCCTCGGCTCACACTTGTAGTGATATATTTTTGGTACACTGGGCTTCCATCAGTGAATTCTTCTTTGAAAGAGTGTCACAGGCAATTTATGATTGGTCATGTAGTGCTGAGATATGGCAATGTTTTCTTCCCATATTCCAGTTAGGAACACCTCTTTGTGCCTCTGTAATATAAAATATTGATAACAATATCCTGCATCTTCAATGAAGAGCTTTGAATTAAAATGTTATCACACTGAACTCACAAATCAATGCTTAGTTCATCATTACTTAGATGATGCACATTCCTTTTATACTTAGAAGGAATTATTATCAATAAAGAACAGATTGGTGAAAGTAGAATTATCCTTTTCTGTAAAGTTGTTAGCTATTTTTCAAGAGTTCAACATAAGTGCAAAGTCTGTGCTAGCTTAATTTTGTAGACCTCCCCTGTAGCTCATTAACTTTGATTTGAAGAGATGAGAATTTATTAATGATCACCTCCATCTCTGGAAAGATGATGGAGAAGCTCATCCTGAAGATCATCTCCAAGCATGTGGAGGATAAGGTGATTAGGAGTAGTCAGCATGGATTCACCAAGGGGAAATCACGATTAACCAATCTGATTTGATGGGATGACTACCTGGGTAGATGAGGGGATGGCAGTGGATGTCAGCAAGGCTTCTGACACTGTCTCCCATAACAGCCTCACAGGTAACCTCAGAAAATGCAGGCTAGATTTGTGGACAGTGAGGTAGGTGGATAATTGGCTGGATGGCAGAGCTCAGTGTTGTGTTCAGTGGTGCAGTCTAGTTGGAGGCCTGTAGCTAATGGTGTTCCCCCAGGGATCAGTACTGGGTCTAGACTTACTCAACTTACTCATCAATGATCTGGACAATGGAACAGAATGCACCCTCAGCAAATTTGCTGATGACACAAAGCTGGGAGGAGTGGCTGATATCCCAGAGGGTTGTGCTGCCATTCAGAGGGACTTTGACAGGCTGGAGAGATGAGTCAAGAGGAACCTCATGAAGTTCAACAAATGTAAGTGCAGAGTCCTGCACCAAGGGAGGAATAACGCCAAGCACCAGTACAGGCTGGGGGCTGACCTGTACAGATCTGGGGGCTGAGCAGCTCTGCAGAAAGAGATTGGGAGTCCTGGTGGACAGCAAGCTAGCCATTATTCAGCCCGTGTGCCTTGTGGCCAAGAGGGCCAATGTTATTCTGGGGTGCATTCAGACGAGTGTTGCTAGCAGTTCAAGGGAGGTGCTCTTCTCCCTCTACTCAGCCCTGGTAAGGCCACACCTGGAGTATTGTGTCCAGTTCTGGGCCCCCCAGTACAAGAGGGACATGGAACTACTGGAGCAAGTCCAGAGGAGGGCTACTAAGATGATTAGGGGACTGGAACACCTGTCATACAAAGACAGGCTGAGAGAACAGGGCCTGTTTAGCTTGGAAAAGACTGAGTGGAGATCTCATTAATGGATATAAATATCTGAAGGGGGGATCTCAAGAGGTTGGAACCAGAATCTTTTCAGCTGTGCCCAGTGACAGGACGAGAGACAATGGGCACAAACTGAAGCACAGGAAGTTCTGGATGAATATGAGAGGGCACTTTACCATGAGGGTGACAGAGCACTGGAACAGGTTGCCCAGAAAGGTTGTAGAGTCTCCTTCTCCAGAGATATTCAAAACCCACCTGGATGCCTTCCTGTGTAACATGCTGTAGGTGATCCTGCTTGGTAGGGGGGTTGGAGTAGATGATCTTCAGAGGTCCCTTTCAACCTCAGCCATTCAGTGATTGTGTGATTCTGTTATCTATAATTATGGTAATATACAAATAGTTATGGGAAGGTTTCTTAGTAAATCAGGTAAATGTCGGTCTGTAGACAATATCCCCTGATCATCATGCTGTCATAGCTTTTCCATTTGAGCAGAAGAAGCTAGAATCAAATAAGCAGTACAGACTACAAAAATGCAGTCCTGAACAAACTACTGTAATGTCCAGTGGTAACCATCTCACGAAGATCACATATAATAGAATTATTTTAATGCATTTCTAGACTTTCTGAAATTCAATATAATGAATTTTCATCTTTTATCTCAAAGGAGCAATAGGTGATGTTTTCTGAGGTGACTTTTAATATTTACAAAATATTTCAAGAAGAAATATATTAGCCAGTTAACATTTTGTTTGAAGTTTCATTTCCAGTATTTCTTCCTACTATGGAAACCAAGAATTTAGACATACAGAGGTAATCAATTTTGTCTACCATCAGAGAATATTTGCACAAAAACATGGTTGCACATTACTGCACAAAAACAAACAAACAAATGAACAAACAAAAAACAACAGGCATGAGTTGATTTTTAATTCTCAGGCCAGGATTTATTAGATACCAAGAAGAAGACCAACCAAAAATTCTATTATAGGATATATTTTTACACATAGATGTGTGCAATGAGACACTTCAGCATCTTCCCCCCCCCCCCCCCCCCCCCTTTTTTTTTTCACAGATCTTTTTGTTTGCAGTGGTTTTACATTTATTTATAACTCTGTATTTACTTATTTATTTATTTTTAAACAGTGGTTCATGTGCTATTGTTCTTATTGAAGCATTAATATCCATGGAAATACCACATCATTGAATATTTCTGTTCTTTTGCTTCTTCCTTCAGGCAACACTTTGCATTATCATCCAGATGATTGTTTGGAAAGTTGTAATATGGATTTCATCTCAGTCTGATTGACTAAACTCCAGCTCATATGGTACTATATCCTAGAGCCAGGATTTAATCAGAGTGACTTGATAAATGTCTACTTCAGAGTTTTTCCCCCTGAGAAACATTTTTCACTGATAACAAGACCATTTCACATGTATTTGCACAATCCAATGAATTGGATTGATTAGCACTACTATTCAAGCAACTATTTTAGTGGACGGTTTAATTTTCTAATTTTAAGTCATTTATATTTGAATACTAGTCAATCTTATCGACAACACATATTACTTTTGGCCACAGATTAGAATACTGAACTATTCGAAGAGGTGCTACCTCTTGGGATTGAGATTGGTTTCATCAGTTTTGTAATAAATATTCAACCATGGAGACAAAAAATTTTCTCAAACCTGCAGGGTTACTATTGTACTAAATATTTCATATAAATATGGCTGAATACACTAAGACTTTGTCATGCTGAATATTATCAAGGAATTCAATTTACATGTAAACCATAACTTTTTCACTAGCTGATTTGGTTCATTTAGTCCATCAATTAACAAATATAATATTCAGCCATGTCAGTTTTGGTAATATCAGTTTCAGTAATTTCAGCACATAATGTAAATCTAGTTAAATATGATGATAAGTCTCTAAACCCAGGGCTTCATCATCTCTGTCCAGTTAAGTGATGACTCCAAAATTGAGTCATGAGTAGTCACATTTCATCAAAAACTAGTATGAGTCAAAAGTAACACTCAATGACACTGGCAAGAAACCAAGGACTTTTTCAGACAATAAATAAAGGCAACAAATGAAACAAATTGTTAGTATTAAAAAACTTCAAAAATATGCGTTCATCCACTAAAATGCCAATATTAAAAACAACAACAACAAAAAAAAAAAGTTAAGAAAACTTCTAAAACCTTCCATGGTGCTGTCTCCTACTTGCCACATCTCAGAATAGGTATGAATCTATAAATACTTCTGTATTTTGGGATACTATCAATACCTCATTTAAAATAATTATATTTTACTTGGTTCTATTTTTCTACATTGCACTGCTTTCAGAGACACTAAAATGTAGATCTCCTACTAAGTAAGATTCCTAAGTCATAGACTGCATTGTCATTCTGCTGCTTTTACTTTGTTTCAGATTACGTTAGTGCTTCTAACGAAGCAGAAAAGAGTTGAACATGGTAGAATGAGAGGGCTTTTTCCCCGAGTACTCAGGAGTGATTGTAAGAGACAAGAGTAGATTTACTGAACTACTTGTAGTGTAATGGAAAATGGTATTTTAGTGAATCCCAAACGTTGTCAACAATGTTGTACTAGAGCTGATTTTGCAGGAATGTCCGACTAGAACGGCAGCAGCAGAATAGATGTCTTGTTCAGTGATGGTAGCCATGGTAACGCAGAGCTGACTCACAGGAACAGCTAAGTAGAGCAATAGTGACAAAGCTGATGTCACAGCCCTTGACCACTATTTGGCCACTTTTGATTTAAACTGATGCAGGTTATAGAAATAATTTACGACATGCCAGCAGCATACAATTGGATCTGTGACTTGGGATCTTTCTAAAACAGGAGCCATAATGGGCATAAACATCACTGGTTCTATATGGATACTCCAAAAATACCAAATGGCTCTGTGTGTGTCAGGCAGCTGCAAGAATTTCTGTTCTCTGAAGAAGTCTTTTGGGCAGAGGGGAATATGTGGCAATGTTTCTTTCTGCCTTGTAGAAAGATAGACTTTTTGTAAATTATATTTAGAACCAAAGAAAATATATCAATATAAATGCTACTATAATATTTTTAATGTTATTAATAATATATTAATACCATAATGCCTTTTTATTAATCACAAAATCAAATCCTGCAAACATAAGAAAGCTGTTTAGAAAAATGTAGACCTACAAGTTACATTAATTATATTGTTTCTCATGTTTAATCATTCTCTACAAAACAATGTGTGTCAAAACTTCAACAGTTAGCTTTCCTACATAAACCATTGCATATACTGCTGTAATATGACCTCTATCCTTGTACATAGAGTGAAGAATTGCACTTGAAGCATCTGTGATCTTTATATGTGTATAGATAGTGAAGGTAAAAATGCACACTGATTGGACAGGCAGGTAAAAACAGTACTTTTAGTATTCATCCAGTGGGTAGTGACTAGGAAAGGATGAACACAGAGCTGTGTCTTTTAATGCTTTCTTTCACATACCTTACTGAAAGATCCATGGAAGCAGCCCCAACCATCGATCTAAAGCTTCTCCTAAAGTCAGACATCTCTGTCTTTGCTTTCAAAAACTGAGCACAGCTGATTCTCTTCTGTTATATAACTGTTATATAAAAATATATGTTATATAAAAATATAACAGATGACTTGTTACATCATGATTACACCACTTAAGAAGAAGGAAACTCATGTACAGTTTGGACCTGGATACAGTCCACAATACAGGATACAGGACACAAACCTCAAGCCTTCACCTCCTGGGATACTATGTTACAGGAGCCATTATGGGCTTTCTAAATGTAGACATATAAGACATACAAGCAGTGCCACTTAATGGTCAGGGCACTTGGATGGACAGAGGACATTTAGGTTCTAGAATTATTTTCTTCTTTTTTATGAAACAATCACTGCATGTGGTGGCTGAGAATCTCTGGAGTGGAAGGAGTCCTGCTGTTTGGAAAGACATTTAAATCACACTTTGATGTAAGAGGATAATATGTGGATCCTTACCAGTGTTCCTTCACTCTTTTTTTTATATGTATCAACACTTTGCCTACTACTAAAATGCATGAAGAATCACTCCACCTCTGTGTATTTCTGGAGTGAGGAGAACCAAAATCATACCAACTTTATCTCACAGGTATTTAAACATAACATGTGGCACCTGGCCACATGTAAAGTACATGTAGAACCATGTAAAGTAGTTGGTTCTACCACAGAACAGTCACATTATTATCCCATACTCTACTGAGGAGTCTTTCCAGTAAATTAAAAGTGTTTTGTTTTGTTTAAAAAAAAAAAAAAAAGTTATTCTTGCCTCAGAAATTACTCATTCCTGCACAATCACTTATCCCCAAAGCCCCTTCATTATTATTGTATAAAGTTTGCAGCAGTTTAGTATCTGTGACTTGGCAACAGCTTTTGTTGCATGTCAGATGATTATGTTGCCACTTTTGGATCTCATTAGCATGTGGGTAATCTTTACCATTTCTAGCTTGTTTCCATTTCTTCCATCATGATAAATTATTAAAAATCCCCTCTGTGTCTTCATTAAATGGCTTCTATTCAAATTGGCCTCTATAGGTTAATGAGGGCTCTAAATATGCTTCAAATGGACCTGGAGTTCATAGGTTGTTGATTTATTATTTTCTCGTGACAGAACACTGCACTAAAAGCTATTTCTTTTCATTTATCTGATGTACTATGCTCACAGTTATTATGCAAAATACATCAAGATGTACTCTCTGAAATTAGAGATATTCCTTCATTTCCAACTATGCATGAATGTGCACATGTATTAAGAACATTATGGGATTCATTACCCCGGTATTTGAATCATGATGTATAGTGATGAAACAGGTTGTAACCCCATAAGCTATTATTTCCATTGGAGATAATGGCTCATGGCTATGAAAACTCTTGGGAAAGAACTAACTACAGGAGTGAAATTTAAGTTGTGCCACTATGGCATATCTTGCACCTAGATGTCTGCAAATCTTCAATACTGTAGGGAAAAAGAAACAAAAACAAAACAAAACAAAACAATACAAACAAACAACAACAACAAAAAAAAAACACAAAAAAAAACAAACAAACAAAAAAAAAACAATAATAATTATGAAGTGATTAAAAAGTGAATGGAATAGAAGTCTGCCAATGTATCTCTATCCAGTCATTGCTTAAGACAGAATCAATCAAAAATATATTCTCACTTTTTAATATTTATATATGACTCTTTATGAAAATAAAGTGCGTGCAGCATTTCCCCCAAAAGTCTGCCGCATCTACTGATCTGAAATGAAACAAAAGTCTTTTGAAAACTTAGATAGTTTAACATAGTCACAATGCCATGATTTTTGTAGAATTTTATCTATCAAAACACTCTTCTCATTTTGGAGCTATTTTCATCTCTTTTGGTCCATATTATTTGGATTTCCAATTACTAATTCTCCTTATCTTGATGAATATAAACATGACGAAAAGTTATACGTTCTGAAGCCACCAATCTCCATCCCTTTCTGACATTCCAGAAACATCCCTGCATAAAAATGTAATATTTGTTTGCAGCAGCTTCAAGGTATTATGTTAAGTCCTTGCTAAGATTTCTGTTATACCATCTGAGTTGTTTGTTTTGTTTTTGTTTTTTAATGTCACACATTTAGCTCTGGTTCTATAAAATGACCTGTAAGAGTAATAACTTATATCTGTCTATACCTTTCAGAAAAGGGTCTAGAGCTGTGACAAAATAAATCAAGATTAAGTCATGGACTACATAAAAATGGAACTATTTTTACTTTCTGCTATACTTTTTCAGGGCAATCAGTATATTTTTCAGAGCAATCATACATGTTTAAGTACATCCAAAAGACTCTGAAATCTTTTGACAGAGTTGGTTATGACTTTTTCTTTTTTCCACTTTTTAGATTTTTTAGAACCCACCAGTATCTCAGCTTGAATGATTACTGTGCTTAGTAACCACAGCATAAACTCCTTTCTTACATGTACCCCTAATTACCTCATATGAACTTCCTCATATGAACTTTTTCAGCTAAAGCTGAAGGACTTAATAGAGATATATTTTCTATATGTTTTTTTTTTTTTTTTGTGCTGATGATGAATGGTCACTTAACTTCTGCAGTTCAAAGAAGATATTCTGAGTATGTTTTTTCTCCAGTAGTCAGTGGAAAGAACACCAACTTCTGATACTGTATGTCTAGACCTTTTCAGAATAATGCAAGTAATCCTTCTGTGCCAAGTCACCTTAATTTACTGTGAATCTCTTATCCTCACTGTGTCTCTTTCAGCTGATCTCCTTACTTCAATGCCTGTGGCATGACCTTGAATATTGTCTACATCAAATTTATGGACATTTTCTTTTTTGCAGTACTTCAGTGTACTTCCCCCTACTGCTAATTAGAAATAATTATCCAGAAAAGAAAAATAGTGTTTCAAATAACAAGAAAAGGAGGGAAAAAAAATAAAATGGAAGAGGGGAAAGAAGAGCATAAAAGAAAAAATTAAGATGGCATACATCAAGGAAAATAGGAGTTTGGTAAGCATACTTAATAATAAACATCAGCTATGTGAAGATGTTAAATGAGTTAAACTATCTGTGGCAAATGCAATCAATAAATGCAAAATAGTCATTTCAGCTATGGTGTGATGTCTGGAACTGAAGTTAATTTCTTTCTCAGCATGTCAAATGAAATAAATAAAAATATTTAAAATCTTCTTTCTTTAAATATTGTATTACACTTAGTAAGTTATTGTCTATTTTTTTCAAGTAGTTATTGCAATAATAAAACAGCAGTTTCAAATCCCTTTCGTAACACATAGAGTAAAAATACTTCACTTGAACCATATTTTGCAGAAACAATTTTACATTCAATGCTGTATTTGTTTTAATTAGGCACAGACAAAAGAAAATTTGCATATTCTCAATTACATTCAGACAGTTTGCAAAGTGACATGTTGTTGTTTATTCTCCACTGGTATTAACTTGAAGTTTCTTCACAAATAAATTGTAGGTGAAACATATCAACCTTCCTAATCCTGGTCTCATTAGCAGATGAAAATTTCAAAAAGTCACTCTTTTTGTTTGTAGCTCTCCTGTGCTGAAAACCCCCTTGGTATGCCATCACCAAGAGTTTGGGGCAACCCTTTAAAATTATTTAATTTCTTCTTATTAAACTGTACTGTAATTTATAAAGATGGAATTTTATGCTAATGAAAACACTGATCAGCTATAAATCAAAAAACATTGGAATAGATAAATAATGTTAACTTTTCTAAAAGGAAAACAAATACAACAACAACAGAGTTAGGATTCCTGGGTGTTGGAAAGGAAATTGTGAAGATACAAAAGAGGACTAACATAAATAAATAAATAAATAAATAAAGTTAAATAATGTATTATTACTTTGTTCTGTGATTTTGTTACTGTTTAAAGTTGGTCATAGTCAAAAAGTTGTGTTTGGGCTAGTAAAAGTATTAATTTAAAAACTGTAATTCTGTGATTTTTTTTTTTTTCTGTAATGTTTTTACTGTATTTTATTTTCTTTATTCAGTATCATCTTTAAAGAAGAGATGAGCCAGTAGTTTAGCATTGTCTTTCAAGGCAACTGTTGAATAATCTGTGTGAATTTCAGGTCTGAAGTTGTACCTATTCATTAAGACACTTGTTGGGGCTTGCCAGCAAGAAGCTTAAAGAAAACTATTTTGCTGGCATAATTTGAAACCATGCTTTCAGACAGCAACTCTCCTAACCTTTGTTCAAGTGTATCTTCTATTCCTTGTTTATAATGGACTAGCAGAGAAGAAGTAGGAAACCATGCAGTATTTCTTTTTCACTAAAATTGACTTCGCGCCACTATCTTTTTCCTTCCCTGCAACTTACCTCTCTCTGATATAGATGAAGGGTCAGACTACTCATATTCACTGCATGGGACTTTTACAGCACCACAATATGTCTCTCAGGATGACACAAAAAAGTGATTGAAAAGAAATCTGAATGGTGTATAAGGAACTTGAGCTGCCAGTTAGAAAACAATTTGCCCTGATGAAATCTTGCCCCTAAATCAGGGTTGCAGACATGTCTCTGCTCATTCAGCATTCAGAACCTGTGTCTAATAGTACCACTTTGGGTCTACAGTCTCTCTCTTAAATGTATAGCAGTCATTTACAATCCAAATTTAGCCTGCTGGTCTAATATTTCAGTAATCTGCTACCAAAATTGTCAAAGCTGTGAGTTTCTTTTAGATTAGTTATGTTTTACTTTGACATATCCAGAGTCTCATACTACACCTGGAGACCTCTGGAGGGAAAGAACACCCACATGACCTGCTCCATACCTTGTGTTTCAGCCTGCCTTCTTAAGGAACAGAAAATGGAGAGTGATTTGCACCTTCACAGAAAGCAGTAAGAACATGTTACACAGAGAAGCTAACTACAGCAGAAGTCTTCCATAAAGATATCCACTTAACAGATTTCTTAGCTGAACTATTTTTGGTGAGACATAATAAGGATTTTTTTACAGCAGAAGCAGACTGGATAACTTGAGTAATGGCTTCCTGTTTGTTTGAATTTTCCTGCTAAATTTATATTCTCCAAATTGTTTTGATCATTTTCCAAATTTGTATTTCTCATCTGAACAAGTTTACAGAAAGAACCCAAAAATGCGCATAGAAGCTTATTATACTCATTTTTATTTTGACCAGAAAAAGAGATATTAAATATGTTGCAAAGGACCCCAGGAAATGCTGTTAGAGTAGAAAAGAAATTCACACTGAAATGGCCCACAGCCAAAGGTATACCAAACAGGAATTGATTGGAACAGTACTCTTCAAGCAGATTAAAAATTTCTTGAGTTGGTGTACATTCTTCAGCCATGACTCCTCATATCACACAATATGAGAAATTGTTTAAATTCTAGTAACCTAATTAATGTTTGGCCAACGTGTCCTTCACTGAGGCAGGTTTTATTAAAGTACACAAATATGGATATAAATGCAGATTTCTGTCACGGTGGCTCAGAGATTTAGCCATCCCCGTGCAAGTCCATTTGCTCTTCTGAAATAGGTTTTAGTTTTCCTAATTGTTCTTTAATAGTACAGACATTTACAAGGCTGCTTTTGAAACTGTCAGAGCAAAGGCATTTGTTTGCTTACAGCACTGATATGACCCATAGCTTTTCTACCTATGATAATATGTAAACATGTTTCTTGTACAGTTTGCTTTTGCTATCATTTCAGTTCTAATTTCTCTCCTCAGCTTGGACAATATTGTTTGGAAAACCCTAGGAGGACTCATTAGTCCCCGCATTACATATATAATTTGTTGACACTTTCTTCAGTGTCACAAGGAGTTATCTGCCAACAGTCGATGCAGTGTTACTAGCCTCAAGCAGAATCTTATCCAATTGCTCTTAATCTCCTAATTTGTGTTTTTCTGAGAAGGAGATGCTAAAGATTTTGATTAGTTGTATTCATGCTCATATATCCCATTGTTGTCTGCTCTTAGCTGTTTACAGCTGATGCAGCTCCTAGTACTACAGATTCATTGCAATCCACTGACAAAATTCACTCTTCTCCCACAGACCAACTGCCTGTCTGCTTGTACTACACACTTTGGGTAATATCCCCTGTATTTTGCCTTTTCAGAGAAATATTTATCATCTAAAGAGCTGTATTTCACCTCGTTTCAAAGTTTTTCTATTTTTTCCATTTGTTGGAGTTCTTGGATCTTTTGTTACATTCAGAATCATGTTTATGGGTGAGGGAAGCATGTCATATATGTAAATGAAGCCAAACATCTATTGTTATCATAATGGAAAACTGAACATTCTAGTTCAAGAATCATCGCTAATCTAGATCCAATTATTAAGGAAAAATAAATAAATAACACAGTTAGAGTACTTATATAGAGAAAAGTATGCAATAACAATGATACAATTAAAACTGTAACACATATACTTAATTTCTATCCCTTCTACTCTTCAGGGTCCCACTGTTCTTCAGGGTCCTAAGGTCAGTGATTTCACCCTAGTTCTGCTGGCAGGGTGGTGTTATAATAAACTGTCAGTAAGTGAAGCCCTTTGGTGGGAGGAATAAGATGTTCCTGTTAATGGCTTTATTTTTTCTCTTTTTTTTTTTTTTTTTCCCCTTTGTGTGCATTCATTTATTTATGTTTGCCAGTGTACAAATACACATTTCTTTTACTTCAATGGCCCACAACTCTGAATAAACATCTGAAATTACTGCTTACGGTGTTCTTTATATATGTTAGATATGTTAGCATTTGTTAGATTTACTCTTTTTACTACCCCTAACACCAGTTGTGTCCAGCTCCATGTCAACAGTCATTAGTGAATTATTTGTGATCATGGGGTCCAAGTGTCAAGCCTGTACCTTATGCTTTATCATCCCATGCCTGTACTCCTCTACACCTGGGTCTCCTCTTCTCAAGGCCCTGGATATACCAGGCTTGAACGTCTCTACTATGTCGTTGTGTTAGAGTGGTAAAGACTTCACTCTACCTATAACACCCTCTTGTCATTGCATGAAATGAACTGTATATACTACTATCTGTATAAAACTATGGCTATGCCATACACAGCTAAACAAAAGCAAAAGACATTAGTCCTAGCCTTGGACAATTAGAAAAAATGTTGTCACAGCTAAACCAGTAAAATCAAGCTGTGGGCAGGTCAAGGGAAGTTCAGATGGAGCAAGACCAACTATCCTCAATCCCGAGGCCTTGCAAACTGGGCACAAAGCTGATGGCCTGTTATTAAAAATGCTAATACGTAGTTACAGGTTTTTCCAGTTACACTTCCCATGAAGTCCCTAACTGTGAAATGTGCTAGTAATTAAGCTGCTATGTTATTTTTATGCCTTTTTCTTTCCTCATTATTACCTAAACAGGATTGAATGTGCTGTATTGAATCACACTGCTGAAAGATGTTTACTATAACTTTTGCCAGTATAAGATTGGTATAAAACTGAAGCTGCACTGATAGGTAAGTGTAACACACCAACAATATATTATATCTTACTACTCTTTCTTTTAACATTTTGCAATTACAAGGATCACCAAGACTATGAACTCCAGTGGTAAAAATATTAACCTCTGGCCATTTTTCTGGCTCTTATTACATTTGGCCCTTCTAATATAATAATCTGCCTATATATTCAAAATAGGTATCCATAGATGATTTCACTTTGTGGTTTTCTCTCTTTAAGTAATGTAAGACTGCAGGATTATCAGTAATAGAAAAATAGAAATTATCAAATTGTTTATTTCATATTCTGATTCCTTGTTCTATTAGTGTTGAAGCCCTTCAGCATTGCTCAGATATTAAGTCCATGTAAGGCTAGAGAACAAATTGCTACAGTCAAACTGTCTCCTGGCAGCGTTTGTGTCATGGATTCCATTAACACACTGAGCCAGGACTCTGTCTCTTCTCTGCTCTAATTTTCACGTAATTCTTTACCTTTCCTTTCCCTGGCAAGCTAATTTCCTAAGTCTCTCTTCTGTTTCCCTAATTCTTTCTTTTGAAATAAGGATCTGGATGATTCAGCCATCACACAAAAATAAATAAATAAATAAATAATATTAAAAAAATATATCTTTCCTTTCTTGATATTCTTATTTATTATCCTCTATCCTGGTCTTCTCCTGTAAAGATGGAAGAACAGTAAGTCTGTAACCTTTGCAAAATACCTTGATTTTACATCAAGGAAAATCCCACAGGACATTTCTTTGTTGCCCTTCTTCTTGTAGGAAAAATAAATAAAATAGCTTCATTGCTGCAAAACAATTCTGCTATTCCATCCCCAAAAGGTGTGTTAAACATACATGACAACCTACATTTAAACTTGCAGTACTGTTCTGGTTCTGCTCAGACTAGCAATTAACACTAGCCTGAACCCCTAACAACTTCCAAGCACTCTTGACTAATTTATTTACCATTTATTGCAATATTTTCTAAACTATTAAATATTATAGGGTCTGTGCAAACATTGTTTTTGAAGCAAGTCTAGATTTGTTTATGTTGCGTGATATCATAGCAACCAACCATACTGTACATTTTTAAATACTTGATATGAAACTTTGTCTAATAAGTTACTTTCATTAGTTCTACCTTTATTTATCTTTGGAAGCATAAACCAACATGTGAAGATTAATGTGACATTTTTATACCTCAATATTTTGTTCTCTCATGTAAAGCAAGACAAAAACAACATTGAAAGAATACATGAATTACAAGTATAATTCATGTACAGTCTTTGGAACAATGCCAAAAAGTCCTAATTTAGGTATTAACATTTATGTAAAATTGGCCACCAAACCTGGCAAATGTACTGGTACCTCTAATAAAAATATATAAATAGCATATTTACCAATGAGCAACATACTTGTTTCATTTAATTTACAGTCTGAAAGTAAAAAGCAGTAATCTTAATAAATGTCATACAAATAAAACTTGTGTATCAAAAATGTATTAAAAGTAATTTCCCTTCCCTTTTGTGCAAGTACCTCCTTTGGAAATAGGAAAACTTTAATTTTATTAATTTCAGAATCGTGCCATTTAAAACCAGTATTACCAGCTTGAATCTAGGTTTTAAAATATTGTTTTTAAAACCAAAGTTCATTGTAAACTCTAATCCAGCAAGGATTTACTAATGTTCATAAAAGAATGATTGTTCACTAAAAAAATGACTATTTGTATTTGACTGGATTTACTTTCTTGTTTGCAATAAAGATCAGCTAAATAGCATAAAAAGACATTTCTGTATTTGCCTTAGGAAATAAACATTAAAAAACAATTAAAAAAAAAGGTTGTTAATAGAACAGGTACTCACTGTTTGAATGTAAAGAAATGTAATCCATAAGACTAATTCCATTTATGTTTGAACTGCAAGCTCCAAATTCTCTGGCAGGTTAAGATAGCAGCTATGCCACATCAGGACAGCTGCTTTTTTCCCTGTCTGAGCCTTCCTACTTACATAATGATCCAATATTGCTCATGCAATACTTCAACAGTCAGATCAGAGTATAGAACTAGAGACAACAATCTGACAAGTTTTTACAGATCGTGCCATAAGGAAGTATTGTTTTTATCTTTAATCTTACAATAGCTTTTATAGTCAACTATTTTGCAATATTTTAGGGAGGCTTGCTTATACTTGGATCATTAAGTTAGACAGGATACATTGGAAGATACTTTATCACTTACCAATAAGTGATCAACAAGCTTTGGACTTTTCAACTAATTTACAGAACAAATTAGATCTTATCCTATAATGGTAAGTTTTGTAATTAAAAACATATTTTTATTTTAAAGATACAGAAAAAAGTGAAAGAAGTTTTAGGAAAGTTTTAGAAAGAAGTTTTAGGAAAACTACTTTGAAAAATAATTTGTGATTCATGACAAAAACACTTGAAATATTTGTTGTCCTACTTTCCATTTGCCTTAAGAAAAACAAGACCATAGTATATCTCAGTGATATGAAGTGGAAATGAAATATTAAAATAGGGAATTGAGCATAGCATTATAAAATTTACTTGTGGCTGATCAAAGAGCTGCTATTTTTTATTTATTTAGAATCATAGAATCATTCAGGTTGGTAAAGACCTCTACTTATTTATTAATTATTACAGAAAAATAAAAGATACACATTGGGTTTTCAAGCATAGATTTTTCTTTCATGTTCCATAAAGAAATGATTCTAGTGATACTGACTGATATAACTGACACACGTTCTTATAGTACAGCACAGTATATATTGTAGTACAAATTATTAAACTCTTACAGAATTACAGAACTCTTACAGAAGTCTTTAAAAATGAGAAGATTAGAAAATAACTTCAAAGATTTACTCTTTGGTTTTCAGCCCTGATCCAATGCCTAGTTCATTGAAATTCCCTTGAATTAACTCCATAAAATCTAACAGACATTCAACATGGAGTTTTGTGAGTCATCAACTCAAAATGGTATGGTGTGGGTGGGTTGAGCCTTGAACAAGAGAAAAAGACTGCTAATTCCTTTCCTATCTCATCTGTGTAACATGCTACCTCTGCTACCTGAAGTCCTCCGTACACACTGAAGAGCTCTTGCTGGTGTTCATATTTAGTTATCACAGTTATGTCATGCAATTAGTCATGCTTCAACTAAAATAAGTGTAAATCCATCATAATTAATCATTTTTAAGTTACTTTCAACTTTAGAAAGATTTAAAAGCAGCATATGTAAAGTATTTAGTCTCTTTTTTGGCCCTCCAACCTTTAATATGGATTTCTTCCCTGAATAATTTTTGCACCATTAAAAAATAGATTTTTTCCTGTATACTTTTTATACTGTTTACATTACTTTTCACTGCAGTTTAATATTGGAATGATCACATTTTATAGCCTCATAAAGTTATAAAGGCTATAGCAATTTCTAGCACAACATTTTTTATGGAAATGACAAAGATTTTCCACCAAGTCAGCCTTCCAAAAAGGCCTGTAGTGCTGCTCTCCACAGATGATAATAATAGCAATAATATTTATTTAGTACCTTTCATCTAGGATTGGCAAATAGGCTAGGCAAATTGGCTAGGCATGAAGTCCTAGCTCTGTGTTTGCTTTAGACCGTGCTACTGCATTTTTGTCTCAGCAGGAGTCTGGAGGTGAATCAGAGTATTGCTTTTATAGATGTCATACCCATTATGAGAATGTAAATGATACCCCTTTTGCAGAGATTTGTCCATCAGCAGGCATCTTCCTTCTTCTCTCATTTAAAAATAAAAGGTGGGGATGGGATGGGGGAGTGCTGAATACTAACACACCACTCTTTTCCTAGTTCTGTGGGGATATTTGTTTCCCGATTATGTAAGTCTCCATTCTGCTGCACAATAAATAGGTATTTTTTTCCACTTTTTCTGAGGGGAAAAGAAAATTGCAAGAATTAAAGAGATCACAGATGTTCATATTAACAGTGAAGGATTTAGGTAGAACGCATTGTTCAAAAGGAATAGTTCTTTGTTCTAATGACTTGATCAGTACCTTTAGAACAAGAGCCATTTAACTTTGGTGCATATTTAGTTCACCCAATTTGGTAGCATTCCATATGATGTAAATGTCTTCTGCTTACAGCAAGGGATTTGAAACAATCTAATAATGATTTAATAATTGACAAAAAAACTATATCATTTTATAATGGCTTGATATTTTCTAAAAACAAACAAACAAAAATAATCTCCACGACTAGTTATTTATTAACAATTTTTTTCTCTTTCAATCATGAAAATGATCTACTTTGCCAGGGACAACCCTAGTCTGCTAGTTTCTTTCTGTTATTTCAGAATGCTTCTGGTGAAACAAGTTATATTTTAGCAGCTTTAATGCTGCTGAAGGTTTGATGATGTTTAATAAGATACAAATTTGGAAAGAACTCTCATGCAGTATTTACAATTTTACTTCTTCAGGGTAAGTTTTTCCTGCAAGCCGAAAGTTTTAGATCTCCTGAAGGCAATAAGACTGTTGTTGCTCACTTGATTTTGCACCAATTGAATTCTTTTGTGGTGTGCAAATAGGAATGTGGTATTGCAATATCCAGAAGAACCACTTCAGGTGGTTCCAAACTACATTAGTAACATCAGCTTATTACCATGGAAATGTCACTCATCTAGGATTTAACTCTGAAGACTGGAAATTATATTCTGTTGTGTAAAAGAAAGGACTGTTTTTTTGTTTGTTTGTTTGTTTTTAAATATTATTTTATGTACTTAACATAAGTAAATGAAAAATAAAACCAAAGACCAGCAAAATTATTGATGCTCTTCCAAGTATATCTTTGAGTTTTCCCCTCCCTTTTAGTGTTTCCTTACAAAAATCTGCAAAAGTTCTGAAAAAAAAAATAAAATTTTTGATTTCTAGGGCTATTATGTGAACAATCAGAAAATATTCAGTTGATTTCACTTAATGTCGTGACTAGATTTTTTTTCTTTCACTACTATATACATATATATATATATAATTTGGACTCTTGTCCATTCTCATTAAGAGGTATCATCTCTTCATTCTAGTCCTTCAGCTCATCACAGCTGCCAAGATCATTTTCCTCTTTAACTGATTTATTACTGCCTCATGTTTTAATCTCTGCTTACTTTTCTGTTTTCCCACAGCAGCCTTGCAGCCCAGCAAGTATGGTATTACCATTATCTGTAACAGGCCACAGGCTTTGTACCAAGTTAACAGCACAGACTTCAAGCCTGTCTGGACCTGCCTGGAGATTGTTGTAGCTTGTAATATGTTATCTAATGATGATGAGTATTGCTTACTCTGGTTTATCTTTTGCTTAGTTTGTTAGAATTCTGTCCTATAACATCTGCTGTTATGTACTGTAGTTAATACAGTAACAAGTTAGTGGCTGGAATAATCTACGGCCCCAGGATAAAATGCGATGTAGAGGTCAGTAATACATGTGATGATGAAACAGGCCTTGAAAGTGTATGCACAGGATGACAACAGAGGCCACAGGGCTATAAAAAACTCAGCCGTGGTCAGTTACTGGTCATCAAATGACCAAAGCCTTCAGAGCTTGGCAAAATCAGCAGTAGAGATAAAAAGAACAAAGAACCAATACCCAACATATCTAATACACATATAATTTCCTTATACAGTATATTCAGATATATTGAAACTTTGCAGAAAAAATGAGGAAAGCATGCTAGGAAATTTATCAAAACCACCCCAAGAGAATCCTAGAGCTAGGAGGAAAAAACTGTCAACATTTATAACTTTATTGTCTCAGTGAAAGACTTGGAATGCTGAAGACTCGCTGTACATTTCCCTATGCATATTGAAGTTGTTGGCTTTAGTACCCAGAAGGGTAGTGGAAGGCTAAACATAACACCAGAGAAAGAGGTAGGTAGGTGTTAGAAAGTTTGTGTATACGTCATTTTAATTATGTATACTTTGAATTGTGTATAATTGAATGAATTTGAAGAATTTGAAGAATTCTTCCATTACACCAGTAAGACTTCAATTAGACTAACAGTAAATTATCGTTTTTGCATATATGGCATGATCCTCTTGCCTGTAGAAAGATTCTGAATATAAGAAATAGATGACAATTCAAACAACCTGATCTGAAACTGATATGCAATGCATTGATTGCATTATTCAGTGCAATAGTTTCACGCTTCTTTCAATGCCCCTCATAACTTTATCTTTCCGTACTGTTTTTTCTCCTGTTCTCTCTTGTTGTTGTATACCTTTATTATTCTACCAGTTTATCGTATCTATCCACTCTTCAGGTATTTTCTTGGACCACAAAACTCCTCAAGAGAACACTCTCAAGTGTTTATCATCAGCTGATTAGCATCTCTTCCTTAAAATCCTTTATAAACCATAGAAAATATAAAACAATAAATGGTGAGTTGGTAAGCAGTGGGATTCTAATCTGATGTTGTATTTCAATTGCAAATAAATCAATAAAAAGTATACTTTATGTACCTTTATGCCTCCTGGGTTGCCTGCCAGATAGTTATAAGAAAGAATGCTAAATTTGTGAATGGATTCCTGCCAAAGTCTTCTATGAAGGTGTAATAATTGAAGTAGCATACTTGCTTTGGTGCATATAGATGCAGAGTTCTCCAGACTCCCTGTCTGTAGCTGGTGTTCACCATTATAATGCATGCTACCACACTTTTTAGATGTCTATAATTACAGCATTTTTTTTTTCTCAGGAAGAACATTACAAAGACATATGGAAATAAAGTTGGAAATCAAATTCTGTCTTTGCAAATCTACCTATTATAATATAAGCTTTTCAATAAAAGAGTAAATCTGCATTATTGTACAGTGTCATGAAGACATAATTTTTATGGAGGCCTCTGCACTCTACAGTCATAATGATTCAAAGTTAAAAGAACTAAACTGCTTTTGCTCCTTTAATCTTTTTTTGTTTTTTTTTTTTTTTTTTGACGAAGAAGAAAGAATGGAAGAAGGAAGGAAGGAAGGAAGGAAGGAAGGAAGGAAGGAAGGAAGGAAGGAAGGAAGGAAGGAAGGAAGGAAGGAAGGAAGGAAGGAAGGAAGGAAGGAAGGAAGGAAGGAAGGAAGGAAGGAAGGAAGGAAGGGGAAAAAAATAGGATTAATGCCTCTTTTATATGTTGTGGGCAGAAAATGGCTAAGCAAAACTAGATTTATGGTATCCTTATGCACTGGACTTTTGGGGAGTAAATATTGGTTGATCAGCTTGTATATTTTCAATGTCTTTGGTTTGCATTATTCTTTTTGCATTTTTCTTATGAATAGTTGTCTATTGCTTATAAAAATTAAGATTGAATAAAGTTTAATGATTCTAACATTTAATTAGCAATGCATTTTTCTGTAAGACTGCAGGCTACTGGCTAAACTAGCCTGTAGACTAGCAGCCACATTTTTTGTAGAATGTCCACATGCTTCATTACATAGCTATTACCTTTGATTTACATTTGTTCAGTCCTGAAGTTGTTCCCATTACATTTCCTTATATCTCTGCAAGGTATTAGATTTCTGAAAATCCAGCCTCTATGTAGTAGTTTTATTGATTTAAGAAATGGCTTCTGTTAATTCAAACCCAGAGGCTATAATTGGTTACTGAGTCTTCATAGAGATCTGGTGGAGAGCAGTAAGTAGTAAATACTCTGAGTAGTTCAGTGTCCATATGCCATATCTGAGAGAATATTGTATGTGCCCTTTAGAAAAAGTGAGACACAGAAACAGAGAGAGAGGTTTTTGTTTTGTTTTGTTTTGTTTTTTCTGTGTGTGTTTCTTTTGATTGTTGTGCGTGTGTGTGTCTGTGGCTCTTGCCAGCAACAGACATTCTCCACACTTCAGGCTGGGGTACCTATGGAGGTAAGGAAATGACAGAAAAATGTGTTTGCTATCTGGAGCATCTGGGGCAGTCATGGACAGAACTGATCATTGTCAGGCTTGTGGAGGCTTTGGTGGCCCTAGCTGTATTGTATTCATTGTCACTAATGAAAATATTAATTAAAACTTCTATTTTGAACTGTTGTGCTCACCTGCAGCAGTGTACCCCCTCCAAACTCTCATTGTGCATGTGTATATATATACTTGTGTAGATTTTGCAGTTGCTTCAAAAAAGTCTTTCTCAGAACATTTAGGCATTAAACAATCTAAGACATTCTTTGCAACATTTAAATTGGCCATGCAGACCTTATAATTAGCCCTGTCTTTTTGAATAGGTGAAAATATTTCTTAACTAATCTGCCTCAGGTGAACATTTTAGTCTCATGAAAAATAGAAGAACATGAAGAGCTGAAAAGCAAATTATGGAAAAATAAATCATATCATGCCACAGTGTCATCATCCTGCTCCTCAACCATTTTTCACTATCTTCTAGTGTCATTGTAACCTTCCACACAAGGTTAAATGTCAGAGTGTGGTTGTATCAAAATAGCGACATTTCTCACATCAGAAAAGTACTATACCATTGACAGTTTTCCTCAAGTCAGATGTCACAAAGACATGTTAGTACACTAAAAAGAAAAGCTAGAGTGATTTCAACATTAGAATTAAGATATGTCAATCACAAGAAATGGTGTAAATATGACCACATACTCAGGCCAGAAATTATTTCTTTCCATGGCAAAGAAAGCAGCCTGGGTTTCTTTGCTTTTCTGTGTGATACTTCTGTACAGATTTGTTTTATTTCAAATGCCATCAGATTTAGCTTAAAAAGCCAAAAGATAAAAATCTGACGATTTCACTTGTGTTAACTCCAAAAACAATATATATAAAAATAAAATCCAGAGATGATTAGTATGGAGAACAGAGGAGATAAATGTCTCTGGGAAATAAAAATTGAACAAGATGCTCAAAACACACAGAGCAGACCAAATTGCTCAAAACAGCATACAATATTTCTTAACAAATTAATATTAAAACCAGAAAGAACTAGAGCATACCTCAGACATCAGTGAAAGGTACTCCTAATCAAAGTCTTCTAAGGGATGTGATATCAGATGGTGAAATACAGGTAACAACATCCTATTTAACATGTGTGTTATATATTTGCCTTCACAAAGCCTTATGTCATCTGTCCTCTATGTTTTACAGGGAGCTGGGATCATTGCCTGATGTTTCTTCATAATCTTCTGTAACTCAGTACTGAAACATACAGATTTAGAAAAATTCTTTTTCACTATATTTCCCTCAATAATGTGTCCTTAATACATCTCCTTCAGGCTTTTAATTTTAATTAAAGTCCTCACCTTTTACTGAATTCTGTTTTTATTTAGTGTCTTTCTAATAATGGAGAAGCAAGCCAAAAATACAGTTCTTCATAACAACTTTTGTATGTCAGGATAGGGAAGAGCTCTATTATACTGAGGTGAGGCTGAAAGTCTCCTTTAGCCAGACTGCTTCATGCCTCTCTTAATGTCCTCCCTACAGTGAGGGAGGAAACATAGCTTGTCTCTTTCAGTACCCCCTTAGCCAGTGTGGCCTTTCTCTACCTATATTTCTGGTTATTGAGTGCTCTACTCATCCGTTGTTATTTTTGTCCTTCATATATCTATCCAGTTATTGATTTTAGCTAATACCTGCATGTATTGTTAAAACATGGAGAGCTGATTTATTTAGCCCTTTATAAAATGTTCCAGACAATGCAACCTGAACAACCTTACCTTCAGATTATATTGGAATTGAGTTTTATTCTGCAGCAAGAGAATAACAAAATAACAAAAATCATGTTTTACTAGGAAATTCCAAACTGCACAATTAATACAATTGTAATATGTATCTTCCCCTGATCCTCATTTTCATACAATATTTTTTCTAGTCAAAGCAAACAGGCATAAATTCCACTACAGCCAAGAACTGTTTCCTGGCATCTAATTTTACTCCTTTTTTGTTGTTGTTGTTTGTTTTGTTTTGCTTTGTTTCTTATTTAGATCCTATTAAATCTATTATTACTATTTTGTTCCTTCCTAAAAACTTTTTTTTTTTTTTTCCCTTTGGAGTTTACAAACTTTATACAGACACAATGTTACCAACTCCCTCCCTCTTCTGTTAACATTTGGCCAAGGTATACAGAATGTGATTTAGCTCTTACATTTTCCCTTCTTAAAATGTTCTCCCTCATCTTTTGCTCATTTTTCCTGCTCTGCTATGAAATGCATCTCATTTGCTCATTTACTTTTCTAGTAAAGTGGTGCCCAGAACTGGATGTAATATTCCAAGCTTATTGGCATGAGTGTTATACTGTGAATGATTATTATTTCCTTGGGTTTTGATGTCTCTTCATATGAAACCCAAAAGCTCATCGGACTTTCTTAATCACTCCATAGATTCATGCCTAATTTTCTACCCATTACCACCTCCATGGTTCTTTATCACTACAGCTTTCCAGGTTTCTCTCTCTCATTCCATAGCTATGTTTTGGATTATTTTTCTTCAGATACCATTAGCTTGTCTTTTTCCCAATTGAATCTCATTTTGCTGCTATGTCTATGTTTCTAATGCTGCTTGGTCCCTTTCTATTATTTTTGTAACATCACTGGTGTTTGCAACACCTCCTTATTTAGTATAATATGTAAATTTCATCAGCTTGCTGCTTACTCCCACTTTCAAACGAGGATGTCAAAAAAAAAATAATGGAACTAACACTAGTACTTTCAGTGCTTCTAGAAAGCTCCCCCACAACGTGATACATTGCTGTGCATCATTATCCTTTGTTAATGGCCTTTCAGTCACTTTTCAGACCATACGAGAGTGTCCCTATCTAAACGGCATTTAATTAATTTTGAGAGGCGGATTTTGACAGATAATATTTTTTTTTTTTGAGCGCCTGAGAAAGGATTAACAGAAAAATAGATTTTATTCATTTTCCTTTTTCTGTACTAAAATTAAAAATCTATCAACAACAACAAATCCATCTCTTTTTTTTTTTTTTTCCTGACAAGTTCATGTTTCTCATTCCTTATCATTCCATAGTTGGCTAGCTATTCAGTGGACATTTTGCTCCTGATATTTATTTCCTTGCTTTATTCAAGTTAAAATTTATGCATATGGTCTGACAAACTGAACTCAATAGGTACAGAATTATTCTTAATTCTATTGTTTATTTATTTATTTATTTTTTAGTATTTCACAAACTCTCAAAGTTGCTCTCAATGTAACAGCAAAATAATTATCAGGTATTTTTCCTTTATTGTCCTTCCTCAAAATACATGCTTACTACAATCAAATTTTCTGTTACACTTTTTCCAAGATTTACCTTACTGTTCCCCTTGTCAGTAACTTTGTCTGTGAGTTGCTTTGAAATTGCCCAGCTTCTTTTCTTTCTTTCTTAATTGAAAAACAATCCATCTATAATCTGAGTCACAAATTTCCCCCATCTCTGTACTCAGAACCTTTATTAGGAGTGATGGTGGGGGGTGCCTTCTCCCAATCATTTTTGATTGCTTTCTCTGTAACCAGTGTTTTTAAGCAGATTTCTTAGCACTTAGAATTCCCCAGGAGTATAGATTCATAGATTATAAAGCTACAAGGGACCATTATGATCATCTACTCTGACCTTCTGCACAGTACATAACAGCAGTGGTTAGGGGAACCTTCAAACCACCTACTGTGAAAGCAAAATGATACATAAAATGTTTAGAGTAAAAATGTGCTCATTCATCTCTACTCTATTCAGATGCTCCTATTATAATCATCACAGTAACAACTCCTGCAAGAGTCAAGGGAACATCTGGTGGAACACATCTAATGCAATATGCCTTTCTTTGGATTAGCTTAGTGGGGGCTGTGGTTTATGAGAACACTGCACCTATGCTCTTTAACAGTTAAAAAAAAAAAAAAAAAAAAATTTTTTTTTTTTTTTAAAAAAAGAAGAAGAAAAAAGCCATCAAAAATCATGGTGAGCTTACAGGAACATTCATAAGGATTAGGAAAATAGTTCCATTATGGGTTCGAGGCTGAAGAGTCCTTCCTTTTGTCTCCAGCATAGCTATCATGGAGTAGGTTGTGTTCTATTTAAATTCTGAGTACACATGGAGCTCCATCAAATATGTACAAAATCTTCCAGTTCTTTTAAGATAAGCAATTATCAACTAATGACAGTTAGAGACGGGAATGATGAAAGGTCTAATTAAATTACTGATGCACTACAAGATCTCACATCAGATCCTAAATTATATTTCCATTGGCAGTTTGGGCAGTGGCTGTGGTGATATGCCATAAAACCAGCACATTATGTCCTGATAACAGCACCATAAAAGAGATTCACTACTACTCTTATCCTCACTATTCACCAGAGTACATTTGTGGCAACCTTCCAACAAGATTGCAAACTTTTCTGCTTCTTTGCCAATTTATAGTGTTCAATTCAGAAGTTTTAAAAATCATTGTTATACACATACATAATATAATTCAGATATAGACATCTGACTATAGCTAGCTGCTTCAGCATTTGTATTTGTATGGGCAGTCCAACAATTTTCATTGACTGTGTTTTATTTCATGTGTCCTAGCATCTAAAACCTATGAAATAATGAACTCAAAGTTTCAAAAAGTGTCCTGATATAAAAAATGGCACTGCGTGCTTATGCACTACTTGGAAAACAAAACAAAACAAAACAAACAAAACAAAAACAACAAACTAAGAAACAAACAAACAAAACAAACAAATAAACAAACAAACAGGAAAGTAGAGAATATCCACATGAATATCCACATCTTGCCAGCTTTTTTCCTAATTAGGCCTGATGTACTTTTTTTTTTTTTAATTTATTTTTTAAGGAGAAAAAAAAAAAGTGGTATCCTCGGTATCCCCAAAGCACAGGCTTTTGAAGCTTCCAGGGAATATCCAAGGACCTATCTGTCTCCCAAAAGAGCTTGACTGCACTTCTCACTGAAGTTTTGGACTTAGGGACTCCTCTATTCTCTGAACACACCTTAGAATATGTCCTCCAGCAATGTTGCCTAAATTTTAGAAAGTTAAAAATGACAGAAAAGCACATTTCAAGGGAATTATCCATTGATCTATAACATATTTATATAATAAAATAAAAGATGCAGTTTCTTAAACACCAATATGTAGCCCTTGATGTGTTATGTGTTCTGTGGAGGATATATATTAACTAAGGACCCTATTCATCCATCTGTCCACACCTTGTCTTATTATATGCGTAGCAAGTCTACATGTCTACAAAATCATTTTTAAAATAAAATTCCGCAATAATTAAAAATCTAAAAAAAAAAAAAAAAAGACTGTTCACATTATGGTGATCTTGGATGAGAACAATACAAATAAATATCAGTTTCAAAAACAATGAGGTAACATACTTGTTTTTCAGTGATTTTCTTTAGTAAATTCCCCACTTACTGAAAACATGAACCTGTATAAATGAAGCACATAACCATCACCCTGAAGATTACTTGCTGTCTTCAATTTGAGATTAGAATACTAACTTTGGTATTAGAATACTAAATGTACACACAGAGAGAAAACTAGAGAGTATGTAAGAACCAATGGAAATGCACTGGGCACCAGACAAACTTTCTGTCAAATTCAGACAAAGAATGATTTAGCCACATGTCGGGGAATAAACACTGGGAAATTAAAACCAATCACCAAAAGAAAACACACATTTGAACCTGAAGTAAAAGAAGGTTTGCATACATGCATGGTAAGGAATCCATTGATTAAAACAAATTGCTTCTCCCTTCTCCGAGATGACTCTCTGTCCTGAGCAAATACAGAGTAATCCACAGTGAGAAGAAAATCTCAAAGTACATTTTACTTGGAACAGCATCAAAATTATTACAACAGTTAATTTTTCTTGCAGTCACAAACATTCTAAAATCTGAAAATAACCAATGAAAAATGGAGTGGTAGCAGTTGGAACATATGAGGAAAAAGAAAGCTAGAAGAGGTTCTTTTTCTGTATGGTGAAGATTATATGTACCCAGACACCTCTCTGATTTTTGCATCTCTAATATTTTAGAGAAATACTCATTTCTCTAAATAGCTCATTAGTTTAAAAATGCATTATAATGGGAATGAGCAGGCTAGTTGCCAGGAATTAATAAAAAACAACAGATATTACTGGTGGACTTAACTTTAGCACATTAGTGCTAAAAAATAAAAATAAAAATAAATAAAAAAAATCACTTTTCAGGTCACATGTATTGACAAATACAACAGACTAAAATTAATAGAAGGAATGGTATTGTTAAGGCATAGCAAGGAAATAAGTAAATTCTAATCCCTTCAATGGAAATAAACTTGTTTCCTACTTTGCATTCCTTATTCATTAAGTGAATGCTAACATTACACTTGCATCGAACAGAATTTGGAAATGAAAAAGGAAACCGTAATTGATCATTTGTCTAGGGTAAATGGTGTTAGTAACCTAGAGTTTAGGAAGCTGTAATATGTAGGGCTGCAACACACTACCTTGGGGGTATGTAAAATACCCAGACTTGAAGGTTTTTAAGTTTTTTTTAAGTCTAACTCATGGCTCTGATCTAGTGTTGGTGTTAGCTGTGCTTTAAGCAGCAGACTGAATGTGATGATCTCCAGTGATCCCTTCCAAGCAGCAGTTCTGTGATTCTGTGTCAAAATGCAGCATCTGACTTTATTATAGTTTCTTACATTATATAAATACATATAACATGAGGGCTTTAGAAGAAAGTCATGCTCAAGCCTCTCAAACATACTACAGTTCTAACTATGCATTGATTTCAACCTAGCTAGATCCCTAGATTCATGTAAAATTCCTTTGACTTCAGCAGACTCCATCCAGCCACACTCAGACCAGTATTAATATTTCTGGATGCTGGGTAAAAGTACTCTCAAGAGGCTTCTGCATCACTTGACAGTCACATTTACAGTGTGCATAACAGTATTAATGGAACATCAGTGAATGAACCAGTGGTGTGTGCAACACACCTAGCCTCTTCCTGCACACATGCTACATCTACACCTTCCCAACAACTGGTTTTCTGGATATCTCACAGCCCTAGAAAAACATTCTTAGAAAATAAAAGAAATGTACTGTGTCATGGTTGGCATTTTTCATGGCTGGCACTATGGACATGGAGCTTAATTGTGACACAGAAAAGCTCATGCTATATGGGATTGACAGATGGATCCTGGGAGACCTTGCAAACCTTATGACCATTGCCTGGTAGATTGAAGCCTCACAACAGGATACATGTTGCTACATGGATATCCGTGTAGCAACAGGGAGGACTGAGGGTTTGATGCCAATGTTAACTTGATATAAGTCTTGCATTAATTCAGGGTATTTTTCAGAGCAAACAAAATCCACATAATGATAATTTAAACTCACTTATGCCCCTTGGAAGAAAGTAAAAGCTTTACACTTGCCTGGAAATAAAGAGGCTAAGGAAGTACCATCAGGAAACATGACAAGAGCAGTTACAAATATGGGATTTTCAGGTTTTCTGACAGCACACAGGTAGGAGATGACAATAGTTTTTTAGGTCAACTTTAAAAGTATGTAAATGACACAGGAGATGGTAGAGTAGCCTAGTCTTAAGAAAGAACAACTGACAATTATAGACGTTCCAGCTTCCCTGGGCTGCAAGTCCTGCCTCTAACAACCAATATCCAAAATATTTACTTCAAATACAAGTGTTTAGAAGCATGAAGCTATAATGTCAGTTCTGACATAAATACACACAGTGTACACACATGCATACATACTATTGTATAGGTTGTGTAACAAAAGCAAAATCCTTAAATCTTTAATAATCACTGCACATTTATACTAGTGCCTTTGTTTTCATTTCTCTGTGATCAAAAATCTTCCACACAACACTTTGTGCTTTGAGCATTCAGTTTTCTCTCTCCATTTAATACACACATTTTTCAGCTTTAGTTTAGACACTGATGTTTTAAAAGTGTGTCCTTTTGCCCTAGTTCTCCCACCTTTGGCTATGTTGCATCTGACTTCATCAACCCAATGTAAAAAGGAGGGAGAACGTGCCAAATGCTGCATATTTGATATCTGAAGTGTACCTATTGACCTTTGACTAGAATGGATATTTTAATCCCACACTCGAAAATTACCCTTCAAAAGACTTGAATTCAAATTGCCAACATGATATGTCATCTTCTAATCTGATGTGACTGGAATGATAACATTTGCTTTGATGTGCAATGTAATATGCTGTGACTGATCAGATGCAACCTGCCTTAACACTGCAAAGGGCAATGCATCATGCTCGGAAATTAAAACCATACTACTTTCTGGAAGTCACAGTAAAAGGAACCTACCTAAATTTCACCTATTATGGTTTTCAAGAGGTTTTTAACACAACAGTGACAACAGTTTTAGCTAAATTATTCATTTTCATTGTCTCCTTTGTCTGACTTTAGTTACTGCAGTAGCATTTGCCTTTTGGCTATTTTTCTGCCATGGAATGAACAAAATTCAAAACACTGCAGAATATCTAACAATTGGTTTTAAATTGTATTAGAATATTCTGCTTGGAAAGGATGCAGTTTTCATCTTTTAAACTCACTGTTTCTCCATCTGCTTGCAATAGTTGTTGCCACTACCAATGCAGGAAATACTTTTCTGTGATCTGAGATGCATCTCCAGGTGCAGAAGAAAGCAGCATCAGAAATCAGCAGCTATTTATGTTTCTTCTCACATAATTTCAGATTACAGCACTTTTGTGGAAGATTTCGCGGAATCAATTGTCTCCCCATGTGATCTCATAAATTACTAGTAATCTAAAAGGCAAGCCTTACCCACAAAATCAGGGTCAATACTTTCTAATCCCCTGAAAATGACAGAAAACTTACATTCCAAATCAATGGTGGATAGGTGAAAATATGAGAGACTATCTGGTGAAGGATATGGACCAAACAGATAGTGACCATTTTAGTCTTCAGCAAGGCAAGAACCATTGAATTTGCAACACAGTTTTTTTTTTTTTTTTTTTTTTTTTCATAATTGTGTAAAATGCTGTTTGAATATAAACAGTTTTCTGTAACAGATTTGCAGTTAAAAATCTGATCACATACAGAACTCAGGACTCCTAAAGATGCATTCAGCAGGCCAGGACATTGAACAAGTAGAATCAATGCTGTCTAAGCATGGGGATAAATAAGTGATGCACTTTTGTGTCCATTCTTTATATTTATCCACAGGTGAGTATCTCACATGGGAAGGACATTCATTTCTCAGACATATGGAGACTTGATATCAGCTGTACCCTTGTTTAAAGACTAAGTCACATAGGCTATCAAGCATAGTTTCTGAATAGGAAAGAACTGTAGACAATGAGAATGAGAAAATGAGCAGTTTTGAAAATAGAATTGGAGAATCCTATTTCCCTTAAAAACTTACATAGTTAACCTTAATTTTTCCTTTCTGACCAGAGATTCCTAGAGGAACTTACTAGGAACTTTTCTAGGTCCAGTTTGCTTCTACTCCATTTGTGTAAGAAATTCAGGGAGTTAAGAATGGGCAAACAACTCTTCAGCTGGTTTAGGTTTATGGTTTAGGGCATTATGCTGATATCAGACCACAACCAGAAAAAGCAGACTGATTTGGCAGCTCACTTCCCATAAATGTAATCTCTAAAAACAGTCCTCCTTTCAATTCAAATTTCCAAAGTGATATGTCATTTCCTAATATGAGGTGACTAGAATGATAATACACACACCCTGACGTGAAACAATCTTGTTTGACTGATCAGATCCAACCTGCCATAGTACAGCATAGGGCAATGCATTTCGCTTGAAATTTTAACACGAGAGAAACCTGTATCTCACCTTTATTGAAGGTTTTAGGACTATATTGTGTCTACCAGGTTGTCAGCAGAACGTGCTGATGTGATAGGCACCCATCTACCTATATATCCAAAGTGGAAGTGAAGTTCCTGTTTCCTAATTTGTACTGTAAAGCAAATTACAAATCCTTTTCCCCAGATACTTTTTCCACAAAGTCATCCTTACATGGGGAACCTTGTTGGATGACACTCAAGCCACCTTCCCCATTCAGTTCATTCCAGTTCATCAATATTTATCCTGACCGTGTTGTGCTTGCAATTGAAAGTGCAGTTATAAAACTGTGATTGTCACTAGACCAAACAATAAATAGACATTGCAGTTGAACATATGAATATGGAATGAGCATATTCTCACTTCTGTATTGTAACCAGAATTTTGAACTGACACTTTTGTTGCCCCTAATACTATTAGTGCTAATGGAAAAATGCCATAATGTCAAACCATTTTTACAGACATTAATACCAGATGTCTAGGAATGGGGATTAAGAAATTTAGTCCATATTTCTCATTGGATTTCTGACAACTTCACCTTTCCATTTATATAAATCAGGGAAAAAAATACACTTTGAGCCATTTCAGGAGATCTGGTAAAATTTTGCTATGGATATGTCTTTTAATTCTTGTCGATTTTCCCCTCTTTTCCACTGAAAACAATGCACCATGCCTTTATACCTACTTTATACCTACTCTTTTGCATAGCAGGGAATGAAGAAAACAGTCTGTGTTTCTTTCTTATAAAATCTAAGCACTCCATGGAAAAATTTTGCACCTTTTTTCCTAAAGATATATGTTTAGGATCTTATCCAGGGCCTGTGAAATGATTTCACAGGCTTTTAAATGATTCTCATTTTAGTAACTTTGCAATGGATCCTAATTAGAAGTAACATTACCAGAAGAGCAATTACATGATTTCATTGTGACTGAATAGAGAATTTATGAAATCAAGAAAATATAGAAAAAAATACAAATAGGCAAAGTGTTCTGGAATATAAGAACCAGACTTTCAATATGGACAACTCTTGAAAGAATCATCATGTTAAAGAGAAGAAGGTTGGACCAAGAAAAATTGAAAGACTGGAGTGAAAGGATAACATTGGGTGATTGCTTATACATAAGTAAATGCAATGTTTGGAATAACCTCTTTTTTAAACCATACATAATAAATACATATCCAGTCTTAGAGTAACGGAATTCCTGTAAATCTGCTGAACTGTGAATTTATTAAAGGTAAAGTTTTGAAAGTTAAAAGGAACCTATTTTAATTTAAAAGTAACTATACATTTTAAAATCCATCAATTTAGACAATATGATTTTTAAAAGTGCTTAAGTAATAATAATAATAATAAAAATAATAATGATGATGAAACGAAGTATGTATTAATCCAGAACATCTCTTCCTCTTTTTTTTTGAGGATGTTAGCTGTCCAACTTTACTCCTAAACACTGGTAATCAGAAAGATAAAACAAGGGGCAAAAAAATAGTTTTGAACTATTTCACAATATATCACACACATATATTTCAAAAGAATTGCTGCCTTCTAATAATTCAAAGCACTGGTATGACTTTTCATTCTGTTGCAAACTGCTTCCCCTTAATGGCAAGCTTCATTTATCTTTTTTACTGGTTTTTTTTTTTTTTTTTTTTTTTTTTACTGTAGCAATGCTACAGAATCTAAAAGAAAGGAAAAGAAAGAATGAATGATAGACTGAGAAAAAAATGAAAATCCTGACAACTGTATAATAAACAAGAATATAGAAGAAATAAATGGTGCATTGTAGCACTGAAGTTGAAAATTCTTCTTTTTGAAAAACATTCAAAATAACGGGTAGCTTATTAGGCAATACAGTAAGATTTCCATTTGTTTGCCAGGTTTGTAAATTATTAACTACCTATTTCTTGGAGAATGGTGATGGAATTTAAATGATAATAAAAGCTGAGCTAACATAATCACAACAAAAGAGATTCAATATCAGTATATATAGCTGGAAATATAAGAAGCAATAATACAAACATAAGGCACCATGCTGACAGGGACATTATTTGAACCTGTACAGAACGAAGCTTTTCTTCACAGCAGTGACCTGTTGGCAACGAAGATGGGAAGAACAAAGGCTTGTCCCCTTTTTAGCTTCTCTATCATCTACCTCCTCCTAAAGGAACAAGTATTTTCTAGAGGGATTTAAAGTGAAGCAACAGCAGAGTGCTTTACAGTCTTGCCCAGCTTATCTACAAGAGGGATCATATTCCCAAAGAGTCTGTGACACAAAGAAGAATGTTTTCCACTCTGTTTATCAACATATGACAATACTGACACACACTATCCATGACCTTATAGAATTTCTTTTTTTTTTTTTCAGCAAAAAGAAAAAAAAAATTCTCATGAATTTCAGTTGTGTTTTTTTGTTGTTGTTTGTTTGTTTCTTTTTTTTTTTTTCAGCAAAATATATTTTGTTATAACTTGTTTATGACATGAGGTAATTTCAGGTATTACTGGCAGAGATAGAAGCAGCCAAGAGGTACTCTTAATATTACACAGTTCCAATTTCCTCCAAAGAGGAGGAAATTTTATCAGACATTCCCACAAATTCCTGTTTTACAAGAAAGACTTTTTTTAAAGTTTGTTTGTTATACATGATGTATTTTTTAAACCCATCATATTTTTATAATACTGCTTATTTTAAAATCTTACCATATGCTCTTCAGTTGAATTAGGCATATGGTTCACATAACAATACCATATGTCTTATAATATTTTGCTGTACATTACAATAACAAACATTTTTAATTTGTAGAGGAACTCAATTAAAATTATGTTTTCTCTTTGCTTTATAATATATATAATAATAAATATAATATTTATTTATAAATATTTCTGATGACATTTCTGGAAAAAAAAATAAAAATGAAAAACTTATAAATCCCCCAGTTTACTATTTCAAACGTAAAGATGTAGGCAGCATTTTACAGATAAAAGTGTGCATTCATTATTGTGAGACAAAACTACTCTCTTGTGATAAAACATAGAAAAAAAAAAGAATAAAATTAAAATAAAATAAATCATTAATTCAAATTACAATGTACTTAAGCAGTTTTCCTTTTTGAAAACATATTTGCTACTGCCTCTCACCCCAAATACTGAGTGGCCGAAGTGGCTTTTTTTCCTATGATATATAGTTTTCTATTGAATCCATGGGGAAATGAGAGATGAAACACATATAAACCTGTGTGAGACTTGTCTTCCTTGAGACAAGATTGCATTTACACAAAGGAAAGGAAAATAATTCTGTATCTTCTGTTTTTTGCTTTTTCTGTGGTGCAAGGATTCTGGTCATTGTCAAGATGTGCTGTGTTAGGTATTCCCTTTTATGAGATACTTACCCCAAATGTGGAAGTTGTGTCCCTCGACATGGGCTTGTAGAAGGAGAGAAAATATTTGTTTTTTGTTTGTTTGTTTCTATTTTGCAGTAGCATGATGGCCAAGCCACAGCAAAACGATGTATGAGTCTCACCTCATTAGAAGGCCACAAAAGGCAGTGACTTTGGACAAGGACACAATAAGGAAGAATAGCAGCTTTGTCTGGAACGGACTTTAACCTTCATAAATGGAGTGAGGTTAAAGTTTTCAAAGCCAGAAAAGATGAAGACTTTACTGAGACTGTTACTGGATTGGGAGCATCTAGAAGGTGACAAAGTAAGTTTGGAAATAACTAGAACATCCAATGATCCCAAGACAAGCCAAAAAAGGAAAGTAACAAATAACATAAATGGAATGCTGTTGGCAGTAGTTGCAGTGAACTGAGATATTGGAAAAGATTAAAAAGGGAGGATCAAGAATTCCTTTTTGAGGTTTAAGATGCTTACAAAGCACCCTGAATGAATGAATGAATGAATGAATGAATGAATGAATGAATAAATAAATTTTGTTGACCGAGACAAAACTGAATTACAGCTGCCAAGAGTCTGAAGGCTTCATCTCTTTCTGCTGTGGAAGAAATTACTCCCCTCCCTCAGATGCTCCAGTTATCTTCTACAGGAATAAGACTTCCTGGTAGTCCTGTGATTATGCAGCTACTTGCCACTTCCTACTGAGCTTGCTGTTTATCAAGTGCCATGTACTTCCACCAAAGGACAAGAATAACCAAACTGTTATATAAGCAGGATGATATGTGTGTGTGTCTTCAAGAAAGAAACTGCCTTAAAAAAATGTTAGGCATTCTATTTACATGGCCAGATTAAAGAAGACACAGCTAGGTGCATAGGGAAACTAAGTGTTACTCTACTTACAGCTGTTTAATTGCAGTCAAAGAAATTTCATGCCTCACCATCAAAAGGCAGTAGGATTTTATAGGAGTAAAAAGAAAAATCATTCTTTGCATAGCACCTACTGCTTGTTCTTTAGCTTTTACTCTTTCAACTTAAGTAGAATCAAAACAATGGGAAAAAAGTTTGTCTTTAATACCTTGATTGTTTACATTAGCTGATAAAAACAAAACAAAACAAAAAAAATACCACCCAGTTCTTCATGCTGATGCTAAAACTTGTAATTGCTCCCTAGAAGAATTAGCATCAGTTTTGACACATAACCCTATCTTCATCCTAGGTAACCAGCCAGGTGACTGCAGAGTGATGGGACATCTGTTTTTAAATCTCTTTGAGGTCACTGTCTTTTCTGTAGATCTTATAATCAAGATACAAATGCAGCAGAATTTAGGCCTTTTGTCCTTTTCAAAAGATCTGGCAGATTTCAGTGAGAACACGCTAGCAAACCATGGTATTTGTATGGTAGAAAGCGACCTATGGAACACGACTATGGTGAAATTATTACATCACAATGTAAACAGGTATAACATGAGAATTTTCAGTAATACCTTTTCATCCAAGTCTTAAAAACCCTTTTTTGTTCATAATGATTTTTAAGGCATGTATACAACAATGTTTGCATAACCACTGTGTTAGCTTTTGATAATATGTTCCTAGTTTTTAGTAAAGTTGACAAAATGTGGAGAAAATATGGTTCCTGATCCAAATGATCTACAGCCTAAGGTAGTGAGTATCTGTTGCCACCAACCTGCACACAGAGCCCTTGATTTGAAAGCAAGTAATGAAGCCACATAAAATTGAGGCTATCTTTATTTTCATAACAATAACTAACAGTATCTTAAATGTTCTGCATATGGAATTTCTTATCTTTTAAATCTGTACCAATTTTTGCTGTTTTTTTTTTTTTTTTTTTTTTTTTTCCACTACATCTACAGATGGATGTGCTAATGAAAGAAAGATCTTCTGTCCTGAGAAAAGACAAGGGTCTATTACATGTCACAGGCAATAACCATAGCCAGGAAATCAACTAGCAAATAACAAAACAAGTCTAAATCCAGTTCTCCCTTAAAGATTTGTTATGTCCATAGACAAATTAAAACACAGCTCACAAGTTCACAGAAATACAGTAACCAATGTTCCTGAAGGAAGAAGAATATCTTAATTTTTTAGTTTAAAACTCATTTTAATTGGGTACAGTAATTGTGTCACAAGTAGATGAATAGCTTATGTGGTAAATACATTCTTTCTCTTTTATTTCACTCGGCTGAGAGACAGCATTGATCATACTTTTCATTTCCTAGTCAGTTTTTATACTTGGCCAGAAGTCAAGTCTTTCCCTTAGAGTAGTTTTCACATTGAGATAAGATGTAAAACTGGTGTTCTAATATTTCCTAGCATTTTCCCTAAGCTGGACTTTCTATATGGCCTTCTTGTTAGGGGAAAACTTATTTTCTTCTCTTCTTCAAAGGTTTTCTGGCCTCTAGATAGGACTGAGTTCATAACATTTCCATTCTTAAGCATAGTACATTAGTACATGTCAGATTTTGAATCATCACCTGTTCATTAGAGCCAGAGAAATAGGTGTAATGAACTCCCTGAACTAGTATAAGAAACATTGGAAAGCCTTATGAGCTCCTTCCAGTAATCTTAACTAAATTTTCAGGTTTAACATACTCTTCTTATGAGGAATGGTTGAAAGTTTGTGTTTTTTCCCTCTCAGAACTAAAGTTGTTACATATGCATGCTAAAAACAAGGCTAGAAAGCATGTTCCTGTGTCAATCACATTAAAAGAAGTCTTGGTTTAAACTGGAATGGTTTTTAAAGTAAACTTGGTTTTTACTGGAATGGGCATGAGAATCCAGGAAGATCCTTGACTTCCAGAAACATTCATGGAAGTTATAAAGAAGGTACGTAGCTTAAAAACATATACATAGATTTTTATTAATGCTGTGGCATTTGTTTTTATAATTGCTTTTGTAATATTGACAACTGTTGCGAATGGCTATATGACATTTTCAGTGCTACATAACACAGGGAAATCAGTCAACTTACCTTAGAAAAGGGGTTCTAAAGCATAATGCAGAGGAATAATGCATGTGAGAAAATCTTAATTTCTGGGTGTCATGATTATTTACCTGCTTGTAGGTGAGATGCTGTGGTTTCTTTGACCTTTTCATACAATGCTATTTTTCTAAGCAACTCCATAAAAATGACTGGTAGAATCCTTACCCAGGCAATTTTTTTTATTAACTTCATTTCCTTTTTCTTGAGTAATAAGTGCAGGCGGAAGACCAAAGAGTTCAGATTATGTTGTTAAAAGATGGCTTTGATCTAGAGCGACAGACTATTTAGTCATCTTCTGATTCATTAGTAGCAGTATTTTCATTATGGTACCCTACTCCCGTGTAGTAGTAAATCTTACAAGGTTAACTTTAAAATGTTCAGTAATGGAGTGTCATCAGTTTTCAGTAACTGCCTGAAGCTCACATGTTTAGTAATGACTTTTTCAACTTTAGTATTAATTTTATATGTGTTTTCACAGCTAATTAAAGTACCCGTTTACTAAAAATGTTTAGGATAATTTTGCCAGTCTTTAGAGATACAGCCTGCTTGGTTTTATATACATTCATGTTGAATACAGTTTGCAGTGGCAGGAGATGATTAATCATTAAGCTCAGGTTTTAATGTAGCAACAGTATATAGAAACTTGCTCTAAGGATATGATTTAAAAATTCTGAGTATCAATCCAACATCAGTAAGAGAAATACAATCACTTCTCTGCTTACTGTTCAGGTGTCTGCTCTGCTAGAGGCTCCAGCAGAGGACATAACTTGCTCTGAGACTGCCTGAGTAACTGCATTCTAGTATAGTGACCCATGTTGAAGCTGCTTGGCCTTGAAACAAATGTCCTGAAGAAATATGGGAGTGTTTCACTTCAGATACAGAGAGCTGGTGATTTTATTTCAGGGAACCTTTCTGTAGATCTGCTTTCTGCAGCTTCAGCAGAATGTTCTATCTTTGAGTTTGTGACACTGAAAGTTGGTCTTAACAGTCTTACTGTTAAAGAAGTTTATTCATTCCTACTTTTTTTTTCTTTTTCTTTTTCTTTTTTTTTTTTTTTCTTGAAGTGATTTTCCTGTTGGTCATAATCTTTATATTCATGGTGGTTTGTGGAAGTCATTCATAAAAGTGATAACAAGCATTCTTTTCAGCAAAGGATTTCCACAGCTCTGCAGAGGCACAGGTAATTCATGCTGAAGAACAATCTCTTGTGTATAATACAATATTGATGATACAAAGATCATGGACTCCAGATTCTGGTTGCTGCCCTTTACATTACCATTTCCCCTCCTAAGTAGATGCTGTAGTCACTCCTGTGACAGATCTCCCTCCCCCCCACCCCCCCCATTGCCTTAACATTTACAAACTGCAAGTGAAGGACCAAATTGGGTGGAGGAAAGAGCACACAGATAGGCTGGACTTACTTCTTATGCATGTGGGCATACACTGCAAGATATGCCAGCCTCATTGACATTTCTGCTGACTACATTAGTGTATCTTACAATAAAATGAATCCTACATTTTCAACAAAACCTAAGTCCTACAAAAACTCATATACAACCCACTTTCCTACAGCTTGCTTGTTTTTTTGTTTGTTTGTTTTTTGTTTTTTGTTTTTAATAGTTCTGTTAATATTAATGTAAAACATGACTTAAAGGAAGATGTATGGTTTTAAACTATTGTAGTAAATTGAACCTGGCTGGCTGCCAGATCCCTACCCATCTACAGTCTCACTCCTGTACTCAACAGGACAGAGGAAGAAAATAAGGTGGAAAAGTGTATGGATTGAAATAAAGACAGGAAAATCACTTATCAGTTACCGTCATGGGCAAAACAGACAGAAAGAGGAAAAACCATTTAATTTACTGCCCAATAAAAATAGAGTAGTAGGATGGTGAGAAACAAAGACAAAACTAAAAACAACTTCCCCTTCATTGCCCCTTTTTTCCCAGGTTCTACTTCATTCACAACTATTCTACAACCTCCCTTGCCAAGCAGCACAGGGAGGCATGAAAAATGGGTGGTTGTGACCAGTCCATGACACTTCCTCTTTGCCTGTCCTTCCTACTCATACTTTTCCCCTGCTCCAGCACGGGGAAAAGTCTCTCCCATAGGACACAGTCTTTCATGAACTGCTCCAGAATGTGTTCTTCCCATGGGTAAAGTCTTTCAGGCAAAGACTGCTCCAGCATGGGTCCCTCATAGTCTGTAATCCCTGTCAGACAATTTGCTCCACCATATGCTCCTCTCCATGGACTGCAATTTCTGCCAGGAGCCTGTACCTGTGTAGGTTCTCCATGGGCTGCTGCTTCCTTCTGGACAGATCCACCCATAGCGTTGTGTGGTCCTCCATGGGCTGACATGTGAATATCTGCTTCATGAGCTGCAGGAGAACAACCTGGTCTTCTCCATGGGTTGCAGAGGAATTTCCACTCTGGTGCCTGGAGCAACTCTTCCTCCTTCTTCACTGACCTTGGTGTCTGCAGGTTTGTTTCTCACACATTTTTGTCACTCCTCTCTTTCACAGCTAGCACAGTGTTTTATTACCCTTCCTGAAATATATCATCACTGAGGTGCCAACAGCTTTGCTGATGGGCTCATCTGTGGCCTGCAGTGGATTATTTTTGGAGCCAGCTGGTACTGGCTCTGTCCAATACAGGTACAGCCCTTCGTCTCTTCCTACAAAGGCCAAACCTGGACATGAAACCCAATACAATTATTTTTGATATTCACAGATATTTTAAAAATAATATAACCAAGCAATAGATCAGAAAATGATCATTTTTGAATTAGATTTTTTTTTTGCCTCTATGCTTGTAAGCCATGCTACTACAATTCACCTCTGAACTAACTTTCATGAATACATCTGTCACTTACTTCATTTCTTCAAAAGTTTCTAATATTCTTAAGCTTTAATAACTATTTTGTTAAATTCAGATTTCTAGTTTGAAATTGTCCTTAGAGATACTGAAGCATTCAAAGTATTTTGGTGCCATCCACTTCATGAATAGAGTTTTTCCTGATGATGGTTTAAAATTGTATTTCTTTTTTAAAACTGATAATTTATACTTTATCATTAATAACATATTAATAAGTAAAAATTCACAATGCTATATTCAATAGCTATCCACAAGTTTTCAGTGAAAATTAACTTATTTTCAACATTATTCTTCACTTCCTATCAAATATTATAGAAATTTAGCTCTGTGTTAATATTTACAAAATATGGACTATTGAAATTGTAGAAGGAATTTTACTACCTTCTGCAGTATAACATAGCATGCTTCTTAAACCAAAATGAATTTTTAAGGCAATATATGTGCAAAATAAAGAATCAAAAAAAAGGGTGTTTTTTTTTTTTTTTTTTTGGTACTTTCAGCTTTTATCCATAAGTCCTTTTAAAAGGACAATTTGATATACTGTAATTTCTGTGGTTTGTAACTGCTCCTCAACTAAGATCATAACAAAACTTGTATGTGACTCATGCTCTCAGTTCCAAAAATAAACCTCCTTATTCTTGCAATTTTGCATAAATGGTCTCTGATAGGGAAAAAAGAATTATGCAAACTTTTGATATGCATTAAGGCAGCTGTTTGAGGCTTATGTGATTTCAAAAATTGTCTTGACTTCTGAAAGAGTAAAGTGCCTCTGTCATGACATTCTTTTAAAGGAAGGCTGAGCCTAGAAGCTCTGAACTTACTGTACTTACTGGAAATTACATAAAACTGGGTATTGATCCACTTTGTGTTAAAAAAGACAGGAAGATTTTATTGCATGATTTTTGGATTAAACCATATCTAAATAGGATAATATTGAACTGTGTCAGATGTACATCCATAAAGGAAAATTGTCCTCAGTTGTACATAAAGCTATTACAAAAAAATACCTGCTCTGAGAACTTCTGTATGCAATAGAGGATTATATGGAAGAGAAGACGGAAAAGAAAGAGAAACAAACATTTCCATAAAAATTGTAAAGGATTCCACAGAAAATATACTTCCACAAAAATAAATAAATAAATAAATAAATAAATAAATAAAAATCCTTTCTTAAGGATGTATAATATTACAGTAGAGAAAGATGTATTACTCTGAAACTGGATTTTACTTGCATAATTCTCCAATTTAATTTAAAAGTTAAAAACCAGGAATAACATCAAATATTTTGTTTCCTTAGATCTAACACATTTATTTTTTTCAGGCCACCAAACCAAAAAAAAAAATCAATCTTTTGCACAGCTCTCATTAATATAATAGGCCTGTCCTGACCTTCCAAAGAAGCTGTGTATAAACAAGAAATACAAATTCAATTTATAACTACAATGATGAGATGAAAGGAGGCAATTATTTAAAATGCACCTAAATAATTGTCCCCAACTAATTCTCACCCTTCATACAACAGCAAGAGATAAAAAGCAACTTTTCTGATTGCTTTTTGCCTGTGTGTGGATATAGTAGCAATCAGTAAACAGCTGCTACTCAATTTTAGCATTTTATTTTAATCAAAATACTTGTTGAGTATTTTTCAAGTGTATACTAATGTATACACTTGAAGAATTAAAGACTTTGTGTCTTACAAGGCACACTTTAATAAAGCTTCACAGTAACATTAATATTTTTTTCAAAGTGTTAAGTCTTTCATACATATATCTTATGATTCAGGTAGACCATAATAAGAATCACAACAAATATGTGAATAGAGATAAACTATATTGTAGCATTTTGAGAGTTCCAGAGGTATGTGTTTAGAAGTTAGGAAATGCCAGAATCACATACAACATTAAAAGATCATGAGTACCCTTTCTATTTATTATTGTATATTCTTTAGCTTTGTGAGCACATAATAGTGGTTTAAGATTCCTCTTTCATTTTGTGCATAGGATAAATGTCTCTCATTTAATAACATTTAATGCTATGCTTTGTTTCATTTAGTTCTTTTAATGTATATCTGTAGTACTTATTTAATGAAGCCAGCTCATACTCAGAAGACAGATTTGTTTTTGGAACTTTTCTGTTCCAAACATGAAAGTATTACTAGAACTCTTCACAAGTGTTAATTCATTTGTTGAATAATTATGTTCACAATGTTCCTCTGAAATAAGAGCAATATTATAAAGTCTTCGTTACAGATGCAGATATGAATTGTAGAGACATTTCATAGCCAGGAAAACATGTGGATGCCCAGTTTCTAGAATCTGAGTTTCCAGTCTGAATACCATGTTATGTTCAAATTGTAACTGTTGTACCATGGACTCTTAGCTTTTATATAAATGTGGCTATAGAGATGTCAGAAAATGGAAAAAAAAAAAAAAAAAAGAAAAGAAAAGGAGGTTTTACTTTGTTGCATGAAATTAGCTTTCACTTTTATCACAGCAGAATCTATTAGAAGTTATCAAAAATAATGAGCCCAGCTGTAAACTTTGTCTTAGGGTTTTCTTAATCCATAAGAAAGGATTCTCTGTAATCGCAGCTAAATCTTGGTAATTTTCCATGCCTCTTACACTCTCTCCAAATAACCACTACTGGCCTCATACAGAGACAGAATGAGGATTAACTCATTTTAGCCATTCTTGTCTGTTCTTTGAGCTGACAGAAGTAATTGCTTGTCTCCTTTTGCAAACTTCTCTTAATTCCTGCGTAGAAAGAGATAAAATACTTTACCACTGCTTTTCACAGGTGTTTCTGACTGAAAAACAAAGGTGGAATTCAGAAATTGAGTTTGCCTTTGCTCTTGTAATCAAAGTAGACTCTAATAAACTAGACTTCCCGTTCTGTTATTCCCAGTTACAATATCACTAACTCTGTCTCTTCCTAATTGTCTTTGCCAATTTATGCTTCTTCATATTAAGCCAACACTTCTTGCATATTCCCAGGCTCCAAGCCAAGATGTTCATCCCATACACAGTACCACCAGACCCTCATCTTCTTTTTCCAGAATTGCCTATCTGTCCCTGTCCCAACATTTAACCCTGCTCTGCCAGTCTCCATGTCCACAGATTGTTCCTTTCTGTAACCTCAGTACATCTCTTTCCCTGCTCCTAATTGCTTTGTTCCCTCCATCTTGTCTCCAGTTCTCTCTCACTCATGCCCATTTCCAGTTACACCAATGTCTGTGTTCCTCATGTTCTTGGGAGTCTCATGTCACTGTTCCAATGTAGGATTCTCACCTAGTTGAAGGAATACCTAGTTCTGTTCAACACTGAGCCTGTTGGCCTTCCTAGCATGAATCCTCCTGGAAGCAAAGTTAATGCACATGCTGAACAAGGGGGTGATTTGGGACAGCCAGCATGGCTTCACCAAGGGTAAATCATGCCTGACCAACCTGGTGGCCTTCATTGATGGAGTAACTATCAGTCAACAATGGAAGACCTATCAATGTAATCTACTTGGACTTCAGTAAGGCCTTTGAAATGGTCCAACATAACATCTTAATCTCTAAATTGATAAGATATGGATTTTAAGAGTAGATCATCTGGTGGATACGGAACAGGCTCGATGGTTCCACCCAGAGTGGTGATTAATGCTTCTATGTCCAGGTGGAGGCCACTGACAAGTGGTATCACTCAGGGATCTGTCTTGGGACCAGTGCCTTTCAATATTTTCATTAATGACATAGAAAATGGGATCAAGTGCACCCTCAGCAAGTTTGCAGTTGACAACAAGCTGAATGGTGTGTTTGATACCAAAGAAGGTAGAGATGCCACTCAAATGGACCTGGACAGGCTGGAGAAGTGGGCCCATGAGAAGTGAACCTAATGAGGTTAAAGTCTAAGTGCAAGGTGCTGCACCTGAGTCAGGGCAATCCCAGACAGGAGTACAGGCTAGTAGAAGAACTCATTGAGAGCAGCCCTGCAGAGAATGATTGGTGCTTATGGAGGATGAAAGGCTTGACATGAGCCAGCAGTGCGCACTTAGAGCCCATAAGATCAACTGCATCAAAAGAGTCATGACCAGCAGGTCGAGGGAGGCGATTGTCCCTCTACTCTGCCCTCTTGAGGCTCCACCTGGAGTACTGTGTTCAGGTTTGGGGCCCCCAGCATACAAAGGATGTGGACCTGATAGATCAAGTCCAGAGGAGGGCTACAAAGATGATCAGAGGACTGGAACACCTCTCCTATGAAGAAAGACTGATAGAGCTGGGGATGTTCAGCCTGGAGAAGAGAAGACTCTGGAGAGACCTCATTGCAACCTTTCAATACTTAAACGAGTCTTATAAAAAAGATGGAGAAGGACTCTTTACTCAGATAGATAATCATAGGACAAGGGGGGATGGTCTTAAACTAAAAGAGAATAGATTCAGACTAGACATTATGAGGAAATTCTTCACTGTAAGTAGTGAGGTACTGGAACAGATTGCCCAGAGAAGTTGTGGATGCCTGATCCCTGGAAGTGTTCAAGGCCAGCCTGGATGGGGCCTTAGGCAACTTGATCTAGTGGGTGGCATTCCTGTCTGTGGCAGGGGTGTAGGAGTTAGATGATCTTTAAGGTCCCTTCCAACATGTTTAATCTTACAGCTCATAGTCTCATCCAGACAGATTTCACTGTGACAGAAAAGGCACATACTGTAATAGTTTGCCAATTTTCAAGTTCAAATCATGAGTTTACTTAAAGGTCCTCAAAGAAAAGGTCACCAGATTTTTTTTTTTTTTTAGTGTGGGCCAGCCAACATATTTTTCACTGGTATCATTCTTGGAAAGAACTAAACCACTTTGGCTGGCAAAATCCAAACAAATGCACTTTGTAACAGGCACTCAGCATGAGAAATTTCAGTCTGACTGGTTAGCTTGGCAAAGTCATAAGTGCCTGAACATAAGATCTCGCAGTAGGAGGCATTGGCTCCTTAATGACATGCAGCCTTATAGAGTGAAGGAGAGAATAGATTCTCCTTCACCTCTTTGATTTCTTTGGCTTCTCCTCCCACTTTTCTGTTATTCTTAACTGCTGATTCAAATTAAACATTTTCTCTTCCCTTGAAGAGATAGCCAGAGCCTAATGAAGAGAAAATGCTGAACATATACAGGCACATATGCTGAATTCTGAATGGTTTTTGCTTTTTCCATTTTCACAGAGACTTGTGAGCAGCCCATACAAAGAAGCTTAGATTTCACTTACTGAAGCATAACTTGACAAATGTTTATGAATTCAGCTAGGATTTTCTATATTTATTTGGAGAAAGGGAAATATAATTTTCCCCTTTCCTGTCTCCTCCCTCTTTCTGTTTCATGTCTTTGCTATAACTTTTCAAATTGAAAAATAAATATAACATTATATGTCCTAGACCCTGAAACTAACCTAGATTTGTATCTCTAAAATTAAATTACTCTCCTGGATGAGAATACACAGTTCTTGAATTCTCTGATTATTCTTACTATTTACACCCCTGGGTTTCTAAATCCACATTTGCACTCAGCATTTGGGGCCCATTTATTATATAAGGTTCAGTAACATGCCATATTCCATAAAAATTCAGAAGAGGAAACATAGCGCACATTTGGATATACATGGTAGAAATATGCCTCCCCCATATGGAAAATCTCTGACTCTTCTGCATCTGAGGAATCTGAACACTGTTCACTCCCACTTCCACTGGAAAACCTGCAACTCCAGAATATATAAGGCACCTGTTGCAATATCCTGTGTAATCTATTCCAAAGCCTACAGGTAGAAGATTTTAATTGATCTTAAAACTTGATGTGAAAAAGCGCATATCAGAGTAACCTTCTAATAAGAGGCCTGACAAATGCCTAGAAAGACAGCATTGTCAGACCAGATTTATTTGCTTTTTTTATGCAGTTCAGAATAGGCTTCTGTCTCTTCTGCTGAGCTTACCTACAGTATAATATTCCAAAGAATTTCTGTCATATCACTTTCCCATCGCACAAGCATTATAAAAAGCACCAGACCACTAGCTCATGGCAGCTTAGCAAATTTCTTTTAGAAGATTCACCTTTCAAATATGTCATGGAAATAGGAATGAAAAGAGTTTCTGAAAATTAATAAGAATCAAGAGATCTCACTGGTAATGGTTGTAGGAAACCCTTAAAACAGTCCTCAGGGGCAAAATAATTGCCTTCACTTCAAGCTGAAGAAATAATGGCCACAGAAAGTTTAACTCCCTTCAGACTATACTTGAACATGCTGAAACAAAATAGGGAGAGTCTTGGCACAAAGTTTGTTAAAATCTGTAGAAAGTAAGAGGGTTCCATTAATTAAAGTACTTGATGAAAAAGGAAAATAGTAAAACTGTTTTGAGTGTCAGTTTAAGTAAACAGAAGTGTAGTTTCAGTGGAGGAAATACTAGTCTACAAAAAATACAGCCTAATTTTGAGATCAAAACAAATTTAAACAAAATATAAATATCATTTTTGCCTATAATTTCACAATAGCTTAAAAAATAAGCTGAAATAAAACAAATGCTAATACTGTACTAAACTGCTTTTTTTTGTTTGGTTTTTTTTTTTTTTTTTAGTAACATTTTGGAGAAGTATTGGGCAGTGTTGTTAGTATACCTGGGAACAAAAGAACCCACGGGTGTTACTAAACCCTTTAGAAGATGCAGAATACTTCAATTGGATAAACCAGGGAGAGTTGTGATGAATCCATTTTGGAAATATTAATTTTGGAAATGTATGCCCTAAAAACAGGGACATTCTGCATAAGGGAAAAGACTGTTGACAACACAAATTAATTCCAAGTCTATCAAAATAAACAAGTATAACCTATACCTTACATAGGCTCCCATAACATAAAATTTAATGAAAGTGGATTTGATGGGGACATACACAAGTGGTCATCTTTGTTAATATTTGAGAGAGAAGCTGAAGAAAAAGGATGCTTTGATGATCTGAAAATACACAAGAGTAAATGGTGAAGATTAAACAACACTGAATATGAAAGCCCCTACACAAATAATGGTTTGAATATTTTAAATAGTTTTAAAATATTGTCTCATCTGTATTGTTGGAGAGCTGTTTCCTCCTCTGATTTTTATTTGTTATTTTTGTTATTTTTGACAATGTCTTGATGTTCCTCCTTCTCCTTTTGGACATTTATTTGGTAATCACCCAGGAAGAACTCATGGTTCTCATCAAGTAAGAGACTTGAGACGGCTTCATGAAGCTGGGTACTAACATTTTTGCTGTTAAGCAGACCATTTCTGCCAATACATCTTTAAAATTGTCAGTCAAGAGAATATAATTTTACTATTCAGGCAAGTCTTCATGCAAGCTTTTTCTACAAATCCTAAATGTATAGATTCCCTACTGTTTGCAGTTGCTGTTGATGGTAAATATGGCTTGCACATAATATACATATTGTGAGTGATACTTTGGAAGAGATATACTTGTCTATTTCTCATCTATTAAATAAAGAAGAAAAGTGGCACACCTGCCATATTGCATTATGTTCATTTCTAAATCTATAACATTCATTAAAAAATAAAAATAATATAGAAAAATTTGAACATCTAAACATCTGTGGAACCACATAGAAGTAATAGTGTAGCATGTAGCAATTAGAGGACTATAACAAGAGGTTCTCTCACATGTAGAATATAGAGCCAGTTAATATTTCAATTGTGTTATCTATGATTCATAGTGGGAAAAAACAATGAATACTAATCTGGCAGCCTTTTGATAATGCCTCAGTGGAAGTGGTCAGTCATAGATCATGAAAACATAAGGAAATAAGAATTTCTAAAATTTATTATGTCTGATGTTGTATGATTAGGTTAGAATTCTTTCATCCTAAGCAGAAGATGAGTGATAGGAATTGTTTCTGTTTCCTACTTGTCTCCCAGAGATGAGGACAACAGGCAGGTTTCAGATAAAATCAGATTCTTCAGTTCATAGGTCTCAGATGTTTGGAGCTGAGCAAAGCTATTTTTACCTGTCAGCTCTGCCCTTTTGGACAGCTATATAGTACACTCTTTGCCTAAGAAGTTCTAGTAGCAATGGCATGGCGGGTGAGTTGATCACAGGTTTCTGCAGAAAAAAAAAAAAAAAAAAACTACTACTAATAATAAAGATATTAAATTGAAATGAAGGTTGTTGTCTTTTCCAAACATTGATGAAATACATCCTGTCTGTCTACTGTCATATCATACCTGTGAGAAATAACTTAACACAGGAGCTATTTAAGCATCCCCCCAATACAAAATGGGACGATAAGGAATCCTGAATTCTCTTACATGATCTTCAGAAGATTAATTGCAAAATATTTTCTAGGGCACTAAGTAATAATCCATTGCCTTAATTGGAAAGAAAACTGATCACTAAAGTGATTGTACTGGGAAAAAAAAAAGTATCAGCAGTGTTTAAAATAGCAGTGGTTATATGTTGGAGTTATTTCAGTCTTTTGTGGCATACATATGTTTACATCTGTAATGAGAACTTGGAGGCATTTATTACTGTATGAACCTTGTTCTCAAACTAAAATGGAACCTAAATGTCTTGCATTTTCTTGAATACCTTTTATTTGACTTTTTAGAAAAAAGAAGAAAAAATGCAACCATGTCTCAATTTACCTTTAGCATTTTTGCAAACAATTAAATGAGAAAATGAGTTTAAGTGTTTCATAGAGGGTAAACAGCCTTCTCCAGGAGTAGCAGTAATTAAAAGAAGCAACAGACAATGACAGACAAATACAAGAGCCTGCTGTGGTGATATAGACAACAAATTCTCAGTAAGTCTCTGGCCATGTTAGACACAGATAGCAATGAATGTGAAAGTGAAAACAGTCTTGACAAGGTAGATAAAGAGAGGCAAGCATCTGTTTCAAATGAAAGGGCCTTCATCAAGAGGATGTCAGCTGGAACAGGAGAAGAATCTATCAACTGTGAACCTGAAGATTGAGATTGAAAAAGGCAGCTTCTGTTTGTTCAATTATACTCACCATTGGACTTCTTCAGGATCTCTTTTCTATTGCTGAAAACACTAACAGCTATATTAACCTTCATAGTATAAGACTTAGTCTAGAAAGTAGGATGGTCAAAGAAACTGTTTGATAATCTGTTGATAGAAATGAAGGTTAGGAGAAATCACCCAATCAGATCTCTGGTCCTATTCGGTTGCTGACACAGTCTGAATAAAATTACTGGACATTGAGGGAGGAAAATCAAAATATGCTAATTTGATTCAGAATGCTGGAATCCATTCAACATATTTTTCTAATATTTACATATATTGAAAAAAAAAAAAAAAAAAGAAAAAATAAATCCCACATAAGGGAGCCCAGCTTTTTACTTCAAAAGTCTTCACGTGCATAACAAAGTAGTGTCATTTGTGCTTTGGGGTCCCCATTTCTTGGAAATGTCAATATGTCTTGCCATATCCATCAGTCTGCTTTTCAAAAGTCTGTAGACATCCATCCAGAACAGACCTATGGTAGAGGAACTGCCTGCTTGTAGACTTTGAACAGCACAAAGCCAACTTTCTAGTTTAAGTACAGGAAAACAGACTCCTAATCTACTCACTTACATTTTCCATAATTCTGCACTCTGAAGGTTCATTCTAGGATAGCAACTGTTAGAAAATCTATTATTCAATCAGTTAAGGATGTATAAAACTCAGTATTTCACAGGTTTACTACACAGTAATGGTGGAGTAGGTGTTCTAGAAAAAATTCAATCTGAGATGTTAGCGGGCACACAAGAAAAATCTTATATGACAAAATGTTACATTAAAGATTTCAGTGCCAAAGTACTATCATGTATTTTCTAATTTCTACAGAAAAGAAAATATTTATATTTTTGTATCTTAATGTGACTCAACTTTGTTTTTCTATCATTGTCAGAAAATGAAGATTACAAGAAGGTTATGAAAAAAAATGTAGGCACATTTTTGTCTTTGCTTTCAAAAGAGAAAATCCTTTACTGAACAGCACATCTAGAAACAGATCCCAACTTAGAGATTTGTACACAAATATGCCTAATAAATTACCTTCAAGAGCAAACCACTCTCTCCTTCAACCCATAGCAACCTCAGAGATCTGAAGCTGTGTCAAAGCTAGTCTTTCTGATTGCAATATAATAGTGACTAGTGAAATCAGGAAGAAACATTTCAAAATAAAGACAGTAACATTCAAGAGCTAGTAAAAACCTGAAGAAATATGTTTAAAAAATTCACTGAAATATTTTCTAATTTCTAGTAGAAATAAAATAATAAATTATTTATTTTGACTACTTATACTCCTGCCTTTGCTACCAAATTCTGGCATACTGCTATTTTTTAAAAGTGGGTATTTTTGTTTACATGAAGTTTAATTTTTGAGATTTGTGAGCTCTAAGAAGCTGTCATAGTCCTCCTTATGTGTGGCAGAAGAAAAATTACTTAATGAGCTTTGCTTTATCTGTCTGTAAAATAAAATTGTCATCATGTTCTCATTAGGTATCTTTGTACATCATAAAGATTATTTAGAGGATATAAAATTACTGTTAATGTTTCCTCTCAGGGGCTGCTTGCTTGTTCATAAATAAAAAGTTCAGGCCTTAATGATGAATAACCAGTACTTGTAATTTATTCAAAGCTGATGCACTCCAATCTTGCATGTCTAGTGTTGGGGGAGGGGGGGAATGGAACATTTTCTAATTATTTCAAATTTTTTATATAATCCCTCCATTTTAAGCATTTTACCTGTCAACAATATAGTGCATAATCTCCAATTCCTTTTTTTTTTTTTTTCCATAAAAAACATGTAACCCAACTGTGTGATCCATGTATAGGAAAATTACTGTATAGATTTGCAGTAATGGGACATATATGGAATTTTGAATAGGACCTGTACTGCTGAGTTAGATGGCACAAGGTATGAGAGATTAAATAATCTGTGGCTCTGACTGATAACCACTAAAATAAAAGATACATGCACGCCCAGTAGGCAACTTTCTTCTTTTACTGCAGTAGGAGAAACTAGATACTGATTAGCTCTCAAATGTAGTCTGGACAAGGAGTGGATTTATCAGGGAAATGAACATTGTGAGGCACTGGAACAGGCTGCCCAGGGAAGTGGTGGAGTCACCATCCCTGGAAGTCTTCAAAAGACGTTTAGATGTAGAGCTTAGGGAAATGGTTTAGTGGGGACTGCTAGTGTTAGGTCAGAGGTTGGACTCGATGATCTTGAGGTCTCTTCCAACCTAGAAAATTCTGTGATTCTGTGATTCTGTGATTCTGTCTTCCTCCTGTCAGACCCTGATTTTGGAGCCCTTCTCACTGCACTCTCAACTTGATACCAACTAGCTAAATATCTGGCTGCAATGTAGTAGTCCAGATCTTCCAAAGTTAGGGACAGGATATGATGGTGCATAGTGGCAAAGAACATGGTATGTCCCATTTCTCCTCTTCTGCACTGAACCCCATGACATGATACTGTTGTAAGAAGTGTGATCCAGTTCAGGGAAAGACTGTCTCTCCTTCCAAATAACACAGGATTGGTACAAAGAAAAGATGAGTGTGGCTTTACAATTTTTGCACTATTCAATATCTGTCAAAACCAAAATGAATATTGGAAATTCAACTCCCATCTTAACATATTCACCTCTAATGTCTTTCGTTTCTGTGTTTCGTACAGTATGCACAAGCAGGCTGTCCATATAGAGCCTCTTTCTTGCCACAATCCTACAGCTGAATACTGAAATAAACAGATACAAGGGTTTAAGTAAAACCAAATATTTTCTATTCTCCTGGCTATGCATTGCGTTCTCTACCTCTTTGAACGTCCCTTTCTTTTTTTTTCATACTTTCATATAATATACAAATACTTGATTATCAGCCCCTTGTGTGGAAACATTATTACCAGTCAACTCTCAGCCTTTACTTCTTGTCAGTCAGTTCAGAAGCTGAGTAGCCTTCTGCAAGTCCTAAAAAATGCTAAAATATATCTATATAATTTTGTTTTGCCCCTGAAAGGGACTAAGATTTTTTGTTGTTGTTTAAGACCAGCTTTTGGGAGGACTTGCTAAATGCTTACATGATGTTAATGCCTTGATCAAATCTTTAGGAATAGCCATTTCTCACAGAATTGCTGAAATGCTGCCTTTCAGGGATAAAGATACTTAAAAGCAATTGCAGGGGGAGAACAAAAAATCAGGAAGTTCTAGAGGCACTTTATGATATCAATCTGCTATTATAATGCAGTTTTATGTAAAGATTGATCTGCTGCTTGTAGTTTGAACCGTCCTATCTTGCCTCTTCCCATAACCTGTTGGCTTCATTTATGCAATATTTTTTTCAGATGAATCAATCATTATTATATATGCTTTCTTTGAAAGAAAAAAATATGAATCACACATTATTCACATTATTCCAGGTGTGAACAGACAAATAGGCAAATGTAACTATAGATTTCAGAGTAGATGCGCTGGAATGAAAAATTAGGAAAAAAAAATGTAATAAGGAAAAAAGGAGAAAAATATTTTCGCAAGAAAAGAAAGCATAATGTCTTCTCCAAACATATTCCCTTTTAACAGGGTCAAGTTTTGTCATAAGGTGCATTCACACAGCCATCAGAGACTTGGAAAATGCTGATCCACATGGTTGAAAGGGATTTATTTTTTCCTAATTAGACAAAAAAAAACAATAAAAACAATAGTATTTCTGAGGAAGGGGGACAGCTCAGAAAGTGTAACTAATCTCATTAGTTATCTTTTGTAGTAATATTATCACTTAATAGGAAAAGCAGTATACAACATAATCCTGTCGTTTTCTTATTACGGACAAATCCCCTCTTCTAAGAATAGATGAAAACAATCAAAGTTTCATTAATTAATAGTTCTCATTTAGCGAAGAAGATAAAAAAAATATGGAAGAACATTTCATATGTTCTTCATAATTTCACTTCATAATTTCAACATGTATTTCAATCATGTATACTACCTACCTTAGAGCATTTCTAGATAAAACATATTGGATAAGACAGTTTCACAGTAGTCATACCCTCGTTTCTTTGTCTTTTTTTTTTTTTTCCCACTGAAATTTAAATGAAAACTTATCATTTAAATTAAAATTGTTCTCTCCTCCTCCCCCTTACTTCTTTTTACTTCTCAGTTTTGACTGGAATGCTCTAAGAGCAGCACTTAAACTAATTGCAATTTTTGCTTTTGCTTCACCCACCCTTTTCACTTTACCACTTTGTATCTTCACATAAAAGGAAGGGTGACCTGCTTCCTCTGAAGGTGATGCTAATGCAGTTCAATAAATGGCAGAGAGAACAGGGTGACCTGAAATGGTGCAAGCTATATCAGAAAGGCATTTCATTTTTTCCTATTATGATAACTAGATTTTCCTTTAAGCGTGTTTATTGAGCTGCAGTAGCATAATGTAAAGTAACATAGACTTAAGCAAGATGACCTCATTCATCATCCTGGGGTCAGCTAAAGATGTTGGAAGCATTCTGAGCACTGGTTAAAGAAACACAATTTTTCATGGAAGAAATTTCTTAATCCCTTTGGGATTGACTCTTCAAACTACAGCATACTGCTGAAGGAAGAGCAGAGCCTTTATGTAACCTCTCAGCATTCAGCATTTGCACAGCACCTGTGCTGAAAGACAGTTGTAGTTTGAAGAAATGTTTACCGTGTTCAGCAATATGGAGTGAGGCTCTACACCTGCTCTGATCTCAGAGCTGCTAAAGAGGAGGAAAAGTGGGCATCGCAGCAGGCAGAGGTGTTTCGCTAGGCTTTGGATCAGGCCAACAAATTTTGAGCAAAAAACAGCTGTTTGGCCTCAATTTGCTATATGCAAACAATTTGAATGGCTAGTATATTTAGGGTTTTAGTTACTTCTCCTGCTAGCCAAAATTATTCAAATGTGTTTAAGAACATTGTTTAGAAGGAATTGATTGTGGGGTAGACAAGACAGCCAGTCACTAACACTGAAATGTGCCTAAGGGTTCAGAGCAAACAGTGCTTCTCACAACTGCTCCATGTCTCTGACCATATGTTGTTCATCTGTTCATCTCCCCAACCATTCATTTGGACTAGAAAAGTGAACTGTGCCAAATAAGCTTCCCAGGGAGTTTTCCCTCAAAGATACAGGGGTGGAGGGTTGTATTACCTAAGCTGAGCCAATCAAACCTCCCTCCTCCAGGCATCTCTTGGTAAAAACAAGATGGAAAACTTAACAAACATTCTGCCTCAACCACTTTCTTATCTGGCCCAATTCCTCACCCAGACAGTTGACTTCTATAGTCTCTTTACTTTTCAAGGGTATTGTTTAACTACCCAAACCAACAAGTGCTCATTTCTGTTAGAAAACTTCAAGCTAGACAAGGTTTTCCTAGTCTCCTCTACTCCTGGAAAACCTGCTGGTGTAGACGAGTCAGCTCACAGCTCTTCTCCATTTTATAAGAATAGACAGTTTTGTAGTTGCTGCTCAGACAAAGATATTTCTAACAATAGTTCATCGTCAATTCTTTTTTGGGAAGTTTCCAGATGTTGCTTTAATTCATTTTGTGGAGCCTCCTGGCTCAGTTTTAAGTCTTGTTTTAATTCCTTTTGGTCTTCTATCAATTCCTTTTGGCTATTTTTATATCTGTGAGCATCTCCATTATTTATTGCATATTGATTCAGCAGCAATATGAACACACAATCTGCTTCGTTGAAAAAAAAATGGATCTCACTGCTAACACTAGTATCACCTCTTCCTGTCCCAAGAAACTAAGTATTTTTGAACTAAGTATTGCCCCTCTTAGCTGGGAAAATTGATTCTGTTAGTGAGGTATGTCTTTGATGGAGTCTTAATAAAACAAAGAGTGAAGAGTTCTGTTCTTAAATGCTGAAGGCACAAAATACAGGTGTTTCCTTGATCTAAAGATCACTCTTTACCTTAGTCCAGTATCCCAAAGCTTTTCCCAGAGCTATCTTTTTCCTTCACCCTCCTTCATCCTAGGACCCAGCTTAACACTGGCAGGAGCAGCCCAGGGAAAGCAGGAAATTGCCCCCAGGCCAGCCAGTGGTTTGCTCTCCAAGGCACTGCCTCATTCTCCTCAAGCACTGGCTGCTGATCCAGAGTCTGGAAAAAGGGACTTCAGCTATTCCCTCCCTGGCTGCAAAGCAGCTTATGCAGCAGTCTGTATCAGTGAGGTCCACAGCTGTCCGCAGAGCAGAAACATACCACTGGGTGCTACCAGCACCAGTGGATTATATTCACTCTTAGTGCCATTTACCTCTGTGCTGACAGAAAGGCAGGTTCTTTATTTTGAGGACCAGGTTCTTTCCTTTTCAGTGGAACATATTATAGCAAAGCAGCTTTGCTTTCATCTTTTGCACACAATTACCTAAACTCAGTTTACATTTTTTTAGTGGCTGACAACAATATGTCCAGAGAAATAGTCCACTGCTTTTTCCTCACAGTTTGCCTCCATATATTTCTTGCTCTGAACATTTTATTGTTATCATTGTCCATATATTCATTATTTAAAGGAAAATTTGCCAGCAGCAAGGCACCAGAAAAACAGACTGTTTTACCACAGTTGCCTGAAGACCTGAGCAAAGAATATGAGTTCTTAATCATCTTGAATATGAAATGTGAAAATGTGCATTTTATATGAAATATAAATTCTGAGTTTCTTTAAAAAGTATATGCAATCTAAATACTACTAGAAGTATACTTTGTTTAGAAAAATGTGTTGATAGTAATATGAATCCAAAGGAGTCAGTAATAAATCTGACAAATGTATCTAAAAATATTTTTTTTCCAAATCAACAGAAGAAAAAAACAAGCAAGCAAACAAACAAAAAAGTCTCCTTAACCCATACCCACAAATAAAAAAGCAAAATATAAATGGCATCATCATAATCACAAAGCATGTTTTCTTCTTGATTTTTACTCAGCTTCAGCTTTGTGGGGAATAGTAAAGAATCAGGGAAGCCTAACAAGGTCCAGCTTCAAATGGCAGGGACATTTTAACTCTTTCAGGCACGAAAACACATGGAGCAATATAACCTCTTCTTTGCAAATTTTCACCATCCTGACTTCTTTACCTTTTACTGGTTTCCACCTGATAGAAGAAATGCAGTAAAAGTATGAGTAAGTTCGTGGTGATTAAATATTACCTTACAGTGTACTGGCAAATGAACTCCCACAATCAAGAATGCAGTTTGCTATGATAACTACAGTCAAAGTACGTAAGAAAACCATTTATTTATGAAAATTTAAATAGTAGAATTTTACACTGGCTTTGTTGATTTCTTTTTTTTTTTTTTTTTTTTTAGCAAAATGATTTGTAGTCCAAGAAGAGCTACAGTTAATCCTGTGTTATGTGACTTCCTGGTCTTAACATCAAACATTGTTTCTTTCTATTCCTTTCTAAGCTATGCAGAGGGCCGGAGAAGTACATTCTCTCTACTTTTGCACTCCCATCAAAACCAAAGCCTTCTCAGCTCTGCTTCTCTCCTTGTCTACTTCTATAACGTATTTTGCATCACAAGGCTAGTATCACATAGTAGTAGACAAATTTGAAGTGTTAAGCCAAACATGAAAAAGTGGAAACTCTCAGTCATTTTAGATTTACCCTGTGCATTACATGCCTTCTTCTCAGGCCCCTGTGTAGTCCTGTGTCCTGCCACTTCCCAGCTTTAATGTCCACTGCTCTTGCATGACTATGTCACCAACACATACAGGAAATAAAAGAGAATTTTTTGTCAAAATCATATGAACTTCCTACAATCAAATCATTTTCTTTCTTATGCTTAAACATAGCAAGTCACCTATTTTTCAGCCTCTTCTACTTGCAAATAGCCTTACTCAAGAATATAAAGATAAATTCTGTTCCAGATCAGAATGGCATCTAATGAAATTCTTCCAAATTTTAATTATTTTATACCACTGTAGCTTTTCAGATTTAAGTAGCTTAACATTTCTTATATATTCTTAAATTTTCAGTGGTTGGACCACTTCCTTTTCACATTTGCATACTTGAATTATGTGAATAAATGTAGCTCTTTTGTTGCAGAATGGAGTAGTAGCAGTAGTTTTTATTATTTGTATTGTCTTAGTGTCTATGGGTAAAATCAGGCTGAAGGCCCCACTGCATTAGTCAATAGTTCCAGCTTTAGGAGAACCTAAGCTTCACTCCAGAAACAGAGTCATGTGGGTGTTTAGATGAAAATATTAACTCTTTACAAGGCCAACTCTCAAACTATGTTTGATATCTTCCTTCTGTATCTATGTATTCCACTATGCATCCAGGCAAAATAGGGGAAGAATAAGGAATTTTCTTTCAGTTTTATCAGCTACTTTCTGCTCACTGACTGAATCTTTTTTTTCCGAATGTGTTTTTACTACAGACCCAACAGAGAATATGGCTTGAATGAGATAAGCAGGCATAGCAGCAGAAATAAGCAAGGGGCCACAGACACTGCCCTCAGTGCTGGCTCAAAGGTGTCTTTCACCATCCATACTCTTTTGCCCGATCTGCTTCCACCTGGAAGGTACCATTCCAGACACTGAGAGAGATGAATTCCCCAGTGCCTTCATGTTTTTCCTCTCTCTCTCACAGGTACATCCAAAATCTCAAATGCTCTCAAATAGACTCTAATCTTCTTTCAGCTGTCACTCCTCTAAGATGCTCTGGACCTCTCCTACTACCACCTATTCCATAAGCAGAGATCCACTTTAGTGAGAGCAGGAAAGGAGGAAATACCTAAGATTTACAACATATATTCAGATATTCATTGTTCTCATTAACCTAAATATTCTAGTACTAAGCAAGCTGAAAGATCTCCAACAACTCCAAAATATTTACGTCACCTGAAAAAAAAATAACTTCACATAGCAACTTCATGTGCAGGTTTTAATATTCTCTGTTACCCTTGACTCTGTTTGAGGCAGACCATAAATGGAAGTTATATAAAATGATTTGCAGCTGTGAAAATTAGTTCACTGCATAATTTGCATAAAGTATCATCCATGACATTCACTGAATATCACAGTAATAGTCATATGAAGGTGAACATCCATATGCTTGCAGGATCTAGGCCTAAAAATACAGGTCTTGGCAAGGTATGTGGTCTCCAGGGGAATTGCAATCTAATTAAAACTGACAAAACTGACTTTTTTTTTTTGGTAAGATTTAGTGAAAACTACAGTTAACAAGATGATTTTTTTCCATGCTGGTTCTATTTAGATGTAGTTTAAAAGCAGCTAATAGGCCTTTCCCTTTCTTTCTGTCTAGATCTTGGATCTTTTTACACATCCCATTTCTCTCATCATCATGAAGACTCTGCATCATCTACATCAGAATATATCTGCCTATGTATCACCAGACAGTAAGAAATCTCCACTTTTGTTCTGTTTTTTTGGATATGCTTCCCCAGATTGCCCCTTTTCTGACAGACATGCATGTCTCTCTTATCATTCTTCCTATGATTTAAATAGAGTGTGAAGAGTCTTAGTGAGATGGAAAATAAACACCAATAACCAAGTGCATAAATTTAATCATTATTTCTAAAATCTCTTTTCTTGGTTTATTGCTTTAAAGGTATAAACAGAGTCTTCACTCTTTCTTTTTATCAGTGTATTTATGCTGAATATTAGGCAGCTCTATAATATGTTCAGAGCTGCAGGTAATTTTAAATACCTCTGTTTTAAAATACCTTCAAGGAATCGGTTTTATGTATTTGGAAAAATAATACTTTGATTAATGGATTCTGAAAAGAGAATGATATCAGATATTCTTTATAGGGAAAAAAAAAAAAAAGAAAGAAAGAAAAAAAAGAAAAAAAAAAAAAAGAAAGAACAGTTATATAACCCCTGGTATGGAATGGATTCACAAGAAAATGAATTTTGTCCACCATCAGACCTCTTGTCATATTGCCAACCTCCATGCTCAACCTTACAGAATTGTCATCCACCCTCTCTGGCATATGGCATACAGCGAGAAAAAGTTCAACACACTTCTAATTTGAAAGGCAATATGAAGAAGTGAGGGGACAAATAGAAGCATCAGAATATAGAATAAATATTGCTATATGTCACCAAAGAAACAACAGGATGTACAGCAAGAAGTTTATGACAACAATCTTGGAATAAAAAGAAGTTGTATACCCAACTGGAAATAAATCATTCAACAATATGTAGAGGTCAGAAAAACAAACATCAGAAAGCTGGAGACAGCAGAACCTCAACTTACATCCACTAAACATCCTAAAAAGCAGGACATGCAAAAGCTAAAAGTAATGACAGTAAAAAGTAATGACTTCTGTGGGTCTTTATATTGCTAACAATATATTTACCACAAATTGCTTATTAGGCATACTTCCATAGCAGCAAATAAAAAAATGTTTTTTTGTTTGTTTGTTTGAAAACTCATGTGTGAATAGTGCAGGTATTGTTAATTAATCTGGTGACAGCATCAACATTTTACATTTGTTCTGGTTGCAGGGGATTTAAGGTGAGGCTACCACAAGAACAGAACCACACCACTTAGGGGCATATTATCTAAAATGTACATGCTAAGCAGGGTGAGCATGGAGAGTGACTGCAATTTCTATTCTATTCTATTTCCAATCTGTGACACTCAGCACACATTTGCTCCATCTCAGCTCATATGGGCACTGTTTCCCAGAATCAGGACCCTCAGTCCAGCTGCTCCAGCTGCTCTAATAACTCCAGACATCAGGTCCTATCCTGTGGCCTGGCCACAATATGTCCTGGCTCCAACTCAGGCTCAGCCTTCTGTATATCATCAGAGGTCCATTTATGTGTTTCTCAACTTCCCTGGTCTAATAAAAGGTTCTACTCTCTTATTTTTACTTCTGTTATGAAATGTTGAATGTTAGTAACAGGTGTATATCTATGTCGTCTACATCTTTCAAGTAACTATTAAACCAGTCAGCTAGAGGTGGGCAATATTTTTATTTTAGTCATATGTCTAATGAAATATTAGTCAATGTTTTGGTTTTGGGGGAAATGCTTTCACATAAGCTTCAATCCATGGCAATTCTGAATTATACAGTAAGCTTCATTCAAAGATCTCTACTTAATTTAAATTAACGGTGTCACACTTATGCGCACCATAAGTAAATTATTTGTCTAAATTTTTAGATGTCAATTTTTATTTTTTATTTTTTCCAACTGTATGATACAAAAACTTGTTCATGGGTTTCTCTTCCAGTGTAAAATTATGTTAGCACAAACCCTTTCAGTTCTCTGGTTTACACTCTTGCATGTTCAAGTGACTCCATACTAAGGGCAAGCAAGCTGTTTAAATAGTTTAACAAGGTGATATCCACATGATTCTAAGTAATTCAACAGAAACAAGAAAAAACATTACCTAGCAAGTTGTTGATACAAATGCACAGATGGCATATATTTACTTTTTACACAATAAACAATATTCATGTGCATCACATAAACTTTCTGTGAATTCATCATATAAGGAAAAAACAGATTGCCCTCTTCATGAAGCTATTAATTATTTCAGTGGAACCACTCTCATGAGAAAGGAGAGGTAGTTCATGACTTGTACAGCATGACACTGTGGTGACAGGTATGTAACCATGATACAACTCTGGGCCAGATTCTTAGTGTAGATCAGTATAGCTTCACTGAAGTAACTGGAAGTATGCCAATTTATATTTACTGTTGATGTGGCCTTCTGCTCATATTATAAGATCATCCTTAAGTAATTTGTCTTCCACATTTTATTCCAAGGTCAGACTAAGAACAAACTCTGCCAAATTCTCCCTGAATGTGCAGAACTATTGCAGTCAGCAGCTGATATAGATACTTTTAAAAGGTCTGTTATCTGGACTATTGGAAAGTAGGGACAGATAAATTCATCTGATTTGATTTCAAGTCCATGCAAGCATCGTAGGTTCAAGAGGCTAACTGAAGCACAGAAGTCATCAGAAATAAAGACTTAAATTCTTTAAAGAAAGTATAAAAAGAGTAGAGGGAGGAAAAACAGAGGATATATGTAGAACACAGAATTAAATGAAAATTACATAGAAGCAGAGAGGAAGAGATCAAAACCAAAACTGTTTTCTTTATTTGAAATTATTAATTTTGATTTTTTTTTAATGGACTTCTCATCACAATCATATAAGATCGAATTGTCTTCCACGTTAGTATCTCTTCATGCTGCTGTGATGTTAAAGTCACTCTGAATAGATGATATTCCGAAGACTTTATTAGTGGAAGTATTTTCCTGTGGTATGCTGTAAGATGTTGGGGTAATGGAAGCCCAGCTCATTTTTCCTTGGGTCAAAAGTACTGGGGAAGAGGATAGCAGGTTGTGATTTATAATTCTGCCTCAATGATATCGTTAAAAGTCTCTACAGGGATCTACAACCTCAAACTAATTTTGTATCACTATTAGTCACATATGTTTTTCACAATTCCATGGAAATGGGATTTCATGTTCTCTCCAGAAAATACGATTTTTAAAAAATAATAAAATTTAAAATAAATTGTTCTTTATGTTATTGCTAGTATTTGCATTTCATTCAGCTCAGACACCTACCATTTCACACACCTTTCATGCTTAGCTTCAAACCCTGTTCTCAGATGCTAACCTAATACTGAATTTTCAGCTTGACATTTCTCTGTCTGGACTTTTTCCCCCAAGTTTCATAGGCTTTGTCATTACCTTGGCTTCTGAGAGTCAAGCAGTTTACATTTTTGTGCTTCTCAGACTCCTAAATAGACAAGTCACTAGCATCTTTACAAACAGTCTTGTTTCTGGTTATCAAATGTAACCTGATGGCTTTGTCTGTTTCATGCTTGCTTTTTTTTTTTCACAACAGGTGTTCTGGATATACTGCTATAAACTTCCATGTCATACACTCATTGGTGAAAACCTTCTGTGATAAAAAATAAAGCAAACAAGCAGTGGTATGAATCTGCCATGCACACTGCCGTTATATAATTTGGCTTCTGAAGGATTTTTCACAGAATGATGCTTGCAATAGGGACAGGATGCTGAGCAGGATTCACTCAGCTTAGCTTTTATATAAGGATCAAACCAATTGCCAGATCTGAGGCAAAGAAAGGATCCAGGTCTTCCACATCCATAATCACTTGGATAATAAATGCCATTTCCTACCTTGGCAGCTTCACAACACTAGCCTTAAGGATTTTGTTTGTTGATTTCTTTGCCTTCACAGCTGAAACTGTTCAGCAGATTCAACAGGAATTCATTAGCATTTTTGGAATACCAAAACTCTGCTTTATAACAAATACACCATTCATTTAAAAAAAGAATGTTAAAATCTGGCTGTGAGGCTTGAGTTACATCTGGACTATCAGAATCCTTGAATTTCATGACTCTTGATTATCCAAAAGTTACATTTTCTTCTTAAAAATATGTGATAAGGCCTATCAGAAGAGAAACAGGTGGCTTGGAAAAGAAAACAAATTAAAAAATGGAGAAAAAAAAAAAAAAAAAAAAAAAACCTACCAGAAGAAATCATTCAATTTAACTGTGCTTTTTTCAGTATTTACTGATGTTTCTCTCTGTTTGTTCATATTGCAAGATGTAAATTCAATATAGTGAATGAGAAAACAAAAAATCAAAGCAAAATACTCCACTACTATACTAAATATCCAGGAAACTGAAAGAACTGCGGAGTGGTAATCTCTCAGGACAGCCATTTTAGCTTCAGCAACATAAACATCTTTTGTTGACCTTTATTCGTAAAGAAAAAGCTATATTGTTATATTAAAAGGAGCACTTTGGAGCATGTTGAAACGGATAGATTACAAGAATCCAGGCACCGCATCAATGAGATTGACAAGTTGTGACAAGGGAACGAAGAATTTTTTTACAGAACTAAAAGTCAAAATTTAGATGCTTTGTTGACAATACATGATATTTTAATAAAAGGAAATTGTTGAAAATGCTTTTCAATATACTTCAGATTAACAGTCTAGATAACTGAAATTAGGCGAATATTGGACTTATTGTTAGATCCAATCTAAGAAAAAAGTTTCAGAAAAATAGAGGACATACTGAGAAGGTTTTCTTCAGACATATACCTGCAAAATATCATTTGATATTTAAGGTTAAAGACAGCCTTGTTATTTCAGTGACAAAGTATACACTGGCTAGCAGCAAATGATTGTCAAGATGCTTCTACTGTTCACTGTCAAATTCTATAAAAATCATGTATATGGTGTCTTATAAGTCTTGAAAAGAAACAACTGGGAAATGTGCAGAAAAGAAAGAGAAGGCCCTTCTTTATACATCCTAAAAATTATGATTGGATGAAATTTTGTTTTGAGATAGGCATGTACTATATTTCTATGAATTGTCATCCAGAACTTATATTCTAAGTACTTGTAACGCTATGTTCTTTGAAATACTGATTTATTCTTTCCAGAATAGGCTAGAATTTTGAAGAGGAATGAGTATCTAATTTTCAGAGTCTTTACAGATGTCCAAAGAAGAAAAACTCTGTTCATTACTTTCTATATACACTTATAAATTTCAATGGACAGTGACAATTGTTGTGAGTCCTTCCTCAGAGAAACCATGTATATATGCACAAGTTGGAAATCAAAATATAAATTACTACTAATATTAGTAATTATATTAAAACTTATGGCCAGATTAGGTCTTTGAAGATTTTCAGAGCAAGTAAAAGGAAGCCTGTTTCTCTGTCTGTCTTGTAAAGGCAAGAAATGGGATCATTTCTTTGAATTTGGAAGGTGTCATACCTTATGATCATTCATTTCATATAACTCATTTGTATGATTAGACAGGTAAGGGACAAATATTGGTGTGAGAATGCTATTGCTATTAAGAAATTGAGAGAAAAAAAAGTGACTTCACTGCATTACTGTTTGAGGAATAGCAGCATCAAATACTCATTTTAACAATGTGATCAAAAGTAAGGTTTATTTTTATTTTTTTTCTCAAATCTCCAAATCTCTCCTGCTATCATAGTAGATCCAGATGCTGGGAAAGCAACAGAATTCTGGCCAGAGGGAGAATTTAGTTCAGGGAATGTCAAGGTTCTCAAAGACAAAAATGTGGCAGCAATAGAGATGGGCTCTTTTTCTTCTTGAAGAAAATTCAGAGTACCACTACATCTTGTAAGAAACTAAAATAAAATCTAAGGTTACATTAGTAACAATTATCTTGGTATCAAGGAAAGAGCTGGAAGCTGTCATTCGCTCTTTCTTTTCCTGCTACTCTTTCTGTTACATTTGTTAAGAAACAAATGCTAGAAAAATGAGTGTAAATGCACAAAGTACCTATAGTTCCTTGTTAGTAATAATTAATTACACAGAAGATACTTATTTTCACTGGATAGCTTTGTTTGTTTGTTTGTTTGTTTTTAAGGAATTTTTACATAGTACAGCTTGTACAGCAGAGAAACATTGTTTTTTACTAAACATGTTAGTGGCTTTTGAATATCACTGAGAGTGAGAGTCAATGGAAATAACACAAGAAACATTTGAATCTGGCCCTTACAAAATAAATCTACAGCATCCATAAAAACTATATATACAACACAACTCCAGGAGAAGAAAGGACTACTAGACCTTCTCATATTGTTAGAGATTGGATTAAACTTTATTTTAACTGAAAGCATAAGCTCCATGTTTCGCATGGAATAACTCAAATAGATCAGTACATTGAATGTTAAGCCTCCACCACAAACACAGCCTAGTGTCTTTGGCCAAACAATAGCAGAAGGCAGTTTAATGTAGAATCTGAACAAAAATTTTCCTTGAATAGTCTTTTCCTAAATGTGTATATTTGACAGAAACAATGGCAGTAAAGAATGAATTGGTATATTCATGGAAGCACCAGTAGTTTTGACCAAAGTCTAAGAAACTTTTTCTCACGAGCATAATCAAGTCTAAAAAAAACTTTTTTTTTTTTTTCCCCCCATCCTCTCACCAAGGAAACAACCCAAAGGCCTGGAATTTTGGCTAATGGCAAGAGTCACACTGTCTTAACCACTGATTCACGTATTCAGTTCTACTTTCTTAACAAAGCAGTAGTGCTTTTTACCTCTTACTGAAAAAAAAAAAAAAAAAAAAAGTCTTGCAAATTAAACTATACAAAATTAAACTATACAGACAATGCCTGGCAAAAGTTGGTCTAGATCCATAGTTAGTTAATGTGCCTGTGCAGTTACTTATGAGCTGATTCTGATGAGGTCTGATGGGGACCTAACATCCTGGTTTCTGAATGTTCAGAGCAAGAAACCTGTGACGATTCCTGATTAGCCAGGAAAATTCCTATTCAGTCCATGTACCTGAACTTGAAAGCTCAGAGGCTGCTTGGAAATTTTTGTCTATTCTGAAATTTCCTAACTGCATAAATCTCATTCTTTTGTTTGTTTGTTTGTTTGTTTTTTTAAAGAAGGATAATACATGTATATATCGTTTTTATCTGCCATTTCAGTATTCTATTTTTATCCCCAATAGTTTGGATGAATCTGCTACCAGTTAAGTTTTCTCTAAATTGTCTAGATTGTAACAGAGGATGTCACAGCTTACCTTTAATTTTTTTATAATCTTATCCTTAACGTTCACTTATGTCCATGCCAGAAATGTGGTATTAAGTTTGTTTATCCTTTAAAAAGTCACTATCCTGATGGTCTTTGTCATAAATCAGAAGTCTGCTTCTAAAGAAAATTTTAGAATAGTGCATATGACAACAGCCGTATTTATTAAAATACCTTCCCCATTTCAGTGGAGTTCTATGTGGATTCATGAACTAATCCACTCAAAACTAATTGCATATTTAAAGCACAAGACAATACACAATAAGAGTAAGAATGGAGAGAAACATTCATGTTTTTACACATACATGTATTTTAAACATACATGTATTTTACACAAACAATATATTCATAGCAAATATGCTTATAAATTATGATTAAAATGAACATTTGTACATTTGTTCCAGTTATTTGGCATATATTTCACAGGAGATACAGACCAGATTAAAGGATGTCTTAAAAGTATCTTATCAGAGAGAGTTTCATGTTCAAGGATAAGAATGGAAACAAAAATGTGTCATATTTTGGGTTATCACTAATGAAACAGAAGAGATGCAACATACAATAATGAATGTCAGAAGCAGAAGAGTCAGTGGAGCAGATTTCCGAGGGATTAAAGCTTTTCACTGTATATGTATAAAGAAAGTGATTTATTAAAAAGAGTTGCTGAAGAACAAAAGGGAAAAAAAATGCACATTCTTTTGAAAAGCATTTTCCCTAGCCACCCTAGGAACATCATTATAAACCTGTACAGTAAATAGGAAAGCTAAGCAAAGAATAACATTAGTATATGCACTTATAAAAAAATATAAGAAGTGCAAAAAAATCTGGCCAGCTGGTAAAAAAAAAAAAAAAAAAAAAAAAAAAAAAAAAAAGTAGAATTAATGTGCCTTTGTGTATCAGATTTGCAAGAATGCAAATATTTCAGCTTTTGGTCAGCTGGTTTAGAGATTAATTTCAAACAAGTAACTTTTTTTCCTTAAGGAAATGGACTAATAATAGACAGGTCATAAGTATGCAAGCAGGGCTGACTCTGCCATAAAAGCAGAATAGGTTGCCAACTAGAGCAGCAAAATATCAAGGGCAGCAAAATTAATTGTGAACATGGTTTGTGGGTCTGCAGATTTTTTCTGCATTATCTTAAAGTGCAAGTCTTTTGGACTTGTATGCAATCGTATGGGTTATCCAGCAGATCAAATAAATTTTATTTCATTGGTCATTTAAAGCTACAGATGTATATTTAAAAAATCTTTGTATTATCACTAAATATATTATCATGATCAATATAACTTGGTTTAAAACACATCATCACCTAACATACTCCAGAGTTTTTTCTCAAGTTTTCCTATATCTTTTCCTAAAAGAAGAATGTGAAATGCAAGATTTACTTCCTTCTTCTTTAGAAGAACAACTCAGAAGATTTGTGGAGCAGATTTAAAAACAAAAACAAACAAACAGTTAACAGACAAACAAACAAACAAACAAAAAAACACAACAAGGTAACATGATTTGATAGTTTCTTAGATTTCTCAGCTGAGGTGCTGCTTCCTCCTTCTGTTGGTGGACAATGTTGGAATTCCACATGAAATAAGCCCAGTGGCATAGATGACATAAAGAAAAATTTGAGAGATTTAAATAAACTATATGGGCTTGAAATGGAAAAGGTACTGTATTAGAAATTAATTAATAGAAACCTTAAGATCACTACCAGTTCACACTACCAACTTTTTCTATTTCCATTTGTTCCTTGTCTTTCGTATTATGAGATATATTCATACCTTTGTAAATGGTCCTGAAAAGCCTGAAGTTTAGAAGATTTAAGACATTTTCTTAGCAATTTCTTAAAATATTTTCTTCTGCACATTTTACAAAGCAACAGGAACGGTCTTTTACACTACTGTTGTAGAGCACTCCAGCGGTAGTGAAAATCTTTGAAAAAAAAAAATCAAATGTAATGTGAAGGGAAATAGCTGTAAGGGTAAGAATTTGTGTTTTGTCTGTGAAAATTGAAATAGTGAGGCAGCAAGGAAGGAGAAAATAAAGAAGTGAATGAAGAAATGAGGGTAGGAAGAAGAAAGGGGGAAAAAAGGGGGAAGAGGAAGAGGAAGGCAGGAAGGCAGGAAGACAGGCAGGAAGGAAGGAAGGAAAGGAGGAATTTAATTTTGTACAGAAGGATTCATTTAATACATGAAATATGAAATAGAAAATTATGTCTAAGAAAGAAACATTCCTATCTGCTAGGCAGAAATGATGAGGGGACTGCAGAATAAAGGTAAAAGAAACTTGCAGATTTATGTTTTCAAAAATGTAGTGTTTCCAATAGTGAAGTTTAAGTTGCAGTGACATATTATTTTGGCATATTGTTATTTTTTGCTTTCATTATGGTTAAGACTCAGCAGAGAAGTTATATCAGAACTGTAAGGGACTATATTTATTAAAGAAACTTCAAGAGCACATCGTACTGCTGCTGTGTAACATCATTTTTAAAAGCATTTACATTCATCAGTGTCTTATGGGGTTGCTATAAAACCCAAGTGCTGGGATTTGGGCAGTTTGGCAATACACAAACATCATATGCCAGCCATTGTATGATTATAATAAATTGCTGATTAATAATGCTGAGAAATATTTTACTAACTTAAATAGTAACTTTTCTGGGCTAGGATGTAATCAACCTTTCCAGACTACATATTTAGATGCATATTGTAACTGCAATTTTATGTGTAACTAAAATAAACAAACAAATGGTGCATTCTTAAAGCCCATTTCATCTTTACATATCCACATACAACTTTCTGCCTTGCATAGCATGTGTTATATATTCAAAATAAAACAGACTTCTGAAATCCATGTCAATATATGCTTTCAGTAGCTGCACAACCAAAGGTATTTTTAACTTCTTTTATAAGATGTAAAAATGAATATTTTAAAAGCAGGGACTACTATCCCTGAGTTTGAGCAACTTGTGGCAGAGTTTTATGTCTGTGAAGAGCCACGGTTGCTCTCATGTTAAAACAACTAACGGTTTTTAATTCTCACAGCTTAGTATTTCACTCAAGGCCAATCTAAATATGGATGTGTTTATGCACACACAAATAGTATATAAAATAATATGTAATTACCTACAGGTAAAACAATCTTTATACTTGTTCTACATATTACTATGTGGTAGACTACTTCTTACTAGTAAAATAAGAAATATTGGTGTTAAAAACATATATAATGAAAATAAGCTGGTATTTTTCTGGTGGTTTAATTTTTCATGTGAACTCATTTTCACTTTCCTCATACAAGACCAGGAGTAAAATTGCCAGAGCACTATAGCAAACAAATTTCCCAACTGTTTCTGATACAATTGCAATATTTTATCACACAGGAAAACCAATTAACTAGGTAGACCAAGTACATAACTGATGCCAGTAAATAAATGCCAATACAATATTCAGGCTCTTCAGGAACTGTTATTGAGCAATAAGCATGAGTAAAACATGTAAATGAAACCACTAGCTAGCTACTCAGAGGAGCTACGACTAGGACTCACTTGGCATGGTTTATTTACTGACCCTTTCCCACACACAGGACAGGTTGTTGTAGTCTATTAAATTGATCATCTCCATTTTCAAACCGACAACCTCATGCCTTGCCTATGATCTCCAACGCCTATTTTAGATTTCTGTGTGCCACACACACACAAAAATGTCTTTCAAATCAGAGAAGAAACTTTTGCAAGACTGCTGTTTTGTGTAGATGTTGGGAGCAGCATATAGCTCAGTTTATACCAATGGAAAATGGCCACACAAGCACCAGGAGAGTTCATCACAACTGCTACTCAAGGTCTTACTGCAGTGGAACAGCTCTGAGAGCTCATATGTGATTTAAAGAGACCTGGAAGGTTAAAGAACAAAGTTCAGTGCTCTGGAAAAAAAGGAAAACAATCAGTGTGGAAACAGATATAATTGATTTGGATGACATGATGCATGCTGCAATTGTTGCCCTGTATTGAGGCACAATGGTGGCAGAAGTTCTGTAATTGAAAACCAAGTGGTGAGAAAATTGAAGGGCTTTCTCCAATTCAGAAGTGGTTGCTGTCACTTTAGGAACTTTCCAGCCTTTTATAGCTTTATGCTGCCAGATTAACTGTCAGAGACAACTCTTGATATTTTTGTGATGCTATTTACCTCAATATCTTGGATGTAGCTGAACATATAGCTGATTTTCATTGATTTGAGTTTCCAGATTGTGTTAATAACATCGATGTCTATAAGCTCATCTCCAATCCCTGATCTGTTGCTGAAAAGCACACAGAAAAATAACATATACAAAATGGGTAGCAATGTGAAACTATTGTTTGGTTGGTTGGTTTGTTGTTTTCTCACCAGTGTGTGAAATAAAAATGAAAAAAAAAGCTTTTCTTTCATGTAAGGTTGCTGTGACAATGATGTGAATCACACGATTATCAGTCACTGCTGATGTGCATCAGATCCAAGTGTACATGATGATGTACATAGATGTACATAAATCTATGGTAATCAATCATGCATCTATTTTTTGTGATCTTCTATAATAAACTTTAAAATATAAAATGGAGCCACATTACTAAATCCTAAGAGTTTTGTACAAAACATTTTGCAGAATACTCCACAGTGCTGCTCCTTTGATCATTCAGATTAGGCACAGAACTGCAATATTTCTTCCACCTTTCCATGAGGAGCACATCTCTTTTTTTCTTAGTGAGAGAAGTAGAAAAGGATGCAGGGCAGGAGGTGAGTCTAAGATACAGGAAATTAAGTCACAGACTCAGGACCTAGAAAGCAAGTCTTCATCCTACAGATTATACATACTCAATAGAAAGTTTTCATTATTTTTAAAGAACATTTTTTTCTGAATGTGAGTTACTTCCTCTGTTGTTGCAGCTGAACAGACTTCAAAACCAGGTTCAAGCACTGGATAACTTTATCAGACACACAAATATGATCAATGTTTAACAAGAATGTGGTCAGATCTGCAGACTGCAAACAATAATAAATGAGGGGTTTTAAACAGCAGAACAATGTACAAACCAAACCAAACCAAAGCTCCTCATCAAGCTAAAATTCAAATATAATTTAAAGAATCAGAATGTTTAAAAGTAGAATGCGATCAGACCAGAGAGAGCAGCCTTTGCTACTTAACTCGTTTTTTTTTCTCTTTCCACTTCTACCACACATGGTATTACACAGGAGTAATTGAGAGTAAGAGACCTGGCTAGCACCCACTGTTCTCTGAACTCCTCTGCTCTGAAAGGTCAACTACCATTTCAGCTTTCTGTTGCCTGCTTCACAGCTCACTGCAGAGCACAGGAAAGGCTGGAGGAGCTGAGAAGTCCTGCTGGTTCACCGAAGGGTTCCTCTTCAGTAAACTTTTACTAAATGCAGATTTACATGTGTGGACCTTTGTAGTATAATAATTCACAGTGCTTGTATAGGCATTTTAAGTATTTTTGACCCTGTCTAAGGGCATATCTCTATCCAGTCATTTCTACAAGTGCTTATAGTAGCATCAATGTCTGCATGAACTCACAGTAATCTCTGATCTTGATCCTCCCACTTATGTCCTCTGCAGAAAGAATCGAGTAGAGTATACTTACATGCTTCAAATGTTACTTTCATGCCTTTACAGTAGCTTGGTGCATATGTAAGAGTTTTAGTGGGAGTTTGGTCTGTAGAGAGATTCTTCTTTTCACACTATAAAAAACTTAGATAGCAATAGATAGTAATCTGTCTTCAGGTGAATGATGGAGGCATTGTGAGTGGTTTTCTGGCTGAACTCACAATAACATATAAGCACATGTAAATGATGGGAAACAAATAGAAGGTCTGGCTATAAAGTGCCTGAGGGACAGGCTGACTAATCTGTGCACAAACTGGTATTGCTCAATGGCATACGTTTACCTCAGGAGCTTTCATATGGATTAATAACTACAGACTGTTTAGGTTTACAGTAAATTCACAAATTATTGAATATTAGGCAACAGAACTGCCCATATAATATGTATACTAATTAATAAACTCATTTTACTGAAATATTTTATTTACTTTTCTAATTCATAGTGGTTACATTGATCAAAAACTGTGTAAGGAAAAATACTTCAACCTTGTAATTGAAGGAGCTATATGATTATCTGATAGTATTCAGAATTGCAAAGACAGCACTACATGACATTTACAAATGAACTTGAGACATGAAAAATATTTTCGGAATGCCTTTTAGCTGGTGATCATTGAATCAATAATGTGTCATGATATGGAAGCAAGGAACAGGTCAGATTGAGCATTTCAAAGCTGAAATACTATTGAGAGAAGAGCAAAAACCTAATATTTCTCCATAGCTGGAGAAATAATTCTCCATATATACTGGAGCAATTCTGAGCTGTCTAACATGAAAAGTAATTTTCATATGTAAAAATGCACCCTCTCTGAACTTTGTCCTCATGTTCCTTCAGTTCTCTGTATGTCAAACAGTGGCAACAACACTCACATCAGGAGAACTGATAAAATCCCCAATAACAACACATGCACATCACAGATGTCTGTGATGGAATCCAGTTGTGCCCCATTTGAAGTTTCTTCTGTCTGTTCTTACCAGTATAATGGAATGATAAGGCTTCAAACATCAGGGGAGAGAAACAGATTATGTACAATTGCTCCTTAATCATATTTCACAATATAAAGTTAAATTTCTTTTGAATTTTTACTATTAAGTTGCACCATTTTTTCAAACCTTATGTTCTTCTTTTTCCTCTCTACTTCCTTATCGTCCTTATCTAAAACAAACAAACAAAAAAACAGTGCCATCTAAAACAAACAAACAAAAAAACAACAACAAAAACAAACAAACAAACAAACACAAAAACAGTGGTTCATGTACAGCAGAAATATGAACAGTAAATTTTTCCTTTTACTTCTCAGTGGAAAAAAAGAAATAGGAACCAATGGGAAATTCACACCACGTTTACTGTTTCTAAAATGTCCCCCTCTGATTTAACCATCTGTAGAAATAATTGTGTCTCTCTGGAAAGACCTGATAGGTTTAAAAGTTTCTTTCAAATCTCCTTGCTGTAGAAAAAAAATAACATTAGAAAGAGGAGTTCCACACAGGAGAGCTCTGATGCTGTACTATGTAATGCCAAAGTGGATTCAACTCAGGAATTGCTCTAATCTGTCCTTTTTTATACATATACAATATAAACAATGTGTTGATCTTTCTAATTTTTTTTTTGTACCTTTTCTCGTTATTGTACCATCCATTCATTCACAACAGGTTGTCTTTTCATGTACTGGATTAAAGTGTGTAGTGGGATAATTCTTGTATTGAAATCAAATACCATTTTGTACTACAATTGAGAGCTTTCAGATAGAATGGGTGCTCCACTGAATAAATGAAATCATTCAGGAAGAATTCATCTTCCCATAGTTTGGTACGATTATTTTCTTCTTTTCTGACCACAAATAAATACATCTATGTACATAGTACATATAAGGAGAAGAAACAAGACAACACGTAGTGCAATCTATGTGCAAAACATTAAGTTATAACTCTTTTTTATTATTATTATTTATGTCTTTCCCATAGTTAATTAGCACACCAAAACCAACTACACCTCTTAAGGTAAGTTAAGAAGAAAAAGTCTCCAAAAAGCAGTAGGAATCTTAGACAAATAACCATGTGTTTTTTTTTTTCTGCTTGGGTAGGAGCACTAAGAATGCAAAAATTGTAAAGCAAGAAATTCTAGAAGAACTTTGTTAAATATAGTTTTCTTCACAGTTTTTTAAGGTCTCCACTTTAACAGCATAGAATAAATTGTATTTATTTATTTTTATATTTTATCCAATTATATTTGCCTGTGTAGATAGGTATGATGAGGTTTGATTTTTCACTAGGTTACTCCATATACAAAATTGATGGCACACATTCCATCCTAAAGTTGTATAGCTACACATTCAAATAATCTTGAGTGTTATCAGCTGAAACTGCACTGAAACAGAACAATACTTTTATCCCTATCTATAGAGAATAAGAGAAGTTTTCTCATTGAAATTCTAGGGAAAACTAATCATGAGTTCTAAACTAACTTGAAGGTAACATTTTTGGAATATGCTTTGTGACTGACTGCACAAAGATGTGCATGCTTATATACTCACTGAAACTTAAAATACCATGATGTGAATGAAACACAACACTGTGCTGTCTTTCTTTCATAGACATTTGGCTCACTTTAAAGAATGAATGAAAAGCATGTATTAAATGAGTAATAAATATAAATAAATAAACAAAAGCATGAATTTAATGAATTAAAACCTGTCATAACCTACCAAAATGATAGCATTTATCCCTACTTTGCATAGAAACACTCCAAATAAGTCTATGAAACATTAGGTATGTTGATATTTAGCTCTACCAACAATTAATTCTCCACTGACTTATCAGAACCATCATCTGTTTTTACTTTTGGTACGAAAGAAAGAATTACAGTTTCCACTAATGCACTGTAGCATCAGCAAAAAACCTTTTTGACCACTCCTCTTTTAGAAGTATTTTGACCTCTCTCACACTTTGTCTGTACCCCCCAGAGATTCTTAGTTCCTTAGATCTTGGTATCCTTAAATCGTACCTTGAAGATAATAACATATTTTCTTTCACTCTGTTAAGAATCATTCTGCATTTCCTAGAAGGCTCAAATTTAGGCTGAAAGCTACTGGATGTCTGCTGCTTTCTACAGTGACACAATATTAGTACTTGCATTGAAATAAATAAATAAATAAATAAATAAATAAATAAATCCAAACCAACAGTTCTTTCAAATGAACTGCAAACAGGAGTTGTAGGAAACTTACAAAACCTGGTAGATTTCATATTTTGTAAAAAAAAAAAAAAAAGTGATTTTAATTAAAAGATGAAACATTCCAAACCTGTTCATGTCATGACCTTGTCATATTACATATTAAAACAGCAAAGTGACAACTGTTTTGTCAGTATTTACACTTAATACCCTTTTTAATGCTTTTGTTAAAGATAGTTATTTTGACAAAATTGCCACAGAATGAGCATATTATACCATTTTGTCTTCTGACCAAAAACATTGCCCAAAGTTTAGAACCATGTGGATAAAAACTTCCAAAAATGGCAATCTCTTCAAAGGATGAATGAAACAGAAAATAAAAATAAAAAAGTAAATAAATAAATAAAAGTTTTCCACTTACAATTCTATTTCCAATTAGGAAAAAAACTTCCCTAAATCTGCCTTTTTTCTTTGATGTTCCCAATGTTTGCTTGAGTTATAACTGGTGCCCTCTCTTCTCTTCAGTTTTGGTCTATTGCACATTTTGCAGTTCCAGAGTATATCCCCAAATGACCTAGTGAAATAAGTCTTCCCACATGTGCCTTGCCTGTACTTCAGGTCTACTTGTCTTCAAACCAGTCTTCAATGGTTTCAGCTCCCTGGTGCCTGAAGAAGGTTAATGGATGTTTATGTGGAGCTTTGACACTGAGGTTTCCTTAAAAATCACCATTTAACTGAACTCCAAATTTGTGGTTTTGAGAGCCTTTTCATGAGTTGACAAGAAGTTTAGTGTAGTTTCCAAGCTTCCTCTTCTTCAGCTGAGGGATGGGCTTTCTGGGATGTCACAGCTCCAAGGAAGGCCCCACGGCCAACTAGACATCCCCCTGTTTCCCAAATTTCCATTTAATTGATGGCCCATCTGGTTCAGACACTGGACTCTGCACGCTTAGCAAAATTGCTCAAGAACTGCAAGCCACCAAAATTGTTCCTTAACAACTATCTTACTGAATTTTGCCAGGAACTCCCATTTCTTCTTCCCTATTCACTTGTTTGTGATAATCAGACAGGTTTAAACCTGTCTACTAGAGTATCTTTCAATTAAAGCAGGCTGGCGCTCATGTTGCCACTGCAGATGCTGGTGTAAATCCAAATTTGATTACGTCAGTCGATATATCTTACGTACAGTCCTGGGCTAGTGAAGATTAGGTTTGAACTCTCCCTAACAAAGGCAATTTATTTGTGCTTTTGAATATTTTCATGTCTAAATCCTTGCCATATTGCTTAATTTTAATTCTTCTGTAGACATGCATTTTGCACTTCTGCCACCCAGCTTTGACTGCAATTTTTTCTTATCATTTGCCAAGTACAGCTCTGATTTCCACATACAACCTTGCTTGGTCAGGACATTCAAGCCTGTTATTATTTCCATTTCAAAGCACCTTCAGCAAAGTATCAGCAGCAGCAATTCATCTCTTCACAGGAAGCCATCTCTGTCTGTAATGACTGTTTCATCAATGTCCAGGACAGAACATCTATAACCCCGATCAGTGTTTTTCTTTCCTTCTTCACTTTCTTTCTCCTGATCTTGAATTTTTACTTCCCACATTAAAGATATATTTTTATTCTAAATACCTTGGTAAACTAAGGAAACTTAGTTGCTATAATTTGGCTTTCAATCACATGGCGATTATTACACATTACACTGCTTGGTACTAGCATGATTCTTTTTATCTGCTAAATGGCCAAACAGATGTTACAGTTTTGGGAATAATTTTGCCCTACAAAAGTTGTGGACATTACCACCTCAACCTGGTAACACCAAAAAACAGGCACAAGCAAAAAGTTCAGGCTTGCAAAATACCATTTTTTTTTTTTTTACTTTTAGCAGCTTGATCACCTTCCTTGCAATCAATTTTATAAAAATGTAATTACATCGTCTTGATGTTATGATGATCTGTTGATATTATGTCGTGATTACACATTAATCAATATAGTTTTTATTTGCACATATAGATATAATTTCTAATTTAATTGAGAATTTGCATAATATGCACAAGCACTAGAATATTATTTTTAATGCTGTCATCACCATTGATGGGAATGAAAAAGGCATTCCCTTCTCTCATGATGCACTCCCTTTTTCTGACTTTGCAAAAGGAGCTAGAACTGTTGTGATTTTTTTCAGGTTGCACCGTCGAATATTAATATCTAGAAGTGAAAATCTAATGACTGTTAACGTATCCTATGATATAGTGAGCATAATAGTGAGTATTAGGTCAGCAAACTTTATTTTCTATTCTTAGTGACTGTTGCAGCAAGTTCTTGAGTTTAATGATATAAACCCTTCAATGACAGTATCATAACAATGTCGAGTTAATTGTATGCTTATTTTTTTTCTTGAAACAGTAATGTTTGTTGCTTTTAGACAACAAAAATATTGCATTAGATATTGCAATTTCTAAGTTTGTAAAGATTTACAAGGCGGTTCACCAAAAACAATGAGAAAATCATTTTTGAGGAAACAAAATGGAGGGTCTTAGTCTTATGAGGATGCAGAAAACGCAAAACATGCTCACACACATGTATTCAGGGCAATCTATCTAATGCTAAATCTATCTAATGCCAAAGGTCCTACTTACAAGCCACTTTCCTCATCAAATTGTCAGGCCTGTATTTGCAAATGTCACCTTGTGAGAATACCACAGTGTGGAATTCTTATGGGATAATTAATCAACACGTTTCAATGTAATTAGTCATTGTAATATGACATATTAATGTATATTTATAATTGAAGTACTTGAACTACTGTCAGGTCAATGTGTGTCATCTACTATTTTTCACGCCATTCATTGGTTTTGAAAGAAACTATTGAAAAATGTTACTGTGTAACAGAAAAAAAATAAATCTTGATAATCAAGAAAAGCTTTGTTAAGGTCAAAAATTAACTGTATAATATAATGTATTTTTTCAGGCTTTCAAACTATTCAAGCATCAGTTATAAGTATTCAGTGTCACTAATTTAACTGCTGTTCCAAAGGAAAACATAACCAGATTTTGCCCCAGTCATTGCTGAGAAGGATAAAACAGTTCAGTAAAGAATCAATGTGTGTAGTATTTTAACATGATCAATGCAAAAGTCACTAATGAAATGTCAGCATTTGCCAACAATTTTCAGTTACCAAAGATACTTCAGTTACTCATAATTTTAAATATATATATATATTTTTTAAAGATGTCTTATAGCTATTAACAAATATTGACAACTTTATTGATGACTATGGACAAAATCTTGCCCCTCTGAAGGTCAATAAAAATTACTGCTGTTAAGTTCAGTGAGACCAGATTTTCACTCTGTGTATGTGACATTTCACGTACCAGACAAATTACTTCAGACTATATCTTGAATAATATCTTTACATGAATAATATCTTTCTTCATATGAGTACAACATGCAACAGAAATATTACAAAAACGTTAATATTAAAAAAAAATAAATCACCAATTTTCATGAATTGCAATTACAAGGTAAAACTAGTGAGTTGTAGGCAAAGTAAGAATTGATCATTAAATTAACCTCCTGCCTAATAACCTCAAAACTCATATGATCATTCCGTAACTAAAAGAAATCTTACTAGAATCACATACCTGAGAATCTTCAAAAAAAAAAGGTATATGCATCATTTTGTGAAATTGCATCACTTGATCATAATGCCATTTCTTTCTACATTCTTGTTCTGTAGAGAAAATAACATTTAATTCCATTTAGTAGCCATATTAGATTAAATGCAGTCTGCATGAGGTTAAATCATGCAGTTGGTCATAATTTTTTTTAGAATGCTTGTTTTTTTCAGTTACTGTTATATTTTTATTTCTTGATTTTTCCTTCTTTTCAGAATTGTGTTGCTGGTACATACTTTCACTCAAATTTTATGAAAAGAAGTATTGCTGCTGTAATCTGTCTCTCAGAAATAATAATTAAAAAAAAATCAACATTATTTTGGTACAACTCTCACTTGATCTTGGGCACTTGTATTACGCATTTGGCAGCAGAGTTGTAACAGATGCCATCTGTAAGGTCTTGAACTTCAAATTTGGGAATTTATGCCTTTCTAAAACAGTAAAATGCTTGTTTTGTCACTACTATTTTATACAGATACTTTTTTAGCCAGTTTTTCAAGCAGTAAACTAGATATTCCTTTTTGATTCTAACATCCATCATCTTCATATAAATCCTCTGCAGTCCTCTTAAGCAGACCTGTGCTGTAAATTTGAATAATTTGAATCAACTTCAAGTGTGTATTCATCTTTTTTTTTTTTTTTTTTTTTTAACATTAATTGCCAGGAAGAGTATTGAAACTCTCACTGGAACTTCATGGTATGGCACAGAATAAAAGTTTGAAAGGACTCAACTCTCCTATTAATTTTTTGTTTTTACATTACTTTCCCTGAACTTTGGAGATCATAGGATCATAGAATGGCTTGGGTTGGAAAGAACCTTAAAGATCACCTAGTTCAAATCCCCCTGCCACAGGCAGGAATGCTATCCACTAGACCAGGTTGAGCAGGACCTCATCCAACCTGGTCTTGAACATATCCAGGGAGCCAGGGATGGGGCATGCACAGCTTTTCTGAGAACCCTGTTCCAGTGCCTCACTATCCTTACAGTGAAGAATTTCCTCCTAAGTTCTAATCTAAATCTTCCTTCTTTTAGTTTTAAACCATTCTCCCTTGTCCTATCATTATCTGACCGAACTAAAAATTGCTCTCCATCTTTTTATAAGTCCTCTTTAAGTACTGAAAGGCTGCAATGAGATCTCCCCAGAGCCTTCTCTTCTTTAGGCTGAACATCCCCAGCTTTCTAAGCCTTTCTTCACAGAAAGCCCTCTGATAATCTTTGTGGCCCTCCTATGGACATGCTTTAGCAACTCCACATCCTTCTTGTGCTGGGGGCCCCAAACCTAGATGCAGTACTTCAGGCAGGGCCTTATGAGGGCAGAGCAAAGGGGGACACTCTGCTAGCCTGCTTTGATCACTCCTGCTTTGATGCAGCCCAGGATGCAGTTGGCCTTCTGGGCTGCAAGTGTGCACTGCTGGCTCATGTCAAGCTTTTCTTCCACCAGAACCCCCAAGTGTTCTCTGTGAGACTGCTCTCAATGAGTTCTCCCAGTCTGCACCTGTCTGGGATTGCCCTGACCCAGATACAGCATCTTGCACTTAGACTCGTTGAACCTCACTCATTAGGTTCACTCCTCATTAGGCCCACTCCTCAAGCTTGTCCAGGTCCATCCCTTCCTTTTGTTGTATTGACTGCATCACTCAGCTTGGTGTCATCTACAATCTTGCTGAAGATGCATTTGATCCCATAGTCTATGTCATTGATATTTAACAGTACCAGTCCCAAGACAGACCCCTGAGGGATGACCATCCTCCATCATAGAAGGCTCACCAGACTGGTCAGGCATGATTTGCCCTTGGTGAAGCCATGCTGGCTGTCTCAGGTCACCTCTGTGTCTTCATGTGCCTTGACATTGCTTCCAGGAGGATCTGTTCCATGATCTTTCCAGGCACAGAGATGAGGTTCACCAGCCTGTGGTTCCCTGGGTCCTTCTTTCTACCCTTGTTAAAAATGGTAGTAATGTTTCCCTTTTTCCAGTCACCAGGGACTTCACCTGACTGCCAGGACTTTTCACATATGATAGAGTGAGGCTTGGCAACTGCATCAACCAGTTCCCTCAGGAACCTGGGATGCATAGCATCAGGTCTCATAGACTAGTACCTGTTCAGTTTCATCAGTCTCAAATCTGCACTTTGCTTACAGTGGGAGGGACTTTGCTCTCCCAGCCCTTGCCTAGACAGTCAGGCAAACAAGAGATGTGGGAAGCCTGACTGGCAGTGAAGACTGAGGCAAAGTTGTTGTTGAGTACCTCAGCTTTCTCCATGTCTGTCATTACCAGTTCACCCTTCTCACCTATCAGAGGGGGTACACTCTCCTTGGCCTTTCTTTTCTGAGCAATGTACCTACAGAAACTCTTCCTGTTATTTTTTGCATTGCTTGCCAAGCTCAGTTCCATCTGTGCCTTGGCTTTCCCTGCACAACTGGACAGCATCCCTATGCTCTTCCCAACCCATGTGTCCCTGCTTCCTCTGTCTGTGCATTTCCTTCTTGCATCTCAGTTTGACCAGTCGGTCCCTGCACAGCCATCCTGTTTTCCTGCCCTCCCTGCTCATGTCTTACACAGGGGGATAGAGAGCTCTTGCACTCTAGAGATTGTGCTCTGGAGATTGGGCACAGCATATTTCTAAATTGTAGTTCTATGATCTGGGCCTGATTTAGTCGTAACATTAATATCTGCGCCAAGCAGTATATGTTGGTCAAAGAACTCATCAGATGGGGTTGCCATTTTCCTACCTTCTCCATCCCTCTGTACCTTCAAGACCTTCAAGCAAACTCATTCAGAAAGGTAGGAATTTACACAGTGTTAAAATCCTCCTTTCATGACTCCTTCCCCTCATCTGCAGTTAGTTGCATTCTAAAGAGGTATCAACTATGTGGTCAGCTTTTATTCTAAAGTACGCTACTCTTACATTTTTTTTTATTTTTTTTTTAAACGTAAGAGATTAAACTGATTACTATCCAAATCTTAAAGTACATCTCAAGTTATGGTTCCATAACTCGGCTGATACCCCACTAAAAAATTCATAAATATAGCTTTCACATTTTAACCTTGTAAAGGCTGTACTTCAAGGTACAAGATAATTTGTCACAAGACTCAGGTAATAGTAAGATTCCTCTAATTATGTTTCACTGAAACAGCTCAGAAAGCAGGTGGTAAATGCTTACTGAGTCAGTAGTGAAACACTCACTGACCTCGGGTGGCGCAAGAAATGCACTAAACCAACTTTTTTAATCTATACATCCCTTGTAAGAGCCTGCATTTTATATATAATTATACATATATAATATATATGTATATATTATTTTTCAGTTTTGTAGCACATTTTAGTACCCACAGATGCTCAATGCTGGCTGTAGTACTGAAGTATATTGATAGCCAAGAGGTTGCCATGCAATGCATTTACAACTATAAAACTGCCCATGAAACTTGACTATATCTGTAATTTTCGGAAGTGATAAATATTCTACATGCAGAAGAATACTTATGTAATGTTTAGCACTCTGTGTACTAGGTCATTCTTAAATACTTCTAAATCTAAGTGAAGTACAGGCACATTTATCTAAACAGACAATATGACTTGTTTTCTCTTATGTTTTTTCTGGAGCTACTGTGTTGCCATACTGACTATTTTCACTTTATAAATTCTTTTTAATGAAAAGTATCTACCTCATATATGGCAAGGCAGTTTTAATTTCAGAATTCACTCTCAAGGGAATAGCTCCAGTAGAGAGATAGTAATAGCAAAACTCTTCATAGAAAGTGTAGCTGCTAAGAAAACCACTACTCCTTGTATTTATTTGATCCTGGCCTGTTATTCATCCTGGGTTTCTGCTGTTTCAGCGTGTAGTCTCAAACATATTGTAAGCAGAGTTTGAATGGACTGGATATATTTGCTTGAAGTGAAGTGTGCCAGCTTGTTTTCAGACTGCAGCTGGGTCAAAATGTTTTGGCTTTCAAATAAGGGTTGAAGTATCCACAGATTCTCCAAACCATGTCCAACACAAAGCAACAGCTGCTGAGTATACCTACTAAGCCACGGAGCAAGTGGCAATTAAGCCACCAAATTCCAGCCATTCAGCTGGAAAGTTAATGCACCAAAACTATATTAATGTCCAAGCCAAAGAGAATTATGAAAAAGGCATTGCTAACATTGGCATGATGAGTTTATTTGACAGAAAACATTTTTAAAAAAATCACAAAAGACTTCATATTTCAGCAAGGATGGTTTTACAACAGGAAACACTGATCATTCTTGTCTACATATTTTCAGTTACATTATCATTTTCTTTATTCTCAGCTCCAGTATTTTAAAAAGTACCTAGCATTAATATTCTCAGCCAGAATTTCTCTGGAATTCATCTCCCATTTTTAGCATCAGAATATGTAGTCTGTTTTCAGAAGACCTTAGCAGATTGGATACCTAGCAATTTTGAAAAAATCAGACCATGAAAATCTAACCTATAATAGCATTGAATCATTTCAAAATATTTTCACAGAAGATGACTTCAAGCAATTGGAAATCTGGCCCAACAATTTAAGAAGTCAGTTATACATGTAAATAGCTGGTACTGAAATCTAGCATTGAATTTCTGCAATTAAGCTTAGAGTACAGTAGACACTAACAGTAAAAAATCTAGGTGAGCAATTTTGCTTAACTAATTTCTTTTAATAGATGGAGAAAAAAAAAAAAAAAAAAAAAAGATTTGAAATGAAGGTCTCATGGGTTTGCCACATATCTCCTGAAGATGAGATTCATACCACAATTTTATCCACTTTAAAGATAACTGTCTAGCTCCATCTATGGGTTCTGAGGGAAGACCCACCAGAGAACAGGTGTAAACATAGATAGATGGTATGACTCTGTGCTGAAAACACTTCTTTCTTACTTTTGATTATTGAAGGATCGTAGGCTACTAGCCCATAATAGACATTTAATTTTTATCTGGATTAGGGCAGAGAAAATATATCTAACTGTATATGCTATTGGGCAGGCTATTTGGCTTCTTTGTCTGTCCACAGAAGTATACTGAATCAATGTTTTAAAGTGACTTAGATTGCTACATGGAAGTTGTTAATTAAATGCATGGTATTATTATAAAATCTGCTTTAGTGTAAACTTGTAAACTTTAGTAAACTTCTGTAAACTTTAGTGTAAAGCTTTGTACACACTTTGTACTCCACACACAAAGAAAAAGAGGTCTGAGATGCCCAGACAGAACTATTAAGTTGGGGATTTTGAAATGTGTGATAACGGATATAGGTAGAAGACAAATACCTGACACCATTCTGCAGATATGTTTGTCCTCTGTAAAGTGAGAAGGCTACTGACCTTTCTGTACTGCTTGATTTTTGCCTACTTTACGCTTTTGTAGGAACCAGTTGTATATCTGAGCACTAATGAAAATGGTTCATTCTGCTATTTTTTGTTCCTAATCTTTATTTGATAAATTCAGAGTCCTCACATTATTTTTTTTTTCCAAAGCTCATACACAATGAGAAAATTATGGAAATTGGAGTATTTGAGTGGAATAGCTCCTAGTGGTGGTTAATAGAGAGTAATGTGGGAAACTCCGTACTTTTAATAAGGGAAACTGTACTTTTATATTTCTGAATTTTTGTATTGACCTAAATTATTATTTTCCTTTATTATTTCCTAAATTATTATTATCCTTTATTATTATTATTTTCACCTGCTTCTCCTTAAGATTCACTGTGCTTTGAAAACAGCATTACTCTCACATCATTCCAACACCTCCACAGTCATAACTTAAAAAAATTGCAAATTAAATGGAAAAGGGAAAATGGAAGAAAATGAAAGGAATGCATTGTATACATTCCCATTTCTTAAGAAAAATCTTAGCTAAGCCTTTTAAAAAAATCACATTCTTTTCTAAAAATTGAGAGCTTTTCTATGCAAAGGAGTCATTCTGCCAAAGGGAGATGTGCAATATTATACAACCTTTACCTTCACTTGCTATGGTCAGCTGAAACTAAAAATTGCAAAAAGATAAAGTGCTCCATTAAATCCCTATTTTATTGTGTAAGTGCCCTTATGAAATTGTATGGCTATACAATAGCATTATATCAGGCTAGAATTAAGGCTTACAACAGACGTTAAGCCACAGCATTACAGTGACCAGATGTAAGGCTTATTTAAACCGGATTTTAAAGTGAAATATTTATGAACTGATTTAAATACTAATGAACAGACACTCCTACAGCTGTCACAGTAACAGAATGATAGATGTGTTACACAGAAACCTCTGTGTCATATAGCTGGCCATTTTTCAATAGTTTTGGACACATATTTCTTAATAATACAGACAGAAGATTGTCAATGAACTAAGAGAGAAGAAAGACAGTTAAACAATTGGAAAAGTTTCCTTTCCTTTTCCTCAGTGTCTTTATTTGATTTTTTGGTATTTTTCCACTGCTTCCTAGTCCCTCTTCACCCTTTTTTTTTTGCCTCTTTCAGAAATTCACAGTTCCATCTATGGAGACGTCAATACTGTCAGAAGGACTTATTCCTAACTTTGGTCAAGGCTGCAGTTTCTTCATCCATGCTGCATGAATATTAGTTCACTCCCAGTCTCCACTGGGACTTCTAATTTCCAAGACAAAACAATGGTGAAGTAGATAGGACAGCTGCCTACTGACTACTAAAGTCAATTTTTGCTACTTCCAAGAAGGACAGTCCTCAAAACAAAACAAATCAAAACAAACAAAAACAAACAAACCAAAAAAAAAAAAACAAACACATACACTTCTCCAGCATCCTTGTAACCCTTCGTATTGTGCCCCACCATGGATATCTGGGTCATTATTGTAACAGTCCTCTGGCACATAGCAATTCTGCTTACTCTTATTGCTGGCACTTAGTTCACAGAGTAATTATGCCTTGGGGTCAAAAGCAAGTCACCTGGGACAGAATGGGCTCTAACCTACTTTTTATAAAGTTTGCAGGCAGCCATCTTACTCCAGAGTGTTAGGACATGAGACTGTTTGAACCGGTTTTCTCTCAGGTGCAGTGTACAAAGACAATATTGACATGGCAGTAGACCAGCAAGTCTAGTACAGGAAGTCTAGTACAACTGATCCAGTGGCTCTACTGTAAATTTTATCTTTGATTAAGTTCCACTATGTTTTGAGGGGGTTAATAACTGGCTTCTCCAAGTAAATACAGAAGTGAAATTTTTCATCTGCAAAACATAAGTAACTATATAAAATGTAGCATAAAGAATCACCAGAGTGCAAAATGATTTAGGGAAAAGTTTCAATCAAGTACCTTTTTTTTTCTACTGTCACCTAGTGAACACTTGATAGCTTCTAATTTAAGGACACATGATTCTTGAATTACTAAAATAATGTATTTGTCCTTCAAAATAAATGAATGTAATAAAGGAATCTGCTTAATAATACAGCTGCTATTAAATGCTTCTTCAGTTCTGTGATACATCTTAGTAACAGAAACTAAGGAATTGGTAAAAATAGTCAAGTAAGCAAAAAGTTTTTTAAAAGTGTGCATGATCTGTCAAAAGTGCTAGCAGACTAAATTGAAAATTTTAACTCATACCTGGTGTCAATGACAATATACTTTTGATTCTGAATAATTTATTTGCCATGTCCAGATCATTTCCATCATAAAATAGCTGCTTTATTAAATAATGAATACATGTAGTTAAGAACATCACCATGAGGATAATTCTTAGTGATAGATATACTGGGAAAAATTGTTAAGAAACCCAAGTGCCTTCCTAGGAGGAAGGCAATATCCTCGCTTAAAGTAAGGATATAAAAGTGTTTTAATTACTGAATTTGAAATGTTGAATAAGGCATTTTTATATTGATCATCATAGAGATTTTTAAAAAGATTTTTGAATAGATTTTCATAGCATACAAGAGTCTGTACACACTGTGCAGGTTGAGAGCAGTGTGTTCTCTGAGCAGATGTGGTACTAAAGTAAAAATTTCCAACAGGATGGTTTGTCTTCAGCAATCTGTCTCTTATTAATCCTATGAAATTAATTAATTTTATTGTTTTAATAGAAGAGAGTGGCCTATGATCAATAAAGTGCTGTTTTCATCTTAATTATTGATCCCCTAATCAATAATATAGAGTTTTCCAGGTTACTATTAACTCTGTTAACAATCTTGGAATAAGTTTGGCATAACTCTGCTATCTCATAAATTACATGAGTATCCTGAGAACATACTATTGCCTAAAACTTTAGATGTGGAGATACTGCATTCTGATGACTCTCCAGTATATTGTATGAAGGCACTTACATCATGCAAATGTTTTGCCTTTAGCACTGCTTTTTCAGTTGTTAAGCAAACACTTCTTAGTGGAAAATGCAAATGTCCATATGCAAACATTTTAATGCCACTGTGTAATCATTTGCATCTCTATAACATGAATGCAAAATAGATGTGGAATAATGTTGTTTTATAGTATTGTGGCTACTCCATTTACAGGTGTGAATGAGTATATAAGGAACAATGTATAAAGATTATAAAGTATAAAGTATATAAGTATATATAAAGTATATATAAAGTATAAAAAAGTATATATAAAGTATATATAATAAAGTATATAAGGAGCAATGGAAACAGAGCATCTGGTTAAGAAACTCTCAGACACAGAAACAGCTACTTTTATAAATCTTGACTGTGCAAATTAGTTTTATTCAACCTTTGTGACACTCACATATTTAGTGGGTTGTTATTCATTCCAGGTTAATTTTTTCTATCTAAGGAAGTATTCTTACAACTCATCTCAAATCAAAACTTCATTCAGACTGCTTTGAGCAAATTGGTCACCACCTTGCCCTCTAACTTCTGTAGTGCAAATAAATGCAGTGCTGGAAAAGACACTTGTGAGTTTCTGTTGTGTTCAGGAAGAATGACGATGATTCTTTAACCACGAAGGGAGAGGATGGGGATAGAATGCAGTGTACCTATGTGAAATGTGAATAGCTGAACAACAAAAATGAAAGGATAACTTTAGGAAGCTGAATGTCTCAGCTAAAGGAATGTGGGAAGGAAGAATAAGAATTCAGTAATGGAAGAATTTGAAGGGTGTAAGGGAAGGATTAAAGGTAGGAAACATGAGGAAAAATAGAGGTGACTACTGAAAAACTAATTAACAGGACACTGGGGGAGCATGGGTGAAAGAAATTAGAAGCACAGCTCCTTAAGGATGATGTGATGCTTCAGTGAAAGCTACTTGAGCTGAACTATTCCATTGCATTTATGTTGCTGTATCTGCAAAGTACCTCAAATGTATTTACGCTGCATGCTCTGTGTGTTTTAGCCCTAATCTCCACCACAAATGGTTTGTACATTTCATGAAACACCTTCTCTAGTTTGTGAGACATCCCTGAACTTGTTTCTGTTCCAGTCTTTGAGGAACTGCCCTCCATCACCAACAGTGTTCCAAACAGGGTGTCAAGCTCATGTATGTGGTTATGGTACAGCAAGAGAGGCTTCAAGGAACTTTCAAAAGAATAATGGTAAAACCTGTCAGCACTGAAGCAGGGTCTTGATACTCACTGCTGAACTATGAAGTGTCCTTACATTTATTGCTGTAAACACCCTCACACCAGTCTGCCAACAGCAGGCTGAGAATAACGTTGAATTTCTGCAATAAGATCAGGCACACTTCATGACTGTGGATTCAGATCACCATCCAGTGGTGGAACTGCATCATTATTGCACATAAAGTGACCAGGACCTGACCTGTACACTTCCTGGCAGAAATGGCTCTTTTCCGTCACGTAATGCCTATGCGGAAGACCTACAGATATACTCCAGACATATAGAGAAATGACAGAATAGTTTTCCACTAGCAAATCTGTGGTAGCTACTGCCTGTGAGAAGATGCAAAGGGCTACACATTTGCTAGTTCACTTTTATCTGCGTGTCACCTGAGATGTCCCAACCACATGCATTGCTTTCCACAGAAGTGTTACACCAATCTATGCTGAAAGTGTCAAAGCACGACCATGCTGTCCGTTAGTGAGGTCCAGAATTGTTATGAGTTAAAGGGGCATGTAAGCTATTATCAGTCATGAATGGACAATTTATATAGACCATCATCAATCCTGTGTCTTTTTGAATGAATGAGAAATGTTCTGAAAATGTATTTAAGTTCTTGTGAGCCATGCTGTCACCTAATTCTGATTCAGTGATAGACGGCTGTCAAGGCATTTCAGTGGAAATGGATCTTGCAAAGGAACTGTCATATGTAAGACCATCTGCAGCTATACTGTTGGTATCACCTCTCTTTCCTGATTCAAGCCTGTTTTCACCTATTCGTACTTATTAATGTGAATCTCAAATCCTCTTTACTGCCTTTTTACACCTCTTTCTCGCATTTCAAAATACTATTCCGGTGTTCTATCTGCCTTTTCTTTCCAGATTTATTCTGCTCCTATGGCTACATGCCACAGCTTGGCCATGGTAACCCATTCAGGATATCTTAAAGGTCTATGTGTTGGTTTCACAGTGATGACTAGCTGAACTCTACCACATGCTCTCTCTTTCACCCTCCTCAGACAGAAAGAGAAAATAGAATGAAAAAAGGCTCAAGGTTTGAGATAAGGACAGGGAGGTCACTCACCAATCATCATCATGGGCAAATCAGACTTGGAGTAGGAAGATTAATAAAATTTATTACCTATAACTAACGAGATAGAACAGTGAGAAACTAAAGCCATATTAAAAACACCTTCCTCCCTGCCACGGTCCAGATGGGGTCCCTCCCATGGGATGCCATCCTTCCCAAACTGAGCCTGTGGGGGCTGCCCACAGGCAGCAGCTCTTCAAGAACTGCTCCCACATGGCTCTGTACCACGGGGTCCATCCCCCAGGAGCAAACTGCTCCAGCACGGGTCCCCCATGGGTGGGAGACAGCTCCCCCCAGACCCCCTGCTCCTGAATGGCTCCTTTCCATGGGCTGCAGCTCCAGCCTGGGGCCTGCTCCAGTGGGGGCTCTCCATGGGCCCCAGCCTCCTCCAGGCCACATCCACCTGCTCCACCGGGGGCTCCTCCATGGGCTGCATTATGGAGATCTGCTCCATGTGGGACCCATGGGCTGCAGGGGGACAGCCTGCTCCACCAGGGACACTACACAGGCCGCAAGGGAACTGCTGCTGTGTGCCTGGAGCACCTCCTGCTGCACTGACCTGGGGGTCTGTAGGGCTGGTTCTTGCTGCTCTCTCCCAGCTCCTGTTACACAGCTGTTTTTTACCCCTTTCTTAAATCTGCTCTCACAGCAGTCCAACCAGTGTCACTCACTGGCTCAGTGCTTGCCAGAAGCAGGTCCTTTTTGAGAGGATATTTACATGGCCAGATACTTGCCATGTAAGCACAATACAGCCTGGTATAAACTGGTATAATGTTTGCATGTCCTGGAATCAGTTCTTCCATGTCATTTCACTTCCACATGCACACATACCCTCTCACAGTTTTCTGACATATGCTTAATTGTTATTCTTTTTCCTGTTGGGTCTATGGGCATATTTTAGATTTAGCAGATGCCCCTTATACAGAGAAAAAGGCCTAGCTAGACAGCTTAAAATTTACATTCCAAACCATAGTTTATTGTGCTGCAGCAAGAAGTTATGTTGGTCAGATGTTTCACATTTGGCCACTTTAATTTATTTATAAGATAAATACGTAAAACACAAGCATGTGCAAGATGGCCTCCAGGCATACTCGTGAAACAGTGCCTTAAAGAGCCAGAGGACTTCCTTCTTGCACTTTCTGTTACTTCTATTCTATTGCTAAGAAAGAGAATAAATTTTATTTGCCTGAAAAGAACAGAGAATAATTTTTAAGTGTTATTGCAAGTCCTGTACGTACATCAAGTGGTCACTGGGGGACAAATCTTTATCCTTCTGCATGTTCCTAGGCCTGGCTTCAGATCAAGTTGCAGGGACTGTGTGCAATGAAGGAAGGAAACCAGGAGGAGTTGCAAACAAGCTGCAATCTTCCATTGCTGTTGATCAAACTATTTCAACTGAACATAATTTTAAAAAGTCTTTTCCCACAAACATTTAGACATTTATGAACAAATTCTGGGAGATTTAGATTCTTCTTTTATTTGTGAATATTTCTAGGCTTGAATTCAGTGATTAGTTATCTTTATTAAAAAATACAATACTTCATTTCTCATCTGTCTTTCCATAAGTATACCTTTCACTAAGTTAGGAAAATAAATAAATAAATAAATAACCTGTGCTATTATATAAAGGAAGCACCATAATTTCCCTGAAAATCTTTTATAATTCAAATTAAAGATTAGATTTTTAAAATATATATATATATTTGTATTGTATTACCTTTCTCACAGAAGTTTGTTATTTCTTATAGATGAATGTACCAAAGCAAATCTGTGTTGGAAATGAATGAAATAACGTTCATGATTTCTCTATGTCAATAGCCACAAAGGCTGTCTTTTCTCATCCTTTATATTTCCTAAATGCTAGTTTGTAATGAATATAATTTAACTAAACTCTTTTTATTATTTTGTTATTCCAGTATTGTTTAACTCCTATTTAAAACAAATTTAGCCCAGTGCACAAGCAGATCTGACAGTAACCTCATCCCAGATGAATTCCATTGCATTTTTCTTCTCTACTTCAGAAGTAGAATAGGAGCTGCAGCAGTTTCTTTACTAAGACTAGTGTGAGTTAAAATAATCCTGACTGTAGATTCAGCTTCATTAAAGCAAAATACATTGAATATTTCACTATTTTCCAGTTTAATGGCACAGTGCCTTGCTCATGAGTGTCTCACTCTGTGAGATACAAAATATATATTTTATGAAACAAATATTATTAGGAGTATTTAGTGAGAGGAAAAAATATATGACTGATTTATTTTTCAAGATTAAGATTTCTAAGATCATTGCAATGCTGAGATGTATATTTACCACTTTTTTTTTTTTTCATTTAAAATGCATTCCTTGATATCTTGAAATCATTTGCTTACTAAAAGAATGTTCTCAAATATGGCCATCAGAAAAATGCTAGGAATTACTTATTTTTAAAGAACTGTTTAAAATGACTATTTAAAAAAAAATAAAATTATTCATTCACTACAAACTGCAGTACCATTGGAAATCTCATGATTATCAAAAATCAGGTCATAATCAGTTTAGTAAATATATTCAGCAAAGGACTAGAAGGCTGCAAGAGGCAAAGATACTTCAACACAAATAAGAGAACTTTCTAGGTCATCCAAGTTACCAGGGTGTCTTCCACTCCTGCACAGAGCAGGAGAATCATCTAAGAAACTGCACTGATTTTAGAAATCTGTAATCATTGGTCATTGAGAATCCACTGTGTGGCCCTCTTTACCTGGGGACCACAAGGCATGGAAAGTTTGTAGCCCATTTAAGATGCCACTCTGTTCCAACAGAGATTCTTTTTTCTGGTCCTTTTGGGTTGGATTTTGATCCCTTTACAGCAGTGCAAAAGAATCATATCAGGATTAAAGACCTGTCTCATTCACTTTAGTGTATCTTTGTAATTTACCACATTTCATCCTTCCCATGCTAGTACTGATGCCTAGGGCAGAAACTACATCTTTCTGCTCCATTCTGTCATTTTCCAATGCTTTCAGCTGTTCTATGGTGATGTTATTGATTGTTCCCCCTGCCTGCTAATACTCTTTTTCTAGTTTTCTTAAATGTTTTTTTTCTGTATACTAGCTGGTTTCCACTGACGGTTTCAATGAGTGTGTGTATCCTATTTCTGAAGTGCCTGTCCCAGATGCTTACTTTCTGTTGTAGACATGATGGTGATTTTTTAAAACTCTTCATTAGTGATTAGTAATTTCAGTACATCACTTTAAAAAACTTTATTGATGTTTCTGCCTGAAGATGTTTTATTTTCAGGCATTCTGGTTCTGAAACAGAAAATTTGCAAGCATCATACATCTCATATATTAACACTGAGATAACATTTAAGGCATGTAATTTTTTTTTTCCATGTTAGGGCTGGCTATCCTTTATTCCTACACGTTATTGTCCTAACACTAATATTATTTAATTCTTAACACCTCCATTGGCTAGCACACTGTGGAACAGGTACGTTAACTGTAATGCTTTCTCTATATTTTTCCTCCCAGTGGGGTATTGGTGCTTAATATGTGAGTTGCAAGATTTGTTTCAACTTAACTGATTTAAAGCTTGCTTGGTCTGTTACTCTTGTCAGATTGTCTTTGTTTAAAACTTTTCAGGGATGTCACTTACTGGAGTACTGGTGTAATATCTTCTAGGCACTTGCCTGTAGCTCTGCCTTTCCTTTTTTCCCTTTTTTTTTTTTTTGAGCCTATACACATCTTCATTAGTCACTCTGCCGTTTAAGGGTGACTAGTTCTATTGAAGGTTTCTTTGAAACAATCTTACCAGTCTTTTCTTTTTTCCCTTATGTCTACCTACTTCAGTTATGAGCATTTTTCTTTAGCTTTAGCTCTGGTCACCTGGCAAATAGATCCAAGACTTCCAGTCATGAAAATAAAATCAGTTTTAATTGTTAAGGCCACAACACATTCTATTTATTTATTTTATTTTTTTTTTTTTTTTCCCTCATTGCAGTCTTGTTTTCTTACTCCTGCTTTTTGCAGTATTCTCTCACTAGTTTTAACATTTGAGACTGTTTTAGAGAAGAAGTTGCTTCCAATATTTTGCACATCTATAGCTTAGCTGACGATGTGTATACATTGTCTTTCCTCCAGCTTGACTCACTTTGGGAAATGTGTTAAGGTTCACAAGATTATTGTTTGGTTTTCCTTACTATTTCCTCTAATTCAGAAAATGCTTGGCTATCTAATTAAGAGACTAACTTGAGCACAAGCACAAAATTGTGTCTGTACATAGATTTCAAACCACAGAAAGTATATGTTTCTTTAGTTTTCAGTGTGGATGGAGTTAGCTGGCACCCTGTACCAGCTAACATGTTAAAAAAACAGCTAACAGGTACAGGGTCTCTGCTTTCTCTGAGGACTGTTTTGGCTTGATGTTTTTTCTTCTTGTTGTTTTGGTTTGGTTTTGGTTTTGTTTGTTTGTTTTAGTTTCACACTAAGTCTTAAATTCCTCTCTAAGTAAAACCAGGAAAAAAAATATGAATGGTTGCTGTCTCCATTTCAAGAGAAGATTGCAGCAAGTTGCTTAAAACATTGTGAAAACATAATAATTTTACCATGACTGCAGAACTTTACTTTAAGGACAGTAGTGAATGGAAAATTTTGATTTGCAAAGAGCTTTGGAGCATCCCTTCTCCAAAAGAACAGAATAAAATGATGCTGGTTTATCAAGAACCTAAAGAATATAGTAGTAAGAATGAGTTTAATATCTAGTTAAGAAAGAATTAGATAGATCTTTGCCCTCTTCTAAATTAAAATTTGAAGTTTCTCTGTTTTAGAGCTGGGGGCATTCCATAAACTGTAATCTGTTACCACTGTGTTCAAAATAATAAAATTAGAAACACCAGTTGTAAAATGAAATTAAATAAAAAAAAAAAGTAAGAAAAACAAAACCAAGTATTGTTCAAAATAAAATAATAATAAAAAATAATTAAAGATCTCTGCAGGTTAGGCCTCTTTCATGTACAAGAGTAAAGTAATTAAGGTTCTAAACTTCTTACTTAACCTAACAAAAATACATCAGATATTAGAAATTGCTGTTGTCAAGAACACCTAGAGTAAACATTTGTCTCTAAGGGATAAATTTTATTAAGGATTGGTTTAAAAACTGCTTTTCATTAAAGAATTTGTTACATGTAGAAACTTTTTATTGTTTTTATCTTTCTTAATGCTTTGCAAAATGGAACTGATTAATTTAAATGTTACAGACAGTTAAAAATAAGAAATGAAATACTTTTTTTTTTTAAAAGCAGTAATCTATTCATAATATAAAATTGCATGTAATGCACTTGTAATGAGAATATATTGAATTATTCATTGAAAACAATGTATCCTTTGAATTCAGCCTCGAAGTATGGTTGCAAATTGTCAATGAGCAGTCATGAATTTTACTAATGCACATTTGATATTTAAAATATGCACTTTGATGGATTCTGCCTATGAATATACTTATACATATAGATTATTTGTGAACTCTCTACTGTATTCATTTATTCAAATAGTCAATATGCAGATTTTTGTTTGCTTTGTTTTGGTCATTTACAGGTACCATTTTTGTTCTTGTTGAAAAACGTTATAATTGGAAGATTCAGAATCAAGTTCAATCCATCCATAAACTATCTATCTGTCAACTTCAGAGAAATAACTTACCTCTTTAAAAAAAAAAAAAATAAATAATAAAAAATAATGTGACTTCTTTACCACCCAAGGCTTACTTATGACATTGATAGAATACCAGTATAAGTACAGAAATACTGTAACCATAGTCAGGGTCAAGATGCCAAAAAAATACACTGCAGTCTTTTCTCTGTCATGAGAAGATGGAAAGTAATACAAAGAGATAGCTCTAATATAGGAAAAAATACACACCACATCACACCACTCCAAAAATAAAGAATCCTGAAAACCACAACCTATGGGATTTCCTGGTTAGTTTGCAACTAACTTTTAGCTGTTCTGTGGAAGCATGGTCTAGAAGAAAGAAAAATAAAAAGTATATAGAAGTCTTCTGTAATTTCTTTCTTAGAAAAAAAAAAACTTTTTCTTTTTTTTTTTTTTTTTTGTAAGATTCATAGAGATTTGTACCACTTATGTGACAGAGAGCCAACAGTTGTCTCCATTTTTCTAGTAATGTGAATGTTTAGCCAAGACCATAATGGAGAAGCTAGGCTTCTCAAAACATTTTTTTCACTACCAACTTCATGAACTATGTGAATGCAATTCATTTCTTCCATTTTATTGTACTATCACCAACCTTTTGATCCATTTGTTCATCACATCCAATTAAACCATTGCCTTCTGTAAAGAATATGCCTTCTCAGTCTTTGATTGACGTAACACCAGCAAACTGGGACTTTGTTGTTATGTTAGGCAGTGACCAAACAGCAGCATTTCATGCATCAGGCATTCACTGAACATATAAAAATTTTATTCGCTGTCACTATTCTCTATATTTTCCATCAGTTGCAAATTTTAGGTCCTCTATTGGTCCTAGCTGGCGTGTAGTAAATACCTTTTTTAAATACTGTCATCTTAATTTAGGAGCTAATTATTTACTTATTTCCTAACATGGCGTAGTCATGATACTGTTGTCTCATTAAGTTCTAAGTTTCCATGCTGATAAAAAACTTCTGATAATGTCACATGCAAAATATTGCACTTACCTACTAAAATAATGTATTTAAACAATCAGTCTCTACATTTGTCAACATCTGTCAGCATAATGTCAAATTATTGACACAGAGGCTTTGTCTATAGGTCCATTTACTTTTTCAATAGGAACATTACATCTATTGTAAAAATAGCCTCTATATGGGGGAGTTTCTCCTAGGATTGGGATTGCTCAGATCACTCACAACACACATACTCACTTACTGCTGGATCATATATATCAATGTTCTGTTACTTGTAGTTACCTTTACAAGTCATGAAGAAAAAAAAAAGTTATGCCCTACACAGACAGTCAAGTCTCTGTGCTGTTTTGTCAGTTGAATGTATGTTTATCTTTATATTATTTATGTAATACTACAGCCAACTACATAAAATTTTCAGAATTCAAATCTTTTTTTTTAATTGATATTATTAAAGTAAAAACCCGAGTACAGAATGAATCCAGACAGATTTTCCCAGTAAAAACAACTAATTTAGTCTATACAATTGATATAGTCACTGTATAGAAATAGGTCCCTCCAGAGCTGATAATAAAATCCCAGTATAGGTGTTTCTGATATGTACATTGAATGAGCACTGTCTACCTCCTCCATTATGATTACGCAGATGAATTTAAGTGAAATGCATATACTTATATGTAGAATTTTTGCCTCTATTACAAACGTGGTCGCCTCACCTTTCATTCAGCATGCTGCTGCTATTGGTGTGTAAAGACAGGTATCTGTCTTATATTAAAAATCTTGTCCGTTGTTGAAAGTGTTAAACTCTAAAGAAATAAGGGAATGTTGTTTCCTATCCATTTACATATGGCTGCCTTTAAATTTTTGATGTTGCTGTGAGGTTTACCAGGTTTTGTTTTTAAACTTACATTTCCAGGATATTTGAAATGTACTATGTTCTTATCAAAGGATCTTGGGTCAACTTAGAATTACCTATGTTATGCTGAGTTTAAGAATTGGAGCAGGAATAATTGTTGCATTCCTTCTTTATTTACACATCAATTTACCAGTCCCTATTTCACTTTTTCCTTACCTCACCACATGCACAATGACCTGGTGCCACAGTCATTGCAATTTAAATATTTATATTTGTCAAACAGTATTTTCTAGACACTAAACTGGTTTTATTACTGATGCACTTGTTCTACACAGGTATAACATAAAACTTGTGATATGTTTGTTGAAAATGTGGTTTTCCAAATAATAATAAACCCAGTTTGAATCTCTTTCTATCTAGCAGTCTTTACTTAAAAGCAGAAAATAAAATTAAGAGATTGAACTACACCCATGCTTCACAGAAGACTGCAATTTTATGGCCATTTAGCATTTTTTAACCTTTTTGTTTGTTTGTTTGTTTTTCTTGCCAAGTCTTTCCCTGAGCCACAGATGCCATTTCCTATTCAGCTGCTGCTCAGTTTCTTACAGACGCCCTGCAGATCATATGGGTAACATTCCAACCTAGATTGGATCATTTGAGTAAGAAATAGCTTCTCAAAATCTGTTACTGTTTTTTTTTTTTACATTCTTTATTTGGTTTGTTGAGTAGTTGTTTTTTATTTTGTTGTTTTTATTTTTAAACTGTAGTTCAGATCTTTAATACAGACTAATAAATAAATTGGATTTTAAAACTATGTGTTTCAAAAACATTGTTATATCTAAAAAGGAAACCAACATCCAGCCCAACAAAGCCATTTCTACTTTTTTTGTTTCAACATAGTGCAGGATGCAGTTTTTCATTGCTTTAGTCTTGATATATTATTTCAGCAGCATTTTTTTTTCTTTTTAAACAAACCAAATAATACCATTTTAATGTCAATTTTAAAGGAATATCTTTGAATTTCTCAGCTTCACAGTATTTAGAATTTGGAATCAATAGTACCTTTTTCATGTGGCCTGAAGACAATTTATTGGAACCTTTTAAAATTCTCAATGTTTTTTTCAAAGCAAATAAATTATTCAGTGTGGTAGAAAGGGAGTGATTGAAATATTGTTGGCCAAGGGCTTGCAATTATCTTTAGGCAAGTTTGAAAACTGGACTTCTGCATACTACTTTATCAATGAACCTTTAAATCTGTAGAAGTTTGATGTACATTAAAATGTTTTTGTACTTAAAGATTTTTATTTATTTTTTTACAGTCCTAAACTTCATAGGAAAGAGATCTTCAGCAGTATAAAATGAGGGTAGACATAATGGTTTCGTCATGGTGTTTCACAAAGTCTTACTTCTTCCCCATCACACACACATACTTCTTACAGCACTATTAGAAGTATTCCCACTGCTAAAACATATACTTTAAACAAACATAAGCATATTTCTCATCTTATCAAAAAGATTATTTTTCTACCTTCCCTTTGATGATTCTGAGCCTGTCCACTTCTGTTGTCTGCTGGAAACCCTGGAGGGTCTCTGAAAGAGAAAATGACAGAGCTTTGGGTACCTAAGCAATCTGAAGATTTTTTTCCTTTATTTTTCATGACTTTCCAAGAGATTCTAAAACAGTGAAGTTGTTCAAAGGCCTTGCAGGAAATGCTATGTCTCAGAAAACTCCTGCTGTGCTTTAATGGCTTAAATTTATCACAATGGTGTCTAATCTAATATGACCTAATTCCATAAAAAACATCTGATATATTTTTTTCTTATATTTTTTAACAAACTGACCTCTGACCCATGAAAATTATATTGTAATCCAGAATGACACGTAGTATATATTGCTTATATTCTTCATTAGATTTTTAAATGCAGTATTTTAGCACAGGCATTTTCTGCTTGTATGTGACATGTGCCTTGAAAAGATGAATGAATCCTTGTGGGTCATTTCAGCTTTCTGGTCACTGCTCTATCTAGAAGTATCCCTGGGGTTCAAGTGTTTCCTCTATCCTCCTTCTGGCAGGGCTTTGGAAATTGGAGAATCCTTACTCCCATCTGCTCATTTCTTTACTGTCATAACAATCCCATTCTATATTGAAAATTGGTCTACTCTGAAGCTTAAATATTGTTTTATATGTTTTATAGTTTCTATATTCCAAGTGAAAACTAAGATTTATGATGCCCTGGAGAGACCACTTGGTTTCGGTCCTTCAAAGAGAAATGTTACATTAAAGACACTGTTGGTACCCCTGCAGCGTATCAAGAATTTATTATGAAATATAAACTGCACAAGAAACAAGAGATATCAGTGAACACGGATAAGGAACAGACACAGTGTATTTATTTTCTGTTTTAATGTGGGGTTATGAATATTTATTGCATTTGTGGAAATTACAGTTTCTGAGCATAAAAAAATTTTTAATAGTTGAGTTTTAATAGTTTTGCCAGAAAGTAACCCTCCAACTCATGTCAAGTTCTCCAAACATTCCACATATATCACCATTCAGGAAGTTGCTCAACACCTCCAGGGTATTCATCAGCTGTCTTGCAACAGAAAGATTTGTCTTTTCTTTTTTATATATGTATAATGCTTTAATAAATTCCACTTAATAAATGTGGCACATTTTTTAGCATCACTGTGAGCAAAAGCAGAAAAGATTTTCAGTCAGTTGATACTGTGTAGTTTATCTTTCTCCAGCAAAGACAGCTGCTCGTGAAGCATTCTTTGATTAATATGAGAAATCCCTGACAGGGAGTTTTCATCTCTGGTATCCATTAAATTACAGGGCCATGTAGTTGGAATTGTATCTCATCATCTGAAGCTCAAATCTGGGCTTTCAGCACTGAATCTACAGATGGACAGTCAACAGGTGCACAAATAGAAAATACTGAGGCAAAAGGAAAAAAAGCAGCCAGACTTGATCAAATTGGCAAGCACATCTGAAAAAATAACATGTAAAAGTTTAAAGGACAAGACTCCTAGTCATCAGCAGAACAGCCTCAGAGAGAACAATTGAACACATCCGTGTAGTATTTTGGAAAGATTTTGCTGGCACGGTTATAGCAGAAATCATTAGCAGCTCATAAATGTTGATGAAGACAGTCAGCAAAGCTGGGTGACTGACAAGAACAGGCCAAACTATGTCTCCTATAATTATGTGAAAGAGTGATTCAGGTATATATGGGAAGATAACTGTCATTGAATTAAGAAAATGAGCAATCTTTTTAAAAAATAACAGCAATCTAGACTGCAAAGAGTGTTGAAAGACAGTGTTACAATTCTAAAACAAAAATAAAACCAAAAACAAGCATGTTAAACAGACATTGCTTTTAATGATATGTAAAGAAATAATATATGTGGACATGATGTTTTAAAAGTCTTATTACTCTACTGGTCCAGATTATAATAAATTACTGTATTCAACTAAACATGTCATATGTTTCAGATACTCATCAGAATTCAGCTTCACAAGCGACCTTAAGATTGTAGGTAAAGGATTACTTATGCTACAGAGAGACTTTGAAGAGAGTACCTCCATTTTTCTCATCTGTTTTATTCTGAAGGTATTTTTGCAAACCTTGGCAACACAGTTTAATGTTCAAGAATCACATCTATGTTAAAAAATAATAATAATAAAAAAAAAAAAAACAAAACAACAACTAATTAGCAGCCTTGCAGAGCCTTCTTGTACTGGTGTCAGAGAAACTGCTCCAAGATGATGGCAAAACACCCCAATGGCATCTGGTCAACCAGCTTTTACTCCCAGGATTTGTTCTGGCTTAAATAGGTTCTGTGAAACTTTCCTATACTCCCTCAGTATGCAGTGCTGGTCAATTATTCCCATTGCTTTGGAAGGGAGTCTGCACAAAGAGCCTAATATTAGTATTTGTAGCAAGTTATTCACCACTGTATCTAATTTATCAAAAGGAAGTGCTATTTATCTTCACCATCAAAAGTATGAAAGGCAAACATGGAGCAACCAGGCAGTACCGTGTCACTGTTTCCCCACACAGTGACATGTTACTGCATGGCTGTAACACAAAAATATTTTCCCACAACAAAGAAATAGGTGGGCATCTGTTTGGTAATTCCACTTTAAAATGCTGGAAGGAATCCCCTGAAAAACTTATACAGCCCTAAGATTTCTGTGCACTACCCCTTCCTATATTTCTTTTCAGAGAGCCTGGCAGTGCCTGTGAGGCACAACAGAATCTCCAGAACAATACATAGTTGAAACAGAGATGCAGACCATCAGTGGAACATTACAGAGGTTTTGCCACCAGCTATCAACAGAGAAAGTGTTAATATTTTATAGATTTCAGCCCTTACATGGCTCAGAAGTTCACCTTGAACTCCTCTGCTGCTTTTGCCAACATGCTTCAGAGTATTTTAAATAGCTACCATTTTTTTGTGGTCGTTGCATGTTTGCAGAGTTTCCTTTATTTTGACATCATGTTTAAATTCAGATGCTATGGCAAGCATAGACATTTTGTTGTTTTAGATTATTCATACAGCCATTCAATTGCTTGAGATGATGCTATCTGCTATGACCTTATTGCATCTCATGACTCAATACTGTCTTAAAAGCAGTTACAGGAATTTTCATTTAGTGCAGATGTGCAGACTGTATTTCTTTTATTTGACTAAGCTGTTTCCTATTACTTATTGTACTCTCTTGACAGTAATAAATTTCATAATGGTTTCTAGATTTCAAATCAACTATTACACTATCTAGATGGAACAGTAAATCAATAATGGATGATATACAAATCATATCTAATAGCTGGAATTAAGTTTTTTTCTTGCCTTAAGGTGTGACACTCAGTAATCACTGTAATATTTATTGAAAAATAGCAAAATGCTATAAAATCAATAATAAATTGCTATGAATATATGAAGACATTTTCATAAGCACAGAGAACAGGCATGGGAGGATAAAGGGTACTGTTACTGTGCATGCATTTACAAATCCTTATCTTTGAAAACCCAATTAATTAGTGTGCTTTAATACATACTTTGTTTTCTAAGTTCCTTTTGAAGATCCCACTTCCAAAACTAGATAAAACTAGATTATAGCTTGGTGAAATACTCTAACAAAAGGTGTTAAAATTTGTACTTCAATAGATCTGGATATTTCATAGTTTTGCTTAGGAAAAGTTTTTAATGTGCTAATTTCTCATGTATTCAATTTTTATGTTCTACTCAAAGGGAGTCACAATAACTTCACGGGAAACTTTGACATTATGGTCAGTATGACCAGAAAATTAAATATCAGTGTAGATGCAATAAAAATAAAAGCTCAGTTCGGATTCTATGCTCCATGCTGCACTTCTTATTCTTGTTGGGTAAATATGAGATTGGAATTTACAAGTAACACATAGTCAAGCTTTGGATTGCTTGTTGAAAGATAATACCAAAGTATAACCCCCTTTTTATATAACCATAGTTATAATTTTATTGAAAATACAACAATATCCTTTAATATTTTGTAGTTAATTAAATTTTAGTAGTCAAGTAGGTACCCTTCCCTTCCCTTCCCTTCCCTTCCCTTCCCTTCCCTTCCCTTCCCTTCCCTTCCCTTCCCTTCCCTTCCCTTCCCTTCCCTTCCCTTCCCTTCCCTTCCCTTCCCTTCCCTTCCCTTCCCTTCCCTTCCCTTCCCTTCCCATTACATTTGCCACAACTTTTGTGAAAACAGATTTTGGCAACCGAAAAGATCAAATAAACTAATCAGTTCAGGTAGCTGAAGTAACCATAAGGTGTCCAGGGAATGAACTGTCATAGTTTACATGTCCTTGAAAGATTTCCTTCCTGCCTCCCAGATTAGTTATCTGAAGTAAATAAAATAAAGGTGGATATAAAGCTCCAACAGCTTTCTACTGTTGTCCGAATGCCTATTTCTCTGCAGAGAAAGAAGGAAGAAGTATGATGCTTATAATTTATTTCTGTGGCTAGTCAGAAAGGCCATAGAAGTCAATGAAAACCATTTGTCAGCAAAACCTAGAAGCTAGTTTTCTAAGGGACAGAAAAAGTAAAGAAAGTATTTTTTCTAAGAAAAGTCACTGATTGAATCATTTTTGTTGGTACACGCTTTGGAGAGGTGTTAAATAGTCTTCCCTGACATGTTTCAAAGATGAATAATTTTACTCTTCCTGTCCTCTTTTAGGAGCCAGTAACAGTTATCACATGCGGCAATCAGGCAAATTAAAGCAGGAAAAGGCCTCTGTGATAAAGGAAAGAGCAGGAATAAAGTCTCATTTTGCATTAAATTGATTAAAACATATCTAATTTCCTCAAACATGAGACATATGCAGAAATATGAAAGTTTAGTAACTAGTAGTGACTCTTTTGAACTTTTTAATTTGGGGAGTAGAAGTATCCACTAGAATGATTTTTAAAATAATACCAAGGTTATTTACTGCACAAGATAAAGAAATAAATACCATTTCAGATAGTTCTTATTTCATTTGATCATTACCTGATTGCTTCTCTCAAAATAGTAAATATTGAAAAATGTATGTAAAGTTCTGTGTATCATAAGTCTCTTTTCTCTGAATACACTTCTTTAGACTGTACAGATAAAAACTGTCTTCCCTGGCAAAAGAATATTACAATACTTAAATATACATGTCTGTCCTATAAGCATCTTGAAAAGAATCTGCTTTTGCAAGTTGTTTGCTTCATGATATAATGCACCAAATGGCTTGCTAAAAAATTGGACAAATGCCAGTTGAACAGGCAGTATTCAAATTGATAGTGACAGCTCGTTCTGAAAAAAAAATGTTATTTTCAAGTGATTGATATGAACTCAAAGGGGTGTGAAGAACTATAGTGTTCATATTGCTCATGAGCTGTTGACAGTTTGGCACATCCCTAATGCTGATTAGAAACAAGCCAGGACACTGCAGTTTGCATTCACATTAAGCTTCGAAACCACATTAAATTATTTGTTTCACATGAACACTCAATACGCTAAAATATGCCAAAATTTTCAAAATTGAATGACCTTCATATCCAATAGTTCAGTATCTATGAGGACAGTACTGAGTGATAAAAAGGTAGTAGGAGATTATTAGCAGATATTAATTAAACTGAGCAAGAGACCTTGATGACATTCGGTTCTCTACTGAATTGCAGATGTTTTTAGAGATATAATACAATGAGAAAAAAAAAAAAAAAAGAAAATGGAACCCAAAAAAAAACCTTGTGTATATTGTTCACATTTGGCCTGTACATAGCAGAGATGGTACTTTAAAAGCTTTTCTAGTGTTTATTCGCACATTCCTTATTTCATCTGCTCAAATGTTAATGTTACTAGAATTATTTTTTAAAAGCCCTTTATCTGTGTCCTTTCTCAATTATTGTGCTCTTACAGAAAACTAAAAGAAAGTGTTAATGTAGCATCTTCAGTATGCCTTTACCTCTCCAGTGTGCTCTGTAAAATGTCATCATTGGGAAAGGTAGCTCTTATATCTACCCCACAGTGACTGATGGGATTTCTCTGGCTGAAGACCACTGTGGTGTATTTGCCTTGTTAGATGCTTCCTATTTATTAAAATATCACTACTATTACTTCGCATTACCGAAATTAGGTGCTCCAAAATAGGATGATCACTTTCAACCTGTGTCTGAAATCCAGGCTATTCCACACCTAACTGCATACCAGAGAGACTCAAAAATATTTATTTTTCATAGGTGCCAATTTTGTTAGTTTTCAGTCAGGTATGAAAGGAAAGGCAGAGAAAATTAAAAGTTCCCTGGGGCTGAAAAAGATGCTTTTCCCTCTTTAAGGATCCTCCAGATACAACCCCCTCCTCTGGAGTCAGATGACATGCACAAGACCCTGCTACCACCTATTTGTAGAGTTCAGAAAGAGAATCACTATCTTGTCTTCTTCGATGCCAAGTGATGAAGGCAGCCATCTTTCCATCTGTCAAACTTCCAAAAAAAAAGTGCACTTCTATACACAGAAAGGCAATGAAGGAACGCTAGGCTACAGGACACTAAGCTTGCACACTTTCTCTAGGAAAAAAGGAAATATATCTGGTGCAGGAAAATGCAAGGGATGGTGGGCTTTTCACCATCTCATCAGCTTTGCATATTTTGACCACACATTGTTATTTGTTCAGTTCTACTCGTCTTGAACAGTATGAGCCAGAATCATAACCACATTCTGATTATTGCCAGTACAAAATTCATAGGGCATCCATTATCAACTTTACATCCATTATCAATTTTACATTCACAAATACAGAAGATCCTGGTTGTTTTTTTGTTTGTTTCTTTGTTTTGATTTTGTTATGGTGCATGCAACATGGATGTATCTCAATGCTATGAGACAAGATACAAGCTTAAAATGATCCACAGACTCAGGAAAAGGGCAAAATGCAACAGAGATATACTTTGAGAGGAGTGCTTATGTATAGATTGAATTCAACAACTAACATAAAAAGAATAGTAGGCAAGTTATATTGACCCAGGAGAAAGTTTAACTTGCATTTCCAATATTTATGCAGCAGATAGCTTAAGTTCTCACAGATCTTGGCAAAATTATGTGGGTAATATGGTCACAAGAGTGAACTGCTATGGAGTTTTGTTCAATCTGTAGTGTTGTGTTTTCCTTTTCAGCATTAGGTATTTTATTGCTTCTCTGAATATTGTATAATTGAATGAATGCATATGTTTTTCCAATATATACACAATGCATGCACACAAAATTTTATCTTAGCTGAATTCCTTGACATAATATACCTCAGGTACAATGCAAGAGTGGTGGTGAGACACAGCAGTCCCAGTTCTTATTAATACTACTCCATATTCCACCACCAAAGAGGAGCTTTGAGTGTATAGTGACCTTCTACACCAATAGTTACATCTTGTATGAATAGAAAAAAAAATATTAATTTTATTTCATTAAAATTCAAAGTACATAGCTCTCTCTGCCACTTCAGTCTAAACAGTAAGGATGTATTAGTAGCAGTACAGCTTTTGTAAATTTAGTGGTGCAATATTTCAAAAAGCAGCAGGGACAAAATTTTGGGACAGGAGTAAAGAAATGATAAGTTTCTATTTGATTCAGTGCCAGTAGTAATAAAGTCTGTCAGAAAGACATTGTTATATTACAAAATCATAGATTTATTTGTGAAGTGTTATCACTTCTCCACAAGATGAGATCTAAAATAGCTAAATCCATTCTTAAAATTCTTTCTTTTCCTGCTCAAGGAATAAACAAGAACCATCATTTAATAACTGCCATAATCTCTTAATAGCAATAGAAGATTCGTAGTGGTAAAAGGTAGGTTGGTTCTCTGAGCAAAACTTTGTGTTAAATATAGATGACTAAACAAATATTTACATATCCTATATCTCACTGAACCTTTGGTTTAGAATCTGATATGCAGGTAATGATAGCACTCTGCCACTAGTCTCCAGCTAGAGTCTCCAGTTAAATATAATGCTACACAATGTGCATGGCAGTCCTAAATTGTGTAAACAAACCAAGTCTACTGATAGTAGTTGTCATTTACAGATGAATCAAATTTAGAAGAATAAGCTACCAGATAGATTTATATCAGGCTTCTTACATATACAGTCTAAATAAAAATGCATTGTGCACTCTTGTTTCCACCTAACGCATCTTTTCAAAAATATTTATCTTCTAAGACATGATTATTTCAAAAAGCTGCCCCCCCCCCTTTTTTTTTTTTGCCTTATTCAGAATCTTTCATATTGTTTTCAGTAAGAATGCACTCTGCAGCTTTTTTTCAGAACTCAATGAAAATACACAAAAGCTGAAACTAAACACAGAAGACTACAAGAATGTCTGATAGGTAAATATACCTCAGCTACTTTTATTCATTAAAAAGCAACAAGAAAGTAACAGAAGTCTCTTGACTGCCTTGAAGACATCTGATGTCGAAAAATAAAAATTGGTAACAACAATGCCCCTTTTCTGTTTTCTAATAATAATTTATATATATATATATTTCCCAGAAAGTGGCAATCTTTTCCATAATATGTTGTGCTGAAAATTTCTCACATAATATTTTATTGCCTTGTTTTATTTTATTTTTCACTTATTATCAAAAGAGTTATGGGGTGGGAAAATAAACTAAGTATGGAAAAACACATACCTAGAACTTTTAGATGTCCTTTGAGTATTCCTGAAAAGAACATGCTAAGAAAGTTCACATATCTTTTTGCTACTTTGGTCATTTGCATCCTGCTTTCCTGTTTCCTTGCTACTATTTTTGTTGTAGTTGTTGTTGATGATGTCAGTTTGGTTTTGATTTGGGTTTGTTTTGCTTTTTGTTTGTTTGTTTGTTTGGTCTGGTAGTAAAATCATATTATTATCATAGACATTTTTTCATTCAAAAAGTAGTTATTTCTTTTCAAAATATTGAAAAATGTAATAAATGGCTTGTTTCCTGCATTTTTACAGAAAAAAAAAAAAAAAAAAAAGTAAAAATTGAGTTCTCTTAACAAAAAAAAGGGGGGAGATGTTTGTTGGAAACAGTTATCTGAAGTGCTTCAGTGGAGACTACTCATCTCAAATTGACAAGCTAAGATTGTTTCTATCTTTGAATAAATACAGTACATAACAACATAATACTGCTTTAAGTTATCACAAAAATATAATTTAGTCTGAAAGCTTTTGTAAACCTGATATTAAATCTCAACACACTACACATTTTAGATGAAGTCACAATTAATAAGCTTATAAATGAGTAATAATAATAAAAGTATATTCTTTTCTCAAGGGTTACTTGTTAAAATGTAGATCAATTTCACATCAGATGAGATGATAATTTGTTCTTAAGAAGACGTGCAATTTCATTAAAAGTTGTGGAGAGATAACCAGCTGTATGGGGACTTCTTGTGATACAATATTTCATAGAAAAAAAGAGGTATTGTTCTGAGGCAACATAATATTTTCTTGTTGCAATTATGTATTACCTCACTCTTCGCTCAAGCACTACTCCAGCGTGGGAGCAGTGTAGACTTTATTGAAATAAAGAGGCAAAATAAGATATCAATAATAATTCTAATTATTATTCTTTATGCTCTTTGCTGTTTGATGTATATCTTGAAGTGTGTTATCAATATCTGTAGAAAGACATGGGTGAGATAAGCACTTTCATTGACAATTTGCAGTTCAAACAAATTTGCAAATATATTTCTATTTTTTCAAGTACTTAAGGGTGCTCTACGCTTTAGAGTCCATGTGTGCAATGGGATCTCAAGTGCCCTTAGTTTGTGGGTTCCAGCTTTATATAGTTTACTCTTCCAAAAAAAAAAAGAAAACTAAATAAATATCTAGTTATATACCACGGTGTTTCACGTTTTCTTCTACTAGTTGTTTATGTGTGTGTGTGTGCATATATGTGTGTTTACAGTTGGTGGAAATATTTCAGAGGAACTGAAGAACCAGATTTTGCAAAATGAAGTAATCTGACGTTAATGTCTAGCAACATTTTCAAATTATCCACCTGTCAATGTGAAGTTCAGCACTGCATCAGCTGACTCCTTGGCATCCATTTTCCAAAAAGGAATTTCTACATCCTTGTTAGGTTTCCAAGTGATCTGGACCATTCATGAAGAGAGCTCTGATGTTTCACAATGCAATTCGTATTCAGAACAGCCAACACATTAAAAATCTAAGATACCTCATCTAGAAACTTGAACAGGTGTTAGGTAGAGGAGGCTTTCAATTTTTCTTTCTTATGGCTGTACTTATTGCATTGCATGACCTTGTAAGGAGTTGTTAGATTAGCTCAGAACACTTTCATGGGGCTTGATGTAAATCTTTTCCTTCCACAAGAATGCAGAAAGTTGCAGTTTTCTTTTGAAGATTTTGAGGAATGGTAGTACAACTTACCCTTTTGTGGAACAGTCTGGTGCTAGGCCACTCTCACATTTATTTCAGTCTCTTCCTCTGTGTTAGGATGTTAAAAAACACTGTCATTTCCTAAGAGAGTACCCAATGATTAGGCCTCAAGCGATTTTCCTCTCAAAGCTTTGCCACTGTTCAGAAATAGTTTAAGATTCATCAGACCGAAACTTTCTAGCTGAGCAATTCGGACACTTATCTGAGAGAAAGAAAGATGTGGATTTTGCTTTCTCCCCAAGCCCATTGACAGAATTTTTCATCAAATAAACATTATTATAAACAATATAATACTTAGACATATTTGTTAGAAATATATATATATTTATTATCAAAAGCTGAGACTTGTTTAATGAAGCCTAGAGGATTCTAGCTTCTCTACTAGACCACAGCAGGTAAGCTGGAGTCCCCACTGCCAAGCACCTGGAGGCATTGCAGCTGGAGAGATGCCACCTGCAAGTGTGCATTGTCAAAAGTAGAGAAAAACAGTTAATCTAGGTCATCTTCTACCAGGTCAAGTTCTTTAACTAGAATTTTGTGTCAAGATGAGAGGACGGTACCCACATAGGTCCTCTTAGCTTCTCTTGTTGTTGTAGTTTTGTTTTCTATACTATTATCTTTAGACACATTTTTTTGTCCTGAGTTCAGTGCTTGTAGGATGTTGTGGTTGTTCTCAGACCAGGCTAACTTCTCAAACTTTCAGAGAGAAAGAAAAAGGAGTGTTGTTGTAGTTTAACCTGGCCAGCAGCTAAGCACTACACAGGGTGGACTATTCAGTGAGTAAGGAATCGGTTTGAAGGCTGCACCCAGAGAGTTGTGGTCAACAGCTCAATGTCCAGGTGAAGGCCAGTGACAACTGTTGTCCCTCAGGGGTCCACACTGGGACCAGTGCTGTCTTTATCAATGACATGAGCAGTGGGAACGAGTGCACCCTCAGCAACTTTGCAGACAAAACCAGGCTGAGTGATGCAGTCAATACAACAAAAGGATATAAATACCACCCAAAGGGACCTGGACAAGCTTGAGAAGTGGGTCCACGTGAACCTAATGAGGTTCAACAAGTCCAAGTGCAAGGTACTTGTCAACTGCATGAAGTTCAACAAGGCCAAGTGCCGGGCCTTACACCTGGGGTGCAATAACCCCAAGCAGAGCTACAGGCTGGGAGATGAGTGGTTGGAGAGCTGCCAGGCAGAGAAGGACCTGGGAGTGATGGTTGATAGTTGGTTGAATATGAGGCAGCAGTGTGCTCAGGTGGCCAAGAAGGCCAACAGCATCCTGGCTTGTATCAGAAACAGTGTGGCCAGCAGGGCTAGGGAGGTGATCGTCCCCCTGTACTCGGCTCTGGTGAGGCCGCACCTCGAGTACTGTGTTCAGTTTTGGGCCCCTCGCTACAAGAAGGACATCGAGGTGCTTGAGCGGGTGCAGAGAAGGGCGACAAAGCTGGTGAGGGGCCTAGAGAACAAGTCCTACGAGGAGCAGCTGAGGGAGCTGGGCTTGTTCAGCCTGGAGAAGAGGCGGCTCAGGGGCAACCTTATCGCTCTCTACAGGTACCTCAAAGGAGGCTGTAGCGAGGTGGGGGTTGGTCTGTTCTCCCACGTGCCTGGTGACAGGACGAGGGGGAAGGGGTGAAGTTGCGCCAGGGGAGTTTTAGGTTGGATGTTAGGAAGAACTTCTTTACCGAAAGGATTGTTAGACATTGGAATGGGCTGCCCAGGGAAGTGGTGGAGTCACCATCCCTGGAAGTCTTCAAAAGACGTTTAGATGTAGAGCTTAGTGATATGGTTTATTGGGGACTTTTATTGTTAGGTCAGAGGTTGGACTCGATGATCCTGAGGTCTCTTCCAACCTAGAAATTCTGTGAAATACTGAGAGAGAGAGAGAGAGAAAGAGAGACAGAAATGCGAGAGAGAGAGAGAGAGAGAGAGAGAAATGGGAGAGAAAAGAAATAAAGGAAAAAGAAGGAAAGAAAACTACCCTTGATCTGCTTACACCAATATTTATTTTTTAAAGATTTCTTTTTCTTTCTTTCTTTGTACCCTGCTCACAAACTGTACATGCTTGCCTAATGCACAAGATAGGTTTGATGTCTGGTATACATACAAATTGTCCTGTATGTCAGGTCCTATTTAAAGGAGATTATTTCAGGCTGGAAACGGTAGCAGGGGAAGGCACTGTTGTTTTTGTTCTTTTAATACAGTTATACCTTTGTATAATGGTCTCTTGTGATTCATTCAAATGCAAACAACTCCCTCCAACATCATTATTCCTAACTTATCCAGGAAGCAGTTTTGACCTTTTCTTCTTGATGTAGAGATGATTGCAATTACTACTCTGTCCTGTATGTGAAGATATTTTTTTTTTTGAGAATTATTCAAATATTATTAAACCATGAATCTGCTAAATGTACAGCATCATTTCATAACTATTAAGGCAACAGTGAACTCGTAGTGTGAAATTTTTCTCTATACTGAACTTTATTTTCAAATAAACATTAATGGCAACCTTACTTCAAGCAAACATGGGAAACATGCCTGCTGCTCATTACTGGTTTGCAAATGAGACAAAACACAACATCATCAACATCAACATGAACATCAATTCCTTATGCTAATGAAAGGCTACCAGTCCCAGGGGACAGCCAGAGCTGTGAGAACTATTCTCTGTAGTAAATATTTTTAAGAAAACTCAGAGGATTTTACACCTGAAGATAGAAGATGATGTGCTGTATTGGGTTTATGTGGCAAGGTTTTGGCAGCAGAAGGAGGCTGCAGGGGGTGGCCTCTGGCAGACAAATCCAGAAGCTGCCCCATGTTAGCTAAGAGCCCGTTTCAGCCGGCTCCAAAGGGACCCACCACTGGCCAGAGCAAAGACAACAAGCAATTGTGCCTCTGTGAGAGCAGATTTAATAAAGGGGAGAAAGAGTAAAACACCTGCTTTGCAACAGCAGCTGGGAGAGTGAAGAGTGAGAAGCAGCCCTGCAGACCCCCAGGTCAGTGCAGCAGGAGGGCAGGAGGTGCTCCAGGCACGGAGCAGAAGTTGCAGCCTGTGGAGAGGCCCCTGGTGGAGCAGGCTGTCCCCCTGCAGCCCATGGGTCCCACATGGAGCAGATCTCCATGATGCAGCCTGTGGAGGAGCCCCTGGTGGAGCAGGTAGATGTGGCCTGGAGGAGGCTGCGGCCCCTGGAGAGCCCCCGCAGAAGCAGGCCCCAGGCTGGAGCTGCAGCCCATGGAGAGGAGCCCATGCAGGAGCAGGGGGTCTGGGGGGAGCTGCCACCCACCCGTGGGGGACCTGTGCTGGAGCAGTTTGCTCCTGGGGTTGGACCCCATGGTACGGAGCCATGTGGGAGCAGTTCTTGAAGAGCTGCTGCCTGTGGGCAGCCCCTGCAGGCTCAGTTTGGGAAGGACGGCATCCCATGGGAGGGATCCCATGGGGAGCAAGGGCAGGGAGGGACCGTGAGGGAGTGGCAGAGACAAAGCTTCAGGGACTGACTGACTCCATTCCCCTGTTCCCCTGTGTGGCTCAGGAGGAGGAGATGGAAGAGGGTGGATGGGGGGAAGGTGTTTTTAGTTTGTTTCTTTTTGTTTTTAACTGCTCTAGCTTGTTAGTAATAGGTAATAAAAGTTATTAATCTCCCAATGCTGAATCAGTTCTCCTCATGACAATAACTGTTGGGTGATCTCCTTGTCCTTACCTCAACCCTTGATCTTTTCATTCTATTTTCTCCCCCTTTCCCTTTGAGGAGGGGGAGTGAGTGAGTGGTTGCAGTGGAGCTCGGCTGCCCAGGTCAGTAAAACCACCACATATGCAAACATAACCTAGAATACTATACATATTTCAAAAGCTAATTTTAAAGAGCTCGGAAAGATAGAACGGGGAAATAAATAAATAAATAAATAAATAAATAAAAATGTTTACACTGATCTCTCCCTGCTCATCCTATTCTTCCAAGTAACTCCTATTTTCTAAGGTCTGTTTTTTGTTAACTTGTAGACTTTCTGAGTTTCAGAAAATTCCCCAGAATCTCCCTAGTTCTAGAAACATAGACCTATAACAATTCTATATTTTAGTAAAAGCAGGAGACAGTGGTTATTGTTCTTAGAAATGTCAGTTCATCTTTGTATTTCCATTTACAGCAGCCTCAGCTATATTCAATGTACTCAAAATTGAAAAAAAAAAAAAAGTGTTTCTTAATTCTGTAGTAAATATTCAATTTGTACTATCACCCACTGTGTACAATCACTGATCATTTCATTCATTATTTTTATATAATTCTTATATGCAGCTCACAGCTTATATACAGAGGTAAAATGTCTTTGCTAACCTTTTCCAGCAACTTCTGCTCCTAAGTAAACCTAACAGGGAATCCAAGTGGCGCCACCTCTATGTTCAAACATAAGAGATAACACAGGAGTTTCTGGCTGAGATAACTAAGATAACTTCTTATTCTAGCAATGATGTGAACATAATTTCATCGTGCTTTTAGTCAGAGATGTGTGCTTGTATGAATGAACCGCCAAATACATTGACACACTGTCTTTTGCTGCTGTTACAGGTATTATCTAGGCTGAGAAAGAACATATTCTGTAATACATTACAACTATCACGTGTAAAGTGTATGGCATAGCCATATTCATTAATAAATATTAACCTAGTACATAAAAGTCCAAGCTTTAGGCAGTTCTATCATGTAGATGCAACATGCCTTAGTCCCTCTTGCCTATTCAAATCTGAGTTAAGTTGCTTCTTATTTTAGATTTTTGTCCTCTAGTATCCTCAAAGCAACCGAAGTACCAGCAGCTGTATGTCTCGGGGCTAGAAGCTCTTATTGAAAGCCCATGCTTGCAGATGCAGTTTAGATGAGAGAAATTCCTTTTCTCCTTCCCTAGATCTGAGTTGTCTTCTGACCTGAAACAATTTTTCTTCTCTTTTCAAACAGCTACTGAGTTGTCAAACTAAGCTTCTATGAAACAAGCATGAAGACAGAAATATTTTAGATTTAGTGTTGATTTTTTTCAGGTAATGGAGGTTGACTCCAATATTACATATATAATTAGAAAAATTATTTTTTATTATTTTAAGGAAGACTAAAAGAAGAAAAACATATTAAGGGATATACTTATAAGATTAGGGAGTGCTAAAAGTATTTTTTAAATGAACACAATTTTGCACAAAACAGTTTCCTCATGGTTGATGTACTTCTTCATGCATCACAGTACTTTAAGTATTTTAAGGCCATACTGACTAAGCTTTTGCAAGCTGATCACTGACAGAGGAAAAGTAGATAAGTCATGTTCTGTGATAGCTGTCCACATTACATTGTGTAGCTACATCAAAAATACCTTGAAGGAGAATAAAATACATTTTAAAAGTTATTTTTATTCCCTAATACCCTAATGCCCTCTCCTTTCCTCAAAAATTTCAGTGTTTGGGAGTATAGACAAAGAAGTGTGTTCAAAAGATATAAAATACAGAGTTACTGGGTCTAGAAGCAGTAATAAATATCAAAAATGTGAAAAGAGTAAGTATACAGCAGTTAGGAACTCAAGATACAGTGAGCTCAGCTATGATGGATAGCCTTTTTTGAAAGGATTTTCCATCTGAATAAAAAAAAAAAAGAAAACAACAACAACAACAACAACAAACAGCTTCTTTTTAATAGAAGCATGCCAGATGGTTTAACAGAACATCCATTAGTCAATCCGATAGTAGACCATGTAATTTACTGCCTGTAATGCTAACGATAGTACCTACATCTATGAAATAGGTCTGAATCATTTTTACATAGAAGCTTGGTGGGCACTGAATTCCAACAAGAAGAGGAGAGGAAGAAGTCTTGAGACTGATGGTATGTATCACTCTGTTCTTTCAAGAGGCAATATGGCCAATTTGGTTCCATTATACTAGACTCAATGAACCAAGTTATGAATTAACAAGTTGCAGTGTGAAGAAGCAATTATTAAAAACAACGTGTTAATCAATGATTTAAGAAAATATGCATGCACACATAGTGTTCCATTTACTAAGAGTAGTGAATCATTGAGTCTGACTTGCCTGAAAGAAGAAAGGAGTATCTTTATTTACATTTGAGTACTCATCTTCTCCACGATACAGGAACAAAGAGCAAAAAGAATGTAGGTACAATCTGTCCATCGAGTGTTATTCAAAACCCAAATGAACTACAGTCTTGTTCTAGTAACCCTACAACATGATAAAGTTATCTCTATTTAATAGTTATTAAAGTTGCAACCCCTGTCCTCCTTTTTATTGTCATTCTCTTCTCAGGAAAGAAAAGAAATAGGAGAGAGAGGAAGTATTGTCACCTTCCACAACCATTTCTAAAAGTTTCTGAACGCTCTCATTTGGGATTTGGTAGCCCCATATCTGTTTTATAGCTGTCCAATGGCAGTTGTAACAATACCTATGAAAAAGATTAATAATGGAAAATTATAGGAAGTAATTCTGAGAGCAGAAAACGCATGCGTATGATCACATGCATTCTGTTGCTCTCTAGAAGATTAAGGAATGTCCTGCTTTAAAAATTGCACAAAATAAAATATAACCAAAGCTAAATTGCACTTTGAAATATTTTAGTTCTTTGTGAAGTTGGCAAATCCTTGCAAAATATCACAGATATTTTCTCCTACTCATGGGCATTAAGTCACAGCTCTTTTTCTCACAAAAGCTTAGTTCAATATTAAAGCTAGCCACACAATGAAATATCAAAATTAAAACCCCATGTCCTCTAACTATTTCTACATATATAACTTCTGCTGAAGTGACTAAGTACTCTACTTACATAACTGATCAGGTAATTAAGATCCTACATTATTTTTCCTGTGCCTGCTGGTTAATTCTAAGATTAGTGTTTGGTTTTATGTTGAGCTTCACACAATGTTTCAATATCATACTGTAGAGAAATTGTTGGAATCCCAAGCGTTAAATCAATACATCTTCTGTCTTGTTCAAATAATCATGTTTTCCTTAGGTGAGACCCATGCTTATCCCCAGTGTGAAACTCATTATGCTTCTTGTGGTCTAAAATATGACATGTTATTTAATAAATTATTGCTACAACATGTTATAAATAAGAATGAGTCTACTTAATAAGAGTTTGTGTTTTTTACTGTCTTGGAGTTCATTTTAAAGTAAATGGGATGACATAAGCCTTTAGTTAGAAGAAAGAAAAAGAAAGAAAGAAGAAGGAAGGAAGGAAGGAAGGAAGGAAGGAAGGAAGGAAGGAAGGAAGGAAGGAAGGAAGGAAGGAAGGAAGGAAGGAAGGAAGGAAGGAAGGAAGGAAGGAAGGAAGGAAGGAAGGAAAAGAGAGAAGAAAATGAGAAAAGGAAAGAAAAAGAGAAAGAGAAAGAGAAAGAGAAAGAGAAAAAGGAAGAAAAAGGAAGAAAAAGGAAGAAACTGATTGCTTGTAGTGATTGTTTCTATTATGATTAAAATAGGACTTCAGGGGGAACACACTAGATTCTTCATATTATCGCTCCAAGTTGGAATCCAATTAAAACTCTGAATTTTGAAAGTAGTGCTTGCTCTGAATTCTACTAAAACTGGATTATTACCCCTCAAGTTTTGTCTAAAATATATTGAATTCTGGAAAGTCTTAAGTGGATAATACAATATATCATAGAGAGAAGAACGTACAGAGGGAAACTATCTGTTAAGAAATTGGAAGATAGCTGTAGAAGAGAAGCACTGCAGAAAGGCTATTGTCAATCAGAAAATAAATAACCAAATACTGAAGAAGCTTTATGATATTGAAGACGGACGTAGGAGTTGATTTGGCATCAAAACAATCATCTTCCAAGAATCTGGAGACTGTTCATAGTCAAAATCTGTTTTAACACTTTTTCTTCTTTCCATACTCTATTTAAATTATGTGTGAAACAGAGAAAATGATCCCTAGCAGACAATTAATTCCTGAAGCAAAGGGAAACCTTTTCCACAGGAAAGGACCCACATTCTTAGCAATAACAAAACTCAGGGTAAAAGGAAAGAGCTCATAGGAAGAAGTTATAGCAATGGTAGGCAACGTTTTACCACTTCATCATTTGCAGTCACTCAGATTTCTCCTGCAACTTACAAATTCTACAAGACTTTCAGCCAGTGGAAGTGCCTCATTTCCAAAATTTCCAAGGAATCATTTATTATTTCATCACATTAAGGCCTCTGAATACAAAACAAGGTATTTGTTTAGTCAAAATCAAATTCAGAGGCTGCATGTTCTCAGTGAAGATTACCTTAATCTTCATGAACATGAATCATACATGAACAGATTCCTGGTGCTTTTTTGCATGCCTCTACTAAGCAATTGTAAACCTAGTGTATTTGCTCAACAGCTGTACGCCTCATTATAATCTCTGGCATCCGTTCTACATTTGTGACCACTTAGTTTTACACAAGGAGCAATGGTGAATGGATTTAAACTGTACTGTATGCTTTTTAGTAGAAGGAACTCTCACAACCTTCTTTCTCCCACTGCTCCCCTTGAGAAAAGTTGTTAAAGACAACAGTAAACAACTCAAAATTGTGACTGATTTTACAGTTGGCAAGGAATTATTTTATCTGAGCTTCAAAAATGGGTAATTTGGTACCATAGAAATTATGATACATGGTCTGTGATTCCTTCACGTTTTATTTGTTTACTTTTAAAACACATATGAATGTAGTAAACAGTTTTGATCTCTCTCTGATGACTGTAACATTCTCTGTATTTTACAACAGCTAACATCGTAAATCAAGTCCTACTACACTACAGATTTAAGAATAAAACCCACTTCTGCCAATTGTATGCATGAACAACCTCACTAAAGATAACGCAATTATTTAGATTTGTAATGGGTTTACATAGCAAGATTTTCATACAGAAATATTTGAAGAGTGAGAGCAATAGTCTGCAAATCTTAGTGAACAGAAACCCCAAAAATGTTTGCTGTTGTTGCTGTCTTAATTGACCACTATCAGCTTAAAAGTCAAGCTAGTAATACATACTATCACACTTATAATAATAATCAAAACATAGTCAAATATATGCCATTTGTCCATCACTGAGCAAAACTCTAAAAGAAGGGGTTCTTGCATAACATAGTCATTTTTTAAACATAAGGTGAAGAGCTCAGAATAAAAGTTGAATTTGCAAACTGATGCAGGTATTTAAAATCCTGAAGAAAGTTGCCTAAGCTAAGTAGAAATGCTGCCTTTGGTTTCCTGTGATTGAATGGTTATGATTCTTCCTTAACTCTGATATGTAATTTTTAATAGTTTCCTTTCCATTCTGTGGAATACTGTACACCCATACAGAGATGATGGTAGAGGCATGTAGAGACAGATAGTAGGCAGAGTTGCTTTTTGCCCACTAAGCTAGCAGTGAAGGAATTACTACTCCAATAACAGCTCCTGTGCATTCTCACAGCCCACTGCCTATAGGAGTAGCAAATAGAGTAGGTATTAAAAAAAAAATGTAGACTAAATCAAAGCAGTAGTCACAGAATTCCAATATCTGTTGTTGTGAGCAGCACATGGGAATCATTTATGGCCAGCACATAAGAAAAAAGTATTTTCCTAGATATGTTAATCTTTATTTTATTGTAGTAATTTAGATGTGTTTTTTTTTTTTTTTTTCCATCAAATGAATTTTTGTTTTATCTTAAGATGGTGATGTTTCTCCACACCTTGATAAATATTTACAACCTTTACTATGATTTAATAGAGAGGCCTCAGATTGAAGATAGACTCTGATCAGAATTACATATGATTAATAGCACTATGTTGCAAAATAAAATACATTTCATAATTTTATTCCATAACCTTATGAAATACTTCATAGAGAATCTAACTGTTCATTTTGATCTACTTTTTTATTCCTTACATTAATTTTCTTCACAAAAGCCATCTTTTAATATCAAGGTATCTTTAATTGGCTTGCAAGTGTATTTTAATAGAATTTTCTAAGATAACCTTTAACAGTTTAAACAGATTAAATTTTAATGTCATTTATGTTGGAAAGGTGTTCAAAAATATTATACTATTAAATATTTAATGACATCATTATGGAAAATTTAGCTATTTCCAAACCAGACTCAGGAGGCTAGAGGTATCATTGCACACTAGTTCTTCAACTGTTAAACAGGTCTTCTGAGGTTTGTACTCTTTTTCAAAATTTAATAATATGGCTTAAGTTGCTGCTAACTTTGCAAAATACAGTATTCTTGCACAGATGTGACTGTTAATTAAAAATTCTCTTGTGAGGGTGAATGGGTTTCAGGGTGATGTTTTTGTTCATGTTTGTATCATTTAGGAAAATTTGGAGTATTCAAGCATTTCTGTATTCATAAACGTAATGTACCTGAAAGACAGGTACAGTGAGTCCTAACTACTGCATAGAAATATAAGAAAAACCTATTTACAGCTGCCTTCAGTAGCTTATATCCACAATATTGCTGTCACTAAAGGAATTTATCTATGATTCTTGTCAATCAAGCAGTTTGGTAATAACAGTTCTACCATAATTCCACTGGAGTATCAATTTTTTAAAATATCTGCAGATATCAAGTATCCAAAAGGAAAAAAAAATCACACAAAAAAAAAAAAAACAACAAACCAAAACAAAACAAAACATAAAAAGTTTATTTTATGACTGTCTGAGAATGTTTTAAACAAGCTTTACAATTTTCTATGGGAAAAAATTGGCAGGCTATTATCAGGAATCAAAAGGAAAACACAGCTATGTTATAAGCTACCCTCCTTTTCCTTGTAGGAGGAGAAATATTAAAACACTTAAACCCATACTATAGGAATGTGAGTTAAAAATGTGTTGTCACCTAAGTAATAGTAATTATAATAGAATATGGAAAGACAAGCCTTATATATTATAGAGATTGTTAGAGAAGAGAAAGATGCCACTAGTTTCTTACCCCAACACAATGCATCTTTTTAAAACATTTTATATTTTCTTCAAAATATACTATAAAAGTAGAATCTATTCACTTGTTCCCACATAATTCTGTTGAAGCATAACTCAAATGTAATATTTGTAAGGCATATTGGAGTTAACTCCTTTAAAATTACTCCCTCCAGATTTACAGATAAAAGCATAATAACAATAATAACAAAAATAAACTGTGTAAATTTATCTATGTAACTTCTTCTATTTATTGATTCTTTCAGATCAATCCACTGCTAAAAGATGTAAGTTTTATTCCACTATGCAAAAAAAAAAATAAATCCCAACCACTATTTTAATTATTGTTTGGGGAAGTATTAAAGTAACATAAAGAAAATTATAGAGAAGAAAATATAACAGTCGTGAGATAAAGGAAATTTTAGATTATTAATTTACAAACAGTATTCCTCCCCATATACGTTTCTGTCTGAGGTGGACTTTACATTTTAGAGTACTTCCATGTAAATTAAAAGTTTTCAGATTTAGAGAAATAAAATGTTAGATAAATAAAACAATTTACCTATACTTAATATGCTGTCTAGTAATATTTATTAAATAATAATATATTATCAACTGTAAATACAATCAGAAAGCAGTCTTAAAAAAATTCAGTTTCTATGTCAGAAATACTAGAAGAAAGGAAATTAAAAAAAAAAATCTGTTAAGCTCTGAATTAGCCTCCAGAATCATCTGACTGGTGTAGATTCTATCCTAGCAGAACATAACTTTGTTTCAGTATTTACTACATTGTTTTGATTCTTTTCCCCATATAACCTTTGCAAGTATGGAAATGAAACTGTTCAACCTTAACAGAGAAAATAGGGTTTACATGTAAGTTTATTTTAACATTAGTTTTTAGTTAGTTTCTTAAAATAACATTAAGTTTACTTTACTAACCACCTATGTGTCTGCATATGTAGGAATAGGTAAAGTTCAGAAAATAGTGGCATGGGCCAAAATGCACATACTTGTTTGTATAAATATGGCACTATTTTCACTGCTGAAAGTCTGACAAATGGCCAAGATCATAGAAAGAGTATGTGGTATATGAAAGGATAAAGCCTATGATCAAGACAAATCAGAGCTAAAGCTGAAGTCCTGTGTTCTAGAACAGATAAGCTGATGACGATCTGTACAATTTTTTCATCATTTTAGATTCTCTTGTGTGAATTCCATCTGCAACACAGCTTTCTCTTCCTTGCTTCGGGACAATGCTGTGCAGATGAGAATTTTTGCCTGAAAGGTTTAGTAACACCGAAAAAGATGAAAACTTCTTATCTCTTATTACAGCAATTGGACCTGAAATTTTGTCTCTTTTGTTACCACCTCCTCTTGGAAGTTTATGGTAGAGCTGACAAATTAATAGAAAAACACAAAACAATTTGCAGGTAAAATATGCAATCATTACTTCTTCAGGGACAAAGATTTAAGAAGGCAATACTCCCATGGGCTTGGGTGGTAACTAAGGTGGATAATATGTGGAGGGTTGTTGCTTTTTTCTTTATGTAAGTAATTTACATAGATATTCATTATGTCATATTTTTTTACCAAAATTACCAGAAAGTAAATGAGAATTTTAGGAATTAACACAGAAATAATGTTTAGCTTAGAAGCTTCATTATCCTTTCATATAATAGTTTTCAGTTGTATAATTGCACAAACAGTTCCACAAAATAAGAAAAAAATAAAAAAGAAATAAAAAAGAAACTCATATACTCAGAAAAGATTAAACAATCTCATTAGGCACATTGTTTCATTACACTTAGATCCATTAGATTCTTTCTCAGTATATAAACATAAGGAAGTCCAGAAATATCTTTTATTCTGAAATGTCTTCATAGAATTATTTATTTATTTATTTATTCATCTATGGACCTATGTTCAAGCTCTAGTCTCAGTTGAAAAGTACTGATTTGCACGTCTCCCAAAAAGTTAGACCCAAGGTTGTGATAAGCATTTGGTGACAATAGCTCAAGACTTGGCTACTCCTTCTTTTCTAATTCAATTGATTAGAACAGTTCTGAAGTAAGAACATCAACAACCAACATTGCAATTTGTCATGAATAAATAAAATGTGTTGAATAATTTTAAAGTCTCGTGATAGAAGGCAAGAATGCAGAATTGGAAGGGGAAGAAATAAATGAATAAAGCAGTCCGTGGTATTTCAGACAACCAAAATTTGCCAATCTAGATAAGTACAAACACACACAAGAACAAAAAAGATGGCAGTGCTGATGTTTAAAGCAGAAATATGGCTTTTGATTTGTAGTGTCTACAAAGGAAATTAAATGCTAAATGAGTGATCAATGTTATACTTCTGGAAATATGAGGACAGATGCTAGACTGTTAGTCACTATGGAAAAAAAAAAAAAAACACTTGCAAGGTTTCAGCATGTAGCAAAAACAGAAATGTATAGGATGCCAGTCCATGTTGTACATTGAAAACTGATGAGGAAAACAAAGCCATGAGTCTCCTGACAATAAACATAAGGGTATAAGTGAACTGGGGAAAACCAGGGAAGAAGTATGAGACTGGCCAGGAGACAAGCTTCTGAAGAAACTCTCTCTTTGCCTTGTTTGCCTTACTGCCTAAGAAGAAACAGGGTAAGATAAAAATTTCTGCAGAGCGGTGTAAACAGTATGTTAGACTGAGCCCACTGTACTATAACATTAAAGTTTCAGTACCCTGCTTCAGTTTTTGTTTTATTTATAAAAATATTTCTGAGATTTAAATTATTAAAAGCAGTAGAAACAAATTCAAAGATATTTCCTTTTGACATTTTGGATAGATAGGAAAATTCTGCAGATGTAAAGAAAGGTAATACAGTTTTTTGGATGGTGATTCTCAATTTTTTATCAAGTCCACAGGGAAAACTGCAATTGCTCTCAGTCTGTTCTTCAGATGTTGATATACTGTAATTACTGCACAACTCTTTGCTAAAAAATAGGAAGTATAGCAAAAGACTATCTCATCAGCACCCTTAAGCAAACAATTTCACCAACCTTTTAAAATAACACTACCAAGTCCAAAAAAAATTACTGAATAAATGTGTTTATTTAGACATATTTTTAGTTTAATGAACTAGAAAATTCCATTTCATATAAATAACTATCCAGTAAAAAAAATAGTGTAAGTTTGCTGTTTTCCAAGTGTGTAAGATTGCTTTAGCATTGGTATTCTCAGTGAGGACACAAGACAGGACTAAGTCCTAACTTCAGCTCTTTTAGGTAAAAGAATCACAAGCTGTATGACTGTATAAAAGGCCAGTATTACTATATTTTGTTCACCACATAGGGCAGTACCATACTGGAAGGATTTGCTCTTCTTGGTTGACCACAGATTAGCAAAAAGGTGCTATTTGTCCCTTGGATGTCCTGGATAGATACTATTTCCCCACAGCACACTTGCTACATTTCTTGGAGCAGCTTAGGCTTCACTGTGTGCCTCTACACCTCCTCTGATAAGTACTAAGGGTGTTTCCTGTATCAATACTACTGGATCAAAAGAGACATCTTTTCTTCCAGAGTTAATCATCTAAAAATGGCTAAAAATCACTACCCCCAACATAGCTTAATGTCTAGCTTCCTGACCCTAATTTTTCTTGTTATAACACCAGCTACTAACAGTATCAAAATTAAAACTTAAATGTATAACTCTTGTAAACCTTATTTCAAGAGTTTTATATAAATCTCCACTTACCATAATTATTTCTCTAAATTAATGTAATTTTCATATCCTGTACCATTCAACTTGACGCTCAAACTTTCTCAGATATTTCAATTTAAACTTCCAGCACTGTGTGCTAGAAATGAGTATGTAATTCTGAGTGTAACTTACTGAATCGTATATTAAAACCTTCATACTTTACATCCTTCATACTATATATTCATTATATCTAGTATATATAAGAAGGTAGAATGACAGAGTAAGCAATAATTCATTGCTACATATCAAGAAGCATATGTTCCTAATCTGCTCTCAAATGTTGGTATGCACTTGCCCAATAGCTGTGAGAAAGGAAACATTTCTATGTTAAACATGGGGCTTCAACTGTTACCTTGCCTCCCCCTCTAGAGATCTACAGTGGCTACTGGTTAAAAGAAATGTTAATCATACGTTTTTAGTATTTTGCTAATAACAACACACAACTTGAAATCAGCTCATTCAATTTAGAAACAAACAAAACAAACAAACAACAACAAAAAAGAGGGAAATTCTTTTACAATTTTAAGTTGTAGTCCCACACTCCTCCCATGAACACAGTCATCACAGTCATTAATTTCAACAATGCTGCTTTTGTGGAGTTCATCTTGTATCAGTAATCTGTGTTTGAATATCCTACTCATCTCTCTCTATAGCTTCATAATATAATAAATACTTTTTTCTGAGTAATATATTAAAGCTTTGATGTTTTGAGTTAAAATTACTAAAGCATTGCCATTCTTGCATCAAGGTTATGAAACAGCACTGTAAATCCACAGAGTCTAAAATTAGTGATGAATACAACTAACACGTTAAGAAGATCCTTACCACATCACATACATTTCTTAAATATTGTTGTTTTTTTTTGTTTTTTGTTTTTTGTTTTTTTTTGTGAGTATTGAATGTAAAGCGTGGATTTAGGATTCTGTTTGGAGCTACACAAGTGTACATGGTTTCAGAGTTGCCTCTGTCACATGCATCTTTCTCCCAGTGTGATGCTGGTGGCACGAACATCACAAGAGCTGTCTGAAATAGCTTGACTAGAAAAGTCTTATTGTTGAATCATTCTTTAGTCAAATTCTTATCTGTTAAAGATATCACAAAACGAGCTAAGGCAGTTGACCTTTCCAGACTATGTTACAAATTTCAAGTACCAGCATAAGTGGCTAAATATTCCACCTTGGTAGTTTCTGCTGCCCTGTCCTCACACTCCTATGGGATGCTTGGACAAATTCCAGCATCCTAGCTTTGAATTCCATGTTACCTTACTTTAGCCCTGCCAAGAACTGCAAAATAACAAACATAAATAACATAAAATAAAGCCAGCTTCCGGAATGGATCAGGGTCTCCCAGCCAACCAGAACTGACAGAAAGCATTACTTTGAATGCTGCTCTGCCTTAAGTAAAACAAACTAAATTGATGAGTTGCTTTTTGTGCTTTCTGTACAGAGTATGAGGCCATTTCTGCAATTTCTCTTTCATCCTTCTTTCACCACAATCACTGTCTTGCTGGGGTAGTGCTTCAGTCTGCCATTCTTCATCAAGAACAGCTTTTCAAGCACTTTTAACCATTCTTTGCGATAGTGTAAGACTTATGTGAGATAAAAACAAAGCAGAGCTATACATTATCATTTAATGCAGTCACTTTGCTGAGTGTCACTCGAGCAATTAGCCTAATGCCAGTATGTAGATTATTCAATACAACAGCCTAAAATCATTGATCTCACTCCAGTGTCCAACAGAATAGTCTAGTGGTTGATATACACTTTCTCATATCTACACTCTCCTCCTCTAGAGAAGCAATGCTCTCACTTCTCCATAACATTTCCAGGGGCCTCATGCCTTGGGTATTGCATTCAGTTTTGGGCCCTCCACTACAAGGACATCGAGGCCCTGGAGCATGTCCAGAGAAGGGCTATGAAGCTGGTGAAGGGCATGGAACACAAATCCTGTGAGGAGCAGCTGAGGGAACTGGGGTTGTTTAGTATGGAGAAGAGGAGGCTCAAGGGAGACCTTATTGGTCTCTGCAACTACCTGAAAAGAAGCTTTGGGTCAGCCTCTTCTCACAGGTAAACTAGTGACTAGAGGGAATGGCCTAAAGTTGTGCCAGGGGAGGTTTAGGTTGGAGATTAGGAGAGATTTCTTCTTGGAAAGAGTAGTCAGGCACTGGGACGGGTTGCCCAGGGAGGTGGTGGTGTTTAAGGAAAGGTTGGACGTGGTGCTTAGGGACATGGTTTAGTGGGTGACATCTGGTTGGTCCAGATGATCTTGAAGGTCTTTTCCAACCTTAACGATTCAATGATTCTATCTTTCAGACAGGTCATAAGCGCAACTTGAAAAAAGAAAAAAAAGCCAAGCATGAAACACCTGTGATCATCTAAAATTGTCTTATTGCATTGTATGCTAGTACAGAAATTTGTTACACAATATGAAAAGTTGATATTGTGTGGTAATTAGCCAAAAGTAACTAAAACATCCTTGATGAGTATATTAGTTTGTTGAGTGTAGCTGATGAGTATATTAGAGGAGGGATGGAAGAAGAGGAAAAGGACCATTCTTTTGAGCTGAACAACTGTTTGAGGAGGGTATGAAGCCAGTCTGTTTGATTAACAGTTTAGGGAACAGAATCGGAAGTATTAGAGTAATCCATACTGTTAAGTAAAAAGAATGTCCCTCCCACTTCTTAGTACTTAATTCAGTCAGCACCAAGAACTGACAGAACAGTTTAACTTTCTAGTTTGCTGGCAGGTTCACTGAATGAAGGGGGAAATATTTTTAAGATCTCAACAAAAGTCATAGCAAAAGAACTTGGATGAATTCTTCATGTTCCACTATGGCTATATCAACCTTCTTTCTCCATCAGCTTGAATATAAACATTATCCTTCTTTCTTCCAGAAGGTATAGCCAGCTGGCTTCTTGCATTTAAAAACCCAATGTACAGAAAACAGAATGATAACTGCATATAAATCATTTCCTGTTTCTGCAATGCCACATTTATGGAACGGCTCACCAGTTATATATAACACAGTTATTTCCTCAGAGCATGCTTTGCAATAGAAAGCTGTTCCTCTAACAGTAAACTGAGGGTCACTTCTTTTGTTTGAATTTATCTTTGTACAACCAGGAACAAGAATGTCTAATTTTAAATCCTAACAAAATCAATAGGAATCATCCATTATTAGTTTCAGTAGTCTGTATCGTCACCTTAAGCAATAAGTGGAAATCTCAGCTTTTTATATTAATTTCTTCAAAACTGCAGCATCTGTATCAGGTACTTGCAGCAACAAAAAAAGTGCATTAGAAACTAAGTGTGAGCAGCAACATCTAAAATCATTTGAAGATATGAATCACATGAAGGGTAGAGCATAATTACAGCATATGGTTACACAGTACTCAAAACATCTACTTGCATTTAAATTGTGTTTTAGATCTAACTGAAAATGTCTCTATATACAAACTACAGAACCAAAGATACTAAACGTGTTTAACACACATCATACAGTACAACACTTGTCAGTTTAAGGTCTGAAAATGGTTTGAAGCATGTAATGAATTTATAGCTGGAGCACAAAACATATCTAAAGTGACATCCTGAAGCACAGTTAATGAGATTGTCTTATGTAAGGCTATCTAGTAATATGATCATCTGTAATGAGATTACTCTGAAGTAATCCCCTTACAAATTAAATTAATGAATGATATACATTCACCATGCAAGAATACAGAACTAAAATGTGCTCAAAATGTTTTAAGGTTAATATCAAAAGATTTATTTATCCCTCTTTGGGGCAAGTTATTATGTATATATTAAGGTATTGTATTAAGACAAAGGAGGCAAAAAATAAAAAAAGAAAAAAAAATAAGAACCAAAAAAAAAAAAAAAAAGGAAACCCAAAGGAAAGGAAATGTTCCCAAGAAGAGTATACTATCTTTGTTAGTGTCATGTTTTTTGAAGAAACAAGAGGCAAATAATCTGAAAATAGCTCCTCTCTGGAGCCCAGTATTGGATACTGCAGGTGTGAGACTCAAAGGGAATACTAAAATTTACTACTGAATCTGATGGGTTGGAGACAAAATGCAAGGAAAAATGGTTTCCCATCTTATGAAAGAAAGACACAAAAGGAGAAGAGGAAAGAATATCAAAAGTACATTTCAGTGACAGGTTGCATTCAGCTCTAGTAGGGATGAAGGCAGGTGGGAGCTTTAAAATGGTTAAAATGGAGGTAAGGAGGAATAGATCTAGGTTATTACTGGTTTAAACTTTTTATCTGTGTACCATTTGCCATTTTGGAAAACAAACCTGCCTATAAGTAGCTTCTTTCAGGCACTGGATTGCCATGCTATTTGGAGCTGTATATTTAAGGCTAGAGGATCTCAGGCAGGATATGGTAGGAATTTTGTGAAGATAATGTGTTTATCTCAAGAGTAAGTCTAAGTAATCATTAGGAGACATGACATCAACCGTATCTCTTGTTATGTTTTCTGTAATAGCATTCAATGGTGCATTTAATTATCATAAACACAGAACCCAGGTGCCTGCACCTTGTAAATATCCTCACCCGCCTCCAGTTTATCCTTACTGGACAATGTTTGGTAGCATTGTTGCTTTTCATGATAACTGCACAAGAACATTTCTGCCCTGCTGTCCCAAAAGTGTGTGGCAATAGAGACCTTTTTTGTTTGTTTGTTTGTTTTTGCTGATCATAGAGGCATTTACCCAGGAAATAAGAGTTAGTTTCCTCTCCACTTTAAGCACTTGAAATATCATTTAATTTGGCTTTGAAGTACCTAAATCTAAGCATTGAAGTGGTCCATATCACACATACAAAGTCAGATATCTGACAGAATATTTTGGTTCCTAGAGTGCAGCACTCCCTTTTGTCTGTGTCTCCATGTCTTCCTCCCAGCTACAGCAGAGCCCATGTTCTTCCCTAGTCAGACAGAAGAGCCAGCAGCAAGCAGGACCCCTGCATCTTTCAAGGGTCTCTCTGAGTAGGTGTCATCACCTTGTCTTTGCAATAGCTTTATCTTAGGCCCTCTGGTGACTGCTTGATCACAGAACATTGTTTGTACTACATAAAAGTGGAAGATTTAAAAAATCCCCAAGTGAAAGAATAAGTAGTTAATAAAAGCAGCACAGTGTAAAGTAGAAAAGAATATATAGGAAATGGTGCATTTTATGTGCCAACTTCCATAGAATTTGATGTGTTCAGTAACTCTAAAGGGCAGGCAGAAAAGGCTAACTGCAACACTGCAATTTGGAAAGGTAAGGATTACTGTTCTCCACAAGAAATGAAACACATGAAGAAAAAAATAAGTCAAATGTTTAGAATCACTTAGGTTGGAAAAGACCCCCAAGATCGTGAAATCCAACTGTTAACCTAGCAGTGTCAAGTCTACCAATAAATCATGTCCCTAAGCACCACATCTACACATTTTCTGAATACCTCCGGAGATGGTGACTCAACCACTCCCCTGGGTAGCCTGTTCCAATGCCTCACAACCCTTTCAGGGAAGAAAATTTTCCTAATATCCAACCTAAACCTCCCCTGGTGCAACTTGAGGTCATTTCTTCTTGTCCTATCACTTGTTTGGGAGAAGAGACTGACCCCCACCCTGCTACCACCTTCGAGGTAGCTGTAGAAAGCAATAAGGTCTCCCTTGAGCCTCTTCTCTAGGCAAAATATTGCCATTTCCCCAACCACTCCTCAGAAAAACTATTCCCTAGGCCCTTCACACACTTTATTGCCCTTCTTTGGACACTCTCCAGCACCTCAATGTCCTTTTGGTAATGAAGGGCCCAAAACTAAACACAGTACTCGAGGTGCAGCCTCACCAGAGCCAAGTACAAGAGGACAGTCACTTCCCTAGTCCTGCTGGCCACACTGTTTCTGACACAAGCCAGAATGATGTTGGCCTTTTTGGCCACCTGAGCACACTGTTGGCCCCTATTCAGCCAACTACTGACCAATACCCCAGGTCCCCTTCTACCAGGCAGCTTTCCAGCCACCCTTTCCCCAACTTGTTGCATTGCATGGGGTTGTTGTGCCCCAAGTGCAGGACCCGGCACTTAGCCTTGTTGAAGCTCATACAGTTGGCCTCTGCCCATCGGTCCAGCCTATCTAGATCCCTCTGTAGAACCTTCCTACCTACCCTCAAGCAGATCAACACTCCCACCCAACTTACTGTCTTCTGCAAACTCACTGAGGGTGCACTCGATCCCCTCGTCCAGACTGACAAAGATACTGAAGAGAATTGGCCCCAGTACTGAGTCCTGGGGGACTCTACTTGTGACTGACCTCCAACTGGATTTAATTCCATTCACCACAAATCTTTGGGCCCAGCCATCCAGCCATTTTTTTTTTTACCCAGTGAAGTATATGGCCGCCAAGTCATGAGCAGCCAGTTTCTCCAGAAGAATGCTGTGGGAAACAGTATGAAAAGTTTTCTGATTTGATTTTTCTAATTGGTCAAGGGACTCTAAAACTTTTGTCATCATTTAATATCATCTGAAACAAGACAGTAGGGGAAGGACATCCCTTTTAAACATTGGCATTTGGTAAAGGAATAACTAAAGGATACTGAAGCAGCAGATTATATCTTGTAACCATGACGCTAGAGAGGAAACATTAAAGTTAAATCATTACAGTGAAAATTGAATCAAATTAAGTCACTTCAGGCTAATTCCAGCCTGGTCCTGTGGATGGATCACCTGTCAGAGAACATTAGGTATGTTGCTGGGACACGTCCTCCAGTTGAGTTTCTTCCCAGGGGAATGTAGTGCATATGCTCTTGAGGCTGCTGCTCAGTGTGAAACAAAGCACAGTAAGTGGGATGGTGGGAATGGAATGTGTTCGCTACTGCACTCCTGATCTCAGCTAAAACTATTAGTGTAAGATACACCCCAAGCACTGCTGCGAAAAGACCAGTGAGGTCAGTTTCTTTTCTGATTTTAATGCATTAGTACCAAATTAAAAAGCACACTATTATTTCTAGTACAGGGAAGTGACTGACTCTATCCTCCCAAGCAATTACAGGACTATTCTGAAGTCAGTTGTGCCTAAACGGTACATTAGACAATTTTCAGATCTTCAAAGCTCACTTGTAAACCAATTTTGCATATGATTGTTTAAAAAGAATTGATCGATAGTGTTAATTTCAGTTACAGCAGAAACATTAAAAAATATGGCAGAATTTTTCATTTATATGAAAGGACACTTAATATGACAGCATGGAATCTTGTCCTTGAATAGCAAAGGAAAGGTCTAGGCACGTGCTCTGTGTTTCTAGAGCCAATGGAATTAACAATACATATCATTTGTGACTCTGTAGACAGTATTTGTAACAGGTGAACTCAGCAGTCTGCAGGTCATATTTTTATTCAATCCTACGCAATAGGATACTAAAATAGTAATGTGGTAGAAAATAGTAAGACCTTTCTGCTAGGCTTCTTCATTTACTGCTCATTCTCTAACAGTGAAATCATAGCAGTCACACTAAGGAAAAAGACTTCTCTTTAACCGAGAGCTTTCTCTATCCAAACTAACTCAGCTTGTGACAAGTGAAAGTAGTTACCCTAACCAATTATATTGTGGCTTAATTTCTGTCTACTGAAAAGACATCTAATAAAAATCTAAAAAAATAATAATAATTGTAAAACATAAAATATATCTGCAGATAGTGAAACAATAAATAAGTGGATCTAAATAATAATTAAGAATACTTTTCTACTTGCTTGAGAAAATCCATATTCTATTTGTACTCTTGGGAATCCCAAAAACTTTTGGTCCATCTAGGAATTGTACTGGGTCAGAAAAATTAAAGATGCATTTGCACATGTTTGTTACTACTTGTCATTCCTTTAAGAATTCCTGCACTTACAGAGTGGCCAGAAACCTGGCTGTATCTAAGATGTTAAGTTGTTATTGACTGTAAAAATAAAACAGACATAATTATAGAGAAAATGCATGTCCTATGGCAAATGGCCATCACAAGTTGGATCTCTTTTGACCATGCAGAAAGCAACTGACAACAACATTTCTTTAAACTGAACTAATCCTGACATGAAAAGGGTTTAATCTCACTTGCAGGTGTTCTTTCTTGGTGGAAACAGAAATCAGAAAAGAGGGTTTTTTTTACAGTATACAATATGACTGCTGGTGTCCCTGAATTTCTTGAATATCAGAATAGTAAAGCAGTCACCTAAACAGATACTTTACTGGTCCTTTGCCTGCTATTTTTATAACCTCTGATAAAGTTTTCCACTCTTGTGCTTACGATAATATCTACATTCATTGTTCTGTCCAGAATATATCATGCACTGATAATATGGAAATCATGTACACTGAGTGTACCAAAAAATGTCACTGAATATGCAAAATGAAGGAATATTTTTTTCTGATACCGTTACAGACAGCATCCATGCCTTGAATACATGCTTGTCCAGATGTTCAGCATTGCAGGATGACTTTTGTTTCATTGCTGTGCCCATTTCTTTGTACAGGACTTGCAAGTTGCTTTTGAATTGCTGTCCAAAAAGGTCCAAAATTTGTCCAAAAATTCCATTTAGGAATGCCATCACTCTAACAAAACAGAGAGGTCACCAGCAGGCTCAGTGTAGTAGGGAGCCAAGTCTTTATTTAGGATGTTGGCCATACAGTGTGCCAGCTAAAGAATTCATCCCACTATAATCCTTCCTGCTCTCAAAATTTCACAAAGAGTTCTGTGCTAGATTATTCTCTTCAGCACTCTTGGGGAGGACTCTGCCTCCCAATGAAACAAGATTAAGCTGATTCCGTAACTATCTGGACACTACCTTGGGATCTCGGCTGGCTTCCTGCCATCCTGAAACCAGGAGGAAGCATCTGCCATGCCATTATCCAGTCTTGGCATATGCACCCTTTAAGAAAGGATATTGTGACATAACCAGTGAAGCACAAAAGCCCTTACTGACTTAAGGACCCACAGGGCTATTACCATCTGTTTATCAATTAGGCGCACTGATTGTTATATATGGGATGAACCAGACTGTTGGTGGCTCATGACACCACAGAGTTATGGTAATAAGGAAAATATATTCAAAATATAGAAAATAAATGTCCTTGTTTGAACTGTCTCATACAATGTTTCCCTGTGTTTGAAATCCAAATGATTATTCCATTCCTCTACTACATGTATTGGATGAGACCTCTGGTCTTGTCCTGTTGTAAAATCTGTAATTTATAAGGGAACACCATTATAGGGCAGACAGATAGCTCCAACTTTCTTCCTCATATTTTCATCTTTTTGTTCACCATGACATGTTGGCAGGGGCTTTTTTAATTTGCTTGTTTTAATCAGTCAAAACAATCATTACTGCCCAAGAAGACTGTCCTACTGAAACCAACCATTCAGCTAGCAAAAAGTAAAAATGCCCTAAAGGCATCTTTGGATGTTTGAGTATTTTGTTATATATTATTTGTTTGTTTGTAAAATATGCCCAGTAAAGTCCTAAATAATCTGTTTGTCTCTTTCGAAACACTGTACAAGACAGTGTGATTTTTGTTACACTGGCTTTTACTAAATTGAAATTAAATAGATGTATAGTTTCCTCTGAGATATTTGTTTTCTGTGTATTCTATCCCTTGGAAGAGAGGATCTTCTACAGAGGGAGATGTGTCTTGACTCTGAAGTCTTTATAGAAGCACCCTTCAGTGCAGCAAGAAGGCAGTGGGAACTTTCAGTTAGCCTTTCCTCTCTCTGTCCCTCCAGGCCAGACAAAAATCCCATGTGGTCAGAAGGCAGATATATATTGAGTGTAGCTCTATTGCCCAGTTAGAGCCTAAGAATCACTACATTTTTCTTTTAATACTTTATTTTCTTTTTCTTTAAATAGTAGAGTTGCAACAGTGCTTCACAATAGACAATGATCCTGCATTACAGTTGTATAATTTCCAAGCATCAGCCCTACCAATAGAACAATTTCTACTTCTGTCAAAATATCAGTAATATGGCAAATACTGAAAAAACAACAACAACAACAACAAACAAACAAACAAAAATGTATTACTGTGTAAATCAGTCCTTCAGAATGAAGGCAATTTTAATTATTCAAATATAAATGCATGATAACCTCTAAACCCAGGGTGTTTTAAGGTTCTTAGAGGTGCTTCTCAAATACCATACTGTACTATTTCAGGTAGGACAGATTATTAAATAAACTGATCCAAACTGCAGTCTCAAGAATGTCTGTTTTCAAGATCTGAAGCTGTTCCACAGACCCTGGAGCAAATTAGAAGGAAACCTGAAACACAGCAATTTTGAACTTTAAACCTCTATGGAAATGAATTATGCATATGTATTGTATATACAGTTTTAAGCTTTAAAAATAATATCATGCTATCTACAATAGAGAAGTTGCTGCAGAGTGTTAATGTCAGTTAACATGATGTAAGTTATGTAAGTTAGTATTGTTAAGGAAAGGGAAGAGACAAATGAAGGAGAATTTGTAACATATAGGCAGAGGTTTTTTCCCTGTAATTGATGTATGGAAATAAGGAACTTTAAGCCAGGGGAAAAAGATCTACTGCTAATTCATCAGCTGTCCAACATGAGCATGAAGAAGTTGTTTGTACTACCCAGTCAAGAGAAATAGTCAAAATGCAGTCTAATTTGGAAGAAATAAATTACCAATAAAGAAAACAAATACAGTTGCTTGTTTGTTTGTTTGTTTTCTGGCAATGTTTGCAGTGAAGGAGACAAAAGTATCGTCAACAGATTTGAATAATGTCTTTTGTTGTAAAATGAATGGACCTGAAATACTTTCTAGTAAAATATTAAAACTGGTGTACTGTTATTGATACATTAGATTTGAATAACAAATCCTTTCAGGATTAACCTTCAGCCTGTCATTGCTCTATCTAGCAGGTGAAAAAGATCTTTTGCAGATAAATGTTGCTGTACGGTCTGCTTGTTCAACAGCTTATTTGTTATACAGCAAAGCTGTACAGCATACATTTAATAATAATAATAATAATAATAATAATAATAATAAAGTTTTGTTTTTTTATTCACTTGTTTTGATGTTGTGGTTTGGTTTGGTTTTAGACATGAAGGAATGACTATTTTAATCCACAAGAAACTTTTCACCTTGTAAAAGAAATTTTGCACAGGGACTGCAAGTAATCATTAACAGAGAATAAAGGCCAAATTGCCCACCACGTACAAACCAATTGTTTCAGGACTGTGCACTTCATTAAGAACATGGCACTGCCTTCTTACGATGGAATTATCTACCTGTAGATGACTTTTTCACTAGTCATATTTGATCATATGCCTCTTATCTGCAACACAACTACAAAATACCACTTGTACTCAAGAGTTATCCCCTGCCTTAGACCTTCTTAGAGATAACTGAAGATTGTTTTGTGTCAAACAGTCAAACAGTCAAACTTTGCAGTCTTTGAAGTACTGGGAGAAACATTTCTTAATATTCAGCAATGATTACTTGGCAAACAAAAAAGTTTTATATGCCCATATGGTAATATGTTTTGAGAATAATATCGTAAGTTTGAAGATATATGCTACATATATCATACATAAAGCAAGCACAGCATGCTTTACACTTTAAACTATTCATTTTATTTTTATTTATGCATTTATATATATATAAACCATTTGTTTAAAATAGCTCTAAAATAGATTATGTGTTAAATGTCAGCACCTTATAGAAAACTAATGATTCCAGAAAAGTACATTTGCAAACCTTCTGAATAAGAAAAACAATTTTTAAAAGTGTATTGATTTGTCTAAAGTGTTAAATGACATAATGGCCATACACTAAAGCATTGAATAATTTAAGTAAATCAATGTTTTCTGAATTTCATACTAGTACAAACTGTCCTGGGCTATAAAATAAATCAATATAATAAAAAAATGAAGTAGTATATACTGATTAATGTATGGGCTGATAATAACTAGAGGTAAAAACTCATTTTGTCATTGTAACAAACAACTTCCAGTCATCTTTTCTACATTATTCCCATCAGAAAACATGATACCATACAACCAATTAATTTTAACACTTAAATAACTTTTCTTTTGAAAGACACCTCACAGAAGTACATTTTTGAAACTATCATCCTTTTTGTCTGGATATGGAACAGTTATACACATTTTACTATTATGAGAGTGATTTCATATGGTTTACAGTTCCTAAACAATGATATAGACTATAGGCCTAAAGGAAGCATCAGTTCTGATCTTGAATGGCTGCAGAAGTAATTTTGAAGGTCTTTTTGAGAATATCCTGACTTCCTTTAGTTAATTAAACCACCATAAAATACTAAAATATTTCTTTTTATAACATTTCATTAACATTATAATATTTCTTTTTTTAACATTTTCTTTTCTCTTTCTTTTCTCTTTCCCTTTCCTTTTCCCCTTCCCTTTCCCTTTCCCCTTCCTCTTTCCTTTTTTTCAGATATACCTACCATTTTTATAGGACTACTATGTATGAACAGAAATTTAAACTAGACCTATCTAAATGATGTTGATTGCAGAAAATTCCCTAGACATCCAGGGCAAAATTTTCAATCCTTTTTATGAAAGGAGAAGTGTGCAAACAGAAGTGAACCTTTATGTGAGTTCATTTCCACTTAATGAAGTACCTGAATGCATAGAACGGCAACCGTAATTTGTTACATTAATGCAGTTCCTTGATTTCATGAATACACCCTTTTGCTCCAAGACTAAGCCTGTAGAGGGTGGTTAGTATTTCCTATAATTAATTTGCTATGCAAAGGCTGGAAATTAGCACACCAAGTACTTGTTCCTACTCTGTGTTAGGCAAAATTGTACCTCTGCATTTTCCTTCCACTTCCTAGCCCAACTTTTTTCCTCTGTATTTCTCCTCAGCTTCCTTCTCCTGGTTTCCTGCATCCTGAACAGATCTCTGAGAAACTGTTACCTTAGTAAGGGGATACTGCTCTAATTCTCATTTCAGTCCTTTTCCTCAGTTTACACTGGTACCTACCAGAACACAGTCTGTGTAAAGGAGAGTGAAAAACACCCAGAGAAAACGTATTGAGCAGTACATGGCTAGCTTACAAATACTCTATAGAACTATAAACTTAACTACAACAGCGCAAGTGAAATTCCTAGTTCATGTTAAGTCATCTAGGTCCAGTGTCTTCTCACTGGGAATGGATGTTCTAAAAGGAGATTTTGAAAAATGGAATGTGAGCATATATGAAAATGTAATGCTTAAAAAGCATTTAGTGAATTTTAGAAATTTTCTAGAATTTCTGTTCCACTGTTTGATCAGCATTATGGTAAAAAAAAATTTCCTAATATCAATTCTGAACCTCCACTGGTACAGCTTTCTGTCTTTCCCACACTTCCTATTATTGGTTACCAGGGAGAAGAGATTGGCACCTAGTTGTAGTTGGCACAAGCAGTTGTCACACAGAATTTCTGAAATTCAGTGCCGAACTTTGTGATGTAAAAAGAGGTAGCAAATAGAACAGGAATGGAGCTGTCTTAAGAAAGTATACCAGTTATATACTATTTCCAATGGGAGTGCTTCTCATAGTATTCTGGTATTTAGATTAAAGAATAAAAGAAGACTGTAGGGAAGAAGATGGGTAGTAAATCATCTAAGCACATTCATATCATTAAGTGTAGGGAGATTTATAATGATTCCCAGGTGAGTATTGAAGAAAATAAGTATTTTTATGATTATCTTTCTATGAACAAGAGGGCCAATGTAGATCAAAACCCTCTATTGCTACCCTTACCTGCAAAGAAATTTTACAAACTATTCTTTGAACTGACTGTATAGGAAAATACATAAATAAAGCATATCAGGCATACTATGAAAATATCTAATCTATAAAATAGCTTGCCTGACCATATAGACAGGATACCTATTTTTTCTGCTATAACTCAAATATACTATTATAATCTTAAAGAAGCAGAGTTTTAGTGCTTCATAATCACTAGGAAAAAAAATGCATTTTCTAATATATATAATGCATAGTTCTTTAATAAACAAATCTTTTGTTATCATTTCAGATAGGTTTTATATTTGGCAATACTACATTTTTGTAAAAAATAGAAAAAATAGACACACAAAAAAAAAAACTTTTTACTTTTTAAAATAAATATCTTCTAAATTTTTAAATCATGGTTGCCAAATTATGCTTATGATGCCAAAACAAATTGATTCCCAGTGGTCTGTCTCAAACTTTGCTGGAAAAGAGAGGTCATATTCTGCTTAACTTCTGCTTTGGAAATATGGAAAAGAAGATATCAAGTCATATAGTTTCTCTGATGTGCTTTGATTTTTATGAACATTTATCTCTTTTCAACAATTCTTCAATGACCAAGTCTTCAAAGTCTTAAAAATGTTAACAGCTCATTCAGTTTGTGGGATAGTATCAAATCTATAATTTTAATAAAATATTAATAGTAATATTGACCTCTTTCATTTTTCCATTTTTTTTCATGTGGTACGTATATTTTGTATTTCTAAAGAATTCTGTAGTTAGCACTGAATATGTTATTTGTGGTTATTTGAATCTTCAGATGTCAAATTACATGTATTCCTGGGTCCATGGTAAATAAACATGATAGCAATTATGCCAGAAAATATCAAAGCATTCACACCTAAGCATAGATTCTTATAGCATTCATGCAGCTCTGAAACTGTTCCATGGATCTTGATCGGGCTGCACTGAAAGTTAGGAAGTGATCATCTTGTGGTAATGAAAAGCAATGACAAAAATGAGTACTGAGGTATGTGAGGACACAGAAATATTTCATACACAAATCTAAGAAAATATTTATGATCCTTTATGGATCTGTAATGAATTCAGCATCCATTACGTTTTAGAGAGTTTGGCACTTATTTTTCACAATCCTTTTCCTTATATTTTTTAATACAGAATCATTCATCAACTGATTTGACTTCAGCATTATTGTCTTGGCTTTGCAACTCAGTTGCACATTCAAATACATTATTCTAGTTTGTTTTTTAAACAGCAATTGTAACACAAATACTACTAAAAGCTTTTGGCTTTGTTTTCCAAACATAATCCCCTTAAATGCTTATTATGTCTTCTTATGCATATCTAAATTTTTTCCTGCAGGTGATCACAGAGACAAAAAAGGTTCCCTATTATCAGCATAAAAGCCTTCTGGCTTGCTTTTTGTTTGTTCCCTTATACCTTCCCTACTTATGCCTTGACTCTTTACTGAAGTAATGACTTAACATTATGAATATTTATTATGAGTTAGAAAAAGGATTGTAAATTATGTTCATTTACTTAATCTCTTTTCACTTCTCAGTTTTTACATCAAAAGTTGAATGTGTCCCTTAGGGCCTTCTTTTCAAAGATATTATTATCAAAAGGATAAACATGCAAGAGCATACCTAGGTACTTTTTAGTTGCCTTTATGTTTATAGATTCCTACCTGTTGGTAGTCAAATGATAAAGACAAGCTAGGTGATTAATTTTTCCACTGTGGTAATCACATTGATTTAGTTCATATTCATGACATTTCATATTGTTAGCAGTCAATGACCCCAAATTAATATAGGAACAGTTTTGGCAAACCAAAGCACAATCTGACAATGCATTTACAACTGTGATTGTGTTCTTACTGTGCTGAGACTGAAATGTCAATTATATTGGGAATGAGGGAATAGTGCATGTATAGGGGGAAAAATTAGCATATATGATTGTACTTGAAAGCTAAACTATCATTACTGAAAATAAGTATTCTAGTCATAGTGCATACAATGACTGAGACAAATAAATAATAAACACTGATATTTTAGAAATATGACAGAATAGCAAAACATGTACAGAAAACCTATCAGATGCCCATAAGATAAATCTTAAGTAATTAATGAATCATTTATGTAATGATTTACAACTATAAAGCTATAAATTATGATAGATCTGTTGCTCAGAAAAAAACAAAAAACAAAACAAAACCAAAAACAAACAAACAAACAAAAACAAACAAACAAACAAAAAAACTTTCTAATTGAGGTCATGGAAGTTGAAAACTTCTAATATTCACTTCAGGATTTTGGTTTTAGAGCAATGAGTCAAACCCCTTGCAGCCTACGACTGTAGAGTAGCTACAGCTGATTATTGTACATTTCAGTGTTACTTCTGGTTGAGAGCTGAGATCATGTACTTAGTTTTTCTGTGCATTACACACCCATCTGTTCCTCCGTCTGGAAGAAAAAAGAAAAAAAAAAAAAAAAAAAGCAGAGGAGTGTTTTCTAAACTCTTTTCACCGATGCACCAGTTGTTAGCTTCCTGCTGATAGCCCTGGTATAGGCTTCATTGGGTAATTATTTCAAGCAGAAAACAACCAGCCCACATGTTCAAAAGTAATTACTAGTTCAATTAACTATCCAGAAGCAGTTATTTTTTTTCTAAGGATGCAGAAACAGAAGTATTATAATATTTGTGTATCTTTAATGTAAGCATTTAGAAAGCATGTGTGCAATTTCATACCTGCACCAATTCTTGTAATTGAAACAAAAACATAACTCTAAAAGAAACATTCTATATAGAGAATAAATCATTAATGGGCATCTGAACTTTTCCTGGTACTTCTTGTGGCAGATGTAATATTAGGTCTGTTCTTATTTAGCATTTTCATCAATGATTTCAAGATGAACAAAGAGCGGTACTATATTAACATACAGAATTATACTGAGAAGCACTATATATTCAGCTGAGGACAATAACAGCAAGGACATGAGACATCTAAGAAACATGGTTGGCAAATAACAAAGGAGTCATAGAAAAGCACAGGCTAATTTGTCTGGGGAAAAATAAATCAAAACCAGAACATTATAACTGGGAAGAACTGTGAAAGCTGGCACACTGAAAGAGATTTAAGGGTAGTAGTGGTCAGCAAATGTGAAAACAGACATGAGACAGAGACAGAAACAATAACGATATACCTTATCCATGGCTCCAGGAATCTACTTTTCTTCTTTGAACATTTAATTCCCAGCAGATACTATGTTTCTGTCCATCTACTTCTATTTTTTGCATATTACTCTGAAGATCAAGTAACACTGCTGCCAGTATACAGGCCTACGTAAAGCCTAGTCTGGACTAATCCATAACATTTTAAATGGTGAGAGCTTCATTCTGGGGGGTATACCAAAAATAACAGGAGAATGGGCTAGACAGGGAACATCATGGTATGTATAAATAGAGACATGGCCTTATTAGCCTAACCATTTTACCCTCTCTCTGAAATCTACAGTTCTCCATTCAGCACTTTTACATTTCAGGGACTTGAAAATACCATTAAGAAGTTATGAATATTTTGCTCAGCTTTAAAAATACTTTCAAATTCTTAACCTTAGAAAAACTCTTCGTTTTAATATTTTATTGGGTTGCATGAAATATAGAAAGACACTGATACAATGCTCTATGCGGCACAGAGTGAAAAATGCTTCGATCTGTGACAGAATTGCCCTTTTTAAAGCCATTTAAATTGTTATAAAATCTTTGTTATAAAATCTTTTAGGCATTTTAGTTCTGCACTTTAGTCATCAAGCAGTCAGCATTTCAAAACACTTCCCCATGTCTTGGTATTTTTTGAACATTTAATTTCTGTGTTATTATATGCAACATATTAATTGGCCTTGCCTTCATAATACTAGAGAGCGTAGAGAGCAGGTGCTTCAATTACATAATGCATTTACGGTGCAACAATATTCAATTTACTCTGTGAGCTGTCTATCAGGTAAACAGATTTGACATCTGATACATAGCGTGCAAAGATCAACCAAACACTATCCCATACTGCAAATATGTTTTTTTTTTTCTTTTTTTTTTTTTTTTAAATATAGGTGAGAAAATATACACTTACAAGACACAATTTAAATGAGATTTTGGGTGAGAAGGGAGTTTCTTTACAAAACTGCTAGTACAAGAGAAAAACAGGATATCTGAATAATGGATCCCAAGCAAACCATCACAACCTTCCTATATATATGTAAAAAACATCCAAATTCAAGGGGTCTCTCACTCAGAGGGTGTATAGCCATACAAGTATGTAACTGTGCCTATAATTGTAAATCATTCCTTTCTACAAATGGTGTGAGATAATTTACAATGAATTAAAATGAACTCCCTACAGATTTATAATACTTGGTTCACACCTACCTAATGTGAACAAAGAATTTTCTTGATAATCATACTAATGCTTCTCTGAGCTAAACAAGTAAGTATTTGAAATCTTAGTGCAGGCATGCCTGTATGTTTGGCTGCAATGTAATGTAGGAAAGCCCAAATGGATTCTAGTGTAGCAGTTAAACCAGCTGATTTGGTTACTAGATGAAATTTTGCTGTAGAAATGCACAGATTCATGTGAGATACTCTAGTGAGGAAGAACAGAATTTCAGCTTTGGTATCAGTGACATCTAACCACAAGGAAAAAAGTGAAGGTGAAAATTAATTCCTTCTCCATTAATAAAAATTTCTGTGGTGGAATGAGAAGACATTTTCATTATTATTTAATTGGAATTTTTAAACAATTTTTAACTCAAATATAAAATCTGATACTGAACTTTGGGATTAATATGGGTCCTGAACTAAAAATAAACCTGAAATTTACTGATGTTCTTTTCTTGCTTTCTAAACCTTTCTAAAATATGGATATTTACCTTTCTGTTCCAGTGCATCTTGAGATGTAAGTACCGATATTTCTAACGTAGCATAAAATATGTATGTGTGTGAGCGTGTCCATGAGAGTGAGAGAGAGACTGAATGTGTATAATTTCAATTTCATACATTCATTTTTGGTTTCTCTTTAAACAAACATTTTGCAGAAATACAGGAGAAGATAAGGCTAAAGAAACAGTTTTCATTATAATTCCTCCAAAAACAGGCAGTAAGTGTGACAATTATATCCTTCTAATCTATTCAACTGATCTAGATTGAAATTAAGTTAATGTTTAATACAAATGGCAGCCATTGTGAGACCTCATCTATGTTCTAGTGGTCTAGGTATGCTGTGCTCCATATTTTGTGATCCAAAAGACTGCTTTGCTCAGTTTATTCTGAAATGTGAGGTGACTTTAGGCCTGTTTTGCCTAAATCACCATGTATCTTGCAACAGCACAGATAGAACATACCATGCCACAGTCAGTGCCCTAGGAAGAATTCAGTTTAACCAGACAAATGCCATCTCCTGTTGCCATCTCAAGCAATCAGCTCTTCACAGAATCACAGATTCATCTAGGTTGGAAGAGACCTCTAAGATCACCTAGTCCAACCTCTGACATAACACTAACAAGTCCTCTACTAAACCACTAAACCATATAATTAAGCTCTACATCTAAACATCTTTTAAAGACCTCCAGGGATGGTGACTCAACCACTTCCCTGGACAGTCCATTCCAATGTCTAACAACCCTTTCAGTAAAGAAGTTCTTCCTAATATCCAACCAAGCTGATGCTCTTGTTTGAGCATCAGCTCTTTCTCTCCTTTTCATGCCTCCCCATCATAGTCAACTGGCTGTTCAGTTGTAGACGGAACAGATGCAAAATGAACTGGTGGCCAAAATCCAGTCCTTCTGTGTACAGTACTTGCAGAGTAAAATCTTTTGCTTAGAGGAACCTGATTTTTGTGAACAATCTCCAAAGAAAGGACCAAGACCAATTGTACTCAACTTATTTTTTTCCTCTGAAGAGAAATTTGCTCAGCTTGGGTCATTGGCAAGGCAGGGAGGAGACATTTCAGATGTTAGTGCCTATTTGAATTTGTTTCTTAGAGTGTCAGTCTTCTGACTTCAAGAAATTTATTTTAAGCTCATAGTGCCTTTGCAGATTTTCGATTCTATGGATGGATTGAATAATGAAAAGGTTTAGAGTATAAAATACTAACATTGTGAAGGAGATAAAAGATACTTAACTTTTCAGAAGTGCCAGTTACCTTCAGCTTCCTTTGATTTCACAAGGAATCCTGAGACCCTGAGATATTTTTAAAAGTAAGCTGCATGGTAACTGGAGGTAACTGTTCAAAATATGCAACAAATTTAAATTGTTAGAAGAAAACAAATACTCCCTACTTACTGGTGTCAATACAATATCTGTTCAATAATTGCCATATGCATATTCTTCCCTTTGACAAACGCTACACACCATACAGTCATTAAAAAAAAAAAAAAAAAAAAAAAGTTTAGAACACAATACTGTATTGAAAGAAATATAAGATTGTATAACTTTGTAATGCCTAAAAATTTAATATGTACATTTCAGCAATGAAACCTTTCTGTCTGTGTGTGCCTAACCTCAAAGTGTAAGTCATGAAGTATAATTGTCTTTCTTTGGCTTGTTATGAGGAAATTTATCAACAGTTGTCATTATACATTCTTTGTTGTGATGCCTGAAGTGTTAAATATTGCAGCTGGCATGAAGATAATATCTAAGAAGGCATTTAGAGAAGAGTAACTACATTTAAAATACCATTTTAGCTTAAAACTACTAGTGAGATGACTTGACTGAAATGATTTTTTTTTTCCCACTTTACAAAGCATTTACAAATTCTATTTAATTGTACTTCTTTGTGCCTATCCTGCACAGAAAGATTACATTCTTTCTCAACAGGCTTATAATTATTAGTGATATGTAAGTGAATTGCCAACCCAGTGAATATTGTAAAGGACACAGTTCCTGCTCCAAAGGACAAAAAGCCTCAGCATTGTATTGTGCCTTTTAAATAAGCTCTCAATGGAAAATTATCTGAGTGCACATAGAAATGAAGCAAACTACCAATGAGATGACAAGTTCTGTGGAAGCAGCTCAGCTGGACCAGGGTCCCTCAGCTGGAAAGATTGTGCTTCAGATTTCTTCAGATCATGTGGAATGCTTCAAATGAACAATTGGGGAGAATACTGCAGGCAGTTCTACCACTGCAAAGACTAATTTAAATGAAAGAGTTCCATAGCAGGAAAGAACCATAAAACAATACACATTGCTGTCTGCAGCTTAGGAGTGGGTTGTCTTGATCTTCGCTCACTATTAGGAACATACTTTTCATTTCAGTCATACTACAGCAATAGCCAGGCTGCCCAGAGAGTTTGTAGAACCTCCACCACTGGAGTTTTTCAGCGTTCACATACATAAAGCTCCAGTTGCCCTACCTTATTTTAGCAGTGCTCTCACTTCAAGATATATTCTGGCATAGAAGACCCCCAGCTGTCCCCTTCAAATAATTATGGGATTCCAGAAATGTATATGATCTGCCTGTTGGGAATCACCAGATGAGGTGGTCATTTTTTTTCATGTTTTTTTTTCAGCAAATTTTTGCTGTTGATAGCAGACAGAAAATTATTAGAAGATAAAAATACAATAATACATTAACTTTTTTTACATTAACTTTTTTTTTTCTTTTCCCTTTTAAATGCCTCCTACTGCCAAAAAAAAAAAAAAAATCAAAAAATAACATTGGGGTTTGTTCAATGGCTTTATAAAGTCCAAAATAAGAATTATGACCAAAAAAACCCACCACCACCACCAAAAAAAAAAAATTGAATAAAAAGTATATTTACTTTTACTGACAGCATGAAGAACTCTTTCATTAGTAATAGTTGTGCTTTACAGTTTATTACAGTGACCATTCCCTCTCTCTAATGACAGCACTGTAGGATTAAAAAAGAAGCTTACTCCTTCTGCCTACAAATATTTTTCTGAACACAGACAAATGCAATGTCTCCCTGACTCTACAGAGGAACATATGGAAGCTATAGTTCAAAAAACTCTTAGAGCTATCTGAAAGAATTAGCAAATCTATTACTCTAAACTCTTGGACATGGTCATATTGAACTCGCATTGGCCAAAGTACACTTAATTGTGCAGGAAACAGTTGCAGATCCCACATTCGATGTGATCCATCTACTCTTTACAGAAAGGAAAAAAAAAATGCTTTGACAACAAACATCATAGCTACAGCTATAATTTCATTCTAGACCAGAAGAGAAGTCTTAAGGTCAGATACTTCTTTCCACTCTCATACTCATACAAATCAAATAAATGTATACCCATTTGCGCACAGAGCGATCTACTTCTAGTTGACACTGTTTACATCATTATGTCAATGAGAGCCTTAAGCAATTTTTTAAAAAGCAACTGTCAGATTTGTGATAAAAGAAAAAAATATATTCTTTTTCTTTTTGCTTTTTTTGTCATTGTAAATTGATGGACCCATTTAGATACATTAAGAGTTCACTGGACAAAAGAATCTGCTTCAGATGAAGCTGAAGGTTTTGTATCATGTTATGAATTTCGTTGCTAGTGTGCAAGTTAGGGAAATAATTAGCTCTACCTCTAGTCTTCTCTGGCAAATAACAACTTATTTTTTTATAGTGTATAAGTTTTATCTAATTAACTAGATTTAATATGAAATTTAAGTTAGGACAGCAGCATTCATGCACATGATCTACTGAATCCATTAACTATTTCTAATTAAAAGTGCTGTCAAAAATGTTACTAGCAACATGACACTTTGCTTTTTATTATTCAACAATAATAGGCTGAAGAATCAGACTTTCTTCCATAATTCTGTTGAGGTAGCATTTAAAATTAGTACAGTATTTGAAAGTGTAAATTACAAATTGTAAATTCATGCAGGCTGATATGACACTGATAGTAAGATCAAGGTTATAGATTTTGACATAAGTCCTTTATATAAAGAATAAAAATAACATTACTTAATCCATGACTAAAATTGACTGTATCTTAATATTTGAAGTTCGAAGTTTGCAAGAAGCCTACCAGGGCACAGCAGTGACTTTGAAAACAATTATACCACAGTTGTCATAACATTACAGACTTAATAATTTATCATGTACTACTGTAACTTGTCTTTATATGCAGATGCAGTGTAAATTCTTAAGAAAGAAACCATTGGTAATTTCCATTTTTATCCAGAACTATTAAAATTCATAAAATGACTTGCCACTAAATTTATTATATTAACATTTGGTATACACTAGTAAGCTATATAAATAATACTTTGGGACTTAGTAGGAAAAGATTAGTAATTCTTTCTCAGATCTAACCATATTTTTTATGCTAAACAAGAGCTTGTATTTGATTTATCATGATGAGAGTGAAAAATGCAATTTTATGACAGAACTAGTGACCATACTTCATCGATGAATTTTTAGCTTCAAATGAGAGGGAGAAAAACGAGGGAGAAAAACAAACGTTCATTTTCACCTGCTGGTATTAATGTTTACCTAGATAACAACAACAACAACAACAAACAATGACAGCTAAAAATAAAAATCTTCTAGCCGTTCAAAACGATGCTATTTTTAAAAGTTAATTTTCAATAAAAAAATTCAAGAAGTGTATATATATTCAGCTGTGTTTGTTAGAATTACACTGTCACTTTTTGTGCAAACTGCACATAGGAAGTCCTTTCTTCCAGAAATCATCAGCATGACTACTTTCTGTAAGTGTAAGGTTAAAATAATCCTTAAATTTTGATATATAAATAAATATAAATATTACAATTTTGTTATATAAGTAAATGTAAATATTGAACATGAAACTGAGGTTTCCAAAAAAAATAATAATAAAAAAAAAGTCAATGAGCATACTTGTACCAAAATGCAAAAAGCATACCATTCTGTTAAAATTCTATCTATCTGTTTACGAGAAACCTAAGGGTTTCAATATTTTCAGTGTACTCTTATGAGTAATGGTAGAGCATATGATTTTTAAATGATTTAGTAGGAATCCAGAGAGACAGGAAAACAAAGGATGTAATTAGAGGTGGCAACTATTGATTAAAAATCCTTATTCAGTTCACTTAAAGAATAGAAAATGATAAATGACATGATTATATCATCGGACAGAATGTCAAAAAAAACACTGTTGTTTCTCATATATCTCTAGTGTGAACTTCTCTGGAGAAGCTCAATAGGCTTTTTGAGGGCTGAGAAAGAATGATGTTAGTAGTGTTTCACAACAGAAGTGTAGGAAGGTACAAAAAGAGGAAACTAAAGGCATAGATGAAAAATCCATCTGATTCTATGAACTTATCTATAATGGATGCTTAAATATTTTTTTAAATTCTCTTTTTAAGATTTTTTAATTAGAACATTTTTTTAATTTTAAAATCTTTAAAATTAAAGAAATGGAGTGGTCAAATCATGGATATTGTAAAGTTATTGATAAATATTCATTTTTTTAACCTATTTTACAATTTTATTAAGGAAAGTATTCAGTTCAAGAAGTATTCAGTTCAAGATATGAATCTTAATAATTTATTCTCATTGCCAAGGTAAGAACTCAGGAGGCCAAATTAATCTCTGGCACAGCACTAATGAATCCATTGAAATCACATGAGGGATGATTTTAGCTCATAATGTATGATAGATTTCAAATTTTGGCAAAATAATTTCTCCCAAACCTCATTATTTAAGAAGCAGACTGGAAAAAAAAAAAAAAAAAAAAAAAAAAACATATATATATATACCAAACAAGAGAACTAGGAAATGAACCAAAGTTTTGTTGGATATTTTAAAGCAAAACAAATAGAATGAAAGATGAAATAGACAAACTCCTCGATTCTGGTTTATAGATGACAATAACAAAAAGGAGAAAAAAAAAAAAGTATACATATAAAAAAGCAAACCAAAAATTTTAGGTAACTTAAACAGAAGCCTGGATATAGTCATTCTGTGCTATAGACCACTGTTAATCATGAGCAGCCAAGCAATAAAACCAGTGTAGTTGGCCAATAATCCATAAAAGAGGTGAACTGTAAATCTCTCATGCTAAAGTAATTCACCTCCAGATTAAATGACTGTCAAAATATTTCTCTATGTCTGGCTTTTTTCTTTTCTTTTCTTTTCTTTTCTTTTCTTTTCTTTTCTTTTCTTTTCTTTTCTTTTCTTTTCTTTTCTTTTCTTTTCTTTTCTTTTGCATTTGTAATATATTATCCGCCTCTGCAGCACAAGAAACAATGTCAGAGCTGAGCATAACCTCTTTCATTTCCATCCCATGTAGTGCCAAAAACATTTAAACCCCGGAACATACAAGGACAATCCACTCTTTCTTGAAACCTCTCAGTTTAAAAATCACAATATAACATAAAAATAACCTAACTGAGGGTTATGTGGAATTAAATGTGTTTTTTTTTTCAAGTAGATCAGCAGTGGAATGGGAACTTCCAATTTGTATTTGCAGCTCAGCAGAGGAAACCATTCTTCCATACTGTGCTTTATATAGTTAATACCTACTTTTTTTTTTTTTTTTTTTTTTTTTCCCTTTCTGGATCCTGATCTTGAGTCTGGAGACAATGTAATCTAACATGACAATCATCACAACTCAGCAGCATACTGATTTGAAAAATAGTTGGCAGTGGCACTAAAGAAGCTAATGGAGGACTCAGAAGATCTAATTTTAGTTTTACATTCTGGCAGGTTTTTATGCATAATTTCAGTGAAGTGTCAGTATTTCTGCTACCCAATTGTAAAATTGAGATGATAATATTTCTCTACATCTTTAGTGCATTATGCAAAATTATGAAGCACTACCATGCTAAGGAGTAATATCTTAAACAGACTTGGATTCTTACTTTTAACAAGCATTGCTGTTAATCTAATTCTATGGGTGACTGGATATTATCCAGCTGGTGCCAAACTTTTGTCCTTTTCCACCAGCATTCAGGAAGAGGCAAAAAATTCATTTGCCTAAATCTGCTTTGGTTATTACCCACTTTAATACAGCCCTTAAGAGATGTACCACTTTCAGCAGGGCGGAATATGACGTTTTTGTAGTTTCTTCCTTGCTTTAGGATCCACTCATTCTCCTGTGTTTGCAAACACAATTTTACACCTTTCTCTTTTTTTCATTGGTCTGCAGCTCCATTTCTTTGTTCTCTTAGTTACACTGGAAACTAGCTGTATCTGGGTCTGCATTTCTGGAAGTGACCATTAGTGAGTTACTTGTAACTGTGGGGTCCCAGTGCCAAGCCTGTGCCCCATCACCCCATGCCTGTACTCTGCTAGGACACACCTGGGTCTCCTCTTCTCAAGGCCCTGGATATCATACCAGGCCTGGACATCTCTACTACAACACTGTGATGGAGTGGTGTTCTACCTAGAACAACCACTTCTCTGATTAAAACAAACTGTATACACTGCTGTCTACATAAAACTATGTCTGTGCCATCTGTGCCATCCACAACTAAATAATAATAATAATAATAATAATAATAATAATAATAATAATAATAATAATAATAATAATAATAATAATAATAACAGAATCACAGAATCACAGAATTTTCTAGGTTGGAAGAGACCTCAAGGTCATCGAGTCCAACCTCCAACCTAACGCTAACAGCCCTCCACTAAACCATATCCCTAAGCTCTACATCTAAACGTCTTTTGAAGACTTCCAGGGATGGTGACTCCACCACTTCCCTGGGCAGCCTGTTCCAATGCTTCACAACCCTTTCGGTAAAGAAGTTCTTCCTAACATCCAGCCTAAAACTCCCCTGGCTCAACTTAAACCCATTCCCCCTCGTCCTGTCACCAGGCACGTGGGAGAACAGGCCAACCCCCACCTCTCTACAGCCTCCCTTGAGGTACCTAAAAAGAGCGATAAGGTCGCCCCTGAGCCTCCTCTTCTCCAGGCTGAACAAGCCCAGCTCCCTCAGCCGCTCCTCGTAGGACTTGTTCTCCAGGCCCCTCACCAGCTTCGTCGCCCTTCTCTGCACCCGCTCAAGCACCTCGATGTCCTTCTTGTAGCGAGGGGCCCAAAACTGAACACAGTACTCGAGGTGCGGCCTCACCAGAGCTGAGTACAGGGGGACGATCACCTCCCTAGCCCTGCTGGTCACGCTGTTCCTAATACAAGCCAGGATGCCGTTGGCCTTCTTGGCCACCTGAGCACACTGCTGGCTCATATTCAGCCGACTATCCACCATCACTCCCAGGTCCTTCTCTGCCTGGCAGCTTTCCAACCATTCCTCTCCCAGCCTGTAGCTCTGCTTGGGGTTATTGCGCCCCAGGTGCAGGACCCGGCACTTGGCCTTGTTGAACTTCATGCAGTTGATCTCAGCCCATCGGTGCAGCCTATCCAGATCCTCCTGCAGAGCTTTCCTACCCTCAAGCAGATCGACACACGCACCTAACTTGGTGTCATCTGCGAACTTACTGAGGGTGCACTCAATGCCCTCGTCCAGATCATCGATGAAGATATTAAAGAGGACCGGCCCCAGCACCGAGCCCTGGGGGACGCCACTAGTGACTGGCCTCCAACTGGACTTGGCTCCATTCACCACGACTCTTTGGGCCCGGCTATCCAGCCAGTTTCTAACCCAACGAAGCGTGCGCCAGTCCAAGCCAAGAGCAGCCAGTTTCTTGAGGAGAATGCTGTGGGAAACAGTGTCAAAAGCCTTGCTGAAGTCAAGGTAGACCACATCCACAGCCTTTCCCTCATCCACCCAGTGCGTCACTCTGTCATAGAAGGAGATCAGGTTCGTCAGGCATGACCTGCCTTTCATAAAGCCATGCTGACTGGGCCTGATCGCCTGCTTCCCCTTCAAGTGCTGCATGATGACTCTCAGAAGGATCTGCTCCATGAGCTTTCCTGGCACTGAGGTCAAACTGACAGGCCTGTAGTTTCCCGGGTCTGCCCTCCGGCCCTTCTTGTAGATGGGCATCACGTTTGCTAGCCGCCAGTCGATTGGGACCTCCCCCGATAGCCAGGACTGTTGATAAATGATGGACAGTGGCTTGGCCAGCTCCTCTGCCAGTTCCCTCAGTACCCTTGGGTGGATCCCATCCGGCCCCATCGACTTGTGCACATCTAAGTGCCGTAGCAGGTCACCAACCAGTTCTTCATGGATAATGAGGGCCACATCCTGTTCCCCATCCCCTTCCACCAGCTCAGGGTACTGGGTATCCAGAGAACATCCGGTATTGCCGCTAAAGACTGAGGCAAAGAAGGCATTGAGCACCTCCGCCTTTTCCTCATCTCTTGTAACTAAGTTTCCCCCCGCATCCAGTAAAGGCTGGAGATTCTCCTTAGTCCTCCTTTTTGTGTTGATGTATTTATAGAAACGTTTTTTGTTATCTTTAACGGCAGTAGCCAGATTGAGCTCCAGATGAGCTTTGGCCTTCCTAATTTTGTCCCTGCACAGCCTCGCTACTTCTTTAAAGTCCTCCTTAGTGGCCTGCCCACTTTTCCAAAGCTTATAAACCCTCTTTTTCCTCCTAAGATCAAGCCACAATTCTCTGTTGAGCCAGGCCGGTCTTCTTCCCCGCCAGCTCGTCTTTGGGCACGTGGGGACAGACCGTTCCTGCGCCATTAAGACTTCCCTCTTGAAGAGCGCCCAGCCTTCCTGGACCCCTCTGCCCTTCAGAACCGCCTCCCAAGGGACTCCACCAACCAGTGTCCTGAGCAGTTCAAAGTCAGCCCTCCGAAAGTCCAATACAGCGGTTTTACTGGTCCCCTTCCTGGCCTCGCCAAGAATAGTGAACTCCACCATTGCGTGGTCACTCTGCCCGAGACAGCTCCCGACGATCACGTCCTCCACCAGTCCTTCTCTGTTTGTGAAGAGAAGGTCTAGCGGGGCACCTCCCCTGGTAGGTTCACTAACCAGCTGCGTCAGGAAGCTATCTTCCACACTCTCCAAAAACCTCCTAGACTGCTTTCTCAGGGCTGTGTTGTGCTTCCAGGATATGTCAGGGAAGTTGAAGTCCCCCACGAGTACAAGAGCTGATGATTTTGCAACCTCTGTCAGCTGCCTGTAGAATTCCTCATCCGTCTCCTCATCCTGGTTCGGCGGTCTATAGCAGACCCCGACCAGGACACTAGCCTTGTTGTCCCTGCCGATCCTAACCCAAAGGGACTCGACCTTGTCATTCCCAATAATAATAAAGATATTAGCCTTAGACACATGGAAAATTAGAGTGATTGCTGTCACAGTTAAACCAACTAAAACAAAGCTGTGGACAGGTCAAGGGAAGTTCAGACAGAGCAAGACTGGCAAGCCTCAGTCCTGAGGCCTTGCTAACTGTGTACAAAGCTCTTGGCCTATACCTAGCTGTGGCAACAGTACATTACAGGTACACATGGTGAGACATAGAGGCTATTTCTCAGATTACGTCTCCCTCTGTTCTTTGTACTAGTTTTGTCCATGCCCAAGAGCAAGCAGCCTGCAGAGGGACAACCTGCTTCACAAGGGCCTTCTCCATGGACGGCAGGGGATCTTCTGCTCCTGTGCCTGGAGCTCCTCCTACCCTCCCTTGGTGTCTGCAGGTCTGGTTCTTCTTTCTTTTCCTCACTCCAGTCTCACAGCTGTTATGCAGCATTTTTTATCTTTTATCAAATATGTTATCACTCAAATATATTAACACTAGCTTTGCTGACAGTCAGCTTTGGCCAGCAGTGGGCTGGAGCTGGCTATGTTCAACATAGGGGCAGATCCTGGTCCCCTCTCACAGAAACCCTCCATTGCAGCCAGAACCCTGCCACATAAGCTTACTCATATGACTATTTTATATATGGGACTTTTATACCCAGCCATGTTTATCTAACGGTAGTTTAATGTCATCATACCTCCCCTCCCCATATTAACCCCCTTTTTTCACTTCAAGCCTAGAAGTACAAGCAGATCACTGAAAGCCGTTTTTTTTCCTTCTACTGCATTCTGTCTATGAAACTTCTCTTTTAATCTCCCATATAACCTAACAAAATTTACTTTGGGCACCTTTCTTTTTCCCACTTTGTCATCTGATTAGCACCTCTAACTGTTGCTAGCACTTTGTTTCAACTATCTTCTGCTAAATAGAACGTACTTCCTAATTTCAAAATATATACGCATGGTAATCTCAATATATGCTTTCTTTTGTTCAGGGATAAGAAGCAAAAGACATCTTGGGGCAACAAAATTAGCCAGGGAATATGTGTTAATATTGAGTTTATTGTATGTTTTTATTATTTCTAGTCTCTCAGGTGTGCACTGCCACTTTCAGACAGAAGAAAGTGACAGACCTCTATTCATACAGATCTTACACTCTAAATTAAACACAGCAGAGTTTATACTGCATAGCTGTGTTGACAGAATCTTTGGGGAAAATGATCATGAAGGTTAAAGCAGTGAGAAATTATGAGCCAAGGACTTAAAATCATCCTCATAGCTATATTGAAAAAAGTTGGAAAAAAAGAAAAAAAAAAAAAAGAAAGAAAAAAAGAAATCCTTACTTATACCATAATATAGTAAAATGCCCTAGACATTAAAAAAAAAAACAAGAGTAGAGGTTTTAAAGGACATCATGGCAATATATTATTGACAGCTTTTTAGTAGTGCTAACATGAACTTTTTAGTTTGGGTACTCTAAGATTCTTTTACAACACAGTAAGGAACAGGGTGGCAAAACTCAGTAGGCTTAAATACAGTGAGCTGAAACACTGCCATGACAACTTTGTTTTTGTGATACAGAATCCTCCTCAAGTCAAAGAGATTTTCTATTATGAATGCTCCTTTGAGCTATACAAAGTTTCTAAAGAACAGAAATCCAGAACAGCATACACAGAATTTCTAATACTGTTGTGCAGACTAAATTGACTGGCCAATTTATAAAGGATATCATGGCAGTATAATAGGATCTCCTATAATAGAGCATCACTAAAGGCTATAAACTGATATCTGCAACATTTGACTGCTTTTTTAGAAGTGTAAAAGTAATTAATAAGATGTAGTTTAATTAATGTGGTTCAGTGTTAGCGATTTACGTGTTTGCATTAAATGATCTAAGATAATATATTAATGGCCCAAATTATCTTCTCAGGACTGTGTGCAGTTATGTTGGCATAAACCTGGAAGACCTTGATTGACCTGTCAATTTAATAACTAATACTTGCTGAAGTCTATTATATGCAGTTATAATTTTTGTTAATGTTTTCATCTGTCTACTTACAGAATTCTCATGCAGTCAGTCTTAGCTCTTTCGTGTAAAATCATATTTTGACCATTCTGTGATCAAAGAACAGGGGAAGAGGCCCCAGCTGAATATGGATGGAGGAGAATATAGCTACTCCACTGAAAACAAGTTTTGTTTCTTCTATAAATAAACCTTTTGTGAAGCCTAATTATTTTTCCTTCGTATAACTTTCTCTGTTCTGTGCCTCTTTTCAAACTCCGTGCAAATATTTCTTCCATTGAGACTGCTTAGAAAAAATAGAGAGCTCTTCACAAGAAAGCTCTAGGCTTCATTTTTATTCTCAAGATTTATCGTTGTCTTAATTTGGCTCATTATAATGAAAGAGAAATGATACATATGTCTCTACAGACAGAAGTTACTTAGGCCCATGGTTTTTCTGGAAGGCACTAGTACCAAGTATCTATTCCTCTGTCTCACTCAGCATCTTTTTTTAATAACACTTAGCAAGCATCATACAAACAGTCCTTCATCTGTATTGATTGTAAACTAAACAAGTGTATTAACTAAATATAACACAACAGAATTTTAAAAAGGCATTAGTGCCTCAGCATCATCTGGAGTCCATTTGACAAGTAGCTTCATAAACAAAGCCCTCAGCTGTATTGATCTGAAACTCAGAAAAGGGGAAAAGAGAGGTGAACTTATCTGAGATTTCTAGTAAAAAGGTAAAAGAGAGTTTGGTAACTATTGGAGAAGTATTACTTGGATTCTGACACCCTGAGTCTTTCCACAAGCAGAGTTTTAACCTTTTTCAACCCTGACAGTAACAGAGGAGGAATAGAGAGCTACACCATTCAGCAAAATAACTTGCTATCTCTGGAAATGGGATCACACACTCTCTTGGTTTTAATAATACCTCTGGTCTGACAGGAGGAAACTCTTTCACTTTTCAAAGGAGACTCTTAAAGTATCTAGCCTAATGTCTTGCTATTAAATTTCTTTCTAGATTGAGCCTAAGAACTCGCAGATTAAATGATAACTTTAGTAAATTCAAAATATTAAAAATGTTTTGTTTTGGTCAAATCCTTTTCTTAGAAGAAAAAAACACATTTCAATGCTGCTGAATCATCATAATTTTGTAGTGGTTTTCAGGAATGTTTGATGTGGAAGTGTATTGGGTTTACATGGCAAGGTTTTGGTAGCAGAGGGCTGTAGGGGTGGCTTCTGTGAGCAGAGCCTTTGAGGAGGGGGAGTGAAAGAACATTTGTGGTGGGGCTCAGCTGCCCAGCAGGGTAAGACTACCACAGGAACTGAGCAAGGAAGAGGAAAGAAAAAGAAAACAAAAACTTTCTTGGCATTCTTGAATGAAATAAATATTTATTTTTGCCATAATCTTTAAAAGACAAAATACTTAATTTTGATATTATTATCAATACTATTTCTGAGAAGTGAAAATAGAAAAATCAAAATGATCTAGTGATCCTAAACATGAAAATCTGAGTGGGCTCTATGAAATATTTCCTTCATCTACAAACATTATTTTAGTCAGAAAACTAAATAATAATTATAATAATTATAATTAATTATTATTATAAACTAACCTATTGTTATTATTATTAAATTATTATTATTATTATTATTATTATTATTATTATTATTATTATTATTATTGGTTAGTTTGAAATGAGTATTTTAAAACATTTGGAACTGCAGGGAACTGAGCTCTACAAAACAACGTAATAAAAAGCTATCTTTATGAGAGGCACTGTTCTCATCTGAAACATGAGAGCTATAGGAGGTACTGCTTCTCCATATATATACTTTAATAGAAAATCAGCTATTTTCTCCAGAAAGTTCTAACTTTCTATTTGAATTTGTGTGGGTTCATCTTCCTGCCAGCTGTCTTTGTTATGCCCTTTCCTGCTAAATTAATGAATCTTTTATTCCCTGTGAAAATATTTATGGACTGTAATCAAATCACCTCTTCATTTTGACAAGATAAATAGATGGGGTGCTTTCAGTCTCTCCAAATCCATCAAACTAATGTCTGTATGTCTCCTTATTTACCTTATTCATTCTTTTAACGATAATAATCGTAAATAGATTTCAATATTGGCCTGATCTATACTGCATATATATAGTAAGCCAATATATAGTAAATATTTATGTATAAATATTTAGAGATAAAACCAGGTAATTGACTTCCTACTGCTGTTCCCTGTTTATACACCCAAGGATTGCATAGGCCATACCAATGCAATATGACACACAAAATGTTTGGTGTCCTTATTGACCCCTACTTTCAGTTTATGTATGTTGCCTTCTTCTCTGAAAGTAGGACCGTCATTTTTGTGCATGGAATATAATTTTGCACTAGGCTACATTAGGAGTGTGGTTCTGTTTGGTTGGGTTTTAAACAAAAAAGCTCTTGAGGTGGCCACTGACATTACTGTGAACATCATGTCCCAGACAATGGTCTAATGCCGTGGTTGATAATCCAAAGGAGTTACAGAGGAATACTTACACATCACTCAATTTGTAGGAAATTCACAATTATTATTGCAAACTCCCTTCTGATGGTTACTTACTGACATAATTTGCTGACATTTAAAATTACAAGCATAATACAGAACTGACATTTTTTTCCACAAAAAGATTTCAATTAGAAAATGCAGTAGGAGGGAGACTGGAATCTCAGTAGGAAGAGATATGTGCTACAATGTCACAGAACAATGGAATTCAATCTCAATAGGAAGTCTTTATTTAGAACATCCTACCTCTTGTGTGAATGTCTTAAAAAATTTATTTTAATGTTTCTCTCCAAGGGAAAAAAATACATAGGTGCTAGATTGGGCCAACTAATCTTTAGTTTATTCAAACAAGGAAAATTTTTCCTCTGGAAGCCAATAAAGCTCCTCAGATATGAATGTCAACAAATGTCAAAAGTAATACAATCCATAATTATTCATTTCCTTTTCTGTGTTGTCCTCAGTTTTCAAGAAGTACATTTTCTATTAAAAAAGTAAAATTAAATTCAATTCAGTGATGCTTCATGATCTGTAGTACATACAGAAACACTACTGAAGCCAAGGGCCTCCTCTGGATTTTCTCAAGGGTAGTTCATACTATGGACTCCCATTTCTGAAAACATCTGGATAGTTGGTGGAAAATGGAAAACATCAACCATTTCCACAAAAACCACGGAAGAAACAAGCAAAACTCCCAAGTCATATTAAGCCATTAAACTGACATCACAGAAAAATTTCTCCCTCTGATCACCAGAACACATATAAGCTTAAAATTTCAAATATATAACATTTTTCAAAATCATAACATTTTTGTGATGCAAGGAAATGCTAATAGCTATTTTATAAAGCACCAGATAAGTGACACACCATAAACTGGAATTATGGGCAGAACAAAACTTTCAGCCTGTTTCTCTATAGATTTGTTTGTCCATAAAAACGCTGGATTATTACTGCAATACTGATGTTTAGCTATGTCTGAATTGAGAGGCAGAAATAAATATATCTGGAAGCTGTGGACTTTGTTTTCAATGAAACAATCTCTATTCCAAACTATTTTAAAATGTGGTAATTCCGTTATTTAAATATATAACTTGAGTAGGCTTTCCACATTCTGTGTTCAGATTCTTCTTCATTCCCCTCTTTCCACTGAGAAACAAAACAGTGTTAAGGAAATTTTTGGATGATCTTTGGTACATTGGTGTACCAATATTTTGCTCCTTCTTCAATAATTAAGTATTCTTTAATGCATATATTATCTTTTGTCTTCAGAAGAGAAAACAGAACGAAGTCATGCTGAAGGTGAAGCAGAGATCCAAAGAAGCATGAGACTAAATCTCACAACTTCTTGGGTGGAGAAACATTTTCTGAAGTCAGGTCAATGGAATATAATCAGGAAGGCAACGCAATACTTAAATTATTTTGATTCACAGCTTCTTTAAATAAAATTGGCAAGGAGCTGATGTTGTTTAAAGTTTTATGAGCTTTTTGGAGAGGGAAAATAAAGCACACTAAAACAATTTAACATGAGTTTTACAAACAGTTAAGATCCTGTAGGAAGACAATTAAAAGTTCATTGCTCAACTTTTTTTTTTTAAGGGCTTTGGCAGAATTTTCATCAGGCACTGATAACCATTGCATTACAAATACTTCAAGTGATAATTACATCTCCGATTGGTAGATTCTTCAAATATAAAAAGACAAGAATGCCCACATCAGACTAGAAGGCTACCTGGTCCATAATACTATGTTGGCCAATGGGTAATACCTAGGAAAAGTTATAGCAGGACAAACATGTAATGTAATATTTCCCCAGAATATTCCCTCAGCAATCTACAATTCAGTGATTCTGAACAACATCACGCTTTTTTTTTCTTGATAGATTGTTCTTCTATAATTTTAAGCCTTGTAGTCTACCAGTATCCACATTAAACTGTTTTAAAGCCCAATTACATGTTTTGTGAAACACCTCCTCCTGTTGCTAACTGCATTATGAGCCACCCAGTTCCTGTGTTGAAGACCCAATAAACAGCACTTTACTGTTTTCCTTTTCCATGCCTTTCTTGATTTTCTAGTTCTCTTTCATGCCCTTCCATGAGTCATACATTTCATTATATTTAAGACTTTAAACCTATTTATTCACTCCTCACAGGAATCCCTCTTTTTTTTTTTTTTTCTCTGTACTTTTCCAGTGATTGTTCAATTGCTTTTTGTTTCTGTTATTATTTCAGCTTTGTCTTTGAATGTGGAACATATCAGTCAAGCTGCAAGTGTACTATGTTCTGTTCTCACTTTCTTCAAGCTTTAACATTATATCAGCATTTTGGTTACTATTAAGAACCAAGCCTACCCTTCAAGTTTCAGTGCTTGAACAGCAAACTGTGAGGTTCAAGAAAAAAGTCAATGTTCCTAATAAATAATTTATTTTAAACATATTAAAGAACTAATTAAAGATTTTAAAATTGTATATCAATTTGCTGCCATGTAACAAGTAATTTCTCACTTTTCTACTATTTCCTTCTTTTTTGTCTGTAATATATTTCAATTAATCAGGTAAAAATAAATAAACACAGGTAAAAATTTATTTACATGACAGCACAAGACTATACCATTTCTTGTTAACACTAGAGTTGAGCATCACTTATTTAAAGAAAAATAAACATATTTAATATTTAGTAATTAACTGTGAAGTGCTACTTGAAGATTATACTTTTGGATTATCAAAAAAAAAAAAATGCTAAAAAATTTACTAAATAAAAACAGAGGTTATTCCCATTTGGGTTATTCTCGACGTAAATATTTATAAGTCATGCAAATGACTTTGACACAAAAAAGATACTTTGCACAAATTTAGTTGAAAATATTTTCAAAGAGCCTTTTACAGTTTCAAAATTATTTAATTATTGCAAATAAATTAGTCTTTTTTTAGTTGATATAAGAGTTATGGCACCTTAGCTTAAAACTGTAGGTTTATTCCCATGCGCGATCATTGTAAAGAAGGCCAGAAGAAAATCCCAGAAAGAGAATAAACCACAAGCAAAATGTTTAATCCGATACCGCTGGCTTCATCATTAATTACCTCTCAAGGGGCTAGGATGTCAATAGATAGTGATCTGGTATCTTGGAGTCTTTGCTGTTAAATGCCTGATCAATACTAAATAGAATTTTAACTGCCCATGATTTAATTAGAAGTGGTTCCTTTTATCCTGCATACAATACCAGAATCTCACTCAATAAAGTACGAGGGAAGATTGCCATGTTGGCTGTATATTCACTACATTCTGGGACTTTACAAAAGAAATAGGGAAAGCAGTTTGCATTTTAACACATTTTGCAGTTGGCCTATAACATGCAAGCAGTCAATCCTTTTCCCTTCACTCTAAATTAATCTATACATTTACAAGTGCAGAAAACCCAAAACTACAGTTTTACATCCTCAGTACTTTGCAGCCCCACAAAAGCAAATTCAAATGGTATTCTAAATGGAGGCAATGAATTTGCTAGATATGTCTTCAACTGGAAATAACTGATCCCATACTCTTGAATATTCACCCTATTCCCATGCCCATACAGGCACAGGAAAATAAATTATTAATATTTTACTAGCTTTGGAACATGTTTTTTTACCATTTACAGCACAAGTACATTTTTAAAAGATATCTTGCTTATCCTGTCATATGATTTATCTAAATACCTTGCCTGTTTCTGTGGAAGGTAAATACGACAATTAAATATACAATAGTTACAAAAGAGGATGTTGTTATGACTTCAGAAAATTGATGGAGAATTGCAGGACTAACGAAAACAGAGACAAATGTGTGAAAAATATGACAGCAGAAACATACTAACAAAGACTAATTACGAGAATGTGATGGTAATGCAGTTAATGATGGAGGAAAATAGAAGAGTTGAATATATATTTATTCTTTACTCAGAAGGAAACAGCATGATGAATCCTCTTATCACACAAGCAAGATAAAGTACTTTCCAGTCCATTAGTAAACAAAGAGGTATAAAACAATATCTACATGTTGTAAGCGTTTAATGATGATATAAATTTCTAATAAATCTTGGAATACTATGGAATTTCCAGCAGACTGAAGACTGCTGGAATAATATGATACAACAACTTAAAAAAGAAGGAAAGTGATGCAGGAAAGTAGCTGCAGGCTGTTACCCTTCCATCAAGTCTGAAGTAAAACAATGAAAAAGCTGATCTTAGATTCAATTAACAAAGATTTAAGGATAGCAATATATTTAATCTCATTCAACAAGGTATTTTGGAAAAGAGGTGATGTGAAGCAAAGCTAATAGTTGTTTTTTTTTTAAAGAAGATTGCAAAGTTAATTTGTTAAAATAGGTGCAGAAATATAAAATAGACTGGGAATTCACCAATGCACTTAATAGTACTCTGATTAAAAAACAAGCACTGTGTAGCATTTCCAGAACATTAAAAACATGAAGTTTGTTAAAAACTGCTAACGGAAAAGTCTTACAAAGAGGAAATGACTTTCTCAGATAGCATTTTCAAGCATTCATGAAAATACGCAGACCTTTCAGGAGTACTCAATTTCTTGACACCTTGAACAAATGAGAAGTACAAAAATCACAGACTACTACTGTTTTTCTGCTATTCATCCTTTTTCAGGTAGAAGAGGAGATAATTCTGTAGTACATGTGATTTTAAATACCTATTTCAGAATCAGATTAGTCACTTAAGAAGTCTATTTTATTCAATTAACTATAATGGAAGCCTAAGCTAATTTGCTACCCGCAGAGGTCAAAAGAGAGGTAAGAGGAACCCTACCCACTGTGTCTTCCTGAGGTAGCTATTAGTGCTCCCTTAAGACAGTACTGTCTGCTAGAGATATACTCTGCTCTTTAATTCTACATACTGTCTCTCCACGTAAAATTCTGAAGTTATTTTTATTGGATGCTATTGAATATTTATAGAAAACAGCTGGTCTAATTCTACCGAGATTTTTCATAAGATTGTGCTCCTCACTTCATCTGTCACATTCCCTGTGGAGCTGAAACACTAGTAGCAAGCACTGAGCTCCTTCTTGGTAGTTCGGGAGCACTAGGCACTATATTATTATTATGGTTTTAATAATATGTAGCACTTGGGAGCGCTAGTTATCACCAACTACTTCAAAACAGGAGGAGGAACTCCATACTTCCAGCATAACACTGCAAGGAGTTATTTCTTACCTTTTTCCTGATTTGCCAGGGATTTGTGTGACCACTGCCTATAAATTCAGCATTATTAAACAAGTAAACAAACAAACACGCAGGAAACTCTCTGTTCTTAAGCATATTGTGAATTAATTATGATAATTTGAAATTAACAAACTACGATAATTTGAGAGAAATAACTAGTATTGTAGACTTTTCAGAGAAGACAAACAAATCATACTGTTGCACCACTAAGTATAATCTCTTAAACTGGTTGTTTGCAGTATTAGGGATTGAATGAGAAAAATGTACATTGCATCAGTCTCTTCATGTTCAAATATATATATGTTATTTCTGTGTAGGTCTTAGTATTTATCAGGTTTTAACAAGATTTATTCATAACTAAGAAAGGGATGATTTCTTGCTAATAAAATCTTTGACAGCAGCTTGAACCTGGAAATCACCACTATTGTTGCAAAATTATGCTGTCTAATTCCAGAAGGTCACACCTTACCTTGTCCCTTACAGATATATGAGCTGCCTGCTAGAAATATTATCCCTGTCAAGAAAGCAACATTGCATTCAGGTTAACAGCCTGCCCTCCAGACTACCAATACCAGCAATTACCACTCTAGCAATTTTAAACAAAGTCAAGAATTTACTGTTAGTCTAAGTTAATAAGAGATCTGCTAATCAGAGAGCTATGAGCAGCTTTGTTACAATGATATTAACATTCACAGTTCAGATTAGCCAATTTTTCAGTTCATTTCCAACAGTGGCACAGTGAAGACTAAAACACACAAACTTTCTAATATTGAACCCTTTCTCCATTGCTATGCTCACACTTCCCATGCTCCTGAGTCCTAGGAGTGTTTGCAGGGGCACAAGGAATGCTACAACATGTTAAAATCCTAAACTCTTCCCTAGGAAGAGTTAACCACATCCAGGGTGCCCTCTTTCTCCTATTTTCTTTTTTGGAAGAATATGGTGTTTATGTGAATAGTTTCTTCATTCTCACTCTTGGACTTGGTCTCACTCAGAGTCATAGTTTTGTAGTTGCTAATACAGCATACTTGCTTTTAATTCAGTAGTTTGTAATTACATTTTGTATCTGAATTTTCTGTATGTGGAGTGTTTTGCACTTTCTTATTCTCTTCGTTATCTCAAAAAACATTTACGTCCAGCTCCCAAGGCTGATTTTCTTTAATGACCCAGTAGTGACCATTTTTTAGTTACTTATAGCTCTGGGGCCTCTGATACCACCCTGTGCTTGCACTTGCATTTTCTAAAACCATTTTGTGTTTGTACTTCTGGAGAGTCTGCTTACAAACCCCTGGTTTTCATCAACAGCTTTCAAACTGTAGTTTCAACATAGTGGTTCAATATCACTATTCTTTTAATTGCATTTCTTCATATACGCATCCATTCTCCGAAGTCATTAGCAGTTCCCTCTACCAAAGTCAGCGTACCAGAAGATCCACATACATAAAACATGCACGTACAGATAAACACAGCGATATCCCTAAGCCCTTGCTACCAAAATCTCATTATTTTGGTAATCTGTTACATTAACAAAATTGCTCCACACCAGTAATTATGGCTATATTAAAGCCTAATACCTATGGCTTTAAATCTAACATGTAGATCATAATGTTTGAGATGTTCTGAATGTTTCTAGGATTTTCTAGGATTTCATAGCTTTAAAGAAGATGCATAAAGAAGGGTGCTGACTGCACCAATATAAAAGATTGTAGAAAATTCATAGCTACATATGTTTCACTGGCAACCACCTGGAATCAACGTACTGAAGTAAATCACATTTTCCACTGGTGAAGTAATTATAAACAGATTGTAAAGACTGTTTGAGAAAACCTTATAAAATGAAGCAGTTTAATGAAAAGAACAAAATGTTAGTTGCATGTGGGAGATAAAATTCACTGCAACATTATTCTTGCTGATTGCTGGAAATAAATTCTGCATGGTATAAGGACTGGCTTCTCTTACAAGGACTACTCAAAACGAACTCCCTCTTTGACAAATACAGTATTAAACCCATTGTAAATTTACTATTTTATTATGGTCCCACTTTTTAGGAAAATAAGGTTTTTAAATAAAAATAATTCAAATTGACAAAAGACTGTCATGATCCAGAAGCTGCATTACCAGTAATTTAAAAGCATACAATATAGCATTTTTTCAAAAGAAATACGATTATGGTTATTAAGTAAGAAAGTTTGCAGAAGATGTCCAGAATACAATGAAGTCCAGGAAATAAATAAATGAAAATGCTTTTGAATATACATTCTGAATGAAGCTAGAAATCTGAATGATTTATTTTTATTAAATTCAAAAAGGCTTCTGTGTTGTCAATGTATGATACTCAATGAAAATTACTCATCTTGCACACAGCATTTTGCAATGTGCAGTAACGACTTTTTAATTAGGTAGGAGAGGGTGGAGGTCTACCATGGAAACTATGGAGAATTTTGTGAGGTTAAACTGTTTTGGACTTTTATTGCAACAGAAACAGAAACTTGTTGAATACCTTCCACCTAAATAACCCAGATGAGGAAGCAGAAGTATACACGGCAAACATACATGGCAACTTGCCTTTAAGGAAGAAGTGCAGCTGGCAGCTTTTTTTTCTTTACCTGTTCTCTCTTTTTTTCTTTAAGCTCTGTTATTATTACTTCATTTGCAATAGATATAATACACAATTTGATTTATGCCTGTTTCCCAGGATTCTGACAGACTCTGTTGGTACTCCAAAATTTTCCCATGGCTCTAGTCCTTAAGAGCTAATTATGACTTTTATCTATGTAATGACTTCCCATTTTTATTACAAAAATTAAATATCCAATTAAATTAACTTGTTCTACATTCAATATATTATACAGTTCATGATATTGCAACTGAACTTTGCGATTCTTTACTAATTAAGTCTAACAAGCCAAAACTCCAACTTCAGAAAAATATCTTGTGTTTCATTTCTAGTAAGCAGATAATAACTTTTCTGAATAATAGACTCATGTTTCAGCCTACCAACAACTCAATTTGCTTAGCTCAGGAAAACTTCCTAGAAATACAAGCTATGTATTGCAAGTGTTCAAAGTCAGTACCAGCTAAACTCAGTATGGTCTAAATATATTAACAATATTTATGCCAGTGGATTCTTCTATACAGTCTGTTTGTTGTCAAAACTTTCACAGTATTTCAAACACTGCTGATATTTAGAAAGTGCTTCTTCTGTTTGAAACTACATGCAAAGGCAGCTTTCAGTACTCTTCATAAGTTTCAGTTGGAAATAATACTTTTCTTAACTGCAGTTGGTTTTGAAAAATACTGATAATAAAAGCTTGTTTTACTTTTAATGGACTGTGCATCTGGTTTAAAACTCTGCCAGCCCCTTAATTCTTCAAGACAGAAGTAGTTTCAGCTTTTCTTCTAATTAGAATTCTTGCATTTTGCTTATTTTTTTTTTGTGTGTGTGTGATGGCAATGAAAGAAATGCAAACAATTCTTTGAAACAGGATGTACACTGGCTAATCTATCATTCTAAAAGTGTATTTCACCCAATATTATACTATAATAAATTATGAGAGGTTTAATAATGGAATGCTTACTACAGTTAAAGTAGTAACATTTTTGTCAGAAGTTACAGCCATACCTGTAGCGTGAAAATTATTTTATTCATAATAAAAAATAACACACTTGTTAATAAGTGCAATACAACCAATTAAATGCTCTCATATTGCACAAATAAGCTAAGCCTGCAAAAACACTTTCTTGTACAGTTTACAATACGAATAAAAATAATCAGACAAGATAAAAGTAGGAGGGAACATCACTGAACAGACTATTTAAGAAATATGCATCTCTTCAATATGAGAAAGTTCTATTTTTTACTGTCCAATTTCTCTTTTTTTTTTTATACAAGTTTGCATTCGTAAAATTAAACAATTGAAAAGAATTCATGAAAAAAAAAAAAGTGAGTTTAAGTGACAGACTTCAAGAGGTAAAGGGCAATTTAGTTACAGGATTCACATTTAAAGGTCTCTGTAGAAAATGACAGAAAGGTGATAACAGGAAAAAGGTACAAAGATTACATAGACAAGTAAAATCTGTACTACGCAGCAGAATGCAACTTAGCAATTCTGAGAGCCTGAAGGCATTAGAATTTAACATAACTTGCATTCAGGATGGTTGAAGTATTATAAAATAATGCATCAGGAATAGGGTGGAATTCCCAGGAAAGACATGTTTGTTTTAAATGCCTACATTTATCATCACCACAGCACAAACTTGGTGTTTTTGCAGATATACAGAACAGAGTATGTAGAAAATGGGGGGTGATTGGACTATGTTGGAGTGTTGTGTAACACGTCTGGGAGAGGAACACCTACAATAAACTGGAAAGCGTGTGATTTCAAGTCATCAGAAATAACATCTTTATGTAAGAAGGTTTGTTCGAATGTTTTACGTCTTTCCTCATCGTTCCTTTTCTGTCAGTGTACATTTTTCAAGACAAGTGCTTGCTACACCACTGAGCACAGTGATGAGATGGAAATAGAAAAGACCTCTATGTAATGACATGATACATTCAAAAAATTGTTTTAGTCTGAAAAAAAAGAATTAAATTCCCACTGTATGTTCCATATATAGATAGATAGACCACATGTGCAGTAAGGTATTTTATAAAAAAAAAGTGAAATGGAAAGACTTAAAATAATTTAATTGTTTTTCTGCTCCCATCCTAGAAAACATACAAAATTAATAATTTATAGAGCCAGTTCAATGGTAATCAATAAGCAAATATACTAAAGTATAAATACAAAGCTACAGAAAGCTTTTTTTTTTTTTTTTATTTTTATTTTCACTTGCGGAAAAAGTTCCAGGCTAGCCTTTGCAAGTCCTAAATCAGAGAGGAAAAAAAATCATGAAAGATATAAAAGAACTTTTCTAAAAATTTGATATTCTTCAAGATGGAATGGCAACTACTTAAGGATAACATTAGAAATTAGTCTGAATGGGAAAGAAAATGAGACTATGTTAGTTTAACAGAAGTTCAAACACAATTTGAATATCTACAGAAATACAGGGTCTCTAACTTGAGCAAGAGCAGTAATGATAGAATGGTACATAGAATGCTTTAAACTTCAAGAAAGCTTAATCTTGCAATATTGGGAACCACAATGGAATAAGCACGCCATGTTTATTTAAATCTGGAAGATATTTCGGTATATATAAAAGGATATTAAATCCCTGTGTAGATTTCTCTGGTGTTCACCCTTCCATTGTTTTCCTGGGTCTAAAAGCTGATGGTCTGGGAAGCAGTGTATATGAATGAATATCCCTTCACCTGGAGGAGTATCATGCTTATGGTATCTTCTTCCTCACTCTGGGCTTGTTTGGTGTCACTTCCCTAACATGATAAACACCTTGCTCTTCGTTGCTCTGCAAGCCCATGTTTTATCTGAATTTACTATATGTGGTGTGTTTTACCTATTTGGATACCTTGTTTTCTTTTCTTTATTTTTATTTTTATTTTTATTTTTCCTTTTTTTCCCTCTCTCTAAATGACTTTTCAATTGGCCTTGGATTTACACAGTTCATAACATTGCATTTCTTTCATGATGAGTAAGGCAAACTGATGCAGCCTCCAGTATTAGCCAGAGCCTGTACTTTTAAAACCCCTGCTATCACCCTATGCCTGTCCTCCTCAATGCTATATTGTATTATAACATCATAGAGTTCTTTTCACACAGAGCAAAAGCTTGCTATTACTCTGTTTGTTACAAAATATAAATTACAAGACATAATCCCACAATGTTATACCAAGTCTGTAACAATCACTTGGCCGTTAGATCATTGCTATTACAAGCTATAACACAGCCCCAAACTCCTCAAGACAAGTCCTGGTGGGTTTAAAGCCTGTGCTGTTAGCCTGTTAGAACTGCACCTCAAGATGCCCTGGGTTACAAGGCGACACTTACACACTTGTCAAAATAGCAATGGTTGCTCACAGCAAAGGAGATAACAGTAAGAAGAGAAACACCAGCAGCCCACTCTTCATAGGAGCTGGCTCTCACTTCCAAAGTCTCAACTAATGCTACATTGCATTATACTCAGAAATGCAACTGCAACTGAATGTGAATAATTTTGTTTTTGTGAAAGAAAACAAAAAAAAAAGGAAAAAGTGTATTAAAGTTGATTTTTCAGGACAGGATATATCTGAACTGACTCAACGCGCTGGCACATAGAATTATAACAGATGAGTGATTGATAATAACATTGGTATTTCATATATGCCCTTGAACATACCATCACAGTAAACCCACCGAACTGACTTTCTCTGCTTGTCTCCTGATGACATTTTACCAACACAGGGTGATCAGAGCCCAGGTAGGAACTCAGAACAGCAGTGTCCTTGCTGTTTGTAAGTGATGCCTTTTTGGTGCATGTGGGCACAGAAACAGAATTAAGAGGCATCTTTATCAAATATATGAATAAACATTGGCTTTTCACATTCTTCGTTAAAAAAAAAAAAAAAAAAAAAAACAAAAACACAAAAACACCAAGGAAAATACCCATTAAAAATTGTTGCCATGTTCTGGATTGTTTAATGATTGTGGGTTGTCAAAATCATATCCTCCCTCTGAAATGTCTGAAATCTATCTATCTGATAATAAACCCTGCCCTAACTTATGCAAAGAAGTCTGCTACCAAACATTATAATTACCAAACTAACTCCTTCAAACCTAAGAGAACTACTTCTTTTATCTATGAAACCTACCACACCTCCATACCATCTACATAATAATACATTGCTGTTCTGCCAATCCAAGAATACCTTGGTTTAAATCATTTAATCTTTCATAATGATTTTAAAACTAAAAAATAAAAATTAGTGCAAAGTACTTCTTAGCAAAGGTTATATCAACACCTCTAAAACATGAAGAGTAAGAGCTGTGCAAAAAGACGATGCAGTCTAATTCAGTCAGTGAGTGCACAGAAACATATTCATCTTGTTTCTTATGGCAAAAAAGGTAGTGTAATCTCAGTGTGGGAGTCCAGTGTTGGTTAAAGGGAGTGTGGACCCAAGTTTAAGACAACAGCGATACTAATTGGTAAGTATAATCATAATCCTGGATAATTCACCAAGTAAGACATAAAGGCTAAAAAAAATAATATAATAAATTAAGTTTAACATATAAAGGTCAAACTAAATGCAGCTCTAGCTCTGCTAAAAATGTATTCACATAAGTATGAATAAAGCTTCACATGGCTCTTGCTAAACAGGATGCCTTTGTGGTGTTCTTTACCAAATCAGTGTTCACTGTTGTATGATTTCATGAAGGTATTTTCTTATGTAGAATTGTATCAGCAGGAATATAGAAGCACTCATATCTAAAACCTGCTATCTTGCAACTCCATATGACAAAGTATAGAGAACTTATAGAGTAATTCTATAATGCTGGAAATTAAATGCACAATTTAAATTTAACAATAGCAGATAGGTTTATATTGTGTCTTTGTATTTTCACAAAATACAATGGCAACGTTAAAGAACTGTAGTGTGTCTATGCTCACTAAGCAGATGCACAGGAATTGCATTGCCTGAAGGACAGTATCAGGAGTTATAATGCAGTTGCAAAGGATAATAGCATCTAGGTCCTAGGAAACCATGATGAATTAGTGAGTTTTCTGCTCTCTTTTAACAGTCAGCTCTTTATTTTAAAATCAGTCCTTCACAATGGCCTTACTTCTCATTTCTAAAACACTACTTTGGAAGCTACACACCTTGCAGCACAGCTGGCTGGACATTTTGTCTTCAACATTTGCCTTCTTTTTCTTCTACTCTGAATTCAGTTACAGTTTCTTCCTTCAAATGTAAGTAGTATCCCAAGTGCTTTAAAAAATATCTAGACCTCTGCTTTGCACATGTATAATACACACATAGACTCATATACACCTGTATACTTAAGACAGACTACACTGAGAACTAGTAAAAAAAAATCCTCCCTATGTTACATGAGCAAAATGAGGAAAAACAAGAAGTGAATGGCTTGCTTAAAACCAAGCAGCATTGAAAACAAAGGTCTCAGTTGACAAGAGTGTCTGCTGGAATGTATACTATTACCAGTTGTGCATGTCCCATTACTTCAGCAATACACACATAATTAAAACTGAATATTCTTGATGAACTTCTTTGAAACTGGGTCAAAGCTTTGACAAGGAAAATGGACAGTGTGGTGCTTGAACTACTGGAAAAAGTTAGTCCCACAAACACAGAAGATCTTCCTTTGATTAAACTATAATTTATATATCATGTGTATTTTCTAAGGAAAAGCAATAGAATTTATACATAAAGGAATGGCTAAACTATGAGGTTTTCTATAGAAAAGTATGAAAATATTTCTTAAAACATAATAACTGAAAATAAATACTAGTGGGTGTTTTGGGGTTTATTTTTTGGTTTTCCTAACATGGTTAAAAAAATCACTGGTCAGAACTTTCATTTGTTTTGTAAAAGTTCTCTTTTAGATAATAATTTGTTATCAACACAATCACAGAATGGTTGAGGTTAGAAGGGACATCTGGGGGTCATCTACATGATAAAACAGAAAGAATGATTAAAGTATTTTGGGTGCTGAAAACATCCTTCTTTATGGTATTCAGAGAAATAACTCATTTTTGTATGAAGTATTTGATTACAGCTCCTGCTTTTTGGCATTTTTTTCTTCAGAATGGTAAATGTGCTATGTGAAATTAATAACATGAGCTGTCATGGATAAACAAGTGCTATCACATAAGCTAAATGAACCATGCTGCTTAAATGGCTGGTAAATGAAAGCAAGCAAGGAATGAAAGGGAAGAATCTTTGCAGGAGTTAAAAACAAATGATGTGAAAGCCTTTGGAGAAGAGTATATAGCTCATATTCAACCACTTGAAAAAACATTCGATCAAAAAGACAAACAGGAAGATTTTTGAGGCTGTTATTAGGTGTTCTAAACCAGTATTACAATCAGATAGAAAATTCAACATTGTGCTTATCTGTACTGGGATAGATACTTATCTGTACCAGATACTTTATCTGTATCAGATACTTATCTGTATCTTATTTATTCCTGAATAAAAAAAATAAAAATAATAATTGTTCTTTTTAGTTCTTTTTGATTTGACAAGCTGGTATCTCAAGTACCTAGTCAATGCAGAAGAGAATGCAACCCAGAAACACATCATGCACATGCACTTGCATCACAATTTCACTTAAATTAATAGGACTAGCTCTATGATATAGACTGTATGTCCAATAAAGGAACAAAACGTTTGAAGTCAGGACAATGATTCTTGTGCCATAGAGTCTATGACACAGTCTACCACACAGTCTATGTATTATGGAAGTTTTGGAAATTTTCATCAAAATACTTATTTAAAAGGAAGATAAGACATTTTGTGTCACTCAAAGTCTGCATTCTGTCATTCTGCAGAAACATACCAAAGAGAATTATATAGAACACACCTGTCCGAATAATCAAGACAAAAAGTGATTTAAATTATTTATTTTAGAATACAACAGGTTGTGATCTATTTTATTTTAGGAAAAAACATGAGCTACCAAAAAAAAAAAAAAGAATGGTGGCAGAGAGGAAAATTAAAGCTTGACTCACAACACTAGCAAAAATATTTGATTATTAAAGAAAACATATGCATTTGAGATTAGGAAAAAAAATTATTTAATGTGAAAACCAACTAAAGTCTTTAAAGCTACCTAAAGAAATGTTAATCATAAATGGTTCAAAATGATTTTCAAAAAGCCTGTAATTTTTCATTAACTCATTTTTCCCCAAGGTCAGTCATTCTTATATTAATAATTTATTGACAAACTCTAACCATGGAAAACAGATTTAGTGCTACTTAGTTACTTTTTCATGAAGGCAAAAAATAATAATAATGGCCATTTGCTTTCAGTATAAACCAAGACTCAAAGATGAGTTTCTGAAAAAGGAAATGAATGTGCAATAAGCAACATGAAGCCTATAAACTATTTATGAAAAGAAATTTAACCCACAAATTAAGAGCTAATGGGTCAAATATTGCTAAGCTTAGTCAGGTGAGTAATGTCATCTATTTCAGTACAGCTCATACAAGTAGAGCTATACAATTGGACTAACATGAAACCTTAAGCAACATCCGTAACAGCGCTAATGTGTGATAGATGCTCACCACAACAGCAATTAAATACTCTGCAGATCATCTAGTACTCTGAGTATCTGTTTTATGACTAGAAAACAAATGTGTTCATTTTTGTAGTCCATCTACTTTTTTTTTTTTTTTTTTTTAACCCCAGTTGCTGATGCAGTTGTAAAGACTTCACTGTTTTGGCGAATCTCAGTATAAGCAGTTTTCCTTTTCTCTTCATCCCTATACTTACTTACCATGATAGACAGCTTTTTGAGTGGACCTAATATCAGTCCTAAATTATCACATTTGCCATCTTGTCCATGTTTGATGTGAGGTGTTAATTAGAGACAGTTACCTATAGCACACTACTAGATATAAATCCAATCATACTTTTTCTTCAGAACAACCAGGTGTTTTATCCTTTGATATTTTTAAAATTAGACTCCAACAGATTTTGCTGCAATTTAATTATTTCATGTCATTATAATTTCATCATGTTATTTGATTTAAAAAAAAAAAAAAGATATAACATTTGACCAATAAACCTGTGGTAAAGCTTCATCTGCTTCTGATTCAAAATATAAGATTAAAAAGGAGTTGTTTGGTTTGGGGTGTTTTAGCAATTGTTCTGGTGTCACTGTCACCTTTCTTACTGCTAAATTACACCTGTTTTTTTTTTTCTAGAGATACTCACTTAATGTTTCTGTGATACTTACCTAATTTTGTTCCTGTTTATGTTCAGTTAAATAGTGATTTTAGCAATGTCACACTGCTTTAATTTCAGTTAAGTCAGCTGTTGAGGATTTTTAGAGCCTATCAAACTCTGGAAAAAGATTTTTAAGATAACTGCTAACATAGTCATTTAAAGATTGCCATCAAGCTGCTCAGACAGTATTCACTTTTAAACCATGAGAACTGTTCTGCCCAGTCAGTTTCAATTGTGTTTTTCATTAGTGACAGTTCTCAAAACCTAAAAGGCTATAATAATACTCTGATGCTATAATTACTATCCATTCCAAGTTTAAAGCAGTTGCACCCGTAAAAACAATGAAAGCAAACTGGAACCTCAGGCAATGTGCTTAGCACTAAATTTCAGAACCAAAATTCTGGCCTGGAGCAGGACAAGTTGAACTGGTTCTCCAGAGGTTTGACTGATGCATCTACATGATCATTCATTCCCTGGATAAACTGAATATAACTATTACCACCAAATGTTTATCCAGCGCAGATAATCATTCCTTTCTATAAAGAGGCATGAATCACATTCTATACATATAAACAACAGCAATCAAACAAAACAAAACAAAATACCAAATCCCAGTACTTTCTAATATATTTGGAGAATCAGCACAGCAGGACATACTTATCTGACTTTAGTCTTCATAGTGCTTCTTAAAATGCTCAAATACTACATCTTCTAATGCAGTTTATCTTACTTATTTTCCTCACAGTTTTTATCAGAACTATGCATTATTGAAGCAAATCCCAGAAATATATAATAGCAACTCAGCTTCTTGTGTTAATTCAGTGTAAAGATTTCAAGTGACCTTACCTGTAAATTCTTTAGGAAAAATTCAACGCCTTTATTTTTTCTAACTCTTTTGATACTTTCTTATAGGTGGAAGGTATAGTCTACAGAATACTTTCATTTGCACTTAAAGCAAAACTGAAAAGATGAAGTCCCCTGTAACAAGCATGGAAGGCTCTCTTTTTATGAAAAACTGTGACCTTTGAGAGATAAACATTAGTCCTATAAAGTAATTATTTTCTGACACCTCTGCCTGTCTGCTTTCAATTGCCTCTTAAAAGTATACTGTTTTCTCATAGAGATACCAACACTTTAAAAAAGGCATATATTAAGAATATGCTGCCCTTTTTCACTTTAACAGATATGACATTTTAAACATCTAAAACACACATATTCCTAAACATTTTGTGAACTTTGACATCTCTACATTCCATAGTTAATACTAAAGTCAAATAGACATGAAGTATTTTACAAATAATTTTCTTTTACTGCAATTAAAGTCTGTGACTTCTTGTTGGGAATTCGTAATATTACCATCATTCAACATTTTGCTTTTTTTCTGCATTTGGCTAAGTTTTCGATATGATGGTTGTGATTATCAAGTTGACAGGTGCATTCACCCTAAAGGGCTGACTGAGACCTCTCAGACACAGAGAGCAGTTGCAAGACGGATTGTCCCAGGCTCACATGCAAAAAGAACTCTGGGAACATGGGACATGGCAGAATGAAGAGTCAGAATTCCTTTGTCTGTACTTCTGCCTTAGATTTGCTCATCAGTAGCACACAAGGCTTGCAGTAAGCCAAGCTTTGGAGGCATGAGGACACACAGAATTCTGGAAGTTGTCACACAACTATGTGATGCCCAAATATTTCTATTTAATGGACTTTACCAGATTGTTCAGAATTCATGCTGTCAAATAAGAGTTTAAGGAAACAGTTCTGAGTTGAATTTGACATCCCCCTACCTTGAGGCTCCAATACTTTTGTTCAATAATGCAATAAGAGCCTTGATGATAAAAGAATTCCCAACTGCAACAAAACAAAAGGATGCCAGCTGGACAGAACTGAAAGACCCACTTACAAGCTGGCATTCCAGGTGAAAGAGGAACTTAATGTTTGAACCTAAATTTGTGAGAAAATAAGAAATTCATGTGTCATCAGGATTCATAACCCTCTTTGGATTTCATAAAAGTAGCAAAGAGCTTTAAAAAGCAATCAGTTGTAGACTTACAGGGAGGTTTGTTTGTTTGTTCATTTGTTTATTAAAATCGGGCTTTCAAAGTGGTTTTGTATTTGAACTTACAGAGGAACAAGCTTTTAATAGCACTGTGGTGTCCTGTTTAGTGGATATAACAGATTTCCCAAGGTCAGAACATACAATAGCCATGTGAGGTACTCAGTGATGTCAACAAATGGTTCTTTTAAAACAATGAATGCTTATTATACAGAATTGATATTACCAAGATAAAATCTTCCTCCACCAACAACTGTGATCTTCTTACATGCAAATTACTACATTTTGTGTAATTCAACACAAAATCATTTCCCTAACCGGTGTCCTATAAACAAAACAAATGAGGAAAAAACAGCAGGTAGTCATGGACAGGGGAAAGCTTTGGGCAAACTACAGGTAGACTCTAGTGGGACTTGTAACACAGGAAAAAAATTGGAGAGAATAAGAAAACTGCAATATTCTGAATATGAAAAATCTATGACTATCAAGTATCTTTAACAGAGCAATAATTCTGCATAATCCTCTATAGATCCACATGAACATTATGTATTTATCTCATACCTACATATCTGCAAGGAGCAAATAAATTTTTTGGAGTTGCTTAGCTTCAGGTCTCTGTGATCTATAATTGGATTAATAAATATATTCATTCATGAATGATTAGTCACAAGTTGAAGTCATAGAGCTGAAAACCAGCTCCACAGCCACCCATAAAAAACATTCTTATATTACTACCTACAGACAAAGGATTAAAAAGATGTCAGGTGGTTGTAATTTTCTGTTTTATAAATATATCTTACCATATATTAATTTTATTTTTCCCCTCATACAACAAGATCTCATCACCTGAAAAAAAAAAATAATATATATATATATATATATATATAAACTACTCTGTTTTCCATCCTCAGTTTAAGACATTGGAGTTATTTCTGTTTCATGGAAAAAAGTCAGCCCTCATTTCCTCGTCTCCCCCATATACTCCTAAGTTTTGCAAAGAATTTCAAGTGTTATTCGTATTTTTTTTTCATAATAGATTTTTATTACTTGAGTAGGGCAGAATCTGAGAAGAGTAAACATAGAAAGGTTATTGTAACTTTTTTTTTTTTTTTTGAAATGTTAATAAAAATAATGCTGGCCTCTTAAATGAATAATGACACTATTCCTGAATACAAAGATTATAAATTAAGGTTCTTCTTTTCATTATGGAAATGGTTTAAAAATACTCTGGGGAAAATATGCTAGTTTTCATTGTATACAATTTCATTTTAGAAACAATATCAGCATATGGTTTTTGTTCTATTAGTTTTTCAGGGCCTTTATTCAAAATGATTCATTAAAATCTACAGAAAAGAAAGAGTGCAATGTTTGATTTTAAGAGATAGTGGGGAAGGCATCCTAATCTTTTCATTAGATTTTCAGAACGAAGTTATTAAATGGTTACATCAGTCAGGAAGTACAGCATAAGTATTGTTAACAGAATTAAAGTACTTACGAACAGGTGAACTTAGGTGTCTGACAAACGAACAGACAGCCCCCAGCTTTACAGTTTGAATCTTATAGGGTGATCTGAGAATGTGTCTGAATTAACAGCATCACAATATGTTTCATGGTCACGGGCTGCCAGTATAAGTTAGCCTGCTTTGAGTTCATCGGTTGCTCTTTTTGGACTCAAGTCAGGACCCAGCGACTACTAGGCCCTACATTATTGATTCGTGCTGCTTCTTGCACCACAGCGTATGTGGCTCAGCTCATGAACTGTGACAAAAGGAAGTTCAGGCATTCGTCTTGAAGACAAATACAAAAGACAGATAGAGGATTTTAAGCCTGCTGTGTTCTCAAGCTAGATAAAAAATTCAGCTACCCAGGGCAACTGTCCCTTTAGAGGCTTGGGAAGAACTAAAACAAAGTACTTTGACATAGTTCATCAGTACGTGTTGTGTTTCTGAAACCATACACATCAGGGTGTGCAGACCAATGATGGTGGTGATGTAGAGAAACATACTGGAAATATTTCAGGATTCTGCTCGGTTGCTGCTGGGCTTCATTTATTCATTTATTTAAACTTTAAGCTCTAGGCTGGTCCCAGTGACTGCCAGCCCATTTGCAAATAGCATGCCATGTACCTCTCTCTGAAGCACAATCCAGTACGGTTTCTTCCAGACAAATCCAGTTTATAAATTTCAAGACCATACTATAACATAAATCAAAGCACAGAAAGTGAGAAAAATCAGGAAATCTACTTGAAAAAAGCTCTCTGAGCACTAGAGATGCATCCTTCCCACTACCACAGCCATCCTTCCTCCTCATTCACAAAGACACTTTTGTTGTATGCTAGTTGTACATTATGTAAGTAGAATGAGTTAATCAGTACCAACTTAGAGTTCTAATTGCCCCCTGCTTAAAAACAATACAAAGTTCATTACAGACACAAAAGGAAAAGACTATTCAAAAAGGAAAGAAACAAATCTGACATTCTCATTTTTCTCAGCCCATGAAGCATCACTAAATGCCTCATGCAGATCAGTGAGAACTGGGCACACAGATTCTTTTGCCAAAGGCTGAAATGGAAATCTGTGCAGACTGTTATGACAGAGTGGATACAAGTGCCAGAGTCACACCAATGTCACAGAAACCCTGGTTTATTTTCAGATTAAAACAAAAACTTTGGCTGGAACTTTCATGTTCGCTGAAAACAAACAAGCATATGTAATCATTGCCTGATACGTGCTAAATCTCACTGAATAATTACGTCATAGAAATCTTTTCTTTTAACTTCAGAAGAAAAAGTATTTCAATGCAATGGTTTACATCCAATTTTTTGAAGTGATATGAGTACATACAACTTTTCTGGTTATGGAAACTAGCATGCTCTCATCACATAAACACTGATTGTTTCAGTTTTAGTACTTCCTTTCACGCTCTGTTTAAAGCTGATCCCTCTCTCCATCTTTTTAATTCTCCAGAACATGTTGATACCCTTGCCCAAACCTCTCCCCATTGCCATGTATTTCCAAAACCTTATTCTCTTCCATTTCATACTTTCTCTTGGGCACTTGCTTTTTGCCTATCTTCTGAGCAAAAGGATATAAAATAGTTGGTTCCCCCCCCCAGTTCTTACCAGGAATTTCCCCCCTATTATGAGGGAGGAATTGGCCTAGTGATGAACATTACAAAAGAGCAAGTATTGCTAACAAATGCAATAAGCGCATTGTGCCTCCCAATCCTCCTCCGCAAAGCTCAAAACACTCAGGAAATACATTAATTTTACAGAATTATCTCTCTCACACCCACTCCCAAGAGCCAGAAAACATGCTTATATTTAAACTGTGTTAACAGCATGTCTTTTTCTGTTGCTGTTGGCATCAGGAGAAGACGCTGGAAAATATCTGAATCCCTCCTCCGAAATCTGAAGCTGCATGCTTTCAAAGGAAGATTTGCAAAAAATAAATACATAAATAAATATTCCAGATATCGTAAGGGTTTCCCTCTACCTCCTTCTCAGAGACAAGATAATGGTTCATCACTATATCCAGTAAATAACATTCTTTATCCTGTCTGTTAAAGAATACAGAATGAAATATTTACAGAAGTTTTGAATCATGAATGCTAAGTTATAAGCTACATAAAATCTGATTTTATAATGCAAGCAGTCGAATAACTATAGACAGAGCATAACCTACAGGCCCTGAGTTGAGCTTTCTGACCCCAGGTCTAATTTGGTGCAGCACAGCTGTGTGACCTTGGCTCAGCCTTACTGAGAAGATTACTGTTACGATATGAGAATACATGAACGGGAGTCACACAAAGTAAGCAAGCCACACAGGCAGAAGAAAAATTGTTGCAGTGACAACTGTTGGCAGCTCAGGGAATCAAAAGGAAAAACACAGATGTGGAAGATATAACACTGTAAGGAAGCCAGGCAACTTGAACATGACAAATCTGCAAGATCAAAGGTAAGACCTTTTCTAGGATTAGGGGAGGTGACACTCCACCCACTTACAGGTCAGCAGAGGTTATTCAGGAGTCTCTGGTTACACTGGTACCACACCTATCTACTATATGTATTAGCCACACAAACTGGTGTGTGTTTTATGCCATGTATATCCTCCGTGTACAGTGTCTCTTTGCATGCACTGGACTAGATGCCTAGAGAAAAGTTTCTTGATATGAAGGGCTGCAGAGCTGGTAGGGTTGCAGCCTGGGTTCTTTGGGCTGAAAGCTAGATGCTTCAGAAGCCAAATAATGGAACTTTATGGACGGTCTTGCTTTGGTAGCTTTTCTGCAGCTGTGCAGTGTTATATAGTGATTTTCCTCTGTGAAATTACCAATCCCTATTGTCTTAAATCAAGACTTATTGGAGAAAGGATATAAGGGAAAAAAAATAATCAATATAAATACAAGCTAAACAGATTAAAGCATGTCTGTTAGATGCTATGAGTTTTGCCAGAAAGGAAAAATATCATAATAATTCTGTGTTGACTTAAGCATGATTTAAATACTTGAATTCCTAACATCCTTTATTGCACTCTTGAAAGTGAGTCCCTATGGATACTGACTATCAGGCTGCTATTTTTTCCTCTCTTAGATTAAATATGGAAAATCCCTGAACTCTGATCCTCAACTAATTTAGGGATCACTCATTCAAACTGCATTAAAAAAAAAAAATGAACTTGTTTTTATCACTGTCCTCTGTGATCTTAATAGAGAATGTGTGTTCTGTTCTTGGTACCAAGCTCTTTGCTGAGATATACCTTTGTTTTGATAGGTAATGGCAGTTTCAGCTCATTTGACGAGAGAGGGTTCTACTATATTTTAAATGTCTAATTACTTCTGAAACAGCGCACACACGGGTAATTTAAAGAAACAAAACTAAAATAAACCTTTTTCTTCATGTCTCCCCAAAGAATTACATTCCCTAGATTGCTGAAAAACAAAAAAAATCATAGGCCAAAGGATTCAACAAACCCTACCACATCTTATCACTCGGGTAACATTGATTAAATGTTTTCACTGCTTATCTCTGGATGAGATACAAATATTTTCATGCATCTAACGATTCCAGTTCTAATATTTTATTCCTAAATCTAAAGTGCTCTTTAAGGAGGAATCCTGTATGAAAAACTGGGTAAGAAGGCATATCCTTTTAGTGCACTTAAAAGATGCTTGAATGCAGCTTTTGCAATGTCTGATGAATAGGACACCAAGGTAGAAGGAATGTTCTCAGTTAAAAGAATAAATAAATAAAAATACTTTGATTTATTTTGTATTCCCTAAACTTTTTGTCTAAGAACAGAGGCTTTGCAAACAAACTAACAAAAAATCCTCAGTATGGATAAGAAGGGAGGTCCATTATGGGAAGCATTATTCTGTTAGGCAGAATACACAGAGCCTGCATGTTTTACAGTTTCAGTGTAATATTTTACTAACCCCTGAAATAAAAATATACACAAAATTTCATTGTTGCCATACTATACAAAACAAGGCTTTAACAAAATTACTTTCTGGCTTCACTAAGCCAGAATTCATTTACTTCAGAGTAGCATAGGAAGAGAGAGAGTTATTGACTCCACACAATTTCTGAACACTCCTACATATTTGTCATGCTTTCACCAGGAGATTTTTAAGCGGAAAAGATGCATTCAGTCAGGATTCATGTTGGTAGTGCTTCTTACTGAAGAAAGCTCCAATACTATTAACAGTTACATAATAAAAGCTCCCAATAATTAGTGCAAAACAATTAGGAAGCACTTAAGGTTAACACTTACCTGGTCTGTATCTCCTCATTCTGAATTTGGCTTTCTACCAGAACTAATGTGTTTGACAAACATGGACTAATTATTTAAATGGGGAAGTCCCCTACAAAATGTGCCCTTTGGAAGCCAATTTAATTAATGCCAATTAAAACTCCTGACTGAAAGCTGTAACAGTCTGCTTATTTTATTTCACCTTTCTCACTAATGCTATGGCAGAAAATAAGCTAACATTAAGCAGCTCCCTAGTGCCTCTTTGCAAGTGTAAAACTCCAGAGGAGCCATGAGACTATCTCAGTATGTGCATATTTGTGTGCATACACGTGTGTGTACATGCACGCATGTATATACATACATAGGCATGCATGCATACATCTGTATGTATGAATATACACTGGCATGTGCATTTGCATTCAAAAAGACAAAGCTTTTGGTCAGGTTGAGAGTTTCTGACAATTAGAAGACTTGAAAGTACAGAGTTCTTAAATTAGATGGGTCTTTGTTACTACATACCTTCCTTCTCTCTACCCTGATATTATAAGTACAATATCTGTGATGTATGGATATCTATCTGCAAGAATCACTGTATATCTTCTTTTAATTATTGTTTAAAGATTTCAATAGCAGGAAAAATTACTCTGGTAATTTTGTAAGTTATAAACTTCTTACCTATGACCCAGCTGATATTTATACAAGATCAAGCAGGTCTAACAAAAGACTTTATACACGTGAACAAGGATTTGAATTTGTGTTTTTTCACATCCCAGATGAGACCTAATTGAAATTACTGGCTGTTTGAAATATGGGAGTTTTGATAAAAGAAAGCAGAGCAATTGATGAAGCAGTTACTCAGACAGGAAAGAAAGTTTTCATTCTAATGTACAGCTGAAACTAAAAAACACTGTCATGTTTACCAGGAAAAAAAAAATAATACAAAAATCTAGATAACTTTATTATTGATTGATAGGTGATAATCATCTATAGACTATATATTGAAACCTCACCCACTCTCAGCTGAATGTTGTTCCATAAATACTTTCTTCTAACTCATCATCCTTATTCTTATTTGTACAGGTCACTTCAATTATTTGGTTATTTAAAGCATACATGAAAATGCTTATAAATTAAGCTTTATCCATATTTAAAATATGTTTGCCTTATCAGAGATGTATAATTGTCCTTACTTGCCCTATAAGCAATGCACAGAAGTCAAGTTCTATAAGAATGCACAAAAAGAGACCTTATTAAGCACGGATCCAGAGACTACAAACTTATCACTAATTAAACAGAAGATAAAAATCTAATTTCCATAGCTCTTAACATTAAGCAACTGTTTTTTTTTAACAACCTTATCTGAAGGTAGGGAGAGTCAGAACCTGTATTAATAAGAAAAAAAGCATGTATATTGCCCCCTCCAAATAGGAGACAGATGTTTCAGGGACATTTAAAACAAATAACAAACCTCGGCTACCAAAAGTATTAGACAATTTGTCCATGGGCTGAAGTAATATTTGTCCATGGATTTAAATAATTGCATTTCTGCATGATGGTAGCTGAGTGTGTGTATCCACTGAGAGGTGAATTCCCTCAGTTCAGGCCTATCTTTTTTCTTGTCTTGAATGTGTTTAATTCACATTCAATTCACATTCAATTAATTCACATTCAATTAAATCACATTAATTCACTTAAAGAAGTGATTAATTCATCCTCCCTAGACATCCAAGGCACCTAGATTAGGAATAAATGACATCATCATCTCCCTCCCCCCTTTTATTGGAAATGGGTACATACCTCTAACAATAGAGATCTACAGGCATAGCTGTTTTCTGTATGTTCCAGCCTCTTCCCATTAATTATACAAGACATAGGCATAGTAAGTTAGCTATGTTAAAGTCTTATAACTGAACAAAACAAGTCAGGACCTAAGAGTCACTTCAGTGGAAAGAATGATAAGCAAATCTTTAAAAAATCCACTCTATAAAGTAATAATAAACAAATATGGTCTTTCTCGATCTTGATTTGTTCAGTGCCATACATATGTATAAATTGCAATGTCTACATGTATATTTAACCATGTCTACACTTTGCACCATGTTAGTAAACTCCAAGGGAAAAAAAACACACATAAATATATTTATTTCTTGTCCTAATCTGAGCACTCCATTGTTTATGTTTCTATTTGAATAGCACTTTCTCTGAAATGCCTGAAGTATGAGAAGTAACAATATGGAAATAAAGTTTTTTCCCCTCTCAGCACAAAGATTAATGAGCTTGTCAACTACTAGACAGTATGCAAATTTTCTATAACAATAGTATCTAGTACATTTTGTTGTACAAGTAAAAGAAGAAGCAATGGGGTCTCAGAATAAGAAAAAACATAATAAAAGCAGATGCACAGAGTCAGTCTTGGGTCAAATAACATTGTAAACATACATTGTGAGTCCCGCTACTATCTCTGTTCAGCAGGACAATTGATAAATTTTATAAATGAGTTCTTTTGTGTACATTCTGCTCATTCTGCTAGGGTGGTCACTTTCTCTTTCCCTTAAATTCTTCTGGGATTTCACTCGTTGATATATAGTTTTTCAAGCCTACATACCTCACCTTCACTCACACCCCTACTACTTCTCTGCTTTTTTGAAGTCTAATTCATGTGATGTAGACCTGAACCAGAACTCAAAGCAGTGCTCAAAGGAAGGACTCAAAATACTAACAATGGCCAAGAGGTCACTTTGCCATTGAATTTTAAGATATGCCTGAACATTATTGAACATATAACTAAGCAAGTAACTGAAATTAAATCACCATTTACTGCCTTTTAAATGTTCTTGAAGTGACACACATATCTTGAATCCACTAGATTATAGAACTGTAAATTCATCACAGAGTTGTAGGTGAGCCAAGAAAAGAATAAGAATGTAACAGCATTTAAGGTAATAAGCATACCTATGAGTCTAACAACTAGCTGTGAGTCTTCTATCATCACTAACTATTCAAATGGAAAATGTAAGACTGTCACCTACTGCATTTTCTACAGTGTCTATCATATTTTAAGTGGAATCATAAGTATATGATGAGGTAGAGAAATACTTTACCAACAATTTTAAGTACAATGATCAACCAATATTTTCCATCCTATGCTTTCTATCCAGCACAGGAACAACAATGGGTTTACTGTCATGTCAGAGATTATTTTTTTTTAACTGAAAAGTATTTTTTTAGAAGATGTGATAAACTTTTAAAGAATAAAAATATTTCAAAATACAGGTAAATACTTTTATACAAGAAAAGCATGTCAAAATTATGTAGTTTAATTAAGATCAGCTTTTTCTAGATTATCTCGCATAAAATGAAAATACAGAACAGGAGAAATAATACAAGTGATGGATTTCCTTTTATATGCCCACTTCTGCAACACAACTACTACTGTTCTTGACTCTTTATGCCCTATATTCTCTTATAACAGCATTAGTCATAGGCTCAGCTGCTCTCCTATTTTTTCCTTGACCTTCAAAGCTGCACAAGCACTGTTGTCATTTCTTTATTATTATCTGCTCCTATCTTTATCCCCTTGGCCAAGTCCTGGCTAACATGCTCATTTTTATCATTGCTTTGTTTCTTTCTTGGCTTCAGACACGTCATTATAAAACGGATAATTCTATTTACACTCATTATTTAAGGAATTTTAAAAAATGGTGGCAAAACCCTGTAGTTTCAACAATAAGTAGTTCATTTCCTCGTTTTCTTTCACTTCCCTCAAAACATATGGACAAGAAGCAAGAGAGCATCAGCCTGTAACAAGGAATGAAGTTCGATCTCCTAGAAAAAGCTAAGACTGGTAAAAGAAAAAAACCTGGATTCAGACAGAGTCCCATTCTGAATACTGCCATGTCTTTCTTGAACAGTATTGAAATAAGACAGCTCCCATGTACTGCCCTCATATTTGTGCAAAATGGATATGATTTTTCTATCTAGATCATGCAACTCATTTTTCTAATTTAGTTCATCAGGTAGAAACTGAGAGCACTATATAGAGCATTAAAAAGGTTTTATGAATGTCTTAACCAAAGATTGTGAAAAAGTCACAAGTGGGCAATGGAGTATGATAGGCAAACTTGGCTGACAAAGAAAGGAAAAAGTGAATGTCTGTTTAATTTAAAGGTAGTTGGATTTTCTGGCTTGTTTTCTGAGTATGAGAAGAAAAAAGGACAGTTTAGAACTAGCTGCGGGTAAAGAAGAACATCCTGAAGACTGAGATTACCTGGCATGTTTCACAGGGTGGTACCTTGATTATTTAACAAAGATTTTTTTTTCCAAACCTCCTCCTTTCTTTTCAATCTAGATGTGACCTACCTATGAATGCAATCTATTAATGACAGTAGTATAACATCTCAGACACTACTTAATAAAAAATATATATATATTTGGTTTTAGGAAAGTAGTAGAAGAAAAGTTTGACAGTAGATTGTTGCTATCTGGTATAAAAAGCCCAGAAAAATGAAGCAGGAGGCTTCAACATCTCAACTCCTACAGCTCCTGTTGTTCATATATGAAAAATAATATTAAGCCATTTAACTTACTTTCTATTTAGAAAACTATTCTAAGAATATAGATATAGGTATAGGTATAGATAATTACATCTGCAGTGGACATAGCATACTATGAAACTTCAGACATTACAGTGTATGAAAGTTCCTTGTTCATGTCTTTTTAAAAGAGTATGGTAAATGGAGTCCAGAGAGATTTATGCATCTAACTTTTCCTGGAGATTACTTGTAAGTATTCCTTCTAATTCCTCCCTATCACATGGTCTTATCTTTACTTTGCATAACAGCATTTTTATGTCTCTTTGCAAAGGTGTTTTGTTTGCTTGTCTTGGAGAAGGCAGACATATCCAGCCATATACTTTGTTTTTACAAAGTTCAGTCTTCCAGCAAAAAAAGACCAAGGTGGGCCTCTTCAGCACCAGTTATCTCTTGTTCAGATGGCACCTGAGACTACCATCATGTTCACTGCCTTTGCTGCTTTTGTGCTTGATAGAATTCACTGTGGTGCTTCTGGAATAGTTTCTTTTATGTTTTATGCATGGCACCAAGCAAAGCTTTCTGCTACAGCACTGACTAGCAGTTTATCAAATGTCAGGCTTGGTCTATGTCAATATTCCCCAAGTCTGCTGTTCCTGTAATTGTCAATAGGGTAAGTTTTGACAACCTCATTTTGCAGAAGTGCCATAACACAGTAGCATTTTTGAGTGTGCTACAGCTGAGCTTTTTATGAAACAATATATAGATTTTGACTCCAACTGTCTTACTTACAAAAACTTGAGCTTCTCAAATACCATTGTGTTTTTGAATATAAAATAGCTATCTAGATGGTAACTTTCAGGTAAAAAATTATGTTTCTATTCTCAATGTTTTGGAAATCTCTTGGACATCTGGTTCAGCAAGCTGAAGCAGCATAGAGTCCTGCTGGCTATCATTTGTCACTTCTATTGCTTCTGTTAAGTTTAAAATTGACTTTTACTACTTTTCTACATGTTCCTTCTGATGATGAGGCTGTTCTGAGTAAATAAAGACACCACTAAACTTTACCACATCTCTGTTTACCTTGGCATTTATAGTTTGCACTTTATGTATCAAATGGCTATTTTTATGCATATACTAAGGTACAAGTTGTTGGTTTTTTTTGTTTGTTTGTTTTGTTTTTTAATTTCACCTAATTAAGAGCAAAGTTTGTTGAAATTTAATGAGCAGTCCCTTTTGTGACCTATTGTTTCCTACTAGAATTTGTGTAAGAATTAGTTGCAATTCATTGTGCCTTTATTTTGCATGTCATTATTTAGGTTCCCATCTTCTACAACAACACTAACCTCTGGAGCACTGTGTTTGCCTTTGTTCCCTCCCAATTATTCAGGCCATAGCTGATTAACTAAGCTTCAGAAATAACAGCTTTCTTAACATCCTGTCTAGTTTGAGCTTAAGTTACATGCCTACATTTCAAAACTTAACTAGCTAAATAAATATAACAAATATATACAATTCTATAATTCTATATATCATATGTATCTTATAGGAATATAGATATCAGTTGCAGCTGGTAAGCTCTTCCTTGAAGGTGGCTTAAATCCCTCTCTGTCAGTTTAAACCAAAGTAGAATACAGTAAATTCATCCCTGAACCACAGCAACCTTGCTAACTTCTTCATTGCTTTAAATGATCAATTTACATTCAAGTTTCAACAGAAGCAGGTGCAAATATTCTCAAAGTCGTTAAGACAGCTTGTGGTGGTTAGTTAAAGCTTTCAGGAGTCCAGTACTCTGTCTCTAACAGCAGTCCTAAGGAAGAGTAACAATTTCTTCTTCATATATTCCATAAATATACTTCTTCCATTTATATGTTGTACCTCTTCCTTAATACTGCTTCCAATGATTGCCAGATCAGATTTTCTGTATTTGATGCTGTTTTTTAATTAACTCTTGATGTATCTTGTTTAAATCCAGGTAAATGTTTTACATCCTCAGCATTCTTTGTCAAGAAGCTCTGTACAGCTATCATATCCTTGTGATAAACCACCTCCGTTTGCTAGTTTTGTGTATTAATACATTGGACTCCAGTTCTTGTGTATTAATACACTGGACTCCAGTTCTTGTACTGAAAGCTTTTCCCTGATAATTTATAATTACCATCCCTGTTAATTAATAATAAAGCTACACTGCAAATTTTTAATTTCAGTATGTTATTTATGCTTCTTTCTTCAATTTTATTCACATGCCAGGATATTTAGGGTAGCACTAGCTTTTGCTGAACTTCCTAAGTCCATTCCTCCAGCTTATCAAGGTTCTTGTTGTGGGGTGAATCCAGCCAGTAGCTATGCACCCCCCAGAGCCACACATTCACTGTCCCTGTCCTCAGTGAGTAGAGAACTGGAAGAGCAGTAGTGAGAAAATTTGTGGTTAAAGACAACTTAATAAGTGAGGTAAAGAGAGAAAAAAAGTGATACAAAGGCAATCACTGACCACTTCCCACAATCAGAATAATAGTCAGTGAGTCCCTGGGCAATGGTCACCTTGCCAGACAGGCCCTCTTTCCTCCATCTTCCTCTATACCCAGTTTTTATTGATATATTCAATATCCCTAAGGAATGTCTATGTCACACATAATTGTTAATCAGTCCCTAGACCCAGTGATGTCAATTTTCCACCCCCTCATGGTCCACCTATCCAAGCCACCTCCTCACAGTTTGGCTGCTAGAATATTATCTGGCTATACACACAGCAAGCAACATCCATTGCTCTCCCTTTGTTTACAGAACCAGACCTCATTGAGACTGAGGTGAAGCTGATAAAGCCTGTAGATCCCTAGATCTTTATATATACAAAGCACCTACCACCACATTCATAAACAATCTGAAACCACTCTGATGGCAGGGGTGAGAACAGAAGTTGGCCTGTTGGCCTGCTAGTACCCCTCAGCACTTCTGTTCCCAACTAATTCCAAAAACAAAACAAAACAAACAAACAACAACAAAAAAAAATCAGCCACAAGACTTTGCTGGCATGCCTCGAATCTGGAATGCATGCCACCTGGTCCCATTCCATCCATGGTCTTGTGTATGCCCAGTTTTCTTAAATGGTCCCTAAATCAATCTTTGTCCTCTTTCACCAGGTACTGAAATCAAAACATTAGCATAAATTGTTACAGCATAGGATACTATTCCTTTGAATTTTTTAATACTTTCTCCAACACCAAACAGTTTAGGCATCATTAAGTGAGAAAAATGTTAAAACATTTCCTACACCATAAATATAGAAAAATCTTCCAGTAAGAAAAATATTATATCAAGAAAAGTATCAGATATAATTATGCTGTATATGGGAATATCTCCAACATTTTCTTAAAAAATATATCAAGAGCAATCTGTTGATGAAAACAATTATGTAAAACAAGAGCCCACGTGAATGTCAAATATACTTAAATGCTGATAACTAACTACTAACTTCTCAGCTTCAAAATATATTTTACTAGAGTATCTATGCTTTCAAGTATGGTTCTGTTTACATTTAAGGAAAGTTCACATTTCAATCTGCTTAAAAGCAAATAAAGATCCTAGCTGCGGACTCCATTCTGTGCTCCACATGATTAGACACTCTATCGATTGTTAAAAATGGACACAGCATGTCAGGTTTTGTTTTGTTTTTGTTTTTGTTTTTTCTTCCCTAAGAGCAGCTTATTCAGACTTAGGATGCAGTAATGCGCTATTGATAATAGTTGTCCAATCCAATTTTTCTTCTTTATTTCCTTTTAGCCAATAATTTTCATGATGTATAAGAGTAAAGTATATTTGTCTTCACATGCAATCTTATTAACCAAAGTGCTAAAACTAATCATCATTTACTTTTGGAGATCTCATTATAATTCTGTTTTGAACTTTTCAGCACTGTTTCAGCCTGCAGCTACATCAGTGATATTTCAGATCACAGCTTCCTTACTTCAAAGTAAACATTTGTAAGAGTAGGTAAAAATTCTCCATGAGGGGGCAAAGACTGTTCTTTGGAAGAACATCATTACTTGGCAAATTGTCAGCAGACAAATGAAAAACTCAGAAGATGGAAAGCTAGGACACTGCTGACACTGAATAGGAAGATGAAAAGTAAGGAGGATAACACAAAATTGTCAGTTGGTATAAAATGCCAGTAAGAAGCTGCACCATTGTTTAAATTGACTAGTTCGACTTCAGGAGCACCCCTGTAGTGTCCATGAGACTAAGATGCCACAGGAAAAGCATGCACTATCCATGTCCAGAGCACTGGGTATGGATCATTTTTGCCTTATGTAAGAAGACTGAATCAGAAAAGATCCACACCAAAATGCTTCCAAAAGCAAAGCGCTGCTTTCCAGTCTGCAGCACAGAGTTTGTTCCTGACAGAAAGAACAAGGGAACAGTTCAGATTTCTTTCAGTCTGCTTTCTGCCATCCTGGTCTGTCTATATTTACTAAAAATCTTTCATATGAAGGCCAGCAAATAAAGATAAATCAACAGATAGATAAGGACATAAGTTGAAAGATAAAGAATAGCAAATACTGCAATGAGGCATGTGGTGCCTGACTCCAAACAACTCCAAATCATTGATTTTCCAACACAGATGGTGTAATACTTAAAATACTTACACCACATGTATACACATACACACACAAACATATATCTGACACACCAAAACACAGGGACTAGGGTTCACAGGAATACACACAGAAGTTGATGGAACAGTTGATGTAACATTGTTATAGCATTGTGTACACACATTTTGAGTCACTATGCATCAAAAGTACACTCAAGTCATGTGTGGTTGTTTTACCCTGATGGAGAGGTTGCCACCACAACCTCTCACTCACCCTCCTCATAAGGGGAGAAAATAAGATGGTCCTTCGGGGACCCAGGAGTTGGACTCAGTGATCCTTGTGGGTCCCTTCCAACTCGGATATTCTATGATTCTATGCTCTGGACACATACGTATCATTTTTCTCCCCCCACCCCAACTCCTTTTTCTGCCCAAAATTTTGTTTAGACAAAAGAAATTAAGAAAGGTTCTGAGACACTTGTTATTGCTGTCAGTGGTAGAAAGAGATTTAAGGAAAAAAATAATACAAAATTACTCTGTTTTCCCATTGAGATGTTTGTTCTTGTGATTCTCAGGATTAGGATTCTAAAGAAACATTGAAGAAAAATGTAAGTTGCTATTTCTGTACATAAAAGCTGCCTGTATGACTTCTGCTTTAAAAAAAAAAAAAAAAAAAAAAAAAAGTCTGGACTATAGATGGAGCAAAAAAAATCACTGTTCCAAAAAAGACCTAAACCCCTTATTGAATATATATGTGTGTGTGATGGATTGTCATCCAAATGTTTATCTGAAGTTGCCTAAAATAGTCAAGTCTTGCTCTTCTTAGCAAGAATAGCAGCAAAATCAGCAAAGGAGGAAAATTCGGTATTGTTTTAAGTGCAAGCAGCTTAGTCAGCTGAAGTAAGTGTATTTTTTAGAATGGTGAACTTTGCCCCTTATTGTACTACGGATCTTTAAGTAAAGCAATGCCATAAGCCACGTGCAGTAAGGGCTGATAATGACCGGAACTATAACGTCACTCAAAGAGTCTGAAGAAAAGTATCTACACTAAAACAAATTCTTTGATGCAGAGTAAAGTAATTAATTGACAATCATCTCAATTGAGTGTTTACGTGTTTACTCAGCCACTGAATTATATGGAGGTCTGCTGTGCTTGCATTCCCTCCTCCCCCCCCTCCCCCATCCCACCCCCCAATTTTTATTTTTATTTTTTCATTTAAAGAGCTGTTTTCTCCTCTGGTGTTTCACTCTTTAATTTTCTTGTCCAAATGCTCACTCAGTGACAACATCTCTCCCACCCACACCACTTCTTCACCACCCTTTTACAAGTCCTGTGTTTCTGTTAGCCTTCTTACACATAACTTTTCATTCATCCAACTGCTGTATCAGTAAAATTTGATAACACTGATCATTCAGGTATCTGTTTCCTTTGGACTTGCTTGAAGAAATGCTGAGCTATTTGACATTTATTTGATCATAGATCCAAGGACAAAGAATTTCCAGGCTTACATCCAAACTACATCCTGTTTGCAAGCAAACTGCATTTTCTTGTATATCCTGTCATGGTCAATCAGAATTGATAGTCCATCTCTAGTGTGGATATACTCAGCTTCTTGAACTGTCACTTCACATACTCAGTGAGAGATAGTCCTGCACAAAATTCACTGCTATAGACTAAGCATGGCTAAGACTATCCAAAAAGCACACAGATGGTATTGAAATACCTAACGCTGAAATTTTGTTGTTTCAAAATAGCAGTAAAACAAGCATGCCATTTTCCTGAAAGCTATTCCAGTTTATGTATTAGTTTGTGTAAGCATCTTGCTTTCAAGGTCCCTCAAAATATAGTGATTTCCACCACCAGTAAAATCCCACGTATTATAGAGAAGATATACTGCTATTTATTTCCTATTTTTGCCTAATTTGTTAAATTATGAAATGACACGGCTTAATGAATACTTTCCTAAACAAAGCCCAATGAAATATTTAAATCCTGCCCCAGCACTTAGACTTGTGATCAATAGAAACTATTGCCTAGAGATTAGTTTTACCATGAAGATTAGTGATAAATTGATTGTTAGTCTACGGTTCTTATGCAAAAAGGAGACCAACAGAAAAATCTCTAGAAGCTAACTACAGGAGATTATCTATTCTATCTATTATGTTGGATCAAATGTATCTGTCAAAGATGTTTGCTAAATTCCTTTTAAAAATCAGTGGTGAAAAACGTTCTTTCACCTTCTTTCAAAGCCATTATGATTTTTTTCTTATTACCAAACATACTGTTTTGTTTTGTTTTTTTTACTAGAAAAACAAACAAAACAAGCAATGATCAAACTGATTTCCTCTCATTTTGTTTGTAGGAAAAACAGTTAATCAGCCTTTCCTGTACAATAGGAGTCAAGACTTAATGAGTTATCACATATTCCTCCCCAGACCTTTAAGGTGACAAAAAACAACCAAAATAAAACAACAACAAATCAAAACCCACAGAAGAATTATTTATTCATAACTCAATTTTTTTTTTTTAAATAAAATTAATGTCACACTTCTCTAATGGAATCCCTTTGGTTTGTCTGCCTCTCAGCTCCAAATCAGGTAGTATTTCAGTAAAGACCTCAGAGCGGAGTCTTCTCTATTTCTACATTAACATACATTTCAGCATGAAATGTCCCTCTCTTACAACTGCAAAATAAAATTGACTAAAATTAAGTGCTTTACTTATCTTCTTGTCTAGCACTACTGCCTTTTTAGTTGTTTCCCACTTTACCTCTGCAATTTGATTTTTTTCATAGTTGCAGCATTTTGCTGCATATAGCATTATTAGCAGTAGTATTTAGCATAATCTTTGCAATTTCCTTTTTTTTTTTTTTTTTAGCAAGTTCTCCAGATTCATTAAAATCACATAAGCCAAATCACTTATCATTCCATTCCACAGTGTTTTCCCATTCATCTTTATTTACTACAACCACAGATTGTATAAACATTGTCCACTTCATCAAGTTTTTTCCTGTTTCATAGCTTAGGAGTTGAAATATTTAAGGTAAGGGCACACAAGGGCAGTATGCTGAGAGAGTGCCATGTAAGTCGTATAATAGGAACTATCAAAGATAGAGTTGAGTCACTAAATCTATTGCTTTCAATGACTTAGTTCCCTTACTTGAGGTTGCAAAGCAGGCCTAACTTCAATCTGTCTTTATAGACCATCAATATATCCTAAAGTTAAAGCAGCCCTCTATTAAAAGTCACAAGCAAGGTAGAAGCTGCCAGTCCTCCCTACCTTACATTCCTTAAACATGTCATCCACAGTGTATTCAGTTTCAGTGGATGAATTGAGATTGTTTTTTATTCTGCTTCAGACAATTTTAATGCATCTCTCCAGTCCACAAAGAGTGCCATAAAAGCAAGATAGTTGGGGAAATGTTTTACGGGATTTAGATTTGAGGTCCAAGGTTCTTGGCCACACTATATGTAATCTACTTGCAGGCATAGGGAAGGAAAGATCTTCAAAGCACCAGTGAAATTTACTACGGATCTCCAGACATCTATGAACAGAAAGTGTAGCCATCAGGAAATAACAACCTAAATTTTGTCTGATAGAGAGATGTTTAACTTCTGCAATGTTTATATATGTTTATATATGGCCGGTACCTGCTGTCTGGGATGTAAAGTCTATGTACAGTTCTGTTAGATTACCAAATAACACTACATGTGCCTCTGATCATTCTGTGAGCATGCCAATGAAATCAAGTATTGCTCAAAACGTAACTAGAATACAGACTTGCATGGGCTATGTGTCTTATTGACTAGTTTCACTAGTTCTTCTCTTAGAATAAGTGGAACAAATGTTGGCAAGTTCCAGTTCTTTGTAATTATCTAGGAATCTAGGCCTCTAACAAATCTTTTGGCTTTTATTTGTGACTACATTCATTATCACATTTTACAAGTTTTTGGCATTTTATAGTGTACATATTTTTCTTACTATCATTAACAGCAGTTCTTTAGAATGGATGCAGACTTTATCTAGGTTACATTAAAGGAAAAAAATCAGGAGTTATCTGCAGGAGGAGGGAACAAAATTTTGGTTACCATTTTCAAGGAAGACAATTTCTTTTCCAATTGTTGCATTCGTTTACGTATAAAATAGCAGTTTCAGTAAAACTAGAGATTATCTTAAGAGAAGATCACTCCCACCTTGAAAAATTCCCCTCTTTTCAGATAGCTGTGTTCTATGATGAGTAAATCAAAACTTTCATATTTGAAATGAGAAATAATAATAATAATAAATCTTATCACTAGAATTTTGTCTAGAAAATTGTCAGACACCTTTAGGCAGACAACTAGTGTACAGGAGAGAAGAGAAATCTATACATCTTAGTCAATATGGGAAACAAATCATCCCCTCATCCTTCTGTACAGATTTTTTTACTTGCTCCTTCAAAATGATGGAAAAGATGTATGAGACTACAATATAAAGTACATTCTATGTGACACGGTCCTTAGGCATATGTGGTCTTTCAATATAGAAAAATACTTCCACATATTATCTAAAATGAAAACCTTGCCAGCCTGCAAATGTAACAAAAGAAAGAGATGTTGATGCAATATGATAAACCGTTACATTTTCTTTTTCCTAGAAGCTCAGCTTAAGTTTAGACCAATACACATGTTAGAGCTCTGCACTTTGAAAAAGCATTATATAAACCCAAGGTTTGCAATGTCCTAATAAAAAGCATGTAGCAGTTCTCATACCTTTTGAAAAGAGAATGTAGCATGGCTTATCATCAAAACAATAATATTTAATACACATTTAATGCACACTGTGAAGTAGTGCTTGACATTCTCCGAAGAAGTGTAAAAAGAAAAGCCATGAATCTGAAAGTCTCCCGACAGTGACATAGGAACTTCCCACTTTATTGCTGCTACTTAAAGCTCACAAAGCACACCAAGTTATAACATAAAACACCTTTGAACTTCAATGAACATATAGATACTTCCCCTCCTGTTCACCTCTAGCAATTTTTATTTAGAGACAGGAGCTCAGCCTTTATGATGTGACAGTTTGAAACAGTATGTCATTTAGCATTTTCAAACTTCCAGAAAAACAGGAACATACTTCAGACTTCAAAGTTACTCATGAAAAAGTGTTCCAATACTTTTGTGCAACTGATTCAACTGCTGGGATCAGTATTTAAAAACCATACTAATAATTCACTTTCAGAATCTCCAAACAATGCTTACTGTACCCAAGCATCACCTCTTCTTTTTACTCAGTTCTGTCTCTGATTTCTCTTTAGCAGAAACAAAATCCCACTTTAAATCAGCCAGTTAACAATTTGCCTGAGTTTTTCTGAAAACATAACAGTTCATCACTTCTTCCTTCTCACTAGTGAGAAACACACAGTGCTCTACCAAATATTCTCTTCATACAAAGTAACTAAAGATGGAATAGCACTTTGTTCTGTGGAGAATGCTATCAGTCCTGGAAATAATCTGTTGATGCTACATAAATCAGTTTCATTTCCTCTCTTTCCCATTGGTTCTGATTGACTCAGATCTCAGAAGGCGACTGAATGTAATCTGTTAGATAATTTCCTCATAGTGATTTTTTTTTTTGTATATACTCAGCAACAGTACTTGAGCCTATATACATATACACCTGTGGGATCTTCGCAGGAATTGCTATTCTGCACTCTATATGTAAGTAAAAATAAAGAGTAACCTTAATAAAATTAGTATATTCTTTTTTTGACCCAATTCTTTGAGCAAAAGTCACATGCTGTTTATTAAAGCATGTACATTACAGAACAAATAAGAGATTTTTAACCAGTTATGACAAAATGTTCATCTTTTTAATATGCTTTTACAACTCTTAAGGATCTCAAGATTTGCCATCAAATTAAACAAATTGTTCTTAAACTCATGTATTCACAATTGGTACTGGTAGCAATGGAAGAAGTAATGGCTTTAATGGCTTCTGCTTACATGCTTATGCCGAACATGTTTCCCAGCTGGTTTGTTTTTGCCTGCCACTCTGTCATACACCATGTATTACATTACCAAAACAGCTGAGATAAAATAACCTGGATGTGTGGGAGTGCAAGATTTTTATTTTTTTTTTTAGATACATTCACAATTTATGAGATTTGTCTACCACAATATCTTCCATTTTAACATTTTGATTAACTGAATTTGTTTTGGTAAAGTCAGCCTTATTTATTTAGTTTATAATACAAACATATTCAAAGATCGTGAGTAAACAAACAGGACCAGGTAGAAATTTGTTCAGGATGAGTTTGAATTTGAAATTCATATAATAAAGTTTGGTAATCACTTTTTGCCACCTTTTTTACTACAGTGTAGTGACCATGGAGAAATTTCAGAAATATTTACAAATAGCGCTAAAGTTCTTGGGTGTGTATGTGTTTAAAGCTCATTTTGGTTTTAATTTTGAAGGTTTAATTTGTTTGTTTGTTTTTGTTTTTATTTTTAACTACAGATTTACAGCCCTTTTTGCTTTTAAAATGTGGGTCTATACTCTCCTATGCTTACAGAAACCAATGTGAGAACATTTTGGTATTTGTGAATATAGTACAAAAAGTAAAATTTGCTATGGATACATATAATTGTGATTCCATTGATTTTCACTACAGGTAGAAATCTGGATCCAATCTGTTTATGTTTTCTTTTAAGATGTAGAGAACAAAAAAACAGGAAAATTTTGATGAATTATGGAAAATAGGCTATGGACCTAGGATGGGGGGGGGGGGGGGGGAGGGAGGAAGGAAGGAAGGAAGGAAAGAAGGAAGGAAGAGAATACAAGATAATTTGGTTAATTTACAATACAATACAAATAGAAGCTTTTATCCATGAAAACGTTCATTTTAGTTTTTACTGTTTCTGTATTTTCTCATATAATTAAGAACATTCATTTGAAGTTATGCTTACGGAGCTATTTGTTTAAAAATCAATAGGCATTGAAAATAGTATCTGTAGTTTCTACTGTTTTTTTTTTTTAATTAGAGATTTTATTTTTAATAAGAAAAATGAGGAAAGGTCAAAATGATTATTTCAAATTCCAGATGCTTCTGATCTTACAGACAGAAATGGATAACCAAAAGAAATGCAGTGGCCAGTGTAAATGAATGATTAAATACCCGGTTATTTATCTGAATCCATAGTTATGTCTGAAAATGTTGTTAATTCAAGAATGTTTCTTTAAAAAATGTATTTTTCTTGTTGTCCAGTATGTCTCAGTTTAAGTTTACTGTAAGCTCACTATTTGACAAATTTATGTCTAAAAGGCAAAATAAATATACATATTTTCATAAACCTATGTGATGAATGCCGCCTTTTTCAAGCTACTGTGTTAAAAATAAATTATTTCAGGATAGTTCAATTAATACAATTTTTCAGAAGTAAAGCATTTATTGATATTTGTATTACCTAATAACTGACAGAACAAATATTTTTCCTGCTTTTATTTACAACTTCATACTCATTCAAGAGTATGTACTCCCAAAGAATCACGAGATTACAAAACAAGCACAAAAAAAAAAAAAAAAAAGTTATTTACTCTTTGTTTCACTTCTGTTTTGGGATTTGTATCTAGTCTTCTCCTTCATGACATGCTTAGCTTAATTCAGGTCACTTTGTAAAACTTTACCAACCTGTGTTAGAAGCTTTCATCTCTGTTTTAGCTTTTAAGAAGAATAAAATAAAATGTATTGATTTTTTGCATGATGTCATGATACCTGGAGATGTGATTGAAAGATCATTTATGGAACCAGCTGTGTGTCTATTGAGGCATTCCCCAGTCCCCACCGCAACAATTCCATGCTTGTTCACACATGAGTTCTTACCCAGCTCTGAGACTCTCTAGATTGAAATTATTTTTTCTATTTTCCAGACTAATTTTTTTCCTAATACTCATTTATATCTAAGAAGGTCAGTGATGGATTTCCTATCTCTCATATCAGTACCTCATTCTACTAAAAACTAGCAATTACACAGTTTTCAGTTACCAGTTTTTGAAATGTATTGAACATTGAATTTAACAATAAATGGCAGTAGAGTATTCAGGAAGTGGAGAGCGTTTTCTTTCTTGTTTACTTGTACAGTTACACAACCTTCAAGATAAATCCCAGTCCTGAAGAGAATTAAGTGTATAAATATTGCAACATTATAAGAGTAGTGTAATTGCTTTCAATTGTTCTTGAAGAAATCAGGTTCCTAGGTGCAATCTTTCATTTTGAAATAGTCTTTTTGCCTTCCAGTTACAAAAAGCATGTGATTGAAAGGAATAGGTAAACTATTCTATCATCTAGTTTTCTAAAAGCAAAATCTGCTCCAGATGTACCCGAAGTCCATACCCTACTATGACAAGACTTACCAGGATAAAGATGTTAAAAGATGTTAATTTTTTTTAATGTTTTCCATCTTCAATACAAAACATGTAAGAGTTTCACTCTAAATGAAATACATTGGGCATAAGTCCATATCATGGAGGTACTTACCCTAAAACATTGAAACACTTTGGAATTTTTGAGTAAGCCTTGGCTAGCTTTTTTAAACAGGTACTTTTTTGCAAGAGGAAAACTGTTTTAAACTTAATTAGATCAAGAAATATAACTGCTAGTGAACTATATATGAGTCAGTTACTCATTATTTCAAACAATTCATTTTTCAGGTATTAAGTCATTTTGAGATGGATTTTTAGTTGGTGAGAACTATCTGAAATATGCAGTTTGGGGTTTTCAACACCTCTGTTGCTAAGGCCCATCTCATTTTAAACTGGCATTCCAAAGACAAATTTGGCTATGAATGTCCATTTTTTTGACAAATATATATGTGGATAGATAGATAGATAGATAGATAGATAGATAGATAGATAGATAGATAGATTCAGATAGGTAGATTCTGGGTTCTGTGTTGTAACCAGAAGTAGCATGTTAGCCTACTGAAATCTATTTCTGTGATCAAAAGTCACACTAAAATTCACTATGGATTAATTTGAGTTACTTCTGAATGAAGTGATTTGTGCTCAAAAGTGAGATGTAATTAATTATATAGTGTTTGGGTGCTTGTAAACAAACCCTTTTTTGAATTTTACTGACAATTACAGTGAAATCACCTGTAACATAGCAAGTTCCAAAGCAACCATATCAAGTCTGTCATCTGCTGCTACTAAAACATCTTTTATTGTTCTGGAGACTACCTAGACTAGTCAGGCCTAAGACTGTTAAGGTTCATTAGATCTATTACCCCAGGGCTGTGCTGAGTAGATGGTATTTCATAGCTGAATGCAGGGATGTGGTTATGTTCCATCCTTTATAAAGATGACCCATGGAACATTTGTAGTAGCCATATTTGACTTCTGATTATATAAACTATTCTGCTTGTTGTTTAAAAGGGCCCTTTGCTGTGATCTTACATCATCTTCAGAGAAAAAAATCAGTTAGGTCCACTTGAGTTCTAACCACTGTACAAACAACTAATCTAAAAGAATGAAAACAGAAGAGAACTAAGTATATTGTCTTACCTTCTGCCACTCCAAATATGCATCACAACCACTTTAGAGCAGAGTGTCTTACTCATTCTTGATTCGCAATGAACAGAAGGGCCGGACAGCTTCATCCTAGTAACAAAAGAAATATTCCTTCAATGGAAAAAGTCTGTCTACTGCAAGAGCTCATCCACATCTTCCCTTTGGGAGGAATGGGCTCTCCTTAAACTACAAGGCACCAGTTCCCTCCTTAGAAGAACATACTTAATGTTTCCTTCAGAGTCAAGAGTTTAATCTAAAAGCCAGAAAGGAAGCTTTATTACACTATAGATAACCAAACACACTGCACAACACAGGGAAGAGGCTCCAGATGAGACAGTACAAAACAGAACCTCTGAGGGAATGTTTAACAGCCATGGCTTCTGTGAGAGTCAGGACCATATGGCTTGGTCTGTGCTAGCAAATTAAGTGTGTCTGGGAACACTCCTGGCCTCTGAGGCCAACTGGCGCAGCACAGATGGTGTCTATGCTACCAAAAGTTCGGCCTCCAAAAGAGGGAGAGCTGCCTACCAGGAATGATACTTGAAAATTCTAGTGAACTGTTTCTGAGAGTGCTACATTGTCACTGAAACCATTTAATCTACTGATATATGAGTAGCCTATATTTTCTAGGGATATTATCATTCAATATGACAGGCCCATATCAGCCAATATAAAGTAGGAAGAAATTCACTACAAAATCATTTTAACTCATCCTCCAGAGAAGCCAATACACACATGGAATCCATAGACTCAGAGACTCAGAAGTTGACTGAAGTACAGCTGCAGGTGCATCGCAGCCACAGAAACTCACTGTGTCATGCAGTACCACTTGCACAAGTGCTTAAACTAGGAATTATTAAAACACTACCATGTAAGAGCATGGCCTTATTGTAACACAAGTCTGTTGTATAATCATAATTCTCCAGAAGTCAAGTAATTCTATTTTCTTTCATACTTCTCTATTTATGCAAACATCATTACTGCTTTTACCTAATACTCCAGTATTTTTGTTCTTTCTGAGCCCCTGCTAGGCCACATTGATTACCCATTATGTCTTCACTATTTTCCTTTCTCCCAAGCCAAGATGGTGGCACCACATCAATTAGCAAGCTGTTTGAAGAACATAAACTTTTAGTGCCACAAAAATAAATAAATAAATAAATAAATAAATATTTGGCAGAATGTTTCTTACCCACTGCTTAATTAATATTCACAGGTTTTAGCCAATGTTCAAAGTTTTAAGACTAATCTACCAAGCCAAACAATACAAGTCTTTTTTTATTGATTTATTTTCTTATACTTTTTACATCCTAGCCTTTACATTATTCTCAGAGCCTATCCATCTTTCAGTGCTTATTATGAAGGTCTCTAGACATTAAACAGCAGTAATTTTACTCTAAATCAGTGTTTCCATTTGTCATAGAGATCAAACCACATTTTTCCCATTTAGTCAGAAATTCTAATCCATTCTTCTACTGACTGGCAAGTGGATTCCCAGCAAATTGTAGCACGACATCCTCCAGTCTGCTTACTGTCATTTAAAAAAGAATACTACTCTAGCTTTTAGCACCATGCCTCAGGATAACAACCCGAGATACAATCACAAACAGCAGAACTATAGATTAAATTACAATCTTCTCTCTGCTGTCCTCTACCACACTTTTACAGTTAGCAAGGTTTTTTTTTTTTTATCACAGAAATCAGAGAAATCCTATCAAGAACCCATCTATTCTAAGTTGCAAGTAGTTCATAAAAAAAAAAAAAAAAAGCCTTTAGCCAATTCAATTTCTGTGAATGAACATTATAAACCAATAACAGCTGGGTCTTTCAGAAAGACCAGAAATATGGATACCTTGTCAAAGAAAAGATCACTGCAGAAAAGAATCAGAGAAAATCAGTCCCTTTTCAGCTTACCATAAAAATGATAAACTTTTTTCAGTAATTGAATAGGCCTTGGAACACCAGGAGAATGTATCCTACATAAACTTGTGCTTCTCAAGATGATAAGACAAATTGGATTACCTGGAGTATTAAGTGGCCCCAAATCCCATGGGGAATGTTTATTAATATGCTTCTGTTACTTTACCAGCTTTATGATTCAAGAGAGAATTTGGAAAAGACTGCACATTCTTGCTACAACTTACATTTCTGACAGCTTTGGAAATTTATTTATTGACCTGAGATTTCAGGTTCCCTCTATACATTGCACAAACTGTTTTTCAGGTTCTGCTAGCATTATTTTTTCTGATTATTTTTTCATGGTGGACTGAACTCAAATGCATTTAATATATAAAATATATATATATTAATATTAAATAACAATCAGAGTACTGTTCCATTATTTTTACTAACTTTGTTAACAAAGTCCATTATATAAATATACAAAGCACAAAGTTTAAAATCCAAGATACTTTCTCTAAAAAGCAAAAACAAAACACACACAAAAACAAACAAACAAACAAACAAAAACAACACTGTATTTAAAAGCACTGTATTTATTTCCATAGATTATAAATTTTTCCTGGAACCATTTGCTCTAACACTAAACCTTTTGGAGATGGCTCCACAGACCTTACCAGTGTCAAATATTTTGTGTCTATGGAATGAAGAACACCTTTTGCTATTTTACAGACAACTTCTATGTTCTCTACATTCTTTGATGACAAAAAAACTCAGTCCAGGCAGTAAGCAACTGTATTCCTCACAATTCACAACCAACTTCCTTAAATCAATATCTTCCTTATAAGTTGCCTGTATCAAAATACATTTCTTGTTTTATCGATGTGTGAAATTAAAATCCTTTATGCTTCTAAAATCTCAAGAGAAAACAGATTCAGCGTGTGAAACAAATCTTGTTTATTTTCAGAAATCTTGACTCTTCAGCTGTCTAGGTGTTCTGCTCAGGCAGCCACAAGGTTGTATGAGGTCCCTCAGCATTCAGAAAAAAAATGAAGAAGATCAGGCAGATTTGGCAGCATGCAATCATCAGAAACTTAGTTTCCAAAATACAGGAAATATTTATTTATTTTGTCTTTTTTTTTAATTTTCGGGAGAGGATAACTAGATTGATCATTAATGAAAGTGAATGTGATAGGTAGGTCAATCAGTTAACATAACTGTAAAGAAGAATAATGTTTGACAGTTGAAGAAACATTAGCCAAAAAAAAAAAAAAACAACTTTTCCATAGTAATTTAAACTAATTGTTTTATTGTAAGAAATTAAGATGGAAAAATATAATCACTGCCTATAAATCTTAATAAGCATCATTAGTCATCTTAGATCACATAGATTTTGGCTAACTTTCAATAAATTGTTAGCAGTCATTGGTCCCAGCCAGCATGGGTTTGTGAAGGGTAGGTCCTGCCTAACTAACCTGATTTCCTTTTATGATAAGATCACCCGTATGGTGGACCAAGGGAAACCAGCTGATGTGATTTTTTTGGACTTCAGCAAGGCTTTTGACACGGTTTCCCATAGGATCCTACTGGACAAAATGTCCACCATACAGCTAAATAAAAACATCATACGATGGGTGAGCAATTGGCTAACGGGCAGGGCCCAAAGGGTTATGGTAAATGGGGCTGTGTCAGGCTGGCGGGCGGTCACCAGTGGGGTCCCTCGAGGCTCCATTTTAGGGCCGGTACTTTTCAATATTTTTATAAACGATCTGGATGTAGGAATAGAGGGTATTTTGAGCAAGTTTGCTGATGACACCAAACTTGGAGGAGTTGTGGACTTGAATGAGGGTGTAAAGGCCTTGCAGAGGGATCTGGACAGGTTGGAGAGCTGGGCGATCACCAACCGCATGAAGTTCAATAAGAGCAAGTGCCGGGTCCTGCACCTGGGACGGGGAAACCCTGGCTGCATGTACAGACTGGGCGATGAGACGCTGGAGAGCAGCCTAGAAGAGAGGGATCTGGGAGTCGTGATAGACAGCAAGTTGAATATGAGCCAGCAGTGTGCCCTGGCAGCCAGGAGGGCCAATCGTATCCTGGGGTGCATCAAGCACGGCATCGCTAGTAGGTCAAGGGAGGTGATTGTCCCGCTCTACTCTGCGCTGGTGCGGCCTCACCTCGAGTACTGTGTGCAGTTCTGGGCACCACAGTATAAAAAGGACATGAAACTGTTGGAGAGTGTCCAGAGGAGGGCTACGAAGATGGTGAAAGGCCTGGAGGGGAAGACGTACGAGGAACGGCTGAGGTCACTGGGCCTGTTCAGCCTGGAGAAGAGGAGGCTGAGGGGGGACCTCATCACAGTCTACAACTTCCTCGCAAGGGGTTGTCAAAAGGCAGGAGACCTTTTCTCCATTAACACCAGTGACAGGACCCGCGGGAACGGGGTTAAGCTGAGGCAGGGGAAATTTAGGCTGGACGTCAGGAGGGGGTTCTTCACAGAGAGGGTGGTTGCACACTGGAACAGGCTCCCCAGGGAAGTGGTCACTGCACCGAGCCTGTCTGAATTTAAGAAAAGATTGGACTGTGAACTTAGGCACATGGTCTGAACTTTTGGGTAGACCTGTGCGGTGTCAAGAGTTGGACTTGATGATCCTTAAGGGTCCCTTCCAACTCAGGATATTCTATGATTCTATGATTCTAAATTGCAGTAATGGTAGTATATTGTCTTGTATTTGAATGCTGTGCATCATATTTCTGTCCTTAGGACACAACAGCATGTAAAACGAGTAACAACAGCATGTTATTCCTTTGCTTAAAATCATGAAGAAAAAAAAAAACAAACCAAAATAAAACTATAATTGTTTTATGAAAAATCAGGTGGTACCTAGCAGAAAGGGAAACACAAAGCATAAAATCCAAAGAACAAAGCTCTGCAAAATATGGTATTTTCATTTCCAAGAGTGTCTTGTAACACTGAGCCAGATATGCTGCTATGTTCCAATAGTCCTCAACAACTCTAGTGAAGGAAGGAAATAGCAAGGTTGATTTATCTGGCCAGAGTATACCAGCAAGTTACCATCATTTACTTCAGATTATTGCCTAATGAGTTTGTTCTTTGACTTTGAGTTCAGAAGTTGAGATAGTATCTTATAACAGCCAAGTTCTGTTATGCTTAAGTCAATGTACATTCTACATGATTTAAATGAAAAACCATAAATCAGTATCAACGTACTAAGAAAATGGACGCAGATTCACTACAAAGATTTCTGAAGTATAGAAAATGTTTTAAGGATGCTCAGGAGGACTTTTTTAATGACTCAAAGGGAGTAGGCTTCTCTGCTATCTCCAGATTGGTGTTAGGAAGACCAAAGTGACTATATGGGTTTGCCACATAAAACATCATTGAGCTGAAAATGCAATTTGGAATATTTTTGAATATTAGTTTGAAAGTATTTAGAAAACTGTTCAAATACTATATTTACCATGCAAGTATGCTGGTTCCCCAAAGTTAACATTATTGTTCCAACAATCATACAATGTAGCACTATGTAGTAGTGCTATGTTGCACTAGAGACTCACAGCTGTATCTGTGAGACAGCTGAATCTCACTAATCTGCTCTGAAGTCAGGCATCAAAAATAGAGTCATATACACAGAAAATTCTGGATCAAAAGATTTTTGAAAGATCAAAAGAGAAATTAGTGTAATGAATGACTACTATGAGGTACTTATTAGTCGATAGCCTAGATGGTAAATCTTTTGACAGTTATAGCTGTGTGAGATTAGTTTAGATCCTGACCATCTACAGAATAAGTGGTACTCTTTCAAACAGAGACAATTTCCAATTGTATAGATGCAACTACATACCCATTTATCTTTATAGCATGCAAAAAAGTCGAATAGACTTTTTGCGTCACCCTTCCTAATTTGTAGAATGGATATAATGAGAATTCCCCTTTTCACGAGTGTTGAAAAATATACTGCAGCATGGTTATAAGGCATTTACAAAATTGATAAGTCATGTAACACTCATTGAAAAAGAAATAAGTATGCATTAATCATTTTATTCCTTTATCTTCCAAACAATATATATGCTAAAAGAAAAAAAAAGTACTTAACTTAGAATCAGACCTGGAAAATGACTTGCTTGTGGTTTTTTGTTTTTGTTTTTATTTTTTTATAATAAGGATTTGTCTGTGATCTGTATTACGTTTTTCTAACATGTTGTTTTTACAATGTTTCTACGTGCTTTTTAAAGTAGGAGATTTAGGGATTTTTGGTTATGGAGAATTGAGTATATTAATCAGAAAAAGCTTGCCTTGCCTTGAAGTCTGTTCTCAGGTTTGTGTTTTGGTCTGCTTTTGATATTCAAATCACTATTTAAATAACCTCATGTTCTTACTTAGCAAAACCGTTTGTGCTAACGAAGTGTTTCCTCTGCTTTACTGCAGGTCCCTAAGGTGACTGTTTCACCAGATACTGTATAACCGTACTGTGTTTAGTGGCTAATGATTAGGTTGTGACTGTTTATTTCCTTCTTTTTTTATTATTATCTTGTTCAAAAACCTGCCATGTCACGTTACAATCCCATATTCCTTTTCATGGAAAAGTTTGTGCCAACTTGCCTGCATACCAAAGTCTTGAGTCCAAAGTTTGCTAGATGATTCAGAGGGAAGGAAGGGGAAAAGGACAAATGTCCCTTCCACAAAGCAGAGCCTTGGAACACTGTAGTCGTACTAGTGGAGAGATTGAGGGAACACAAAAGAGACCCTTCGTGACACAGTTGCACTTGCGGGCCAAAAAAAAATAAAAATAAAATAATAAAATAAAATAAAAATTAAAAAAAAAATACACTATTTCTTTAAGCTATAGTGATGCAAAAACGGATGAAGCAAGGAGCAAGATAGATCATCTGTGTCTTAACGACACAAATGTTCAGGTAAGGAAAGTTCCTCAAAATATTAGTAGATGCTATCAGCGACCTTTAACATGCAGCTTGTCAAAATAGCTTCTCTGGTTATCACATCCCTTCAAAATGCAAATGTGTCTCCCCTGACCTGCGTATTCTTTGCTTTCCAACTGCTTTGTGCATTTGGAGGCACATGGCACTCCTTACATACCGTGAACAAGAGAAGCAAGCACCTGCTAATGACCCCAGTCTACTTTTAATGATCTCCACATCCAAAATTGTGAAACGTCTGTTAACCACAAGGAGAGCTCTGTTAACTTGCTCGCTAGATGGGATTTTAAGATTAGAATGTTTAGCAAAAAAACTCATTCTGCTTCCTGATAGCAGAATTGTTACAAAAATATGAAGCAAAGCACATTAGGATTATATATAACAATAAAGATCTTCACATTCTTTGGTATGTCCCCTACCCGCTTCTTCTTTCTTTAAGGTTAAGTTGGAATATTTCTCTAGTAACTTAAAAGCTTTTCTGCTATTCATTCTACTGGCTAAAACGGTTGTTGCCTTTCCTCTTTCCACCTTTTTTAGCAAAAGGACAGAGAACAAATCTGAGACTTTTCCTGTGTCGTTCTGTTGCTTCCTTCTGGTGTGAATACGTTCTTCCTTGATCCTTGACTGCTTATTGTGAGGCCTCTTGGACATTCAGAAAATTAGAACAGAACAGAACAGTGGGAAGTCCAACTGTCTGACCACTTCTGGGTTAACCAAAAGTTAAAGCATATTATTAAGGGCATTATCCAAATGTCTTTTGAACTTACGAACATCAACCACCTTGCTAGGAAGCCTGTTCCAGTGTTTGACCAACAGCACAGTAATGGATTTTTTCCTAATACCTAATTTGAACATCCCTACAAATTGTTTGATAGAAACATAAAATACACTGAAGAAATTCATACATGTGTTTCAATTTGTTCCCCTGCTAGGAAGTACTACTCTGAAGTATTTGGTTAGCATACCACATGTTTAAAAACTATTTTTCAAAATTGCTGTGAATGATCATCACAATTAATGGCTCTAGTAATTTAAGTCAATGAAAAGTGAAGAGACTTCAAATGCTAACAGCATTAGCAATATCAATATATCAAGCCCCTAAATGCATGCAAAACACATTTTGAACACATTTTGTATTAGAGAAAAAAAATATTTTCCCAGTCTCCGCTTTCTGACCACTACACTTCTAACATTTTTTCCTCAAATTCACTATTACAACCAGGAGATTTTGAGGAAAGTATTACAGCCACAAATAAATAAATAAATAATAATTAAAAAAAAAAAAAAAAAAGTCCAGAAAAAATCTTATCACAAAATTAGAACAAATATCAAGTTCAATTACCAGGAAAAAAAAAAAAAAAAAAAAAAAAAAGGAAAGTAAACATTCCTTGTTTCAACTGATAGGTTGATAGGTAACATTGCTCTGGCATCTTAGCCAAACACTAAATACTAACAGCCAAGGACTAAGCTGCCACACATATATCCTCCCCTATAATATGAATAAGGAAACATCCAAGTTGATAAATCCAAAGAAATTTTGTCTTTGTAACCATAATTTGTAATAAACCTATGGCATTTAGTGTCATTGAAAGTAGCTGATACAAAGAATTCTGAAAAATAAAAATTTAAAATAAAAAAATAAATAATAGGATACTTATTTAGAAGATCCAGAATTGTCAGAGCAATGATAATGCCATTGACATTTTTGTGACAGATAGTAAACTACAAATGTACTTGGAAGCTTAATATATAAACATTTAATTCTACCTGCCAATTTTATCCAAGTCATTCTGTGAATTATCTACTGTTCATAATTAGAGATAAGGGACTAAACAGGCTTTTGGTCTGTTCAAATATGGCACTAGTTATGTTCTTTTGTCTTACTGCCCTAAAGATGGTATAGGGTTGAAAAGAACTAATCGTAATTTTTAAACTACTCATTCAAGTTAAACTTCACAAAATTGTGTGGAGTCTTGCTCTTTCATATTAATCTATAATGACGTCAGTTTACTTAACATCTTCTAAGCCTATACTTCCTTTTTCTCTTTTTGCCCTTTTCAAGGGCTTTCTTCTTTTAAGAGATATATGATATGAAACTCTGTCAATGTATCAAATACAGTAAGTCTATACAGAAAAATGTGTTTGAGCGTTAGTTCTCTCTGGTCTACATTGTTTATAAGGAAAGACAGCTCATATATTGCTTGTTATTAATATCCAAGAGTGCTGAACAGCAAAGAAGGAAACTTTCTTCTCACAGAAACCTTTTATCTTGACTCAGCTGAAAGTTAATATACTATAGTCTCAGTTAATAGATGATCAAAGGCATAACCCAGTGTGAGGATTAAAGAGAGTTCTGCTGTGACCACCTTCATATATTCTGCACAGCAAGGTATTAATGAAAGCAAAGATAAGTCCAAAAAGCCAATATTGATTTTAAAAATGAAACCATCTTTTCATCTAAAATAGGTGAATATGACAAAATGTCACCATGCACTTGAGAAACAACAACGAAAAGATAACAGCAGGAAATTAATTAGTTTACAGAAAAGGTGAGAATCTATTATACCAGGTTCTGATTTAGGAAGCCATCCCTAGTCAGCAAAACACTTTAGCATATGTTTAACTAGAAACACATTCATAAGTTCCGTGAACTTGATGGGTTATAACACATTCTTAAAGTTTAATATTAAAGCAGTGATTAATGCCTAATATTGTTCTTGCTAAAACTCAAAAGTTTTTGCTACGAACTTTTGCTATAGTTTCCCTTTTAAAGCTAGTATGCTTCTACTATTTATGCTTAGTCCTATTCTGTCTTTATTGTTGTCATTTTTGTTATCTGAATAAGAAAATAATTACTGTAAATATTACTGTAATATCTCATTGTTTTTATTTACTTCCAAAGATTAAGATTAAAAAAATAAGAGCTGACTTGTAATCTTGAATGTGGAATGTATACATTGCCTTGCTTCATGTATATATCATATATGCGTATATTCAGTAGTCATATCATGTATCATATTCAGTGTATATATTGCTTCATGTCTATATCTGTATCACAGATTCATGTATTTAAACAAGATTTTAGAAGTGTTTCTATTCTAAGAATTGCTTCCCTCTTCAGCTGCTTTTTAAAGATTTCCAACTGCTTAATTCATAAAAACAGAGGTTTTGGAGCGAACAAAACCATCAAATATTTTTTGATGTACATATCAAGGACAGACATTTGAATATGTATATTTTAGAAGAGTTGTACTGTGAAAATAATTATTGTGGAGGAATACTGCTGCGTATAGAAAGCAGAGAAGCCAGATTGGAACACCAGGGGGATGGTGCTATGAAGAAGTTAACATGAGGCATTCAGACTGTGGATGGCTTTACAAGTAGCACTGACTCTGTGTGTGTTCTTATGTCATGTCAAATGAGACAAAATTAGAGGCTATGACTCCTCACTGTAAGTGAAATAAGTTGCTTTTTATTATCACAGAAGATGAGTATAGGGACAAACAACTGTTCTGAAGTAGCTAGTCCACTGGAAACCTCTACAGATTGTAATTTTATTTTGAATGACTTTGTCAAAAAGCCATCTTGTAAGTATTGTAGGTCAAAGATTTATACTCTAAAGAATGTGTCTTCTATTTGTATTCAACTAGATAAAAATGTTGTAGATCTTAAATTTTCAATTCTAATTTTTATGCTTATATATTTTTATAATCTTATGAAACGAGATTAAGCAAGTAGCAAAATAACAATTGTAGAGGGACTTCTATTTATAAATATTTCTGTGCAATGGGCATTTCAGAATCAATATTCACTAGTGATAGATGTGATACACTAATCAAATAGGGAAAGCTAATACAAGTTGAGTACACCAAAGAACAGAGCCATAAAGTAGAGAGCTATATCAGACCATCTTTGTTTTCAAAAGTCAGAGAGGATCAGGTTAGTTATAATAACAGACTTACTAAAATTCTTCTGTGTGCTTTAAAAACCTCAGTGATGTGGCAAAGCTTCACAAAAGTATAAAAGTCACTGGTATTTTGCTAGAGAAAACCTAATGAAAGGAGTTTCATGTATATGTTTGAATTCCTTTCTCTACAAGACAATACTTGCTAGAGTTGTCTAATTCCTAGTAGACAAAGTTGCTAGCGACTGCCAAGGGAAAGCAGCATATAGCACATGTTTATGTTTTGTACACCAGACTGCTTACAGACTGAAAACAGGACACCTGCTGACAGGAAAAGTGAGGTATCTTTTAGTTCAATAGGTAGCCCTACTGCTTTTGAATACAAAGGTGCCTGGTTCCATTTTTTGCAAGAATTGATTCCTAACACGTAAGACTAATGTTTCATTTGATACCGTCCCAGTTGGTTACTTCATTGTAGCCTCCACTTCCTACATCAAGCTTTGTGATTTCTATTTGTGATTTTTATATTTCTTTTCAGTTTTTCATTTCCCTTTTCCTCTTACATATTTACAGAAATCAAAACATGAATAAAAGGCCTTAGGTAATCATAGCAAGAAAATGAACTATTTGCAAATATTTTATTGCCTTCATTTTTGCATAAGGGTTTTGAGCTGTAAAATACCAGACACCATATGCATTTAATCCCTTACTCACATGTCTGTTTTTGTTTGTTTGTTTGGAGAGCTGTACATTAAAATAATGTAGTGTACATGAGATATTTTGGTAAAACTACAACAAATCTAACTTCTGTTGGGCTACTCATAGAATGCACATAGTTTGGAAACTCAGGTCTATGGTGTAATACGCCTTTGTTATGATCAGGATCTATTACATATATATGTACATATACAAATATATATATACATATTTTATTATTCAAAGGAAATCTTACAGTTTTACACAGTTACTCTGTTTTGACTTGTTTTCTAATAAAGATGTATACACAGATGTCTGTTCCAGATTTAAATGGGGCAGTTTAAGCAGGAGTGATTCCAACAGCTAGTGGTGACCTGGAGAAAGCCCAAATGTGAAATTTTGCAGTGGAATGAATGGAGATCATTCACATAATTGGTTACTGTGGCTCAGCTGCTGAAAAAGAAATCTTCATTCTAAGCCATTACAGTTATCAACAAAATGATTGTCTGTTGTATCTTAAATTTAGGTGGTTACATATTAAAAAATCTAAAATCGTCTTTTGCGTAAAGAGTAACAGAATGGACAGGTTCTGTTCCTATACACATACACACACACACAAACACATATATATAAACACATGCTGTGTGTTTTTTCTCAGAATGTAATATTCATAAACTCCCTTCTATTTGAAGCTCTGGACAAGATCTTTTTTGCATCAGAAAAAATATACTCAACACACCAGTAATGGAAGTCCTGAAATGGTTCTTTCATCTAACCTCCTAAGGCACTGCATAGAAAGCTTTTTCAGTAAAGTTAGATACTTTCATCTGTTACATGGAAATTGCCAAAGCACTAGGAAACTTCTTTAATAGAACTTATATCAACCCAAGTTACACCAGCTATGGGTCTTAATCTTTTAAAATAATTCCTCAATATAGATTACATCTCCTGGGCAGAAGTCACAGACTTCAAGGCCTCTTTAGATAATAAACCTGTGAGAAATTAAGTGATTAATTATATCAACAGAAACGTTCTGAGGCTATTCTCTTCTGTGTGCCATGATCCACGCAAACCCTTATATTATATAATATATATATATATTAATATACATATATTTATATAGTTTTGTGACTTTTTTATTATATATATTATATATAAAAAAATTTGAAAAATCACAAAACTATCACATTCAGGCAAGGAGAAGAACTATCTGTCATACACCTTTAAAAACTGCATTGTTCAACATGTACTACCACTTATTTTATACAGTTCTGAATATGTGATTTCCATGAGAACAGCATGTCACAGATTATTTTCATAGTTAAGATGCTTTTTCTAAAAAAATCACCTGAAATTACCCTTCTTTCCTACCACTCTTATGAAACCTCCATTTTACAAAATTGAATAAAATGTTTCTGCCTGTCATTTATGATATAATGAAATCACTGTATATTTGATATTGTGTACTTTTCATATGTGCCTTTTCATATTTCTAGGCACCTGTAATGTTTACAGAGTTTTCCAGACATTTTGGACTTAATTCTCTCTTGGCTTTGGACTAATGGAAATTAGAAGCAAAACCTGACCTCTCAGAATGATTGTGTTTCACAATCTACACTCTACTCTGAAAATGACTGACAAAACATAAAGAACGAAGCTGAAGTTCTCAAAGTTTAACAAAAAGTCTGTGTTCTCTTGTACAGAATTTCTTTTTTTTTTTTTTCCCCTCACCTTCTTTTCTTATTCCTTTACCCTAAAAGGGTAAAAAAATCTGACTAAATGTAACTGTTTCCTCTTTGTATATATGAGAACAAAGGAATGTCAGTGTGTCGCTACATAACAGAAGTACTATAGAAAACAAAACAGAACAAACAAACAAAAAACACTAATACTGTCAGAATAAAGAACTAGTTCTTTGGGTTCAAGCAGAAAAGAAAATACCAGGTGAACATTTTCAAATATCGAAATCCTCAAATTATGGGAAATATAAACAACCAGAAATCAAAAAGTATGGCTATATGGAGCTTGGAAATTCAAACCATACATCCACCTCCCCAAGGCAGGACTGGCTATCGCTTCACAATTATGAAGTTCAGCTAGGCTGTACTTAAAAATTCTAGTGATAAAGTTACAACAAGAAATAGACTATTTAGTTCAGTGTTTAACCATATAGAAATACTTTCCCAAAGTCCTAAATATCTTTATTGGAAGTTGAAGTTATCATTTTCTGTTCTTTCTATTCTGAACAAAAACAAAAGACAGTTTTTTGCTCTTTCTTTGGAGATTACTATCACATCTCTTCCCACTCTTCTCTCTTCTAAAGTAATATAGTTACAGAAAATTGAGAAGTAATTTTGCACAAATTATTTCAGAGATAACTTGAGGAATTTGACTTTTTCAATCATGATGACAAAATCTTACAAAACTTCAGAACTTAAAACCAAGCATAAACATAAAAGACCTTTGATACAGATACACATTTGCAAAAGTCCCCGTAGTGTACCGTAGATTAAGTAGATGCGTAGCTTTGTTTATTACATATATTATATGATGACAAATAAGGAAAAAAAAGAGACTGAATAAATAGCAAAAACAACAAAAAAAATGTTGCGTCTTTCATTTGACAATTTTATTTTAGCCACTCACTTCTATGCAGTCACTTTCACTCATAGAAGCCAGGAAAGAATTAAATTCTCACCAGATTCCTACCTAAAGAAAAGTGAAAAATAAGACTAACCTTAAGGCTATGACCCCAGCCTGGAGAAACAGGCAGTATTAGCTAAAACTTACATGGTGACATAATAGAGTACCAAAAGCAGAGCAGGATGATGTTAAATTACAACAAAAACAGAAAAAGTTCATAGCTGTCATCTGCACATTTTTCTGAAACTACAGCTAAGTTTTATATTTTGGACTCTTAAAATATTTAGGAAGTCATTTACACTGATGAATCTTAGCTATGATATTTTCTATTGTATTTTTATCTATCTTATACAGACTGGTGATAATAAAGAATATTATCTTTCATTAAAAAAAGAATAATTTTGAATGATTTTAGACAGACATTCACAAAGACCAACTCAAAGGCACAAAAGACACATACAAAAAGCATTTAGAAACTTCTAGAAATAATCTGTGGGTACTGTCAATCTTTCCAGTTTGTACTAAATAAACATATATCTCATTTTCATAAATATCTGAAAAAGGATATTTGATTTCTATTACCTTGTAAAGGTTATAGTACAGGCCTGTATACAAGACTGACTAGCTATTCAAGCACAAGAGATTAGTTATTGCTCGCATGATTAGAAACCTGGTTGCTCTAATTAGGGTAGGGCCAGGTCTGATCAATGTCTGCTGGCACTTTTCAGTTTCTAGTTAATTCAGAGCAGCTTTTGTGCTGTAGCAACAAAAACAAAGAAAAAGGCAACTTTCTCTGAATTATTACTACTTTTAATATTATATTTTGAAAGAACTTGCTGTTGACATGAAAGATCAGTATTCAGAATGTAAAAGGATCAGTGCCATCAAAGTGAAGAAAATTACTATATATCTGTATGTATTTTAATTCCTATTCATCAGTATGTCTTCAAAATATTTACGTCTTTAACACTAAATATAGTGTTGACAAGTAGTGCAAGTAGGGGACAAGAAGATGAGCACTAAATAGAGTCATACATGAATTCATACAAGTATGGGTCACAAGTTTTATCACTAAATATATATATGCATTATTTCTTACAAAATGAAAGTGCCTTGGATTATCTCTCTCAGTTCTGGCATTTGCTTTGTATTTTATTCAAATTTTGGGCTGGTACTCAGAAAACTGTCTTCTTAGACTAACCAACTTTTTTATAAGGTTGTTATTTTTAAGTCCTAATCTTGCAGTATGTTTCCTAAACTAGTATGCATCATACTAAACATAATGCATTTATCTTCATTTTGAATAACCATAAATGTGAGAATCAATCTTATTGAAAAGTCTGTTTGACAACAAGTCTGTATAACTGTTTGACAGGTTTTCTGTTTTCTTATTATAATAACAATGATTTGTAGCCAGCTGGTCATGTACCGCTTCATTTGGCTCTGGTGTTCTGCAGGATGCCCCTGAAGTGAGTGATCTCAAGTTAAGACCACCTTTCCAATTTTTTTTTTCTTTTTTTTTTTTTTTTTAATAAAACTTACTTAAAATCATTTATCAAAAATTATTTTACAAGCTCTTAAAGCAGAACATTGGAGCAATCAAAGTAAAATGCTACAAAAGGTTCTTAAAATTCACTGATCAAATTTTGAGTTTAGTTTGAAAAATTCGGGCTTAAAATACCTTATTGCTATTGTAAATGATACTGTTAAATGAATATGTTTCCATAAATTGTTCACCGATATTACTCAATTATCAGATCTTCATTGCTATGAGCTAATAATTTTGTGGATAGGAAAAAAATAAATTCTCCTACATACTAAATGCTCGCAAATACTGCCTCTCTGACAAGATCACAAAAATTAATATTACCTGACTTCCAATTTTTGCTGGTGTTCATATTCATATGATGGCCTATATTAAATGCTGGAGTTGATATCATTTAAATCAGAGACCTTGAGATATTAAAAATATACTAAATGAAGCACATACCAGAAGAAAATTTCTGTTGCAGAAGCTATGTGGAGTTGCTAGGAGTTAAATTATTTTGAATAATTTGGAGATAATTTATCCCAGTTGCAAGAGATTATTGACTCATCTGGCTTTTGTCTAGAATATCCAAGTACAGTTAACTACCTTGAGATACTGTTTGAAAGTCTTCTACTTGTCCATAGATGCTGATAACATTTTGAGTACTGCTGTACTGTCACAACTTTCACTGACGGAATTTCACTGAAGCATACATGAAGTTATAAAACCAATTTCTGTTTTATAGACACCTAACAAACAGACAATTTTCCATGTGCTAATACAATTAAATTTAGTGATGAAAATGAAATTAGATTTCAGAATATTGTTTTGCATTATTAACATAATTTCAAGATTACTGGGAGCACACAGTGGTGTTACAGTGACATGTGACTGATGAGGTGGAAGTATGAGTGTGAGAGCCATTGAACATCATGAATTTTCATAATACATCATCATTATGAAAACACCTGTAGTAAACATTGTGCTGATATGCAGAAAATTTCTTTTCTGTGGTTGATGCAATTTTCATTTTGCCCTGCCATTATTAGAAAGGAAGACAAAAATGTCTGCCAGATAGAGTATTTGGAGACTATATAAAAGACTTTGATGCTGATAGCACATTGCTGATTTTTCTATCTAAAATGAGACTGGAGAAATCTTTCCTTTATTTCAAGTCATCGAACTGAAAAAGAGCCGTTTCAGCAGGTATTTTTGAATGACTTTGCAGTTCTAATCTTCTGCCTGTCTGAGAGATGAAAGGACTAAAGATATCAAAAAAAAAAAAAAAAGTTATTAATGATCTAGTTGGGAGAAAGTGCATCCTTAGAAAGTTTACAGATAATACAAAGCAGTGAAGGGTGGTTGATGCACCAAATATTTGTGCTGGAAGGACCTTAACTGGCTGGATATCAGCTGCCAGCAACCTCACATTGTTCAACAAAGAGAAATTTGAAGCCTTGTATCAAAGGAAGAACAATCCCATATGCCAGCACAACCCAGGGGCGGACTGGCTAGAAAGCAGCTTTACAGAAAAAGACCTGCTGTCCTGGTGTCCTAGTGGACACCAAGTTGATCATGAGCCAGCAATGTGCTCTTGCAGCAAAGAAAGCCATGAGCTTCCTGGGCTGCATAAGGCCAAGAATCACCAGAAAGTTGATTGTTCCCCTCTACTTTTTCCTGGTGAGACCACATCCGAAGTGTTGTGTCTAGTGCTGGTATCACCAGTACAGGAAAGGAAAGGGCATATTGGAGCAAGGCTCCTCTGTACTCATTCTAATACTTCCATGTCCTTCTTTTGCTGGGGACCCCAGAGCTGAACACAGGTGGTGTCTCACAAGAGCGTAGTAGAGGGAGATAATCACCTCCCTCAAACTGCTGGCCACACTTTTGATGCAGCTCAGGATACAGTTGGCTTTCTGGGCTGCAAGCACACATTACTGGCTCATGTGGAGCTTCTCATCAACCAACAGCCCCAGGTCCTTCTCATACTTTCAATACATTCTCTGTCCAGACTATATTTGTGCTTAGGATTGGCCCAGGACAGATACAGGAACGGCACTTGGCCTTGTTGAGCTTAATGAGGTTCACACAGACCCACCTCCCAAGGTCCCTCTGGATGGCATCCCTTCCCTCCAGCATGTCAACTGCACCACACAGCTTGGTGTCATCAGCAAATTTGCTGAGGGTGCACTCAATCTCAGTGTCCATGCTGCCGACAAAGATAGATGTTAAACAGCACTGGTCCCAGTACTGACCCCTGAGGCATACCACTCGTTACTGATCTCCACTTGGACATTGAGCCATTGACTGCAATTCTTTGATTGCAACCATTGAACCAACTCCTTATCCCCTGAGTGGTCCATCCATCAAATCCATGTCTTTCCAATTCAGAGATAAGGATATCATGGGGGACAGTGTCAAATGGTTTGCACAAGCGCAGGCAGATGTCAGTTGCTCTTCCCCTATCTACCAATGCTGTAACCCCATTGTAGAAGGCCACCAGATTTGTCAGGCAAACAAGGCAGAAAGATAGAGACTGAAATAATTTTTTTTTTAAGAAAATAAATCATATCTATTTTTCTTTTTTTTTCTTTTTTCTTTTTTTTTTTTTTATAGCTGAAGGTGCTAGACAATTAGGATACTGTAGTGATCACAAAACTACATAGCTTCTTGGATATTCTGATATTTGTAGTTTAGTATCTGCAGAGAGCACTGTAGTGAAGATCATCTATTGTTTTGACAACATCAGTGCTGGATATGATTATGTGTTAAGTTAAAATATTGTCCTTTAGACTGAAAAAGTTGTGCTGTTGCTTCGTAGATGGCATCTCCATTATCAGTCATCAGTAAAAATGACATACATCTTACTTTGGAGATTTTCAGCAAATAATTTCCAAAAATAATTTCTTTCACAGCGTGTAAAATAGACATAGAACTATCTTGGATGTGAGAATGTTACAGACTAAGGGTTAAGGCTCTCCTAACTACAATAGAAAAAGGACATTAGTTCAATTCTTGTTCTATTTTGTATTCCTACTATATTCAAGCAGTTTTGATGCATGGAATGGCCAAGAAAATACCAAAGTTATAGCTATAAGATCAACCAAAAATCCCAAGACAATTTCCAATTTCATCACCAATAGTGGGTATTTCTTAAGGATAACTATAAAACCAGACTTAGAAGAATTAAAACTTTACCTTAACACTGCATATATATGCTGAAAGTAGGACAATAATTGTATATGAGCTCAAAGTATTATGGGTACTTACCAAAAATATTAAAAGATTATAAAGGTTTGCAAAATAGAATTCATATGCTAGCCATTAGCATGGATACATATGACTGTAAATATTCACCATGATCTAGTATTTAATTAGATCGTTTCCTGTTTCATCCATTGCATAGAATGACTGGTACTAATTCAATTAGCAAGTACCCATAATTTTGCTTGTCCAAGGTAAAGACCTACCACAAGGATGGAGTTTTTTTTTTTTTTTTTCATTTAGTTTGTTATGAAGACAGAATTATTTTTTTTAACATTGTCTTATGATATTCTTCGCCAAAGTACACAAATATTTCTTGAACTTGCCAACAGCTTGTTAGCTGACTATATAAAATTATCCTATACTCAACCAAAGCACAGATACACTGAGGTCCTATCAAATAAAAGCAGGATCTTGATGTGAAACGCCTTCAATGCTTAAATACTTAGCTCTTCTGTTATTCACAGCACAGCTTTCATATTTGCATCATAAGGAGGAAGGGGTGTCACACTTTGTGACAATTTCTTATGTGCTCAGTATCACATAAGCACTTTCAACAGAGGCAGCAGTGAATTCGTTTCCTTCTAAAAACCCCTAGTAGGAAGATAAACTGCCCCGGTTCAGCTGCTTCAATAGTTTGCTAGCTCAGAATGCATGACTTCTGAAAAGTCAGCCAGGTGTATTTAACTATTTTTGAGTAAAGATGTGCCTAAGAATCATTTCTTTTCCTTCCTGGGACAGTTCTCTAATGGCAAGGTACTTGACAAATCCTAGATTTTGGATTGTATAAGGCTGTAGCCTGAGTGAATAGAGATGCCTACTGTTTAACCAGAGGCAAGTGTTTGTACTTCAGGGAGTGACAGTAGGTCAGGCTCACCTGTGCTTTTAGATGGCTTGCTGATTACTGTGGATTTTTGAGGATCCTTATGCTGATTTGTAGAGCTCTTTTGATACATTATAGATCACTCTTTGGAGGAACTTTCCTCCCCTTTTGACTGTTTAAGAAAGATACAGACCTAGCTCACTTTCCTTCATTTGTCCTGCTGACGATGAATTGTAACACAAATGAATTGTGTTATTCTGTAAGTATACTACTTGGAGCTTCTCTGAAAACACCATGACCAAACAGTTCTGCTTTAGCTAGCAAACAAACATCATACTTCTCGAAAGTTTGGTCAGGAGTGATTTTATTTCAAAAATTGTCAAGTTAACTATATTTGGTGCTCTCTCTTCTGCTGAAGGCATGCTGATTGATGGTTCCCTGATTGTGATTTTTACAATTTAAAAACCTCCATCACTCAGAATAGGTTTATAGGCTTAAGTGAAATTGCTTTTTTTCTTGTGGCAGAGATCCAGCATATTTCACAACTGATTCACAATAAAAGTTCAGAACATAGCTCAACCACATTAATGCTTTCTTAACTGTTCCTTACTTATTAGCCTAATGAGCTAGCATCTAGGTTGCCGACTTTCCTTGCCATCACACAAGCAATTCTAGCATCACAGATTTATATGACTGTAGCATGACAAGTTGATTCTGCTGATAGAAAGGGGGGAGAAAGATTAATCATGTACAAAAAGATGTTGACAGAATCATTCCCGCTTAGTATGAAGGTTATTTGAAAAATTGAATTTTTATTTCTTGGCTGAGTCAACCCACTGCTTTTCAGTTTACATCTGTAACAGTCAAACCAAGTCCTGCTAAACACACACTCTGCTTCTGCCAACTTCAATGTTCAGCATTTTTCAGGACCAAGAACCAAGGTAACAGAATTAAAGATTCAATCCAACACCAAATTGCTCCTATTTTCCTTTTTTTTTTTTTTTTATTTGTTGTTGACATTTTGGACTTCCAGAGGGGATTAAAATCTTTGTACTCCTTATTCATGCAGTATCTTATATATTAAAAAAATTACCTGAGTCATATTTCCTAAACATGCATAAACAACAATGTAGGTAAGTCCTTGCTGAATTGTACATTGAAATTGCACAAGTAGAGGAGACCTAGGAAGAATAAAAGCTTCTCTTGATTTGGACAAATAGTTAAACAGTAATTCAGAAAAAAAAAAGAAAAGAAAAGAAGAAGTCCTTTCATTGAAAAGAACAGTAATTTTCAAAATCATATCCTCTTTGCGATATTCTCAAACAACTTTCTCATCTCAGCTTTGTCAACCTTGTCAGCTGACTGAAATAAGCACGTCTCCAGATAATTGACAATAAAGCCAATACAAACTGGATAAATCTGTTAAAAACACAAATATAGATTTTTTTTTCTAAATTTACTGTCTACCTGTCCTATAAGACAATATTTACAGAATATTACCTTTCACAGGTGATCAAATTTCTTTATGTCTTTGATCTCCAAACTGATGATTTTGAAAATACAATGGATGATCCAATTAATATAAAATTCTATAATTTATTTTTAATTTAAACCACAAATGATTGCACACTATGCATCTTCCCATTTTTAAAGTAATCTCCCTATCCTACAAGAACTCACTACAGAAAGTAGCACAGTATCTGAAGAAAGCACATTTGCAGGGTCTCCATTTTTCATGCTGCTTCAGTAAAAGACAGAAAATTGAACAAAATTAGAATCTCCTCCAGAATTTTGTTGTGAGACATAGACAAATTAAAAGTTTGAACACTGTTTGGGGCAAAATGAGAGAACAGAGCAGAGAAGAGAATTTGGGGCTGTTCTACATGAAATCATACCTGAATAGTCATGCCTAATCAACAAAAATGGCAACACATCTCAAAGCTTATAGTCGGCAGAGAAAAAAAGTTTCTGTGTCATGGAGAGGAAACACACAACTCCCATGTCTATTTCTATCTTTTTCACTTCAATACCAGCCTTCTTGTCCTCCAGTTTCAATATTTTCCAAACACCCTAACTTTCTCTTTGTTCATCTTTCCCATCAGATTTGCAAAGAAATTAGAGACATTTGAATATGACTCCAGTTTGATAAGGAAGTCTTTGAATTGCATCTTCAAAGGAGAAATTTTCAAATTAGGGTTGCTGACTACAGAGAACATTTAGTTTCATCAGATCTATGTTTCATATCTTAATCCATTGATGGAAGGCAAGGGAAAAGTTCTCCCATGAGCAATCAAGATATTTGCAGAATAGTTTATTCCATCTTCTTCAGAAATTTCTATTGTAGCCACTGTCAAACTCAATAAATCACCAATCTCGGTGAACTCTAAAAGTCCTGTATTATGCTCATGGGGAGCATTTTGCAAAATAAATGTAAGAAGTCTTTTGCTTAAGACCAAAGTATCAAGATTTTACCAAAAAGAAAAAAAAAAAAAAAAAAAAAAAAAGCGCATATAATTTGTAACACGCATATTAATTTTCTACTAAGACTAATTTAAGAATACATGAATTTAAATAGCAATTTGTAGAGTTCTTTGAATTATTCAAAGTTGCTAGTTGGCTGCAGAATGGCAGGATTATTTAAGTGATACTGAAATAATGAAGAAATAAATAACAACTTATTATGTTAGGGCCAATTTTACAACACGAGTTTTGGTGTTTGTTTTTTTTCTGACATAGACTTCTGAAGAGATTATTTTCAAAGCAGCATCTTTCCTAATATAAAAAATATTGAGATAAAAATGACCCCTTAGAGAAATCAGCTATACTTTTTATTATAATTTTTATTGTAATTTATAGAAATATTATATTCTTAACATCACTTAAAGATCAGTTACTTCTCGTGATGAAACCATGATGCTCTATTTTTATTTTTTCAGTGTTTCCCATAAGAACAGCAGTCAAATAGTAGTCACTGAAGAAAATTATAAAATGACAGGTACAAAAAAATATATATTTTTAATTGAAACTGATCAGTTGTGTGTGCTATTTAAGGAAATGAAAAACTCTATTTTAAAAATATATACTCTTTGAAAAACTTCATACAGTACGTCGTTCAGGTCTAAGGACTTATTCACACAAACAGCACAGAGCTGGGAAACTTTTAGGAGAGTCAAAATGTAACCTGCATTCTTGTGAAGTGGTATTTGTTCCATTGGCTATAGTATTTAATTAACCAAAATTGCTGCTAAAAATCTGACCATACATTTTCTAACAAAGGTTGCCACCTTTTAGGAGAAATCAACCATGAGACTGTGTATTCTTTTCTCTTTTTGTTCAGGTATTTCTTTCCCTCTAGTGTATACTGCTAATGAGGTATACTATTCTATTTCAAATGCTAGGTACTGTAATAGTCCTTAAAAATGTAATACACCAAAGTAAGTAATGCTCACAATTTCCCCAACACCTTACTAACTGCACAGGTGTTGAAAGAAATCCAGACACTTTGATAAAAATTGCTCCATATTTTCTCTTAATACTTAGTCTTATGAAATCTCTCTTCCTTCTGGAAGTAAAAATTATGCCGGTGTCTTCATTTTGTAGAATACACTAAGCCTGTAAATTTAATTCGTTGCCTTTCTTCTCCCTGTTACATTCCTATGGATACTGAAGCTAGTCCAGACAAATAATCTTTGCTTCAGAATTTGTATTGATCCTAACACAGATCCTATACAAGTAAAACAATAATAATGAAGAAAACATTCACAATGTCTGTTGCAACTTTAGCATTTTTTACACAGATGGGAGTGGGCTTCTATGGAAGACCTGCAAGATACTATTTTCCAGTTTCTTAAAGCTCCCACTCAAGTGCAGCCACAGAACTAGGTTCTTGTCCATGTAATTTTGCTGGAGATCTGGTACTTTCTTACTTTCTTTATTTATCTACCAATCTCCTTAGCATGTCTTATGGAAACTGATAATGAGGCTTTAAAAAGGTGTAGTAAAATTTGTCTGTACATGGACTTAAATTGTGGCATGATGTTATATCCTTTACATTCTACTTGAAATTCCTCACACTTCTCAGTATGAGCTATCAGCCCTGTAGAAGGGAGGAGAAACCCATTTGGACATGTGAAATTACTACAGTCTTCCATGAAGAAAAATGATGAAGGTGAAATCTGCATGTGCCAAAGACCTTTGTTTCCTGCTACAGTCAGATGTGGATGAACCAGGAAAAAGCATAAGTGCAGGCTAATGAGGAAATGTAATGGTGCAAGTACAACAAAGTCAGATTTCAGAACAGTGTTTCTAGACTTGCAATATCTGAAAATAGACATCTAAGAGGTTGATGCTGATTAGCATTTGAGTATATAAAAGGCTAGTAATTCTGCTGATGGAACAAAGTGGCATTACTATCACCCTCACCCTGATAGGCTTTAAACCATATCCGGGTTCTCATCAGTTACAGCAGTTTACTTTCCAATGTTACAAAATGCCTATTAAACTAGGAACTATTAACAAAACCCTGCAGAAAATACTGCTGTTCAAAAAAAAAAATAAATTAGGGTTAATGCTCACACAAGCCAACTTAGTTTTTTAGAAGATGTGAAAGTGTTGGAAGGAAGGGCAAGGTAGAATAAAGCAAAGAAATACAAATGTAAATGTTAAAATTCTATCTATAACTTCATGAGAAAATTTGACTATGTTGCAACTGGGGTTTTGTGGAGCCAGGCATTAGAGAAGGATTTTGTTATAATCAATAAAAATTATTAATGGTTTATATATCAAGAGCTAATAAGCTCAAGAATAATAAGTCAAGAATCCTCACGTGGATTTTGTGGATAACATTACTCTTTGTATAGTTATGAGTCAGTGGCAGCTTCATCACACTGTACCAAAACTCAACATCTTTTTTCAGGGGACTGGTGAATGAAACACAATATTCATTTGGCATAATAGTCTTGTTATGTAAGGTCCAACAGCATTTCAGTAAATCACACTACGAACAAATTACCCTGGAATATTTGTGAGCCTCCTGTTGAATAGATGTTTGCACCTGAACCAGAATAGCAGTAAGCTTCCAGTGCAGCAAATGATCCACATTATGCTTGCTATGTTAATGGTGCTGGTTATGGCTGAAACTTAATTCTACACAAGCACCATTTTAGTATGTAAAATATTAACAGTAAAATAAAATAAAAAATTCTGTGAGCATTAATAAATAAAAAGAAGTGATACCTATTAAGTAATAGGTTTATAACTGTGTATTAAAAAAAATGGAACACATTACTACTCCAAATGTACAAAATGACTTTGTGCACTGAATAAAGCCAAAGGAGGGGAAAAACCAACAAGCATATCAATTATAAAAAAAAAAAAAAATCAATCATAAGTGGTTTGTTCATTTCTTGAAAGCTAAGCATGCTTGGCAGACTTGTTCTCCAGCCCCATTGCCAACTGTATGGCATAGTTTTAGTTGTTGGCTTTGCCTCAGGAAAAATATTTTAGCAGGTAGATCTGTCTGAAAGTACATATTTTTCATTTATCAATGCTTATGCTTATAGTCATATAGGCAAGATTAAAAGAATGTTCAGAAATTCAATGGTTAAAAGTTATTTTACAAGTAATTTTACAGCAGTAAATTACCAGGAAGGTTCTTAAACACTCTTTACTCTGAAAGAGCTCCTGGAAAGGTGGCAATAGGACGCATGTTTAAAGGAAATAAACACTGGCATCCAGCTAGGCAGGCTTAGTATTTTTCTTAAATATAAAACCCCACAGTGAGTTTCTTGAGAGTCCTAATTAATTGTAATGAAACAGAATCCACTTTGTAATTTCCTTACATTTTGCATGTATTTTTTAAGGAAAAATAAATACTGTACTTTCAACAAGGGTGATTCTCTTGAAGTATTTGTTTTTCTTTGTTTTTTTTGCCCAAATAACTTTTTTACATATAGAAAACACAAATTAATCCAATCACATAAGAAAACCCTTACTGAGAAATGATCATTTCTCTTTATATTCATCCTCCCACAATTTCTCCCCCTTCATTTGTTACCTCTCATTATATGTTTAGATACAAGGCTACTCACACGCAGTCTTTGAGTTCGTATAACTAGTGTCATGGAGCCAGCACCCATGTCTAAAAGCCTTGGACAACACAAAAAATCCATGTAACAAATGGCCACTCCTTGCTGACCAGTTGATTGCTTTCTATTTTGAAAGAAGGCCATCTTGGCAAATTCGTGGCAATTTGTGCTTTTTTAAATGAAGTCCTTATTCATTTAGATGATTTTAATAAATTGTCTATATTTTAATTTTGAAATTTTGAAAATTATAATTTTGAAAATTATAATAAATTAAACCTTTCCCTTGGACTATTTGTTTTCCTGAAGACTTACTTCCCATAATGCTTTTCACTGTTATAACTGTCAACAAACAGATGACTGAATTTGGCCCAGAAAACACAGAGGTTTTTGTCCCGCTTTGTTTTGGCTGCTGGAAACAAATTCTAAAACAAAACAAAAATGTTGTGAAACAAAATGGAAACCTCTTGTCTGCTACAGCAATGGCAAATTAATGGGGAAGAGGCATTCAAAGACAGTGGCTACATCACCAATGCTAAAAGCTTTTTCAGTATAACTGTCACATGACTCACATTCAGAGATTTCTTCTACACCTTACAGCGAATTTAAAATTTACATTAGGAAACTTGCCTGATCAAAACTAGTAGTGAACTAGTGCTGGTCCTGTAAGAACAGCTGCTCAGACAGTACAAAGGTAATTGTAATTGTCTGCCTTGGAAATGTATCTCCATGCATGTACTGCTGTGGGGCTCTGTGTTCTGCAAGATTTTAAAAAACATTTTAAATAAGTTCAGGTTGTACTGCAGCTGTAGAACACACTGTATTGTATTCACAAAACTTTTACTTATCTCTGGGTATCTACAGTTCTGCTGCTAGGGAAGTACCTTGGGGTCATTGTCGATGTTTCCCAAATCTGTAATGCATACTTCTTTCCCAAATCCTAGAAGGGATGTGGAGGAATTGCCCTCCTACTACATATTTTTTCCATTCAGCTCTTCAAATAGGTATTATGATATTTTTTTTTTCCCTGATTCTGAGTCACAGCTAGATTCCTCACATTTATGCTGTTAGGGCATGCAGGGAGACAGGATTAAATACAGACAGGTACCTCTAGGCTCCTCTAGCAGTGACATTTACCTTTTCTTCACAAGATGAATAGAGAACCAGATTTCAGAAGGATGTGCATGTCTTAGCAGCACTGTATGTTCTCTGCAGACAGGATCCATAGTAGCAATTTTGGACAACTCTCTTTTGCAACTTTTTCTTTCTATGTTTTATTATGGACCAATACCCTACGGAAGAAAACGGAAAACTCACTGAACTAAGGCAGTTATACATGTAAATTAGTACTAATTTTTTGATAGATGTTTACATTCGCATTTGTCACAATATGAAACCATTTAAACAGGAAAAAAGGCCTATAAAGAACTTGATACTGAAAAATAGCTTTAAATTATAAAATTAAATTAAATCTCAAAAGTAGAAATAGACCTAAATCCTAACATTTAATATATATTTTTTAAATTTTATTTTTTCTACAAGATCCCACTCATGAGCTTTAATCCAATGTAATTTTAATACACTTCAAGGGGACTGTACTTACATAAACAAATGATGGTTCTTTATTTCTTTAGTTAAGTACTTTCTATATTAAAACAGTAATAACTGTCTTGGTAGATACTCTTACAAGGTGAGAATTTGTAATTTGTGAATTTGAGAATTTGTAATTTGTTAAAAAGAGATCCACCACTTTTTGAAGTGAGCACCAGTAAGGTAATGACCAACATTTTAGGCATCATTCCTGTTTCATGACAATACGATGCTCCAAGTGCCAAGTCACGGAAATATTCTCCCTTCAGCAATGCACAGCTTCTTGGCAAAGTTATTTAGAAGCTGTACCAAAGATTTACTTTCCTTCAGGTATATATGCTCTTGAGTGATATGGGCTATACAGTTTGAATTTTCCTCTGGTGAACATGTTTTCTTTAGACATAACGTAACTTTGGCTCCAAGCAAGTCTTCTACTTTTACATGTATCTGTTCAAGAATCAATGATAGACACAACATTTTCTTTTCTTAACTTGGCAATAGTCCAAAGGTCCTAATCTATGTCCAGAGGGTAAAGCTGGCAGATGTACAAATTGGCAAAGAGCAGTAATAGTTTATTTAGATGCCCTTTCTGGCAACATTTTCATATATGTATCTTCCTTCTGTTTTAGAAAAAATACTAGTTTTATCTTCATCAGAAAGAATAATATTTTCATTCAGATTATAGTAGCACATAAAAAAAGAAGAACTGCATCAATATATCAATACACTTGAATAAAATGGAGAGATATTCTTTTAGTATGTCTCTAGCACAGATGAGTGTATTTGAGTACAACAAATGAGAAACCCAAACAAGAAGGATTTTGAGGGGTATGTTTTCCTTCTAAAGTTCCTGTAATTCTCATTGACAGCGATAAAAATTCTGTGTGTATTGCTATGGGACAACGCTTGCAACACACCTGACTTGGAGGAGAGATGCTTTCTATTTATCAAAACTGTTGGTCTTTTATTCATATGGGAGAAGGTTAGGAATTATTTGTAAAATACAAAATAGGCTTTAAAAATAAGGGAAGAGAATTTCTATGCCCTCAGGTTATCTGTCAGACTTATACGTATGTGTGTGTGTGTGTGTGTGTGTGTGTGTGGTGTGTGTAAAATGAAATATAACCACAACAGATAATAAAAGGCATTGGGGAATGAACAAAACAGGGAAAAGATGAAAGCAGAGGTGAGAACAGAGACTGTGAAATGAAGAAATTAAGCAGTTAGTGTAATCAAAAAGGAAAACCCTAGCTGACTGGAAGACAGAAAATAAATGCTTTTAACTATACCTACATAGACATCTCACAGACAAAAGAGTAGGATGATTAAAATGTAATGTCCCAAGCAGACCCCTTCCAAGATCTCTTGAGGATATCTCTCTCTCTTTTTCTCTCTCTCTCCGCCCTCCATCTTACCTATCTATCCACAAATTTATCTATTTATCCATTTAAATTTTTTCAAATTACTATGGGAAGATTGTTCAGGCTACTGTGAAGTAATGAAATAGCAGCGACTACAACTTTCAATCTCGTTGGCAATCCAAAAGAAGTAAGCAGGGCAGTTGTGAGAAGAAAAACAAGAGGGAGGAGATAGTCATCATTAGGAAACTGTGTAAGGTTATTCTAAAACATGGAGTAGTTGCAGAAGTACACTAGAGGAAAAATAAATAAATAAATAAAATAAGACTTGCAAAAAATGAGACTATTAATGTCTACTTGCCATAGTCTATTTCTGCCCCCTTGATTCTAAGACTTATTAGGCAAAATAACTGTTTCAGCATTTATTTAGGCCAAATTTCTTGTTAAATCCTATGTTTCTTTACATGATTAGAATTAGGAGGACTATTCCTTGGGTGCTAAGCAGAACAGAATTATCACATCTGTTTATTAAAAGAACTGAAAATTCTGTAACCTTTATCCTGCAACCAGCTAAAACCTGTTTTACCAGAGTATGCTTAATGATATACAGTGTAGCCTAATATAACACACTTTTGGTAAATGTACTGTTCTGACCCTAGTTATGCCAGGGAAACAGTATCAGAGGCAAAGAGATACATTGAGCAGTAAATCAAAGATACACACCATCACAACTCTGACAGAGAAGACATAAAAGCAAATCTGTGAACTTGTTTTCTTGTCAAACCTGGCCAAATTTGTTTGGAAAGTCCATTTCTATCAGGGGAATAAGAACCATACAGTGATTTACACTCTACCTCACTTCATTGCATGCTGCTGCTAGGACTTTGTAATAACATGAGTTAATTAAGTATTTCTACGTAAAATTGTTGAATGTTTTGCTTCAGAACACCTACTGCTACTTCGCACACATCCAGAAACAAAACAAAATACAATAATAATAAGAAGAAAGGACACATGCACCTATCAGAGCAATGTATGCACTTCCCAACAGTAGACTAATACAGTAAAACACAATTGTTTTACCCTCTTCAGACAGCCCCTTCTCAAGAAGCCCAAGGACTGTGCTGTGAAATATGAATAAGTTAAGAAATCTAGGAGATGACAGAACATAAGGGATTGCACCATAGTCAAGATCCCTCCTGAGAGCCCCCTGTTAGCATTTATTTCTCATTAAAAAGATGTAAGTAAGAGGCTTGAAATTCCTACAAGAAATTTTGAAAAATCTAGGGTTTTTTTCATACTTATTTTAAACCTCAAAAAACAAACAAACAAACAAAAAAACAAAAAACAAACAAACAAAAAACAAACAAACAAACAAAAAAAACCCCACCCTATTATGAAATCTCTAATATGTAACAACAACAACAAAAGATAATCTATAATTCCTGAATAAATATTCACCACTCATAGAAGAAAAACATAAGAAGTAATACATCAAATTCAAACTTTCTTGGAAATAATGTAAAATATATTCCCTGTTCGGCTGCTGTTTCAGAACCTCACCTGTTACAGGCCAACAATCACGGAGGTCCAAAGGTGAAGGCAGGGATCTCAGGGTCTCTTTCCTACCCTCATCTAAGCCATGCAACCAACAGGCTTTCAGAAGCAAGAATTTTGAAAGGTTGGTACATTGCTACAGATTGGTGAATGTCTCCTAGGCTTTGCTAAAAATACCATAAGATCTATGGATGTCCATTCAGCATCTTTTTAACAACCTTGGCATGTGAATGAAAATCTGTTTTGCCATTAATTTCCTTGGCCAGTCTAAATGGTAGAGAAGAAGGGAACCGAAACTCATATCATTTCCAAATCACATAAATGAAATCACTGTACCATAGGAGATCCCATGGCTGTGAGTTTAGAGTGCACTATGCATTGCATTATCTTCACATTTTGAAAGTGGTATAATTGAATTAATTTGTCTAGAACAGGACTTTCTGTATGTTAAAAGCCTATTAAAAACATCTTTGAAAGCTACATATCACAAAGGAGGTTATTGTTATACAGAAGTAAGAGGGAATGGATTTAATCTGATGTCTATGTAGTCTCGATTTGCAGATATTTTATTTGGTCTTTTTAAATAACATTGCAAGCTAGTAGGTAAAATTTATTTATTAATTAAAATTCTTCTAACTGATCACTGTGTGATACCATTTTATAAAATGTATCACTGCTGATGTGTCTGTAAAATTCTGTGGAGGAATATAACTGAACTTCCTTCAGTAGAAAATGCACCTGCTAGCTACCTATGACTGTTTAAAAAACTTTACTATGACACTCCAAGATATGTATGTCATTCTTTGAATTGCTATATTAACCAGCTAGGGGGAAGCATACAACATATCATGTTATACAGTCATACTATAAAATTGTGTAACACCACCTCATTTTTCTTAAAAACACTTAAAGTAGCATGTATGTTTAGTGCCTAATAATAGGGCCCAGTCCCACAAAATATTTTTTGTCCAAGAGCATGCTAGTGAGATATACAAAGCACTGACCATCTTGAAGCCAAGGAAGAGCAAAGTGGCCATCAACAAAGTGATTCTTCTAATTGCAAGTTTAAAAGCATAATATTTTTGTCTTTTGAAAGTAAGAGTGGACTGAGAGCTACATCAGAAAGCTACAAATGGGGCTTCAGAATGGCAAATCTCCATTCAGACAAAAGCACCCTAAGTGAAAGGGGGCACTGACATTGAGAAACAGTTATTGTCAGGCACACACGTACATACTATTAGACACAGATAATCTCTTTAACTCACTTTATGATACAATATTTTACTTTGGTATTTTTGCCTTTTTACCTATATACCCTAACTATACTATATTTTTATGTATATACTTTATCTATATACTATAACTATAACAGAGCATCAGCAATAATACTATATTTATGCTTGGAATTTTTATGCACAGTAGAGGGTGCCAGACAATATGCAAAAACACTTCATATGCTAATAATTTCTACAGCCAACGATTTAAAGTGATAGAAAGTCCTCTTTTACACATTTAACATTGTTACAGCCAGCAAGTCATAAACTGACAGAATTTTAGGACACAGATCAGATATTTTTGGTGCTTGTGTCAACATCTATTTTTCCACCCATGCTAATGCATGGCTGCTTTCCCCATTGTATCGGAACACTACATACAGAAGTTAGCAGGAACACTTAGGAACCTTACACCAACAGTTTGTTACTGTGGAGAAAATACTGGATTCAAATACGGGAGATCTGCACTGTAGTCCTAGCCGAGATCCCAGTGCTCAGGTCATTCTGCCTTGGGATTTTTAACTTGCTGTGAGCTCACCAGACTTTCTCAAGTCATTTTCTTGGGGATAATGGTATTGAATACTCAGGAGTACTGATGAAACCTGCTACATACAAGTTAAATAGTATTGCTACATTTATATTTTCATTGTTGCTGTATCTTAACTGCAGACCCACATTACACCTGTATGACTGTAGATTTCTCCAGTAAAAGCACAGAAATCCACTGATAAAACAATTTTAATGCAGAGTTCAAGTAGTTCATACTATGACTTTGCCTTCTCCAATTTGTAGTCATGCTGAGGCTTCTGGGAACCAAGAAACAGAAACCTCCAGGTACTCTGAAATCAAAGCATTTGAGAGTTACCATACTCCAAAGCTATCACAGCTATGCCAAGAGTGATGACATTGCCCATTCTAAATACCTGCCCACAGCCCATTCTGTATTTGTAAACAGTTCATATCATTCAGGGGAAAGAGTCCAGGTTAGTTTGTAGAACAAAGTCCAACACTTGAGATTCAGGTAACCTGGGCTGCACCACAGATATATTCAGACACTGGCAATGTTACTCCCCCTAAATAATTTCTTATTTGCTAACTTGCGCAATATTTTAGTTCTTTCCAACAATCACTCCTACACTGTAAATTAAATTTTACCTTTGTCAAACCTACAGACAACTGCTGTATCTCAACTCTCTACTTAAATTCTCCTTGAAAGAATGTCTATTTCTGATTACATATAAACTTCACTTCTGAAAAAAGATACAATGGACCCCTCTATGTAGCTATATCAAACACATAGTGAAAAACAACCTGAAAATCTGTTTATTTTACAACTGCAGCTCTGTCAAGCTTCTCTAACAATCCTTCAGCTTTCAACACACTTACAATTGACTGGGAAGGTATAGGTTGCACATAACTGCTGGTGACTTCCCAGCTTGAAGGGGGTGAACAAGGAAGGCAGGAGTAATTTTGTATTGCCATATATCTTAGCTTTGAGTAACAGCAATTATTTTCAAAATCACATGAAGGTGAAATCTAAAGGTCTGGAGGAGGACATAAGAAAAGTTAGAGTTGCAGAGAGCAATCAGACTAGCAGAATGCACACAAGTATACCTTTGCAAATTACTAAACAATCTGTGAGCATTTAGGGGACAATGAGATTGGAAGAATCAGTCATGACTTATAAAATTGTGTTGACCTAAGTTCTCTTTTTATGAGTTTATTTGTTTATGAAAGCAGAGGAGTAATAGATCTGATCAACAGCTTTGTTAACATCACAGTGTGATACCATCTGATATAAAATTGCCATAAGAAAGAATAAAAATATGATCTATACCAAATTACTTTCAATAGGTTGCATGACTACACAAAAAGCAGAAAGGCAATTATTAACAAACATGTCTCAAAGTGGACTGATAAACCAGTGGGGATACCACAAACTTTAGCTTTGGTTTTATAGTATTCAGTGTGTTTTCATTACATTGGGTAGCAACAGACTTAAAGCCTGCACTTACAAAATCCATAGATGATGCCAAGCTTTGTGGGACTGAAAGCAGTCTGGGGAGCAGTATTTGATTCAATTTTTTCTTAATAAATTTGTGAAGTAGCCAGAAAGTAAAAAAGTATATTTTACTTTGATGAACTGTATTCTAAAACAGATGGAATTTTCAGATGGATTAAAAAAATTACCCCCCTATTCCAACATTTAATCCTCATCAATCACACACCTGATAGAAACTCTTGCAATTCAAACTGGCTCTTAGTTTCCAGACAATTTGTAAAAATTAATAAACTGTTTTTTTCAACTTTGTTTAATATTTACCATTGTTGACTAATCTTTTATTGATACAAATGTCAGTCTAAAACTGATATAGTTCCTCACTGACCTCAAGAACTATTGACTATAAATATTAAGCATTTATTATGCATTATTCAATCTAACCAAACTCTAACCAGATTCAAAAGATTTTTTCTTCCTCTGGCTGGTTGAAATTTAAGCCTCAAGAACACTTTTTCTTTGCGTTTTCATTCATGAATGCAAATACACACTAATATGTATGTGAGATTGATCTCCAAATATTTATGTAAATTGAGCAACACCAAGTATTTGGAACTACCGTTTGATTTGGTCTTTTTCATATTTTTTTTTCTTGTTGTCTCAAATGTCTGTATGTATGTATTATTCTTATTACTTGTTACTATAAATTGATGACAACTCCCTGATAGTCAACAAAATGTTTTTTGATAATACACATATACTTAAATATATACATGTACATGCATATACATAAAATGATTAAAATCATAAACGCAGCCAGGTCTGTGTTCTTTATGATACTGAAAACAGTAAGAACTAACAGTTTTACTGTTTGAATTTACCTTTCTACTCTGACAGTAAAAGTACATTAAAAAAGACTGAGGCATACTGAAAGCATCCATACTTTTGCTGCATAATTGGCAAGCACAATATCACATTACGCAATACTGCATGAATGTTGTACTTGCAAATTAACTAGATACTATTTGTCACTGCAGAGACTGCTATGCTGCCAGCTACCCAAAGATCAGGGCAAAAGCCAGGGCAAATGCACACTGTTTCTAACATGTTCTTTTGATTGCCATGCAGTCAGTCAGTCGTTACTTGTTTGAAGCCTGTTATCCAAAGTTCATTCACACACACGCAGCCATTCTCCCAGATGTTAGGAAAACGTGCTGTTACAACAAACCTGCTACAGCCCTCATATTGATTCACGTTCCTTCTCTAAGCATTCACCTTTGTGGAAATCTCTTTTTTCCCCTACACTTTAGACAAGAAAAAGGCTTAAAGGTAGAGATGTAGTTCTCACAGCATGTACTGAAATGTGTGCATGCTTGCAGCGAAGTGTAAAACAAAAGGATTTTCAAGCCAAACGGTTCTGCAGCAAGTCGTTTCCTCTTCAGGTGATACATACTACATCCTACACTACATTATAATACTAACAAGAATTACACACATGTACTGATGATTCTCAAATGAACTGAATGAGGCAAGGAAATACTAAATCTGTTCTTCTTTATTTCTCATTTTCATAATAAGCAGTAGACGCTATAGCTAAAATTCTATTCATGTCAGGTTTGCTAAGGTAATTAGACATTGTAATGAGGGCTTTTGAAATGGGTTTGATTTTGTTATATTTAGCCTGTTTTTTCAAAGAAACCTTCCAGAAAAGAAAATGACAAAGTTTTCTCCATAAACTCAAGCAGCAAGTCAAGCTGCAAAGTGTCAGCATGTTGACTATACCAGCTGCATACCAGTGCCAGTGAAGCTTGAAGCCAGAAGTAAGCATTCAAGACAACAAACAATATCCTGGTTCACTGGCAAGCATACAAACAGAGCACCTATCTATAAGAGTGTTATTGTAAGACTTAAGCACAACTCCTTTCTGACATGCTAGACACCCTCTCTAGCATTTCTGAAAAAAAAAAAACATGGAAGGTTTCCTTTCTGAATGAAGAAAATGACACTAAATTATGCAAATGTATCAGAACTTTATGTAATGGAATAATGGAAAAAAAACCACAATGTGTTCATTTACTTTGTCTATTCTTATTTATCAGACTTGAAAGTAACATGGATTTTTGCAATGCCTTTAATAAAAACATATTCTTTAAGCTTTGCTGTGCCCTATAAAAAGAAAGGCTTGAAAAAAAAAGATGAAGAAGACACTTATTGAAATTATGAGAGCTGCTGTATGAAAATAATTTGATATAGTGCAAAAGCAGTACAAGAGCTTGTACCATCTGAACTTATAATTACCCTTCCCACAATAGTATGAATTGAACACTATGTTCTAGCAGTAATGATAGATTTGTTGCTACTTTAGGAAGCATTTTATCTGAGACAGTTTGCCTCCCCAAGACTTACTCCTCACAGAAATGCTGCCCAGCCTTTCCGTTTCTTCCAGTCTGATGTATTACACATTTAGAGAATAACTCTACTAACATATGCATCAGGGTGCAATGAGTGAAGTCATTCTCATATGCTGAACCAATGAATTGAAGAAATGTCCCCTATTTAAACAAGAGATTATTTGTTATGGTTCTTATTTATGTATGAACTACAGGAGAGGTGAGTTTGAAATAAAATTACAAACTCAGATTCTGATATGTAGCAGAATTTCTGTCAGTTAATGTAGCAGCTGCACCAAAGGTTTTAGTTTGATCCACGTTTGTCCAGAAAGGATAAGGATAGAAAGGAGAAAGGAGAAAGGAGAAAGGAGAAAGGAGAAAGGAGAAAGGAGAGAGAAAGGAGAAAGGAGAAAGGAGAAAGGAGAAAGGAGAAAGGAGAAAGGAGAAAGGAGAAAGAAGGAATATTCTATTGGAATGGTTTATTGACAGATTTGGTTCTTCCATCTTGCACAGCACCCTTGCAACACCCTGTATGTAGAAGCTGGTTAGAAGGAATAGAAGCCTCTATGTATAGGCTGGGTAAAAGGAATAGAACCCCCTCCTTATTGGAACACTAGCTAAATAAGAGCAGTTTGTGAGAAAGGAATATTTAGCAACTGTGGCAGCTTAGGCATGGCATGGTCCTGTTTAGAAATTATTTCTGGAGACTTATGCATTACCCATCAGAAAGAGTACATTTGAATGTAATTCTACTGGCATTAGAAAAAGTTTAATAAGAAACTACAGTATAAGGCTTTTCCTTATATTAACATAACATCTAAAATGCCATATATGGAAATGGGAGAAAAATTACTCTTTGTCTACATTTTTTGGTCAACTACAAGCTTTAAACTGAATAGTCCCGATGTCTTTCCTATCATTTGCTGAAATTCTGAAAGAGAAAAAGCTAATTATTTGGAATGTAACTTGACATTACACCTAGGCTTTCAGAGAATTTTCTTCTCTTTTGGATATGAAATGGAATTAAAATCTACCTCCCTCTGTCCAAATGCTTCTTCGAGAAGCAAAAATGTAAAATCTAGTAACTATCTTCTGTGGAAAGATTTCTGGACTAAAATCAGTGGTAGTATGTTCAGAGTTACATAGCAAACAGGACAAAAGTGCTGACGGCTTTTGTTCTCAGCATACTGACCGACTTCTTTGATGTACTAGATTCATTCTGTGTCAATGTACCCAAACAGTCTAGAAAAATGATTTAGTGCCGCAGCTGAAAAAAAAAAAAAAAAAAAAAAAAAGTAATTTAAAAACTCTGGTCAACATTTTGGTAATCTGAAATAGTGCCTGAAAATGAACAGTGCCTGACCTATTTTGGTCAGGCAGTTCTAATAATTCCTGTTTCCTGCAGGCACAGATATGCCTGCATATCTCAATGTATATACCATTCAAGATTTCTTCTTGTTGTTGAAATATGAAAGATATATTTGACTGTATCTGTGATCCTATAGAATGTTTTAATGATGAAAGTGACATTAGCAGACAGTGTGACGTGTGACATGAAGTACTACTGTCATAAAAGATTCTTGCTACAACAGCTACAATTCAGACTGTTACAAAGATTATGTTATTAATTAGTGATTTCCATTTGAGAGTCAAACTGTTATGAGCGATTTATTAGAATATCACATTAAAATACCGTAATCTGGTGAAGAGGCAAAAAAAATTCAACATCTTGAAAGAGGAAGAGGCAAAAGTAGAGATACCATTTAATAAGACTAGCGATTTACAGAAAAGATATAGACTTTACTAAACTACTTCGTGGAATTTATATTGTTTCCTATTCTAGATAACATCAAATGACACATTTCCCACAGCATAAATGTCAGTTACTGTTTAGTAGTCATATTTACAAAAAGCCTTTCATCACCCTGCCACAAAACAGAGGTAATAGTGCGTGAATTAAACAATGCTAGTGTCTGCTGTGTTCTTTTATTTCTCAGCCAATAACAGTACATAAAATAATGTATCCTCGGCTGATGCAGAACTTCTAAACACTACTGAAAATTAAAATAGTTATCATTGACTACACAGTACACATTGCTTTTATCTGGCTTTAATAAATGATTAAGCTGTTTAGCACAGATTAAATTATACAACTACCATATATTCTACAACACAGATGGAAAAGCATTTCTTAAAATGAAATTGTCACATCAGATAAATACACATGCCAGATACAGTAAAAAGCATTCAAAATATGGATGTTAAATCAGTGAGTAGCAGTCTACTAACCTCTGGTGCGAGATCTGAATTTAGTCTCTAAATAATAAAAGAGCATATATCAGACCTGAATAGTTTTCAAGAAATTCTTATTGCTAAAGTTGAGAGATATGAAAGTTAACAATTCTTTAACTTAAATATTGAAATTCTTTCTGTTTTAATAATATCAGGTAATATTTACAACACAGAAAAAACAGTGAAGTTGTATTTTTTCTTTTAAGAGTGCACATTTGTAAAATCATCAGAATCCCTTGCATATCTCGAGCAAGATAATCGTGAGCAGCAGAAGTCCAGCTGACTTACACAAAACTATTCTGTATCTGATGTTAACAAATACTGAAATTGTACTACATTTCCCAAGAGGGAGATGGAATTACATTTCAGCGATATGTCCCAGTTTTTAATCTCTTTTAGTAATATTTGATGCAGCAACCGTTCACATTTAGTCTCTGTTATTTAAGCATAAGGCATAACAGGACACGATAAGTCCAACATGTTTGCCATTTATTTGCCCGTACTTGTCCAAGGCAGTGACAGGCCTGTTTTCCAGTGGGGCCTGTCTTTTTACACTATTGGTTTTACCCATTTCACAGCTGGGTTGGCTGAGGAACAAGGAGGTCAAACATCTTGTCAAAGCTTTCACAGTCTTTGGCTCAGTTAGGCTTAAAATTTGCTCTGGGCAACTGGTGCCTGTGTGGTTTGCACTTAACATTAAATAATGGGCACACAGATATTTTGAGAAGCCTGGATATATTTATGGATTCTAACATGGCACTTTCGTACTAATTGCCTGACACTAATATGTAGTAAGCTACTTTCTAGCTGGTCTAACTCCATTCCTACCAAGCTGTAATTTGTGCATATATGTATTGTTCACTGTGGCAAAGACTCAGGTCAGAACTTCAACCTGTCCCACACTAACTCAAAATTAAATACTTACCCTAGAAAAGCATGTAACTTAATAAAATAGATTGAAGTCCTTTCTAAACTACCCTTAATGGAATATAATCAAAATATCCTTTTTTTTTTTTTTTTTTTTCCAGACATTAATGCTCATTTCATAGGTGTTTGAGAAGCTTCTCAAATATTCAAACATTCTTTTTTTAATCTATCAATATTTATAGTCTGAAAACATATTGTTATAAATTTGTTAGGGCAAAGAATAATATCCACTAATGGATGAGATAGCAAAGGGCAATAGAATGATTCAATTTATTTCTACCACCAACTGAGTAGTCCATTAATACTGTTAGGTGAGTTATGAAGGTCATGTCCTCCTACACAAGAGAAAACTATATTTGCTTGGATCACTAACTTTTGTATATTTCATACTTTGAAGGTTTTTGAAAACTGTCATTCCTATATATTACAGAAGTCCCAAAGATAGAACTCTTCTAACATCTATGTGAAATCTACTGCAAAGACTTTTTATTAAGCAAGTGGACTTGCATTTTGTAATTCCACTGAGTCTGCAATTCAATTATGTACTATATGAAAAGGTGTTTATTCTGGTCTAAACCAGCTACCTGGTCATATTACTTACTGCCCTAGTTCCAACAGTCTGAAAAATAGGAAATAATTGTTCTCTATTTGCTCTCTGTGAAGTTCATGAGAGCTACCTGAGCCAGAGACGGAGTCTTTGCATATCAAAATTCTTGAATTTTGAAAGGAAATCTTTTCTTTCTCAAAGGTTTTCTTTGAAAGGGAATTTGGGCATGAAATTAAGGAAGAAAACTCAGTGAACATTTACTAATCCTCTTGTCCTCCAAACTCACTATGAGGACTGTGGGACACACTGGAGAAGATATCCCCATGGCAGTACAGACAGTACATTCAAAGTAAGTGCTACAATCAGGATGCTATTTAAGAAAAGGTAGGCTCTTTTTCTAGTTACATTTTAAAAGAAATCATTTATCACATCTACTACCAAGAGAACACCTAAGAAAGAACAAGAGAGAAAACCCCTAAAACCAGCCATATTTGTTTCTACAGCCACATTGCTCCAGCCAAGTGCTACATTTTCTTTTCTTTTGGGATTGAGTCCTTAGGTATAACTTAAACAGAAATGCCTATATATTCTAATAAAGATGATTTTTCTAAAGGAAGGTCATATTTTTAATCCATGAAGACACTATTTCACTTGGAAATTGAAAAGAAAGCCTGTATGTTAATTTATGAAACTACTCATCAAGTCTGAACCAAGTTTACAAACCAAGCTTACAAATAGTTTAATTCCCTACAATGACTACAATGTCGTTCAACATACTATTATCTACCAGAAATCCACTGTTCAATCATTTTGATTAAATGCAGTCACATTAATAAAATAAGGACTTCAATACAGATATTGTATAAGTCATCTCAATTCATCCTGTGGATGACTTAAGATCATTGAAAGGATAAAAATTGGATATTGACACAAGAATGAATGTCCCCCTACTCATTCCAGGAACAGAGATACATATGCTGATATCCAGTTGTTTCTTTCCTTATTTTCTAATGCTTCACTACATTCTTTATTTCTTCAGGAAAAAAATGAGATTGGTAAGCCAGTCAACAACTCAAACCCCCAAAATATTTGAAGGAAGTATCCTTGACTATATGTTCTTTAATTTCAGTGAATCTTTTTATCATCACTTTCTGAAAGCACTCAATTGTTCAGAATTCACTAGGTATACTTTTGGCTTGATTGCCTGAGTATTTGCTGAAAGTAAATTTTAAACTGAACATCTGATTATCAAATTTGTAGTTTGCCTTCATGCTGGGTTGGTTAGTTACTACGAGTCACATGATATGTGGATTTTGATTGCCTGGCATACATTGCTAACACCTATTATAATCAAACACAGTTGGAAATTTAAACTGGATTGCTTAAGTTAGTCAAATACATTTGTTACTGCACAGAAGATAGAGCACAAACTGATTGTAATATTCATAATTCACAATTAAAATAACACACCAAGACTTATTTGCTAAAAGAATTACTGAATAATGAATAAATTTGAGAAATGAATCTCTCAAAGAGAGAAAGGTGAAATTCATCAAATTATTTGTTCTGAATTACTTTTAATTTTCAATATTAAAACTTCATGATAATGATATAGGCCAATCAAATAACAGGGAAAGAATTGGCTATATACTATGCAGATAATATTCTGAATACTCTAAAGTGCAAGAGCAGAAGGCAGAGATTGACAGCAGAACTACAGAAAATCATAAACATTCCTTGCCTCGAGCTACAATGTAGATGTTTTAGTAATTATCTACCCCGTAGAGTTACTTTTTAGTGGGGGATGGGGGGCATTTTCTAGTCTTGTATACTTTCCAGAATTTTTTATTTGATGTGTAATTGGTTAGAAATATATGCATTATGCAATTTTACTTGATGCTCTGTAATGAGTGTGTAAATATTCCTTTCCCAGAATTGCCTCTTGTGGAACATAGATTGAAAGCATGGTAAATACAGTTATTAACTATTTGTTGTAGTACAGTATGTGTGTAGTTCATACTGTGCAAAAACATTTATTCCTCTGAAATAAAAGTATGAAATGGAGAATCAATTATGAATTGCAACACCCTTTCTCCCGGTCAGGCAGAGTAATCTAAATTAGACTAATTATCTCCACTACCTAACAGTTACTCACAAATCACTACTGATGTAAGAAACAGTAAATCTGCTATTGTTGTCTTCAGCAGAACTAACTAAATTTTCATCTTGCAACATCTTTTGAACAAATGGCAACTTGGTCAGTATCCATGCAATCTGGTGGCTCTGTCTTTCAAGCTTACAGCTAAGGCTAGAAGGAAAATATATATATACATTTCAGAGTCTGAATTGGACCAATTTTTAGCTGTCAATTTGATGGTTAATCAAAAACATAATGCTTTAAAGTAACTCATGCCCATTCAACTTTATACCAAGGCTACACAGATGACAACCTCCTTATCAATAAAAATGATGTACAGTATCCTGTGGAGTTATTCAGTCAACAGTTCCCACAGATCATCTTTGCTATAGAGTATGGAAGATCTGGGAATCCTTTTCTAGGATGTTAGGTTTTATGGAGCAGCACCAGCACATTTGCAAATACTTGATATGAAAATGGTATTCCTTCAAACACGTCAGGGAGCATTTTCAGCACAATGCACTGAGATTTAGCTGCTTCATTCTCATTAATGTTAATAGGAGTTGCATGGCTACATCCCAGTGGACTTAACTAAAATGTTGCTCCTTCCAGTTCACATCTGCATACCACATACCTACTGAATGCAGTCTGACTACTGGACTAGTTCACAGAAGATGCAGTAACAGGAGCTTGCACTGAATTGAGGTAGATATCTCATGAAATTAAACTTTTAAAAAGTCATTGAGAAAAATATGCCAAGAATAATGCAATGTAACAGGGGCATTACAATAAAGGCTGATAGTTGTACCTTAAACATAAGTCATAATTTGAGGAAGTAATTAAAAACAGTGTCTTAACCACTGTGTATAGCAGCAGCCTAAGGCTAGGAGGACTTGCTCTCTATTCCCAGCTCTGCGTGACTTTGGATAACTCATTTCATTTTTCTCTGTCCTGGTTTCCACCGTTGTGAAATGGGAATAGTGAAATTCTCCTCTTTTGCTATATTTCTTAACGCAGAATTCTATAAGAAAATATATATTATTTATTCCTGATTTAACTGAATTTTAAGACTCACTGATGTGGTAACTTCTGAGAAAAAATTTGAAACATTTAATATTATATGTACAGAATCACAGAAACTGAACCACTGTCAAGCCAAATGCAAACACAGTGGACACAGAGTCAGATTTAAAAAGCTAGTCGTAGTCACCTTACAAAATACATGCCTTTAGCATGATATCAAACAATTTTAATTTTTAACACAAAAGAATGTGTCTTGAAGAGTTGAAAATATTCGTTAATCAAGCTGCATAATTCCTTAATTAAGCTACTTAAAGAGCTTAACTTAATGGAAAACAATCTAGAAAAAAAAATAATTAAAAAAAAATATATATGGAATTTAAAGGAAGCAGCGAGTACTTATTGCTCCTGGTCTCAAACACATCAATTACAAATTGGAATTTTAGTTAGTTTGGCAATGTTACATCAAGAATGTGTGTAAATGATGTTTAGAGGACTACCTCTACTGTCCGTTATGTCATGTCATGAAACCGTTTTGCAAAGTACAGCTGTTATTACATGATACCTATTATTTTGATTAAAAAACTACTGATGTTTCTGTTGGGATCTCAGGCTTTATCCTGTTGTCTCTAATACACCCCGAACACCATGCACAGTCTGATTCTTGACTATTAATTAATTAATTTTCCAGCTTCCTTTATTTCAGGGAAACTAGGTTTTTAGACAGCAACTAAGCTTTGAATTTACAGTCTCACAGCAATGCCTTAGGCAGTAAGCACTGACCAATAAAATGTAGGTCCATCAAACAAACAGAAAAACAAACAAATAAAACATTCATGATTAATCCAATCAATAAGTCTGGAAAATCCTTTGTCATCCCTTCCCCTATTTTCTTGGAATGCATGGGAAATTTTACTTAGTCTATCTCATATTGATTTTGAAATAGTTATAGCATACCATAAACACAAGAGCATCACCAAATGCATTGGAACACGATGATGAAAAAAAAAATACACATTTTAATACTGTTGCTGTAAGAAACAGTTGAGCTTGAACAGCTACACAGAGAACAAACAATAGGAATCAGGTATTCTTCTGATCAATTATGAGCCCAGAATACTGTCCAAGAACCTTTATGTAATGCTATAAATCTACTACAAAAAACTTGATGGTTTAAATAGAACTTTGACCTCTCAGCTTTGTTTATTCTTCCTCAATTAAGCTACTTAGACTTCTAACTTGATTTGCATAGATTCTGAACTGCTTTTGAACTTGTGCTGGTAGTCATTGCTGTTACTCAAATGAGACAACTACACCCACATTACTCACAGCAAGCAATATTATTTGGCAAACATGATGGTTTTTTTTTTCTCAAAAATTGGATAGATTCAGTAGTATGTGGCGTGGTGTTCATTCTTAGGGGACCAGAACTATAGTTGTGTAGACTTATGATACAGAATGATCATCAAAGTATACAGACATTGTGACACAACTAACAGAGAGCTAGGCATGACAAAGCTGGCTTGAGAAAATGTAAACCTTGAGCATCTGAACACAGTTAGAGTATCCATGACAATGCATCAAGTGCTTGAGGTCTGTACATGTATGTAATGTACAAGTCAAGTTATATGGTCAGACAGGAATGTGGAATGCATATGCATATGAAATGACAGACCTTGAAAAGGTGGCTTCTTTAAAACACTCTGCCCTTCACAACCACCTTAATACAGTAATATGCTAGAATAAATTTTGCACTTTGCTTGAAGATATGTTTGGGCCTCTTTTCATTTTACCAGCCCAAAAAAACAATGAAGCTTATTTGATTTCAAAAACTGAGATACAAAATCACATATCACTTAACCATGTATTTAAACTTTTATGCCTAAACTCTTAACAAAATAAAAGTTAGCTTTTCATATATTTGTGTAACAAAGTCACTGTTTCATTTAACTCCAGCCAAACAACATATACAATGAATTCCCTAAAAGACAGATAAAAAAGGGATCAAAATACCTCTTATATTTTAATTTGAATAAAAATATGAACACAATGAACATGTTGGAAAATAACAAAGTATGTATTTTGGCCAAGTCTGTACTTACTGTGCTCTGATATCTGTATAGCATTTCCCCACCTCAGTATCCACCCAGTTTAAAGATCTGATTACATTTTGAAGCAATGTCTTCATTTAAGGTCAAGAAAAACCTTGAACACGTTAAATCAAAAAATATGACTTATTGTCATATCTCATTTCTGACATTTAAAAGAAAGTCTTCATGTAAATGAGATATGTGACTGAATTCCTAGAAAAGGCTATCAAATACTGAACACAGAAACACAATGAACCCCACTATATTGACTGAAGTTCTTCATGTGCCTCCTCTAAAGTGCAAATTAGACTTAGATTTGTGAACTTTGAAGTTTAGGAACCCTTGCATGTATGTTCCTTAGTGCATACTGATGTGTATACTAAATCAAAATTAAAAGCATCCCATTAAACTTAGTTTTCTGCTATTGTGTTTCCTGTGCTTGTAGGCTTGGAACTGAAGAGCTGTAAGTTGAAGAAAGTTGTCTAATAACCATTAAGACTGTTTTTTAAAAGCAAAAATATTTATTATCATTTATGTCATAAATTTATTTGTAATATTTGACTTTGCCACTTCTGAGCTGAGTTTATTTAAAAGTAACATTTTCTTTAATTCACTGGCCATTTATTTCTACAATTGAAATAAATATCCTATCAAATCTGGAAGCTACCTTGCACATTTCAGGAAATAATACATACTGAAAATGTGAAGGCATTTTTAGTGTCCAACAAAGAGTTGACACTAAGAAGGCCAACGGTATCCTAGACTATATTAGGAGGAGTGTTGTCAGAAGGTCAAGGAGCATGATCCTTCCCTTCTCCTTAGCACTGGTAAAGCCACACCTAGAGTGCTTGGTCTAGTTCTGGGTTCCCCAGTACGAGAGAGACATCGACATACTTGAGAGAATCCAAGGCAGGGTCACAAATATGGTTAAGGAACTGGAGCATCTCTCAGCTCAGAAGAGGCTGGGACTGTTCAGGCTGGTGAAGAGAAGGTTCAAGGGGGTCTTACTAATATATATAAATACTTGAAGAGAGGACAAAAACATGATGGGCACAGGCTCTTTTCAGTGGTTCCCAGCAACAGGACAAGAGGCAATGGGAACAACCTGAAGCACAGGAGGTTCCATCCATACAGAAACAGGTGTTTGTTATTTTTATTTTTTTTTATTGTGAGAATGACTGAGCACTAGCTCAGGTTTCCCAGAGAGGTGGTGGCGTCTCCCTCCTCCTCCTTGGAGATATTCAAAAGCCATCTAGACATAGTTCTGTGCAACCTGCTCTAGGTGCTCCTGATTGAGGGGAGCTGCACCAGATGCCTTTCAGAGGTCCCTTCCAACCCCAACTTCTCTCATTTACTATGAGGGTGGTGAGGCACTGGAACATGTTGCCCAGAATAGCTGTGGATCTCTGAAGTGTTCAAGGCCAGGTTGGACAGGGATTTGAGCACCCTGGTCTAGTGGAAAGTGTCCCTGCCCATGGCATAGGGGGTTGGCATTAGATGATCCCTAGGGTTCCTTCCAACCCGAACCATTCTATGATTCTGTGTCATTCTGTAATCCCAATTTTCCTTGGTTTTACACCAGCGCAAATATGAGTAGAAGCAATTCAAAACTACTATCTAAAGGAAGTACAGGTACAATATGCAAGGTTTGAGACTTGTTTGGTGAATTAACTGTCCAAGTCACATATAGACTTGGTTTCAGATCCTTTCTATAAGCCAGAAGTAGAAGAATCTAAATGACCATTTTCCAAGTCCCAGGTAAATTCTTTAAGCACCGGACTTTGAATAAAAAGGCAGTGTTGACATTGCATTGGTTGTTTGGTAAGAGAAGACTGGCCAAGTTTCTGCTATTAGAAGTTTACAAACTCTTGAATCTTCAGGATGATTATTAATGATAATATTCCAGTACAGTATCTCCCTTTCTGTCATCTATTCAGGCAAAGTGCTGAAAACCTCCTGCTGAATGTTCTTGCTTCCCACAGGTGCCAGGGTAGCTGATAGCATGCAGCATTTCACAGACATACTCAGTAGCAGAAATACTTTGCAGGTTTGGCATCCAGGCCAATTTCAGATAGAACATTAGAAAACAAAAGAGTTATATATTCATATTTAGGTGCCTTCTGGAAGAGTTTCATAAATCAAAGAATCTTAATACTCCTAATTGCTCAGGCCACTATACTCAAGGATCTAGCTTTCTTTGGTGCATAGGTACTTCTCTTTGGTGCTACATATGGATCAAAGAACTACACTAGAAGAACTACATCTTATGGAAGATAATTGGTTCAACTAAGAACTAATAACCAAGTTCAAGTTTTCTTCCACTGTTAACTCTAATTTATGAGATTTTTTTTTTCACTTTTTCTAATGATTCTATTAACAGGTAATAATGAAAGCTACTCTTAATTAAAATATGTTTTAATATACTTCAATTTCAGTTTTTGTTAACTATGGTCATATTATCAGTAATAAATTAATTAAAACTTGGTGTTTGTTAGTATTTCATCTTATTTACAAACACAAAATATACAACAAAACTGGTGTCAATTACTTAAGGACATTTACTATGAATGTGTTTTTATTTTTTTCTTGAGGAATCACAGCTTTTAAATAGAAAACTTTCACTCATTCGGGAATACAAATAATTATTTCTTATCAGTACAGTCATGACACTTGGAATTAGAGATAGCACACAAAGAGAAGCTGGCAGAACTTGTGAGGCTTTAAGGTTAACAGAGAGCTCTGACTTAAAGGCTAACTCTTCCTTCCACTCACAAATATTCTATAGAACTGGAGATCTTGAATGTGTATATGCTGGGTTTTCAGCCTAAGCATATTTAGTAGTTGCTGCTGTACCAAAAGAATTTACTTCTGTTAAGATTTACAAAGAGGACTCTGCTGTCTATTACAGAACCTATTTTACCAGTAAACACTTGAATAGTAACACAAAATAAATTATTATGACTAGCATGAGAGGCAGTTAACAAAGACCTTTTTGGAAAGGAACTGCCGTTCCACTTAAGCAATATGAAAATCATCACACACAGAACTCCAGTATCATTAGTAATTATTTTTTCTAGTAAAGCAAGCAAAAACTTTTCTTTAGTATATTCAAAGACCACTAAAGCAATCTAATTTTTACCAGTTTTACAGAGTCTAAGAGCAAAAAATTTTATTAAAGCCCAAATTCTAAAAGGAGAATGGTTCAGATGAGAAATAATGCCATCATAAAATAGAAAACAAAAAAATGAAGAAATAAGAACATTCCCAGGAATCACAGAATCACAAAATTGTCAGGGTTAGAAGGGACCTCAAAAGATCATCGGGTCCAACCCCCAAAGGAGTCAGTCATCTTCTGCTTTCTTTGGATAAATCTGATCTGCTTGTCCACAAACTTACGTTTATTTTTTTCTATACATTCATGAAAATGTATCTAGCAATTTCCAGATGTGATTTTTTTTTTTTCCTGTTCTTGTGAGCCAAATGTCTTTTGCAACAGATAACAACATTGCAGAGATGATGGAGGAAGCTAATCTAGAAAACAGAATCACTGGCAGAGACAGACTGAGACTTTAAAACCATGCTACACAGATGGCTGAACATTGCACAGGCGTAGTCACATTCTCACCAACTCTGCAAAGTGATAAACGTGTTCATCATATAAAGATGATATAAATCTGGGCCAATATCCTTATTTCACACAATATCTAGAGTTTCATAAAATCTTGGCTTTAATATCTTTAGTATCTGAAGCATTCCATTACTAGCACCCTTTTCCTGTTGACTGATAAAACCTCACATATCCTTAGTCAACATGATTTACAAACAATTTAAAAAATTGTTGTAGATCATGTTTCACAGAAAACACTACCTAGGTACAAAATTGCACATCACAATGTTTCTTATAATAAAGACAGAAAAATCATATGGTTTTACAGAGAATAACTCTGGTCTTGTAGGTTACACATGCTTACATTTTTGTATACAAGTGGTAATACTAAGATACAGTGGCACTAATAAGAAATACTAATAGCCATCAAAGTAAAAGGAGAAATGTAAAATTTGGTTCTATCAAACATTAAAAAAAAAAAAGTTTTATATTAAAGAACTAAAAACAGTAAAATAACTGTGAGGAGAATAGCAACACTAAGTCATATCAGATGTAATTACATTGTATTTTCTATGCACAGAGATATCTGTGGGAATGACATGTTGGGATATTTTATAGTTCCAACTATTAAAGATAGACATTGACTCCATACATAAGTAAACAGCAGTTTCCTATAAACAATGGAGGAATTAAAGTTTTATATACTAGATCCATATAAAAAGGGTGAAGTAAATGGCTTGCCAAAGCTACATTCACACAGTTTTTCTTGTCTTGAGAACTGACTGTTTAAAAAAATTCTGAAGTACACTTGAAGTCAACAGTTAATCCGAGAAAGCACGGTATAAGAGAAATAGCATCATCTTTCACCTGCTTTTTCTCATATTTCTATTCCCTTCTGCAAAAGAGAACCATACTGATATAACTACAATTTTACATCAGTGATGAACAACCTTGTTGCTTCAGGAATCAAATAGACTTTTCTTAATTGCAGCAAGGGACATGTGATATTCACCTCAAACAAATTCCAAGCTAATTAGGGGAACTTAGAAATGATTCAACAGTTTCACTGCAAATACAAAAAATACACACTATTGTCTTGAAGAGTGGTGGTTTTTTTCAGTACTAAGTGCTGCCCTTCATGATTTAAAAAATAAAAATGACAGCTTTTATTAGATTTAATTAGTTGTGCATCATTGCTACTGTCAAGTCAGAATGCAGTTTTTGACAATTTTTGCTATGACATGACAGTGGCAGCACACCATCAGCTAGATCAAATGCACCACACAGAAAAATAAAGAAAAAATAATATGTATTTAATTTTTAAGAAAAAGCATTCTAGAAAGAGCAAAATGAGAAATATTTTGATATTAATGCTATTTGCAGGAGTTTCCAATAAACATATGTTTTTTTAAAAGTTAAAAATTTTAATGGAAACAGATTTTTTCATGGGGAAAATCCCTAACTTTTTGACAAGAGAAAAAAAAATCCAAACATCTCAGTGAGAACCACTTTAGTCTTGACTCCACAATCAATAGAGTGCATGTTGTTGTTTTACACACAAGGTAACATGCATTAATTAGCTGATGTAATATTATGACTAACAGATGGGATGCATAAAACAGTGCCAAAAACACTTCAGCAGTTCTTATTTAATACATTCACCTTTAGGAAAGTCATGAAGATTCAAGGATAATGTCATTACCTTTTGCTTTTATGTCTTCAAATGCCCTGCTTTGAAACTGACGTTTAACTGTGAGAATGATGTTATTCAGAATATTGCCTTCATTTGTTCAATCTAGTTGGTAAATTATGCCTGCAGTATAAAAATATTGGTTATTCAGAGAAAAAATACGTGTCAATATAATGCCCTAATTTGAATTTGTATCTTTTAAAGAACATCACTTTCCTCTTCATTTCAATCATAAATGTGAAGACCTCAAATGCAGAAGGGAACCTGAACTCAAATGCAGAAGGGAACCTGAACTGTGAAACTTTAATAGATGTCTGTGCTTAGTCTACTGCCACTTGAAGAAGCTTGTAATGCTTTTTAAACAAAAAATACCATGTTTTTACTGGCAGTTATTGATGCATTACAGATGGTTAAGGACATGTGTGGCTAAGAAAGAGTAAATTAAAAGAAAAGGACTAAGAGCTCCAAATAACTACTTTTCTCATAAACTGTAGATTACAAGTAAACTCTGTGGATGATTTCCAAACATGCCTAGTGCAGTAAAATATTTATTAAAATGGTTGGTGCAAACGTTTAAATTTTAGAGAAACAGAACTCGGAAATAGGCTGCAACAGCCTCACGAACTAATATCTCACTTAATACTAGGAAAATCAAATATATAAAATAAAACCTGTAAACAGAGATCAAACTTTTTCCTCCCAAACTGCAGCCCTTAGACTAAATGCATGTTCTTCTGCAGCTCTGTTTTCCAACCACAGTTTGCTCCATGACAGAATGGGATGGATGGAATGCTCCCATATTTGGTTTGTTTGCTTGCTTGATTTTTGTTTGTTTTTTCTTTCTGAGAAACTATGGTAGTGTCACCAATTTTTTGCACCCAGGTTACAATAGGGTGCTTGAAAAACTGGAATGCTATACGCAATTAACAAAAGCAACACACTGTATATGCAAGGCAGAAATGTACTGTTAAGTCTAATTAAAGACTTTGCAGTAAAATCAAAAAACCCTTACTAGTTGTGTTGCAACTAACACTGATAATTTAAATTACACAAATTCAAACTGATACAAACACAAACTTTCTTCTGACTATTCCTGTCTGTAACATGCTCTCCCTTTCCATGTCGTATTGGTTTTAAGGTAAATGCCCAATCTAGGGGATGAGGGTGTATAGTTAGTTATCAGCACCCCAATTCCACAAGATTATGTTATGCAAGATGGCACAAACTCTATTTCCTACAAATAAGTTTTCTGTGTCTAGATATTTCTGTGTCAGGAACCTACTGCGGTTTAGGTTTGAGCTAGGAGCATGTAACAGCTGTGCATATGCAGAACAAGAAAGTTCCCTGGACACAGAGAAATCTACCTTCAAACAAGGACAAGGATACTTTCAGTATATGCAGCAATTTTCTTGTTTTGATTATTTATTAAATCATGGTTTAGACAATTCTGATTTTGTTAGATCTACTCACAAATATGTTTCTGATCAAGATATAAAGGTCATAAAAAGGGAGAGCATGTTACAGACAGGAATAGTCAGAAGAAAGTTTGTATCAGTTTAAATCTGTGTAATTTAAATACAATTTAATACAATAATATCTAATAATATCTAATACAATGTAATTTAATTTAAATTATCAGTGTTAGTTGCAACGCAACTAGTAAGGGTTTTTTGACTTTACTGCAAAGTCTTTAATTAGACTAACAGTACATTCCTGCCTTGCATATACAGTGTGTTGCTTTTGTTAATTGCGTATAGCACTCCAGTTTTTCAAGCACCCTATTGTAACCTGGGTGCAAAAAATTGGTGACACTACCATAGTTTCTCAGAAAGAGTCTGTACAACTGTGTTTACCTCATCCTGTATTTGAATACACATACCTATAAACAATTGCAAAGATTTTCTCAGAATGATAAAGTTTTTTTTTTATTGGTATCTATTTGTACTGCATTCATTTCCTCAGATTACTGCAATCCACAAATAACATCTGTTCTACAAAACTCTACGTCTTATTTTACTCTGATGTCCCTTTAACGTGACAAAACAATGTAGATTTAAATTTTTATGTGCTTTAGAAAATGTTTTTTCATGAAGAGATGCCATAGAACTGCATAAATATAATAAACTAATTCTATTATGCTGTTCTTTCTTGTACACTGATATTTTTAAAAGAAAAAAGTAAGGAAATCAACATTTGAGGTGTTCACTATAGTCTATAGTTCCTGAAATGCTTAGCTTTTTGTAAATCAGCTTTTTGAGCAATTCACTTTGTTTTTCAAAGACAGGCAAGTTATTTCAATTTCTTATAACTATGTATGAATCAGTATTCCATTTGGCTGAACAGCCTCTTGAAATAACACTTAGAAACTTTAAATTAGGCAGAATCTAATGAATTACATAATTTCTGTCGAATTCAGTAACTTCTTTATGTATAGATTTGGTTTTTACTCCTTTGACGTTATATATCATCAATGAGTATAAAATAGCAGAACATTTTAAAAGAGGGAGAAAAGGCATGGTATTTGCCCTCTTAATGGTAAAGAATGTGCATATTTTAAAGCATAAACTGCACTGTACAACTTTAATTTTGATTAATGATTTAGATCATCATGAGTAGGTTTATAAGGTAATGTAGGCATTTATTGAAGGTATATTTTATGCCTTTTGCTATGAAAAGAATATATAACTGGCTTACATGTAGAATGGAAAACAATACAAGTAAATAGCTCTCATATAATCAGAAGTCCCAGATCAATTTTATGTTATAACCTGAATCTTTATTTTAAAATCCTGAGGTCACAGGCCATTCCAATAACGCAGAATGTGCAGGATATTTCCCAGTTCTGGTTAATGTTTTCTTCTATGTGTAAGTTAGATTCCCAACATTAGCTGTATATAAGGCCAAATCTGGCCAGTTTTCCAGGATTTTATTGATTTCTGTGTGAAAAAAATAGAACTGTACTTTACATACACACTGGAGGAAGACTGAGATGGAGTAAACTAATGAAGTTTAAAATAGGAACTTATAAACAATGAAGTTGGTGTCCCCTATGCTATTACCAGTGAATAATACTTCATCATCTACAAGTTCAACTCATTCAAAACGATCACTACTTAAAATCCATTTTAATACCAATTCTCTGCAATGATTTCTGGACCCTGGTTGCTGATTTTCTGATTAATTTACACATCTGAATCCTTTCACTGATTATTAGAGCTAAAAAATAAACATATCCTTCAGACACCAGAGAGATGAAAGTCTATTCATTCTATAGGTACAAGAATGATGCACAGGGAAATCAATGACATGTCTAAAGACACATGGAAAGCATTTGCCAAATATCATTAGCATCCTTTCACCAAAGTAAGAGTACAAAAGTACAAAATAGCCAAGGCAACATCCCCAGTTGCCTCAAAACTTTAACTTCAATCCACGGAAAATGCAAGCTTTAAGACTGAATGTTTAGACTATATTGTTTGTAAAGCTCAGAACCATAAGGATATATCTCTTTAAAACTGAATTCAATGTTTATAACAGTCATAATACACCCAATCAAGATCCCAGAATTAGATATTTCTCTGCCTGAACTGGAGGGAAAGCCTGATCTGAGGCAGTGTCAGTGAATGTTGGCCCCACACAAGCACAGCAGCTAACAGGATACTTCCCATCAAAAAGATGCCCTGAGGGAGTTCATTCTTTTTGTAAAACAACTCACTCCTTACCCCAAAAATGCCCTTGGTTCTCTCTTGCCTGCCCAATGAGCCTTGATTGTATTTATTTGCAAAGCGTGCAAAGCGGTCCTGTGGGAGGTAGGATGAGCAGGCCTGGCTGCCAGCCTAGCACCATTGTTCACCCAAGCTGTTGGAAAATGCATCCCTGTAATCTCCTCTAATAGTATCTTCACAGCACTAGCCCACAGGTCACTGGACTAGACACTGCATTTTGTTGTCACACATTTCTATAATTCAAGCAGTCTAATTAAAATTTGATTCCTTATGAGAGTTTTGCAATACTGTGCTGGCTTCCTCCTGCACCTTTTTCTCAGTGGACACCCGGCATTCATCCTACAGCACAATCAAGTCTGTAAAAAACAGCATAGTCTAATTATGAGATTCACAAATGTATTTATTAGCAATAGAGTGAGGTTAATTTCTTGAGTATGCAGGTTAAGGACTAGTTAGTTCCCTTTGCTAATGGCTCCCACAAGCACACACTTATTGGTAAGATTCAAGAATTCAATGCTGCAATGAAAATTAACAGCTTTTTTCTTTTTTTTCTTTTTTTTTTTTCTTTTTTTTTTTTTTTTCCCTACCTCAGAAAACACCAAGGATTTGGGACTGTCCAGGCAGAGTAGCTCAGCAAGACATGAGGGTCAGCAGGAGCAGGGCTGTTCCCTGCGGCAGGCAATGCGAGGCAGCCGAGCTGTCACCTCACCCTCAGGCACAGTCCCACAGGCAGAGGCTGGCCGGCAGGACACTGAGGTGACAGCAGTGGGGCCAGCAAGTATTGGCCAGGAAAGGGGAATAAGCGGTGTCTGAGGTCAGTGTGGGGAATCAAAGAGCCCAGGGGCAGAACCAGGGGCAGGCCGGCCTGTGGCACTGCTGGGGCAGGGACCCAGGGCCCTGGCTGGGCTGAAATGGGGTCCTGAGCCTGCGGGGCATGGGGCAGGCCTGGAGGGAGGCCTTAATTACTTTGAGAGAAATGTGACTAATCTTTAAAGAAAATTAATACATTCCCTTCAAATCCACTTTAACTTCTCCTGTTTGTGTTAGTTATCTAATTACAGTTTAACAAACCCACCTTGAAATACCTGTTTCAAAGAAAGTGTTGACACAGACGACTAAAATGCTTGGTCATGAAATGTAGCAGGATGAAAGTGTTTGCTCTCTTTATTCTCACCAATAGACAAAACAAAATCTCTGGAATTGAGATACATGTATGTAGATTTCACATCTGCTTTACATCTATTTGAGTTGAGAGATCTCCCTAGTGCATTGTTTTTATCCGTGTAAGTATTTATTAGTGGCATAGTTATAGATAAATTTGAAATAGCTACTGGCTATATATGGAGATGATTAAGCTATTAAACCATGATGAAATACGTGATCAAAAGCCATGTATTTTATTGGACACAAAGAACAGAAAGCTGGCATTAACATGAATCAGGTGGCAGACCTGTTTCTTCTACAGCACTGCAAAAAGGGGAAGGGCTAAACTGTTCTTAATTACCTCACACTTCTCTTTTGAAAATAAACATATCAGTCTTTCAGAGAAAGCCTGTCTAATTTAAGAATTAGATGAGGACTACCATTACTGAGAGCGCTGTCAAAAGGGCTAGTTCAGGATCTGTTATGTGCCTTTCAAGCTATATGTTGCAGTGTTCCTGATTCATAGCTTTGCTCAGGCTCCTGTAGAAAGCAAGATTTACATCTCCTACAGAATTCAAACTGCTATCCTGACATTTTTTTCCCTCCTGCAAACACCAAGAAAAGGAGTTTTCAAAGCAGGATTTGAGGAGTCAAGACAAGCTTCCTGTTAATTAATCAGGCAGGTTTTTAAATACCATTTTCATGAAGGAATGTTTCAAATTAATGAAACTGATTTCACTGAAACTCAGAATATCGCCTTCTCCTCACAATCCTATTTAAAATGATACGTGACTAATTGTATTTCTTTTTCACAAGGAAAACCTTTAAACATATGTATCAGAATAAATATATAATGAGTTTGAAAAATGAGTTACTTTAATTAGAAACATACTATTGGTAGTTATTCAAATGCAATTTTTCTTAATTGTCATATTTGTACTCTAATTTCAACTATTAAATCAGTGAACCAGATTTACAAACATCCCTTTCTGTGTTTAGTATACCCATAATTTATGTTCTCACTTGCTTCTGTCCTTGTACTATGCAATGATTCCTTCTCTCATATAGCCTGAGTCACAAGGGCTGACTCAATTGTAATTTAAACCATCCCACCCACTTGCAGAAGATGGATAACTGCTGGAGTTTCTCTTTCATATATTTCAGGTTTAAACTGTGACCCTGATTTAACACCACCGTAATAAAAACAAGCCAAAAAGCCTTATGCACCAGACTAGAAGGTGCAGTCCTATCCATCAACACAACTTTTGAAAATGCCTCACCTTAGCTTTCCAAGATTCATATGTGTATGTTGACAGTTTTTTTCATGCATATCTGAGAATGTAAAACATTTTAAAATCCCATTTCTGTTGCAATTGTTTGTCGTTTGTCACATACTATATATGCATGTGTACTGATAACTGTCCATTAAAGTCCTCATTGTCATGTTACAGTCTATATCCCAGTGGCTTGTTCTATATGCACCTCAGTGTGAAAAAGCTTATGAAAGCAGACAATTTTTTATATGTATATGTATCTCCTGACTGCTTTTGAAGAAGACAACTAATTTGCATGTATTAAAGAAAAAACAGTAACAGACAGAAATAGAAATGGTTTACATTTTCCATCAAAGGAATGAAAAACCTTGAGGCCTGAAGAGTCTGTGAGGTTTTTGTTTGTTTGTTTGTTTTTGTTTATTTCTTTGTTTTTAGCAAAATTCAGACTGAGAGGGGCTTTTAAAAATACATCACTGAGTAACTGCCTAGGAGGAAAAAGAGCTATAGAAGACAAAGCATATTGTTGGCATGAAAACAAATGTGTAAGCACTAACTAAGAATAAATTTATGCTAGAAGTGAGGAAAAAAAATCTCTACTCATCAAGGAAGCAATTCTCTGGAACATTCCAAGAACAATACCTGGTGACCCAGCATATCACGTCTCATCCTCAGTCTTTAGTTTTTATATGTTTAAAACGTTGTGGGCTGTGATCTGCCAACCCTCCCAAACAGCTGTGGCTTCTTGCTACATTAGCTAAATGTCACTTTAAAGAGTACAGAGGAATACAAAGGGGAAAAAAAATCATGCAATACAGAAAGAAAACTTCATTTTTAGAATAACACTTAAACTGAAAACTTCATTTTTAGAGATTTCTGACTACAGTTTTTCAAGATTTTTAAGTATTTTGCCAGTTTGTCAAAGGTAATGTTGTCCTTGAGGATTTGCCCTGCAGTTTTATAGCTACTCACTTTCCTTATTTACTACTGCATTAAGCAGGTCGCCTGATAGTTGCATAAATGGGTATGAAGCACTGGTGATATTTAGTCATTCTTAATAAGAATGCTGGCTAGCAGATATGTGTTCCAAGGGGCCAAGAGAATATAGATGAATTACATTATGGAATATGGAGCACGGAAACCACAAGCTATCAATTAAATTCTCATAATTTCAATGGAAAGATTTGTAGGTTATCAGCAAGATTCATTATTCTGAAATGCTAATGTTAAAACCTCTGCTAGATTATTAGGTGTTGTCTGTGTTACAAACAGATTTACTGGGACAAAGTATATTTGTGGGACTGGGAGAGGTTTTTCCTTCAAACTATCGCTGGCTTTTGAAAGGTCTGCATAGCTGTTTATGCCTGTGTGTGCTACACTATGCCTGTGTAGCTGCCATTCTAGCCTCCTCTTTATAAACAAATGTGATTCTCTTGTCATAAATTTATCTTTGGTTGATTGCTTGGATCAACTTTTATCTTTGGTTGGTTAGGTTGCAACAGGCTACTGAGGAGCAAAACAACTGTAGATGGCCTAAGCTCTGGCAGCAGTACTGCAAGGGTACTGCAACATCCCCATCACACCATCCCTACAGGTGGGAACCTATGACTGAAAGGAGCAGCTCAATGGTTAGCTGCAACATCCCTCAACTCTTCACATAATCCAGGATAGAACAGAGGCTGTGCTAAAGTACCTTTGTGTTACACCCACTTACATTTCTGGCAAGAAATCTCAGAAGGATGTGAGCATCACTAGCTTGTTTTAATGCACAGCGTCTGCAAATTTCACTCCCTGGGGTCATTGTCTTAAAGAATGCAGTTTCCCCGCCCCCCACCATCTTTTCAGATCCAGAAATGTGCAATAACCACTGTCGTTGCAATTCTTAATTTAATTGGCAGTCTTTCAAGTGCAATTATATCTAAAAGGTTGGCCTTTAATCTTGCTACACTGCTACTTAAAATGCCTGATTTTTTTTTAATACACTGACCATATTCACTCATTTTAAATATCACTCTGACAGCTCTATACAACAAAAATCACTGGGTTTGGGAAGTTCATTCAGTAAATGATTTTAACATTTAGAGTAGTACAAAGTGGATATTTTCCCTGTAAAAACTAAAATTGTTTGGTTCTTTCACCTAATTAGCATGAAGTCAAGGAAAATAAAGAATTGAAAATATACCTTGTCCTTTATCTAGCCCATTTTTGAAAATACTTATTTTATTTATTTTCAACTGACTTTAATTTACTCTACTAAGCAGTGAGAGATTGCTTATTTCAGATAACACATTTGCTGAAGAGGTCTCCTGTTTTTTCCACTTGAGAGTGAGCCAGGTAATTTATGGCTGCTATTCATGGTTTTGCAGCTGCTGGTACTTTCTGTACCTGGGCCAAATTAAGCACGAATACATTTCTCTATGTTTCTTGAGTCATGTTTGCATCAGACATCATTTTCCTTAAAAGGAAAAAGTGGGACATTTGCAGCCCTGAATGCAAAGAATTTTCTTCCACCCCAGATAATGTATTTTATCTAAAGGGATAATTTCAACAGGAACACGACAGTTTTAATGAGACCAAATTATTTAGTTGCCATATTAAAAAAAACACACAACTATAAATCAAAAAAAAATGACATTTTACTGACCCGAAATATTCTTTAAACATTCTTGCTTTAAAGAAATAGTCGTATTTGTTTTCATTCAGAATCAAAATCAATGAAAATATTTATAATTTTTTTGCAAAGTTATAATATCATTTTCTTTAACAGCTCAAAATAACTGGTATGAGTAATGCTCAGCTGTGTCTACAGAAAGTCAAAACTCAACGATTTGGCAAACTGAAAACTGACACATTTATCTCATATGTTAATCTCTCAGCATACTGGAATTCCTCATCCTATTACAGCATATTACAATCCTCCGTAACACTCCAACAAACAACTTCATAAGGAGGAAAAGAAGAAAAACAGTACAAGCAACTTCCTTTTACATCATGATGATACATCTCTGTGTTTGCAGGGTAGAGACAAATATGTACACCAACAACTGAAAAGAAAACTTAAAAGTTTTTCAGAGATAGACAGATGTATGTCTGTGCAGGTGGTGTGGTAAATATAATTTACCATTTCCTAATCTTCAGAAATTGAAAGAGAATTTACCTATTATCCACAAAGTTGTTGGTGATTTGTTTTACCACCTTCTGTTCATGTTCTCTTTTCAAAGAGACTTTATGCTAGCATTTTCCCACACTATGCCCAGTCCTTGGTTGTAATGAAAGATGTCACTAAATCTTTGGAAATGATCATTTTAATGGACAGTACACATGAAACAACATCAACAACAGAGGTTTGATTCTGTGCAGGTTATTCTGAGTGATCTAGCAAGTTCTAAGAAATTCAGATTTAAAATCAAGATAAGTAAATCATGCTGAACAAAAATAAATAAAAAGTCATCATTTGAAATAGAAGGACTATATGGGAATGAAAATAAAGAGGTGAGAAGGCTCTTAACTTGATAAATTTGATTTGTCAAGTTGTGACCACTTCTGAGAACAATAGCATCCTTCTGACATTAATTTTCCCTTCCAAATACCATGTACAGTGATGAACAGGAGACTTTCAAACACTGGTTCTACCTCACATACTACTCTCCTGTTTCTTGTTCTTAAATCAACTTGCTTAGATACATAACATTACTTGTTACAATGTACAATTGTACTACAATTAAAAAAAAACAAAAATCACTTTTTGCCTTATGCAGTTCTGTTCACAAACTATCTTCATTCTGAAAGATTTAGATTTTCTTCTAATCTTATTTATTTCTCTTTCTGTGTTGCTTAAATGAATTTATCCCAAGGAGGACTCCCATTTGTTTCAAATAGTTTACTGTTTCAGAGATTTTGACAGGAAAGGGGGAAAACTTAAGAAAAAGAATCACAAAGCTTACCTCAACATCTACTTGAAAGCTATCTACATGATTTTCTGTGATCATGTATGTTTGTTCTCAGGAATTGCAAGCTTCTCTTGGAAAGCCATAGGTTTTCTTGAAGGCACTGATTGCACCGGATTCTACAAGTTAACATATGAAGCTTTATATCAGATAAATAGAACTATTTCCTCATGATGCCTTCAAATTTCATTATGGTATGTTTGCAGTTAAAGAATTAAACAGCACAGAGGATAGGCTGAGTTATCTATAAATTTCAAAAGCTAAGGTTGATATAGAAATTGTTCTTAGTTTCCCAGAAAGTATCAAAAGGGCATTGTTTTAGAACGTTAACTAGTATAATACATAGTTACTTTTTTATTTCACTTCTCTTTAATTGTCTGAAATTCTTTAATGTTCTTGCTGATATGTCAGCAGATGTTGCCTCCTAGACAATGTGATGCAAGTAGTATGACATAATGCCTTCAAGGCTTCCAGTGCTCTTCGACTGCATAAACGCAGAAACAACAGCTCAAATTTGTCAATGGTGAACTGCTTCAGAGAAAACAGTGTTATATTTTATTTATCTGTAGTACAAGGAGCGACATGTAAAATATAATATCTTATTTTCCTTTAAAAACAAACAAACAACATATCAATTGAACGAATCAATTACAATAACAAAAAATCAATAAATTAATATAAAACTGTGCAAAATACAATAAAAATACAATTAAAAATCAAATTGACATAAACTGTATAAAAATACAGTTTATCAATACGGATAGATTGTGCTGAAGAGAATCATTCTGAGAACCAGTGTAACTGGGCAAAGGTGTCAGACTGGGGTGTTTTGTTTCAAGTTTCCCAGTATTTGATAAATGCTCAAGTTTTGGAATTACATAAGGGGCTCTGCTTTTTATTTTTTTTATTATTTGTTGTAAAATAATTTCTGGAGTTCTTAGGACCTTGAAAACAAGCTTGAAAATATGACCATGAGGGATAACAAATAAAAATCGATTTAAAAGCAGAGAGTAAATAAAAAGGTTTATTTACTCAACCTTTCTGCTTTTTTGAGTACATGGATTTTCAAATCATTTCTGATCTAATCCCAGAGTTTCCAAGTCCAGTATTTAGCATCCCTCTTTTCCTCGCTTCAGGAGCTAACTTCAGCAAATCCAGGCAAAACTCAGAGGACGAGGCTCTGCATAGTTCTTCTCTAATCTTTCTCTATTTTATGGAACTTCGGTATGCCACAGTATCTTGTGAGCTGCTCTAGAATGCTGAAGGCACATGAAAGTTGATGATATTGAAGCTAGCAGCAAAACAGCATAATTTACTGCAGCAGTGTCATAGCTTGCTTTGTAACTACTGAGCAAGCAAAACGGGGAATTCATAAAAAGATACTGAGATCACTCTATGTTTTTTTTCCTGGACAGTGTTGATAATGTTGATGATAAAATGGCCTTAAAATGAGCTTTTTGTTTAGCATCATTTAGTGAATACATTACTTAGATAGGAATGCAATTTGTTATAGAATAGCCCACTGATTCCTAATTAATAAAATGTGGTGAGGTTGGAAAACGTTTGAACTCTTTTAATCTAATTATGTATTTGAGAAAAAAGAAGGCATCATGGAGTGATTTTTTTTTGGTCAAAATAATCTGAAAAACATTCAGACTTCAGAGAACATTTTACATATGAGGTAACTACTGTCATTAGTTCTGTTACTATTCAATTATGTTTTATCAATACTCTTACATAATGTTTAGCTAAAATGCCAAACCAAGGGTTACCCATAAAGAAATACAAGATTTGCATAATAATTATATATCAATTCAAAAGAAGAAAGGGAGTAATTAATCTTTTAAAAAAACTAAACATTTCAGTGCAGTTATAAATTGAAGTCTAATGTGTTTTATTCCAGTGTTGCCCCAAAATTATTTTCAAAGTCACAGCTCAGTATACTCTAAAAATAATTCACCTAACCATAATCATTCTTTTTGTATCCTGGGAGATTCTTTAATTAATTAATAATGATAATGATCCATGCTTCCACGTTACTTTCCCTCTGATTAATGAAGTGTTTCACATGTATTCTTAAATTAAATCTCCTAATACCCTGAGAGATGAGTAAACATTATTATTTCAGCTACAACATACAAAAGAGAAGTTAGGTATGGAAAGGTTAAATAACTTTCCTAGCACAGGGTGAATAAGGATAAATATTAAGAACCTGGGAGTAATTTCCACCCCTAGCATCATGAAATGGGTTTAAAACCATGTGGTTTATATTTCTTAATGCTATTTTTTATTTGCTTTTGCTCCCCTAGATTTTGGCCTTCAGTTGTTTCCTAATAGTTCTTTTCAAAGATTCCTCTCTACAACAACGGAGAGCAGAGAGAGAAAGAGACAGATAAAATTCTCACATAAAAACTCATCCCCAGAGGCTTAGATTTCAAGCAGAGCAACAAATAATTTGAGTTTGAAACAAAAACAGGAAACAAACAAACAAAAATCCAGTGTAACAGAACTGAAAACAAATCATTCCTTTCCTTTTTTTTTTTTATCCTTTCCTCTTTTTTTTTTTCTTTTTTTTTTTCTTGGTTGGGACCTAAAGTTGAGCTTTTGCATTCATAAACAGGTGCCTACAGAAGTCACTTGACTTTTGAAAGCTAATTATGCACACCATGGTCTTTCTTGAGTTATCTGGAATTTAATGAAGGCTCAGAACCACTGAGCACCCAGGCCATTCTTGGGGTGTGTAATTAAAAGGTTCTGGACTAAACTTTAGGTTCCAGTTTCAGAAAATCTTAGCCTGCATTTCCCGACTTTTACTCTTTTGACTTACTGGCACATTTTTCTTCTTCACGCTTTTATTTATATTGCACTTGTCACCATAGCAGATTAGGGCAAATTAAGTTCCACAATAATTCACCAAAAGCTGTGAGTTCTATTTTAAGATTAAGAGCAGTTGATTCATTATAATAAAATATTTCCATGTTAACTGCATAGTCTAGGAAATGATGAAATTATTTTTATAACAATATTAACACTTTTGACATACACAGCACAGAAACCATAAGTTAAAGAGAAGTTAAATAAAAAATGTTCATCGTAAAGCTGTAGATGCTTTGTGAGACCTTTCTTTAAACAATCCTCCTTAACAGATTTTTTTTCAGAATGTTCTGTCTAATTAAATTCACTTACCTCTTTTGCAGTGTAAACAAAACACACGTAAATTTAACAGGTTCATGATAACACTTTTGGTAGAATTGCTCAGCTTGACAAAGTTCTTTGGCCTCAATATTCCCTTCAGGCCTTCTATTGTAAGTTCCTGTGAAATAAGGTACAAATAGTTTAATATTTTTGACCTCCACCTAAAGTTTGAACAGAAACTACACATGGACTCAAGCACAATTAAGCACTAACAGAGTTGCCTTCATACAGCAGAAATAAATTGTCCTTTCATTATAATCCTTCTGTTTTATACTTGAGAGAAAGGCCAAAAAGGGGTAAGAAATGATTGCTTCAATGACCATATAGATCAAATATAAACTTTAGCATGTAAGTAAGCACATATCTAAAGAATTGTGCTCGTTGATTTACTCCTGGGCCTAGCACTGTCATAAATATAAGGTCGATCACTTTTTCAGTGCCTGAACGAGCCATTACTTTTTACTTTATGAACTGTATACTCCATCTCTGTACTGTACAGGACTAAACCTCATTTTTCTGTTTCCTAAATAATTGATACACTGCCATTATCACAACAGAACTCTTCCAGAAAAGTATTTCCACTGCAGTCTTTCCATCGTCTATTTGACCCATGTTTGCAAAATAGTGAGGTAATTTTTAATCCATTGGGCCATTTTCCCTTTTAAACCACTATTATTTAAATGTAATGTAGGCCAGGTGAAAGAACGATTGTCTGGTGGTTTTAAAATATTATATAATTACTCTATATTATAAATTATAATTTCTTTAAAAATATATGTTTAACTTGATTTCATTCCGAAAACTATGCTGTACATAATAGACACAGACACAGAATTTCTAGGTTGGAAGAGACCTCAGGATCATCGAGTCCAACCTCTGACCTAACGCTAGCAGTCCCCACTAAACCATATCCCTAAGCTCTACATCTAAACGTCTTTTGAAGACTTCCAGGGATGGTGACTCCACCACTTCCCTGGGCAGCCTGTTCCAATGCCTCACAACCCTTTCAGTAAAGAAGTTCTTCCTAACATCTAACCTAAAACTCCCCTGGCTCAACTTAAGCCCATTCCCCCTTGTCCTGTCACCAGGCACGTGGGAGAACAAACCAACCCCCACCTCGCCACAGCCTCCCTTGAGGTACCTATAGAGAGCGATAAGGTCACCCCTGAGCCTCCTCTTCTCCAGGCTGAACAAGCCCAGCTCCCTCAGCCGCTCCTCATAGGACTTGTTCTCCAGGCCCCTCACCAGCTTCGTTGCCCTTCTCTGCACCCGCTCAAGCACCTCGATGTCCTTCTTGTAGCGAGGGGCCCAAAACTGAACACAGTATTCGAGGTGCGGCCTCACCAGAGCCGAGTACAGGGGGACGATCACCTCCCTAGCCCTGCTGGTCACACTGTTTCTGATACAAGCCAGGATGCCGTTGGCCTTCTTGTCCACCTGAGCACACTGCTGGCTCATATTCAGCCGACTATCCACCATCACTCCCAGGTCCTTCTCTGCCTGGCAGCTCTCCAACCATTCCTCTCCCAGCCTGTAGTTCTGCTTGGAGTTATTGCGCCCCAGGTGCAGGACCCGGCACTTGGCCTTGTTGAACTTCATGCAGTTGACCTCAGCCCATCGGTGCAGCCTATCCAGATCCTCCTGCAGAGCTTTCCTACCCTCAAGCAGATCGACACACGCACCTAACTTGGTGTCATCTGCAAACTTACTGAGGGTGCACTCAATGCCCTCGTCCAGATCATCGATGAAGATATTAAAGAGGACCGGCCCCAGCACCGAGCCCTGGGGGACGCCACTAGTGACTGGCCTCCAACTGGACTTGGCTCCATTCACCACGACTCTTTGGGCCCGGCTATCCAGCCAGTTTCTAACCCAACGAAGCGTGCGCCAGTCCAAGCCTAGGGCAGCCAGTTTCTTGAGGAGAATGCTGTGGGAAACAGTGTCAAAAGCCTTGCTGAAGTCAAGGTAGACCACATCCACAGCCTTTCCCTCATCCACCCAGCGTGTCACTTTGTCATAGAAGGAGATCAGGTTCGTCAGGCATGACCTGCCTTTCATAAACCCATGCTGACTAGGCCTGATCGCCTGCTTGCCCTGCAAGTGCTGCGTGATGACTCTCAGGAGGATCTGCTCCATGAGCTTCCCTGGCACTGAGGTCAAACTGACAGGCCTGTAGTTTCCTGGGTCTGCCCTCCGGCCCTTCTTGTAGATGGGCATCACAGTTGCTAGCCGCCAGTCAACTGGGACCTCCCCCGATCGCCAGGACTGCTGATAAATGACGGACAGTGGCTTGGCCAGCTCCTCTGCCAGTTCTCTCAGTACCCTTGGGTGGATCCCATCCGGCCCCATCGACTTGTGCACATCTAAGTGCCGTAGCAGGTCACCAACCAGTTCTTCATGGATAGTGAGGGCCACATCCTGCTCCCCATCCCCTTCCACCAGCTCAGGGTACTGAGTATCCAGAGAACATCCGGTATTGCCGCTAAAGACTGAGGCAAAGAAGGCATTGAGCACCTCCGCCTTTTCCTCATCTCTTGTAACTAAGTTTCCCCCCGCATCCAGTAAAGGATGGAGATTCTCCTTAGTCCTCCTTTTTGTGTTGATGTATTTATAGAAACGTTTTTTGTTATCTTTAACGGCAGTAGCCAGATTGAGCTCCAGATGAGCTTTGGCCTTCCTAATTTTGTCCCTGCACAGCCTCGCTACATCCTTAAAGTCCTCCCTAGTGGCCTGCCCACTTTTCCAAAGTTTATAAACCCTCTTTTTTCTCCTAAGATCAAGCCACAATTCTCTGTTGAGCCAGGCTGGTCTTCTTCTGGTCTTCTTCCCCGCCAGCTCATCTTTGGGCACGTGGGGACAAACCGTTCCTGCGCCATTAAGATTTCCCTCTTGAAGAACGCCCAGCCTTCCTGGACCCCTCTGCCCTTCAGAACCGCCTCCCAAGGGACTCCACCAACTAGTGTCCTGAGCAGCTCAAAGTCAGCCCTCCGAAAGTCCAATACAGCGGTTTTACTGGTCCCCTTCCTGGCCTCGCCAAGAATAGTGAACTCATAATACAAAATAGTGAATCATAATACAAAACAGAGTTCAACTCCTTTAATTAATATTTAAGTGGACTTACAGATTTCATGGGTATCTTCTAGTGTTCCTTTTTTTTTTTTTTTTATTTTTCTTTTTTTTTTTTTCTTTTTCTTTTTTTCTTTTTTCTGCATTTCAGGATCTTTTAGGAACTGAGTTATATTCCCAAGCCATCTATTTGTTTCTTTGATATATTTCTTATGGTGGGGTTAGAGTCTTTTCTGTTTGTTTCTTTGCTTGTTTGTTTGTTCTGTAGGGACTATGGCAGTGAATAGAAAGCTGTGTGAAATAGAAGCTCAATTGAAAACAAAGATTGACAACCTTTAAATAGGAAAATAAAAAACTTGAGTGAGTGATGCATGCAGCACTCTGTTCTCATCTCTTTTCTCCTTCACATACAGTATCTATTGATCGCTTCTTTCCCTTTTTCTTCTCCTCTGCTTCCTTGCTCTTGTTTTCACATCTGCATTTACTGAATTTACTACCTCCTTCAAGTGTGGTGGCCTACCAAGAGAGAGAATGAAATATCATTGTACCTCTGTTTTACATACTATTGTAATTTCATCTCATAGGGCTCAAACAGGCCTTCCTGTAATATTGTAATATCACTGTACAGCTTGCAAAACCATCTACTGTATTGGCATGCATATGTAAACACAAAATGTCTTTCTAAAATATGCAGAGATACATTCTGTGTAATAACCTCAGACAATAGGATTAAGGAATATGACTTTAACCTCTATGAGTGGAACCATAAGGGAAAATTTAAAACAGAAATGTTTTAGTGTCTTTAAAAGTGCATAAAATATGTTCTTACTATCCATACTGATACTCATTTAAGGGTTTATCTTTTAACCATATATACATATATTTGTTTTTCTCTTTTATGTTAAGGGTTCTGCAGTAAAAATCAATCTGTGGAAGGGTAATATACATAACAGCATCAATAACAATAATTCTTGAATTCTGCTAAAGGCCAAACCACTGTCAAAATAGGGTTTCATGTGATGCTTTCATCTTCTTTCAGATAAAAAACTATCCATTTAATTTCTATAGTACATTTATTGTCATTTGTTACGTCTGTGCTGCAAGTACAACTGTTGCTGTTTAAGCATTATCTGTTAAAAGAGTAACCTAGTCAGCTAGAATGGGATATATGTGCATATGCTTGATAAACTATTTTTTTGTGTGATTTAGCTGTAATTTATTTCATCCAACATAAAAGGGAAAGGTAGAATATAGGACAATCTTACCAATGTACCGGTAGCCAGAACTAGATTTGCCAAAAGCTCATATATTTCTAAATGCTTTAAAAAACAAAACCAAACACAAACAAACAAACAAAAAATTTTTCATATGTAGCCCTGTTTTCTCTAGGAAGCATAATACATATTTTTAACTGTTAATGTTCTTAGCATGGAGTTATGTACATCTGATTCAAGGCAATGTCACTGTCTTGGATGTTGTACAAATGTGGAGGGAACATGTACTTCAATCTCATCTAACTAAATCTAAAAAAAGTCTAGAAACAGAGGCTGGAAAATTGACAGTTTAGTCAAGCATAACAATTGAGATATATCAAACACAGTTGGGATGTGATGAAACCTTTTCTATTGCATTTTTCTTCTTTGAATAATTTATCAATTTCTTTAGTTAATCCTTGATCAAGAAGAGGGAAAACTGGTATTGGTAACAACAGATGGACATACAGGCACTATGAAAGGGAAGAAAGAACAAAGTTTGGCAGCTAGAACTGGTCTGCTGCTATATTTCAGTCCAGCTGTAGTTTATGTGCACAGCGAATTTTTCTGTTCCTACTAGCATCTCTCTTCAGTGTTGCTAGAAAAACTCAAATTATTTGAGATTCTGGTTTAGTAGCGTGGATAAATAAAAAAGCTTCTTGCAGTCTACCAGCTTTTACCTTTCCCACAGTCTTTGTATGTAGGCAAGTAAAGCTACCTTCTAAAGTGTCTAGATAGTAAGGAAACATTTTTAATGACTACCCACCATCATTATGGAAGAAATTTGAGCTACTTTATGACTTTATATAAACTACAAAGAGGTTTTCTGAGATGTTTTTTGTGGACAGGGCAATTATTTCTTATTTTCATCTACTGTTGGCATTAAGAGAAATATTTCTATTTCTATGACCTACAGCAGATGCTCCTTAGCCTTCAAACTTAATTAAGCTTCTCTCCACTACCAGAATACATCAAAATCCATTCTGTGAAGTTCTTCTTATAGTATACCAAGGCATTGGCATGAAAGTATCATTTCAGAAGCATGAAGTATGGTAATAGTGGTCAGTTTAAATTATATTTTTTTCAATTAATTTTCTTTTTCAAATCAAAATATTTCTATAAGGCCAGAAGTGATTTGTAGTCTGATTGGTCATCCTGAATTACATGAATTGTTTTTTTTCAAAAAAAAAAAAACACTCGAAAGAAGAATCTGAAAACAAAGAAAAGACAGAAGGCTGAGATATATATACATGACGTATGGGTATATGTTAATTTTACTTCTTTAAAAAAAACACTCTAGCAGCCACTTCTTTGTCACAGAACACAGGATAGGCCAGTATTCTGCATTCTCAAAATATCTATCATACCTCTCGCAAATATGTACAGAAGGTCAGCCTTCAGATTTTCAATGCAAACCCTCTACTCCAAAATTAATGCACAAATGTGCCATCAGCAAGCAATATTTTATCTAAACGTAGAACCCCACCTGTGAACACCAAGATGGATTCATAGTATGACAGTATCTTCATGAGTTCCCTGGATAATTTCATATACTTGAGTACCAGAATTACTCTGTGTGTAAGATACACAGAGTATCAGATACACTTCGTTATCTGAACCCCAAACCTGAAATTTCTCAGTCCAGCAGAAATTCAGTAATTATGATTCCTCTGTGAAACTGTCTCTGTAAGACTCTTAACATAATCTGACCTTTCAAAATATCCTGAGACATATCAAAATGGGAACCTGAAAACTTAAATATATAGCAAAATTGTAAACCAAGAGATGAAATTCAAGGTGAATTATATCAGGAAAAGGAGTACTGCTTACAGAAACTGCAGAATGAAATGGTAGTAATAGGCTGTCTTAACATCTGGCATTTATAAGGGAACCTTTAAAGAATGTGAAGGCTTGATTTGATTTAATATTCATGCCACCGTTTGTGGCATGGATATTCACCTGTTCCACTATGTCTCCTGTCCTGGTGCTCTGCCCCCTGCCCATGTGCCCAGTACCCCACTGCAGCTCAAGCCAGGTGAGGGCTACTCCTGGCCCTGCCTCTTGAGTGGACTTCATCCCTGTGCTGTGAGTAGCCACAGATACACCCAGGTCTCCTGGGTATATCTGTGAGACATAAATCACATCCTTGTCTCCAGCACTGCCTTTTGTCCCCATCCATTTGCACCTGGCTGGGCTTCATGGATGCTCCCTGGGCCTGGTCAACCATCGTTGAGGTCTGGGTCATCCACAGCTCCTTCCACAGCTCACCTTCCTTACAGAGCAGCCAGCCCTCACTACACCCTGACAGTCTTCGAGGACTGTCAATACTCTTGAAAGTATATTTTGCCAGAATCCTTTTTTTCTAGATGTAGACTCCAGGTATGGAAAAAGGAATTAACCCAGTCTATGAAGTCTTTGTATTTAGATTTTCAGTTTCATTTTACTTCAGTTTCTAAAACTAATCTTGGACTACTTCTCTCTTGATCTTAATTTGAAAAAAAAATATGAACTGCTGAATTAGCAGCAGGTTTATTTTCAGCTGTACTTGCATATTTTCAGTGCCAATTCTACAGAAGTCAGTATGTTGGCGTGCATGTATGTAATAATCATACGTATTTGATGGTACACAGTATACATGCACTGAAGATGTGCAGTCTGATATGTACATATTAAACTACATAAAGTTCTTGTGTAAAATGTTAAGCATGTAAATGAGTGTTTAGAATGCCTCTTGGCAGACTATGATATACCTAAAAAGTTATACTAGTGTGCCTGCCCATATTCTAGAAAATTCTAATGTCAGTATTTTTCTCTTTTTGTCTAGCAAATTCCTTTCAAACACCTTTTTCATTTCTTTGTCCTGTCCAGAAGGAATGTCTCCCACAGTCATTCTAAGTCTTCTTTTGTTTTACTAAGCTCTAAAACTTTATCCTCTTCTCTGCAGTTCTTCAATACTAACCTTTATATCTCTACATCTTTCAATAAGTGATATTAAATTTATTCTGTACAGATAATTGAACTAAACCTGAATCTACACAGTTAGACCTTTACACAGTTAGACAAGCTGAGAATAGGGAGGTGGAGGAATTGTAGTTTTTAGTTTGTTTAGTTTAGTTTTTAGTTGTTTTTTTTTTTTTCATTGCAGTTTTTAGTTTGGGTTTCTCCAAAACAAATCAAAATTTGACTTTTACACCAAAGAAACAAAGCTTTTCTGAAGATTACTGAAGATTTCCATATTTCCAAAGTCAAATGTAAGTAAAGCCCCTTTCACAGTAGCTTTCTTATAGTTCAGTTTGTAGGACCTACTGCTAGGCTGGTAGATCAGTTTCCTTAGCCTCTACATGGTCTAAACCGACAATAACAGCTGAATTGTTTAGCTCATTGTCTTCATTCTACATACACAGATTTAGTCCATTGTTCATTTTACTAGACTTTCCTTTATATACAACAGACCTATCCCCATTAATATGTTCAGAAAGATTTCCTGTGCTAACAAAACATAAATCGAGCAAAGTTGTTTCCATCCTTCAGATAATGTCATGAACCCAATTAACCCTACCTGCAAAAAGGAGAAAAAAATCTATCTGAACATTAAATATTGTTTTATTTTGTTTCTGATTGGACACACTACTGCTGCTGGTTTTCAACAAGCAGGCATTGTTTAGTTTTAATTGTGTAGATATCCAGCTCCACAGGTACTGTAGGACTGCTTAGAAAAATCGTTATTTTCACTTCAGAGTTTTATTCTAGTCATTCTCTTTATAGAAAAATGATCCAGATGGCATCTTTCTCTAAAGATGAAGCTGTTTCCTTGCAGTCTCCTTCCCACTCATTTTTCTAATCATCAGAGACATGTAATCTACTGCCAGGTTCTGGAGGAATCATGAAGTGGGACTTTTCTTTTTAATTATCCTGGGAAATCTGTGTTGATATCAATAGATCCAATTATCTCCCCTCGTATTTTATTCTTATATTTTATTTTTATTTTATTTTATTTTTGGCCTACCAATTATGATACCCAAAACACCTGAAAGCAAAGGAACACAAAATGGCTCATGGCAGCTGTAATATAAATTATAAATTTACTTCTATACTTGAGGAATGGCCAGGAGGTTACAGTTAACTGGTAAGGTGGAAAACAGGTTCCTTCATAACACAGGGGAAATGGCTAGATGAATGCAATACCTATGCATTACCTACCACACAGCCTTCTCACCACTTTCTGCAAATACTGACAACTTGGACAGAATAATGCTTCACTAGGAAGGACAAAATGTCATCTTATTCTGTTCCTTCTTGTCTTCTCCAACAGAATGTGTATGTACTTCTGCAGACATTTTTAAGAACATGATAAGAATATTTGGTCTATGGTTTTAGAATCACCAAAGTTTATGTTAAAATAAAAATTGTAAAAAGGACATAAATAAATAATATATATATATATATATATAAAGGCCATTTTTCTTCAGATTGGAAGGGCACTCAGTTTCAGCCTCCCACTCCAAGCAAGGTCTGCAGTGACACCAGAGGTCAGCTATGAGATCAGTGTGTCTCTATCCAGATCATCCAATCATACTGAAAACAGGATGCATTGTTCTGTTGACCCTCTCACAATTCCAGGATTGTGCTTCTTTTGACAGGCAGTGTTGTATTAGTCAAAATTATTGTCCATATTCTGTTGTCAAAAGGCTCTGACACAACACTGTAGCTTTAAAGCAGGTATGCTGAAACTTTTCCAAATCCTGCATAGGGTGTGTAGAATTTCATGCTGTAATTTTCACATTGCCATTTTGTTAGGTGGTTTGTTTTGTTGTTGTTGTTGTTTTAGTGTTTTTTTTTTTTTTTTTTTTTTTAATCCATCATGCATTCTATAGCATGAAGCATGTTTGCTTCTGTTTTACCTCAATGAAACATCGACTATTAGCGTGTCCATTTCTTTTGAAAGCACAACACCCAGTACGGTTGGTATCTAAAATTTTTTCAGGTCTCAAATGTTAAATTATTTTTAGGAAATCTAACCAGGTGAAATATCAGTAACTTAAGAGTCATGAAAATGGAAAAGCTGACAAGGAGCTTTGATATGACACGAAGTGGAACTTCACTCACGCCCTTTCTGCTTTCAGCAAATATATCGTTTCTAACATCTTCAGTGCAGTGTGTGCCAATCAATGCCATTGATAACTGGTAGTATTTTAAATATAAAAGTTAAGGTCACCTCAGTGTGTATATGAAAATGAGTGATGTCTGTCAAGTGAGAGAAATCCTTCAAAATGTGGGCTGAATGTTGCTTGGCAACAGAACGCTTGTCTACTGCTGGAAGAGCCTGTGAGACTTATGCAGTTGTTAAAACAGTGCCACTTAAAAATAGGAGGGAAAGTACGGTACTAACAGTAATCAACATCTCACTAATCATTATTTAAACAGTCCATACCCATCAGTTCCTACTGAAAAAACAAGGCTTGGAAAATACAGCAGCTTTAAGTCATAGTCTGCTCTCATTAAGACAGCAGCTGCACTCATGGACATCAGTTGAATTTTTAATTTTTTTTTTTTAGGTTTTATATTAATTTGATAAATCAGTTTCCAAAAATAATTCAACCCACAAATCTTTGCTCCATTTGGGTACAATACAGATAACTTATTTGTTATCCAAATGATATAAAGATAAGAAAACTGAATAATGTTTTCATGTTGTTGTTTGCCACTTTATGTATAAAGATACATTTTAGAGTGCAAACCCACAAATTGCCTTTAATTTCCAGTAAGAGAGTGGAAAATCATGGGTCATTTCTTACGCCTTGAGCTGCTGGAATACTTCTGTTAAGCTGAGAAGATGCTGGAGCACCCATAACTGGAATGAGCACTGGGAGAAGTTCTCTTACAGGTCCAAATCAGCCTGGCTGGTTTCCAAAAAAAAAACAAAAAAAAACCACCACATTTTCAATGGGACGTTTAATTAATTCTAAACTGACTTAGCTCGGAGAGCAGAAAGACTTCAGTACATATTTTGGTAAGACATTTTATCTACATTGCCTTCTAGAATTTAAGATAAAATTCTAGCCCTAGGGCATTGGGGTTACGGCCTGGGTAGAACTGCTAAAATTACAATAGTTCTCCTAAATGTATAATCTAAATTTATCTCCATAATAGTTTGTGTAGTTCTAACTGCCTATCTTAAAATAACTAAATACGATCCAATTTAATAAGCTAAGAAAATTCTGAGCAATTTCCCTCTTTAGAGTATTTTAATTTGGGTTAAAAAAAAAATCAAAGTTGCTTTTGAGATAAGGCTGTGTATGACTTTAGAGAAATGCTCTGTTACAGAGTCCTAAAAGACATCAAAAGATAATGCACTCCTATTGCTTAGTAAATAAGCAATATGGTAAGTAAATGGTAAGTAAATAAGCATATGGTAAAAATATGCTTAGTATACCATGACATAAATTTCAGTGAGGTTATACCTCTACAATGTCACTGTTAATGGAGTCATGAGTGGTAACAGAATTTCTCTCTTTGAGTTTATTTAAGGAAATTTGCATTTCTTTGTATTTCATCAATATTTCTTCATACCTGTTTTCCATGTCTTAATTAAGCAGAAAAAAAAACTTTTACAGGCCTTTCTGGTAAAACTAAGCAATTTAGGGCTGAAATGGAAAAGCCTGTCTTACCTAACACTCCATTGTAAACTCTTCTAGAGTGATACTCACTTAGGTGAAGTATGGCAATACCTAGGTACAGAAAGCTCACTAAAAACTGAAATTTTGATTTCAGCTCTGAACTTCCTTCCTGTTATAGGTTTATATTAGCCACTGTTCAGTATTTCTTTGATGTATCGTAGTTATTTTTGGTGCTTCAGTTGTTAAGTGACCATATGTAAGTGCATGTATATACAGCAGAACTATCCAGTCACAGATTACACACATCAGTCACTCCAATAGCTTCACTTCCAGCATCAGTAGGGAAATGAAATCATCATAGGGAAAAGCAATAATCTGAGGGTACAGTAAATGTTCTGCTCTAAATACAGAAGTTTCTTGCCATGTACACTAATCTCTTCTTTCATAGGAGGAATATTTTGCCTATGTGTGTTACTCTCCCTCCTTGGGTCGTTTTTCAGTCATTTCTAGCCCTGCACAAAGAGCCTCTGCCAGCAAGATATATATAGCTTAAAAGTAGAAAGCAGTTATTTATTGGCTGATGCACACAGAGATATCAACAATTTAACAAGCTACTAGACCAAGTGCTAATATGCACTCTGGCTTGATAAGACACCCACAGTCTCCGCTGGCCAGGCAGGCACCAGCCAGGATAAGAAGGGCCAGCCTCCGCTGCCCCTGAAGCAGATCCTTTTTCACCGACTCTTTTTTCCTCCAGGATTTTATACCATTTCATGCTGATGTTTTTCCTCTTGAAACCTTAAGCTACTAATGATCCAGTCCCAACGATCCTACTCTGTCTGCAGTTTTACCTTTCTTATCTTGCATACCTCTACTCTGCCGACTTCCTCTCAACTTAGCAGCTTCCCTGGAGGTCTGAGGCAAGGTTATGAAGCTGAGCCATATCCAAGCCAGACCTTCACAGGCAGCTGCACCCTGTGGAGAGTGTGGCAGCGGTTACAGAAGGGATCACAGAGAGAGATGGGTACAGGCGCAATTCAGTTCATGACCAAAGACAGCAGCGAAAGCGGGCCTGACCTCAAAAAGCTGTTAAAACTGCATTGCTTTCCAAAGCCTGCTGACTGGTTTTATACCCTCCAAATCCTCAAACAATCACCACTAACAGCACTCCCTATGCTGGTGTCATCTACCTTAGGCACACACACTGAATCCCTTTCAAATGTGAGGAAACGCCTCGCCCAGAGGCCCAAACACTGGGTTTCAGCGTTGCTGATCTCTTATTTGATTCCATTATTCCTGTTTCAAATATTGCCATGTGCACTGCAGTACCAGAGATTAAAGTCTGTATGGGAAAACACAGTTTCATTCCTTTCCCTTCAGAGAAGAGAAAGAGAAAATATTTTTGTTCTCTACCCTCTGTATGGCTAAGAAAGATAGTTCGGAAGTAATGAGATCTTTCATCCTTTCACCTCTTTCACCTTGAATAGGAGACAGGGATAGGAACAAATGGATTTTTTTTTCTTTCTTTTGGCAGAAAGTGTCAGTCATCTCTGGGATGACAACATATCTAGGGCTGCTGCAAGCAGCATAAATACATAATTGTATTTATGATTAAATATCTTATAGGTAGTGAAGGGACAGTTGTTTATTACCTCCTAGTTAGTTCCACAGTGTCCACCCTTGAAATCTCAAGAAACCTTGACCATAAGGAGTTTACTAGAGGGAAGGTAAGTGGGTCACATTTCCCCAGAATATCAAGTTTAGAGCAATCCCAGTGATTCCATTAGGTAATTTTCATGCTGACTCACTGTAGCCAATACAGGTGAAAAATAAACATTACATCCTAGATACATGTGCCTGTCTGAGTTCTGGGAGTCACGATGCAGTCCAAAGACTGAGGGAACTTTGTACAACAATTGCGTAGTTAAATTATGTTCATTAGATAGGAAGCAATTTTGTCTGCTTGCAGGAGTATCTAAGATCACAAATAAACTACAACAAGAGACCAATTATCCCTCCATACCTTCTCCCTTCCCAGTTTCAGCAAATGCCAGACACTTCAGACAAAGACAGTTGTGCAGACGGTTCTTTCCCAGAGGAAGACAGCAACTTTGGTTCACATTTTTAGCTCTTCTTATAGATAATCAAATAATTATTGTATTATGCTTTATTTTATGTCCATCCAATTAGGGTTAGTTTGGACATGAATAAGTGGTTATTGACCAAATCAATAGTCTCAGCTATGTTACAGTGCACATAAAATAGTTAAAAGAATAAAATCAGTTGTTATATTAACCACTGGCAAAGAATGGTCAGGCTAAGCATTGAACTAACATTGCCTCATTAGGTTATATTCAGATTAAGAAGAAGACAGGAACAAAAGGAAGTAATTTTTTTAAAAATTAGTCTTCCATTTCCTTTCCACACTTTAGATTAATTAGAATTTACCACTAAAAGAGCCAGACAGTACAATTAAGTTTTACAGCAACCATATTAAAGTTTTTAAAAACTGAGCTTCTACTTCCCCATAAATCCCAGGGGCAGTTACAATTAAATTAGGCTTTGTCATCTGAAATAACAGAATGAGATACATAATATGCCACACACTGTCTGGAACAGGAACCCAGCTAATCAACAGAGTGACCTAGCATATTGCTACTTTCAAAAATACAGCAGCACTACAGCACTACATATGTATCTGGAAACACTTCTCTACTGAGAGTGCATTAACATGGAAGTTATTTCATGTTTCTTCTCCCCGACAGCAGTACTGAGCTAGAGCAGAATGAACAAGGTGTGACAGATAAGTTATAAAACAGATTTCACCTCTTTTCCCCTTCCAGTTTTGGCTTGGTCAAGTTCTTCCCACAGGCATTAGGTGCTAAATAGAATCTGAATAATTTCCTTCCCCCGATTTTCTGTTTTGAACTCATTGCCCAAGATCTGTGTTGTGTTTTTAGCTGACAGCTCTTCTCTTCATGAACACAACTGTTAGAATATCACTACATTTCACAGAAAGTAACCAAATTAATAACTTTAAACAGAAGTATTTTAGAAACTTGGTACGTGATTTTGGCTCTGCTACTTTTCTGAGGGAATCTTTTGCTGAGTCCTTGATGAAAACATATGAGACAAGTCTTTTTGTTTGCCTCAGTTTTATATATAGTGGCCTATGGCCTCTCTGAACTAAATTCATATGAGTGCTGAGTATATCCTGGCCTGTACAGCAGCAGGAAAACCATTACAGGTAAGGATCAAGACAAAATTATGAGTCCAAGGCAGCCACTAGGAAGCACTGTAAGTTCAGCTCAAATCCTACTCACCTCTGGGAATTAGCTGACCTAGTGGTAGATCTTTGTGTTTTCCTTCATAAAGAAAGCGAGAAACCAGATTTTTCTTTTGAAATGTGATCAGAAAAAAAATGTGGGGATAGCACAGTGCACAACATCATTCATCACTTCCAAAGGTGAAAAGCTAGAGCTGCTTCTTCATCTGATGAGATATTTCATACCTCACAGGAGAGTAACCTACCTTTCTGGCTGAATTATTCAGAAGCAGAGAGGTTTCAGATGAGCACTCTCTTGTTATTCAATTAATGTTCAATTGATTAAGCTATTCAGTTAATATTAACTTAGGCACAGAGCGATCTGAATTAGATTTAGGCATGATATACCTGTGCTGACCTGCTTATCACTCGGAGGTACGTCTTAGTATGCCCAGAAATAAATTTTCAAGCATCTGGATGAAAGTACAGTGACTTCTGCAAATCTGAAACAAAGCAACAGCTCTTGATTTGAAAACCATAAACAGGAGTTAGGAGAAAAAATCAGAATCTTGAACAATCTCCAAGAAAAAAGTCAGGTGTTGTACATGCTATTTAGGCAGTGTTTAGACATTTACATTCTGATCTGTTTGGCTGTATTTTTGTTTGTGCTTTTTTGTTTTGTGTTCTTTGGTTTTGTTTTGTTTTCTTTTCTTTTCTTTTGTTTTCTGAATCACTAACATATATTCTTGTGACCTTGGAATGTTTCTGGCGAATGCTTTCCAAGCTTTTAGCACTATGCAATTGCACATGTCTAGCACTACCACAGCCCCCACTCAGCTGCCTTTCTAGGCACTTTTCTTTTGTCTCCAGGTTATCAGAAAATAAGCACTCAAACTCTGCATTTCTTGGTAACATCAGTTTGCTATGCATTTCAAAAACAGCTATCTCTTGGAGTTGCTTTTGCCACTAATCCAAAACAATACTAGGGCACAGCAAAGCTAAGTTACTTGCCTAAGAGATGTTAATGTAAATTTCCTCAACAGTGCTTGCAAAAGGACATTTGCTTGCAATTTGGATCCTAATTATTTTACAGACTCTTGCACAGTAAGTTTCACAGACCTCTCACTGAATGAATGAATTGATAGTGAAACACAGCAAAGGTTTGGTGCATTTGGTTCCTCACAATGGCATTATAGCCCAGATAGATGCAGATACCTGACCTGTTGCAAGTGGAATGATGAGAGAGATCTTACTACTATGTTACGTATTTGTCCAATTCCTTAATTTCAAGCACAGTTTGGCCAAGGTAGCTCAACATCTAATAAAACATTAGGAGAAAGCACTGATAACTGGTATTAAAATTTAAAGAAACAATGTATCTCAATTCCAGTTTTGTCATTTCAGTATGAATACTTGACACTTCACAGATTAGGGATTTTTATTTAATCAGTTAATAGCTATCATCCCTCAAATTATATTTACTTCATGGCATCTGACATGTCTCTTGCTTTGTAGTAGCTGTTTTCATTTCTGTAGTCTCAACGATGGATGGCAATGTATGATCAGCAATAAAGCACCTTCAAAAGTTCCATAAACAGGCACTTAGGAACTCAATGAAAGATGATACCATTTTCTAGTGGACAGAGTGCTTAACTCCATTAGTGTCATAGGCTGATTAAATCATCCTACATCACATTTCAAATGCACTGCAACCAATTAAGTGAGCCCATTGGTGCTCAATGCATCTTTACTTTTCTACGGTCATGAGGATTTTGTGAAAATTTTTTGAGGTAGCCTGTAAGTCGAATGACTTATCGTGCTATAGTTATGCCTAACACACATTGTCGAAATAAAAAGGATTAAAATATATTCATTGAGGTGCTTTTGGTATAGAAAATCACTGTAAAAGAAAGTCTTAATTGCACACTTTGGAGGGTTATCCCTAACTACAGCAGGAAAGTAAAGGACTATACGAACCAACCAACTGGAACAGAGGAAAAAAATAAGCTACATTCATCTTTCAGCCAGGTCCCTATTGTGGCAACTTTTCCTTGTAACTTTAATATTTCACCTGAATGATAATATCACTAAGATGACACTGAAAAGGATGAATTGGATCCCTAGTGTAACATCTATCCAGATCCATCTAGCCAGCACATTTCAAAAGCATTTCTGATTATTCAGTTGTTCAGTTTATTTCCACATTTCTAAGACCACACAATTGCTACAATACTATCAGAAAATATTTTACTATCAGAAAAATTACTGAATGTTTTCAGCAGTATCTCCAGGATTCATCACGTGCTCACACTGAATGTTATTTATCACAAGTTCCTGACAGAAATAAAAAAAGATCACAAGTGTGCATGCCAAACAACAAAGACATGCTAGTTTCATGACAAATAAACAATCCCTACATTCAATACTTGAATTTTATGCAGGGTAGAAATTTTTAGTTCTTCTGCTGTCTCTCATACGTCTCAATTTTGCAAGCATCAGTGAAGGATCAACTTCTAAAACTCATCGGGACTCTGTATCTATTCTGGTCAAAACAGGAACAGAAGAAATCCTCTTTTATTCTCAGACTTAACTGCATTTTATTATCAGGTTTCCGACATTACTTCACCAGTTTTTGACAACTTCCTTGTAGGATCACTGGAATATATTGCATGCAGGCTTTTCATTCACAAAGCTATTTGATCTTTCTTTGACAGAAACTGGATGTTGTGTTGGCTATATTGTCATTGCTTGCTTCACATAAATACATTTGTTATATCTTTGCTTTTTCATAAATAAAAGATTGATACGTATAAGGTGTACTGGGTTTGACTGGGATGGAGTTAATTTTCCTCATAGCAGCCTATATTGTGCTCCTTTTTTTTTTTTTTTTTTTTTTTTTTTAACATTTATGACTGAAACAGCATTGATAATGCACAAACATCTTAGCTTTGCTGAGCAGTGCCTGCATAGCATCAAGACCTTCTCCATTTCTCAGTGGCCCCACGGCAAGGAGGCTGGGGGTGCACCAGAAGCTGGGAGAGTACACAGCTGGGACAACTGACCCAGACTGATCAAAGGGATAGCCCATGCCATGGAGTACCATGCTAAATGATAAAATCTGGGGAGGGACTGAGGAAGTGGCTCATGGGTGCTTAGCTGCTGGCTGAGGTCAACCCACCACAAATGGCCTCAATCCAGAATATAACCTTTTATACCACATACATGGTTCTGTATTTCCACAGAGATGGTTAGTAGAGAGATCTTATGCTTGGACTACATTAAAACCTACCAAAACTCTTAAATTCTCAATTATGATGTGATAGATATATCATTTTACACATTAAAAACAGAATTGGAAAAAAGCTAGGGAATATACAGGAAAGTGAAATAAGCATGGAATAGATACCTAATATTCTCAAAGTGAAATCTTATCATCCTTTTTAATAACATTCAAATGGAAATGAAGGAAGCCAATATTTCAGCCAATATGATGTTTTCCATCTCTAATTCTTATAATTCTGCTCAAATATTATTAGAAACAGACAAAAAGGGGAAAAAAATCTCATGTGTGTTGATGCTAATTCCTGTGTACTAGAATAGTGAGCACAAGTATCCCAGTTTTCAAGATGCGTTGTCAATATTGAGATTTAGCAACACAATACTTAATGATATTGGCTGATGTACAAGATAACACAGAAATTCCTGATGAACATAGCAATCAGAACAGAACTAGCATCAAAAAGGGACACTTTTACGTTGTCTTTAAGTAGTTCTGTGCTACTAGTGTCTAAGGAGGTCTTCATGAGAGCTGAGAATGCTAGAAAATACTTTCTTTGGTTGCAGAGGTAAGGCTTCATTTCAACCTGCCCATTTCCCCCATGGTTTTCCTAGTTTTATAACTGGAGGTGCACAAAATTAATGTGCTGCAAAGGTAGTGATGGTTTCACGGAGACTTCTTTAGTTTATTATTTATAGCTTGCACTGTGGGCCAGGAGAGGGAAGGAAAGAGAGAGCTTGCATACTAAAATCAATACAAATAATAATAGCCTCTTACAATAGAAGCCTCAGGGGCTGAATATCTCTGGGTTCCTTTTTTTACATAAATGATCTCAGTGGATTATTGTTTCAATGTTTTGTGCTGTCAGTCACAGTCAGATAGCAGCTCTCTTTTTGTCCCATGGAAATCTTCTCACTTCTATGTGCCAAAATAAAACAAAATTACATAGCAGCAGGTAGCCCATGATGGCTTCGCTGAGTGTCTTCAGCAGAACAGCATTACAACAAAATCAGTAACCCATGCTGTTCATAGGCTCTTTTTCAGATACACACCCTGTCAATCACTGCCGAAGTGGCCAAATGTGTTCCCACATTATATCCAAACTTTCTCATACCAGAACAACTTGGGGCTGTGGCTCAATTATTTGTTGTGTTTTATTTTCACTTATTTTTAGCAAGCAAAACACACTGAAAAAAAAAAAAATTCATTTGGGCCATAGGAACATTCATATTTGATAACATTACTGCCAGTTTAATAGGAATGTGCATTAGGATTCTGCAGAATTCTGAATACCTTGATATTAGGTAAACCAAAGACATTCAGATATCTCTGAATGTGTGTATATAACGTGCACATATAATAACAATATTAAGTGTCTATATTTTTCTACAGATATTTTATTTTGCCTGAGGAATCTACTTATTTGTGTTATTCTACTTAATATTGTACTATATACAGAGGAGAAACGACATTTTATCATCATGCATTTATTTTCTTATTAGTCATCTTTAAGTAAAATATTCAATGACAATATATTCAAATTGTTTTTAAAAGTTTATGGTTACTATCATTGTATAATTACAGTCTGGAGGTATAAAATCTTGCATAAAGTAAATAATCTCTTTTAAAAATAGACCTTGATTACTCCAGTAACTGACTTTTTCATTTTGTAGTCTGAATATCAAACATATTGCAGTCTGAATTTTAAAATTTTTATAGTACTATGCTACTAAAACAGTATTATTATTTTGCAACAAGAGGCATATTTTCATTGGATCCCTTTTGAGCGTTTGTTCCCTTTCATATTTAGATAATTTAGGAACATTTGAGGAAAATTATTTAAGATGTCTGCATTTTCTGGATCTTAGAAGTTAAGTGGTCGGCATTTTGACTTATTCCTGACAAGTAAAAAGTTGTTTTCTCTCCAGCGAACTTCTCACAGAAACTATTCAGCTTATGACCGAAATTGTGGTCCATGTGCAATGGTGGCAGTTTTAGAAACCTACCTCAGAAGAAAATGGACAGAAACGGTTTCGACCCACATTAGAAACTTCACTGAAAGACAATGAAGGCAAGCCTCTCTGTATCACTTGTGAGTACTCACAGAATGTTATTTCTTTAAGACCACAGGAGCTAGAGAAAAAGAGAAATCCATTGCCAGAAGCTACAGAGTGAAACTAAAAAGTATGGAATAGACCAGATTATCAAAAACATTTTGGAACTTTTGCTAGATCTTTGAAACTATATTAATGCCTAACTTCCATTGCAAGTAGTACCTTAAATGTCTTAAAGGAGCAAAGGTCCTCTTTCTTGAAAGGGTCCATGCTTAGTTCTAGGAGAAAAAAAATAATAATAAAACACACACACACACAAACCTCTTATCATGATTATGTGACAGATTATGCTGATTGATGTTTAGGTTCACTGTTTGCTGTGGCAGAAGTGCACGTGACTTTTAAAATGCAATTATGCTTTTTCCGTCTACATTGTTATAATAGCTAATTACACAATATCTGTTTTTACTTGATATTTGATGTTTCTTCCATTTACTGAATTCTTCTTCTCATGCAGCATACTCCTTGGTAGATTTAGTAGTCACATTAGACATTCTATATTGTTTATATAAATTTAATCACAATTACTAATGTTATCACAAACTTTTCCTCTCCACTACAGATTTTAATTTATGGTTATATACTGTATCAAATTATTGATATTTATTTATTTGCTTGCATTTATGAGAAATTCTACTTTTTCACGTTCTGTACAATACTATGGAAGTTGTTTGCATAAAGCACTGAAATGCTGCTTTTCTCTGACTTAATGGTAATTTTTAAAGCTAGTAAAATAGCACTAATTCTCAGAGATCTTTTCAGCCAAGCTAAAACTAATGACTATTACCGTAACTTAATTGGAGTACAAACCAATTGATTTTCTTTTCATTTAAAGCCTCTTGTAACATCTTTACAAACAATAGATTTTTATTTTTCAGGGCCTTTTTTAATCTTAAAAAAAAAAAAAGGGATAGTAACTTACCTTGTAGAATAAAGAATAACAAAACCTTTTTTTATTACAACATTAGTTCTAACCAGTAAGTTAGCACAACTATGTCTTCAACTGTCATCTAATTTTCTATATCTTTAACACTTTGGGCTTTCCGGATGGGAATTTAGGGGTAAAATGCACCACCTACAATGAAGTACTTAATAATCAGGACGGCACAGCTGGTGCAGAGCAGTTTCCAGTTTATCACTTGCACACATGATCTGTACAGAACACACACCAGTCAGGGCCTCCAGGCTCTATCCAGCTCCATGGACTTGGGGGGCTAGTACACTCATTATGGGTAGTTTCACATCCAGGCTGACATTCAGCAGTCTCACCTCTGGCTCAGCCTTTGGCACAGTGTTGGAAATCTGTGGGCACATCTTCAATCACACAGAGCTACTGCTTTTGTTATTTGCAGGCTCTGACTTAGATGGTTGGCTTAAGTTGCCAGTGGCCTTGTTGGTTACAGCAGCCCAGGACAATCCCTTTGATTTTTCCTATATTTAAAGCTGTTTTTCCTGTATTTAAAGCTGTTCTTACTGGGGCTATTATCGCCTTCTAGCTTACTGCCTCAAATGCATTATAGGGACATAAGCTGTGAAAAAGTTTACTCATACTTCTTTATTTCTGTGTATAGCTAAAGCAATAGGAATGAGCAGATGTAGTAGGTGAGAGCTTTTGGGCACACCTCCCCAGTAACCACTACCCATGCTTGGTTTGTTTTTCCAGGGCATACCAGTATCACCGAATGAATAAAGAAGTGAGCAGTTATAGTCATGATATCACTTACTTGGCAGTGCTTTTTAGCAGTTCACCTTGTGGAAAGGCTGTGGCCAAACTGGGGAATTATCTGAATATTTTGAACTTATAAAACCATTGGCCTTGAAATTTGACAGTATGCTGGTACCTGTGTAGAAACATAAATATTTATTATAACTGCTTGTTTCCCAGCCTGTATCTTCCAAAAATTAAGGCTTTATTGGAATTCCTGGATATAAGTTAGTTCATATGTTATATGTCTTTAAAAGAAATATCAAATAACAAAGCTTGCTAAATATATGAAGTAAAATGGGTGCAATGCTAATTACACTCACTGGCAGAGTTAGGTTCTTCTGAGTTCTCAGCTATTTAGGATGTAGTCCCTCCTGTGTGGGCTTCTCCTTCGGCCTACACACAGCCCTGCTGTTGCTTCGCTGCTCCAGGCCTGGGGATCACAAAGGCAGCACACACAGTCCGGGCTGCTGTCTAACGCTTAATGATGAAATATGCGCACACCAATATTCTTTGGTGGAAGAAAAATCTATATAATTGAAATGTGATATATTTTCTGCATCAACAACCTTTATTTTTCCATTTTCAGCACTCAATGAATGCAAAATACTTGTTGCTTAGGACCCTTCATACTCTCTTGGTGACAGCACAAACAATAATCATGTGCCAATTTACACTCTACCAGAAGAAAGAGGAGAAAATTTGTTCCCTCAGAGCAAATAACTTCAGAGAGAGCATATTTTAATTTAAAGTAGGGTGCAAAATAATTTTATGTCTCTCAAAGACTTTGAGATTTATGTACTTCCATTTTTGTTAGACAGAAAAACAGAATGACTGGAACTCTTCAAGTGAGGCTACCCTGTAACCTCATACAACTAAACCTCTTCAACCTCTCAACATAAAACCTCTTAAAGGTTTTAACTTCGTCGTTGTGTAGTTTACACATGCATGGAACGAAAGATGGTAATGACCCCTCAGCCCCCAATTTTTCTGATATCTAAGAGATACTGAGCTCCTAACTAATAATAAAGTGAGTAGCATTCTTACTTAGTTTAGAAAACATAGTATTGACTGTTTAGATTTTATTTTACATATATTATTTTATTTATTTTATATATACATTTATAAGATTTATTATCTAAATACTGTAAATATCTGTATATATGTATATGTAAATACTGTATATGTATATATATATATGTATATGTAAATACTGTAAATATCTGTAAATAGCACAAAGGCACTACCTGTGCCTCTGACCAGCCTGACTCACTATCCCTGTCCTACTTTTACTCCATGGGTTATTTTCAGATAAGATGATAAACTTTTTGAGTCTTCATTTCCACAAAACACACAACACAATGAATCTCTAATCCTAACTACAGCTGTTAAATATTACTTATAAATATTACACTAGTTTTAATACATTCAGTTCAACCAAGAGCATCTTAGCATTGTGTATACAATATCTCTTTATTCATTATTCTTATATTCATATCTCATATTCATTATTCTTAATCTTAAAATGCTTTATATAGCATGTGGGAACAAAGGTGTACAAGGAGAAAGAGCAGGTAAGGAAAAAAGCCTTACCTGAGCTTTCCTAAGCCAGTATTTGTTATGATAGATACTCTGATTATAGACAACTGAATTCAGGGACCTAAGTCATCCCTTCCAGCTTACTATTACTATGATTTTGATTATGGGTGTATAATTCCAAATGATTAGTATTGGAATCCTGGGTGCTGGAACTACTCTGTACTTTTCAGGTAGTAATGTCTGGCCTTAAACAGGGAACAGATTCACCCTTCTATATGGTATACAAGAATTTTATAGCCTTCACCTGCTTTGTTTTTTTTGGTTTTTTTTTTTTGTTTTGTTTTTTTGTTTTTTTAAAAAAAAAGAAACACCATTTCATAGAGAAATCTTTAACATTTTTTAGTTTTTACCTGTATTCTCTATTACCTTATAATTTTCAGTCTCATATAAAAAAAAAAAAAAAAGTCCCCTATTTTAACACACTACTTTAAAATGCATAAACAATGAGAACATTTGTCTAATCATGATCTAATATGGATGATTTCATACAAAAAAAAAAAAAGGAAAAAAAATGAATAAGTAATAGGAGATGGTTTTCTGAGCAGGATAAATATAAAACAGAAAACCTCAGAAATATGGCCATAAGGTGGAATGATTGGATGTCTCTACATAACGTTCCGATAGTCTTGCCATTTTTTTTTTGAGTTGCTGGCAATTAGCATAAAATAAAACATTTAGTTTTGTTGCTGCTCCATCTTATCTCCAAGTGCCAATAGTATCCATATCTAATTTGAGCCAGTCTGTGAAGTTAGACACTGAATTCTTTCTAAATGATAAGATGTCACTTTCCATGACATTAGAAGGCTGCTAACAAAGAACCTGTGTAACAGTTCTTTCTTATGTAGCTCTCATCTTTTGTGAGTTACTGAATTCAGAGGAAGATGAATTCTAGAAGGAGGCACTGGAATTTACAGCACTTGAGAAAAAAAAAAAAATCATCCATTCAGACAGTTGTTTAGATTTCAATACAGTCTGTTTGCTCAACCTTGCAAAGTTTGAAGTTCACCCGTGCTCTTATTAGAAAGCTGCAGACATGCTATTTAATTTTTTTTGTTAAACCTTTACCAAGACTTCATCAACATATTTTTATGATATCCTGTGTAACATATTGAACTTAAAGATGATAAATTGCAGTAATGAACTACTATATTTCCTGAATTATTTTTTTTCCTGTGCTTTTATTTCTTCTTATTTAGTGTGTATGTTGTATAGGAAGTGCCACTGTTATCAGAAGATCATCTAAATCACATAACACTTTTTTTTTCCAGGATAAAAATTCACACTCAGTCTTTTGTTTGAAAACTCTTTCAGCTTATTAGTTAAAACATAATTGCAATAGTTTTAAAACAATTGTTATCTAAAGCATCTTTCCATTTTAATTCAGAATGCAATACAAAGTGTGAAAAGCATTCTCATATATGCCATTTAGCATGATCTTTAAAGTTTCTTGAGCCATGCACAGTCTCAAGAGTAACAATCTTTGTTGGCTAATCATCACTTGTTAGTATTGTTTCTGTGATCCCTACCCACTCAGGTCACAGCAGCAAACACTCAGGTGTGTATAGCTTTTCTTGAAAATGTTATTTGTGTTATAAAGTTTAAAAAAAAAAAAAAAAAGCATAACTAGCAAAGTTATATTTACCCAATAATAAAGACAATTTAATTAAAAGAAAAAAAACAGCACATTTGGAAAAAAAAATCAGAATGCAGTGGATATACCTGAAAAGGTAAAACAGTAATTCAGTGGAATTAGCGTTCACTATCTGTAATGACTTACCATGAAGCCCTTTCTTTACATTGAAGAAAGTCTACCTTTCTAATTAAGATAGAATATTATATGCAACCATCTTTGAGATTCTGTCTTGTGCCCCTTCAGGCTGTAGGTATCATCATAAAATTTTCTGGTCTCTCTTGCAAAAACAATGGTGCTGATGAAATAATGCTGAATTTTGCTCAGGTAGCAGAGAGCTGGGCTAGTGAATCGATACACGAGCTCACGTCTGTCAGTCCTGCAACTGATACTGCTATTACTACAACTTCTCTTTTTTTTTTCTTCTCCAAATGAACATAGTGAATACTAACTACAAATTCATTTTTATCTGTGTAAGAATGCAATACAATACATACAATAACTTACATTTGGTACTAACTAGATTGCCAGATGTGAATGTAGGAAACTTTGAGTTTTGAAATATAGACAACTAGGGGAAAAAAAGTGGGATTGAACTATACCTGAACCTTCTGTAACTGATACAGAAGAAAATCTAAAAATTTTCATATAAAAAAATAAAATAAGATAAAAAAGTGGGGAGTGTTGAGCAAATATCCCACCAATAATTGTTATCCTCAGCTTTCAGATGTTATTATAGACCAATATCACACCTGTTGTCTTCCTCACTTTCTCCCCCAAGTCATATTTCTTTCTTATCCCCCAACCCAATCTTCTTTATTATTATTATTATTGTCAAATATTTGTTCTGTATAATTCAATAAAAAGTTAATTGGATTTTGTCTACTCTCCACAATAAAAATATTTATAATTTACCTCTTTATTAAAATACCTCCTGTTTTTTCCCAAATAATGAAGCACAGTTATGTATTTCTAGGGTATTAATAACAAAACCTTGTCCACTTCGCTAGCATTTATTTTATTAGCTTTTAAAGTTATATTTATTTGTAACTGTACATTATTCAGGTAAAAAGAAGTAAGGAGGAAGGAATCTTGAACACAGGTAGGGAAGAACTTTGGAAAAATGGTTGGTCTCATAGAAGGCGAGTGATATGTTGGTGATACCCAACAATTTCTCCACAGGACAAGAAATGGGACCCATCTCAGACATTCAGATTACAACAGTATTAAGCCTCTTTCACTCAAGTTTATGAGCTGATGAGTACAATACTTATAGATCCATATATACATAATGATTGGTTGAGACAAAGATTTCCAAATGATGGTTACGCAACTTCCTTCACCTGCTCATTTTCAGGAATGGTCTCGATTAAGTACTTGCATGCAATTGAAATGCAAAATACTAACCAGTTTATGCAATTACTTTAAACAAGTAATTTTTCCTGGTTAATTCAAAAGAGAATAAAGTATCCAGGTACTGAGATTCAGGAAGTTCTTTTTTTTTTTTTTTTTTTTTTTTTTTTTAAAAGTTTCCCTTTTTTAAGTGATCTTTACTGCCAGAGGTTAAGATTTATAGTTCCAAGTATCACAACGTTTAGACAAGTGTAAGAAAAACAGAGTGTTAAAGTTACCTTGATATTATGACAACTAAACAGACAAATCTTATTCTGACTTGGGATAGGAAGGGGTTTACTCTCGGTCTCAGTTTTACCATGCATGTAATCTAGCAGTATCAAACATTTCTGCCTACATGTATATCAAGAAGAGTTAAAATTAAGTTTCAGTGATGAACTGCATTTCAAGAAGGATTTTAAATCTGAAGAAAAAAGTATCTCAAAGCATTAACAAAATGTTTGGACTAATCCCAAGTATTTTACTCCTTATGTTCCTAAAAAAGAATTAAATTTTTACTCAAAATGAAATCAGTGTTTGGTTTAGAGTCATTAAAATAATTTAGCAATAAATATGCAACATAGAAACAACATATTTGTTAATGTCATAATACAGCTAGGATATGAAATAAGAATGAGAAATTACCACAGCTGAAGCTCTGGCTACAGTCAGGAAAAAAAACAAAACACAACAACAACAAAAAACACACACACACACACAACTCAGCTGTAAGGGAAGGAAGACAGATGTAGTAAACCCATATGAGAATGTAGTGCCTTCAGCTGCTTAAAGGGCAAATATCAATACCTCTATCTTGTGGAAGTCTAGCTTTCACTTTACTCTTTGCATTGAACATGAGTCTTCCTGTAGAGAGAAATCAGTAAGACTACCCTTTTCTCAGATATTTTGCTTATCTAAGCTTACTAGATGTTTTAGTATCTTCTTTTTTCCCCTTGATAAACTATGTTCCAAGGAGAAAGCATTTCATGTTCCTTACACATTTAAAACACTGAAGAAAACATTACATATTCATTTTCATGCAACAAAACAAGCCTGTTCTTGAAAGTTTATAAGATGTCCTAAAAGACAACGACTGTATCAGGCCAATAGTTCTGTTTCAGTAAGTCATAAGCACTAAACTTTTTAACCAGTTATTTATATGTAAATGAACTTTATCCAGCTGTATTTATCAACAAAATATGTCAAGCTCTAAAAGTAAAAGACAGCTGCTAGCTATTCAGAGTAACAACGTATGAGATTTTTGGAAGGAAAAGAGAAGAAAAAATTAGCCAAATGAAAACAAACAATCAAATTTGCTTATAAAAAACCCTAATGAGCATAATATAAAAATCATATTAGAGAAATCCAATATAGACTAAAAATGACATTTTTCAAATGTGAAATTAATCAGGACTTTATGGCTAGAACTTCCAATTTTTATTAAATGTTTCAAGTAATCTTACAGCAAGATGCCATCTTGATTTCAGCTGGATATTCAAGCAGAAATCTTTAAGACCTCTCCTGTCCTAATGGCACGCAAGCATAGTAACTCAGAAATATTATTGTCTTGTTGAAATTTATTCAATTTCTTGAAACACCATTCTTCTCGTACTTTCCTTTTGTTTTCTTACATTCTATAGGAATCAGTTTGTATTTTTTCCTTTTGTGAAGATTCTAGTTTGCAGAGCAAAAGCCATTCTGAATGCTACTCTTCTACTCATTGTAAGCAAAATGAAGATAGATTGTTCTCGTCTCAGGATGGCATGATATACAAGAAATGATCTTCTTTCTCTTTGGAACTAAGCTTTTAATCATTTATTATTAATAAAATTCTGTAAATTATACACATAATCAAAAAAGCTTCACAGGTAATTTAGAAGATGAGGTGAGTTTTCTTTTATGAACATAAAGCTTTAGTAGTTTAGTTGTACCCTACATTGTCAAAGGTAGTGTAGGAACCAGGGACAATAAAGTGTTCTAACTTGTGGCACTGATAACGAATGAATTTTCAATGGCATTTTTACTAAAAGTTAGAGCTTTAAAAGTTTATGGGAAGTAAGATTGCTTAGCATATCAGGGTACTGTATATCCTTAATACATTCATGGAGACTTCTTGAAGGGCACTTTCAGTGCACGGACCTATATACATAATACAGTTTTTATTGTTGACGTAGTCTAGGGCCCTGTGAGTATTTTTACAGTACATTATTTTTTTAGAACCAATAAATTACTCATCTGAACTACTGAAGTATAAACATGATGACTTTTTGTCAGGCTTGACTATGATACTATTACAATGAATTATGGATTTAGTGGTTATCTGCTTTTGATGTGGTGCAATAAATCATGATCATTTATGATTGGTTCTGAACTTGATATTGGTTTTTCATATAGTCTGTTCTGCATCTGCTAGGTTCTTCAGAGTTTACTTTTAAAGATGTCAGAGTATTTCAAGATAACATCAAACTGATTTAAAATTATTTGAAAAGCAGAGGCAATATAAAAATATTAAAAAAAAAATAAAAAAAGAAACATTTTCAGACCTCTTTTCTATTCTATATACAATTATATATATAAAAAAGCGAGCTCAAAATTCATAATTTTTTGTTAAAAGGCAAGAAAGTGAGAATTAAAAAGAAAAAAAAAAATAAAAAATTGGCCAATATGTAAGTTGGCAGATATTGTCAGTTGATTCATCTAACAGCAGTGTTAATCTTACCTTCTTTACTCCCAATCTGTCAACTTCTCCTATATCCTCTGTATTATCCAGAAATTGAAGCACTGGATTAGGAGTTGAGCCAGTACCCCAGTGAAACTACAATTTTACACTAATTCTATTTTATCCTGATTAATTATTCTGTTATCAACATTTGAATGTAGATTTTCTTTTTTCTCCTAACTTTTTATACTACCTCTTTTTGGCAGGATGCATCTTTCTTTGCTTGCTTTTCTTCTCCCTCATTTGTCTACCTTCTCTTGTATTATACTGTGCTTTGTTATTTATTACTACAGAGAAGGAAAAGCCTAGACCCAGTGATACTGAAGTTACACTTAAGGGATTCACCTGGTCACCCCATTTGATGAAAAAAATTAAAAAATCTCTTTCAATCTTAATCCAACAGTCAAATAGTCATAATAAAAACCACAGAGTAACACTTTTTTTAATAAACTAATACTTTTTTTTTTCCCTTTTCCCTTCCCAGATTGAATAAATTCTTGCATTTATTTGAAGTTACATAGGACATGTAGGACAGAGAAGGAGTAACTTCTTTCCCTTAGGGAAGATTTGCAAAGGCACAAAAGAAAATAGTTTTCTCCTTGTCTGTCATCTAAGAATTTGCTAGAAAACTCACTATTTTTCAGCAGTATCTGTCTCAGGTGTTTTTTGATCCTCTTCTTTTCAGATAGTACTGGGTGATTAAGTCACCATAAAAGTCTCATTGCATGCATCTGCGTTCAGCACAGCTAAGTGCACTGAATGTAGATTAGAAGGTTTTTTGGGGGTACAATTTATCCCTGCTTTACCATCAGCTATACTTAGAAACACGCTACCCACAATTTCTGCAATGCAGCATTCTTTAAGGCAGGAAAAAGATGGACTTTTTCCCCCATAATAAGCTTCTTTTCCATTTCCTAACTTCATACTAATAACTGCCCTGATAACTAGAAGCAGTTTTTACACTCCAGAGAATGTATAGGTTGTAGATACATCTGGGTTCAAGAAAGAAAACAAGATCCTCCTAAACCTTTCTAATACACATTTTTTTTCCTACTGTTTTTGTTAAGAAAGTTTTGGTTAGAAAATTGTATGCTGATATCCTTTTGAACTTTTATCAATAAGAAAAACCTCAGTTCTTACCTTTCTTTTTTCCCCGTATTCTAAAGTCATTCGCTTAACACATTCCTTTAGAAGTTTATTAAAGCAGCTCAGGAAAATTCTCTTTAAACAAGGAAATTACATTAAAGTTTACCCCAAGGATCCAACTAGGTCAGAAATAGGTGTTAAGCAACAGATGCCTATTTTCCTTTGTTTCACATTAACGCTTCTTTGTTAGTATTACATTGTTAGAACAGGAGTTCCCAGTGTTGTCTCTTACTTCCCTTACTTTTGTAAGCCAATAAGGCTACTTGGCCACTTCCCCCCTAAAACTGAGCAAAGGACAACTTCCACAACAGGGAGGGGAATAGCACTGGTACAGCTATGTACCAGGTTTAGCTGGGAGTTAGAGACTGAGCAAGGAGAAAAAGCACTTGCAGAGCTCATGCATATTAACTGCAAGCTAACAACTTAAAAGACCATTTTCTACCTGGCACCTCTTTCCTAGACAGGATCAAGCATAGGAAAAGAAGTACTAGTACAGTTAAACACATTCTCCATTCTAACTCATTCCACTGCTACCTACTTAGCACAAAAACCACCAAGAAAACAAAACACACTGAAAGGAAAACTCATGTGAGCAGATGCCCAGACTTATCAGAAGGAGTCAATATTACCATTGCCTCCAACCTGCAACTGATAACTGACTGCACTGCTTGTTAAGCTAAACCACCTAGCTGCAGGGAATAATCACTGCTGAGAAATAGCTGCAGCTCTGAGGTTGTGCTTCCTAGAGAGCCTGATGTTTGCTCCTTCCCAGCTGGAGCACAAGCCTCACCAGAGACCCAGCTGCTGTATGTCAGACACAGGCTAAGAAGCCAAGTCAAGCACTCAGTGGGAGCGGATGAGCCCACTGCAGTTATTGGCAAGCTATTCAACCTCTCACCTGTGTGGGCTTGAAGTCAGTTAACGGTTCAACACCCCTAGGTTCAAGCCTGGGGAATGTAATGTTTCTTTTAAAGAAGTAAGAGCCCAAACTGCCATTGAGCACTTTGGTTGTGGTTTAGCTTACTCCACAATAATTTCTCATACGGAGCCTGCAAAGTGTTATTTTACTAGTTTGACTGGAACCAAGCAGGACCAGTCTTTAACTGATAGCCCTTCACGGTGTTTCCTTAGCATGACTTTGTCTCTTAACTCAGCCTCCAGAATTTAATTCTTCATTGTCAGGAAGGTATGTCACGTAGGTGATTATAAATGTAAATTATATTTATAAAACATAATAAGAACTTTTAGATTCTCTGCATAGTACTCTCCAACTTACTTCATTTTTTTGTAGTGAACTGACTGGTTTGTAAAGAATTAGCTGTCTTATATAAATGTGAAGCTAGAAGGTACTTAGACTCAAAGTTTCATTAAAAAAATCCTGTAAAACAGTTTACAGTGCCCTCGTTTCTTCATCCATATACAACAAATGCTGCAACAATTTCCCCAAAGTAGCACTCACACATGTGACTTGATTTGGCTCATGATTTAATTAGATTAAATATTTAAAGCTGACAATAAACTCCTGTCAATAATTCCTTAGAAAGCTGAGATTTTATATTATGGTTTGTATTACCAGGACCTCTGATTCCCAACCTGAGCCTTCCTGATGTGTGTTGCCAAATGCACAGCATCTGTACCTCTAACGGCCTCCAACAAACATTACCATCAAAAATTGCTTGCAGCTCACATCTGAGATCCAGTGTGGGTTAGGAAAAGAGCTGAAAGAGATTTTTTAGCATTCTGTTGGCACTTGCAAAATATAACACATCTAAATCATGATATTCCCTTTGGAAGAAAACATGTATATTACTTCACAGTTTACAGGGACTATTGCAATACCTCAAATTAGAGTTTAAAACTAGAAGAGCCATGGCCATGGGCATCCTCATTTCACACAGTGCTAAAAGATGTTTACTACCTCCTAAATAAATACAAATAATGAGATTTGTATAATATGTAACTTTCGTATGCTGCTCTGAATTTTGTTCTTGTTTGCTAGCAGGTAGCCTAAGGAATGCAAGCGTGCCAAATGTACTTCATTTCCAGCTGCTGGCTGCTTTTACCAGCTTTTCTTTTTCTCTATCTGACTGGAAATTAAAACAAACAAAATAAACTAACAAACAAGCAAAAAAAAACCCACAACTTAATCTCATATGAGGGCACAGAACACATCATGATGATTGCATAGTTAGTTATGGTACACATAATATGGAAACAAATGAAATAACCCATGACTAAATGAATTACTGGGTCAACATATCTCAAGGCCAGTAGGGGCCCTCTATGGCTCTACAGACTCACATTAAGAGCCTGGGCCAAGATTTCAGGTCCTTGTTGTGCCTACAAAACTGATGCATGTGGGAAAGGTTGTTTTTCCTTCTTTAAAAAAGAGCTGCTCTTGCTTTTGGAAAATTGTCAAAACCTGAAAGCACACCTAAGCAAAGAAACATAAACATGAGCCAAAACAGCAGCAGCTTGCCTTCTAAGGATCTATTAGATGTCAATTAAAGTCTGTAACGTATGGCCAGTTCTTCAATGGGCCCTGCTGATTTCAGAGATGTGTATACATTCCCAATCACGCCTGATGTGGAAGCTTAATTTTGCAAACTGCTGCCTGAAGATAAGCTCATTTTGTGTATGCAGTAAAAAGATAATATCAAACACATCCTGGAAATCATAAAGCGAAAAATATACATTATAATATAGATAATAAAATCTACTATTTTATGTCACTTAAAAAAAAAAACAAACACCTCTCTATATATGTATATGGCAAGAATTATAAACTCTAAACAATACTCCTGACACGTATACAAACATTAATCTCTGAGGGGTTCAAAAGATATTTGAAAACTCAGAGACATTGCAGAATGCATTAATTTCCATTGTCAAATTAATTATACCCATGAATTTCCTAGCAAAATCTTCCTAACTCACTAGGCAACACCTGCCACTCTACCAACAACTTGATGCTGAATTCAGGAGTGCTAAAGCTAGAAGCAGATAGTCTATGCTCTTTGCAAACCATCAGTTCTGAGACGTTTTCACTGATCACCTCTTCTGGTGGCTTCCATGGCAATTGGTTCAAGCACGGTGAATAAAAACTAGGCAACAATTTCAGAATAATTAATATCTCTCAGTACCAAATGGTAATGATACATCATGAACAAGAGGACATGTTCCTTGTCCATGAGTTCTTCTGGGACTCATGAAATAGAAAATGTTTCCTAAATGGACAGAGAATAATGACTGCAAGCAGAGGAAGAAATAGGAAAGAAGTACTGTATTAGGATTTCAGCATTCCAGCAACAGCAGCAAGTGAAGTTACAGTAATATTGCTTCTTTTTTTGCTACTAATACCATGTTCTCTTAGAATAGAATTCCACCTCCAACATATTTTTCATAAACAAAAAGCATTTCAAAACTTTTAGTGTTATATTTATACCAGTGAGGGCCCAAATCCTAGACATACTGAGACACTGAGTTCCCAGGGGCCAAGTTATGTACCTATCCAGGAGTTTAGTACATTTAACAATTTGTGCACAAATTCACACAAGCAAAAAAACAATAATGGCTTTCACATATGTGGCTATTTTCCCTCAGGAAATAAATTTTTCGAAAAATCATGGAACAAGTAGTAAATAAGATAGTAGATAAGCTGTTAGTTACTGGAATTTTTTTTAACTTGTCTTTTACTCCCACACCAGGAATCCAGTGTGTGCTACTACTCATACATTTGAGCAGATAGCTGTTATATTTAGTAAAATATGCTTGTGATTCATTACTTATGTTCTCAAACACCCTTAGAGATAAATACCAATGAAGCTCAAAGATTCATCTGAATGGTTGCTGAAATGACATTTGATAGTTTAGGAATGTGTTGTAGATTTCTAGACAAATCTGATGGTATGTTATTATAATGCCCTTACAAAACTCATAAGATATATTGCTGGTAAGATGAAAGACTTTAATCAAATATCTTCAATAGTCAGTAATCTTCAGAGGAAAAAAAGTAACCAAAGTGTGACAGGTCAAACTAATTTGCTGGAAAACCTGAGTAAAAAACTGTTGTCCATGGAGGATTGGCAAGATGTGCTAAAGCCCAAAGCCATAAGAAGCTGCCTTATCAGAAGCAGCCGATTTGAAAAAACAAACAAACAAACAAACAAAACCAAACAATTTCTTTATATTCAGTGTTTTCTGTGTAAAGTGGTATGAAAAAGTTAATGTAATATCATTGCTCACTTTGTCTTTTTCAAAGCTTTTCTGTCTTTCTATGAAATGTTTGTCTCTAGCCAGTAACTTCTATGGGTAGGCTCTGTAATAGTATCAAATATGTTCATCTGAAGGACTGTAGAGACTTTTTAACATTCATAGGCCTCATGTTCACAATAAGTTTTATGTCTTCATTGCCCAGGATGACCTTTGCATGTGTTCGTCCAAACATGCATGTCAGACCTTGTTTATACAGATACAGACCTTACTTTCTGTCATCATAAATATGGATAAGCATATGACTCAGTTCACTCTTTGAACAAATGTTCTCATTACTTCCTGCATCTGTGGATGAATCACTGCCCTCTCTATTCCTTTACGTTGGACAGTGAAGACTGGAATAGCTTTTAGTGTGGTTAATGATCTCAGAATACGGAAAGAAAGTGGAATTTTTGCAGAATCATGGATTTAGAATTTGCTGAATTGTGATCCTGAACAAGGCAAAGAAACATGAGGGATGAATATGATGGCAGCCTCAGGGCTATATCATAAGAAATCACAGTATATGTTTTATGTAGGTCTATTTCTGTATATATATAGCTTTAATATTATCACAACATACTTACATATCAACAAAATAATAATGATAAATTACATAATATATTCCATTTTTAAGGTCAGCATGATACAGCTGTAAGACTCAAGAAGACAGATTCTTCTTTAGCTACATATTTCAGTAACTTCCTACCTGATATTCCTGGAATTTTAGAAATTATTATAAAGTATTCTAATATGAAACTTTTAGGGGCAGATTAGGCTTGGGGTACATTTAAGTGGACACAGTCTCTTTCTGAATTTTGATCTGCTGTAACAGAACTATTTTTAGCACTTTATAAACCCAACGTTTATTGAGTACTTACCCAACTGACAACTAGACGAGGAGTATTCGCATATATAACTATACACCTAGCTACAAATGCATTTCTGCTTTGAGCACAAGTCAGCAGAACAATTTTTAAAAAATATATGTTTTTAAATACTTAATGAAGAACTGTGTTCTTTTCGTATTGGAAATCTATTGTGTAATTTATTTTTTTTTAGTGTTATTCTTTCCCTTCTTCCTCTTAGATGTCTTCACGTCCTCTACCTGTGGCACAAGAAAGGTATTTTAGATTAGTTTAAAATGCATCTGTTGGCTGATAATCTCTATTCCCAGAAATGTGCCTTAAAGAAGCACTGTTGGTTGAATATTTATATCAAGTAAAGACCAGTTACACAGTGCTTCAGATCCTATCTTTCAGAGCCAAATAAAAATAATGATCTATGGTTCATGTGAATTCATGAATAAACTAGTGTTGAATTATTTTGGAAATCATTCTGCTTAAAATCAATTGAAAGTTTAGCGTACAGAGCAATCCTGCTAAACCCAGCTCTCCAAGATCAATATTTCACCATTTATCAGCACTAGGTGATATGCTCCAAAGGATGGAACATGCTTCGAATGGCACAAAGTCTGCCGAGCAACAATGAAATTGTAGGTGGATAACAGTAGCTAGATATCTTGGGACTATCTGTCCCATTTATATATTTTTTAAAAAGGGTGGTGCAATAAAGTCATTAGTCTGCAACAGCTATGGGGTCTCACAATATTTGCTTCTTAACAAGAAATGCCTTCCGCCACCCCCCCCCCACCCCGTTCATCTCTAATGCTACTTTGTGACAATTCATTGTGCATCTGCATACAAATTATTTATCAACATACCTGAATTGAACCAGTCATAATAAAATCAATTAATAATCACTAGTCATGATTACTTCTAAAGAAGTTCCATTTTAATTCATAATGCATTAAGCTGACATATGTGGGTACTTTGTATAAAGTACTTCTGTTTAATAGTGAAAACTAATCCTTTGATTTTGAGCAAGATGGTCCCTTTTGCCAGCAATTGCTTCAGAAGTTACCAGTTTTCTTGTATTGAACATGTTTTTATTCAACAATAAAATTCAAGTCAACAAGTCAATAAAAGTGGTAGATATTTAGAAGTTCAAGTAGACCTTTACAGGAAAAGAAAAATAAAATAAACTTGTGATTTTACCAGCAAAGTATGTCTCTGAGACAAAAGAAAGGAAAATAGAAAAACTCTAGACTCTCTTTAATCCTACTCTAAGTTTAAACAGTATCCCTAACCTAAAAGCAATCATTAAAGGGACATAATTCAAAACAAATTTTTGATATTACCTGATGTTATGTTACTTTATGATACATGCTTACCGTCCTTGGTAGATTTTTATTATTATTTTTTGATTATTATTATTTTTTAAGACTTCAGCCAAAAGCATAATCTTTAAATTAAGGAAACAGTCAGTATGTGTATCTGCTGGCATAGATATATTCCTTGACAGAAGTGTCTACTCATGTAAGGTGCTGTACCAGCTAGAAATCTATTACAAGGAGAGCTACTAGCCAAAGAAATAATTTAGCAATCAGAATATCTAAACAAGTTGAAGTGTAACTCTGGCACACTGAACATATTTAATATTTCTAGAACTAGACAGTCAAATGTATAAATTAATTCTGTTCAGAAATTAAATTGCCTGAAAAACTTCCAGATGCTCTCTCATGAGTGATAAAGAGTGTTGCGTTCCTTTTGTTTTAATTCAAATAAGTAAAAGTAGCTATCTGTGAGTATTCATGGAGAATATTGTTGCTCTGGAGACAGACTGAAAGTACAAGGATTGATTTTGTATTGATGTATTCAGATGATGTCTAGTAACTACCCTTTCTTTCAATGGCAATATAATAATCTGCTTCTACTGAGAACATCTGAATTTTATCATGAAATTCAGTCTAAACATGAGATTACAAATGTGGTTGCATCTGGTAATGTTGTGTAGATGAAGTGTAGATAATCATAATATCTTACATAAATGCATAGATGGAAAAAAATAAGCTTAGGCAGAACAGAATATTTCAGAGGTTGTAGAATCTGGGTAGGAAAATCTTTGAATCTCTGGATTAAAAACAAAAAATCTTGTGACTAAAATCAGGCAGAAAAGACAGTAAGAAAATTTAGAACAAATATATTTATTTGAAATAAAATATCTCCAAAAATAACAAGTTCAGCAACTCAAAATGTCATTATTCTTAGGAAATTATCTTATTTTTGAAAATATTTTAAAGGAAGAGAAGAGTGCTGTGCTTTTTTTTCATATTAATTATATTCCAAAACAAAACAAAAAATCTCTATGAGTTATTTTGTTCAAAAAATTCTGTTACAGAATGTCTTAATGTTTCAGTAAGAACAGTGCAATTAAAATGCAGTTTTCAAAAGGGATCAAAACTGACCCTTTCCTATAAAACACACTGTTTTAATTAATTTGAATAAAAAAACCCTGGGTGGTTACCCCAAAAGAGATAATGCATTGCAAATCTTAAAGCATGAACTTTTTTCTAGATTCTTTTCTTAGAAAATAAATTGCTTTTACTTTGAACTTATAACTACCTCTCTAATGATGAAAGTAAAAGGTGATGGTAACTGGGAAATGAGAATAGACCTAAAACTGAAAATGTTCCAGTCAAATAACAGCACACAAACTGATTCATCTGCTTACTTTCTGAAAGATAAATCTCATTTTCTGAAAACACTGTTAGCTAAATGATACCCTTTCTTCACAGATTCACAGATGGTTAAGGTTGGACAGACCATCTGGAGGTCATTTGGTTCAACCTCCTTCCCCTCCATGTTCAAGCAGGGCCACCCAGAGCAGGCTGCCCAGGACCATGTCCAGGTGGCATTTGAAGATCTCCAAGGAGGGAGACTCTGCAGCCTCTGTGGGCAACCTGTATCAGTCCTCAGTCACCCTCACAGTGAAAAAGTGTTTCCTGGACTCCAGAGGGAACTTCCTTGTTTCAGTTTGTGTCCTCTTTTACTGTACACCACAGAAAAAGGGCCTGGCTCCTTCCTCTTTGTGAGCTCCCTCCAGGTATTTATAGACATTGATACATGAACATCAGTGATCATAATTTGTACTTGTATTGTAAATAGGCCTAAAATGTTTGGATAACAAATCCTGATCTGAGCTTTTAATACAGATATAATAATAGACAAATTATTCTGAAAAAAAATCTGAGGCACCAACTTTACATATTGTAGACTGTGCTACTAGTTGTTTTCTCCTCAGCAATATAGGAATATATATTTCCTATATATGAAAATACTGTAATTGAGAAGACCTAAGTAATTAGTGGGAAACAAGTTTGATGGCAGAATGGTATCAAAGATCATGGCTGTAATAAAATCACCTTCCATAGGTTTAATAGTGCATAAATGTATCACATGATCATAAGAATGGTGAGGGCATCAGCACAGGATGGCACAAAATCTGTCAATAGCTCTAATGAGCTCAGCACAGGTGCTGTTAAGTTGCATATTGTTAAAGTAAAAAGGGGATAGTTAAAACTATTTAACTTTTTGACATTCAAGCTGTTAAAGATGATTAAATGTAGTATAGCAGTAGCTATAGGGCATGTAAAGATCATAAAAAGATGAAAGAGACATGGCGTGATAACCCAACAGTGCATCAGCAGTAATGGCAGAACAGTAATAGTCTACATATTCTTCATACAGCTCCCTTGCTGCTCAAAATCCTCTCTGTCATGGACTAGATTAATGAAACTGAGAAGAACTTTATAAAGGTAGCACTTTGCTGTTAAAATCTGTTAACTATCTAATCTTTCCATGACACTAATGCTACCTTTTCACACTGTGGATTTTCTCCTAGAAGAATTCTTCATTTTCTGTGTACCTAGAGAGACCTTGATTGTTATAAATTACTTGTGCTGTATACCTGGTAATTTCATTTAATCCTTGCTCCATATTCATTTATCAGTTGACATGGAAAACAAACAACCCCCCCCCCAACAATAACAACAAAACATGCACACGCATGCACACACACACACAGACATGAAAATCATGCAAAGGAAGAGAAACAGGGCTGGATTCTGACATCTTTCTTCCTCTAACCAGAAAATTGCAGCTTGAATTAATTTGAATTTTTTTGGATATCTATGTCTTCCTTATAATTTATCTTTAAACAAAAACAGTATTTTCCTGATAGCTTTCTTGAAAACTGTGACATTTAAAAAACAAAAACAACAAAAATGTTAATGGTAGAAAATAATTCATTCATCTTCACTTTTCAGTACTACAAACACCTACCCTTTCTTGCACTGGGCTGTTGCTGATTTCTGCTCTACAGGGGCAAGCTCCCTATTTCAAGACTAAAGACTCATTGCAGCCAGAAAAATTATAAACAAGTAAAGAAATTGAACTGTTCATGTCATATGGAATGGGTAATAATGGATTTTAGCAGCATGCACACTTTGTGTAGATCATCTGGATACAGGAAGAAATATCAGTAAAATTCTCCATAGTAATAATGCCTGAAGTACCAAGATGCAATACTCTATGTGTACTCTGTCATGTTTTTCAGAGTATGTGGTTGTTAAACATATAGGCAATTACTTCTAGTGGAACTGCTCACAGAGCATTTACCACCATGTAATGTGTACAAACCCATGTATGCTCCTAGGCATTTTGTTATGTGGATGAACCCAACTGAAGTATGTGCTGCTACATACTGTTTCTGATACCCAAACTATTAAAAGTAAATTTGTCTCACATTTCTAAAATGTTTTCATTTAAATTTTCTAGTTGCACTTTTGAAATACCCAAGGCAATTATTTTCCAATATGAGCAAACTGATAATAATAGTAATAACAACAATAACAATAACAATAATAAAGAATCTCAGAGTCCTGACTGATTTCATGGATTTGAGCTTCACCTGGGAGTAACACTCTTATCCACAGTTCCTGCTGACTAGTGAAATCAAGGTTATAAACCACAAGAAACAGCCACTAAAACCAAACAGACAAACAGACCAAACAACCAAACCAAACAAACAAAACCAGCACAGGAACAACAAAAGTGTAGTGGATGGCACACTAGAATTTCATAGATCTATCCTGTACTAACAGGATAGTACAGGATAGCGTCCTTTAAACGCTAAGAATTCTAACATGCTGTTGTTGTAAACTTGAACTATTTCATAAATCTAAAGTTCTGTAATACTTCCTCAAAATTTATATATGTTCATGGACTCTTACATGAGCAGTCCTTTTGACAACAGTGGGATTACTAGTTTAAAGGCACTGAAGAATTCAAGATTTGCAATATGAGCCATAAATTCTCGTAATACTAAATCTCACTAAATACATAAGGCATTTAAGGGATTGACCTTAAGAATGAAAATAGAGAACCAGAACTGTCTTTCATGAAGAAATGAATGTCAGCATTTTGGTTTCACTTAATACTCTCCCGGAGTCAGCATCTTTTCTACCATTTTTTTTTCTATTGAGATTGTATCTATTAGATGCTTCTTCACTTCACATGCTCTCTACAACCTCCTCTACGCTGGGACTTGAATCTCTTATAATATCCCTGTTTACGTAAGTATTTTCTTAGGGAAGTAAATCGTTTGATTCTTCACTAGGACCCAGCAATATTGTAAATCACTGTCAGCTTTAGAAACAGAGACAGGAAGCATTGTGATTCAGTGAGGTGCACTGCTGAAACCCTGAAGGGACTGCAGTCTTCCACTAATTTGTCCAAGTTCTTGCCACATCTCTTTTGCTCCATAATAGCACATTTCTTTAAGCATCTAGCAGTACTGCATATGAAAGTGCTTTGTTTTCTCAAGAAACCTTAAGCACCTCATTGTATCAGTGCTCCTGTATCAGGAGATATTGTCTTGTAGCTTCCGCATTATCACTTTCTCCAGTTTAGCAGGATAAACATAAATTACTGAATGTTTAATTCCATTTTTAGAAACAATGAATATTTCTGGTTCACAAATCCATATTAAATATATTCCCAAAAGATGTTGCCAGGATTTCTTCTCAGAGTCACACAAATTCTTCATTGCCATGGATAACACACTCTGTGCCTGTAATTTTGAGTTTTTAGACTAATAGAAACAATCTACACAGAAAAAAAAAAAAAAGTATCCAAGGAATATAGCAATGTAGGAACAAGGAAATCAGAATAGCTCTAAGATACTTTGCGCATTGCACTGCATAAGGATATATAGATTTATAAAATTTAAGAGTATTCACTTAGCCAGTCATTATACGAAAATTACTATTTCCCTCATTTTCAATTTCATAAATTTATCACTGAGAATCAATTCTCTACTTATCTAGCCCTTATCTTAAACCCTTACATAAAACAGTAGGGCAATGGAAACCTGTAAACCCCTTCAAGGAACATGTTCAGCAGGTCTTAAATATAGAATTACTCATTTATAGTGAGCATCTGGTCAGATAGGCTTCTCAATGAGTCATGTCAGCCAATAGTGATGTAAAAAAAAAAAAACTAAACCCAATATGTATAAATGGCAAACGTAGTTTAAATTCCAGACCTAGCTGTGTACATAACCATGCCACTGTAAACATAAAAATGTACTTTCAAACTTAGAGTGGTTATTGATGTTTGCTTTTTATGAGAAATTAAATTTTCCACAAACATTTTAATGTATCTTGTACATATTAGATTAGGTGGGTTGCACAGCTCCTAGATGGGATTTTGGGAGCAAATAAAGAATAGCACAGCAGCATCATGTTTCAGTACTTGAAGTGCAGGAAATCCCAATTATGGTCTTTGTTTGAAATCACGTAGACTGGGAACTTGAAGCAGTCTCTAACGTTTGAGAAAAGACTTTATCCAATAAGCTATTGCAGAATTCATTGTTATTGGGGGATAAAGGGTACAAATATTTTGGAAAGACCTTGAGTTTCACTTTGCATTAGATTAAAAGCAAAATGAAACTGAGAGGAGGTTTTCCACACCAAAAGAAAAAAAAAATAATAAAAAAAGACTTTTTTTTTCCCCAGCCATTATTATTTATAATTCAGAAGAAATATATTTTGAAACATAATTGAGTCCAAGGTGTGCATAAATAATTCTAAGAATATATTAATCATTATTTATCCAAATAAATTTGTCATAAGCACTTTCAAATTTCATTACTGCTCCTAGACATCAATCTCTTGATATGGAAAAAGGTGGGATGGTCAATTGCCGTTAGCCCATTCCTAATACTAAATTTTCGGAATGCTTTGGGACATAAAATCCTTTCAATGTGCCAATATTAAAATATTACAGAAGCACTATATATAAGTTTAAGGATGTGCTGAGTTTTACACTGAAGAAGATATATAATGACTTTTTAAAAATTAATTTATGAACAAAGTATGTCCTTTGAAAAATTACAGCTTTATTAAGTACACACCCATTTTTTTCAGAGAAGTTACAAAATAAACCATATAATCAGTCTTTTGTAATTTAATTTAAAGATATTTAGTATTGCTTTGAATCATTTTTAGTCCCTAATGATCTTTATAATAGGATAACCAGATCTTTCAAAGTGAATGCTCATGGAAAGTCTGTGCTATGGTAAGATCTCTTTTTCTCTCCATCCCCACATCTGTCCAACTCTCTTCATTTAATTTACAATTGCTGCTAATCCAGGTTTTCTTCTGAATATATGAAACTTTTAATGGAAGAATAGAGAGTGAACTGTCCCAAAAAAATTACATTAGTACTAATTGATAAAAACAGAAGGTTAAGAATTCACATATATGTTTTCTTCCCTCCAAGGATAACTATTTACATATCACATCATTGGAATTGGGTGGAAATAATGTAATGTTTATTTCAACTGAGATTGAAACCTAAAATTCTGGACTTATCAGTATTTTACATTGTTGGTTTTTTTTGTGTGTGTGTGTTTTTTTTTTTCCTTCTATTCCATATTTCATTTAAAATATTTCATTTTGAAGTAAGCTGCAAAATGAACTTTTATTTTAGTAAAAACAAGATCTGAGCTTGCCAAGGTAAAGGCTATCAGCTGCAGAATGTGGAATCAGGCCAGAATTAAACAATGACTATTATTTTCATACATTTTTCATGTTTCATGGATGATAATATAACCCACTTTGCTTACCACTCTAAAGTTAACATTTTAGTTACAATTTAGTTTTTAGATTTATGTTCTTTCTAACTTTTAACATGAAAACCTGTAGTTTATGGTCCTTTCTACAGACAGTTAAGTAGTAGGTTGACAAACTAAGCAGATAAACAGAAGCCTATTTGGACTGTGAAACTTTTACTATTGCTGTAGTGCTAAATTTACTTTATTGCATTTTAAATTTAGAAGGCTATCAATGCATAGCCAAGAGATACTGTCCTGCATTTCAAATGCATGTGCTGAGCAGTATGAATCTTGATTATTCTTAGAAATCCAGGCTGTAAGACTGGACCTACTTTTAGGCCTTTTGTTTGAGAACAAATGTGCATATCATATGAAAAATTCAGAGCAAACTGTTACTATTTCATCAGCTGCCACAATAGTAAAGTATTACAGATATTTCACACAGGAAGACATGCTGCTGCTGTGTGCTAACTGCTGATTACAGTGAGTTCTCCATTTGTTTTGTTTAGACAGAAATACTATTTTTGGTGTCAAAGGAGCTGTGTATGTGTTCACCTGAGGTGTTGGCTAGGCATTGCCATGCACGAGGAAAACTACACTGTTCTTGCAGATTCTAGGGGGAAAATTAAAATGCCATCAAATGTAAAGAGCTTGAAGAATATGTGTTGCAGCTTCATTTGACAAGGGAGATTTGTCAAGCCGTCAGCTCATACTGATTAACCTAATGACCACACAGTATCCCTTTTTATCCCTCCTTTTGAAGAATTTATTTTAAGTAGCATTTTAAACTACTGTTAAAAAGGTTGTACTAAGGTAAATGAAAAACAAATCAAACATATTATTCAAGATCTAACTTTTTAAACATATTTGTTGATGTTATTGTTATGCTCTTCAGAATTGAGAACTGTATGAGTTTGCACTGAAAGTGCAGCAAGTGCACTCAGGCTGGCACACTACAAAATTTAAGTATGAGATATAGGAAGATATAAAAAGGTGGTGATTTAAAAATGGAAAGCAGACACCATAGAGCTTATTTATATTAGGCAATTATGCTTCTTATTACCTCTTCCTTTTGGTGCCAGATTGGCTGTTACTCCACAGAGAATACATGTAAGCACTGTATTTTCAGAATTGCCAGTTTGTTTTCAGGAATAATGTCAAGGTACACAGAGTTTGAGCAAGTGATGTTATAATTCAGCTGCTCTAAAAAATGAAATATTTTATCCCTGTTAGACCTCAACATATTTATGCAAAAAATAGCCCTTTATTCCACTACTATGACTCCTGTCAGTTACCTTAGTGTTTAAAACTGCAGGAAAATTACAATTGCATCGAGCCAGCAGCTACCCAGAAGCTGTCTTCCAACACCCAGCTGACACATACATTAATGCCTGTACTAACTAGTCATCCCACGGACCCTGCCAAGGACTCCTGTTCAGAGTTTTGAATACATATTTTTAGAGACATAGCAGTGACAGACGATAAAGGTTGTTTCAGAATCCCAAGTCTGAAGTCATCTTGCTAGTGTTTTAAAATTTGGTGACCTCAAGGCTGGTGGATGCTCCTGAACTAAAGCCAGCATTTCTTTTTTTTTTTTTCTGGCCTTGTTTTTGTGCTGACACATACCCACATTTCTTGCAGGCTGGGGAATCTGAACTGATACAAATGTTGTAAATCTGTATAGTGGGTCATCACAGCTGCTGTAACTGTAATGTTCAGCCACTCTTCAGTAACCCATGCACCCTCCAGCAATTACAGCAGTAATCATGACAATAAACAGAAAGAATTCACTTTAGAAGGGTGCCCAGAAGTTTTGGCTTCTGTCATTAAATGGCTTCCCAACAGGGAGAGGTCCCTAAAATATACGGTCCAGGGTCAATACAGTATATAGATATCTACTATTCATTTCAAATGGAGTTAGTTGCCTAGGGTATTTAACGGGCATCCGTGAAAATGAATGAGTTCCTTACTGTTAAGTGAACTACTCAATCTATGCTAGTTCATGAAGTGTCATTCCTGAGAGGCAGAGCAGGTCTGTGGATTAGAGAAATGAGAATTAATGCAATTCTACTTAGTTCCAGTTTATCGCATCTCAAACTTATTCCAAGTTTTAAGAGTATATTTTCATTCAGCAAACCTACAGAACAATCATATAATTACTTAAAAGGTTATAGCTTTAAGGGGTCTCTCAGCCTCAAGATCCCTTTGTGTCAGAGACAACAGAATGCCTTCTAGTAAATATTTTACTTGCACATTACATACAATTTTATTTTTTTGTCTTGAACAAAGCACAACCTTAATTTCTCAAAAGAAATCTTAATTCTCTTGTTTACGTTTCTGTCACTCAAAGAAAAAAAAAAAAGTTTTGTCTTCCTGCTCTATTTTGTGTTAAGAACAAATTACAATAACAAATACAGCTCCCCACTGATTTTGTCCCTTACTGTTTCCTCAATTCTTTCGTACTTAAAATGCTTGTCAGTACTTTTAACTGTTCCTTGTATCTCCAGCAAGACTGGCCTTAGGCTGTAGCTTGACAAAGACACCCAAGATACCTCCATCACTTCATAGATGGCAGCTGTCACCTTCCCAATGCTCCTTTTGTTAGGAAAAGCATGCTGTTATTTGGTCTTCCTCTATCTGTCATAAAGTCATATAACCAGAATGCTTCAACATGGTAACATTACACAATACAACTCTTTCACAGCTTAGAAATAACATCAAGAGTTAGTCTTACAATCAGGCAAACTTTGTTACTTAGGTTTCTAGTACATTTTATAAAAATGCTAAGTTTTAATTACACAACCACTAACACAGCACAAGGTACATAAAGTGTGCAGAATTTTAGACTTACGGCAACTACTCTATCTGAAGCAATGATCAATAATGTTCCATTACAGTTTTAAGGAAAGAACCTGAAAAAAATAATCAAACATAATGGAAAAGTGTTATCATTCTTAGTAAAACATTTCTCTAGACCAAAATGAGGGAGGTTGTGTGAAAAAAGAATATAGCCTGCCATCTTTTCCCACTGCTTGTGAGATATCCCAAATTGGTTATGGTTGGAGATAGGATCTCGCTCTTAAAACATTAGTGCCTTGGAAATCTCCTCTTTGTTTTCTCTCTTTCCCACCACTGCACTAAATGATGGGGATATTTAATAGTATAATTATTTGGGATACACCTCAAACTTAAAAGCACGACAGAGGTAAACATCTTTAGACTCTGTCCACAGGTGTTTCATGGAAGAAAGAAGGATTCTGTTATTTATACTTTCAATATTAGAAGTAAATTTATGACTGTTTATGTTTTAATGCCAGAGACATCTTTTTTTTTATTGCAGAAGTTCATATTTGTCAGCACAAACCCTGAAGGCGATTTTGTTATTGACAAACAGATGCATTAAGCTCCTTAAGCTTCCTTTCATCTCCTGAGTGATCATATCAGCCAAAGATGACTGTTTTGCCCATGCTGTCCTAAAATATCAAAAGCCTTTACTGTTTCAGTTTAACTTAAGAGTTCAACATTCTAATTGCTTCCGACCCAAATCTTATTTTAATTGAAGACCAAAGCTGAAGAACAGTCCTCTGAGATTCTGAGAGGCCTGACTACAAATGATTCTGCCTCCTCTCTTGGTTTTCTGTATTCAGGCTCAAGATACAGTCACTGTTACCACTGCTTCTTTATTTAGTAATATCAAGATACTATTTGAGCCTTAGTGAAAGGAGGGTTTTATTAAACTCTTGCCACAATAACTGGTGGAAGAAGGATGTGTTTAAGAAATAGAATTTAGAGGAGGAAGAGTGTACGTTTACACACACCAGAACAAATTGAAAATGAAAACCTGTTCAAAGCCTCTAAAATTAAACGAGAGAAAAAAAAAAAAAAAGAAAAAAAAGAAAAAAAAGGAAAAAAAAAAAAGAATATATGATAAATCACATGATTTTATTTGGTAGCAGTCTGATATTTCCTAATACCTGCTCTTCAGCTGGAGTCACAGTCACTTGGTGTAAATGTGGCCCAGCATCAAAGGGGCCATCACAGGGCCAATTCTGGACACGGAGGTGCAGAGCAGCAGCCCTGTGGCAGGGCAGCTGCTGTAGGGCCAGTTTCCCATTGAGGGAAGACAAAGCCTAATCGTGGTAGCAACCTGGGCAGATAAGCATCAGTTGTGCTGCAGGGAGCTGGAGTCAGCAGTGAAGTGGAGGAAGAGGAGTTTGTTAATCCAAATCCGGTTAGTCCTGTGTATACAGACTTGTGTATACAAAGCTGAGCTAAGTGGAGAGGCATCAGTGCAGGCTCACCCTTCAACATGGCTAGGGTGTAAAGCAAGCTTCAGAATTATGCAACATTCAGAATCCCCCTTCACATTTCCCCTTGTTTATTCCTAGGCTCAAGTGCATTGTGGATTTGCCATTAAATGCCATATAAAGCATCGTATAACCACATTGCACTATGCTTCAGTTTGTTACTGCTCTGTTCCTACTTGTCTTCAATTCATCTCTATTTGTTTGTCACATGAATTCTGTAAATTTCATAAAAGCAATTAACCTCTACATTGTAGTATGCATCTAGCAATCATCAATGAATACTGAGTAAGAATTATGTATGCATTCAGATAATATACCAGGTACTGGTATAACACAAGGTCAAAGCCTCTAATCTATCAGTGATCTCAAAAAACGCCCCATGTTTGCAAGAGTGGGCTACACTTAATTTTACTGAGTTCACCATCTTAGATTCAACTTAAAGAAGCAGCATAAAAATGTCCTAGTTGCAGTGCTCTGCTGTTACTGAGTACTTGATTACAGCTATCTTCCTTTGCAGGAAAGTTCTTTATAATGCTTCTCCAAAATCTCCAAGAATGATTTTAAATTTTGGCTCATTGGCTTAGAAAAGTTTTTGCTTAGCTAGACAGGTCTCTATCAGATTTTGGAGAACAGTCAAAGGACAGTGCAACAGACTTAGAGGATTGTCTAAAAAAAAAAATAAATAAATAAATAAAAAATGGAGTAAACAGAATCCACAATGAGAAATCCATATTTGTACATCTGTGCATTTGGTAAGCATAATGGCAGACTTGTTGATTTGGTACTATGGGGTATGAGTAAAATCAACGCCTTGCCAGTACAGTCTTGGCACATAACAGATTATACTAATTATCTTGTAGGTCCAATTTTAAATTCTAAGTATTAACTCTTGTTCATCCCAGGTGGGAAAGATAAAACCTTTTATAAAGAGAGAAGAATAAATAGGTTCCACAGAGAAGCACTGGATTTGTGACTCTTATTATTTGCCTACAGCTCTGCATCCTCAAGTGGCTCTATACCCCTGTGTAACTGAAAAAATTACTTAATGACATCATTCTATCAGTAATGGTTTTCAATAGACATGCTGTACTTCTGTGGATGTCAATAAGATATGATGCCATCAACACTGTGTACTGCTGCAAAACCAGCCCTTCAGTTGTAATAATAATAATAAAAAAAAAAAAGGAAAACTGTCCCATTGTACAGCTTCAGATTTTTTTTTCCCTTCCAAACTAGGATGGATTATATGCTACAAACAGACTAAAAAAATATAATTAAATTTCCCTTATTCCAAAGAGCATAGTGCACTATTACCTAAACTACCACATACTTTCCTCAGTTCCATCAAGCTACTGGCACTTAAAACACACAAATGAGGAGATAGTAGGCACAGTCTCTGGACCAGATCCTTGGCCTTCAGCTATATGGGAGAGGTATTAAACTCTTGCCAATTTAGTGCAGCTCAAGCTTCAGCTCATTGCCAGTTTCAGAGTCAGGAGACAAAACGCATGCCTTGTGGCTTCTGTTTTCTGTCTCCAGGTCATGTGCTTGCCAAAGGCTTGGATCACCTTCATTTACTATCTTGTTCCTGTTAGCTTCCTCTTTTAAACCTTTAATTGGCTCTGGTCTTTAAACCTCACAAAGCTATTTAAAATCTGTGGTATGAGCCCTCTTTTGAAGTGATCAGAAACAAGAAAAAGAAGCTTAGTTTGGTAGGGTAGTGAAGTGACTTGAGTGACCCAATGTGGTTTTCTTTGCTGAGATGCTGGTAGAATGGAAAGAAGAAAGAGGAGAACAAGAAGGGTAGGAAAAAGGAATATTCAGAAGTGGAGAACAATGACGAAGTTATAGCTAAAGAGTGAGGAATTTTATATGGTGTAGAAAAAGGGGACACACCTTTACAGACCTGTAATATTATGCATCTAAATATTCCTCACTTAGAAAACTAGTCCTTTCAATTGGCCTTGCTGACCTGTCCCATGGCTTTAATTTCTCATGCTATCTGTATCTTTAATTAGATACACTGAGGTTCAGGGCTTAAGCTTTTAAAGGATTAGACACTTATATAGATAATGATGGCAACCGCAGTTGCATTAGATAAGATTAAACACTTTTTCTGAAGAGACACAAGCTTCATATTTTATGGAACAAGTTCAACTGACAGAAAGAAGAAAACTTCCCAAAAGGCAAATTATTTCATAATTGTTCACTGAGGGGATTCTTTTGCCTTCTTTAAAGTGTGATGCTAGACTGAATCACAGATAAAATACCAGACTCCATGGATCCATCTAAGTCTTTGATCCTGTATTCCAAACACGAACCAGGAGTATTTTAACTAACACTAACTTATTGCAGTACTTGATCTCTCAAAACTTTATGACTTTTTTTTTTTTAATTTTCTTTTTTTTCTGCACTACAGCTAATTAAGGCTGTAAGATCCACTGCCTGAAGCCTATTACTATTTCATTGCACAACAGTGTTACACAGGTAGTAATAATTAAAAAGTATAGTGGTGATATTAAAGCACATAGATGGTAATTCTACCCATAAACACGGGCATATAATTTGAGTTTTTAAATATATTTACCATAATAAAAGGAATTAGTAGTAATTGTAGTGCATTTAAAGTGGAATTAATGTACATGTTAATTACATTAGTCATGTTAATTTTTGAAAAAACTGTAAAGGTCACCTATTTTTCTCCTTCCTCCTCCTCCTGAAAACTCTCTTTTCCTGTCATGTCATCAGCTGTTAGGTAGTTGCTTTCCACACTGTTCAGACTTTATTGTTACACAGTGCTTACCCTTCTGTTTTTTTCATCTGGTGTGTTTGGACTGAATTGATAATATAAAGATAGGAGAAAAGAGCATTTCATGGATCTGTATACTGGACTAAGCAGGGTCCCAAGTGGAACAGTTTTTGCTTCCAAATCTCCAGTATGTAGTCATGAAAACCATAATGAGGCAATGTGTCACTTGGTATACCTTTGACTGAGAAGCCAGATTGCTTACAAGAAGTAAAATAATTGTTTTATTGTCTTCAGGAAAGGGAAACACATCTATCTCAGCAAGTAAGCAAGCATTAGTTACCCGAACCATCTGATTTCTCATTATTTTGAAGAGGTCTGAACCCAGAAAAGAAAAATATCACAATGGAAATGTTATATTCCAATAATAAAGATGTAGAAGGCTACATCATCCTTAAAAAAAAAAAAAAAAAAAAAAAAAAAAACTTTTAAAAATTTATATGGAAATATATTCACTGATAATCCCTTAAAATAGGTTCATCAGGCTTGCTCTTGTAGCATATTAAATTCAGGAGCAGAACTAATGCCCAGACGGTCCAGTGGTCCAGGAATGGAGCAAATCTCTGTACTAAGTTTTGTTCGAGGACTGCAGGTGAGTTTAACCATTAAAGATGGGAGGCTAGTCTTCCCTTGTACAGGCCAAAAAGAGAAGGGGAGCTATTGGAGGTGCACTGCATCCAAGCCATGCACCCTGTTGATCCCAAACCTGACCCAACCCTTAGGATTGACTCAACTTCAGACCTGCCTCATCCCCACAAACTTCTGCAGCAACCTGGTCTTTTGGCTGATCCTAATTACTGTCCCTTGGACCTGCTCTTCTTGTTTTGCTCAGGTACCATCATCTTTGCTGGTAAAGCCACTCCTCTGCCTGCCTTGTTGCCAGGCTTAGTTCACGGCACCCCTTCCCTTTGGAGCAGCATGCCGTTGATGGTTCCTGACAGATAAATGGAAAAAAAAAGACATGAGATTACATATTCTGAAGTGTTTGGGGCACTTGCTTAATGGAGAAGTTGAATATTCCTCTCCCAGCCTAAACTAATGCTTAACTTAAAATCTGCAAATCTTAAATTAAGATTTAAGTTAAGAGAGTCCTATAACCTTGTTACTATAGGAGTTAAAATTGGCACACAGGATAGGATTGGCAAATTCAAATCACTTCCAGCAGATATAAGAAACTACAAGTGAATTACCTAACTACCTTTAGCTAAAATGGGAAGACATTTCTTCTGTATTTTGGGATTAGTCTAATAGATGTTCTTTAAAAATACCTACTGGATTTGAGTCGGCAGGCAGAAAGCCCAAAGCTCTATTTATATTCATTGTAAAATGTATTTTTTACAAAGCCTGACAATGTTTCATAATGTTTCAATTTAGTCATAAGCATGCACAGAACCAGTATTTCACTGGTTAGGCAATTTTGTCAGTAAAAAAAATACACGATAATGGACTTAGAGCATCGCCAAGGTAAGGTAGCAATTGAAGAGGACTTGTGGATTTTTCACATGTGAATTTACACATTTCTAGGGAAAGACAGAAATTAATTAATGCATTTCTATTTCTGATACACTTCACAGAATTGCACAAGATGCCTGCTGAAGTGTAACAGAGTTCTGCAGAAACTTTTTTTTTTTTTTTGATTCATTTGTGTCATTCTGTAGAAATATCTGGACAAAAAACTTACCTTTGAAAATGAAAACTGAGCTTTTCACAGAACCAGTTGATAACATTAACAATGCAAGACTTATGATTAAAAAATCCCATGAACTGGAGATACAAAATAGTATTCATCAAAACTAACCACATTTCTAAAATTATTTTTGATGACCATGATAAAGGGTAGTACTACTGACAGAAATGGCAAGGTGATATTTTAGATAGGTAGACTTTTATTATGCAAGTTGAGGTTTTGTCAATTAAGCATACTTAATATTAGCATGACTGTTACATTAAGTAGAAAAGCTTCTTATCCAATTATGATGCAGTGTACAACCTTATTTGCTTCTGCCAGGGCATCTGCTTCAAACAGCACAAACTAGATATTTCTGTTCACAGTGGGAAAAAGAGGTTTTAAGAAATTAAGGTTTTATTTTAAAACAAACAACAACAAACAAACAAACAAACAAACAAACAAAAAAAGCAAAAATGAAGGATCTCTTTCTGTATGTGCCCTTTCAAGCCCATGGGAACTCTCCAATCCTTGGATAAGTTCAGATGAGTTTTGTCTTTGCATATTCCTGCTCCTTTTTATTTCCTTGTAGCCCATGATCCTGCATTCCCAGGCCAGCCACGTGTATGAAGTTTTCTGCAACTACTAATGCTGAGTTTATAACACAAAGAAGAACAGCGCAGAGGAGGAAGGTGCTTAAGTGCATTGAGTTTTGCTGAACATTGGTTTGCTTTGGAGCAAAAGGCTAGGCTTGAGGTTCGAAGAGATTACATACAATCAATCTCAAATTAAGGCCATAAGGGTACTAGGCAGTGAGCTGGAAGAAAGATTGGCAGGCGGAATGAAAGAGGGAATTAAAACAGTTTCTCAGTAAAAGTGGATTGCTACTTTGTGTTGAATAGTTAAGTAATAGAGAAATGTGAAAGAAAACTAGAAAAAGGTGAGCCCAGAGTTCAAAGATCATCCAGAGCTAGGGTCTCTCTTTTTCTCAGCTGATAGAAATACGTTGTCTCTGACAAGTAGTGACTTCAGGCTTCTACCAGTCATGAACACAGTCAAAATTGGGAAACAAAAGTTGACTTTTCTCACAGCTCTGTCACACACAGCTTTCCCAGTTTCCAAAGAATCGACTTCAACAGATGATTAGAGAAAGGAAGACTTGAAATTGTAAAGAACAGCATCAGATTCACAATCAAATAATTTTCATCCTTTCCAGCTTCCCAGCTCCATAACATACAATATCCAATGGTTTCCTGTGAAAAAAAGAGCTGATTCTCTTTTACACATTTCCCACCAAAATCTTTACATGCTCAGTAGAATGTTTTTCTGATGATACTTCTGCCTTTCATAGTGATCAAAACAAATGTAAATAGAGATGAACAGGTTTCTATTAGCAACTTATCTCTCTCTCTCCTTTTGAGGGGGGATCCAGCCTGTTATTCAAATGTATCACTAAAGCCAAACCAATACCAAATAAATTTGCAGGGGAGTCTGACAACTGCAAGTGTAAGGAATTCTGTTTTGGATTTCATATGAATCCAACACTAATAGCAAGTCTTTGCATGTTGGTCTGTCAAGGGACTTGGTATGCAGTACTCCGAAAAACCATGTGCATCTATCAAGTCAGTACTATTTTCTTCAGCTGCAGAACTGCCTTAAAGATCCTCTGTCTAACTAGCAGTCAGATCTGCCTATTCAGTGTGTCTGAAATAGTAAAATACTCCGTATTAGCCAACAGTTCTACTCTCTTAACTAACAGCTAACCAATTCTAACTAACCAACCTTTCAAAGTCCTATCTTTACAAAGCTAGATACTGCCATGATCGGCAATGATCTATTTACTGAGAACAGGTGATGCTCCATTCTACTTATGGGAGCTCACCAAAGAAAACTGCATTGCAAAGAAGTAAATAGAAAGTGTATACAGAAAGACATGGATGCAATGACTTTAAAAATGAAATAGTGACATACAAAACAGAAGACAAGAGCATCAAACCACAGCTCATGTCTTTTCAAGCAAATTTTGACAGAGACTCTTCAATAAATATTATATATGCAGGTTAAAAATACAAGGCCATTGTATAGTTGTTTTTAAATCTAGAATTGTCTACTGTGAGACAGGTAAACGCACTGGGCTACACCAGTGCGAAATTCAGAGTGGTATAATAGGCTTTTAAAAAATTGCCATAGTGCATGTGTTTGATTGTGATATGTTTCTTTGTAAATATATGTATACACACATACACAAATAATAATTATAAATTAAAATGAAATTGAGTTATTTTTTATCACATGCTGGAGAAAGGCAGACTATTTTAATGACTAATAAAAAAAATCACAGCTAACTCTACTTTAGTATTTATGAAAACAATTGTGCCTCTTTTCCTCTTCTATTTTATAAGACCATCATCCTTCTGTCTAGGTAAATAAATAAATAAATAAAAATAAACCTGCAGTTTTGTGCTTGTAACCTGAGCTAGCCAAAATATATAACAAACAGGGATCACTGCTGTTCAAAGGAGATTAGGATAATGAATTTCAAACTTAAAATCAGGAGTTTTGCTGATAAAATTCTGGATCTTTTTCTTTGAGCCTTCTGTATGTCTCTGAATTAGTGTGTATTGGCAAGTTATTAGGGCTGTTCTGTAAGTCATTCTACACTTTAAGGAAATCTCTCTGGGATGAATATATAGAATCTGATTATCTTTCACATAACATATATGTCATTACATCCAGAAAAGAATAATTGTGATAAAACATAGAGGCTCTACAGAGACAAATCATGACAATTACACAATGCCTAGAATACAGCTTTTTGTTGAACCCTCTTTGCTCCCATTTAGTGCATGCCATGTGACATGGTTCTATGTTCATACACTGGCTATCCTGAGCTGTCCAAATATCATGGGGCCTGGACTCTGTGCTAGGGGAACACAGCCTATGTGTAACTATAAATATTTCATTTCTCCACAGGGTATGTCTTCCCACAGTCTGCCAGTTGGTAGAACATTTTTCTACCCTACCCGTTCCATTGCTGGTAATTTCCTATCTCTTTTAATGCCTAGGTCACTTGTAGTCTGTTCCAAGCGTTGTCTTCATCCCCTCTTCCAGTCCTGCACACTTTTTTTTTTTTTCCCTACAGATATCTTTATTTTAGCTATCTATATTCTCAACTTTAATTCCTAATTTTTCTCCTTTCACCTAAAAGGAAAAGCCTTTAAAACACAACTTATATCTATCTCATTTTGGTCCCAACATTGTTTCCAGAATGGTTTCCCAGCAGAGGGAGTGTTATTTATCTGTTTCTTTTTTTTTTTTTTTTTTTTTTTTGCTGCCTTCTCATTGGGCTTGGAGACAGTTATTCAGCACCTGCATGGTTGACATCATGGGCAGATATGTTTTGAACAGGGAAAATCCTAACTGAATTTAGCTGTGAGAGTCCAATGACTCCCCCTTGATTCACTGAGGTTCAGGCAAGGGCATGTCTTCACAACAGTGGGGAAAGATGTTTTTCAAGCCATATACAAGTCAAAACTATTTTATGCCTAGACAAACCAATATTTCTTTTCCCTATAGTCCCTGGAAGCAAAAGATGACTCATTTCAGCACATGAGAATGATTTTCCACATAGTTTCACCTTCAGAGACCTTTGTCTTCACCTTCTGAATGTTTCTGACCAAATATGTCAAGTACAGTAGAAATACAACCAATTGGAAAAAAAAATAAATTTATAAGGGTATGTTAAGAAGCAACCTTGAAAGTAATCAATAAATGCTTCCTCAGTCACCTTTGGTATCCCATAGGTACAGATAACTTCCATGCAGAAAACAGCTTGGACAATCTGCCCTGAACTCCTTCTCTAATCCATCATCACTTTGCCACTTATGTATAGTTTAAAATATTCAGTTCATACCAATAAAAGTCAGAGACCACATCATAAAGGTTTATATATTGATACAGAGTTTGATAATGATTGGCAGACTTAAGCGTTTTCATTATAGTAATCCTTATTTCAGTCACAAACCTTTAACAATTTTTTGTCCACTTGTCCCAGTGTAAACTATTGAGCCTGAACAATTCTCTTTATATTATACTATTCATGAGCATGAAGGAATCTGAAATTGTGGGTGCCTTCACCTCCAGTGAAAATGAATTGCTATCAACATGCAGAAGCCCAGCACACAAGACTCCTCTTGAAAGAAAAATACTGTTCTGTTCAGTTAGAAACAACTACTTGTGTTAACAGAATAGCTGAAATAGAACTAATGCTTAATTTTCAATAGACAACTATTGACCTTCCACAGTATTTGATCTTCAGAATAAAAAAAAACCCTTCATCTCTGATTACATATGCCTTCAACAGTAGAAACATTATCTAATCAAACAGAACATTTTGCAAAAAACTACTTGCCTGAAGAATAATACCCTCAAAATCCTGCTGTTGGAATAAACAGTTAACTTAATTACTGTATCATTTTTTGTTGTAGTCATTTTCACTTCACAGATACTAGAAAAATGCAAGAACAAAGAAAAACAAAATGAAATTATCATATTTTGCACTGATTATAAGTCCTTTTCTATCCTTTTAATTTTCTCAGTGTTTCTCCAATAATTAATCAATGAAATATTATGAAGTAGGCATTGTGATATTTATCGGTACACTGCACATAAATCACTGAAGTGAGGTTTCAGTGGTTGTATTTCAGAGTTCTCTGAAGTCAAGAGCGAAAGTTGTTAATTTTGATGGGAGCAGAACTGATCCCATGCTCAGTGACTTGCATCAGAAAACTATCAAGATTGTACCACAACACTGCTACCTTGTGGAATGACATAGAGTAAAATCATTATTGCTTTTGTGACATGCCTCTGATTTCAGTAACAGGGATGCCATATGTCACAAAATGCTAACGCCTCAACTTATATTTGAATGTACTATTTCCTTTCCATTGTAAGTCTTTACATGACAAATAGTGGAAAGCTATACCCATTTTACTCAGGTTAAAACTACAAAGTTTTAAAAGATGATGCCAAATTACTTTTCCATTAAAGTTTCAATTCATAAAGTATTCATTCTTAGAGATGCTAATTATCTTGCAAATTTTTTTTAACGCTGATGTTAGGGAAATGGATATAGTTTTCCATTAATAACCTGAACGGGTTTGGAACTAGTTTGTATATGACAGATAAAAATACCCTTCCCTACTCCACTATATTTATGTCTCATTAGTTTATGGACCTAAAGCCCTCCAGGGATTGTCACTCACAAATCCACCTAATGTTTATGAGCTCTAGATTTTGCATTTGGATCTCTAATTTAGCCAACAGATATGGAAAATCATATAGATAGAAAACTCCCTAGTGACTACAAAGCTGTAGGTTTTAATAGAGAGAGCAGAAATAGTATAAGTATAATGTGTAATATAAGCATAATGCTTAGCACATTAATGGTAAGCTAAGTGTATCACCTAGGAGGAAAGACATTAACTCTATTTCAGATAAATATAATACTATCCCTTCCAGAACTGTTGGCTTCTAATGATAGACAGTTTAATATGGTTGTGTGTTAATGCCATCCATTTTCTGTTAAAGAAGGTTTTTAATGGAGCATTTTCAACACGAGCATAGGCAAGTGAGGATCAGCTATTTTCTGAACCAGTAGTTCTAAACTTTGCAGACTGATGGGTCATTTCTCCAGAGTTCTCATAGGCCACCACATGTTCTTCAACAATACTTTTTTTTTCTTTTTTTTCTCAAACACTATACAAACAGTCTTGTCATAAATATGCGGCAATTGCAGGGTTCAACAACACAACTCCCAGAATTCAAAACTGCATAGGACAGTGAAAACATTGTGTAGTTATTATTACTATTCTCTGAAGTTTCTGTTAAATGTACATAAAATTAATCATTCTTTCTTTTTCCATAGCATTACACATGCTTCAGTTGACAGATACTAACACACATAGAAAATTAGCCTCCTTCTTACTGGTTACATTGGGCATATAGCCTCAGAACAACTACTGAGGTACCTGTTAAGTAAAATATAAAAATGTTTTCCTCATCCAAAGAGAGCTGTGACCTAAAAGAATATATATGGTTAAAATGAAAGGCTTGTAAAACTGAACTGGAAATGTGGGATTTTCCCGAGAGAAAAGATTTAGGAAAGAATAACAAGATATGGGCTAGATATTTAACAAGACTTACTAAATAGCTGGATTGTCAACAGCAGTGTTTTATCAGTGAGTGCTAAATGAAAATTCTCAATAGACTCTACAGTTCAGAAATTTGACTAAACAAATAATACACAAATTTATACTTACATGAATCTATTCTGGCAAGAGGAATTTAGTGAGATACTTCTGTCTCTACCTTCTTCTTACTTTGGTGTTAACAGTATACCAGTTTTTAATTTTCATATCAAATAAAATCAAACAAAACGGAATGACCTCAGAGAGTATCTTTTTTTTGACAGAATGTTTTTTACTCATTATTTTCTCAATCAAGATCTTCTTTCATATATGTTTAATACCATATTTTATTACTCTTTCCTTTACCCCCAGAAATATATCCTGGATGACTGAATACCTGAATAGATATATCCAGGATGATTAAAGTTCTCTTTTTTTTTTTTTTTTTTTTTACAGGGATTCAAATTTTATTGGGATTATTTTATTCACCTAGAAATTTTGAGGTGAAAATGATACGCCTGGTAAATAGCAATGTATCACTTGTGCTCACAGTTCAGCCCTGTGAACCCGAAGATAGATACTTACATTATTGTTCTGCCCGCTCTGTGTTAAGATGAATTCAAATATAATATTCCTGCCATGATAAATATATTCTGAGTTACATAACATGCCTAATATACACATCTATACCATAATTCTTTGAAACTAATACTGGAGCTAGTGGATTAGGTATTTTATAAAAGTAATATTTGTAATAAAACTTGTCAGCACTAGCAACCTAGGAGCAGATGGGGTGTTGTAGAGAGCATATAATGATGATTCATTGCAGTAAGTACACATGGATCCTTCAGATCTTCTTTCAGTTTAGTTCTTTCTTTGGTTTAAACAGTGATTACCTGGCTACATAATTATTTAAAAACCCAAGCAAAAGTGATGTCAGCTTATATCTGCTAAGCAGATATAAGCAAGCTTTATCTTCTGAAAGCAGGTTCTTTCCTGCAATGCCACTTACTGATGTGAAATTAAATACCCACAGTTAAAATGTTTCATCTGATATGCTCTCTATTGTTAAGTTGGCAAGTGATCCTTGACTGATAAAATACATTTAGGAAATGTATCAGCGGGAAGAGAGCAAGACAATATAATGATTAAAATACTGAACTGAGTCTGAAAATCTAAGACTGCTATTCCTGAACTCCCTACTTGTCCATAAGCATGCGTCTTTCTCTCCATCTTGATTGCTCTGACACAGAAGTAAGGCCCATACTGCTTGATGTCACAGATGCACAATGAAGAAAAAAAAATATGAATAATTGATAGATGCTTTAACCTTCAATAAATTATACTTCGCTATGTTGATCCCACTGTATCTCCTGATACAAATAAATAAATCAGTTCCCTTTAATTAACTGCAATTACTTTTCTAGATGGAAACGGCAGGAGCTATATTTCAAACTACTGCAGTGAGTAAGAGTTCACTTGCGCTCTACATCCAGACCACCACCCTTCTTGGGGCTTGATTTTAGCTTCTGAAACAGTGGAAAGTTTCCTGTTGAGCCTCAGTTCCATTGAGAAGCTGCTATGGATACTTTTCCAGACTGCTCCTCATATGCTGCCAGCCTGTAGGAGGTGCAGCTAGGTATTGAAAAGTAAAAGCAAACAGAAACAAGGGGAACCCATGGACTGTATATATATATAATACAGCCCTTGGTTTAGATTACCTTAGTCTTGATCAGTTTTCAACTCAACCACACTTGCAGTTTCCCAATGCAATTTATACAGCCCCAAATATCTAAAGAAGTCACTTAAACAAGACAAACTATAACTGGAAGGAAAATTTGAATGATGTATTGTTTTTTTGAAGGAAGGGAAAGACTCTAAACGTCAGAGTTTTGCAGATGCTTGTTTCATTTCAAGAGATTTGTGTGCTACCTCTTTTGGGGTAGTGTTCATTGCAGCTGTTTACAGTGTGAAATCTTTCATATTTTTTTTTTTTTCAGATGAAACACCACGAAATTATTTCCCCACTTCATTTTTACAAGCCAGTTTAACAACAGGTTTGAATTTATTATATAGATTTTCCAGACTGAGCTTGTTTTATGTGTGAAAATAAACAACAAGAAGTATGAATGCCACTTACCATTTTTCACATTTTATACACAAGGCATTAATCAAACTAAATGAAAAAGATTAAACTCATTACTAGTTTGATAACACTGATTTTGCTGGATTTAGACAAAAATGAAGTTTGCTCCCAAATTACCACAGTGTTAAATTTTCCTGTTTCTCATTGGTTCCCTATGTTGCAGTCTGTTTATCTCAATGTATGAGCATACCACTGAATTAAATGGTAAGTCAATCACAGATGAGAGATTTTAATCTGAAGGCACAAGGAATATTCATGACCTTACTGTGGTAGCAATGTACAAGAAGGAATACATATACCTGGAGTCAAATGCAAGAGGTTTAAGTAAATTGGCTCAAATTATGAAAGACAGTGTCCAAATAAGATAATTCAAGTTACAAATTTATACCTGTCTAGGGAAATATTTTTAAGAAATATATTTGATTATTTAACTAAGAAGAATTATGTGTTTAAAAAATATTATTATGAACCAGCATCCTGCTCAGGTCAGTAGGACCATCCATCTTAGTCATACAAATGAATGGGTAGGAGAACAGGGGCCAAACTTAGATCAGGTTTGATTTTAACATGCTTATTTATCATTTAACTACTTAAAATCAGCAGAAACTTAGACATGAAAATAATCTCAAACATTAATTGAATCTCTTCCACTGCTGTCATATGTAAAAAAAAGCTTTTGAAATTCACTTGAAACCCCTTGAAAGGAAGGTTTTCACCAAAAAGCAAGTTTGAGAAAATAAGCAAATTAAAATTCTATTTTTACCAACAGTTACTTTCCAAATACTCTACTTACATCTGCTAGTGTTTTGTTTTGTTTTGAAGCATACTTTTTCCTCCTGGCTAATGAACAAACATATTGTGATCATGTTTCTGTTATCAAGGCTTTTGCCACAAAAAATCATTCCACTATCCCTACTTCATTTGATCCCTGACCTCATAGTATATCCTCTTTTATTATAGGATAATGAGCTTACTTAAGTATGAAGAGTTACCAGCTTTCGAAGGTAATAATCAAAGATATTGCACTTAATATCTACACCCTTAAGTTACTTGCAATTTCATATACAGAATACCCATAAAGTAATGCAGTATAAATAGACACTAAAAGATTGTTCCTGTTGCATAAGAAAACTTCACAATCAAAATGACATATACAGAACTAAGAAAAAAAAAATGAACTCACAAAGTTACTGTGGCATAGCAGTTAAATCATCATGTTAATACCATATTAAAATGTTTATGTGTTTATTTTTGCATTAGTCCAGGAGGAACAGGAAAAGGAGAAGTTAAGCTGAGGAGGGAGAAGAATAAATGATGAAGGTGGAGGATGAAACTGAAGTCAGTTATCTGTGTGGAGGGGAACTGAAAGCAATGGATCTGAGAAAGTAGCATCAGCTGGCATAGGGCACAGAAAATCTAGTTAAAGCTGTTGAGAATTCAGAGTGAATCCTTCACAGGGTGCTCAAGGCTACTGCCTCTGGCTGACAGGCCAGTTTCTGCTCAGAAGACTAACTATCAACTGGCTCTAAAGCTCTTAAAACCTCTCCTATATATCTCTGGATCCGTAAACAGTGTGGTCAAGTGGAGAAAACACAGCCCCAGAATACAAAGATCAGCACTAAGTTGTTGGACAGTGACTGAAGAACATGGACAGAGTTCCTCATAATCACGTCTCACTTACCTATCTGTAAAGAGAGAACCTGGTACTGTATTACCTGACTCATGGAAAAAAAGAAACCTAGTTAAATGATATTATTATATATAAAAGCCAAAAGAAAAGACAGGAGCACCAAAATTAAAAGAATGAGAATAACACAAGAAAGCTTTTTAATGTTCCAAAGTAGGAAAAAAAAAAAAAAAAAAAAAGTCTGATTAATTTGCACAGTAATCATCCAGAACGTGCCAAAACACCAGGCATTGAATTACCAAAAATATGAGACAGTCTTAAAAAAAATACTTGATTAATAACAATAACAATACATTAAAATAGATATTTATGTAGAATAGGGTGCATCCTAGTACTAATTTCTTAAGCAAATATCCCATCTCCCTACAGAAAGGCACATTTAACTTCATTTGTTGATTGACTTCATTAATACCTGGCGGCTACAAGGTCACAGAGAACTCAATGCAAGGGTGGGATTTATATTTTTCTGGGAATTCAAACAAAATCCAACATAAGGTCATGAGTAGTTGTCTATAAAAACAGTGATCCCCTGCTGTCATTCAAATGTGCATACATTAATTTTTCTTCCATGGTAAAAAAAAAAAAAAATTTGGAATAGCAGTTCTACAGAGAAAATCTGCATTCTTGGACCTTTTTCCATCCATTCCCTATACATGTAAGATCCTGTGTAAGTATTTGCATAACGGCTTGGAAAATAAGCATTAAAAGAATGTTATTGTTACTAATTTCTATTCTCTGAAGAGAAACCAATGACAGTATCACCACAAGAGAAGAGGGAGACCACCACACATAATTCTATGCACTCTAGTTCACAAATCTCAGCTGCCCATCCTCAGCCAGGCAGTCCAAACTGGGTGAATGCATAAGCTTTGTCACAGGTCAAAGCCAAAAGAATGATATAGTGGAATTCTCCAGGGGCATTCAGAGCAATGCACATTCATGGTCTCCAAAACAGCTATGAATCCTTCAATATTGCTTACAGTTTCCCTCTATTACACTGTTAAGCTCCACTGTGTTTGAACTTTAAGTTTTGCCTAAAAGCTCTCATTCCAATAAGCCTCACTTATTTATTAAACGTGAAACTATGCAGTTAAAAAATGTATATGTAGGCAACCAGGAAAAAGTGCGGTTTTCCCATAATGACATAGCATTGTGTTTGAAACTAGTGTACTACTGCAAAAATATTTCAGCATCTCCACGAATTCCAGCAAAATAATGGTTAATTATTCAAATTGACCATTCCAGAAAGTGACTGTATGTTTAAAGATCTACCTTGTAAAGTTCTGCTTCGTTTTTTTTTTGGGGTGTAGACTTCATTCTGTATCTTCCTCTAAGAAGTTTCTATGGGTTAAACCTATGATAGTCCAGCTGTTCACCCTTACTTGCAAGAATACTCCATTCTAACTTACTGTAGCAAAAGATAATCATAACGGCATATCAAACTTCTTAATCAAATAGTAAAAAATATAAATTTCTTAAATGTAAAAAGAATGCATAATTACTTTTTATCAATCGCCATTTTTTTTTCCAGACTGCAAATGCAAAATGTAGTATACACAGAATTTACTTTTTATGCATACAATAAAATCTGCAGAAACAACTTACAGACTGCTTGCAAAGAGATGTCTCTTTTGTAGAAATAAACCTAAAAAGATTTATTTGTTCAAGCTGCTTTGAGTATTTTTACTAGTAGGCCTTTGTATTTACTAATAGGAAAATTTCCATACAAAAGCACCAGTAGAGCTGATCACAGCTAAACACAGATTTCAGAGTATTTCAGGGTGTAATATCAATTTCTTTAAAGTTGCCTTTATATTTGAATTTGATAATAATATTCACATTTCCTGTTCTCTTCTGCTTCATGGTAAGAATCTGATGAGGCATTCTTGCTTGGTGCCTTGGACAATTCATGTATACTGAGCACAATCCATCCTTACAGGGGAGTACTGGAGTTTCTACATCCCTTTCAAATACTAAGTTTTGCGTTCGTCCAAGTAGCAATTTCAAAACTCTTACTCTATTCAGCTAATGGAGATGTGTTCTTTGCTGTACATAACGGTTGAGTTTAGAAACTGAGAAATGAAATTTCAGTTTATGAGGAGATATGTTACAATTTCAGACAGAAAAGTCAGCAGTAGCAAAAAGATACCATCCTATTTCAAAAAATTATGTGTGTGATACATAAAAGTCCATTAGAATGTTTGATTCTTCCTTTTCTCCCTTTGACAGATGCAGTTTTCATCGAGAAAATGATCCCCTGAAGAAAAGAGATGGAGATGAATCCAGTGATTCAAGAAGGTTTAGGAAATGTCTTGTGCAATGGGAGTAATTCATATAGATAGGTCCTTAAGGAGAAATCTTTAAAAACATCCATATGTTTAGAAAGACATTATAAACACCTGTTATAAGGAAAGTTGGAGACTTAGGAGTTTTTTAAAGTTACAGCTTATATTATTGTCAGGAGAAGTCCAGATCATTTCAGGTCACTCTTGATCTCTACTGCCGCATTTAGCATCCGCTCTGAGCCAGGCTATATGAGTAGGGAAATTTCTTTCTGTGGTTAAAAGAGAAAGCCTTATCTTCACAGCAGAAAGAATAGTTCACTTGTGTTTGGTGTTTTCCTCCCTCTGTCTTCATTTGTAATCTCACTCGCAGTCCAGCTAAGCTTTAAGGCACTCTAGATCATAGAATAATAAAGTCATAGAATGGCTTGGGTTGGAAGGAACCTTAAAGACCATCCAGTTCCAAACCCCCTGCCATAGGCAGGGATGCCACCCACTAGATCAGGTTGTCCAGGGCCTCACCCAACCCGGTCTTGAACACCTCCAGGAATGGGGTATCCACAGCTTCTCAGAGCAACCTGTTCCAGTGCCTCAACACCCTTTGAGTGAACAATTTCCTCCTAACCTCTAATCTAAATCTCCCCTCTTTTAGTTCAAAACCATTCCCCCTTGTCCTGTCATTACCTAATTTAGCAGAGTCACTATCCATCTTTTTTATAAGCCTCCTTTAAGTACTGAAAAGCCACAAAGAGGTCACCTGGGAGCCTTCTCTTCTTTAGGCTGAACAGCCCCAGCTCTCTCAGCCTTTATTCATAGCAGAGGTGTTCCAGCCCCTTGATCAACTTCATGGCCCTCCTCTGTTCACATTATTGTGCTGGGAGCCCCAGACCTGGATGCAGCACTCCAACTGGGGCCTCACAAGGGCAGAGTAGAGGGGGACAATCACCTCCTTCCACCTGCTGGCCTCTGTTGATGCACCCCAGGATGCAGTTAGTCTTCTGGGCTGCAAGTGTATGTTGCTGGCTCATGTTGAGTTTTTCACCCACCAGAACCCCCAAGTCTTTATCTGCAGTGCTGCTCTCAATTAATTCTTCTCTCAATCTGTACTCATGTCCGGGATTGCCACAGCCCAGGTGTAGCACCCTGCATATGGACTTGTTGAACCTCATTAGGTTCACCTGGGCGCACTTCTCAAGCTTGTCCAGGTCCCTTCCTTCTATTTTATCAACCACACCACTGATCTAGGTGTCATCTGCAAACTTGCAGAGGGTGCACTTGATCCTATGGTCTATGTCATTGATAAAGATGTTAAACAGCACCAGTCAGACAGACCCCTGAGGTACATGACTTGTCACTGGCTTCTACTTGGACATAGGGCTACTGACCACTACTCTCTGGGTGTGACCTTCAAGCCAATTCCTTATCCACTGAATGGTCCACCCATCAAATCCATATCTCTCCAATTTGGAGATCAGGATGTCATGTGGAACCATGTCAAAGGCCTTGCAGACGACCAGGTAGATGACATCAGTCAGTCTTCCTTTGTCAACCGATGCAGTCACTCCATCATAGAAAGCCACCAGAATGGTAAGGCATGATTTGGTGAAGCTATGCCAGCTGTCTGGGATCACCTCTTTGTCTTGCATGTACCTTGACATTGCTTCCAGGAAGATCTTTTCCATGATCTTCCCAGGCACAGAGGTGAGGCTCACCAGTCTGTAGTTCCCTGGGTCCTCCTTCCTACCCTTGTTAAATATGGGAGTGATGTTTGCCTTTTTCCAGTCACTTAGGACTTCACCTGACTGCCAGGACATTTCAGATATGATGGAGAGAGGCTTGGCAGCTACATCTGCCTATTCCTTGAGGACCCTGGAATGCATGTCATCAGGCCCCATAGACTTGCACATGTTTAGTTTCATCAGGTGGTCTCGAATTTGCTCTTCACTACAGTGAGTGGGACTTTGTTCCCCCAGACTCCATCTACAGGTTCAGGGAAAAGAACAACTTGGTAAGGCTGACTGGCAGTGAAGATGGAGGCAAAGCTGCTGAGTACCTCAGCCTTCTCCATGTCTACTGTTACCAGTTCTCCCCTCTTGTTTACACTCTCCTTGGCCTTTCTTTTCTGACCAGTGCACCTATAGCATCTTTTCCTGTTATTCTTTGCATCCCTTGCCAAGCAAGTTCCATCCATGTCTTGGCTTTCCTGATCCCATCCCTGCATAGCCAGACAGCATTCTTGTACTCTTCCCAGGCCACGTGTCCCTGCTTCCTCTGCCTGTGCATTTCCTTCTTGTGCCTCAGTTTGACCAGCAGGGCCTTGCTCAGCCATCCTGGCTGTCTGCCCTCCCTGCCCACTTATGCAGGGGGATGGAGAGTTCTTGTTTGATCTTGATTGACCAAGAGATCAATCCCCTTGCGAATATATATGTACTACTGTCTTACATACGTTAGTGCACTCAATAGCTGAGATACAGTATATACTTGCATGGAACTTATAATTCAGTCTAACTCTCACAAAGATCAATAACAGTGAAAAATTTAAGTACACTTCAAGTCATATGAGTTACTCTCTGACTTCAGTGAAATCTTATGAAATTTCACCCAAAATTGACTCAATCTAAGATAACCACTACATTATCTGCTAACTGCAGCACCTTTTCTTCCTGAAATCATGCTACATCAGGATTTTATTGTCAGTTTCTATGCAGAACATGAAAAGAAAAATAAATTATACTGTGAAAGAGAAAAAAAAAAAAAACAATTATAAATTTACACAAAAACAAGTGGATATTTTAGATAAACAGGGTTGGTAATGCAGCCATTTCTTCATTATTTTAGCTGTTATCCTTATTTTATTCTTACTCTTTCAAGGAAATCCTTCACATTGTAAAGTAGACAGAATTTCTAATATTTTAATTTTTCAAAAAACAGCTAAGACAATCATCTGCCAGGAACAAATTAGGTAAGACTGACCTTGATTTGATAGAAGATGAGAGATGCATTGGCTGAATAGCCACTTGATGTCCCTACTCATTCTATTTGTCTGTGATTTCTATGAAAAAAAAGTGAAGCAAACATTAAACAACTGCTTGCCGTCATAATACTACTTCTCTACATCTTCTGAAAAGCAGCTGTTCTAGTATTTGAATTACCATCATAAGGCACATGTTTTCAAGAAAATGTAATAAAAAAGTCATCAAAAGTCACCCATAACACAAAGGTTTTCTCTGGGAAAACCTGTTCCCATTACTTAAGAAATATTACTCTTCAGTGTGTGTATATTAAGGTGTTTATATTCATTGAATGCAAAATTCGTTTCTAATTCTGTGCCCAAAATACATTAAGAGAATGCTAAATTTGCAAATACAACATTAACTCTGCTTTCTTGACTGTTTGCACATAACTATAGGTTGAACTTCAAATTGTTTTTAAAGGGACACTCTTCTAATTTCCACAGAGACAGAGTAATCCACTCAAGCTGGGACTCCAGGCAAGAGTTGTTGCATCCCTTGTTATGTTTCATGAGGAGTAGAATAAAGTGATAAATAACTTATATCTTGAAACATCTCAATGGTTATTCACATTTAACAGTTTCTTGCCAGAATGTTCTATTCTATTTAAATAAAATCTTGATAATATAATTATAAAATGTTAATAATATGATTAATCCAGAGATAGAATTAGTTTTCTTAACCAAAACCATAATTTAACAGCCAGTGGTGATCTTGTTGAACTGTAAGAAATTCTTTGAAAAATACTGCTAATGCTTGAGTGTCAGATTCAGAGATCCGTATCTCACAGAGAAAGATTTTCAGGTGTTGAAGTTAATATCAACTTCTTTTTGAGGTACTCCACTGCGGAAGCTAGCCAATCTAGAAGTTGACATAAAATTCCAGTAAATGGTGAGAAGCTTTAAAACTGTGACCTCATGGAATTTAGAATCTTAGGAGGAAAGCTCACAGCACCAATTTCTGTCTCTGAGTGATTCATAGGAAATACAGAAGAAAAAACTCACCAGCTCTGCTCCGTGTGCCCACAACTTTCAGTGTAAGGTAAGCTTTAAGCAAATTGGTTTTCTGTTTGCAAGCTTGTTTTTTTCTTCCAGAACTAGCAACAACCTGAAGGAAAGTCACAAGAAGACAATTAGAAGGCAGTGTCTTATCAAACATGAAGTACAGGAAGGGGGAAGAGACAAAGACGGAAGGAGAAAAGGAGATGCTAGTATTCATTTTATTGTGCAAAAAACCTTTCTACTGTACAACATAATAGGAAATTTTTAAAACATCATCATTGATAAATAGGTCTCAACAAAATGTTTCACTTTGTCAGTAGAGAATATAAGAAGATCTGCTACTTCAGATGTAGTAAGCAGTTTATGTCAGAGAGATCATAAAACCAACAAAAAGCCGCTTTGGTTTGAATTTACTCAACAAAGATTTAATCTTTGACAACACACTACAGCTAATGGCTGTCTTAGCAATAAGTAATAAGCAATAAGTAATAAGTAATAATAATAAAAGAAAACAAGGAATATAGAATTCATTTGTTGAATGAGCTGAAAAGTGATCTATGTGGAAGTGATCTTCCACAGCACTTGAAACTTCAAATCTGTTCATTTCAATGAATCTGAGGTTCTCAACAGGCCTATGAGCAGGCAGAAATGCAAACTTTGCAGATCACTAGACAAGATTTTGTTACCAGTATTATTTAAGATCATATAAAAATAGCAAAGCAGAGTTCTCTTGGCAGACATTTGCATTACTTCATGAACATTAGTAATTTTCATTATAGCTGAAGTGAAATGCATATTTACAAAGCAATCGCTTCATTTTTGTACACAGAGAGTAACTTCTGGTACTTTACAAAAACATAAAAAGCACAGGGCCGCTCAGTGTGGGTTACTACTTCACATATACCAGCTTTCTACTTCAAGTTCTATCTGTGGTGGACTATAACACTACATCTGCAAAAACTGTGTTTCACTACGGAAAGTATTTTCCTTCACTTAATTTAAACCAGTAATCACCTGAACTATTATGTGAAATGTCCCCAGAGATAACAAAGATCTTAATTTCTGAGTAAACAAGAGCCATGCCAAAAGTACCCTAAAGATGAAATAATATGTGAGTAAAAACAAGAAATTGAAAGTAAGTTCTTGGACAATGATGTGTTTCTGGGTCCAATTTACAGTATATCTTATGATTATATTAATACTTTTATTGAATGAAATTAGGTATTGCGGAGTATGGCAGGACAGTGAAAAGTGATGTGCTTTATTTCAGATATGTTAAATGAAATGAGCTCTGTTTTTGTAAGGACGAATGATCTATGTTCAGTTATGCAGCGTTTCAGGCTAATCTTCAGTGGCACTGATTAAGTAATTGCACTGTAAAAGAGCCCATGTTCTGCTTCTGACTCTAAATGAAAATTTCTTCATAGACTGAGAGAAAGTTTTTCCAAGAGCCTGAAACCTCTCCTAATGATTTTTTCCGTAGAGGTCACTTGAAAAGTTTTTGTCCTTGAAAAGGTAACAAAGCCATATTTTTCTTATTTAAAAAAATTGATTGTGCTCTCCAGCACTTTAGCTATCAGTGCTTTTTTGTGTCATGTTAAAAGGCTCTCATGGAAATTCTAATTCATCCAGTACAATACAAATAGCGTATAATCTATTATTTCTGCCAAAGGGTATTTTGATTCTACTGAATGATGCCGGTAGTCTTTTAAACATTTAGCATCTTTCTGGATATATTCTGCCACTAAGTGTTAATGATGATTATAGATAAGCTTAAAAATAGCGCATAAAGGAAATGGCAAAAATACATTAAAATCTGTTGTATGATTTGAGGATAATGGGAAAAACTAAAAGCCATAACTATGCTTATATTTTTCATACAGCAACAGGAAATGGCAGAAAGTCACACAATCTCACTGGAGATTCAGAATAAATGTGTCAAAATGGGGAGACAAGCAAAGACAAAATAATTTTGAAAGGTAAAACACTCTAGATAACAATCATGGTAAAGTCAGACAACTGTGAACCCCGGTTTCAGGTGTTAGAATAGCTGAAAGCAACTATTGTTGTGTCTATAATAAAGGCACTTCCACATATAGATTTGTGATGCTTAATGGCGATTATTAGGATGGTAGATAGAGGAAGAGAAAGAGCAGAAAGTTACCAGTCCTTCAGCCACCTGGCCTTTAACAAGCCACTGGTTATTCGGTATGTTGATAATCAGAATGGCATTGCAGGTACATATTCCAACACAACAGGGCAGCCTCCACAAAAAGAGAAGTAATCAGAAGCTGATTTGACTCAATAGACCAAATCCTTTCCTGTTACTTCAAACCACTGGTCTTCTGTGAGCAACGCAATACACTAGAAATGCACATTCCCTCTGCCAAGTGAATGTGGCCTACCTGCAGAACAACTTTTCCAACTGTTACCTCAGAAATAAAGAAGTACAAACCTCCTACCAAAAAGAGTACAGCTTTGTTTTTCCAAAATAGAATTTTAGCTGACTTCCTTCTTCCAAGGTGAAAAGAAATAAAGCAATTTCAGTCTTGTTTAAGATAATGATAGATGGGGAGGGAAGTGAAGCAGTTTGTTTTACCAATGGTATAATTAAGATAATACAACTTCACTAAACTCAGACTAGAAAGCTATTTATGCATCCTAGGAAGACTGATATTCTGTTGTGTTCTGTGGAACTGCCTACTTGTGAGCTTGAACTTGTATTTTTACCTGCTAAACCGAATGCAGAAGTTTAACTCTTGCATAACTCAAATAATAGAAAATTTGCAAATACCTAAGCAAGAATAACTTTTCAGATACTAGATATAAGTTAGAGAGTTTTGATTTTGGAATGGATATACCACAAGCTTGCATATACCTTCAGTGTCAGCTGAATAGACATTATGAAGTAGTGTGTGTTTACTGGCAGTTATCCTGAGTAGTATAATTCAGTGTGAGGAACAATTAATCTAAGTACCGCTAGATACTGCTAATATTGTATGATACATCAAAACTCTTCATCTTTTATTTACAAAACCTAACAATGAGGACAAAAACCAGTGCAATCAAAAAGCAGCCCACATGTTTCAGCATACATGGAGCAAACCATAAAGCCAGCTCTCTGTATTTCCCATGATAAGAAGGGGTTCTCTTAGATAGGCTTAGATAAAATGCTTCACATTATTCAGAATTATCCTATATTTTTAAAATACCGAATATATCCTTGTCCTTTACTCATTTGGTTATATATTTAAAGTCAATTTTGTATACATGTACAATCATGTGTGTACGTATATGATAATATATATCAATAAAATATATATGTATATCGACTTCATTATATTTCCACATACATCTTAGTTTTCAAATCTCTGTTTTTTAAAATGCTTTTTGCTTACTATTTCTTCTTATCCTTAAGTTATTGATATTCTGCCCTAATTTTAAAACTAGTTTAATATAATCACTTATGAGTAGCAGTGGTTGGAGAATTTGAGAACTGAATCACTTTTTCCTTAATAAGTGATCTGCTCACAATGAATACAAAAATTCAGTCAAAAGCATTAAATTAGATAAAATATATATGCAAACTATGTAAAATTTTAAATGATGAATCAAAGCTTATTTCAAATCATTGATCTATACCCAAATATTGTTCTGAATAGAAATGATTTAATACAACATTCAGCCTGAGACTGAAAAATGTTAGTGCATTCATAATCACCATCATATAGGAAATCACTCATAAAACAAAATGTGACCATAAATAATATGAAAGTATAAAAAATATCTTTGTATAAAATATATATTATATTAATAATATATATACTATATAGAAATATGTATTTGTACACTGAAATATACTAGTAGATTGTATACATTGAAGTATTTTAATAGATTTATTATAAAAATTATTCTGCATTCAGTGTACACATCATGTGGAGAAATATATTCAAGCTATTTACAGAAATCAGAGATTGATTTAGGCCATTGTGGTTTTCCAAAGAAAATGTCTTCATTTAAATATATATATATGAATAGTAGATTGCGAAACTGAATAATTCAGTCAGGTATTAATATCCAGAGACAAATTCAGAGCTCTCTAAATGTTCTATATTATCAACTGACTGCTGACTATTAATGCACTCCATCCATAAGACAGCTTTGTTTTTGAAGTTAAATCATTTGTTAACCTTATGGGTATTCATTTTTTTATTTATAAAATGGGTCTTTATTATACAATCTATCAGGAAAGGACCCTTTATAATACAATGCACTTTAAAGGAAAAAATATATATTTTTTTCAACAACTTTCCAGATGGTTGTAAGGAGATTTACAAATAGGACAAATATAATTGTGAAATATTTTTTCCACCTTGAACTTACTCCTGTAAAGCTACAAACCCAAAAGATTTGATTAACATAAAATAAGTTCTCATGTATAATATTCTCAAAAAATCTTATAATAATATATAGTAATAAAACTTCTTTAAAAGTTTTTCTCTATTTAATTTCAAGATCTCTCCATGGGGTCAGACAATGCTTAAAGCCTCTTTTGTTTTCTGAAGGACTGGTAGACCAGGCTAGGAACAACTGCTCCTGTCAAATGTTAAGCTTGACACCATGTCTGTTAGCTGTAAAATTTTGAAGAGATCTTAAAATAAATGTTTCATCTTGCTGTATTTATTTGAAAGTAATACTGATCTCAATTTTAGTTCAACTTTCAGTACTTAGCATACTAGTAAGAGCAAATTTATTTTTATTAAAGGTGTAAGTTATATTTGACAGACTGGTTACTGGTTCTTGATAGCCATTGTTAATCAACTTTCTCATTTATGAACTATTTTCAACCTCTTGCTACATTTTATGTGTGTTTTCACCACTCAGAATGATACACAATTAAAAACTTATAATGATACACAATTCAAGACTTACCTATGCTCTGCTCAGCTGAACCATCATTCGTGGTTTGTGACTGGTCACTTAAGCTGCAGTGGTTTGATCTCCTTTCAGGACGTGTGAAAATTTTTAAAAAGGAGACTAATGGAAAGGGAAAAATTAAAACCAAATATTTGTGTTTGCATGGGATTTTCATTTGAGATCATTTGGGTATATCATTTGGGCAAGAGATAGATCATTGTAGCAAAATGGCACAGAAATCTGGGTTAGTATGCTGGAAGAGTATCAAAACATTTTTTTTCTACCCTCATTATTTTCCTCTAGACCCAGTCAGAAACAGGAGACTAGACTAAGTAGATTTGTGCTTTCACGTTACAGATTTTTTGTGCTTGCTCAAAAATCCATTCCAAAGTCTTTGTGTGAAAAAATGCCTATGAGATAAAAGTCTATAACCAGAAGTATTCCTGGATAGCAAGCAATGAATGAACATAATAAAAATGAGCAATAGTTAAAAAATTAGTAATGAGCAGTATTTAACAAAATTTCTCTATAATTTTAGGCAGTTTTATCTCCTCCTTTGAATTCAAATAATTGTGGCACAAATGAAATAATGCTGTTATGTTCGCATACTGATGGAAGAGGAGCACTAACCACAGAAGGAGTGGAAATTATACTGATTTCAAATTGTAAAAGATGCTCACTTAATAAGCCAGAAAACAGAATTTTCACATTGCATAGAGGTTTATCTTTTAGTTAGACAAAATATTTGTTATTATCCTCTGGGTGGTTTTTCTGTAGCTTTTGTTTTGATATTAAAGTTATTAAACTTGCCTTTTCTATTCTCATTAACAGAATATTTTATGGCTAAATCCACTTAAGGAACCTATTGTGCTTTCTGATCAAAGTGGAAAATGAAGCCAGGTTATAATAAGCAATTTAATTTTTAATGAGCTGATTGAGGCCCAAGGTCATAACAAAGGGCACAAAAACAAAGAAATACAAACAACAACAAAATCTCTAGCTTGGAATGCTAATGATATCACCCTACACATGACCAGGGCAAAATAATATTTGGCAGAGTACATTTAAAAGCTAGCCCAGTTGTATTTTTTATTTTCTTTCGGAACTCTACCTAAGTCTAAGTAAGGTGTAGCATATTAAATAATACAGAAGCACATAAAAATGCATGAGACTTGTTTTCTAAAAGAACTTAGCTAGGATGTTTATTGAATTTAAATTTCCCAAGCTCAAGCTTAAATGCTACAGCTACAAGCTGAATGTTTAACCCTCTAATATCTCTTGTAAGTGCTTAAAAGGTAGTTAACTGTTACTCTGGAGTGTAATTCTGCCAGAATCCTGCACGTAACCTCTACTGAAGTCCTTGGGATTTGGCCTTTCAGTCTTCAGAAATAATAAATCAAATGTAAGTGGAACATTTACATAAACATGGTGTCCTTGCTTTCTTTTCAGTTTGTAAATTAAGTCATCAAACTTTATTATTTTTGAATACAGGCTTTTTAAAAAATCTTATTTAGCATATTCTTCGATTTTTACTAGTGGACTTTCTTACAGCTTTCTCTAGCAGTAGAAATATTTATGTCACTAAGCCCTCTAGGAAGCACTTTATGTCAAAGGCACATATCATTTTACCCTGACAAAACCGCTATATCTATTACAAGTAACATCCTTATGAAAAACACTGACTCATTAAAGGAATATAAAATTTAAAATTAAATTATGTATACCTTTACATCAAGTAGAATATAAGCAGTAGAGGGGATGCTGATGAGTTCTGCGGGTTCTACAGGTAGTCCACAGATCAAGTCCAGTCCGCACGACGCTTTCATCTGTTTTACCAGCTTTTCCCTAGGGAACAGAAGCAACTGTTTGAACAGCTAATTGCTGCTGGCAGGGCCAAACAATTCATCATGGTACTGTCACTGCCTCTGCTCTTCCAATAAGAGGGGAGAGGAAAGCAGCAAAGAGGACAGACATATCTTTTGTGTTCTGCCAACCTAAAGTGGTTGGCAGAACACAAAACTACCCCCTTTCAAAGAGGAGGAGAAATGGTATCCCTGCAGAGCTCTGAAATAACTGTTCTTTGTAAGTGACAGCAGCATGAAACACAGAAGGAGGCACGTGCCTCACCCCACAAAGCCATGAGCTGCAACTTTTACAAGTCAGAAGGCAGCAACTGAGGTCTGAAGGCAAAAACTGAGGACTAGCCCCTGTGCTTGCTGCAATGACGCTGACACTTCACCCTTTCTCAAAATGGTTTTTTTTTTCTTATTAAAATGTATTCTAATCCCTCCCTTTCGGCCATCTTGAAGTCAGCACTGGAGGGAATGGGAGGAGGACAGTACTATGTGGCAAATACGTGTTCTATGAACCACAGACTCAATTTGAGAACCACTGATTTTATGATCATATATCAGTCATTTAAAGACATGCTAACACAGAAAGCTTTAAAACATGTCATAGTATGTCCCATTTGTGGCTGTGTAATGTCATGTGCCCCTCTCTAACCCCACTTACTAGCTATACAGGTGCTAGACATGGCCCTTGGCTCTCCTGATTGATAGAACAACTTGTCATACCATGAAGAAACTCTGACTTTTATCAATGGATTTATTTTTTTTTTATTTTTTTTTTCCTGTTTCCTTTAAAACCTCACAGGTCAGTGCCCCTGGGATTTGGTCTAAATGTCTTATTTCTACAGGAGGTAGAGGTGAAGCAAGGTGAGGAGCAAAAGTGGGGAGGGGAGGGAAGGGAAGAATGTTTGGTTTTTGGAAACAATCTCAAAGAATAAGCATGGGGGAGTAGAAATTATAAAATAATATAAAGAGTAGGTAAGAGAGTAATACAAGTGAGGACACAGAGTGCTTGGAGATAGTACTGAGATAACTGATGCTTTTGTTTTTTGAAAGGATATTGTACAAAGAGGTGATGGAATATGATTTAGATATGATGTGTATATGCAGAGTATCCGTTACTTGCACAGTGCAATTTTCTTTACCGTATTTTATCTATTTGTTATTGTTACTGCGTTTTACTCTACTACATTTGGAAGCGATATGGCCATCAGTACCTCACCAGTGATCCAGTAACTAGATTGGAAAACTGCTTCAATTTTCTTCTTCTGCACATGTTCAGAGATGGACACATTGCTTCAAACCTTTTGGGGGAAAATAATGCATATCAGACAACTATGATATAATTCATAAATGCATTTTTTCTGGCTGAACAGCTGTTAGAAATGCTTTACAAAAGCTTTACAACTGCTGTTTTAAAAGCTTTATGAAAACTAAAAAAATATATAAAAGTGGATCTCTTAATTGATTCATTTTTGAATCTATTAATATTTCATTCAACATATACAGATATATATTTTTATTTATTTTGAACTGGTATATATACTTTTTTTTTTCTTAATTGTTTCAGCCTATATTAAAATCAGCTTTTTGTTTATTTCAGGGGACTTCAAAAGAAGAACCCTCTTTCCCATTTTTTTTTTCCAGACAGTTTTGTTATTGTGGCAAAAAAAACAGACGGTTCTTTTTGTCTAAAAATCTAAAAAGCAGTACATTGCTTGCTGTTATTTTTCTTCTAATTCAATTCCTCTAACTTATCCTGAGCTCTGTCAGTTTTCAGGAACTATACCTCTGTCTTCAAGCGTTGTCATGAATTTTGGATTGTCAGCTGAAAACACAAACAGAAAAACAACAGCTGCAGGTAATAAGATTTGATAGTAGTACACATTACACATAGGAGAATTGCCCAATACAGTCTTGGACATAGTAGAAGTAGTTGTCCCTTAACCTAAAATGTAATTACACAAATGATATAGACACACTCTAAATTAACTTTAACTTAACATTAAAAACAAACAAACAAACAAACAACAACAACACATAATTTATGAATGAATTCTGGAATGACATTGAATCCAGAGAAATCAATAACATTTACTAGAGAAAAGAAGCTCAAAACTCAACCTGTATTTGTTATTATCAGCCTACACAGTGTAGTCCCTGTACCAATAATATACATTGCATGGTCAAGAGTTACACCTCACGTGCCTATTAAAACATATACACTCAATAAATAAAACATATACATTCACTTAATACTTTGGCAAAGGAAATGTAGAGAAAAATTCCTTAGTCACAGTCCTGGGAGTTATAGAAATTTGACATAGCCCAAAATTTGTACTCTCCTGTGTTCCAAATGCAAAGATGACTTGTTTAATTTTTCAGTCCAGAATTCATTCTTTTACAAGACATTCTTTCACATTCTTGACATTGAACCAACACACTCAGTGATGTACAGCCTTTGTATAATATAGGTGTGGAAAAGACCTGATAGCAAATTACATTTATAAAAGAGCAACATGAAAGCTACCTGGTCTTTCCACATTATCTGAAAGCAAGAGTCAATTTCACAGCAATTCAAAGAAACCAACAGTATCTATTACAAATAATCATGATGCAAACTGTGACAATTATTTTGTCTTTTCTGGTCTCTGATGCTAGGAAAACCCTAGCGTGCCTAAACGGAGCAACTCAATTTCTGTTTTGTTTAATCTGTCTTCCCAAAACTTTAGTGTGGAGTTAGTAAGAAAGTAACACCACACACCTGACCTTTAGAGCCTTACTAATAGTACCAAGTCAAATTACAGCTTTGCTGGCTGACTGTTGACCTAACTAAAGGTTTTGACAATGTAAATTGCAAGGGACTCTCGAAGCTTTTGCAGACCTGTGAAAGCCCTGCAAATTCTATTTCTCACCTATTTAAGTCTTCTGTAATAAGATGATGGTTAGAGAGGTAGAAAGTGGTAAGATCTCTTTAATATCATAAATGGTTTCCATACTCCTTTCCATCTTGTCTCTGTTGTGCAGATGGAATCAATTTGTGCCATTGGCAGAGCTATATTTATTCAGTTTTTTACTGATGCAAGTTGTTTGGTCTGCAGACACATGTGGCTGATTTCTTCATTAGTGAGCTTCTTTTTGCTGATGACTCTGAGTTGGTAGCTCACTCAGTCAATACCATTCAATTTACTATTGATGACTTCCCTTATGCAACCCATCCCTTTACTTTTCCTGTGAACTTACAAGACAATGGAAGCACCAAACCAACCAAAACAGTGGCACAAGCACATGCACTCGCACTTTTGCACTTAGCAAAATTTTCTCAAGCTTGTTGAATGTTTTTCTAGTTAGACAGATACAGGCACACTATGCAACTACTTCTATATTGGCAATTTTAACGCTTAATTTGAAATATTATCACAGTGACCATATAGCCATGTGAAGCAAAGTCTCAGAACATGCACTGGGCATGTTTTGTTCTCAGAAAACCGTGCCATTTTAGTGAAATGTGACCATTTATTCTCTCTACATGGGAGACTTGATTTTGTATACAATGCCCTTAGTGTATCTGGAAAATTAAATGACTACATGCAGAATCCTCAAATTACAACAAATATTTGAATCTGATGTCCTGATCCCAAAAACTAGGCTATGATGATGATAAGGCAATATGGCCAAAATCTCAGATTTTTATGATCACCTATTGATGCCTTCTTCCAAGAAAGTAAGTACAAACTTCAATATCCTTTGAAATGGTAATGAGAGTATACTGTGGAGGTCTGACTATAAGATGGCAGTTTATGGGGCAGCGGATTTCTTTGGTATAGTCCAGCTAATTCTTAGTAGCCAATGATACCTTTCTAAAGTTTCATGATGATATTTTGTATTGCAATGCCATAGGCTTCCATTTTTCTCAAATGGGATGGAATAAATCTCTGCACTCATTGGGGTGATGAGAGAGAAGATACTTCTTGTCAGCCTAGAATAAAGGTTCATACATCTTCCAAAGGAAGGGAGCTGTGAGCTGTACAGAAGCCTGTCCTGTGTCCTGCATTTGCAAGCGTTCTCTTCTGCTACAGTATCATTTCTGTCACAGCAGTATAACATACAGACAGGGTGGCAGTGTTTTCTTTTTTTTTTTTTTTTTTCCAACTGCTGGGATAGCCTGAGGGTTCCTAGTGACCATCAGCCAGATGCCCAATCATATGTGAAAGAAGCTTCAAGCCATACAGAAATGCAACACAATGTTCAGTAATTTTCTTGCAGCATTTCTCTTTCCACAGATGAACCCCTAAGTACTAAACTTTTCTGCTAAGGATAACAGAGCTAATGAGCTTTGCTACACCATATGTCCATCAGCTAGACCATAACTACCTCCCCTGTCTCCTGAAATTAGTGGCTACAAAGCAAGAAGGACATTACAATCTTCTAAAAGGTTAAAGATTTTATTTCCCCTGGATTAACTAAGCTAAAGTCCATAAACATTCTTCCAAGGCCCGTGAGAAAACTTTGTACTCTAAATGAATAAAGTAATTGTTTCATAAAGATAATACCACTGACACCTCATGAGAAATAATTTTTATCCATTTTTATCTCTTACCTCATTTCTGAGTGCTGCAATAATATCCGTCGAATGGATGTCTTCTTTTTAAGAATTTTCAAATAAGTTCTCTTTTGCTATGAGTTGTCACATGAACTTGGTGACTGATAGAAAACCTGCATGACTCTTGTAGAGTCAAAGTGTGTGGGGTGGTGCTTCTGACTGTAATTTGACCCATTGTTTTAAGTGGAGGTAGGCCACTTAGGAAAGCAGTATTCCCTTATGTAAGAAATTTCTTGTGCCTGAAAAATTCCTCAATATAAGACATTGATATGTTGAAATTCTGAACATTAATATTTCTACATTTAATACTGTATATCTTACCAATACCTATTTATTCAGACCTTCAATTCCTGTACTTGCTGGATACTTCTCAAGAGCCATTCACAATGCCTTTAAGTACTGTTCTATAGCACTCCACTATTTGCAAAACACTACATAAAGTGAAATACAATAGGTGACAGAATTTATATCTTTTATAGCTTTCAAAAATTAGACAGACTGCAGCTTTCATTTCACAAACAGTCAATACAACCAGGTGAGGAGCGTGCAAGAAGCAGTGCTGCACTCGCTGTAGAACATTCATGCAAAGACATGAAGGAAATCAATAGAAAATCCAGAAACAGAATTATCAGTTCATAGTTACATGTCAGTTTTAAACACTTTTTACATTACTTTGAAAAAAGGATTGTTGTGTTCTTTAGCTTTTATTGACTATTGTTGACCAGCTTAGCAGATAGATAGATTACAAAACAAGTCAACAGATGAAAAAATAACTTACAAAAGACCTTTCCTCCTATAAAAAAAATACTTCTTAACTTGCACAATGAAGAGAAATACATTCTTTAATTTGTAATTTACAATATATTTATTTTTTATTATGAAATGAATTCTGTATTTTATTTCTATCCTTTTAAACACTGATTAACATTTCTTGTCAGATCAAACTTATGATAGACCTTATTGAAAAGTACAAATTTGAGTCTGTGTATTGATTGCAGTGTTATTTATAAAAATAAGGGATTTTGTTTGTTTGTTTGTATTTACGAAAAGGTGGAGAGGAGGGATATTTTCTTTTGCTAAAATGTTCCATTTCTTTTTTCCTATTATTCCTGCAGACAAGAGGTAATGCTTCACTGAAAGAAGAAACAGATGAATAGAAAATAAGAAATCAGGGAAGAATCCATTTCATCCCAAAGGTAAGCTTTCTTGTCCCCTTTATTGAAGGCAGTTTCATTACATTGGCACTTGTAATACCTATTTCTTTCTTGAGGACTCCTGGACACAGCCACATTCGCTGAAGATTTTTGAAATAGCATTTATATTAATTGAATTTCTGTGTTTATGAATTTCTGTGAAGCTCAATGGATATGGAAAGGAGGGATATGTGGGTCAGGAAAAATCATGTACAACAGGTAGGGTGTTTCAGAATGTTTTGATGTTGCTTAGGGAAGTTCAAAGAAGAAAAAGCTTTCTAATTCTTTGACGTTTTCTAGTAAGGAAGGAAGGGAATTAAATTGCAAGTGGAGCATGGTTTTAAAACAGAGCCTTGATATTTATGGACAAAAGAAATCATCCCCCAAAATCAAGTGCATAAATAAAAGAATCCTCTTAAAACAGACAAATGTAACCTAATAAAATCTTTCTTATAATGTGCAAAGTGGTGCCGTCAAAAAGCAAACAAGCAATTAAACAAATATGATCTTGCATCTTGATTATCCTGCAAATCTAAGCACACTTGTGTATTTTTTTTTCCAAAAGTTATTCCATAACCTCTTTAATTTTCTTCTTCACTTTCTGAACAAGCTCCAAAATTCAAATAATGAAAGTGTCTTCTTTTCTTTTCATTTATTCTCTGTTTCATATTGAACTGTTCAAAATAATCTGTTAGTCATTAAGAGAAAACAATGGCTCACTGAAAACCCTTGAGAGAGTAGGAAATAAATAAAATGTTAGTAAAGTGATAAACTTCCTAATAAACTCACTTGCAGATCTATAGCTCCACCTAGAGGAGGAGCTAGGAGAAGGACGAAAAGGAGGAGGAGTAAAAGGCAGAGGAGGAGGAAGAGGAAGGTGTCTTCACCGTAAGTGCTGGTTTTAACTTAGCATTTTTTCTTCTTAAGATGTGATGCATTATGTAGTGTTCCCTGCTCTGTTAAAGAAGGAAGAAATACTCTGAAAAACATCAATTCCAGTGGGAAAAAGAAAATCTTTCTCAGAAATCTTAAGTATGATTTCCTAAGATTTCTAACATAGATGTTGCTCTTAATGGTGAAATTCTTTGAAACTTTTTGAAAAATAAGTACTGCAAAATTGGGTCTAAATTCTTATTTAAAAATAAATTAAGAAGTCAATAGCACTTTATCTATTGATTTTGATTTTTACATGACTGTGCCCTTTAGCCACTTTTAAAATGGAAAATGTAATATGTAAAATATATACACTGGTTTTGACATAAAGATAAATTATCTAATTTCTGTAATCTATCTCAGCCTTGGACTTACACAGGAAAATTCCTGCGAGGCAGACACCAGGTCTTTGAGACAACATGCAGCATTTTGCAAGTCAGAACACAAATAACCTTCATATGAGAAACAATAATGGTCTCTGCCAATTCTTTAAATTGCATCTCCTTTCTACTCACCTAAGTTCACTGGCCCGGGTTAAGCTTGAAGTGGCTCTTTCCTCAAGTTCTTACTTTAGCACTTACTTCTTTAGCACTTGCTTCTTTAGTCAGCTAGTGACTACTTTGTTTCTTTCTTACAAGAAACACAGACCCTAGTATCAATACATAGGTTTAATATGAACCCCTTATTTTTGGCATCTTGTAGAAGCTTCAAATGTATTTTGAATTGGAAAATAGACAGGCTCATTCAATATGTGACAGATTTTGAAAGGGATCACAATTCCTTATTATAATATTAAAAAATAAATAAAAACAAAACACACACACACACCAAAAAAAAGTAGAGTAAAGAATAAAAAAGTGCTGAAAAGCAGTTAAAGGATCAGTATGTAGAACAACTGATAACTAGTGAATGTGGTAGCTTTAAAATGTATAAATAGGTGATGATATGAAAAAAGCGCATAAGCAAGATTCATTATACTCTGCACAACCATCTGCAACAGCACTTATTTATTTATGTATTTGTTTTGTAGTACATTTAAGATTTGGCTTAACAATATGCCATACAGTACTTGACACTCCAATACCCCCTATTGCCTTGGAGTACATCTAAGCTTTTCATTTTTAATTTTTTTGTTCCTTGTGCTCTTGACAGATTTTGTCAGACACTTCAACACAGTAGAAAGGTGGCAAGGACAGAGGGGGATAAAAGCAATTAACTCAGTGAAATAAAATAATCAATGTAACGTCAAACAGCTTGGGGGTTCTTATGTAGCTACAACATTACCAGTATCTGAGGGAGGAACTTCTATCTGTTAGAAGCTATCTGTTGCTACACTACCTAAGTAGTGATTGTATTAAAGATGTCTCCCAGATGCTTCGTGCTCCACTGACACAAAGCAGCCATACGGAACAGTGTACAGCAACTGGGAGAGACACATGAAATGAGATCTCGCCGAATTTTTGTATGAATTCCCGATCTGATCACAGTGCTGGGTGTAGAACAATCACAGTCATTGTAATTACTTCTAAATCTGTATCATGCCATTTATTTCTGTTACTAACATGATTGTTTAATAATCCTTCTCATCACACTGTATATAGGTATTATCATTGAGCTTGCTTCTGTAGAACAATGCAAATCAACAGGAGTACTGATAGACCAAAACTTTTCACTACCTGATCTCCATGGTTTCTAAGACCATTAATATGGGAGCAGCTTAACAATGCTGTGGATGAGAAACAGACAACACTCCTGCAATTTAAATATGACATGTTTGTCTGGTGGATTTTGTAGTGACACTGGTAATGCTAAAATGGATTTGAAAACCTAACCTATGTATTTGCATGTTAATACTTCATTCTATTTAACTGTTCTCAATAGCAAAACAATTGCATTGTGTATATTTTAGATGAACTTCCTGCTTTGATTTCAGTTAAACTTCTTTGCAAAACAAAACAAAATGACAGAAATCTAAATACAGAAAAATAAATACACATTTTAGAAGACCTTAAATAATTCTCAGTCAAAGAAAGTTTATTTTATACAAAGAAAATAGTATATGAATACAACATCCTTGCAGAAAAAATGGCACGTGTCTAGAAAATGTCCTTGCTATAAACAATTTATGAATTGAAAAATTCAGTGCAATTAATTAATGCACAAATAATATTGGCATCTTCTTGTACATTTCTGTGACTACAGAATGCTTGCATTGGTCTGAAAATGTATACATTTTTAGCAATTTATTACTTCAACTTGATCTGATACTGTGTAAGCTGTGTTACTTGATTCTAAGAAATATATCATCCTGTATATTTCTTAAGGACAGTAAGGCATAGCCCTTACATATGGATGATACTAAGGATACTCAGTTGACATTTTCTAGACCTAACAGGATGATTAGCAGAATTCCCAGTTTCCTCTGAAGTTTACTAAAATTAAAATTTACTAAAATTACTTAATCCCTATTCTCCTGTACATCAAACACTATCCTATGGAAGGAAAACAGCTCAATGGAAAAGGCGTATGTGCACAGGATAAACAGACTGATGGAGGGAAAGTGAAACAGAAATTATATCTACTCCATCAATGAGGAAAAATCATGATATTACTGATTTACATGTGGTTGTTTTTTTTTTTTTTTTTTTCTCACAAAGAATAAACTTGCTTTAAATTTTATTTGCTATTGAAATAGTAAGTATCTCACAAGATTTCTTATATAAGAGGAGGATATTTTTCATTTTTGTATTTTGAAGTCTTCCACAAAAGCTTTAAAATGTCAGTTCAAATATCTGTGGACTTTGAAGGATTATATTTGCATATGAGATCTTAAGGTACCTTATGAATTTTCCTATAATGATATGATATAGATAACATTACATTCTTAATGCAAGTAAATACTAATTTACCACACTTTTACCCTTTTTCCCACAGAAAAATCCCAAACATGAGCTTTGGGAATAATCCTGAAGTGGGTAGAATTTGAAAGTGGCAACAAAAAGTCATAGAGTCATAGAATCACAGAATAGCTTGGGTTGGAAGTGACCTTAAAGACCATCCAGTTCCACCTTCCCTGCCATAGGCAAGGATGCCACCCACTAGACCAAATTGTTCAGGGCCCCATCTCACCTGGTCTTGGACCCCTCCAGGGATCATAGAATGAATCGTAGGTTTCATTAGAATCATAGGAATCATAGGTTCAGGTTGGAAGGAACCTTAAAGATCATTTAACTCCAGTCCCTCTGCCATGGACAGTTTTGGAGCATCCACAGCTTCTCTGGGCAACCTGTTCCAGTGCCTCACCACCCTCTGAGTGAAGAATTTCTTCTAAATATCTAATCTAAATCTTCCCTCTTTCAGTTTAAAGCTATTACTCCTTGTTCTATCAATACATTCCCTGATATCTCTTGGAAAAGCAATACTGAGGATTTTCTAGCCAGATCCACCCACCACTACCCCATCCCACTTAATCTAAAGTATGTTTAGAAAATTATTAACTTTTTGATAAGAATACTTCAGTACTATAAATCAACGAATAAATATACCAATCCATATACTGTAAGGCATAAATATACTATTCTCCTTTGTCAGTGACAGATATAATCTTTCTTCTGTATTATTCAATCCTTCTTTCCTAGAAAAGCACAAAATTTCTGGAAGGTAAAAATGTAAGATGTAAGTTAGGAGGACTCCAAAGCAGTCTATGAAAAGTAAATACCCAAAGACATAAACAATTCTTGAAAGTCTAAATAAAGAGAAAGGTAAGAAAGAGATGGTGGTATGGCTGGATTTTTAAAGAGGACAATGTTACAAAACAGGTAAATACTTTATTTCATTGCTTTTCTCCAGGAGATGGAATAAGTCAAGTACAAAGTTTCTGAACATTAGTTGTAAGAAAATACCGGAACAAACTGATAAATTGAAAAGCCGTACTTCATTAGGCCTAGATATAGTTATCCATGAGTTCTGCAGGAGCCCTGGAGTCATCTAGCTGAACTGTAAGTTTTATGCAGTAGTTAACTGAAAATGAAAAAGGCTGCAGGGTAGCAAATCTGCTTATCCTATCCTAGCTATGACTCCAAAATCATGGGTAACAGTTGTCAAAAACAATTACTTTGAAAGGGCATGATATAGGAAAATATTAAAAACCAGTTATGAATTTGTGCCTAATTTGTACAGTGCTAGAGCAAAAAAAGAGGATCTTCTACTAAGGAGAGCTAAATTATATACCTCATTTTATATAACAAAAACATATAAAATTATATAAAAATATAATTATAGGGGTTTTTATTTTTAAAAGCTCTTGACAGTAAAATCAGGTACTCATGGGACAAGAGGAAAAGTTTTATCATGGATTAGGTCCTAGTTAATTGAAAAGAGACACAAAAGAGAAATTAAATCACGTTTCATTATCTCCAGTGTTTAGCACATTAGTTAATGTGTTGTTTATGATATATTTATTCATGTAAAGGGTCAAGCAGTCAGAGACTGAAATTTGCAGAGGACATAGAATTATAAGAGCTGTAATGTCAAAGGAACCCAAGATGGTAGGTTAGTGGAGAAAACAAATGAAATTCAATGTTAAAGTATGAACTAATATATATTAGGAGCAATATTTTAAGCAACCTGCAAACAATGGATGATTGTAATGGCTGTAATTATCTATAGTGATTCAGCTGAAGAAAAAAAAAAGTTACAATTTATGGCTGGTGGCACATAAAGCTTTGCAAAACCCTGTAGCATTAAAAAAACAAACAAACAAACAAAAACACACACACACAAAAAAAAACACACTCAAACAGCCCACCCCCCCATATCTCTGAAGAAATAATGCAATATATATATTCCTATAAATATATATGTATATAAAACTCATGATGCTCTTACATGTCATTCTTCCCCCTGAATGTGAAATTCAGTTCTGATTATCCATTCTTAAAAAAGATGGAGCATAAATAGAAGACGATTAGAACTGAAGGTTGCATACTGAAATATTTTTCTTTAAGGAGACATGACACAGATTCTGAGTAAGAGGGCATACAATGAAACCATACAGAATGACAGATATCACACAGGCATAGCAGCATTTCCAAAAATCCTTATGTGATTTAAGCCTTTAAGTTCTGTTTTCAAAAGTCTTTAAGGAACATTTAAGCAAGATTCAAGACCACCAATTCTCTTTGGTGTTCTGGCAAAATATATGCAAGAAATCGGGTGTTCTTTCCTAGAAAGAACACTGAGAGGCTCAATGACATTGAAAGGCAACAAAACAAAAACACAGAGACATTTTAATAAATATACCTGCATTTACATACATGTGTGCGTCTGAAGAAAATGTGTAATCAACCTATGTAATTCAATGCTGTAAAATGTCATGGTAGAAGAGCAGGAATTTGTATAAAAGAACAGGATAAAAATAGTAAGATGCAACTATGGAAAATGATATTTGCCACAGTTACCTTAACAAAGGAAAAACATTGCGTGTCAACCTTGTAATCTATTTAGTGGTGAGCTTGCACAAGCAAGCTGAATCCTCTGGCAAGTAACACTGGCAGAAACTCAGCAGACAACAAAATCATGTACGTTCAGGGAAGGGGCAGAGGGAGCTTCTTTTCTCTTGAGCAAAACAGCTTGTTTTTCCTCAGAGGTCACTACCAGCAATTCTTTCTGCCAGCTGACACACTATTTTACATGTAATAAATTGGTCTGGAAAGGCGTTATCATGAGTCCATCACTACATAACATTAACCTTAAACATGGAGAGGATTTCTTTTTTTGGTAGCAAGAACTCAAACTACCAAGACTCATGGAAAATACAACTGGAAAAATTACGTTTAAGGCTCAGAAATTGACTGATTATGTTGGATTAGAAAACAACATATAAAAATTCAAAGCATTACAGGTTGGCCACAGTGGTTTGATGTCAGAGCTTATTTAGCTCAGTCAAGAAGAGTGTCTGGGTAGAACCCCCTTTTCCACTGGTTATCTCTGACTGATTAGGACAGGTTCAGTTGGGTTGTGTGAAAAACAGAAACATAGAAAATACAGGGCAAAGATATACTGGTGGGAAGAAGAAAGAAATGCAATGAAATACCATGAAATACCATGACTGTACATGTGGCTATTGGGCATCCTTAGCTGTATCCACAGTATAAGTAATCTCCTTTACAGGGAATTTACCACACAACTATCCAGTTGTGACATTTCTTGCTATTGGGAAATGAGAGTGAAAAAAATACTTATGATCTGATCTAATACTGTAATTTTTACTTTCACATTATTAAAAGGGAAATTATAATCCTATAATATGACTTCTTACTCTAAAATTCCAAAATGTAATAAAGTACTTCTCAATTTAAAACTTTAACATATCTATAAAATAATTTAGTATCTATTCTAATTTAATATTAGAATATTTAGTATCTATTCTAATTTAGTATTAAAATATATGGACATAACTTTGACCAGTTTTATATGTATGAAAGTTTAGAATCTTTTAAAATCCTTAACAATTAGCTAAGGGGGTATCAGAAGGTGAAAGGGAAGCATGACGTGAAAGTACTAGTACTGTATGTATCACTACATGGAAAGTGTGTAACATGCAAATTTGGTGCTTAATAATGGGAATTAGCATGTTATCCCAGAAATCTGACTTGCAATGAGTTATTTTAAAGCAATTACAATTGTATACTTAAAACTCACATTGATCAGCGTATTCAAGGACAGAAAGAACGTGGTAGATGACAAGCCCTTGTGTTTGCCTCGTATGTCAATTTAAATATTTTATTTGGTTAAAGCATAATATGCACCTGGATAAAAGATAGATACATTTTATTTGAGTACCTGAGAGATGCAGAATAAATCATCCTTTTTGGTAGTTTGCTCTAGCAGTTGATCTCACCTTGAAAAATATGTATTGTGTTTACCCTTTAAAGAGTTCTGGTGGCACAGTTCAGAAAGAAAGACTATGAAATCTTTCTCTGTTAGATTGAAAAAATCACTAGTATCTGATATTTTGCTCTCTTATCTGCTACCTGATGTCTTTACTTATTCTGTATTAGACTCAATTAGCCCTTAGGACTCTTTTCTGTAAGTTTTCTGGGTTTTCATCTTCATTTTGTTGTATAAGAAGTTGATATAGCATTCTTCTATCAGCTTTGTGTGTACTATACATTTGAACAATTTAATCCATATTTTCCACTAACCACTACTTATTTCCACATATACCAAATAAAAAGAAAAATCCTGTAAATTCAATATGGTAGTGTGTGTGCAGGGGTGGTGGTACTGACCTACCTAATTATTTTATGACATTTAATTATTGTAAGAATAATTATTCTCTCATTATTTCCCAATTTTGAAATTGTGGTTTATGTACCTAATTACTAAGCATACAACTATCCCTCCAGAAGTACAAAAGCACTTATTTTATCAGCCAAACTTCTAACATTCTCAAAGAAAGAATTCACATTTGTTTGACAAGACTTTATCTCCCAAAATACTTCTGCCTTGAATTCTAGCAGTAATTCAAAGCTTTTGAACCATTATGTACTGAATCCCACCTCAACTTCAATTACGCCATAGGTCATGTTTCATGGATTTTTCTTTATTTTTATTTTTTTATATTTATATTTTTTTAGCTTAAATATTACACTCACTACTTCCAGGAGTTTCTAAAGTATTCCAAGAGGCCTTTAAAATTGAGACAGTACATATCTACTTTTTAATTCAGTTCATCTGAATCAGCTCTTTTACAAAATATTCAGCATAAAAACACTACTCAATGCTTTCCTTGGAAACTAATTGCTTGGAAAATACTTCACCATCACTATGGAATATGACTACACTCTCCTATTCCTTTCTAGAAACAGAACAGAAAAAGTTATGGAGCACTTTTTCTTTGTCATTATTAGCAATTTGATTTTCTTGAACTTTGTGTGGTTCTGATTTTATATATGAGACACTCCTTTTTTCCTAATGCAATGTAATATATAATTTGTTGCCCGTAGCTGAACCTTGACCTCAATTCCATTATACTTCCCAGCTTCTAGTTCATATCAAATTATATTTGCTTCCCACTTTTTACATTTTGATATTATGCAGATTTTTTCTAACTGGCGTCTTCATACTGCCACCAATACAACCTGGGTTTTTAGAAGTTGCTTCTCTCAGCTGTTTCTCTCACTATCTGACTACCTGGCTAGTTACTAAGCTGCTACTTCTCGAATTTGCCTTTCAGTCACAACCTTGTATCTTCTTATCCTTTTACTTCCAACAAATGCAATTTGCAACATGCTTACCTTCAAGAAATTAGCCTCTTTGAGTTATGGGTTCTCCACAATATTGCTAAGGACTTTTCTCTGTTTACCAACACTGAGCAAAATCAACTTACAGCCACTGGTCCCTAGGCAACTGTAAACTTCCATTGAAATGATTAATTTATCCTTATCTATCCCAATAAAGTCCAAAGTAGAATAAGTGCATGTATATCTAGCTATACATCTCTTAAACTAGATTCCCAAATAGCAATTTGCTTTTTCTTCAGATGGAAAGAAAGCAATTTTCAAGAAAAGAAAAACTATTTTATTTTAGATTTAGAAGAGTAAAAATTCCAATTGTCTTTTTCCCCCATAGCTACATATGTATTGTCTGAATATCAAATTTCAGGTAAAAAAATAAAACTAAGCATGTGCATAAATGTTTGCAAACTAGGAACTCCATGAACAGAAAATGTAATAGGAACTGAAAAATAAAGTGTTTTTAAATACCAACATTATGAAACATTCAGAATGTAGTTGCAAACTAATTTTTTAAAAGTTCTCTTTGTACACAGGTATATACAGAATTCTGCAAGCAGTTCATTTTAGCAGCAATTTGACTTCAGGACCACACACACTGCCACAATAGAGACCACAAGTCTGCAAAACATATCAGTTTCAGACCAAGAGTGCTGTATGTAAACAAGTGCAACAAGTGGTTTAATTCCTCAATACAAAGCCAATAGGTACAATCATTTCAGAATACAAAACACAAGCAATTAATATGAAAATTATAACATCTATTTGAAAAGCAGATGAAAGCCAAACTTCTTCTTTTCTACCAATAAGTGTCAAATATCTATTATATCAAAATTCCAGTTGTGAAATGTATTACTTCAGACAAGTAATTTTAACAGTTAAGCTCTCTTTCAGTTAACTTGTTCAGATATCTATTCCAGACATCTCTATTGTATATATGAGCTTTGATCTTTAAATGCTGCTTGTTAACATCAGTTCTTACTATTATAGCTTTCCTTGCAACTCCTTGATTTCGTCAGTTAATAATCCTGTGAAACCTTGAAGCTAACTTTTTTATTTTTTTTTCTCCCCCCCCCCCCCAAGTTTGTATTGAGTATTATAAAATACTGGATAGGACCATTACAATTAACTAGTATCATTTATTCCAGTATGAGCTGTAGAAAAGGTTCCAAAACCATGTAAGAGCAGCCAAACTGGACAAAGAGCGGTTTGCTACAAAAGAAGAAGTCTGATTGTAGGCAAGATTGTATAGTGGTGAAACCTTCTCCCAACATCTGGTCCTAAATGGCTCAAAGAGACCTCTAGTCAGAGGTGTTGCCTATGTTATTAATTCCCTTCACTGTATTCTTCTTCCTGAGGATACTAAACTGCAGGTAACTGCCAACATTCACCACTCCTATCACATTGAATTGTCTGGACTACCCTGGAAATCACAGGAAATGTCTTCCACTTTCAGCTATTTCCCTATTCCAGGAAATCAGAAATGTTATCTTCAACTTCTCTATCTATCCAGCTTTCTATCAAGTAATCTTTCCAGGTTCAAGACAGTTTTTGTATTTTGCCTAAGAGGCTGTACACCTTTATGTCATAGTTACATGGTCAGCAGGAAGTACCTGAGGACTGAATAAAAAGTACCACCTAGGAGAAGATAATGTTATTCTGAACATTTACAGTACCAAAAACTTTCAAAAGACCCCATGTGGTGGAAATGGCTTACCTGACCAGTCACAGTATAAATATCTGCCCTTCATGCATGACAGCCCAATCGGAGGCAAGTCATGATAGAAATCACTTAATACACTTGATTGCCTCTAAAATGTGTCTCTGAGAAGAAAAAAGAAGAAAAAAGGGGGGGGGGGGGGGGGGGGGAAGAGAGAGAGAGAAGAAGAGAAGAAATAAAAACAAGATAAAAACAAGATATACCATTACAGACAGGATTATAAACATTGATTCACTCCACATGAGAAAAAGCACACTGCTCAGAGTCAGCAAAACATCTCTAATCCAGATCACATCAGTTTCAGCTGCTGCAGTTCAGACATGCTTTGCAGCAGCGGACCACCCGTCAAAAAGCTGATACACACACCACCTTGGATGCTTTTTGGTTCAGCTCTACAACTCTGACTCTGGACAAATGCCACAGAACGATGGCAATTGCAACATGCCACCGAAGTGAATGAGTATTCAAGCACCCTCAAACATAGAAGAATGTGTGCTATTCAGCTCCCTTTTTCACAGATACAAAACCATACCAATGCACCTAACACATGCGAAGAAGCTCATCCTGACTGCTAAAGGACTCCGATGACATGGGACCATATGTTAATGTTTTAGTAACAATAGCAGCCTATGTGATATCCCTGCCTATATTCCACAAGATGCAGACCTTTGTAGTTACCAGAATAGAGATGGACTACTAACAACACCCACCACCAAAGGCAGCTGCTCCTTCTCTTTCATCTGGATGCCATCAACCCACTGATGTCTGTATGTCTTCTTAATTGAAAAAAATCATCTTCTCCTAACAAAATGGGAAAAATAAGCTGGGGTCAAAATCATCTTCCTCCCATACAGCAATGTGAGTATCCACATTTATTAAAAGACCACAGTTTCCATTTCCAGTCTTTACGATGCCTTTCCTCTCTACCAGATCTGCTTGTTGACGTGCTGTTCTTTCAAAATACAAATCATTAGCACACTTTTCCTAATCAGCTGTAGACATTCATCTTTGCTTACAGAAACTGGAGAACAGGCCAAGGACTGAATTCTCTAGTAGCTGTTGGATGGGCTAAGGTCAACACAATGCTTTGCTCACTGGGTCTGAACAAGGGATATTTTCTACCTTTTCTTTCCTTTGAACTGCTCACAGTAGTACAATTTTCCAAATCCTGTCTAGCTGAAAAAACTATTCACCAAATCTTTGCAAAACTGCAATAAATAGACAAGATTACATAATATGTGTTATTCACTTTAACAGACAGATGTATAGAACTCCTGATTCTTTACAACATATGCCAACATACAATTCTGGACACAATTTTAAAACTCAAAATGTCCAATGTATATTCTTGCTAGTTTACCAGAGCTTTGCCTGACATATTTATAAATTGTGATCAAAAGCATTTCAGCTACCTGAAAAGAAATTGAAAAACGGAGTGTAAACCTGCGTGTTCAGCTGTGGAAGAAAAATCCATCTTTTTTTTTTTTTTTTTTTTTTTTTTTTTTTTTTTTGGTAAAAAGCCTCCTCCTGCACAGATAAAATGTCTGGGGATAGCGAACATCATTTGTTTTGGAGAAACTTCTTACTGATGAGCTGTGTCTCTTGCTATTTAAACAGAACTTGCTTAGATTTGACTGATTTGAATCAGCATTTGAAAATATTAATGCATACGTTCCATTTTCTGCTGAGATTAGTGGATGCATTTGTGAAGTATGACATATTGCACAGGATGTGCATCAGCAGTTACATGTAATATTACCAGCTCTTTAAAACCCTTAGAAGTAGGCTTTTAAGAGTCCAGACAGAAAACAGGGAGTTAAAAGACAGTAGAAGAAAGCTAGTATTAAAATTGGAGGGCGGCAGTGGGGGCTGCATTTTTGTATTTATTTATTTAGCAATCTCAATTTAAAACACTTTAAGAAACCAAAATGCCAACCATAAGATCACAGGGATTTAAATGATGAAAGAAGCCAAATGAAAGCCAATAAACAACACAAGATGAAGTTTAAAAAACATTACGGCTTTGCCTTTTCTTTCTTTTTCCTTTTACTTTCTGTTTTTATGCCATTTTTTCCCCTGGTTTTCATTATCGTTGCTATTTATTCTTAGCCTTCTTGTATATTTCTCAGCTCAGAACACTGACTGATATTCTGCTTGCATAATTCAGGTGAACAGCCAATATATTAAGTAGCCAACAAATTCATTATTAGCTTGACTTAGTCAAATCAAAGTCCTGTTGAGGTTGTTCCTCTTGCCAAGGAATTTGTTTGGATGGAAGCAGATATGTTATGTCAGTATGTGATATCAGTCTTCTTGTGGACTTTTTTGCTTTTAGATAGTGCTTAGTATCCACATAATAATAAGAGTCTCAGATCAATCGTAAATAAATTGCTTAAGATATTTGAAACAGTTGAAATTTCAAATAGTGAAGTACAACATAAGTGTCAAACTAAATTTAACTGAAATCACTTGGGGTCTTTTTACCGATTTTGACAGGTGTTGCAATAGGCCATCATTAGTAAAGCACTATCTGAAGTACTAAAGTAATACCTTCAGTAATCTCCCATACTTTGAAAATACAAGAGTGTATTCCAATGAGGGACATGTTGTGCTCTTCTGAACCCCAAAAGTTTACAGATTAAAATAACAGTCAGGCAGCCAACTTTTTACGTATTGTTTACTAAACAGCACATGAGGTTGGTGGCTTTCTTTCAGGCATCGACCATGTCTGGCACTTGGAGCTTGCTGACCTTGAAGCTTACTGGTTAGAGATGAAACCTCACCTATTCAAAGACAGCTGTTTAAAACTTTCAAATAGATATATATATTTTTTAAAGTGTATTTCACTTTTTAATTTCCTACTGTTCTTCTTCCATTGAGAAAGCACTGTCTGAACCCAAAGGGATTTCCACGTCTAGCTTTCATGCTTTTTGTTGCTACATGGCAGTGGCCGCTAGATTGGCAAATAGAATAATTGCCTTTGAGAGATTTCTTTAAGGATGTTAAGAGCATGAACCTCATTCTTTTTAAGTAGCTTCTTAAATAAATGCTTCAAAACAAAGTCAACTATTGATCCAATTCCTTGAATAAAAAGTTCTCCCCATTTGACAATAGGATTTACTACTGAAGAAAAAATGTACATTAATCTTTCTAGTTTATTGTCTTCGGTTGACAAAGGTAGAATTACAGAGTTGCTGCACAAAGAAAGATTTGTACCCTCTGTGTGAAATGGCAAATCTACATAAATTCATTGACTGACTTAGGATAAAAGCAATCTTTACATCTCTATGTCTTGTCACCTGAAGAGAAATAGGAATATAATTTATGCTTTATTGCATAGCAATATTGTTGAATAACTGTTTATTCTCTGAGCACACTAGTGATTTCCTTGCTTCTCGCTGGAAGTGAAAAAGAATAACCACAATGTTTATTTACTGCCAGGGGAGAAGGATGGGAATTCTGTCCAGGAAAACCAAACAAAACAGAAAAACCCACCCACATCACAATATCTGCAAGAGTTTGCACCAACTTCCAGGCTTTCACATTTCTGCCCCTGGGACATCTAATTCAAACCTTAATTTCCAAAGGGGGAGGGATGGGAGAGAAGATGAGGGTGTCAATATTCCGTCTGTCACGTGTGTGTACAGCGGGATAAAAACAGCCACTGTGGGACAGAAACGTGGTGTTTTTTTTTTTTTTTTTTTTTTCTTTTTTTTTTTTTTTTTTTTTTTTTTTTTCCCTCCACTGACAGCTGCAATGAGAAGCTGAGCTAGGACGGATGCTGCAGGAGCAGCGAAGGGGATCCTTCATGCGGTCTCACCGCCGCAGCTCCTAACTTACGGTCCCCTTCCCTTAGGGTACCGGCGGCTGGCGCCCGGCCCTGGGGGGCGGGCAGGTGAGGCGAGACCTGCCGGGCTGCTCGGGGACCGGGGGGGAAGAGGGGAGAAAGGGGGGCAGCGGAATTAAAAAAAAAAAAAAAAAAAAAAAAAGAGAGAGAGAATCAATACAAAGGCTCGGCAGCCAGTACGAGGCGAAATCAAGCCTGCTCCGCCGCTGGTCACACACACACACACAAGCCCTGGCAAAAGGCGAAAGCGCTGCACAGGCACAAAGTGCACTGCGGCTGCCGGGCTCTCCTTGCACACCAGCCCGGCGGCGCACGTCCGCGCACCCTCCCTTGCACGCACCCGCGGAAGGGCATAACCTCCCCCCAAATAAATAAATAAATAAATAAATAAACAACCCCTACCGCCCCCGGGGCCACCCCACGGGCAGGGCGAGGCCCGGGGGGCTCCTCCCGGCCTCTCTGAGCCCCGCTGCCGCCCGCCTCCCTCCTCGCCGGCGCCCGCCTCCCCGCGGCGTGCCCGCCTCCCTCCCTCCGTCCCCCGGCCGGCAGCCGGGCAGCGGGCGGGCGCTGCCGGCCCCACAGCACCGCGGCCGGGCTGCGCGGAGCGGAGAGGAGAAGAGAGGAGAGGAGAGGAGCGGGGCTGGCTGGGCGGGGAGGGAGGGAGGGAGGGGAGTGGATGCGTGTGTATGTGTGTGTGGAAAGAGAAAGGGGGGGGGCGACGGGGGGGAAATCAAATAAATAAATAAGCTCCGCACCAATAAGAGAGGCAGCGGCTGCCGAGCAGGCTGGGCTCGGCTGGGAGAGGTCCTCGCTCGGCTGCGTGTTTGTTTGTGTTGTGACCGGAGCCGCGAAGTTCAGAGCCCAAACGTGTTGCTCCGCTCCGCTCCACCTGCTCGGCCGGCGGGGGGGTGCCGGCTCCGGCCGCCCTGCGGGGCCGAAGGACGGGAGAGGAGCGCGGGGCCGCGCCCGCCGCCCGCCCGCCTTCCCCTCAGCCACCGCCGGGGAGGCGACGGACAGGTGAGTGAGGGAGGGAGAGATGGAGAGTGGGAGGGAGAGAGGGGGCGACCCGCCGGCTGCCTCCCCGCAGCCCCCGTGCACTCGCTGCCTGCGGGAGCCAAACTTTGTCCTCCCCCCTCCCCAGGCGGGAGGGCGAGCGCCGGGGCTGCGCCGCTTTTGCGCGGGGACGGAGGGGGCGCAGGGGGCGTCCCGCGCAACAGGCGGCGTCCTGCGGGGGCACGGGGGCGGCTGTCCCCCCGCAGCCCCCGGGCCCAGCCCGCTGTCGGCGCTCCGCAGCCGCGCAAGGTGCGCGGGCGGCGCTGCGGGGGCGCTGCGCGGGGTGCGGGCGCCCGGCAGGTGGAGCCGTGCGGGGTCCGGCTCCGCGCACGGCGGGGGAGGCAATTAGCCGCGGCCACACGTGTGCGGGGTCGCGTGTGGGGGTTTTTGGGGGTTTTCTCCCCTTCTTCCTCGCGTGTCTGGCTTTGCGGCGTGCACCGCGTAGAGGCGAGAGGTGGGGTGCTAGGGGTAGTCCGTCTTAATTAGTGCGGAATGTATAAAAGCGTAATTGCGAAAATTATTCAATAGCGGCTAACAATTAAAAGATTATCCCGGTACTCTGCAGCTAGCAAGGAGCAGACTGTACTAATTGGATAGTTAATGACATTTAAATAGGCAGGCTTTCTTAAAATAGTAAGCTCCACTCTTGCAGGGAAGTGAATAGGGTGTTAGAATATTTAATAACTGTATTGCGGTGACGGTAACACTTGGAGAAGGACCGTGGTAATTAAGTTGTTAGCTTGGCCGCTGGCACTGGGACGTACCTTGCATCGGCTGAGAGCAGGCTGTGAATGTACCTCCGCTTCTCCTCCGACAGGGAAGCACAGCTGCACACCTCGGGGTTTGTGAGGCCAGGTCGAAAGGCAGGCAAATTTGGGGGTTTTGTCCGGTGAAATCCTCTGCCGTCTGTTAGTGGCATCCTTAGACCGGGCTGATAATTGCGCTCGAGGTGCATGGCACTTGCTGCTTACTGCCTGAGTTTTATGTCACTTTCCGGCACTTATGCTGATTAGAAATAGGCACTGCTCACTGTTGAAGACTGGATCGGAGATGCTGTAGCAACGCTCCTCTTGTCGTCCTTTACAAACTAAGCAGTGAATGTAGTCTTTTTTTTTTTTTTTTTATAGTAACAGCATACCAGCTTATACACTGCTCAGTAACAGTGATGAATTAATCCATTTCTGCATGGTTAAACTTTATTTTCTGAACTCCTTGTTCTCCAAATCTCTCATATCTCTTGCCTAGCTTGAAATTGTTCTATGAGAAGCTCAGACGATAGCTGCATAAACCTGTTGCATTTGGTTTGAAAAGTTTTCTCGGTATAATGTGTAATAAAGTTGGCATAACAAGCAGCAGTGCAGCGTTATGTTATGGCTGCCGTATTTTTTTCCACAGAGGAATGGTTCCCGCTGTCTGCATCAAAGATGTATTGAAGGAAAATGCCAGAAATTAAATTAAATAAGAGATTGAATTTAACAAATTGAATAGGATATTCTATTTTTGGAACTTGTGTAGAGATTAACACATTTGTAAAATTGTTATGTCCATATGGGCTCTTATATTTCTGTGCTTTATTCCCTTAGTCTTTGGTTTTGTCTTTGATGTAATTTTGTTTTCTTTTGAGGTAAAAGAAAAAATAAAAATATGCAGAAATAAACAAACTCCCAAAACACCAGTCTAAATACTGAAAGTGCTTGGAGAGTGTGTCTCCCAAGTCGGTGAAAATGCTGAGCTTCACAAAAGTTAAGTTCACAATTGTAAAATTAGTCTGTTTCATCTTGTGTCAGGTACTGCAGTTCTCACTTGGGAGTCTCTCTGTGTTGTATCCCAACCTTGCTCTTTTCACTACTGCAGATACATTTCTCAAACACTTGATTCTCGCATGCCAAGCTATCCAAATATTTCTTCTGAACCTGAATTCCATTCTATGCGTTCTCAAATGAGAGGTTCTAAAAAATCAGAATAATGGAGCTTTTGGTTTCTTTCCCCTCAGTTCCTGTAAAAATGTTAGCTTGAATGAGATGGAGTTTAATGTTAAGGTTGGATTTCCTCCAAAACAAAAGTATGACTTTCCATACAGCTGATAAATATATAGCTGAACATGTTATCAAAGATTTACAAAACACTGATGTCTTGACATCTGGATTTGTGGAGTGTCTCTGGTACAACATGGAGTGTGAGAAAATGTTAATTTTTTTTTGTTTGTTTGTTTTGTTTGTTTTTTTTTGGGGGGAAAAAAAACAGAATATCAAAAAATGCTTTCCATAACATACTGTATTGTATAAAGCTGCTACGGAAAATATGCACACAACTTTCCAAATATTTTATGATAACGCTTCCAGCACGAGTTTTACAAGAAAATGAACGTATTGGAAAATCCTCCTAATGAAACACAGATACCTATCTTCTACAACATCTGCATATTTTTCCCAACTCTTATTTGTAAACCTATGCAAGAAGATTCCCCAACATTATTAAGCATATTCTTTTGCATTGCTTCCAGATTGGGCCAGCTGAAGACTTTCTTGCACCTTAACATCTGCAGTAGTAATGTTAACTCAGTGTCCTTACTAGGTTGACAGTACCCTTCTGCTCTTCTGAATCTTCCGTTAACACAGATACATACTAGTGTTTTACACATAGTACATCTAGAAATATTGTGTTTACTAAAATCACAGCTCAACGTGAACAAAAAAAACCTTTAACATTGGAAAATGCAGTTTTTAATACCGAGGGAGGGAAATCGAAGACATTCTTAAATCCTGTGTGATTACCATACTCGTATTGCTTGTTAGATGAAGGAATGTCAACTTCTAGGTGCTTGCCTCTGTCATAATGGTAAAATACTCTACGGTTGCCTTTGAAGCTACAGGATGCATTACAAATCATGCTGGGTAAAACAAATATTTAGGAAGCAGAGATGCAGAATATTTCTTTAATGCATTGGAGTGAACAGGCTATGAAATTTAGTATCTGAAAACCTTTCTAGTGCAGCTAATAAAGTAATAATTGCTACTGATAGGTATTGGAATTGGACTTGAGGAAACTAATACAGCTTTTAAAAAAACCCCAACGTGCTGGTTTCATAGATGCTGAGATTTCTTTTTATACATTATAATAGCATGTTACTGTATTAATGATAACAATTGAAGTTATAGATTAGTAAATTCCATGGACTTAGCAGAGTCATGGTTTGCAAATTATCAGAATGACTAAAGCATTAAATTACACTTGTATTTGTGCAGTAAAGTTAATTTCATACGAGATGACTTGCAGCTCTGTTATGTTACAAATACATTTGTGCTTCTGAAATTGCATTCTTTCATTCAGGTCTGTAAAGAAACTAAGTTTCACAGGTGGACCTGTTACTTCTGGACTTACTGATTTAGCAGTTTAATGATGGATTCTCTAGGACTAGCTATTTTGATGACTAACAGTTCGTCACACAGAGAAGACTGACCTTAGTTTAGCACACCCACATGCACTGATATATATATATATATATATATATATATATATATATTTTGTGCCTATATAGACTGCATGAACATGAGTAGTTTTGTGAAGTAAGTCTTAGCAAGTGAAATAATCTATCTGCTTTGTAAATTGCTTTAGAGACTTAATTCATCTAGTATATGGTATCCCCAAAATACTCTATACTATAAGAAAGAATCTGCAAAGATTTCTTTTTGAGCATAAGAAGTATTTTAACTGTAGCAAGCAGAAAGATCAGCATGGAGTATTTGCAAATACTTTTCCTCTAGAAATATGAATGAGTCAAACATGATGTCGGTTTTATTAATTCAAATTGCATCTCTAATCTTAAACTATCGCAGTGTAGTACCTAAAGGCAGGCTGCCTGTGAGCACTGCTGAAATCTAGAACTCTTGAGAATGTCTTTGCTAATAGCTGCTAAATGTTCCAGTGTTTATTAAGAGGTAATGTAAGTGGAATCGAATGTTATGACAGCGTAATGGTCTCCTGTTGAATATAAGTTCCATGGCTTAGCAGACACACTTTCGAAAAACAAGCATATTTCAGCATTGTCAGTTCAATAGGAACTGTTTCTGCAAAAAAATTTAAATAAGCCCCCACAGAGAAATCTTTTCATCGTGCTTCTGTTGTAGTACTCTAATGAGAGCAGCATTGCTTTGCCTTCATTTGTTGAATGAGAAAAATCAGAAATCAGTAGGGTCACACACATGGTGGCACCTGCTCCAGACCTTGTCTGTACAGGTACAGGGCACTTCTGCTAGCTCAAGTTTTTACTTTCTCCGGGGGAAGAGAATGCATGAGAGGCAGCTGTATGCCACAACGTGCTGTCGTGGCCACCTGGTAGTGCAGAACCAGACGACAGATCTGCTTCCGTTGTGCTGCATGTGATCTTGACCCATGCGGAATATTTGGAACAGGAGTGTTTTGAACATAAAAAAGGGAAGTGTTCGAGTTGGTCTTCCCTTCTGATAGACAAATATGCATTGACAGTTCTTCTGTTTATTCAGGAACCATTTTGCCTTTAAAATAGTGTTAAAAATCCTGTTGATTTAATCTCTTTAGAAGTATGTGACAAATCATTCTGGCTGAAGTACTGTTCCCACATTGATCTCTACCTTTTTATTTTAAACCTCTTTTCCCTTGGGACAGGGTAACATTGAGATGTAGCCATAATGATGTTCAAAAGAGCATCAGCCATTTTCAAGGGCAGGGAGCAGGGCAAAGGCAGGGGAAGGCAAGCAGCCAGCAAGGACTGAGCTCAGATTTATCTACTTCCTGAGCAAGTGGGGTGAAGAAGAAAGAAGGATGAAGCATGTGATAATTGACAATGGACAGTGGCCCCAAGGTCACAGCAAGAGTGAAGATTGTTGAAGTTTGGTCTGAACCACCTCCATCTCAGCCCTGGGAGACGTTATCTTGGCAGCTAATTCCGCTTTATGGCAGACTGACCATTATATGTAAGATTTCAGATGAAAGCATTTGAACTGTTAACAACATTATCTGAAATTGCACAGATTTATGCGGTGGCAACCATCTAACATTATGACTGGTAAAACCCATTTTAGGCCCTGCTCTTGCAGACACTACATACATGTTTAATCTGGTGATGAGTTCTGCTCATATTTTTAGGACTACGACTTGATATAACAAGAGATAGGAAGTGTAATCTTTCATTGGAAGTAAAGTCTGCTTAATACTTTTCTTTTTGGAAGCTAACAACTTTAACTTTCATTTTGGAGGATCTGTTACTGGCAGCGAGTACCTTTGCAACTGTATGTTATACGGTTTCAGTGGTGTGCTAACCCCTGTAAATCATTGGGGTAGAACTTGTTCTTGGACTGGAGCGATTACGAAACCGAATTGTATGTTCCTTGAATGTGGTCCTTTATTTCAGTATAACATACAAGTTTTGTGACGGTAATTTTTAAAGTATCTGGAACTATTTGCTGCAGCAAAGGGAGTGAAATACAGGGATGAGAATCAAAATGGACGAGCTGGTAGTCTAAGGGGAAATCAAGTTTTGAGAAAAAGATATGCTAGTTGATACAGATTCATCCTTTATTTTCTATTTTAGCAGATCTGCTGCTAATTTAGGGTGTGGGCTGAGAATAGCCAGTGAATTAGGTACAGTGGGTAAGAAAGTACTGTCCATTCACTTAAAAACTGCTGTTAATTTAATTGGATTTTTAGCTGCCTTTTAGATTAAACTGCGTTTGTATTCGTAGTCTATTGCAGTAGGAAGTAAAATGTGCTCATTTGCAACTCCAAGACTAAACTAATTAATTTTAGTTCACATTGAAAGAGATTTATTGTGGCTTATGTGTCCCTGGGAAAAGGAATAGTAGATTGTTATAAAATGCTCTAGAATGAGGATTATTATTATTTATTTATTTATTTATTTTTAAAAGGTTGGATAGTTAGGGCTTACTTCAGCAATAGCTAGGATTAGCAGCAGTGAGACACAAATGGGATAAAGGTTAGGTTTTACCACCCTTCCTTAGACTTACTAGAAAATACTTCCGTAGCTTTGTGAGTATTCACTCCGATACACTCTTTGATTTCTCATGCAAAAATTGGGGAAGAAACCACAGGAAAAGAATGAGAGGAGATTGCATGGGACTGATTGGCAAACTAGCAACAGCTGTTAGAACAATCAAAGGGGATGATGAGCAGTTATTCTTCAGTAGGAACAGAAGGAGCGAGGACTAGATTTAACATAAAGAAAAAGGAGGAGTGATGAGAAGAGGGACCGTGGTTAAAGAAGGATTTAAAGTACTACCTTGTCAGAAGTTCTTAGGACAAAGATTAGTCAACAAGGGGGAGAAAATGATTTTTAAAAAAGTTATTTTGAGTAAGAGGTATCTTTGTATCTATGGAGTTAGATACAAAGTTTGTCTCTTGAAGAGCTTGTAATGTACTGTTAGAGGACGTGGTGTGAGCGCCTGAATCTCAAATAGTACGTGGATTCTTTGGGTTTAAGCCAGGTGGGGGAGAACTCCTTTTTATATGCACAGGATTTATGTCGTGCTGCGTGGACTTGTGTTCTTGGAGGACAGGAAGAGCATTTAGCAATTTCTAAAATCTCTCTGCCCTTGTTTCCTTTTAATAGACTTTCATCCTACTGTCTTTTTCTCTATCTTTGTTTTCTTTACTTCTGTGATTCAAGAGCAGGAGGATCTGAAGATAAAATTGACCTAAACTGAAAACTCCCTGAACCAGTAGGATTGACTGGGGCTGTGATCACACTCAATTTCACACTGCTGCTAGTGTCATGTAGAGTAATATTGTGAAGGATTCTGTCAATTTTTGGTTCAGCTGCTAGTTGTCATAATGGTAAAGAATCACAGGGAGGTTCACTATCTTCAGTCAGTGAATGAGAAACTTTATTAGAGAAAGGAAAACTGGTATTTTCTCTGAAGCTTTCTTTCTTTTCCTCATTATAAAGCTTTCACATAGAATCTTTTCATTTCCTGACTGAATATCTGCAGCTGATTTTCAAAAACTGTACATGACATTTGAAGTCTTGGTTCCATACATGTTTTTCTTGATGGAAAAGTTAACTTAAATTGTTCCAACTCTTTGGCTATTCATTTCTACTGTCTAACAACCTATTCAGTTGAACTATTTAGAGGACTATATAGATAACCAATTTAAACTGAGTAATTCTGCAGGGGTGGTGGGGGGGGGATGGATAAGGAAGACCTTTAATCATATTGAATTGTCTCAAATAGTTTTGCTGGTGATACTGATGGTATAAAGTAAGGGCAGCATTAAACCTCTTAGAAGAGAAGAGCAGGTGGGATCTGGTTTAGCCAGCATCGCTACCAGAAGAATGATGTGGAGAACTTCTGCTTCATGCTTTGCACCATCTGTACTCTGTAATCAGGCGGTTTTGTATGTTTTTGTTGTTATCATTACTCTTTTGTGCTCTGCTATAACAGCTTCAGACCCGCTTGGAGAGTGGGACAGAACTCTCTTGTGCTAGATGGTGTGTGCATTTAATGAGTACGGATTGCTGTCTTTTACAAGGATAAAACAGATTCCACTGTCTCATCGAGATGTATACACTTGCATATGCAGCACATCTACTATAATAAATATATAAGAATATGTAAAATATGTTCCTGTTTACAAGTTTGGAAAACCTATTTAAATTTTAAGTGTATTCGTCTTTTTGCACCTTTTCTTTCACTTACCCATCCACCATGGTTGTATCTGCCCCTTTTAGGGAATTTCATGGCCTTTGGATCACACCCCAAAGATTCCATGTTGCTCATTAGGTACTGATAACTCACGGATATAGCATAAATAGCATGCAGCTATCTACTGGAAATAATTCTTGGCTAACAAAACTTTCTATTGCTGCTCTTGTTTACTCGGAACAACAATCACTTCCCCCAGGTCTCCCTCTTGCTCTTCTATTTTGGTTTTGTCTGTTTCTCAGGTGCAACTGTATTTCTGCTATTATTGTATTTAGCTGCTTGTGATTGATTTCACTGTGGTCAGCCCTGACTGCTGCCTCCTGAGCTTTGTGAGTAACTACCCTTTTCTCCGACTATTTGTCTGATTCTGCCTCCTTGCTCTGCATCTCCCCACATAAATGCTCCTAAGTTGGTATTTTGAGAGCCAAATCTGAGTCGCAAACAATTCATTTTGTGAATAACCTGTAGCCTGGAAAAAGATTTATTGTCAAATCTGTATAGCAGCCCACCCTATGTTTTGCATAGAAAGAGGAAAGCATGTGGAAGAGATGCAGTAACCATATAGTATTTTTTTTTCAATCTTAAAAATGCAATCTATTGCCTAAAATTGAATTTCTTCATTAGTGCACGAACTGTAATCTGCTTAAGAGTTTTGCTCAGCAGTCATATTTGCTCAGAGTTACAGAAGAAGCATATTGCTTTTTTTTTTTTTTTTGAAAGCTGGTTTGAAGCTGGTGAAAGAGAAGTGTTAGCTGCATGAAAAGCTTGTCAATTTATCCAGGGAAAAGATGCAAACTGGGTACACAGGTATAAGGCTCTGTTTCATCATTGTCATGGTAATCCATCTCAATCTTACTTCTGGGAGGCTACTTCTAAGTTTATGTCAATTTACATTTCAGTGAATACCTTGTTTCTATTTCTTCACTGCAGTGAAGGTATCCTTACTTATTAGATGACTGCATTTTTGGAAATGCCAATCATGTTTGTAAAATAGCTACAGTGACAAAACATATACAGGAAAATGTAACCTGTGGAAAATAATGCATATTAAACTAACAGTTATTTCAGACCTAGTAAAACAAAAAACACCCCTGAAATTTTCCCACATTTCCTAGACATTCCTTCAGTATTCCAAGGTGATGAATGAGCACCTCTACGTGTTCACAGCTTGCCAAGTCTGGGCTCTGAGGCAACCCACAACAGAAGTTGAACTGTCATTAGGAAATTGTTTTTTTTAAATGCCCTCAGTAACCACAGCAGAAATACTGGTTCATGGAGAGTCATAAGCAAGGTATTTCAGGACTTAGCATTCAAACTGCTATCGTGAACTTGATTTAAAATTAAAAAATAATTAAAAAAAAAAAAAAAAAGCCTTCCTTTAGTCAGTGAAGCCAGTACTTTGTGTCTTCTATAGAGAACAATACTAAACCTGGATGGCTAAGTTCTGGATTAACTCTTCCAAATGTTTAAAGTTCTCATTTTATGTAATGTGTAGAAGTAATATACAGTATGCCTGCACTTTTTCAAAATCATGAATCAGTCTGTTTTCCAATATAATCATTTTTGCAGACAACTACAAGAACAATACGTGGCACTGCGAAGTAAAAATTGAGTCTACTTTGCTTTCTGTGATTTTACTTTGTCAGCTTGCTCTCTGTCCCTCAAAACTTTTTCTTCTGAGAAATGCCACCAGTATTATTGTATGTGTATTATCGACGACAGGCCCTCTGTATTTAGCATTTTGTTCTTGCCACTGCTGTAAAAATGGCTAAACACAAGTAGCTTGTTATGATACTCATTTAATTCTAACTCACTGATAACTAAAGAGTTTACATGATTTAAGGGCTGTTAACATCTTTTTCACATTTGACATACATGTTATACGTCTTGCTCTTTTCATTTTCCTTATCTCAGGACTTTTCTTCATAAAATTGTCTCTAGCTAAAGGAAATACCACACTTACTCTGAAGTGATAATCCTCTTCTAATCATATCACATAATTAAAAAAAAGGCAAAATAAACAAGAAAAGCCCACCAACTAAAAGCTCTGTCTCTTTTTAATTATTACTATGAATATGTACATATTTTATTAGCGTATTGAAATCCACTGGGAAAATGATGAATGCTGAACTGTGTGGGACTTGAAGCTACAATTTCAGTTTTCTGCTGGACCAGTGATTTATTGTGGTTATTTTAACCTTATTATCTTTTATTTTTTTCAAAATTTTTTTCTGAAGGTACTGAAACATAAATAAATATCTAAGTGGGGTTACACATTTTCCAGTGTAATGTGCTCTGCTTTACAGTTCTTATATAAATTCTCTAAATTAGCTGGTATGAAACTGAAGAAAGCATAAAATGTTGACTCTAGCATTATTAAGCACAACTTCGTTGTTCTAAAAGTGACATTCAGCTTCCTTCTAACAGTGATTTTGGTTTGAGTCATCTCAAGTTTTATTTCTATTTGTGTACATTTTGGCAATAAGAGTAGGCTAGACAGTTTTATTAATTACCAATGAGTTCTTGTCCAGGATCTTGGAGGAGGATTAGGCAGATTAGAGGGAAAAAAAACACATGTTGCTTGTAGAAAATAGTCTACATTTGGGAAATCTTTATTCCTTTATCTTCTAGGTGGAGGGTGGGGTAAATACTTCATTGCACATGAAACTTCGGTGTAAATTTCCATAAACTTTAAAGCTAAACTCCCAATTGAAACAGCAGTTTTGAACAGTAGTTCAAAAATCAACAGCTGTGCAAAACACCATTTTCTTTTGCACAAAAGGCACGCTCTTTGCTTTTGAAACAAAGATCTGCTATTTTTAGTTGCATATGGTGGACGCAAAATGGACATTCTTCAATTCTACTTGGTTATTTTGTATTATTCGTCAGTTAAAAAAAAATAAAATACAAAATCCCAGGTCCCAATCTTGCTAATATTCATGCATGTTCAAGCCAGAGTTAAAAACATGTAAATGAGAGCCCATAAAGAAACTTTCAACTCTGTAGTGATGATATAAATCTAAAAGTACATCACTTTAAGAAATCTGAGAAATCAGGTATTTGTAACAAATGCTACAATGATAACAACTTGTTTTCTTTTACATCCATTCATTCTCACCTCTTTTGGTAGTACATACAGTTTTGCTGTTAAAGCTAAGATTATCACACAGTTCTCTCCTGGAGTAAAATATTTCATATGACACATTGAATAAATTTAATTTTAGAACCTTGATTTATTTGCTCTGTTTGTGCAAACAAATGCTTTGACTTTTGAAAATACTAGCTGGCAAAAAAAGACAAAGTGAAAATCACTCTATTTTTAAACCTTTTCTACAAAGATCTTTTAGACTTTTTCTACAAAGTGGAACTTGGAAAATAGGAGTATTGTAGCTCTCTACTGAACAGGGGCTCTACAGTGAGCTATTTAGTACTTAATGTAACCCACTGTATACTGAAGGGTTATATCACCGTTCTTGCAATGATGAAAAATCACAAAAAAGATGTGAAAACTTACAGTGCAAGAATAGCTGGTAAAATGTGAACATAGCTGAACTTAACTAATTTGCTTCTTTGTTAGCATGTGTGTTCTCAAATACTGAAAAGTTGACAATTCTTTTAGAAAAGGATGACGATACTGTAGTCTCTAATTTTTTTTTGTGTGTGTGTTTGTGTGAAGTGTTTCTATAATGCGCTACTACAATTTGGATTTAAATTCCAAACCTTTGAATAGTTTCAAGGTGACAAGTGCCTTGAAACCTGTTCTTAGATTCAATTAGCTGATTATCTTATTGTCCCATTTATCCTCCATATTTTAATTTCTAGTAATAATAAGTTGATAAAAATTTTAAGTAAATAATTCATAATGGTCTTTAAATTGGTGAAGAAGAGGATCTCCCATTTTTTTTGTAGTTCTATCTGAAAGGATTTTATTTCTGATTTATTTTTACAGTTAACAGCAGAAATTAGGATATTAATTTCTTATTACTTCAGTGAATTTTAGGTCTTTGCTAATGTTAAATTTTCACACTTTATGTATGTAGCTGGTGAGAACAGTAATACTGTCAATGAATTTCAGATTCAACTAGTTTTCCTTTCAGTACACTTCTTGGGGAAATTACCTTTTGGACAGAATCTGAAAAGCTATGGAAAGAGTTTTATCGTTACTTAATTTGCTTTCCATTGTTTGATGATTTGATATACAGGAGGCCAGTGGAAGCCTCATTCTCTTTTACTATGTGTTAAAAGAGCTAAATGTAACCTTTGTCACAGGCTCTGGAGAGCTCTTATACAAAGTAATTTTCTACTAAATTGAAAGCTTCTCATAGTCAATAATCACTTTATGTAATAGACATATATCTTATCTTGTAGCTCAATTATCATACAAAGGTGCTTTATTGTGAGGAATTTTCTTAGGTAGGCCAGTTGTTTGGTTGAAATCCAGCAATGTAGGTAATCAATTTTGTGATACCCACGTAAAAAAAATAAAATAAAATAAAACAACCAACTTTTAGACTGTGGTCAGGTGGTGACTGGCTCTATTGCCCTTTCAGTCCCTCACTGAGGCTTGCTTCTATGGGTTAACAGTAAGAGTGTTACTGTGTTGATTTGGGAAGCTAATTTAATCTGCTTTACAATCTGAATGGCTATGTTTCTCGCTTACTAGGTGCCCTTTGTAGCGTCACTCTTAATACTGTTTTACAAGACATTTTTCTTCCTGTCCTTTGCTTTCCTTATCTGATATTACGCTCAAGCTGATGTCTGAACTGGAGCTGAAGATGCCCATTCCTAATGACTGCATTTTGTCAGTAGCTGCCTGTTCTGTGCATGGTCCTGAATCTTTCTGGACTGATCAAGTGTGGTCAGGCACACATTTTAATTCAGTGCAATTATGCTGAACAGTCCTAGTTAGAGCACTCCAGCTCTCTGTGCTTCCTGGAGAAACTGTCTGTCTTTTTGGGTATGGTTAGAGAACTACGTGTTCATTGTAAGGCTGCACCGAGCTGGTCAGTAGAAAACAATGCAAGAGGTATGGTGTTTTGTCTGACATCCCACATCTCTTCAGGGCTTGAAATACTGAAATGTCAGGGCTGTACATTATAAGGCTCTCCTCAGTCAGGTGCCAGAAATCTGGTGTTCTTTGTCTAGGGTTAAACACTTAAGTGTGAGAGGAGCTTATTCACTTCAAGAGGGCAGTAACAGTGACTGCAGAAATAGCTTGGCGCTTAGGGCACCTGCACAGCGGGAACACCGGGCTTTCAATCTGCCATCTTTTGAAAGGACTTCAGTTAATAACTTGTGTCCTACAGAAGCAGCAGGTTATGTTGTTTTATTACCTTGCAACAAATAATTTTGAGAGAAGTGGAAATAAAGATGCAACATAGCAAATATGAGAGGAGTTCACTCTTGTATTCTGTTTTTTCCCCTCATTGGAATGTTATTGGGTAAACAGATTCAATCTGTGAGTAGGAACTAGAATAAGGGTCTCAAGTCAGGAAACTAAATCTGTTGATTGTTAAGGTCACAGACACACAAGTATTCAGCGTCAGAACCCGATATAAAAGATCTGGCATTTAGTCATTGCTAGCAAATGTCAGCTATTGTACATAAAGAATGTATAGCTTTAGAAAAAAAAGTTTGCTGAAGTATTTGAGCCACATTTCTATTATCACAACGTTTTACACACTTCATAGAAAAGGAATCTTTTTCATTTAATATAAGTTAGCATCACAATTACAATTTTGACTAGCAGAGAGCTTGAATTTGATCACAGAGTTAGTGTGGAATTTCAGGGTTCAAACAGCCATGTAGATTGTTCAATCATCTGACTAGGGAAAATATTGGGAAAATATTTATGTATTGTTTTATAGTTGATTGATAATGTTTAGCAATCTGCAAGTAAAAAGTTTTTTTTTAAAAAAAAAAAAAAAAAAAAAAAGGCAGCCTGTATAGTGGTAGTGCCCTCAAAGGCCTCCAGGCAATTACCTTCTTTTAAGCCAAAAATGAAGAACAAACCAAAATCCACCCAGAATTGAAATGAAAATATAAATCTAAACTCCATGGCACTAACGTGTTTCTCCCTCTCTAAAATACAGTAAGCAATGAGTCTCTTATATTTTAAAATGGTTCCTGGGTGGAGGAAATACATTCGCTGTCAATTTGTTCAGTCATCACACGTACAGTAGAGTAGAAGCAAGAATATCTTGCATATTTAATATGACCAATTGCTCAGTTACCACTAATATATTTTTATTAAACTGTAAACTCCCCGGTTTTCTGCATCTGACTTCACTGTTTTTTCTCATGGTGCCAACATAGTTGTTGTCAGTATTATCCCAGTGAGGAACAGAGTAAATTAAATGGCCAGCTGTCTTTTTCTGTACATTTTTCCTTATTAAATATTCTTATGAATATTCATAAATCTCTTAGTTTCATTCTTTATCCAACTGTTTAACCTGAAACTACAGATTTTTTTTTTTTAGTTCTCTCTAAACTTATTTATATTTCTTATTTGAAAAGAGGTGGCATGGCCAAAGATTGGAATGCTAATTGTGCTGCATTCCTTTGTGATATAAAAATCTAGACATTTCTGTGTGTTTAAGCTTCAGATATAAAGCTTGATGATCTTGTCTAATTACCAAAACAAGAAAGAAGTTCAGCTCGTAAGCCATAACAAAAATGCTAAGTACTGTTTATTACGCTTTGTAACAAAAATGGGCTGAACTGTTCTTTTAAGATGAATGAGCGCAGTCTTCAGAAAATTCATCTGTCTCACTACAGCTGTAGTTGTGTAAAGTAAAATGATGACTTGCATTTGTGTAGGGAACAGGTATTAAAGAAGGCTTTTCAGGCATTGCTACGCTATCACCAGAATTATAAGTATTCATACGGACAGTGGAAAAGAACATTAAAGAATCAAATTTGGAAGTCTGGAAAAGGGTTTCTTAGTGTTTCAGATTATGCACTTTTCTTACATGAACATTATTCTTTGCAGGAGGGTTTAGTTCAGTGGAAAAAAATAATCCTGAAATGTAGAGAGCCTTAAAATATTAACACCACAAGTGTGCCAGCCAGTTTACTAGCAACTAATGTGCATTTCACAAATCATGAGTGAGAACTGAAGACATGATAATCATTATTTATAATCAAGAAAATGATCAACTATGAAGTATTGTGTATATTAGACTTGATTATTACTCAGAGGTGGTCTTTTCAGCAGCATTTCAAATGTGATCCCAAGCTACTTTTCCCTCTGTCACAGGTTAGTTCTGAGATTTATTAAATCATAGAATCATTAAGGTTGGAAAAAATCTCAAAGATGATCTGGCAAACCATTCCCCAACCACCAAAATCATCCACTAAAGTGGGTCCTCAAGTACCAGGTCCAACCTTAAACACCTTCAAACACCCTCAAAGAAGGTGATTCCACCACCTCTCTTATGTTGGAACCTCATGTTCCAATGCCTGACTACTCTTTCTGAGAAGAAATTTCTTGTAATTTCCAACCTGAGATGGAATGGAGACAAATGGAGAATGTAAGGGAAGTTCTGTTGACAAAACATTGAGTGTGTTGTAGAGTAAAATCCAAATAACAGATCAAGAATTCCGGGAAATTCCGAAAATATTTGTATGTATGTACTCTGGAATTGACAAAGTATGTATGGGTGCAGGGCAAGCACCATTATATTATTAGGTTCATCTTTGCCATAGATTTTGCCATAATATGGCAGTATTTGTAGTACTTATACTAAGGACATGAGGATCCAGAACAATAATGTTCTTTGTTTCAATTGCATGTAATAATTATTTCACAATATTGCTTCTAATCCTGTTGTTAGGGACTAAATAATGTATAATATTAATAAAATAATATATAATCAATAACACAAAGTATTATTGTGTATTATGTAATTGGCATTTGGCACCCAGATCCATAATACTAAGTTTTTGGAAATCATGCTTTCCTAAAAGTGGGTGAAATACATTAGGTGAGGATTAATACATAACATTTATTACCACATAACATCTCAACTTCTTTTGTATCACATAAATGCTAAGGAGTTAGTGACTAAAAAATATAGTCACTTTACAGAAGTACCTAATGGCATTTATTGTGCATTTCTAAGTTAATAGTAGAATCCACAACAATTTTGGTATGTGCCTATACATTTACTTGGACAGGCCACTCCAACTACCTGTGTAAACTCATCTCATCCAGCATCATGCATATAATTTTGGAAAGGTATTCAGTACAGAGCTTTATAGTAGAACAATTCCAAGGAAATTGCAGACTGGGTGCAAAAGAAGAAAGGACTAGAGTTTCACTTGTTATCTTTTTAAGGTTCTAGGACAGGATATCTACATTCCACTTTGTGGAGCTGTGGTGAGCTTGAGCGCATTAAGACAAGACAAATATGTACTAAAAATGTGTATTAACTTGTTAGTACAGGTGTATTCTCCAGCCTAGAGAAGAGGCTCAGATCCCAACAAAGGGAAGCTAGACAGTCTTCCAATACATACAAGGTTTTTACAGAGAAAATGGAGGATGTTTTTCTCATGACGATCCTCAATGACTGAACAAGGAAACAGGCACATTATGCTTCAGAGGGAAATTCTGTTTAGATGTGAGACCGTGAGAACAAACTGTAGGTTGCTTGTTCTCCAGGTGGGATTCTCCTTATTTGAAGTAGAAATCAAGACACAACTCTTAGTCTGACAGGATTCTGGATAACCTAGTATAAAGTCCAGCTTTCAACAGAAGGTTGGATCAGTGGTCCCTTCCAACACCAGCTTTTTGTGATTCAATGCTGTTGTAAGAACCTAGTGTGCTCCTTCATGGTGCTGTCTGAAGAGAATGGGGGAAGCTGCCTGCTTTATATAAAATGGAGAAAATGCTGAACAGTAGCTGAGTTTCTCATTTCTGCTTCTCAGTAATTCATCTTCATCATCGGCAAGTCTATATATGGTACAATGATCATGATAAAATCAAAAATAGATGCTGCATCTAGTCGATAATTATGCAGTATATGTCAATAAGTGATCATACACACTTTTATCACCATTATTTGGATACTCTTTATATGAGCAAATTGTAGAGGGGTGGAAAGAGACAATTTTGATCATGTCAAGAACCAGATGCAGAAGAGGAAGCGGAGGAAGAAGATGGGTTTTATAATCATGTGTTTTCTTACCACAAAGAAAAAAACCTGTATACGTTCATTTCATCCTGTAGCTGGAAGAATTAAGCAACTGCATGTAGTGTCTAAGAGTCAGTATATTTAGCCTTTGGTTCAAGACTGCTTGGTAATTCCTCAGTTTCTTTCTACAGAGAACACATACCTTGTATTACTACTACTGTTTATACTGTGGAGTACTGTAAGGAGACGACAAGATCCCAAAGCAAACTGGTGTGGACTGATATTCCTGTGACAGCAAAAAGCATCTTTTTTCTTGTTTTGAGTTGTTCTGAGGTGTGGCTTTGAGTGTTTTTTCTTAATGTTTCTTTTTGTGACCAAGTGTGAGGGTGTTTGGAGGTGAAAGGAGTGCAGAGGCTACCAGGGTTGCTCTAACTGTCTAGGGTGGTGTGCGCTGGGCTTGGTGTGGTGTGTAGCTATGCTGTTGGTCCACAGTGGACCTTGGAGAAAACTCTTGGTAATGGCCTGGATTTCTTCTTAGAAGGCAATAAATAGCTCACAGTCAAAGGGAAGCCACAAGTGAACGAACCTACTGAGCAGGCATGAGAGCAGAGTAGGGAGTGAACTAAGCTGACCATGCAGACAGAACTACTTGGGGGTGTTACCACTCTTCCTTTTGTTTAGTCATTTGCAGCCTTGTGCACAGAGACTGCAGGTAACGTGCAGAATTAAAAGTAAACCAATTGTGCTGGCAGTCATTAAGGTAGCTAGGATTTAACAAATTACTAGGCTAAGTGTTATTAAAGTCACCAGGCCTGGTAAGTACACTGAAAGTCCCTCCTAGCAGGCAGACCACAGGCAAGAGCCGCTCTTAACAGCTGCCTAGAATGGATCCCCAGTGTTGACAAACTGACGTTTTCCTTGGATTCCTTTGAAACCACTCACATGACAATCCTACTGTCAACACTGCCAATGAGTCAAGCGCTCCCAGCTAGATTAGCTGGTGTTTTCATTTAACACTTCACACCTTTGCATCTTGGTGTCTTTTATCTTGAATCCTTGAACTGCGAACAGTTCCATCTCAGCAGTTCTACCATTGTAATTTTAGTGCCTATTTCCACAGACTTTCTCACAGCTATTTGTTGCAATTTTGCAATTTCTGCAAAAGTCTGTGTCAAGGTTGTGCAGCTTGGCCATATCCAAGCTAGGTCTTGGATCCTTGGAATACAGGCAGCTGAACCCAGGGTTGTGGAAATGTGTGGGGTGGGGAGAGGATGTAGGGGGATACAGAGAGAGAGAGGGTTATAGGAAGTACCTGCAATCTACAGTGTGATTAAAAATTACTGCAGGAGTATCTCACTGTTTGAATTCAAAATACAACTAAAATAAATAATGAAGCTATATGGATATGAAGGTCATTCTACCACAACGTAACAGCAGAACAGACCTTTTCTTTGACGACCTACATTGACATTTCATATGTGCTAAAAATGTTATAGGTGCATGTTGCATCCTTTGGGAAGTAAATGTGGACTAACCATTGAGGTGCAAGTGCTGTGCAGCTACATGTGAGTATCTGAAGAATCACACTAGGCCTGATGAGCTTTTTTTACCCCTTAAAACAGTGTGCATCTTCACAAGCAATTCCACGTGTTTACTTTTATGCTACTGTTACACTATTACACATTTATTTACCGTAACTTGAAGGGGTTTACTTATGATGTAATTATGCATATAGTATCTGGAAGTAATGCATGAGAAGGTAAGGTCCTTTAATTTCTTTGCTCTGAAGTTATTACTGTGAGGCTGACTGAAATTCATGCTTTGGCTGATTATTTCTTATATAAACACTTCTGTCTCATAGAACTGTAGAATGGCCTGGGATAGAGGGGTCCTTAAAGCCCAGCCAGTTTCAAACCCCTGCTATGGGCAGGGACACCTCCCACCAGACCAGGTTGCTCAAAGCCCCATCCAGCCTGGCCCTGAACACCTCCAGGGATGGGGCATCCACAGCTTCTCTGGGCAACCTGTTCCAGTGCCTCACCACCCTCTGAGTGAAGAATTTCCTTCTTGTTTCTAATCTAAACCTACCCTAAAGAGGTAGGTTTCATTCACCTACCCTAAAGAGGGTAGGTTTAGATTAGAAATAAGAAGGAAATTATTCCTAGTCCTATCACTCCACTCCCTGACAAAGAGTCTCTTTTCTGCTTTCTTGTAGACCCCCTTTAGGTACAGGAAACCTGCTATAGGTACTGAAAAGCTATTATAAATAGAATATTAATATTCTAGGTAATCTTATATTAAGAATGGCGTAAATATTTACTAGCCATGTTGATTTCATTGCGTACTACAGCAGTTTCAGGTGGCCTAGTGGAAAAAAGAAGTTATGACTACAGTATATAATGGCGTACAGACTATGCAAAGCTACTGTGATGCATTAATCTGTTACGTTTATATGTTGTTACATATGTATGCTGGTGTGTATACGTATATATCTCTACATGCTTAATATACAGTTTCATATAATCTGTGATTATTCCTAAGAGACATAAACAGCTTCTGCAAGCAGTCAAAACTAGTAAAATTATGCCATGTGCTTTCCCAGCCTGTTCATAAATTCTGACACTGAGACCCTTCAGTCAGTAACAAGTTAAATACTTCATAAGCATATAATCAATGGCCACTGAGTGGTTCTTGAATAAAGTCCACTCGAGTGATTCCTGTGATAAACTATCACTGTATACTCCTCCATCAGAACTCAGTTTTCTTCTGCTGCCTTCTGCAATTTAGTATCGTAAATCTGTAAAGCAGAGTGGAGTGATCCAATGTCTTTTGTCTGATATCATGCTTCTTTGCTGGCCAAGTTCAGGAAGGAGATACTATAATTTCTTTTTGACAGAAACATCCTGAAGATGCACACTTAATCCGTTGCAGTGAGAAAGTGGTGTAACTGTTTCTCAAGAGATTGTAATCAGTATGGACTGCATTAATGTCCCTCAATTCATGACTCTGTATCTTCAGGAACCCAGATGTCAGATTTTTAACAGAGCTGTGTATTATGGTCATTGGAGAAAAAGCCTGAAGAAGACAGGCTGTGCATCCAGTCTTGATAGACTCAGGAATTAGAAAAATAAAAATAAAAAAAATAAAAAGGTCTTGAACAAGTGAGCTAAAAGCTTAGCTGTGGTGGGATCCAAGTTAATAGTAATATCTCAGATATTAAAAGGTAGGTGGCTGTAAAACTTTTGTTTATTGCTTAATAATGTTGCAAGTTGTAGAGGAAGTACATTTATATGAAAGAGTGACTATTTTGGATATAATAGGAAAATAAAAATATAATTATTAATAAAAGTGCTTTTTTAAGCAGAGAGGAGAAATGCTTTAAATAAATCAGAAGCAAGGTAGACTGGCAGGCAGATCTGAAGGGCTGCTTAAAAGTTGAATGAAACACTACTTTTCTAAAGAGTAACAGATAGATCATAACTATCTACAGCATCTGAGGGCTTGAAATGAAGAATCAGTGACATTTTGGGTAATTCAATATTAATTCAATATTTAAATACAGGGAAGCTATATAAAGAATTTCATTCCTGTTGCAAACCTATGTTTTTGAAGTAAATAGTCGGTATGTCAATGAGCACAATTGTTTTTAAGAATTGCTAACTTGCTGTATGCAGAGAGCTGTCTGGAATTACTGAACGAACCTCAGAGAACATTAGACAGGGCTTAGCTCCTGCAGTTTGTCCCACTGAGTTTAGTGGTGGCTTCTAGCATCATAGATACAAGTGGGACATGAATAGTTAGAGAATAGTCAGACACTTGTATAAAACCTGTTTGATTATTAGCTTTCTTTTACACGGGGGAGTTCTGCAAAAATCTTCACTTGCTTTCCAGTTAACCTGCTGAGATGCCTGCACTCCAGAAACAAACAGTTTAAACTGTGGCATATGCTAACAGTGCTTATGCTTCACTGACTCTGAAATTGCCAGGGATGTGGCTGTACTGACCTGCTGTATCAATCCAGGCTTTTGTAGCAGCTAATGCATTTTTTACTATTCCTGCTCCTAATGTCATGTGTTTTTTTTTTTTCAGGAAACAATCAAGTGTGTGGGCGTAATGAAGTCCACAGGAAGATTCATAATAACTTCCTCGAAAGTTAGTACATGAGTCAAACTTCATTTTCCTCATATCTGATGTGCTCTCAGAAAAACTATCAAAATACAAAGATAGAAAATGCTGTACAGTTGCATAAGGGACTCAATGTGGAGCACAGCTGGACTATTTTGATCTATTCATATTAAAGTTAAAACAGACACTGCTAAATTGTAGGATAGTTGATTGTGGTAAGCTAAGTGGCAGTTACAGTGAGTAATACGCCTCTATCCTCCAACTTATTTATTTCCCTTCATCCTCTCCAGTTCCTCCTTCCCTTCCTTCCTTTTTCTTTACCGGAGTGTTGGCTTGCTCTGACAAATGACAATAAAGTTAGGACAAATCAAAGGAAATAATATTGTCTGTTCATTCGATAATGTCAATCCAGGCATCTGGGATTATTTTTCATGCATTCAGGCAGAGAGATCAATCAGCAGTTGCCAGTTCTTGCTGCCACAGTGCTTCATTTTCACCCCAGATTCTATTCCGCTAATAACACACATGCATATTGTTATTTTCTTTCTATTGTTTTCTATAGGGAAAAAAATGAAGTGCATGGAATATCATAATTTCCAAGCTCCCAGGAAATTTATAATTATTTTTTCCTTACAGAAGACTTCTTTTGCCTATTTTTTTTTTCTTTTTTTACAAGTTAACTGAGTAGGAAGGAGTCTTATCACTTTACCCATTAAAGGAGAAGAGATGACACTTATGACAAATGATGGATACTTTGTCTAATAAAAGAGTTTAGGAAGCACACTGAAGATTTTTTTTATATACCTTACAGGAGTAAAACTTTTCTCATTGAAGGAGAAAGACAGGTGACAAATCAGTCTTTTGTAGCTTTATATTCTGTAGAAAAGAATGGGAGGTGCCTAATATTTTCAAACTTTTTGATGTGAAGAGAGGTGTTTGAGTTGTGAATTGACATCACTCATGCAAGTATTCTTCCTAGAGCTGTCTGATACAAAATCAAGATTTAAATCCTATGAAAGGCCATTGCTATCCAAAGAAAAAAGTCTAAAGAATGCAAAAATGTGTGGAAGACATCAGAAAACATAAATGTTTTGCAAAATGAAGGCAAGATGCGTAAGCCTCAGTTGACTGTGAGGAAGGTCTGTTTCACAATCTGTATCATGGCTTGTAGGCAAAGGCACACTTTCTGTGGTGACGGAATCGTGCCAGTAAAACTTTGACACTTTTCATGTGTACTCCTGGTTTTCCACTTTTCCTGCACCTCTCTTCCCCACCCACATCCAACCTATTAAAAAAGGTGGGAAATAGGAAAAGGTTCTGATCAGAACAATCATTCATCTAAAAGGACATCTCAAATAACCTTTTTTTCTCCACTTGAAAAAGCCGGCAAATGATGCACGTGCACATTTTCCATTTTTATCTGGTTTAACCTCCTGCAAATCTTTCCATGATAAAGGCTTTAAACAAAACAGAAAGGCAGAGAAGAAAAGTTTCTCATATTTGTCTTTTTAACAGCAAAGGTGGGATTACTTTCAGACTCGAACAAAGAATTTCAAACTCATAGGTATATTTAATTAGTTTTTGTCTAATGCTGTTTACAGCATTAGAGCTGAAACATAGCTGATAATGTACTTTGTCCTGCTGGGAGGATATATATTTTCTTACCTCTGAAGTCTGAATTACTTCTAGACAGCTTTGTTTTTTACCTGCTTTGTTTCAAATGTATTGCCCATAATTTTGATGCATTTCTTAGTGCATTGGGCTTCTTTTGCCTATTAATTGTATGCAAAGGAACTTTGCTTGGTATTCACTATAATCTATAATACAAGATAACACTTCTAATAAATGCATTCTTGTCTCTATAGGATTTTTAAAAAATATGTGCTATGTAGCTTTGGAGGCTTTGTTCTTCTGCCTCTGGGAGTAAATTGGGAAGTTCAACCAGCAGACTTTACTTTCTCAGAAGACATAACGGGCATTGATAATGTACTGCAAACTGTAATTCTGTAGTGTCATCAGACTGCAGACTGATGGGAATCTCTTGGGATCCACTGACAAGATTGTAATATTTTCTTAATGAAGTGACTGATGTGTTTAGGAGGTGCCTTAGATTTCAAAGGGCATTTTATTTTTCTTTAAAGATGAAAGCATTTTAGACTTTTGTAAAAATGAAGTTAAGGACAGATAATAACAGTAGCTAAAATTACTATTTGTGACAGATTTATTGTTTGAATGTAGGGAAGTCCATCTTCAGGTGGCCTCTATGTAACTGCAAAACAACTAAATTGAATTTTCCTAAATACAGGTTGCCTGTCTTCTATGTATATGAATTGAGAGAAAAGTTAGGATATTTTAACCCAAATTTTTATTTCTTTATTGGGGTTTTTTATATGCTTAGGCAGACTATCCTTTAAACAGCCCTTATTAAGATTTGGAAGAAAGGTGAAAATTTCAGTTAATTTTTTATCTTATTCATTCCCTAAATGTAAGGGGTTTTCTACTTTGTGGTAAACAAAAACAAGGTGACTTTTTTAAAAAGTCACAAATACTATTCTTGTTTGTTACACTGCGTATCTGTTTGTTAAAATGATTACATAGTTTCTAAATGAATACCTTCCCAAAAAACTTTATCTACAACTTTAAAAAATAAATAAAAATCCTGGAACTGATATGTGCTGGGACCTGTGGAAGCTATGTGATCAAATCTTAGTATTTGAGAAAACAAGTCAATTTTTTTTTCTTACTGTAACTGAGACAAAGCAAAAAAAATAAATCAATTTTACGTAAACTTCATAAGCATTTCTTTGACCTTAGTGCCATAGTTCACATTAGCTCATTACAATAGCATCCCTTAGGGACTGTTTACAAGAATGTTTGTTTTCAGGGGGGATTTAAGAAAACCTCCTCAATTTTTTTTTTCTTAAATATATTCTATTTATACTTGCACTACTAGTGGTTTTCTTTCTCTTAGTGGCATCAAGCTTTGTGCCAGGCCTTGAGCACCTTCCATTAGGCTTTGCTTGATTCTAAAACAAGTGTTATGTTTAAGATGTTTCAGAAAACCTTTTTTTCTTTCATAAGAAAATAGATACGTGTTTTTTGTTTCAAAAGCTTTATTTTCTTTTCCATGTCCATTCTTCTCTATGAAGCTAAAAAGCTTTTAAATGGAGAACTGCTGAAATACATTAATCTCAATTCTCTAAAATCTTAACTGTTTTTGACATTCAGCATCAAGCTGAAGACAAAGCTTCAAAATACCTTGGTGATATTTTGTCCACTCCTGAGAAAAATCACTGAAGTCTATGGATTCTCCTGGCTTTTTGCTGTTTCCTTTTTTTTTTTTAGTTCAACTAAAATGGAGAACAGCAATGTATTCTGGCTTGATTTGTCCAAAGCTTGCTCATAAACTAATATTTATAATATTTACTGTTAAATTTCTGTATGGCAACTGCTCAAAAAAATAACAGAAAGAATAACAGAAAAGCAGATGACATGAATAAACAAAACATTTTTTAAAATAAATATTCATTAAAAAATCAGTGAATGAAGACTAGTAACTACTGGTTGTAATGCAAACAGCTGGAATTTAATAAATTCAAATCCGAGGATAAGAAGTATGTTTTCTGATATTTCAATTATTTATTCTCATCTTCTAGAACCAGATAGTCAATTAGTGTTTTTGTTTGCTTATTTATCTACAGTGGGAATGAAAAATTCCGTATAATTCTTTACGACAAGTATATTGAGCATCTCTGCTGCATTGTATGAAATCTTAAACAGAGTTTATAGGGCCACCGATGCTATCCCCATGTAAAATGTTTCATCTTATTTCAAGCTAGAGGTTTTTAGAACCATAGAAGAAATTAAAAGATATTTTTATTCTCAAGGTTTAATGGTCCTTTTAAAGGTCCATCTTTTCTCGAAAGACTTACTTTGTTTAATATTCAGCCAAAAGGGAATGTATATGGTCTCCTCAGCAAGAAGAAAGCAATAGAGTCTTCATTTAAGAATAGTATGTTCGGGACACTTAAGTTGACTAGCTTTCATGGTACAGCTTATTCTGATATGCTAGGAAAAATCTGAATTTTAGCAATTACTAATACAATTGTTTATTTCTTTTTCTTAAATTAAGGTGGGGGATATTTTTCCCTGTCACTTGTCACTAAATTTACTTCTCTCTATGGGAATAGAATTTTCTACTTAGGGCTCTTCAAGTTGATTGATTGTAGCTTTGATACGCAATCAATCCCTTAAAATCATCTATTATCAAATAAAAGGCCACCCTTTCTCTAGAAATTATAGATGAACTAAAAACAGTTTGGAGTTTTTGACTGGGTTGCTTTTCAGGTGTGAGTGGTTACACTACCAGAGTTAGTAGTAGTGCACTACTAGAGAGGTAAGGGCCAAACAGTCCTGGAAACCGTAACATCATGTACAGCTGCAATGATGGAAAATACACTCCAGCAAGATAATCTGTGTCTTTTACAGTCAGGTATGCTTCGGGTTTGTTTTGTATCTCCAAGAAATGACAAAAGAGAATGTTTCAGTAGTATAGAAACCATGGCAGGTAAAAGGAAGGTGGCTTACTGATATTTCTTTGAAATAGTACTTGTAGTAATTTTTTTTTCTGTGGTCTATATCTGTGTACTAGCAAGCAACTTCCCATTTGTGTGTCAAAATTCTTCATGCACTCTCCTGTTCCACAATTATAAAGAAATTGGAATAGTTTCTTCATTCCCAGAGATTTTTCCCTAGTCATCCATGTTGATATTATAGCCAACCTCTACTAATAAATACCCCCTGAACAACATTCCATATGCTTAGATTTTCAGAGATGCAGAGGTCCTTCCTCTGCTTCAGTTCATTTATTTTACTGACCTGCAATCATTTATCTCTGAGAGTTTATATAGACCATGTCAGCACTAGTCATTTCCAGGAGATTTGTACTGCAGCATAATAAATATCTGAAAGTACAATCATCTTCATATAATTTGTTGAACACTTTTTTCTTCAGTTACTATTTTCAGAACTGTACTTTAACTCGGTAAATCTAACATATTTTTCAGGGAGAGGGGAGAAACTTTAACAGTGCCTGACTCTGAAACTGAGGTTGCTGAATTGCAGTCATGCACTTCAGAGTTTTGAAGGAAGAAGATGTGAAATCTAAACAGAATCAAAACCTTAATATGTTAGATTAATGTTAGAAAGCAAGGAAACACAAGCCTATACTGAAAAGGATATAGGAAATCCTGCTAGAAAGTAGGAAGTTATCTGTATGATTTATGGGCATGTACTAGGTAGATGGGATGAAGTTAACTCTTCTTGAAAAGGAGGGAGTGAAATAGCAGTTGTGATGGAGTTTGGCTACCCAACAAGGTAAAACCACCACAGGGCATCGTGTTATCTTTGTAAAAACTTGTACATTTCAACTTGCTAAGGTGTATGGAATTTTGAGGTAGCTTTCAGGATATTAAGTAGTCACCGCATATTAATGAATGGGCTGTCATATCTGGATGTTTTTTTTACAGGTAAATGAGAATTCAGTTAAAATATTTTATATTGCTCCATGAAAGAGTACTCTATCAAGTCAATATGCACCGCTTGTTGCATAGCTTGACAGTAATTAGGATGATGAAGTAAAAATATCTTTGTGTTCTGCCAGAGATTATTAAATCATCCTACTTTTTTTTTTTTTTTAAAAAAAAAAAATTTAGGTTTGTTTACAGCTTTATAATAAACATAATATAAAGCCCAAGCAATTATTATATAGATGGCAATTGGACAGCTTGAAGCTGACTGTAATTTTAAATGAGAAATTTGCTGAAAACCCTATTTGAACAAAAAGAATGTACAGGATTTTGCAGAACTCATATGGAAAGGCCACAAGGATGTATTTCCTAGGAGTATTTTATGATGTTTCCAGTCTTCAGGAAAAAATATAATGTTTGTTAATTTATTTTCTATTTTCAAGCCTTTATGTGAGGCTAGAAGTGAGATCTTGAAGAGGGTCTGTAATATTTCCTGAGTCATATAAATCGTTTACTACTTTCAGGCTGCAGTGAAGGAAGTTTTCAGAAATCTATTTGCTGTCACCTTGCAATTATTAAAGCCTCTATTGCTCCTGGAGACAGGTGTGGACAGACAGATGCAAGCTCATTTATGTAGGCTCTGAGGTGGTTGGCTGTAAACTTGGTATTGGCCCAGAGGTATAGCTACAGCGGCTGGGATGTGTGCCCATGTTAACATGGTTACCTGTCAAGGAGTTTCTAAGGAAGACTTTGAGAAAATGAGAAAGCAGGGCAGTTTCTGGCAGCCTCTGGAGACTCCTCAAACGAAAAGAGCAGCCTGGAAGGCTGGTGTAACTAGCCAGTGTGATTTGGCTTCTCATGTGGAAATACGGGTTGATTATGAAAATGAAGTTTCTGTTGGATGCACTAGAAAACCTGGCCAGAATGTTGAAAGGGGATAAGCATAATCATATGGAGAACAATGCAGAGGAGATTAGAGTTTTAGGAGATCTAAAAGAGGGCTGAATTTCTAAGAAAAGTTTGTCAGTATATTAGAAAGAACTTAATAGTAAAAATAAATAAAAAAATACAGAGATTGAGTAGTAGACTTCTCTTTTCTCCAGAGTTCATAATAAATACATCACTGAAGATGGTGAGTAGAATATTTTCAACAAAGTGCATGGGACAGAAGACAAATCAGAAGCAGCTAAGGGTAAGAATAAAGAAGTTTGCTACAGTAATGGTAAAACTAAGTAATTTTAGCTGAAAGTGATTACTACATAAGGTAACTGGCAATAGGATTGCTTTTACTTTTTGAAAAAAAGGATTTAAACTTTGTGAACAATGAGAAGATTAAAAGTGGGAGCTTGTTAAGGAAGACACAGGTTAGGTTTGTCATGCAAATGGTTGATGGTTGGACCTGACGATCTTAGAGGTCTTTTCCAACCTGAATGATTCTGTGACTCTCTGAATGACTGGAATGGTGTTTCTAAGTTTTACTTTGACCTCTGAATAAGGCTATGTCTTGACTGGAAAAAAAATAAAAAAATAAAAAAAATCAGGATGAGCAGTCACCACCTGAAGGGAAGAATCCCCTCTGCAAGCATCCTTATGGAGACCTCTTAGGCCAAGTCAAGTGAGACTCCCCAGACACCTCTGCTGGGACTCATTACCTGCACCAGTGGTGCTTGGTATGTGACTGGCAATCTTATCGGTCAAGTTTTGATACATTGCCTTGTGCATAGTCGTAGTTAACATACATTGTGCCATAGTGGTTGATTAAACACAGCAATATATAAAAGTAGGATCTTCCCCCAGAAAAAAACTTAGAAGATTGTATGAGTTCGTATAACAAGATTGTATAAGGTTACACCAATACTTGCACACGTCATAGATCTGTTGTCACAAAGGAGATTGGGAGGTGAAATGGCTCTCTTTCAGGTATGTAAAAGTAGTGCTGAGTAGGCTAAGCAGTACTAAAGCATTACAGAATGCCTGTTGAAGCTAAATAGAGACGTCTTTAATGTGATACAGAGGTAGTCTTGAATGAGAGACAGAACTTACAGAAAATTTAAATAATATAATTAACTACTGAACTTTTGCCAGTAGTTAGCATTAATGGAGGAAATCTGATATCCACAACTTAATTTCACTAAGTTAGTAACACTGTAGTGCTTCATCATTGAAATGGACAACGACTCTCTGCTAGTGTTAGTGTACATGAATATTGTCTCTTCAGTTCTGGAAAATGAGTACAGTAATGAACTTCAGTCACAGTTGCTGAAATGCCTTTGAAGTTCAAGAAACAAAGTTTTGCTCTCTGGGAAACCAGTGTTAGATGTTTTTTTCTGTTTTGGGTTCCTGGACTTGCAAGGCTGTGTGTGGTATGTTCCAGAAGCCTGGAACAGTAAGCCTCAATGAGTCGTAAATTATCTTATGTTTGAAAAGCTGATTTTGAGTAGATGAGGGTTTCATAAGACTTGACATGAGTCCTTCCTTGCTGAAGTCCAGGAACCAGTTTTGTAACTCGTTGCTTCTGTTATGTGTTGAGAAATTGAAGAAGTTTCCATAAGATGGTTGATGTGCGTAACATATAGGAATATCATTTAGGTAGTATGTTTGCAATAATCATTTTCCTCACAAGTGTTCTGAATAATGTATGATATTCCAGGTTTTGAATTTACACAAAATAAGAGAAAAGGTGTACTATAAACAGAATAAACAGCCTGAAATGGACAAATTCAGCTGAAAGATATTCTTGATTAAATGCTTGAGGGAATATTCATTTTCTCTGCATGCTTCTGTAAAATTCTATTTTTCTCTGGCAGAAGCATATAAACAGAATAGCACTTCTAGCAACTATCTGTACCTCCTCTCCCTGGCTCTTTTGGCTTTGGCAAGTAAAAAGGTCCATCTGAGCCAAGGATTTTGTAACACTGGGGCAACTGGAACCTGAAGAATCAGAGATAATGAATCAATAAATTTAGCAAGTAACAAAACTGTTGTCATGCCAGTATTTTCATTGCTGTGTATTTTCTCCTTGGCAAGGGGCCACTGTCATACTGGGCCCATTTCTATTTCATGATAGGGAATAATAAAAGTATCTCTAGAGGCATTAGTGTGACAAATCCCAGTACTGGATAAATAATGAGACACCTGTATTAATCCTTTATGACCTTTTGTAATAAAGCTTCACTGTATATCAATTTACATATTAGGATCTTTCCACAGAGGATAAAGAACTTGTCTCACTCTGGCATTTTACATTCAGCATAGAATCCAACATGCAATTGTATTTACATTACCGTCGATTGCTATTACCAAATTTAATAGTACGTACTGGGTTGAAAAACCTGCATTTGAGTTCCTAGAACAGGAATAGGGTTGTATTGGTCCAACCTATGTAACACAATACTCACGAAAATCAGTATGTATGTATCTAACATACCTGGTTTAGGTCACAGAAATTAAAATATAACAACCAGATGTTGCTTTTATGCTGACTCTGTAGTTAAATATCAGTCTTTATATGAGTTTGTAGGAGATAAGGGTCTTCCACGCTTCATTTAGAGGAGAACTAGAAGAATCTAAATACTAACTGGGACTGAGGAAAGATGAGTTAAGGCTCTGTCCTGCCACGACTTTCTGTTCTGAAATACAGTACTATTTAAAAAGTCTAGCTGTGCTGCATTGCTGTTGAGTAGATCAGTTGTTTGCTGATTTTGGGTTGCTTCGGTATGATGAGTCATATTTGATCTGTATTCCTCCAAACCCTCCACCCTTACTATGCTTAAAAAGTGATGGAAAATAGGGAAGCCAAAATTATTTTTGAGCATATAAATATCATGCTTTTTAGGGAAAGGGAAAAAAAAAAAAAGCAGAACCCATGTCATTCTGATATATTCTGACACAGTAGGATGTAGAATGATTTTAAATCAGAACCTCTGAACAGTGTAATACTATGTATTCAAGATTGATATTTCTTGAAGGCATAATAAATTGATTTTTTTTCTCAAGTAAGTTATGACTTAGTCAAATAAGTGATATTTTATAGTGTACAAGTTACAGTGTCTCAGTGTCTTTCCATATCACTTAAGGGTTTTTCTGTGTGTGTTTTTTTTTTTTTTTTTTTTTTTTTTCCTCTCTCCTTGTTTTGTTTCTGTTTTTGGAGGAGAGAGAGGAAGACTTTTAAGACTAATGATTTTTTTTTTTGTCACATGGTGATGTGCCTCAGGACTCCAAATGTTACTGATTCTGTAGATTGTATTAATTGTCTTTTTAATCATTTGTAACGTGCCTTAGTTCAGAGAAGAAAACACCAGTTTTAAAAGCTGCTATATCAGTCACAGAAGAATGTAGTGACAATTACTGACTGTGCAGTAAGTGATCAAAATTTGTCAAGGTAATTTGTTTCCTTCCCAACTGAAATTTTGAAGTGTATTCTAGGCCTGAGGTTTATTGTTCTTAGCTCAAATCTTTGGTATACTTCTATAGGGAATAATGCATTCACTCAAAGAATGGCCAAACCAGCATTCCATCACAGAATGACCCAACCACTACAAAATGAATTTGGGGAGTTTCTGGAAGCAATTGTGACCTATGTTTCAAAAACAATCTGTAGAATTACTACCACATAGTAACATTAAGGAAATAAAATAGTATTTGCTCTGCTGTATTCAAGAGGCTATTTCTGTTGAATGGGTAATTCCCAATGTTTCTAAAAATCTTTGTGTTTTTCTGATTTCCTGAAACGGAGTGTTTGTTGTATTTGTGCACTGTACGAGAATGTAATATTTTGTAGAAGTAAAATTAAAGGGGAAAAGGGTGGAGATGAGGGAGGAAGCTATCTAGATAGGTTTGTACTTTTTCAGAGGAAAATATTCATGAGAAAGTAAGACTTGGCTGAAAATATGCCTACAAAGAATTTTAGACTTTCTAATCTCTTATATTATTTTACTAACTGGAATGATCCCAAGGGCTGTGTAGTTGTACTGAAACCTCCCTAACTTTTTGCATGTTAAGTTTTTATAATGGCTAAAGATAATGAACAAGACAGGACAAAAGAGTGACCTGGAAGTGAGGCAACGGATACTTTTATAATATTGCTAACTGTGTCAAAATGCAAAAATAATAATAATAATAAAAAAATCAACTATTATCTCCATTCCTCTGTTACAAAAATTGTAGGAGAGAGGAATACTTAAGAGGCAGACTCTTACCTTAGCCTTAATAAAAAAAAAAATAATAAAAATTAGTGTGGCAATAGATAATGGCTGCTACACAAGTTAACCATATTTCATACAGCTCAGAAATCTAGTTGAGATTTCATGCAGCTCAAATATAGTATTCAACAGCAAAAGCATGCTCCTTGCTGTTGTTCAATACAAACAAAAAAACAACATAATTATAGTATACTAGTAAGATCTTGAACTCTTCTAAGACATCAATCTTTAGCAAAACTGACACTTCAGGTAATACAAAATTCAGAGAATGACCCACAACACTCATTCTACTGCCTGCGAAAAAGCCTTACTGCAAACAAAACACATCTCTAGTTGTCTTTAGCCTGTACAAAATAAAAGCAACATGCAAATGTCAAATTATAGGCTGCTAAATTTCATAACTAGTATGTTGCATACTGTGTACAATCTTTCACTTCTATACATCTAGTATCATTCAAAGTTATTGTTTTAGTGTTTGATTAATGGTAATGCTCGGGGTAAGCTGTGTTTCACTTTGACATATACAATATAGTGTTGAAAGGAGGTGACAGCTTTGGTATTCTTGAAGCACAGTTGCATCTGTCCTGTGATCGGACTCATAGGAATCTGGTGACAGACTTAAACAGTCTGGTCTCTGCAGGCTTTCTAACAGAAGCTTCACGAAGTTGCTTCTGCAAGTCTTCTACTGTGCACTTCATAAGACATTGTTTTCTGTTTTTAAAAAATTCCCATTGTAGCTTGTGGGCCTGAATTTCAGGAATACCTGAAATACCCTTTTCCCTCATATTTCTCATTTACATACATCTCAATCCAAACTGACATTTTATTGAATTTTATTAAATGAATTAAATTGAATTCAGCAGTGCTGGGGCCATAATACATTACTGAATAAATGTAAGCTTGTGAGTTTTTTTATTTAGAATTTGGGCTGGTTAATGGAGGATTATTTTACTTTGAGTACTACTATGTAGATTTTTGCCTGCTGTTATGTACTGATGCTGAATATGTTTGGTGCTTACAAATACTGTAAGCCAAGTGGAAACCACGGAAGTACATATCAACTACTAAAATAACAGTATCTAGGAACCTTTAGTCATCCGAGACCTCCAATAAAAATAACAAAGGTAAATGGGAAAATTACCATTGTTCCCAGTTTTTATTGTTTGGATTAAACTGTTTTCAAAATTGTGCTATTTGATAAATAGTTGCTATGTCATCATAAAATTTCTGAGGTATTGTGCTAATGCTCTACAAAGACTATTTATCTCCCTGGCATTTTTAGCATTTTTGAGAATTTATATTTGTAATAATATCTTTTACTTCCCAGTATTTTTAGAGGTTGCTTGCTTATTTTTAGTGGAATACTGGTCTATATGTTCAACCTAAATCTTTGCTCAAATGAATGTAAATAATTATAAGCAGCAAACAGCTGCATTTTGTACTTTTCTGACCCTTTTGGTTCCTTTGAATATAAGCTTCCTGTTGCGTTTGATTTTGTGAGGGTTGATTTTAGTGAAAAAACTTCAACATCTTTCTATGCTGTAGAGTGGCCATACTTTTAGTACAATTAAATGGTGTTCCCTGATTTTAAGAGCTATCTGTTCTTGTTATTGCTTCTTGCCTTAAAAAAAAAAAAAAAAAAAAAAAAAGTGTATCCAATCTATATGATGCATAGATACTTACACACTGCAATATATGGATTGAAATGCAACATGGTAATATACTTTCTGCTATGGACCATTTTAAAAACAAAACAACAACCAAAAAACAAACCTAAGCCTATCATCTACTGATAAAATTATCAGTTTATCTATTTTGGTTGAGTTTTAGAAACATACTAAAGAATAAGGTAGGGAAATAATTAGTCAGAAAAGAAATATTTTGGACAGAATATGTAAAACCCCATAATGATTTTTGGGCCTAGGGGAGTGATCAGGAGTCCAGGAAAGTACATCAGTGTAAAAAGAAAAACTGTTAGGGCATGGAAAGCAATTAGGAACTTGGATACAAATGTTGCAGCCTGGGGAAGAACATTTGTCTTTCATGGTGGATTAGAACAGCTTCAGCCATTCATAGAGCTCCATGTGCTGCCTCTGAATGTAGAAACTGACTGCATATCACAAAGTCCATTGCATGTACTGAAACTAAATGTACAGGGTATTTAGAAACCAAAGTAATAATACGTGGTATAATGTAAAGTGTGAGATTTCTTCCAATTTTTGAGTATTTTTTTCTCCTAATATATATATACATTGCAAGAGTACACACCCCTTTCCTGCATCTATTCCACACATAAAATGTCTTCCGTATCTGTTTAGAAAATATCACAAATCATGAATGCAAAATTTGAATGCCTATTGTCAGCTTCCTTGATTTTTGACCAATTGTAAAATGCTTCATAAATATCGGCAAGTGAATTGTGAGCATCTTTTTCTGCCAATTGGCATGCTTTGCAGAGTTTATTCAACTTCTTAAAAAATAAAAATATTTTCTTAATAAAATCTGCGCAAAGCTGTTTTCTACAACTGAAAAAAGCATGGATTTTCCTTAAAGAAGTAGCAGCAAGTTGTTTTAAACAGTGTGCTTTAAACTATATTCCCAAATATCCTGTCTTGCTTCAAATGATTATCCAGTCAAACAGATTTCAAAAGATATTTCCTGACTATTGGACAATAAATATAAAAGTGAAATAATTCAAATAAGAGCTTTGCTCTATTTTCTAACTATTATGACCAAGAATCTAAAAAATATATATATATAAATTGCTATTAATAAAAAATTATAGTATTCTAAACTGATTTGCAGTGCAGAACTCTTACAGTCTGTTTCCTGAAAATTTGGTCTGTGTTATTTCAGCTTGAAACACCGAAATCAATAATCAGCCATGCTTAAAATAAGAAAAACAGATTTTAGACTTCATAGTTCACAGTACAGTTGAGGTTTAGAAACTTTCAGTGACTGATATCTTGCTCAATTTAGTAATGCTTCTAAAATTTGAAATTAATTGTATATTCTAAATCAAAATGAGAACGTTGTCCTGAAGTGTAAATATTTCTTTAACTTATTACAGCACTGTGATTAAGCAGATATGCAGTTGAGTCTAAACATCATGAATGTATTCACTAAACATGAAGGTATTCACTAACAACACTTATTTTGAAGTTATTGTGAAACGATGAATTAATGAATTATTATGAGAACCTAAAGAAACGACAGACTGATAAAGGGAATGTGAGATGGTAGGTCACTTCTCTTCGTATTCTGTTGCATCATTGTTTTAACTTCTGCCAGCAGAGCATGGTAACATACAATCAATTGGGAAGAGTGCTTTTGCTATTTAGTGACCATTTCATCGGATTTAGGAGCAATGGGAGACTCAGTCCTTTAGATAAATCACTGGGTCTTTTCCTGCAGTACTTTTGTGATCTATAGTAAAGAAAACATTCAGAAATAAGAAACAGGAGAAATATTATAGTACTCGGGTAGTAAAAACACTTTAAATTACACTTTCTGAGAAGGAAAGTTAAAAATGTACTGATAGATCAGTGCTTGGTGTGGTGCCACCTAGATGGCTATTTTTCTCATCTTTTAAGAAACCTGTGAAGAATTTGCAAAGCTACTTGTCTGACGTTGGAGCAGTTGTCAGGGCCCTGAGCGCTCCCTGAGGGTCTGCACCTTCTGCCTGTGTGCCCTGAGGTCTGCTGGCCAGTGCTCTGGGCAGCTCTGACATGGGCACAGCTGGTTTGGGCTAGACAGTGTAAAAAGCAGCTGTTTTGTGTGAGAGGGCTGCGAGAGGATTTGTTGGGGATTGCCCGCCTTTGCTTATAAGCACTATTTAAGCTCAGCCCCTTGCCCCTGGTTCTTGCCTGCGCTATGCTGTAGGTAGGGCTGTGCTCAGCTTTTACTTTGCTGATCCTGACTTGACCTTGCTGACCTGACTGGAGGTGTGCCTCATCACTGCGGACTTGTTTAGTGATCACAGAGCTGGCATTTCTATCTTGCAATTTAGGATTATGATATACAAATGTCTGTTTGATACCCGATCAATAGACATGAAAATAGTTGGTTTCTATTCAAATTTAATTGGACCTCCTGTCCTTATTACACAGCTCCATGGTTAGTTACACTCTATAACCTTTTCAGTAAAGAAACCCTAGTATTAGTGTCAAAATACCACATGCTTTTTTGGGATTTGCAACATAGAGATCTTTAGTTTGAGTTCACCATTAAGTTTCAGGTTCTTAACGGAATGAATCATTTGTAATGTGCTTCCTGAAAGTTAAATGCTGCCATACAATTTCTTTATGAAGCTGGAGAAAGCTCCTTAATATCCTTTTTGCTTCAGTGCAATTGTTCTCTCTTATACTGCAGGATAAAGGATGGATGACTAGCATGGTCATCTTCCCGTACGAGGGCGCTGTGTAGCAGGGTGCTTACCTTTCTATTGTATAGCTATCTAGGGGAGGAGGAGGCCTGTTCCTGTTAATTAGCAAGAACAGATAATTCTTTCTCCATACTGTAACCTAACAACAGAAAAGGCAGGGTCCATTTTATGCGAATGCGTTTTTTCAAAGTGTTTCATCTATGTCAGGGCCTCTGCCAAAGTTGCTATAGAGGAGCAAGGCTTTGAAATGCTCTGTGAATTCTGATACTGCTTTTAATAAATGAAAATAGCTATCAGTAATGCATTAGTGCCTTATAGGACTCTCAAATCGCTGCACCCAGAGTATGATGAATCACAGGATGAAATGAGGATAAATGTGGTAAAAAACCCAGTGAGAGTCTGTTTGCTCCTGACATGTTAACTTGAGCTGAAAATAGTGTTTTAGAAACAGAGACAAGTTCTTGCCTTAATTTTCAGGATACAGTACTGAAACTGGGGCTGTAAGTCACTTCATCTAAAGCTTCATTGTACCGAGTATCTGTGTCTTCTGGTGCCACTCATAAATTGAATAATCCTGTAGCCTTTGTATTACGTATGCATGTTTAAAGTAGCTTTCTAGCTGTAGATTAACTTTTATGTACAGCATATTGTGGTCGTAATACGGCAGCGAGGCTGCTAGGAATTATTTCTCTTTGCAATAGCAGTCAGCTAAGTGTGAAACTACAGCTACAGAAGGGGATGCCTCCCTGTTCATGTTGGCATCCTATTACCTACCAGCCTCATGGCAAACCCCATAGAAACAGTACCATGATGTATTATTATATATTCTAACTCACTCATCAGAGGAGATTTGAGTGATGCTGATTTGCACATATTGAAACAAATTTGCATAAGGGCAGAACACTTTATTTTGGATGCATGTGAAAAGAACTTCTCAGTAGGACACACTGAACCTTTACAAGAAGCTGATTTTACTGGGATCAGAAGACCGGCTTACTACTTAAAAATATAGCAGTAAGTAAGAGTAATGATTGATAAATGACCCAGCAGCATTCCGTCATCTATTGATATTGCATGCTACAGTACAGACACACTCATATTGATTTCACTGTGTCATGTTAGTGACTAGACCCTAAAAAATAACTGTTCTGCCTACAAGAACTAATAAAAATCACAAATTCAGAGCAGAATGTTTCTCCTGTATCCTAGAGTATAAGTAGTTGTCTTCCTATATCACTGGTTATTTAATAGAGGAAATCCACTCACTGAATTCACAGAAATAATTTGTTAACAGCAGATAAATTGCATTTCTTTTAGGAAAGTCATACTGTGGAGAGATTGGAAGTAAAGCTAAGACTACGTTCATGAAACAAAATATTCCATACTGAGTTTTTAAATCAGACTTGATTTTGTAGCTTAACTCGGACAAACATCATATTTGGCAAACAATTCTTTCTGAATACAGAAAGTTAATGTAATGAATTGTTTTCTAAGTGACATTAAAAGCAGTTCTGTCATTCTTGTCCTAAAAAATTATTGGTTATACAAAAAGCAATGACAGCAAAGAGAAATAAAAGCATGATAGAAATTACTGGACCTTAGATTATCGAAACCAATAACAGTATGTACACTCCTTCTCGAACTAAAAGCCAAAGAAAAGAAAACAAAGCATGGGGGAAAGGATATGAGACCACTGTAAGGACTATGAATAGTTCGAGATTTTTCTGGGTTATACAACTCTTTAAAACTAATTTTCATCTCCCTATTTTTAAGGATTTTAGAGGAAAAAAAAGTCCTAAAAGAATCCTGACTATGAAAAGATTTAAAAATACATAAAAAGAATATAAAAATCCCTCAGAATGGGGTAGTACCTCTTTTTCCAAAACCATATATTACACTTCCATCAGAAAAGTTGGACATCTGGTGTGCAAAATGTTCTTTCCTACTTAACCTGCCAACTGTGGCATATACTGTAGAAAATACTTGATTATGATGTCAAAGCAAAAGCACTTTGATGTAAAGAGCATCCAATTTATGATCTCCTTTTCATTCTGCAAGATCTCCTGCCAAATCTCTAAAAAAAAAAAAAAAAAAAAAAAAAAAAAAATCGCCTCTTTCAAAAAGATTTGCTAATAGTAGAAATATTAAATCTTGCAGTAACTCTTTCTCTCTGCTAATGTAAATCACATCTCTTCCTAAGATATTTATGATGCTATTCATAGCTCAACAATGGTCTGACCAAAAGTACACAAGCTTTAGGGTTGAAAGAGGGACTGAGGGTAGAGAGATTTATTACAGGTTCAAAGGTAGAAGCCCAGGAAACAACTGCAGGATATATGAAATATATCTTGAGTACAGCCAGTTCTTGTGTTTCAAACATCAATTAGAGATTTTCCTTTAGATTGATGTACTTTTATTTGAGGTACATTGATCTACTGCAACTGTATACAATTAACTACTATATGATGACTAAATAGTTAAATGTGTAGGTGTTCTTTATAATTTGTTTTATATTCAGTGAGTGAGTAGGAAAAATGGGCAAACATGACCTGTTAATGTTTAGATTAATAGACATAACATAAAAATTAACACAAACTAATATTTAGATTTGAATGTTAAATATTTAGATTTCTAGTTTTTCCAGTTTAGGCAAGGAGAAGTAAATATTCTGGAACAAAAACAAATACACCAAAATGTGGAATAAAAAGTCATTACAATGTTTTTGACAAGTAACATAAAATTTTTGTTATAACTTTAACGGTTACAATTGCCATAGAAAGTGTGGTTTTGTTGCACGCAATTGTAATTCATACCATGTATGGAGCTTTTGTTTTTCAACATAGAAATAAAATTCACAAAGTTATCATTCAGCATATTAGAATCAAAGGAAAAATATATCAGGCAATTCTTTTCCTTTAGCCACTTATGCTTGTAACTAAGAATTTCCTATGGTTTTAGAATTAGAGATGACAGATTTGTGGTAGCAGTCATATTTTTACCTTTAAAAATACTTTGTCAATGTGCCAATAAATTTTCATGTTTTATATTTAAGTGAATTTCTCTAATACAATACATGTAAATGTGAGTACTCGCACTGAACTAATGGTTTCTTCAAAATATGATGAAAATTACTGGTTTATCAGTCTGGCCTTAGCCGCACATTGCTAAGACTCATTAGCATATATCTAAGTTTCTTATCTGTATGTTCTTGCATGTTATGTGTAGTTGATGACCAAAGTGGTTCTAAGTAAGGAATTAAAGTACATGTATATAAATGAAAAATAAGATAAACATGCCTCACCTTCTTATCAGATGTCTTCAAATGTTAAATAAGAATTTACTACTATGGATGACTGATTTGGGAAGTACAGTGAAGTAAGAAAATAATTGCAAATACAGTTTTATTTGGTTTTAAAAGATGGACATAATTTGTCTGAAATTTTCCCTGTGCTTTGACTATAGCATTTTCTTTACATGGATTGATTTACTGTACAGCTTTTATGTTCATTCTGTACATCGACAAGTGGACTTAAATTTATCTTTTCCTATGAAGAGGTCTCTGAGGTTTTTTCCACAGCTCCTCCCAACAGTCTTTTCTTTTCTTACTTAGAAATAGAAATAGTATGTTGAAGTAGTAGTAATCTTGAAATAATGTTTTGAGGATTCCTCTCCTGCAGAAACTAATTTGAACACTGTCTTGCTATCATGTGGAAGAGGAGAATTCAGGGCATTGCACTGTTCAAGAAAATAGTTTATTGTAATGCTATTTGCATTAGTACAAAAAGTGTTAAAGGACCCTTAAGTAATTTAAAAATATATTTTTTATATACTTTTTCAGTGCTCATCTTTGGGGTAATAAGGACTGGAAATTAAATCATCTCATTTATGGGGATTTCATAGAACTTGATAGAACTTGGTTCTTTGTTCAGGTTTTTGGAATCTATTTTAGTCTCATGGCTTTCTTTTTAATTGAAGCAGATCCAGATGAAAATGTTTAAAAGATAGCCAGTGTTTACAGTAAAACTCAATTGTAATCACATGCCTACTGTTAAAGACATTCTCTCAAAGGACTGTGATTATTTTTCAAGGACAGAAATTTATGTGGTATGCTCTGCTGTATGGATACACTTAAGGGATTAAAAACTCGGGAATAAGTCACAAGGTGTTATTTTTCATGTGAAAATACTCTATGTGAACTATGTTTGTTCATTTCAAAATCTTTTGTTTCAAGTAAAGTATTTATCTTCTGATCGAAATACAAGATTCCTCAATGGAAAGAAATGACTGTTAAAATTGTAGAGTGATTAGACAAAAGCCAATGTGCAAAAAAAGAGAATAACAATAAAAAATTCTACCAGTATTTTTATGGGGTACTGCATAAAAATTATCAACAAACACAGTGAAACTTGGTTCTAGAAGAAATGATGTTCTGTGAGATAAGAGATTGGAATATATGTGCAGGATCTTCGTTTGTTTTAGATCGTTTCAGAAAACAAAAGTTTCTAATGTGATTTGGCAGAGGAACCTGAGTAGTGAGAAGAATTTTTTGGAAACATTAAAATTTTACTTTTAGAAGACCAGAGTCAGCAGAGAGAAAGTGTAATTTGACATCACTTGAATGCTTTGTGAGAAGTATTAGAAGTGGTATTCTAAGGAAGCATTCTAAAATACATGAAATCCAATGTATTCTGAGAATTTCATGTCATGATTGTTATTAGAAGGTTGAGGTAGAAAGTGAACATTTATGAGGGTGTTTTTTTTTTTTTTTTTTTTTGAATGACTTCATTTTCAAATATGGATACGAATTTTCAATTTTTGCATAGCTGGATTAATAAATTGTGTATATACGTTGAAAATGAGGCCAAATCACGGGAAAGATATCAGAGATCCTTGAGAGAATGAATGCAGAGAGCAGGTAATGCCAGTATCAGAGGCTATTCCCTTCTCTGCCCAATTCCACTCTGAATGATTAAGTGCCAGAATGTTAAGTACTCTTACGTGGCTGAATAGTGACAGAGAAAAAAAAAAAACAACCTTTCTTGCAGTTGGAAAATGTCATTGTTTAAAGAGGAAACCCCAGTATCTTTACTCAAGAAAACTCATGAGCAAAGACAAAGCTATTTCAGGCCCACAAGCAGAAATCTCCTTTTAATAAATCTTATACACGTCATGGCAAGACATAGATTCATCCCTGCCTACCTTTTTTTATTAAATGTGGATTAATTGGACAGTTAGACATAAACGTGAGTTGTTTTTTTTTAAAGCAATGATTTACTCAGTCTGCAGTTTACAGATTTATGACTTTTTCACATGAATTATTTTATACTACCAAAGAATGAGGGAAGGAAGATCTGATTCTAGTTTTGTGTTGCTTAATCACCTTACTGGAGTGATGAGTGGCAATGTTTCATGTTAAGTGAGACTTGCACCAATTACACATTATTTGGGTATCTCCTGGGTATAAAGATAAACCTATGAAGTCTAAAGTTACCCCTACTGTAACTTTAACATCAGTTATGAGAACTCCATGGTTGTTTTTCTGAACATTTTAAGACTGGGTTGTATCTGTGATCCATAATTGCAATATTATGACATTTTTTCTACATAATTTTTCATGTCCTTCTTAATGCATTCTAATATGCTGGTTGCTTTCTTAACCACATTCACGTATAAGACAATTAAAAAAAAAAAAAAAAGTAAATTAGCAGCTAATTTAGATACTTTTGAAATATGTGAGGAATCTAAACCTTTCCAGGTCTAGGGGGGACCTTAACTGACTTGAGAGGTGGGTCCATACAGTCCTCACGCAGGCCAAGTGCAAGGTCCTGCACTTGGGTCACAAAAATCCAGAACATCAGTGTAGACTGGGTGAGGAATGGATTGATAGCAGCCCTGGGGAGAAGGACTTGGATGTACTGGTAGATGAAAAAATGAGCTTGAGCTGCCAATGTGCACTTGCAGCCTGGAAAACCAATTGTATGAAAAGAAGTGTGGCAAACAGACTGAGGAAGGTGATTTTCCTGGTCTGCTCCACCTGAAGGATGAGACTCCACCTGGAGTACTGCAGCTAGCTCTGGGGCCCCCAGCAGAAGAGAGACATGGACCTGTTAGAGTGGCTTCAAAAGGGGGACATGAAGATGATCAGAGGGCTGAAGCACCTCTCCTATGAAGAAAGGCTGAGACAGTGGGGGTTGTTTAGCCTAGAGAAGCAGCAGCTCTGGGGAGACCTTACTGTGGGCTTCCAATACTTAAAAGGAGCATACAAGAAAGATGAGGAGAGATTCTTTACCAGAGGTTGTAGTATTAGGACAAGTGGCTTTAAACTAAAAGAGGGTAGATTTAGATCAGATCTTAGGATCTGGTGGTGAGGCACTGGCACAGGTTGCCCAGAGAAGCTGTGGATGCTCCATCCCTGGAGGTGTTCAAGGCCAGGCTAGATGGGGCTTTGGGTAACCTGGGAGGTGTCTCTGCCCATGGCAGGGGGGTTGGAAGTGGGTGGGCTTTAAACCCAAACCATTTTATGGTTCTGTTATTCTATATTAATATCTAGGGTGCTTAAGGTTCATGTTAATAGTTTGTCTATTTAGCTCTATTGGACTGTATCTTTTACCTCTGGGAATTAAGGTTGAATTTTCTTGTACTGAGACTGAATTTTTTTTTTTTTTTTTCCATGAAAGTATTTAGTTTTAGCTGGCCTTCAAAACGTGAATACTTTGAACATAGTTTCTGCTGAAGTGATTCCAGTGTTCTTGCAGTTCTATACAAGCCAATTCTCTAATGTAGAATTAATTGAACATGAATACACCTATTTCTCAGTCAGTGAAAAATAAAAATAAAAAGTACAGAAATATGCTTTCTAAAGTATTTTAGAAAGTGTTATCTGCAGATAAATTTTGTTTTAATGTGATTTGTATTTTCTTCACAGCATTTATATGCATGTGTTCTTCCTAAGATTAATGTAAAGTCAGGGAACTAACACAAAAAGTGTGTATGGTCTTATGAGTTAATAAATGCTAACATTTTAGGCAAGAATGTAATGCCTTGTGTTAAGATACAGATTTTCTCATAGCCTAAGCACTAATTGCCAAAGTATGTTTATTTTTAATTTTAGAGTGATTGTGCTGACTCATACTTTCCTTGCAGCTAAACATAGCCCAATGTACATATGTTCCCTGCATAATCCTGATCAGACAAGCATACTTGAAAGGACAAAATTCCCTGTTCTTAAAGAAGAACCTACCTTCTGTCACTGAGACAACTAGTTTTGTAGCTAGTGTAAAAACTTCATAGGGATAGATTATAAAAAGAACAAAGAGTCTTGTGATGACAAAGCATTGCACTAATATATCACACCTGAAACTAATGATTAACTCCATACTTTATTGGATAACTTTAATGAATTTCAGTATAGCTTCAAGACATAACACATACAGTCATTTTCAGCTTTCTCATTTTTATAGCCACCAGCAGACTATATCTTAATGGCATTTTGAAAAAGAATGATAAAGGAGTTTTAAGAGTGGCTAAAATGGATTTTCTCACCCACATAGCGTTGTATATGTGATTCTGGAGTCTATGGAATATATTAAAGCACGCGACAGAAGAAGAGTCAAATGGCCATGAGTTAGTAATGCCCTATGTGATTACAAGAAGCTGTGATAAGGTAGAGTGCTGCACTGATATATCAGTTCAGCTTTATAATGCAATTTAGCCTCAAAAGGTTTTATTAGTGTAAGCAGAGCACCTGACACAAGTATTTTTTCCAGTTCTGGAGATAGCATGGATGTTCAAAGCGCAGGCTCCAATGCGTGTGCAGAGACATCCACATTCCATTAATCAGCTTGACTTCTCTTTTCCTCTTCTCACCGTAATATTTCCTAATCAGGATTGTTTAGATTTTCATCATCTGATCTCCTTTTACTCTCATCACAGCACAGCTCTGAGCACAATGAATCTGTTACTTTCACCAGTAGAATTCCATATTTTTTGGGGAAAAATAGCTGTCTCCTTCCCATTCTCAGTATTATCCTTCTCTCTTGTCACAATGACAGATTTTAGTTTGGTGCATTTCAATCATGTTTTGCCAAAGCCTTACAAATGTACATTGAGCATTAACATTAAGATAGATGACTGCTCATTTTCAGTATTTAAAACCCACCAAAACACGGGTCTGGTCCCCCAAAATCATCCATGTTGATATGTCCATGTGGAATAATGTTATTTATCTCTCAGGAACAGAACATCAGATGCAATCTCTTTGCTTTTTTTCCTCTGGATTCAGTTTAAGCGAGGGAGTTTCAGGAGGTTATGTCAATACAAAGACAGAAGAGTATCTGTTCTGGCACTTGACCAAAACAATGTCTTTTGTATTTTAATAAATTTATTTCAGATATTAGTTAAAAAAATAAAAGTGTTATCAATGGAGAAATGTACCAATACCTGGAAGAATATGTTAGATTATTATTGACTGATTCTTTGAAGCAGAATAGACATGTGAGTAGGAAACAGTTCACATAAAGTTCATGTTGTGAATGATGAAGTGTGATTGAATGAATCAATGCTGCATTTTAAATAGAGTTAGGACAAAGGATTTTATATTCAGATGGCTATAGACCCACCTATTTATGTATTATGCAAATACTGAAAGGCTGCTAACTCAACTACATCCTATCTTTCCCTCTAGTCTTGCTACCCCTTCCAAGGTTAAACAAGATGTACCTGGATTTTGCCCTCCGACAGTTGCAGGAGTATTGAACCATTCTACTTTGTTTTAATGAACTGGTCCATAAAATCTCAGATTTTTTAATAAAAGATCAGTATAGCGTTGTCTAGCACTGAGAGCAATCTTCAACATTCAGGAAAATAGTCAATCCAAAAATTTCCAGTACTAAATACTGCTAAATAGCTTTGTATGCACCTGCTACTCTCTCTGTCACTACTCTTCTTTCTTCTTCATTGTTTTATGTGTCTTCCCCATCTTAAGTGTTCCGGTTCATGTTTTTCTTATTTGGATTCATGTGCTTCTTTTGGTAGTTCCTATTTTAGAATAGTTATTTATTCTCCAATCTAAATTGCCATAGTCTCTTCAACACATTTCAAAACTGTCTTTTAAATTAATCTGTGTTTCCTTTATAAAGATGCCACATACATTTGTTTTCCTTACAAATAAATAGCATATAATCAAAATATTTGAGCAATTTTTTTTTTTTTTTTTTTTCTCAGAAGCCCAGGCTGTGTCTAGCTGGGAGAAACAACCAACCAAAACAATAAGCAAACAACCCCACCCCCTGATATTCCTGTTGGTTCTGTTGTCTAAAGGGAGACTTTTCCTGTAGATCTCGTTTTGTAACTTCAAAATGGGTACATTCAACTGATGGAAAAATATAATTACTGTCCTTAAGATAATTTATCACCAAACTACATTTGTGACATCAGTCATTATGAGGTCTAATGCATGTAATTGGCAAATGTGTTTGCATCTCATACTTTATTCTAATTGACATCCACCATATTGCTGCTGACAGCTTTTCAGCCCAGATGAATGCTGTTTGCCAAGAGCTATTACTACTTTGCTGAGGTAGTCATACATGGCTATATTATAGTGAAGGTACAGAGTAAAAATTTGCTATGATTTTTTTTTTTTTTTTTTTACTGCTCAGGTGTTTGGGTTCACTAGTTCTGAATAGCAAGGCTTTGACATGTATCAAGTAGATTCTTGACAGTTTGACGATATGTCACTTCTGAGGGTTTATACAGTACATGAAAAGAGGACCATGGAAATACTGAAAGGTTACTATTCTTTGAATGCACTGAATATAATTCATGCAAGATGAAACTTTATAAATTAAATCACTGAAGAAAAATGTTTTACTAAAGAAGCTACCATTAGGCATTTTCTCTGTTGTAATAATAAGATTACATTTTGTCATCAGTACTCTTGCAAGAAGACAATTAAATTTAAATTTTTGAGTTAGTGAAGGCCATAAGAGACTGTCTAGAGGCATTAAATAGTCAGCATACTACCTACTACAGTGATATCCCGTCAAAGTAGAAATAGTGGCCTGTCACTCTCAGTGGACTAAATCATGATGTACTGTTGCTGTTATATAAAGGTCTTGGGTAGTAAAGGTGAAATAACTATAGCTCTAGTGAGATCAGGATGTTTACACTTAGTATTTTGGATATTATTAATTCACCCAAAAATCTTTAGAGGAAAGGAAAGTTAGTGAAATGCAGTATTACTGTGTTAAAGTGGTTGCATGGTTCAGTTATCTTATAGTAAGTATATTGTAAGTATAAATGGCATTCAGTTGAAACAAGGTAATGAACATTAAAACATGAAAGCTACACATTTAACCAGTACCTATACATGTTAGTACCTCAACTGTAGTTCCTGTGCCATCGTCATTTGCAGCACTTATTTTTTCCTATATTTTAAGGGATAGTTTCTCCTTCTGCCAGAGTTCCTTGAACATTAGAGGCTAGCCATGGTAAACAATTTTTAAAGTAAAATTAAAGCAAATCCTTATTTCATAATTTAAAGGTGCTATTAGATTCAAGCATATTTAAAATTGCTGTTTTCTGATTTTGTTCTTCTTTGTAACTTCCAGAAACCAAGAACTTCACTTTTTAAAAATAAAAATTAATGTAATTTTAATACATCTTGTAGATTTAATAGCTAAATGCTCAGAATACCATATGTGAAATACGCTCTCCAGAGTAGTATTTTGGGTCTGTCCAGTAGCATCCATATTTTGTAAGAAAGCTACAGGCTACAAGGGAAAGCAGTGGCTAGAAACTTTCTTCCTTTTTTTTTTTATTTTTATTTTATTATTATTTTTTTATTTTAGTTAAAAATGTTGGTATTTTTATTAAAAAATATAGGGAAACATTTTTAGCTTTGTTAAGCTTTCATGTTTACAGTGTTTACAAATAAGCATTGTTCAAACTTCTCTGGGTGCTGGGTGGCAAGTCTTTTTACTAAGTTCTTATATTATGCTTACAACAAGATATTGATTAAATTGTGATTGCTGTACCTCTCTCTTCATTACATAGTTTACATTCTTACACTTTTTACAGAATTATGTATATAATGTTTTTATGGTATCTAAGTGTGATATACATGGGCTTCCAAAGACAACATATAACAATAATTTAAATATGAAATCTGATGTGCTTTATCTCTTCCTCCTACTAATTTCAAATTCAACATTTAAAACCTCCCTACTATCAAAGACATTTTCAGAAAACGTGACTTTCAGTTATGCAGCAATAAAGACGGTTATATTCTTCACAAAGAAAGTAGTTGGATATTTTCCAACAGTAATGATAGATGCTACTTTTCATGTTAAGAGTACCTTTTTTTTTTCAGTTTCATGTTTCTTCATATTTATTTTCTCAGATTTTATTGGGAATGAGTTTCATATTTTTAAGATAGTAATTGGACATCATTTTTCTACAGCAGCCATATTTTCTACAGTATACGCTATACAAGAGAGTTGTATTTATACTTGTAAAAAATGATGTCATGTTTTCCATATATTAAAAGGCAAAAAAATGCTACCAACAATAAATATGATCATCTCATTATATAAAAATATGAAAAAGTATTACTTACAGTGTAGATGATATATCCAAAACAAATATATCTGAGGCTTATCTTAATTATCTGCACGGAAAATAATTGAAACAAGTGTGAGAAGCCATTAACACAGGTATTTCTAAGAAATCTAAGCTTTATTTTTTTTTTAGCATCGTGGAAAGCAATATATAGCAACTTAGAAATGACATAAATTTTTTTATACTTTGCATCCACTTTTTCCAAAACACCAGTCATCCATTCCCAGACTGTGCCTACTACAGATAACGCTATCTATTTGAAAAGGAATTTAGCTTTACATATATTTAAAATAAGTGATAAATATTCATATGCAAATGGCATAGTGCTATGTCATTTCCTTTTCATTTCAAATTTTCAAAAATACTCTGAAGTCACACTTAGTAGAATTTTAGGTTTCACCACAGAATTATAATTCAGGTTGAAAAGGACTTCCAGAAGCTATCTAGTCCAATGTCCTGCCTAAAACAGGTATAATGTGAGGGTGTGAAGGGCGTTGTTTTGTTGAGTTTTCAATATCCCCACAATGCAGACTGCACAGCTCTCAGGGCAACCTGTTCCAGTATTTAACCACGGTAATGGTAATTCCACTCCTTCCCGCAGCCTCAATATCTAACTGGAATGTCTCATGTTTCCATTTGTGACTGTTACCTCTTGTCTTCTCACTGTGCACTGTGACACGAGCCTAGCACCATCTTCTCTGTGTCTTCCAACCAACATAAGCAATAAGGTCTTCCCTCAGCTTTCTGCTGAACGGACCCTGTTCTCTCAGTCTCTCTTTTTACACAGTGCTTTGCAGGCCTCTGATCATCCAGTTGGCCTTCTTCTGGAGTCACTCAGTAGTATGCCAATATCCTTCGTGTACTAGGGAGTCCAGAACAGGATCTAGTACTTCAGGCGCTGTTTTATAAGTGACAAGTTGAGGGGAAGAATCATTTTTCTGGCTGCCCACACTCATAGTAATCTAGACCACGATGGAGTTGGCCTACACTTCACCAGCATGACTGCTGGCTCATGTTCAACTTGTTCACTGGGAGCCCCAGTGCCTTCTCTGCAGAGCTGCTTGCCCCCATCAAGAAGCTGGGGGACAGTTGCCCACCAGCCTGTCCCCCCTTGTTGCATGTGGTGTTTCCATCTCAGATGTAAGACTTTGCACTTGTTCTTGTTGCGCTCCACGAGGTCAGCCTCTGGCCTGCTCAGGTTCCTATAAATAGCAGCCCTGCCATCCAGTGCGCTGACTGCTCCCCCAGTTTGGGGTCACCGCAAACTCTCTCTGTCATCCAGGCTGATAATGATGGCATTAAAGGACTGGCTGCCAGCCAGGCTGTGCACCACTGATAATAACTCTGTGAGCCTAGCAGTCCAGCTAATTTTCCATCCAGCTTTTCGTCCACTTGTCCAGCCAGTTTCTCACCAGTTTGGTGATAAGGAGAGTATCTCTAAGGTAGATAAGACTATCGCAAAGGTAGATAAGAGCACTTACTGTCTTCCCCATGTCCTCAGTGCCTGTCACCTCATCACAGAGAGCAATGCAGTTGGTCAGGCACAATCTGCCCATGCTTGCTGCTTGGATAAGAAATGGCTTCTCGAGAAGAAAATCCCAAGATCTGGATCTTTGCAAGGACTGAATTGAAGCTGACTGGCCTGTAGGAAGCTGACTGGCCTGTAGTTCTCTGGGTTCTGCTTCTTGCTTCTCTTGAGGATGGGTGTGATGGCTGCCTCCGAAAGTCATCAGGACCCTGCCCTGGGGGCCATGGCTTTTCAAAGACCATAGCAGTGTCACAGTAACAGCTGCCAGCTTCCTCTCCTGACTCCTTCAGGCCTGCAGACTCCCATAGGCAGCTCAGGGACTCAGGTCAAGCCTTACCAGTGAAAAGAGAGGGGAAAAAAAGCCTGGAGTACCTCAGCTTTTTTGCCTACCGCTTGCCACTAGAACCCCCTGCCCTGTGCAGCCTTCCCGCCTTCTCCTCAGAGAGCTTCTCAGGCGGGAGGGCAGCGGCGCAGTGCTGGGCCGCCATGCCTACAGCCAGGCTGTGCTCCCTCAGCAGCGGTGACAGGCAGCCCCGGCCACGTCTCCTCTCTTGGGACCAGGAGCCCACCAAAAGCATGAGGGGCAGCAGGAGCAGCGCTGGGTGACCCTGCCAGCACATGGTGGCTGCCAGCTAATGGGGGGGTGGGAGAAGCACGTGGTGACCCTGTGAGCCCTGTGAGGGGGTTTCGGTGCAGCCGCTTTGCCCACGGCATTATTTGTCACCCTGTGAGTGCTGGCAGAGCTGTTTGTGCACCTCGTTTTTTCTTGTTGGGGTTTAGCACTCTCTTAAGAAGCAGGGATGTTTTCAGAAATACTTTGTAGGCCCTGGACCTCTTTCCCTTCATCTCTTAAAGAAGTTTTCAGTCGTAAACTGCCTAGTTTAGAGGTGCAGCCTGTACTAAGCCATAAATTGTGCATAGAGGGGAGAGGTTTATGAGAGGCCATGTGGGGCCTGCCGCCACTGCCTGCGGGAAGACGAGCCAGGCTGAGGGAGCAAAATGCAGCATGTGTGGAGAGAAGGGCGAGAGGTGAGTCCTCACTGGAAAGGTTTTAGGAAATAGTAAAGGGTTTCAGGCAGGTTAACATTTTGCTTTGGAAAGAGAAATAAAGGAGAGGTTAACAAAGCCCACATTTGGAAAGGGAAGAGGTTCGTTCTTTCTTTCTTACTTTTCCTTTTTTTTTTTTTTTTTTTTTTTTTTTTGACGTTCTTCATTATTTATTAATTTAACTGTGAGCTTTGTGAGAGATGTTGGGTAGAAGCCCAGGGATGTGCTGCTGGAAGATAAGAAGAATAAAGCAAAAGAGACCAGAACGAGCAGATAATTTTTGACACTATTCTGATAGATCTACCTTATCTGGGATGCTATTATCATGGCATGACAGGGCTGAACTACTTTTCTTAGGGTCATTTTGTATGTTAAGGGTGGGGTATAACAGAGTAGAGATGGCAGAGAAAGTCTTAGTAAAAAAAAATAATCTAGTGCTTACAATGTGATACAGATGTTAATGCAGTCTTCTTGCTAGGGATAGCTGGTATTTCTCATTGTTTTTGTATGCCGAGAAGACTAATATCCCAAGGCCACCTTTAACCAGAAGACTATGTGTGTGTGTGGGGGGGGAATGGAATTCTTCTTGTGTTAAACTTCCCTTATGCAGTGAACTATATTTTTGCTCTTAATCCTGCACTCACTAGAAGTATACAGTAAACACTAAGGTTTATAGAAAGTTGTAGTCCTTTATTTCCATCCTAATATTAAAGAAAGCACATACAGCTTGTAGGAGAGGAACAAGGAAACAAGATCAAAACTGAGCTGGAATGGCAAAGTAGCTGAAGAAATACAGAAGACAAAGACATAAAAAATCATTTATTCCTATGGACATTTTAATCATCAACTTGCAAGAGTTAGACAGATCAGTCCTATGTCTACCGATTCCTGTGACAGGGTAAAGGAACACCAAACAAGGTGATCCTAGGAATTTCAGTTTAAGTGAATCAAGTGAGGGATAGACTGTTAGGGAAGTCTTTGCACACACGTGCACACATACACATGTTTAACTGAGACCTGCCTGAGTTATCTCCCCAATGAGGTGGCACAGCTGAACCTGGCAAATGTGACCCTTGATCTGAGTGGCCTTAGATTCATCTGTTTTTGCCTTCTGTGTTCTTACCTTTAGGTAGGAGATTACCAGAAATCTGATGAATACACTGTACCTCTCTACTTAAAGAACTTGGCCCAGTAGCTGTTGCAGATTTCCCGAAGCAGGAGCATCCATTTTACCAATCATTTCTATTAAAAACAAAAACAAACAACAAAAAAAAAGCCTACAACACCATAGCATTTTCATTTTTAGGCATACTGAAAAAATAGGAAAACACATTCTGTGCATGAAAATTACTGCAAGTTAAAGAACTAAACATATTTTTACTCAGAAATCTTAAATGAAAGGTCAGAGGAAATGATGGGAAAAATCCATGTGCAGTTGCGTCACATCTTAAAAATAAAACATAAGCAATTAATAACTTATTCCATGTTCCATTAGTCTCTGTGTGGGGTAAATACCGTATAGAAAGCAGAGCCTGCTATTGGAAGCTAGGATGAGCAGTACTTTAGAATAATCAGGGCAAATCATCTAACTGCAAGGCTATATCAATGAGCAACAAAGAATTGTCTTTGTTCAGGGCTTGATTTTTTGCAGAGACAATTGCCTGCATGAATTATGAAGCCAAAAGATATGCATGCCTGAAAAAAATAAAAATAAAATCTACAAGATGTATAGTAACAACATATTTGAGAACTTAAGTATGGTGAAATTTCAAAAGCTCAGAAGGTAGCTGACAGAGTGCCCTGAAGAAGCATGCAAAGAATTGTACATATTAACTGAATTTCCATGAGGGACCTTAAATTATCAGACTGTTCTTTCTAAGCGTCTGTAAGAGGTGGTGAGCATGAACAACTAGCAGAGATTTTAAGGGAACAAATCAGATTCATCCTATCTCTTTCAAAAATATCACAGCAAGCCTTAAGGCATAGAAGAGACTTGATACAACTTGGGTTTAATAAACTGCATTTTTGATAATCTCAGACAACATTCTCTTACACAAGTTAGGAACCTGTGCTGTGATCTAGATGGTCTAAAGTTAGTGTACTGGGGGAAAAAAAAAAGCGTTCATCATTTACTCGTAGTCACTCTTTTTTCCAGTAACTGGACAAAAATAAATAAATAAATAAAGTGTAATTCTGTAAGAATTAGGTCTTGGACTATTCAATAACTTTATTGGTACCTTATGTAGCAGAATAGACACTTTTCTTGCTGCAGTCAGAAGACTGTATTCAAGTTCAAAATAATTACAATAAATTCCATAAACATCAGAAAATAATGTATTTTGGCATGTAGTTTGGCAAGAACAAACACAGACACTAAGTAGGAATACTTAACTCCATGAATACAGGATGAGGAATCACCTCTAATTCTTTAGGAAAGAATATGGGGACAGTGTATTTGACATGCCATCCTGTTACATGCGTAGCCAATTCCAGACTTTTTGCTTCCTTACGCAAGTGTTTGCCCGCCTTTCCTATCAGCTGCAGCAGAGCTCAAGAGGTGTTAAAATGCCTGGCAGACATCCTTTGGCAAATCTGAAAACATTTCATGCCTCCATCACCCTTCATGAATTGAGGCACAGCATACTAATTTCTACCTACCCTCTTACAGGGTTGATAATCTATAGCAGATGCACAAGGGATAAACTATCTGAAACTGCTAAACCTATATTCATGGATCTTGAGGAGCCTAATGTGTAAGCATGCACAGCTTGTAGACTCAAGTTGTCTATAATTTAAGACAAACAAACAAAAAAAAAACACACACCAAAATACAATGTATGTACATACTGATAATTCATCAAATTATTAAAGGTATAGAATAAAGACTTAGAAACAGGTTCCTTTAGCTTGTGAAGCCAAAATGAGTGTAGGTATATAATAAATTGTTGCCAAGGAGATCAGTGTAAACTGTTAGCTGTCTCCAATTTAGATATTACAAGAAATACTAGGTTTAATTTGCAGCAAAGCTTGGATGCAAGAGATGAGAAAAAGTCTTTGAAAAGTAAGAATGATTAACTGAAGGACTGGATTGTTCATCTGGAGGATATTCCAGATTTGAAACCTTGAGCATTGACTAAACCTTTTTAGAGATTGGACAGGCATTTGTCAGTACCAGTTTAGGTCTGAAGCAAGGTCCAGCTGGACCCTGCTTCCTGTGAGCACTGCTAGGACATGTAAGCATGCCCACTTTATGTCTGTTACTTCTTAAGTCATCTTTTTAGAATTCTCCCAAGTACATAAATAGGAACCAGGAGAAGGAGTAGAAGGTTCTTCTCTTTCTGCTGAAAGACCAAATGAAAATTATGAATCAACTCTACTGTTAAAATAGACAGCTATTTATTTTGCATATTCTGTATACTACAGTTGTTCTTCATGTTGAATGAAAACCTATTTGCAATGTTTTGGAAGGCTGGGCCACTCCCCTCTGTGTTCATCATGTTTCTGCTCTTAGACCACCAAATGGCTGTTCAGGTGTAACAAAAACACCTGTTTAAATCTACATGCCAGCTATGAGACTGAAGAACTCTGGAATCATATGGGTACCTCAGAATTACATGAGGACAAAACTAAAACTCTTGTTTTCTATAATGTGGTAATTCCATTATTGATGTTGATATTGGTATATTGATATTGATATATTGATAAAGTAGAGTGTGGACTTCACAAAAAAATATTGCTCAGTATATCCTTTGTTTGTTTCTATGTTTCTAATGATTTGGTTTATGGTATATTCTGTATTTGATTGTACTTATTCTGTAATTGTTATTTCCTAGGTGTATCTCCAGAAAAACAAAAAAATAATCACAGGATCAGAATACACTCTGGATTTTCTTCCCACGTGCAGACTACGCCTTCTGAAGTGTTGAATCCATGCACAGCAACACCTTCCTGTAAGTAGACTCTATCAGTGTGAAACACATTGTATAAAATTTTTATTGGGTTCCTGTGTAATTCAGTACTCAATGAAGAAAATGGCTAATTCAATATTCAACCTAAGAAACACTGCCATGTATTGACGTATGCACAAAATATTGAAAGAATAGTGAGAAGGATTAAAACATCTTCTGACAGATGATTTTAGATGATTTAGACAGTATTATCCAGTTTTCAGGAGTGGTAACTGTACATTATATATGGGACATGTATCAAATGAAATCACAAGGCAAGAATAAGAAATAGAATTACAACATGAAGGACCTGTAAGGGGAGCAGTATTTACTTTCTTGCTTATGACCTTCTCTCTGTTTCACTAAGATTAACAACTGATTATAATCTCTTCCATGTTTAATTGCTATTAAATAGCAGAGATTTGCAACGTCAGTACTAACATATTAGTTATCTCAAGAAACACAGAAAGATAGTTCTGCGATGGTCAGAATGGTAGTCAGAGTGTCTGCTGTGGTAAAGTGACTATTGTCAGTAAAGTGACTTGAGTACTTTTAAAACTGAATTTTATCACACCAGTACAAGCCGAGATGTAAACCTCATTATTGTTATAGGAACAAATGGGTATTTTGAAGTACATGGAATTTGCAAAGTATTCAGGCATATAAATTTTGGTTTTCAGTAACTTGCACGAGGTGTTTGAGTTGGCATACTAGTTTTCTGGATTCAGAGTTATAAATTTTGCCTACAAAATAACACTGTAGAAGTTTTGTGATTTATTAACTAAAAAGAATGTAAGGGGATGTTGTACTGGTTTATTTGATAGACTATCATTTTTATATGGATGAAATATGTAGACTTGCAAATTCTCCTGGAAGATAAAAATATAATGCATTGATTGGGGGATAATATACCCATATTTTTTAGAAGTTTAACTTCTTGAAATCATTGAAATTCAGACATTGATGTTAACTGGAATATTCAGTGCAAAGTAACTGAAACAGATATTAAGAAGTAAGAATTCTTATTGTATTGGGCATTTGACACCGGGTCAAATAGATCAGTGTAATTTCTGCACTTTATTTTTTGTCATAAAATATCTGCATCTACTGAAAAGGCTTTTAAATATGCAGTATTACTGTAAGTCATTTTGTATTATTTTTTGCTTAAAGTTGACTATTCAGAGGAATCTAGGGATTGTAGTTTGCCATCTGTTACTTTAATTCTGTGCATTTTTACTACATCGGATGCAACTGTTCAGCCTGGCTTCATGATTTGGAAATAGGAAGCTATGCTTAGGAGATCAGGCAGTGTAAGGATACATCAGTGTTCATTTTCACTCATTTTGTGTACATCTTCACTCATTTTATTTGAACCTTCTTGAAGAGGGCAGATTTGGAAAGAGAAGGAAAGCTCTCAGTAGTATGTTTCTACAACTTTTATGGAAATGAATGACTGAGTGGAGAAGAGAGACAACCACATACTGACTGAATGTCTACAGTGTTCAACTGTATGATAATGCAGTTTGATTATTCAAACTATATTAGACAGTGGAGAATACAGAGGAGAGTAAAATGTTACAGTTGTCGCTATTATGGGAAAGATGTCAGATATCCTAACACTTTTTTACATATTAAAAGCATTCAAACACCAGTTGTAAATTTGTCAGAAACAAAGTTTCATGCTTAATGAAAATTCTTGATTCTAATGGCTAGTGTCAGTGTTCTGCTAAGCATTGTTTGCAAACCTTTTCAGCTTGGATAGTCAAAAGCTGATGACCCTGGATGAATGCTGATGCTCTTTATAGGTATGTGGAGTTGCAGAGGGAGGAACTGAACTCCATAAAATCCCTGAGTGCAGTCAAGTGAATCAAGTGTTTGCCTCCTTTGTTCTGAACTTTCTGTTTGTTGTCCTAGGTACGTTTGTAATTCCTTAGCATGCAGTGTTTTTTAATGGCAAGGCTGTTTTTCAGCAGTAACCATTTGTGCGTATGAAATAATTGAAGTTCACACAATAAAGCATAGTTCAATTTACTTGAACATGTAAATTGGCTCATTTATGAGTCACTTGTGCATGACTGGTACAGCGGTATTCCACATGATAAGTTCGGAAGCTTACAGTAATTGACATATAATAATATTGAAACAGATTGTTCAATACATTTATTTCTTTGACAAAAAGTGATCGATTTTAATTTGTCAAATTCTGTTCTGTTCTTACATTGAACTGAAAGTATACATATTAAAACAGCAATGACTGTGAAGTCTGGTGAGTTAAAATTTGATCATTTCTTTTGTCAAAGAAACAAATCATGAGATTAACTCTAGAGTCATTGTTAAATTTAAAGTGCAAGGTAGTGGGAACACAAAAAAAATGCTTTATGATGAGTTTTTGTCAATCTGTATAATTTTTCAGTTAAGCAGTCATAAATCAAGGAATATTGTATTTTTTGAGGCTCATTAAAGAGACATTATACATTAGAATAGTGAGGCAGTCAGCATAATGAAATGATGAATGCCTATAACTATCTGTATGTAAATGATGTGAGACAGATTTGCTGGCGCTACAGAGGAGAATAACAATCTATTTGACAGTTCCCTGTAGGTGCTACTTCTGGATACAAGTGACAGATGTTAAATGTAAACCTCTTCAATAGCAAGCACTTATTAGCACTCAGTGGGGAAAAAACGGCAATATAGAATAAGACAAATAGCAGATAATGCCATTTAAATAACTTTGTTCTTACAAAGCTTTATTGCCAATGTGTTAAAAGTCTGGGAGGTTGGTTTTCTTGTTTGTTTTCATTGACAAAGATTAGGTGTTTAAGCAAACCTTTTGGAATTTAGAAAATTGTCATTTGAAACATTTAAGAAAATTCACTTGCTATGATGGGAACTGCTGATGGAAAATGTATGTATGACTCCTTTCTTGAACGATTTTTTTTTTTTTGAACATTATTTGGTAAATATTTATCAAATCATTATTATCTGTGATAAATGTCACTATTATGTTTATTTGCTGCAATTGCTTAATTTACTAAATTAGTTTCAGTTGTTTCCAGTTATTTTTTATTTTTTTTTCCATGATAGCATGGAAGACTCAGCTCTGCAAGTTTTATACTAAAAGGGCAGAAGAAGTTAATGAAACCAAATAAGCGCAGTGGCAAATAATTGTTAGGAAGTCTTACATTTTTATTTCTAGGCCATTTGTGTCAGGCCTAGCCTGAGATGTTACTCCTAGAAGTATAAAATATTAATATGTGTGAGATTCACATCTCGATAATAATCCAACTTTTCAACAGAGATCAGCTTTCAAGTAGTTCAGGAGACTATCAAAAACACCTGATTTATCTCTTATCCTACTTTGTAATAGATTAGGTTAGGGATTTATATTTCTTTTAAAGTATGAATCTAGACACATGAATTGATTTTTTTCAAATTGTCAAAGCTTACTTTAAAGCTTTTTCTTATTTATTTATTTATTTTTTTAGATAGCCTGTCCGTAATATATATTTTTTTCCGATCTGCCAAGCAGATAGGAAAAGGTTAGATTGGAAAGGGTAGAGATTAAACAACACTAAAAGCAATGCCACGTGCCCGTGGTTAGATTCCATACTGCCTTATGTCTTCTGGTATTCTGAAATCTGTGACACTATTTGTGCTTTCTCTTTGTTATCTTTTGTCAACTGTTAAAGCTACCTTGTGTTGCTTGCACTAAATCTCTTGGGAACTTTGAGTTTCACTGCACCAATGCAGTTTGTAATCCCCTTTCATGGTATTAAATTATCAGCCACATATGCACTGTGTCTGACTTACTGGACGTATTTATTGTTCCCCTGGCTATTGTGCTTGCTAATTTGTTTCTTTATTGCTTTGCCTTGAGTTAGGGAATATTCATCCTCAGTTCTCTGAATTCTTAAAAGAACAGCTAAAGTTCATTCCGATGTACATTTTGCCATGACTTCTCACTGTTGCAATTCAAATGTACTACCAATTTAGCAACTTAATTTATCAAGAGGTCATTCTTAAGTAGATACTGATTTATGTTCATGTAGAACAGCAGCAGGTTCAAAAGTGTAGGATGTGAATATAATGTCAGTGTGGAAAGGGGAGTAAAGACAGGTTTTAAGAGAGTATTTAAGCCATATTCCATGACTGTAACAGCCTCCTTGCATAGCCAGTTTTGGATGTAATAAGCAGCTTGTAAGTCCAGGAAATGTCTTTAGATTCTATTAGCCAAGCCTCCTTAAATGCAGACATGGCTTTAAGCTATTTTATCTCATTCTGTCTGCAGGAAAACAGAGTTGCAAACAAGATGCAGTCAGTTACATAAGAATGAAGAGTTTCTTATGCATGTAATGGCTCGACTTTTGTTCTCATTCCTTTGCCATTTTCAAATGTTCTACAGTCCCTCATACACCACACATACACATTTTTTAAAAACTGCCTTTCCTATGTGGTTGATCTGAAATATTTTGAAGAAAGTGAAAAAGTAAAAACAGAGAGAAGGAAGAGGAAGGAAGAAGGGGATGAAAGAAGGAAGTAGCTTTGTCTTTACCATGCTGTATCTATGAAGTGGTAAAGAGTTTTTCAGATGATAGATAGTAGGGTGTTCACAGCAGTTAGTGAATAGGCTAGTATTTGTGAACTGGGGAGAGTGTTATAAAACTGCATTTCCCAAAGAGAAAAGGTGTGATGGAGATAAATTCCTTGGACTAGAATGGTAGGCAGTTCCTGGAAAAGTATTTTCTTCTTGTATTTTATATTGCGTTTCTAATAAAATAGAGTGCCTTCGCTGGGAAGGCCTTATGGTGCTGTATCAGCATGGCTCAAAATACTTTGTTTCATTTTCTCTAAGCTCATTGCAATTTTACAAAGTAGAGTATCTGTTAAAGTCGGATCTTATAGTGTCTCTTTTGGGCATTCTTATACTGCAGAATGGAAGAACCAAAGCAACCTTTTTCTTTCAACCACTTAGAGCTTCTGTGATCCCAAACACGGTAAATGAGATCAGAGATGACTGCATCTGGAATTAAACTGCATCCCTTCTTCTGAGGTCACCCCTATATGGTCCTGTATGTTCCAACATGATGCTCTGAAAATCACTGGAAAGCAGAATTTTACTGGTGTCCTTAATTGTATGACTACAAATCACAGGATATACAAAATACTGAATTAGAAGTCAGAATTTGCTTTAGTCTTATTTAATTTATTTTTTTAACGTGTGTTTTTAAGGCACAAAGACTGTATTTAAAAATAAGAGAACCGTATAAAAATTCTTGAAGTGGAATAAATCTGCAGTCAGATGATGGATTTAAGTGTGTAGTTATGACACATCAAGCCACACCTCCCAGAAGAAAGATGAAAAAAAAAATGTATAATTATTCCATGAGCCTTGTCTGAACAGACAGTAAGTAATTTAGGAGTCTGAGGTGGAGAAATGTGCATCTTCATTAGGATCACAAGTTTTTGGGAAGAAATACAGGAGCTCAGGTACTTTCTATTTTTTATACAGAAGTCATTACATCTGTAAAAGAATTTTCAGATTACAAGGAGCTTTTGGGGAATAGGGAATACAAGTGGTATTTCTGTTTTAAATACAAATGTGTACATTACATTTTATTTCTATTTTAAAAGACTAAGTTTATTTGATGCTTTAATGGTTATAAGTTATTCATGTATTCTGAGTATATACCTTATAGACACATAATTATACACTATATGGACTACCTACAGTACCTAAACATACACCAAGTGTACACTGTATGTGCATGTCTACAAATATAGACTAAATACACACAATATAGCTATACACTTATTTATTTTTTATTTGTAAGAAAACAATTAACCATGGGTTAATAATTTACAATATAATGTAATTGCCTCTAGTACTTTGAAAAAATTCCTTTGAAATGACTTAATGAACTTCTTTGGCTAATCAGAAAGCCTACTGAAACATAAATGTTTCATTGCCTCATTACTTCTGCTTAGTGTAAATAATAAATTAAATACAGTGACATCTATGTAAACAACTGAGAAATTATTTCTTTCAAATATTTGAAGTCACATCACCAAAGAAAAATCATACTAAAGAAAATTAAAATGACAATGCCTGTGTGTGGTAGGTTGAGAGTTTTACTGTGCTGTCATATATTTTAAAATCAACTCACTTCTAGGTTGTACAAGAGTGCTTGAATGACTGCTATCTAAGCTTAACATCATTATCTTTATTTTACTTTTTTTTTTTTTTTCATTTATTTATGGGTTAAAGCTGACTGGTAGTCTACAAATAGAAGTCTAATTTTGACTCAAGTGTCTTTATCGGCTACATGTATCTGAACTTATGACTTCATTAATTGCAAAAAAAAAAAAGATTAAAATCTCTTAAATGTGTTTTCTCTTAAAGATTTTTTTTTTTGCATAATGTCGTAAGGAAGTGCTATAGGACTCATATAACTATCTCAGCTATTATTTTAAAGAGCTGGACCGCACGTTTAAATAATATTGAATGACAATCATATGAGCTGAGTTCTGCTGTATAAATGTGCCAGGAGAGTAGAAAATTAAAATGGTAATATTTTACATCATATATTTCCAGTAATCAAATAGTTAAAGCTGTTGTAATTTGTAATTCATTGCAGTGACAACATTTTTACAGAAATAATAATTTGATTAACCAAAATGTTAACAAAAGCAAAATGCTTGTGGATTTCTCGAGTAGAAAAATTAGAAAAGTCTTATGAATCAGTTCCAGGAATGTTGGCCTCTCTTCAGCTTTGGTTCAGTCTGAATGCCTTCAGACTGAACCGAAAATGCAATCTTCGTAAGTGATGTCAAAAGAAAGAATGGGCAAAAGGAAGGGGGGTAGAAAAGCATGTACTTAGGCAACCTGTTTGAAAATTTTATTGGATAACTTACTGATTTGGTTATTTGCATCAAGTATGCAAATAATTCTCTGATTTGCAAGTATGCAAATAATGCAAATAATTCACAAATATGAATCTGTGTACGTATCTGCTTTTGCATTGTGTGTGGTTTTCAAAATCTGGATTTAGATCTTGTTGTTAGATTAAACTGAAGGAAAAAATCATATGTATTCAGTAAAAGTTCCTAGTTGTGCAATTCTATCCAGTTGAAAGGGGCTTAAAATTTACACATCAGTCTAGAAGAGAGCTCTCCTTGAGCAAAAGGCTGAAAACTGTTCTCCAGTCCTTCTGACATACAAGTATAATTTAATGGTAACAATGAAAGGAGACTCATAAGGATTTGTTACTTCACTGATGCCTTCAAAATTTGATAGCCCAGCAGCAAGAGCTACCATAGCTGTCATTCTCTACTATTTGTCAGTCTGTACTTTGTCTTCTTTCATAAGCAGGCTACAATTTTAGAACTTTATTGCCAAATAAGGACTGAAAGTCAAGGCAAGACTATGGAAAATGTATGGAAATAAGTTATTTTAATACTTATTACATTATCTTAATACTTTTTGAGATTTCAAGATATATATACACACACACACACATATATATGTATTTCAAGATATATATATATACATATCTTGAAATCTCAAAAATATGTATATTTAGTAGTCTCAAACAGTCCTTTGTTTTCCATTTTGAGATATAGCAGAACTTTTCCAAACTGGCTTTTTGGAGGAGAAAACAGACAAAAATAGATTTATGACTGGTATTGAAAATGCTGTGGACTGAGCAATTGGACTGCCACGTATTCTAAGTTTCCTCTTTAGCCATTGTAAAATTTTGACATTCAAAACTGAGGCTGAAGGTGAAGGATTATAGAGGAGACAGAAAGTATATTTGTAACTAAGTACAAAATAACAGTAGAAAAGAATAAACAATGGGAAAAGTACAACTCTGGACACTATTGAAGAGGGTGAGATGAAAGAATGCTTGAAAGAGAGGAAGATAATGAGAATTTTTTTTCCCATCTTAATTTTAGAGACTGCCATAACCTGAGGCAAACTGTTTGACATTGCAAAGCAGAAGCAATTATCTATTTTACTGAAGCGATTTCCACCTGAAAGGGATGGAAATTAGAAAATGGAAAGATGAAAAAAGTGGCTTAGGAATACTGTAGGAATAGAGTATGTATTTAAAGTCTAGTAAATCTAGATGACATGCATCATTTGGTACCAACAGTTGCACAAATAACATAATTTTGTGAAAAATATGTGCACATACAGTTAGATATATAGATGTATCTATTTTTATGTCCATCTATATACATCTGTACATACATCTATTTCTGTAGATGGGTGTGTTTTATCAGGTATTGTACACATCACTGGTAACTGAGTTCCATTATTTACATTCTTTTTCAGGTGAACTTTCTCTGCCAAAATTTTAATAAAGTTTTCCTCTTCACAGTTGCAATTTGCCATTATATTTGAGCGGTAAACTACTAATAGTCCTTTTGCAGCATAAGTGCTTGCTTAGTAGCCTAGAATACTTCACATTTTTTCCCTTTTGTCTACTGCATATCTAAAGCTATGTTGAATAAATATGTAGAGTTGGGAGGGGGACAGGAAGGAAAGAAGGAAAAATATCTTAGATTAAAATGAGAAATGTAGCTTTTTTAATTCTGAAATGAATAAAATTAGCCTTTTTTAGTCTAATAAGTAATATTCTACTTGTTACAACATGATGGAGTTTGCACAAATTATTTTAAGAAAAGTAAATTCTGGGATTACCATTGCTTTAAAACAAAAACTTTTTTCTGACTCTTCCTGGACTGTATCCTACTGGAGACAGAAGAATTGATGGATTCTTTACCTTCTGCTCTGAAAAGCAAAACAAAGCAGAACGAAAAACCCAATCAGCATCATAAGTAACTAGGAAGAAAAGACTGAAAGAATGTAATCCAAGATAAAATTACTTTCTGTCAGTGAAATTCTCTATCAGTGTCAAATCACTGTTGTGTCATATTTTTATTGCTGAACTGATAATATGTAATTATTTGAATAGGCTGCTCAGACCTGATGACTAGAAACTCAGGACAGAGTATTTCTAGCTATGACAGAGGTTACCTAAGTCTCTACTTTGGTTTCCTTACAGACAGGTTTTAACCATTATTATTTCTTCATTTTACAAGTTCGTTGATAGAGTTTGCTTTCTTAAACATTCCTTTCCTTCTAAATATATTTGTTTTTAGGAAATCTAGTAGAAAATAGAAATCCTAATTTCTGCTTTATGGCCAAAGACATCCTGGATTTAATGGTTTGTAGGGGTATCTGTCATAACTTTCTACAATTGACAGCCTGCTGTGTAAAGATTCTAATGAAGAATTCAGTATAATAATAGTGTCTGACAGTTCTGATGATGTCTGTCACCTGGGTTCCAGTAAAGACTTCAGACCATTAAAAATCTGGAAGGGAGGAAGAAAAAGGCAGTTAATATGACTAACATATTTTCATAACCCAGTTTAAGAGCAAACTTGTTTTTTAGCTGAGTTAGAAACATTCTTTGTGTTTAGGTCTGTGGCTCATTAAGGAAGTTTTGTCCAAATTATTTTGTTTCCCATTTGTGAATACTGTGTGCAACCTGACTCACAGAACAAGCAATATATGCTTCCATCTTCCACTCACAACAAATAATAAAATTTTATTTCTAATATAGGAGAAGAAGTAGATGACATTGGTAGTAGAGTGATGGTTGGACCAGATGTTCTTGGAGGTCTTTTCCAACCTTAATGATTCAATGATTCCATGATTCTTAGTTTAAATCTACTTTTAAACATACATATAGAAACTGATTAAATAAACTCTAAAAAGTAAAGTAGCTTTTTATCTGTTGTCATGATATTGTATAAACTCACTTTAGGATAGAATAAAACTTGTGGTTAAAAGTTAGCAAGGACTTTAAATCAGTCAGGAGTGGAATATTTCAACTCCCTGCAAACAATCTTGAGAAGATAGTGAGCAATTAAAATGGGGAACTAAGAACAAAAGTTCAAAGTCAGTGCCAACCAACCTTGAATGTCTCTTCAAGCTTATGTTATTCATCCAACCTTAGAGTTCTTGGTTACAAGCAGTACTACTACTACAGAATCCATTGTCTGTGTAGATATCTGTTGTAGCTCTTACTTAAAACAAGAAAATTATGAAAAGCATTCATACGCAAATCATAAATCACCAGTGTGTAACCTGCATAAAGTAAAAGAGGCAAGGTCATGGTAAATAAAAACTTGGAAGTTTATAATTCAAACAAACAAGCATATAAAAAATATTTGAGAACAGTGGAATTTTAGGGATGTCAGGGTTGAGAAAGCCATGTTTTTTAACATGCTCTAGACTACAGACTACATGAGTTTCATCCTGTATGCAGGTATGTGTCTGTATAAATTTAAGATTATTTATAAACCACCTCTCTTCCAAAATGTGCTCATACAATGCAATGATTGTTTGAATTTTCACGGTATCTTGAGGATTCAGATCAATTAAAAGGAAATCAACACTACAGTGTGCAGTCAAATTTTAAAAATTAACCATCAAGCAAGATATTTTACTATGCAAAACCAAAAGAAGCATGATAATGAAAGTAGTTGACTTACTACTTTTAGTTTGCTAGCATTTCATAAGAATAAAATCTAATTGTGTTGACCATACATTCTTGCTTCTTCATTAGCTGAAAGATCAACTTTGTTTTCATTTCTGAGTGCTTCAAATAAATTATTTTCTATTTGCTTCCTAAAATTAGATTTTCTTGGAAATGAATGAGTTTAAATAAAATGATCTACACTTTTTGCTTTAAATTTTGCAAATAAATATTTCATTACCAGAAATAAGCTTTGGGCGAGAGGGACTAAACGAATCAGATTTGCTGTATTAACACAATTCCATAAAATAAAGCACATTTTTTGAGCACTAACCTTGGTGACCCAGTGGGCTGCAATATGTTGTGATTTCTGATCTGTCAGAATTAAATCACAGAGCCTGCTTTTTGGAGAGATTTAGAAGTGTTCCAAGAATTAAGCCAGAAAAAAAAAAGTTAGAATGCTTGATACAGACAGTGAACTTAGTCCTTTGTCTTTTTCAAGCCCTGTCTGGTGCCTATATTGAAAAACTTTAGAATTTCCATATTTTGCAATATTTAGGTAATGCAGTGATAATGCAAGTTATTTGGTAGAAAAAGCAGTAGTTGGAACAAGGAGTAGTTGATACCAGTCTTGACTACTGCTGTTTCATTATAAACTATCCACACATTTCTCTTTTCCAAGTTGGAATCCTAATACTGGTTTGGACCTCTATGATGCTGTTGGGAAGCTGGGATCACCTACTACTTAAATGCAGGAAAAGTTTCTCTACTATGTGTGTAGCCTTTCCTGAACTGACATTTCCTTTCCTATGGCATGTGATGTATCATTGAAGTTCTATGGTCTATCCACAGTGGCTACCAATATATCAAGTAAGGGCCAACAACAACAATAAGAAAGTGCATTACCCTCCCTGAGAAATTCGACAGGTCTTTTTAAACCCTGCCCATCTTCTAAAGGGAGCTCCTGGTGCCTGGCTTGTAACACTCGTTTTGTAGCTGAAACACATCACAGCTGTGTGTGTGCATAAGTCCAGGTACCTGGCTCTTTCCGGGGTTTCTTCCAGCGGAATGGAGGTCTTCACAAAGCCTACGGAGGAAATGCAGATTAAACATAGAGTGATTGCATCTTCAGGTTGTTCTTCATTATCTGTCACTTCCTCATCATTTCATGTTAAATGATGACAGAGTTTAGGTGTAGAGCTGTTATCCTGTTTCTTAAGGAGTTTCTTGGAGAGGGTGTTTGATACTTGAATAATCAAAGAAATAATACTGCAGCACCTTTTTCTTAAGAGATTGTGATTTTCATGTGAGGTGACCCAGTCTTCGATACCATTAGATCAAAATACATAATTCTTTTGATCTTTAAGATGAAAAAATGGAATTTTGTTTTGTTCTTGATAAGTTCTTGTTTTGAACTTACTATGTATTTACATAATATCTTAAATATTGGCTAAGCTTATTTACAAGTTGATGGTTCTGAGAAGAGAAATAATATGTGAGATGTTTGTAACTAGTCATCTGTTTTGATTTGCAGTATTTGGGGTTAATTAAAAGAAAGACAAAAGAGCAGAATCTGTACTTTAAAACTGGACCAACTGTTCTGTGTATACTTTTAACCATGGAAAGCACTTTATATTTTCATATGATTTGTGTGTGCATATGCAACTTGTATAATTGGATGTGCCTGCCTGTTTTTCATAGACAGAATTGTATATGCAGTTTGAAAAGTCTAGACATTGCTTCTTTAAAAGCAGAACGGTAGTTGACCTGTCTGCATGCAACTAATTAGGAGATTAGCTGGTGAAAGATCTTTCAGATATGGTCGCTGGCGTACATTCACCTTCACTTTACCTATCTCTCTTGGTCAGAGAGGTCTAACTCCCCCTTGTCTCTAAAAAAGTAGCATATAATTTTCTTTGCTTTCTTGGAGCTGTCAGTTTTAGTGTAAATACATTGTTTTAATGAGTATTTTACTGGCATAATACAGCTCTGTATCTCCCACAGCTATGACTTTCTAATTTAAAATAAAATATAACAAAATACAAGCAAATATAACCTAATACAGCATCATCACACCACTGAATAAATAGCATATGTGGAGTCTTAAGGAGAGAGAAGTTAAATTCCTGTTGTTAACCCTCAACCCTTATGTGAGGCATACCAGGACCATATGAAATACAGAATATCTGGTTCATTTCAGTGCTTCTAGGGCTGTTTTTGCATCCTGCTCACACAACAGGGATACACATCAATATATTAAATATCAATTCCATTTTTGCTTCTTTCAGCAGCTATCAGTTGCTCAAGTATTGGTAGAGTATTTAAAAAAAAATCAATAAAAATAAAATTGTACAAATACAATACTCATACTATTATATTGATAAAAAAAAACAAACAAAAACAAAACCACTTTCCAATCAGACTAACATGCTTAACTGTTAAAGGAATGGAATCTGCTTCCAATAGAACCAGGAATTTAAAACAGTGAAATAAATTATGGGTTGTGTAGTATGTATGTGTTTAGCATACTTCAGCATATTGTCATATTTCATTATGTTTTGTCTTTTTACTGATATATCTTTTTATTTTGTCATATTTCATCATGACTTAGAGTCTCAGTGAAAATCTGTCACTGTTGAAAAACAACAGCTCCGCTGCAGGATTGAATCAACTGTTATTGATTATAAAATGATATAGGTACTTTTTTTTCTTCAACTGAAGTATCTGACAAATGAAACCAATCATTTCATAGGAGTCTGAATAATTATGAAGGTTACATTTATCTTCGTAAGTTATCTAAGTAATTGAAAAAGTATCTTCTGCTTGATGTAGATCACTTGCACAGAACAGTTACAATGTGAATGAGTGAAAGAACAGTGTATAGTATTTGAATCCATTGGTTTGAAGCAGGTTAAATTTGGAAGTAGTTTTTTTTTTGTGTGTGTGTGTGTGTGGAATGTCTGTGTTTGTTGAGAGTGGGAAAAATATGATTACTGTATCAAAATTGTAGGAAGCACACTGCCAGAAAATACTGTATACTGAATGCATTGAAATATGTGATACTAACTATACAATATGAGTATTTACGGAAAACTCTTCAGTATATTTTCAAAAGCTTTTACAGAGCATGTGAGCATAGTTTAGTGTTATTTTAAACATATTCTTGTTCTTTTCCCCCTTTTTCATTAGAGAGCTGCTAGAAGCAGGAAGTAAGTTTACAGTCTGCCGCAGTCTCCCTGACTAAATTCATTTATGAGGCTATATTGCAACTCGGAAGCCAGACATGTGCTAAACTATCATTGTGATATAAGTTGTATTGCTTCTGTTGGTAAAAATGATGCATAAGCATAAACTGAACCTCATCTGGTGCATTAGGGTATGAATAGAACTATGGCAGATTGGATAATGTTAGACAAATAATAGGGAAGGCTCAGAAATATTATTTAAAATATTGATGCATAAAATCTGCTTTCTTACCTACTATGTGAGAAGCTTTTGTTAGCCCTTCTTTAATTGTCTCAATACTGTCTCCTTTGGGATCTTTAGTATAAAATACACAGCAGATCAACACAGAAGAAAATTTTGCTGAGGGAAGACCTGCTAGTGGAGCATCCGTACAGGTGCCATGCACATGGTTCTTCAAGTGAGGACTCCAAGACAGTGGTTTAACCTAGGTTGATAATTAAGCACCATGGAAACTGCTCGCTCACTGTCCCCCAGTGAGGTGGAGAAGAGAATCAGAAAGGTAAAAGTGAGAAAACACATGGGTTGAGATAAAGATGGTTTAACAGGTAAAGTGAAAGCTGTTAGTGCAAGAAAAACAAAATAGGGAATTCATTCATTATTTCTGATTGGCCCACAGATGTTTAGTCATTTCCAGGAATGCAGGGCTTCATCACACAGAACAGTTTCTTGGGAAGACAAATGCTATGCCTCCAAATGTCCTCCCTTCTTCCTCCTTTCTGTGGTATGTTCTGCCTTTCTTCCTCCTTTTTCCTGTGGTACGGAATATCCCTTTGGTCAGTTTGGGCCAGCTCTCCTGGCTGTGCTTCTCTTAACTTCTGGTTCCTCCTCAGCCTATTTGCAAATGGGACAGTGTGAAGAACAGAAGAGTCCTTGACTCTTTGCAAACTTTGCTCAGCAAAAAACTAAAGCATCAGTGTGTTGTCAACACTGTTTTCTTTACAAATTCAAAACATAGGACTGTATGAGCTCTGAAGAAAATTATATCTGCCCAAACCAATGCTGCTAGAGAGGAGACTATTCTGCTAGATGATCTTAGATGAAACATCTTGTTTAAAGGCATAAGTATGTTTCGGGTCTGATATGAAAGAATATGTAAAGTGTCATTTTTCTTCTTCTTTTTTTTTTTTTTTTTTCTGTCAATCGGCATAATATTGACCAGTAGACTCTCATGTAACTAATGACTGCCACAGGGTTTGGCATCAGAACAGTTGAGGGACATGGCATGCTCATGGTGTCTGAAGAGGCACAGACAGGGAAGTAGAGGAGAGACACTGAAGCAGAGAGGCGGAGGGGAAGTTACAGGGGGTGCAAAAGGAGAGACAGCACACTGAGTGAGTATGTGAGAAGACAGAATGCAAATCAGGAAGTAACTGGACTTTCTTTCACCTGCAAAAAACTTGTCCAGTTTAAGCTCGTCTTGCATGGTTCATTTCTCTGTAGTGCTTTTAGATGCATTTTGGTTTTGTTTTTGAAATCTTCTCCTTATATCTTGGTCCAAAAAAGCCTAGGGGATTAAAGCAGTATGTTTCACACTGGAAGTTCATCAGATTGAACCATACACACTGTTACTTCGAAATTGAACAGAAACTTGTTTGTTCTGGGGGACCATTTTAAAGTTTCTACATGATTTACATATAGGCTTAATTTGATTTATAGCAACTGCAATGAGTAGGATTCATATTGTGAAAGTGCCACTGATTCATGCTGTCTCTTACATCTTTGACTGCTCTTGCCCAAAAAATTGAATAAGAAAGCTATTCTCGATCCGTTATTAAAAGTTATGAATATAAATATGTCTGTAATGTAGTTATTCTGAATGCGACAGACAATAAAACATTTACGTAATTGTATAAACTAGATAATATCCTTGGTAACTTTTTTTTTATTTTTAATAATATATTTTCAGTGTACCTGTTTGATTTCATGTATTAGAAGTTTGCTGTTCTTGACACAGTCTATACTACACCTTATATACTGGTGTTTAGATACATTGATCTATATGTTCAAATATAGTTATATATATTAACATCTTGATTTATATTCCAACTATGTAAGCCTTCTAACATTTTCTTCTACTAATATTCAAAAAACACATTTTCTCTATGACTTAAAGCTGTTGTAAGAAATACCTTCCCTTTGTATTTAAACTTCTTTAATAGAAGTTTAATGGATGGTCTTCCCATTAACAAAAAGAAAAAAAAAAAAAGATTATTGCCTTTTGCATGTTAATTCCTTTTTTTTGCTTGTGACTTCCTTCACATGTTCTGTTATCTATACTCAAAGTTATGCCTTTGGGACCATATGCATTTAAAATTCCAGTGTAACTACTGTAGGCAGAGAGAAGTTTGCTAGCAGTGTTCCAGTTCTGGTTGTACACCTGCTGCTAGCAGTATTTGCCTCTCACTGTGCTAGTTCACAATGTTGGTTATAGTACGACCAAGAGTTACAAGGTCTGAATAATATCCATCCTCCAGTGACCAAGCAACTGCAGAGCTTTCCTGCTTATTCTCAGGAAGAAAGTATACCCTGTGTGGTGTTTAGAGGGAGGATACCATTTTACAATTCATGAATCAGCACGTAACAGTTACTGTTTAGGCAGCACCACCCATCTTGAGATTCAGACTGCAATTCAATCCCTACTTTGTCAGTCAAAGAGTGTGCTTCTAATGTACCCTTAGTTAGCCCAGGGAGCTATATCCAGAAGATATCTGGATGAAATTCAAGAAGTACAGAGAGGCCAGAAAAAATATCCACAACTACAGAGCTATTTTAAGACAGCTTGGTTAGTTGGGCATGAATTGTAGTGTCAGGAAAGTAAATTACCCTGATTATTTTCTGTGCCACAAACTAGACTGCTCACTGTATTGAAGTTTAAAGCTAGCTCATATGTCTTCATGTTAGGTCACACTCTGCAATGTCACATGTTATTTAGTTACCTGAAATATAAAATAGAAAGGTGCACAATGCTCTTTTATTGTAGTGTCAGAGATAATACTGTGCAAAATTCTAATAAACTGCAGTTTGGAGCAGAAAATATTACGGATGCATTGTATATACATATGTATTCAGTGCTTTGGTAAGATAAAAATTCTGCATGGTGAAAATCACAGGATATTAAACCAACTGCTACTTAGTAAAAACCAAAAAAAAAAAAAAAACACATATTATTATATATTTAACAGTTCCACATAAAGAAGTTTTTTAGTATATTTAAAAGTCTTAATCCAGAAATATCCAAGAGATGATCTAAATGCCAGAAGAAAATACGCAAAAAAGAAAGGAGATGAAGGGTCCTGATTCAGTTCACAGATTGTTGCTTATATCACAGTTACTTGCCTGTACAACTTCATAATTCTATACTGTTAGGAACATAGATCATGTTAGAAGATTATTTGATTTACATACAAAGCAAACCTGAGATTTGCTCAATCGTTCAGATTTTTGCCTGTAGTAATCCCTTCAGTCAGGAGTTTCTTTTGCCTTTCTTTTTAAAAGAATAATACTGTATATTTTAATGATTAATGAGGTTCTGATTTAAAAGTTATTTTGAAGAATAGACAAGTCCCTTAGCTCCAAGGATAAACAGCAAACAATAATAATAATAACGAGGTAATTCAAAGCCCAGCTGGATAATAACCTGTTGCCAGGAACTTTTAAAATATGTACCCATCATCTGCAAGTATTAATGTGAACAAATTTATTTGAAGTATCAATGGATATTTATATTTGGTTTTCATTTCTTGGAGTTAGGAATATCTCACAATATTTAAGTAGTATTCTAAAGTATTTTTAGTTGAACTGAGGAAAATACTTAAAGCAATATATTTCCTTGTGTAGTTCAATGCTTTCTCTAAATACAAACTTCTAGACAAATGCTTCCTTTAGTCACAAAGAACTAAGATATATTTAGGTCTTATCTTTCTCAATTAGAAATGCTTCCCTTGCTGAGTCACAGAACCAAGGAATGGTTGTGGTTGGAATGGGCCTCTGGAGGTTGTCTGGTCCAGCCTCCCTGCTGTAGGTGGCTCAGGACTACATCCAGGTGGCTTTTCAAGATCTCCAAGCAGGGAGACTCCACAGCCTCACTGCGCAACTTATGACAGTGCTCAGCCACACACACAGTAAAAAAAAAGTGTTTTCTGATATTCAGAGGGAGCCTCCTGTGTACCAGTTTGTGCCCACTGCCTCTTGTCCTGCCATTGGGCACCACTGAAAAGAGCCTGGCTCCATCATCTTTGCACCCTCCCTCCTGAGTCTTACAATTTTTCTTTTGCATGCAGTACCACGTGTTCCAGAATATACTTCCAAATAGCATAAAGGGTTTTCTGGACATGGAGAACATGGGGAGGCTGTCTCTGTTTTTAATACTGAACTGTTCTCAATTACATTGTAAATGTTTTCCTTTTTTTTTTTCCTTCCCACATGCATTTCAGATGTGTTTACGTGTGTTACGTGTGTTTAGTTTGTGATACTAAAATAGGGAGATTTATGCTAAAATAGTTATAGACAGAATCATTTTTTAAGTATAATTAGTCACTTTAAGCTTCCAAATCACTCTAGTGCTGTTGAAAGGCTTACCATGGCTCTCTTGGTTTTAAATACTTGTTAGAGTATATAGGAGATGCATTTGAAATTAAAATAAGTTTGGCCAGTAATTCATTTCCAAATCTGTTTTAAAGCTATTAAAGGAACTTAATATTCTTATAACAATTCACTTAAGTTTAGTCCATAAGGTAAGTCAGGTATTATTTAAGGTTCTATTATTCATGCTTTTCTTTATCTCTTTATCACTGTAGCTTGAGTATTTAGATACTTTTAAAGCTATTTAAAATTCTAATCCTGAAAGGACTGTTTGCTCAGTCCTTTCAGAAACACACACACCAAAGTTAAAATTCCACCCAAGCCAATATGATGGATCAGGCTTATATGCTTAATGAACACTGCATGATGAGGAGGTAACTAGCAGCACAGCCAGCTGCATTTGATTACCCAGTGTTGATGACCATCCTCACACCTGCCATCAATAGGAGGGAAAGGAGTAGCCTGAGCTCAGGAACTTTGGTTTACAAATGGAAAGGCCAGGCTGTTCTGTTACTACAACTCTGCCAAAAATAACTAACCTCAGAATTTTTAGCCTGTCTTTTAAGGAAGCAGGGTTAAAGAAAGATTATCTTTTCCAATTCCTTCTAATAATTTTTGAACCTATTCAGCCACATGGCACAGTGAAACAGAAGTGTTAAAGTTGTTATATTAATTAGGTTTCAAAATCTTAATAGCTCTTTATTAAGATTAGCCAGACATCTGGAGCTAACATCTAGACCACCTGCATTCCAGTTTTACTTCAGACCAGCTTGGCCTTTATACCTGGTAGCAGCAGTTGAGGTACCTTAATGCTTTTCTCAAACATTTTCTGGTTTAGTTTCATCCTAAACGAGTCTGTGTGCTCCAATGTTTTTTGCAAAGGAAACCGAAGCGTAATAAGTAGGTGTGGTTAGAAGACATGTTCTGAAAATGCACTAGTGATCAAACTTTAAACAACAGTGTGGATGTATCTTAAGGATGCTAGCTACCTGTGAGGTAATTTATTTGCATGCATGAGAAGCTGAAGGCTCAGAGTAAAGGGAGATACAATTTACGAGTAACAGCTGATATATTCTGGGGTTATGGAGGACAACAGAAGGACCTCTGAGTGTTTCATACATACTGTAAAGGAAAGAAGAGAGTATTACAATGCAAGGAAAGGGTGCTTGGAACACAGAATGCAGGAATTTGTGGAGCAAGGTATGAACAGGACAGCCTGTTTCTCAAAGACAAAATTTGTAGTCATATTTTCCGTTATACTTTTTCCAGTTAAAGGTAACTTTCTATAATTTACCATAATTAATTTTTTTTCAGTCTGTTTTTCCAAGCTGGGTCTTGCTCAACTACTGTTGTGCTCACTTGCTGCTTTCCTGTGTGTCCCTGCTTTTTTTCCTTTATACACATTAATTCTACCTTGGCCTGTATTTCTCTGTCAGTATTTGGTCTGTTCTAGTCAGATTGATTACTCTACTCCTTACTATTATGAAGAAGGAAATAAAACTTGGATATGGCCTTTTCTTGTCATAGTGGGACACTGTAGCAACTTCACAGTACATAAGAAGCAGTATCTGCAGAAGTCTTTTCCTGATTAGGTTTAGTTGTAGACAGTATTGAAAAGTTTGCAGACTTTATTTTGGAAAATATAGGTGACGCTGAGCTGTACATACTGGTATTGATTTTGCCTGTAACATGATAAACTCAAATTGTCTTAGTTAAGATTGTGTAATAACATAATGATAGACTATCATTATTTATTTATTTATTTATTGTGTAAGGTGTAATTTCAAATACAGCTTTTAAAATAGGTTTTACATTTAGATGAAGCCTGGGACTTTCTGAACCTGTAACTTTCTTGTTTGTGGATGTAGTGATTACAAATGGGGGTGACAGAACTTCAGATTTGTTGACATTAGTGAATATTCCCACTGATTTTAAGAATAGGTTTTAGGATAGGTGAATAGTAGGTAAATGGTTCATTTTCGCAACAATTTTGAGTTATTGTTAAGATCCAGTATTACAGTCATGTTCTTTTGCAGGCATTGTGACTTGTATATCTTATTGTATCATATCACAACTCACAGCACAAGTTTGTTTGTTTGTTTTTTTCTAATTGATGCAATTCTCATTCTTTTTTCTTTCCCACAAGGGTTGTGAGTAGTTTTTGAAACATGTTCAACACAGATTTTCCTGTTTATTTTATTCATGCAAGTATGTTTCCATGGAGACAATGCTGGAGTTCATTTCCATTGCAGTTCTAGTCACTCATTTATCTGTTGTTCAACAACAACACAAATCAACTTTTCTGCATGTTGTGACAGCCCTGAGGTGATTCGTTCACAGGCTCTCTCTAGAGTTCATTTCTATGTTTGCACTTACACACACAGAGATAGCATGGTTTTCATTGAAGAAAAGCACTGAAATCCCATTTACTTATGGATTTTGCTATCTGATTTGGGTATATCAGTATTAAAGAATGCATTTCTGGGGAATAATCTTCATCCCATGTTGGCACAGGGACCCAAGTACATACCGTCTTCTTCCAATTCCTCGCTTCTTTTCCTGACATCACAGCAAAAAAAACCCTACAGCATTCTGAGCTGGTGCCATGCTGTGGGCCAGTGTTGGGATGTTGCTCCAAAGAGAACATGGCCTCTGACTTTAAGTACATTGCTTGAGATTTTCAGCACAGATTTTTGGCCCTCAGGCAAGGTGGTGAAAAAGTGGTCTGCACTGGTTAGAGCTAGTCTTCTCAGGAACATCTTGAACATATCCAATTGCACTGTAGTTTATCAATATAGTTCTTTATAGTGTGCTGCTGATAGCGTGCTGTAGTCATAGAGTGACATCACTGTATTTGAATATAGTTACAGTGTTTTAATTAATTTTTTGTAACTAATGACTACTAACAATTATATGTTTTTAAAAATAACGGAACTGTGGTCATAGTTTTGATTGAATAGATAAAAAAGATGGTAAAGTTAAAGGCAAACACCAAAGAACTGAATACAGGCTCAAGGAACTTAAATTTTTGCAATATATTTCTTTCAAATCAGTTGAGACTAAGAATCCAATTCTACTGAGATTAAGAACTAGCAAAAGCCAGGCAGATAGGCTTTTTCCATAAGAAAGATCAAGTCAAAATAAACCATTACTGGATTTATAGTTTAACAATTATGTTGCAAAATGAAGATATTTACCAAAAAAACAAACAACAACAACAACAACAAAAAAACACAAACAAAGTGGAAACCTAGATAGTAAACAAACTCACAAAAGGAAGAAGAAAGAAGTAATAAGGTTATGCCGTTGTTTCTTGCCAGTGTTACTGAATCTATTTGTGGTTGTATAACAACTCTTTGATTGTCAGATTTTAATGAAAGTCCTTTGTACTGCTCAGGAACAATTAAAGGGTTGTTTTTTCCTCTTTTGGTCTCTCTAACCCTCTGCTCCGTGACTATTTTCAAGAATGTAGTCCCCAGCCACTCTGGAGGAGCGTGTTACACATTATAGAAAGTAAACAGAAAGTTCTAGGGAAAATAGTTTTAGCTTGGACTGTTTGAAAATAAAATTTGCACATGTGCAAAAAAAGGAACTGCAAAGCTGAAGCTATCTTTAAGCTGTCTTTATGCTTATGTTTTGTTTTCCTGATTTTTGAATATGTATTAATTACTTCATGAAAGTTATGCTACCTTGTACCCAGATTAAACTAAGGTATTTTGATTTCCATAAGCTGTTTCCAGTAAGCTTAGTTAGGAGATTTTTGTCAACTTCATGCAGTAGTTCTTAGGCATTTTGTAACTGAAAAGGTCTCAGGTTATCTTTCTCTCCAATTTAAATGCTGAAAAGAAACTAAAAGGGTTTGCAATCCATCTGTCTGTATAATTATACTATGATTTAAATTGCTTGGTAATAGCAGTATTAGTAGTCTGCATTCCTTGAGGCACTGATGTAAAGCATAACCTGTCTTCCTTGTGTAAAATTGACCATATGTCATCATAATACATGCCACATTTCCATAGAGTCTTTGGGAAATTGTTTTTGAGAAAAAATAGATGTTCATATTGCTTTCTTTCAGGGAGGCTGTAGCAAGGTGGGGGTTGGTCTGTTCTCCCACGTGCCTGGTGACAGGACGAGGGGGAATGGGCTTAAGTTGAGCCAGGGGAGTTTTAGGTTAGATGTTAGGAAGAACTTCTTCACTGAAAGGGTTGTGAGGCACTGGAACAGGCTGCCCAGGGAAGTGGTGGAGTCACCATCCCTGGAAGTCTTCAAAAGACGTTTAGATGTAGAGCTTAGGGATATGGTTTAGTGGAGGGCTGTTAGCGTTAGGTCAGAGGTTGGACTCGATGACCTTGAGGTCTCTTCCAACCTAGAAAATTCTGTGATTCTGTGATTCTGTGATTTGGTGTAGAATACAGTGTATTCTAAGCCAGTTTCGGGTATTTTTTGTTTCTCTTAAAGTGTAATAATTAAATTCCATGCTTGATTGTTACAATTTTCCACTTCATTTTGTTGTTATTTCCCTCTATTCTGATAATAATCTTTGCACTTGTTAAAATGCAATGATATATATTTTATTTTAAAATTAGGGGAACAAAACCTTTGTTTTGTTCCATTAATATATTTGAGTTTTTCATGATACTACTATAATTACTCATTTTAAGAAGTGATTGAGCAGTGGAGCTATTCAAAAGTGTGATTCCTGCTTTACTTTAACTCCATGATGGAGATAAAGTAGTCTTGCTGTGGTCCCTTTTCTGTCATTGAAGCCTGAGGAAGGAAAATTATTAGGTTATTCTAGAGCAGTCTGAATGGGGGGGGGACAAAACAAAACAAAAACAGGCTGCAGTTTGCTTTACATTGCATCTCAAAAGCCCTAACTAGGAAAGATTAGTTGGGGTACAATAAGTTGAAAATATATTTGAATCAGTTCTGTAAGCTTACACAGAATTCTCATTATTTTTGCAACTCATGTGCATGATATTAACAGAACTGCAAAGAATTTGCCATTGTTATGAGAGTTCCAGATAATTGTACAGTCTACAGTAGGAGGCACCTTCAAGCTTTGAGATTTTGAAATTGATTACTGTAATTTGCAGGAAAACAAACAAAAAACTAAATAACTGTTATGTTCATATCACTTTTGCACTTTTTTTTTTTTTTTTTAATTTGAGTTGGTTTACAAACCTCACTTCTTCTGCTAGAAGTCAATACGTTTTTAGGTTTTATTGAAAGGAATATATACATGAGGAGAGAATATTCCATATTTCCCAAAATATGTATTTAATACAAAGAGGGATGAATTTGAGAAGTAAAATATAACATTGAAATGCTGTGGATCCAATGGATCTTTCTTCATATTCATGGAGTTAAGCATCTAGACTATACTTTGTTATTGCAGTGTCTTAACAAGCTACAAATAAAAACATACTAGTTAGGAGCTAATGTGAATGTATCAGGTAACTAGGAAAAGAGTCTAGTGGTAGACATGTAGTTGTTCCCTTTTCACTTTTTGTGCCTGCTTCACGTGAGCCAAAGCTACGCTGAGACTCTTCACTGTTAAATTTCATCTTACCATATTTTTTAGATGTTTTCAAAAACAAAGTAAAGTCATTCTTCCCTAGTGAAATATTTTTATCTAGGAGTATATTTTAGCAAGGTTTCTTTACAGATCATCATGAAGAGCTTTCCAGTTGTTGCTGAATGTACTTACTAAAATTTGTGCATTAGTTTTGCCATTTACTATAGACTGTATTGACATATTCAATTTTTTATTTTTATTTAATAATATTTTTCATTAGCAAGTATAAAATATTTTTGTCCATTGATTAAGTGCCTACAGGGAAAAAGAAATTCACTTAATGGTGAAGCTCATGAAGACGTGGTAGTGTCAAGAATTTCAGAATACATTTTTAGGTTACTATGTTTTGAGCCAGTTACTCTAAGACCAGAACAGATTGAATTCTTTATACACATTCAAGGCGTTTCTTGAAGAATATTGAACGTCAAGCAGGAGATCAAATGTATATCAATGTGTCTAATTACAATTCTTAAACAGATGTCTCATTTGGTCTGGTCACTTTTATGAGTAGCTGTGGAAGTTTTCCAAAAAATTCCCCGCAGAGAGGTTTTGTAGATGTGCTATTACAACTGGACCAACTGAGGCTGAATTCCAAATTTGTTTGCAGGAAGTATACGTTGTTGTCATCCCTAAAACAGTGACAACCTATGCAGATGTAGCTAGTGGAATCTCATCTTGAAATTTCTTGTTGAAGTCAAAGATGTGGAAGGTAGATAACTGCAGGAAAAAAAGAGTGAAAAATCAGTGTTACATTTTTTTTTTTTCTGATCTGACCTGTTGTATCAGAGTGGCTGTTGCATCTGTAGCAAGAAAGTAAATATTGCAACCTCACATCTGATCGAAAAACTGACTTTTACTCACTTTATGAATTTTGGAAATGCTTATGTGTCACTGAATGAGAAGGTTAAAACAGGAAAAATGGTTGGTTTGAGTGATTTATTTTGAAAAAAAAATAAATTGGTTATTGTAAGTTTGGAGAAGTAGGGTAAGGTGTTTTTTTTTTTTTTTTTTTTGAGGTTGGGGGCCATGTGTTCATTTTCCTAGCAGAGATGGTAACTTGTTAACTGACATGAATGACATACCTCTGGAGAGGTCTGTAACCTCCTCTTTAGCTATTGGGAATCTGTAGAACTGCTCATCACCCAGGAATAGCCATGGAATAACAGAAAAGAATGGCTTTTCTATATCATTGATGTTGTTGGTGAGCAACGTGGGACAAGAATTACCATTCAACTCTAAGCTCCACAGGGCTATCCCTATGCAAGGAAAATCTTTGAGTGGAAGACTAAGAAGCCAGCTTCTGAATTGCCTTGCAAAGTGAGAATGGTTTAGAACATCTAGAGCATAAGGTTTAATTTCACTTTCTATTTCAATAGATGCATGTCTAAGCAACAAATTTCTAATGCTACTGTGTTAGCGATAGCCATGCGTGTGTTTTGCTGACATGACTGTATTAAATGAGATTGATTCATTGACCCGACAAAGGGTCCAAATCACATTTCTAGTGTATCTTGTAGCATACTGAAAATGGGTGGTCTCTCTGATGGTTTGAATCAAGCCTTATCCTATCTGTATCAGAAAATGACTCCATGGAAAGAGTACTAGTTCTATACTTTAACTGTGAAAGGAAAGACAAATTATCCAATTACTAAACACACACTTCCAGGCAATACAAAGTAACATGCTGATTAATCTAACTACGTATAGAGAAATATATATTTACTTCAAGAGATCTCCTGAAACAAGCATCACAGAGATAAGCATAGAAGTGAGTTAAACAAGTAAGAAAGTGCAAGCTGAACACTGAGTGTCTGGGTAAGATGGATATTTTACTAGCTGATTTGAAAAGAGAAAGTTTCATATCTACCAAATAAACTTCTTCCTCATTTTTCCTAAGACATACTTATTTGTGGATGTATTTTTTCTATTTGTAATCTGATTGTAATCCCCTACTCAGATCCTTTTGGCCACAGCAATGTCTATCAGTAATTTCTCTGATCAACACTACTCATTAAGACCACAAATTCAGACACCATTTTTGTGCCACTTCTGTAATTATAGGTTTGAAAGGTATTTCTTTCTCTGTGTGTTCTGAGAAAACATGACTGAATCCCGATCTATTACACATTTTTTTTTTAACCTAACGATAAAGTAATAGTGAAAAGAAAGAGTTAACCTGAGATTAGCTAGTTGAGCTCTTATGCGTTCACAGTTATTGCAATATATATATATATTACACTTTTGAAAAGCAAATTTTTAAAGCAGCATTCTTCTCATATGTATCCAGTATGTTTTTTGCTTGTTTTTTTTTTCTACTTAGTAGGTATGAATGCAACTTTTGATATACAGAAGAGGAACGTATTGTTTAAAAATAGCTAGCACCAAAAGCAAATTTTGTTCAAAGACCTCTTTGAAAGTTCACATTAGCTGTGAAGTGTTCCGAGTGGTTGGAAAAGTGCAAATATTCTTCCCATCTTCATGAAGGGCACAAGGAACATCAGAGAACTACAGGCCTGTAAGCCTCACGTTGGTTCCCAGAAAGATCATGATGCAAATACTTTTGGTAAACTATGCAGGGTGTTGCCATGAAGTGTGTGGCAAGTAACTGGGTGTTTTCTAGTGGTGTTGCTCAGAGTATCCAGTGTTATTAAATATCTTCATCAATAACCAAAAAATGGGATGGACTACAACCTGAGCACCGATGAGAGATGACATCAGACTTGGGGGGGGGGGGGGCGGGGTTCTATTTGAAGCAATCTCGGAAGCTGGAAAAGTGAAGTGCTAGAAAGATTTTGAAGTCTGATAAGGATGAATGGGAAATTGGTTACATGGAATTAAATAACCCTGTGTAACAGCATCAGCTGGAAATGGACTGATGGGTTTGCAAAACCAGACATGAGTGGCCTGGTGGACAAAAAGTGAGTGTGATTAGCACTGCACCTTTCCATTTATCTGCATGCTGGTCTGCTTTGGGAGAGCATAGCCACCAGGTCAAAGGAAGTGATTATCCTATCGCTTCTGCATTTCTGAGGTTGCATCTTAAGGAATGTGTCCAGATTCAGTCTCCCAAATGCCCAAAGGTGAGTCTTGTACTCAGACCAAACAGTAGGAGATCGTATGCCATGGCACAGGTAACTTATGTAAAAAAATGTAGTAGTTATAGCTTGCAGTGTCCTAATGTAACAGATATATTATGGACACAACACTTTAAATTAAAACACTTTTACATCTATGATATATTTTTGATACATTTATGATTTAGAATCTAAATGCAGGAAGATACACGTAGCTTTTAGAACAATTACATGATTTTTATCTCAATCTTCTGATTGATTCTTTTACAAAAAAATCAAATAGAAATATATAAAATGTTTTTAATAAAATAATAAAAAGGTTATTTTGGGAATGCATTACAATTTCCTTTTCAATGAACATTCAGTGTATCCTCTTTTGCTAATGCAGGTTTCTCTCAATTTGTATTAACGTTATGTTTAAGTAATTTAAAAGAATAATGTTATATCTAGTCCTGGAAAGCGCTTACAGAATTTGTATGGTGAAGAAAAGTGTAGATGTAAAGAGTAGACCTTAAAGAAAATAAAAATATGTTGTGTTTTTGATTAAATATCTACTGCCAGATAATATACAATCTCTGTATACTACAACTGCAGTTGAGAAGTTTCACTGTCTATTTTTCATTATCTTCAAAGAGAAGTATTTGTAGTCTTGGTTCTTTCTGTATACGTCAGGCACGTCAATCCTCATTATGTCTCAACCTCATCCAGTAGGTTCATACGAAGATTGATTCTGGGTAGGGGCTAGTAATGTAGAACTTCATTGTTGTAGAGAATGAAAAAAATAATGCAATGAAAAAGTGCAACTCCTTTCAGAGCATTTTTGTGCACTTCTGGGTTTGTCGAATGGGAATCAGAACACTCATGACAGGAATTTTCTGGTAATTTCTTTGAATTTTCAAACAGAATCACAGAATCACAGAATTTCTAGGTTGGAAGAGACCTCAAGATCATCGAGTCCAACCTCTGACCTAATGCTAGCAGTCCCCACTAAACCATATCCCTAAGCTCTACATCTAAACGTCTTTTAAAGACTTCCAGGGATGGTGACTCCACCACTTCCCTGGGCAGCCTGTTCCAATGCCTCACAACCCTTTCAGTAAAGAAGTTCTTCCTAACATCTAACCTAAAACTCCCCTGGCTCAACTTAAGCCCATTCCCCCTCGTCCTGTCACCAGGCACGTGGGAGAACAGACCAACCCCCACCTCTCTACAGCCTCCCTTGAGGTACCTATAGAGAGCGATAAGGTCGCCCCTGAGCCTCCTCTTCTCCAGGCTGAACAAGCCCAGCTCCCTCAGCCGCTCCTCGTAGGACTTGTTCTCCAGGCCCCTCACCAGCTTCGTCGCCCTTAACAGATTCTTAACATTCTTAACAGATTCCTGTTAAGAATACAGACAGCCACATGTGTCTAAAGTATGCAAGTAGGCGTACATTTTGGGGGCTTCTTCAAAAATAGGAGCCCATTTTGATGCTATTTTATTAGTGTATGATGTGGTATATATGTTAGGCTACTTATCTGTCCTTAGAATGTATTTGTAATGAAATCACTCTTGTGTAATTGTGTGCAATTATTGCAAGTTTCTGATTTTTGTAGAAATTCGAATACTCAGTGCTATACACTGCTTTTTTTATTTTTTTTTGGGGGGGGGGGGTGGTGGTGGTGGAGGAGGTGTTGTTTGTACTGGATCCTGAAGTTACATGGCATCTGAGGTGATGGAATGGGCTTTGGAAAAGCTGCATAGTGTGCGAGGGAAATGCCAGGAAGTTGTGCTATCCTGATGTATATTTGCAGTATGTATATGCTGCAGTGTGGGTGGGTCAAGCCTGATGAATTAAATCCAATCTGTAACCATATTGTTTCATAATGTCTTGTAGAGATGTCATGGGACTAACAGTGGAGAGAAGGCAGGTTTTTAGAAGGGTCTGGAATACAAAGGACTTTGTCATTCCTAGGCAGTCTGAGCTTGAGAAATGGAGAGGAATGCTTCAAGCAAGCAAAAGATATGATCAGAAAATATGCTGCATTTCAGTTTGCTCTTGGAGTTGCTCTCCTGAACTTAGCTCAGAGGTCCAAGGCTATACAGAACACGCTAATTCAAACTCAAGTTGTACCATGCTAATACATGTACATAAACTTGCAGCATGTCTGAAACTCGGTTACATTTATAAGTGTTCTTGTATATTTTAGTGCTGAAACCTCTTCTTTTATTGTCATTCTATTCCTTTTATAAATATGACTAGTGTCATGTAGTGTCAGGTATCACAAAGGCTTTAAATGTTCACAAACAACACAGACTTCTAATTTTTCAGGATTTCTGATTTTACATTTTTTTTTTTATTACATCATACCTTGTTGTAGGTATTCACTCTTTGTAATTGTGGTAGTGTGAAGATGAATGTTACAATATGCTGTGTAGCTGGTAATCTCTTCTTCTCTCCTCAGAGGTGCTTCTTCTTATAGAACTTTGTTAGAATAGATTCCAAAAATATATATATAGTTTTCATGTTTTAAGGGCTATTTATTAGGAGAAAGATATAATGGGAAATTATGAGTACAGAACTGGAAGAACATACTAGACAGTATGCTCTGAATTTATACTAGAAAAAGTACAGAAAAACACAGCAAAGAGAAAAATTAGTCATGCAAATAATACATGTAGTAGTCATAATTATCATATTAGTTATAATTTTAAGAATGCTACTTCAGATCACTATAGCAATGACCTTCTTTGGAATGGTTTGATGATGAGGCAGCGTTTTTTAATGTATATGAGTAGTAGGATATGTCACAGGACCATTAAATGCTTATTCATGCTGACTGGGTAATTTAATCTGGGGATGTTGTCTTTCTTTGCTATTATTAGTCAGCTTTGATGTGATGTTGCCACTTTGTTATCATTTCATCTTAAGTCTGCTTTCAGTCATTGAAAGTTGGCTTCTTTCCTTGTGCAGCATCAGCGCATCCTATGTATGACCTTTGGAAAAAAAGGTTAGCAGCTAAGTTGGTTAAAATAATGTAAACTTTGAAGATATACATAAAATCTAAGAAATAATATTATAGCATTTCTTAAACCTATAGCCCTCATTATAAGTCCATTGGCTGCTTCCTGTGAATGTAGTTACCACCAGTACGTTCCGTAAGTGAGGATTTGTCTAAAATATGTACAAAGAAATACCTAGACTAATGTTTCTGTAACATGAATGTTTTAGGAACTGTTTCTCACTTTGAAATTTTGGGGGATTTGCTCTTTGTTTAACCATTAAATTCCTAAAGCAAAATAAACATTAGAAATGTTTAAGGAAAGGAATAAAGAACACACTCTACATCTGGGGTGGGCAATGGCAGTACCAAATTTACTTGACTGTAGGGCTGTGAGCACTGTGCTTGGGCTGTTAAACCTCTTCCTATACCAAGTTAGGTGCGTGTGTCAATCTGCTCGAGGGTAGGAAGGCTCTGCAGGAGGATCTGGATAGGCTGCACTGATGGGCTGAGGTCAACTGCATGAAGTTCAACAAGGCCAAGTGCCGGGTCCTGCACCTGGGGCGCAATAACCCCAAGGAGAGCTACAGGCTGGGAGATGAGTGGTTGGAAAGCTGCCAGGTGGAGAAGGACCTGGGAGTGATGGTGGATAGTCGGCTGAATATGAGCCAGCAGTGTGCTCAGGTGGACAAGAAGGCCAACGGCATCCTGGCTTGTATCAGAAACAGTGTGACCAGCAGGGCTAGGGAGGTGATCGTCCCCCTGTACTCGGCTCTGGTGAGGCCGCACCTCGAGTACTGTGTTCAGTTTTGGGCCCCTCGCTACAAGAAGGACATGGAGGTGCTTGAGCGGGTGCAGAGAAGGGCGACGAAGCTGGTGAGGGGCCTGGAGAACAAGTCCTACGAGGAGCGGCTGAGGGAGCTGGGCTTGTTCAGCCTGGAGAAGAGGAGGCTCAGGGGCGACCTTATCGCTCTTTATAAGTACATTAAAGGAGGCTGTAGAGAGGTGGGGGTTGATCTGTTCTCCCACATGCCTGGTGACAGGACGAGGGGGAACGGGGTAAAGTTGTGCTAGGGGTGTTTTAGGTTGAATGTTAGGAAGAACTTCTTTACTGAAAGGGTTGTGAGGCATTGGAACAGGCTGCCCAGGGAAGTGGTGGAGTCACCATCCCTGGAAGTCTTTAAAAGACGTTTAGATGTGGAGCTTAGGGATATGGTTTAGTGGAGGACTTGTTAGTGTTAGGTCAGAGGTTGGACTCGATGATCTTGAGGTCTCTTCCAACCTAGAAATTCTGTGATTCTGTAATTAGTCACAAGGTCTGTTAAGCATTGGTGCCTAGCACGATACTGTTTGTACAGACTATAGAATAGCTATTAAGTCCCTTCTAGGAAGTTCCTGTCTGAAGGTGATCAGGGAAAGATATCTTTGTGACTTTTGTGTAACTGTCACTGAAGTTAAGTACTGTTCAAGAGATGATAAATGATACTCTGACACCTTTAATGCTGAAAGTTGTTTAAAAAGTAAAATAAATAAATAAATAAATAAATACATGGAAGCCTTAATTGTTTAGAGAAAATTATTGCTACTTAGCTAAGAAAAGAAAAAAAAAATGCTGTAATGAATGATAATGGCCTCAGTTGGGTGCAAACAGTAGTGTGTGCTAAAGTCTGTCACTTCCATCAATCTATGAGGCAATTTATTTCCAGGAGCATTAACTGTAGTGTGTGTAAAGCATAACAAGTGCTGTAAACTTTTTCAGTGCATTATGAGATTCCATTTGCTTCAACACAACTGTAGTCATTCCGTTGTCATTAGGTTACTAATATCTAAGAGAAAAGCCATCTCAGAAGTCTTTTGCTGTAAACCGTTTCTTTATAATTTTTTTTATTAAAAAGTCAAAAGAATTATTTCATGGAACATTTACTGAAATTGTCGTTTTGCTTCATGATCCCCAAATGATCTCAGTGAGATTCTGTTATTTTGAAAGAACTTAAATGGATGAGGAAGGATGACATTAAATAGGAACACCAAACATCTGAATGTATACTTGTGCAATGTAGTTCTATTGAAATTAATGTTTCCTGTTCCATTTATAAATCACATCACATTTCAGTCCAGCACAGTCTAGACACAATCTTCATTCGCAAAGCATTAAATCAATTTATTATGGGAAATATCCCAATGTACTGAGAATACATTCCTAAAGTACATTTCGGAATTTTTGAAGACATCACACAGTAATGTATATTTTGTACCTGGTGAAGTATTTAAGGTGTACCATGTTAATATATATGGAGGATTGTGTGCTTTCTAAATTGCATTCAGTAAAAAATCCTTACTGGTTTTGTTCACGTATACAGAACTTCAGAACCTGGTGCTCTAGGAAGCAGAAAGTCTCCACAGTCCTTTAGAAAATGGTGTATCAGTATTTTTCTTTCATACCACAGCAACCTGTTAGGAAAAAGTTCAGAGAGAAATGAAACACTTATGCTCCTCTACACTGTTATTTACAGGAATTACTTGCTTAATCAGAGTATCAGAGTAGGCAGGCAAGCTAAGGAGTCGAAGAAAAATGAAGTCTTTCACACAACAACTGTTTTCTGCTGTGGTTGTGTTTTATGTCTGGTTTTAATTCATGCTGCATTTCATCCTGGGACAGTCTGAAAACTACATGCATGTTTCAAAACCAAAATATTGTCACCTTCTGTTGGATGTGTACCAGTGTAGTGTGACCATTTGAATCATTTCTAGTAATCATGGAGGAGTTTTATAGCTAGGCAAGAAAAACAAGTTCTGTAAGCAACAGTGAAAATCCACAGCAGAAACCCACATGATATCATAGCCCTGGGTAGTGTAAGACAAAGAGTTGTGTCCAGGTATGGGATTTTTTGTGTAGCTACTGTTGTTCCTGATCTGTATAAATAATTTTGTGTACACGTGCACAAATCTCAAGTTAGATTTGAGAATCGTTGTAGGTGCAAATTGTGGGGATTGTTTTAAAGTCCTTCCTGTGATACAGCTAGACTTCATGTTTTTAACGTAATCAACATTATAAAAATATTATATATTAAATAGATTTGTTATCTGAATTTGTATTAAGAAAGGAATTTTATTGAAACCCATTTGTTTGAAAATTATAATATCACAGAATCACAGAATTGTCTAGGTTGGAAGAGACCTCAAGATCATCGAGTCCAACCTCTGACCTAACACTAACAAGTCCTCCACTAAACCATATCACTAAGAAGTTATTTATGGCTCAGCATTCTTGTTCATTTATTTGATATTGAAATTGAATCAGTGAAAAGTGTACTGAAAGTGTAAGTGTACTGAAAGTTACTGTGGTAAGTTGATACTTTACCTTAGGAATTTATAATTGTAGTTCAATATGCCTGCAATTGTAGTAAGAAGTTTGGTAAAGGAAAGTTACTTAGTGTGCAGGATACAATCATCTGGTAATACGAAAGAGTTTTTAAATTGGGAAAAGAAGAAAACTCAACTGTAATTCTGATAGACCTTCAGTGCTATTTCCTTTTCACTACTCTGCATAGTGCTTACGTTTGTCATAGATGTTGCATTTGAGAGACTGACACTTCAATGCAAAGTATGCATTTTATTCTTCTAGTTGTGTTGACCTTCACTAACTGCTTGCATTTGCACAGTTCATATAATAATGTCAGCGGAATCCTTTCACTGGAATACAGACTTGAATTCAGTTGAGGTCATCCGTGATCTTATGGACTTGTCCCTATTTACTGCCCACTATTATGGTAAAATCAATATTATCGCAAATAAAACAGTCGTAACAGAATTCAGTTTTATAACAAATATAAATACAATTCTCAAAAAAACATTTTTGTCTCAACATCATGTGGGGTTCTGTGTTATAGACACTACTTCAAAGTGTTTTTTTTTCTTTTCTGGAATATCAACTTTTCACATTCAGTCTCATTTTTTTTTTTTTTTTTTTACATAACCAAACACTATGAAGAATTTGATGTGATTGTTTAGGGCTGAATCCAAATTACATTGAGGTAACATAATTTGTTGATAGCGAAGCTAGTTGAGGAATTTGCAACTAAATTAAACAATGTTTTGAATATTTTTCCACATGAAAAGTGCATTTTCAGAACAGAAAAATGTAAGCACATGCAACATCTGACCAGATGAAAATTTTGGCAGCATTTGGGGTTTAAGCCAGTTCAACATCCTTAGCCAATGAGATCAAATATCCACTTACTCTTCAGAGAATGGAATATGCATTTTTAGGTAGCTAAATACTATAAATAAATAAATAAAAATAAAAAATCCAGGCTAACTTAATTTTACACGTCACTATAAGCTAAATCTTTGTATGTAGGTTGCAGGTATTTTGGGAGGCTGAGATGGTTGATTCATCACATTTTCAAGTTTTGATATTCAATATTACTGTCTAAGAAAAAGAGTGGTTTACTAATGTGAACCTAATGTGCAGTTACACTATTTAGGAGAGGATGACTTTTCACATTGAAATTTGAAAATTTGATAGAAGTGCTATGACAGTATAAAAATCAAATATTAACTGTGATATTGCTTGATTTATACTTTATAATAATAAAAAATGAGGTTTGTATTAACTCCAAATAAAAACCAGGTAACAACGTGAAGAGAGAGAAACTTTTTGCTTCCTTTTGTAAGTGTTCAGGGAAAATGTTTGACCACAGGGTTTGTATTTAGTTTGCACATTCTCTGCTGTTGAAGTGAAACAATCTTTTTAAAGCACAGGCAATTTAATGTACCTAACATACTTTCTTTAGTAAAGAAGGTGCCCTTATCTTTTGGTTAGTTATTTAAGCTGAGGAGGTCATCATACTGCTCTTTTTATCGTATATATTTTTTGCATTTTTTGCATCAACAAAGATGAAAGCTGCAAACTGACCTTTCCAGCTGTGAATCTTTGTAGTGGGTTTACGTGGCAAGGTTTTGGTAGCAGGGAGCCATAGGGGTGGTTTCTGTGAGAAAGATCTAGAAGCTGCCCCATGTTTGGGAAGGGCCCCATTGTTTTCCAGATCCGAGCCAATAAGCGATGTTGTTTTGCGCCTCTGTGAGAGCATATTTAAGACAGGGAAAAAACGCTGCGCCACACAGCAGCCGGGAGAGTCAAGGGAGTGGGAGAACAGCCTTGCACCAAGGTCAGTGTAGAAGGAGGGGGAGAGGTGCTCCAGGCGCCGGAGCAGAAGTCCCCTGCGGCCTGTGGTGAGGACCATGGTGAAGCAGGATGTCCCCCTGCAGCCCATGGAGTACCACGGTGGAGCAGGGTTCCACGCTGCAGCCCGTGGAGGAGACCACGGTGGAGCAGGTGGCCCTGCACCGACGGAGGCTGCCGCCTGTGGAAGACCCCTGCCGGAGCAGATTCCGGGCCGGACCTGTAGCCCGTGGAGAGGAGACCACGCAGGAGCAGGTGATCTGGCAGGAGCTGCTGCCCGTAGGGGAGCCAGGTTGGAGCAGTTTTCTCCTGAGGGATGGACCCCGTGGTACGGACCCATATCTGGAGCAGTTCTGGAAGAGCTGCTGCCTGTGGGAAGCCCACGCCGGATCAGTTCATCAAGGACTGCATCCCGTGGGTGGGACCCCACAGCACAGGGGACGAGAGTGACCGAGAAGGAGCGGCAGAGAAGAAGTGCTGTAGACTGACCATAACCCCCATTCCCCGTTCCCCTGCGCCGCTCGGGGGGAGGAGGTGGAAAAGGGTGGATGGGGGGGGAAGGTGCTTTTGTTTTTTTTTCCTTTGTTTTCTCACTTCTCTCGCTTGTTAGTTGTAGGCAATAAATCTTACTATCTCCTTATGCCGAGTCTGTTTTGCCCGTTACAATAATTATTGCGTGATTTTCTCGTCCTTATCTCAATCCTTGAGCCCTTTTCACATATTTTCTCCCCATTCCTCTTTGAGGAGGGGGAGTGAGAGAGCGGCTGTGGTGGAGCTCGGCTGCCCACTCGAGCGGAACCACGACAATCTTCAGGGTTCTTTCTCTAATTTGTGCATTTAATTTTCTTTCCAGAAACTAAATTAGTGTTTTCCTTTTGTAGTTTTGATAGAAACACATCTTGTGGCTGAAAGCATGTATTTAATTTGCTTTAGAACTACTATTCTCATGGGCATAGTTGAATTTATAACAGAAATACCTATTTCTTGGTAAAGCAACTTTTTCTATTATGGTGCATTAAAACACTACTCAAAATTATAGCTTTCTGTTTGTTTGTTAGGTTTCAGATAATATCTGATGATTTGGCTGCAAACCTGTTGTACAAAATCTTATTTTTATTCCTACTGTGAGGAAACAGTAAGTGTTTTAGACAATAAGAAATTCAGCCTTGTTTTTTTGTTTTGTGTTCTTTTCTACTTTGAAGTTGACCATTGAGCTATGAGGACTTTTAGTTTATTCTGAGTAGTTAGAGAATATAATACTGTTTTATCTTGCATTCAGATGACACGGAATGAAATAGAACAGTTCACTGTATGTAAATGCAGAGGATGTTTAAAGTCTAGCATGACAATTGCAGCACAGATATATGTTTTTATAACCTTGAAAATTCAATTCCCTGTCTCTGTTAGTACTCAGATTTTAGGAGGCCACAAATCTACTCTCCTAAGTACCCTTTGTTTACATGCTTCCTATTGTTTCTTCTCTGCTTTGTCTATTTGCTATTTTCTTTCATCCATGTATTATCTACTACTAAATTTAGGGAGAAAACTAATATTACCTACAGAATGCTACAGTATTTTCTGCACTGTCTATTACTTCTAACTCCTCAAGTTTCAGACCAAGAAAATGTAAAATACAGTACCATAAACACCAAAGTATGCCTTCTATGTACTGCATTACATCTGATACCTTAGGTTTCCCTCTCAGCTCCTCAGGAGATAAAGGAGAATGCAACCTTGGATTTGTCTGTTTGGATTGGAATACTTTTCCATACAAAGTCACAGAAATATAAGGAAGTTGAAATTTACTGTTTCCTTTGCAGTTCATCCTATCTGTTAATTCTCTTGGTGGTGGTGTGTTTGCTTGGTCTTTGATTTTCAAATATTTGTGGTGAAGCTGAAATTACATTAACCTTTTGATAATTAATTTCTTGCTAACCATTCTAAGTATCAAAGTATTTTTCTTTACTTGAGAGAAAAAAAAAAAAAAAAACTTCAGGGGAAAAAAAAATGTAAAGTGAAAGAAAACTTTTTCACTAAGGTGCAGTTAAGGTTGTTGGTATATACCAATACGTTAGGAGAAGTTATAGAGAAAATCCTACTTCAATTTTGCTGTATTCAAGTTTAAGTTCTTCATGAACAACTAAATTGTTACAGATTTTTTCTTTAAGAAATTAATAGATTCTGTGTAAAACCTCTGGATGTAGCAAAACTGCTGTGGAAGAAAAGAACTGATTCTACTCTCTGTGGAGTAGATCTCAAAGTAAGCGGATTTTATTGCCACAGAGCACAGGACATGGAGATGAAAAGTCTGTTCTCAAGTCAGTTGCTCAGTATATGCTTTTCTTCCTGTATTTTGCTAATAGTAACACTTTGATTTTTAAATCAGATTTTCATTTTCTTCTGTTTTCAACTTCCTTCTGTTTTAGAATAAAGTAAGACAAAATCTGTATTTAAAACAGAAGTATTCAAAAAAAAATGATGAGAAATATAAATAGTAAATATCAAAATACTTCACGTTGGAGGACATGATTTATTTATTTCACCTGAATGCGGATGCGTAAGACTTCTGTGTGAAAAATTACTCTTCAGAGCTACTCAAAATTTGCTGACTTGAAAGCTGGCATGGACGAAAGAACAGTAATTAAATCTGTTATCCTTCAGAGAAAGTTAAGAGGTATGCTATGTGTAATCCTTTTATTGTATATGGAATGGAGAAACATGGGCTTAAAGGAGTTTAGGAAGTGACTGATGAGTAAGTGGAATAACTAAAAGCATCAACTACTGTACTGTAAGTGATAGTTTCTGTGCAAAAATTCAAATACATTTGCATTTTGAAGTTGATCTTGAAACTTCTACCTACAGGAATATTGCTTTGAGCATTCAGATAGATGAAACTTTAAAGAATTAAATGTTTATGCTGTGTCTACATAGAAAAGCATCTTTCTAGTGTTTACCATATTTATATATGTTACTTCATCATAAGATGATTATGAATTTGTAAACGTTTCTTTAAACATGAGATTTGAGTCACGGAAAATTTATTTTTTTTTTTTTAATTGATTACTTTGTTTATTATGCTCTTTTTAAACTAGCATGACAGCTGAAAGAAAAACCTTCTGGTTTTGCTAATAAGCCAAAATACCTTATATAGCATTACAATTTATTGTTTAAATTATCAACCATTTTATCTAAGCACAAATAAGGAAGGTATAGGGCTAGATTTGTAGGTAGTAGGGCTAGTATTTCACATTGTGCACAATATTGATAGCTAAATTTTTGAATAACTTTTCAGAGTTAGTGTTGCACCTCTTGCAGATAATATCTTGAGAGAAACTGTAGGTTCTGACTTCTTTAAAACTAGAAAAACTGAAATATATTTAAACCTGTTTTATGCAGCTGTTATAGAAGTACATGTACAGTTAAAGCCATTAAACATGTATTTTATGAAAGTCCTTTTATTCAATTCTGTAAAAATTGCAATGAGACAAATTTGCAAGCCAGTAATTCAACTTAATCTTTGTTCAGCTTTGGTCAGCTTTGTCATTGCAGGGACATAGCAACTGATTAGTTACCTGCGGTTTCCCAAAAAGTGTTTACTTTATACAGACAAGATGTATACCAGTTCTGTCCCAGCTGGCGTAGCAATTGCTAACAGGCTTTTGGCTTGGCAGGTTAGGATACTTTACTGGAGCACTGCAGGATCCTGTAGCTTGCTCATCACCAGACCAGACATAGGTGTTGAAGGTTTAAATCTCTAACTGAAAGAATCTCACTGAAGTTACCATATTTCATTGTAGACTTTTGTGGGAAGCCCTTAGCTTAGAAAGTTAAGTGCCTGGGACCCACTTAATCACAGCACACGTGTAGACCATTGATGTAGCTTGGTTTGAAACATCTGACATGCGTAGGAGCTGTGCATGGGCTGCAGTGCAAAGTAAATTGATATAAAATTGCACCAAGTCTTTTCCAAAGTTGTTAAAACTATACTAGCACCCTTAAAAGAAATGACTCACAAATGCCAAAACAGATGTTTGAAATCTGACACATGTTGTCTTGCTTTGAAGGGCTTAGGGAATGGATATCAAGACAGCACGTGGTAAACAAACCGTATTTATTTCCTACTTTTTTTTTTTTTTTCCAAATACAGTTTATTCCAATTTGGAGAATAATAGTAATATTAGTTATGACGTATAATTTACTGAAACTGCACTTGCAGATAAAACTGATTTGATAGTGTTCTCGGTCTTTGCCTTCGGACACTTGAGAAAATCTTTCCTAACCTCTCGTACTGTAATATGTATGCAAACACTAAGTTTCTTTTTTTTATTAAGTTTAATCGCATAAAATATTTATTTTGGCTTTTATGTATAATACCATGTGTACTTTATAGTAACGTAAATCCTGGCACATAATATATTTTTAATAATGTATTTCTGCACTTCATTCACTTATTTCACTAAATGGGATGGATGTGCCATCCTTATGCTAATTTTTTGGTGCAAATGCAGTATGTGCTACTCTATATTGTAGCCAAAAATACTGCTGTTGTGAATTTTTCTCTTTGAATATTATCTTCAATCACATAGTTAGCAGCACCATAATTTCTATAATTTCGTATTTACCTGTGTAACATAATTGCAGAAAGTCACTTTCTTACTGCACTTCATACAGATCTTTTCCAGTGTTTAACTAATGCTTAATTACCAGTATTACCACTGCTTTGCACAGCAGAAAAAATATTTTCTACACATTCTCCCCAACTATGTGCACCCTTTGTACCTGCAGATATGCCATATTCTCTCTTTAGCACTTGTGTATCACTTGCGTCACTTTTTTCACTCATCTGTTTCATCTGTTAGTGTAATGTAATTTACAGGTCTTTTTATTCCAGAATCTATTGGTGCTCTATTCCTTACATTTCTGCACAAACACTTCATAGTTTGCTTATACTGCTTGATATTACTTTAGGATTGTTTTCTTGGGAACAGAGATCTACATAAATCACAGTCACATAAACAAGTTTAGGTATCACAGAATCACAGAATTTCTAGGTTGGAAGAGACCTCAAGATCATCGAGTCCAACTTCTGACCTAACGCTAGCAGTCCCCACTAAACCATATCCCTAAGCTCTACATCTAAACGTCTTTTGAAGACTTCCAGGGATGGTGACTCCACCACTTCCCTGGGCAGCCTGTTCCAATGCCTCACAACCCTTTCAGTAAAGAAGTTCTTCCTAACATCTAACCTAAAACTCCCCTGGCTCAACTTAAGCCCATTCCCCCTCGTCCTGTCACCAGGCACGTGGGAGAACAGACCAACCCCCACCTCTCTACAGCCTCCCTTGAGGTACCTATAGAGAGCGATAAGGTCGCCCCTGAGCCTCCTCTTCTCCAGGCTGAACAAGCCCAGCTCCCTCAGCCGCTCCTTGTAGGACTTGTTCTCCAGGCCCCTCACCAGCTTCGTTGCCCTTCTCTGCACCCGCTCAAGCACCTCGATGTCCTTCTCGTAGCGAGGGGCCCAAAACTGAACACAGTACTCGAGGTGCGGCCTCACCAGAGCCGAGTACAGGGGGACGATCACCTCCCTAGCCCTGCTGGTCACACTGTTTCTGATACAAGCCAGGATGCCGTTGGCCTTCTTGTCCACCTGAGCACACTGCTGGCTCATATTCAGCCGACTATCCACCATCACTCCCAGGTCCTTCTCCACCTGGCAGCTTTCCAACCACTCATCTCCCAGCCTGTAGCTCTCCTTGGGGTTATTGCGCCCCAGGTGCAGGACCCGGCACTTGGCCTTGTTGAACTTCATGCAGTTGATCTCAGCCCATCCGTGCAGCCTATCCAGATCCTCCTGCAGAGCTTTCCTACCCTCAAGCAGGTATTCACAGACTTTTAAAACAAACTTGATTCATAATAATCTGGCTCGACATGAATACCTGAATATAGCCACAGAAAGCAACAAAGAAGTTTGTGTGCTCGAGTTACTCCCAGTATCTCTATTTAAAAAAAAAAAAAAAAAAAGTGTGAGAGGGAGAACAAGTTATCTGATAGCATCTTTTAATGTAATGCAAAACCTGTCACAAACTCAAGTAACAAAATGATGGTGACTGTTCTTTTTAGAAGTATGTCCTTTTAGAAGAGGATAGAGGGAAGTCTTTTTTCCCTTAAGCAACTGATTCTGGCTGTTTGTCTCTAACCTCTTTTTCCTAGGAGTAGGAATTAAAATGAGCTCTCAAGTAGAGAAGCCTCTGAAACAAGGTCTGGGCTAGGTCTGCCAGTTCCCCAAATCCTTGTTGCAGTGTAGCACTTCACTTTTTCCTCTCTTGGAATCAGAAACACCAGTGGGCATTTTACAGTAGTTTTGCTTAACTTTGCAAATGAAAATAGTGAGGTAGTTGCATCTTCTTGAAGCCACCTCATGTGTTCCAGTATGTTACATCGAGAAGAACTCAGATAAAACTTTTTACACTTAAAAGGGAAAGAAGTCATAACTAAAAGAGGCTGTCTTGCCTCCTCTGAGGTATTTTAACCAGTTGTGTATATTTTATCTCTGCTGTGCAAATGCATTTGCATTTCTTTGTGACTTAAAACTGTATGACCTGGTCGTTACAGTGATGATCTCTAGCAAGACTAATTGGCTTCCTTACTGTGTGATTGTAGCCTTTTCGGATTTCTCAGCAATGTCACCTAATGTCTCTGGTACATTTCACTACTCAGTGAGAAGAGGTGATAACAAAAAGCAGCATTATAGGTTGCAGGTGATGTGAAAGATGGATTGTGACTATCTGGAAGGCAGTGAACTACAAAAAAAAAAAACAGGTTTTATATTGAAACATAATAGTCATGGAAGGGATGTGTATCCGAAGTCAAGATGTAGCAAAGAAAAGAAATAGAAATATGGACAGAAGTAACTACACACTCATATTTAAATGCTGAACTGTGAATGCAATGACTTTTTAAAATACATTTTTCCTAACTGGTATTATTAGTTTTGGTGTTTTCCAAATCCCACTGTTTTGGGAACCATTAGAAAACTTTGCTCTTGTACATATAGATAACTACAGCAGTACTTTAACATAGGTTTATTTCATGAAGTGAAATTATGTGTTCATATATATTATTCACCTTATTTTATACATTTTATTTGAAAAACTACAGGCATCAGTGTGTGGTCTTTACTCAGGGAAAAGCTGAATTTTAGAGTTATTTTGAAATAGCATTTTGAGTATTTCTTTTTATTTGCATTGGAAGTTCTGACTGGCAAGTTAGCAGTAGTCACTCATCCTTAATGTTTAAAAATATGCATATGTTAATTTTTCCATTTTCTGGTGATATGTAATTAATTTGTGTTGATGTATAGATAAAGAAATGTTTAAAAGGTTTGCCGTTGATTAACGCTACCAGCTTTTTCATTTTAATTTTGAAATACAGTATATTTTGGTATGCTTGCTTTTTGTCTTTCCTAGAACACTTCATATAGATAATAAGATTAGAATTTCAAATGCAGAGGAAAAACATATAAAGGAATAATCTTTCCTTTCGGATCCATATATGTTCATGTATTTAACTTAAGTAAACAACCATATTTTTGGATTTTGAACAGACAATGTTTAAATGTAAAAACTTGGCATATTATTTAAATACAGTTTGTGGGAACAAATAAAGATTTTACAGAAATGACAGTTCACAAATACAGCTTTCTATAAAAAAGAATAGGCTTGTATTTTTTTCTGCTATAGTTTGCATAACTTAAATATTCATGAAGCACAATAGTTTCACAACAAATCAAATTTAATTAAATGATGCATTTTCACCACTTACCAAAGGTTTATTAAAGGTTTATTTGTTCATGCAAATGAAAGTGTTAGAGTAAAAATCCACATGAAACTTGGCACTAACAATTAAAAAAAATTATTGGAAGATTTCTCGCCTCACTGCAGTACCTTGCCATGTTTAAACTGCTCAGCTTGTCATTTAGAATCTTTAATGAAACCTGGGAGGAGGCTATTTATTTGCATAATAGGACATAATTTGCTGTGGTGAGGTTTTAATTATTTATAGGCTGTCTAAAATATTTAAAATGGCATCACTAAGGAGCATGAAATGTTGGATAATGCCTTCATTTCAGGTTTCCTGCCGATTCCTTTATGGGTCAAGCATTTTATTTCTAATTAGCATATAAGCATAGTAGCTTTAGAAACATAAGGAAAGCAAATTCGTTTTGGTATGTTCACAACCTGAGCAATTCAAAACTGCCAGAGGTCACTGGGAACAATCAAAGGTACAGAATGTACCAGAGGTGTACAGCCAGAAGGAAAAAGTTTCATCAGATGTGTACAGGAGATCTACCTAATTCTTGAGTAGTTCTACTCAAGCCCATCTTTGCCACTACATCTCTCTCCTTCCTATACAATTTCCTACAATATTTACCTATATTTCCTTGTTATTTAGCTGCATTATATTGTTCCTGTAATGCACATAGCAAATAAATATGTTTTGAAAAACAGCAGGTTGTATATTGTTCATGTTTATAGATAGTTTCAAAACACTCCAAAATATTGATGCATTTTTTTCTGTATTTTCATACAATACAGCAAACTATTTGCTGTTGTAATCCTCATTATTGAGTGTTGAAAGCAAGGACAAGAGGGAAGAATAGGACTTCTTGTGTTCAAGGAAATTAAATGGTAAAAGTTGATTTTCCTTGTGGTTTGAACATTGATACAGATTTATATAGGTTATCAGGTGAAATCTAATCTATTGAAAAAATAGTAACCAGAGCATGTTTTGCTTTATATTTCATATTGCATCATACAGCACAGTCCAACATGGTTTGAAAAGTAATCACATCAATGTTTTATTATAAAGCAGGGTAATTATTCTCTTATACATCCATGCTTATTAACTCTTAAGATCTGGGCACTCAGAAACATTAGAAAAGCAAAGTTCTGTGTATATGAAAATTGCCTTTTGAGCATCAGAGATGTCTGCAGAGGGACATTAAATCAGACTATGGCAAAAGTTTTCTTGAGGAGAGTCCTGCCCTTCCTGTATTTCATAATGTTACAGCTGGCCTTTCCTGCTGGCCTGGGTGCTGGATTCCTCTGGATGGTTGCTTTGCCTTCAAGTGTATTGTTAGCTCCTCAAGATTGGTGTTATCTGCAAGCTTTTTGAGCAAGCACTTCCCGGCCTCCTCCAAGTTCTTGCTATAGCTGTTAAACAGGACAGGTCCTGTGGTAACACCAGCGATATGCCAGTTGTTACTGGCTTTCAGGCAGAGTAGGATTCAGCAAATCATCCAGCCACTATTGTAACCACCTGTTTTTTCACCCCATCCAGACTGTAGTGTTGTGACTTTGATACAAGATTGAACTTCATCTTACATAACTTAAACTAATTTAATTATACTATTTATAAAACCAGGCACATAGGAAATCCTAACTACAATTAAAACAATAATAACAAAAATAGAATCTCTTTCTTTCGAGAATTTATTCAGGAAACGTTTCTCAGCATCTTCAATCTAGTATATGACAATGTAGGATAAGAATACTGTGAGGAGAAGATACTCATATTATGTAAGTATTGAGTAAGTGACAAAATGCAAGAATGAAATTCAAGTTTTCAGAAATATTATACAACTCAGAGAAAATCTATTATTAGAATATTTATTTTCAAAACAACTGTCAAAAGACCACTACAGTCCCTCCACCACTGTAGTCTTCAAGAATCTCCAAATTATGAAAATGCGAAACAAACTTCTGATGTTGTCTGCCTTTATCTCTGAAACCTTGTAATGTGGCTTCCTTAATGTCAAAATTACCTTTACATATTTAACCTGAAACTGTTATTTATTTTTATTTTTGACATATTGGGTTGCTTCCTCCAGTTTCCTGATGATGTAAATAAAGTAGATCAATGTAATATTCAATAATTCAATGTTCTATATTTTTAGCTTCAAATTAAAGTCTTAAAACATTGTTTATATTTAAAATCTCTCTTCACCTGTTCTACAGTCCTGTTTGGCTATCAGCTGCCAGCTTCAAGCTGTTTTCTGCTGTTTTTCTTCGATCTTATTTGTCAAAGCAGAGCAGAAAAGCATCCTTGATCTGTCAGTTAGCATCAATTTTATGTGAAGCTTTTTCAAGGTTCAGTTAAACTCATTACATATTTAAAAGACACCTCAGCAATTTTTGGAAGGGCTTCTGGGCTTTCTTGAATTGCAGACTTGTCCTCTATCCTCTAAATATTAGTTCTGTTTACAGATTAAGGTAACTCAGCTTTTGAGATTGGATGAGTAAGTGTTTATGTCTGCTTCTCTGTAGAAGAACATAAGGTTATTTTCCTATGTGGTGTTTGTAAACCACTGCCCTTTGAAACTGAAGCTATTGTCAAAGTCACGTACCCAGAGTCCATTTTCACCACTTTTAATTTTTTATTTTTTTTTTTTGAGTGGATGTCATCTGCTGAAGGAAAGTTGTGTTACTTCTGTAATTTCAAGGAAGTTTCATTGTCGCTCCTCCCTGGTGAGATTACTGGAAAGATATGCACAATTCTGTTCATTATAAAGCTATAACGTTGCATCTTTATCTCAAGTTTTTTAAAGGAATTTTGACCCTTGTATTTTCCTCTTAACACATTCTTCCTTCAAGGCTAGAGTTTAGAATTGCAGTGACTGCTGATGTGCACCAAAAGCCTGATTTTGCAGTCTTGATTTCACGCTTTTTGTTTCCATACAAAATAGTGATTTTTGTGAAGAAGGTGTAAGATAACAAGCATTTCTAATAATTTCAGCATATAAATAAATTGTCTAGTTACTGTTTATTACTGTTGTTGTTATTATCATCATTATTATTATTATTATTTAGCCAAGAGCAGCTTGTCTGTTGACAGATCCAAATGCCTACTTAAAGGAGACAAAAGACACCATTTATTGTAGGCAGGCAACTGACCCTGGTTTTCTAACTTTGCAGCAGTCAAGCACTGTATGTCTCAGGGCCATTTACTTTATTATTGTAATGACTGCAATGGATTTGACTAATGAATTACACAAATTTAAGAAAAGAAAATATACATTAGATTATTAAGTTTATTGCTACGCACTTTTATTCTATTTAATATTCTATTTAATTAAATGTCTAGTAATGCGTACTCCAACTATTTGATATTTTAAAATCTATTCAGTAATAAGAAAGTTGTGATTCCCCTGTTCAAAGAACAGAATATTCAGCTTCAGCTGTGGCAGCTTCTTTCTAATACTTCTTATTTTACAATGAATGTGATTATTCTAGCTGACCTCTATCCAAACCGTTGTTCTTGTATTTCCTGTCAGAGGTACTGCTCTGCTGCATTCTCTCCTTAGTATGTTCTTTGGCACAGAGACTAACCTTTTTCTCTCTCTGTAGAAACTGGAATGTATCTAAGGCAAATTTGGCATTACTCAAAAAAAAAAAAAAAAAAAAAAAAAGTCAATTAGTTTTGTAGCATATTGGAAATAAAAATTTGGAGGCAGAATAAAATCATTTTAAGCACACAAACATTTTCAGCTGTTAAGGTTTATTAAAAATTACTATTTCTTTATCTGAAGCTACTATGAAATATCTGGGCATTACTAAATGGTCAGAATTTGCTAAATTTTTACCTTGTTATTGAAGCCATGGTTCCTTTTGAAAAACGATTTTGTTATTTTCCATATCACTTTTATATAAACTTTATTTATTCTTTTGCATTACCTTTCATTGGACTGTCCATTTTTATTTTTATTTTTTTAGTGTTTGCGTTCCCCTTCTAGCTTTAAAATTACACAGCATTTTGAAAGTCATGTGTTAATTTGTCTCTACCTTTTCCCATTTTTCTCCTAGTCCAGTGAAATTATATTTTCTTCAGATCCGTTGGTGGGAAAAAAAAAAAAATTTTTGAAATGAAGATCTTGGTGAATAATACTAACAATTCATTAGGCATTTACAAATTTTGTAACCAGTAAAAACATTTGTTACCTACAATTCTTTTTTATTTATATATTCAAAGTATAAACTTTGCATGTATTGTGGAGTAAAGGATTTTAGTCTTTTATCATTCACTTTTTTTTTTTGTTATCAGTCAAAAATATTGAATAGAACAGTTTTGACCAACAGGATTACTGAATTGATCTAATGTGAGATAGGATGCTATGCACTTTTGGATGCACCTTAAAGAAATGACAAAGCTGCATGCAATGTCATTTCAATTGCACAAGTTGTTCCACATTTGAACTTTACTGACACAGTGACGTTAACTTGATGAAAAATTGACCAAAATGGATATATAAAAATAACAAATTTTCTAAGTCTAGTTCAAAAATTACTTGATGTTACTTGGCCAAAGAATTCTTCTCGAGTTATATAGGAAATGGAGCAAGAATTTCAGATGTGCTGTTGTGCTATTTACTTAACATTTAGAAAATTAGAGAGCTAGGAAGCTAAATCTGATATTCATTAGTGTATTCAGTGTGAATGTACTGTATGTTTGCCTGCTTAGATTATTGTGCTTGCATTTTTCATTTATACTCTCTATTCATCAGATTTTTATTTGTTCTTTACAGATTTAGAGATTTGTTATTATAAATTAAAGTGCCACTGTGATTAATATCTGATTAGATGAATGTAAATCAAGTATGTATAGCAATTATAGTTTTCCTAAATATTAGAGCATATTCCAAAAACAAGATCGTGATGACACAAACTAACACTATGCTTTCTTAGAAAAGCTTTAAAACATCAGAAGTAGATCGTTATAAATAATTATGATACATTTTGTGTATATATATATACGTTGTTTTTTTTTTTTTGATGTATAGTTTAATTCTTATTCCAAAAAATTTACTCCTGTTTTCATTCTTTTATCACTTTGATTGTTCAAAAGCACTATGCAGCTTTCCATTTGAGCCTTTGCAATGAGTTTCATTGTGTTCTCTTTCCACTAAAGTACCTTCACGTATAGCAATTACTTCTGTTGAAGGAGGTGAAAAAATGCCATTGCTTTCCTTGAGCTTTTTGGTTTCTTCCAAAGATACTGCACCTCCTTAAAACCTTGTTAAAAAAAAGTCTTCCTCCAAATGCACTTGGGTTTTCATGAAAGCCTCACAATTCTTATATTAAAGCTGTGTTTGTTCAAATCACATTCTAAGGTTGAAAAGCTCTGGCAAGTGTAGGATTTTCTGTTTTATCTGAGCAAAACCATTAAAAAATCTGTTCTGTGTGAAAGTCCAAAAACAGGGATGAACTGCATCCTGCATTGCTTTGTTTTGATGAATCATAATTTGCTGCATGTGAGAGGATTATAGATTAAAGGCTTTCTCAGTCCGGAACTATTTCTGTCAGTTGGTGAGGAAATAACATATAGAAACAAAAACAATATGCCATTACTTTGCATTCATATCCATACTGAACATTGCACAGGGGCATAGAAACATCCTGGATGAACTTATTTTGATCATGTTCTGTGAGCAAGCTGCCTTTTGAGTTATGTATGTGCCAATTTCGAGAGCTTTTTGCAGTTACTTTCCCTTGCTATCTGTACTATTTACATCAGTCATTTGTAATCTTGGAATTCTGAAAGTTTTACTCATTTTTAAATTGTTATATTTATCCCACCAACTCAAAAATTGCCTCTTCCCCTTCAAGGAAGAAAAGCAGATAATAAATGTCACAGAAGATTCACTAACCTATGCTGATACCATAGCATAACATTTGAATGATTACAGAAAATACTTTATTAGACTACAGTAAAGGAGATTTACTGGGGCAGCATTTTTGCTCCCAAGAAAGACACTGTTGTCAACATAACACCCTTGCAAAAAGTAAAGTGATCCACACCCATCACCCATCTCCAGTGGGGTATTAATACGCTTGTCCAAATGGTATGAACTATTTTACCATAATTGTTGAAACAGCTGTCAAGTAATATTCTTTCCCTAAGTTATTTAAAGGAAGCTTTCAATTTAGCATTCTTTAAAAAAAAAAATAAAAATAATAATAATAAAAAAAAAACGATTGGAAAACAGAAAAAAATTATTTATTATAAAGGTCTAAAATTTACACCTGATGGTATTGCTAGTATTTTATATTCTTTATATTTTCCTTACCTCCTCAGTTTTGTATTTCTAACACTGTTTTGGTTTGAAGCTATCTCTCACATCAAGGATTGCAATAGCTCTTCTATTCTACATGCAGAGAAATGCCTTACATCAATACTTCTTACGTACACTCTTCTTCTAAGGATATCTTTTTGGCCTTCATGTTATAGGCAGATTTCTTACAGTAAAGCTTATCTTCTCTGTCTTCATAAATATTGAAAAGCTGTAATGCACAATAAAGAAGGCAATGAGGAAAAGAAATTACTGACACCCTCAGTAGAGTTCCTCTTAGCAAACTCATCTGAAAGGAAGGTGGTACCTCAAATAACTGGACCTCCTGAATAAGTCATAGAAACTAGCTGTAAATAACACTAAGAAAAACACAGCATTGGCAGTATGATGCAATTAAAAGTCACGAGTCCACCCTAAATTTATTTTATTTCTTAAATTTAGTGTTATGTATACATGTATGTGCAATCTCTCTCTCACTGTGTTTTTGTGTGTGAGATGGAGTATCTTTAGGTTATGTTAGCCACCTGCTTTTAGAAGAATAGGTACACTGAAGCACATATTGATAATGAAAGCTAATTTATATCGCACTGTATCTCTAGGGTCTAGCCTTAGCACACATAACAGTGATAGCTGTACAGCTAAACAATGATGTGTGAATGGACGATTGTTTTCTCGTGTCTGTGGAGATGAGAGTTTCACTGAATGTGCTCTAGCAGGATGTGTACTGTGTATAATTCTAACGTGTCCTGGGCAGGGGAATCAACTTATCAATTTATAAATTCTTTTCTGTAAGCTGAATTCATATAGTTCTGCTCAGTTGGCACACTAAAATACCGGTTTCACTTTCCTGCAACAGGAAGATTTCATACATCTCAGAGAAATTCCCATTCAGGTGAGGTGGCTCTTGGAGTTGGAGAAAGGCTATGGTTCATTTCAGGCAGAGGCTGAATAGGTACTCTTTGTTAGAGTGTGCAGAGTGAATATAGTCACTGACAGGTCCTGTAGCAGTCTTGTCACTTTCTCAAAGCAGCTAGCATGTTCTCTGCTCTGGATAAGCCCCTGTGGGATATTCATAGAAAACATGTAGCATCTTTCTGTAGTTGCTGTAGTTTTCACATGCCATCCTGATTCTAGCAAGCTGCATCATGGGTATAGATGGGCATCAACTAACAGTGAGCAAGGATGGTAGATAAGCTGGCTGCACATCCCCAGAGGAGACACGCAAGGCACAGTTTCCCTGCACCGTTGTAGGGCTCCTGCCTTTAATTCCCATCATGGCTCAACCTGGCCCCTGGGCAGAGAAACTTGGTTCCATTAAACCATCCTTGCAGTAAGTTGTGCTTCAGTGGTTTATAGCTACAGACATATAAACTGTTGTCAGCTGGTGAGAAATGTACTGTTAGCTTATCCTGGTAGGAAGACGTGATTCTGCAGGCATAGTTCCTTTTTACTGATATCAGTGAAACAAAGAAAAAGCTAAGAATCCACATAGCAGTGGCACAAGTGACACAGATTCATGGGAGATCAGTACGTTTCCATAATAATTATGAAATGATGGACAGAATATAGTCTGTTTTATAGTAGTCTTAACTGGCTTTTAGTTTTAACTCCTTCTCAAAAAGTGTTTTCAATTTTCCTTTACCTTCAACTTCCTCCAGTAAAGCACTTAAACCTAAGCCTACCTGTAAGTGTCTACTTAAGGGCTGTAGAAGAGGGCTTGTTGCAGCCAGCTGAATTCCTAAACCTGCACAGATGGGTAAAAACTCTGATAGCCTTTTATCCCTAACTTACACATATGTGAATATATCTTAGAGAAACATGGCCAGATTTCATTGCGAACAATAATAGGAATCACTGAAACACTGAAGTGAGAATTCAATATATGAATGTGTTATTACTCAGTCTCCCACAAATCTCAGTTGTGTGTGAGTACCTGAACTTTACTCCTGTCTTAGATATGCTATATACTTGGATACATTGCTCTAAGGCTTATACACCTGTATGGAATACATCATAAAAGCAAGAGATATAACTATTTTATTAACCTAGGCCTCCTGAAGAGTTCTTTTAAACAATGATTATTATTTTATTATCTCAAAATTATATTTCCTCACAATAAAAAAAAAATATTTTGTCAAAATGTTAGAGCACTGCATCTTTTCAGTTAGTTAGCTTATTATGAAGTATTAAAGTATTTTTTCAACTGAGATAGGATTTTGATCCATTTTTAATCCCATTAGGTTGTATTATATAAGTCGAGACAGTTCACACTTGGAACAAAATAAAGATTTAAATAAAAAGATCTTTATGAACCTCAGCACAGTACAAGTGACAGCATACAACCACGAAATGGTTCTCATAATCCGTGAAAAGTTTAATAAACATTATTATTAATAAACATTAGAACTATTGATGGAATATAGAATAATCTAAAAGACAAAAAAAAAAAAACCACCCACAGTTTATATGATCAGTGTGATTAAATGAAATAGTGAATAAAATATTTCAGTTTCATTCTATACTTTTTTTTTTTTGCATATTTATGTTAATAAATGCTGTATCTGTAAAAGAAAAGTGTGAAGAGGCATGGATGACAATAATATGAGGAATAGATGCAATTATCTTAATGTATAAGTAATTAAGGCCTTTTTATACTTACTAAGTTTGTATTCCATGTCTTTTAAACATTTTTTGTTCTTAATATTAGCTGATAATGTTCTTGCACTGTGCTTAGAAGATAATGACTTAAGGAAGTTTATTCAGAGGTCACTGACTGATTTTGAGAATTGTGCCTTGTGTGCTGTTCTGCAAGGGAGGGCTTAACTAAACAAATTGTAAAGGACTTGTAGCACTCATTTAGAATAAAGCTCCTTGTCCGTGTAACTACTTGTGCATAAGAATTTAGTATGATCGTGTAATAGAGAAATGTGAGAAAAAAATTAAAATAATGAAAAGAAAAAGAAAAATGAAGTCACTACTTCATTCACTGTAATATATTTAATTTCACTGGAGTCTTGAAAAAATGATAATATTGTAACACAAAACCCTGTCCTGATTTTCATTGTGACTTCCTTTCCAAGTCAGAAGTACAAGAGTCCCTCAAAGAAGAAATGACAAATACATTATTTTTTTTTTTTTTTCTTTGGGGGAAAATTACAAAGTCAAACAAGGAAATAGAGATGGATATTGATATTTTATACCTTTTTCTAGATCTAGATTAGATCTCTATATATAGATTTTTAATATATATATATAGAGAGAGAGAGAGATCTAAATTATGTGTGGCTTTTGAATAAGGACCTATTTTTCAGTTGCACTTGGGTTTTAAAGTTAAATTTACATGCATACAGAACTCAGTCAATTCCTCATTAGTGATGGGATTGAGCTGTAACATCAACCCTGTCATAGCCTTAATAGTTCAGTCCCACAGGATCAGCCCACACAGGCTGAAGAGTTTCAGGCAATGGGACTCTGAAATAAATGCAGTCGGTAGGCCTTAGGATAGAATCCTGAGTCTTAGAAGATACTCAGTGTCTCATCTTTGTTTTAGATAAAGGGTGGATCAATGCCCTGAACTATGCTTTAGGGATCTGAAAAATCAAAATGCGCAACTTATTCAGAGACAGGCTTTGCTCCATTCTTACTTGTTTTCACAAATACTGTTTTGACAATAATGCTTGAAGCTATACAACCAGAGTATAGAACGACCATCTATAGCAACAAAATACAGTATGAAAAGCGATTAATGAGCAACGTTATAACTCATAAGCTGAGTTAAACTTTTTTTTCCTCTTTCCCCTGAAGAATTCCACATTTCTAGGCCATTTATCTCTGTAGACTGCAACAGCTATGGGAGCTAGCTGTGTCCATTCGTAAGGTTAGAAAAAATCTTCCTCTAGGCTTTGCAAGATACAACTCCCTCTAGAAGTTCGTGAAAATTTATTTCATGTGGTAAAGTTGACATTTTTAGTAATACTCATACTGCTCCTCTTAATGATCACTGAAACTTAACAGTTTAAGAAAATCGGTATTTATTAATGGTTGTCATTTAGTGGCATGTTAGATGTTTTCTACTCTAAAAATATTATGAGAAATTACCAGAGTTACTAAGTGGCAGCCATGATTATATGTTTCACCCAAAGATTTCTGAGGATGTCATTCCTTACATGAGCAACATAGTGCAGCTGGATAGTGAGGCAGAAAGCTTGGTTAGTGTTAACATAATCTGAAACAGTTAGTGCCCAAATATACTGATGTTTATTATGACAGTTAAAATGTGTTTCCCCATTATCAAAGATGCCTCTGGAAATATTACTGTTCTCTGTGCTAATAGTTTTATTAAAATAACGTAGCTGCACTGAGAAATTGCTAGAATTAAACTTACAAATACAATCAAATTTCAGCTCCCCCGTGCACATGAATTAGGACAGATATTTTTTAATACAGTCCTGTTCTTCTATTTATTTATTTATTTTCCTTAAGCAGGTACCAATCTTCACTTATGCCTAAAATTAGTATTTACTTCAGGAAAAAGTATTCAGCCATCTGTTTTCACTTTCCCTTATTGCTTACTTCATGGCAGCATGTCATATTTATAGTACATTATGTAAAGAATGCTGTGAATACAAAATGGTTAATTCCTTAACAGAGTAAGCGTGGCAGTTATCATGTAAGTGCTGGAGTACTTCATGAACATTAATAAGTCCATAATAAACATAAGCATTAATAAACACCTTACAGGGGAAAAACATATTCTATTTTACAAATGAATGGAGAAAAGGGAGCTTAAATGCAAAACCATTCTCCAAATTTAGTTAATGAATTCAAACCGTACAGAATTTGTTTCTTTACATTGCTTAATGTTCTATGTAGTTCTGCTGGTCTGGAGTGAAGCTTCTGTTGACTGTAGTTGCCCTCCTGTTGCATTGCAGTTTCTCAGAAATCAAAATCCCAAGTATGAAGTGTAGTGTATGTGCCCTTAAGACAAGAAATAATAAAAAATATAATAGCAGATATTAAATCTTCACAAGTACAAACTGTGCCAATGATAAGATGACTGTAGAGCTCAGTGGTAGTCCTTTTCCCGTCATGGGCATCTATTGATAAGACTCATAACATAACTGATCATTCTTTTGTTCAGGTAGGTAACGCTGTGAAAGAGGTGAAAACACTATTTCTGTAAAAGGTCTGTAAATGCTCACTAGTGTGGAGGGACCAGGATGTTACTATATATGACTTTTTTTAATCAGTATCATATTTGTCCATTTGGCACATGATTTGGGCTGAATTAATTGCTATTAATTGCACTGGTATCCCAAGCCAGTTATCATCTTCAACAGTTCAATCCTCACACTTGAGGACCTTCTTACACTTGAGTACGATTTCTGGTTATGAGTTGTGCACTTTGAAACAGTGACATTTCTCTTTTCTCCTGGAAAACACAGAAATTTGCTCAAGAGACTTGGGATAATCCAAGCAGCTCAGGTTTAATCTTGCCATTCTTTTGAATGCCATAAACTGTCCTGGAAGCTATCTTCGAAGTCTTATTTTGAAGAGGGCATTAAGTATTACTTCTTCCCATACCCTGTGCTGCATTGTACCTATCAAAAAGGGATCACTAGACTTCAGCTTTTAAGCATGGACCTGATCTGTAGATTCAGTTTTGAACTAAGAATATGACTTGAATTGAAAATACTGAACTGTATTTTCTTTGGTTAAAAAGAAACATTTCCTTTTAAGCATGAATGGGAGATTACGTTACAAATATGGCATTTACTGTTTTTCACATTCCCATGTAGGCGACTTTGTTAATATAACCCCTTAATTGGAACATAGTACTCTAATGAATTTTCTTATATTTGTTCATTTTTTAAGTTATAGAAAAAACTCTCTCTAAAATGCCAGTAGAATGCCCCAATTCATAGTGATCTATCACAAGTGGATAGAAAAAGGATATTCATCTTGACATTCAAATTAAAAAAATAAATAAATGTATAAATAAACCCAAGAAGTTTCACCCTCCATGTATGTTTTGGCAAGGGTATATATATATTTTTAATTTATTATTATTTTTAATCATTAGAGAACAACTGGAGCTTTTAAACTTAATTTTCTTTCCTTCAGTGATACAAGTTCTAAAACATGCTATAAAATATCACAGTACCTGACTTGCTTGGAGTAGTTCTGCTACTGTAGCACAGTAGATCTGCTCTGTTCTACTCTGAGCTGTTTGTGGTGCTATGAAGGAAAAGCAAGGCAAGACCTAAAAGTCCAAGCAACTGCATAAGGTTGCTTAAATTCTATAATGTTTATGGATTTATGCAAACTCCTTAACAGCTGCGTTGCACTGAAAGTGTAGATTAATGCTAATTTCTATAAAGTGTAGATGTTACAATGAAAAGAATCATATTCCTGGTGCATGGCTATGTATCTGTAATAACACTGCTTCAATCTGTATATCTACACAAAGTGAGTTGTGGAGGAGAAAACAAACCTCAGTTGTTTATAGCACAGTTAAGAGGATCAATTTTCATGCTACTGCATTAAGCAAACAGTGTAAAAGTTGGTGCATGATTTTAAAATCTGTGATTTTGGAATGTGAAATGCCTCATTCCTACTGGAGGCAGGTCTTTACTAGGACCAAATTATTGATAGAAGTCACACTTCAGAACAGGAGGATTATTTCAGGTAGTGTGTGATAAGCCTGTAATTTATCTGTGGTCAATAGAACATTTATTTTAGCAAAAATAATGTATTGATGATATAAATGTGTCAAAAACTATTGTAAGTGCTCTTATTTGGATGTCAGGGTGTCATTTAAAATAGTTTACTTTGCAAAACATGCTACCTTCCCAATTACATTCACCTTTGTGTTAATAGCATCTGGAATAGTTACAGTGCAGCATAACAAGAGGTGCTGTACATTACTCATGTAAGGCATCTATAGTGCCCTACCTATCATTTGCTGTGTAACATAATGCAAGACATCACAAAACTCTGATGGATAATTTGTGTCAGACGGATGTTTCAGTCTGCGTGGCATACAACATAAATAGGTTATTACATCCATTAAAAGTGTTAAAAAGAACATCAAACCCTCAAGTCAAGCACTCCAAAATTGGAAAGTCGTAAAGCTGGAGATGTTTTAGCAACTCTATTTCAGCTTCTTTCTGTGCTTATCTGCTAGGAAGTACCTATTACTATATGAAATTCTCTACTTAAAGAAGATTAAGGGATGGGGGGACACGTATACACCACTGAAACTCTAATGAGAGCTGCCATCCATAGCAATTTGAGATCATCCCAACTGAGGCTGTGACTGAGCATTTCAGTACTGACGAAAACAGGCTGTCTTGAATAACTTCAGTAGTGGTTAAAGTGCTTTGTTCAAACGTCTGTCAGATAGATACAGTGTCTTAGATGTGAATTAATAGTGAGGAGCAGAAATAAACATGTGTGTTCGCATCAGTTTCAACACGTCTTTTTTAGCTCCTCTGGCAACACAAGGTTTCAGGCTTTCTGCAATACGCACTTTACAAAATCTTTAATGAAAAAAATTAATTTTCAAACAGACTATTTTAAGGTAGCCCTATTATAATTCCTGAATGACTCAGATTCCATTAATTAATTTTACAATGGTAGTATTATTTCCAGATACCATGTGAAGTTTAGAAGCATTACAGTGAAAATTAGCAGGCGTCCATTAGCTATGGAAGTTCATCTTAGACAGACATTATTTTTTAGAGTTCTCCGTATTTTTATAGCACTGTATAGTCAAGCCACTGTTTTTTGTTGCAGTTGTGAATACTCAGAAAATCTAAACAATTCACAATCCCGAAATCCCTTCAATGCATCTCTACAGGTTCTACATTTTTACTCCTGAATGCCTTCCATCCACCTCCGCTCTTTGGCCTTTGTACTCTGCCTCTCCTTTCAGAGATCCTTCACGTCCTATAATTCTAGTAAAACTTTGTTATCCACACCCCTATTGCCCTGGTATTTTTTTGCCTTTCCTTATCCGTTTTCTAACATGCTGCTTAGTTGCCAGAACATACAGGATTTGATGTTTCTGTTTTTAATCCCTGAGTCCAGTGGCATTTTATAAGTCACAAGAAGAAATGTCAGAAGAAGCTAGTACATCCCCTGTATGTGTGCAGAGTGGCATACTTGGCTCTTTCATTAAGAAAGAACCTGTATTTCATCCACAGTTTGACTGTCTTCATTGTGGACTAAATCATTGATGAACATAGCCGCCAAACTAACTACAGCTGCCAACTAGCACATTGGTAAATCATGTCCTTGGTATCAGTGCACAAAAGCATACTCCATAGCACTGGGTCTTCTCAGAATAACAGTTTTTTTTTTTTTTTTTTTTTTAATCCTTTTAGACATCAGAGAACAACATTCTCTTCCAATGGATGAATTAAGATTTGCAAATAATGCCAGCCTTTTCTAATTTCTTTCAGAGAAGCTGAAACCCAGCAAAGTTCTAAGCAGTTCTGAAAACAGTCTTGCAATTTAGAACAGTGGCTCCCTGAAGCACAAAAATCTAAGATGTGTATACGATAGCATGCAATCAGACTGAAATATTTTCAGTTACCACTCAATGTCGTTTCCTCTAGGATACACCTATTTTCTTTGCGAGGTCTAAATGCAAACCAGAGCTATTGTGCTTCATTCTTGCTTCCTTATTTTTCCTTGTATTTTCTACTGATGATTTTTCATCTGTCAGTCTGTCTTGCTGTTGACCATTGGGATACTTAATGGGATATCTGATGTGTGGCATATATGTTCTCCAAAAAATTTGTCAGCCATGAAAATCAGTTTAGCAATTTTCAGAAAGCACAATTAGCATCAACAAGGATGGAGATGGACAGAGCTGTCTATTCTGGCAAGAGATGATATACTGATAAACCTAATCCAACATCAACTAGATTAATGATATAACACAGTTAAAAGTGAAATGCCATTGTAAGAGTGGTCAATCTAGTAATTTATGTGACAGATAAAATCATCAAGTTACTCTTCTTACAATCTTTGTAAGTCTTTGTAATAGAATGGACTGATTTTCAGCAATGTCTCTGGTAAACTAAATAGATATATATTACTAAATACGTTATAATACATCTATAAATGAATATAGATGGATTTATCAAACCGGTGACACATAAGTTATCAGTAAAAGCAATATGCTATTTTGCTTATCCACCAAAGGAAACTAAGCGTACTTCTACCAGGTTGTGTGCATTAACCAGAGTAGTATTTTTGATCTTAAGTGTATCTAAGTAGAGCCAACCTTGAAGATCTAATCTACTGATTACAAGATTATGAAAAATTACTTACATACTCAAACTATATCACCTCCTTTACTTTAGAAGTAATTTTCCTAGAAGTTAAGGCTAGTTATTGTAAATAATGTAATTACTAAAAATGAAAGAATTCCAATAGAATTTTTAAAATGTATAAGAGCAGTTTCTCAGTATATTTATCTCTGTGATCAAAATATAATTCATCATTCTACTCATTTTACTTTCTTAAAAAGATCGAATATAGCAGTAAATTTTGTTGTGTCAATGAGCTATAAAATAATCGTGCATTGTAGTTCACCTTTAAATTAAGCACTTAGTGCTTGTTCTAAATTCAGAATTAGAAAATGTAGGTTTAGTTTTAAGTGGTTTTCCTTTACTGAAATTTTCATTTCAGTGACTCTCTTCTCATCGTGAATGTTGTTATTACTCATTATTAGGACAGCTTTTTGCTCATCTATTTCTATTTCAAAAATCAACCTGTTCATGGGAATCTGCATTTCTTTTTTTTTTTTTTTTTTTTTTAAATGCGTTTCTCATACACTCATACATTGTATGATCCTGGACAAACATGAAGTTAAATAGAGCTGACTTAGCCACCAGGACCTCATTCACACATTTTTTTCAGATTTTGTGCTGGTATAACTGAGTTGATTACAGCTGAGTTACATGCATGCCCTAACTCATACATTCCAAAGATTTGGAACCAGATAGGATCTCTACATCCAGTGACTACACTGATTGCCCTTTTAGGAATTTAGCACTCAATTAATAATTTTCAGGTTCAGAATTAACTACCTCTACTATTGAGCACTCCAAAATCTGACCAAGTATTTTTTTGTATATCCTAAGCTGTTATTTATTGCACCTTTCTGACAAAAGTAGCACCTCCTTTATTCTGCCTCCTTCTTTTCCCATTCTCTCATTGTCTAGCTGTTAAATTACATTTATACAGCTAAGTCTAAACTATACCTCTTTTTCTAACATCTCATCAAGAGTAGCTACAAACAGTAGTGTGATGTTATTAGAGACAGGAGAAAAGATAAGATAGGACTTGCTGAGTTACATTATGGGGAAAAAAAAAAAAAAAAGAGTTCCTTTTTTCTTGGTTTTAGTTCAAACTTCTAGAGGTTTAAAGGTATCCGCTTATCATTAGTGCATAGTGCTTTCCCTCACTCTGGATTAGCTGTGGCTGTCTTTGTATCAGATTCCTGGACTCAGCTTTGGTTGAAACTTCTATAACTTCTGTAATTTCTGCATAATATTTTTTTTCTGACTAATAGTGTCTGAGAAAAACCTGTTCTCTGTTTTTCCCCTTCACGCTAATCAGAACATATTTATTTCAAAAGTATGTGTGCACCTAGGGTGTATGGGTATATGCCACTCACATATCCCCAGTTTCTCTCCTCACCATCTGTATCTCTCCTGTGTTGTATCTTTTGCCTGGAACCTTATTTGTGTTACTTAAACCTACATGCCATTTTTCTCAAAAGCCACCTAACCCTTAGTAACACTTGGTAGCTTCCGTGTTAGCAAAAAATCCCAAGCATTTGACTCACTGAAGATAAAAAGTTGCATATAGATTACTTTTCAAGGTAGTACATAAATGACCACAATTTTGGCTATAGCGTACAGGTTGCAGGACATCTGAGACTGGGGCTAGTGGTTTGCAAACCACTTAGGTGCCTCAGAAAGTATTATGCTGTCTTCTTGAAGTTGTCATCTATTTATTTATAAATGTATGCCTTCAAAAACATCTTGTATCCAGATGTCTTTTTGGCATTTTCTATGAAAATAATATAGTTACAGATTATCTAGTCTGTCAAGCTGCTTCTGGCTGTTGCAGACAAATTTATCATTTATTTACATAGAATTCTCAGTTTCTTTCTTTTGGCTTGAATCATTATGCGAAAGCCAAGTTCTTAATGCTGACAGCAGCATGTATACATACATACGTACAAATCCATATACAGACATGAAAAGGAAAAGTGGATTCAATTAAACTGGAGAACCAATAAAATTAATTCTAAAGTTGTACAGCATTGCAGTATAGAATGAGATTTAACTTGAGAATTAGTGATTGTTATCTTTGCAACTTAAAATCAATGATATGAAATTGTTTACCATTTTTAATACTGTTTACTGAGGAAGCCAAAGTGGAATTTATACAGCTTCATTACCTGAAAATAGTTTTAGACATTAATTCATTTCTAAGGGGTGAGTGTAGCTATCTTGAATGTATATGCAAATAGATTTGTACTTCTAGTTCATTTTCATATACATGTGCTACTACAAAGGTTTAGGGCTTTTGGATGCGGCACAGAAACATTACAACTTTCTGGTAAAACTGGTTTAATTATTTATGGACTCAGTTAAGATATTATACTACCTAAATTAAACAGTTTGATTATATGGAAAATAAAATGCAAATAAAATTCATTTACTATTTTGTTTGCTTTATAAGAAAATGAAACCTACTGAATCAACTGTGAAACTGAAGAGAGAAGACAGAATTTCTGGAGAAGTATTGTCTTGATTTTCAAGTTCTGTCTTGTTCAAACTCCAGCTTTAACCACTTTCTTTCTTTTCTGAATTCTACTCACTAAGCACAATTGTGCCTATTTATGTGCTGTGTAGAGTAGCTAAATGGAGCCCCATCCTAGCTGGGAGCTATGAATTCTGTCAAACTACAGCTTCGGTCTTGAACTACGTGTGCAATTATTTCTTCTGTTTGGTCTGCAAGATATCTTCTAGGCTTATGCTTACGGATACATTGTGAGCCCGCAACAGCAAATATGTATAATTTTCACAGAAATAATCCACTTCACTTTTTGCCATCAAAGAACAAAATTTCATAAAACTAGTTTACTTGGAAAATCATGGTATGTTTTCATCATAAAGTTACAGCTTTCTTTACTTCACATTTCTGAAACTTCACAGAACTTTGATAGAGACATTTGCCAGAAAGAATTTGAATGTGAAAACAATATGCTGTATCTGTATCTCAGCCAGAATTTCTACCAAATGTTAGGACCCACATAGTAATTTTCTTTTATTACTTCAGATAACCATTTTATATCTCCATCAAGTTTTTTGAAGAAGTTTTTGAAGAAGTTCAGAACACCTTAAAGTATGGAATGCATATCAACAACCAAACAAGACTGTTTAGGGCTTACTGAGGATTCTCTGGTTCCAAGTTAGTAGCATTCAGTAACTTAAATCTCTGAATGTTTTTAGCTTTGTAAGGAGGCCACTGCCAGCCAACATAATTTCAGTATGAGCAGAATGAGGTATAGATCTGAATACCCTAGCATAAGCTGCTTGTTCACTTTTCCCAGGTTATCTCTCTTCCTGTGAGTAAGTATTCCTGTGGTAGCCATAGTCCTGGAAACCCTTACAGAATTGTGGTTGTTCTGTGAAATAAAATTAATACAGTTATAGTAGCCTCAGGTAATGATTAACAAAAACTGAAGCTTATAATTTTTAATAATTGATTATAGAGAGACAAACAGGTTACATACATTTTGAGCAAAAAGTTTCTCATGTTGCTAACATCAGTTCATACTCAAAACAACAGGTTATGTTCTGAGTCTACCAAAAGGCATTATATTTTAATAAGGTCTCAACAGGACCTCAAGTAACTTGCAGTAATTAAGACTTTCAAAGTAATTTACAATAAAATGCGTGACTCCACAGTATTGGTCAGACTCTGTATAGGTCTCCTTTGGCAAGTCAATCTCTGAAATATGGTACAGTTTTTAGTCTGAATGGTATTCTCTTTCTATGACCTTGCACATCTCTGTTAAGCTTTTCTGATATCCTCTGGTTCCCTTATCCTGTGACCTCTTATGTACGTACTTAAGATCTTTTCACCTTCCTTTTGCACTGCATTTTTGCAGCCTAAGTTGCTTATGTTATCCACCAATCTGTTACTGTAGGGCTGCCAACGCAGCCCACCCTCGGCAACAACAGATGTTAAGCCAGGGATGTGAGCACTGAAGGTGTGTGGGAAGGAGAGACCCAAAACTGGCTTAAGGTTGTTTTTTCTCCTGAAACTTATCAAGCTAAGGGGGAAAACAATCCTCAGACTGTTTGAATAGTCACCAAGGAACTATGAAAAGATTTCTGCAATAATGGAGGATTTAGCATTAGCGGAAATACTAGAAAAGTAAGCATGTAGCATGTGAGGAAACACCTTCCAGTGGAAACAGAGCAACAGTCAAACCTCTTCTGACAGTGCCAGAAGTCTCCTATCACTACGGTACAAGATGCATCAAAGAGGGACTTGCCTTGTGTGTACATGTGTGAGCTCCAAGGTGCACTTTCATACTGGCCTCTTCCTACAGTTTGCTAATCCAGATGCACAGGTACACACAAAGCCAGAGCACGTACCTCTCTCACGTGAAGTTTGTGTAAACAGGGTAACATACACTCCCAAGAGAGAGGATTCTGCCTGCAACCCAGGTTTTGCTGCATTCCCCTTAACTCTGTGGGTGTGCTTTGAACTCTGTGGGATTGGTTACAGAAGGGTGTTTAGAAATTAATAGGTGTTTATCAACATTTTTGGAAGTGTCTAGTATCATAGTTTGTCTGTTGTATTGTTAATCATGGATGTAAAGTTCACTGATTGCTAGTTAATTATTTCTCATTAATAAATCAGAAAGCTGCTTTGATCCCCATTTGAGCTATGTAAATGGAACATTTTTTCTGTCCAACAGTTACTATTTTTTTCTGCATCTAAATTACATCCCAGCAGTGGTTGCGATACAATTTGTAGTCTATGTAGGTCAAATAACTGAACCTTATATGTAAGACCAAGAGTTTTTAGCCTAATTACAGTCTTAGCAGTCTAATCAGAGTCTAATTAATCCAGTTACAGTGATGCTAACACTTATAGTACAAATTACTCAGTTTTTACAGCTTATTCCTGATAATGAGGAATAATAACTAAAACTAGTAATTTTCTAGTATCTGCCCCTTGCTCTGTGTTGTGCCCCGTCTCTCACTGCCCCCCTAGGTACTAAGGTCGGTGGCTTGGGGAGATGGGGAGAGGGAAGGCAGTTGTTTAGATGGAGAAATCAGCATCCTGGGTCTTCCATTGTGGCTATTGTTGATGTTGATGAAGTTCATGTTTTCTTCCCTCTTGGGCATGCTTGGGGTTTGGATATGTTTTGTACCACCACCTGCATAATTATTTTTTCCTCATTTGGTTGTTCTTCCAGGTTGTATCCAGATTCACTACATGTTGTATGTTTTATCCAAGGTATATATTAGCTCTTTCTTGTCCTAAATGCTGGTTTTGCCCAGCTCCAGAATTAATACACCTCATGACTGTAACTTGTAGCCTTGGGTTCTTCAGTAAGGAGCCATTCTATGGCCATGTTCTTCTGTGCTACATCTTTTTCCTAGTCATTCACTCAATACAGAATAACTGTGTCTTGTTGCTCTCTATTTGTTGGAATAAAATATGTAATGCACAATTGCAACCCAGTTGTATTTCGTTGTAGGTAATTGCTGTAACAGGTAAACAAGCTAAAACAAATTTCCAGCTAGGCCAAGACAAGTCTGAAATCCTTGAAGCTTGCTGTTCTGTTAATGCAAAGCCTCTGATCTGTCACAAGTGATGGCAACACTGTTATTTACTGGGTTACAAGACTGCATATTGTAGAGAAACCAAACAGAGAACCTATCTTGGCTTGAATGATTCTTGTTATCTTGTGATCACTTTGGAAGAGTGAGATGGAGCTTCACAAAGTGTTAACTCTTAGCAAACTTGCTAACTGTAAATTTAGTTGTGGTGTAGTCATCACTAACACAGCTAACAGAAGACAGATTTTTATATAGCAGCTATGTAGTGTTTTCTGAAACTGCTGTTTCTGGATGTTCAGAATAATAATCAATAGGTATATAGCAGTTCATTGAGCATATGACGTTAGAGCAGTCTTTTCTCTAGCTTTTTCATTTGAATATGATATGATGGCACCTTGCAAAATATACATTCTTTTTAGGATTTTTTTTTTCCATTTTATTTTGTCTTGTCTGCTTTGCTTCACTTACTTGTAGACTGTAATACCACTCTTATTATTCATGACCCAGCAGTATTACATAAAATATAACTACATTTTATTCAAATTATTCTTTAACTGCTGTACTTCCCTCCAAAAAAAATTTTTTTGAGTATCTTCAAATTTGTATTATAGTTTCAGAGAGTTTGAGCTATGTCAAAGTCTTTAGCAACTCTCATGTTCTTAATTTTACTGCCTGTTGTGCTCCGTTGTTAAACATGCTTCTGGTTAAACTTCAGTGTCTGGTATTGTGGAATACTTTGAGTGATAATGATAAATCGAGGATGAAAGGTACAACAAAGATATTTTTTTTTTTTTACTAGAACAGGTAGTTAGGAAATAAAAGTAAAAACATATAAAAAGAAAAAGGAGTACAGATCTCTGAGATGTTAATTTCAATTTAGTCCCACAATAGAACAGTCACTTAAGCAGAAGGTTTTTTATAATTACATTCTCACTGAACAGTACTCAAGGACAGCTGTCCTTCAAAACTAAACTAGAATTCAAGCCCATTGCAATAAACTAATTAAAAATCGCATGCTCACAGAGTATGCAAATCCATTATCACAAATATTCATCTTTGTATAGAATTTTGGAATATCTGTTAATAAATATGTATTTTCTTGGCATTTTTGGAATCTGCTTATTTCCTGCTTGATGTTTTTAAAATTGCACCTAGCATTAAAATACATTATTAATAATAATATTAAATATACGACATTAAAAAAAAAAAGAAGAAACTTAAAAGCAAAGTAGTATTTAATCTGGCCCAGTGTCCAGATATTTCTATCTTTTATTCACTTTATTTTATGAGACCTTGAAATGGAAGTTTTCTATGGGGTCTCTGCCAGATTTTTTCCCTAAGTCACTCAAATAAATATATATACGTGTGCCTCTTTTGAGTTTTTGCTGAACACACTGGCAAAGAATGAAATTGTATTTCAGGCCTTCCCGTTTCTTTCAAGAAAATAGCAATTCATATGGGTAGAGTCTTGGGGGAAAAGATTATATAGTAGTTCTTTGACTTTTTCATCAATATTCATGTTATAGTCGAATCCTTTGGAGAGGATTTGGAAAAAAGTTCCAATATTTAGTGCTCTTTTTATTTCCTAGTTCAAAACTACTGAAACAAAAAATTGTTCCATGTATTAATAAAGCTGTATTGTATATGAAAAACACATTAATTTGAAATCTATATAACCTGGAAGTGCAGCCAACTCTTTTATTTCTAAACAAACAAAAAAAATAATAATAGTAACAATTAACAGGACTGATAAGCAAATAAGTTAGCATAAAGAGGATGAATGTAAGAGGTAGAGTATTTCTTTTATTATCTACATATACCAGTGGAAGTAAAACACTTTCCAGATCTAATAGTCAATAACTAACTTAAATCCGCCCTTTGGCTTTATAACATAGTTGAAAATCTTCATCAATATAGCATTGATACAGCGTATATTTAATGTGAGGTGATATGAGCTGTAGCTGGCTGAAGAAATTTAAATAAAAGTTTTGAAATACAGCATTGGTTATTCATTCCCTGCATATAAAAGTCTTATATTTAAAAATGTTTAACTGCCTAGACAGTTGGGTTTTCTGAACTTTATTTTTGAGTTGTTGTTTATACCCTATGGCTTAGGTAAGGCACTTGTCTCACATCATATGTTTCTTTCCTGATTAGTTTGCCCTTGCTAGGCTATAATTTTTCATTAACAGTGTCAGAACAAAGTCTGACATGCATTCAGCTCATCCTCTCAGATTCAGACATCATACAGATTTAGAAACATCTTTTTCAGAGCAGTATTTAAGAGAGGTTGACAGCAGCAGCAGAATCATGGAATTACAGAATGGTTGAAGTTGGAAGGCACCTCTGGAAGCCTTCTGGTCCACCGCTGAGTTCAAGCAGGGACACACTGAGCAGGTTGCCCAGGACCATGTCCAGGTGGCCTTTGAAGATCTCCACAATCTCTCTGAACAACCGCTTCCAGTGGTCCACCACACACACTGTAAAGAAATGCTTCCTGGTTTTCAGATGGAACCTCATGTTCCAGTTTGTGCCCATTTCCTCCACTGGGAAGCACAGAAAAGAGCTTGGCTCTGTCTTCTTTCCACCCTCCCTTCAGGTATTTAGAGACATTTCTGAGATCCCCCTTCCCCCCCCCCCCCCCCCAGAGCCTCCTCTTCTCCAGGCTGAACAGCCCCAGCTCTCTCAGCCTCTCCTCGTAGGAAAGGTGCTCCAGTCCCTTGGTCATCTTGGTGGCCCTATGTTAGAATCCTTCCTGTATGTTCACATCTCTCTTCTACTAAAGGGCCCAGAACTGGACCCAGCACTCCAGGTGCGGCCTGAGTAGAGGTGAAGGATCTCCTCTCTTGACCTGCTCATGATACTTCGCCTAATGCAGCAGTTAACCTCCCATTAACCGTCTTAGCAGCAAGGGCACTTTGCTGAGAAATGTTCAGCTCTTTCAGAAATGCTCAAATGCTTAATCTGGGCAGAGACAGACATGAGATACATATGTATATATGTATTTATTTAGGTATGATCTTAATGGTTTGGGGTGTATACATCTAAGTCACTCATCCTTCTATGTCTTACCTCCTTTAAGTTTCCTCTATTTCACTCTTTCCCTTGAGCTTACAGTGAGGGAAGCTGCCACTGTCTGGGATAATGCTCACACAGACATTATCAAGTTCACTTGTCTAATGCTTCAGGCAGAGAGAAGTTCATTCTGCTTGTGCACTGAGCCATGAAACCACATGGCTGCAATTAACCCAGCAGTAAAATGAAGTATGATAGCCTAGGCTCTGCAATATGATCACACCGTGTGGTTTCTGTTGGCTGTGTAAACGTTCCTGTCGAAGAACTGTATCGTGTAAGGCACTGAAATCCTCTACATCTGCTGACAGTGCAGGACTCAAAATGTTCACTGAAGCAATTAAAAAAACCCACTGTACAGGACCCCATAACTGAAAATTTACCTAGCCATTCTGAAAGCCCAGCAGGATAAACTGAAGCAAACTGAACAAAAAGGAGGGAAAAGTTATTTAGAAGCCCTGAATCCGTTTGTCAGTGGGAAGGAAGTAACACATGAATGGTAAAGCAAATCAGTTTCCTTTAAACTTTCCAGTACCATGTAGCTTTTTTTGCTCCTTGTTCTTTATGTTCAGGGTTTTGAACTAAATCCTGTGTGGCTGCTTGCTGTTGAAGCTAGTCATCTTTCATAGACTGATTATTTTTAGAAGCTATCCAAATATTTTCTATGACGTTTATTTGATTGTGTTTTTTTTTTGTTGTTGTTTTGTTTTGTTTTTTTTTTTTTCTTTCAATTTAAAATGAAAAGGCTAACTTTGTCCTTTACTCCTTTACCAATTTTAATTAGGTTTATGATAAAAAAGGTTTCTATCAGTAAGTAAGTAAGAATAAACATTCATTATTTCTGATATGCATATCCTCTGTGCCCTCTTTTGGTAGCAGAAATTGCTATCCTGAAGGCAACAATTTATTTTAAAATGCATGTGGGATTTTGGTTTTAATTACTGATCAAAAAAAAAAAAAAAACACTAATAAAAGTATCACATACAAAAACTATCTTGGCTGGCTACAGTACTGAGGTGTTTACTAAACAGCATCTATTAGAGATCAAGCAGACAAATGTGATATTTTATCTGATGGACGATTGCATTTGGGTATCTAATTACTTACCTATCCAGTTTCATGTTCTTATGACTAGACAAACATGAAGCTTCTTGGTCTTGTTTTATATAAGATTAAATAAAGCCACAGTTGATTACAGTTTATAAATTGACCACACTCCAATTATACTGAAGGTTTACAAAAGGTAATGAATAGCTCATTGACTGTGTCTGTTTACTGTGCACTCTGCATTGATTTCTGGTTTGTTAGAACATTTCACGCATCAGCACTGGAACCACTAGACATAGCGTTCTCAGAGGAACCTGGAAGTGCTGTGGGTCAATAACTGAACCATGTACCGTACATACTCTACTTAGTTCAAATTAATCACTATGGACCAATTTCAGTCCTAGCATAAGTGGGTAGAACAGCGGGACTTGTTTTTCATAAAGCTTTATTGACATACTAAAATATCTTTTTAGAAATTTGTCTTGTATTTCTTGTTGAGTTTCTGAAAAATATGAAATCTTTTCCTGTACTCCTTACATTCCAGTGTTAGGTCCTTCATTTCAGTTGGTAATTGGTTGCTTTGGGTTTCCTTTTGGAATAGGAGGTGGAAATTTTGGTGGAAGCTTCCTGGAGACATTTCTGCATTAAAAGCCTAGAAAGTCTCTCATAATTTGGTGTGAAAATGTTAAAAGCCAGACTCTTAATGCTGACACAACTGGATCTTAGAATCTGACAAAGCAAAATGTTAGCTTCATAACTTTGGTATGAGTTAATTTCTTGAATTGTTAAGCTGATTGTTGTACAGGATTTCTTAAAATTGAGCTTCAGTTTCTTTGGTTGGTCGTGGTAACTTCACCTGACAACTGTTTTAACAGATTCCACTCAATCGCACCTTTGGAAAATGTTATATCCATTTGATGTCTCTTAGAAGAAATGATGTACTGTGCTTGTTCTACATACTGGTCAAACTGCTGAGCTTTGGCATACATGGTTAGTAGTGAACATGGTATTCTAGGCAGTCTTAAGACTTAGGAGGGTTATCATATTGCTGGCCTATAAAGCGTTTCTCTGCATATGGGATTATTTATTAACTTTTATGATAAGTATCTGAGAAAAACTGAGCATTTGTGCAAGAATTAAGAACATCTCAAACTGTACAAAACAAAAGAAAATAATTCAAGACTAACAGAAGGATGTAGAACATGTAAAGTCATGTTTAGACCTGTACTCTTTGTCTCAGATAGTGGCCAAAAATACAGTCATTTAACAAATACTTCATTACAAATTGAATAGTAGTTATGATTATTATTATCGTTATTGTTATTATTGTTATTATTGTATTTTGTGCTGTCCCCTCTAACTTTCAGCCAAGTTTCAGCTACTTTCACTTGCAGCATATGTAGTATTTTGCAGCTTCTATCTGGGATGTCAGGCTTATTAGTTTCAAGAGGTTGTCCAGGCAGAGTTGATGTAGCTGAAAAAGCATATCACCAGGACAGGGAGTATCACAGTCATGTGAACAGTTGCTCTGAAGAAACAATATTCTTTTGTGTCAGATGGCTTCTCTACCCTTAGGGAATGAAAACTGTAGTGCTATTCTTGTATAGTTCACTTTTTGAAGTAAATCAAATACTATGTTTGATTTACAACACCTACTGTTTAGTTAATTATATGCCCTAACCATTAATTCAATATGTCTTTCCAGCTCTTTTCTCATTCGTTTTCCACTTACTTGCTACCTTGACTTGACTTATGACATGTGCTAAATGCACACAAATCTACATTAGTCTAATCATACAAGCCAAACAGAGTTTAAGACTTTTTAAGTGCTCATGAGCAACATCAAACTTCCCCTGTTTACATCCAGATAATTTTTTTCTATTGATATTTTAAACATAATGTAACCTCTGTCTAGGACAGGTTCTCTTCAAGATAAGATTTAGACTTCACAGCCATGGACATCCCTACTGTCTAATATTTTAAAGCTTTTTATACTTCTCATATCCCTAACACAGTGTGGCAATTTTGCAAAAGTGTTTAAATCACTGTTTGTTTTTAACATTCCTTGATTTTCTGATGTGCTCTTGAATTATTACATAATTGTGATGTCCTAGTCCTCCTGTGCTCATGTTGATTTCTCTCTTACATTTCTTTTTTTAGTTACTGGAGGCATTATTTTTTAGTCTTTTCTGTGAAAGACCCTATGTGGTTTGCATTTACCAACACTGTATTTTATACACCATTTCTGTGTCCATATCATGCCTGTAAATGCAGCCTAAGTTTATATTTTCTTGTCATCAACCAGTTTTATCATCTCAGCTACTCATTCATTTCCTTATATAGTTTGAGACATTAAATATGTCAAACAACACAGGTATCAGCACGGCTTACTGACAAATTCCATTGGAAATTTCCTTCCATCGGAAGGTATATTTTTTACTTAGGCACATAACATTGAACGTAAATAAGGTAATGTAAAGAATAGAAGGAAAGAAATTATTACAGTCAGTGGAGAAAAATAAAGGAATCACATGCAGCTTACAGAAAAGCCTAGAAATACCTTAGAAATATAACAATAAAAAGAGAAAAAGCATTTCAGAATAACTAAAACAAAGAAGAAGAATTTAAAACTAAACAAAACAAAAAACACAGAAGTTGTAAAGTTGAGGAAAAACAGAGAAACCTGGAGCTAACAGACTTCATGTAAGATAATCAAGTATATGCTGTAAGGAGACCACAGCAGTAATGTGATGTATAAATTGTGATACAGACCTAGGAAACACAGTGAAATAGAACTATGAGAGGTGTTCAAACTAGACAGGAGTCCAATACAAGGAATAACCAGCATCTGTTATGTCATAGTATTACAAGAAGTATATGAAATTATATGTAATGCAACTGAGTCTAACAGATACAAGGATATGAATGCCACTTTTTCTAAAAAAATTGCACCTGAAAAAGTTTTGGTCCCTTTCTGATTTTAGTTACTACTAGTATGGTGCCTAGTTCCTTTGAGACTTTCCAACATACTGTCTAAAAATATTGGAAATATTCCTTTGTCTATTTTTTTCTCAATGGGCATATTGGCAATATAGTTTTCTATCTGCTGCATTTTATGATAACCTTCTGTCACTTTCCTTATTTATTTACTCAGGGACAAATTTGCTGGTGGACTTGTGCTTGCTTAAGGGACTTGTGCTTGCTCACTGTCTGTGTGTGTAGGACCTCCCCATTTAGATGAGAATTGCATCTGTCTCCATTGCTGGTAGGCTTCTGGATGCTTCTTTAAGCATCCAAACATGCAAGCATCCTACATGTTTTTTGTGCATATGTGTATAAGTCTTATGTATATGTATATAAGTATTATACACATACCTGTGTATGTGTATAAGTTTTTACCAAGTTCCCTTTAAAAGCTTTCAATATAGTGCATCCTTAGTTTTCCATTAGTCTGATTTGCAATAGCATTTTCACTATCAACATCACAATCCAAAAGGGGAGGGAAGCTACCTGGCCCACAGGCATGTAGCCTGCCTAACAGTGAGTTTGCAGGATTCTCTGATACACAAGGACACGGAGGCTTTGTTCAGTAAAGATTTCTGTTTATTACAAGTCAACACAAATAACCACCTGCAAGAATACTGTGATTAATCAAGCAAATAGAGATGAAAGAAAGAAAGAAAGAAAGAAAGAAACCAGGAAACAAGCATATATTTGTGTAACAGGTACCAATTAACTAGCAGCACTAAAAAGTGTTAGAAAGGCAATTTGAGGAAATAAAATCAGTAATATAACAGCAGATATGATTTGGGGGGTAATTAAAGGTTCAACAAACATACCAATAATACTATGACACTGAAAATACTTATGATTACAAACTTAACAAGACTATGATAGCAAAAATACTTAGGATTATTGAGACGTGAGGGCAAGGGACACCCCCACTAAGGTAACCAACACCTGCTGCTATTTTTTTCTTCTGAGACAGTCGGTAGATTATGTTTTTGGTTAATTTCCTTTAAACAAGATCTTTACTTCTCATATCGATCCCCACTTTCTCAGGTGGTAAGTCGTTTCTCCGTTTCTTATTTTGTTCTAATCGGTGGAGTGGTCCCTTCAGGGTCTGCCTGTGGTGCTCAGCCGCTCTGTGGGGCTGTCGTGGCTCCCGGGGAAGTTGCTAAACATGGGGCAAGCTCAGGCCTGCTTCCCGGGTTGAGATTTCAAGCTAGCAGTCTTTTTCTTTGGTCTGTGTTTTATGTCTCATTTTTCTTATTACAGTTAGGTTACCTCCATAGCTGTTCCCATCAAGTACTTGCCGAACATTTCCTCAATTATTATTATTATTTTTTCTTTTTGAAAGAGAAGGAATTTCTGTTACTTTCTTAGGTACTTTCCATGGAGTCACAGTCTTTTTTTTTTCTTCTTCATTAGAATTAGTAGTAATAATAAAAGTAAAATAGTAGCCAAATCAAGTATGTAAAGATAAGTAGAAAATTTTTATTACCAACTTAAAAAAGGCCTGAATTAATTAAGCATTCTGTAGTTCTTGTCCAAAACTGAGTGTGTCAGAAGATGTTGCTCATACAGGTGACAAGCCAAGTAACAAAGGGATGCAGCCTCTTAAAGCTTTCATCCTTTAAGTTTCAGAAGTTTGTCCAAGATGCTTGTTGAATAGACTGTCATTCTTCGTTCTGTTCCAGTTTGTACTAGATTTTTCGATGTTGTAAATGTCTGAAAGCTTTTTGTTTCTGCCATTTGTTTCTGTGACACACCGTCACAGTCCCCACTCAGTTCAGACTTCACACTGGCCACCTTCTCTAGCACATGGAGTTACTTCCATTGGCAGTAATTCTTTTATGCTGTGTAGCAGGTTCCTCTCAGACTTTTCACCACGTGAAGCTCCAAGAGAATCACCACGTGAGGACTGCCAGCACTCCCTCGCTAGCTGGGCTAGCTGACAGGGGGAGGAAGGAGAGGGCATGGGGATTACTTTAGCAGCAGAAAAGAAATACATGTACAGAATGAGATATCATGTCACAGGAAATGAGATGTCAATGCAAATTAACTCTGTGACTTTTACAAAAAGGCAAAACTAAGATTTTAAGTAAGATTTGAACAGGTCTTTTGCACTTCGTGGGACAGTCCTTCTCATATTGGTCTTGTGTTGATCTCAGGTGCTGGTGCTGTTCCTTGATTTTATGCTGTTCCCTGGTGGTGTTAGGTCAGGACCTTCTTTTCCAGTGTTTTTTTTTTTTTTTTTTTTTTTTTTCTTCTCTACTTTATGATTCTGTCAAACACTCTTAAAGTCTTAGGTGCTCTGCAGAAATAATTTCTTGTGTGCAATCTGGGTCTCTGACACCTGTCACAGACAGGCCCTCATTTCACCTTCCCTCCTACTTATAGCCTTTCAGCTGCCAAAATCTAGGTTTCTTTCCTACTGAGCTAGGCTTAATGCCGATAACATATTATAAATGTTATAAGTGTAAACGTTTCTCACTTTCTCATTTTCCAGTTTATTTGGCCAAATGACAGGTGGGGATTATAATACTGACTGAATAACAGTGTCTCCCAATGACTATGCAAAACAGATTTGTAATTTACCATGTGCTGCAAAAAAAAAACTTTAATGAATCTGCACCCACAGCATAGCAGTATTCTAGTTATGGATTTGGATTAGTATTTTACTGTTTGCTTACATACTGACTGTACTTTTAAATTAAGACTGGCAATATGGAGTGTACAGAAAAAAAAAAAAAAAAAACAACTTTGGAGGATCTTATAGAAATTTGAAGCAAGGAGTTTCTAGCTCTTAGGCATCATATGGAAAACATATGTGAAGCACAAGTTTTTTCTGCTTTTTTGACACAAGTCCACTTGATTTACTTGTAAAGAATTTTTGTCACATTTTTCTTTCTTGCCATTTCTGATCCCCAGACTCTCTCACCCATATAATATCAGACAAGCCATTCTACAGAACTTAAGACTTTGACACATAAAGGACAAATATTTCCACTGTATAATAAAGGATTGGATTAGCTATGTGACAGACAGGTAAATAGACCAAGTCGTTTAGAAATACATTGTCTTGATTTAACCACGCTTAGTTTCAACCTTAGCTTCTTTCAATACCTGCATGCATTAAAGGAGTTTTTAAGGTGTCCTAACTTTCCCTCATCTATCAGAGGTTTTATTTCTTCTTTTATATCTTGTTCCTTCTGCATCTTTATGTTTTTGTCTTTGTGTAGATGACTTAATTTGAGTTAATATTTAAAACTTAATGTGATAGAAAATACTTTGGGAAATACCAGTCCAAATTAATCAGAGGAGTTTTTGTCTGTCTTTTGTCAGTTCCTCTTATCAGATTGTTTTATGAAATATACAGAAGTGAGAAGAACATTGAGATAATCCTTCTTGCCTGTTAGTGTAAAAATGATTCTTCTGTCATTCTGCGAACACCTCAGAGCAAACGTGGATGTAGCTCTTCCCTGTAGCTGCTACTCTGGATAAATAGTTGTATGTTACTGTATGCTTAGACCTGAGCCCCAAACCATATTTTTAATGCAGTGAAAATATTAGCATTAGATTCTTTACATATTATTTCTCTCTAAAGATTTATCTTCTATGAATTCCCTGTATTGCAAGGCAGCAGCAGAAAGCATTGCTAAAATGACACGTATGAAAAAAAAATCATATGAGAAATCTCATCACTTCAATGAACAACAAATGTTGCTACGTTGTTTTCTCACTGAAATTTATGACGGAATCCAGGTGCATTTTCTTTGAGTATTGCAATAATATTAGGTAGTGCAATATAAAACTTAAATCATTTTTTCCCATTTGGTTATTAATTGGGCATTTCTCTTATAGTCAAGCCATTCTCATTTGTTGAAATGCCAGTTCTTAATATATCTCATAATGTCTGGTGGAGGATGAAATTACTCACAAGAGAGGGCCCTCAGAGAAGGATCAATGTATTTATATTAATGTAAATTACCACTGATTAATGAATGCTGTAACCAGTAAGGAATTAAATACTTACGGTATTCCTTTTTTGGAACCTAACCTTCCAGTCAATTTTTTAAGTTAACAGTAAGAATAATATGTGAAGTACAGAAGATAGGAGTAGTAACAGTCTAACCAGTAGTCTTTTTCCATGAAAAGAAATACTGTTTTGAAGAGGAAACTAAAATCAGAGGTAAGATATATGTAGCTTTTAGAAACGTATGCTGAACGTATACTCCAGATGGGGTCTCATGCGAGTGGAGAAGAGGGGGGAGAATCACCTCCTTTGACCTGCTGGTCATGCTTCTTTAGATGCAGCTTTCTGGTCTGCAAGCTCACGTAGTTTATCTGTAACCCTGGAATAAATAAGTGTTTGTAATTATGTGTAATTATAAGATTTTCATCCATACCTGTGCATGTACCATGTGCATTTACAATGATACTGGAACAGTGTGAGCTAGTGGAAACAGTCATATAATTTTTGATGGCTATATGTGTAATTTCAAAACTGCAGCAAATTACAGTGTTCTGGACACAATAAAAAAAGGTAAAGAAATCTCGTGTCTGCGTAGCTGCATGTCACTTTGGTTTTCATAGAGTTCGAAGAAAAACAAACGAAGAAAAAATATGCTGTTGTTGGTTATAAGTATATGTGTACACTGCTGCCTTGACAAATGTAGCTGACACTTGTGTACTTGGATTGAAACCCGTTGAAAACTGATCAAGAATGTTTACTTCAGGAAGAAAAAAAATAAAGAAGCAGGTTTCAATATTATTAAAAGAAAAGAGAGAGAGAGAGGGAGAGGGAGAACAGAGATTTGCTGTATCTGTCTTGCAAGTGGTTTGACAACTGCTTCTTAGCCATCAGACAAGGAACTGTGTCTGGAAGCTCCAGAATGTAAATACTCGTACTGGGTTTGACAGAAGGGTGAATATACAGTGCATGCTATTTAGGGTAAATTTCTGGGCCAAAATATTATTCTGAAACTCTCATAATCCAGATAACTATTACCTTTTTTTTTTTTTTTTTTTTTTTTTTTTTTTTTTTTTAATTAAAGCAGAGCGAAAGAACTGAGATCTGTAGTGCTGAAAGTCTGGTTATATGAGTGAAATTCTGCATTTGAGGGTTCAAAAAAACTACATCCTTTGAGGGTCAGGCTTGTACTCTGTAGTACATAATCATCCATCATTTTCACTAACAAATTATTTTTGTCAGAATACTAAATAGATACGAGTCATAAGACATTACTTTATCATGCTGTGTAGTGTGGTGTTTGTCATGGATAAGTACCTTGGCAGAACATTTGGATTCATTCATCAATAGGCAGGCCTTTTGGTTTATCAGTTTGAGGAGTTACATCTATTCATTCATAAATACTCTGAGCAGAGTCTTCCTTACACAGTATTTTAAAGTTTTTACTAGTAGTTATTTCAAAATGGAATTTCAAACATGCACTTCTTTTGTTCTCTGCATTTTCTGTTGAGGAAAACAGTGTAAGTGCTGTGTTGTTTGAGCCTATATGGAAGCCAGCTGTTTACTTGGTGTATTGAGTATCAGTTCACTTCAAAACAATTTTCATGAAGTACTGCAGACTGTAGATGCATAACCATATGATTGTTTTTCACCCACTGTGCATATGTAGAAGACAACCATATTCATAAAGGTAAAAACCATAGAAACAATGAAAATTATTTTATCTCTTTGGGCTGCTACATTATTCTATACTATTAATATAACTTCACATAAACATGGTTGAGAGATCCCAGAAATTATGGTAATATCCCCAATAGGTGCCCAATAAAACTATTCACATATAACTGTAGTGTTATCTTACCTAGATACCACCCTTGTCTCAATGTTGCAGTTGTATGTATGAAGCTTAGTGTATATACAAATTTCACAGTATAATGAATGTGTCTAATAATTAACATTATTCTTTTTTGACATGTAGGCTCAAATCTTTATCTTTCTGTTATAACTTTTTTTTTCTCTAACAATATTGAAAACAGTTGCATACGTGTAAAATGGGGAAGCATGAAAGGCTTTTTGTATTAGTATGGGAAAGAAGACAGGAGTAATGCTTCTTGCATGTACTGCTTGACTTTAGTGCTTAGGTTGATAGAGTTTGTGTTTAACTGTATGTTTAGCAAAATTAGTAAATGGCCAACACTTAATAGCTGAAAGGCATATGCATGTGTGTGTGCACCTTCTTAGGTGAAATGGAAATGAGTAAAGAAGCAGGAGCTAAAAGTTTGGGATGTGTTTCAATTGTATTAGGAAAGAGTTGGTCAGCAAGAAATCCCCTGACCCAAGGACAAAGAAGCCGTGTGACGATGAACAGTGCTTTTTTCATTTAGGTAGTTACAATATTCTTTGCCACAATTTCGTGAATATTTTCTTAAATAAACCTTTGAATTTCCAGATGAGATGAACTCTGGTGTCTTGAAGCTGACTGGACTAAAAAGAAGGTGCAAAGGTATTCAGAAATCTGGCATTATTAATAGCTTGGACTGAAACCACTTTATTTTTTAGTTGTCTTAGTCAGAGAAGGGCATTAAGGCATTTTCAGTCTTGTTTTTTCTTTAACACTTACATGGCTTATTTTCAGTCCTTTTTTATTTTTATTTTTAATTAGTTTTATGATTTGTGTCATTTAAACATGCTACAATGCCAGGTTAAAAATCACTAAAGGAATTCTTCCAATGAAAACAATTGTATTCTGTGATTTCTGAGTCTCTAAAACTTGCTTTATATTTGTTTAAACACTGTCACATACTTTTCTTTTTTTTTTTTTTTTTTTTGGTCAAACTTTGGTAAGTTTGAATAATACCCATGCTTTCTAGTCTAGAACTTTTTCTTAGGAACAGAGGGTGATACTTAAAAATTCTGCATTTGTATTCCATATCCTTACCTGATAATTGTTGTGGCGTTGCACAGGACATTAGCTCAAGCTTCTGGTGATTGGAGTGGTAAAGTAACTTCAATTTGATGACTTCTTAGTATTCCTGTTTACACTGGAGTTTCATTCAGCCTTTGTCACATGTTCACACCTTGCATATGTGCAAAAGGAAATATACATATCCAGCAGGGCATGTATTGGAATGATTAATGAATGAAGAAGAAAAGCTTTACTCTGTTGGCTTTTTCTATGTGCACATCTCACATAACTGAGATTGTGATTCACCAAAAATGATTTGTTCAAGTAATGTCCACTGCTGTGCCTTCTGACTTCAAAGAAAATTGTCATCTACTGGAGGAGTGTCATTTTTCATGTCTCATAATGTGCATAATTAATTTTTAACTCCTTTTTTTCTCAGGCTTTTTTGAAGTAAAATCTAAAGAACTACAGAACTTCACATTTTAATAATCCAAGAAAGAGAGCTTTGCGGGAAACAAAACAAATTTGACTCTTAATGGGCCCTCCATTTACGTTTTTAGCTGTACAATAAAAAGAAATAATATATTATTTGTAATGCCAGGGATTCCAAATGAAAATAATGACTTTTGAAAAACATCATCAATAAGCAATGATTCTTTCTGATGGAAGACATTAAATACATCAAAATACATGCATTATACATTGTAATAGCACCTGAGAACAAAAATACGTTTCCAGGAAAGGAATATAGCAAGGTTTATGAATTTATCTATAGATTTTCTTTGATGTACGAAGTCTGCAAACTACATCACAGGTTCTACTTTTATAGCTTTTGAACTGCTAATTTCATCCTTTGATCTCTTGTTGTAAAACATACTTTTGCCTTAGCGAAGGGGGTGGTTTTTTGGACTGTGATGAGAGTAGGCATGAGAGTAACCTGTCAAAACCAAAGAGCAAAATCAGTGGACCATGGTCGTAGAAGGAAGTTCAAGTTAGTTCTGTGGCTGGAACGAGTGCCTCTTAAATACAAAAAATGTCACTAGGTTCCACATGTCATTTGGACTAGAAATCCAAAATCCTGTAGCACAAAGTGCTGAACATTGATAACTTAAAATGAATAATTAAATATGTAAACTGCCTAATTCAGTGATGATCGGATTGTCTTTCATTCTGTGCCATTTGGGTTCTTCAGATGGATGGTGTTCTCTGTGGTTAAAATCAAATGTGGTAGCTCAGTCCAGCACTAACCTTTGTTATGTAACCCATGTCAAAACCTGATTTGACACAGTTTTGCAGGCCAGAACAATTTTTGCTCAGCCTCTGAGCTGCCCATATACTATGAAGGAATTTAGTAGGAAAAAGCTGAGAATTTGTGTCACCAGAAGGACTTGTTTGTGAGGATTGCTGTTCTGTGCCAGTGTTTGACTGCTGTAAGCACCAAGCCTCAGTTGTGAGTCTTTGCGGCCATGACCAGCTGGGGATAACATACAAGTTTACCTAAGCAGACTGCAGATGAGCAGTCTGAAATTAAACTGTTTACTTTAGCACAAACTTCCATATTTTCATTATTTTTTTATCATGTTACAAAATGCGTGCAGGCCAATCAAGATTTCACTGTGCCGATACTGCTAGAAAAATGTGCATAGTCCATATACCTAATGGCTTAAGCATTCTCAGGACTAGGCACAGGAACAGTGTAAAAGAAAAATATATAGAAATCCTACTTTACATGTAGTCCTTTTTGATTTGCACCACATATGTGACCTAAATCTGGGCCCTGAACTATCTGTCGTTTTACATTGAAAGTCCTTTGCGCCGACTCCCGAACACGAGTTTGTAAACAAGCAGACTTGATAATTTTCTAGGTGACAGATTGCAGTTTCTCCACTACATGACAAACTTTCTGACATTGTTCATGTTTGGTTTTGCCTATGCAAGCCAGTATTTAAAAAAAAAAAAAAATAAGAGCTGACACATCGCTTCAGTCATGAATGTGGGTTGGCTCCTACCTCAGGGAGACAGCTGCTTCTGCTGTGACAGAGCACAGTTAGTGCTGCACAACAACTACATGTAAATATTTGGTCTGGCAGTTATTATATAAGGCCTGTAGTGACAAATACGTGGAGACACCCTAAGCAGTGTATAAACATGGAGAGTGCTTTCAATTTGAGGTTCTGCTGAAGCAGTTACAAACAAATGAAGTATTTATGGGACTCAGTGGAACTGCACACCCAGTCTTCTGTACGTCCTTTGGTAGTGTGACCTACAAATATTCGTATTATTAAATAAAATCTATGGTTTTACAGTCTGACCCAAGTGCAGCTGAAGACTGTATGATAGCCCCTGGTAAAACAAACAGAACAAGCAGCCTAGTATAGACAAAAAATTAAGTCGATATGAATGGCCTGAAATTTTCTTGCAGACCCTGAGACAGTATTGAAGCTTAAACACTGAAGCCTGCATCTCATTCTAGAGTGGATGTATACAAAAGCACAAAGTTTGTATGTTGTATTCTAATTTCATGTAACTTTTATATAATTTCACACGTTCCACATGAATTAATTTTGCCTGTCATTCATCACTGTAATACACGAATGGTCATTATCCTGTAGTAAAAGTCTAAAAGATGACTAACATAATTGTTCTTGGAATCTGAGCAAGTGAATATAGTTTTATTAGGTTGCATTTGTTTATCCTGGCAAGATGTCGGGCTGGCAAGAGACACCAGTAAAATTCCTGACTGAGGTCTCCCTACATGTATCCTGTTGTTTCAGTGATTGAAAGTGTCACTAGTGTTTTTGTGTATAATCTATGAAGGGTTTTCAGATCCTATCAAATAAGCCTGTTCTGTCATGTAAGGTAGTATATCATATTCTCTTGTTGCTATTACAGTAAATGAAGAAATCCATTCTTCCTCTGCTGAAAGTAATTTATCTTTTGTACAACTTAGTATAACTCATGTTGCTGATAACAAACTGATGTTATTCAAGATTCTAATCTTACTGGCATGTCTCTCATCATAAATACTTTAGATATTTGTAATTTAATTTCTTAATTTTGTTTTTGATTTCTGAGATTTTGTGTCATGTTAAGGTCAGTATGCACACCAGATCCTCAGCATCTTTCTTCTCTCCTCAGATTGCTGGATAAAATTGGCTGGCGGATGGCTTTTCACTGTATACTAAATCAGAGAGAGAGAAAAAAAAAAAAGTAACAATACAACAGGCAGTATATTTTTATTCAGAATGTAAATTTTCTATAGCTTTTTGGTATAGAAATCTATCTTTCCTTTAGGCCATGCAGTGGGCAACAAATATTAAAGATTACAGAAAATAACATTTTTTAATAAATATTGGAATATTCAAATTTGATGATAAGTAGCTAGTGATATATTATATTAGTAAATTATATTATATTCAATATATATTTATACATAATATATATATTATATATATATTTATATATAAATATGTAAAATATATTATATTTGTAAAATAGTTAGGGTGTTAATTATACATGTATTGCTGCATGGAATGGTATGCTTACACTCTTATGCGATTTCCAAATGAGAGAAGTTATTATTCACAAAAAATCAAATTACATTTTCCAGAAGAAATGGCTGCTAACTATCAGCATGTTACCAATAAACATAATATGGACATAAAATTCCCAATTACCTATCATGGACATAAATCTGTTCCTTAATGCAGATGTTGAAGACTGATAGACTGAATGTAGGCTGTCTAAAACATGGAAGTCTTTGTGCTAAAGGACATTTTTTTCACTCTCCTAGGTACATATAAGCCCTAAGTTGATTAAAATACAGTATTTCTGAATAATTTCTGTAGGACACATCTCTGGTGCACTAATTAAAATACCTGTTAATACATTTTATAAGGAATGAATTACTACAAAGTCAGTTAACATAAATCCATCCAGATAAATCCAGATTTCAGAATTAAATTCAAAAAAGCTTTTCATTTTGTGTAGTTTTTTAAAAAAATGTTTTCCCCTCAAATATAAATAGAACACATTTATTGTGTGTCTCTGTTAAAGCACCACTTTAATTACTATGCACAAGTTAATAAACAAACCTACCATATGCTGCCAAATTAGTCAAATGCCAGGAAAAGCTAAATAAAAACAGGGAGACAAACTTTTAATTACACTCACTGAAAACCTTTGGCACTAAGTAATATTCTTTACTTGGCATTCTGCTTCAGTGTGAAAGGGCAGAAAATATGACCAAGCTAATCTATCAAATGGTAATAAGAAAACTTTCTAAGACAGAAAGAAAGAAAATACTGAGGTAGAAGGAGATTGGAGCACAGAATGGTAATTTTATTTATTATGATTTAAATATCCTTATAAATACCCAGATACAAAGCAAGTGGCTAGATCTTCTTTGACTGTTGTTTGCGGAGAAGTCATTAATTCAGAATCTAAGTGTAGTAAAGTTTTAAAGTAATTAAAAAAAATCACTGCAACAAAAAGCCTTCATGATTAAGCTGATATCAAAGTAGATTTTGAAATAATTTGAACAAGAACTCAACAGCACCCAAAATTACAGATAAGTATTGCATTGAAAAATAAACCAGTTTTGAACAAAACAATTGCTTATCCCATTAGTCCAGAAAATACTAATTAATACTAATTAATACTTATATTAGTATTGGACTCTACAAAGCACTCAGCAGTATCAGTAGTTGTATTGAAAAGAAAAAGTAAAAAGACAAAATACTTTCCAAGCATGATTTCTTCTATAAATAGTGTGAGGTGAAGAGGCCTGCCCTAAACCTCCTGCTGCCTTCCTACTGAATCTGATTTCACAAGAAAGATGGAAAAATACCACAATATCACTAGAGCAGCAGTCTCATAGACAACAAAAACCAAGCTCCTTCAAGCAAGTGACCAAAGTGAACCCAAGTTCTTAGGTATGTGTATTGCAACTTTATTGTATTACAGAGGACAGCGTGGCACTTCCACATCTGTTTCCACATTTCTAAAGAAAGACATGTTCCAGTATTTTCTAAGCCAGACTTCGATGGGATTACTCATCTGCTTAACAGCCTACTCTGTCTTATTGTATTTTTTTTAATGTAAGATGTGCTATAAGTGAAAGCGACAGATTAAAAATCGATTAAATACCTGTTATATTGCATCATGTTGTACTTCTGGTGTAGTGCATTTCACTGAGCAACATTGCTGTTTTAAGCTAATAAAAAATCATGAAGAATGCTTTGGCAATGAGAACAACTGGGGAAAAAAACAACAACAACAACAACAAAAAAAAACAAACAAACACATCTCACATGATGCAATCAGGAGGTAGCTACATGCAGATTGTTGGAAATGCTTTCGAGCCCCTGCTATCCTGAATCATTGCCAGAAGTTGCTGAGGAGAGTGGCTCTGGTTGGTTCAGGGCTCCAGCACCTGGGGAGGTTTACAGACGTAGCCTATGACTTCATGGCTATAACTGGTAATTATTTTGTGAAAGACTAAAAATCACATTCCTGAGGTGTTTATGTACATCAGTGACACAAGTCCTGTTGGTGTCAATAAAACACATTTTTCAGAGCAGGAAGGGAAACAGATGAAATAAACATCTTCTGACAACAGGTTGGTATAATTTAATGTATTATCTTACAAGGATTCATTTGTACAGGTATGCATGCTGCCTCTCAACACAATACTTAAAGGCTTAACACCTTTATTTTAAAACTTCTCTTGTGTAGAAATAGCATCAACTGTGAATTGTTAGAACTTTATAATACTTAGAGTCAAAATCTGCAAAACTTTATAAGTGGTTTTTCACCAAGAACAAGCCACCCCACCAAAAATTTGTATAATTTGATAGTTGAACTTTTCCTGTGGAGAATGTTAAATCCCAAATCCTGTGCTTCTTGTAATTTAGTCATTGCTTTTTGGACAGATCCTTAATGAAAGAAACACTTAGTTCAGACTTGGTTGCACTAAGTCAATGCTAACAAAGACTCAGTAAGAGCTCAGTAATCCTCAAAATTCTGCCTAGTAAATGTCATTGCATTATTCCATGTAGATGTAACACTGAGCTTTCCAATAATGGAAAAAGTGTGTTACAGGTAAGTAAACATCACTAGATGTTTTAACATTATCTTATGAAACAAACAAATGGAATGTAATCGCTGTAATCAAATACAGATGCAACGAAAGAATAACAGAGTTGTAGTTTCCTTGAATGCCCTTCAGTTGTTTCAGTGTTACATTGTTTGAAATGGAACTAAATTATTGCTCCTTCATTGCTGTCTAAAAACCATTAAGATTATAAACAATACTGCAGCTGACTGGGCTGTTATCGTAATAGGGTATTCATCAAAGTCTTTGCAGATTCACAGTGTAATGTTTCTCAAACTGAAATCAGAGTATTATTATGTAAAATGTTAATTTAATTCATGTTTTATAAGAACTATATTGAAAGCACAGAAGTGTTACTTTGATTTTTTTAATTGCTTTGTCAGGGTGATGGCTTGAAGAGGCATCATATAGCGCATATGTGTGCCATATCCTTTTTCTGTGTATGATTTTACCTATACATAAAAATTATTGTACATTTGCTCAACAAAGAGAAAATGTTTCATATAATTTTAATATCCACAAGTTGATGGTTGCTATATATCCAAAGTTCTCTTTACTACAAATGTATTACTGAATGCATTGGATTTATACTTAACATTCATTTGGACTATAAGGAAATACCCTGAAATTATTTGCTGTTTGCAAATGTGAAAAGGTAAAATAATATTACATTCTCTAAATATACCAGATTTTACAGGGGAATATGAAGTAGTCAAGAGAGATGCATCAACTGAGGTAATGGGTGAAATTATGTTGCTAGATAGAGGCATGTGATTTCGTTGATAGTGTTCTGGATGAACAGAACAATTATTTGCACAGAGAGAAGACCCTGAACCTGGAGTTTTCATAACCTATTTATAATTATAACTGAAAATATTTTTTTCACAACTCATCAAGTTCTTCTGCTTCAGGACAGAATTTTCTCTTCAGTATCTTAGAAAAGATTTTCCATATGTTTTCTTTTTTTTAATTTTTTTTTTAACCAATATATTTCAGCTGTTGTTTTGACTATTAGATGCACAATAGATTTGGCTGATAGGGATTTATTTTACATAAGATAGTTTTGATATCAAATAACAGTCACTAAGCCCATAAAGAACATGGGCATAGATTAGGCCCACATAAAACAGTGCTAAATTGGGAACAGAATCAAATAGGTAAATCTCATTTTTCATATAAGTGTAACATTTTCCTGTAGTTTTGTAGTCTACGGTTACAGGGTGTTGTTTATGTATAGTAGCTATATTTATCTAATTTTATCTTAAATGGCAGTTTAAAATACAGTCTATAAATAAAAGGTTTTGTTATCATTCTTAGCTTTGCAAACAGATTTTGTATCAATGATAACTTTGATACCATTATTACATTCCTGCTTTTATCCCATGTGCTTTGATCTGTAGATGAAAATACCATTTCAAAATCATTAATTCTGGAAATCAGAATTCTTCAAGTGTTACTGAATAGCACTGTTTTAACAAGCCTATGTTACATGTACTTTAATACAGCCTATTTATATTTTGAGATTATCCACTTAGGTCTGTGTAAACAGTTATTTTTAGAAATGCATTAACTTCTACCTTTTTATTGGATAATTTAGAAAACCTCCTACTAAATAATTGCAGTCAACATCTATTGTATGTATTTGTATGTCATCCAGCACTGCAGTATTGGCTAGATACTTGTGTTGCACAAGAATGGAACCAACATCATAAAAATAAATATATTATGTAGTGATATTGGCTATTTGCTGTTTGAGACACTTTCCTAAACTCAATATGATTGTGGATTTTCTCAGTATGTTAGTATAACAACAGTGTTTTCAATTTAAGCAACAACTCTGTTGTGGTGATTAACAATTCTCACATCACTTTTTGAAAACATAATATAAGCTTGAGCCAAAAAATCCTATTCTGAAATTTCAAGTTGATTACACTTACTCCTACATAATCAAATCTTGCGTACATAGTGAAATGATTAGTTACTTTACAAGAAATGACAGTATCCCACTGTGCTCATATGGCAGTATAAGGAATATGTTTTAATATGTAGTATTGAAAAACTACAAAACCTCCTGCGTGTAACTTAGTGGTTGCTTAAAAGTATGAAACAGCAATTTAGGACAGAAAACAAATTAGTTTCAGTCCTCCGTAATTATTCTTCAGTATAAAGTAAAATGCAAAGTAAACACAGACACAAAAAAAAGATTGCTGAGCTGTGCTCTTATTTAAGATATGTGACATCTTTTGGAGTCTATCCAAAAATTTCAGTACAGGGACTTAAAAAAGGGAAACTATGCTTTCAAGGGTGAAAATAGCTTTATCTATTTCAGGAAAGCTGCTTTATCTATGTTTTTGGAATTTCTTATGTTTGTGAGATGAACATAGCTTCAAAAAATTCTCCTTCAGACATTTTTCCAGAAGAAAGGTTCAGGAAAAGATAGAAAGGTTTTTAAAATCCTCTGTGATAAAAGATCACCTTTCTCCAAGAAATAGATATGGATCAAGCTTGTTGCATATATGCAACTGTGCATAAGAATCTACAGTTTATGTGACATAATCTTTTAAAAGATTTTATTTTTTTGTTTATTTTTTAGTTCACCATCCCTGTGACAGTGGTAAAGGTTTTGCTTGCAGTGCTAAGTTATTTTTCTTGTCTAGGAAGCTTTGAGTTGTTGTTGTAAAAATGTGTTTTAAAATATATAATATACACTGACTTATAAATCAGTATTTACTAACCAGAAATCACATATCTCACCTTACAGCATGTGCCATCTGTTTATCAGCTGTGCCCAGAGGTGCACCATGCAGATGTGTAGAATAAAACCAGTTTCTATAAGAGTGATGTTAAAGACAAATACCTTCTGTATTCTCAGAGGGGATTTATTTTAAAGCTTAGTATTAGCCAACCAGAATCACCTTGATATCTTTCCTACCCCTTAATGAAAGGAAGCAAGTTTGCTCTTTCCTGTGATGCGTGAAGGAAGATTGTTTTCTCTACATCCTATTACAAGCAAAAAAAGTTAACTGAATTTTATCATTTAACATATATTTAATAGTTATATTTAAATTAGAAAAAAATATGCACTACAGAATATCCAATTATTATTTGATTCAACATTAGCTAAATTCCCCCCAAAATCTAATCTCATTAGCAATTTTTTAATGCAGAATAAGGTCCATGTGCTTCTGTTATTTCTGGAAAATACATGTCAAGAATCACATGTTACAAATCACCAAATAGCTTCCCTGACTTGTAATTGCAGAGATAAATGATTTACTTGAAGCAGGAAAATATATGTATTATTCATCAGCATTCTAACTCTCCATCTGTGTTGAGATGTATTTGTGAGCTACCCTCATCAGGAGACTGGAATTAAAATTAGTGTACTTACACTGATTTCTCCACGTTCCCTTTTTCCTTTTTAAGACTGTGAGACTGGAGTAGACCTGAACTTCTTTTATTGTAGACTGTAGGAATCAGAGATTTCCTAATCTGGGTATAGTACTAGATGGGTACTTTAAGTTCAGTTTACTTTTTTAAAGTTATTGTTCAGATACCATATTTTGTATGATTTTAACAACAAGTCATGAGTTTAGGCTAGAGGACTAGACTCCAACTTTTCTGTCATGTCTCTTCTTACCCCATTTCCTCATATATTTTGTTAAATCTTTCTCTAAGCTTCATTTTCATTAATCTATTTTTTGTAAGCAAGCTCCTTATTAACTCTGCACAGTTTTAAACATATAACTCCTATCTAAAGTAGCCTTCTTTTGCTTGCTGTATGGCACTATTTATTTTTTAGTGATGCCTTGACTGGCTCTGGAGGAGAGTGCTACTTGGATTTCTTCTCTTTTTTGTTTGTGCAGTTATTAGAATCACAGGAACATTTGGATTGCTTTGTTCTCCCCTTAAACTTTTTTTTTTTTTTTTTTTAGTTATTTTTAACTTGTACAAAATAAAAGTGTCACCGTGTTTCTCTTTTTTCTTTAACTTGTTTTCTTACCAAGATTCCCTGACAGTGGTCTTTATACTGCTGTCTGGAACAGTGCAGAGAAATCTGTTTTACTAGGAAGAAACTGGAAGGCAAATAGTATCTCTTGGAATGAGGCAGGGGGTGACATATATGTATGCATAGTCTACCCAGAAACTTTATTAATGATATCATTAATAACTTAATTGCAGAGCCATGGGAGATGTAGCTGCAGACTGCGTTTTGGTATAGAGGCACAGAGGGATGACTCACCAAGTATATATATTTTTTCCTTTTTCTAGCAGCTAGCTCTGCCAGTTCTCAAACTGACTTTTGGAGCCTCTAATACCTGGCATCCACAAGCTTAAGGTTTATCTCCAAAGCTACTTAGATGGTCTAGGTCTGTGAGATCAACGCAAGCCCATTATAAATATTATACTGGCATAAAATAAAAATACATTTATTCTACTAAGCTTAAAAGCCAACTTTGTGGTCACAGAACTGCAGAGAGTGCTATGAGAGAAAACTATAAATAAGAGGTTACAGACTTAAAATATAGGTGACTTCTGCTCTTGTTCTTATCTGTTACTTAAAAGATAATTCTTATGCTGTGTTTGTTACTAAAACAACCTGCCTCAAAGAAGACAACTAAAACAGCACAGAAGATCACTTTTATTCTAATTAGATGTAAAGGTCTAATGTCTGTCTGAGCATATTTAATAATTAAAGCTATACAAAAATTTATTTGAATTTCCTTAAATATGTAGAATTTAATTTTTGCCACAGATTTGCCACAGTACTTGGAGGTATGGAAAAAGGCAAATGAAATGCCATTCCAGATTGTTTGTAAAGCTCATCAAATGTACAGATCCTGTGATACTTTGAATTATCTCAATAAATTTTTTTATTTCTCCTGTGAAAGTAAATTGCTAACATTTTTCATGTTGGACAGTATAAACTAACATTGTGACATATTTCCTGGCTTGATTGCTATTTACTAATTTCATATCATTAGTATTTTCTATCTTTTTGGTGCAGTAATACTATAATTTAGTACTTCCATATGGAATTTGTACTGCTGTACTAAAAGCACAGGTGAATGAATAACTTAGTATCAAGTATACCTCAGCATAATCATCATGACAACGACTGGGCAAATATATCTGGAATGAGTAAATTAGAAGATATATGGAAAGTAATTGCTATGTCACTGAATTTGTAGTAACTTTACAGTATCTTGAGAAGAGTGGAAAAACCTGCAGCAATAATGGAAAAGAACGTGCTTTCAACAGTTTAAAGGATTTTCACCTATATAATTAGGACCATGAGCCCTAATTTTGTCATTGCAGCAGTATAGGAAGTAGATAAATAACATATTTTTTGTTCTGTGGGACAGATAAGAAATATGACATCTGTCCTTTATAAACCAAGAGACAGTAATTCCTAATGGATATCCTCTACATCTTCAGAATTACTTCAGTCTCACATACCATGAGCCCCAGTTAAGATCAGTGTAAATTGAGTTTGGTAGTAAGGCTACTTTTAAGTTTTTTTCTGGCAGAAACGTTAGGCAAGCAGCAGCTATGTTAAATGAAAAAATATATATATATTTCTTTTCTTTATATGTATGATCTCTTCAAACTTTCAAAATTGATTTCTGTGGTTGAGCAGATACTAAAGAATATGATTGTTGCCATAAGCTTTAAATATACTCTGTTGAATAGATACCTATTTTAAGCTGAATTTGACTGACAAAATATGTCAGTTTTGAGGAGGAGACATCAAACTTATTTTACTGTGGAATACTTAACAGTTAAACCTGTAAATGTAATTTTAAGTAAATGTCAAATAATGCCCACCAGAAGTGCAGTAAAGATTTCTCACAGAAATGTGGAGGTTTTTTTGCTCATTTCCAAATGCTGTATGCCAAAGGTAAATTTGACATGACAAATAACTTAATGACTTAACCTAAAACTTTTTCTTCTGGACTGCATTTGATGCTTTATGAGTATGAAAAATGACATTACATTACTACTATTATGATTCTATTTTAATAGTTTATTGTAGTAGAACATTTATTCTTGCTTGTGTTCTAGAAAAGAAACTTAGCTGGCAATCAGTGTCAAAATAATTGTGTTGTTTGATGGTGACTGCCATTTTGTCTAGTTTGCTAGGTGTTAGTTTTATTTCTTCTGTTTTTTATATTCATGTCTGAATTCTTAATATTTGCTTTTAATGCTACATCTTACAGTGTAGTAAACAATGTGTAAAATCTGGATGGTGTCTTTTGCTTTGGGTTGCTTTGGCTTTGGGTTTCTGATTTTTTGTGTATTTGTTGAGTTAGAGGGTGAGTTTTCAATTTGTGACAAAATAGTTCTGTCATATTTGTCTTACTCTATTGTTTTAAAATGCCTGTTAGCTACAGACATCTCTGCATTTAGTAAATAAAACCTTCAGACATGGACTCTTAAACCAACAGACGTTTACTTATATTGTCCTTAGTGAATGTCCTTGGAGTCTCGTGTGTAATATTTCTCTTCTTTTCAGTGTTGGCTGTGTGGTGGAATCCTGGCAGCCTTGTGTCCCATTATCATTCTGTTTTCAACTGCTTGTAAATACTGAGCAACAGAAAGACATAAATGCTTTCTTGCTGTTTGTAATGGTTTTAATCTGGTGGGGGAAAGATGCTCCACTAAAAATCATCAGCACAAGGCAATTGTCATACGAATTGCAGGAGGGTCAAGCTGCACAACACTAATCAGTTAGTATTGAGCACTAAAATATTATGTGGCTGACTGTGAAGCAATACCAGGAGACTCATTTTGCTTTTCCCGTGGAAACTCATTCATTTGTAGCCTAGTTACAAGCTGTAGAAAATCCCACGAAGACTTAGGTTCCTTTCTTCCCTGAAAATGCAATAAACTGAGGAAAAAAACACATTGAGTTGACCTGTTGTTCAACAGTATTAACAGTGTTACCTTTTGGGCTCTTGTGGAATGAAGTTTTATGCCCTTAGTAGTAAGGCTACAAAATGTACAACCATTTGATGGAAGACTGTACAAGAGACAATTATCTTCAGTACCTCTACTATGTATTGCTTTTATGTCCTACTGATGATTCTGATTGTATTGAGTTCTTTTTATTTATTTTTTTTTAATAGCAGACTAGAAAATATGTATAGAAAGATGATTCTCCTGTCAAGTAGTAGGATATTTGTGGGGAAAAAAATAAATAAAGAAAGAGAAAGGAAGAAAACACTGCACTGCAGAGTTAATACCACTGTACAGAAAATCTGCACGTGTAAATTACAATAGGCAATAACACATTGCTAAATTTGGGAAGAAGTACTTCTAACTGAAGTTTTTATGGAATACCATAGCTAGGCCACGTAGAGGTTATAAAGTGGTTCTGTGAATATTTCATTCTGCAGGAAAAAAAATAAAAAAATACTCCTGATGCTAAAAACACATTGGAGAGGTAGAGAGTACTTAGAAAGGAAAGTAAGTGTAAGATGTTCTGCTGATTTGGTAACTTTTTACATTTAAATTGTTTTTGCGCTTCATTTGAAGGAACAGAATCAGTGTACTCTCTTTTTCTCAAAAAACACCAACTGTTTTATGGCCAACCACACAACCACCTTAAGTTCTTCTACCTGGAATTTAGCCATGAATTAGTATTTACCTCTTACTTTCAGTTATTGCTTAGAGAATCTGCTTTGTCAGAATGCTAAAGAAATAGATAAATTAGGTAGTAGTTCATTAAGCAGCAGTACCAGAAGGAAAAAAAAAATACAACCAAACACTTTTTACGGCTGTATTTCACTATAGTGGGCTAGGTATGACTTCCAAATAATCAAGATGTCTGCATGAACATTCCATTTACTAATGGATTTCCTTCACCTTTAATTTTACAATTGCTTTTTGAATGCAAGTTCATTTTAAGTTTATTTCTTATGCAGCAGTAGTTTAAAGCAATTATGTCTGCATACTGGTTATTTTGTACTGCAAAGTATATGTAGTCCATTCAATGATCAGATTCATGTCCTAAGCTAGTCAAAGAACTTCAGCAATGGCTCAGTTATTTGCATTCCACTCCATTCATCTTAAAAGTGTAATTGGAGTGTGATTGGAATAAATACTTCGTTATCCCAATTTAGATATTTTAATTAGAAAGATAATGTTTAAATCAGGGAAAAATCTGGTTATAAACATGTAGTTAATTTTATATACAGTCCTGGAAGCACATAAACTGTTAACATGCTGAATAATCTCAGCTTTTAATTTTTTGTAATTTGTGAACTTGAATTAAGATTTTCAATAATTTTCACTTCAATGTCACATTTTGTATGAGCAGATTTTTTATTTTTTTAATTTTTTACTGAAGTAAGTAGACAGGATTCTGTTGTTCCCTGTGTAAGGTATGTGACAATGTAAGTGAATAAAACTAGCATATGTTCAAGTCATATTGTGAGCTACAGCTTCTACTTTCATGTTCACATTAAAGGTATGTCCTCTGCAGGTGTTTTGTGTGAATCGTTTTTCCATCAGTTTCTTACCTGTTTTGGTCTAGACATTAAGCTTAAGGTGGATAAGATAAAAGGGCCACTAACTTAAAACATAAGAAAGAAAGAAAAAGAACAGTTAAAAGAGAAAAGTGGCAATTAACTAAACAGATACCAAGAAGTAGTTTTGGATTGTAAATAAACAAAAGAAATGTGCAAAGATCAATGGACTGGAACAAGTGAATTGCAAAAAAAATAAAATTAACCAAAAAGGAACAAAGAAAGGAAAAAAGCTTTTTGCCTACACATTATATAAGAAGAGCAGTTTACAGTCTGGAGGAGAGAACTGAAATCCAGCTGACAATGCTCAAATCATAACTTCTATCACTGCAGAAATGGAAAAGGATGAGAAGGCTGTCAAGGAATGAAATAGAGAGTTAACCTCATGTGAGTAGTGCCTGCAATTTTGCCAACAGGTTAAGAACAATCAAAAAAACTAAAAATGAAAGAACTCTGTAAGTCTAACCTTAGCAAGCCTAATTTATTTGAATTAACCCTGAATTTGCTTTCCCTTATTTCTTCCCTAGTAATAACTTTTCCTCCAAAACCTGTGCTAATTCTTTTTTTCTTTAGAAGTCAGAAGTAGATTCAGTCCTTTGCACAAAAACGTTTCACACCTTTTCCCTTGACGTTCTTTGGAAGTGTTTCCTCAAGGGTTGTTAATTTTATACCTATTTTTTTATTATTCTTTCCTGTTTTTTTTTTTTTTTTTTTTTTTTTTTTCCCTATGCTGTTGTTGATCTATGCCAATATATTCACACATGAATAATCTAGTAACCAGTTCATGAGATACATAAATCACAGAGCAGGTAAAATCCATCAGAAGAGATGTTTTTTTTTCATTAAAAATAAGGTACTTCATCATTACAAAGTAAACCTTTATCCTAGTATTTAATCACTTGGATAAGGCAGACATTTTTCAAAGCTGTCTGTCTGAAGTTTGTGACTGGCTTTTCTCTAGGGCCATCTTTTCAAAGCTAGCAAACATGCACGGTTGTAACTGATACAACATAAATTCTGAAAAATCATGTTACTAATTACCATACCTGGAAGCCTCAAAGCAAATGACGAAGTGTAGACAAAATAGTTCATTAAAATACCTTTACTGATAGTATAAAATGTTATATATACTTAAATTTCAAAAAGTCTGAAAGTTTGAAACTACATTTTTTTTTTTTTTTTTTTTTTTTTTTTTTTTTACTGCTGCCATACTGATTCTGGAAATACTCTTTGGTTATAGCAAAAGTTAACTGCAAAAGGATGGTCAGTTGTGAGTTAGTCTTTGAAGATTTTTTAATAAACTGTCTGCTCAACAGTTGGTTTCCTAAGAGTAGGAAATCACTTGTGGATAGTTCCACCCACTGCATTATTTCAGAGATTCTGTGGTTGTAATGTACGTTAAGCTGATTTTCACTTAACTATGTCAAGCCCAGTCCATTTCTTGACATTTTGTTGCAAATAATTTTCCTTCTATCCAGCATTGCTTTAATTTGGCCTGGTGAAATTTGATACTCAGACCTTCTGTTTGAGTTGCTGTGGTGTCTTGATAGCAGCACAGTTTTTGAGTCCCAAGAAGTGAGTCAGTCACTAAGAAAACATTTGTGATACTGTCCAATGTAATTTAGGGATCCCATTGGCAGTTTCACACTAGTTAGCTCAATAGGTTTAGATACCAGAAGGAATCGGGTTGCATTAATGTAGAACTATGCATTCTCTTCTGAGCAGATGATTGGGTAACATTACTCTTCCCTGTATAACCACAGTGTCTTACCATGTCTTCCATGTTGAAAGATATGGAAGAGAGTTGGACTCTCTCAGGAGTTGGACTTGAAACAGGAGTTGGACTTGATGATCCTTATGGGTCCCTTCCAACTTGGTGTATTCTGTGATTCTATGATTCTATATGGAAAGGAACACATTCTGCTCAAGTCTTGTATTACCTGCACTTCTTACTATGAACAGTAATAAGGGTGACTGAAGCATTCTCTCTTCTCATAATTTTCCTCAGCTAAGGTTTGTAAAAAGTTAAGGGTTGTTTGATGTGGTCAGTTGTATGGAGAGCTGCTGAGAAGCCAGACAGTGTTTTTCTTTCTGAACATAGCATTAAGGTGACCATCACAGAAAGCTGTCAGACAAAGAGACACCTGATTCTGTTGTCAAGCGGAGACAGAGCAACAAGAGGCCTTAATCTGGTACTTTGGTCACTTATCCTTCCTAATTCAATATCTGGCTATCATTATGGTTACTGAGTACATTCATCAACTAAAAGTAGAGTTTAGTAACCTTGAAAAAAAGAGTTTGTAAAGTCATGTATGAACATCTAATTTACAAAGGAACTTCTATTATCAGGATGTACACTACAAAAAAAATCTAAACAAGCCTTTAACAATGAAAGTCCTTATAAATATGCCACTGATACGTCATTGTTGAACAGTTCTACCGGAAGTGAAGGTGAATGTCGTATCAGAATAAAATTCAGTTGCTATCTTAATCATTAAGAAAGGGAAAAATATTTATCTATTAAAGTTTAATCACTGTAGCTTGCATTCAGTATAACATTCTAAGTAGATGTCTGTCATAAATAAGTAATAAATAAGATCATAATTTAAATGACAATACCAGACAGAACCAATTAGTACTGAAATGTCTACCCTCTCATCTTAATAAATAGTTCTTTGTTATATGACATTTAAAGTTTCTGTAACTTGACTCTCAAGTATAATACATTATGACCATTCTCATTAAAACCAGCTTTTCTTATAGCACTTACAATGTTGGACTCCTACGGATAACATAATGAGGGTAGAATGCATTTTGATTGAGTTACCACTAGGGAGAAATTTAATTTAATTAAACTGGTCTTCATTAAAGTATTACATTGAAGTAAAGTAATTATAAAGGCATGTACAGTATTAGAGAAATCCTGCTGTTTAAAAGACAGAGAAGGCTCATTTTCAATGATCATAATTAAAAAAAAAGCTTCATTCCAATAATTATCTCAAGACTTCTAAAGCATTCGTACCTTGTAAAATCTGATGATACATATATACCACTTAAAGTTAATGCTACTCCATTTATTTGCAATGTCTGCCAATCTGACATACAAAACAAACTTCTGTAGCCCCATTCTGTTTTCTACAAACACCTACTAAAACTTCAACATAAAAATGTGGGTGTTGAATATATTTACATTTTAAAAGTAGATAAAAGCACAAGGTAATATGAGATTTTTGAAGGTGAATTGGTTTAGCCTTTGAAAATATTCTGCAACACAAGTTCTCATAAGACACATTTTCTCTTATGCTTTCATTTTGCATAAATATCATAACCCTTTGCAGTTGTCACCCAACTAATGCATGCTTGAAGTACAAAGACAGCACATCTGTTTCACAGAGTCCATGAGGAGGTTAGGGCAGTTTTCAGATAAAGTATAATGACATTCTTTTTTTTTATTATTATTATTCTATTTATTTGTCATCTGCCATTACCACTATTGCTCTTTGTTTCAGGATTAATTTTCTGATTTTCTTGATTTACTTGTTTTTGGTGTTGTGTCTGTCTGCTTTCTGGGGCAACAGCATGGCCTGGATTTTGGATAGAACGTCATCTCTGAGAGAGGACAAACTTTCCCATGTAGTTGTCTCAGCACCTTATCATTTGAGGGCAAGTTGAAGGTTGTGGGGCACGGTTCTGGTTGTTGGTGGAAATGTTTTTGCCCACCAGCTCTGGAATATCTGGTCTCACGTGCTTCTGCCTGGAATCCAGGTACACCAGGTACCAGTCCTGTCTTTGAATGGTTACATTTGCAGGACAAAGGCTGAATATAGTCCACAGGAAATCGATTAGTTTAGCTTATGAAGTGGCCACACTAGCCTTACAATACCTTTGTTCTGCTGTCACTACAGCTTTTAATTACACTAATACAGCCTTTACATTCATCACCACCTGATGTTGTTACTCTATTTAATTCAAACCTCTTCTCTTTGCTTCCATATCTGTAAAATGAATAGAATGGTATGTGTTTCTGAAATGGAGTCTCTTCCATCTCCCTGAAGTCTTTGTTTCATTCTGCCAACTAGATGTGTGACAGAATTAGCCTTCAAAAATTTTTAAAAATTTATCATGAAATCCTCTTTGACAAACTCTGACAGGTAACTGTTGCATAGTAATCTAAAGTCTTCAAGTTATGAACATACGAACAATATTGCTTTAGTCTCACAAGAAGAAGTAGTCTCCTTGATATGTTTTGGTTTCCATTTTTTTAAATTTTTTCCTTTCAATTATCCCGTTCTTTTTCTTTTATTTTGTTTTGCTTTTTTTTTTTCATTCTTTCTTCCTCTTTCTACTGAAAAACTGTAGTAGTTCAGAAACACAAAAATGATGTAAGAAATGTTTCATTTTCAGAGATGAAGGATGGAATGACATTTATTACAACATTCCTTTTTTTTTTTTTTTTTCTTACACGACCCTGATGTAGAAATTGTTGAGCACTAGAAATCCCATAAATGGCTGGGTAGTAATTTATCTACAAATCAGAATTAGATCATACATAAAATATCATCCTCTTAAAGCATAAGATGTCTAGCTACTATTTTTTCTGCCTTAAAAAGTTATAAAACATACAATTCAGATTGTTATGTGTGCATATTTAGTTAATGGCTCAGGCTATAACTAACATCATGCTTCTTTCCCTTAGCTTTTGAGGCAGATTTGCTTATTAGAAAAGTGTTGATTTTGTAGGCTGCTTTCAGACAAAGATGAAACCTTTTTCTTACCTTGTCACAATGGTGACTACAGCATTTTCAGCAAAGTTGGAAAGTAGGTATCAAGATGGTTACAAATTTTAAAATTCATCAAGGTGATCTGCAGGGACTTTGATGAAGATTAAGATTTTGCTTGTGAACTTTCCAAACGGAGAACTGCAACAGTACTAAAAAATAGATTTGAAGTGAAGATTCAAGAGATCTTATGTTAATGTCTCGTTTGCTACATGTACAATGACTATTTCTTCTTTCCATTTCCACTTTATATGTGCTTATGTGTGTCTGTACACATCTTTGCATGAGTTAGAAGAATTGATTTTAGGACCTTTATTTGCTTTCTTCCACTTCAGAATTTCTGCTACTGCTAATTTTCAGCTAATTTTCATGCTGTTACTTTTCTGCTTAATCTGTCTTCTCATCATCTTACAGTTTACTGATAATACAGTTTCAGTGTAATTTACAAAAAGCAAAACAAAACAAAACAAACAAACAAAAAAAGACCAAAATTCTGAAAAAATGTTACTTAAAAATTTACAAGATTTACAACACTTCTGTACTTATTTGTGTTACTTCAATTGTAACATTTATTCTGAGGTATGCAAGCAGTATTTATAATGAGGTGTCTTTGTGGTGAGATCTGGATTCATATACCACCCCGAGAAGCTGAAAATGAACCCACATCCAGCAATCTTTTTTTTTTTTTCTTTTTTTAATTATTAAATTTGTTATAACCAAACTAAACTGTTTTGCTTATCTCAGAGTACAGGCAGATCTTAGACTTGTTTCTCAATTACACTAAATGCCACTTAAACTGTTTTAACAGAATTAGGGGTATGAAGGGAGATCCAGAAAGAAGGGCCCTTCAGGGTATAATGGGTGTGCACTTTGATGTACTGTGGCTTCTTCTCCTCCAGGAGCCTGGAAAGCACAGCCAAAGTTAGAAAACCCTGAGGGGGCTTACCAGAATGTTGGAAATACAAAGTTGTCTTAAAACTACAGTGTTCCTCATTTCACATTCGTTCAAATCTGTATAGAGAGGACGAGGATGATTGTGGAATTAAGCCCTTGTATTTCCTCATGGTATTAATATAGATCTGACCTGTTTTATATGCTTTCAGAATATGGCCTTTAAATAAAAATAGGGATTTAAATATGCAACCATAAGCCTTTCCCATGAGATTTTTTTAATAGAAGAGCTCCATATTAATTTATTGCATCATCTCTCCAATACAGCATATTATATGTTTATTCCAACCTGTTCTGTATAGGTGTGAAGATTTTTTTTCTCATTTTTATCTGTTGTAATAGCTTCTGCTCTTTGCAGAGCTTAAATATAATCCAAACTTCACAAAATTAAGGGCAGAATTGGTTCTACTGATCCTTTTGCTAACTGCATCTTGTCAATCCAATTTCTGTCACATATTTGACCTTCCTTCTTAGTCTAATAGGATGGAGTTGGAGATTGTATTATAGTCTCATCAAGCAGCAATCATTCAAAATAACACATTTTGTACTTTTGCTGGATTCATTACCTTAAAATCCATTCCTTGTATTTTATATTCTTCATGACTCTCCAGTTGCCTGAAGGATTTACTGCATTCCCTAAATAAGGTACTTTAAAAATATTTCCTGATTATAGATTTAGAGTCTGATTCTTTCTTCATTGACATCCAGTTACTGTAGTAATATTACAAGGCGTGTATAATTTTGTGAAGACAGAGTGGGTATGCTGTGTTACCAGATCAGAACATCACCCTGAAGCAGTGGCAGGGAAAACATGCCCATGTCTAGCTGCTAAATTCAGACTGAAGGGAGGCTGTTGCTGAGCTGATACCAGGGCTCATTGCAGTGACGCCTACCACCTCTTTGAAATTTCCTGTGTGATTACATCTTTGTTAAGTTAAACAGTGCCAGAGAATGTTCCTAGGCACTAGAAATATATCCCTTGTGCAGCCAAATGGTTAGGACGTACATCCTGCAGCAAATGACACTCTCCCAAGCTGTTCTCAGCCACGGGTTAGCCTCTTCCCAGGAGGAAGTTTCTGAAATAAAAGGAGATTATAGCTGCATGTTTGTGCGCTCTTCTGTACCTGTTGTCCTCATAGCAAGACAAGTCTTGTGCACTTTTTAATTTTTGCCATATAGGTATAGCCTCTGTTTCTACCTGTACAATGACTGACATCTTAGACTGTATGTGCTGAGGGTGTGGGACTGTATTTTTTCCTGGTATTTCTTTAGACTTCTGGTGGCTTCAGGTACAATGTAAGAACAATAAGTTTCTGTGATAAATTTAATAAGCACCATTTACTTGAAAATTGTGTAGTTGTATTTCTAGCTGTCAGTCATCTCTAACACCACACAGGTGCTACGTTATTAAATTTAAATAAGTTAGGAAAGCAAAAATACATGATTCTTCCAATTTGTCTCAAAATGGTTAGATGTTTGAAAAAATATTTATTTTGATTTTATGTTTCTGGAAAATCATAAAAAATGCTAACCACTAACAAATAGTCATTGCGAAAGAAGTTTAAAATAATTTCATAGCTTGATGTGCTGAATTAAAGCATAATTTTCAGTGTTTTAAATGAAGGGCTAGCTATTAAAAAGGAATTCAAGCATATTGAACTTCTCATGCAATACCTCAAATTTCCCTTGAAAGTGTAAAACAATGTTGATATAACAGCATATCTTTTGTGAAAAAATATAGTGTTCCAGATCTGACAGCCTAAGAGAAATGTGATGCTGCACCACCATGACCCCAGGCCCAGCATGCATGTATATATCACATATATATATATATGCCCAGAGAGCACAGGGACAGACCCACAGAGCACCCCTATGAACCCAGACAGCTCCAATGGCCCCATCCTGCTCCCCTGTCTGGCTGAGCAGGATGGAGGTCCTCTAGTGAGGAGGAGCACATACAAATGTGTACAGCGTGGATCCCCTCCACAGCTGGGCTCAGAAACGCCATCTCCCCAGAATCCCAGTCTCCCTAGCTGCAGGCATCTGTGCATATGAGCCCCCATGCTGACCCCTGCTTCACCAGCTGGTACAGACCATCCCTTGGGCCCACACTCACACCAGTGAGCCTCACACCCAGGGACCCCCAGACCCTGTGGTCTCACCAGCTCCTGGCCAGGGCTCCCCGGTACCCCTCGGCAGCCAGCTACTCCAACCCTTGGCTTGGTTGGGCTGGCTTGTAGAAGCCACCCTCAAGCCTTGGCCCTGAGGCCTCCTCTCCCTCTTGCCAGGCTCAATCCTCCCTGGTGCCCACACAGTCCCTTGGACAGCCGTATTGGCTTCAGGGGCTGGACTGTGAGCACTGGGCTCTCACCACCTATCCCACCTCTGGAGCTGATATTTGGTGTCACTGTGGTCTCCCTGGTCACTGTCACCCAGGCCCTGTGTTCTCCTCTGGGCTTATGGGAATGGTCTTGGATGGGTCGATGGCTCCTGTGATAGGCCTTGGAAGACCCCCGTGAGGCATAATTTGGGCTCCCCCCACTTGCTGTTGTCTCCTTTGTGGGTGATTGGAAGAGTTTTTGTCACATAACCTAACGATATTCTTGATCAGGACATAGCTTTTGTTGTGCAAATTGCTTTGGAGAAATACTTGTTTGCAGTATATAATAGGTTGAAGAGACACAAATGAATATGAGCTTTTCATGAATGTGATATATGGCAGAGTAATTTGATTTTGAATTAAACATGATCTAATTTGTCAATTTTCTTTATTAAGTTTTGTCATATGAATGTCTGATGGCTTTACTAGATTCAAGATATGATTTGGTGCACATTGTGAACTTTTATATGGAAAGTAGAAAAAGACTTTCTGAACCCAGAGCTCTACTGTAGGCTCAAGCAGTCTAAAAAACCTCCTGTTGCACTTGACACTGGGGATTTGGTTAGAATTATGGAATGGTTTGGGTTGGAAGGGACCTCAAAGATTATCCAGTCCAACCCCCCTTCCACAGGCAAGGGCACCAACCAAAGCCCATCCAGCCTGGCCTTAAACACCTCCAAGGATGGGGCATCCGCAACCTCTCTGGGCAACCTGTGCCAGTGCCTCACCACCCTCTGAGTGAAGTGGTTAGAGTCTGGAAGTCCTACATCTGAGCTAGATATCCTATTAGCTTTTCTTTAATAACAACGCTATTTTGTTATTAGGACCAGAGAAAAATGCTATCTCATGCACACCAGTAGATACAAACATTCAGTGTCTGTCAAACCAAAACTACAAATTCCATCTGAACTTTAAAAACCTTTCCTTATCCTTTCTTTTTTCTTTCATTTTCTACAAGATTTTGTGCCAATTTAACTTCTAGTGCATTTTTCCAAATCTCTCTGTTGGTCAATATGAGTTGTATTATACTAGCAAACTGCAGTTATGTAGTTGAGATAGCACATAGTGTAGAAATCAGCGTGAAAACATTAGCTGTTTAAAGTTCTGCTAGTTAGTACATGAATTCTGTGGCTGCAAAAAAAAAAAAAAAAAAAAAGTCAGCTGACAAGATAAAACTTTTTAATACAAACCAAAATAATGTTGATGTTAATGCAGGATCCTCTGAAGAAGAGAACGTATTAATGATCTGTTCTAGACTGAGATCCCTGAGTGTCCTTGCCTTAGCATGTTTTCCCTCCTTTAGAGATTTCAGCCATGTCATGTTCCCATCTTTCAATTTTAGGCATTCCTGAGATTTCTCACTCCCTTTGCACCAAAAGTTCTATATTCTCTCTTTTTTGCTCTGGTGCTTACAATGTGTTATCTGTATTCAAACTAAACTCTATCAGGAAAGTACTCAAACGTGAGATGGAAAGGGTATAGCAGCTTCGCTTTGTTAATATATAAAAAATTGCTGCCATCAGGGAACTGCTGATGCTTTGAATGGCTTCATTTAATAAACATTTTAATATGAGTATATCATGGTTCTGGTGGAAGAAGCACTATGTGACTTGTTGCTGCTCTTGTCATTTGTTGTTTTTTTGTATTTGTTTTTGTGTGTGTGCGCTCTGCCTCAAATAGGATTCTGCCTACAGATGTGCACAACATTTGCTGAAAATTTAGATCTGACTTAGTGTTAGATTCTAAAATGATCACATTCTAGTACAAGCAAAACTAGGTAGATATATGCCAACTGTAATGCAAATTTGATCTAGAAATTATTTTAAATAAAAAATACACTACCTATATGGACTTGTCCAGGACCCAGTAAGTATCTGATATTTTATGAGATTTCACTAAAAATGTAGATACATTCGTATGTTTTATAGGGACCTTTAAATTAACATTTGCCTTAAAAAAAGGTTTATTTATATTTTCATGTTCATTTGTTATGTTAAAAACTTGGGGATAATTACCTTCACTTAAAGTGCAGTGATAAAACAATAGTGAAATTATTATTTCAGTTAGAAACAGCTCAAATTATATTCCAGAAAAAAAAAAAAAAAAACGTGTTGAGAGTACTATCATTCGTACATCGTTATAGATCATGGTTCTTGGGTATGTGGCTGCCTCCCTGCTCTGCACACAGAAACAAATGCATCCCTTCTTTCTTTCTTGCTGTTTCCAGAAGAGTAAAGGTTTGTCCCCAATGCCTTGCTGTTGTCTCTCATAGTAGCAAGTATGGTAGTTCCTTAATGCTTCTTTACAAGACTTCTGTAGATGTTTTGTAGCGAATCAAGCAAACTGAAGTACCAGGGTACAAAACAGGAGCTAAAGTATATGCTAAATAGGATTTTTGCATACTGCTTGGATCCAACATCTTAAGCCAACACAGGAGAAGCAATAGTAACTCTTCACTGAAATCTGGCTTTGAGTGTTTTAAACTCTTCCGTTATCTTATTTCAGGGTGCTGACCCTTTGTCATTTGCAATAGACCCTTACAACTTCCTGTTACTTGCTCTTTTTTTTTTTTTCCCCCCAACATTTTTTTTTTTTCCCCTTCTCAGTGACATCACATTTTTCCTTGGCTTTTTCAGTGACTGCTTGTTTTCTCTTCCGTGTTGATGCAATCTGCCTTACATGCCTCTCAGCTTGTTGCTTCAATTAACTTTTCAATGGACCCCCTGGCAACTTGCATTGTTTCCCACTGCTGTTTCCTATCTCCCTGCTGTTTTTTTATCACTTTGCTTGTATTCTGGTGATCACTAACTGGCTGCTTGGACTGCTGTTTGGAGCACTAGTGATTCCCTGCTGATTTTGTCACTTATTCCCTACAGATCTTTTCTTAAACTTGTATTTTTTCTCTACCGAATTTTGATATTAGATTTCTGGCTGTGGGACTCTATAAACCAAATCCAAGGTACCTTTGCGAAACATTCAATGTCTGAAAGATATTTATTTCTCTTATTATTTTAAACATTAAAAGCGGTTGTGTGGGACAAAAAATAATTAAAAGAAATGATTGACAATTTTTAAATCTGTGATAGTATTCTTCCTGTGGTTCTTTTGTCTTTTGTTTGTTGCCAGTTACTTTAAGTTATATGAAGTAGACTAGTAAATAGCATTGTATCAGTTCTCTGTTTCTCTTTCATGCCTCGTTAAGTATCTGTCCTTGCTTGCAGACTTCAGTTAATGTTTTGAAACATTAAAAACCTCTTTTTTTAGCATTTATGATTTTTTAGAAATTTACAGGGAGGGTTGTGGTCTTATGGGAAAATCAGAATCAAATTAGGCATAAAGTGAAAAAACAGAATTGAATAGTATGCATAATGAGTTTTTATTAATTATAAACAATTTATTTATTATTTAATTATAATTATTTATTATATTAATTTTATTAATTATTTATAATTACTTTATTAATTATTTATTAATTATTTATAATTACTTTATCAGTTTCAGCCTTCATCATGATTTAGTGTACATTTTAAGAAAAAGCTTCTTAGTTCCAAGGAAGTATTGTTCAAGCAAACACAGTGGTTAATGTTAAGATCTGTTAATTGTTGAGTCATTTGAGGCCTTCTTTCTTCATGCTTTTAAGATTCAGCTTCCAAACAACGATATTCTTCGATTCTTTTTCAAAACCTTCTACAGTCTATTATATAACCTCTAGTCTTGATATGAACTTAGTTTCTTGTTAGAGTGGTTTTAGAACTAGTTGATCCGATCCAGTCAGTTATCACTTGATCTGATAACCATTTGCTCATGTTCCTCTTTAAAGCTTGGCTGCTTGCATTACCAAGGTCCTCACTTGGTATGACCGAAATAATATCTTTACAAAAATGTTTATGCCAATTTTCATAAAATATTTCTATTATTAATATCATGTTATTTTAAATAAGAAATGAATTTGATCAAGCCCAGACTTGTGTGTTTGGAAGGCATTATTGTAGCTGGTGTTACACAACTTACACCAGTATTGAGTAACAAGAATAAGAAATCATTCACACCTGTGCCTTTTTACACATTAAAATGTCCTAAAACTCAATGGACTGAAAAGATGTGTCACCATCATTTTCTTTTTTGCAATTAATTGTTGAATTTTACATTATCATATGCATAATCTGTACATGGGGAGGACACATGGGATACATTTTCTGTTACTGTACATGGAATCATAGAATAATGGAATTGTTAAGGTTAAAAAAGACCTTCAAGATGACAAAATATTACTCTGGGTGTGTATTAGAACAATGCTGAAGACTTTTACTACCTGTGTCATCAGTTTTTATAATAATTTGTGTGCTAATAAGCTAATCTTTTTTATTATTATTATTATTATTCGAAGCCAAGGAGGTGATTTTTCAATATATTCAGGCCATTACATTAAACATTGCTGTGTGTACTTCTCTCAGAAAAGCCTGAGTTTTTAGTTAAAATACTAGTATTTATTTTTGAAATCTAATAAAGTACTTTTTTTTTTACACAGATTCTTTTTACACATTTTTCCATAAGCACCCAGAATACCTCATTCTGATAAATACATTTAGAAATAAGCAAAAACTTGATCAAAACTTTGTTTAGTGATGTTGAACTCTATGAGTAAAGTTTTGAGTGGAATCTTTTGGTACCTATATTGTACACAGATGAATTCAGTAGCTTGCTATTTGATTAATAAGTAAAGACAACAGACAATAAAATTGCTACTGTATTGTTGTGACTCTTTTGAATGTTAGGTACTAACACTATGAACCGAATTGTCTGTATAATACGCAGCTTATTGTGTATTTCATTGGAGATCATTTGCAACTCTTGTGATAGGTGATCTCATTCTAGAAGACAGAAGTCCAGTGTCAGTGCTTAGTAATTTTTTATCCAAAAACATGTACATGCAGGAGCTCACCGTCTTCATTATTTCCAATAAATTAGTCCAAGAACTAACATACTTGACATCTCTCCCTACTAGAGTCAAACAATAACAAAACCAATAAGAATTGGAAACATAAATGCATAAAGACCACAGAAACACGCACAGCGATTAACAATGAACTACTTGTCTTGCGCAAGACGCCATTCAATGGAAATTTCGTATCTATGTGGAGGCATACAGAACTGTAGTCTGCTTTAACATTCTTTGTAGGTAAAAAAAGGAATTTGGGGTCTATTTTTCTCAGGTCTGTGATAGTGTACACTAAACAAAAGCCTGCTCTGATTATTACCAAAACATTTAGAATCTTCAGCGAACAAGTGGAATCTCACAGGAAATAGTTTGAGAGGGATGAAACTCAAGAATACATCTCAAGATACTTTAAAAGACTTAACTTGACAATATAATATACTTGTAATGTGCTAAGAGTATGTAACGCAACCATATTTTTATTGCTGAGGCATTAGGGACTGCTAAGGTGCCATGTTTTTTCAATTGTTTGAGTCTAGATTGTCAGATCAGATTTAAATAAACAGCAGCTGATGGTTGTAGAGTTTTATGCTGTGGATTAACTTGGTATCAATACCAATACTAAGATGCTTTGAGATGTGAGAGTATTACCGTAAGCTTCTGTCAGAGCAGTACTAAGTCCTCTAGTGTACTTTCTTGTAAATATCAAGAGTGAGAATTAAATCTTGAGTCAGGAGTAAGAACAGATTTTTCCACTGTTCTTGTTCCCCATGCATCTGGAATGACTACTGTTTGAGTCTGCAAATCTTCAGTGAATGCAGATGGAGGGAATATAGGAATACAGTAGCAGGTTCCCTAGGGATTTCAGTCTCCTGCCTGTTCAGGTTGCTCAGAAGATGTGAGGTAGCCAGGTTGCAGTGTTCTGTAGCATGGGCCTGATTTGCTAGTCTATCTGAAATTTCACCTGGAGTTTATCAATTCACTGGCAGCCAGCATTTACAAAAATATTTCTGGTTATGATGTGGGAGGACGACTGTTGTGGTTTAAGCCAGCAGGCAGCTCAGCACCACACAGCCTCACAACCCAGTGGGATTGGGACAGAGAATCAGAAAAGGTAGAAGCGTGAGAACTCATGGGCTGATAGGAACAGTTTAATAAGAAAGAGACAAATAATGATGATTAAAAAAAAAAAAAAGTGATGCACAATGCAATTGCTCACCACCTGCTGACTGATGCCCAGCCAGTCCTCAAGCAATGGCAGCCCCCCCAGCCAACTCCCCCAGTTTTATTGCTGAGCATGCCACCATGTGGTGTGGGACATCCCTTTGGGCAGCCTGGGCCAGCTGTCCTGGCTGGGTCCCCTCCAGCTCCTGGGGCACTCCTGGCCCCCTCACTGGCAGGGCAGCATGAGGACCTGGAAAGGCTTTGGCTCTGTGTGAGTGCTGCTCTGCAGCAACTAAAACATCTGTGTGTTATCAGCATTATTCTCATCCTTAATCAAAAATACGGCACCATATCAGATACTAAGAAGAAAATTAACTCTATCCCAGCAAAAAACAGGCCAATGACTTACCAAAAAAAAGAAAAGGACACTTAATCACTAAGGACAAACCTGTGAAATGAAGAAAAACTCAGACTGAGAATACAGAGCTGAACTCTAGCTTCAGTTCTGTCAGTGGCACAACATATGAAGTTGTGAAGTAATTTCAAAGGGCATCAAACAGTTTTAGCAAACACTGATCTTATTCACTCTCTGTTTCAGCTTCCCAACCTGGAAAATTAAAATATTTAATCCTGTTCATAAATCACATATATATGAATGTCAAAGTGGACATAAAACAATGCTTTTAAAACCGTGTTTACAAGTTAGCGACATACAGCTTACTCTATATTTAGAGCTTACTTTATAATAATGGGATTTATGAGTACCTGCCAAAAGGAAACTACAGCATGCACAATTCTTTTAAATGAAGTTAGTATGTGTTTGACAGAGACAATTTCCACTATCTTCAATACTGTGAATGGTAACAAATGTCAAATGCTTTCTATTCAAGCCAGAAGGCTTTTCGTAGAATCAAGTGGGATCTTATTTTTCAGCAATGCAAGGCAAAATATTTTAATACTATCAAAAAGATAAAATAACAGCAGGTGATTTACAGTGTAGGAGTCTTGGAAATTCTGATCATATATGAAATCCAAGAACATTTAGTCTTGTGGCTATTTATTTTGAGGTCAGCTAGTCCAATTATGCAGGTATCAAGAAAAAATGAGTTTCCACATCAAACTATTTGCTCATTTCCGTATGCAGTTATGAAAGCTGGTGCTCAAGTAGAAGTTCCAAGTCTAAACTACCATTGTCGTTATTTCTTGGTTAGACTTTGAGAACGAGGAATAGGGAAATTACTCCAAGATAGTGGAATGTAAATTATCTTGTTTACACATTTCTGTATCACCAACTTCAGTAATTCAGGTCTCAATGCAACCACAATAGTAAAAGCTTGAGGCTAACAATGCATTTTTCATCTAATCTAAGAACAGATTAACGCAGCCAGTTTGCATCTAGCTCTGATAAATGGTGAATGATGTACTCAGCTAAACAGATTTACCGTCAGCTTAGATTTCTATTAGTGCATTTCTGTGAAGATATGTGCACATGGTCCCAGATCTAAAACTAATAAATATCAGTATGTTTAGTAGAGTGTGGTATTTTTATTCATCTAGTACTATTAACTATTCCTGTTGTAAATAGCTTCCCAGAATTTGCTTTGTGTTCAGTTTGTTTGAAAGAAGGAGACTCTATACTGGAGCATGCATAACCACAGCACTGAGGAGACTCCATCTCAGAACAGAAAATCACTCAGAGCTCAGTTTGATTTTTTTTTTTTTTTTTTTTTTTTCCCTGAAACCATTTCTCTACCAGTGAAATCTACTGAAATTAGTGCTCTGCCATGTCTGTGTTTGTTATACCTGTGTTTGTTATCATTGTCCCTCTCTAAACTAAACCCATGATCCATATTTTTATTGGATATTAAAAGAGGACAATGCCTAAGTGGACAGTACTTCAAATAAGCAGAAGCTTCAGCTAATTGGGGCTGAGCAAGGAGTCCTACACTTATGATTATTTGCTTTGCTAGAGAAGGGTTTCAGCTTTTGTTGTTTGTTTGTTTATCTTGGAGCTATGACAAACATATTTAAAGACTAGCCTTAGTATGAACATCAGCCCAGGCTTTGCTATTCTTCCTGAGTGTTAACACAGTTATGGTGTTAATTGTTCAGATCTTGTTTTCACGATAAATAAAGACGATTTTTGAGTGAATCCACTGAAATAAGTGATATTATTATATGTTTACACTGTTGCTGAAGATGAAGTTAGGATTCTTATTGTATTAGCTAATTAAGTCAAGCTGGAAATTAAATACTAAAGAATCAAGGGGTGAATTACTTATTTTCTTCATGTAACATACATACGTCAAAAGATATATGATAGGATTTTCTTATCAATTATGCTAATGCTATTAAAACAATTTACATTACATCTTTTCTGCAACAAACACACTTAAGGTTCTGTATTTTTTCCTTCAAAATTCACCACTTAAGTACATACTTTAAAATATTAGTATCTGCATTCAAATATGCTGGTTGCATAGAGCAAATTTCATTCATCACAAATAGAAATCAAAGTTTAACAGAATTCTGATATGCATCAAATAGTCTAAAAATTGAACCTCAAATTGTACAGCACATTTTAATGGCATGGATTGTAATGAGTTGGGAACTGGATAGGATTTTAATAAATACCTGTTTCACTGTAGATCTGATACATAAAAAGATCTGTCTCACTAAATGTATATTTATACTGTTACATCTATTGGAAGAAATTAGGGTAAGCGTTCATAAAGCAATTTTTAATAACAAATTCAAAACAACAGATGTCATTATTACATTTTTTACATTTAAACATAGCAAAGACTTTAGAAAAGTGGTGAACAGGTAAAATTCACTGTCTAGGCATGAAAATATAACTTGAAAACAAAAAGTTTATATACATAAGAATAATAACATAAATACTAAAGATTTATTTGGAAATGGCTATAAATGTAGAAATAAATTTGTACTTAAATAAAAATAAGAAAGTTCTAATTTGGAAGGAACAGAGGCCATATTCAGTCTTGAAGAGTTGGTGTTATATAAATGTTGCAGAACTCCTGCCAGGATTGGTAAGTTAGACACATTTTTATTATGGTTTTCTTCTCTCCTAGAAAGTGTGCAGTTGTCGAATAATAGCTACTCATTCCAGAACTTCAGTCTTTTAGCAACGTTTGCAAAATAAAGAACTAAACTTCTTATTCCATTTTTCCATTATTTTGATTTCATTGTGTACAGCAACTGATAAGATGTACAACTTATACTGCTGGAACAGAAGATGCAGGTCCCACTTCTCTCAAGGAAAATAAACCTAAGCCCTCCAGTATTAAGGAAAATAACAAAAATCAGAACTCATATTTTTTCCTTGTAGAATAAATGGTAATAGAAACCTGCAGAACAAAGGCATGATGCTCAGGTTGTTATTTGTTACAGCAAGAGCAGATGTGCAGATAACATTAAGGAAAGATCAGACTCAGTCACTTAAGAATTCTTTTCTCTGTGAAAGAGAACATGTGGAGAAATTTCTGGTTCTCTCCTTAGCTTCTTCTTCTTTCAGTATCAGATTTGCCTACATAATCTGAGACAAAACTTAACTCTCAACTGAGTAGGAAACTTGTCTAGCTCGACAGTTAGGACTTTTTTTTTTTTTTTTAATATACTGAAAAGCATTTTCTTGAGCACCATCTGCTTTCTCCAGAAGTCTCATTACTATGGGAAAAGACTACTCACTGAAGATGGTACAAATGCCTCATCATGACCAAGCTGAGTTGAAGGCAGGCATACAGCCTAAAAGGGCCAAGTTCTGTGTACTTAAAAAGCAACAGCTATTTGAAAGCATCTGTTTTTCAAAGATTTATCTTTGGCCCAGCTACTGTAACTGGCAAAGAGGACATAAAAAAAAAAAAAAAAAAGTATCAAGTTATGGACTTTCAGAGTTATAGCTGATGAAAGTGTTCATGTATTTAGGAACTGGAAACTTTCTTTTAAAACCCTTGTAAGATTATGACTGAGACAACTAGTAGGTTGGCGCATCTGTTTTACCCAGATGTATTTGAGAGCAGAGTAACAAATTCCGATAGCACAGTAGGTAGGACAAAAATGTCTTGGGAAGATTCACCAAATCTGCATTCATTGAAAACTTTTTTTCCAGTCCCTTGAGTTTTATTCTCATCCACCAGGTTCTGTGGGTGTAACTGTATATAATGATTATAAAAGGAAATAGTCTGTGTATATGTGGTCAATAAATGGGTTTCTTAAACAGCTTGCTTAGTTTTACTAGCAAGCTGTTAAAGTGAAAACAATAGAAATCCAGATTATATTTCACAACAGATGAACTGAACACAGAGAGAGATTTCCCTGAGACATCCAGCATCCTGATGTGAGAAATCTGTTGTCAAGGGTTAGACAATGCATGTGTGAAAAAGCAGCTATTCACCTTTTCTGTTTTTCCCTATGTGATCTGTGAAATGCTTTGCCATTGTCTGGTATCAGACAATGCTTTCATTAGAGTCTTCATACCTGTGGTTTTTAGGTGCCCGAAGATGTGATTCAGTTTTCATTGTAATTAACTGATGATTAATGATAAGTGATATGAGAACCAAAGGACAATTGACAGTCTGGCTTAAGAAGAAAACAAAGACAACCTGTACTTTTGATCAAGGACTGTTTTTCTATCAGTAGTTCTAAACTGGCTAATGTAAAGGAGTAACTGTGGATCCTATGCAAATTTTAAACCCCAGCATGGGAATACAGTAATATATTAGCATTCATGTTTTATTTTAGCCAGTGACTATTTCATTCGTCTTTGTCTCTTTCCATAAGTTTTTACAAATATTCCACAACGAACAATCTGATTTTCTAGCTCTCTTGTGACGTTCAGTGGCTGGATGATTTCACCTCCTCCAATCAAGTCATAGCAAGGATAAAGGCCAAGATGATTGTGAGAAGAGAGGAAGGAAGGGAGTTCTGCATCAGGGAATGATAAGGAGCAGAGTTGATAACTTGTAAAGGACAGCCCAGTTTATTTCCAGTAATTTGGTCATGGAAAGTCTCAAGTCCCCATTGAAAATGTTCTCTTTCTTCTTAGTCTTAGTGAGTCTTAGGCCGAGTGACCATGAATCATATTGATTATCTTTGCATGTAAAAATTACCAGTGTATGAAAAACCAGTCACTGGGCCAACAACTCAGTTGAGGGACCAATCTCTTAAATGACTGGGAGATTAAAGATTATTATCATTTTTAAATTATGTTTGATATATGCCTTAGAATTGCTCCTGTCCTACTGTAGTGTGAAATTGGCATGGTTGATAATAGCCAAATAGAAATGTGGCCCTTCTCACATAAGTGGAATGAATACCTCTTTCTAGAGCAGATGCAATAAAAGGTAAAGATTGAGGGAGAGCATCAAAAGGTCACTGTAAATGGTATCTGTCACCTGACCTTTATTATTGTACAATTAACACCACATTTATCCTTTTATAATTCTATGAGCATAATGTAATCCTAGTTACTAGTTTAATATATCCTTTAAAACTCCTGGCAGCTTATTGCTCTGCTAAACAAAATCACAAGTCATTGTTATTTAAACAACCCAGACATAATAATAAGTTAAATTAGTATTTATCACAAATAAATACTTTGTTTATCATTGGAAAGCCTTAAAATCATTGCAAATCATATAGATACCTCACAGCAACCTACTGATGCTATTATGAATCCATTTGGCATGGAGGTCTTTCCTGTGGTTCTGAATACAGATCCGGTGCATATTTTATTAGGATATTTGTGGAGGAGTTAATGAATCAGAATGAGACCTTTTACTTTAATATCTGCTGTTTGCAGTAGTAGGTTATGAACCTTTAAGAACAAAAAAGACAATGAAACATCTGCTGTGTCCCTGAGTCTGACTACTAGTTAAAACATTACAAGCTTTTTTAATTTGGTTGAAGTAGGTATCTTAATTGATAGAGTTCTATTTTTACCTTGCATAGGGGCAGGTAAAAAGCTCAGTATGCTATTGTTGATCCCACTAAAATAGGCAGCTGCCTAGAAAGAGGAGGAAGAACTGGGCAGTCCAGGGACTAGTGTTCTACTTGCACAGCTCTCCTTCTTTGAGGAAGACAGTCACTATTTCCTGCCTCCGTATCCTCCTCCAGTGGCTAGATTAGATTGTCCTTCCTACCAGGTCATTCAGTCCCATTTTCTACCCCAAATCTGCCCCTTTCTGGTTTGCAGACATGCCTGAAGTGTGAGCCTTGCAGCAGGAGTCTACTAGAATGTGGAAGGGAAGAGCATGGGAAGTGGAAGAGCCATGGATTTATGCGTACTGGGAGGGAGTAGGCTAGGTATGATGGAAAAAAAGTAGTTTCTAGGTGGGAAAAGAGGAGTCCCCCAGAACGTCCTACACCCTTCCTGATAGTTGCAGTTCTCTATTACAGTTATGGGTGCTTGAGCTTTCATAAGCCGTAATGGATCCCTCTCTCCATTCCTGTTTCCTTTCTTCCCTTTCCTTTTCATTTTCATTCATACCCAGGCTGCCAGCTTCCTGCTTGTGCCTACTGTCAACCCAGCTTTCTCAAGATCTGTACTTGCCACTCATTTCAGCCGTCTTCCTTCCTTTACTCCTGTGAAGTATCCTTGCATATGCTAATATATTGAATGCTGACTGCATGGGGCATGACAATAGAGATCAGCTTTGAGGCATTTCTGGATCTGGCTGTCTTCTAAGTGCAGTTTTGAAAAAGAAATCTGAAAGCATTGATCTTACTTTCGCTTGTGACCTCCCAGATGCATGCATACTCCTATAATGTTTCTTTTTTGTTGTTGTTGTTTTGGTTTAATGACAGCTTGTATACATGGGTTCATGTGGTCAATAATCTGATTAGGCTGTAAATTAACCCTAAACAAATCCTGATTAACCTCTTAGACACAGGAGTGGAAGTGCCTACCCTGGGAGCAGATAGAAATTCACAATGAATGAAAGAAAGAAGACTGTTCTTAAATCAGATACTATATCTGTGATTTTACAAAAATGAATTTGATTTCAGTTCAGGCCCAATAGCTTATTTTAGCCTTGATGTTACACTGTGAGAAATTACGCATAATAAAATGAAGCACCTGTAACTCCCACAGGGCTGCAAGCACAAGTGTTTGGTAAATAAATTAGGTCTTTCCTTCTAAAAGAACACACACAGTAATATAATAACATTTATAATGTAGAGGAGTATAACTATTCTTATTAAATTCTGTTTTGTAGAGGAGACTTGAAAAGAGAGTGGTTGTACCACTAAAAATGATAGTTTTACTTCATTGCTAAAGAATGTGTTAAAGTTACTGTAAGTTATCTTTTTGCTGTCTGTTGAGAAATACAACCAGGTTCAGAAAAATCTGGTTTGTAGATCTTATCTAGATTCCAAGAGAATGCTAAAACCAATTTTACAGAAGTACAACATGTGATTCCAGAGTAAATACATTTGTGTTGCAACGTGATCCATGCAGGATCAACACAAATGCTTTTGAGACAAATGCGTTAATGATGTACATACCAGCATACTCTTAGGTGTGTCATATCTTGAGAAATAAAAGACTACATGTCAGCAGGAGAGACTGTTCTAAAAACAGTGATCTAAGTAATACATAATTGGTGTCACAGTGCTACTGGCAATTGAAAATGGTGCAGGAAAACAGGTTTCTGACAAACTTAGCTATATTTGTGCATAGAATAATGATATTTCTTTCATATTTAGTGAAAAAGAATATATAGCTAGACATGATTACAGAACTCAAAGTAATCTATGCAATTAAATTGTCTATGTAATTATATTTTTATACAGGTGATGAGATCTAGGCTGAAAACTAAGGCAAGAAACAAATTTACATATTTTGCTTAAGAATCACTTGTTGTCTTGCTGAAATTCATATTAAGATTCCTCTTCCACTTTGCTTTTAAAGTAGTTGAAATGTCTTTATGTCACTGCAATTAAAATGATGCAGTTTATAGGTTGAAAGTACAAACGTACTCTGAGTCTGTCACCTACAGTGCAGATTTGAGTTGGAAAATGCTTTTTCAAGTTTGAAGTTCTTCCCATAAATCCATTTTTTGCTTTTATTTCTGATCTTATACTTAACCTTTGAAGCTACACAACCCCACTCCTGATACCTGTGCTCTCATTCTCTAAATCCCAATTTTTTCTGAAATTACATTCAAGTCTTTGAAGAAGAATAATGGTTTCCTCTGTTTGTAGAGAGCACAGATTCTCCCTGTGCTTGACATGCTTTTTCCAAAATGCATGTCAAGCAGTTTCTTCGAACCTTTCCAAAGCCATCCACTTTTTCTAGTTCTATACCTTCAGCTGCCACTTGTCTTGTACACTTTGTCTTCAAGCATGTAGCAGAGACAACCACTTCCAATCTTATTCGGATGTTACTAACAGTAAAAATGCACTTACCTTTGTGTTGCTGTACATAATACAGTGGGATGTTAGTATAATTTTGTTGGAGTGCAGAAGAGAGATGCAGCAACCTCTGCCATTTGCCTGAACAGCGAAGTCAGGGGCAGACTCCATACTTTGCACAGGAACCATGGCAACTACATTATCCCACTGACACTCATACTGTAGCGGGTAACTGGAGATTTTATGAAACTGGAAAGGGGTGATGTAAGACTCAAGAGACAAAAATTAAGATGTTCAAGAGACATTTGAAATTGTTGATGGAATAATATAATGCATTTTAAAACTTGAAGAAAATATTTACCAAAAAGAAGTTGGATATACATGAGATACATTCATTGAATGTAAGAAAATGGTAATTGCCTTTAGGTGATCGATGTCCAGAAATATTCTGTTTGTGAGCAGAATTAATTAGAATATGTCTTGATTGTGTATAAGCTATTTTTGTATGCCTGATAATGAAATTTCAAATACATTAAACGCACCAGGATGATTCTTATCATCCTCATATCCATTCTGTTCTACGCAGACATTATCAGACTGCTTAAGCAGATCCATTAGTTTTGAATTGAAATATGAATCAGCAGTTTTTACCAGTATGTCAAACTTTATTATTGAGACTGATAATTATACCTTGCCAATGTCCATCATATCACCTAATAATACTTTTATGAAGTCATCTTTCAGATTACTAAATTTCTCTCATGAATCTTTTTTTCTCCGGTGCAAGTAGTTCAATCAGTTATCTTCTCATGATATATGATTCATATCATATATCAGTTCATATTTTCTGTCTTTGCCTACAAAACATGTTGTGTACAGCAGTAATATACTTAACAATCTAGATGGTTTGTTTGTGACACTGCACACTGTGAAACCAGATCCAGATACTGCAGAGCTCATTCTTGGAAGCACCTGAATTTGTGCAGTTTAGACAGTGTTTCTTGGAGGAGGCACCATTGGGCTATAGGTACTTGTATTTCATAGAAATGTAGGTGACTGATGTGCACTGAGCACTTTGTCTTTTTGCTTTGTTTAATGCGGTTTGTATTTTTTTTAAGCATACAGCTTTCTTTCCAGTAAGTGCAAGCCTTGCTATGTGGTAAATATTTAACAAAGCACAGAATTAACATTGCAAGTTGCAAGAACAACAAAAATGGGTTGTGTCCAACTTGTATGTGTTTAGCATGCCATTGTAGTCTAATTCAACCTTTTTTTGCAAGTCCTTGTGGAGCTGCATAATTATGTATCATTTCCAGGCCATTTGCTCAACATACACTAATTGTCAAGACCAAAAAAATGTACTTTGATTTTCAATAACAGTCTAACATTCAATAAGTGTACATGCTTTGACAATAACGATACAGGAGAGCAGATGTTCTCATAGCGTTTGACATCTTCTCTTAGCTAGATCTATTGGATTCTGCTCTTCTAAAAGCTCGGTACAAACCAACAACACAGTAAACATGTTAGTCAAAAATATAAACCGGCTGCTGACTTTTTTCCACAATCACTTCAGACATAATAGTAAGTCACAGAAGTACAAAGTCATGCCAAAAAGGCCAAAAATTACCTCATTAAGACTATGCAAATATTTCACCATGAATAAGGTTTTGTTCATTTTCATGAATGCTCTCAGTGAGACTCTTTTTACAATAACACATTTATAAAGATATTATTTGTCCTTATTTGTTGTTGTAAATTTGATTTACTCATATTTTCTTATTTGAAATGTATGATATATTGATTACAAATATTTTTAAGGTTGTCAAGGGGAGTTCTATTTGGAGTGGAAATTAATTGTTTCTTGCTTAAACATAATATTTCTCAGCAGATATTTTTGACGATGCTGTAAACACTGTGTTAATGCAACTATTCCAAAGCAGTAGAAAAGAATGCACATAAATATGTTACATGCAAACTTTTATAGAAAATGTCTTCTATTTTTAAATCATCATTTAGCTAGCATCAAGAGAGCTGTAGCTGACAAGCCAGAGGGCAGACATTTTTTCAGGGAAAAATAAGTTATTTTTATGATCTTCACCGTACGCTTTTAGAGAACTGTTACAAAATGTCTAGCAGTAATATATAAAGCTAAACTTTTTAAAGAAAATTTATGATTGAGGAAATGTTTTTACATGGTTATCTGCATTCGTCCATCAATCCATCTATTGTTTCTTGTTTTTATCCTTTCATTCCATGTCTCACAAGTAGAACTACATGACTTCTTGTTACTTATAGCTCCATTGATTGAAATGTTGCTTTTTCTTCATAGAGTTTGTAATACTGCTGCTGGTACTAGGAGGTTTCCTGCTATTATTAACTGCTTGGGATTACAGTGCTACCTATAAGTCCAGAGCTCTACTTTGTCTTAATAACATGCAGATTTTTTTTTTTTTTAATTGTTTCATGGGTAATGCATTCTTGAAAAATACTGCTATTCTGAAATTTACTTTGTTGTTGTTGTTGTTGTTGTTGTTTATTTTTTTATTTTAAATCAACTGTCTTACTCTGCAGTCTGCAAAATATTCCTTCAAGTTAATTGCAGGGCAAGAATTACAAGAGAACATTGGATTTCTGATTCAGTAATTCTACGGAAGCTCCATGCCATATTTACATTTATGGGTCTTTTTGCAGGTCTGGTCTTACTTGTTCTGAGAAATTTTACGATAAATCCTGCAGTTAAGACCTTCACATTTCAAAGCCTTGCTGAAATCTCTTTCACTTCATTGCTTTGATTGACGCATGTAGTTTTCTGCTCTTTAGCACCGACATTGTCCTGGTAGGTCCACATATATTCAGACTGGAAGCAAGCTAAATTAATATCCTTATATGAAATTTCACTAGGGCAATGGTTGCTGCCCTGTCAAAACCTCATGTTTATCTATGAATTTTCTGAACTTCAATAACATGAATAGACTTGATGATGGCATTTTGTATTTCTTATGAGTTCTAAAGATCAAGTGAGAGAAGTCAATTTAGCAAGACATTTCAAATTTTTAATCTATATTTATTCTTCCTGAACATTCTTTCAGTGCAGTTGTTTTTAAACATAGTTCTGAGTTTTCTGTGAAATATATTTTCCGTGAAATACCTATGCAGGAAAATGTTGAGTATCTAATGCCTTCCTGATGACTATTTAGAGATGCAGTCAGATTTCAATTTGCACTCAGTTATGTGGCTACAAACGAGGGAAGCTATCTTTTGTATATTTATCTGTTATATGGCCCTCCATCAAACCCAAATGTCCCTCATGAATAATTTCCACAGAACAACTTCTGGTTTTTGAATAGCTAGGATTCAAAGTGAGTCAGCAAAGAAATGATGACAGAAGTGTCATTTTCACCAAGTAGAGCCTTCACTTGGCAGCATGATGAAAGGAAATCAAGGGAGTTGCTTTTTCATCTTCAAAATGTCCATCCATTCCTCCAAAATGACCCAAACCAATTGCAAATTACCATGGGCATGTTTGAATGGCCAAAGAGTGCAATTAAACTGGGTAGTATGGGAATCTGTTCTTTCCCAAAATAGCATCCTCCTGTCTAATTTATGTTAAAAATGTCAGCACAAAAATGAGTTTAATAGACAAAGAAAAAAACAACATTTTAAAAGTGCATTAGAGATTGATACTGTTTTCAAATGCCTGTTAATTGTTACTCAGACTACCTCACTGAGATGGCAATTAATATTTTTCTTCTTCTATATCTTATATCTGAATGTTTTATGACAGCTGAAGTTGTATATTAATGATTTAGTCATATACAATTTACAGATATCTGCAGATACTTGCAGAAGGAAATGCATGGCAGGTAATAGGTTGGATTTTTTTTTTTCTTTTTTTTTTTTTCACTATGGGTCTGTGAGGCAGCTACAATACTGTGAAGCTAAGAGGGAGCAGTGAGCTGTAGCTTGGAAGGGAAGCTCCTTTTGAACATGAAAGTGCTTCTGGGAATGAGAATTGCAATTCTAGCCTCAAATCAGCAAAGCACTCAGGGTAACTGCATTCAAAACTTATGTTTACAGTTAAGTATTCATTGAGTTGGGGCTTCAGCAGGTGGCACTATTCATTCAGGATAGTTCAGTAGGGAATGGCACAGTTTTAAACCTTTATTTTTTTTTTTTTCCTTTGGAGGAAGCACATATCTAAATTTGTTGCAGATTCTCAGCTGGTAAAGCTGGCAGAGCATCCCTGACTAGGACTATGACACAAGGCAAACTGGCAGAGAGACCCTTTGGAAAGTGGCTGAATTCCACACTAAAAAAGTGCTGAATTCTGTACTCGCTTCATATGGAAACAGCCTTCTCTGTTAGCGACTAGGAAAAAATAGCATTTTAAACAGTGAGAGGGAAAAAATGTTCTTAATCAGATAGAGAATATTTAAGCCTATGTCAATGAAAAAATTATTTTAGTCACTGTGCAGTTTTCCATTCAAAATATCATAAACCCCCATTTTGTTGTTGTTTGCTTGTTTGGGAATTATTGTTTTAGCCACCACATTTCTTTTCAAAGTATATGCATTTGTAAACAGTTACTTATTTTTATATGTAGATATTGCACATAGATATGTACATATGTATATCCTTGTTTATATGTGAATTGTAAATTTGCAGAATGTTCATGCACAACCAGCAGTCACTTATCAAACAAATAAATAAATTATAAAACTTCACTTACATACAACAAAGACGCAAAGAAATATAACATAAAAAAGGTATTTACTGCATTGAAACTGTTTTGAATTTAAATAATAAATATAGAAGAGGGGTTTGGTGTGCACTGTCACACTTTTTCCATTTGTGCATCTTTTTATAATCTCTGCAAATCCTAAGTAACTTGTCTGCATGAGGAGCATGAAATATATTTATTATTTTGAGCTATTACCACATGGATCTAAACAGAGGCATTTAGTATATTGACCTAATCCTGAAATGTTGTGAGAGTGCTTTTCGAGTCAGTAATTGCAATCTCTTTGTAAAGCATATGGCACTGTATTGATTCAGGGCCCATCACTCGCATTCAGTCAGGCATCTGAACCTGCCGATAACATTTGCAGCAGGTAAAAAGCATTCATGAGTGTGTGGTTTCCTTCACGCATCTCACATGCTTCTTGTTCACTAGTTTAGTTGTGTGTATCTCCGTATTGTCTTGGGATACCAAGGAACGTGTCAGTGACAAAGCAGTTTGTGGAAACATGCTCATTCACTTACCAAAATCTGTTAGACTGAAGGGCTACTAAATACAAATGTGATTTTGTTTAAGAAAAGCTATAGAAAATGTCTCTGGAATTGCATTTAATGCTTGAAATGCAGTACTACAGCATGAAAAGTAAATAGCTCAGACATATTCTAAGTGTTTTGCATATACGGTTTAGCTTTGCAATTAATTATATCAGGAGAAACATGCACATTTGTTAGTATTTAAAAGCTTTTCTGCATTTTTATGACTTTCTTAGAACAACTAGATTATTTTTTATCATTCTTATGTTAATTTATATTTTAATTAAATTAAAATAGTTAATTAAAATATTAACATAGTATATGGTACTATGTTAATACAATCTACCTTTTCTTTAGCAACAGATTCTGCTATTTACAGACAGGTAAAATATTTTATGTATACCTTTTTTTTTTTTGTTTAATGACAATGAAATAACTTAAATTCTCTTTCTGGAATTGGCTCAGTCAATACTAGGAAAATATATATATATATAAAACATTCTGATAGAGGATCTCACACAAATTGAAGAAAAAATAATAAAATACATAGAATTATTTAAGAACCTTTAAGAAGCATGCAGTTCCACTCTTGTATTTCAGTCCCTTATGAGATATCTTATATTCTTATAGTCAGGTTTCAGCTCACTAGATCTTCTATGGTGCATGATAAAAAGCCTTTCAAAGTATCCGAAAGTTTTCCCAAAGCAGTTTGTAATGCAGTCTGACCTGTATTGATGAGTGCAAATCTTGTGTTGCTTTTTAAGTTTTCCTGAATTTCACTAACCAAGAGTCAAAATAATACTGAAAGAAATCAATTTTTTTCAGAATATATACTTAGAAAATATGATAGCTGAAATTAAAAATACAGGTAAAATTCTGTCCCTGATGTTCAAATCTTCTCATATGACAGAAGCTTATAACAAGATTCGTCTGATTACATTGGCTATTGAGCTGTCTCTTAAAAGTAGGTTTTGGATAGTTTCCAGCACAAATAGATTTTCAGCTCAAAGCTGTCTTGCAAAAAAGTCAGTAACAAGCTTCATTCATAAAATCCATTCAATTTATAAAATTATATTCAGTGCTTCATATCAACTTCATTTACAAGTTTATGGGCACTGTGGCTCAGTGAGTAGCGATGCTTCATGCTGAAAGGCACACAGAAGGAAATGCTGCTCTTCCCAGAGCCTGGGAATCATTAGCAGCAAATGGCACCTGGTCTGCCTCCAGAGAGAAGGCAGAGAGAGAAGGTCATCCATGGGCACGTGCACAGTGCCCAAACTCCCTCTGGATGCGTAAAGAAGGAGTAAGTCTGGAGGACACAGCATGAATCGAAGTGCCTCAGGTTTGAAGGAAACAAAAGGAGTCCCTGAAAGAGCTGGCTACCACAGCTAATCTCTTGTAAGAAGTGTAACCAGAAATGGGAAACTTACTGAAAAATAATCTTTGAGACAGAATACAGCAGGTTGGCCAAATACTGGAGTGGACAGATACATCATCCTCAAATAAGTGTTGTGAAGTGTGATCTTCTGTCATATGTAAGTGTTTGTCATTGCCCGTTCTGCATATTGGAAACAAACACCTGAATTTGCGTTTTACTTTCATTGGCTTTTGTTCAAAACAGGGTTGAGGACAGCCATTTCCCATGGATCAGAGGTTAGGGGTAAAATCATCTGGAAAGTGAGATGGGAGCACATCTGAAACTAATACCCTGAGGGAATACGTACACTTTGCGGAATACTGAAACTTCCCTAAATGCATGGGGAATTTCTGTGTCTCACTGCCATTCTTTTCTTCCTGGCAGCATGTCCTGGGAGCTGTGATCACCATGAGCTTTCTGCTGACAGTCTGTCACAAAAATCACTGTGACAGCAGTGCTTCATGGCAGGGAAAGGGAAAGACACCCAGTCAGAATCAGTAGGTGCCCTTCTGCAGGCCTGCAACTCTCTTCTTCCCAATCCCCATTTCTTAAAATGGTGCAGATTTTGTCTCATTAAAAATGCTTCTTTAAAAGCACTGGTATCACATGCTGCTGTTACTACACGTGTCAGTCATACATTTTAGCATGACTAATCAGAGATTTTGTGATAGATCTTGCAGCTATCTCTAGTTATCTGTCATGCCACCAAAAACTACTATTGCATTAAATTCCTTGTTGCCCTTAATGTCTCTTTGGATTACAAAAACAGTTACAAAAGTGAGAGGAAATATAAAAAGCACTTAAAATAACCTATGTAGGCTTGTCTTTTTTTTTTTTTTTTCTCTCCTTCCTTTCTTCCGTTCTTTTGCTTTCATCCCAGTTGTAATCATCAAGTTTCAGTGTAGGGATACCAAAAAGGAAATATACAGTTTAATATTAGAAGACGTCTGAAGTTTTCAGTCTTATTCCTGGCATTTTCTTGGTCAATAGTATGCTAAGAACAAGTCATCGTTCCCCTGTGTCAAAGCTTACTACAGATGAAGATTACAGAGAGAGTATCTGCCTCGTAGGAGTGCTGTGAAGCCAAACAAGACATCTATAAAGTACACTGAAATATTTAGATAAAATGTACCGACACTTTCTTTTGTGAATTGATAAATTCCTTCAATATCAAACCAATTTTAGCAAATTATTAATTTGGTCTGGAAAAGAATGTAAGTTTATGTACACAATGTTTAGGTCTGCATTTACTGAAATAATAAGTTTGATCATATTGTTACCCACAGAACATGAATCAGGACTATGACCTTCAAATTCATTAACTGCTATAAACAAACATGTTGCCATCACATACTTTTGAGGCTGCAACTACTTTCACCTGCTTAAGGATAAAGACCTAACATCAGAAATGACATGCTTTTCTGCCTGTACTTATTATCCCATACTATACTTATTCTCTTTTTTTCTGAGTGTTCAGAAAAGTAAAATTCCTTCTACCATGTTATATTCCTCCATTAGCTGTCCTCGTCTTAGGTGGTAGAAAAAAACAGATTTTCTGTATTTTCCCTTGGAGCTATCAGTATCCTTGTGTTTGTTTGACATTCTTCTTCTAAATTGGGTTCTTTGGAAGGGTTTTTGGAGCAAATAGGTTTTCTGTCCTCTGTAAGAAATCACTAAATCTACTACACTGGGAAGATTTTATGAATTTTCTCTGAGTCTCGATGGTTCTTCAGCTTTGAAGTGGAAGTGTGACATATGTAATTGATTGCCTATTCACCACCCTTTCACCTGTATCTGTAATAGAGCTGACGGTAACTGTAATTGAGAAGTCGAAGTGGGAGCAAGCTGGGAGGAGAGAATTTAGTTTCAGCCATTGTCCACAGCCTGCTGTTGCACCTCTAACCTTCACCACGTCAGCGGTCTCTTCTCAACACTTTAAATTCCATCCAGTTCTCCAGTCTTGTCCTTCCCAAAGCTGAGGAAAGTAGCTCTATCCTCTGTGTACTGAACTTTGTGTGCAGAGCTAAGAAGATTTACTTTGCCACTGCTCTGCTCGCAGCTCATCTTCTCTTACAGAAGAGCCCACCTGCTGCATTCTGGCAATGTTGACCTTAATAGGTAGTGCTTTGGGGTTTGCCAGAATAAAGCAATATGCTGTTTCATCATTGAGTTAGGTCAAAAATCTATGCTTCTAGATTTCCAAGAAATCTAGGAATTTCCATGAAAAACAAGTATTAAAGAGATTTGGGTGAATCTGGGTTTGCTGACATCAGATGCAGATGGTGTGTTCATTCATCTATGCAGTACTACAGATGTTTTGAGAACTTTGTTGTGTATGTGTGGACAAAACAAAGGGAATGAAAATAAAGGAAAACCATAAAAAGAAGCAGAGCACTGTATAGAAACTGGGCACCCCTTATTTTGCTGTAATGAAAGGTATATGCATATGAATGTTTAAAAGAACCATTCAGAGTAATCCAACAGGCCCACTTTACATGGTTCTCTGGAAAACAAATTCATGACATGAAGAGTTAACAAAGAAAATCCAGGTGTAAACCTTTATAGGTATGCAATTCATGTTTCAGCCTTCTTGAAATACTAATCTTATCTTACAGCTTTCACCTGAGAAGGTATATCTTAAGGATTTACTACAGGTTGCTAAGCATATCTTTAGTGGGTTGGCTTTATGCTAATACTCTTCTGAAAGTCAGCTTGTCTTGTAGTCTTTGTAGTATTTGGAAGTAATATTAACCCACAATTCACTTCGCATGGAAGCGTGACTCATATTCTGAATGAGTTTCACACACTCTTTTTGATAAATACACTCCATGTCAGGTCCTGTAGGAGTTGGTTCTCTGTTTGCATAATGTAAAAATCATGGTCACTAAAAAAAATGGAAGTAGAAGTAGGATTGTGCATTTTGTATGACGTCAAAAGCTAAATCTTTTATGCACTAATCCGTGTTATATCAAAGCATTGCAGCATTACTATCATTTTAGAAAATACAGTATTTACAGAAGCATCACAATTTAAAGTGGAGAAACTGCCTTGCTGCAGAACGTATCTATTGGGTAAATGCATATTTAAAAGTCTTTTTAATATAAATTTTATTGCCAACTTTAGTAGATAACACACCAAATAGCCTAACACTTAAATTGTATTCCCGATTGATTTGCATATATCTTACATTTAGTTTATCTTGGATAATAAAATTACACCATATCCCTGTATTTTACTGTTTTTGATATCCCTATATCTAGCAGGTCTGTAGGTAGTGCTTAAGCTCTGGTAAATAAGTAGTGTATACTTGTATTAGACAATGTTCCTACAACATGATCTGAACACAAGGGATGCAAACACAGTTTTGTTTACCAAATGCAGAATGTTTATGTGAAAATAGAGGGTTTTTTTGTTCTGTTTTGTTTTTCAGTCACAAATCTTACTTGATTTAATTAAAAAGAATCAATAGCATTTTTTAAAGACTTTATACTCCATATGTAATAGTAGTCTAAACCTTTTGAAAGTATCATTCACTATTTCTGTTACAAAAATTTTAAAACACTTGCATTGTAAGTACATTTGCAGCATTTAACCTTGTGCCATTCAGCGTCCTTAGAGAGAAGGTTATGACAGATGTCACAGTGAAAAACAATTAAGAATACGTGAAACAAATACTCTTGATCAGTGGTTAATTTTAGTTTATATTTTCAGCATAAAGCTTAGAAATAAACAAGGAGTCCCGCCTCACTCCCCAGAAAAGCAATGCAGTTTTTCAGGTGACATTGCAAGATGAATAGAAATGCATACTTTCAAGGAAGAGCAACAGCTAATGTTAATAAAGGTGACAGAAGTGAAATTGCCAAATGAAATTAAAGTGAAGATAAAAAAAAAAAATTATTGCAAAACCTAAATGACAAACATGTTTAGGTTTTTATGCATGACAGAAAGCCACAACTCTGATGGTTTTATGCAAACATATTCATCAATCTTTTATCAGTCACCCAAGAATTTACAGATTGCCTTGGGAATTAGCTCCGTCACTTCCATTGCTTGGAAATTCTCTGCAGCAATTTAAATCAGTAGCAGTTCTGTCCTTTTAAAATATTCTTTCTTTGAATTGTGCATAAGATATAAGGAGTTTTTCCCTCTTTCATTGTTTTATAAACTGGGAAAACTGTAAATGGAACACAGACAGGGGATCAAGATAGTAAATCACATCTTCAGTTACACTGGTGTGCTTCTTCATTCATGTACCTTGGAGATGATAGCAAAGTTTGTTACCATATTCTCACTATATTGCCAAAGCAATTCAAAAAAATGTTACCTTGTACTGCTTCACTATTTTGAAAAGCCTCAAATGATTTTAGTGCCAGTCAACTAGCCAAAGAGCCAGTAGGCTAACTCTAGTGCTCCCTAATCTATGATACGAATAGAAGATCTGAGGGTAGCAGGTAGTTTTTATCCTATATGTGGTTTCTGATGTGTATGCTGTTGAGTATTCCTCAGCTGCACAGTGTATAACAGAAGAAATGTCTTTGACATCCTCTGTTATCAATAAAACTATATAGTGACATGTATGTTAATTGGTAGCAGAATCTTATTCTAACCCAAGACGTATGAACATGCCAGTGGTGACTGAAAGGAGAAACTGCCCGTGCTTGTGATACATTAAGCTTAGTGTTTAACATGTAGTATGTTAAGCTTAAACTTCTGTTTTCTTAGTCCTCCCACTTATTCTTTTTGACCAAAATAAATAATGCAATGAGACATCAGCTTTTGAATTTACTTTAACCCAACCATTTGCCTTTTTTCCTTGTGTACATATTTTGTCATATGTTACATCAATTTTGCTTTTAAAATAAGCCTGAGATGCTGCAAATACTAGAAAAGTGTTTTGCTTGTGGGTTTGTTTTATGTTTTATTTTTTTTTTAGAGGCATATTTCTGACTGGGAGGAGACTGAATTCTAAACCTCTGCAATTTACTCTCTTTCCAGTTGTGTTAATTTTAAGCTATCTTAATGATTGCCTACTTGTATGAAAGAAACATGCTGATAAGTTTAGTTATACTAATTAGTTAATTACCTACACTAAAATATGTCTAAAAAAGTATGTGTATGTATGTTTTACATGGAACCATAATCCCATAAGTATATTTTCCAGCAATCTTTTTTACTAAAGCTTCTGGTTTGCTGAGAGGAGAAACTTCTGGTAATTAACAGCTTGGGGAAAAAATGCAATCTGCTTTCATTTCTCACAGGCCAGGACATAAAGCCAGCAAACTGGACCCTTTTGTAATACTTTCTGTGAAATTGATGCTTTGCTATAGAAGACATTTCTTTACCATACCATGAAATTAAAACAAAGGCGGTTCATGTGGATTTAACTATCTGGAAACTTTAATTCATTTTGGAATTATATTGGGTTATAAAAACAATGCAAGTCACCCATTCTTTCCCTGATCACTGCAGTTTTAGGGAGAGTACTGTCTCACCTCCCATCCTGCCTTAGCTTATTAATGGGGCTCCAGAGTCTTATATATTGGTTGTGCATGGTGTATAAGCTAAAATATTGTGACATAACTTGTAAACATTTCCCTCTCATGTAAAACTTCAGAGGATACTACCAAAGGGAGTCTTCTTCACTATTAGCTGGCAGAAAACCCACAAATTATTCCCAGCTTTCTTCAGAGTCTTCCCTTTCCTCCATTTGTAACTCCAGGTTATTAAGGAACTGGTTTCTGTGGGAAAAGTACTAGCAATGAACACCTGCCAAAAGGACAATCCCAAATTACCTTGTTAGACTCTAATCTCAACCTAAAATTAATTTAGATCTTAGACACTTAATAAATCTCTGCTTCAAACCATCTGGTTGTTGCTCCCAAACACCTAGGGGTATGCCTGCACTGCAAAAATAGAGGTCCCAAACTGTTTAACCTAGCACAGCTTTAGTGGAGAAGGTTTAGACAGAGCTATTTAGTTCTTTCCCTCAAAATGTGCTAGAGGAATTTACTGAAAACTTCATCTCACAGTTGTCAGCCCTGGAACCAATTGACAATAAGGACTAACAATAACTTGTATTTTCAAATACTTCAGGGCTCAAATAACTCCTGTTTCCCCTTCCTCCTCCACTGCCTTGTGTCACTCACAACTAGCTCATTTTTAGATATCAGCATTACAGTTCCAGACTGCCTGGCAAACTTTCCCTTCTCATACTGGTTTTAAAAAATTACTGTGTATGTTATTTGAAATCTCCGGTGGTTTTCCAAGCCTTTACCTTCACCCACGGCAAAATCACACTGCAAAGAAACCCCTGTTTTAACCCTTAGGTCAGTATTTCAGAGATCATATTCCTTAACCCTGCCTTTGACAAGAATAACCTACTGATTATTTCCTATATTTATACACACACATATGTGAACATTTACATATCTACGTAAATATTTAAAAAATATATAAGTGCATGTGTAAAAATCAATGTTAAAATTGTGTATGTATCTATACACTTCTCTTACTCTTTCCCTGTTGAGAATTACTTTATCCAAGTGATCTGACCTCTTTCTTTAACTATGGTGAGCAGAAAACTCAGCCAGAGCATGCCCTGTCATAAATCTCATGCGAGTATTCGGTTCTGCTTGGCAAAAGGGAACAATACATAACGTGAAACTGAACATCCTTAGGGACTCCTGACATTTTCCCCAAGAGCCAGCTTGCTGTATGACCTAGTTGTGTTCAGAGCATGGACTCTGCATTCCTTCTGTAGCCAGCTGTATACATCTTGAATAGGGTGTTTCTTTGCAATTCACATAGCATTGTTCATAATTCTGCATCCCATCTCACAGATATCTACGAGAATCCTAAGTAAATATGATTCACTTTGAATAGCTTGTGCTCTGTGCAACTGTTACACCTTATGATTGCCATTAGTCTTTTTTTTTTCTTTTTTTTTTTTTTTTTTTTTTTTTCAGCTTCTGATGTTATTCATTTTTTCATCTGTGGTTCAAGCTACATGTAATTTCTTCAGAACCTAACAACCTAACAACACTTACTTGTATATTCCTCCTATGCATGTAAAAAAAACATGTAGGAGTTAACTCAAAAACAGTTTTACTAATGAGCAGTTGTACTGATGTACAAAACAAACAAAGAAACAAAAAAAAAAAACAAACAAAAAAACACAAGGTCTGTATACCTGTATACCTTCACCGAAGTAAACAGATCTATACCAGTTTGCACAGCTGAGGCTGTGATTCAGGTTTTTTTTGCAAGTAAGTAATGATTAGTAAGACCTTGCCTAGGAAATAATTCATGAATCCCAAGCTGGGAATGAAGCTGAAGTGGTAGTAGTGAAATTTCTTTCACTACTAGTTTGAAAAAGCCTGCATGTTCAAGAACTTCAAAGCTTTGTTCTAGTGCTATTATTTGACTAATAGACAAAGCTGCAAGTTAATTGTAGTAAAAAGATTTATTGTCATTATAACAGCAAAAGCTGAAAAATGAAAGGTATCATTAAAAGGTGTCATTCTCCTTTATAAAAGCAGTTTGTTATGTAATTAGCTTTTGAATTCTGAGAGCACAAGTCCAGATGTCCCTTGCTCTTGCCTTGGCAACCCATGCAGTATTTTTCATGTAAGTGGGGGTGGTTTCAAACTCAACATTTTTACCTCTGGCTTGTGTGAGCTCAGCTGAACATCTAAATGTATTTTAATAGGAATGAAATGAATATTTTAAATCTGTTTCTACCTATGTTTTTAACAAGATAGCCAGATAGACAGTTTAGATTTTAGCATTAATGAGGTTACTTTGTAAACCACTAAAGGGTTTAATTTTTTGTATTTAAAATGAATGTTTTAGGAGCAAAAAAGTGAAAACTATGAGCAATAAAAATATTAAATGCAATCTTGCAGCAATTTCTTTGAATCCAACTTGCATTCTATCTTAGATTGAACTTTATTGAGCCACTCTTGTATCCAGAAGTTGTTATTTTTTTCCCACTGTCAAGTGTGTATTAAAATATGGATATTAGCAATATTTGCATCTTTGGTCGCCATGTCTATTCGACATAGAAGACAACATACTGGACAAAAACCAGAAATAATCCATGGCTGGGACATTTTAGTTTTCAGCTGTCCATTTTGGAAAAGAGATTTTACAGAGGTTAAATAGCTTGAACTTGAATTGATTTGAAGTTGACAATGTTCTGAGGCATTTCACTTGTTTTTGCCCTTCATCAGTTTGCGATTCCTCTTTTCAGAATACAGTAACAAATTGCTGAATGATATCAATGTCCACACAGCAATTCACTAGGACTAAATACTTAAATAGGTAGCTGCAGCAAAGATTTTGTAAGTTGTACACAGGTGACAAATTTAAATAAATTGTTTACTAAATCATTTTGAATAGGAAACACATTTAGGAATATAAAACATTGCATAGATTGATAAAGCAAGGAACCCTTCTAACAATCTGAATTGATTTTGAGCTGAAATTTTGAGCTATTAAAAGTTTATATTTGGCATCCTGTGGAGAAAGTATCTCTTAGATAAGAATTTCTAATGTTCAGAAAGAGTACACTTGTCTAGTATGCAGCACCATTATTACCCAGGTTTTGTACTTACATAAATATTTGCTAGTTTTTCTGTGGTGGAGCTTGTGCTTCATTCGTGGTGTAGATTAACCACATTTATGTTTTATTACTGTTTCACTTGCACTTTTTGACAGCTTGAAAATTTTTACTGGTAGCTTGGAGTTTCATTAGGAGATGTCTGCAGGCTACAAACTGATAGTTGTAAATAAGAGAACCATATCGTTCTGACCTTATCAGGCTGCTGTGGACAAATTTTCCTCTACCAGCAATACTTGATACTTTTAATCTGATGTCTTTTATATTTAAATTTAGGATATCTAGTGGAAAAAGCAAAGCTATCTTATGTTAAAATAAATAAAAATTTCCTTTTGTTGTATAGCAAGTGTTGAAGGGTTAGCAAGATAGCAATTGTGATATCCTGAGCTGTCTTACAGGTGCCCTTAAACATTTTTGAATTACTGACGTGACTCTTTACTCTTATAACCAACCCCAAGATCTACATTAGAAATGAGTCCTTTTCACCGAGTTGTAGGGTGATAGCTTGGTAGGAGGGGATGTAAACACAGCACAGGTCCTTGAAGAGAAGGAAAACTGCACATGCATGACTGGTACCTGAGGTGTAGAGTTGCAAAAGCATACTCTCAAATGAGTGGTTTTATTTTACTCAAAATAACCATGCTACAAAACTGAAACTTGGGAGAAATATCTTGGTTTAAATGACATTAGTAGGTGTTTTACCATTTTATTTTATTTTATTTTATTTTATTTTATTTTATTTTATTTTATTTTATTTGTATTTTATTTTATTTTATTTGTATTTTATTTTATTTTATTTTATTTTATTTTATTTTATTTTATTTTATTTTATTTTATTTTATTTTTGTTTTCATAAAAGGATTCTGAATAGGAAAGGCAAGCTTTCTGCTGTGTTGCTGATGTAGTGCATGTATATATAATGTGTACAGGCAATGATACACAGATGATACTAATGCTAGTAAGGTATTTGTTCCAATACTCCAGTCTGTGCAGCTGATCCAGTAGATGTATAACTACATTTTATAAAGAAGAGTGGGATGCTAAAATTCATTAAAAAAAAAAAATAATAATGAGAAGACATATAAAAAAATTGTCACTCATATCAATTTTGATATTAAAAATTGATGTCAGGCCAGAGACACGCTGAAGTGATTTTTTTTTTAAATACATGTTATAATTTTCAAAGTAACACAAAGTAACAAAGTAAAAAAAGAAAAAAAAAAAAAAGAGCCTTTTTATCATATAAAACATAAGACGATCTCTTAAATATCCATGGTTATTCTGTAATTTATTTTCCTGTCTAAATTTTTTATTATAATTATTATCTTAGAAAACTATCTAGGAATAAGTATGGCATTCTGAAAGTATTAGCTTATAGCAGGACAAGTGTTGCAATTATATATACAAATTACATATTGAAAGTAACCCTAAAGCAGCACATAATGAAACACAAGGAATACCATGTTTGCCATGGTATATCATATACATTTTTTAACCACTCTGTTAAAATAAAGACCTGCTGTGTCATAAAATTGAATGTTTGATGAAAGAAATTACATTAAAGCAATTACTGAAGTCTTAAGTGTGATGGTATTAACTTAAAAAAAAAAATAATTAAAAAAATAATCTTCATATCTCCCCTTTATTAACAAAACCATTGTTTTTCAATGTATGGCTTTGAAATAAAACATGTAGGTATTTTCTCTCACTAACTTTCTCAGTGCAAGAACTTTAGTCCTTATAGTTTATTTCAACATTTCTGTTAGATATTTTTTCATATTTCATGCTCCATGCTGTATCTCTTCCTATTTCAATACCTGTTTTACAAGTGCCAATTTTTAATTTAGGTTAGAATCATTCAGCTGCGGTAGTGAAGATTTAAGTTCAAGACGTAGCATTAGGCTAACTTTGCATTAATATTTCTAAAAATATTTCTGTCATTCAGAAAGATGTCAGGTCACCATTATCTGCTTCCACACAGGTGTAAATTTTACATATTGTACAGAAACTTCATGAAAAATGAAGTTAGGGGAAGGTCATTCTGCCATTTTACACTGTAACATTATGGGCTACATGAACTCAGCAAATAAAGTTTTTTTTGTTGTTGTTTTTGTTTTTGTTTTTAATAATAATTAATAAAAACTTTAAAAAATAGATGAAATCCTAAGGTGCTGCGATTACATACACATTCTCCTATCTTGTGTATATAGGAATTGCCAGATGACACAGTAAGAATATAGAGGAACTACAGAAGTTACAGAAGAAATTGGTTACATTTAATACATCTGCTGTTGTGTCAAGTTAGTATATGCTAACACTAGCCACACAAGTACAAAAAATGCTCTGTTCATCTTCATCATCTTACATCATCTTCATGTTCATCTTCATCTCTTACCTCACCTCATTCCCTATATGCATTATAAATCTTTTCATCTCTTCATTCTCTCTGGCTGCTGCTTCTCCATCCAACCCTTCAATACTCCAGTTGGCTGGTAACCCAGTGAAGGTGAAGAGCAACTCAGACAGGCGATCCTTAGGGATTGTGTGTGTTGTTGTGTTTCTGTGCATAAATGCTCCCCTACTGGTGCCTTTATACAGTCATCTGCACTAAAGTCGTTTGCAAAAAACTAGCTGCTAGATTTAAGTTTTGTAGAAGATATCCCTAGAGAAAAATGCAAACTTCATTTTTCATTCAGTTAATAAACAAATATATATTGTCAGGCAAATTCTTTTTGAATGTTCTTTGTCAGTCACCACCTGATTCCAGTAATTCAGCCCAATCAGCACTGAGAACGTGAATGCAGCCGTATTATCAAGAGACAAAGAACGTTTATATGGTAGGAGCTGTAAGTCTGGATCATCTGTGTAATGCTAGTCAGCCTCAGGTGCAATATTGCCAATTTTTGTGTACTTTTTATGATATTTGAAGATACACAGAAAAATTTACGCTCTAGAGTACCCGTAGGTATTTTCCCATGTGATTGCTTTTGGGTAGTTTTCATCAGTTTCTTAAGGTGATTTAAGACTTATGCATAGAATAACTGCACAGAGTGCAAAATAACAGCTCAACGGCAGTGAGATTATGACTACGGATGCTGTTTTTGGAATAAAAGAGTACTCTCGCTATCAATTACAAGTGAAATGTTGAGACCATCACTGTTTGCATCATCTACCTGCCTAGCATCCCTCAAGCCAAACCTTATGATTAGGAAGGTTGTGTTACTGATTTTGGAAGTTGCAATATTCTTTTATAGCTCTCTGGGTGAGGAGAAGTATATATGGCCATTACAGTGGCACCACAAGTCCATCATTCAGAAAATGTTATTTCAGAAGCACTCAAAACATCCAAAACAACTGGTCTCTGTGTGATTTTTTGTTGTATTATTATTTATTATTGTTATTATTAAAAAGGTGTTAATTACCTGACTTCTTTCTGTTAATGAGTAATTTAAGCTGAAAGATGAAGCTATAATGAAGGTGGAGTGGGTCAGCAGCTAAGAACCCACCAGTTGATTGCTGACCCCAGCATGTGAGGGTAGAGAATCAGAAGGGCAAAAGTGAGGAAAACTCACGGGTCAAGATAAAGGCGGTTTAGTATGTGAAAGAGAAAAAAAAAAAAAAAAAAGATGCAAAGGCAATTGCTTGCCACTTCTGACCAGCAAACTGATGCCCAACCAGCCTGCAAGTAATCGCTGCCCTGGGAGAGACACCACCACCATGTATTGTGTATCACACCCAGTGTATTTAAAAGTACGTAGGGTACTTTTAAGTAAGTACTGCTGGAAGTCCAAGAAAAGGCCACTTCAAAGTTAGAAAACCTCTTTCAACTGTCACATGGATTATGAATGGAGAGGAAAAGCAAACAAAATCCTGTCCAAGACAACCTGGTGTTCCAAGACTAATAGCAGTATACACGGAGATTTGACAGAGTATTTCTTGCCCAAGTTCTTTCATATAACTCAGATACAGTTTGGACATAAGAAACATGCAGGCAGCAATGTACATGTATTTCACCCAGGTTTATCATATTTTCAGGCTGCAGATTCTTTTTCTTTAAACTGGAACATTTTAAATTGTATTTGTACTTATTAATTAAATTAAAATTCCAGAAAGCAGTTAATACTTCTAGAAGCATGCAGAATTGATAGAAGCTTCCCTACCTTATCGAATATTGCCGAAGCAATAAGTTCCACAGGCTACTAAAATCATGGAGAGGTTAGGTCAGTCCTAAATTTAACTTAGAAATCTTGGGGAAATATTTTTATATCTTCTGGAAGAGTTTAATGTTTTGTAAATTAACATGGCATGTTTCAGGAATTGCACTTCTGAAATAAAATCTTAGTGCCAACTTTCTTATTGCATTTTAAGCTATTTATGCAAACCTTGTCTCATAAAAATAATTGCCATTTGATTCCCAAATCCAATGAACTCAATGGTATTTGTGATTATCTCATTGCTTCTGGCTGAGGTACTCAGACCACCTACTTTTAAATATCTGGTCTATACTAGATGTAGTATAGACTCCCATGCTTCCTTTGTGCTCTTCATTAAATAAATTGCTGAGAAGTGAGTTTAGCATTTTAAGTATCAGGAATTTTCTTTCAGTATATTAGGACATTTTTTCAGCCCTAATGTAAGCTCAAAACACATAGCTGCCAATATGAAAATACTGTTAAATGAAAAACATTAAGATTCTTTCCATTTCTGAAAAAGGTGACACTAGCTGACTTCAGCACAATATTTTCACCTTTTTTTGACACAGGAGATTGAATTTTTCAGTTTTATTTCTACATATTCATTATTCATTTTTACTTTTTTTTTTTTTTTTTTTTTTTTTAAGAGAGAAAATCTTACTATATGAACAACAGAATTAATAAGTATAACATTTACTGAATTGTCTTTGCTGCTCTGGCTGTCACCCTTTTATGTTAACATGCGGTGACTGATGTGAAATAGAGGTTAGATGCTTTTGGACTTAGTCAGCTTTGCCTTTTATAGCCATTCAAACAATGTCAGAGAACACTGGGATGATTACAGGGAGCTATAAGAAAGAGTGTGAAATCAGATTGACTCAAATTAATCGCAGTATTAATAGATTGAGAATAATTAGCTTTGTACCCTAGCTGTATTTCCAGAATCATATTAAAGCTGATTTGTAATATCACATGAAGCCTTACCAGTGAAGAATTGCACTGTGTAAGAAAATGTCTTGATAGAATAGCACACTGTAGTGTCCCTTAAAACTCCTGAAACCAAACATGTAAACAAGAGTCTTGAATGAAGTTATATTAGTATCTCAAAAGTTTAAGGATGCTAGATTGTCTACTTAAGTTTGAGAGCATTATAAAATATATTTCCAAAGCTACTTTACAAATCCATTCAGGATTCTCTTGTATTTATTTATAATCCTCCCCAACAATTTCAAGTTTACAAATTTCACCAGATGGAAGCCAGCTATTTAATAATAGCTCAGCAGACATAGCAAAGGTCTCACAGCCACGGCAGAGACTCTGTAGTTATCTTGCCTCAAAATATAGCCTAGGGCTCATTTACTGACCACTGTGTCTGTATAAACTAATTACAACAGTAATGGAAGAGGATTTTCTGATTTGCTTTCAAGAAATCTAATAAAGAATAATAGTTAAAGCAAATATACGGTATATGTCAAGATGCAGAACAGTTGTTTAGGCTGAACTAGTTTGCAATGGTAGAATTCCTTTTGCTTGAATCATTTCAAATTTTATTGTAAGAAATAAGTATCCCTCAACAAATGATGAAAAAAAAAAAAAAAAAACAAACAACAAAAACCACAAACCAACCACCAACAAAAACACATTTGTTTTTGGTCTGTTTTTTAGTTTGTTTATTTGTTTTTGTTTAGTTTGTTTTTGGAGATCTAGTTCATGCAGCCTTATAAACAGTGAAAAGCTCTGCTCTCCTAACCTGTGATTCAAAGACCTTTTGTTGTTGTTGTTGTTGTTGCTGTGTATCAGCTAATAAAGCTGATATATGCCAGCTCTGTGCTCAAATGTAATTGGAGAGAAGTGAGGTGAGCTCAAAACCGTGATGGTGTGAATCTCCTGAGATTCTTCCCAGTTTTTAAGTCTCACTGGACTTGGCTTTCTAAACTGTGTAAACCTCAGGAATGCTCCTTTTTCTAGGCACATTCCAATCCATAATTGGATTAGTATCTTGTTTTCCATAGGAAGGAAATTCAAGAAGTTTATATACTCAAGTTTATATACTATCTTGATAAAAACCACAGCGCTGGTAACTGTCAGGTGTTTGAGGCCTATAAGTAGGGTCCTGGGCTGTAGGATGCAGCTATTATTATTCGGCCTAATCTGGTATTTCCAGAAAGTATTCAATTCACTGATGTTGTAGAAATCACTTCTACGAATTCTCTCTACCAAGAAATAAAACAGAAGTTACTCTGGTTCCTTTACTCTTACTTCCAGTGCGAGACAACGCATTTTAGAATTTAAACCTTAATATTTTTTTCACCAGTTTCCACTTGATGCAAGTATGTTATGCTTACTCACTTCATGTGTTAGTTATCTTATTGATTGAAATCTATAATTCCTGAGCACAGGTGTATGCTCCAACTTTCAAAAGATTCATTTTCTGTTCAGGCAGATCATCTGCAGGCCATTGACCTAGATGATCTTTGTCAGTTCCAATATGAGCAATACGGAATGAATAACCATAATATATTTTAAGCAAGCAAGCTTTTCTTTTTTGTTTTGTTTTGTTTTAAATTTGCTTTATCAAAATCTCATTCCATTTTAGTGATATCCTTCTCGTGTCCTCTTCTGAAATATAAGAGATGAAGCGGTCAACGGAATAGAAGTGAAGGGATATTTATTCTCTTCATCACTTGGCAGCTGTGTCTATGCTGTCTGCAGGAATCCTTGGAAAACAAAACAAAACAACAACAAAATAAAGCCTGATGCGCTCACTGATCTATGCCAATGTGTATATATTCCCAGTGAGAAAACGTTTTCACATTGGCTGATCTAACCTAGTGCTTGATGCTCTTACAAAAGCACCCAGCCAGTTCGCCAGTCTGAAGTGTGCGGTGTTACATCAGCTCTCAAGGCACAGTGGAAGATTTGGCCAAAGGGTGAATTTCAGTCCAAGATGTTTGAGTATAAGCAGCTTAACACTTCAGCAGCAGCTTGGACTGCAAATAAAATCCATTCTGTGCCTATGTAGCAAGTGCAAGTGCCTGCACCAAGGAACCAGAGAACAGTGTTCCAAACAAAGCAGAAATTGGTGCTTGCAACACTCACAGAGAATTGGATTCATGACTGCTTCATTCACGCAAAGCCCTGAACTCAGGTTTGTTTTTTCTTTTATTTTTTGTTTTCCTGGATCACATTTTATGCTCACATATCAGGCCATATCTGCCCTGTTGTGGATGGGATATCCTGAGATCATTGTCCTGCCCGTGTGTTTAACCCGTGAGGTCACTAGAATCCCTTGTCTCATGCTTCCAGGGTCAGGTTTTTTTTTCAACCTTAGAAGAGTTTTTTATCATTATTGTATCTTCTTCTCTATCTTTAGGAAGATCCATGTTGGGTTTTCTTTCACACTACTAAAACTACATGTTAGTAGTCAGGCTTAGGTATATATAAGTATATAGGTCTGAACTCTACAATATCCTTAATGTATCTTCAGATCACTAGCTAAATGCTTAAAAACTGTGAACTGAAAGAGCTTGTGGCAGTGAAGCAGGCTTGAAGGGTGCTTGCTTAAGATTGTCTTTGGTGTTAGCTTTTGACAAAGGCTAAGCAGCTCCCTGCTAAGCATTACAATATTACAATTACAATTTTATTACAATACACACTGTTTAGGTTTTTTATTTCTTTCCTTGCTATTGCAACTGTGGAAGAGAATCCAGCAGCATAACTTGGGCTTAAGAATCCTGCCAGAGAGAGAGAATACGGTAAACAGTAGACTGGTTGTCTACTCCTAGTCAATCAATGAACAGAAATTATTGCCAAAGATTTAAGTTTTTAAACAGCAGAGATTTTTCAGCACTCTTAGAAAGCTACAGAGAACTTTCTGGTGATTTATATGACTAATATTTTAATTAACTTTATGAGTAAGTCTATTTTTAAATACGGCAGATGATGTTTTAACTATACAATTAGCAAGAAGAATGCTGCTCACTTTATGAAACACTATAGTATAAGGAAAGCACAAAACCAGCTATCAATAATGATGAATTTGGATGCATCTCTAGTGAGTTAATTAAAATGACAGTAAAGTTTCAATTTTAGTAAGAATTTTGTTGCTGTCAATAAGATGAAAGTATTTGGGTGGATTTTTAGCATCTTACGTAGGTGCCCAGTGGACATAGCAACAGAAATTAAGCCTTAGTAATTAATACTAACAGAAAAAAAAACAACATAATTGTTAAAAGCGATAATTGCCATCTGTTCTTGTCAGTATTATTAATGTGCATAGAATGGCCTTTATTACAAAATAGCTTACAACTGTAGCGTTGACAAAATTTGTTTCTTTCAAAGTAGCTGGACTTGCATTAAAGAAGTTAAAGTGGGCAAACACATTCAAAATGTTAACACAGCCTAATAACATTGGTGTATCAGCCAATTTATAATTAGTTTGCAGATTGCAAGGGATACAGATCTCCCAGGATTCAAACCACAATATCTAATACTTGTGGATAACATTGTGAACTGTTCATGCATTATACTTTGATGTCCTTTAACTGGCATACTTAAGCTGGCAATGCAAATTTGATTTCTTACTTTTGGAGGAAAAATGATGCCTTTTTTCAGTTTCCATAGTTACTAGTCTTCAGTTAATTTATTTGCTATGCAAAAGTAAGTCTTTTATCAGTTTTGTAAATTTAATATACTTAAATTACAAGATTTTTGACTTACTTTCCTAGATCTGGAAGGAACAATTTAATACACTTACCAAAACAGTACTTTACAACTAGTTGTTATCAGTCTTTTTCAACAAAGTTTCCCAGTTTGTGCTCTCAGGTTATCATCAGATCCTTGTGTTGTCCTCAATCACTTTTACTTTAAAATCTAGTAGCTACTTTCTGCAAAGTTGACAGCTGAGTAAAGCTGTCTGAAAAGCATTAGATTTTTACAAGATTCATGAAAATCACTGCTTAGGTTAGGAAAAAATAATAATAAAAAAAGAGGTATTTTATTCAATAATCTCTGTAAAACAGGATATTCTCTGATCTGGAAGTGTACTCATGTTTGACAGCAGAAAGAAAGCCAGGTGCAGGTGGCCATCACTTGTAGCTCACTGAGCATCTCCTGTCCAGCCAAAGAAAACCATTGTAGTTCTGTAGATCACTGAGTAACTTCCACTGGAAGATTTTTATTAGCATAGGATTCAGATTAAAATTACTCCTAGTTTGTAGAGAAATGAAATATACATGATTATTCAGGATAGTATTTAAGCAAATGTATAGCTTTAGGCAAATACGTATGCTGAGATTTTCCCTTGCTGAAAAATGCTTGAAATAGTTTCTGAACTGGGGCAATGGAAATTTGCCTCTTGAGGCATTTTATCAAATTCAAAGGGAAGTTCAGGAACCTATTTATTTTTATGCCAACAGCTCAAAAGAAATGCTTTTAAACAGCTGGATCCATAACAGATTGCCAAGTGCATCTTGAAATAAACTGCTCTTAAACTCTCTTGTGTGCTTTCCCATTTTAACCTTTTAGTACATTTAAGATGTAATCCTTAATATTGTTGGGCGATTACAATAGGGAGATTACTGTCCATTTCAGTACATGGATATTGTACTGTACTGTACTGTATACAGATTATGTATATTTTTCTTTTTTATAATGATTCCTATAGGGCTCTTCAACTGCAGTTTGTAAGGAGTAGTTTGAGGAAGCTGAAGTGTGGAGTGTTAGGTTTAAGTCATCTCAAAGTAATTTCAGATTTTAAAATGTACAGTTCAATATACACAGAGGCTGATGAGCACAGATGCTCAATGTTTCTATAAATACTTTATCTGTTTGGCTGAAATTATTATATATAATGGCAAATTTCATGAGAGAAGTAGTGAAATTTCTCAGCTCAGCATTCAGGATCAGTGGACATAAATATTTTCCTGCTGATGACAAAGAATTAATATATTCCTTTTACATTTGTCAGCTTGAAAAACAACAGTAATCACTGACAGCAGAGTTTATCATTCTTAAAGCTCTAGTCTTAAAGCTCTAATCAAGATCTTTTCTGTGAGGAAAAATCTGAAAGAACTTCAGCTCGTTACATTGTTGTGTGCTCAGGATCTCTCCCTGCACCTGAAAAAGTGGCTTTTCTTTATTTGCAGTACTGAAATAGCAGCTGCAGTGGTTTGGTGTGGCTCTCGTGTGATTCCCATCAGACATAGTGCTGTGAAAGCAAAGAAGGTACCACTTGGTCCTGTCCGTGACCTATTTGGTTTTGCTTGTTACCCCCTGTGTTTGCACCCAGTGGCCAGCTGTGAGGTTTCGTGAGTTTTGTTTGACAACATTGGCTTCCAGAAGGCTTCCAAGACTTTGGGTGCTTTCTCTGAAATCCTTGAAGATTGTTGCAGTTTGGTGTAGCAAAATTCACAGTAGAATCTATCTTCTGTGGGATGTTAATATTCCTATTGTCATCCTTCATATACAAAGTGTGCACAAGAGTCGGGAAACAGCCACTAGCAAAGGTGTTCCCAGCACTCCCGTATTTGAATAGGAATATTCAGTTACATGTCAAGTTTTAAACAAATGCTACCCCATCACAATTCATTGCTGGAAAACCTAGGAGCAAAATGCAAATATATAGTGCTTCTATGCACCTCAATAATATTTAATGTTTCATCTATCACAAGCAAATGATTTTGTGTTATTTTCAAGCATACAAGAACAATGCTTTATGACAACTACAAACACTTTTTCTAGGTCATCTTCAGGAGATTCACTTACACTTCTTTTTGTAAGTATGGTTACTCAGATGAACTCATAGTTTTAACCTTGATATGATTTATAAGAATTGGGAATAACAGAGCTGAGTTTTTAAGGAATAATCATAAGAACATAATAGTCAGAACATAGGAGCATAATAAGAAGAACATAATCCTTGCAGGGTTTATTAGCATCAGATCAAGTGATGAAACAAGTTGCTATATTTTACTTTTATTAAGTGTGTTCCTCTTCTATAAAGCACAAAATCCCAGAAGCAAAGTAATAGTAGCAGTCCTTGCCTATAAAAGCTGACCAAGCACTCTTCATTATTGAAGAGTCATTTTCACTTCCAAAAATGAATCAGAAAACAAGAGTAAACAAGCAAACAATCAAACAAAAACTCATGCCAGAAAGGTGAAACAAAGAACAAATATGCTGTTTACATCACAAAATAGTTGCTGATAGATTATTTCTGCACAGTGTAGATGTCAGTCCAGGCTGCTGGTTTAATTGATCCTAATTATAGTGGTAAGTACACAGGCTGTTCCCTTTAACATAGGATAATGCTTACCCCCATAATTATCTGCAATAATTCTGTAATATGGTGCTATAATATTAAAAAAAAAAAAAAAAAAAAAAAAAAAAAAAAAAGGGACTTATCAGTAGCTAGACTTTATAAGTTCATAATATAATTCCATGTATTAAAAACGGCACAACTAAGAAGTCCTCTAAGTTTACGGCATTACCCTGTCCAGAGTCTTCCAAATAGCCAAAGATGTATGTAAAAGGAAATGCACAGACTTGCTACTTGTAATTCAGATATAAAATACTTTCCCTAAAAGCTTTGTTAACACATATTGTGTGTGTGATACGTAACATCTGTTCTTTAGTGATTATCTGGTTCTGTTTGGAAGACCAAGGATAGATATCACAAGATGGTTTTACAAGATCATCTAGTTTTTCCGGAATGTGGTATGTCTGAAATTGAAGCTTTTATCACTGGGCCAAACTGGAAATCAAGAGAGAATTCTTGAATATTTTACCTTCTTAAACAAATGCTAAGCCTCAGGTAAACTAGATTCATAAAATTTAGTATGCCATAAATTATCACACTGCGTATTCCTTGTACTTAGCATAAGTACAGAAAGGCTAAAAAGACTTGCTTTTGTTATCTAGGCACTCCCTAGTCTTCTCCAGGTAGCTATAGGGTTGCTGGATGTCACTAATAACAGTGAAGGAAAAATGATCATTTTTTTTCTATTTACTAGAACATATAAATATGAAAGTGAAAGTTTCTATTAGGGCTTTTCTGCTCCTGCTGTGCTGAACTGATTGATGGGGGAAATCCCCAGGAGGAGTCATCTCTGAAGACCACAGCAATTTAGTGTGTTGTCAACTTATGCAGCTGTTCATTTTACATTAATTTTCTGTGTTATTCAAGAAGCTTTCAAATTAACGTAATCAATAACATTAATGACCTTTAAAAACCAAAGCAAGTACTAGCAATGGAATGCTAAATATAGAAACCATCTATATTAGATAACAAACTGTCTATCAAACTAAAAGTGTTTCTAAAATGGTGGGCTCTAAGAGAGATATATTAAATTAATTAACCAAATAATGAAAAACTAGATGTATGGCAATAAAATAGAATGACTGTTAATTTCCTTCTCTTTCTTTCTCTATACTTCTCCCTATATGTAAATGTATCTCCCCTTATTATCAACTGGGTACCCTGATACAAACATCCTCTGATGTTAGTTTTTTATGTGTTGTGTATGAAAATATTTTGAGGCAGCTGAACATAAAATTATCACTTCAGCTACCATTCAAACAGACATAGGAATACAATTTTATCCACACTATAGACCCTTACAAATCCATTGTCTTCATGCAGCTGTCTTGAGGACCATATGTACATGTAATTATAAATCTGCATTGCATATAAGATATAAAGCTTAGAGCAATTCTTTTTCCTGTTTTCTTTGTTTTCTTCTTTTGAGAGTTGCCATTTCTGTTTCAGTCACTCCTTTTTTTCTGACAGCTCTCTAAACAAAGTAAGATGAAATTATATGACTTAGAGAGGGAGACCTGGATGGGGGCAATACATGGTACTGAATCCAAGACTAAAATATCAGTTTCAGAAAAAAAATAAGAAAATTTAAGTAGGTGCATATTTAGATCTTTGAAGTTAAACATTTTGTTCATTGTCTCTTATTTCTATCGTATAGTAAGTAACAGTTTCAAAGACTTCAGGATTTTTTTCTACAAATAACATAATTACAACAATATTTTTGTAGCATAGTGAATGGAGAAAACGGTTCTCACAACACTGGTTGGTAAGCAGCATCATACCTGACTTCCTACAAGGAGGCTCCTATTCCTCATCTCCAACATCTATATTATGACTGCTTAGCTTAAGCTTTCCATGCATTTTGACTAGATTATAGTATTTAGCACTGGGTATTAGTATTTATCTGACTGCTAATATACAGGAGTTTTCCTGGAAGTCTCATCCTCAGCATTTATATGCTAATTTACTCTGTGTAAATTAAAAAAACAAAACATAATCAACTCCAAAAGAGTAATTTCTCATTGTATGGAGTAATGTGGTTTATTTTCTCCTTGTTTCTATTGGAGCTAAATGGCATTTTATTTGGGATGAAAAATTAGGGGATACAAAAAATGGCAACAACTTCAGTGGAAATCTTTAGTTTTCTGTTACTGGTAGTGTTAGTGTAAGGGAGCTTGCTATGTTGTGTTTTCTCCATTTTGAAGCTTCTAAGGGGAAAAGGATTGGGTAGTAGTTGTTATTGTTCTATAGTGATGCAACTGCAAGTGGTATGATAAGTTTTTTCTGAATTCTCTAGAACAGCAATATACAGAAGTTGCTTCCCATTCTCTTAGTTTTCCTGTTATGTGGACAGGTTCAAATAGATTCCCTGAAGCTTGTGTGATATTATTTATAAGCAGACTTCTTGTAATTTGTAATGAAAAAGAAGGAATGCTTTATATGTTGTATTTTTCATTCTTAAATTTTGTTTTCCGTTTCATATGTAAACCATTTTCCAGGGGGAATTATCATTTAATTCTTTTGCTTTCCACTTACTACTTCATTTCAGTTGTAAGTCATCAGTGCATTTGGAAATTCTACAGCTAGTTTCTCTATCTTGGTAATTTATGTAGATTAGAAGCAATAAAGATCTGAGGACTGACTCCCCTGTGACCCTTTTCAACACTTTACTTTCTAATCACTTTACTTTAATCAGTTCTTTATCTGTTCCCATGTTTAACCTGAATCTTTCCTGCTTTCTGTTTAAGATGAAGACTATCATTTGAGACATTATCAAAGGCTTTATGTAAATCCAAATTATGGTGCTTGTACTATTATTATCAATTTTATTTCTAATCTTCTCAAAAATACAGTGGTTGGTTGTCAAGATCTCAATTTTTTAAAATGTCTTATGATGGTAAATTACATTTGTTTGAAATTGCTGACAATTATTTAATGTTTATCATCTTTAAATGTGTTGTCTGTGATGCTGTAAACTGTGAATTTTTATGGCTGGTTCCCTCTGCTTGTTTTCTTATTATTCCACATTGTGTCACTCAGTATGTCAGTGCATTCACACACATTAGTTGGCTGTAGTGGGGCAGGCAAAGTAGTAAGTAGTGATTCTTCTGCAGTCTCAGGATATACAAAGCCAATTACCACAGAATTGTTGAGGGCTGCAGAGGAGTTACATGCCTTTGGTGCTAACAGGTCTGATTGTCTAGAAAGTTACAGAAAAGGGCTGCAAAGTTTTTCTCTTCCGGTCACTGCATTGAGGATATGCACTAAGAAAGGGAAAAAAAAAATAAAGAAAAACTTGCCTACAGAAACTGAGGTAGTCCAAGAGTAAAAAACATAATTGGGATAGATTGGCTGCATTAATAGGTGTGTATAAGCAGAACAGGGAGGTGGTCTGCTGGGAAGTGGAAGGTCTGAGCAGCAGAGAAGGGAAAAAGGGTGAGTGAATGGATTCCTCTTCCTTCTTTATAGACATATATTCTTTTTTTTGGAAAGTACCTTTATTAGTCACTCTTCATTTTAGAGAGATAGTAAAGTCCTTTCAGATTTTCAATTTTCAGATATATATATTTTTTTGATCCAAAAGTCAGTACCTAACTGAATATTGAATATTTATCTTCTGCTGAGCCTAAAACTGTTGCCCAAATATATTAATATAATAATATGCACTACCACTATTATGTTTTTCATTTCCAAAACGTTCTAAACATTATCACATTTAGAATAGTATCTGATGGAATACATGCCAGTTTTCATTTATAACAGGGAAAGGGTTAGACAGAGAAATTAGAAAGCTTATGAAAAAACAGAGAAAGACTTAAGAGGTAAAATGAAATATACATTCAAGCTTTTCAGTCTGATGGTTAGTAACTGATCTATCACAAAATGATCCTTCTTTTGACAGCTGCTGAAACAGGTTGACTCTGATTAGTTCTGACTGAGTCCCTTAGACAGATTTGCCTATTAATCTCACCATAAATACAAAAGAACTAGAATTAGCATTGATCAAAATGATAAAGATTTCTCTGAGAAGCTAAGGATAAATTTGAAGATAATGGTTCTATTTTTCTTATTTTGATTACAAGTAAAGTTTAATGCAAGAACAGATGAGTTGGTATTAGGATAGTTGTGGAAATTTGAATATGGTGTCAGTTGCTTAAATGACTTGGATAATTTTAAATTAAATAAACTTTCAAATGCAATAAAATAAATACAAGTTGTTTCAACTTTTGGCATTACTGACAAACTGTTAGGATGCTGTATGTGTAGTGATAAGGCCCATACAATGTTATAAATGTTCCACTACGAACACTGCTAGCAGTCACCTTCTAGTGTCCCACATCGCATATCCACAGCTTTCTGTCTCTCGGTTCTCCTTTTTAATGGAGAAAAGACAGACTGTGATGCACTCTAAAGACTAGCAATAATAATAATAAAAATTTATATATTTAATAACTCTATATTTCAAAAACTTACATTGAACAGGTCTTTCACCTGTAGATACATAAGTTCCTGGTCATCCAGGACCAACTGCTTTGGTAGACATTGCATATTACAATACACAGAATGAAAGCAGTTAAGAAAAGTAATATAGATTAGCAGATTCTGAAATAACACTTCAATAACTCATCAAAATATCTAAAGACAGAAGAACTGGGTAATGTTTTGGAAATATCTTTTTGTCCGTTCTTCCTTGATACAGTTTGCAGTGAACGGCTACCATGGTAACATATTTAATTCAGCAATCTTCAGATCTACGCTGTCCCTCAATTCTATGAACATCTTTTTCAATAGAGCAGTGCTAGAATAGGATGTTTGCTACCCGAATTACAGCTATTAATCACTTTGGATAATACAAGGATGTGTCAAGTTCCTCTCCATTTACCTAGCAGTACATGCTTGTATAATACATGTACTGTTTGGAACAGTCATATTTCCTTACAGTGAGAACAGCAAAAGATCAGTCAATATTTGCAATAAAAATATCCTTTCAGTTTCCTATAAAAATAAACCCAAGTACCCCAAAATGGAAGAACATCAATGACAATACCAAATAGTCAGTAAAAGACACAGCAGGCAGAAAGTCAAAATAGAAATGGAATTTATAGTGCTTTCAGTATGGCATTGACACTGAACAAGCAGTAACACTTACTTTTGTCTGAGATGTGCATTTATTTATTTATTAAAGGGAAACCTCTATACAGAACAAGAATTGCAAGAACATGTGAAAACAAGAAAGAAACAAGATTGTTCTGGAGTTTTCCTTTACTATGCCTATACTCTTTTGAGTAGGTCTTTTTGGGGGAAATAATAAGGCTTTTGTTACAGCAATGATCTATGGGAAAGGCTTGGGAACTCACCTATTAGAGAAGGTGACTGAAAAGAGAAGGTAGCTTCTATTAAAAAGACCTTCTTCCTTTTTAATAGGAAAACAGCCAAAAAAGCTTGAATTTCCCAGGCTGTCTGTTTTTCAGCATATGCTTACATGATTTTCTATATATTATCCTTCAGATTACAACACATTATTTTAGCGCTCACTCTTTAGAAAAAATAACTTTGTTTATGGCTGCATATATATGTAGCTATCTTTTCTGCACTCCCATAAATAAGCAATTATCTACTACTCAGAAGCCACTTCAGATGATCATTGCTTACACAAGAAGAAGTTGTGAGGCTTAAGGCTGACTGATTTTAATCGATAGACAAGTGCAGAGAATTTAAATAGTCAAATTTTGAACTTTATGAAATATGTAAATTTCCACATTTGTGTTTGTGTAAGCATTTATTTTGCAAAGCTTTCAGGCAACAAAATAGTTGTTGATTTAAAATACTTGCATGGTTGCTTATTTGTTACTTAATTGGGGTAAATATCAGAGCGATGCTCTTACACCAAATTCTAACATTGACTTGGGTTTGGTGTCTGTGTATATTTGAGGATTCAGCTCAGAATTTTCTTATTATTCTGCAGTATTCAGTAGCTGTTAAGCATGTTATTAAAGTGAAAAATGATAGGTATTCCATAAATCAGAAATACTCCAAAAATACAGAAAAAAAAGCTATTTCAAGTAATGAGCAGGTTGTATTTGACATTGTCAAGGCTGACTTAGTGACACCGAGTAGGTTTGTAAGTCTACTACATGTTTTACTACAGCACACTTCCTTTATTTGCAGTTTGCTTCTCATTTTCATGTTTTTATGCTAGCTTATCTTCGAAAGAAGTTTTTAAATTAAAATTTATTAAACTGCAATATCATTTGTTTTATAGTGTGCTTCTGAAGGTATCAAAGCTTTTACAAATGAGGTGATTTTAAATACTGTAGGAAAGAGGGAAATATTTTTTGTCTTTGCCTTATCTTTACAAATAAGGTATTTTTTCACACTTTCTTGTACTTTCTCTCTGATCTACTTAATTTTTTTCTACAATGAAACTCTGTGAGCACTGTCAGTAAAACTTCTTTAGTGGTAGCAATAAAAACAGCATACTTTTTGCCAGCATACTCTTCCTGAAAATTATGCTTCAAGGACAGAGTGAAACATTGCTATCATACGCATATGCGATCTTGGGGGTATTATTTCATGTTTTACCATCAAAGACAAAAGGAAAGTTTCAGTTATCATTCCTGTAGTTTTGCAGTGATGAAAATAAATGAAAAACAATAGAAGCACTGACGTGAGGCAGTAAATTTGATGTGCTCTTATCAAAAAGCTGCATTTATGTGACTTCCACTCTATCGGGATATACCTCCGAATGTTAAAACTTAACTGGAAATAAGGAGCGATTTCTAAGAAATATGTGTTCTATGATTATTTTAGTCATGAAAAGAATGAGAAATAAGTTGGTTTTAGCCCATGAAATTTGGAAGTAGACTTGTATGTAAGTTAATTTTCACCTTCTGTAGTACAAAAAATCTAATGAACATTTTTGTTATTGTAACACTAAATAGCAAACATGAATGATTAGTAAATTATTATTATACTTTAACTCTTTCCTTGTATGGACCATGGCTTACTATCTTATGGTAACTTGTACGTGGCATTTGTTTTTATGTATTTATTGCTGTAAAACCTCTGAGCATGAACCTCTCTTGTTCAATCAGAGAAAGAAAAAGTGTCCCCTGCCTGGCAGAACTTAAAACATAAGTGCTAAAAAAGAGTCAGTGGTTGAACAGAAAAGGAGCAAAATAGAAGAAATGCTTGACAATTAAAATATTTGTGGGCATAGTCACTTGGATTCCAGATACTGTAGAAAATTAGGTAGATACCTCATAAAACAAGCACTGAAATATGCTTAAGAGTACTAAAGGTGAGGTGTTTGCCCATAAATGTAAAAACAAGTAGGAGGTCAGCTTTCATGAACTGCCTGAATCATATCAAGCATATTTCTTTTTCATTTTTTGCCATTCTAAGAGCATACTGCATTTCCCAAACCGTGGAGTTTTATTGATGAAAATCACTGAGGGGAAAGTAATTAACATTAATCTATATATATTTAAGTAACTAATGAAGGTGATTTGCCCTAGCTGTGCATTTTGAGATATCACTAAGAATACCTTATCTTCTTTATAACAGGTAAATACTCCATTTCAGTAGATCACCAGAAGGAACTGCAACATATTTCAAAGGTAAGGACCTCCTTAAAAATAATACTTCAAATGTTCATTCCTCCTGGTTTATCAGCTATAAAAGAAAATGGAGAATGTTAATTCTTTCTGACTATCTACCAGATAGCATTGTAGACTGTAGACTTTGTAGTCAGAAAAAATATAGATAGTATTAATCAACACAGAATTCGACTTCCTGTTTGTGAATGTGTTTACATAAAAAAGACAAATTTTCACTTTTCTCTACTTAGAAAGGATAAATATAATTAATTTGATAATTACAGAAAAAAAGGCTTCATATATGGAAATTAAATATTACAAGCTTGTTATGTTTTTATCATAATTTTCGTTTTGCAAGATTAAAACTACTAGACTTTTTCAAATGTTTAGGATAGTATAATTTTTTTTAGAATATGACAACTTGTTAACATTTTATTTGTCACTGATACATCTTTCGCTCTTATAAGAAATATGTTTGACTTCAGTTCTAAGTGTTTAATTAATTCTGAGAGCTCTTTAGCTTCATTATTTACTTATATTTGTGCGACATATTTCAGTATTAGCATGTACAGACTGTGTTTTGTGGTCCTTTATTGGTCTTTAGCTACCTCTCCGGTAGCAGTAGTTGAATAACTGTTAAACTGTTCCATACTGTCCATCCATACAGAGATTACTGACTGCCGTCAGATACAAGGGTTCTCTAAAACTGTTATTTGTAAGTCATCAAGTTAGAGCAGATACTGTTAACACTGTGGTCTGCCCTAAGTTTGGATTTGTTAACAAGACAGACGTCAAGAACAGTAACTTATTGCTCTTGTTTAAAAACACTGCAAACTTTAAGAGCCCACCATACTTTTATGCATACACTGAGGGGGATAGAAAGTCCTGTGTTAATTAATATTAATTAATGTTTAGCCATAAATTTCAACATAGACATTTCTTTTCCAGAAACAAACAAACAAAAAAATTGGTTCCACAATTATCTCAGCCTCCTAATGCCTAATTCATGGTATCTGAATTACAGACACTATTAAATATATATATATATCTATATATATATCTATATATATATATATATAATATATATATATATTAAATTAAAAAAATAAAATTAAAATTAAATTAAAAATTAAATTAAAAAAATTAAAAATTAAAATTAAATTAAAAATTAAATTAAAAAATTAATATATATATATATATATATAATATATATATATATTAAATATATATATATACTTTTTTTTTTCCTCTGGGTTCATGTATGTAAGGGAGAAGTTCTGAAAGAGTTCCACACGTTTCTGGGGATTCTGCCAAATGTGATCTGAGTACATGATTTTTTATGGAACAAAATTATGTGGGCAGGGCTTTTCTTGAGAGAAAATCCTAATGGTTAGGATGGAGAATCTATTACAAGTGAAAAACTCAGAGGCTCAACTCAGAAGATAGTGAGATCCAAAATAGGGTCTCATAGACAAAGGACTTGTATCCCAGAAGAATGCCTGAGATGTTCAGCCTTTCACTATTCTGACTCCAGTACTCTTATGAATTTGCTATATTTTTTAAGACTTTCATTTCAAAAATTCCTTTAGAAATCTCTTTTTCTTCTTGATTGAAATCCCAGAGTCCTGTGAGACATAGAAACTATTCTCATTTTGCTACCTAACTCTACTTTGTGTTCTTCCAATGAACCTGAAATGCTTAGATTCATCAGAAAACTCCAGATTTTCTGTAGTCTTTGGAAATTATGGAGGAAGTCATAATATTACAAAAAGGTTGACTTTTGTGTGTGTGTATGGCTGATATGTTGTGTGCCAAGTTTGTTCCATTTTCCCTTTCATCTTTCAGGACTTGTATATACAGAAATATAATTGATGAGGTAATTTGTTACTTTCCCAAGTACCTGAGATAGACTTTGATCTTGCCAGGATTTAAAAAGTGTTCGCTGAGTGAAAATATTTCAGTGAAAGTTCCAGAAATGAATGCTAGAAGTAACAATACGGACTATTAAAAAAAAAAAAAAAAAAAAAAGGAGAAAGAGGGGAAAGAGAGAGTGACATACTCCAAGGTCCTATTTGAATGCTGCTGATGAGGATATCCAAGAAAAACATGACTGAAGGACATAAAACATCAGAAGGAGAAAATGCATGCCATATTTCTGACAGGTACAGCTAACTATAGGAAAAAAGCCCTATACAGCATAGGAGGTGAAGGGAAGAATACAGCTAATGACATTACAATCCTCTTGAGAGGTCTTGTTTTGTTTATTAAATAAGCCACTCTAGTAAGATAAGTAATAAGAATGCTTATTCTGGCAGTGTTAATTGATACTGTCCTGGGAGTTTATTATTATGTATTACTCTTTTTGTCCTTTCATGTAAAAATATCAGCACATTGTACCTGACAGGATGTCAGGTATATTATAAATTATTCTAATTAGGATAGAAAAATTGCCATCAATTTTTGCTACCCTGTATATCTTGGGCACGACTGCAATGTATGCGTGGTATTAATTCCCAAATATCGGGTTTATTTTAGGGTATACATTAAATTAATATTGTTTCCATGCAGTACTCAAATGAAAAAGAACTGATATAAGGTATATTTATTCCGTGCAGTTATGCTTTGATACAACTGGATATATTTCCCCACACGAATACTAATGACAATATGTATACAATATGTAAGTGACAGGAAACAAGGACAAGAGATAAAAGGAATGGAACCTTTCAAGCCTGTCACATGAGGCGCTTAAAACAGTTAAGCACAGTCTTGCACTCTTCCTTGAACAAGACTAGTATTGACAGCAGTGCTATAAACCAAAGACAGGGACAGGAAAGGGCAAGTGTCACTCTACTCCATTTTTTCATATTATCTCATAAGTGCACAGAATACAAGGATGGGCACGCTACATCTGGTAAAAGTAGTTATAGCAACCTATTTTTTTATTCTTTCTTCAGCAATTATGGGGCATGCAAAGTTTAACAGAAGTTTTAAAGTAAAATGAGTAAATTTCAATGTAGTGAATTATTTTACTGCTGCTATTTTAATCCTGAGAGCAATTATTCCCAAAGAAGATAGCTCCCCATCCCTCTGAATTCCATTAGCATAGTGAGGCAGTTTGTAGCCATTTCAATGTACAAAACAGTTTGAAAACCTGTTTCATTTTACATTTCCAAGAAATATTGATAGAGCCTTTTTCTGGATTTCAGTAAAAAGATGAAAAATAAAAATAAATATTTATTTCAATCCTACTTTTTGTAGCACTATTGAGCACAACTCTGTTATGTTTTGGGCCAAAATCCTCTATAGAGAACACTTCAAATATTGTTCTTACTGGTAAAATGTGATGGAAATGGCTTGAGGGCATACATTTTAAATACTTATTTATGACATGGCTTATTGCCTGAGTTGTTTTTTTTTTCTCCCTGAAGGCACATCTATTAACTACTAGAGCATTTCAGTTATTGGTTATTTACTGTCTATGCATTAGGAAGAATTATAAATTCAAACATGTCCCATATATTTTGTTTAAAGCCTCATTTGCCAAGCAGGTATGTTTGTAGTAAAAAAAAAAACCAAAACTGTTCCCAACACTGCCATTTTCAGTTATGTGACTAATTCTCTCTCTTTAAGACAGAAGTAGCTTTTGTGATAGGACAGAGATAAAGTGTTTGTGGCTTAGCAAATTAGAATCTCTTGACAGACTTATATAGTGGTTTTCAACGTACTGAAGTGACTTGGGAGCCCAGTTTTAAGAAAAATCAATGTGACTTAGGAGATGATGTCATTTAGCAGACAAAATGACTTTGGGCAAAGTCCATAAACAAGCTTAGGCATTACAATAGTAATACTACATAATAGTCAGAACCAGCTGCAGTTCTGTATTCCTTCTATAGTGCATGAAAAGAGTTAAGTACCTGAGAAAGAGATCCACAGTCAGGAGCAGAGAGTTACATATAGGTAGTCATTAGGATATCCTAGGGTGTAGTGAAAATGACAGTGAAGTGACAGGATTTATAATCCTCTCAGGGCTTAAACTTAACGCTACCAAGTGATTTGGGTGACTAAACCTTGATCTTGTTTCTTTCTGTAGGAAATAGCATTGAGGTTACTTTTTAAAAAATGTAATAGCTGATTTTGCCCTGAAGGGCACAATTAATATGCATTCTACTTACTATACTCCAGAATCCAGCACCTGTCTGTATCAGGACCCATGCAAGTTGTATTAGTAACTCTCGCATTTTAGAAATATAAAAGTGGATCTTCTCCAGTAATATATTCTTTTGTGAACAGAATAATATATAACCAAGAATGTTGGAGGACTCAAGTTTATTTCCCTCGCTGTGCTGAAGAAAACTGCCATTCTTACTTTCCATCAGGTGAAGGCCGTAATCATTAGGAATGACTTATACTGAACAACAGTTACTTCTTCCTGTCCTGTTGAATCTGAACTCCTGACTCAGTAGACCAAAGAGAAAGAATTGGCTTTGGTTCTGTGGCTCAATATGGAAAGTAGAGTATGGGTCTGCTGCCATGTGTATGGATTCCCTGTGTATTTTTCATGAAATGGGAACTCAATTCACTGGTTGGAAGAGTGATATGGGACTTCTCTTGACCTATCTTTGGATACTCTATCATATTTAAATAATTTGGATTTACAAAAACTAATTGGTCTCTATTCTTGGTGTCCTTACATACAGACACTACTTGATATAGTCTCGTCAATCCAAAATATTTACAATTAAATTGTTTAATCTTGACTCATCCAGAGAGCAGAAGGATTCAGCTTTCAGATGATTTGTCTTCTGAACTTCACACAGTCTAGCATCATGCTAATACTCAGAAGTTTATAAAAATTTTGAAACATTGACTAATTGTCCTTGAAATTAGAATTTTTAGTATAAAAATGACTTATTCTGGTATCATAAAAAATAGGAATTAATCCATTTATTTATTTATTTGTTTATTTGTTTATTTATTTATTTATTTTAAGATATTAACAACTGGATTTACATAAAGCCTCTGAGAAATAGAGCTTTACCACAGAAAACCTGCTGACCTCACTTGCCCAACAGACAGAAAAGACAGGAATCTATTTTTCCTTTTCATGTTGGCATTTGGCATGCTAGCTGAAAGATCAACATTTAAACTTCTATAATGCATCTACAGAAAATGAGTAGAGTCTCTGTCAGTAAGCAAGGGTATTTTACTTGTCTTCTGTTCTTGGTGTTTTGCTTATTTTTTCTCTCTCTTGAGTATTTATTTCACTGTTTAACCTTTTGGTACACAATTTTAAGATGCCATATAATAATTGCTAGCACAAAAGGCTTGAGAAAATGTCTGTCTTGTTTCAAATTGTTACACAATTTGTGGACAGTAACTGTCAGGAATAAATGACAAGCAATGCTTATGGCACATAATTCAACAGTTTAACTATGGACTCATTTAAAGGTATTACATTATTCTACTGTAACAAAACAAAACAAAAGGTATTTATGTTCTTATTGCCAAATGCTGTGATCCAAAGTGATTTAAGGAAACATAATCATACACTCAAGTGATGATGTTTACTTCTGGCACTCTTGAAAATAGAGATCAGAATTGTTGTCAAAGCAGCGCTATACGTTCATAGCTAATGCTCGATAATACAGGTAATGAAGCATCTGAAACATAAATAGATGAATTTCAAAACATCTGCATTTTCCACTTTATTTCTTAAAGTTCTTTTTACAGAAATGAATTATTCCTCACAGCCCCAATTTTGTGTGGAGAAAACCAGCCAAGGGAGGGTTAATATGCATGGCTGAGCTTTTTTGTTATTGACATTTCATTCTTATGCTATCTTTTCTTATTTATTCTATCATGTACTTCAATTCAGCAAAACAAATTAAAGCTGAAAACAAGTTTGCTTTTCTCTCTCTTTTTATTAGTACCTGGAGGTCTTATTTTCAGAGCTGCTCATCAAAGTTTCAGAAATTGTACATCTCTAGTTCACCAATTGTAGTCAGAACAACTTGAGGTTTTGCATACACCCTGTGTAAGCTGTCAGGAGTGTCTGTCAGGAAGAAATGGAGCCATAGTGCATATCTAAACGGGAAATAAAAAACAAAACAAAGCAAAAGTAAATCTTTCTTCTGAAAGGGCTTGCTTATTCCATATTTTGGGTGGGATGAAAATCCGTAACATATTACCTAAATATGAGACTTAGTCTGAGATTTTTTATTTTATTTTATTTTATTTTATTTTATTTTATTTTATTTTATTTTATTTTATTTTGTTTTGTTTTATTTTATAATTTTAAGATTCTGCTTCTGTAACCTTTCCACAAAATGGGAACATCAATCATTCTGGTTTCTGAAATAGTCTTTCATGCCTCCTGGTACCTTCCTGCTTTGAATCAATACTAGGACTTGAGATTTGGTCATCAAAGTGTCCATAAAATTTCTTGTTTGATTATAATTTATTTCTGCCACAAACTGCTTTATGTTATCACATTGCATGGCCTATCCTTCTGGTAACTAATCACAGCATTGTTGAAGTTGGAAGGGACCTCTGGAAGCCATCCGGTCATGCCCCTTTCTCAGGCAGGGCTGGTTAAAGCACGTTATGCAGGACCATGTCCAGGTGCCTTTGAAGATATGCCATGGGGGAGAGTGCACAGCCTCTCTGGACAGCCTGTGCCAGCCCTCTGTCACATGCACATTACTGAAGTGCTTCCAGGTGTTCAGAGGGCACCTCCTGTGTTATGCTTTGTGCCCATTGCCTCTTGTCCTGTTACTAGACACCCCTGAAAAGAAGCTGGCTGTCTTCCTTGCACCCTCCCTTCAGGTATTTAAAGACATTGCTAAGATGCCCCCCTGAGCCTTCTCTTCTCTAGGCTAAAGAGTCCCAGCTGTCTCAGCCTTCCTCATAGGAGAGATGCTCCAATCCCTTAATGATCTTTGTGATCCTACATTGGTCTCTCTCCAGTATGCCCATGTCTCTCTTGTACTGGGGTCCCAGAACTGAACACAATGCACCAGGTGTGTCCTCACTGGTGCTTAGGATAAGGAAAGGATCACCTCCATTGACCTGCTGGCAATAATTTGCCTAGTGCAGCCAAGAGTACTATCAGTTTTCTTTGTGGCAAGGGCACCCTACTGACTCATGTTCAACTTCATGTCCACCAGGACCACCTTTGTTACAGCTAAAGGAGCTATAAGGGTATTGGCAGGCCAAAGCAAGCCTAGACAAGGCCTGACAAGGCTGGCCCGTATGGTAAGCATATCCCAAAGCCTGTAGCCTGCTGTGGTAGCAATGTACTAACTGGGCTGCAAGGCCCAGTTATTCCATGCTTTGACTGATGAGGATTTACTTATTCCATGCTTTGACTGATGAGGATTTAGTATATTGACTACAACCTGTTTTCCTGTGATTTTAATACATATTGTAATCTGGTTTTGCATTAAGGATGTAAAAATTCTTTCAGAGTATAATAACATAATTTCCCTACTGCAGGATTATGTAGTTCTGCGTGGCTAGATTAGATAGGCTAAACTGCTCCGTAAATCTGGCATCTCCTCCGACCCCCTTGTTATGTGATTTTGACTTTAACTGACAATTTTTGCACATTTCTGAGTTATCACTTCTGTGAAACATGCCCCCAAGAAATGCAATTAAATAAAATCTGGTCATGCTTCTTTGGAAAATTCCTGTGATCATAAGACATTTAAGTTCCATGATAACAAAGGGATAATCTTTCCAGTTAAAAGTGTATGTAAGTTTATTATGGGAGCACTGCTGGGAGGGGAACATATGCTATTTTTTCCATTGTGGCAATTGCACAGTGAGATTTGGATTATGCAGGGCTCATTTTAAAAAAAATGCTTAAAATTTAACTCCTACATTTATATTTGTGTGCCAGAATAACTACACTTGCATTTAGAAGTGTTAAGCACTTAGTATCTCCCACTGAAATCAGTGAAAATTGCTGAATGTATCCTACTAATAATAGCAGAACTGTTCTGAGGAAGAGTAGCATGGTGTAGTGGTCTGAGCTTTAATCATCATCCAGACAAACAGTTGCTTCTGAGCCATTAAATACATCACTGTTGTTTTTTTTTTCCAATTTTCTATTTTTAAAATAGAAGTAGGATTTGCTAGTCCAAGCATTACACATGACATCTGGAGGAAAAAATATATATATATGGCGGGTGAAGAATTGCATTTTAACAAGGGAGCATATACCGTGTATCTGACTTCAGGACTCGATAAGAAATCAATTCTATTTTTCACAAATTTTAATTAAATTTCACTTCTGATCAGGTTAGTTGGGTTCGGTTTCATTTTATTCCTTCCTTTCTCTTCCTTCCTCCCCTCCGTTCATGACTATAATACCCCATTAATGGACCACAGTTCAATTACACCGGAAGTTCAGCTCATTTTGTATAGTGGAGTTTTTTTTTCACTCTGCTTGGACAGAAACTGTAATACTTTGACTTTTCAACTGTAGAAAAAAAATACTTATAGCTGAATATTGTTCATAAAGAAGTTATGACAAAAGTCTATTATAAAAAGAAGTCTGATGCATGCATAATGAAAGTGATGATAAAGAAAAAACTTTATTTTCCTTTAAAATAAACTTTTCTCTTAAAATTCAGTGTAAAATGTTGATTCTCTGACATATCAAACTATTGTAATTCACTGGTCTTCATTAGCATCATTTACCGCCATCATCTGCAGCAGAGTTATTTTTAACCCTTTATCTCCACTATCTTTCTTGGTTTAGCCAGTAGTTTCTGCCAGCTTGCCTGTTTCCCATTCTTTGAAGAGAATTTTTCAGTGCATAACTTATTTTTCAATATAAGTCATCGGACAAAATGATTTATAACCATCTCTGAAGTATAGCTTTTTTAAAATTTCACAATAGCGGTTGAAATCCATTACAGTATATGTTGGAAGTCCTGCACATGGAGCAGCGGTCAAGACCTTGCTATGTCTACTTGAGTGCCCTCAATATCAGGTTAAAGAATCACGCCCTTTCTTGTGGTCTCTTTCTGGCCTGTCATGAATTGAAAAATGACACAACTTCAGAACTACAGGTACATGAGCCTTTAAAATTTTTCTTATACTGATTTAAGAAGAGACAATTTTTTTCTGGAATTTCATAACACTTATACAGGTATTGAACCCCACCCTCCTAAGCGTCTTAGAAAATTTGGTATTGTTATGGAACAATGTGTTTGAGGAACCATAATATAAATGAAGGACTACTTATGGAGCAAATGGAAACTGAATTGTCATTTTTAATGACAGACTTGCCACCAAATATTTTTGAAGTTCTGCAGATTTCTTGTTTGGCTTTTGCATTTACTTCCCTCTTTTTACAGAGTCTTTGTTCTGTTTGCTCTATTTTGGTAAACGTGATTTAGTAATGATTTTGGTTTTTTTGCAAAGACCTTTGTAAAGGGCTTTGAATATGTGTGTGAAGGAAATGTTCATCTGCTTTTGCATGTTACTTCCTGATGTACCATACATTTTTTTCTGTCCCTTTCAAGAATCTCTCTGAGTTGTTGATGATGTTTAAAAATTATTAAAGCACTGTGTGGGAGATACCAAAAACTACCTTCAGATGTGGATACTCTCTTAGTTTTGGAAAGTTGCTATAGTGTGATTAAAGATAAAAGTAGGAAAAAAGGTTCAATGCCATCTTATATATCCAGTGCAATGGAAGGGGATGGAAAGCCTTACATAAATATTCTTTCTATGTTCTAAAATACTGGAGAACTTATGCCTTGTTTCTGTTTGTTTGATTTGTTTATAAGAAGTGATGAAAAAGATTAAGATGCCTGTACTATAACAATAGGAATGATGAGAGAATGAGTTAAAAATATAAATAGTGTATTTTTACTTTTTTATATTTTGACATTTTAGTTTCAGATTTGTGTTAGAATGTTCTGGCTGTTGGAATGTTCTTCTTAAAACAAATTTAGCTGAAACAGTTTCAGAAATAATGGATTATTTTTAATTCAAAGTTCTAGTATTTCTTAGGTGTTTTAAGCAACTTGGAATTAGACAAATAAACATGATTTATGGAAAAAATAAACAAAAAAAGTAATCTCAGATGCCAAACTTCTCAATTTTAACCCTACTTTATGAGTATATTATATATAAATATTATTTGTCGTTGAATTTCACTCCAAAAATTTCACAATATGATATAATAGTCTCTTATGGGTAGAAAAAAAGAACTGGAAAATACTAGGGAATCCATGAAGGTGCATTGATCATGGCTAGCAAGAAATTTAACAACCTTACATGTAACCGCCCATATTTATTATTGTCAATAGTGCACTAATATATAACAACTATATAACAACATTCCTTTATGTTGCATCTTTTTATATTATTACGAGGAATTACAGTAAATTATATTTCAAAACACTTCCTTCCCACTACTGAATGGCACAGATTTATTTTCTTCAGATGTAAAATAGTACTGTGTCATATGGTATCAACAGACCATAAAATACAACGGATTTTATCATGTAGTGCTTCTCAGAAGTATTTTTCAATGACGGAGGATATGAAGTGAATAGGAATTTGTTATCTAAAACTATAACACTTGTTAATACTTTAATGAATCAAAGAATCTGGAATATGGACAGGATATTGGACTTGAAAACTTGCAGTATTACCAGAGCACAGAGACTAGAAGTTGCTAGAAAGCCTGAATTTATACCTCATTACCGTAATGCTCCTCATTCTGTTGTCAGTTTGGGCCACAAGGTTCAAATTCACAATCTCTACTTCTTGCAGAGGTTTCAGATACAATTACAGATTCTCGGTGACCTGATTCACCCTGTTTATGCCCAGTGACAACTTACAACATTGAGCAGGAAATGATATGATTTCAGGCCTCTTCATGATCATAGATACTCTGTATAAGCTTTAGTGAGATCAAGTTGACGAATTGTTTTTTATTGCTGACTAAACTAAAAAAAAAATAGGGTGGAAATCAGTTTAGGCAAATGAGAACCAGGCAACGTTTAATTTTCATTCTAACATGAAAACTGAAGTAGAAATATATTCATGTTATCTAAACTATTTAATTGTAACCTTTTTTTTTTTTTTTAAGTCAGAATCTCAGTATAAGGCAAATGTCAAGAGAAATAGTGTGATTTTAGGACATTAATATTTCAGGGCATCTTAATTAATTTTTGTGTTTGTTGTAAATTTTTTAACTGAAATTTTCTTTTAGGCAAATGTTTCAGCCATCTAAAATTATGCTCTTAACTTCAAAGCTGACTAACGGATTTGTGCATTATGTACAAGGGAAAGATTTGTCTTATGTTTAAATGGAATTTTCCTTGTTTCTACTTTGGCCCATTGTCTCTTGTACCGTATCACAGAAGAGCCTGGCTTCATACTTGAGAAGATTAATAAGGAGATTGATAAGAACCAATAAGCCTTCTCTTATTGTGGCTAAACAGTCCCAGCTTTTTTGTATGTCACATGCCCCAAACCCTTAATCATCTTCATGGTCCCTCATTGGTTTACTTATCCATGACTCTCATGTATTGGGAAGCCCTGACTACAGCCCTCCAGGGTGTGGTCTCAGTAGTGCCAAGCAGAGGAGAAGAATCACGTCGCTCAGCCTTCTGGTGATGCTCTGCCTAATCCAGCCCAGCATGCTTTTGGTGTCCATTGCCTCAAGGGCACATCCAAAGACCTGTTGAGAGTGGTCTCTGTCCCAGCACCCAGCTCATTAATGAATCTGTTAAAACAGTATGAGCCCTGCATTGACCCCCTGAGTTGCTGGCCTCCAGCTTTTTTTCTGTGCTGTTGATTGCAAGCCTTTGAGACAGTTATCAATTCATTTCACTGTCTGCTTGTCTAGGCACTGCTTCAGCTTGTTTATGAGTGTGAAAAGCCTTGCTAAAGTTAAGATATTCACTGCTCTTTCCTCATGCACTGAGCCAGTCACACCATTGTAGCAAACTGTCATGTTTGTCAAGCACTATTTCCCTTTCATAAATCCATGCTGGCTTTGATTTATTACCTTCTTGTCCTTAATGTGTTTGAATATTTTTTCTGAGGATTATTTGCTCCAACACCTTCCCGTGGGCTGAGGTATGGCTGACTAGTCTGTAATTCTACAGGTCTTCCTGTTTGCCCTTCTTGAAGACAGGAGTGACATTTCCTTTCTCCCCGTCTTTAGGGACCTCATCGAATTGCCATGGCCTTTCAAAGATAATTGAGAGAGGCCTTGCAATGTCATCAGCTACAAGGGCAAGAGAACTCTCAGCACTGGTGGGTGCATGCTATTAGGTCCAACAGACTTGTGTATGTCTACTTAGTTTAAATGTTCCCTAACCTGAGCCTTGTCTACTGAAGGGTGAGTCGTTATTGCTTCAGAATTTCCAACTGTTCTCAGGGACGTGGAACTGCAGAAGAAACTCTTTACTAGTAAAGACCAGAAAGAACAGCCTGGCCTTTTCCACAGCCATTGTCGCCAGGTTTCCCAACACATTCTACATTTTCCTTAGATACACATTTTCCTTATTTTTTCTTTAATTGCTGATAAACCTGCAGAAGCCTGAAGGGTTGTGTTTCATGCCCCTCACCAATTTCAACCCCAGGAGCATGTTGGCTTTCCTGCATGCTTGAACATTGTTTCTGCATTTCTCCTGTGTCACCTGTCCCTTCCTCCACTTCGCGTATGATTTCTTTTTGTCTTTGACATTACTCAGGAGCTACTTGTTCATCTATGCATTTAATCCATCACTCCATCTCAAATAATTTTCTTCAAAATAACAGACAAACAAAGCCATAAGTTTTTCAGACTCTAATAAAATACACAATGCTTGGCACTCCTTGTGTTGGCTTTGCAGCAGCAGTTAATTAACAAATGCTATTCCCATAGCTAGTCTGCTATGTTTGATCTCCATGTGCTAAGATATTTGACAAGATAGGTGCTATATCTAGCTTGATTTTTTTTTTTTTAATCAAAAACATCAATTCTAATGTCAGCTTACTCAAAACACAAGGGCTGAGGAGAGTCTAATATTTGCTAAGTGGAAAAAGACAAAAAGGGTATTGGGGAAATGATTATTTTCAAGCTTCCAGTTAGATACTACAATCAATGGAGGTTTAAAAATAAATAAACAAGAGAGCTAGTGAGACATCTGTGTCGAAATACACTAATGCTCCAAATTGGTATGGATTTCACTGGAAAAAAATCATAAAGCTATTCCATACTCCAGCTATACTAAGTAAACTAGATGTACTCCTTCCCTTCCCCCAACAGAAGCTGAAATATTCACTGATGTTAGAGGATATTAGCTAGGAATAGAAGGAAAATATATCCATATATTTTATCTCCTTTCAAATTGACAATTTAATCACTCTGTATTCCTTAGAAACTGAGGAATAGATTGGTGCATAGTAAGTGCTATCAGTTTTCAAGGTACTTTTTGACTAGTATTCAAGTTCAACTAAACCAGAAACATTTCAAGGAAACAGGTTTTGTCTTTATGTTTGAATTGTAATGTCTTAGCAGAAGCTGTTTTAGACGTTTTAGAAAATTTGCCATAATGTTTTACAGTAATAGCAAATAATGTTGGCAAGGATATTATGTCTCAGTTTAACTTTGATATTTGCACTTAATATGATGGGAAGAATAGCAGAGATGTTTCTGGAATTCTCTTTCATTAGCAGAATCTACAACTGTACCAAAAAAATGTGAACCTAGAAATGACATTAAAAGGAAGCTTTTTCATGCTTTTTCTCAATTCCTAGCTTAAACTCCATTCCTTGTTCTTATGGTAGTAAATTATGGATATATATTGCCTATGCAGAACTTCTTTAGAGTAACAAAAAATTCAGGAAGAAATAGTATCATTTATGTCTGTGATTTGGGAACTTCATGTGACTTGGGAATATTTTCAGTTGCCCCAAGACAGATTTGTTTATTTGTTTCTTTAAATTACAATACTTGGACAACAAATCTTAAGGGCAAGATTCTTCAAATCCCATTCCAGTGAGGTATTAATTTATATGTCAGTCTAGACACAAAACACACCAGCTTTTTTAATGCACAGTAAGACTTCTGTTTTTTCTACAGATCTGTTTATAGATATAAGACTGTCATGAACATGGTCAGAATAAAAAGATCTAAGAAGTAATTCACAATCATCTGACATTCAATCTGAAACATGTAATTTATTTTCAGAGATGCACACCACAATTCTTTTCTACTGGTCATCCAGATTAGGAGACCAGTGGTCATCACTTCCCCTGTCCTCGCCCCGTTGTTTTATCTCATGATACAGGTCAGGAGCACAGCAGTATAACAGCGCCATGTAACATGTGTACTGTATACACTGCATAACTTGAGCCTAGTTGTCTGACACAGTGATCTGTGGAGTAGCAGTTGTCTTCAACCCAGTACAGTGACTTTTTTTTATAGTATCCTTAAGTATGAAAACATATGAAACATAACTTCTGTGACAATACTGCAAATCTGCTCGTATTAGCAAGTCAGTTTTCAAGGATCTGTCTCCTCTACAAACTGCAATTTCTAACATCTTTACTGTTAATGTTTTTCAAGGTTTATGTATACATTTTGTAAAATCTTGAATTGGGTGCTTCATTTTGACAAAACCTACCCAAAGACAGGTCAGTTACAGGAATATCATCATGTGAAATACAGATTAGGGGAGGAAAAAAAAAAAAAAAAAAAGAAGAAGAGGAAATGGTTCAAAGCAGAAAACTAGCAACAGATATTCCTCACATTATTGGCTCTGCATGGCCATATCTTCAGAAGCTGTCCTCAGAGGATAATGTTTCTGGGAACAAGGTAGAGTGCACATGGAATGCCATGCCCTCGTCTGAGAAAGCTGATCTTTTAAGTAGAAGTTCAAGCAATCCACAATGTGTATCTCACAACAGCATACCAGCAAGCCCTTTTACCAGTCTGTTTTCCTAATGGAATGCTCTTATTACATTGATTCAACCAAACCAAATGGACAGAAGGTAAGTCTGCCCAACTGCCCATTTAATATTGTACTCTTCTACATACTGAACGGCAAAATACAGTACATGTATTGCAAAAGTGTAAAAGGTAAGTATCCAAGAAAGAGATGTGGTCTTTTTGACTTTGAAATCTGCATGGATCTGCATGCTTTTCTGCCTTTGAAAAGTTGTTTTGTGTGAGCTTAATGCCATAGTTAAATGGCTCATACCTATGACATTTCAAATGAGATACAGAAGTGGGTGAAAGTGATTGGGACCATGTGCATCTGTGAATTTTGCTTTCTATTTAAATAGATGTGAATTTGCTGAGCAATTCATTTGTCCCCAACTGTTATCTAGGGTTTAAAAAACCTTCCTTGCTTGGAATATTCTAAATATCAGAGAACGGGGTACAAATTCTTATTTATCACCTGTTTCAGTCTAGATTATTCACCAAATAGCCTCTATTTACACTCTTATTCACATCCTTTTTTTTTTTTTTTTTTGGTTTTACGCACCTAACTTTCTTGCAGAAAGAAAGAATATTGTGTGTAAAGAATTTAGCTTTGAAAGTGTCAGTAGTGTGCTGGTATGACAGGTAATGAAGCAATTTGGCAGAACTTCAGAAACTAATTGAGCTCAGCTCACATCAATGCAGCTTTTTCAGCTGAGGTTGTGTCTCTAAAACAACCAGTAGAATTACATAAGACAATATGACATGTACAATTTTAATTGGAAGCTCTAATTTAAAATATTTGAAGCATGTTTAAAATAATTTGTGAATCTGCACAGACACATCCTTATCTAATTAATTAAGTCTCTTCAGTGGATCGTATAATGACTGATTGTCAAAAGTATAAGTCTCTGCACATATAAATATTCAAGCAACTTTTAAAGAGAAAGTATTTAGCTTTAGTAGAAAGAAGGTCTCATAATTGCATGCTGGTATGTAAAATTAACATGGAATTCTATAGGATAGCTATTAAAATTAGTCAGTACTGTTAAAATATTGTCTAATTTGGAAAGCAGGGCTTTCATTTGATCACACAACCAAGTATAATAGTAAAATAGAATTTCAAAACATTTTAAAGAGCAAGAAATTATTCTGGTAACACTGAATTTTAAGGCTTTAGTATTAATCTTTGAAAGGACTGTATGGTGTTACCAAAGGAGGAAATAAAAAAAAGCATGTTGCATGCCTTAGGTAAAATGTTAATATTTCTATAGGCATTCAAGTTTATTTTGTAAAACATTTGAGTATTTGCCAGTCGTGGTGTTTGTCTTTTACACTGGGATTGAAATTAAGAATCTGTTAAAATAGAGTTTTGAAGTATATATCTCTCCCATAAATTAGAATAGAAAAAAAGATTGTAAACCTACATAGTAAACTGTTGTTTGATTCACATTCTTTACAATGCTCTTTTGTTATGATTCACTTCCACTATTTTTATTTTCCATAGTCTTTGAGTTGCTTTTTGGGTGATACACACTTAGAATAACATTTCCTGACAAAACGTTCAAATTACAAATTAAAACATGGATATACTTAGAGATACATAGCATAATATGATATAAAAACACTGTAGAAAGAAGAGGAAATATTATCTCTGTGTTTATGTGTAGCAAATCTGTTGCTTATTAGGCTGAATTGATTTTGCCTCAAAGTCAAGAGAGACATCAGTGGTAACACTGAGAGCAGAACCAGGACTTCCTGATTTACAGCATAGCATCCTCTTCACTGGCTTACATTCTTTCTCAGATTCTCCTTTTTTTTTTTTTTTTTACCACACCTTTCAGAAAATAAAAAAAATTAAATCATAAAGCATGTTTTGTTTTACTGTGCAAGTAGTCTGAAGCAATAGGGCTTCTTGTGGAAAGAAACATGCCGCCCTAATCAAAATTAAATCTTTTTATTTAGTCTGTTGTGTTTCTTAACATTTCCAGTTTAAAATGTCTGGATTTAAGGCAGTTAGAGTTATTTCATGTATTTTTGTTTCAAAATGTAAATAAATAAGTTGCTTCCAAAGTAAAGACATTTTAACAAATTGTATGTCATGCGATAGTCAGCTTAATCCCTTAGCAGTATTACTAAGGTTGCGACATTAAAATTATTAGTTTAATCTGACACCAATCTAATTGGTGCATGTTTAAAACAAGTTTTTGAGGTTAGTGTGAGATCCTGGGTGGTTCTGATATGACGTATCAAGTATGTCAGGCTTATTATAATTAAATAATTCTGATATATAGAATTGTGTTGTCTCACAACCACAGAACATTTTGAAACTGTGGAAAACCACGAGTGATTTTTTAATCACAATTTCTAGACAGAGTCAAGGCTGAAATTCAATGAGAGCTGTCAGATATTCATAACTTTTTTGTACACCTCTTCATAATAACAGAGAAGAGTTCAATCCTTAGTTATGGCTGTGTTTGAGACTTTTTTTCTCTCAAGGAAACACACTTTTTAGATAACTCAAGATATGTAGGATGAATTTACAAGCACCTATTAGCAGTACAGACAAACGTGCTACACTTGGTTTTATTAGCTTCCTTTGAAAATTTTTCGATAACTCTTTACTAGGGATGGCAGCTCTGAATATCAATACCTCTTTTCAAGAGCTGACTCCATCTAATTTCCATGTTCAACTATGAGGGCTTGAATGGCATGGGCACTGGAAGTCTGCCTAAAAACATTGACAACTAGAATGATTATCTTGCATCATTCATAGTAGTGCTGTCAGGTTGTCTGAGAATAATTGTGAAAAGAATGCAGGTCATTATTGAAGTGAACATGATGTGTCCATAATGGTTCCCTTGAAGCTGCTGAAGTTTATTTGGTCAATAATCTGTCATGAAAAAAGTAATTCAATATATTTTACTGAAAGACTGAACAAATCAAGTCTACTGTACTCCAGTATATTTTCAGAAATGACACCTAGCTTCCTCTTTAATTTTTAACTTTAAATTGTTAAAAATTAAGTAAAATGATGAAATTCTGAGTTGATGTTAGTTCTCTTCTGAATTGCTTTTATTCTAGGATGACTTACAATGATATATAAGAAGAGAAGTGGAGGCTCAGGGGAGACCTTACTGCTCTCTACAACTACTTGAAAGGAAGGTGTGGGAAGCTGGGGGCTGGCTTCTTCTCGCAGATAACTAGCAATAAGACTAGAGGGAATGGCCTCAAGTTGCACCAGGGGAGGTGTAGGCTGGAAATTAGGAGACATTTCTTTTCAGAAAGAGTAGTCAGGCTTTGGAACAGGTTGCTCAGGGAGGTGGTGGAGTCCCTGGGGGTGTTTAAGGAAAGGTTGGACATGGTGCTTAGGGATATGGTTTAGTGGGTGATACTGGTGATATTGGGAAAGGTTGGACCAGATGATCTTGAAGGTCTTTTCTAACCTTAAGGATTCTGTGATTCTGTGATAAGGTATTCAATATAATATTTGGGGTTTAAATTTAAGTCTTTCTGGTATGAGATTATTTTTCCTGGTACAGAATTTCAATAATTACAATAAATGTATACAGTTTTCCAGTATTATTTACAAATGGATTTTTTGTCCATTAATTATAATAAGTGAACTTTATAGATAAATCTAGTTGGAAGATTTTTTTTCTTGTTTTGGATGTAGCGTTAAAATAATTTCCAAATACTCTTTTAAAATTATCTGTAATTTTAAGTAAAGAAAATACTATTGTCAACTGTTTAGCTTTACCTGACATTCTGGATATATGTAATGATCACTATATACTACAAAGCTTATATTCTACTAAGCATGTGTATAGAAAAGACTTGCTATTGTTGAATACTGCCAACATTTATCCATTTCGCCACTTAATCTGAAAAGTCCTGTTTTTTTGACTTTTTGAATCTGACTGTATTAAGGCCAAAATATAAAATTGTAAATTAATGATGTAATTAAAATTGCTTTCTAAGTTCAATGCACCAATCCCAAAGTAATAAATAAGATTTGCTAAACTGCTAGTCTTAGGGTTCTAGTAGTTCTGATGTGAGTTTTAACTAAAACATTTCAACTACATAAACTCAGTCTTATCACAAGAGCTTAAAAACTTGTAGACCAATACTGCAGATTAATGATAGTTTGTAATATGAATGCACTGGCTTTGCAGCTAAGTCATTTTATGTTATAAACCATAAAGTGTGTCCAGTGAAAGATGTTTTGCGTCAGCTAAAACTGTAGCCTGAAGCAACACTTGGTGGGTTATTACTTTAATCTAGTTATTGCAGTCTCAAATTGTATGTTAGTAAGCTGAGGGTAAAAATGTCAAAAACACAGCTGAGACTGATCACTAAGTTTCTAGGAACATCAGAAAACTGTCCCATGTATTTTTTTTTTCTATATTTGGTCAACTAAAATTGAAGTCATATTGACTGTGAGCTATTTTAAAAATATCACTTATTTCTAAAAAATACTTTTTTATGTCACAACTTCCATAAGTAGGAATTTAAACACACACACACACACACAAAAGTTTGTCTTTCAATGAATTGAAATTATGAGAAGTTAAATTTACCTTTGCCATCTGTTCATTAAATGAATGCCAATGTACTATGTTCATAGACTGATCTTACAGCATATCATTAATTCTTTAATACATTGCTATTACATTAACCAATATTTAACAGAAAAATAATAGTCAAAAATGATAATCATACCTCTAATTACAAATACCTGACTTGAACTGCAGCTTCCAGATTATGGTTACTGATAGAGTCATAGAATGGTTGAGTTTGGAAGGGTTTTGTGGAAGCAGCCTTGTCCAACTCCACTGCTCAGGCACGGCCACCCAAAGCAGGGTGCCCAGGACCATGTCCTCAGCCTCCCTGGGCTACTTGTGGCAGTGCTCCGTCACCCACACAGTAAGAGAGTGTTTCCTGGTGTTCAGAAGGAGCATCCTGTGTTCCAGTTTTTGCTTAGTGCCTCTTGTCTACTCACTGGAAAGTCCCGAAAAGAGTCTTGCTCTCTCCCCTTCAGGTATTTATGTACACTGATGAGATTCTGCCTGAGCCTCATCTACTCCAGGCTTAGCTTTCTCATAGGAGAGTAGGTTGTGTCCCTACATTGGGCTCTGTCCAATATGCCCATGTCTCTCTTGTAATGGACAGCCCAGAACTGGACACAGTGTGGCCTCGCCAGTGCTGAGTGGGACTACGGGTTAACAAAGGTACCTGAATTCCACTAAATACTGCACCCCATTCCTGGGGACACACATAGCATAGCATTGTCTGCACTGCTGCAGGTGGAGATGACCAATCTCTGAATAAATGGAACAGGCAGGAGAGTAATTTGAATTGTTTTTTTAACTTTTGTTCAGAAACATGATGGTATATATACAGTTCAAAATTACAGTAATGGGTGGAGTCAGAAACTGATTTATAAAATATATACTATATGAAGTTTATCACTAAGAATGTATTACTTGCTAAAGTATAAAAAATAGCTGGAAAAGTATTTTTTTTGTTGTTTTACTTGTTTTAAAATTGTGAAGGAGTTACTTTCAAAAGTAGTGTAGCATTTCAGTAATCTCTTTTATTCATTTTTGAAAAGTTCAAAGCAAATGGACAGCACAATGACTTTAACTATATGTTGGTAAAGGTGTAAGACCTGCAATTAACATATGTGTATGTTATTCTTTATACATGAAATGTTTTTAGTCCTCATTGCAGTGCCGTTACAGAGGTTTTGGGGAAGGGGGTTTAGTCATTATATATAATGACTATATGACTATATATGACTATAAATAGTCATTGTATCTATCTAATAGTATATACAGAGTGATAACAGAGTGAAAGTTTTCACTGTGAAATACTGTAATAAAATACTGTCTTTAATGTGTTTCATGGGCTGCAATAATTCAATCTCACTCATATTTTAAAATAATTATTACCTCAGTCTGCCTAAATATATATGTGTATTCTTAATGTGGGTTTATTCTAGACATGCAGTAATTATTCTAGAAAAATATGAAATCTGTAGATATACTCAAAATTCATAGCTATCTACAGAATTATGTATTTCATAATACTCTTTTACTCTATAAGTATTTGCAGCATTTTTCATGCATACAGGTTAAAACATTTTCTCACATATTATTTAAAAGTGAAAAAGGTGGCATGTTCGCCTTGAACTGTCAGTGTTTCTTTTCTCCTGCTCCATATGTGAGATCCTCATCCCACCTCCTTCCATGGATGAACTCTGTGCTCAGAGAAACGGACGTTTAGCTGAGTCTTCTATTGCTAAATATTTCGGGGCTGTAGTGGAACATGGAAAACACTATATTGCCATATTGATAGTGCTAGTTCACAGAATCACAGAATCATCTAGGTTGGAAGAGACATCCAAGACCATCTAGACCAACCTCTGACCTAACACTAACAAGTCCTTCACTAAACCATATCACTAAGCTCTACATGTAAATGTCTTTTAAGGACCTCCAGGGATGGTGACTCAACCACTTCCCTGGACAGCCCATTCCAATGCCTAACAACCCTTTCAGGTTTTTCCTGATATCCAACCTAAACATGTTTGTGAGTGGCATTCTTTCCACATTACATTTCTCTAAAAATATGACACAATCATAAATCCATTACATTTCCTGATAACTCCTTGTTAATTGCCAGGGGAATCAGTCATCCCACTGCAGAAATCACAGAACTTACTGATTATGGACATAACCTTTTGGAACAGAAACTAGAAAGCACAAGCCACAAATTGCCAACTATCCAGTGGTTTTTCAGAACTTCTCTTGATGCTGAAAAATGCTGCACATTGCTATATCTTCTTTTCTGCCCCGATCACTGGCCCTGATTTCAGATACAGTTGTACAATTTACTACATTTCAGTCCATGAATGAGAGAGTTCTTTATTGCATGTGTTGTGAGATAGCGTGTCCAGCAATCTAAAAGCTTGTGATCGATATCAAGTGTACAGGCAAGAAAAGTGAAAGTCTCCTTTATTCATGGTACAAATTTTGTACCTTCTGCAGGCACATCCACACATCTGGATAAGGTTTGATATTGTTGCTGTAAGATTTTCTGGCATCTGGCCAATAGTGGTTAAAGGTAGCATTACTATGAAAGTCTTAGGTTATGTCAAGTTTAAATTTGACAAGCAGAATATACATATAAGGAAGTAGATAATCTACATGTGTTCCTTCAGGGAAGGAAAAGAAAGGGAGGGGGGAAAAAAAACCTGCTTCATTCACATAGTTCTAAACAACTGCTTATAATAGACTCGTAATGTGTATTCATTTATATATAGATTAATAAATTAGTATTTCTACACTACATAAACTTGTATCTCCTTGGACTTTGTATTCCAAAAAGAAGTACAAACTTTACAGTATATGAAGCTAGTGAGGTTTGGTATTGAGTGCCTGGTATTCTGCTGCTTTTAACATGGTAACTTTTTCACTATCACAGTACAAGTTCATTGTTATTACCAATAACCTTCCTTCAGCGTCCAGTTACTGTTGCTTTTATTTTAAATAATTGCATATAAAAATGAAATCTTATATGTCACCTTTTGGTCAGGATTTCTAAATCTGCTATAAATTTATAGAACTTTAAGGAATTATCGGTAATCTTCAGCAACTACTGTGAAATCAGGTGAAAATAAAAAGTGAAGCTCAGTAAGGCTATATGAATGGATAAGTGTAACAGAAGCAAAAAGGTTCCAAATCCACAGAAGTGAACTGAAAGATTTGTATTGATTCCTTGAGACTTTCGATTAGGATCTCTCTTCTTCATTGAGGTTGCCCTTCCATGTTTATGCTGTTACACTTCCTAAAACTAATCTCTTTCTATATCATTTAACAGGTTACAGTCTAAACTGCAAAGTTGCTTTATATACTTGTTTTTTTGAGTGACATCATTACAATGCTGTCAATTTAATTTTCTCATTATTACATAACTATGTCTTCTCCCAGGAAAAAAAAAAAAAAAAAAAAAAAAAAAAAAAGGAGAAAAATTGAACCCTTAAAGGCTGACAGTAGAGTATGCCTAAACTGGAATTTCAGTTTTTGTCCTCTTGTTGAGGAGTCAGACATTAGGTTACGTCAGGAAAATTAGATTTTATTTTTTTAAGAAATGTGAGGGGAAACTTTGAGGACTAGAAATGGACACAGTTGAACATTGTCTTCTTATTTACTATTTACATGTGGGAGCTTTGGAGATTTGACATGTTTTGATAATGGTCTGGAACTTAACATCATTTCAGCAATTTGTTACAAAATTTGGAAAGAGACCAGGATCCAGATGATGTAGTTCAATCCAACCCCATCTGTGATATATGTGCAATTGGGAAATATTATTGTTACAAAATAATGATAGGGAGCATTTTGAGTAGTGCATAAATAAAAAGTAAATGAACAAGTGAAAGGAACAATTTCAAAATGGCACTCTAATATTTTTTCTACCTCTTAGTAGAAAAATTTAGTTATAAAGCACTAATGGGTAGTAAGACATGAGGGAAATATAGTCTTACCATAATATGACCAAGATTATATGAAGGTCATCCACAAATGAAAAAACAACACACACTTTAATGAAGTGCAGTAGAAACTGGCCACAGCTTTATTAACTGTAGCAAAACAAATTAAATAATTTAAAGTCTCCCTGAGATTCTAGTAACTAATTTTTGTGGTTTGAGTTCATTTGAGTGTCACCTTGGTCCAATCTTGTTTTCATCACCACATCTACCTCCGTGAAATCTCATCGTGCCAGCTACTGCTCAACTGGGAATTTCCAGTTCCAGCTGAAAACCAGACAAAGCATCCTGAACATGGATGTTTCTTCCTCTTTAATAAGTTTCACAGTTCATTCTGCAGCTGCAGTCTAAACAGCTTCATTTTGCAACTTGAATGACAGTATTAGAAATAATCAATGCTGGGATTGATCTACTGCATATATAGACTATGAAATAAAATAGTCAAGTACTCTTTTAAAGAGTTATGGCTTTCATATTCATAGATGTGAAGTAGACTGCACAATATTGTTGCTAACTGAAGGCTGCAAAATAGTAAGGTGAGGATGAAAAGGAATGGTGATAGATTCTTTTATACCCTGTTCAACACGGTGATTATAGCTTAGGTTCTGCCTACTCTTCTTTTTGTTTGGAAGTGGGAACTTTCATCCAAGGGTGAGAATGACTTTTCTGTGTAATAAGTGAAGATAAACTGGCTGTTTGCCATTCTTCTCAAGCTTAATCAGAAGTCAAGTGCAATATATTGGGAACATATTTGTAGAGGTCTTGAGGGTAAGAGTAAATCATGGTGGTGGTTTTTGTTGTTGTTATGTTTTGTTTTTTAACTTGCAGTGTTGCATTTACAAATGTGAAGTTCAAAATAATCCTGATAAAGTATTTCCAGGATAAAAATAAAAGATAGAAATATATATTTTTAATTTTTATTTATTTTTTAATTACACAAAAGTTCTCTCTCTCTGATTTGATCATTAAATCCTAAGACTTGTCAATGGAATCTCTTTCTGCCAGGAGTGTGTGGTGCCTATGGAAAAGTTTTAGTTACAGCAGTGAGGCCGCTTATGTGTAGTATAATGCCCTATAAATAGTCTTTTACCATCGACTTCTAAAAGAAGAGACAACAGGAAAATTTCTGTTAGGGAAATTTTATTTATGACTGATATGGGGAACAACTAAAAGTAGAATTATTCTACCTGTTTGTTTTCTGGGAGATGATGACCCCAGAAATCTTGGTAAAGAGTCCAAGTAAAGATAAAAGCTTCTAAATTTCAAAGTAAATTAATTCTTAAGCAAACCTTAAGAACTTGAGATGAGTGACTTTATCATGCCATTTATCACATTTTCTCAGTATACAAGATGACTTAGAAGGATTGAGTTTGTTTTTTAGTTCCAGCTCTGCAGAATCTGAATAACCTGATAATCCAACTTAGAAGGGAGCTTTAAAGCAAGCATCTACATGCAGTGCAACAATTCAGCATTTGAGTTGCAATAACACCTTCAGGTCCTGAGAGAAACAAAGGTGTTATGCTAGGGATAGTTCCAAAGCATGAAGGTGAAATGTCAAATAAATGCCAAAAATTTAATATTCCATGTTCTAAAACAGGTAATCAAAAATTAATTATTTGCGGTTGTAGTCTTAGTTTATTGAAACCTTGATGGCTACCACAACAGCTTTGAAATATTTTTTATATTTCAAAAACAAGGAAAAAAAAAAGAGAGAGAGAAAAAAAGGTTTCAAAGGTTTAGTCCACATTGACGCAGCCCACCCCCACCTTCAAAAGCACAAAGATACTTACCTTCAAAACTGAGAAAGCATCTTAGAACAAAATGAACTTGAAAGCAACGTGAGCAAGCCTCAGCAGTAGAATATTCAGGAAAATCTCATGAGGAGAGTTTTATTACTCTGCCTAGTATGCTGTGGTTTCAAAGGGGAGCCAGAATTCACATCTGAAGAGGAGAAATCACCAGTTTATGTAAACAGGCTATTCTCTCAATTTTCTACTGTACCTTGCCCTTATTTATGAATAACAAAGCTCCCAAAGTCATTTTTGGATCTCTGATCTTCTTGGTCTGTATGTCTATTGACAATATTTTCTTTTTGACTTCACAACTATGAAATGTCCATAACAAAAGGGATGCTACTTCAGAGAGATACGGTTTGGAGACTGGTGATACATTCAATATGATGAATATTTGTCAAGTATGTAATAGTAGAATGCTGTTAATATTCATACTGTTACACAGATAGGATAGAATAAAATATTTAATGGCTAGTCTTTCTTAGCATAATGAGCATTGAACCCAAATAGCTGGTTAGTGATAACACTGAAAATCATTAGATATGTGCGGATAATCAGCTTCTGACAATCATCTTCTGGTTCACTACTCTTTTGAGTTACTTGTATGTTATAGATTTCCAGCTTTCATTTTTAAAGTCTTTAAAAGCTGTCATTACTGAAAACAATTTTATGTATAAATACATATTATTAACTGGCTTCCCTAAAGTATAGAGAAAGAGAGAACGAGAGAAAGAACGAGAGAAAGAATGAGAGAAAGAAAGGAGAGAACAAAAGAAAGAACAAAAGAAAGAACGAAAGAATGAAAGAAAGAAAGTGAAAAAAAAAAATAAAAAAGGAGGGATGTACTGTGAGGAGTACAGCAATTTACTTGGAATGATAACTGGCAGCCAGAGTCAAGTAAGTTTGGAAGATTGCACCATTTCTCTCCCTAGCTGTAATAAGAAGAAACAATCCAAAAAGCTCTTGCAAAGCGCAGCAGCTGAGCTTTCCCTTTGAAACCAAGTTGAGGAAGCCTATTACGGCATACACTTCTCCATTTAGCGAGCATTAGAATCCCAGCAGTGGTGGTTAGGTCCAAGGTGCATTTTGTGACTTTGCACTGTCTAATGTGAGGGACGAGTTGCAGAAGTGCCACACAGTTTGTGAACTACATTTGGAAGAGTGCCGACAACTGCTCTGGAGAAACTAAAAGCCCAAAATATCTGAAATATTTATCTGAATGAGTATCAGTCAAAGGCAGAACAAGAATGTTTACAACTGTAGCCTGCATTAAGCCAAATTACATTTGCAAATTGGTGTTTTGAAGCTTTAGACCTAAAAATAAAATAACTTAATGGGTTGAAATCATTTTTGCTAAGGAAAAACGTATCTATGCCAGCAGCTTGTATATGAAGTTACAGCCTGTTACAGCCCAGTGCATTTTGAAATGACCGAGATATTAAACTCACAAACAAAGTTGTCAGACAACAAATCAAGCTGCAAATTAGCCTTCTAATCTTATAATCTGGTTACAGCTGCCAAAATGCAACTGACAATTGATTTGCTGTTTGCTGTCCAGCACAAAGTGTCATATATTCTTTTTGATGAGAGTCAATGAGTGCATTAAGTGTATAGCAGCCTATGTCCCCCCGACTCCATGGCAAATAGTCCTAAATCACTAGGATCATTATCTATATGAGTAATCCTACTACTAGCAAAGTACAATGCAGAATTTATATGACTCTCCTGCATTTATTCACTTGGAAGAAATGTATATTCTAGTTTCAGTAGGTATATAGAGTAGATTTGTATGAGGTCATTCAGCATACTAGCTTTCATGATTTATGAAAGGAAACATTTTCAGATTGCTGCTTAGGTAGAATATCATGAATTATTAGTTGTGTGGTGTGTTTATTTGTAGCATTACCCTTTGTTGTTAGCCTTCATTTTCCATCCAGTATCTCTGGTATGAATTAAATTAAATTTGCATAAAGTATATATGATTTTTCATTTGTTACAGCCTTATTGTGTGCTGAGAAAATTCAGAGCATTTACTTGGTATTGCTCAGATCTTTTAAAGAAAAGGAAGAAAAAATATGAAAGGAAAACATTTGCTGGTATAGTGACTGAAATGGAAGAATAGCAATAGAAAATCTTAACAATTCTTCAAATACTGTGGTGCGAGGGAGTAATGTTTGCTAACTGTCTTGGAAAAAAAGGCTATTAGGAAAATACTTCTGGGAAAGACCGTGATAAACCTGTATCCGATGCACAAAAGGAATGTTCTAAGGTGATGACAGTACAAATGTAGGAAAATATTTTTTGTACTGTTTGAGAACACGGGATAAGTATCTCTAGGGAGACTAAGTAGAAACCTGTGGAAATTTAGACCCTCATTGACTTTCTACCTTACCAAATTTCAATGAAATTTTAGTGAATTTTCCTGAGGGGAAAATTCTCAACAGAAGACATGTTAATAGAAACCTGATAAGAGGTAGCTGAGATTGAGGTGCAGATGTGTGTGTGGTGTATCAAGACAAAAGTGAGAAGACATTATAAGTAGAAGACCATTAAGAAATGTTGCCAGTATGAATCTCTTCAAAAATAAAGAATTGGTTTCTTTTCAAATGTTCTAAGGATAAATGAATGCTATCAAATTACATTCTTGCACTCTGTATAGCTAATTTTAACTTGTAAGTCCTCCTTGTTTGTTTGTTTGTTTTTAGGGAAAAGTTTCAAAACCTTAAAGATAATGATTTCTGAAAGGAATCCTGACATAATTTTAGCTATTGTAGCATAAACACTGTCATTACATCAATGGACTTTAGAAAAAGCAAGTGTAGGAAGGCTAACAAAACAACAAAACAACAAAAGGTTCTAACAATACACTTGAAGAATAAATATATCCTGTTGTTATTTGTAACTACCTGCATCACTTACTTAGACATACAGGCCTTAGGGAAGGCAAATACCTGTTAGTCTTAGAATAATTAGGTCAAGTGTGAAAATGTCATAGATGAGTGAGCACTTAGTTTGCTTGGCAGACAACTTTAGAAGAATTTTATCAAGAATAAGAGAACAGGACAAAAATAAATCTCCAGTAAACTGAGTATTCTAGGTTTCTTGCATCCTTATATGCATATGTACATTAAGAAAAACTTGAGAAAAACTTGGAAGAAAAGCTTCCAAGAGTCTAGAAGATAGCATAGATAAGCATAGATAAGAAACTGTGCTGGGAATATCAACATCAAGTAATTGGAATTTGACGGGGTAATAAGAATAGAGATCATGGAAGTGAAATGCGAAAGAAATAGTAATGTTAGGACACAGTAAGTGGCAGAAAAGGAGCCATGTGTTTATGTGTAACCTTAATGCAGTCACCATCTGCCTCAATAAGCTGTAAACAGAAGATGGTGAAGTAAGGAAAATCATATTTACTCTTGAAATTTACAGCCCAGGTGTATCCCTACATAGTATTTGCCAATGTTAATAATAACATTAGTTTAGGATTTATTCTTGATGTACTTTGTAATGGAATCAAAGGTAGATCTGGTAAAAACTTTTGCAATAGATGGGAAAAACTTTTAAGCTGCTAAAACAGCAGCTTGACTCTGAAGTACAGTAGTAGCTGGTTTTGTTTGCAGAATGGTGTATAAAAAGTATTTTATCAACATTTATCTAAAGTCCTGAGTTCCTTGTGAATCTATGTTCACATCAACCATTCCCTCTACGTTCACATTTCACTCAACAGGAATCTGATGCTTTCTTTTTTTATAGCCACGTGGAAAGCTCAGTGGGCTTCCTATCTTCCTGTAGTGCCTTCCAGAGCTAACTTTTTAGTCTTAGTAACTGTGTTGCAGAACACTGCATTGTTTAAAAAGTTGTTTTCATTTTTTAAGCGTTTCTCATTCCATTTATAATAAAGCTGAAAGTACAGCAAAAACAATTGTTCATTGTTTTGAACTCTGACTCTCAGTCATTAATTTAGTCCTTGATTCTGCAGGCTACTCTGTATGAGCACAGTTTTGCCTGCATATGGCATTTATATGATCTTGAACATAGAGGAAGTAGTATTTTTTCTAGTTCCTGCAAAGACTTAATTTAGCCCCCATATAAGCCAGTCAGCTTAGTTCTACCTTTAACACTGAGCATAAAAACTTTACAAAATGTCATTAAAAAACAAAACAAAACAAAACAAAACAAAACAAAAACAAAAACAATTGGTATCTTTCCTTCTTCTTCTAAAATACCATAGCACAACCATGGGATCATACAATTTTATTTATTTATTTATTTAAAGGATCATCAAATATGACTGTAATAAATAAAAAAGGGGGGATCACAGTGGGGTTACTGATGTAATAGAGTAATATTAGTAAACAGCAGGTTCTCTCTTAAGTATTTTTGTAAATAGTATTTACTCATGGTAGCCAACATCTTAAGTGGACAGCTGAGAACATTAAAAGCATACTAGTCTGTAGCTAGGGTAGATGACTAAACTCAGGAGACTGGAAGCACCTCTGGAACTTCGACATGGTCTTAAGATTTACTACGATTTTACCAAATTGTTTCAAAACTTGTAACTGTAGTTCTTGTAGCCTGTGTGCTACAGTGTCTGGGAGCTGGAAGAGCGCAGAGGGTGAGGAGAGGTACAAGGCAGGAGCAGGGGGCACCCTGGTGCCAGCCAGGCCCACACCGACAGAACACGGCCCTGCAGGGCCTGGGCCAGGTGTGCAGAGCCCCAGAGATGGACTCCTTGACAGGGCGAGGGGAGGATCAGGCCTATGGGCTTTCCAGGGAACCCAGACAGGGCCAACAGTGGACAGGGATGGACATAGGCACCCCTACGGCATGCCTCGGTGGGGACAAAGGCTGAAATTGTGTTCCTGCGCCACACGGAGGTACCAGAACGAGGCCTGGTGGTGCTGGGCTGGCTGCAGACTGCCTCTACGCTATGGAGAAACAGGTGACTTTTGTTAGGAAATTAGTAGACTATGTCATACCTAGTCTTTTCCCCTGTATTTACACAGAAAGCAGTAATGTAATATTGCACAGGACAGTCCCCTTCCTTGTATTTTTGCAGGGCACAGCCTGTCCTCTGGTCATTGGTTAGTGGGCATTTCTTTTTCCTGCCTCCATCTGCCACCAGGGGAATACAGCAGTCGGTAACACCACCTCAAGTTTTATTGATTGCTTTAATGATCAAAGAAAAATGCAATAGAAATAGATTTTCAAATGAAATCAAAGCCTGTGTATTACAGTTTCAGGGGGTGTAGCAGTTTTCTGTGGAGGAAAAGAAGAACACTTGGATATGGGGGAGAGTTTCAGTATTTTGTCTTCTTTAGAGATTGGTTTTGTGTGTATTCTCTAGAGGGGGCTGATCAGAAGACAAAACATAATAAAAATATGAGCTAGCTTGAAAAAGGGGAAGCATAGAATTGAAAAAATGAAGTGAAAATAAAATCGTGTAGCTATTATATATCATTTTCAAATATCTTTTCTTTTATATGTTTGTCAACTACCACACATTGAAAGTAGTTAAATACTTTTTAGTTAGAAAATGTATCTAAAGTAACGAAAGAAAAATTGTTTAAGAAAAGGACATTTGGTGTTCAAGGGACAAAATGGGTGTTCCATATGGTACATGATATCAATGATGGAAATGATGGCAATGTTTCGTCTTATTTCAGTAAGGCATTCTCTTGTGTAACACAGAATTCTCTTGACATAAAACAATGTGCCAATTACTAAATATTTAATATAAACTTTTGTTTGTTTTTGGCTAATGAGAGTGCCTTATATAGTACTTCCTGTGTTCACAGTGAATGTTTATAGGTCAGAAAATAAGTCCTATGAGAAAAGACGTTAAAGAAAATCCTACTGTAGATAAGAGGTGAAAAGGAGGAAAAAAAAAAAAAAAAAAAAAAAAAAAAAAAAAGAGAGATAAGGAAAGAGTTCCTGTAAAGAAGGCAATGAATTCTGTTTATATCGGGAGTGAGAAGAAACATAATGGTCTAGAAATGCAATACAGTTTTATCTAGTTAGTAAAGAAAACTTTCTTGTGTTGATGACAGAAGGTCTGGAATGGTTTAGAATCTTCATTGTGGGATCTTTGTATGAAATTTCAGCAAAATAGTCCTCTGAAATATTTTGAGTTTGTCCAAATATTGTGGTGAGATATATAGAGATATATATACTTAAATATAAATCTCAACATAATATTATATAATAATAAGATCTTAATAAGAAATATGTATATAATAATCAAGATCTCTTTTATAGAAGTCCAAATTTCAGTCCTCTTACTTTAGGAACTTTTCAGTCTCAGTGAGAGACAGGTGGGTAAAAAAAAAAAAAAAAGGTAGCAAGAATGGTTAGGGTAAGATTAACCTTCTGTTGTTGCAGAGCAACATACCAGATGGCCATCATGCTAAACCATACCTGTATCACAAGAATTTTCCCATTTACGACAGCCATGTCTGGTGTCATGACCTGTGTGTAAACAGAATTGTCACATCGCTTTATTAATGAGAGCACCATGATGTCATTCATCTAACAGTTCTTCATCCAGTGGTACCGTTTGATAGAGAGGGACTGCATCCTGCAGTTTTTTAACATAAGCACGCTTGATGTGACCTAGAAAAATGCTTGAGAACTTCTGGCTTAAGAGCAGTGACACAATGAGGAATAGCATCCAATACAGTGCATTGTTCATAAAGTAGTGTGTTTCAAGAAACAATGCACCAGAGCTGAAAAACAATGGATGTTGGTTCCTTTGTTGTCTTACTGGGGACTTTACAACTCAGAATCAATTATCTTTAAAGAAAGGCAGAGTATTTAAAATTTAACATAACAACAAAAATAGGACCAAATATAAAATTTAGAAGGAAAAAATCTTCCTCCAATAGTTTTGAAAGGAATATTAATTTCTATAATCAAAACTTTTTTATGAGGTGGACTCTTCATTTGAAGTTAAAACTTGATGGAATAAAAATAGTATAGAAGTTTCTTGAAAAATCCCTAAAAGCAAAATTACCTAGTGGTCTGAAGTAAGTAAATACTGAAAAATATTTGCAGAATGTGTGTATGTGTGTTGTTTTTTGTTTTTTGTTTTTTTTTTTTTCTTTCTATTAAAATAGGACTTAACAGCAAAAATCAAAGAGTCTTTTCAATGATAATTTCTAAAACTATGACCTTCACAGATGAAAATTGAAATTTCCCAATTATATCATGATCCTCTTTATCTTTTCATTACTGCTCACAATACAGAGCAGTGCATAAAAAGAATTGTGATTAAGTGATTTCTGTAGTCTTGGTGTAATCAGGAAAGTGCCTGCTGCTCTTGAACTTTATGTGCTTCTCTCATAGCTCTGCCTTTTGTCTTGAAGACTGGTTTTGAGTGAGGTGCTTATTTCAATCCATTTTTTTTCTTTTTTTTGTTGCTTTTTCATTACTCCTATTTGTAACTGTAATTGAATTTGGTCTGGACTAATGTTTGTGTTATAATAGCAGCCTTATTCTGACAGTAACAGTGTAGAAATAGCAAAGTACAAAAATGTTTCCTCTAAATTTTCTATGCAAAAATTTAGCTTAATCCAGCACTCTGTTACAAACAAACAAAAGTATTACTAAAGAAACATAGCATGTGAGCCAGAGAAAATGTCCAAAAAAGAAACTTAACCCGACTTTGATAAACATAATCTATAAAACTTCCTTCTTCTTTCCCATTTCTCTATTTTAAGCTTTTTATGTATTTTGTAGTCTAAAACAAGAAAGAAAGAAAAAAAAAAACATTGATGTGATTTGACAAATGTTTTTATATAGACCTTGGTTTGGTTATTGTATTGTGTCTGTCCTAGAGCAGGGTGAAAGCAAATAAATTTTAAATGTATACACACACATACACATACATAATCATATTCTAGAATCGTAAGCGTAATTGCCCATGAAACTTGAGGAAGGTAGAAACACCTAACCTGCAGTGTATTTTCTCTAAAAAAGATTACATTTTAAAACAAACTCTGCAGTGCTTTCCATTGAAGAAATTATATTGAAGGTGTTCTTAAGCAATTGACCTCCTGTTGTCCTGACTAACATGTTGTTAGTCAGGACAAAGTTTGTTGAGACTAACCAAGTGACGGTCTCTTCTGGGGGGAAAGGAAAAGGAGGAAAGACTGTTCTCAGATGTACAAACACAATCTTCACTTTGTATTCCATGCTTTGAGTTTCTCTGTAGGAATATGTATTTTGAGACAGAAAACAATACTCTCTGATTCCATAAAGAGTTTCAAGGGCAAGCATATGAAATTTAGCTGATTATCAATCCTTTCTCCCATGCTGAAAGAATCCATAATACATACCTGAAGATCTAGTAACCACTTTCCTCATTGTTTTCCTGACCTGAGCGTTTTTGGTTTTTTGTTTGTTTATAACTGCCCAAATCCTCAAAAATTTTGTACTATATTGCTTACTTAATTAAAAGTTTGAAACAACAGAAAAAAGTAGATTATAGGACATGATGAAGTTGAGCAGAGATTTTTAATTGATTTTCAGAATTTTTTTTAATGAATGAAAATTGTATGGCTATTTTTGTTTGAATTTTTATTCAGCACCTTTAATCAGATTTACTTTGTATAAATTATGACAGAATATTGTCCAAGAAATTAGGTATACTTCCTCAAGAATTATGGTTCTTTCAACTGAGTGGAAGAGAAGGGTCTCAATTTCCATAGTATGTCAAACTCAAACAGTTGATAATGTTCTACTTAACTTCAAGGTTGATACTGATCTATGATGATTATTTAATGAAGATCTTCATAACATCCTGCAAGTAAAACAACCTTCAGAACAAAACGATATTCTTATGTCAGTCTTCCAATAATAGTTCTAATTCATATTGTGAATAGTGCCTGCACTCTTATTTCTCAAGTAAATTTGATCTTTCGTTTTGCTTTCACCAGTATTAAGAAAGTATTGCATTGCTCAGTTTTTAACTATTATTGTTGTACGTATACAAATGAAAATAATATTGACAAAACTGCCAGTACTCTATTTCATTTAGTGTCTTATGATCATATTGCTGTCTGCAATTTGTAATGTATTTGAATAATTGAAACCTAGTATAATGTGTGAATAGTTAATATGACAAATATGTAATATTTTACGGGCAATGCTATTACTTCTGTGCTATGATATATTCCCTGCTTTTGCTATCTCTTGCTTGCACTTTATCATATGACCATAAATTTTTCCATGGGGGAATAAAACAGAATCTGAAGTTCAGGAAAAGGAAATAATTAGAACATGACCTGAACATCATCATAAGAAAAGATGCTTTGGTATTTAAAGTGTTATTAAAAGAAAAACACTACAAGTTTCCAAAATTGTATTAATAATCAGTAGCATTAACTAAAGATTATTTAACTTTCAGTGATGAAAATATACTTTATGAATATACAATTAATGATAAAGTAACCATATCTGATATTTCATTTTTGTTTAGAAGTTTTTCAAGTTCCTTAATTCCTTAAACAAATCATTCAGAGAGTTTGGAAATCTATCTGTATAGTAGGTACTTGTTTTCAACAATATTTCCAAAAAAATCCCCACCCTGTTTGTCCTTCTCCAAAATCTTCTTTTATCAACCTTTCAAAATCTTTAGAAACGCCACTTTCAGGACAATTGGATTTCCAAATTCTTTGTTCTGTTCAGTCTGCAGTAGCTAAAATGCAGTGTGCTTTTTTTCCACTTGATAAAAGTAGATGTTCATCTGCAAAGATAAAGTAATTTTTAACAGAATACAGGAAAAGCATGTGAATATGTATTTTATTACTGAACCAGTAGTTAAACTAGTTGTCTACATTTGTTTTTTGTTTCTACTTGTTTTCAAACTATGCCTAGAAGTAAGGGGGTGGAACATTAGTGTCACAACACCAATAAATCTTAATGAAAGTATCAGTGATATAGTATTGTACACTATACTAAATAATGGGGTAATTATTCTTGTCAAAGGCACATTCGTGCACGCAATATTCTTTTGTTTTACTATTCTGTGGTCATTTCCATCCACATACAGCCTGCAGACATGTGAGCAGATTTTTTCAGTTGGTTATAATTTCTGTCTAGCACTTTTTACAGTTATATGGCAGATAAATGGCACTTTCTTAACTATCTACTTTCTAAGATGGACAAGAATTTTATCTCATAGCAACTTTCCAGAAAAAATACTGGTTTTATTCCCAGATGAATAAAATCATAATCTTCTGGTGCTGTGCATGGACAGGCATAAGGATGATGGGAGACAAAAAAGGAGAAGGCAGCCTCTCATATGCAAGAAACCTCTCATCTTGAATTCAGTGTCCATCCACAGTGTATCTCAATTTAGCTCTTCACCTTTTTGTCTTACCAAGCCCATGGCAAATCAAAAGAAAATACAGAAAAAAAAATGATGTATTCACATAAATCACACAACATCAAAAGCATAGAGAGATGGATTTCATTTGCAATGCTGTTACAAACAACATCGTAGTAACAATAATTGCATTTAATTTAGCAAACCTTGGCTCCATTTCCCTCTCTGCCAGTGGTCTTTGCATAATAACATTTTTAGGACTTTATCTCAACTATTCCATCTATAATACCAGATAATGATGTTCATCTTTGTACATTCCTTGAGTTGCTTAAAGTAGGAATTGCATAAATCCTTGATCATTATTTTGTTTTATATCATTATGCCTTATACAAATTCAAAACCAAAGTTCAAATCTTTGTTCATTCAGAAAATGCAAAGTTCCTTCTGATGACTTGGAAACCAGGCATCCTTAAATGCTGATTTTGTTGAATCACATTTCTGATCATTAACATTTGAAATGCATATGTTACATTCTGTATCATGTAGAGCAGAAATAATTTATTTATTTCATCCCAAGATTGTTTTGTAGCACTCAAAGTTCACCAAGAGTGTTGCTAGAAATTTGATTGCTTTAATTTCTAAGTGTTTGGGATTTTTTCAGATAACATGTACGTTTGACATTTACAGACGTCACAAGAAGATGATTTAATTTTAGGTCATTTCTTGTGGAAGTCTGTATAAAACTTGACCTCACTGGTAGTTTCCTATGAACAAATTGTAAATAGAGGTAAACTAAAGGTGAGCAAATGAGGTGTTGTAAATGTAGCTAATGTTAAATCTGAGCTGTCTCTTTTTAACTGCCTTGAACAAAGTAAGTATTTTCTGTAGGTCTTCTGTTTAGAACAGTTGCATTAGTTTTTCCTTGAATAGTACAGTCCTCTTTTGAAGAGTGGGATTAAGATGCCTGCTTTTTGGAGGGGTTCTATATCCTGTTGTGTGAAACTCTTGAAGTAAGTTCTACACTTTCTTATTAAATGAGATAAATCCTGGACTGTTTCCTTTTTTTTTTTTTTTGTCCCCCAAAATTCTATAGAGCCTTTTTCACAATGATTGTCCCTTACACTGTATAGAAATAAGAAATTCACCATCCAGCAATTATTAAGTAAAATTAAACCAAATAAGGGAATGACAGCAGAAAAATATAAGTAGGCAGAGAGAGAATGGGATTGGAGGTGTTCCTGTCCATCTAAACTGAGTACTTTTTCAGATGCTCTACAAGATTATCCTCATCAGGGTGAAAGCAGCAACGCGTTTTCATGGATAGGTGTAACCTTGCATATGCCATGCACAGAAGAAGTGAATCTGAGCAGGTGAACAGGAGAACAGGTGATCTGCATTCAGTTTTAATGGAATTGCTACTAAAGCATTCATTAGTGGCTTCTCAAGGTGTCTTTGGTTTTGCTAGTGCTTTGGTTGTTGACTGTACTATCTCACAAACACTTACTAAAAGGCTTAACAAATATGCTTTTAGTGGAGGAAAGACAGATTGCAAGAGAAGGAATTGGAGTAATGTTTACTTATTTTTGAACTATGACTGTTAAACTCATTTTTTTGTGCTTTTTTTTTTTTGCCTTTTTTTTTTTTTTTTTTTTTTTTTTTTTTCTCTCTTTCCTCTCCAGGAATTGCTTTTTAGTTCATCTGTAGTGAACTTCCTCAGGAATCTTCCCTCAGACGTTAAGACTTCCTTGTTAATTAGGTTGGTTTAATATAACTTTCTTATTAGCTGACATTACTCCGCTAGCTTATTCTTTATCGTTTATTTTATTATCTACATTATCAACTGTTTCCTGACTGATAAACAGCATTTGAGGTAGGACATGTATCTTAGAGCTTTAACTGGGGTGGATGTGTGGTAAATGGTCATGCAGTCTTTGGCTTTGTGGCAGTCAGGAGTTGGTGGTACTTGTGCACATGAACACCACAAGCCTCTACGTGTGGTTTGTACTCCTTCAAGCCATTCTGCATGACTTGATTTTGGTTGTTCAGGGTGCTCTGGTTCTGTTGATCAAACACACGTAACGCTTTTAGAACCTTTCTGTATCCTTCTTGTTCTCCTCCTTTCCTCCTCCTCCCTTTTCATCTTGTTTCTACTGCAGTCTTCCTAGTTTTCTAGGGGTAAGTTTGCAATTTCATTTTACAGATTAAAAAAAAATCATCTTCATTTGTTAGCCTCCCTGAGAATATGTCTCCTCTCCCAAAAAGCAAAGCGAAGTGTGTTTTAAGCCACTTCAGTTTGCTGTTTATGAAGATTTCCTGGTCTCTTTATTTTAGCCTGTCAGCTATAAATATATGTATTGCTCTTCTAAACTTTCTTTCTTCTGATTCTGTTGAACTTTCTTATCTGATCTTTAGGATTGGACTTGCAGTGGGGCTTTTTTAAAAACTTGCCTTTTGTTGTGACAATAGGCTTGAACACACTATCTGTGTTTCTGCATTATGTTTTCATGCTGTATTCCAGTGTTTTATTTCTCCAATTTCTGTATCACTCATGTTTTATGGCCATGTGTTTCACTCACAACTAGGTGATAACAGTTGCTCGCAGTAGCTTTGCGTTTATGTTTTCTGCATTTTATTGTAACTTCTGATCTTCTTACAGTCCTGTAGTTAGTAATGATATTGCCTTGTCCAAGAGCAGAGTAGAGTAGTGACAAGAGAGTCAGATGAATCTCAGCAATATTTATATGCTGTCTGGAATCCAGGCAAAACTACTCTGACATTGTGATAGCAAGCAGGATTGGCAAATGGAAAGATAAGGTATAAATTTTCATTACATGGTAGTCTTTCAAATTACATTTTTGAATCTAGAAGGTTATTTATTAGTTAAATTATGAACAGCATCCATTATTAAACATTGATTTTTTTTTTCCTTGCCACGTCAGATTATCACAGCTAGTAAATTTTGGATGTTTTTCTCAGGTTGCCTTCCTGCTACTGGCAGGTGCCTTCTCTGTGCTCTCCTTTCTTAATGCAAAGTCATTGTAGCTCATTATTTTTGCTAAAGAGTGAAATGCAATGATTTGCTTTCAGAAGTATTTTATTGGTGAATATAAGTGTTTTTCCTTTCTTACTTTTGCTATAACCATCTCCTAAACATTACACTGTTTAAAATTGGAAATTTTTAAGTCCTTAAATGCAAAATTATCACACTAGAAGCCTATGTGTTTGTAGAAAAGATACCTGATAATGCAGATGATTTACAAAACACTATAATTTGCTGTCACTTTTAGAGCCCTGTTTCACTGGTTTGTTAAAGATGAGTTGGTGAAGATAAACCAGGAATCAAAATTTTGGCAGGACTGATCAAACAATGGCAATGACCATGAAATCCAAAGGAACTATCATTTTATTCACCTGTCCAAACTAGTCTGCACTCTACTTGTATATCTGAATCTGAGCTCTATGTAACTATCTATACAGGTGTTTTTCTCCAGCTGAAAGCATGAAAGCATCATGTAGTTTGTAAAGGTTGTTTTTTTGTCTGTAAAATCCTCTATATAATCGTGTTAAGGCACAGAATCAGCTCATTTCCAGGCCAAGAAGTTAAATTCTGTCATGTTCCCGTTTCTTAATTTCCTGTTCAGATTAGACTGGCGTATGGAAAAGTGTTCTCAACCACATCTACGTGTATATTTGTTGCAGTCAGAATTTACCAAGCCATATAAAAAGTATTGTGTAGAAGGAAATACAGACAAAACCTGCTTTGTTCTGTTTGTACTACCCTTTCTGTGGAATTCAAGTGAATACAGAGGGTTCGAAAGCATAGTAAGGACGGTAGTCTTGGCTCCACTGATGACTTGGTTGCTTTCCATGCAATCAGTTTGTGGGCAGAGGTCAGAATTGTGTTAGCGCACAGCTCTAATCATACTGGGGTAGTATGGTTGTGACCATGGCCTATGACATAATTGCCCTCAGCCCCATTAATTTTTAAATTCAATTAATAAATACCTAATGTTCAATCCCTAGTCTTACTTGGCCATGGAATATAACTGCTTTCATAGATTTCAGTTGCATGCCAAATACTGAACTGGACATAATACCTTTTTAATACTTTTTTTTTTTTTTTTTTTTTAAATGAAGTATAACATACTCAGCCAAAATATATTTTCCAAAGAGGTATCCAGTCTTGCTTTGAGTCCCTGAAGAGGCAGGGACTCAAAAATCCTTTTTTGTTGTTGTTTTTGTTGTTATTTTTTGTAATGTGATCCAGTGATCAAATAGTCCTACTCTAAAGTTCATGCCTTACATTCAACTTTCAGCTGTCCATGGCTAGATGTCTTGGTTAGAGTTACTTCTGCTCAAGCCTGGAAAGCTTTATTATTATAGGCATGCAGCCAGATAATCACAGTTGTGTTTTTTCTTAAGCCAACTGGTATCTTTGAATTTCATTCAGTATCTCTGTATTTCATTCAAAGAAATGGTATTAGTGGATAGCACAGTGCAGGAGCATGCCAGCAATTCTCTGGGGAGTCATACGGGCTCATGAAGCATCCAAGCTGATGTCACCAGCACACATCACCCCTGCACCCATTCTTCCTTGTCCAGTGACGTCATTGTGACTGCATTGCCAGGCCCTATGTTTCCAAGAAGACAATTTTGTCTTGATTAGATTAAAAGGCTTTTTGGTGTATGGGCAGTATTTATTTGTGGAGGAGAAAAGGCTCTGTTTCTTAATAAGTTGAATAAGTTAGCCCTTTAATGATTACCTTATCTCATTCTAAAGCATTTTGCCATCCTTCTGTTGTTTTTGTGAGTTTATCTGTTTTAAATCTAGATATAAAATGGTAACCTTAAGTTTGCATACAGTATTGCTGTGTTGGCATCACAAATTTCTTATGTGCCAATTATATCTAAGCATATTCCCTTTTTCTACAATTTTTAAATATACACTATTTTGTGTACACTGATTTGCCTGAATGTAAATCAGAAGATTACTGCTTTCCAGGCCATGGGTGCTTATAGTTAAATGTACATTCTTTATAGAACAAGTTTTCTGACTGCCTTGCTAATTGTTTAATTTTCATCATTCATTTTCATCATTCCTTATTTCTCTTCTAGTCAGCTTCAAACATTATTGTTGATAATGGCAAATAGCCTTGCTTAGGTCTAGTGGCTTAATTATGGTGTAATCCCACAGAACTGTGCTAAAGACATTGCTCTCAGTGATGACAACTCTGATGTGACAATCAGTCACTTCTGAATTCATTCCATGCCTATGTTGTGTAGGTTTGTTTTCATGGTTATTAAGTTAAGTATTAGGCTGTAACCCTACAAAGAACTGCGTATAAATAGTTGACTTCATCAGAAAGATCCATAATTTCATAAAAAAAAAAAAAAAAAAAAAAATCTTGAAATCAGGTTATAGCAACCTAATCTAATGAAAGATTATCTATAGAAAACCTTTTCTTGGGTCTTCAGGACTCTGCATAATGCATATTCCATTTGTGACATAGAACTTAGAGGTACAAGACCGGCTGTGACTTGTCTGCTTTTTATTTTGTTATCATCAGTATTGGTTTTAAAAAATAACTTAAAGGAAGTACAATTCAGTTGGTGTTTAATTTGATGTTCTAACTGGTGTTTTGCTCTTATTCTCAGCATACAGTGAACCATTGAATTTTTCCAAAGCATGAAGTTCACAGAAGGTGATCTACAATGTCATTTCCATAAAAATACGTAGAAAACAAAATTGAAATCCACATACGTATTTTTGCTGGAAATAGTTAAGCACTCATCCATTCAGTGAAGAAGTTATCTCGCAGAAAAAGCAGCTCCTATGTGGAGGGCTTGAAGAGATCCCTTCACAATCAATATTCAGTTACAAGTATCACATGCAAGAATTTGGCAAGTGGTTCCAGCTAATGAGTAAATGAGAGAAAATCGTGATCTGCTTGTGTATATTGTGAAAGTAGAAAAAGCTGTTCAATTTGCTCAATAAATTATTCATTGCAAGTTATTCATTCATCACTAACAAAAATGCTGTCTTCATACATTCCATATATTTAGTGTTTCATATGCAGGAGTAAACTGATTTTATAATCTCTAATTTCCTCAGCTGTTTTAGAGAAAAACTCTAAAAAGAAGTCTTTATTCTCACAGGAAAAGAAAGCCTCTATTCTTCCATCCTCACAAATAAAGAAAAATAATTCCAAATAGAATATAACCCAGTTTTCTTGAGAAAATTATCCAGTGAAGAGTCTACGTATCTACGTAGGCACGTTCATTTAGCATGATGCATCTATTTTACATAACTCTTTTACATCAGGAGTTGAAATGCCTAAAATTGTCTACAAAACTAGGAACCAAGGAAGTATTCTGTAGCATACAGAAAAGACTGAGATAAGCATTCTCATTTTGTAATATGGAAAATACCATCAGCCTGAGGGAAAATTTTTGGAAGTTAGCATATGTTCCTTAACTTTTGAACTTTCCCAGCATGGCTTTGAACAGTATTAAAGAAAAGTAGCAGGGAGAATTAGGGATTGCAGGGCTTTCGCTGCCATCAAAGCCAGCTGAATGTATAGGGCAGAGTAACAGTAAGGGCGATTTGGCTGCCGTCAGAACAGCACTTCCAGGCTGGAGAAGTCTTCTGCAGAGGAGTCAGATATGACTGGAAGAGCAGTTGCAGCAGCTGGTACACAGTGCATGCTGCAGCCACCTGGTGACTCACTAAACTGAGAAACAACATTAGACAAAATAAAATGGGGAGAAAGAAGGTCATACTTGGAGCAGTTTACACATCTACGTGGGGAGACTGAACTGTTACAGGAGACTGGTAGGGTGGACAAGAAATCCAGGCAAACAGATGTTGTTGACAGATTTTCTTTTATGCGTTCAGAAGGGGTCCTGGATAATTTTCTTAAAAAACAGAGCTTAGACCAAACATTTTCAGGAATCTTCATGTAACTAATGCCTGAATTGCAGTGCTGTGCTAAAATAGTGCATAAATTATTTCCTCAATACTAAATACCACATTTATTTCCATGCAGTCATTATGAAGTTTCCTGTGTTCATTTTGTTATGTCGAATTACTAATAAATCAGTGACAATTTCACACGTAATACATTGATCAAATAGTAATGATTTAGTCATGCTGTTCTGAAATTTCTTGAAAAACAGAAAAGGTTAGCAAGGTAGGAGTTACATGTCAAAAAGAACTCTTCTTTTGGTTAGCTCTTAAAATCTGAAATTCATGTAGTCATTAAATATTTAAGGGTCCAGGTTTGGAGATAACTGAAAACACACATGGACAGAACCCTTAGAGTGGTGCTCTAGCTGACCCTACCTCGAGCACGGAGGTTGGGCTAGGCGATCTCAACCTCCAACCTTTCCACTCTCAGTGGTTCTGGGATTTTCTGATTTTATAGTTAACAATTCATTCTCAAACTTTTGCATTTTTTCAGATATTACTGATTTTTTACACCATTTTCAAACATAGCTCACTTTCAATAATAACAAAATTAGAAAAAAAAAGTTATAAAGCTTTTTTTATTTTCTTTTTTTTTTTTCCCCAGCAATCTAGGGACAGTGACGTTGAGGACTAGTTTAAAGAAAAATGGCTTCTCAGGTTTAGAATCAGTAATGTAGTAATTATAGTGTGGTAACACAAAGTTACACAAAATGCATGCTTAAAAAAAAACCGACTAAAGTAAAAAAGTCTGCTTTTAATAACTCAGCTGTATTTTTTCTTAAATTATAAAGCATTGGGATTCCTCTTAGTTATTACAGATTAAAAAGAAGTATTTCGCACATCTATGACTTCCTCCGATTTCCATTGATCATTTCAAATATTCACTACTGCTTTACTTCTTAAATTTCTTTCAGAATAATGCTATAAATGCAAAGTGTATTAAAATACAACATTAAATAACTATTAGTGTATAGTCGCCAAAAAGCAATGGTCCTGTGCTGTGTGATAAAGTATGTAAGTACAAATAGTTTCAATCAGAGGAAAGTAACTGGGGAAAAGTACATTAGAAGCCTGAATAAAAAAGCTGTTTGCAATCAGTTACAGCTGACTGCAACAAAAATTACTTTCTAGGGATCAAAGGAAATTAATGATTGACCAGTGTAACCAGAACATCCCACAGCATGTTAAATATTTAATACCATGCTACTTCTGCCCAAAACAATCTGAGGTTTGGCATATATCCACTAAAATAGCTCATCGCTAATTAATTTGGCATGTCATTTTGCATAAAATTAGTAATTAATACTAGTCATCATGCACCACAGTGAACTTCTTTCAGTTAAAGATTCAATCTCAGTAGTTTCAAAAGCTTGATGAAATGGTCATTTTTTATTATTCTTAGAAGAGAGCTTGCACATTTTTCAAGGTATTGCAGTCAGTAGGAAGGATGTATCAAAGTTTATAGACCAAATTTATTTGAGGTTGTTCAAGGTCAATGAATTTTTTTCCCTCCGTTTGCTTGAAATCATGAGTAATAGAATATGAATAAGTGGTACGCCAGCTGAAATGAACTACATTGATGTGTGGCACTGTATTTAGCTATCTTTTAAACTGTTGCACTCTCATTTAGGAGGCTCCAAGTTTAACCTGTGTTCTTCACCATTTCAGAAGCAACATTTAGCCCTAGTTTTGCAACTTAATTTAAAGAATCTCCAGTAATTATTACTCAAGATGTGGAAGTAATATGGTTACAGTAACTATTGTAAACAGTAGTTTCAAATAAACAAAAGAAAACAAGTAAAACTTGGAGTTTGCTTTGTGAAGAAAGGTATTGCTGTATGAAAAAAAAAAAAAGTGATTTTTTTGGTCATTTTCTGTCTGTTTTCCCAAAGTGAAGATTATAACTGTAGTAAAATACAATTTATTCTGAGCAATTGTGCCACTCCAAACCCCAGGCACTGAAGTCCTATAGTTAACAAGCCTAGAGAGTCATTGAAAGCTAACATTACTCCGTGAAGGTCTGCAGTGAGCAGGAACAACCTTGTAGCAGAGAAATCAGAGACTGGGAGATCACTAGTAATTTAATTAATAGCAGTGGGCCCAAGGCCACGTTTCTTCATCTTCTGTTTCTCTTATTGCCTCTCATTTTTCCAGTGATACTCTTTTCCTCTTTTTTATTCCTAATTAACACTTGTTAACACTTTTTTTTTTTTTCTCTATCTCCCCTATTTTGCTTTTTAATTTTTTTTTTTTTTTTTTGTATAGTTTTGTTTTCATTCTATGTGTAATTTCCCGGTTGGCTTCTCTCTCCTTTCATTTTCCATGGTCCTTTCTTCTGGAAGTCTTCCTTCACTGCTACCTTCTCCCTTTGCTTTCTGCCTTCTTTTGTTCTTCATGCTATATGGAGATGCTATATGCCCTTGCTTAACTATCACTTTTCTGTCTAAAGAGACTTCTCCAGCACTTGTGATGGTGCTTCATCATTCTAAATGAATTATTTGAGTGGCTTTATGCAAAGGAATGTGTTTTTGCCTTTCTACCAAAAATCTTAGTGTCCTTTTTAAAGCTGTGCAACTCACTCTGCTCCAAGTACACATTTCAGGATTGTAGCTACAATAAGACAGCAGCTGAAATAATGACAATAATACCACACACATTATGAATGTTGTAAAGACAGTAGGCCCAAATCTTTTAGCATAATTTTAAATATTTTTAATAAATAATAACTCATGTGCATTAATCTGTATTGAATTTTTCTCTTTAGAGGAAAATATGCAATCTAATACAGTGGTATGCAACAGTTTTACCAACTTAAACATAGTTACAATGCCAACTCCCAATCTAAATTTTTATTAGAGATGGAAATACTTTTTCTTCCATGTTATTCCATTAAAACAGACGATACAGGCCAATATAATTAAAGACTGGGACTTCTCATACAGAATGGGTTTACCGGGTAAGGTTATCCACAATCTGTGAGCATTCTACCTTTGGATCACTCCTTTAAAAAGACAAATCAAGCTCAGCCTGTGGTCTGGACTGCAGGGATTTCTCCCAATACCATTAAGGGGAATACTGTCACGAGTGTTATGGTTTGGTAAGGTATGGAATGGTTTGGTACTCCACTTTGGTAAACAGTGACTGTAGCAGGGACTTCTTTTTCTCTGAGAAACTGGCTTATAAATGTAGTTCTCATTGCTGGATTTGATTCTCACTGTGTGAATGAAGTTTTTCAATAGGCAAGGTACCCTGGTCTGGGAGCCATGGGATACAAGAACTTCTGTTACAGCTTTGGTTTTAAGCAGAATTTTAAGGGAGTGTAAACAGAGATGCTTTAGGCTTTCATATCAGAGTTTGGACAGCAAGCAATGGAGAGAACATTTATTATTTCTACCTTTACACTGCTGTCAGAATGTTTTGCACAGGAATATGATATTGTGAAGTGCAATGTTACACACGGAGGGACTAAGGAATTTCTGTTAAAACTTGTTATAAACCTAATCTTTTGGGAATATATATAAAAAATAAAAAATAAAAAGGAAAGAAGACCTGGCTTTATGAGTCAGAGTATATCAATGAACAGCCATTGAAAAAAGGAAATGCAGGCACTGCAGGAATTGAGAAGATATTTCCACTAGCGACCAAGACAAAAGAAATTTGTCCCTTGAAAAAGAATATCAAGAAAAAAAAAAAAAAAGTATAAATGATTTTGAGTTGGAAAGCAGGAGTAATATTCAAATCTCTGAGGACAGGGTTTAGAACTGTTCTCCGTGTTGTGGTGTAGGCAGAAATAAAGATGAACGTGAGAGTTCAATTTAGAAACTGCAGTCACCTTTGCTCCGATAAGCTCGGGATCCCTTCAGCACTTTCTCTGCAGGTAATGTGGGGGTGGTCACTTAATAAGAATTAGTCATATTTCCCTCCACTTTATTCCCTGTTATTCATGTCTTAGCTTACTCTTTATGGTTCACTTTTGGAGAAATTCTCAGAGATCTCTCTCCATTTTCTTGAAGTCCCTGATATTGTGACACAAAATCAATGGACATATATTCCCTCTAAACTTAATAACACTCTTTACCACGTGGATGATGTTTGTGAGAAGCAGTTTATTTTGTCTTGCTGCATCGCTGAATGGTTTGCAACATTGCCTCCTAGTTCCTGGTAGTGCAGGGAAACAAAGAGCCAAATTCTCACCTCTGTAATGTAGAGTTCACTCTACCACAGCTTGAATTGCCAGAACATTTTTTTTCTTTGCAAAAAGAGATGTTTTATTTTTAGAGCTTTGAGTGATTAATTATATCATAGTGGATTAAGAGAGTGCTTTATTCCCAACTAAGCTACATTTTCGCTGAGGCTTTGTGATATATAGACAAGCTTTTCCTGACATAAAGCATGATCTAGATACCATGACAATGTAGCTATAGGGGAAAAATGCTTTCTGTAACATAAAAGTGAGTTTACAAAAATTTATCAAGAAATAAACTTTTACGTCCACTTTCCAAAAGAGTCAATGGAATTACAGATTTATGCTGTGTTACTGGAATAATTTTCAATTTGGGATTAATTTAATTACAAGTGTTAAAGGGTCTGTTTTATCCAAAAAAAAAAAAAAAAAATCTACTAGTACAGATGCCACAGACTTGTAAAATATATGAAAAAATGACAATCTTAATTATTCAACAAGTGACTTCAAATACAAGTATCAAATAAAAAAAATAATATTTTTAATAAAGTTTTTATTTTCCCAAATGTTTAAGTAGAAAAATCCAAATAAAGTACTGAAGAATCTGTTACAAACGAATGTATCACTCCAGAAAGTTACTGTTTTTCATAAACAGATTAGCAATTTTAAAGCATGGTTGAGCTGATCTGGAAAAACACTGCTATATTCCTTACCAACCATTACAGGAAAGCTTGATAGGAACAACTCACGATTAGAGCCGTTCTCATGGCTGTGAACCTTATATATACTATTTCTGCATTCGTTCTGTTACTGCCACACTAAGTCCAGTTACCCCAGTACTTCCACAACATTTTCTTCATCTTGGAGTAAGTTGCTTGGTATCTATTTCACTTGAAGTCTAAGAGGGTTGTATAAAAACACATTTTCATTTTCAGATACCAAAATACCACGTAAAATATGGTATGGTATGGTATTAAATGATGGCTCTCTACTTTTAAAATGCTTTTTCCTATTTTAAATGTTGTTTGTTTGTTTGTTTGCCATTTTTACTAAATAAAATAATACTCTTAGAAAAGTGGAGTGTGACCATTAAGAAAGAGCGCTGCCAGAGCAAATGAAAACAGAATGAGAAGCTCTGACAGGAAATTAACTCCACTTGGGTATGAAAAGGCTGTCAATGCCTGCTGTGTACCTGTCCCACAGCATAATACTGAAACGTTTGTTTACGTGCACTGGAAATCTTCATGATTGAGGAAGATAATTTATAATAGGACAAGTAGAATTTCAGTAGGAGTCAGGTATTTCTAGTATATATTTCCCATTGTTGTTGTTTTTTTTTTTATTATTTTTTTTTATTTTAAAAAAAGCTCATTGTTTCTTACTTAGCTTTCCATGTGTTCTATATCAAACACACTCACATGCTTCATTTAGACTGCAGAGCAATTTTGAAGCAGCTGTTAACAACACTGAAGAGAGAAAACATAGCATCTTTCCCAGCTCCCATTCATGAGGTGGATCATTCTTTTTGTTTTCTAGTGTATTAATATCAACCATTAAGAAATCAGGATCTCCTGAAAGTAATGACATTATACAAAAACAACAAAGTTTTATGAAGAGGAGTGTTTATTTACTTCTCCTTCTTCCTTCTATGTCTCTGGAGTATATTCAGCTCATATTTTTAATCTTTTTCTTCACAAGCACAAGTGTATTTGTTTATATTTGTACAAAAATGAAGGTGACAGATCAAGGAAAGGTACTTGTGAGAAAGCAAGGCATTATTAGACTTTGATAAAATACAAAGATTTATTGCAGTGTTATAGCTTGCAATAATCAGGTAGCAAACAAAAAATAATGCATGAGTAATATCACTGAAACGTATTGTTTTGACCTTAAATTTTAATTGGGAAAAAAAAAGGGGGAGTGGGGTGGAGTCCTTTGTCTATGACAGGGGAAGTAACATGACAAAACATTTCTGACCTCACTGCACCTGCTACATCCAACAAGAGACTGGTTTTCAGAACTAAGTTGTAGGGAAAACCTCCTTTGGCTGCTAATCTGGCTAATCCATTTATAAATATTTTATTCTGTAACATTGTGAGTGCATAATTTATAGTCACTAGTTTAGCATTTGTTTCTACACATAGCCAACGTGCGGCCTCACTGACTGTTCATTATGAGTCTTGAAATATGTAAAAACATTGTCCACACAAGCATGTTATTTACTGTATTTTGTAATAGAAGAATTATAATGGGTTTATCAGAGTTTCACTCATGGCTACTCTTTGTCAAAGCAATATAGATCAATTTGCAAGCTTTTATTTCAGGAAGGAAGTCACATGGAAATGAAAGCTCTAAAGCATAAAATAGAATTAATCAATATGAGTTCAACGTAGATGTCAAAAATGAATTAAACTCTACAGTGTACTGTTATGGAGGGACAGCAGTAGAAGAATGACAATAGAGAATAACATTACCAATATGTTAAAATGTGCATAGAGATCCTTAAAAGTGTATACCTCTGTATGTAGCTGTATACATACATATCTTTAAATCTTTTAGTCTGGTTCATACAAAAGCCAGTTTGCAACCAGACCTGCACACAGACAGATAGGGCTTGTCTTGTCCTTAATAATCCTCGACACTGACACTTCCACTGGAAGACTCTGTGAAAAACAGTCTCCAAGGTCATCTCCGTGGGCCTTGGGATGTGGAGAGGGTTGATGCTTCACCTCCCCATAAGTGTTTAACAGCACAGTTTAAAAGCCTGGTTTCCAAGACAACTGTCTTGGGAAGTGGGTTGCACTGGCCATTTGTACCTGAGACTAAAATGGAAAGCGAAAGGGACATTATGACTTTTGCATCGTTCTTTCACCTCTGTTTTGAGAACAGGGTAGCACATGTTGCCCTTTGCTTGTCATTATTTCAAAGCAGTGTTTGTAGATTAAAGCAATATTAACTAGTCTAAAAACCTGATTTTTCTTTCTAGCAGAGGGAAAACAGAAAGTAGATGCCAAGTAATTAGAATCTTTTATATATACAGTGCCCAAAGAGGGGAAAAAAGAATGGGGAAAAATGAGAATATAGATAACTGCAGCTAAACAGAAGGATCTTGCTGATCTCAGTGGGAACACCAAGACAGGCAGTCATGCCTCACATCTACTATTTACTTCTGAAGCCTTCCTTCACCTGCGAGGCAGCAGTTTTCTCTCATAATTGCAAGATTTCACTTATAAACTCAGCAATATCTTGTTGCTGTGACAGAGAGACCTCTCAGCTTCCACATCCTGCTGAGATGTGGTAGTTGGACAACCCTGGGAGATCAATCTTTCCTGAATGGCATGACCTCCAGGCTTCCTATGAGCTCAGAACTTAGGCAGATCTTGCACTGTGCAATATTTTGCACTGTCGGTGGCAGCTGGATCACAGGTCAAGGAGGAAGGTTTCTTCCTTTTTTATTCTTTTTCTGCTTGGCTCCTATCTGTTATGTTCGCAAGAAGGAGTTGGCAAATTTGTAGTTTCTCTTATTGCTGCAACAAGCTTCAAAGCCATCCACGGTGGCTAGAGAAGCTGACTGGAAGCAGAAATGAGGAGCACTGGAGAGAGCCCCTTTGTTTTAAATGTAACTGGTGTTTGTAAAAATTAATGATGTAGTATTGAATAAGTACCCCCAAATTCAAATAGTATACATATATGTAAAAGAAATCTCTCATTTTTTTTTTGAAACTGGCAGCAGTCCGGGACTTAAAGCTGAATAGGGTGTTGGTGTCTGTAGGCTAAATAATTTTACTGTCCCTTAGTATAAGGAGGACGCTAAATGTATGTGAGACTGTCCGTGTTTTTTTATAGTATCAAATTTGTTAACAGTCCCATTCTTTGCGTTGTACAACTGCGAGCCCTCTGTAAGGCTTCTTTGGGGATAGTCTATCTTTCATTAAGGTTTCAATATTTGATCAAGATATTGAATAACAAAGTACATTTCTACAAGGTATTTAATGCACGTCTCCTTAATTAGCAAAGTTCTTCAAGATATACTAAAACTGATTCATGGATATAGTGCTTTTGGCTTTAATGGATTTATTTCAATAATGTAAATCCAATATACGACCAGGAGAGCAATGAAGGCACATGTTGCAAATATATCTTATATCTAACTGAAGACTCATTAAAATTGTAACAGTGTAGTGAAAGCATCACATATAACCAAAATTCAAAAGCAGATGTTTATAAAGTTAGATTCTCAGCTGGAATACATCTCTCTATCACTGGTGACTTCAAAATATTTTTGTAAGACAAATTAATAAAAGGTGTTTGATAAATTGGTATGTGAATATCTGTCATCCAGTTCTTAATCCAGAAATGACACATTTTTCAAATTTATTTTATTTTTCATTATTGAGTCAGTATATGCTACATCACAGCAAGATAAATTCCTTTTTCTGTTAATTTACATTTTTTCAAGTCAGGCTCCCTCATTGATAAATCACTAGTAAAGCATTCTGTGTGCATTATATCACAAGAAGTGCATGGAATTAGTAGTAATTGGCTTGTGCAATATCCTGAGGATTTTTGTTATAAACATAGGGCTTGAACACTCAGTTTTATTGGCTGATTTAAATAAATATATTGAAGTGTTTTAGCAGTGTTCTCTAATGGTGAAATAACTCTAAAAACACACTTGTTTTTGTTCTTGATATGTTTGAAATTTGACATTTTAGATAGTTTCTTTGAGGCTTTTTTCTTTGTAGTTATTAAGCACGAACTAGCAAGAGTAAAAATGAAATATATATATATATATATAAATATGATGATTTCAAGTAGGGTTCCTTGCATCAAAAATAGGAAGTGCAACAAGGAGGATGTTTGCTAGTACTCTAGGTACTGCTGTGCTGTGCTGTCCTTAGAGCTGTGTGGAAGAGCCTCCCCACCCTGCAAGTCACGGTCAAAATAGCCTTGCAGCTAAATGGGACAACCTTGAATATCTTCTAGTTTTAGAATAAACATTTTATTGTAAGGAGCTCTTTAGTGTTTGCTTAATATAAATTGACTCCAAATTTGTTCAGAACTAAGGCTGTAAAACACACAGAGAAGATTTCTGAATGAGCTTTTAGAGTCGCAAGAGACCTGGCTGGAGACTCCACATAGAAAGAGCCACGTGATGGCAGAGGACATGTGCAAGGGCATGAGCTAACTAGAACATGGGTACATTTTGAGAGTAAAAACATAAGAAAGGTTTTATGTGTGAATACTGAGTGCAGATAAACGAATGACTGAAGCTGAGAATTAAGGCTCACGAAAGGATATGGACAATTTATTCAGAAGAAAGAAGTGCAAGTCTGTTCTTTGTTTACATCCCATTTTAATTTCTGCATGCTTGTTAAAGGAAACAAACAAACAAATTAAAAAAAAAAAAAAAAAAAAAAAAAAAAAAAAGGAAGACAACATTCCTATAAAATAATCGGCCCAAAGTTGTTAATTAAAACTCATATTTTATCTTGAAACAAAAAGCACACATTGCATATTTGGGTTTCCCAGAATGCATTTTTCCACTGTTTGGTATAAGAGATTCTCTCAACAGTTCTGATACTTTTCTTTAAAGTCTTTAAAGTACATTTTCATTTTCCAATCTATTTTGTACAGCATCAGAATTAACTAACTAGATTCAAAAAATAGCACAAAATACCGAAATTGTTATGCAGAAAGTTTCTTTCAAAGGGATTCCCTCTCTGGTCATTTTCTTTTATTTGTATATATATATTTATTTGTATATATATATACACACACATATTATGTATATATACACACGTATATATATATGTGTGTATATATACACACACATATATATTATATATATTATTATATACGTGTATCTGTATACATATACATATTATATGTATATTATATATACATATGTGTTGCTGAACAAATCTACTTTTAAATACCTGTATAGTTATTCATATGTATGTATATATAATGTTTCAATATATGTGCATATATATATAATGTATATATAATGTATATGCATATATAATGTGTATGTATATATATATATAATGTTTCAGTACTTCTTTAAATAATAATAAGGGTTTTCAAATGTAATATGAGAAATTCCTTATTCAGTTATTATTAGTAATTGAAACAAGCCTCCCAAATACTTGCTGTTTCTGAAACTGTTTATTTTGTTTCCCCCCCTCAAACGACCAGTATAATATTTCGGGGGTACAAGCTTGTAACTAACTTCATCTGAAATTCTGGCTTGTTATAAATAATTAATAAGTTACTTTCAGTAATTATCCTTGTCTCTCATCTCAAGGTTGAAGTACTTTCAAGTCTATTGTACTTCTGTGAGCTTTTTTTGTATGGCTACATATTTAGTCTTTTTAACTGCTCTAGATTTTTGTCCCAGGTACTTATGATTCATTTTTATTTTGTCATGTTGTATTTTACTGCTTAGCATAAATAATAGGGCTAACAACCTGAAGTCATAGCAGAGGACGTTTGTTGAAGTTCCCTGTTTTTTCCACCAGACATTCAACATTTCTCTTTATTTTGTCTATTTTAGAACTATAATTAAACAGTCTTCTAAAGTTATTTCAGAAATGATGCAAAGATATGGAAATGATAGAATTCTTTCTGAAGGTTTTGGAGCATAACACTAGCTGATGTAAATGAATTCCTGTATTTCAAGGAAGGTTTTTCATAGTTGCTCTGTTACTTGTGTGTATTTGTACTTCCAGTGAAGATCAAGTTTTCAGCTTCCTAGAACAGTCTGCTCATGCAGATGAGTGAATTTCTCCAACAGGACTTTTACCTGTATATCGATAAAGAGTCAAGTATTGTAAATATCTTGTCAGCTTATAGCATCCTGTGCTGAATGAACTTCTGACAGCAAGTATCATTTACATCTTGATTTGAATTTTCTCTCTTTTTTTTTTTGTGAAAGCTATAAATTTTATTTCTAAAGAAAAAATATATTACTTAGCCAGGATACCACAGGCCCAAACTCAAAATACATCCTTGTGGAACTCCACTGACTTCCAACAACGTAGCTACTATTTGTTAAAGTCATTAGAATTAAGAATTTGTATCTTATGTATATGTCATAGAGCTCCTATAGGCCTATGACATTTAGAAGGTGTCTTGATGTAGATTGTAATGACTGCTAAAATAAAACCTGTGAGTGATAAATGAACAGGTTGCTACTGTGAAAGTGTTTAAAGGTTTAGGACTCCTACTGATAAAACCGCCAGAAAGAGTTTGTAGAAAATTACTCTCTTCTCACCTTTAATTGCATTATTTAAGTTGAACATTTTCTTCACTGAATGGAGTGCAAATAATAAAACCTTTTCATTTATTATGCAAAGTCCTTTACAAACAAAGTATAGAGACTATGAATTAGGCTTGCTTGATTGAATTAAATAACCAATAGTCTACAATGAAGATCACACTGGAAAGGAAAATTACACTTTGACTGCGATGTATTAGGACTTTCTCAAATGGGGAAGTTGTCAATATCTTCAGGGAGTTATTTTTAACTCCTTTTTGTAAAGCAACAATAAACATTTCCAACGGAGAAGAAAAAGAGGACAGTCCTACAAAATAAACTAACTATGAATACCAGAAGATCATTCTGCAGAGGATAGGAGTGAAATTCAAGTCTTCTTTTCTGTCTCATTAATACAACTTTCTCCACCAACTTTAAATTGAATAGGGAAAAAAAAAAAAAAAAAAAAAAGACTTTTGAATTATTGCAGAAAGTGCAAAAAATTTAAGATATTGTCAAGGAAAATCTTTTATCGTATTGTACTGGATATGAAGAGGGGGATATTTTGGGGATTGTTTCCACTTACCTCAGGAAAATAAGATTTGATAATGACCCTTTTAAATCTAGTGGAAACATAAAAATCAGCTTAACTGTGCATCATATTTTTCAGATTTGCTTATTCCAGAACCTCATTCCAGTAAGAATACTTGGGTGCAGGAAAATGACATACTGGCTTTGGATGGAATGATGAAGCACAAGCGTAGAAGTTCCTCTGATACAAGGTTTTTGACAATGCTTGACCCAAGTATGCAAATTAATGTTGTATATATTCCAGCACAATGCTGGCTTTTTCATTGGTTATGGTTATTTCATTTAAAAAAATCTTTATTTAATGGCTATTCAAGCTAAAGTAATAGAATACAGGGAAAAAAAAAATCAGAAACACTTTGCTTTTTTGCTATTTTTCTTTTTCATCAATACTGCTCTTTGAATCCCGAAGGAGAAACTGATAGGAGAATACTTTATAAGGAAATAGAAATTCTTATCGGACTCAGTAGAGAAAATTACTGCAAATTGTAACAATATATAGAGAATTCTCCATAAATTGATTAGTCTCACTTTTATGTGCCATAGCTTGCACAGCAGATTCACTTCCATTGATTTCTTTGTAAATGACATAAAATGATACACTTATTCTTTCAAGTTATTGCTTTTCAACGTCACTGTTTTTTTTTCCATTATGTGACGTACAGTCAGTTCCATTTCTTGACCAGATATTCTTTTTCTGATCATAAAAATAGCCAGAGATGATATTTTTGGAGTGAGATACATTTTGCCATCTAGATAAATGATGATAGTGTGGAAGTAGAGAATGCTGCGGAATTAAATGTGCTCAAATAGAAACGTAGCATCAATCTCTTTTTATTATGAATAACACCAGAAAAGGCCAATAACCCTGAAATCAAATGGTACTAACTCTGAAATGGGCATGATCAGGAAGCTGTGAAGGGTAATAGTTTTTCTCCGATTTAGAAAATGGTTAAACATGGATATTCTTGTCATGTACTTCTTTTCTTTAGTTGAGAACTCAGTGCTGCCTCTCTGCAGCTCCTGCTAGCCAAGCTCCTATGACAAGCCTAAAGTTCCCAGGTTTTACCAGAATTAGAAGTGGGCAACACTGCTTATTTTAAAAACTTGTGAGAAATCAATTTTCTAACTGGGCAGGTACAATTTCATTCAATTTCATTTTGCTATGTAATTTCAACACCTGGTATATATTTTCTGTGTGTAAGTCAGTTTTATCTGCCCCAGTATGTCTAAATTACCGGCTCCATGTAAATTTGTCAGGTACAGGTAGAAAACTGATGCAGTGATTTGGTAATAATTAAATAAATGGATGAACAGAATTAAGGGATTTCAATTCTGATGATTTTGAATAGGTTCTTGGGAAGATTTCTGTCATCCATTGAGGACAAAACAAAGGTTATGCTTTCTGTACAGGGAGCCATCACATTCTAGTGTACTAACAGTCTTCTGGTTATATTTCTTCATCCCAAGCACAACACTGGGGGAATCCAATGTATTTCTTGTAACAGTAGGTGAATGTTATTTTAATCTTTAGAAAGTTGATTCTGCAGACAGCTTGGCTCAGAAGCCAAGATTCAGGACAAGCCTACAAGTCTGGTAATAAAGCCTGTGCTGCCTTCCCCTGCCCCTGAGCCAGCAGGTGATGAGCCAGCTCACACTGCAGGCTGTGGAACCCTGCTTGTGGAAGCCTTCTCCAAGAGTGAGGTCTATTGATGGGGGCACGATACGCATAGATTGCCTGCTGTAGTTGAGGGTGGATGTCCAAATGTGCTGATGAACCCTAATAGGCTTTAATGTAATTTTAATGGGAAATTGTAATCTTTTAATGAGTTAGTAGTATGACTGATATATTTGCTCATTTTTTTTCCCCATGCAAAGACTCAATGGTTTTATTTCAGTAGTAATTGCAGAGTACCTAGAGGTGCCAAAATCTTCCTTCCTTCCTTCCTTCCTTCCTTCCTTCCTTCCTTCCTTCCTTCCTTCCTTCCTTCCTTCCTCCCTCCCTCCCTCCCTCCCTCCCTCCCTCCCTCCCTCCCTCCCTCCCTCCCTTCCTTCCTTCCTTCCTTCCTTCCTTCCTTCCTTCCTTCCTTCCTTCCTTCCTTCCTTCGCATTTCTTCTATGTGTGTGTACAGAGTGAATAGATATTTTTGTCATTCAAACTCATTTAAAGTTCTTTATAACATGAACTCTTTTTAACAGACATCCAGAATATTTTCAGCAAGCAGTGCACAATTTATGCAGTCATCTTTCAAACACATGCCCATTTATTTTATTCAGTACCCTAATTTAAAAGAAGTCCATTTAAGCCAGGTATTGTAAGAATAGAAGCTAAACAATGGAATGAGACTGTAAATCTTTTCTGATCATGTGTGGTTTATTCCTGCTTGGAGAATGTCTGGGTAGTATTCAGCTGGTACAGGTATCTCTGCACAGCCTCTGCCAAGCTTCCCCTGGGTTCTGGGTGCAGTGCAGCTGCAGCCCAGAGATACTTGGCTGATGTAAGCAGACCCTTGGAAGCCATCAATACCTCTGAATTTCTGAATGTCTGAGTAAGGTCATCAGGATTCAGGATTTGAGGTTGCCTTAATGCAGAAGTCACTGATCACATATTGTTCATACCTGTCCAGCGCTTGCATTTATTTTACCTTTTGGTATGACCTTTTGCAGGCATTGTAAGTAAGATGGTGAGTGCAGATAGCAAAGCTTCCAATCAGTGAGGAAATAAACTTATCATAGTTTTAAGTTGTTCTGCTCCTTTACGTTATGAAATTGTCTCTCATGAGGGAACAGAAGGAATGTAAGATGGTTTTTTCCATGCTGATGTTGTCACTTGCGGGGGCTCTAACAAATCGTCAGATTTCTATAACTGAGTATTTCTGTATGATTCAGTGTAATTGACAGTGCCAGAAACTAGCCCTGAGCAAATGAAATGCAACACAAAATCTGCTGTAAGCAAATTAATCACAGTCTAAGTGATAGAAAACGTACACTTCATTTCTTTTCCAGGATACATTTGTAACGGAAAAATAATTCTCTTTTCCCTCAAAAGACTAGGAAGGCTGTCAGGCGCTCTGGGGCAATGGAAATAAGTAGTTTATGCCTCCCGTAAATAAAGATATGAAATGTTTATATTTGTGAACAAAGGCCAAAGTAACCTCGTAAATTTGACATTCTAGGCTTTGACTCATGGGCTTACACCAGTGACAAATGGGTCACTGCCCCAACTGCTTGCCCCTGCACATCTCGTGCAGGCACTTACCTTAACCCTCAGTGCTATAATTTAAGGCTTCCTCACTGGTACCATTTTGGAAGACAGCTGTGTAAAAGATTGTCCTGTGCTTATTGCCTGGAAGCGTATCTGTTTAATTAATTATCTTTGTTTCTCAAGGTTTTTATTAAGAATGAGTCTCCTGGACTAAACACAGCAGTGCTCCTGGGCTTGCTCTTCAGGAAAGGAGTTTAGACGTGTTTTTTTTTCTTACACTATATTTCATAAACTCTCTAGTCCTTGCTTACACATAGGTCAGCAATGTCTCCTTCAAATGCATCCTACAAGTAAATTTTGCCCTGTAAATATCTAAAGTTTTAGCAAATACAAGTAATGGTTTCATTAGCTTAATTTTAATCCGATAGCTATTTCATAGAGCTGTCCAAAGCCCCTGGTCACTGTGATTGTTGGCTCACTCTTTCTTCAGACCAAAACTTAACCTAAGTGAGTCATCAGAAATGCATTTTCCATTTACAAACACAGGAGCCAAGCACATGACAAGTAGAAGTCTGCGAAAACCATACTTTTCAAAATTAATGCTCATTGTACATAAACCATGCATGTTTTTGTAAGGAAGCTGAACAGAGTCCTGCGAGGCAGGTGATACTGAAAAAAATGTTGCAAATAGCCTACATCACCATGTTTTCCTCTTTGGAAGAATACTGTTTTTTCCTAAGCAGCAAGCCCAGTTGTACTGCCATGCAAAATCCAAGAGACATTGTTTTTAATTAAGAGCTTGAAAAAACTCAGCTTTTCTGAAGGACACAAATACTGAAATGTTTGTACTTTTCATTTTCCATGGTAAGTCATCAGCAGCTCTTCTTCACTTGGATTAGTTCCCTTCCTCTTCAATGACTATAACCTTTGGTTTAAACCTATGACTGGACAGACTTTTAAAGGTTACCCTTTTTCATGATACCATTACAAATCTTACCTTTTCCAATTCTCTGTTATCTAATTATTTTATGTCTTCAGAGGAAATAAGTTTATGGTCTTAATTGTTTGCCTTTTAATATCTATTGCTTTCATTCAGAGGCTCTAATGTTGTTTCCGATATCATAACAGCTTACACACTAGTATCCAACAACAACAACAAAGAACAATAAATATACCAGTAGCTTTAAGGCTGATGGTATAATCACCTTTTGTTGTGGCCTTATCCTTTACTCTGATGAGAAATTAATATGAAGTAGTCATGCCGCTATTTTTTGTCCGTATTTGCAAATTTTGTACCACCTACGTTTAATCTCCAAAGGTGCAAGTTTGATTTTTCAGAGCAGATCTGGCATAAGCTTATGTATAGTTTCATATTCCTTTCCATATCTCCCAAGTAAAAACACATTTTTCCTATTTCTTCCTTGTATATGATGCAGTAGGTCTCCAAACTTCATGCTTTGGTTTCAATATTTTTTTACTCTGTGTCTAAATTAATCAAATATATTTATAACTGTCAAGTGTGTCAGAACCACTTTCTGTCTTTATTGAGAGGCACACTTCGCATGCAGTTGTAAGTTGAGGCATGGTTTGAATTTCGTCCAGCTCTCTGGAGAATGTTTTAACCCTTTGAAGCTTTTAGCTGCTCCAATTTTCTCCTCATTACTTCATTTATTCTTACTATTGCTTACTTAATTGTTGTGTGGTAATGTGTCCAGTAATGAGAATAAGAGCACAGTAGACAGCTTCTCTATGATGTCTCAGTTCCAGTTTTAGCATCGCATTCCTTACAGACCCACATTCCTCCAGTCCTGGGTTGGTGTGGGCCCCAGTGACCACCACATGCTGAATGGATGGGACAGCAAGGATTGCTGCAGAGTGGCTATACCTGACTTGGACATTCAATTTACTGCTATAATGTTTACTTTTATCCAATTTCAGAGCTTTATTTTAAATATTTTTTCACATTAATTCATTTTTATTTACCAGATTCTCCATAGTTGTTGGTTAAAATTCAGGTTTAATGATCTTGCCATGTGTATGTGTTCATAACGAGTCTCTTGAAACTGTTGATGGGAGTGCATAATTTCAGTTCTGTAGGAGTGTTACTTTTTTAAGCTAAGAAACATCGTCATCTGAATGTAAAACCAAATTCACTAATCTTCTAAAAATGGAGTATCTATCAAATGGCAAAAGATTGAGAAGTGTTGTGATACCCAAACCAAAAGTCTGGAGATCGATCTAACTTCAGAAATCAATACAGCAAACAGAATTCATGTCTTAATCAACTTCAAGATACAAGAGGATATAAAAGATGTTGAAAGATTGCTATTTATAATTCTGTTGCAACATCCTGAATGAGGAGCTAATTAAATGTAGTATTTAACTCTATCTGTTTAGTTGTAGCAGGTAGTTTTTTCATTGTACAAACATGACAAATCCGTCTTTGAATTTTGGTAGCAGAAGAGCTTTGTAGGCTGCCCTGTGCAGGGTTCAGTGAGTAATCCAATCTCAGAGTGATAAAGGCAGAGCACTCAATCTGCGGGTCAGGATGCAACAGCAAGAGCTGTAGTTTAGCAGAGTCTATAAATGATAAAAGCACTCCTTGACCACAGGCTACTTACATTGACTGAAATTCCACCATAGATATCTTAAAACAATCTGAAGATAGGGTTTAACTAATTAAATTGAACTATTACAAGTTGTTAACTTACATATTTGATCAGTTTCTATTTCTACAGCTTTGTCTTCTCAAGGGGCTTTAATTTGAAGAAAGTTCAATACCTTGAGATTGGTCAAGCTAGACAGAACTCACATTTTTCTCACTGTATTTGCTTTCTCTTCCTCACAGAAGAAATACAAAACTGTGGGGACATGTTTTGCTACTGTACTTTTTTTATTATTCAAACCTTTTGTTTGAAAGCTATTTTGAACCCTTTGGATTTCATGGTTGGTCTTTTCCCCAGTAATTTGGGATTTGTTTCCTCTGTTGAGATTACTGGATGCAATAAGCTCTTCAAAAAATATCTTCCTGAGAGACATATTAATAGTTCTTTTCACTTCAGGCACCATGATGAAAATTTGATCATGCAATACTTTCACCACAATCCTTTAAAATTGCCTTAATCTTAGGACATCATATGACATCATGACGACCTGAAATGAAGCTATCAATGGAATTCTGTATTAATTAAAGAAAGTAATATCTATCACTGGTCAGAAACTTCATGATTTCTCTTCTGAAATGATGGTGACTGAGCTTGAAATCGGCTCAGGAAAAATTTTCCTTGCTGTTCTCAGAAGCAGTAAAGAGACAGCTGTGAAATTCAAGTTAAATATGATGAAAAAAATAATGATATTAAACAACAAAAATAATAGCTTGTGAGTTTAAAAGTAATGTTGCAGCTGGTATCTCCCTGCTATTACGTTTCCTCTGTCTAGGTGTTTATTGCTCCTAGATTATAGCACTGAAGTACTTGAATATGTCTTGAATTAGGGAGGCAGAGGAAAGGGGTGGTGGAGATCTGTATCACATGGCAGTTGCAGACTTGCAGTGGACTGACAGTAGTTCCTTTTGGTAAAGTGCTTTCTGTATCCAGAAATATTTACAAACCCCCAAAACTCTGCAACAATATGTTAATAAGACTGTTTACAGGAAGTTGTAAGTAGAAAATTTTATTACCTTCACTGTAGATTCTACAATGTGTATTGTAGAAACTCACAACTTAAGAGCATGCCATAGCTGATTGAGAGAGCAAGTAATCATAGCTATCAATTCATATTAAACCTAAGAAAAATTGTTTTCACAAACTCTTACAGTTGTTATTTAATCCTGTCCATAAAAATCACAACTATTTGACTACAGAAAGAGCATGGACAAGAAAGAAGCTAAATATATCACTGACTAATATCACAGCATGTAATTCAATCTGCTGCACTCCTAAGGCTCAAATCAATGACAGTCATGGCAGCCACAGAAAGTCAGGGTTAGTGTCTGTAGAAAGCTGTTGTTAATACACTGTGCATCAATCTGTTTGCAAAATCTATAATTTCCCTTCTGGCATCATGTAATGCAAATAGAGGAAACACGCTTTACTCATTCTCTAATATTTGACTATTGCTTATGGATATTGCAGTAACATTGCCAGAGCTGTTGTGCTGCTCATGGAAATGCAGGCAGTGCCATCCCCCTTCACGTCCCGCTGCTGCAGAGGAACACACCGCTTGTGTGCTGCAGCCCGTGCCAGCACTGCACATTCGGGCTTCCTCCCAGATCTCCCATTATGGGGTGCTTCAGGCTCTGCTGGGTGTGCTCTGCGATATACATGTAGGTAGACAGGACCTGGGAGCCAGGTTCTTCTCTGGCACCGGGGCAGTATGTGCACATAGGAGCACGTACATACTGGTATGCAGGCATTGTGGGCATCTGTAGCCAGGACTCAAGTGTACCTCAGCTACAAGAGGTTGTAAACAGGAGGAAATGCTCACTCATTTCTCCTAATGCAAGATGGCTGTCAAGTAAGGCAGGACAATTTAGCACATGGGAAAGGGTTAACTACGTCAAGATAAGAGACAAAGTAGCTTTCAGAGTGAATGGGAAGCTGAGCAGAGTTAGTTGTAAATTAGGCACATCTTAGCATCTTCCAGGGGAAGCCAGCCTACATCCAGTATTTTTCATCCTGGGCAGACTGAAAAATCCGTGTCGTCATTGGCAGCAAACACTGATATAAGTCCTTCCTGAAATTTTCAAAGTATCTTCTATTGAGGATATAAATCTAAAGTAGCTATCTTTCTTTTCTAATGCCTTAGGTCTAAATATATTCTGTTTTCCATAGAGACCATCTATAATTTAAATGATTTACTCTGTGCATAAAGAGTGTGAATTCTCCAAGTGTTCCTGCTCTTATTTCTCAAAGAAAGCCCTTGGAAAAAAAAAAAAAAAAAAAAAAAGGCCTTAAACATACATTCATTCAAGAAGCAGGTACAATCTCTGAAGTACTGCTTCACCTTAAAACTATCAACACAGGAACACATTTTGAAAACAACAAAGTGACTGCCGAGCATATGAACAATATTGAGATGGCAGTATAAGATCAGTCACTTCTCCCAGATCTTTAATATCAAACCAAAGAGACAGAGTTTGACTGAGATTAAGGTTACCACAAATAACAAGATACAAACATTTGTATTTTCAAGTGGTGACTAAATCAGTTTGTAGGGGTTATATTTTATTTCAGCACTATGTTAGAACAGTATTTCCTCCTGGCAGCGTGCTGCACTGATTTTTCTTGTCATACGGGCTTCTTGGGGTATGTGCAAATGTCTCCGGTTATCTCCTGTAGCAGAATCTCACTAATTGATGCGAAATGTACAGATGCTATACATTACTGACTTCCAGCTGTAGATTCACTTGTAGTGGGGGTTGGGATTGGAATAAGGGAGCTGTAAGTACAGCTCCATTAAACTCCTACCACATTGTATTGGTCTTTGCTTGTGTGGCTTTTGACCTTTCCCCACTCTCTTCTCTTTTCCCTTCAAAATGGGACTGCCTTGACATCTGCGGTTTTCAGAGAATTAATTACCGCACTCCCATAAACTGAAGGTTTTTGCATCATTAATTATATACCATGAGGACTTACTTTCCTTAATGTGATTTTTTTTTCTCCCATTCTTTTGGCTACACATTCATATCCTATTTGAATGGATGTTCGGAGAACAGGCAGCTAAATATTTCAAAGTGTTTTGAAAGAAGTATCCCAAGGATATTGAATTAAAATGAACAGCAGCAATAATGAAATTGTTAGGGCTTGCAGCAAAAGTGCAGACTAGCTCCTCTCCTGCTGCAAGTCTCAAACAGAATCTGATGTGATCCAGACAAAACCTTCCCTAGAGTGGGAACAGATTAGCTCAAACAGAAGTTTACTAAATCACTAGATCAAGCTTAAGAGCTCCAGTATTATAATGCAAGTCTGTGTCCTTTTTCTCCCTCTCAGTTTACAACACCAAGTAAAAAAGAAGCACCTTGATTTCTAAACATTCTTCAGTGGGCTCTGTGTATTATTTTTCAAGTATTTTGTCTATTTTCTCTCTGTGTGTATGCTAGTTTTCAAGAGTGATTTTGAAATAGCATTTAGGGAGCTTTTGTTAGCCAAGACGTACCTGTTGCAATACCTTCCCCAAGAAGTTATTAGCCCTATGTATATACGCTTTTTAGAAGATGTCTGCACTTGTTTTCCTCATCTCCTGTGAAAATGATATGTACAGAAAATCCTTTCCTACTCAAGTCTTTTGTAGCAAATTTCATAGGTATATGCAAACAAAGAAAACTAACATAGTACATGTATGATTGCCTTTTACTATGCAGCAGATAGGTTCTATGTTGAAGTTTTATTTTTTGTCTTATTTCTCTTCTGATGAATGCAAATGCTTACATGCAAATGCTTACATTTTGACAGCTCCGCTCCCTTTCTTGTACATATATCTGCACAAAAGTGATAAAACTTTTTCACTTTCTTTGCATCAAGCTTGGTTTATAATTGACTTTCATTTAGAAATAAAGCATCCAATGTGTGTATTTGAAATGCACTTGCAAAAAATTGCAATTGAATGTGCAAAACAAAAAATTGCTCAGGAAGGTATGGGAGCAACTAATGGACTCAGGTATTTGACAATAAGTCATTTTTAATTGTATTTTAACTTCTGAGGCCAACATATTTTTGTTATCTTTTAAATAAATGCTATCTGCATTTTTTTTAATTACTTTTTATTTTCAACCTTGTAGTGGTCTGTCTTAGTTATTTAAATAAAAATGAAGGCAATTAAGTGATATCAGAATCACTGTCACATAATTCAGAGCCAGTCAGTCATGTAAATGAGGTGCCTCCCTCACAGGTTAGGTCTTATGTGAAAACAGGTGTCAAGGATCTTGCTCATTATTCAGTATTTGCCTGTTTTTACATGTATTCATTCCTAAAAATATATTTTTTTTAGCTTTTTAATTTTCTGGGTCATATTCTGGCACTGTTTTTATTTCAAAATTTCAAAATGAAATAAAATAAAATAAAAATCATTAGACATTTTAATCTATTAAAGTACCTTGTATTATTTTTTACCTAATTCTATACTGCATTATGATTAATGGGCTCTAACCAATTTTCTTTTCACAGTGAGATGAAATTTGACTTCTCTATGGATGTCTCCTAAAGAGAAGCACACCAAGTTGGACTCCTTTCTCTTACTAATCATTCATATTCAGCTATAGATATTTGAAGTCCAGATGGTTGACTTCCTGACTATCTTCATTTTTTCTTTTGAATAGCAACAATTTGCCTACTTGCCATGTATTTTCTCCTTTTCTAAAGGGTTCCGTTATTTATTGGCATTTACTGAATAAGCTCACAGATCTATGATGCTTGATAAGATCTGAGACTTTAAAAAATTTCTTAAGATTCAGTGCCGTAGTACCTTTGTAGATATCCCACAGGTTATTCCAGGATGTCTTAGGAAAATGTGTGTTAATGGTGTACTGTTTTCCACATTTATTTGTTTTAAAGAAACCATTTGAAATGTAAGGTCTGATCAAAGTCTGCAGAATCTAATTAAAAAGTTCCTGTTAATTTTACTGTACTTGGATTTTATATTGAATTTCTGTGCCAAAGGAGGACTACAATCATAGTGCTTAGATGCAGCAAAACAGTATCTCTTTATTCTATTTTCCTATTAACTTGTGAGTGGTTCTATCATAAGCTTAATGATGTTTTATTTTTTTGTTTATTTTTTTTTTCATTAACATGATGCTATACCTTTTCTTTCACTGCCTTTATGACGTATTCCAGGTACACCTTTAGCACATAAATAAAGCCATTATTAGCTGTCGTGTTTTTACATAGAGTATTTCTCTCTCTCTGAAGATAAGAGATTGAAAAGAATGTGAAGGCATAAAAATGTATTTTATGATACTAAATTCCTGCTACCATCAATCACAGTAGTTTCATTTTATTTCATTGGTGAAAAACTTGATACTGTCTTTAAGGTAATTTACTTAAGTGCTAAATCACGGTGTGCAAGTTTACATAAGATATTCCAATAAATATGCATTATTCATTTCATATTCTATAATACACTTCAGACTTTCTTACAATAGCTGTGCAGATGAGTGGGATTGCATTTTGGGAGTCCTACATCTGGGAACACTGTGGGAAAAGATAATTATGGGTAAATGGAGCACTTTTAAGCTACCAAAGATATTCTTAGAATGAGGAAGAATAAAGAGATAGCCTATATTTAGTTCCTTCAAATGAATATTCCATTCTATAAAGTAAAACGATGCCTTGCAATTATACTTTTAAAATGACTTTGAAAATGTCCTTGATTGTGAATTCTGATTTTATTTAAAATTTAATTGTCAAACAAGGCTCTTGATATCTTTACATCTCAATATGTAAAAATTAATTCAATTTTATATTTATCAAGCTTTGATTAGAGAAAATATTCATAGTAAACTTCAACAATCATGTCAAATACCAAGGCTTTCATCAAAGAATTCAAACTTTCTGGAAAGATTTTTAAAGATAATGAAATTTGTGCCTTGGTCTTCAGTTTGTTTTGCATGTGATTTTTAAAATGTTTTGTGTTGCTGTCACAAAGCCAGCTATAGTAAGTTTAGTTCCTAAATGTAGAATGGTGTTTGCCTGATGACTTCAAAGTCGTAGGCTATCCATCTTGAATGGGCATTTACAGCTCTCAAAAGACAAATGGAGAAATTAAATTATTCTCATGTTCATTTTTTTTGCAAAACTACTGTTTTTTCAATAATTTACAAAAAAATGAATAATATATTTATGGTGCTTGTTAGTAGTAGCTCCAAATAATTTATAAATTAATGATAAATGTTTTACAATGTCTTTATGGTGGACATTATAGATGCTAGTGTATTGTCTGTTAATTATAGATATAGTAAGAATCAATAATTACACTGGGTTATTGCTATTTCCGGTGCTTTGGGGAAAAAGTTACCATCATGGCTGAGAGCAGTAGATGTGCTTGGGGAGTGGGAAGTCATCATCATGGCTAAGGGCTGTTGAAATGTTTTCCATTTTTTGAATTTTACATTTTGAACAAAATAACCCCTTAAGACACAAACTATTGTGAAAGACTATACCCCTTATTTTACATAAATATATCTAATTCTTTAAAGCACATTTGATGTATAGAACTTACGTGTTTTATGTCTTTTAAAAGAATGATACCTAAGTATTTGTTTCAAATATGCATAAAGCACTTGAAAATAATAGCACCATTTCTGGGGTAAAATGTCATAAACTGGCTGTGCTCTGAGGTCAGCGTCCCCCCGGAGGTACAAGTAAGTGGTAGCAGTGCTGGCAGACCACCTGCACAAAGAGAAAAGCAATCGGAGGGCACTGAAACCAGTGTCCAAGCCTTACACTCTTGCTAAGGTGCTTTTAGCGAAGCTGTCAGTAATTCTTATACCCTTCAAAGTAAGTCCTGCCATAGTTTTGGGATGACAGTGTCATTTGGCAAGCGCTCTGATCCCATTGATGCCAAATGTGCTCCAAGCCTATAACGAATTGGAAAATCTAGTTTTCCATTTATTTTTCAATCACTCAGGCTGGAATTCAAACAAGTGATGCCTTTTCAAATGTTTACTCACCGGGAGCCTCTGGTTGAAGTAGTATTTAAAGAGAGGATAACAAACTGTCTTGTTTAAATAAATTTGACTATGATTTATTAACTGTTTAAAATGTTCATGAGTGGAAAGTATGGAAAGTACCCTTTTTTTTTTTTTTTTTACTGATATGCAACATTATGAAAGAAATACTCTTTTGAATTTATGACAGTGAAAGTTTTTGTATACTCTTTTTTGTCTTTCTTTTCTCTTTACCAATTACAGTCTAACTATATTAGCACAAAAAGTCACATTTGTTTCACTGACCTTTTTAATTCATTGCATTCTGGTTTGTACCTTTTTTTCTACAGTAAATGTAGCAGTGCGGTTATTGAAGTCAGCACTTTCAGTGGCAAGGCTGGTGAACTCATTAAGAACACTGCCAGGTGCTGCCAACCCCAGGTGTCAGCCTACTGGATAGTGAGATATAAATAACTCCTTACTGGAAAAATGCAGGCTAACAAATTACCCATCCTAGGCAAAACTAAACTAGTGCCCCGTGCTCTGGTTTGTTGCTTACTAGCTGCTAACATGTAGTCCAGATGCCCCTTCTTGCAGGGTATGAATCAGATCAATGACTGCCTCATTACCAAAAGACTGTTCCAAAGGTATCCATGCAAAATAACATTCAAGTTCCAGAATGCAGTCCAATAAATACTATCATCATATTTCTTCTTTTAAAATTATTCCTCTCTATATCCAAGCTAGTCACAAAAAGTGGCATTCTGTGGCTACTAACCATGTACGTCCTCTAAACTTGCTGCATTATTTCCAGTGGATTTTAAGGAGAATCTAGTTGAGAACCAATTCAGAAAAGCAACAACAAAATGTTGTTGACATGCAGCTACAACTACAACAGGGTGGAGGAGAGAAAGAAGGGGTGATGAGTTTTATTCATCTGTTTTCTCTTGAGCCAGTATTTTGGAACTCAAAAGTATAGGTAATATTGGTGACAGCCAAGGGACTAAAATTTTAATAAAATAAATGACACAATAAGCTTTGCAAAACATTTTGAAAACTATGCCTTTATGAGTTCTAATATTCTTTTAAGTAGTAAATACTTGTTATTTACCATAAGCCCTCTATTATTTTTGCTTGAAGGATGGAATTTATTTCCTCTATTTGTATTTTTGACAACTGAAGTCCTAGTCTTACCTTGACTGGCCCAGACCTGCCTTAGATGCAGTGCAACAGCACTGACTTTTGGGACTAGGAGCATGTTTTAACTATATTAAATGCTAGATAAATCTGAATGTTCTCAGCAGTCACGATCTCGTCATGCAAAAAAATGTGAATGGCAGACAGTAGAGTTTTGAACTCTGTAGAAAGGTGAAAGAGGCTATTTTTCAAATAGCTGGATGAGTCAGTTCAGTTATGAAACATCTGGCATAATGTTCTACAACTAACTATCCATATAGATTGGAGAGCTATCTCTTCTCTATCCTGCCTGAGATACCTGTCCTTCAACAAAAAACATTTATGTGCACTTAAAGGACTGTGGTCACACTTCATTGCAGGTCATCACAAATGTTTTTTCCACAGTTTCTTTCTGAAGTCCGGTGGTATTCAGTCTCTCTTCCAAATTGAATAAAGGAGTCTTCTATAGAGTCTCTGTAAATGACAGTGAGATGCAATATGCTTCAGATAAGAGATTCCCAATTGGGCTAAGTCTGATGTGGATGCTGGCATGGACTCAGGCACAGCATAACCTTGGAAGGTTTGTTCAAGCTGTGTACCTACACTGACTGCAACCAGCAGCGTGGGTAAAATGGGCTAAAAGAGGGAACTTCAGAAGCAAAAAGGAGCAGAGTAGATCCACTGTACACAGTCTTCATTCAATAAGAAATAATGCATATAAATAATATAAACATTATCAAAATACGTTATATAATTATATAATGGCATAATTATATAATTTATATTATTATAATTTCATATGAGTGTATTAATTATATAATAAATATATAATTTTATATATTTATAGTTAAATAATAATAAACAAATATGTATAGAAGGAGTCAGACAAATCTTATTATCAGCAGAAATGTTGAAGTAGCTATTTAGAATGTTATCCACTCTTTGGATAAATTGCAGTTAATACAATGTTACTGCCATTCTGTATTTCTACTACTGAACTGTCATTCCATGTGTCCATTTTAGAGGTTTGATCTTGGAATATGCTTAACCACATACACTACTAATTTGGAGTGAATGTTGTTTAAATGACACCATTGGTTGTTTTTCATTTAAGTTGTGTTTTTGTTTCCTCTTTCCTCTTTCCTATTTCTCCATTTTCCTTTTTTCCTTCTTTCTTTATTTTCTTCTTTTTTTCTTATCAAAGGTCAAAAGTTATTTGGAATATAGAAGGCATGTAGAAGGCATATAAAAGGCATAAATTTCAGGAAACTTTTACAGTATCAGAGATTGGGTGTTCTGTTGACAATAAATAAGGGAAATTACTCCAAAAGTAGAGTTTAGGCATAGGAAAGGTGTGAGTATTACCGGCTACATGAGAGATTTCCGTGATGAAATTTCTGGTAGAAAATTTTAGCACCTCCATTGTACCACACCTTTTTTTTTTTTTTTTTTTTTTTTTCTTCTTTCAGAGCTTTTGAAGTTTAAAAACATGGCAATTCCTCTCTGTGTATTTGGAATTCCGTTAAAGCAAGTCTAGCAATTTATGGTGATTAACAGGCTAACCTGTGAATTCACTCTGTCAGTGTCAGCAGAGATGTTTCTTGGCTTCTATTTACATGCAATATTTTTATACCCCTAAATGTAAAATTGTTAATTTTCCAGGAAAAGCAAACAGCCCCCCATAACCACCACACCCTGGATATCTTTAATGTACTTATATTTTATTTAATCATGCACAAATAAGCACAGGAGAAGCATTGAATAAAGGGATAATGGACCATCCCCAATGGATAAAACAAGACATTGAATACCTTCATACTGTCTCCTTTTAAAGGGACTCTATTCAACATAGATCCTGACAGTTATTGTACTTCTTTATGGAACAGATTGATTTGACCTCCAAACCTGAAAATATGGAAGTCTCTACACTTGGAAGTTAAAGTTAAGCCCCTTTATCGGGGTGACTGAGGGGTTAGCGTATGGTCTGTTGATCCCGCTTCTTAATGTATAGATCATACCCTGAGGAATGCATTTCCAGCTATTTTATTTATAGTCATAATTGCTTTTCCTGTGTGATTTCATGCAATTAACATACGCTACTGTCCAAGACCTTGGTCTCTTTTTACAATAAAAATGGCAGAGTATTAAAGGAAAGCAGTCTTTAAATGCCCTGCTTTGAAAAAAGGTATAGGCCACTTTTAAACCCAAACAAATGCTTTAGGCTCAAAGCATACTTTCTGGAAGCTTTAATATATGACTAATTTATTTATTTATTTATTTATATTTGGCCAGCATTCTGGAGGTTACCAGGGCAAAATCACAGAATCACAGAATTTCTAGGTTGGAAGAGACCTCAAGATCATCGAGTCCAACCTCTGACCTAATGCTAACAGGCCCCACTAAACCATATCCCTAAGCTCTACATCTAAACGTCTTTTGAAGACTTCCAGGGATGGTGACTCCACCACTTCCCTGGGCAGCCTGTTCCAATGCCTAATAACCCTTTCAGTAAAGAAGTTAAAAATGTTATGTCTTAGATTTGAACTGGGTTTTTAACATGGTGTCATCTTTCAGGATTAAACTATGTAGTAAGTGGTTTATTGAATATATAGTTTCAGATTGAATGTACTGCTTCAGCATCTTCATAATCATTGAAACTGTATTAAAATAGGTATTTTGGATAATGTACATTAGCACTGTCATGTGAACTGTTTACACGTTATCCACTAAAACACAGGTTTCAATAAAAGGTAGGCACACAAAAATATTAATAACAAATGGAGAGGGTGAAATAAACATCTTTCACAGAAGTTTTCATATTTGTAGAAAATGCTACGCGGTCTGACTTTCAGATACTGTGTCTCCTAAAGCAAAAGAGAGGCTAGAGTAAGTTTTTGTGCATACCTAACTAGTTTCTGCAGCCTGTCTTAAAGTAACATACCAGAATATTTACACACCATGAAGGGGAACATCTTAAGTCAGAGTCAGGAAACGTTCAGCACAGGGATGTATTTGACCTGTTCTTACGCCTGAGAAGCATTTAGTCACTGCTCTCATGCAGGATCTGGAACCTGTAGCATCTTACTGGCTTCCTGTATCCTGTGAAATAACAAAGTAAGTCTCATTGTTTTATTTTCAGAAACAGTCATTAAGAGAAAGGCAATACTGGTTTTAGCTTTGACTTATGTTTCAGTGATTCCAGCACGCATCTTGGACGTGGAAAACCCAGATTCAGTATCTTCTTAAGGTTAAAACATGTATCTTTCACCTCTGCAGATGTAGATAGTTTCTCTGACCTGAACACTGTAGGTTAACAAACACTTACATTTCAGTTTCAAATAACCAAGAAATGTAATTTTTCTTTCATGTCTCTGTCGAAAAGTTAAATTATGAAATAGCTTCCAGAGGAGTCAGTTAATTATTTAAAAGCTTGTAGGGTGAACTTCATGAAGTACAAAGAGAAGTTTCACTTACCAGTCAGAGTAGCGGTATTGGCAGTCATGATGCAGTCTTTTTATATAAAGATGTACAACATGTGATGGACTTTGGCTACAGAAACAGTATTTTCATCACCCAGCAGGCCACTGTGCTTTTTCTGCTGCAGGAAATAGTAGTTCTGTTACAGCAGAACTATGCTGTGGCAGAAGACCTTATTACCTACGGTTGTAGCTTTGACTATTGTATGAATAGTTTAAAAATTATTCTGGCCATGTCTATGTTGATATGCAAGTTCTAATAGTCTAGCACCAATAGAGAAAACTGTGTCTTTCATATGTAACTTATTAAAAAATGAAATCCTCTATCCTCATAAAATACATTTAATTACATTCATTCTTGCAAGCAGAAAGTATGTAAGATGGAAGTTCACAAATTAGCAACTCAGCTTTGCCTGTCAGCACTTGGTATTATTGAAGATGGTATTATAAACTATCCTCAGTAATACTTCCTTCTCTGAAAAACAGTTTTTTCATATATATTTGCAGCCCAATGTTAGCAATGTTTCTTTCAAGCAAAGAAAAGACACTAAAACTTGAAATATACGTTGTTTGTATATCAGTGTCTTAAGTACTGCAATGATGAAAGTTGGTGATATATTGATAGTTTGACTTTCGTATTTTCTACAATTTACACTAATTTTTTAACGAGAAAGAAATGCTTTGTTTATCTGTACAATGTATACATTTCTATCTTTCTCTTTATAATTTATTCATTCCTTTCTCTAGAGGATTACTCCTCGGCTTGGTTAGCTTAAACAGCAAGGAGTGCTAAAAATTAGTGGTATTGCTGCAAAGTTTTTTTCTATCATGAAAATATATTCTAACAGATAGGGTTAGGACAGTGTATATCAGATGGGCTCATACATTTCTGAGAAGCCCTCAACAGAAGACCTTTTGGCCCAACAGAACAATTATTTACTGTGTGATATTTAGTTTGTGGTTCTAGAAATAGATTAGTTTAATGTCTGCTTTTAATGAATAATGATCCTTCCCATCTTTCTTTAAATATATATAACTTTATAAACTTGAATTTTCTAAACCTACCTAAACCTACCTTTCCAGCTTTAAAGCTAGAAAGTATGCCCACTGTGTACATGTTCTACTGAGGGTGAAAAGTCATGACCCTCTCTCTTTTCTAACTGGCTTCGAACATCTCAGGGGAGGACGAGCGAAGTTTCCATACCCAGCAATTGCACTCTCCCATGTTGCGTGCTGTTCAGAGAGCCAGGAGCACTCCCTGTGCTGCAGAAGGGCAGTGTGAATTCACACCTTTCCTTAGCTCAGGCATCAGGGCTATGTTTGATCTCTCATGTAGAATTCAAAGACACTTTCGTTCAAATTTTGGCACGGAAAAGCACTATTCATGCTAATTGGTTATTATAACACAGAAATATAAATACCTGAGCATACTGTGTATCAGTTATATTTAAATCAAAGTAACCTGCCTAATCCTTTAGGCTGCTATTTGTAGACACCACACAGTGTAGTGATAAGGCAATGCTTCATAGTGCTATTAAACATAAAGTCTGGGAATATCTCAGCTGCCAGAAAAATGTCGATATCCTGATGTGACATTCACAGTGCAGTGTCCTGTTTGAATTATTAAGCAGCTGTCTGCACTGTCCATGACACTGTTTAAAATATTTGATAATTATAAGAACTTCAAACCCTTAAACAAAGAATTAAATGATGTACGTGTACCTTATTCAGGGAGTTGCTGCTTGCAACTGGGAAATGGAGCATGTACATTTTGAAATCAATCTCAAAAGAACAGTATCAGGAAGATACCACAGTTTTTGGAAAACATTTCTGATGTAAAATGTGTCTTTTTTTTTTTTTTTTTTCCCCAGATCTTATGAAGCAATAATTACAAAGTTATATAACTGCAGACTGTGTATTTTTATGCTGTTTTTACTTTTGTTTTGGCCACTGGTATTTTAGTATACATCCTTTGAGTTTGTTATTGAGCATTAGTTTTTGTTTTTCTACAAATGACACTTGTTTTGAATTATACAACAGCCTTCCCTATTGAGGACAATTTGTGCATTTGGTTTCCCCATATACATTTTTATTTAGGCTTTTTTTCAATGCATATAACAACTTACAATGCAATAACCAGTCATGCTTGCAGGACTTTTTTTACCCTAATTTGAGACAGTAAAAAACAAACAACAAACTAGCCATAAATAAAACCAAGTTGGCGTGGACCACAGAATATTGTGGGAAAATACACACCATGTTTTTCACATTTCAGTTACAAAAGAGATATGTAAATCTAAAAAGAAAAAAGAACAAACCATGACTTTGGACTGCAAAAAGAGAATAACTGTTATTGTACAGTTCTGAAATTAGCTGAATTTAATAAAAAGCTTTAACAAGCTTCACAAATCTGCAGATCTGAGAAGAACTCTGATCCTTCTACTTCAAAACCACAGGCCTGGAGCACTTGATATAAAGGCAGAGCTTGCTAGCTGCTGGCAATCAAAGTCCTTTCCAAGCTGCAGTGCATCAGCAGAGGACACTTATGCACACGGGCATTGTGCATAAGCCTAACGCCATTGAAGGCGAGAGCAAAACACGGTTATGATAACATGGTGATCAGCACAGGGCACAACAATACTCACAGCTGAGCAATTATCTGTTTTCATTAATTTTTCTGGCTTGCAAAATGAGAACGTTTGAAGAGGCAGTAATATCCTGTCTGTGAACTATAGGAAAATGTGTTTGACCAAGGTAGAATATCAGATCATGTTTATGTGAATTTTCTTCATATTTAGACATCACCTTCAAATAACGTCCTAAGACAAACCTGTTTTTCAGCCCCAAACTGCTGCTAATACAGGATTCTTTTATAGATAAGTGCAACTGTTACTGTGGATAGGAATAATCAATCACTGTATAAGCATTCTAGCTGGATGTCTCTGCTAAAACAAAGAATAACAACAACGTTAACACGTATCCTGGTATCATAAAACTATATTTAAAGTTGATGTACAAGTATTTGTGTCATCAGATGCAAATGTAAAACTTGCACTTACATTATTAGAGATAAAGTAATTAACACTTTTAGTTAAATTCATACATCTCAATTTCTAGGTAGCTATTTACACTGATAAGCATCCAGCCACTGTTGCAGCCACATGATTAGGGAAAAGCAATCATGAACAGATAAATATTCCCAAAGCATCCTGTGAAGGGGCTACAGTTGGGTCTGTGCACAGTTGGGTCAGCTCATGTTAGGGTTATTCACAGCCATATGTACCTCTAAAATTGAAGCTTTAAAGCATATTCAGAAAGAAAATAAATAAATTACTTGCAGGTTAGCATTTCAGGTTGTTTGCTAGTTGTTGTTTTTCTTTCTTTCCTACAAAATAAATTCCATTTTATTTTCAGAAAACATATGAGACACCAAATATCTTGCTCTTCAGTTGAGTTCTGTATGTTTAGACAAAAATATAAATAGTAAAATACAAAATGAGAACTTGATTGTGTTTTCTTAAACTTGACTCTGTTTTACAATTCTGTATTGCTTCAGCGATGTGATAAGTAACCTCATTGGCCCTGCATGTATTTACAAGGAAGCAGAACACTTTGAAATGGCCAAAAGGAAAAAAAAGAAAATGGACAATCAGAGAACTGTGAAAACTTAAGAAAGGCCAGGACAAAATGCATATTTATCATAAGGATGGAAAAAATGTCTCTCTTTGCAAAACGTAAGACATTAATGATTGCCCATACTTTATCTGCATTTGAAATTTTAAAGTCATGCTATTTGGGAGGAAAGAAAAAGAAGAAAAGAACAACACAGAATTATCATTGCTATGCCTGAAAGCCACGCAATGTCAATTATTGCAAATGTCAAGAAGATAAGTGATTTAAATATTTTTACATATTTTAGGTTGAGTATATTTTAAAACTTTTTTTTTTTAATAATAATAATAATAATAATAAAAACACTACAGGGTTTGTTGGGCCGATAATGCTGTGTTGGTTAAAAAAAAAAAATAATAATAATAGTAAAATAATCCTTGATTCTGCCTACAGAGTATATCTAGTGCCTGCTATTTTGATAAATGAACACAGTTGGTATGGGGAAGAAGTAGATTCTAGATGGAACCAGCTATTTACCTCTGTTCACTGTTGCTAAAAAAAAAAAAAAAAAAAAAAAAAAAAAAAAAAAAAAGATTGAGAGAGAGAGAAAACCATGAGAATAGCTTAAAATACTGTTCTTAAATGACATCAACAAGGATCTTCTATAGCTCTCACTAACACCCCAGCCCCAAGCAAGAGCTTGGTTTGATTGGGATTCTCTTCTTACAGAGGTGATCTTTGGGTGAAGGTCCCCAAGCAGAGAGGTGTGGAAGGAACAAAGAGCAGTTAACACCTCGCAAAGCTATCAGGCTTTCTGAGTCCTCATTAAAAACTGAAAGAATAAACTGTAGATGGTGATAATTCAAGATTCACTTTCCACTCACTTTATAACACTCCATAACCCCGTGATGCCAAACTAGATCTAATTAATGTGGATACTTTTTTCAAAATCTACAGGTTTGGCAAGCTAGATTTTCCTTAAGCAGTTAGCAGAAGAATGTGCATATTTGCAAAAATGTTTTAAACCAATAATTTATTTTTTTTTTTTAGTTTTAAAATTGCTTATGAAGTACGTTTCCTAATTACTTTTAAGTATTTAAAATTATGCATACAAAGAAATTAGCTTTTCTAGAGGAATAATTCCCAAGCAACCAATTTCTTACTGTAATTTACCCGACAAAAAATGCTATTACATTTAATTGACTAGTTTTTGTTGTTGTTGTTTTTTTAAAAGTTATGACCTGAAAATTCTGTTGATAGATTTGAGTTGCATAGATGCTGGTCCCATTCTTTTCAAGGACAAACAGCCTTCATACAATCTGTAGAAAGGCAAAAATTCAGTCAGGGATTACTGCCACGGTTCCTTCAGGACAGAAAATCCAAATGGCCATTTGGTAGCAACATCCTAGCCAGAGGATAAGGCTTCTCCTTCCTTTTGCCTGTAGCTAATCCTTCTGCCTAAAGCAAAGCAAACTTGGAGAGTCTGGACAGCCAGGATCCTTGTTGGACTGCTCCTTTCAGGTCACTCGGTCCTGTGCTGGGATCCATCCCTGTGGAGCAGCCCAGTGGACAGACTGCATGGCCTCCCAGCTGCCTCAGAAAACAAGGGCTTTTGAGAGCAGTTGAGCCACCCAAGTTATATGTTTAGGAAGATTAATTATTGCTGATAGTAGCTGTAAACAAATATAAATCATTATATCTCTCTATAAAATACATAGATACATAACTTACAAGGAACCCTTTATATCACCTTAGTGTAGAAGACCATCTTAAGACCTTATTAATATCTTAATATCTTCAGCAATGTGCCATATATACAAGCAGAATAAGTTTGAAGTTTTCATAAAACATACAACAGAAATAGCTGATGCTTTCACATCTGAGAAATAAAAAAAAGAGTATAAATGAATGCAAACACTAAAACACGCTTATTTGATGAATCAACTACATTAGCTTTTCAAGTATCTGTAAGTAAAAGGCGCTCTGGTCTAGGGACAGCTTTCTGATAAGCACTTGCAAGCTAAGTGCACAGGGTAGGAAGCAGCCCCCTGGGTAGGTAGATACTTCTGCTGGGAAAGGTAATAAGCATTGCGTGCTTGGTGTATGAGACAATTCCTTGGCTATAATAGAGGGCACCAAAAAAAGACAGTCAAAGTTCAGGGGCTTTTGAAACTACAGAAAATAGACAATCTGACAGTTGCTTTTAGGAAAAAAATAAAAAATATATATATAATTAACTTTGATCTCTCTGATTTAATTTAGAGCTAGACTTGTTACACTTTATACATTGATTATTACAGCTGAGTTTAAAAGTTGCTGACTGTATTGCTTTCTCCGTAATCCTGTTTCTCCTGGAAAAAAAATAATAAAATAAAATAAAAGCCAGCTGGAATGAGGGAGATGGATGTTATCAGGTTAGAATATTTATGCCTCTAATACCTAAAACTGCCATGGCCAACATAGCAAGAAAAAAACAGAACAGAAATGACTACCTAAGCTCCTACTCCAGAGGAAGGAAGCTGGTTAGGGCATTGCCTAGGGTATCCCCAGAGACACAGCAAGGCATGTGTTTTCAGCCTTAGACTAAACTAAAATGAGGAACAAAAGCTCCTCACTGTCCTTTAATTGGCAAATTAACTTGATTAGCTTCTCATCTGCTGTGCACACAGTTACTTCACCTCAGCTGATCTGTGATACATCGTTAAACCAGTAAATTATTTAGGTATCTAAGCCTTCAGGGTAATGTAAGCCACTGTAAGAAGAGTTCAATCTACCTGAGATAGATGTAATTACAAAATAATGTAAGGGTTTTGAATTCTTAGCATAAACCAGATGATTTTGAAATGAAGATAGCACTTAGAAGAAGTAGCAAGAACTTGGGAGCAGGTTATTAATAATCATCCTGTAGACTATTTTGTAGTCTTCAGCAAGCCCTGTGACTTGCATTTGATTTTGATTTCATTACAGGCCAATGATTTTGTTATTTTTTCCAGTAAGTTTTGTAGAGAGTAGGAATGTTTAATATTAATGTTTAATAGTAATGTAAAAGCCTTTCTAGTCTAAGAATCTAATATTTGTAGGTGTGTTGTGGGAGAGATCCTTTCTGATTGTCAGAAAAAAAAATAAATAGATTTGAAGTGGCAGTGCACTTAAGGAAAAAAAAAAAAAAAAAAAAAAGAAAATAAAAGAAAAGACACAAAGTCCTAGTCTTACTCAGCAGTATGGATGTACCTGGCAAATGAGTGTCAGACTTCTGTGGCAGCACCACAACAATTTGTTCTGATTCTTGCAGGTTAATTCAGCATTTGAGAGTATATATACAGACCTAAATAAGAGTGCTTTTGCACTATGCCTTTTATATAAACAAATATAAATAAATATATATAAAAAAGAACTTGTTTTATTGACAGAAGGGCTGGATTTTGCATTCTTTAATGAGATAAGGAAAGACAGATGGAATTGGGAAGTTACCTAACTTTCTTGAGCAAAATGTGATCTTCCAAGGCTAGATTGTGCACATATGTTTAATATAGACACAGCATGAAGTTCTGTCCATAAAACATTTTTATTATGTTTTTCTTTACTTAGCTTAGCAACTATTTCTGTATTGAGAGAGGAAGAACAGAACTTCCGATCTAAATTTTCAGTATTTTTTTTAAGTTTTCATATTCTCATGTCTAAAAAAAAATAAAATAAAAAAATGCAGCCTTTGATCTCAGATCTTATAAGTTTGCACTGTAGTTGACAATCATCCTTGTCATTTTCTGAACTGTACAGTTTGATTCTTGAAACAGATTATAACTGCAAACGGTGTTTTAAACTAGAGAAAATTTATTGGATTAACTGTATCGAAACTTCCTCTACATTATTCTCCATATTGATTTGCATACTTTTTACTTGCTTCTCTGGCTTGGTCTGCATGCTGAATTAAGATAATAGTTGAAGTCGTAGTATTTCCAGTTAATTTAGACACTAGAAATTGTTAGGGTACTTTATTTTCCTATCACTTCTGAATTAATTAACTTTAACAATGATTTACTATTAACCTTAGCGCACCTAACTTCTTGTGTCTTTGAAGTTCTTGATGGTAAGCTTCTCTTGAGTAATTAAAGCAAAGTGTTAAAAGGGACGATCACTTAAGAGATGAGGTACAGTTGGTTTAAACTGTCCAGTTTTGTCTGATAGTCATTTTATTTATGACCAGCTGAAATTCATTTACCTCAGCGTGTCTGTGTTCAGTATCCCTTTTTTTCCAGTGGTAGAAGAACTGTGTAATGGTGTCCTCAGAGTTTTGGACATAAGTTTTGATTAGATAAACTGCTATTCCTAAATATGTATGTCTTTACAACTTATATGTTTCCTGAATTTCGATGAGTTTCTACATTTAAGCATTCTTCCAATTACCCAGGATGTTCTACACAGTGACTCTATAAATGATAAACAGCTAAATGTCACTCTGACGTTTTCTCCTCAGAAACAAATCGATATACCTTCTCACAGAGGGCAGTCTTTTCAGTAAAAACATATTATGTATGTCTAGTTCTATTTAAAGCAATGAGAATTATTATTTTATTTGACAATTTTGCAGATAAAAAAGATGTATGTACATAAAAAAATGAAACATTTGAGAAGTTGAACCTCTACATTTTCTACAAGTTCTCTACATTTGAAAGTAGAGAATTTCTCCTTTTTAGATAGAAACTTCTATTTTGTTGGAAGAAACATCAGATATAACCATAAACTTTTTTTTTTTTTTTTTTACTATAGAAAAAAAAAGGAAATAAAAGTCTTGATTTCACTGAGGTGTAATCATTTTGTGTAACAGATCAAAGATACTCATAGCATCCTTGATGTATGTTTCTTTTTAAATTACACAATTTCGGTGTATTTATTTGTGTTTTCAGTCATATTGTGAGATGTATGCAACTTAGGGACAATTAGCAATAAAGAAACATTAAGTACCAGAAATTAATCTTCTCAATGGTTCCTGATTTTTTTTTTTTTTTTTAGCCTGGAGGGTTAATTTTATGGCTTTAGAGCAATCATTATTTATCATCTCTTGGTTTACGGGAAAGAATTAGAGTTATTAGCTATTAAATTATCCATGAAAATTTGACACTACACTAGACCAAACAAACCCTGGGGCTTGCTGATTTTCCCAGTATGAAACATCTGTGACTTCAACTAGAGAGAACTTAACATTGTCTAATTAGATTTCTAAGATTTATAAGGCTCAAATACTCTATTATTAGAAACCTGAAAATTGGAGCAAAAGTTGAAACTTGCGTTTACTGAAGATTATTTTAAAACATTTTTAACAGCACTGTGTGTTGCTAAATACTACTTGCTTGTAATTGCTGAAGATTACCAAATAATGTATTACAGCCTATAACAACAGGAGTTCAGAAAAAAAAAAAAAGTGCTCTCTACAGTTCTACTAAGTTGCAGCCTTCAACTTCTGTAATTAAAAATACTTTATTGAAAACGTAGCAGTAATTATATGCTCATTTTTAAATTCTAATTTAAGTATAGTTTGTTTTCTCATGCAGTCTGCTGAAGTAAAAAGTCAAGTTTGCTTATTTTTCTTTTCTGCAATATTATCACTCATGGACAGTGAATGATAATCATCATTCATCAGAATATAAGAAGTGATTTTGTGTTGGCTCTGATCTTGTCTGCCACAGTAAATTATGTACTGTTCTGTCCTTCGACGGAGTCAGCGTGGCTTTTTAAAATGGTATTTAGCTATTTCATTGGATCTTCTCATTTTGGGTTTCAAAATATTTCAGAAAGTTTAATCTGTTAACATAAAAATAGCACTATAGCCCAGTCACTATTACTATAATAAAAATGTTAGGAACACGATGGTGTTTGCAGATGACTCAGAAGTTAGGAGTTCTGCAGAAGTTCTGGTGCAGAACCAGAATTACTCCTCCACTGTTAGTCTGTACTTCTTGCATTTGGATTATGGCAATCTTTAGTTACAGGATCCATTTTTTATTAAGTACACAAAATAAATAGTGCTTAGCTAATAACCAGCTTTTCAATATTTTCTCTCTTCCTCATTGTTCATTGCATTGCCCCATATATTATTTACTATAGTCTATTCAGTTCCAGCTCTGAAGAAGAAATGATTAATTTCCTCAAGAGTTTTTCAGTGGTGTACATCACTATATTATCTGACTTTTTCACAAACACTAATTAATCTTCATAACACCCTTGTGGGTGAGGGGTGAAATTAGCCCCAATTCGTAGAAAGGAAACTCATTTACTGAGAGGACAAGGTCACAGATCTCCATAATACAGGTAATACTCCATAGTTTCTTAGAATATTACATACTGCTTTATTCATAGAAAATTCCTATCAATTTCAGTTTTGTTTGTGAGAAAGAAACATTTCTAAAATGTTTCCAGAAATTTTACTTTAAATAAAAGCTTCACTATATAACATTTCAGCCAGAAGGATTATGGTGGTAAAGCTTGAAGGGATTGAAGAGGCAGTCTCATTAAAAGTGAATGTGATTTTGATAACAGGTGGTAATTCCAGGTTTGTTTAATTCTACACTAATAAATATTGAAAAAAATGACAGAAGTTTTGTGACTTTGCCAGTACCATATAGTGTGTCTCGTGCTGACTCGGTGCTAGAGACAGGCATAATCACATCTCACTCTAAAATGTAACTCACCTGCTTAAACCACTAAACCTTTTTTGCTTACAAAATGCTTTTGCTCAAGTACACTTCACAAATAGGTAATGCACTGTGCAGATCTTGTGTACCTACAGTACTCTCTGTCTACCTACATGAGCTGCAAAAATACCTTTCTTTGAGTTCAGCTGTACACAGGGTAAATCCAATTTAACAGTAGCCTTTGAAGTTTGGATCACATTTCCAGCACGTGGACATCTTTCCTGATCACTTTAGAGACTTCCAGAGAGCACATAATGCTCAGACCTGTGTATATAATTCAGAATTCAGGTTCCAACAATGTTTGTAAGCATACAGGTAGGAAAGGGCAGACATAAATGATATCTTCCAGTTTCCGGCAACTTTCGGCTTATAGGATTTCTTGCGGCATTTGTGGTTTGACAGTAGGTAAGTAAGGAGATCCCAATCTGACCATTACAAAGCCATTTTAATGTTATCCATATCAGTGCATAATTATACTGATATATTATGCTAATATTTTGTTATTCTCTACTAGGTTTATTTGTGAATATCTGTAAACTTATTTTTCTTCCTTTTTATGTTTAAAAAAAAAAAAGTGAATGGTAAAATTTAAAGTAATTTCAAAATCCTGTTGCAAGCCTAGTGGTCTACTCTAGCAAATTTGAGTGGAAGCAGTATTTTCCATATTCATATAAAATTTAAATGTAGAAGTACTTAAGTTGTTTCCTGTTGCCATTTTTCTGCCCGCTCTCGATACATCCACCTTACAACAGAAAAAAAATATGGCTAGAATAACTGTATGTATGTTACCTTGTGTAACTCTCATTTCCTCTCAGACCTCTGACTTACTGTTATATATTGTTGGACTCCATGAGCCTTGTGGGTCCCATCCAACTCGGGTGAATCTGTGCTGAGCCCGGTGTCTGATTTCCCAAATTTTGCATCCATTTTCTTTCCATGCAACCTGTGCCAGGTCTGCTGCAGCTGAAGTCCTTGTGTGAATCCACACGATGAATCAACATTTACTTTTCATATAGCTGTAAAGAAATAGATTAAAATGAACAAGTGAAGACTTCTGTTTGCTGATATGCAACAAAATATGAGCAGACATAATCACAAGAAAATACTGAGTTTTTAATTTTTGCTTTGTGACTATATTTTAAGAAAGTCATTCAGCTAGAACATAATAACTTGCATTTATTATTCAAAAACTATTACTGAACACCTATTGTATTGTGCATGATTACAGCAAAATAATCGAGACATTATTTTAAATTAATTAGTATGACCTATTGTCCTTGATCCCTGCATCCTTTGAGGACCTGTTAGTTAAACCATTCATTTTTTAAATTGCAAATCAAATTTATTTTTAAGAGTAACTGATGTTCTGTTTGATTAGAACTGCTAAATTATTAGCATCTTGATGCTGCCACCTTCAGGCACAGATGAGGGCAATAGGAAACAAAAATAGATCCTTGGAATAGATCCCTGGTGCTGTCTAAAGCTGAACTTCTGTTATGTGTACTGGGAGAAAAAAAGACACGCACTACTTGTTGCTAAATGAGAGCTGCTTCAGCAAGATCTCTAGTCTCCTAGCTTATGTGTTTATAGAGCATACTGAAGAAACATGTAGTGACAAAGCAGCTTTTGTTTACTTAGGAGGGGAGGTCACAGCTTTCTATTCATCCATAATAAAACTATTCATGGGCTCTGCAGGCTGGGCATGCTTGGTTATAAGCTTCCAGTGGAAAAAGAGCAATGGAAAAACAAACATAAATAGAAAGCAAGATTTTCTATATCCAGATTTTGGCTGCTTTACTATTCAGAAATATTTAAGAACAGATATCCCACTGGGTCAGAGCAAAAGTCAGTATGTCAACTATCATGTTTCTGGCAGTAGCCAGTAACAGTTGCCTAAGGAAGAAGGCAATCATAAAAGATACTGCCCTAGAAAACTATCCTATCACAAAACTATCACAAATATTTGTGATTCAGGAGCCAGAATGTGTACCTTGAATGGAATTTTATTCCATAAATTTGTCTTAATTGATTTAAAGATCATGGAAACTTGCCTTTCCAGCTGCTTCTGCTTTTGCAGCTAGTTCTGTACCTTGGATCATCCTTGTTGCCCTTCTGTTTCTCTGCCATTGAAACGTGTCACCCTAGAGGTAAGGAGAACAAAACTTAAAAAACACTTGTGTGAATTTATGTGAAGATATTTTCTGTTAATTCTCTATTCCTTTCCTAATAGTTCCTAAAATTTTGAGTTATTTCTTCTTATTGACTACAGAGAAATGTACCAAAACAATCTATAAAAATCTCAAGATCTTACTCTGGAGTAGTAATAGTCAGTTGGTAGCCCATGTTGCTTTTTTTTTTTTTTTTTTTTTTGCCTTTTTTTTTTCCCCTCCTTATGTTGCACTGCAATTCTCTGTGTTTAATTAGATATGTCATTTTATTGTTTCAGTTATTCAGGATTTTAAGGCTCTTAACAGATGGTTCTTGTCCTTATTATCATGCAGAACTTAATCATCGCAGACTTGTCCCCTCACTAGTCACTTCCTGGGTCATTTATGATCTGAGTAGCTTGAACAGCATGGGTCTTATTCCTGACTCTTGTGCAACTCCATTAGCAATCCTCTTCTCTGTGATAACTCTCTGTTACCCATATTCTCTTGCTAAACTTCCATCAAATTACTGCCATTGTAAGGGACTTCATCTGTGTGACAACGGCCTGATTCCTTTAATGGACTGCAGTTAATGGACCTTATGATACGTTGTATGGGAATCTAAGTAAAACAGTCATAGGGTCACATGCTTACTCATTCCTTCAAAACATTCCAGTGGATCTGCATGGCATGACATTTCTCAAAAGACAACTCTTCTCCCTAACGTCTTATTTATCTGGGTGCCTGCTAGTACTACAGAGTAATTTGTACTAGCTTGTTTAGTACAAACGTCATGGTCTGCAGTTCCCCCCATCTTTCTGGACCTCTTTTCAAAATTCTCCCTAGGTTAATTATTGTCAAAGCCTCTCATGTGAAGACAGTGTTAAATATTATTTAACACACCATAATGAGTAGTTAAGATCTTTCTTCACTGAGTTGCTTTAAAACTTTTGGGTAAATACTGTCTGGTGCTAGTGTTTTGTTACTACTGACTACTACTGCATGGCCTTTTCTGTGTTTCACTATTCTACCTTGTTTTATAAGTCCTCTACAAAACGAGTTGCAGAGTGGGCAGCTCCTCAGATTGCTGGTGACCAGAGATACAAAAGATTCATTTCGCTGTTTGTGCTTCTTTCATACCTTGACATTTGTTGACTTTACAGGCACTGCAGTAAATCGCTTCCTGCCTCTGATGTGCTTTGAAAAGGGTTTATTAATAGATGTTATGTTTTTTTCTACTTTTTCCCCAAACTTTTTAATGGCTTGACTTATTTGCATTTTTTTACTTCATATGCCAGAGTTTACGGTCATCCCTATTTTCCTCATTTAGACACAGCTTCACTTTTTCTTCTTATTTCTGAGAGTCACTTTATCCCTTCTATTTTAACCAAACTGATTTCTTTTTGGGTCTTCCTCATTTGTTTGTGACTCTATCCATTTTTCCTAAGACTTGAGAATTTTATTCCTGTACATCTTCTACAACATATTTAAAGATTTAACTTATAACTAACATTTTTTTCATCCTTCCTAATAAGTTCTCATATTTCATTATGGTACTTCTTTTGGAAAAGAAGTATATACAATAGTTTTTGTTGTTGTTGTTGTTGTTGTTAATCTCTTTTTGCTCCTGCAAGAATATTTGGAATGTATGTACACTATGATTACTGATAAAGAACCTCTGGTCAATAGTAACATCCTATTCTTTCTTCCCTGTATAATGTGCACCCTAATATTAATGTCCCATTGATTATCATCTGTCCCTCCAGCTATGATCTGATATGAGGCTATGTTATGTCTTATTGACATAAGGCTATGTCAATAGCCTTATTTAAGAACAGAATCATTTTATTTCTTAGACCTCATGATTATCATTGTTTCACTGTCAGTGTATTCTGACAATTTTCCATTGTTTCTAGCTTGAGTATTTCCAACCATCCTGTCCTTCATTTGAAGATACAGAATATTTTGTCTTTGTGGCTGTCAGGCACGTTATGAGCATGGCAAACTTTGTCACATCTTGGTTGGAGCCATTCTACAATACTTACTAGTGTTCCTCATCTTTAGCTTTAAAGTCTTGTACGACCTTTTTGATGTAAAAATCCATCAACTTGGATAACTTGGATTTAATAATAGTTCAAAGGAAGTCTGACTATCCTGTTTGAGCACCCTCCTTTCCAGAAATGTGTCCAGTTTCTGTTTGGTTTTATACTTCCCCCCCCCCACTGTGTTAATCACATGTGTTTACACTGTGCCTCCTCAAGAGCCTTTCTGTCTTGTCTTCCATATCCTGGGAACAGTTTCAAGAATTGTAATATGGAGAGCTTCTTTTCAGATTCCTATGGAGCCCTCTGCAATTTTGCTCTACTCTTGCTTGTCACAAGACAAGGACTTCTGATTTGGAAATGGGAATTCTGTACAGTACTCTGGAAAGTCTTGTTCTTTCCCAGTATTCTGTCACCATTTATTCTGCTGGATGTAAGAGGGCAAGTGAATGCTTTATTTTGTCTCTGATCTGCACTAATCTGTTTCTACTTTGACAGTCAGTCCACTGAGTGCCCCCCATAGCTGAACTTGCAGGCTAGGCAGCCTTATTTCCCTCTCTTTGCCCTTGAACTCACCCATTTTAAGTCCTCTGCTCACCTAATTTGCAGAAGTACCCAGAGACTCCAGTCCTGAGTACTGACTGATGAATTTTCTCTGCCAAAGAAGAAAGCAAGAGATGCTCTTCCAGATGGTTATAGACTACCTAGAGTATGCTTCTTAACATTTCTTTACTTCTCAGACAGAAATGCCTTTGAACAAAAGCAGAGTGGAAGTTGGTGGGAAATACTGGGGTTGCTGAAAGAAGTGGGAAAATAACTACTTTTGAACTTCTGCCTTCTTCTAGGAATTTCTTCTTCTAGGAATGCTTGCCAAAATACTAAACACCATGAACTGAAGGTAAGAGGGGAATAAAGAAAGAAGTGGAGGATTTAGTTGTCTGTACTTAGCACCCTTCCACTGTTTAGAATTCTTTTGTATGTTGTCTAGCCTCCGGCTCCTGCTCCAAAGGCATTTCAAAATGCAATTGCTCAAGTTAGTTGTTGACATGGAAACACCTTGTAACAACATCCTCTTCATCATCTTATACACTAAGTACTTCAAGCCTTCACTTTATAAACCGCTTTACCGCTTGGGTTATCTGTACCATTGAAACTTTTTGTTTTTGCTGTAAGGCTGTCCTCGGCTTTTTCTCTTTTTTGATGCCAGGCTCGGTTGTTTCATCTTTCTGTCATGAAGTTCAGATTCAGGTAAATCTTCATGGCTGAATTTCATCTAGGCTAAATGTCTATGACAGTCTAGAACAAGTGAACAGAAAACACAAAGAAGAAGGATAGATGTGAAATTTAGGCAGTCGTTAGCTGGATCATGGTTTTATAAACTTGTTCCTTGTCTCTTAGTGTTTTGGAAATGTAATAAATAAAAACATTGAGCATTACAACTCTGATTGTCTAAACTTCAGTCTGTTTCTTCAAATGTTTATACTTCAAATGCTAACACGATGATAGCAGTTGGTATGTTGTCAGACAAGCTGGTGACAATCTCAGAATAACATGCGCCTTAATGTTGTTTTATATCATCACTTCCTTGTTTGTCACACACAGTTGATTTTTTTTCACCTGCACTGCAATGCTGTCTTTCATCTTTTAGCATAGGGAGATTTGTCTGGGAAGTACCCGCAAAACAAAGATTTGACTTAGTCTGAGGATCAATTAACAAAAAAATTAACAAAAAAATTAACAAAACTATGTGTAATAAATATTAAAGATCATTATTTTCCCTGGCTTGTGAATTGAATACTGTTTCAACAATATTAGTAAACAATAATAAATGGTATGGCTGTTTATAAACTAATGTCATTGATTCTTTTATTTAAATTAGATGAATTAAATAGATAAACTCCCCTTCCCCCCCCCCCCCCTCCCTTGATTGTCATAATATTACTATATGGGCTTTGTCTTCCTTTCTCTCTCTCCTGGTGATTTCAGGCTGTACATATAATCCCTATGGAGAGAATTGATAAATTGGTTGTTAACATAAAGTCATTTCTGAAGTTGAATGCAGTTAGATATAGGTCTTTTCAACATGTAGGAAGAATTTAATTAAAATGAAATTAAATTCTAAATTAAATTCAAGTAATAAATGGATGCTATCCAATATAATAAGCTATTCTCATAAGAAATTAGCACTGTCCAGTAAACTGATTTTAGGTCTTCAGGCTGGGTTTTCTGGAAAATAATTGTATAAGTAAAAAGTAAAGGAAAATAAGTTTAGGAGTTTTTAGGTGTCTGTCTTTCTGGAGTGTAAAATGTCACGATGTATGTACTGTGAATCAAAACTTCTTCCACATTCTTGAAGACTGGCTTAAATTCATGATTTCTTTTAAAACAAATTGGATTACAGTTGTAGCTGTAGAGAAAAACACCATCCATATTAGGGGACAGCTAAATTTCCAACCTATTTACAGTTTGTTCCTGTTTATTATAGTCTGTTTCTTATAGACATCCTGCTGTATTTATTTCTGTTCATGATTTTATTTATAACTAGTTATTACTGCATGCTAGTTTTGTTCTGAAAGACTTATTTTACACAGCACTATTTTATTCTTCAGAAAGGAGTGGAAATATAGAAAGAAAATCACATTATGCATTTGGGCTTATTATAAATTATCATCAGCATGCTTTATTTTGATGTGGAATTTTGTAGTCAGGTAGGATGTTTAACTTAGATGTATTTCCTCTTAATTCACTGGAGTTTTCATTCCCACTTTCTCTTCTTTGCTTTGTGGATGAATGATAACAGGATAGGGAGAATGATTCTCATGTTAGGCACATTTTAAGCCATACTTTTTTGTTATATAAAACACATTGCACATCTTCGCATATCTACCCGGGGAATTACACATGGAACACAAAAGCAGTTCCTAAACATAAAGGTTTAAAGAAAATAATATTAGTACTTCACTTTTGCTCTGCATTCTTGTCTCACTAGAAGTCCAAGTAATTATTCTCCCCATTTCTGTTACTGTTAGTATGTAGTTAAATGCAATGACCTAGTCAAATCATGAGTTTCATGATTGTATGTTACCACTAAAGCTCTCTCAATTACTTGGGAATCTTCATTACCCGTCCTTTCTTAAACATTTTAAAAGCAAATCACTATCCTCTTTGGAAGGAAAAACAAAACGTATATTCTAACTGAAAATAGAAAGAAAACAAAAAGTTTTTTTAACCTTTTTGGTTTCCACATACTTTTATATCACTCTTACAAATTTGAGCATTCTTTCTCATGTTAGCTGAATGTGTGTTAGTAATACATTTAAATCTGTTAAAAATATTTGGATATACTAACTCAATAGCAGTCAGAACATATATGTGCTTTCCTAAGAGGTCCTGGGCAGAAGGACTGTCTCTGTATATAAGTTCGTTCCTTTGTTTGTTTTAATAAGCAGATATTTGTTATTGTGACTCTAGGGAACAAAGTCAAGCTGTTAGACACTAAGATTGGATGACTGCAAATCTGGGGCTTCCACATTCCACATTAAGTGTTCAAAAATCTTGAAAGAAAATCATGTAAAATAACAAAGGTAATTCACTAGTTCCAATGGCAGTGATAACTAATACCTGGTAAAATAAGGAAGATGCAGACTGAAAATGTTACTAAAGTTATATTACAGTAATGTTTTTATTCTTGAAAGGGATTAGAGGAGCCAGTTGGATGCAAAAGGATCTCAGTAGGGCCTTCTCAATCCTTTGCACCTGCTTGACAAAAGGAAGCAAAATGCATAGAAAACAGAAGTTTATATGTTTGCTTCCTCCTAAACACATTTTGAAAGCAGTGTCTTCACTGCATCTCCTTCCTTCAGAACATCTTTATCTGTATGATACAACTAGACTTGTGAAACTTCAGGCTATTTCTGTTTGTCAAATAGTACATTGTAGCTGCTCAGGATGGAATATTTACCAAAGATAACTTCACAGAATTGGTATCAGTCGTTCAAAGACAAGCCATTAGGCTGACAGGTTAACTGATCTCTTTAAAGAAAGTACTTTGATGGCTTTTATTCAGCTTCAAAGAACATCATGGCAGTTTACAGGGACAGTAAGGAAAACAAAAACAACATACACTCAAAACGCTATTTTGATAGAAAAGCTACATTTTTATTTTATTTTATTTTATTTTATTTTATTTTATTTTATTTTATTTTATTTTATTTTATTTTATTTTATTTTATTTTATTTTATTTTATTTTATTTTATTTTATTTTATTTTATTTTATTTTATTTTATTTTATTTTATTTTATTTTATTTTATTTTATAGTAGTAGTCTGCTTTAATCTATGGTAAAGAACCATAGAATAGAGGTGAATGTCTGTGACCTAGCAGCTGTTAGTGAGCTGTGTATCACTTGAACAATAGGTTGGGTACAAAGTGTACCCTTTTTTTGCTAAGCATAGAATAGCCAAATTTAAATTTTATGCATCAGAAGCGTCAGAATAAAGGACATGATAAACTTTTAAACCAAAAATTGGTCAAATACATTTTTCAGCACCTTCAACACTTGCTGGTTTCATAGGAATTGGTGACTGATCTCTGCAGTCCTTTTTTTGGTAGTTAGGTATTCAAATGTGTTGCTGTTTAAGGTGACTTGTCCTACTTTTCACTTGTAAGATACTTTTTTTTTTCAAGGTTTATAACAGAAAATGTTTTTCTCTTATAATCAAAGAAATGAATAAGTTCTAAGAGAGAATGATTAGCCAGAATGATGGGTTTCCTTCCAAGCAAGTCTCTAGGAAGCTGCAACTATGCTGTTAAGAAATGAAAGTGCATATGCATTTTAAGGGGATTAAAGAAAAACGTTCTTAGAACATTTTGAAAATTATTATTCATTATATTCACTGTCAGTGGTGCAACTACTCTTGCTTTCAAACATGAACCTTAAATGAAGATTTCTTGCTATCTACAAATTAATTCTAAGTATAAAAAGTGATCTTTAAAAGATGAGAAAAAAAACCTACCTTGTAACCAGAATGAACCTTAAATGAACCTTAATTAAGAATATTAAACCATCTCCTAATAGACACAGGTATTGATCTAATTAACAGGAAGTGCATAGCTAAACGGAAAGATCCAACAGAATAAATCCCCTCTTGTTGACATAGTGTTGGCACAGAATTTTGGCAATGGGGAAATTCTCAATAATATCTTTGATCTGTTTCCCCCACCTCCACCCAAATACTCTCATTTATGGTCAAACTGTCTGGGAATACATTTCAGTGTGCACATGGTACATTGTTCTTTCATGGCAAAGAGTAACTTAGCAGGAAAAACAAAATCAACTAAACCAAAACATATATGGCTCTTAGGTTCCCTTATATTTTGAAAACAAGAAGTAAAAAATACTGTTTTGTAGAAAATATATTATCTGATACACTTAATATATTCTGAGTAGCTGAAGGTCTGCAATACCAACCAGGCCAATGTTTCAGAGAAGGCCGATGAATTGTGCTTACCTTTGCAAAAAATACCTAACAGCCAATATGTAAAAGGAAATCACTTTCAATGACTGAAATTATAAAATTTAGTATAATCTTCTTTCAAATGTACAAGTGTCTGGAGTAGAATTGATCTGGATGAATTTGTATGCTGTTTATGGGTATTGTGCATATATTTGTATAGCACATCCCATTTTTTGCAATTACGTTTAAGAATTAGTGAATGCATTAAATTTTCCTGTCTTATTTTATCATTTTACCTAAAGTAGAGTTTAGAAATAATAAATGTACTTTAGAGAGAAAAATGAACTGGCAATTTCCTGGCATTTAGTTTCAATAATCACTATGAGTTATGAGTCAGATTCAGTCCTCATTGTACTTATTTTGATTCTATTTGGTTCTCAGAAGTCATACAGGGTTTGTAGGCATGCAATAAAAGTAAATTTATCTGTATTTATGTATGTTGCACACAGCTGGTGTATATATGAGCCTAGAACAAAAGTCTAGATGAGACCAGTCTCAGTCCCCAAAAGGCCATGATTTCAACTAGCTTTGTGAGTTACAACTGTATGTTTTAGATTCCGTCTTAATGTATTCATCCTAGCTAATAGAATTTATTTCTATAGTGTAAAAATATCAAAGAAGAGTCCAAAATCAAAACATTGGTGCTGTTTGAATCCTCATATAGGCTTAATACATGCAGGTTGTGAAAGAGTGAGGTTAAAGATGGGCTCTCGACACATTACAAAAATACTTTCAATGATATTACCAAAAGCCAACATGTAGGTGTACATGTCTCTCTTCTTTGTCTGTAGCTTTGAGCTAGTTGAAGAATTTTGAAGACTGAAGATTTTTTTCACTTATGCAGATTTTATCCTGAATTTTGAACTGCTTAGCCAAAGGAATTTTAAGGAAAAAAAAAAAGGGGGGGGGGAAGGAGGGAGGGAAAGGGGAGTTGTATTAATGCATATTTCAGAACAGCCTGAAGATTTACATAAATTTATATCTAATCTTTCTATTTTTGAGACCATTAGCTAGCTCTAGAGAGAAGATGAATATAAAATACATTTTCTCTAAGATTTCCTGGACTTTAAATTTAAAAAGGAGAAAACGGCTACATTTTTCCTCTGGTGTAAATCATGGCAGCCCCATCCATTTCAGTCAAGTTGCACTAACTTTGTGAAAGGGAACTTTGGAATTTGACCAGCGGCTTAGTCATCTGTCAGCCGATAGGCACCTATTAGCTATAGTAAGGACTGCAAGACTATGGATATTATTCTTAAAGTCACAACTATTGGTATTATTCTTAAATATGCTCCTATTAATACTGATTGGTGACTGTATATTCTTATAACGCAGCAGATTAAGCAATATTATCTTTTAAAACTGTTATTTTTGTTAAAATAAGAAGGTGAAAAATGTTCTTACTGTTTATCTTTTCTGTGACTTCCACATTCCTATTTAGTTTTCCCATTTTTTTATTGAGTTAGGACAGAGTAATTCATGTTAATAGACGGAAGACACTTGTTCTGAAAGTTTATCTGATTTTTACTTGACTATAGTTATAATAAAGATATAGGTACTAACACTGCAATGCACATACATTTTATATAACCTCACACATATGTGCACCCTCAAATACAGTAGATAGAAGAAAGAGCTACAAGCGTATGCTAGAACTGCAGCATTTTGATAAAAGAGGAGAAATATTTTTCAGGTGAAATACGTTTTAAAATAATTCCAAAGTATGAAAGCCTGTAAAGTACTTTCCAAGATTGTGAGAGTAATTACATGAAACAGAAATTAATTCCTGCTTTTACTCCAAGTTAGATTTGCTCAGAAAAATGTCATATGAAAATCTTGAAGTTTAATCAATACAAACAGCTGGGAACCCCTTTTGGGTTTGATACCCTTTGCTGACTTTCTGTAGCCACTTCCTCAAAGCTGTATATGCTCAATATTACTGGAATTTTCATCCAGAATAGTTTTTGGATGATCTGCAGTGTAGATGTAGGTTTTCACAAATCAATAGTATTTTAGTTATGTTACGTAATTTTATGGATTTGGCAGCTTTCATCTTTCTTTCCTAGTACTGATTGATATCCTGCTTACATAAAGGTAACTCCATCCAGAGTGAAGAGTTTTACCCCTCAGTGAATACTTTGTCAGTTCTGTTTTTAATAGGACAATAAAAAGATACTAACTTTTTGGCTTTTGTATGCATTTTTTGGCCATTCCACATTGCTGATGTATAATAATAACAATAATTATGGTAGCACATCTGCAATCATTTCAGTTTATTCATAGCTAGACATTACTATCAACAATAAAAATTTTCATGTCTAATGAATTCTGTTTGTTTATTCTCTCTTATCAAACCTCATGTCAATCTCAACTGAAAGTTAAAAATGTTCCTTCCATTATTTTAGAGAAAATGGGAAAATATCTCTAAAATAAATATCAATTGTGGAAGTCCATTCTAAAATTTTTGATATTCTGTCTTCACTACATTACGGCATAAATAGCATCATACCTACAAAACAATGTGTCTTCATGCATAAGATTAAAGGATGACAACTACTTAACATGATTTAGACCTTGAATATAAAACGAACTAGCTGCATATATATACATATGGAAGAATTTCATGTATTAGCTGTTTCATAAATAAATGAAGCCAACTGATTTCCTCTTAGTATATGAAGATTTTTTTTACCGAATGTTTTTAATGTCTAATGAAAATCTCAACCAAGTTATATTTACATTATTATACCCTATTTCTATGAAGTGAGTTGGTGTTCAGCCTTCGTCTTGATGAGAAATGCCTATATGTAGTGCACGTCAAGTATTTTTTAGTTTATTAAAATGATGTCAAATAATTAATGTCTTGAAGCCCAGCCTACTAAAAAAAAGAGTTTATAGCACATTAGTAGGGCAGTATATGGAAGCTTAATTTACATCTATGTATATATAAATATTTGGTAGCTAAACCAATTCAGTTTCCCTTGTCAACCTAGTTGTTTTAAGGAGCACTAAGGGGTTTTATTTTTCAGCCAGGAATAGACATAGAAATCCAAACAACACATAATTACAATTTAAGATACTGTGATATCATTAATTTTATGTCTAAGACAGTAAGAAAATTAATTGTCAGTAAAAGACTAATTTTCTTGTCATTGCAACTGTCCTAAAACACTGAATAGAATTCCCAAATGTTTTGTTTTGTTTCTGAACCACTAAAATTGCTTTGAATCACCTCCTTGGGTGATGCTGAATCAGTGTGAATTTCATAAATAGATCAATTATATTTTTTTTGTGGCATGTTGAAAATATATAATGCATCTCCTGTTTGGTTCAGAATTTGGATAGTTGATAATTCATGCTTCTCATGAAAGGGAGGATGGCAAAATTTCCTTTCTTCATCTGATTGACCTTGAGCAGACTTTGAAGATTACGCATTTGTAATTTAACTGATTTGACTGTTCCTAGGGAAGCAGAAAATAGGGGAGAGGGACCAATCCAGTTTCTTGTTCAGAGTGATCCTAGCCAATGGGACCTCTAGTACACCTACCAGTTTCCGCTTACATGGTGGTTAGGTGCTTTACGCATCTCCTGGTTATTTACCAGGACATAAATAACCAGATGGTTATTTACCATCTCCTGGTTATTTAAGTTAATAAGCATAGCCTACCATCTAAATCCATCTCCTTCTTCACCTTAGAGTCAGCTGGACATAGAATAGCTTAGGTTGGAGAGAACTCTATCTGAGAAACTGTTCAGAGCTGGGGCAATGTCAAGGTTTGGTCAAATCACTCGGGGTCTTTTCCAGTTGAGTTTGAACGTCTCAAAGGGTGAAGGTTGCACAGCCTCTCAGGGGCCTTGTTCATTCCATGATTAAGGACCCTTTTGTCTGTATTTTGTTTCCTTTTATCTAGTTAGTAATTACCTTGCTGAAACTTGTGGCCACTGACCCCTGTCATTTCACTGTGCACTGCACAGACTCCAGCTTCATATCCTTTATAACCACCCAGGAGATAGCCTTCTTAATCTTTTTTTCCATGCTGAACAAATACAGATCCCCTGGCCTTTCATCCTAAATCATCTTCTCCAGTCTCCTGACCAGCTGGTGCCTCTCCACTGGACTTGATCCGGTTTGGCAATCTCTCTTTTCTACTTGGGAGCCCAAAACCAAATATAGTACAGCCTCACGAATGCTTTGTAGAGAGGAATAATCACTTACTATCTAGCTCTGTGCTATTGGAGAGAACTTGCTTTGTATGTGCAGAAATATACTCTTATTCTTCTCAGGTGATCATTTTGGTCTTGAGCTGAAGAAACTGATTTTCTGCATGTTAAGTTCAAGTTGTTTCCCTCAGTTTTTAAGTAAAGGTAACGAGAGTGGCTTTTCAAATCTCATAAAACATGAGGCTGTTCCTTAGTACATGCAGTACGCTTGCAGTATTTGCTTCTCAGATATTACTGTGTATTTTTCAGATGTTATTTGATGTTCTTGATTAAAACTATGAAAAAAAAATCTTATCTTTGTATATTCTAGTTAATTTCTTTATTCTAATTAATTTCTTTAATGTAATGATGTAATAGACCAGTGGCAATTTCATACCGATCATAAAACAAATGCTGAGGACAAGAACATGCATATATACAAGTGAAAACCACAATTATATGTGAAATAAACAATATTCCTACACATAAATGTAATGTTAATGTAGCCTATTCTAGTAAGTGTTGTCTATGGATAAATAACTTACACATCAGAACAACGTAAGTTCTGAGAGAAATGACTGAGAGGTATATCTAGTTATGAAAGATCAAACTCTTACAATGGAAAATTATGAATGAATGTGAATGGTCTATTTGTGATCCAGGAGGACCACGGTAAATGAATGTGAATCCTCTATTTATAATCCAGGAAGATCTGTGTTTTTTGTTTGTTTGTTCATTTTTTTTCTGGTTCTTTTACTTTCCAGAAATACTGTTGGCCAAGTCAGAGCCCTAGAGTGTTTGGTATAAGCAAAACTTTTACACTTTTTATAGATGTAGCCTTTTTCTTTAACAGCACAAATTCCAAATGTCTTAGAAGCTGATTTTCCACTTTTCTAAGTGGCCCTGTGCCCCTCCAATTAGAATCAGTGGGTCCTGAGGTTTCTGTAACGCCTAAGCTGATACAGGCAGGAACATACTTTAAGGAGAGAAGTAAACTGGCTTTTCACAAGGTGTGCCTAAAACTCTCTTCTGTTGTTTTCTTCCAGTCCTTCTTGGTCTCAGTATCAGGCATCTCCTACAAGATCTAGTATGCTTTTGTGAACTGGTGGCACTGTTTCTGCACCTCTATCTGAAAGTGGATCATATTAATGAGATGTAAGATATCAAATGAGAATGAGATATCCTATTTGATCTCTTATACATTTTTTGTTCTCATGTGACAGTGGTGGAGTTGATGGACTGCATGCCAGTTCTTGACCTCCACCTTAAAAAAAAATCATAGTTGATGAAAGATTTTTAACAGAATTGAGAAATGCGTGGAAAGAAGTTAAGCATAGCTCTGTAATATACTGTGTGTCATTTTCCTGCTGAGGAAGGTAACTTCTGATCTAGAAGGAAAAGAGCTGTGTACGTGTGTGCATTCACATGCACACTCATTTGTATATTGCATGAGGATCTCACTTAGATTGTTTTAAGACTGTTTTTTAAAGGTCCAGACTGAGAAACAGGCAATATATGGTACATTTTTTGCCAAAGAGCTGAACTGGGAGAGATGTCAGTAATTTTTGTTGGTTTCATTTGATTTGAAATTAAAAGGAAAGGGGGAAAAAAGGTTTTGTTTGTTTGTTTGCAAAGAGAAGTTGGAACTGAGCACAAGACTTCTAAGATGGTAGGGTTTTGCTTAACCATCCTCAGCTCTTTTTCATGTTTATTTAATATTTGCTGTTTAGTTCCAGAGCTGCTTTCCATTCAGCCACCTTTAAGCACAAGAGCCACACATCAGGCTTATGCAAATACAGGAGATAACCTCAGAAATTATCACTCTGCATATTAAAATCAGAAGATTTGTCCTCATCTTTGTTTTGCTTTGTTTTATTTTGAATACTGACTATTGTGAAGAAATTGCTTGGCAAACTGAGTTTTTAGGAACTTACTGGAATCCAGCCAACCAGGGTATTTTTTTTTAAGGGTGGCCTTCAACAGATGTTTTTTCACCTCTTATCTACAGGTAAAACCTGATAGCAGGTATTAGACTGTCAGCACATCTCTAAATTTACTTTGATGCAGGCTGGCAGAAGCAATAGGTACTGCAAAACTAATCTTTCCAATAACATATGTCTCCTAGAAAGAGACAGGACTGTATGTATTAAAAATAGCTTGACTGAAGGAAAAAATATATTGACTAGGATTTTCTTATCTGATATTTACTTTTATGGCAGTCTTCCTTCTTTCTCCTTTCTCTAGTCCCATGAGGAATAAAAAGAGGCAGGTGCTCCTGGTAGATCTACTTTTATTTATTTTTTTATTTTTATTTTTTATTTTTTTAAATATATCAATAGTATAAGTACTATCTTTTGAAAAAGGAAGAAAACCTTTGGTTTTCTTTCAGTTTTTCAGATAAAAAAGTGCCCTATACATACTTTTGAAGTAATCAGACTTCTTTCCACCTTCCAGTGAACTCATGGCCACCACTGAAATAATACCGTGAATAGTTCTGTAAAACAAATATTTGAGTGACTGGACATATTTCTTCAATAACCCTATAAAATACGAAGTTTAGCTTCCAGATGCTGTCATACTCTTTGGCTTCCTTTTGCTCATTAATAAAAATCCCATTTTAGATTATATTTCTGAACAGGAGAAACTTGCTTCTTTATATGTAGGGGAGGGATTTCCTGGATCAGGATTTTTATTTTAATACCAAAGCTAAAACCAAGTTGTTGCAAATTAAACTTTTATCAGAATATTTAGCCAATAAATAAATAAATAATTAAAATGAAAAGATTAATTAAAATGTAATTATGGAGACGAGTGTAATTTTAAATTATCAGGTGGACAGCACATTAAAGTCTAGGAGTAATCCACTGAGTTATGTTGTGGTTTTGCAGTAGTCTAAATTGTAAGCAAGATGCTGCTGTATGAGAGATTCCTGGTGGCTAGAGATGTTTCAGATTTCCATCCTATCCAGGTGCCTGAACAGTCTGAATGGGAAGACATCTATGGCCTTCACAGCACCTCAGTATACCCCGCTGCTTGGCTGGTAAATAGCTGGGGCTCAGCCATAGCAGGCAAACAGCCCTGCCCCTCCAACCCTGCCTGTGTTCCTCAAACGTTCATCAAGCCCAATTATATTTCTTTTGTCTGTCAGATGGCTCTCATCTGCTCCAGGTAGACTCAATTATACAGCTGAAATTCCTGTTTCCATCAAAGCAGAAATTACCGAGTAGCAAAATTGGCACTTAGTCTTTAAAAATTACTTCCTGAATTTGTTTAATTGCTTTTGTGTTTATGCATCTATTGTATGTGCTGTAAATGTTGTTGTTGCTGGTGTGCTAGCTGCTGTTTCTGTTTGGTTTGGGTTTTGTTTTTATTTTATTTGGTTTTGTTCATTTTTGCTCCGAATAGATATAGCAGTTAAATATTAATAGGCTACTCTGATGCAGTGGCCACATTAATTCAACTCTAAAAAATTCTGTGAAGTAGCAAAATACAATTCTTACAGCTAGGGATGAACACAAGATAGTTTAGGTGACTTGTCATAACATGTGAAGCAGGAAAAAAACAAGCTCTCTTTTTTTTCTTGCTTTTTTTTTTTTTTTTTTTTTTTTGCTTGCTTTTTAAGCTCAGCATCCCCCTTTATCCTGAATAAATATTCCTGTTTTAATTTAATTTAATTTAATGTTCTTAAACTCCTTACCTAATCAGTGGAGGAAAGGATAGGCCCTGAAAATCGAAGAGTTTTCAGAAGAGTCAAGTCCCCCCAAATTTAAATGCTTTGTTTTATTTTTTTATTTTTTTATTTTTGCCAAAATAACGGGGTGCCTACAAATAAATAAATAAATAAATAAAGGTTGCTTAAATTAGGCACCTTCCTCTTCCACTACGAGTACATGGAACTCATCAAACTGATGGGGTCAAAACTGGAATAAGCAATTTGTAACCTAGTTCTCATCTGATTCAGCCAGAAAAGGAACAATTACGTGCATTGGTTTGGGGGAGCGTATTTGTGTGTGTGTGTTGTTTGGTTTATTTTTATGCCACCATAAGCAAAAGTTACCAGCTGGCTAGGTCTGAAGCTTCAGTTTTACCCTTATCTTAACTAAATATCCAAAACCAACTCAGCAAAAGCCTGCAGGCACAGCACACTGAGGATGCCATCTCCTCTCCTGGCACACCTGGGAGCAGGGCACAGCACTGCCATGTCCTCAGGTGCCCCTTTGACAACCCATCTTGGAGAGCAGCTGCTCCACTGGGGAGCAGCCAGCAGCAGTGCCCCACCAGCAGATGAGGGCCTCTCGCACGATGGAGAAATTCAACAACCTGACCCTGCATACACTGGCTGATAGAAAATTGAGAGAGTTTCAAGCTGAAGTTGGGCCCTGACAATGAGCAACACCTGGTTTGCTGTGTTCAGGATCAGCCTACAACTCACCTGGTAACTCTTGAGGCTTATCTCACCTGTCCAGACCAACATCCTGGCTTAAACCTTAGGCAGCAGACACAGGATATGAGAAGACACTTGCCACCAGCATGTGTCAGCTGTGGAACCAGCAGGCTGCTTTAAACCAGGATTGCTGCAATATCATGGTCACCATTGGCCTGATGCCTCTTGACACAAACCAACTTGTTCCAGTGGTACCATCAGTCCTGGCAGCTGTACAATACTGGATGCAAAGCGCTAACAGAGGAGTCCCAAGTTGGAGCTGAGGGATGTGGAGAAGCTTCAGCAGGCAGCCAGTGCTAATTCACTCTGCCTTGACTGTGTGTTGGGGATGCCAGAATGCACAAAATCAATGCCCTGGAAAATGGAGATGGAGGAAAGGTAACCAAGGCTGGAAATTATGTCCCAGATTGCTCAAAAATAGAACCTGAAGAACTTGAAAAATAAAGGCAACTGAAGGGTGCAGGTTTTACTACCTGTGTCTGCAGTGTAAGTGGATTGTAGAAAATATGAGGTCCAGACAACCGGATAGAGTCAGTAATACTGTCATGAAGATTTTATTTACATGAACTCTCTTAGCAATACTGTAGAGTGGTGTAGAATACCGAGAAAGTGTAGGGAGGGTAAGTCCTTTATTCTCCGAATACTCTGTTTTAAGATTAAGCTTTAAAGTTCAGTGATTTCACCGAAAACTTTCTGGAGGTGATTTACTTACAGTCTGTAAATGAAGCAGCTCCTGGTGATCTGAACACCAGGGACAGATAGGGATTTTCACCTAAAGGTCTCATCTGTCCTGGAACAGGTACCCATAAGCAGGTCATTTAGCTGGGATGTTCTTACTTGTTTAAGAAGAGTTATGCAATGACCCTGACAACCTCAGACAATATTTAGGATTTTACAAAATAGTAAACGAGTCTGTAAAATTTTAGGGTGTTTCAAATAAATTTGCTGCTATTAAATTAATATAAAAATCAAATACAGATTTAATAGCAGTATGTTTTTGAAAAAGGATGTGTACATTCAGCTGGTTGAGATATCAATTTTGATACATAGATTACATACCTTATAGCTCTGCTGTATCTTTTATTAAAATCATACTTCCCATGAATGAATACAGTTGGCAATCTGTCCATCTGGCAATCTAGCACAGATATATTGTCATCCTCCTTGCTAATTTATTCCTCCTAGTAACGAAACTGGATGCAATATTGAGGAATGTTTATAAACCCACATAATGGGGTAGGCAAATTTCTTATATTCAGGTGTCCATTTCTCCAAGGCAATTATTATTAACAATATTAGTTTGTGACCCTCAAACTTTATTAAGTTGATATTCATAATTTGTAAGTTGTCTCCTAGGAAAGCAAGTACTGGTGTTTGCGTAAAGCCTTTCTGACCTCATTACTTAGGCTACAGTGAAAAATCTACTTCTTCTGCTTCTCTCCCCCTCCTCTCCCTTCAGAGGTCTTTAGAGCATGTAGAAAGAACACTTTTATGGGTATTTTTTTGGCTCAATTGATGCAGCAATGTATTATTAGCTTACTGTAACTCTCTCAAAATTTTATGAGGCTTCACAGAGCAACTGAACTGAACATAGGTTTTATGTTCCATACCTAACAGATCATGCAAGTTTCTGTCATTATCAGTTAGGATATGCTTGATCAAGTTCAGACAGTCCACAAATGATGGGATACTTTTTCTTCCCTGTGTGATACACCTAAAAGTCAATAGACAGATTATTAAGAGGACTGGTTCACAGTTTCAAAACATAGAGTTATTATTGTTACCAAAGCTAGATCTAGTTAAATAGGTTCAAAAATTTGTTTTCATAAATTCACTCACACCTCTTCCATGTGCATATCTATGTGATCCTCTCTGTTTGACTGCTATGGATCAATATACCCACCTATCATGAAGCAATGAATTATTTTCAGGTTTATAGGAATAGAATCCTGCTGTCCTAGGAAATCTTTATATCAACAAAACTATGGTCATTTAAATGGCATTTGGAAAAGGGTTCTTCACTGAAACTGCATAAATTTCCATACTGTATTTCCCAGTGAACGGAAGTGTTAGTGTGCAAAACAGTAATCTCCCCTGTTCTTTTTATGTTTTGTAATTTCTTACCCTTTATGGAAAGTGTAAGAAAGATATGGAACAATTATCTTTTATGATGAATTAATGGAGTAAAAGTTACAGAATTCTAAGAAGTGCAGTAATTGTCCTGTAAATATTTTATATGATCTATGGAAGCTAAATACATAAATAATAAATAAGATACAATACGTTCTCTGGAAAATTTAATATATGGGCAATGACTGCTACTACAACTGAAGATTTTAACAATTTATTCTTGGTAGATAATTTTTAGTCTGAGTTTTTAAACAGAGATACTAGGGAAACCACAATAAAACCTTACTTTCTCATAAGGCATAAACCATGAAGCAAATAACTAAATTTTATTCTTGGTGAACAAGTATTTTAAAAACAAACATGAGAGATTAAGAGAATAGAAAGCTATTAGAAAGACAAAATCTGACACCAAAATTATAACCATAGAGGTCAAAACTGAGATAAAGCTATACATAATTCTTTAATTTATAGATTATTCCCTGCACAATTTATTTATAAATTATTTCACTCTTCTGAGAGTATGTGTGCTGCTGACAGTAATAAATATACAAAGCCATGAAGGGCAACCGAATATGGCTGAGTTTCTTCCAGTCTTTCTACTTTACGTGTTTCTTAAGTCATATTTCAGCTTTCCTATGATGAGCATTGTAGAATCCCCATGATCAATGTGAGTGTACCAAAGCAATGATTTTAAGTTGCTGACTGGATCTGGAAGAAATATGTTTGCAAACAAGAACCACCATGTTCTTTATCTACACCATGGTTTCCACCTCTTTTCCCCCAAATCTTCCTAATGCTGGTGCACCTGCTACTACCTAAGAATCATCATGACATTTGAAAATTGAACGTCTGGCATGTTTTCCCTTCTTTCTTAGAAAGATTTCATGCTGGTAATTTAAACAGAAATTTGATTGCTAATATAACAACAAGAATAGCTGCAAAATAAACACATACAGGTCAGTGTACACAAAAAAAGTGCCAGAGTATTGAATAAAATCATACAACACTTAAATATGTGCTATTCAGACTAAGAAGTGTTAGGTTATACATTAATACACATTTTAAAGGTTAGTATACAAATATACATGCTTGCAAGAAACATATATTAAAGAAAAGCATTCCAAAATCCTGTGGTGAAATGAAATGTGAAATCTAAGATAAGACTTCTGAAAACAGTATGCAATATTGATGTGTTGAAGGGGAGGCTGTAAATTTGTCCTGTAATAAATATACAATGTTTATTACTCTGCTGCTACCACAAGCAAAATATAGTGTCAGAAAGGTGGCTTCCCATTTGTTGCATTTCAGCAGGATCTATCTTCACAGTGTCTCTCACCTCTCCTAAACTAACAGTGGTACTACTTAATTAAACATTTTCAGAGTGGTTCCTTGGGGATTATTTACTAAATCCTGTCTTTCTTAGCCAGGTCTTTAGGCATCTTCCCTATTTTTGTGGAATAACATCTTCTGCCTGCTACAGCTTCTCTCCTCTGGTTATGTGTGGCTGGGTTCAAACTTGCACACCAGTGTTTCATGCAGATCTAATGCCATGCTGTTGCAGTTTAACCCTGCAGGCAGCTAAGCGCCACACAGCTGTTCACTCACTCCCTTCCACATCCCCCCCAGTGGGACTGGGGAAAGAATCTGAAAAGAAGAACATAAGAACTCATGGGTTGAGATAAAGACAGTTTAATAGGACAGAAAAGGAAGGGATAAAAATAATGATGATGATAAAAAAATAAACAAAGCAAATGATGCACAACAAATTGCTCACCACCCACCAACTGATGCCAAGCCAGACTGCAAGTAGCACCCACTCCACCCAGTTGGTTCCCCCACTTAAGGGTCCCACATGGTGTGGGACATCCCTTTGGGCAGCCTGGGCCAGCTGTCCTGGCTGTGTCCCCTCTCAGCTCCTGGTGCACCCCCAGCCCCCTCACTTGCAGGGCAGCGCAAGGAGCTGCAGAGTCCTTGAGTTTTAGTGCTCAGCAACAACTAAAACGTTGGTATATTATCAGCATTATTTTCATCCTAAATCCAAAAAAAAACCATCACCATACCAGCTACTAAGAAGAAAATTAACTTTATCCCAGACAAAACCAGGACACGTAGTATGGAGGCTTAAAAAGGAAAGAATATAGAAATTCAGAAAGGTATTAAAAGGCATGATATTACACAAAGCAACCTTTATGCATTCTCTTCTCACATCTGGCATGAATGGTACCTTCAAAACCAAGTTTTTCTTCTTACCTGTTTTGACTAAATGTCAAATTATGTTTTTAATGAACATGCTCACAGTCTCTCCTTTTATTTTTCTTTTTTCCATTTTCTTAGAACTCCCATCCTCAAAAAGGGCAGAGTGGTATCACTGCAGCATAGACAGAAGAACCTTAAAACTAGTAAATGAGCTCAGAGTTGAGTTTTCAAGAAGGAATATTATGCAAATGAATAGGTCCTGATATAATTATTCTAAGTTTTTTATTAGTCAGTACGTTTATTTTGTACTTCACAGAAATATTTCTGTTTCTTTGGCACCTTACATTGGCTTTTTTTTTTTTTTTTTTTTTTTTTTTTTTTTTGAGTGGTTATTAACCAGTGAATAAAGTAACCCAACTAGGAAAATTGCAAGCTTTAGCAAACTACCTTTTTATATGTCTGTCCTGCTTTCTGGTACTCTGCTAGGACATTGAAGTTCATTCTCACTGTCTGCTCTGTTCAAGAAGACTAATTCTTTTTTAACAGAAATCAGGAAATTGACCCATATGGAATATTGGGTTATAAGCTGCTATTTGCATACTAAGATCTTAATTATAGGTAAGTGCAATTTTAAGAAGTGATGTTAATTTCAATTATATGCTCCACTTGGTCCACTTAAGACACCATTACTTTGTTCAGTCAGTTATCACCACCGTGAGTGAAGAATTAGGTTGTTCTGTATTGAAGAAGCAACTGCACTGTCCTGGTTTTGTAAGGCTGTGCACGCATACCAGAGGAGACCCATCGCCTTTCTCTTAATGTGGAGGGTATAACAGCAGCAGCTCTTGGCTCAGTGTTGGAAGTGGAAGCACTCAGCTGAGCAGCAAAATTCACCGCTCCTGATTGAAACAGTCTCCAATTTCTTCGTACATCAAAGCCATGGTTTCCAGTATGTGTGTGTACTTCTAGGTGTGACTGGCTCACTACAGTGCAGATACTGTTATATAGTAAGAGCATTGCTTTTCTTGTTGCCTATTTATAAGCCTATTAGTAAAACATAGGGAAAAAAAATCTTTCTTTTTAATTTCTGTGCTGTTAACTATATAACATTACAATAACAATATTTAGAATAGCTTGATTGAAGGTGGAATTCATTATTTTTTCTTCAGTCCAGAACTGGTTTTATACTAAAATTCAGCATAACTGACCTTCCCAAATGTATTGAATAACTGAAGGACTGAAAGCAAAATTAATTGTGTTGAATATCTGACTACTTGCACATCAATGGCAAACATACCTAAGGCAAGTTTGTTGTGAAAAGAAACCTTTATGCCCTTCAGCCAAAGTATTTTCCACCACATGCATTTTGGTAAAGTAAAAAAATCCCATGAGATTTAGGAAACCTCCAAGGTAATAATCTTAGTTGTCCTGCCCAATGTATTTCTTATGAGTAAAATAGGAACAAGTAGTTGAGATCTCTTAGTGAATAATATTATCTCCCTTGTTTGCCTACATAATGAATTGACAAGCCATATTTAACTTTGTGAAGTACATAGCAATGATGCACTAAGCACAACTTGAAAACTGATTTTATTTTTTTAATTATTTTAAAATTTTCTGAACTTAAAAATTAATTCTTAATTTTAGTGTTACTTCATTGTAATTTTGTAACAAATACAGTTTTTGTGGTAATAAATTCTGTTTCTAAGAAGATTGCATTAACTTTACACATAAATGATAATCTCATCTCCTAGATAAGTAGTTTAATAGATATCTTTCTTTTTAATAGCACAATGATACAACCAAATGATGGGTAATTTCTATTATCTTTATAAATAGATAAGAAGTATATAGATGTGAAAGAAGCATTGATGTGGAAAATGTTAAAATAACAAATCTTATTAGAAGAAAGAATTTAGAAATAACTTGCCAGGAGGGTAATGACCTCAATTAAATTTTATGTGAAATTATAATTGGCGTTTTTAATAAAGGGATGCTATTGCAAATTGCCTATTTGATATCATAATATTACAGGACATCTTATTTCCTCTGGCTTGTATTTATATTAACTAAAAATCTTTGAGATAATCAAGGAAGATTCATAAGTTAGAGTTTTGGAAATCTGCTCAGATCAGTTTAAATTGCCTTTCAATACAAGAGAGGGGTAGGTGGGAAAGTTATCTGAAAGTGATCCTTTTGATCTTTTCCTTTTTTTTTTTTTTTCAAAATGGTGTGGTGCATGTTCTTAGTCAAGACAGAACAGAAGCCACCTCACTTGAGGCAAGAAAATTCATTTTGTACAAACTATGTAAATTAATTCTTGAGAAAGTTCTAAAAGTCACAGAGATCTTTTGTATCCACGTATATATCACCCATCTTTTGTATCCATATATATAAGGAAAATAGAATGTCTCTCATTTTCATTCAGTTCATGTGCTAATGTCTAATCACAAATTAATATTGGAGTGGTATCTTTGAATCAGTTCTGCAAAGAATACCAAGATGGGGGTGGGGGAGGGCATGGCCTGTTGAGTCCTTAAAAATATATCTCAACATGATGTTTTTAATTCTTTATTTTCATATACTTGTATTAAAGTTCAGTCTAGATGCACTTAATGATACTAGAATACAGATTTCAAATCTGAGGGAAATACTAGAAAGAGAAAAGTCATCTTAAACAGCCTCTCATTGTTTAATATCTCTCCTTTGTTGAGATAAAATGCGTAGAAGGGTTGCAGTTGTAGACATAGAAGTGATGAGTTAAATTGTTGCAAGAAAAAGAATCAACAAAAGTTAGCAAGAAATATTGGCTCCAGGTGATAAAGCTAAAAATAAACTATAATAGCTGGTAGGAGATTACCTAATAGAAATTCTAAGCAAAAAGACATGGTGGCTGTAGCATTTGCACATAAGCAGCTGCTACCGTTCGCAATATACCCCAATTACCTTCTGTTAATCTGGCACATCTTTAAAATGAAATACTGTGCATAATTTTTCATGGTTCAGAAATTGCAGACTTTTCTTCAAGCTCACCAAGAAAAGTCACTATCACAAGTGACCTGTGTAATTGAATGTGAGTTATTTTAGAAGCAGATTTCCACAGAGGGAAGAAGAGCTGAGGCCATGGGGAATCCTCAGCATTTTTTAAATTCTAAGCCGATACATGAATGTAAAGAGAGGTAATCTTGAATTTGTTGAAAAAGAATATGTTCTTACATATTCTATCATTTACATATTGCCATATTTATGTAGATTCATATGTAGATACACTTGGGATTTATTATAATCTAAGGAATAGATTCTGCTATAGTTATGAAGCTAAAATGTTTTATGAATGAAGAATAGAGTATTGCTCCATCAAAGCCCATTTCAAGAGAGCACTCTGGTAAAGAGCTGCTATAACTACTTGGGAGATTTGGTGAGATTTGAACTTTTAAATCTAAAAAAGGCAAGCTAGAAATCCTATGTCCCACTTAGCTTTGGAGACGCCTAAATTGATCTTGTGTCTACATTTTGGACCACAGAGATCATCCATCTAAGTTGAGGGTCCTTGCAATACATGAGGCTAATACTTAGTTCTCAGTTAGTCCAATTTTGGTCCAGTGTGAGGCTGAGAACTACTTAACTCTACAGTGACCTTACACGGGAAATAAAGTCATAGAGAAATCAGTTGTAACAAGGAGGAAAGTTCCCATTCTAGAACTGAGGCATGAAAGCTTTTGGAAGGTATTCTTACTCTTACTCAGCCTACAAACAGCCTGTCAAGAAGACTTCCAGCACTGAGGAAGTGTTGAATTTGTCTTTGTCATTAAAACCACTGCTTCCTAATAGCCCAGTGTAGGGGACTTATCAGATATTTTTAGAGCAATGCATACTGCTTTAACAATTCTGACTGCCCAAAAAAATCCTGTCAGAGGCTACTGTAGCTTGGAAACTCTGAATCATCTTCATGATACAAATTGAGAAAAGGCCAAAAATTGGATCACAGAAATGTAAATCAAGGAGCAATTTATTATATTGTCTCCATCACCAAATTTCTGTGATAACTTCCAAATTCTTTGATTTCTTTTTCAATTTTATACAGGAACAGTAATATACTGGTACCTCTGTTTGCATGATGATAATCTGACTTCCAAGTGGCTAAAGACCACAAGCTGTGTTGTATCATAATTGCATAATATGATTATCTCTTAGAACAACATTGTTACAGTGACATTGCTACACTTCTAAAAAAAATATAATTATTTCAAAATAAATGAACCTCACTTTCATACACACACAATAAATAAATAAATAAATAAATAAATAAATAAACTGTGGAGTTTTTCTGTGGTACCTGCCATAGAGCTGAAGTTGTTTGTGAACTTCGATTATTTCATGTCACTGGATTGTTAACATTTTATTACAAAGATATAATGAGAAATATTTGATCCACCAAGAGTCCAGAATGCTGAACAGTTTGTGATAACCACCTCACTTATACGAAATGCAAAGGGAATGATTGCTATGATATACTTATTTCCATGTAATGTAATGTGGAAATCAGTACTTCTAAATAAAGGCCTTTGAGACAGTATGCAAATGGTCAAAATCCAAATCTCTGCCAAAAATGCAAATGGTCAAAATGCCAAATCTCTGACACTATCCATTAAGTGTTTAAGCCAAGTCTGCAGGTAAATTTTGGCCTTCAGTACTATTTTGTGTTTTTCTTTTCCTGATCTTTATAATTATATGCTTAGGAATTAAGTTTGGGAGTTTTTTGTTTTATTTTTTGTTGCTGGGCACTCATCTGATACTTCATTTTTCCGATTTACACAGAAACCCTGCAAGCAGGCTATATACAACTTAAAAACATAAAGCAATTAATTATTGCCTCATATACACAAAGCTAGCTAGGACTAATGAGCCTGCAGGCTAAGCATCACTACGCTCACCAAACCCATGTGAGACCTTATGTTTATGTTTACTCAGACTGATCTTTGTTGCTGCTGAGTTGTTGCCTTGCAACTCTTTTGATTTACTTCAGGATTTTATAACTTTATCAGTATTTTTCTTCTTGAATCTTTGAGCATCTGCCCTCATGTCCATGGCTTAACCTATGCTTGCATTATTACCTGTCTTACCTTCTGTGGCTGCTTTCTGAGGACTTTCTTGAAGTTCTGTACAATTAAGCAACTTTCTCTGAGACATGTTCATGCAGCTGGACTGTATCGAAGTTGCTTTAGGTCAGGCAGTGGAACCTCTTGGAGGAGGGCTAAAATTAAACTTGTAAATGAACAGTAGTTTGGAGGGGGCTAGAAACAGGAATGCTGGTAAAAATAAGAAGCAGCTTAATACATAATAATAAATTCAATAAAGTCATTATGTGAGCTCCACCTATTCCTCAGCTGTAATTGAGACCAGGACAGATATAACTGCATATGAAGCTCTTTGCATTCTCCTTTTAACACTTAATATGGAGAGGACAAGGGGCATATAAAAAATAGTTTCTTAATTCTGTAAAAGTAAGTGATAATTTGGGCTACCACAGTGGAGAGAGACAGAGAAATTCTTTTACGCTTCTCTTGTGTTGCTTAAGAATTTATCAGGAGAGAACAAAAAAAACTTGTCATGAGGAAAAAACACAAGCTCCACCTTTTCTGTTGTATTGATCTTCAAGCTTGAGGAAGCTCATCTTAGAACTTCAGTTTATGCTAAGCTAAGCTAAAACACATTGTTTTTTTCTACTGGGATTTGATTTTCTGTTCATTGAGTCTTTTGCAGAAATCTGTCTTTCTTTGTCACTCTGCTTTTTATAATCTTGGCCAGTATACATTTAAGTTGTTCATCCATCATAGTCAAAAGCTCTCTTCATGAATCATCTCTTGGTGCCAATGATGATCACTTGATTTGTAGGAGACAAGAAACCGACTACTTTTTCAAGGTAGAATTTTCAGTAACAATTTATCCTCTGAAAATCTGCATCATTCTCAACACACTATAGATTCTGTAGACAATAAATTATTTTTTTCCTTTTCATGATTAAATTGTAAGAGGTTTTAATTTAGACATATATTAAGACATACTTAAAATAGCAAACTACTCTCTGCTACTTTATATACAAGTTCCATACATTTAAGTGTAAGCCTACACGTACAGCTGTTTTTATTCAAGGTTTTCTAATTTCATTAGATTCATGTGAGTTGGTTAAGAGTAACAAAGTCATGCCAAATGTCATACTGAAGTTGTGTTGAAGGTAGTCTCAGGTTTAGATAGACAGAGATGAGTGAGGAGAGTTGATTAGTTACACTGCATTATGATGCAAAGCTATAAAATTTTCATTTGTAATATTGCTGTTTATATTCAAATAAAATCTAAAAGGTTCACATTAAGATCATCCCCCCTGTGCTAGACTTTGTACAATCAGAGAATAATAATCAGTGTTTGCTAAGGAAGCCCACACTCCAAACAGATGAGAAAGTATGGGAGGGAAAAAGATTTAAATAATTTCCTCTCATAATTATCTCTAGGATGATTGCTAAAATATATTTCAGGTGTGAGAAAAGTAAATTTGATAAAGGTAAAGGAACATAGTAGCATTATTAATTTCTCAAATCTTATGTGTGTGGAACTATTCCTTGGGCTACTACTTAACAACTACTCCTGTATTTTGTCTGAAACTCATAAGTTTGGTCTGAGATCTGGTCTGTATTTCTTTATATATATATATATATGTTAGTGAATCAGTCAGGATAGAAAGGAGTTATTAAAGTATACCTGATGATATTATCTGTCTTTAAAGTCTGACATAGCTGTCATTTGATCTGTTGATAGACTCCCACTGACTTCCATGGAGTCAAATTGGTGTCTATAAATAAAGTAAAAGAACTGCTAGTTCAAGTTTCTGTACTCCTAGTATTGTGTCCCAGTTTTTCAAGGATCACTTAAAAGAATGACTTAGTCGTTTAGCTTTCATCCTTTTTCCACCCTGTATACTCACTAAGGCACTACATATAATACATACTACATACTCATATAAGAGATTTACTTATGTTTGTTCCTACCCTTTAAGAACTGGAAATGAAAGCATCATCTCCTTTCATCATTTCTGAAGAGATATAAGAGAATGTATTTATTTTTACAGGATGGTTTGGAATTGATGATATGTATCCATTCCACTGAAGGGTACTAGTGAATAACCCATCATATTGAATTAGATTTCTACTGTTTGTCTTGTTTCTTGTTAAATGTGCTACGTGCAAATAAACAATTTGAGTTTCAATCTGTAACATTTTACATGTTGTGGCTATTTTAAAATGTCTAAAGAGGAAAAAGACAATATAGAATAGAAAATAGGCCCTTATTCAGGCTCTATGGAGAAAGTATTTTTTTTATTCTGAAGCTGGTGTGGGGCTATCAGGAAGGTGATCACACATGGAGTCACACCATGGAGTCACACATGCTAGTGATTTAGTGCTTATTCCACTGCAGCTTTCAGATTACCCCTCCCAACATCCTCCCTTTATAAAAAAATATATATAAAAAATATTTTTTTATTATAAAAATATTATTTTTTTTTTATAGGAGCAATGTTTAGAAAAGATTCACAACTTAATGGGCAGAAGATGCTGACTTATACAGAAACATACATATATATATTTATTCTTCTCAAACATTGGTATAAAATCATGGACTTGAATGAAACTGCTCACATAAAACTGTGTTTCAAAACACTGATGAATGAGGACCATAGCAGTATTTTTATCTCTGCTGTGCCCTAAAGCTGAGCTTAAATTTAGAAAGGGAAGAAGATAAAACAGTGTTAAAAGAAACAATTCCTTTTCTTTAGTCACTATGGAAGCAGCAAAAATATAGCAAATGGCTTACTACTATCATGCTTCCTGAAATTATTGCATATTAAATCAACATTCATTAGTTGAATCCAAGCTTATGTCTGCCGAGGTATTTGAACAAAAGTAACATTAAGACGACAGCTGAAGATAAAATGTTTTACTTGAAGATATCAAAAAGTTCAGCTGTATCTCTTTCAAATAGCATTGTCTCGTTTAACTGTGGTATCCTCAAGACATATTTGTGAAAATGAGTGTGTTCCTTAGTAATAGATAATAGCTGTACACTAGCAGCCCAGTTAAAGCTTTTTGATATAGACTTGTTCTGAATGAAAAAAAAAGTTGTGAGTCGTAAGAGATTGTGAACCTGAATATAACCCCAGTTAATATGGGATTTCAGTTTTATGATCTGCATATTGTTTTACAGAAGCTTACAACTCTGAGTCAGATTTTGTTATGGATACTTTTTGTTCAGTTACTTTCTTTAAGCTAGAATAGTAAATCCCATCTTCTCTGCTCTCATCATAGTTTTCATCATGTTAGTGCTATAGGCAGGATTTTATATGTATTGTAGCAACTCTTTGCCTCTTTGGATATCCTAAAAGATCCATGAATTTTAAAATATGAATCATAAAATAAGTATATATATACACACACAGATGCATGAAATTGCACTGGCATGTTTTTCATTACTGAATTCTGTGATATTAACCAGTTGTATTGGTTTATGTACCACCATAAAACCACTGAAATGTGAGACACATGAAATACTGTTTTAAAATGAAAAAGAATAATGCTTTCAGCTATATCTGGTTTTAGACCTGGAGACCCATCAGTAACTTGCAGTAAAATGAAATTATGCACACATTTGTATACACAACATTTATTTGAACCAATTTCTAGATGAGAGAAAAAGAATAGATCTTATCAATCTGATCTTCAACAAAGCATTTAATGTAGTGAAACATTACTGAATATAACACTAGCGTATTAGGAATAGAAAATTAGCAAACATAGAAGTTGGAGTAACTGTAATGGGGCTAAAGATCTGAGCAAAAGAAAGGGGAAGACAACACTGTGGACTTCTGCACTGAAGAAAAGTTAACAATTAGTTTTTAAAGAGTTGGATGGTTGATCACTAATTTCATGGAGGATTGTGACACACAAGGTAGAAACAAGGTGGTAACATTTGGTAATAGTCCAGTGTCATGATCTAGAGTGTGTGTGTTGAGGGGCTACCTCGCCCACAGGTATGTAGAGATCACAATACAGAGTTTGTAGGAATCCATAATATGCAAGGGCATAGAGGATTTTCTTACAAAATATTTTTATTTATTACAGAGCAACACAAATCACCACTAGCAAGAATTCTATGATCAATGGGGTTAATATATATATACATATATGTATAAAAAGTTATTACAGATGTTACCAAGAAACAAGTATACATGTAAGAGATATTGAGAGTACAGCACTAATTAATTGTAGCAACAATTAGAGGCAGTAGAAAGGTGATTGATTTAAGTTAGGAAAATCAGTAATTTAACAACAGATATGGTTTGTGGATAATTATAGATTCAACAATCTTATCAAAAATAAGTGACTAGAGGTCGGAGGTTGGACTCGATGATCTTGAGCTCTCTTCCAACCTAGAAATTCTGTGATTCTGTGATTTACTATAAATAAGTAACAGTAATATCACAGCAAATATCATTTATACTCTTATTAAGACCATAGTTACCACAACTATATTTCTCAAGAACAAAAATATACTGCTCTATGTATTAAAACAATAATTATACTTATGTACTTACATAGATATACATTCATAAAATCACCAGCACCAATGCATCAAACCAATTCCAGAACTGGGGGGGGCAAGGTCATACCAACCTCAAAGGGGTCTAATAAAGTTAAGAAACCGATCTCAGGAGGGGAGCAGGGTTGAGACCAACCTCAAAGGGGTTTAAAATTGATGTCAGAGGAGGCTGAGCACCCCTAGGAATGGCCCCAGAAGGGGACCAAAATAAAGGCCAGAGTTTCACTTCAAAGGTGATCCACATCATAGTGTGTGGAGTGTTGCAGAGTTGAGGAGTTGATATCCTAGTGTCATGTAGTTAACACAGCATTACAGAGAAACAAGCATATGCAGCATATGAAGTTTCTCAGAGAGAAAAGCTCTATTTCATGAAAAACTCAGGGCCTTTTTATATCAGTGAGACTTAACAGAGCACAGGACACCACCACAGATAACTAAGTGGCTGCTGTTAATTTTGGTCTTCCTCCAGAGACAACCAATAGATTATGATGTTTCTTGGTTTTTGTTTGGTTGGTTGGTTTGGTTTTTCAATGTGATTTTTATTTCTCACATCAATTCCCACTTTCTCAGATGATAAATTGTTCCTTCCTTCCTTTCTTGTTTTGTCTTTAATGGTATATTCAGGATGCCTCTGTTTCTAAGTCACTCACTCAGCTGCACGTCAAGGTTGCCAGGCCGAGTTCCTAGGCCGGAGGGCCAAGTCCTCAGCTGGGCAGACATTTTCTCCTGTCAGTGTTTAGCAGCCATTTCATGTCAGAACTTTCTCATCACACTCTGGTTACCTCTGTAACTGCTCCCATCACTCAGGTTTGAGAATCTTCCTTGATTAAGGACCAGGATTAAAATGTCGTACAGGAAAAATTGAATGATCTGAAGAATAGGATTAACATATATGAGATCACTGTTAGTGGCATGGAGTGCAACTTCATGCATCTAGGTCCTGAAAGGAAGGAATTTCAGCAGTTAAATAGGCATTCAACAGGTGTAAATAATAGAGAAGATATGTATGCATATGTTGAGCATAGTTAAGTCATCAAGCCTCCTTATAGAAAATGTAAGGCTTGGTTACAACAGGTATGAAGAGTTGAACCATTTTTTCAAGAGAGGACATGAAAATATAAAAGCCTAGTTAAACCTAGGGAATAATTTGGTATCAAGGTTGTCTGAGGAGAGTCCTTCTAGTGTCTGTTCCACCCTCTTATTCAACAGTAAACCCCTTATGTTTTCTTATATGTTTTCTTTCTCAGCTGCAATTAGAGGACTGCCTGGTTTTCAAATTACTGACTGAAAGTCATTCTGAGTCAGCGTGTCAGGAATATTCTGATAAAGGACAGAATAAGGGCAAGTTACAGCTTGTTGCAAACTACAGGGAGACTGGAAGACTGATTTACAATTGCAGCAAATGGACTTTATGAATACTTGCTTCAAGTAAATTCCAAGTGAGATGGAAACTGAGCTTGGTACTGGAAGCAATGGGGAGTACAGTGAGTGGATACGCAGAGCTCTCAAGCAGCAACAATTTAGATCAAAAGAGAAAACATTTGTGCTCACAGTAAGGAAAAAGGATGTATAAGCTAAAATGCAGGCATGCTGCTTCCAGACTGAAGCAGTGTGATGGCATGCTGCACTAACTAATTGGGCCAGTGAGAACTTACAGATCTGTGCTGCACTGGAGTACTGGAGTGGGATATTCAAATTCAGTAAAAGTACAAAAAAAAAAAAGAAAGGGAAGGGAAGGGAAGGGAAGGGAAGGGAAGGGAAGGGAAGGGAAGGGAAGGGAAGGGAAGGGAAGGGAAGGGAAGGGAAGGGAAGGGAAGGGAAGGGAAGGGAAGGGAAGGGAAGGGAAGGGAAGGGAAGGGAAGGGAAGGGAAGGGAAGGGAAGATAAACTACATTATGATGCCAGTTTCTATCACCTTCTTGTTACACTTTCAAGCCACCACTTCTGTGCTTTCTCGCATGGGAGAACTCTCCTATAAATATCCACACTACTGTTTACATGAAAAAAAAAAAAAAGGCTGTTTTTGTCTTGAATGTACTGACTTACATCATGTATATTAATAGTGTCTTATTGTTTCCTCATACTTCACTGTATTCCTTTACCTATATGCTTTGCCTGGTCATGTAAAGAGAATAATTCAAGACAGGTATTTTTTGCTCTGTAACAGTCTAGTTCTTGGTAAAATAGGGTTTGGCTCCATGACTTTACAAGGGAGTACATGCTACTAGGCAAAAGGCATTCATAACCAGGCAGGTTATACAAAGCCTTTTTGGAGGTTCTGGGTCTACTCTTCAATTCACTACTTTTGTTATCCTGCAGAATGTGAATTGAATGTAATTTCATAGAATCCTTTGCAGTTGATTAGAAAAAGACAACTCAATATAATAAGAATTTTGTAAGAGAAAAAAAAAAAAAAGTTCACACCTTTTTTGTCATTTGTCCCTTTTTCTATTTGTCTTACTTTTACATAATGTTTTTCAGTAGGAATAAATCTAATCTTACTCTACTAATTTAAGCCACATATAGAAGAAATGGGTATCTAAAAACTCATAATGTATATTTGATAACGTAAATATTGGTATCTCAATAGCTTCCAATTATCTTGGAATCTGAAGTATTTATGGGAAGTGGAGAGACTGGTATCTATGGTCTCTTTCAAATACTTAATGCATTTAGTTTCTTTATCTCAAAACATTAATATATACTATCTATTTTTTCCTTACCCCTACAAAGGCACAACAGAAATTATTTTATGTACTTGGTGATGGTACGTGCAACAGTTTATTTTTTGCTAACTCTTTTAGCTTTTCTTAGAATGAAATTGGCTCCTCTCCAAAGGACTGCACTTTGGGAATGCAAAGGAATGTGCATCACTTAAGCCTCATCTAAGATTTAAAACAAATGATTTAAATAGGTTTTTAGATGAGTCATAATTACTATACAAGCTTTCTGCACATAAGTGAATGTGATTTACCTGCATATTTTTACTCTGAATGTAATTACTTGCCAATCTATAACCACTCGGTTTTGCTGAATCTATTTTTAGAATTAAATCACTATGTGTCTTTCTCCTCCCACCACATGGGGGACCTGTGCTACGTTCTCCATGCTGCTGAAGTTCAAAATCCAAGGCGCCTGGAGGAGGCTTCTCTAGTCAGATAAATTTGCCTAAATACAGAATTTAGAAAAACTGAGGATATTTTATACATAAATTGTTTATTGAGAAATCCTGAAGAGGGGGAGGAAGGTGATTCCTGTCACTAGATTAAATCTAAATCTCCCTTAACGGAAGCTTTTATAGGAATCAGAACGTCAGGATGATGCAGCTGGCAGAAACTTATGTTGGTTCTGTGTAGATGAGTCCCATGGATATAAGTTGATCCCCTCATCTCAGGCTTTTTTGTACTTGAGGAATAATCTATTCCCATCCAGAATGTCCAAAACCAACACAGCTTCGTAATACTTTATTTGTAAATGCTTTATTTGGCCTAGTGACATTTTCCAAAAGATTTTACTTTTTCATCTTCATTGCCCTTTTTATCAAGCCATGGTATTTTGCATGGTCCACTTTAAACCTCCTGAGCCTCAGCTTCCTTCCCATTTCTGGGATCAGCACCCTGATTGATTTCTTCCTACAGAGACAGAAATCACTCTATTTTTGGTCTAACGCTGTGAGTCACTATACAGTTGTCTAATTAGTCTGTTAACTTTTCTCATGTGGCTTTAATAATCTATTTTCCTTTAGAAACTAGGTGGAAGAAATGTCTCCAGTTCCTGAGGTAGTCCTGAGCATTCAGCATTATGACCTGGATTTCTCAAACCTTCTTCTCTAAAACTCTCTTCTGGTTCTCATAACTTCTCTGTGTTTTTGTCTTTCCTGTGTTGATATGGTCTTGTCTGCATCTGATAAATTCAAGCTTAAAGAAAAGTGTAAATACCTCCATAAACTGGTCTTAAGTCACCTGTATCTCATAAGGCTTCCCATGATGTATTGCATTGGCAGGGAAACTTTGTCAAGTTTAATCTCTACAGAAGTCAACTTCATTAAAACAAGGAACCACAAAATACAGGTTCATAATCAGTTTTGTATTTGTCATTCTGAGGATTGACAATATGAAGCAAAATATTTCCATGCTTTAGGAAAATATTCCAAGACTCTTCATAATGATGTTAATGGAAATGCAGATTTTCTGAAAAAGAAAAAAAAGAATATCAAATTTATCATTGAACCAGTTAGATTTATGAAAAGAAGCTGTACTATATTTTGAATAAAAGACTTCAACTGTAACAGATTTTTTCTACTGATTTTATAATCTCAGCAGTGCAGGTGACTTTTTCTACTGATACCAAATATCCAAAGTAGACAACCAGCCTGGTGCAGTATCTCAGTATCTCTACATTGTATAAGATAATTCCCCTCATATTTCCAGATCTTAGAGACAATGTAGATGAAAAATTAAGAGCTTTCTGTTCTTTACATATATGACTAGAAAAGTTTGAAAAAGGCAGAAGATTAGTTTACTATTAGTTTACTATTGCTAGATAGGGCTATTACTGAAAAACAACTTTGCACAGGAAATGGTCTTGCACAGAAAGGGTTCCCTGATCCATAAATATACAGTCTATGTATATTCTAAGTAAATATATATAATATATATATTATATACTTATATATATATATACACTTCTATATATATATAAACATATATATATATACTTATATATATGAGTATAGTCTAGGGAGAGGTGTTCAAAATGGTTTCCAAGGTGTGTTGAAATAGAATATTAAGATAGCGATAGCAAGGCCATACTTTCCCGAGTATGGAGCAAAGTGAACAGGGATTAGGCCACTCTGAATTGTTGTCATGAGGGGTTTCAGCTCATTTTTGTCCAGGAGTCAGTGTATTATCCCACAAGAACTCAATTTTCCTTGCTACATACACTTGCATTTGTTGTTTGACCTACCTTAGATTCTCCACTGGCAAGGGCATCTTAGATAACATTTCTATTGTACTGCAAATAGTATTTTTCCCATAGTCGATTCTCACACTGATCCCTTTTCTTACTTCATCTATTTCCTGATTATCTGTTTCCTGATTATCTGTTCCCATTCCCCTGTTCCTCCCATATTTTAGTGATGCCACATTTTGTTGTTGTTGTTGTTGTTTTTTGTTTGTTTGTTTGTTTTACATCCAATTGGAAAATCATTTTATCCTCTCTCTCTCTCTCTCTTTGTTTTTTATTTTTTAATTTTTTTTTCCCCAGTTTCAGAAACTAAGAAATAGCACATTAGGATCAGAAATTTAACAAAAGTGAGGCCATGTACCTTGTCTGATTGCTCGGTTCTTTTGTGGACCAGGCAGAAATTATTTCTTGTCGAAGCTTTAGCTTTTGTTTGGGCAGCAGCCTAAATATGACTGGCTAAAAGCATGCTTGTTTAATTTTACTGCAATGTACTACTTGGGATGTGCCTGAAACTGTTCCTTAGCATTTGCTTTGAGGAGCAGAGCTCCAAATATCTGAAAGCTACTGATAACCTCTAGCCAAATGAATAAATCTATCTTTATGAATTTTCTCTGCAGATGAATTGCTAAAGGGAGAGCACAGCAATTCCAGTGGCAGACTGCTATAAATGAATAAAGTTAGTGAGTGAATTATTCCAAGTCCATTAGGATATCCTGAAGAAGGCTTCATTAACTAATACTTTTCTCCAAGAGAGTCATTTAAACTGTGTTTCGATTCTAGCATAAGCAAAAAGGATTCTGTTAACTCCTTACTTAGAACATACCCAGAAACATTTGTATTTTAGTATTTTGAAAATATAATAGTGACCACTCTTAAAGAACTACTAAAACTTCTAAAGAACTATGAAAACACAAAAGTTGAACATGCAAGAATAGATGCAGTAAATGTATATTCTTATAAATTCTGAAATTTTTGCATTGACTTTTTTTTTTCTGCTGCAAAGATAAGGTAAATGTAATTAATTAAATTTTAATTTTTAAGGTAAATTAAATTTATTTTTTTTAGCATGCTATGTTCCCAGACAACTTCTATGAATTGCTACATAATCAACATATTTAAAAGCTGTGTGTCAGTATCAGGTTACTATGCCCCAAACATAGCCTACGACATTTAGCAGTGTAGCTGACAGCATATTTGTCAAATAAAACTAATGTTATGAAAAACAAAGAGGAGAACATACACATACATGTACATATATGTCAGTGAGTTGAAGGAAACCTATCAAGAATCCTTTGTCTTGTCTTTCCTGATGTTGTACAGATGTTTTCTTTTATATACATTACTTGAGATGAAGTTTTTCATCACTGCTGTTAGTTCACATTTTCTTCTATTTACAGATTAACAAAATGCTTTTGTTAAATTCAAAGAACAGGGCCAGAGCTCTCTATGATCACAGAGAAAAAGAGGGCCAAGAAATTTCAGATCTTCAGATCTAGGCACCATTCAACACTTTGCAAGCCTCGGTGCAAGCAAGTAGAATATACTGGAAAGGCATATTCCAAGGAGTAGGCAAACTGAGTTAATTCAACCCTGAGATTAAAATGACATTCAGTGTTACATTCTGATGTCAGGAGAACCTTGACCTATGAAGTGTTATGGTTCATCATTAAAAAGAAAAGATTGGAGAATATGCTAAAAAAGCACTAGGAATTGTAAATGTTAAGTTTCTAATGTCTCCCCAAAGTGTCAGAGTATGCAAATTTAATGTTATTTTAATAACTGCTGAGTTGGATTGCTAAATTAATACATATTAAGTTTACCCTATTTTCTATTGATATGGAGACTTGATTTTATAACTTCATTGCCCCTTTGATGCGGTACTGATGTGTGATAATGTTCTCTTCATTGGAATTATGACAGAATGTACTTCAACAAGCAACAATGTTTTATAGGATTGAAGAAATAATGTTTTATTCATGCATCTCATAGAAGATGGTCTTGAAGTGGAGGGAGACATTTTTTCTGAAGCTGCAAAAGGTTTTCTTGACGTCTGACTCCTGGAAAAGCCAAATGTCGGCCACTCTAGCGCTGATGGTTGCTTCTGTGCGGCTGTAACCCTCTGGTTACACAGAAAAAGATTCTGCACCTACACAGAAAGATTTCTAGCATAACCCTGGAGCTGAAGCAATGCTCAGTTACTGAATGATATGTTTGCACAGAAGTTTGAAATGAGTACCAGTTTGTTTCAGTTTGGGGGAGTATTCCAGGTACCTTCCACGTTCTTTTTTCATTTGTGAATAATACGCATGTTTGCAACATTCTCTAACTCAACTCCTTTGGACCCAAACATATCATACTGGAGGATTAAAGATGCCATTCAGTGGACATTTTTGTCAGTGTAGCCATCTTAGAAGACCCCCAAAACAGTCAAGGTTCTTTGGCTTTCATTTGCTTTGGCCTTTTGCTTTTCCTTCCTTGTCAGTATTCATAAGCCTCCAAGGGAAGTTCCCTTGCTGGCTGCTAGCTCTGAAAGCCCACTTAATAAGAGTGTTGGGAATTCCTCACTGCTGGCACACTGAGTTACTGCATGCCGCCTCAGTGGTCATGCCTGTTTCAGAGTCGAAGCAGTTCATATTATGCTCTGCCTGACACTCCTGGAGCCACTGAATAGCTGTCAAAATTTGGGGACAGGGGACATTGTTTTACATTTGGCCAAATGGCAACAGCTGCTGTTTGAGGTTTTGAAATGTGTTTTCATTTTAGGACATGAACAGCGTTGTTTGAATATGTTGCAAATTGTGTGTGCAAATGCTTTTTTTGATTTTAATCATTTTGATTTTTCATCATTTCAGAAATACAGTCTTCTTCTTACCATATACACTAGGATAAGTTCTCTCAAAATCTGTTCATCTCCATTAACATTTTACCTTGAAGAACAGCTTGCTTTGTGATTGTCCTGTAAATATTACTAAGGAAGACACAAAAATTATAGCTCTTTGCTTGTAACTCAGTGTATGAATTCCTTTTCTTTCTGCCTATGGGAATGGGTGTTACTATCATCACTATCATTAGAATTTATTTAAATAAAAGTGTAATCCTTAGCTCTGTCTCTGAGTATTAACAGGTCCCATTTTTATTCTCTATTATGACCATATTCATACCAATGCTAATATTATTACTCTATGTTAGCAATACTGGCAGAAAAATATTTCTCATTAACTGGATTTCTTTGTGAGAGTTTTAGATATACATTCAATTTTCCGTATTTGGCACAGGATATGAAAACAAATATTCTAGAGGATTCCAGCGAAGGAAAGTTTATATTAGCTATACTTAAATATTTTAAGAGGAGACAATTGATGGCTACATATCCAATTGCATTCTTCTTTTTTATTTCGTCTTACTTCAATCTTTAATCTGCTTTGTTTTTTCTGAATACTGCAAAGTAACTCTACCACATGAAACTGCCACTAAGAAAAACTACCTGAGGGCATTCTGACTTTCTGCTTAAGCTTTATTTTGTCATTTATTTCTATTAACAATCATTAAGCAATTTAATAATTATAAGCCTCATTAGCATTTTAATGAGACTAGTGGCCATTGCTAAGTGTAATTAAATTAGTTTTATTGTATGATATTTTGAAGCTGTGATTAAATTAAGTTTTACTGTGCTTTGAAGAATAAACCTATAGAGATCACTCTTCAGTAACGGTCTTGTTAACTTATGGGGAGTCTGTAAAATAGACATACTCAGGAAAAAAAGGCAAAATAATCCCTACTGAGGTTAATCATAGAAGAAGAAAAATCAAATGTTCCTGCTGCTATCAGCTCCAAGATTACCAATATATTCTTAGTGATAATAGTATGTCTGTTAAATAGCATTCATTGTAAGTAGCTTTGTGTAATCTATTTTTAATTTTTAGAAATAGCATCTAGATGCTGTGGTGAATTGTTCTTTATAAATCAAGGAGAGAATCCTGTAGCGCTTACTCAGACAAAACTCCCATTGAGTTAAAATGGAATTTCACCACAGTAAGAACAGCAGGGTATGTAAAAGCTAAGTATTATTGTTGTTTGTTGTTGTTATCGTTATTATTATTATAGTTTTATAGGGATACATTGGGTAGGGAGGAAAGACAGTGAGAAGAGGAAGAGAAAAAAGGCAGTACAATAGAATCAGTTAAATTCCTGTGAGCTCTGGTGGTACTATTTGGTCAGAAAAGCCATACAAACCAAAGATGAGGCATTTTTTTGTCCATGTCCAGCCTCTTACTATGAAATCTTTAGCAGAGGAGCCATACTAGAACAGGTCAAACACTGTGTAGACACCGGATGTTTGCTTTTTCTCACTCTTGTATCAGGTGATAGCGGGCCTGTCTTCTGCTACCTAGTTCTTCTATTGTCATCATGATAGTATGTGAATGTGTTGCAGCATTTAGCTGCAACTCCAGTAAGAATAAAGTCAATTATTAAGGTTGCATTTCCGTATTACGGTATGAGATGTTAAGTATGTTTATGGTTGTATAACGTTTTTCCACTTTAAAACCATTTTGTCTAAAGCTTGGCAAATTAGCATTTTAATTGTAGTGTCTTCTCAAAATTGTGTTTTGTTTTGTTTTGGTTAAGATGTTCTGCAGTGGGAGAAAATAAACAGTTCCTCGGTCAAAACACACAATTATGTCATGGGAACCTTCATGCCTTCATTTGGAGCCATGACTTTGGACAAGTCTTCTCATGTTAACACACTTATGGCTTGCAACTGCATACAAATTACCAGATTTGGTCCAGTATGAAAAATATCGTTGTATGTATATGTGCAGTATAACTTCACTTCACTTTGATTATTGCCAAAATCAGTGCGTCCTGGGTTTCTTTCAGCTTCCTGTAGGCTCATCATTATAGCTTGCTGTGTTTGTAGGATAACATTGGCTTAGCAAGACTTGCAGTTTCTCCTAGCAATGCTGTGATGCCAGCCCAAAGAGTAAAGGAGGAGAAATGGAGATAAAAAGGGGGGGAATTCAGTAAGAAGGACAATGAGAGCAAGAATAGAAAGAAGGAAATAACAAGAAAAAAAGGTGAGGGTATGATAAAAGGGCAAAGAGGATGAAAGGGAAAGGCTTAAGGGACAGTAGAGAACAAAAAGTTGGGGCAGAAAAGGGGCAGGAGAGCACCACTAGCACATCAGGGCTAGCAAGGGTAACAGAAAGGTATGGAGGGGAGGAAACAAGGAAGGGCGGAAATGGACAAGTAGTTGGGGCTGAGTAAAGAAAATTTGAAACAAAGGACCTGGAGTAGAGCAGAAATATGTGCAGGCCTAATGGACCAGATTGTTGAAAAACAGAAGTAATTCTTAAATACCATTGCATATGTCGGGAACTAAATCCGGGAACCCTAGCTAGGTTCAACATTTCTTAGCAGCCTGGAAAACAGCTGGGGATCCCACAGTGGTTACTGGTATAATGTTGGTCCTTTCATTAGTGATTGGTTCATGTAAACAAACAAACAAACAAATACTTCTTTACAGTTTTAAGTTAAAAAATTTAGTTCGAATTGCAACAGGCAGGAATGCAAATCTAAAGTTCTCAATCTCCTTTATGAACAGAAAGGGTTGGTATATCCTTATTTCTCTTACTCAAAATGAGCACATTTTGTATTTTTAAGTGATTTTACAATTTCAAATCTGAGAATATAAAGGTTAAGAAGTTGCTAGGATTCAGGTGGCCCATGTATGTTTTTACGTGGTCTCAGGCAGAGTGATAACATTATTTCTGTGGGAAGCAAGACAGCATTTAGGACTGTGCAGGCTGAGGGATCCTGAACAAAGTTGTTATCAAATCAGATTGTAAGGTATAGAAAAATGTAGCAAGAAAATGACCAAAGAAAAACTGTGTTATACTATTGGGTATCAGTTGTAATATTGGGAAATTGTTGCCATTTTCAACATCGGATTTGCACTCCAATATCAGGTGTAATCCATATTTATTTGTACTTTAACTTATCTGTACTTAAAGAGAGCCTACTTAGCATCTGAAAAGCTAATTATGTTGTGAGTATAGACCACACAGGACTTCTGCCAATAAGGCAAATGGCTGAATAAATCATAGATCAACATTATTAGCAGCTACATTATATGCTGGGAGGAAGCCTCCTGCTTAGATACATAGGTCCTGCTTATGCAAAAACACTTAGTCTGTGAACAGTCTGATGTGTTTGGAGGGTTTCAAAGCAGCCTGGAAGAAACACTTCTGCAATATACATTTCTAAGCCAAAATCCTGATACTTTTTCTGTATGTCTCTGCCCTGAATCTAGTCAGTCTTCTATGTTTAAGTACCACAGTGCTTCTGAATTCAGCTCACATATTAAGGATAAAACATAGCACTCTATTTTTAGCTCCATTGTAACTTTGATGAACTGCAATTCGTCAAAATTAGGGGTATTGCAGTGAGTAAGTTTTATTGTCACTAGGCTATTCCAGCGGTATTTTTATAATAAAGTAAAAGTTCATAGTACATAAAAACCACTAAGAGTCTCTTCAATGCCTGTGACAAGAATAGGAGAGAAGGAAAGACATTATATTGGGAGAAAAAAAGCTGGTTCAATTATTACTGATCTCTCACACGGGGAGCCTATTCCCAGAAGGGTATTTCAAGATCTTTCACTGGTCTTTAGTGGCACAAGTAACCATCTTCACTTAACTCTGAGGACGTCTCCGCCAGCCAGCGGTTCTAGCTGCTGAGGGAATTTGTCCCATTGTAAAGCCCAAATGTTCCTTCAAAAATTGTTTTTCTATTCTTGTTAGTTACAGATAGAAGCAGGTTTCGGAATTCTGTTCCCGTGATGTTTCTTTCATTCAAATACCTGAAGATGTAACTGTCTCAGCTCCTGCTTCCTATTGTTTGCTCTTAGACCTTGTTTTAACTGATACTGCCAGGATTACAGAATGAAGTTTTGAAATACCCTCAAGAGTATAACGAGATAGTTGTTTTCTGATGAATAGCTTTACAGAGAATGTAATTATGCATTTTACAGGATAGCAATTTGTATACCACATAAAGCACATGTTTACTTGTGGGAATTGTGTGGTTTTGCTGTAATTATTAGAGCCTATTGATTGTCTTCCATTATGTTAATGTTTCCAAATTAAGCAATATGAAGCAATTTTCTGCCATGCTGTATCTCAGAAGCCTTAGGGATATTATCTGCAACTTTTACTGCAAGTCTACAGGCCTCTGTGAATAGAAGTTATAATTCACTTCATTGTAAGTTTTTCTCCTGATTGTAATCAATGAACCTTATACTGTAGAATATAAATGAGGTGACAAAGGAGGAAATAACCCTTCCGAGGTAGGAAAAGGGTAATGGTAAAAGGCACAATGAGCATTCAATTGACTTCTTCAACAAAAATACTTCTGGCCTTTCTTTTGAAGACTGGCTACTTTCAGATAATCATAAGCTGTTTGCAGCTATGACCACTTTAGAAAAGAAGAATAATTTTAATGATGAGTCATTATTGTAATTGCTCTAGCATTTCCTGCACTAGTTAAGATAGCTTATTTCTGGCCATATAGTACTTTATTGGCTTTTGAAATACTGTATCATCTGTTCAATTTGTGGAAAACTATCAAAGGAGAATAACTGAACATTAGGGATGGAAGCACCAAAAGATTTCTGGCAATTATTTCCAAGATCGGCTTCAGTCAAGTTGTCCTGATTTTACTTCTTCTAATCTTACTTCAAAAATGTGCACATACTCTCTTTTCATTTTTGGTTCTACAAATTTCTCTTAGGACAATTCCTCCTGCCACTCACCTATTTTATAGGTTTGTATTGCATTCTCATTTTTTTTCATCATTTAATCTATTCTGAATTCTTCCAGTTGATCCTTATTTGACTTTTACTTCAGTTCATTTCATATCTCATGCATCTCTGCTTTTATTTCTGGTTCTGCTTCCTAGATTTGTTCTCTTCCATCTTTGCTATTTTTTTCTGCATTTCATTATTTATTTTTTTTTTGTTATCTTTTTCCCTTCCATTTTTGTATACACTTCATTTTTTCTTTAATGTGGTACCTCTTACAAGAAATAGAAAACCACAATTTCTGAGGTCACAGACATAATTATGTCTTTTCATTTCAGTGTGTCCTAAAGTACTTGGAAAAATAAGGAAATAGAAATAATCAGATGTGTGTGGATTATGTATATGTCTCTAAATGAATGTGGAAACATATGTACCTTTAGATAAGGGAAAGAAATATGCCAATTTCCTAAAGTAGCCAGAGAATCAGAAATAAAATTTTGGTTGAATTTGTGGACTTAAAAGCCAGTAATTTCCAAACAGCTATTCTTAAGAAAGATAATGAAAATATTTTAACATTTATAATCCTTTCTAGCAAGAACTTTTAAATCTAAGAGTTTGCTGATGCATCAGGGAAAAACATGTCACTTTATTTTTTTCCAAAGATGACCATTGGTAAAGAATCCAGAGAATACCAATTTCATGTGCTTAGAAAATCTAGTATAGTAGAAATTAAGAGTTAAATACCAGTTTCTACCTCGATTTTTTTTTATAAGTGTGTTTTGTTGTTGTTGTTGTTCTCTTCTTTGCTGTTTTTGCTAATAGATTTTATGCATAATTCTTGAGAGTGATGGATCTGTTCAAACTGAATTGCTCTATCCTAGCCAGTTTTAAGTAAGCTAGTTTTGATAGAAAAAATCTGCCACCAAACTGAGTAATCATAGAGACTAATGGGAATAGTTGCGGGAACGGGGTTAAGCTGAGGCAGGGGAAATTTAGGCTTGACATCAGGAGGGGGTTCTTCACAGAGAGGGTGGTTGCACACTGGAACAGGCTCCCCAGGGAAGTGGTCACTGCACCGAGCCTGTCTGAATTTAAGAAGAGATTGGACTGTGAACTTAGGCACATGGTCTGAACTTTTGGGTAGACCTGTGCGGTGTCAAGAGTTGGACTTGATGATCCTTAAGGGTCCCTTCCAACTCAGGATATTCTGTGATTCTATGATTCTATGAATATTTTCACTGCATCTACGGATGTTAACTTGGCTAGGATAAGAGATTTTTTTCTCTTGGTTGCTTCCCTTTTTGAGATGAAAAGATAAAGCACTTTCAGAAAGATTAAAAAAAAAAAAAAAAAAAAAAAAGGAGTGGGGGGGGGGGAGGGGGAAAGAAGGATAAAGAACAGGAAGATGTAGTCACAGGGTTTGGGGGTTGTATACGGAAGCCTGTAACCTATAGCCCAGAAGAGGCCTGAACTCTGGAGAATTTGACTGGTTATGGAAAACATTCCCAGCCTGGAAAGGACTTAAGCCACTAATTCATATGTTTCAGATAGAATACAGTAAGAATCAACCTCTTACCCTGTATTTGACTAGATTAACCCACTGCTGCTGCATCTTGATAAAAATTCATGCTTCTTAGCACAGACATACCTGCCTACATGACAAACAAAGGAGCAATTTCTTTTTTTAGCTTGCCAGAATCCTTCCTGTTCTTTGACAGTACTGCTGGGCCAGGTACCTAATAACCTGTCTAATGTGGATGCAGTTAGTTGACATGTTGTGTCTGAGTCCTGAATTAGATACATAAATTGAATGACTCTTCAGACTTCACCTCTGTTTTTAAGAAGCTGATGTTCACTAGAAAGGTTCCTTACAAACTTTCAGTCTTTGAACATAAAAGTTCCTTTCAAGTTAATAATTAAACCATTTAAAAATAAAGAAGTAGAATGCATTTGATCTAGCTTTTCATACCTTCAGAGAATGATAAATGGAGTGCCTTGAACAAAGTTGCTTAATTCAAGAGGTGATGGGTGTGAAGTAAAATAGTGCCATCTGGTTTAGAGGAGGAATTTGTGCAACTGCATGCTCAGCCAGCATTGCTCTGAACAAGTTACACCAAAGAACAGAGACTGTGTTAAGTAATGTCTTAAAAAAAACCAATAACCCATTTTTCTTCCCCTAGTAAAAGACAGTGGCAATGTTCAGATGTTCATTTTTTTTTTTTCTTTTCCCACAAGATTTGCTTATATTTCTGTAGAAATTATGGAAGGACAAAGAGAGTAAAAAGAGTTCTTAGTTTAAGGTAAGAATTATTCATCAGTTTCAAAAAAGACATTTTGCAGATAAGCTTATATAAATTTGTCAAGGCAGTTTCAGTTTGCATATTGGTAATTATGGAATTTAAAAAGAAATATTTATATTTTGAATAAATGAAAATACAGTTTTCAAGCAACTTACCTTTGTATTACTTTGTTCACTAATTACCTCCAAAGCACCTCAAAAGTATATAATAGCAAATCATGTTAAAAGGGCAACAATTGCAAAGCACTTTCCTAAAGTTCAGATGTTAGAACTAACATCTTCACTGTATTTTCAGTTACTAGTTTCAAGACAATGTGTATTGTCTTGAAATTTTTCTATTATGATGATCATTTCGTGAATTGTTCACTTGCTTACCTGAGTAATTTTCAATTTTCTTTTGTTTCAGTCTCCAATACTGAAACAACATACAAGTTCTAATAAGCAAAATTATGTATAAAATAAATTTTGAAGAACAGCTTGTAAAAATGCAGAGAACATTTTCTATGTAATAACAGCACTATTATTTATTTATTTATTTATTTTTAATCTGTAAATGTAGCCCTCAGTTACTAGTATTATTTCATTTCTGATCAGAATATGATTGCATAGTGGCTATTAATGCCTGCAGTAGACATTTATGACAACTCTTTACAATCTCAGAGGTCTGACTATGTATCAACAGGTTAATGGTAATAGTCTGCAAACTTCTATTTATTGTCATTGACATTCATTGAAAAGAGAAATTTTCCTGATGTAGGAAGTTATGTTACTGTAGTTGCAATCAGTAATCTTATCTAAAGCATTCAAAAAATAACCTTTAGTATCCTGTCTTTATAACTGTATTGCACAGAATGTAAACGCCTTAACCATTTTACTAGAGTTGTCTAAAATTCACAAGTAATTTGATGCAATTTCAAATTAGACCTTTTGAAATAGGCCTCTTGGATTAGTAAATAGAAACTGGAAAAATCTTAGAAAACAGTACAGATCTTCAAGAGAGTTGACCCTTATAGACTTGACCCTTCCTCATTACTGAAGGTCAGAATATATATGATGAAATATTGAAATCTATATAATGAAAGTGAAAACTTACTGGACCTGATATTAAGAAATGTTCTTTAAAAATCTATTTTAGAAAACATGCACAGAGATATTATTTTATTTTTATTTTTTATAAAATTGGCTTGGAAGAGCAGCAAAAGTTGAATTTTTTGAGTGTAAAGTTAATTATTGAGTTGGGTAAGATTAATTTCCTATGAAATGCATAATGTAGTCAAGTAAGCAGTATTGGACATGATCAAAGGAATACGCATAGATTATGTGATAACCAATTTAAAACTGCTATGTCTACTAGTATATCAGTGTCAGTGACCAGATACAAAAAATGAGGTCACAAAATAAGGGAAAAATTCTAATGGTAGACTAATGGGTATTGTGCCACATTGTATATGTAAGCATTGTGTATCCAGAGATATTTAGAATAATCTTTTCCTCTTTTTTTTTTTTTTTTTTTTTTTTTTTCTGTTCAAATATATTTCCTTGCTCGGTTTAAATATTTATATATTTCTGGCATATATTTTATGAATGTCCACCCTTGCTGTCACTATTACATAGAGACACAAAGCTACCCATGAACAGTCAGAACTGTTTAATCAATGAGACAACTATTTTACAAATGTAAAACCATTTGAGCTGAATTTTTTTCTATCACTCTGGCATTTGCAATCATAGTTCTTTTCATCAAGATTAAAGCTTAAATAAATTCTGAACCCAAGCAATTTGTATAAAATATTTTTCATTTTATTTTTGAGGTGGTAGGGAGGAAAAAGTAGGAATTCAGTTTCTCTGAATACTTCAAGAAAAAGGAAAATTGGACACAGCTGCATACATGACCCTGTCAGGAAGTTACGCCTCAGCATTATTTCTTTTTCTTTTTTTTTTTTTTTTTTTCCCTAAGAATTACAAACTTTATAGGTTTGAATTGTATCCAAATTTAAATTTTGGTTTAACACACTTCATTCACTTGTCTTTACATCAGGGTTCTCCTGCTTATTCTGTTGACAAATCCAGTAATTGTCTGCAACCACAACTTTCTTACATCCAAAGGAAAAGGAACAATCTCTTTAGTGTTTGTGATGAGCTATGCTGTTACTTTCCGTCAGTACTGTAATTCGTTCCCAACAATATATTTTCACTTTGTTTAATGGTAAGCCATGCTTCATGTTATTGTTTCCATTTTCTCAGGAAAACATCTGGAGATAGACATGTAATGGTATTACTCTGGTAATAATTATGTTAAATAACTGCAGAAAAGAGAGAGCACATAACTATTTATTATTATAATTCTGGTACTATTGCACTCCAGTGAAGATCTGGGCTCCAGCCTGCTATATAACAACATACTAAATGCTTGACAGTGTAAAAACCCAGGTGACAAAAGGGTTGCAAACTCAGAGAATTATGAATAGATTAATGATTTGAATAAATAGACTATGTTCATTTTGTATTTCTGTTTGACTTTATAAATAGTTTTAGATTAAATAAATTTTTTGTAAAACAATATAAAAGGAAAAAAAATGGTAAGCATGATGAAAGATGTTAGAAAGTAACTTAAAGATGGGAGAAGAAAGGGGGAAAAAAGTGGAAGTTTAGGCAAAACAATGTTCAGGAGCATTGTTCAGGTTACAGTCAATAGTATGTCAGAGTGAAAAACGTTGTCCATTAACATCCTGGTGACCACAGAAAATATCTGCTACTGCTTCTGCTAGCTACCCTATGCAGCTGACTGCCCCTCCCAAGAGCATCTTTCTCAAAAGTTTGGGAAAACTATTGTTCTGCTACAGAAGACACACTCATAATAATGAAATGCTTGTTATTACAGTAACAATATGTTTTGCATTTTAAGACCTTACAAAACACATATAGCATAAACTCTAGCTTTATATCATTTGTGGGTGGTGGTGTTGGGTTTGAGGGGGTGGTAATAAAAACAAGCAGGTGGTGCCTATTGAAGCTAATGGAGCACAGCTGGGATGGTTGCTTGGTGCCTCAGCGAGGGCTTGTTCTGTAGAAAGTACAGGATTTGGGGAGCTTGTCGCTTTTAACTGTTGGAGGAGGTAAGGCTGGGCTGTTATGGAGAGGGTTTTTGTTTGTTTGTTTGTTTGTTTGTTTTTAAGTTGTTTGCTACATTATGAAAGTAAACGTACCAAGGTTCTACTCTAAGAAAGTAGGCAGATGATAGAGGTCATGCATCGTTTGTGGAGATGGCTAAAAATGGAGAGGTAGCTGAACTGGTGGAGTGGAAAAAGGAGGAAAGTTCAGAAGGATGAAAAGAAAGACACAGATAGTGCTATAAGCATGCTGATGAAGAAGAAACTGTAGGAAACTGTCTTTGTGGCTGAGGGAAAAGCCGCAACAAGTCCAGATGCTGCTCCTGTAAAGGCAGCCAAAAACAGCAGGGCTGCACGCCCTGTGGCTGAGCAGAAGTGTGACGCGCCAGGAGAGGGGCGCCTGGGATTTCTTTCAGTTTCTGGCACCATGTAGGCAATTACTCACAGGAGATATAAATTGAGTAAAAATGGGCAAAAAAAAAAAAAAGTGTTAAAATGAAAAGTTTTAGTTTTTCTATATTGCAGCTAGATAGGTAGTTGCAGTCAGTTGATTTTTCAAGGCCTTTTTTCTAAATAATAGATGCATGAATTGCTACTCTCGCCTGGGGCCTGAGTCTCCGCTCCGTCTGTATTTCCCCAGATCATCACCACCTTTGAGCTGTGCTGGGCCGAGTTGTGCCTTCCCTGGCAGCTGGCATCAGGGTGTCCCTGCTGGTGGCCAGCTGGGGTCTGTGTTCGTTTGTCCCCTTTGTTGGCTCCCTGCTTGTGTGAGTCTGTGGTGTTATGGGGCATTTACAGAGTGGGGGAGACCACCAGGCCTCTACCAAGCCCAGTCAGACTTTAGTCAACCTACACAGCTCAGTGACTCAAGCTGTGATATCCCCAGGATCTCCAGCCTTTGAGGGTGCCCCAAAGGCACCTCCTCACGATGGGCCCTTGGCTGTGCAGGGCCTGGCACTGTCAGCAGCTGAGGGCCTGTGGTGTGGGGACAGAAGGCCCCAGGGAGCCCGGATGCATCCAGAGCTAGGCAGATGTGGGTCCAGGGGGTAACCCCTTCTGCCTGAAAGCAGTCTTAAATTCTCTGTGGAAAAGTAGGTGATATTGTGACAAGGGAACTGGAATGAAATAGCTGGTCCCATCTTTTGTTTTGTAAAATTCAGTATACAAATCTTGGAGAAGGCTAGACAAGGGTTTACATCCTCATTTTACTCTGTGTCCACCGCTAGTTCTGCCGGAGGCAGGGAGATATCGCTTACCAAACCTGTAGGAGATCTTAACACAGAGATTAACACTGCTGTGAAACTAACTGGGTGGAAATGGCTCGGGACAGTTGCAGCGTTACCAGCTTCTTAGCCAAACCCAGTGTGAATCATTCAGTGAAGATTTGCAGTGTAATACTGGGCATGCAAAGAAGGGATGATAAGAGAAGATAAGGCTGAGTGCTGTTAAGGCACCCTGCTTTCTTCCAAGTGCTAGTAACATTTTACAAGCCAGTGCTGATAGGCTAACAGGCTCTTAGGAAGAGCTTGGTAATGACTAATAAGAGCTACCAGAGGCAGATATGCTGCTGTGTTGGTTACAGGAGCTACAGGCGGTGTTCCTACAAGTTGTACTGAGCTTCTCTGTGCAGTATTCCTAATTAGTAGGAGTAGCAGTGAGTGGGGAGCGTTTCAGGAGTCCTTTCCAGGCTTTGCGGTGTGTGTGTGTGTGGGGGGGGGTGGTCCTGGTAGCTCTGAGGCACAGGGTTCCCCTCTCGCAGCATAGCATGCTCTAAGCCTTAACCATCAGGCTGGACATGAGGAACCTTGCTCCTATTGATTGCTTCTTCAAGTACTATTCTTTGTATGCCTTCTTTTATTCATTACTGCATTACACAGTGCTTTGCTACATTTGTAATTCTTTCCAGCCAAATTTTAATCTAGCCCCTTTTTTGTTCTGCTACTTATTTTCCCATGTGTTTTTCTTTTTAAGAATTTTCATACATTTTTGATGTTTTCCTCCTTGACCACTTTCTTTTATCATCATTCATTTTTGCTTCTTACTCTCCTTCTAATTCCCTCTTTGTCATTTTCTTTCTAGTCCTGTTTCACCACATCTTGTCTTGTTCTTTTATCTCATTCTGTTCTTGCCATGTATTTCTCAAGGGGAGTTTCTTAAGGTAAGAATAAGAACTATATACTTTGTCAGACCCACTTTAAAGGTCTTTCCTCTAATTACAAGCAAACCAGTTATATTTGCTAAAACAAGTGACTAAATCACACTTTCTCCTATGACTCACTTGTCCACTCCATATGCACACTAACTGCAGGTGTCCATACAGAAGCTGCAGAATAAAGGTGCTTCCATCTGCTGAGCGCCACCTTGACCAACAAATGTGTCTGGTCTGAGGAAAGTTGAAGTATGGGAAACACTTAAGACAGTGTGAATTAGAAAGCTAACTGTAAATAGGATTTTTAAAAGGCATCTTCAGTGACAAACTTAAAGTAAATATCAGTTCACTGTTATGTCTATGGTTTAAGAAGTTATTAAAAACAACTGGCAGCCATAGAAAGCTGGGTCACTCCAATTACTCCTTATATGAAAGCTTGTTTCAGACTTTTTTTTTTTTTTAAATCAACTTTCCAAAGGCATAGGAAATGTCACATGCATGAGAAGTGAAAGAGAAATTTCTTTGTATATTCTTTTTTGATGCCTTTAAAAGATGAACTTGCTTCTTTTCACTCCCATTTCCTGCTAATTATTGCTAACCATAATACTGCTTCTTGCAACCCTACTTTAAATGATACACTATGGAGCTCTGACCTATACAGTAGATTTTTTTCAAAAGTATTATTTATTTAATCATCAGTACTTTAAAGCTTTTTTAGAGTACTGTTCTTTTTTTTCCTTTCCTTTTTTTTTTTTTTTTTTTTTTTTTTTTTTTTTTTTTTTTTTAAACACATCTTTGCACTTTAATGCACTTTAATGGCTGCTTACTTTAGGAGCGAACAAGTTCTTTTCATTTAGTATCCTTGAAGTCTTGATGTCCTCTGAGGACTCTTCCTTTCTCTCTGGGGAAAAAAAAAAAGTGCTGTTGAAATGTGAAAACCTGGGAAAAAATGAGTCTGATCCCAACCGTAGGTCACGTATTCTAAATAGCAGACAAATAGCAGATGTTATTTAGGAGAGAGGAGCAAAAAAAGGGTGTGTAGAGAGAAGCTATGTGCTGCAGTTATGCTATATTTAGTACAGCTGAGTTTGGGATGCTATTGTACCAGTGATTTTGGGGAAAAAAAAAAAAAAAAAAAAAAGAAATATATACATAACCCAAAAAAATCGCAACCCAACACAGGGTAAAGGTATTTTGGCACCACACAGTAAAAGGTGGTGTGGATGTCTGAGCCAGTGCTTGACTGAGTTCATATATCTATATGATTTTGTGCAGTATAGCACAGAATGATTATATTACACAACAATTTTATATATATATATGTTATCTGTCTTACTGACACAGGCCTTGCCTCTGAAGTGTAGGATTGTTAGATCAGATCCATACTGTTAGGTGCTGATCAAGTGAGATTTCTATGCTAATATAACTTTGGAGTAAATAACATCTAGGACATGTTTCCCTGCACATGTTGTACAAAGGACACGCTCACAGTCCAGGCCCTTTTCTAGGTAATGTTTGGATTCAAAAATGTTTCCATCACATTTTCTTGTTTTTGCTGCTACATCTTTTGTTGCTTCTCTTCACCAATGTGCATCTTTGTGAAAATATCCAACAATTTTCGATGCAGGCAGTGAAGTTTCTCTTTGTTCCTGTGTCTGAGCTTGTGTGAATGAAGTAACAGTGAATTAAGTACTGTTATTTCTGTTCTCTTCCTCTAAACAGAAATTGTTTTCAGAATTCAGATCATCAGTTTTTCAGGTTTCTAAGAGGAAATAGTAGTAAGCTATTCTATGCAAAGAAATGAATTAATTTATCAAAAATCTCAGTGAAAGGGAGGCCTTTTAATTGACTTCATAACTAAATGAGTATATGTACAATATGAGTGAAGCACAAGAGGGGCTATATTAAGCCAGAAGTAGAATCAGAATGAGGTTTTCTTTTCAGTGTTCTATTAGTAGGGACTTACCTTTGCTCACAGGGATGTGATGAATTGCTTGTGCATAGTAAAATTGTTTCTTTGTGATTCACCGTATAGAAACTGATTTCTGTAGAACTTTAACTGACTTTTCTGTGATTTTTTTACTACTATTTTTTGGATTTAGTTCATCCTTAAATTATTCGTTAAAGCAGTATTTTTGTCAGCTTTTTTTTTTTCCAAAGTATGTCCATACAGCTGTTATGAAATGGATCTCCCAGAAACTGTTAAATAACCATTGAGTTTATGAAGTGATTTAATAAAACATTGATTAGCAATGTTGAATTGATTTGAATGTGCTTATGCTTATTCCACATGATTTTGTACATTTTTATATCCACAACTTCAAGATCTGATGGCTTGATTCTTTCTCTCTTTTTTTTTTTTTTTCTTGAATATCATCCAGTGTGCCCCTTGGTATCTTAAACCCTGTCAGCCCTTTGTGGCTTCCTGTTACTGGCAGACACTTCTTACTGCTCTGATTCACGTGCTGCCAGCTCTCTACCTCGTACGTGAGGCTGAAAACAGGGCACATGTCGCACTGCTATGGTTTAGTCAAGTGGAAGGTGTGCTTGATAGGTAGGACGCTTCTCAGTGTGCTCATTTGCCACAGTCCGCAGACTTGCTGCAGCCCTGGATGAGGAACATCTTGCTAGTACTGTGATTATTGTGGGACATTAAGTAATGTTAAGATAAAATGAGATTTATTTTTAATAAGACACCAAATAGTTAAATTAGCTCTAAAGCTCATAAAATGTACAGGTCTGTAGAAAGCCTCCTCTTTCATCCACAGGTGTCCTGCTTTCCCTTTTGGTCAAGGGGCAGTCGGTGGGGGGGTATCAGCCAGTTTTCAATCTGTCCAAATCTCACAGCTGGGGGGTTCAGTCATTTCTTCTGTTAGTTCCTGTCCTGGAAATGGTCAGACTATTTAGTGAAGATAAACATTGCTTTCCAGCTTTTTTTTTTTTTTTTTTTTTTTTTTCTAAATAAGTGTTTGTCCCTGTTAGTAGTACCATCAGCTCTGCTTGGCCTGCCATTAGATAGCTCCTTGTTACATCTCTACCAGTGGGTTGCTCCTCTTATGCTGCACCTTGCATTCTACATAACTGCATATGTGAACAACTTTGGGATACAATTGTTCAAAAAGAATAAATGTAGCTCATTACTAACTACATACAGTGATAATTAACTGATTTACAATATCTGATCTCCAACTTCATTCAAAACCAGTAGACCTTCAATTTTCACATTGATCTGTTACACAGATTTCATTGTGAGTAGTGGAAACAATTATTTTGGAGGGTATGGATTGTAAACTGGGGAGCAAACTTACAGCTCAGCCTCTACATCTGTGTGTTTTGGATTTGTGTTTTTATTGTTCTTGCTGGGTTTTGTTTGGTTGGTTTTGAGGACAACTTATTTTGAATTTTTGGAGGTGACAAGCAATTGTATGGTTCCTAATTTGTTATGGTGATCAAATATATCAAAGAATATCAAATATATTCTTGCACTATAATATATGTACATTGTTAATTTAGGTTTGGTATCAACAAATTCCAGCCATGGAGTTAAATATTTGGCTTTGTTCTTATATCTTGCACACTCCTGGATTGTCTGCAAGATTTACACGATATGTGTGTGTGTATATATATATATATATTTAATTATGCTTCTACCTTGTCTTTCACCCAAGCTCAAGGAAAAAAAAAAGTACACAAACCAACAATATCAACAACAAAACAAAAACAGACGGACAACATACTTATTTAATAAAACAAAAAAAAAAAAAAAAAAAAAAAGAAAAAAGAAAATGCCCCGGGAACAAAATGTGCTGATGACAATCTTTCCTCTTTAAACAGAAATATTGATAAAAATTTATGGAAAATAATTCAGACAATGAGGTAAACAGAACATTTCTGCTTCTACAGATTTTGATCATAGATATCTTTGGCTTACCACCCAACTTCTTGATGAATTTAATGTTCTATTCTTTTTTCTAAAAGAAGAAAAGAAATGTAATATTTACAGTTAACATATTGAAGAACTAGCAGTTACTGTGGAAAAAGTATTAGCTTTACAGGCTCATGCTCTGCCTATCTTTTGAACACAACAGCTTAGAAATATTAGCTTTTAAAGCTTCTAAAACTTTTTTTTAAAACTTTTAAACTTTTTTTGACAACCAACAACATCAGTGAAAGGAGAAAGAGGATAACCTCGGTAGTTTTAACTTTAGTTGTATTTCTTAGTGCATATGAAATGTGAAAAGTTCATATTTACTTGTGATCCCTTATCTATCTACTGATCTTCATGTTTACTATATGTTATTGTAGTTAGGCTTTAGTATTTGTTCATTTGGTTCAGTCACCTCTAAGTTAACATTACTGAGCAGAGGCACAAATTAAAGTTAAGAATCTTAAGAATGTGCACATGCACACTTAGTATTGTTTTGATGCAGAACTCATAACACTTGAAGGTCCAAATTCATGTGTACGGGGAAAAATAGGAGTCTGGACATTTTCTCAGAGCAACTGATAGCTTTTTCTTTACATGCAGACTTTTTTATGTGATCAAATTGGTCATTGATATAAATGCTTTCCCACAGCCACAGAGAGCAAACTTTTCATACATGAGCAAAGCTTTCACTTTGACATCTTAGAGAAACTACAGCAAAATAGTTGAAATGTACTTGCTACTTACAGAAGGGTTGTGGCGGTGGTGAGCAATGAAGGCAAGTTGTAAAATTAACAGTACTGGCACCTTCTCAGAGTTTAAACATTGCTGAATTGTGGGTGAAGAGTTACATGTTTCAGAGTATTACACTTACAACTGTATGTAAAAGTGTCATCTAGTGACATTTGTCACTATTTTGAGAGTATTATGTTAAGTAATTACAAAATAGGCCATATGATTATTAGTACAGAGTACCTTGAGTGATTCCTCCATGAAGTTCTAACATCGAGGCTGAACTGAAGCTTTGAGAAAGGATCTAGTCCTCCCTATACCTTAGTCATTCTTTCAGGCCTATTTTTAAGTTCTCTTTGACATCTATGTCTAGACATTAATTCTATAAGTATACCAACAAGATCTAAGAGCCACCTCTAACTATGTTGCTGTTATTTACTCCTTAACCTTCTCTTGATACACAAAACAGCTTGAGCTTCTCTGGGTACATTCTGATGTGTTTTCTAGTCCTTGTGTGCAATTTTAAGTATTACTTCTCAGTTACAGAGTGAGGGCAAAACTTACATGGCACACATTCTGTTGCTTTAATCCTACTTTATTTTAGCTGTGTACATCTTGTAATTGGCCCTTCCGCTGTGTGCAGTCAGTCCCAGGTGAGTACCACTTAGATGCTTTAAAGTCTTGGATTTGTGTGTTTATGTATAGCTTATGGGATTCTTGACTTTGAGTACCTTCTATTTCCTTACGATATAACAAGGCAGCTGTCTGTATGCCATACTCCAACTCTGTAGTACGATCCAAAAACCAAAGTAAATGCATGAAGGCCCAGAACTTTACTGAGGCAGGTAAGCAAGGGAGGCTTTAGCATTGGTTTTCTTTCATTAATATTGTAAGGAATAGTTGCAAATGTTAAAGTTGTATGGTTGGTTTGCTCTCCCATGCACTCACCGCACAGAGCTTGTCAGTGCAGGTGTGTGTAGGCAGAGCTCTATTGTTCCCTGCCACCCCGTTAGCAGGAGAGAGAGTCAAAGCTTACAATTTTGAACAAGTTGAGTTGTTAGATTAATATCAAGTATCTTTTTCTGGGATAAGCATCTTTGGAGGGCGGCTTATTAATAACCCTGTTCAAGGCAATAAACTGATATGTTAAATAAACTGATATAATAAACCAGGTATGCTAAAGTACCAAAGTTTTAATTAATAATTGAATACATTCTTTTACCCTTGGGTCATGCCCCATTTCTAGGTTTAATTGTTCTTATTTTTGTTTTTAACCATTCATTATTAAATATATGAGCATATATATGGGAAAACTTAGTGAAACCAAAAAATTGTTATAAGTAATGCTAATATTATAAATAATATATTATAATAATATTGTTTATATAAATGCGTATTTAAATTCATATTTATAAATGCTAATATTATAAATTATGCCTGTCCTTTGTGAATTCATATGTTGAATTAAATACGCATTTTACTTCACAACAATGGTTATGTTAAATGAAAACTTTGAAGAGAGATGGAGACTGTTTATCTTGTCAGGCATCTCAACCTGTAACAAAGCATCTCATTTTTTAATGATCTAGCAAATGTAGAAACAGCATTCTGAGTTGCATGATCTGGATAAATATGACTGTGTAATACTGGACAAAACTATGTATATGCGGCTTATTTTACATTGTGTTTTTTAACCTGTACAAGAAAGTAAAATGTAACTGCACTTTCGCTATACTTCAGAAAACAAAATGCCTCATAATGCTAGCATTTGAAGTAGACAAAATGGGCTTTCACTTTGGAAGCTATTTCCAGGCTTTCTTATAGCAAAAATGGTAAAAGCATGTGTAGGCTTTAATTTCATTGCTTTATTGCTGAGCAGTTTGAGTTTCATTTATATCACGTAAGCTTAGGCTAGACTTGTGTATTTAGTAGTCAGAAATATTGGAAGTTGAATATGGTTTTCATGACAAGTATAGTTGGCTTTTCTTGGCGTAGTCTGAAGAGATGTGTAAAACATTACAGAAGAATATTTGTAATACCTATCAAAAATACTGGGTAGGTTGCTGTAGTAATTTATGAAAGTGTAATGTAACCACCATTGGTGTTCTTTGTTTTTCTTACAAGTACATGGCATTGGAAGCAGTAGTGGCTCTTAAAAGTTTTCCTATTTGATGATACCTGATTGCCCAGGGATGCCCCATCCCTGGAAGTGTTGAGGGCCAAGTTGGATGGGGCTTTGGGCAACCTAGTAGTGAGGAGTGTTCCTCCCTGTGATGGTGGGGTGGAATTAGAGGATCTTTAAGGCCCCTCCCAACCCAAACCATTCTGTGTTCTACAATTCTGTGGTACGTGTATATGTGTGCTAAAATTAAATTCTGTTTTTCTGATGCTGAAGGTGAGAGGAGATGGTAACATCTAAAAGTTCTGGTTTGCATTTTCTGTAAGCCAGGTGATTCCTGATACAGTTCTCCTGAGAACTCTGAAAGGAAAAGGAGATCAGTGGGAATTCAAACACTGAAAAGTGACTAAGTCAAGATTTTTCTAGATTTAAGATTCTTATGCCTCTTTAGTTATGTTATTGTTGGCTTTAGAAGAGGTCACCGTTTTTAATAGTGTTAGTTATAATTTATTTAAGACCTACTGAAAACACATGTGCCTCAAAACAAGCCAGTTTAGTGTTTACTATTTCAGTAAATTGATGCATTTGTACCCTTGACTTTATTCTTTTGTTCAGTACAAGAATTATTTTACTGTACAATCATACATTAGAACTCTAATTACTTACTAACAAACTTCAGTGTGTGTCAAATCTGATATCTTAATTTTTTTCTGATTCTTAAGAGTTTGCAGTTCACTTAATTCTTTTTCGATTTTTCTTCCAACTCTGGAAGCTCAAGATAAATGATGTAACAAGTTTAAAATTAGTCCATCAATTGAAACAAGTTATTAAAAGTACAAAGGACCTATGTTTTTTGATTTGAAAATATTTTAAATATTGTAAAATGCCAATGCTTTCAATAAAGCTTTTCTGGGGAAACTGGATGATTACTCCTATTGCTTCAATACAGAGGAAAAAAAAAAGTAAATGAATCTATCATCCCTATGCTAGCAAAGCTAGATCAAGCTGGATGTAGTAAATCATGGGTACAGTTAGATACAATGGTATCTTTCAATGCACCATTGGGTTACCTAAATAAAAACAGACCATCTGAAAATGTTGATCAGTTATTCCTTGTTATATGATTGAATCCTTGGAAATGATATTGTAGTTTCACTGGTTTGTACTTCTGCCACCTGTGCTTAAGTTTCTTATTGGATGGGATACTTCTGAAAACTGTTAAAACAGGATTTTTGCTAAATTAATGTTTATGAGAACTGCTTATTAGAATACAAGCATTAAATGATTCCTGCAAAACCTCCCCTGCTCACTGAGCTCACTGATACTTTCAAATGATGCTAGTTTATTCTACAAACCAATTGCAGAAATCATGAACGAATGAGGATGTTACTGTAACTGTTTACACCTTATTTGAACATTTGCTTTGTAGGTGTTCTTGGAGGCCTTTTTGCCTCCATTGCCTACAAAACCACTAAAAGGATGGTGCATCACGCTTTATGATCATTGGCCTTCAGAAAGGCAATGGTCACAAAACTGGAGCACAGAAGGTTCCCTCTGAACATCAGCAAACACTTTTCTCCTGTGTGTGTGGCTGAGCACAGGTTGCCCAGAGAGGCTGTTGTGTCTGCCTGCTTGGAGATCTTCAGAAGCCACCTGGATGAGGTCCTGGGCAAGCACCTCCAGGTGGCCTTGCCTGAGCAGGGGATAGACCAGATGGGCTCTGGAGGGCCCTGCCAGCCTCAGCCATCCTGTGATAACACTAATGACACTAGACTACCAGCTGGAGACTTCTGTTGTCATTTCATGCATCTAATTTCATCTCCCCAGATTTAGACTGTTTGCTGGTATTTTACAGTGGGTTTTTATTTATTTATTTGTTATTGCTGCAGGGTTCAACAAGACCTCCAGTTAACATAAGTATTATTTTTTAATCACAGCATTATCCTGACACTTGTCCAGAGTTCTTCCAGCCTAAGCTTGACTGCATTTATCCCTTTATCTCCTGGTATTTGTGCCCATACATAAAGCTTTTGGATAATTTACTTTTTTTCCCCACATTTTGATCTGCGGACTGTAGGAAATTGAGAGTTCTGTCTCAATTATATTGTTGATACTCCTGCAAATAAGGAATTTCTGTTACCAACATAGCAACAACAACAAAAATCTTGTTCTTTGAATTAAATCTCAACTTTTATGTCATGTGTTGTAACATGCTGTTTTTGTTTAAAATAAAACAATTTCACCTTCCTAAGATTAAAACTTGCCTGTGGAGGAAAACTACAACAGTACTTCAGATTAAGATCTGAAGTTTTAGTGGATGTAAATATGTATTTTCTTTGAGAGATCACTTCAGTCAAGAATGATAATATTTATCTATCTTAATATTGTTTTTATAATGATAGAATCTCAATAGTCGAAGGCACATAGATGTGGATTTTTTCATACTCCTTTAGCATGCAGGAAGTCGCATTAAGAATTCAGAGACACTTTACGTGTTAAAAAGTTAACTACTTTCATGGACATTATAGGCCTGACTTTGTCAATGTTTAATACAATTAACATTATTTACTACTTCAATTACTAGAAGTGGGTATTTCTGTGTAAGGAAGGGAAAATACAAGTAGGATTTCCTGTAAGATAAGAAGCAATGTGAAACGTTCCTTGTTTTGCTTTTCCATTTCTTTCTTTCTGCTCTGGCAATACCACTTTTCATGTCAAAATCAGAGTATCTCACTGTAAGAGAACCTGTTGTGCTATTTAATCATTGTCTCTATAAGTAAGAAAAACGGTATTGGCAACGTGGTCAAACTTATGTTTTTCTCTGACCCAAGATACTTCAAAGATCTAATGGAATAAATGAAAGTGGAAATAAAATCAGCTTGGTATCAATGTTTAAAAAAAAAAAAAAAAGAAGAAGAAGAAATCAAATTTGAATTAGAATTATTAGTATTGCCAGTAATGAGAGAATGAGTTTGCATCATAATAATTTGTGTCTATTGCTGGAATGCTAGAGTGAGTTAAGGCTTGTTTTTCATTTCATTAGTTTTTTATTCGTGCACATTCTAGAATTTTTTCCATGGTCCCAAGGTGGCATTTCTTAGCTCATTCTGTGACAGTGTCTCTATTAAGACATAATTTCCACTTGCCCTGCATTTGTGATTCTTAATTCATGGGGAAAAAACGATTCCTAGACATTATTGTGGGTATATTTCTTATTTATGGCATGAAAAGATTCTTATTAGCTGTTGCAATTCAAAGCTTATTCTATATTAAATTAACATATTCATGTTGTTTTGACTTCTTAACAGGCAATAACATCGAATGTGAACTTCAAGCTTTCATTGAGAACATAGATTCTACAGCAAGGAAGTAACAGTAAGTGTTTATGTATGTGTTATGACTCTTCTTTTTTATAAAGTTTTCTTTTTAGTAGGAGTCCTCGTGATGTTTAATCTAAGTATATTCTAGAAAGGCAATACAACAGCCAACTATGGCCAATACTGAAATGCTACAAGTAAGTTCTGCATTGGATGGTTCTAATTCAGAATATTTAGTTATGTTTCACAGAAGGAAAAAAATAAAATCTGAGTAAAGGTTTCAATTTAACGTAGTTATTCTCAGTGTTTTCCTTGAATACCATAATTGTTTTTTATGAAATTATTCTTATTAAGTTATTAAGGATGATTAGAAATGAAAGTGGAAGCATATCTTAAGCTTTACTATATTTTAATGGGTAACAGGAAACCTGAAAAGAAGAAAATGTCATGTTACAAGCAAAACAAGTGTAAGTGTTCTGGTAGGTTAAAACAGGGCACTAAATTGATAAATGATGAGCTATTTCTAGATTATTGGATTTATGTTTCACAGCCAAGAATTCAAAATCACACTGGACACAATCTGTCATTAATGACCATTTTAATGAGCATTGTCTTTGACACTATTTCTCTCAATAGCTACTAACAGTCTTCCTGGAAAACAGCACAATGTGACATTACTATGCAAATAAAGTCTTTTATATCTTTTCTAAATGTATTTTAACCACATACCTGTTGTAAAATGGAATATAAAAGAAAAGGAATACCAGTTGCAGTGTTTATCACCAGGGGATTATTTGGAACTTATATCTTTTATTAGCTTCCAGTTTGGCTTCAGTTTTCATTAGACATTGAACAAGAATTGTTGGAGGGAGACAGGCAGTCTCACACTGAGTAGCAGTGTGTGACACTGCTAGAGGGTGTTTGAGGCTTCAGGACATCATAGCTTGGGGCAATGTCTGGGCAATATCATAGAAGAGTAAGTCCTGTAGTATTTTGAAGGGGTCTGTAACAATCAGTGCCATTACTAAACTGTGTTTTTAAGACTGTTCTTAGTAATTCATTTTTGATTTGTCTACCTCTTTTTTCCTAAAGTCTTCTCTACATGTAAATTATCAAAAACAGCTACAGTAATTCCCCCCTTCCACAAGCTGTGGTACAATGAACTGAGAGGGGAAAAAAAAACAACTGTGATTAAGTGTTTGAATACAGAGGTGTACCAAGTATTCTTAAATCAACTTACCTCCAGCAATTTTCGTGTGTATAAATTGGCAGATGCTGGATCAGGTGTTCACCTGTGTTTTAAGTAAAGAAAAAGATAGCCACTTCTGGAGAGAGAGAGAGAAGAAAACAACACCTGCTTTTAATTATGCATTTTGCAACATGAAAATCTTGGGCTGCTATGGAATGCAGCATTTTAGGAGACAGCTCTATAACCTGATAACTTCCCCCATAATTTCTTTTATTTTTTCCAGAGGTTTGTATTTTTATCCTTGGTGTTGTGTTTTAATTATTACTAGTGGCCAGTTTTTAAGTCAAGATTGTAAGACTAGTTGTTCTGTGGGTACCTAGCCCCCTGAGCTGGAAGATGGGGACAGGGAGCAGAATGATCTGCTTGAGGATAGGACGGCTCTGCAGAGGGATCTGGATAGGCTGGATGGCAGAGGCCAACTGTATGAGCTTCAACAAAGCCAAGTGCTGGATCCTGCAGTTGGGATTCAACAACCCCATGCAGTGCAACAGGCTGAGGAAAAGTGGCTGGAAAGCTGTTCATCAGAAGGGGACCTGGGGGTATTGGTGAATAGCCAGCTGAATATGATCCAGCAGTGTGTTCAGATGGCCAAAAAGGCCAACAGCTTCCTGGCTTGTGTCAGAAATAGTGGCCAGCAGGACTAAGGAAGTGACTGTCCCCCTGTACTTGGCTCAGGTGAGGCTGCACTTCAAATACTGTGTACAGTTTTGGGCCCCTTGCTATAAGAAGGACATCGAGGTGCTCAAGCGAGCCCAGAGAAGGGCAATGAGGCAGGTAAAGGCCAAAAGGAACAAGTTTTATGAGAGGCAGTTGGGGGGAACTGGCAATATTTCACTTAGAGAAAAGGCTCAAGGGAGACCTTAACACTTTCTACAACTACCTCAAAGGAGGTTGTAGCTGGGTGGGGGTCAGTCTCTGCTTCCAAGCAACAAGTGATGGGACACAAGGAAATGACCTGAAGTTGCATCAGGGAAGGTTTAGGTTGGATATTAGGAAAATTTTCTTCTCTGATGAAAGGGTTGTGGGGCATTGGAACAGGCTGCCCAGGGAAGTGGTTGAGTCACCATCCCTGGAGGTATTCAGAAGATGTGGTACTTAGGGATGTGGTTTAGTGGTAGACTTGGCAATGCTAGGTTAGCATTTGAACTTGTTGATCTCGGAGGTCTTTTCCAACCCACATGACTCTATCATTCTATGATCTTTTGCTGGGTTCTGTATAAATATTTACATAAATGCAAACAGCATCTTTCCTAGTCATTACAAACTGTAATCTTCCTGATGGCACTGCAGTTTCTGTGGAAAAGTTGTACTTACACATCACATCATACCTTTTTTTTTTTTTTTTTTTTTTTTTTTTGTGGTATGCTGAGGGTATTTTGTTTTCAACTGATGCTGTTGAAACGAGAATGGTTTGCTGGGGAGTGAGGGGGTTGGTGGCTGGTCAATGGGAACACAATCTTTAAAATAAATCTTAATCCCATTGGGGGAAAGGAGGAGAACTTAAAATATTTGAGTAGAGAAGTTTATCTACTGCAAAGGGAAAGATGGAATTTTCACCAAAAATGCCATTAATTAAAATTAGGTGAACCTTTAATTTTCTCTCTCATCTTCTGTTTTCTTGCATTGGATTTACGTGACAAAGTTTTGGTGGTGGGGTGGGTGCAGAGGTGGCCTCTGAGCAGAGCCCAGCAGCTGCCCCATGTCAGATCAGAGCCAGAACCAGGAGGGACCTGCTGCTGGCCAGAGCTGAACCAGGGAGTGATGCTGGGTGGGCCTTTGGGAGAGCAGAGTTAAGGAAGGGGAAAAATCTGCAGGGTAACAGCAGCTGGGAGAGAAGAGCAAAAAAATGTGAGAGAACCAGCATTGCAGAAACATAGGGCAGTACAGCAGGAGGTGCTCCAGGCATGGAGCAGCAGTTCCCCTGCGGCTTGTGGAGAGGCCCCTGGTGGAGCAGGCTGTCCCCCTGCAGCCCAGGGAGCAGACCTCCACGCTGCAGCCCATGGAGTAGCCCCCAGTGGAGCAGGAGGTCTGGGGGAGCTGCCACCTGTGGGGACTTGTGCTGGAGCAGTTTGCTTCTGAAGGATGGATCCTGTTCCCCTGCACTATTACAGAGGAGGAGGTAGAAGAAGGTGGATGGGAGGAAAGTGTTTTTAGTTTGCTTTTAGATCTAACTGTTCTAGTCTGTTAACAATACGTAATAAATTACATTAGTCTCCCTAATGCTGAGTCTCTTTTGCCCATGACAGTAAATGATAGGTTATCTCCCTTTCCTCACTCACTAGCTTTTGTTTTTTTTTTTTTTCTTATTTTCTCCCCCCTGCCCTTCTGAGGAAGGGCAGTGAGAAAGCAGTGTGGTGGTAACAGTGTTAAACCACCACGGTTCTGAAATCCTGGCTATTCTGATTTTTTTTTTTTTTTTTTTTCCAGAGGCTACTGTTAATTTATGTATGTACACCTGCCAGTTAATTCTGATTATTTTTCTCCCATCTAGTTATTTAGTAGGTTATCTTTGGTAAAATATGGTAGAAGTTCCCCACTTTGTCAGCTTATCCTGAATGTGAAGGGAAGAAGCAATTTCTGTGTAGGATTCTGTTCTTTCTTTTTAACAGAGATTTGATTGCCAATTAGAAAGTATGAAGATTGTTATTTCAGGTATGGAGAACAAACATGTACGAATATCAGGGTGTTGTGTTTCCCTCTTCATTTTGTCTCTACTGTACTAGGAAACTGGATAATCTACAAGTTCGCTTCTACAGAAGGCCAGTGCCTTCAGTTCTGCAGAGTCACTCATCTATTTATAATGCTTGCTCAGTCCCAAAACCCCCCTTGTTGCAGGTAGGCCCCTGAAACGCAGGTCCTTGAAGGGAATGTTGCCACATTTAAGCCAAACTTTGTAAATTAAGGCAAATTAAATCATTTTGGAGACATGACTTTTATTTCACTTTAAGGTGTAAAATAATTAATGTACTCTAATTCACATACATGAGACTTCTGTACAGCAGTAACTGCAAAAGAGTCTGTCATACTACTCAACCAGATGAGCTTTGAGCTAGGCTCATGGTGTGTGGGTTGTTTTTTTCTGCCTTTTTTTTTTTTTTTTTTTTTTGCATAAAAGAAGCATTGTTAGCATGGAATCAAAACGATGATGATAGTCTGAGAGACATGCTTTCAAGGGTAACTTTCACAAATGAGGGTCATAACTAAAAGCTCTTCAACTAGCACTGAACACATTAAACTGGAAGAACAAACAAAAAGCTTGTGTTGGCAGATCAAAGAAAATGAAGGCATAAAAGATACTCTTAGAAGATCAGTTGGCCTAAATATCAGAATTGTAGTAATATCTTTTCTGTCTTATTCTCTTCTGTTTTACCACTTTCATGTATACCTTGATTATTTTAGCCACCGGTATCGTTTCCTTCAAAAAGTTGCTCATTTCTGACTGGAATTTAATGGGCTAGTAAGTGTTCAAGCCTACAAGAAGAGACTTATTCCCTTGTTTGAGAATAAGGCGTTATCAGTCTTAAGGGAATTAATCGAGTTCATATTCTAATGGAAATGATTTTTTTTATCTGATTCTCTTCTATTTTGTTAAGTCTAAAAAGGTAAACCAAATAGTGATGATTGCATCTAGCATATATAAAAAGCATGGATGGTATTTGTGTGTGTGTACATATATGAACATTGACAGCTGTAGGAAGCGAAATAATATCTTCTTGTTCACCAGTAGTGTATTTGTAAAGTTCACTGGTAATATGTAACTCACATGATCAGTAACTAAAAAGGTTTGCAGTTTTGTGCTTCTAGACTAGATGATGACTGAAGACTGAATCTGAACTGTCAACCCATAGGCAATTACTTGCCTCCTTTTTTTCTTTTTATTTACTTATTAATTTTTTTGAAGGTTTTCTTTCAAACAGTGTGAATTAGAGACTGGATGAATTGTTGCTGTAGTATTTCATTCTTTCATAAGTCCCTGTCTCTTTTCGTTTAACTGAAAACAGGCTTAATATGTAAGAAAAATAGTCCATTGCATGAGACCTTCTGAGTGAAGTAAAAGGCTTTTTTTATCTCTGATAATTATACATGTTTAATTATCCATACAATTGGCGTTCTGCACGTGGCTTGGTGCAGATGCAAGCCCCCTCATTAGGTACAAGTGTCCTCTCTAATGGGGTTGTCTTAAGCTTTGGTTATTACAGCTGCCCTTCTGGTCACACAGGAGACAAAGAGTAAGGCTTCAGGTTTATAAAGTGCTGCTGAGATACTGCATGTCTAGGTCCTGACTAAAGTTGAGCAGACTCTAATTCTTCTAGGAAGGGAACCTATTAATTAGGACAAAATGAGCTGTTCCTTTATGGGAAAACTGTGTCAAATACACTGAAGTGCAACATCATTTAGTTGGCTCTTTTTTCTTGGAAGAAGGTAGAGCTAAGCCACTGCAGAACTTCTTTATAGCAATTAAAAAATCGCCAGAGTTTTAGCAGAGGTAACAACAGGAAGAAAAAGAACTTTTCTTTATACTAGGTATTTAAAAATAAAATTGTATTTTGAATGTTTTGCTCATATCTTCATATATTAAGTGACTTGCTGTTATAAATGAACTCATTCTGCTCTAGCATAAAATACTGTCCTCTTCTAGTCATAGAAATGAACACTGGATAAATCAGTAGGAATTGTAAAAAGGTATTGTTTTGTGGAGAGCTATGTGTTGTACCAGAAAAGCTACTATTGGCTGCAAAATTGAATGGGATGTGAATTGTATTGCACTCAAAACATTAACTATAAAAAGTGAAATTAACATCAATTTCTACTTCCATTACCCTGTGCTGATTAGCATAATAAACTTTGCCTTAAGAACTCTGAGGTAAGAAACACATAAAAATCATTTCTTGCTCAGGAAAGGGTCTAGGTGGAAATGGCTGGTTGCTGGGAAAGCAGTGAGGGAGGGATGATGTATTTTCTTATGTTCTTACACTCTTCCCTGACCTTTAGCAGGGGCCACATTTGGGGGGAAAAGCTGCTGGGCAAGGCAGTCCGTTGATATATTTACTGCATATGAATATCACCCCACTGTTTTAAATAATAATAATAATAATTCTGCTATAGTAAAAATACATTTTAATTGCTGTTTCCCTTGTGAAGATCTTTGATATAAAATAGCAATTATGGGAATGATGCTATGTTTCTTTATGTCTCAGTTGTCATTTCTCTGCTATCAGTGACAATGTTGAGTTAAATTAGGAGATTTTGATCTTTCAAAATCATCTGACAGTGCTTTCCCTCAAGCATACCAGTAGGTGTATGCAGAACAGTCTATGTTTTTTCCCGTTTTCTAAGGCCTGAATATTTTTGGGTCCCTACTCTGGTGGAGTGTGCTTCATATCCTCGTACAGAAGGTTTTTTTTATTTCTTTAACGGATCGAATGGATAGATAAGCCTATTAAACTGGAACACCAAAAAAGCTAGCTGACTGCACATTGTGTAGTGCAGAACAGTAGGAGGGGGGTACAAAAGTGGCTTTGGCTGGAGAGCTGAGCACTTATTCTGTTCAGTGGACTTAACTTCACTAAGAAGCATCAGTTACAGTCACTTGCAGTCACTAGAGGCTGATTGGCTCAACATAGGGACATTTTCAAAACTACTTACAACTTTCTCCACTGTTAGTAACAGGAAATACTGCTTATGTAGCATACAAATGTGTGGGATTGCCTTGTTCAGTGTGTAGCATAATAATTTTAAAGCTAAGCTCAGCAGATATCCAATATGCAGTTCCAATGATTAGTATTACATATAGCATATTTCAAAATAAATCAGTATAATGCAGTATCAGCATTTCAAAGAGTCCACTTGATTACTAGGGCCACAGAGGGGAGAATAAAGTGTGGAGAAGGTAATTAGAATGACCTTACATTACCGAGCTGGTGAGTGGTACTGGATCGTTGTCCAGAAGCAATGAAGTTTTTCCATAAGATGTTGCTTATCAACAGCATATGCATACAGATATCAATGACAGTTAATGTGAATACCTACACATGAATATAAATAACAAACCAAGTACTGCTTAAGTTTTTCAAAAGCATTACTGATTTAGCTGAGCTATTCACTTCTTATTTTTTATAGCTTTAAGCTTCTGGCACACTAAAACTGTTTTTAGAATATTCCTTAATTACTAGTATGTTAATAAGGCTTATTTATTTATTTGGGGAAATTAGGCAGTCTGCCTGCTCTAGCAGTTAATGGCTAGGTTTGGAGTTACATTACATTAATTTGTGTTTCATTGTTGAATGGTTTTGTGTTTGTTTTATAAATGGTTTGTAACTTTCTGTAACCCGAAAACTCCAACAGAGGTAGCACTAGATGCTAAGTCATCTTTAAAGTTGACTATTTCTTAATGTACATAATCTACAAATGCTTGTTTGCTTTTTAATTTGCATTTTATTTTTAGAGTTAGGGAAATTAAGTAAAATAAATGTCTTAGGGCAGCTATTGGAAAAATAGACCATGAAATGCTGACTTGTAAAGTATCTGTAGAGGAACAGAAATTCTAGTTGAGCACTGAGAATGGCGTTCTTTTTCTGACATTGACTTCTTTGCAACAGTAGTAAACTAGTGTGAACTAACTGTTAGTCTGTCTATTCCAAATATGCCAGGTTGTCTATAAACAGCCTGTGGACATGTATCTTTAACTTCTGAGGCTGCATAATTCACAGTGAGGCTATATCAATGTCAAGAACATGAACTTATTTACTAATTGTGTCAGACCTCATAGTTTTAGCATTACCAATCAAGCTGATCCAGAAGCACTTTGTGGATTAGGATGACTATTTTTTCTTATTATTTACTTTAAATTCTGCTTACTGTTACGTATTGACGCAATTTAGAATATGTTAATCTCTCCAATAATTGTTTGTTTGTTTGAAATGTCTTCATATAAATTTAGACAAGATATTTGTCTAAATTAAAATTGATACGACTGCTGTGAACTTCTTCAAGGGTATGGGTTTTTGAAAAATTAGACCTTCCTGTAGAATAGGTTAAATGGACAAAATTTCCAGTTTTTGTTACTTTCTCTTCAGGCTAGTGGATTAATGTTAAGCCACTTATTACCTGTATTTCATAGACTTGGGGGAAATGAGATATCAGATATCAATTCTTCGTATATGCTTTCAGATACCAATTCTTCGTATATGCTTTTATGGTACAGCTGTCTACTTTATTGCCTTGACCTTTCAGTATTTCGTATGTTGACTAGTAAACCACTTCTTTCTGATGGTTTAGTAGGGCTGTAAGGATGGAGAACAACTTAATGGCTGAGCAGTCAAAAGATAAAGGTATGGATGAAGATCAAAGGCACAAACAGTCTAATACACAAGATATATCAGACATAAAGATTTTGATACTTCATTCTAGTGAAGTTATAATAGAGAACAATAAAATATTTCCCTTTTGAGTCTCAGGATTTAAGTGTATGACAACATTTTCTTGTTCTCATTGTGATCTTCAAAATATGAGTCATTGAAAAAGAAGCATGTAATTGCAAAAAAGAAATACTCATAAGCAAATCTTTCTGTACCCAATAATTTTAAAAAATTACCTGAGTGGAAAACTGCTCACAGACTCTCAAAGTATTTCGACACAAAGCTACAGGAGTTATCAAGAACCAAAAACTTCTTCAGCTTTGCAGAATGAAGAGCTACTTGCCAGGCAGAGGGATGTGTTCTCAGTAGACAAAATGTTGCTAAGGGTGGATTTTTCACCTCAAGTATATGGAATTCTATAGAGGATTAATGTAAAAAGCTGATAATTGGATCAGTGCTAACTGTTTCAATGCTTACCAGAATAAGACAGTAAAGTAGAAAGATTTCGTTACAAAGGATTTGATTGTCTGAGGATGACATTGGATTTTAACATCCTAGTTTCAACAAGCCCCACTAGGGGAATTAAAAAAACAAACAAGGAAGTACTACAGGCATGAAGAAATAGGTTAAATTGGGAGCCTAGTGAAATACGTGAGGTTCCTGTGATTTCACCCTATGAGCTGGTACAGTGTACAGGAGAGTGAAAAGATTAGCAAACTACCTACCATTTATTTTTTCTTTTAAATAGTTAATGAGAAAATGCTTAATTTTGACAGTGATCTGGATTTTATTCTGAATAACATGTTCACCTGGGATTTATCATCCAGCTTAAAAGATTTAAAGGCTAACAGGAGGATAAATAAATAGGGGGGAAAAAAAATATAAAATTAAATGAGTCTCTTTCAGGGAAAGCAAAAAGTGATGTATGGATATTTATTTTTTACTATTACAAGTTACATTACCCATCCACTGACGATCCTCTCTTTCATTTATCTAAGTGATCAGTTTAAGTGTTGCATGAAAAAATTGATCATTTGTACATCTTTGATCTAAAACCTATTTATGAGGAGACTGACACAACTCAGCAGATGGAGGTCTGATCATAGCTGTCAAGACATAGACTTGGAAGTGAATAGAGTAACCTAACCTAACTCCTTTCTTATGGTAAACAAGATGGCATGATTCAGACAGGCAGTGAATGTATAGGTAAAAAAATAAAATAAAATAAAATAAAAAATCTGAGGAAAACAGTAGAATCTGAAGGGCTCACTCCTATTAGTGGTTATCATCTCTTAACTGGACGTGTTCTTGTTTGTTTGTTTTTTTATTCAAGCTGGTGTTGTCCAGTACTAGTTATTTAATCCGTTTAGATTATCACAGAGGCTCACTGAGCAAAACTGTTTCAATTGCTTCGGCTGTCTTGAACCCTGCTGTTGAAACATTCCCAAATGGGATCTCTGTTTTCTGATCTCTTGTTGGGCATTACAAAAACGCTGAATATTTGGATTCTTGCAAGGAGTAGTGGATCAGCTCTGAGGTTAGTGATGGAAGGAACATACATCAGAGCAGATAGATTTGATTTAGTTAATTAGATTTTGCAGAGCATATATGCACAAAAATATTTCCGCAGAATGACAAATTCCTTTTTTCTTCAGTGCATGTACACTTCTAGTTTTACTCAGAACTAGAAAACCTACAGAAGCTCTTCGTTTCCACTTTATATAAATGTGTGTTTTCTTTAAAGCTGAACTGGAAAGCCAAGTGGCTGAAACATGAATTAGGGTTCTTTAAAAGCATTTAAAAATGTCTAGACTGTGACATTTCTACTACGTAAAGAAGCTATAATAGGGATGTAGGTGGTATTTGGCATGAGTCAAGTTGAAAAATTGAATACCTGCACCTGTAAGGAGCTATAGCTTCTTTCTGAAGGCTATAAGGAATATAAGAGGAACTTTGGGGGGGGAGGGGGGGCGGGGGGGGGCGGAAGTGTTTTGAAAAAGCATTTTACTGAAGCAATTTTACATGTGTAAAGAATTACAGCATTAAAGCAGAGGATGTAATTTCCCTTCAAGAAATTGATTATTCTGTTCTCTGGCCACAGCCTTCTCATGTCTAGAGATGGGTAACATAGTCTTGCAGCCTGGTCAGTTTGCAGTAAGTAGAAATAAGGATAGTTTTATTCACATGCTTTTTCATAGGGTATCAGCTCCATCACTGGTTGTGTTCATCACCATTCAGAATTTAATGAGGTCTTTTGGTTTCTCCAGCTTTTTATTCCTGAGGTGGCCTCAGACTGCAGATTACTCCAATAGTGGGTATCTCAACAAGCAAAGAACCTCAAAGGCTTTCACTTCCACCTTGCGGCTTTCAGCCGTGCAGCAGCTGTGTTACTTGAGAGCTACTGGAATTTACGGAAGGGCAGTCTTTTTTATTATAGTGACTGCCATAACTGGAAATATGAAATAGAAAAGTTTGCATGAAGGGAAAAAGTATTTCTGATTGAGTTAGAAAGACGTTCAGAGTTTGTGTATTATGAAGCCAAAGCAGACCATCTTGTCATACTGGACAGTAGTTACTAATGAGATAGAATGATTTTGGAACTATATGGAAAGCTTTTAGGACCAAATAGTATTTTAAAATACGTACAAGTCAAGGTAAATTTGGGAATTCTCTTCATTAAAATATGCCCCTCTTATGTGATTTCCTTGATAAAATGTCCCACGTCTTTTGTGCCTATTGTGCAGATTGTCAGATCAGTTTCTAAAAACTTAATTGGTCTTGAATACTGATCCCAGTAAATTAGACTTACATGTGTTTGTGGTAAGCTTGTTAAAGTAAGAATTTGTAAGTAGGAACATGAAGGTGTAGCTAAATTCCAAGTATTCAAAATGAGAACAATCAACATGTAAATTATTGAGCTGTCAGATTAAATGAAGCTGAATATTTTTAAACTGATTCGCATGTAGATTGTTACAAAAAGGCACAGATTCTGCATTAGCAAAAATCAGGAGCTCAAGTTTGTGCTCATTATTTCTTAAAATAAAAGGAACAGTAAGAACTAAGTATCATAAGTTATCTGTGCAGAAAGGAATGGTGAATTGTGGAAAAAAAAATCAATTTAACTGAATTTATAAAGAAATATCCCTTTAAAAGAGTATTTTCATAGCTTTCATATATTTTTTTCTTAGTTTTTAATCTGCATGGATATATTTCTTAGTGGTTATACATACTGAATTAATATTAGATTTTGCAAAGTAAAACTTAGAAGTAACCTTTCTTTTTTGATGAAGAAACCAGATAGTAATTCTGACAAACTGTCTTCTCTAAGTTTGTGAAATACTTCATAGAGCTGAATGCAGCTCTTCGCATGGCTTAGAGATGTTGCTCCAGAATGTTTTGCAGAAGAGCCTTTGTTTGATTTTAAGAATTTGATCATTCTGAAGACTGATTCTATAAAGGAATGGTTTGAATGAGGTGACTTTTTAATTAAGAAAAAAGTATGAAATATATTTTAATATGCAACAGTTGCTACTGTTGTGTACTAACTCATTAAGGATTACTTCAGAATTCTGCTAATGAGAGACTGGAGGTCACTTAATTTGGTGTAACAATAAAACGCTTCTTTGCGTACCATGTATAATCCTTTTTTTGGGGTGGAGAGGAGTAAGGAAAGAAATTTAAATTTTATGAAGTATGGAACAACTTCCATGGAACAAGTAAGGAATATCCTAGCCTGTGCTAAACTGAGATCTGTACCCAAGCTCTGTGGTTGGTAAGTATTCCCATTAATGCAATGGGCATTACTAAATGTATGGTGGCTTTGATCTAGACACAATATATTAATCCTTAAAACTGTCAGTCTTGTAATTGCTGTTTCTGATTTTTCAGCTGATTTGGGGAACCATGTGGTTATCAAATGCATGCTGCCATATCCTATTTTCTCTAGAAAACACATCTGGTGTTTTTTCTAATTTATTTGCTTCTGATATAAATGTTTATTCTTAATATTTCAAAAACAAAAACACTTTTTCACAATCAAAGCTGTGCTATTTGCAGTGTCTGATGGGCTTTATCTTTCTTACGTGCTTCAGCTAATAGGAAGGGAGGAGCCTTCAAGAAACCCTGCATTCCATGGTTTAGAAGCAGATTAATTGATATAAAAGCAGGTTCTCAGTTAAGACAAATTAAACGACCAGCACTGAGTGTCCTATTTCTGTGTATTTCTCAAGCTTCCATTTCCACACTATTAAAATTCATTAAAACAAAACCATGGGATACAAAAACTCAGGTCCTTTATATAGGATTTCAGACTCTTATGTGAAGGCTGGTTGTTTTTTTTTCTTTGCCCATTTTTTCTTTAACCCAGAATTCTTCATTTTCCAAAGTCAAAGATGATGAACATTCCCTCACCTTAAAGATAAAGACATAGCAGTAATCTGCATTTAGAGAATTAAATTTACGCTTTCCACTATGGATGCAGACACGTGATCAAACTATAATAGCCTAAGGAGCTGCAGCATTTAGGCTATTTTAGCAGCTGATGTGGGTACACTTCAGAGATCAGGCTGGACACAAGAGTGCATTTCCCAGCATGGGTGGTCAGGTATGTCTGCTCACTGACAAGCTTCATCTAAACCAGTTCTTGTTATGCTGTGCAACCAAAGGTGTTGGCAACCCGAGTTCTCCTTGACAAAACCACTGCATGGCTGCAACTTCGTTCAGCACTGCAATGCTCAAAGGGTTCCCAGGGCAGGAAAAACTTTCTGGATGCACTGGTTGTAGTAAGTAGGGACTTCAGCTTTGAGAATCTTTTATTCTGGGAACTTGTGTGATATTAGTATCACAGGGAATAGTAGTAATTACTTGCAAACTAATTGTGGCTTTTGGGAGTGTTACAGTCAACAGAACAAAGTGCTGGTACTGAATAATAGAAACAGGGCAAATTATGTAGGAGTCTATTAGCTGGATTTGAAAAAGATGGTCAGATTCCAAATTGGGATCACATTCTTTAAAGTGGCCATTGGGAAATTTATTTTATCAAGTGACTGCTCTTATTTTGTGCTTGGCCTTTCTTGAGGATCCCACTCAATGTGTGTGCACAAGTGTTTGTAAAATATGCTTAAAGTTCAATAGTAATGTATTCTGTTTGAAGGTGATGTAATTGTATTTATTTGTTAGCAACCCAAAAACTAGGAAACAATTACAGCTAGAAAAGACTAAAATTGGTTTCTCATTTTAACATTACTCATCATTCCCTTAATCTGTGGTTCTCGAATTAATTGTGTTTTATTTTAAGAATTGGAGCTTAGACCCAAGATGAACCTTGGGTCAGCTGACTTGGTTTTGTCTGCATTTTGTCACTGATTTGAAATCCATGTATAATACTGAAATATAATCAAGTTCCTCAGGAGAGCTATGGAAAAAAAAATCACTTTGAAAAGTGTTTTGCTCCTTTGAAATGAAGTGCTATTAAAAAATGGCATTTCTTTCTAGTGTATGCTAGATAAGCTTACTCACAGCTTTATATTTGAACCTATGGAACAGAACAAAATAGGACCTTTTAGGGCTAGTTGTAGAATCCGTAATGCCATTTAAAAAGCAAAGGTTCTTTTCCTCTTAGATAAAACCCAACACAAACTGCTAGCATGACATGCTTGTGTAGTGAAAGAATAACAGTTATTTTGGGAAGCAGAAAGAAAAAAGTTCATTGGTTTAATGTTTTCTTAGTCTCAGACTCAGCATAGGTGAACTTTTGGTGTAAATTAGGTGCATAGCTGTAGCTCAAGAAAGCCAAGCAATAAAGCAATTGTATACACTCTTTACCTGTGAAATTACCTGTAACATGCTTTGTGTTAAAGCAATTAAGAGCCACAAGAAGTAAGTTATTGTTCCTCTTTTAAACCTTTGCTTTCTGTGTAGTTGAGCCAGTGTGCATGGCAGAGCAGCTGGGTGCCTGTGCAAACTGGCTCAACATGAGCAAGCTGCAGCTCACAGCGCTGTGCTCAAATTGTGGTAAGCTGTTCGGAGGCCATGGTTCAACAGCAGACTGAATCTAGCTTTAGGGCTCTTGCTTCTAATCAAGAATGTTGCAGCTACATGATGGTAAGCACTGATCCAGTACAAACATATTCTGCTAACTCAACAGTTTTCTGGGAATTTTGACAAGTCAACGTTATTGTCAGGCTTTATGCCAGATTGACTATTATCTGTCCTACTATAGCTGTCATGTAACCAGTGTAGAGCATAAAGCTATCACAGAGGCTATATTGTGGACACCATCTAATTTGAGGAAAAAATGCAGTTGTGTTTTCTGTCTAATACAAATCAAATTTGCACTGCTGTGCATAGATCCAGTCCTAAGGGTTATGGACTAACCATAGCTTGAGAGGAGGTTTTTTTGACTTCTGTCTCCTGACAAAGTGTAGGCAGGGTGAACATCTTGTCAAAAGGCCTTCAGTGCAGTACTTACAAACAGAGAATAAAAACATGATTTTAACGTAACATTCTTAAAAACAAGTGGGACAAAATGACCTAGTATCTTGCATTCATTGTAATTTTTAGGCTTCCATGCTGGGCTCTTTTTGTGTTCACTACACCTATCTGAATTACATATACACAAAAAAGACAAAGTTTTATTTCAAGTTTGATGGGTAAATACCAGAATGCAAATCAGCCCCTTCATGTGAACAGAATTTATAAATTAATACTCTAAAAATGTTGGGTTCCCTCTATATCTATTACTAGTGATATACTGGAGGAAAACTTTTTTTTGTGTGCGTGTGTGTGTGTGTTATGACAGATTTCTATTTGTATCAATGCAGCTAACAGTATTTGGTTAACTCTTTGGAAATCAGCAAAACAGGAAATGCTAACCTTTGGTTGTGATAAATTACAGTTTATTCTAAAGGATATGATGTTTTCCCTTCCGTTTACATTCCATTTATTAATACTGTCTGCAACACAGGCAGAACAGCTGTAATGCCGTGTTTCATTTTTTTTCCCCTGCTTGCAATGATACATAAGTGTATCATAACATGTCAGGCTTGGGCTTTTTTAAAAATATCAGACTGCATCAAACATGAGCAGCCTAGTTTTCCTTAGGTAATGATGAGATTTTACAGTGTAGTGTAAGTTACAGAGTGGTAAAGAGTTTTTCTTGTAAATTTGTACACAAAGAAGCTAATAGCTGTGATTGAACTGAAAGTATGCAAAGGCTATAAAGACGATTCCTCAAAGTAAATATTATGTGACAGTAAGCTCATAAATGTGGCATTCTTTGGAAGTGCTCAAAGGAGAGGTCTATTACAGTGTAGATCTATAATTTTTCTTGACTACAACATTCTAACAAGAGATGCACAGATCTTAGAGATGACTGAGAGCTTTATTTTCTTCACCTGTGTTCAGCAATTGAGGCATCAGATGTGATTTCAGCTTTAATAATATCTTCCCCCTTCACTCTTTTTTGGCAAGAAATAGCCCCAAAATGAAATCTGGTCTCTAATGTCATTTTTCCACCTTTTCCCTACCCTTCCTTCTCTCTGTAGAATAACCATGGTCTATTTGCAGTTTAATCTTTTTCCTTCCATGGTTCACTTTATTCTAATTTGGGGGCCAGGGACAGAAGAAGGGCAGCAAATGGGGAATTGAAATGTTAGGACAGCTCCTGAATGGCTGGTGGAAATTATAAAGACTGATTACTGCAGGCTTCTGGCAGTCATTTCCATTATCTCAGTGCTTCTGCCTTCAATTTTCCTAGACTGGAAATAGGAACAACACATTTAAGCACTGTAAAATGATATGCAAGCATAAAATGCACAGGCACACACCATGTGTGCAAGATGTGATGTTTCCATATTCCTTCCTTGTTGGGAAAACTGGCTTGGAAATCCATTGCCATTACTTTTTGTGTGTTTTTGTATTCGTAAGCAAGCAAAACATAAAATGGTGGAGTTAGTTTTTGTCCCCCACATTACTTTTGTTTTTATTTAAAATCTTTTATGAAATACCTAATTAACTGCTTTTTGTTTTACTATTTTTACCAAAACCTATGGGTAGGCATGGTGCATAGCAGTGTACTGGCACAGAAAAAGATTTCATAGTGTTTTATGTGACAGGGACAAGTATTTTCAGTTGGTAAAAGCAGGAAAGATATCAATATCCATTCCATATATTTAATATAGAAACCGTTGTACTTTGACTGAGAGGGAAAAGACTAGTACATCTATTTCTCATTTCCCTAGTGTGTTTTGTTTGTGCAAAGCAAGAATCTTCTCTAAAATTGGCACAGTTAGGGTTTCATGACCAAGTATGGGAGCTCTTGAACGTGGTGGCATGCAGTTTATAACATGAAATAGAGTAATCAAACAACCTAAATAGAATAGCTAATTTTATCATTTAATGAGCATGGATTAAATAGGAATTTTAAGAAACTGTATGTATGTTCCTGCATAAAATTAGACTGCTGTTTTTAAAACTTCATGATTTTTTTTCAGTGCAGTGCCTTCGTTCCAAAGCCAGAAAAGAAAATCATGGCTAGTTTAACAGGTACTGAGGAACATACTTACGATAATTAAGAGACAACAGTACCTTTCAAGGAATAATCTTGAGAACTTTTCAAAGTGGATAATGTTCTTATTTAGACACAAGAGATAATAGACTATTAAATGGAAGAGAAAAATGCTTCCAGTGAACCTAAGATAATATAATCATATTTGTATTTATTTATATACAGTATTTATAAAATATTTATATACAATATTTATATAAATACATACATGTATTTATTTAAGGAGCAATTTCTCAATATAAGGCAATGCAGTGGTAGACAGAAAACCACTCCCTGGAAAAATAGCGGACACAACTTTGCAAATAATAGTTAAAAGGATAACTTGACCATTTCTTGGTGGTGATATTACTGCAAATAAACGTATACATTAATACATTTTCTTTACATTCTTTACATTAATGAAAGAAGAAAAAGGGGGTTGAAAGAAATAAAATGTGGCAAAGCAGTATGTCAAAGAGTATTTTACTGCCTGATGACTGTGTTTACTCTCAAATACCATGGGACTTCCAAGTTAATGAAGCTACTCAGTTCCTTTTTTTTTTTTTTTTTACAGCGTTATTTATAGTGGCAAAAATCTTGTCTGATCTTGTAAGCATGTCTACATCCATATGACAACAACCTTCTTAGTCGGGCAACATCACACCTGTTTCAAATAATTTTATATTTGTCATAGTAGAACTTATTTGATTGTTGCATATAACTTTACTGTACAAACAAATTATAATAGATACATGGAAGGGACAGCAAAGATTGAGTCCAACTGCCTGACCACTTCACAGCTAACCAAGAGTTGAAGTGTATTAAGGAGGGCATTGTCTAACACCTCTTGAACAGGCATGGTACATCAACCACGTCCCCAGAAAGCCTGTCCCAGTGTCTGACCACCTATACAGTAAAGAAATGCTGCCTAATATCCAGTCTGAAACTTCCCTCACACTGCTTCATGTCGTTCCTCTGCATCCTGTCATCGGTTCCCAGGGAGCAGAGGCCAGCACCTCACACTTTGCTTCCCGTCTTCAGGAAGTTGCAGAGAGCAGTGGGGTTGTATCTCAGCCTCCTTTCCTCCAGACTGGATGACCTAAATGTCCTCAGTCTCTCCTCACACGACATCTCTTCCAGCTTTGTTGCCTTTCTCTGGATGTTCTTAAGGACCATAAAATCCTTTTTGTATTATCAAGCCCAAAACTGCTTGTGAGACTGCACAAAGGCTTAAATATAATGGGAGAATGGATGCCCATTTGGATGGGCTGGGATATCATCTACAACACGCCTCATCTCTAATGAATTTTTGATTACACTAATAGAGGTGATATCGATAGGATCACTGTTAATGGGAACCACGTTTTTCCTGAATTCTATGTATATAGCTTAAGGAAACTCTTGTGCATTATTTTTATCAAATGTTTCTCTCATAAATTGTCCTTTGATGCTTCATCGTTGATGTTGAAAAACGGAAGTTGCCGGTATTTGAATTCTAGCATGGTCAAACTAGCTTCCAGTTTTTATTCCTACCTTTTACAGCTTTACTACTAATTCTGTTTGGAAAGTAATGCTTTTTCTATTTGGGGGAAAAAAAAAAAAAAGCCCTTTTGTAAGTGTAATGAATGCTCAATGATATTTCTGTACTGATAAGATATTTTCTTGGTGCCCTGCCTTCTACTGTCTGTGTATTCTACTTAGATGGTTTCTATCTTGAAGTCTGAAGATGCTACGTTGGAGCCTGAACGTAGAAAAACACTGCAGCCCTGTAATCAGATTTTACAAATATAGATCCTTGAGTCTCCTGAGAGGAGCCCTGCATGTACTATTGCTCAATTTGTCTATATTGGTCAGTGTGTGTTATCAAGACTCTCGCTTGTGAAATGGCTTGGACTTCTTTATATTAGAGGATACTTCATAATACACTTTAAAAAAAAAAAATCAAATCATCTTGGTTGTGAGGATGCAAGGTGATGTAAACACTGTCTGGAAGTCCAACATCAAATAATTTTGAAGTATGAGAACGATACATACTGATCATGCAAAACTGTTAAGAACAGAAGTAGCTCAAGACTGAGTAGAAAAGGTGTAAATACTGTTTTGCCGTAACTACTATAATGAAATTTGTAGGGTATGAATGTATCTGCTATCAGTACTACCATATTTTCCTCCAAATATTCAGCTTAATAGTATGTTTAAATATATATCCATGTTTGCTTTAATGCAACTGTCTCATTATGGTCTAAACTACATTTTTCCACTTAATGCAAGTTCTCATGTGGGAATACTTCAAGATGACAAAAACTTAGTATTTTGAAACTACTATTTTTCCCTCAGGAGAAAACAAAGCAAAAACAAAAAACAACCTTCAAATGTGGTTCTCTGTAACTGTGTGTAGTGAATCTAATGTTGGTCTGAGTCAGATTACTGCATCATGTATTACGAGATATAGCTTATTAAACTGTATCTATACAACTCAAAACGTTTTTATCAAGTATACAAATAGCTTTTACTTCAGTTGCATTTCTTTCCTGAAACAGTTGTGTTTTATACGTAGCTTTGTTAGAAGAAAAAGCACTGCTTTATATTCAGAATATTCAGATATGCTAGCAAAATTGCTTTTTGTAATCCTCTACAAGACTGAAGCTTGTATTAAAACTCCCTATTTGTTTACTGGAGATCCATCAGGCCAGCTACAGATGCTAGTTCTACAAGATCTTCCCTAGAGTAGAGTTTTAATTAAAACAACTCTTTTTACCCCAGCTGTCAATGCAACCCGTATAAAAGACAGAAGGCTTGTTTTTAGGAAAAAGCCTGAATGCTTAGCTTGTCCTAAAGTCTATAGCCACAAAACAAAATGAAGCATTGAATGTTCTACTTCTTAAATTCTTTTCTCTGTAACTGGTTTGCAGTAAATTTGTCTGGTTTTAGAAGTCATTTCAGATTTTTTTTAAGCTTGCTTTCTTTGTATTCTTCCAGAGTTCCCAATGCACACTCATTCCATTCAATTGGAAAATGTAATGCAGGAAAACTTTGAAGATTGTTTTAATCTAATCCCTGCTGTACAGATAGCTGGAGTTGTACAGCACATCTGCTTTTTTCTTTTTTCCCTTGTCACCTTTCATATGTAGTAATATCTCAGTTTCATATTCGTGTTGAGTCAAAGCTTCCTTCAAGCTGGAAGGCAGTTGAATATCAACTTTAAAATGCGGTACAAAAAGTGGAAGGGGAAACTTGAAAAAAAAAAAAAATAAATGTTTTCTTGGTAATTCCAGTTAAAGAAAGTCTCATCTGTCTGCGTATTCACTACACTACTGCTTGGAAGGAAGAAGTTTGTTTTGTTTTTTTAAAAAAACAGCGTTCTGAGAGAGAGAGAGTACATAACCTCCAGGAAACCAGAAATTTCATCGCTTTCATTCGCTTGTTTGGCGAAAGTTTCCGTTGAATTTTGTACCTGATCTGAAACAATCCTGGGTAGCCCAAATACCTCAAATCATTTAATCCCAATATCCCATCTCATCTACCTCTCCTACTACTGCCAGCCTGCTTGCTCAGTAGTAGCTAAGTACAGCAGGTGACAAGTAGCTAAGTACAACTTGTCCTCAATATTTACCCCAAAATGGGATTACTATAATGCTACTAAATACCTGTATTCTCTGTCATCTTTCAAGTCCTTTTACAGGGTTACTTGTACTTAAAAAAAAAAAAAAAAAAAAAAAGTATAAAACAATTTCTAGTTACATCACCATTATTTTATGGCCATTTCAGAACTTGTAGTGAATTTTAAGTAGTCTTTCCATCAACACTGGACACTAGTATGGGTCTACTTGATTTCTCCCTGTCCCTTTTTTTTTCAGTGAGGTTGGTTTGAAAGAATCTCCTCCCAAATGCTTCATTCTTATATACTCATACCCATCTTGCTCTTTTAATATCTGTAGTTCCTTGGTAGCTGCCGTTCCATAGAAGCCTACATGACTGATGCCTGCCTTCAGTCTTACACACAGCTCACATTTATCTCTGGTGTCATCTATAAATTCTTTTCTGTCTCTGTGCTTAGTTGCTTTAGGACAATGAGTTGGCAGATACCTTAAAAAAAAAAAAAAAAAAAAAAGCATGCTAAGCAGTTTTTGTTATTATTTATTCATTTTATCATTTCTATCTGGAATAGTTTTGCTGAAATTGCATGTCCTTAGGAACTGATAAGACATAATTCAAAGGAAGAAGAGAGAGGAGGACAGTAGGACAGAATTGCAGAAGCTATCAATTATGTGGGCTCAGATTGCTCTAGAACCACATCTTGTATGTAGAGCCATGTTTTAACATGGGCCGGTAATCTGGTTCAAAATGCAATGTTTTGCTTTTTTGTGTTTTTTTTTGTTGTTGTTGTTTGTTTTTTTTTTTTTTTTTGTTTTGTTTTGTTTTGTTTTTTTTTTGGTGGGGGGGTGTAGGGGTTGGTTTGTTTTTAACTTAGGCCTCCTGGTAACTGGCTAACACATGAATCTCACTTGCACCTGTAGTGGCTGAGGGAATAAACTGTGGTGTTGAAGTCTGGTTTACACTATTAGGACACCAAGATATTGTAGAAAAACTGTCTCGCTCTTCAAAAAGGAAGCTGAAGAAGCTTGACTGAGAGACTCGTCACTTCTCAATGAAGTGAGGCTTTGTGTCGTACCTGTTACTTTGAAAATCTCAACATCTGACCCATACAAATATTCTTCTAAGTGTCTCACCCTAGAAGACTTTAAAAAGTAGATCTTCTCTTTGCTGGTGAAATTCTCCTCTTCAGTAGCCAGGCTATTTTGCGAAATGCTTGCAATATAAACGGTGTTGGAAAGTGCTTGGTTTTGTCATTTTACCATTGGGACACTATTTTATGCAGGCAGAGTCTCTATTGCGTGTGCTTTTTGTTCGTTTGTTTTGCCATAGCAAGGTTCATAAACTCTCCGTGGGTGGATGGGTTGGGTAAGATTGCTTTCATCCACCCACTCCAGAAAGTTTGGTATAATTTCTAGAATGAGAATGTAGAAGATGTAATGCACCCTCTAAAGCACTGCCCAATACATATAATTTTGTATCTTTAATACCAAAGATAGTTTGATTGCTTGTTAACAATGTTTTGAACCGACTGATGGATGCTCGTTATAAAGAAATTTTCTAAAATAACTATTTGTAACACCAAAAACGCAGTAATTATCTACCACAGACCATTAAGAAATCATTATATAAGGGTTTTAAGCAAGCATTATCTAAGAGGAAATAATTATTTTTATATAAGCTTTTTTAACATATTCTTAGAAAGACAATACAACTAAAGCATTGTGTGTATTTGCACTTATTTATACTAGACTGTAGGCAGTGCAGGTATATCTGAATAGATTTTGTAGGAGCACTAAGGTATGAGAGCTGACGTGATTGTAGCTTTTAGGTTCTGGGTCTGCTCTTCTCTACAGCAATTTGAGGAAAAATTGCCGTTTTGATCAGGTTTGGGAGAGGAACTCTTGGAAGCAGAACTAGGAACGTATGGAAATATCTTTTTAATGTGCTTTGGTTCTTCCGCTGACTGCAGGGACCAATTTTACTTTCAACATAATTCTGGGATGGTTTAAAAACTGTATAATTAAAGACTATTTTTTTTCCCTTTGGATTAAATTCAGATACACAAGCCGTGATAAGCCCAGGTCCAAACTCCTTAGACTTCATTTTTTCATAGGACCCAGAAGGTACTAAGCCTGCATTTTCTAAAATCCTGACTTTGTATAGCTAATTCCCTTACCCCTTCGCAGCCAGATGGGTGAGGGAAAATGTGTTCTTAAGCTGCTTTGAAACTAGACTAACCAACTACCTAAACACCAGAGGTAACTCTCAAGCTGCTATTTCAGGTTTTCCTCAGTTGGGACTGCTTGTTCAGCTGGTGTGTGAAATTTTAGAATCACCTTCTGTATATATTATAAATGGACAAAAAGTCCAAAACTGTTGTGGAGGAATTTAATTAAACTTATTGCCCAAGTCTCACTTCAATAGGATAAAAATTCTAGCTCTAAAATAGGACAAAATGAGACCCATATCTTCTAATTCAGATATAGCTAGTTAATATTGTAATTAGGGAAAATGTCATAAATATACATAGTGTATATATATTTTAGTCATACGTGTGTTTTAGACACAAGATTTCACTTTAGAGGAAGGACCACAAAAAACTTTAATACACTTAGATCTGTAGCCCACTTCTAATAGCTGTCCCATGCTGGGTCTATTTTGAAGAATCTCTGTTGTTGTTAGATACCTGTACTCCATTATTTTTCAGTATTTGCCATACCTACATCTAGAGGTTTTGGAAGCTCTATCTTCACCTGTAGAGACACCATCCTCTATTTTTGTTTTACAATGGTGAGGAGACAGAGAACACCAGACTTCTGAAGCAGTTCTATGCTGTGGCACTAAGGCATTTTTCTCAGTTGTTTGAGGTGAGAAATTTTGTAGCTGAGGGAAAGCTTAAGATGAAATCCAGTTTGTTGTGTAAAGTTCTGTAGACCATTTCTGGCATTTTTTTTTTTGGGGGGGGGGGGGGGGGGGGGGGGAGGAAAAAAAGTTGAAATAACTTTGGGAGCTGTAAAATGAAAACCTACATACCTAACGGGTTAGGTGAGTAAAGTAAGTAATTTTCAAAGCAGTTTGTTCCTGAGGGTTGGTTTGTTCTAGATGTATAATTGCTACTAATTGTATCTTATGGTTACCTGAATTTTGGCTCTACAAAGCTTCTAAATACTGGAGAAATTTGACAAATCCACCTGAAAGGCACTTCTATTTTTATTTTCTTACCCCCCCCACCCCCTTTTTTTTTTTTTTTTAGTTTCCATTTACTTTTTAGTTTGGTTCTGTTTCTCATCTGCCTATTTGCTTACCTTCATTGAACAGAGAACAGGCCAGGTGATTTGCATGATAAATATAGATACCAGCACTTCTAGGATACTCAGTACTAGTCTATTATACGGGTACAGTACTTTTAAAATGTCGTGCTTAAAAGTGCTGGAGATTTATGTTTAGTAAGGTTTGGTTAAGTGATTCAAGCAAACTAGTTTATTGATACCAATAATTAGTTTGACAAGTTCTGGTGGATTTTAATGTTAATATTTATACAAAACCATCTTTTATTTTTAAATTTTATTATTATTATTCGCTTGAACCATGTACGTAACTATGTATTTAGGTAATTGAAAGATTTTAAACAGCAGTGACTCTGTTTTCAATGGTTGCTAGTTCATAAGGAGACACACTGTGCGGAAGATTTCACTGATTCATAGTTATTTACATTCATACCTGTATTCATTCTAGATACTTTGTAATGCAATGTTCAAAGTAATTTGATTGTACTTTAACTACGTACATGAATGTGACTTTTGTTGTAATGTAGGGAACAGAATATATATAAATTTCTTTCAAGTAGGACAAAAGGCCTCAGTTCAAGATTTAAGTACTAAGGAGCCAGTCATTATATAGCAAAATACAAAAACTTGAATGTTGTGTAAATGAGTTTATAAAAATTCAGAATATAAAAGTGATCCTAATAGTTTCGTTACTAAGCTGACATATATTACTTTTTCACACTTTCACCACAATACAGTTGATCTGAATATTACAAGAGGAATTTTTAATATGTTTTTATGTCTTTAGTTTTGCTTTCTGGGCAAATTTTGTTGTTCAGTTTTGTTATGGGATTGTTTTATATGCTTTGGTAATACTAGTATTTTTTCATCTAACACATTTTCCTAATGGATTTTTTTTCTTAATTTCTGCATATCACAGTGTCATTTACCTTACTTGATCAACTTTGCAACTTTCTGTCATAAGAAAATATAAATAGTTTGTTCATCATTTGGGGAACATAATAAAAATTATTTTTGGAAAACAAACTGGGACTCCTAAACATGGAGATTTGAGGCTGTCTGTGGGTGCTGGTAGCTGCCATTAGCATTCCAGTCCAGATAAGGCATGTGCTCCCAGATCTCCTCACTTCCCTTGGTTCCTATCACAGAGATCACAGAGCAGCCTTGAGGAATCAGCTGGGTTGCTCTTAAACAAAGCTGAGCCAGCAGGTGCCTTCCAGGGGCAGACAAAACCCACTGCAGCCTCTGCTGGGTGCTCACACACAGCACCAGGCTCAGCTAGCCTGCAGTAAGCCTTCCTGAAACTCAGGCAGCGTGAATGTGGTTTCTTCAGCAGCAGCTGTGAACACATTCTTCTGGTGTCATGCTATCTATAGATAGAGGAGGGTTTTTCCTCTCTCTGAGATTTCCTAGAAAAGCTGCTTTCTTGGTCAGAATTAGTGGTTTTGAACAGTGTCTCTTAATGAACACACAGATATGGGGAAATATTGTTATTTTGTTCATTTTCCCAAGGAATCCAGATTTGAATATGTGTGTATATATATAGACACCTTGTTGAAATGTCTTGCGGTGTCTTACTATGCTGCAGTCAGTAAACACTTTTTAGAAAGCTGAGAAAAAAATATTCCTTTAGCCAGTCCCCTTTGTGACTGAGCTTTAGGCTGGACATAGAGCAGGATTGGTGAGAAGGAGGAGTGAATGGCATGTTGAGCCAGGAACACAGATGGTTATATGGGATTCATCAGAAGTTGGATCAGGTGGCACAAATCTGTTCTGTGAGTTCGGTTGCCATTTCATTGGCTGCTTCATGCAAAATTCAGGAAGAAGCCCACTGAAAGGGAATGGGTCACAGGTAAACTTTATTTCCCTCTTTCTTATATAGCAAATGTTGGCTTTTCTTCACTGTTACACAACTTTGATGGGAGAACTGTGAGCAACACTGACTTCCTCTGTTACATCTACCCTGGGGTGTTTAGGCTTAGAGAAAGGGGATCACAGCTGAGCAGTAGCAGGGAACTGCACCAGAACTGCTGAATGAAAATTGATTGTCATAGCCAATAACTATTAAAAAGGGGTAACAACTTACTTTTGTTTAGGAGTTGTATTAAAGCAAACTTATAGCTGAATTCTGAAGGAAGGGTGAAGGGCTTGGCTTTTGTTCAACTGGCATGGCTCAGTGTCATCCATTTCGTGGAAGATTACAGATTAGTGTGAACTAGGTTACCTCACAAAGTTTCACCTTTCTACTTAGGCCAACTCCAGGAAAGTTGAGAATTCCAGTTTCTACCTAGAAATTCAAAGTATAAAACATGGTGAAGTTCAGCTGCATGTTGCAGTTGGGCCGTGGCTTTGCTCTGGGCCCTGTGGCTGTTGGATCTTTCAGCAGGCCTGGGCGTTCCTCTGTGCTGGCCTGGCAGCAAGCTGTTTGATGGCATGGTGAAGGAGTGGAGAATTTTAATTTCTGCCTGAAATTTTTCATTGAAACGGTTCATTGGATCACTGGAAACCGGTACTGGCTCTAAGCTGGAATGCATCAGTCTGGCAGCTACCGGCTTGCTGTTAGGCTGCAGCACAACTGCAATCTAAGTCCAAATTTTACGTGCCAAAGTACTTCACGGGTTTGGGTTTATCTGTCTCTATCAGGTGAAGTGTTGCAGGGAACAAACCTGCACAGTTCACATCTTCAGTCTAATTAGTGTTGAAGCAGTTCATGATCCCCCAGAAGTGCAACAACCCCCAGTGGCAAGTGTCTCCTCCCCTCACAGGGTGTGCAGGCCACAAACACACTGCCTGTGCTGGGAGCGAGGTTTCCCTGGTTTCAAATGTTGGAGATGTGTTTCTTTGCGCTCCTCTGCTGCCCATATGATCCATATGCCATTGAGAAAAAGTATCACATTTGCAGATGCTGAGTGTGTGTCCCTGCTTGTTGTACCCCTTATTGTCACTCTGGTTGCTGGAGGCAGGCTCTCCTAGTGCCTGGTGCACCCAGGTGGTGGTAGCAAGACTAGTGATTTCTGGGGAAGTCAAACCAGGCTTTTAAACCCTGCTCAATTAACTTCTCTGTCCTGACTATTGCAAGTATTTAGGATTCCTTTACGGTCTTTTTGAGATGACTGTCTAAAGGTTTTCTTCTTCTCCAGCATTATTCTGGGGCAAATGCACTCACGCAGTGCTGTGTGTTCTCTTCACCTAGTGTGTACACTCACATCGCTACCATGCTAGCTGCTGTTAGCCAGACCATGGGGGCAGCTCCACAGTGGAGAACTAGGTGATTTTATTGGCGTTTTATATGCTCAGGATGAAGAGTCAATTACCCAAATGCTAGGGAACAGACTGAACTGTAAGGATAGCAGCAAGAGTAGGTGAGAAAAGGGGCAGCACAAGACCCCTGTCTTTCAAGAGTGGCAAGGTTTTTAGATTGGTTTTTCATCATACCGTGCCCTGAGGCACAAGTCATCTTTGTCTCACTACTTTATATATTGCTATCTACATTCACAGATATTTTTTCTTACAACTTAATTAAATCAATCTAGCCATTCTTTTTTTCCTTAGAGCTATTTGGTCATTTTGAAACTTATATTTATATATATATAAAGAAATAAATTACTTAATACGTAAGAAAGACAGCTAGAAGGAGTCTTCTTACCTTGCAAGGGACTTATGAATAAACTCCTTCCTTTCAGTTTTTCAGTAGGTTCTCATCCCATTAGTCTTCTTTACACAGAAAACCCTGCGTTCTTTTGTCAAAGAAATAAACAGAAAAGACAAAACTGTGCACGACATATATGTAATTGAAATGGAAGCACATAATGAGTTTTAATGTTGTTTTAACAGTAAGTTTCTGAGGGTCTGAGCATTTTTATTTTGAGGGTAGGGGAGGAGACAACAAGAGTCTCCTTGCATAAAAATAAATTACTTTGAGTTACGTTAGAAGTTAATTTAACTCTCCAGTGGACCTTATTATTTAATGTTTATAACTTGTCAGAGTATTTCAAAGACTGAAATCTTCAAGGTCTTAGCTGACAGTTATCTCACTTTATAAATCTTCATGAATGCACCTCTCTTTATTTTGCTCTCTCACTCTCTCTAAGGAAGTGGAGGAGAATAACCCCCAAATATGCAGGTTTTCTGATAGAAAGCCATTGGAATGAATATAGCAAGGTACCATGAAATGTTGAAATTGTTTCTGTTCACTTCAGAGCCTTAAGTGACAATGTTAAGTACAAATGTTTGTGCCTGTGGAAAGAGGACATAAAATGTCCAAGTCCTCTACACATCACTGCTGGTCCTTAAGCTGTCTCCCTAAGCTGTCATCTTTTATCTGAGCTGAAATAATTGATAGCTTTTCTCTTTGTGCTAATTTGAGTTGGAAGATGCTGTAAAAAATGTATATTTTAGCAACTACCCCTCACCAAAATTTCCCTATACCATGTTCTCTTAAGGCTGTGCTCTTACTATGTGCCTTTTGGACTACATTCAGAAAATCAGATCACTGAAGGAACCACCAGCTCGCTAATATTGCATAAAATTGCTGGTAGTCTTAGGTAATGTTTTAGTTATTTTACTGAGTGGTATCACCTATTGGAAGAGATTCAGTTAGTGCTAGGAAAAAGTCGCAAGGAATGGAACAAGATTAGGGATAGCAAAAAAAGGAATAAAGGGATAGCAAAATAGGAGTGGGTGGGAGGGAGGGGAAAAGAAGGACAAGACCTGTTGGCGGGCTCAAGTTGTGTGTTTGATATGTATGTATTAGCTCTCAGTGAGTGGAAATTTGTTCTAGGAAGGTTCCAGTGGAGCTATTGTAAGGCAAGCTTGTGTGACAAGGAGGAGGTTGTTACTCTTTGAGTTTCATTGGGCTGTTACTGGTGAAGCCATACTCCTGTTTCTCTCATCCAAACCATTCAAAAGATTCACCTTAAAATTGTTTGTTGAGATTATTTCATCTTACAAGAAATGTATGTTTGAAACTTCAAGGAGCAGATATTATACAGGCTCTCTAGATTTAATCAAAAGCAACCCCTTCACAGATTGATATTTAACTTGAAGTCTGCATTTGGAAAGGACAAAAGTATCTTCTTGTTGGTTTATGCAGGAAGAGTACTATAACTATGTTAATTTTTCTTTACCTTACTAAAGAACAGTGACTGAACTTACCCTTAGTATTACTGGTAAGTTGTCTGTAGGAATATGATTACTATTTCCATAAGGCTATAATCCTGATGTGGGCATATTCAAGGTTTTGTCCCCCTTGCTCAAACATAATATGATGATGTGATGCAAAAACCCTTTCTTAAAATATCTTACACTATTTCATCAGCCCTGCAGAGACAGTGAAAATAAGGAAAGTGTTGCCTTTCATAAAGGGAGGATTGAATGCATAAGGAAGTAAACCTAAATATGAGTTCATTTCTGTATCCAGAAATATATCCATCTCTGCATCCATTGGCCTTCATCCTCCATTTCAACTCACCAAACTTTTGTAACATGGGAAAATTAGGAAGCTTCACATAACATTTGTGATTAAGTACCAGAATACTTAGTATATATAAAGTGTTCAGAGCAATTGTTAACCCCTATGCTTTTGTGTGTATGTAGTTTTTTTTTGTTGTTGTTTTTTGTTTTCAGAACTTCAAAGGAAGGTGAATTGTTTTCACTTTTTCATAGAGTTCAGACTAATATGCCTATTTGCAAAGCAAGTGGGCACACCAGAGTCCTTTAAAATAATGTTTAATCATTATATTTTAATAGTAAGCCTTTGCTTTCCTCCCAGCAGCTAAATATTTTTGGAAATGGGTTGGAGTGTTCTGTATTAGCTTTTTCAGAAATGTGTGAAAGCAGATAGTAGCATATAAGACTTCAGGATGAAAGATTAAAGTTTGGCAAAGTTACAATCACCTGCAGACAGCAGGAAAAAAAAAAAAAAAGTAAAAATGGTATTTGTCCACTTTGATGTGGATGATGCACAAAAATGGAATGGCATCAGACTCTTCCAGCAGCACAGGTACACATAAACATGATTCATAACAAACAAGAAGATCACTGAAGGAATGAACTAAAAAGTATATCTACATTACTTCTAGTGAAATCTATCTAGTTAGGCATTTGGTTACATCTTTCAGAAGGTAACATTTTAAATTATTGTAACTACTTTTTAAAATAAAAAGCATTTATTTGAATAAGCAAACCTAGATATGACAACAAAATGTTTAAGCAAAAAATGTTAATGGATTAAGTCTGGCTGATAATAACTAATACGGCTTCTAAATTTTCTAATTGCTGTTGTTTATATTAAATGCCTAATCATGTTACTTCTTATTTTTATATCTATAACTATGCCACTTAAAACTGTATTTTCTTTTTTGCATTTTATAATCATAAATTCATGAAAATGTTAGTTTTGCAAAGGATTTAGAGGACATACATTATTATTGTGTTGTGAGATTATGATATTGGTTTATTTAAAATGTGGCTGATACATGTATGTACAATTATTGACTGAGTAGAGTAGTGATTTGTTTTATTCCTTCTGCTCTGTGACACAAGTAACAATAAAAAAATCCTGAAAGCATTTACAATGCCTTCTCCAGCCAATTCAAGTGACTCTTTACATTTACAGGTCCTGATAAGCTTCATTAAGACATTCTTGGTGCCAACGCCCCTGTTTTACTTCAGTGATTCTGTCTACTATTTTAAAATGCTGTGAGTTTTTCCACTTCTGTGTAATTTCTGGTCATTTACTGAAGACAAGTGGAGTCATATTGCCCCCAGCAGGGAAAGTGCAGAATATAGTTCCATTGTATTTATATCAAACCCAAAGCATAGAGCTGGATTCAGGGAACATGTGTTGGCAGAGTAATTTGGGGGGGCAAATATAAATGTATCGTGAACAACCAATCTGCATGTAACATATTTCAATAAGCAAATTTACTTTTTTCTTCTCTTTTTGAAAATTTTAGAGATTGTTTCAGTATGCACAGCAGTAGTTCACATAACTGCTAGAAAAACTGATTTTATTTTCTAAAATATGTTTTTAATATTGGATGAATGTATTCTGGTTTTGTTTCATTTTTAGGGGGTGTGTTTTAGTTTGTTTTGCTTTGTTTTTTTCTCGAAGGTTTGGTAATCTTTCCTTAAGCACAAATAAAATTTCTTTTTGAAGCAGTGACTAGAATCTTTTCAACAGAATAACAATAAAAAAAAAGAGATGAGTATTTTTAAGAAGAAAAGTCTCTAATTTAGGAGTAGGCAAAAATCTTTATAGTATATTACTTAGCAAAGAACTGTGGAGATAACTATCATTTTAGTTACTTTTTGACTTATATTTCTGCTGAATATGCTTGGTGTTTTGTGTACAACTTTGACCTCTTTATTCATTACATTCTGTAGTGAAATTGTTTTTATCCCTAACTAGAATTATGTTCAGAATCACAAGTTACTGAAGTAAAGCACTTTACGATTTTCCTCTTAAGTTGAGGAAAAAATAGTTTTCAATACAATTTACTCTTCAGAAGTTTTTCTCCTAAACAAATGAGCAAACTCAGTGGACACATAGATAAGTCACCTGGCACATAACTTGAGAAAATGGGATAGAATGTATGTATACCAAACCTTCAGCAGGTAGCTGCCAAATATCAGAAAGTGTCACTTTAAATTACAAGGTTCATTAAAACTTGTGTTCCTTCTTTGAACTTTATTATAGTCAAGATACTTGATATTGGGTAAGCTTTTCAGATAAAGCATTTCTTCTTAATATTGAAGCATCTGCCTCTGTAAGTAAGACTGCGTAACTTTTCTTGGACAACACCCTAGATCTAAAAGCTTGTTTTAGTATTGGTACTTGGATTGGAAACATGCTGTGTTTGATGTCAGACACAGGTGGATTTTTATCTTATTTGTTAGTGTTAAGTGAGGGGAATAGCCTGGTTACTTCTGAGAACATGGCTAAGGAAAACTGCTGCTTGTGCACGTTTAAAAAATTTGATGACCACTTTCTTTGAGACTGTAGTCACTGTGATTTAGTAGGTACTTAAAACTTAGCATAGCACTGGGATTTGTGCCAGGTTGTGTGTCATGCCATTTTGTTGTTATAAGCCTTTGGAAAGAAAATCATACTTTGAACATGTTCTGCAGACGTGTTGCTGGGGCAGTGATGAGACCAATGAGCTTCTTGTAAATGAAAATAGAAATCCTACTGCTGAGCATTTGCTGAGTTTGCGCATGCACTATTCAGGTATGTACTTCCCCCAAACACCTGAATTTCCCCCTCCCCCCCCCAAAGGTGAATGCAACTTGTCTCCATTTAGAATTCAATACAACGTTTTTATGCAGGGCATGTTCACAAAGCAGATGGGATATCTGAGATTCTTTCTCAAGGGCTCAGTGGTTTTTTAGCTCTTGTCATTTGAAGGATTTGAGTTGTTTCATGCAAGAGTTAAGAGAAAACGGATTGGATATGGGTGGAATGGAATGGTCTGTTTTGGTGGCTTATCCAGGCGAGGGATTCTTTGCAAAGGCTGGAATACATTGCCAAAATATACTGGACCATATGTGGGAAAATACAGGAATCTAGTGGTTTTCAAGTCATTTACTGTCCAACAGTTGTCTAGCATACCAGAGCGATTAATAACAAGGCTGCAGTATATTGACTAAGAAATAATTAGCGAGGTCATAGAAGCAAAATTCTTTGCATTTGCCTTCTTTTACAAAAGTGAAATAAATACAGCAAACAAAATACATTCTGTGACCTAATTTCCCTTTATATCTGGTACATTCCAACATACAAATACCTGACTTAACGTGTTGGTTAGTGCTGCTTTGAATTGTGTTTTATGGAACAGTAGGAATACATGGTAAAAAGACAAAATTGTCTCCTAGAAAAGATTTCATCTATCTATATGGATATTTACAAAGGGAGATGCTTGCATATTTTCCAATACATTTATCCTCTGAGGTTGTAGTTCTTGTACGCCAACTGGTGAGTGCTAATCTGTCACATGATGTTAGTGAGCTTAGTGCTGATATAAAATACTTTGATTTCTTCAGCTTTCTAACTAGCCACAAGAGGCCAAATTATTTATACATATACCATTACAGTTAGGTGCAACTTTATGACTGTTTTTCTATGGTTACTGACTAAGCACGAGTCTTCAAAGATGTTTAACTACAGACAGTATGAAAATGCAATTACAAATTGTTTTTGTGCAAAGGTAATAAACAAAAAAATATATATATACTGGAAATTGGAACTTTTTAATCTGTTACTTATCCAATATTTTTTCTGAAGCACCTTGGGGAAAAAAATAGAAAAAAAATAATAGAAAAATTAAAGAAGTCTCTACAATTGGTTAATTTTAAAGATGTATACATGCTAAGAGAAAAGCAGTATATCCAATTGTGATAAAAGAAATATTTAATACCCATTTACAATATGTTGGTATAGGAAGTGCACTAATTGCAAAGTTGTAAACAGCATGAACTATTTTACACAAAGTTAATCACTGAAAACTAGTGGTAAGCGATCTCATCACATTTCTGAGACAGAAAAATATAGCAGAGAAAACTGGCATGCTGATTTAATGAACATTAAGAAATGTTTAACGGTTCTGATTAGGATGCAACAAATAAAATCAAAAAGCTCAAAAGAAGTCACTGTTCCGGAGATTACTGGCACATAAAGCAGTAAAAACACTTTTTTGAAATGTGGTTATTCTCTAAACTGAGAGATGGTACAGGTGATTTCTGTCTCAGCATCAGCTCTAAATATGATCACAAAAATGCAAACAGTTATTTGATCCTGCAAAGGCCACTTTCTTTGAACTTTGTACGGAACTGATGCACAAGAGAAGTTTGAAAATACTGAATTAGGCAAATACCTGAGGTCAGATTTTGGCCATTCAGTTTTTATTTGGGCTTGCATATTTTATTGAAATTGAACCTGTACCTCGTGACTTTTTTTTTTTCCCCAGCTATGCTTTTGTTGTGGTACTCATAGTCATTTTCTTCTTCAGAAATAAAATATCCTGAAGTGAGTGGTAAGGCAACTTCACTACGCATACTTGAATTCTCAAAATGAATGCAGAGCCTTACAGTCTTCAAGAACAACCAATTACTACAATTTACACATATTAAAATATTCAGCAAAAAAAAAAAACCAAAAACATATATACATATATTTTTAGAGAGCAAATAGTTGCAAAAGAGCGCATTTTCATTAAACACACACACAAACTGATACTAAAAGCATTTTGACAGTAGACAATTGGATTTATGTACTGATAAATAATTAGTTTTATATAAGTTTTTCATCTTCATGGATGTTAAAGAATTGTTTATCAGATTTTAATAGACTGGTCCTCTCCCATTGCTGTTCACCACTTATTTTCTTATTATGTTCTAAGGCTCCTTTCTGAATGGTAGGCATTAGAGCTGAATGGGGCAGAGAATTCCCTCAAGTAACAGAACCCTTCAGTGACTCATGTACAACCCCTTGAGGAACAAGGGTCCACATGAAAAAGAAAAAAAAAAAAAAAGTAGACTTCATTACTTGCTTTTGGGTAAATGTAGTGTAGTGTAATGTACAAGAATTTATATAAAAATAAATCTTAAATAGAACGAAAATCTTGACTTTCCTTACTGAATTATGCATTCAGTGAAGCTGTTTCCTTATTTCACTGTATGTAAGTAGATTTGGCTGTTAAAATATATTCAGGATGAGGTTTCCCATACAGAGTTAAACAAGAAAAACTTTTAAAAAATTAATTTCTGGAGTATTAGTCTAGGGAAATTTAATATATAGACTCATTTTACCTTGTGGAATTTAGAAGGAAATGAGAGGTCAAAATACTGGAGCATATATTATTTACTGCAAATCACCTGTATAATGAAAAGAAAAATAAGTTCCTAAATGCCCCATCCAGTCCATTCCCCCAGGCAGAAATAAGTATTGAAAAGCACTACAATTTTCTTAATTTTTTTTTTCCAATTAATTTTTTTCTTTACATTCAAATGGAATTGTGGATGCTAAAAGCTATATTCAGAACATTTCTCTCTGTCTCAGTCCCTAGGGGCTCCATTTAATGGGAAGGATTTTAAAGTTTGACAGGTGCCATAACAGTATGCACAGTTAAAATTTAATACTCTGTCCGGATTTATTTGGTTAGGATAAAAGGGTAGAATATTGCTGGTAGTGAGACAGAGCAGTTTTATATGTCTAATGAACATCATGGTATGATGTTAGCCTGACTGTTCACCACACACTTTAAAAATGTGGATTGAATGTAAACAGTGGTTTTAATACTAATAACCATTTAATAAAATGTCCAAGTTTAACTGTATGTAGTCATATTTTCTTAAATATTTGTCTCCTTTTTTCTTCCCTTCCTGCCTCGCTTCACCTCTGTAATTCCCTCCTGCCACTCCCCAACCCTATCTGGTAAATATTAGGACATAAAATAGGCACTTAGAAGCTTTTTTCGAAGTATAACAATAATTTTTACTGGAGCGTAGCGGAAATTGGACAGTTTTGTTGTAATTAGGAAACAGAAGCAAAGCTGATTTACTTCTCTTAGCTATTAAGCCGTGATGATCTCAATCAATTCTTGTTTCTATTTTCCTTAGGACAGTGCAAATACTATGTAGAGGAAGTTGTATGTGTCAGTCCCCCACAGCAAGAGGAAAACTCCTCCAAACACACAGAGCTAGTGGCAGTAGCTTGAGTATGGTGGGAGGAGAAAAAAGAATGAAGCACACACTGTCAAATTTGGCAAGCAAAACAGTCTTATTAATACAGCATACCATTACTCCACATTAAACAAGTTGCCTCATAAGGATACGCTGAAGCTGTGTTTACTTCTCCAGTTATCTCTATACGGAGAAAGAAAAATGATATAGAGGCGTTTTAGTCAATGGTGTAGTATAGGTAGTGGGTTAGATATTGCATTCAAGCCCATGCTTCAATTTCTTATGTAGGGAAAACTTTTATCTTGAGGGTGGATGCCCCTAAATGATTAGGGGCAAGTAGCTCTTTCTGGCAATCTTTATAAGTGCTTAGCAAATGGTAGAAGCCGATTGTCCAAAACAGCAGGCTTTGTGTTTTGTTTTTCTGTTTGTTTGTTTTTGTTTTGTGGCCTGTTTTTCTCCTGTATGCAAGTCAATATCTTTCTTTTCTAAACTTTCAGCCTTAAAAAGCAATTTGATTTATTTGTTTGCTTTCCTACATTTTTGAAATATTATTTAAGGATAGCACTAAATCCATGTTATATTTTAACAGATCTTTTCTTTAATGATCATACATTTTGCATGCTATTTTAAATCACTCAAGTAGAATATCAGTAAAAATACATAAAAGATTTGTTAGCTTCTTTTCCACCAGCTATATTTCTCAGCAGTGGTGATTTGCCTGATTAAGAGATTAGTCTCTGAGAAGAGCATATTTGAATGAGAATGAACTCCGAATGCTCAGTGGTACCAAGTAGATTATTTTCCACATGATGGAGGTGGTTCTAATTATTTGCACTTACTTTGATTGCTGTATTGTGTTTTAGTATTTGGATTACCGTATTATTACCATAAAATGTGCTGCTGTGGTGGCAAAAATAAATTTTGTATTACGTGGAGAAGAGCAGAGATGCAGATGAAATGGAGAAGTATTATGGGGATTTTAAAGGATCATAAGAGTTATGTGCTGGTTCCTGAAATGAAAGAGTTTACAGATTTGATGACAGCTTATCCATTCTGAGTTAGAAATCATCTTGCAAAATGCGTGAAATTTAAAACAAAATTTCATCAATCTTTGAAAGCAGAAAACTTCCTATTACTTTATTTTCTGTCAGTCTCTAGACCCTTTCGTATGTTGTCTGTTGTTTGTTTTAGTGCAACCGACCTGAATGCTGCATTTGTTGGTGTTTTTATTGCCATAATATTGTTCACAGTGGACAGTGTGTGACTGTGATACTCCAGGGCAGCCTATGGAAAGAGCACGTTGCAGCCTGCAGAGCTCCCAGGTCTCTGGTCCAAAACCAGCGTGTTAGCATCCAGGCTAAAAAGCTTCCCTAATACAGTGTAGCATCAAATTAGTAACCACAATTTATATTTATGTCTTCGTTGCCCTAGGAGGAGCTCGTGTAGAATTTTTTAAAACCTGCATGATCTTTTATTTCCTAGGGATAATATATTAAAATTATATTTATTCCTTCTTTCATAATAACTTTGGAGTTATATTTTTTAACTTACTACAGGGAGGCATTCTCTCTTTTTCTTAGATCTTCTGCATGGTGGGAACTTCTGAAGGAAAATCTTTTTTTTCTTACAACACCCCTTCTGTTTGAACTCCAGCAGCAACCATACAAAAGTTATCTTCTGATTTATATAATAGCATGGTGTAGACTGTCCTGTGTGAGCAGAATTTATATGAAACAAGTTAAAATTAACTCTCTGGTCTACAGACTCTGTGTGTGTGTGTTTAAGAGGCAAGAGCAGCATGAGAAGAATTTGCTAAGGTATCAGTTGTCTTCCAGAACCAAAACCAAATAGCTGTGTCAGCGCACGCAGCTATTATGAATAGGGCTATGGTTTCAGAGGTAATTTGGGAAGAGAATACAGAGCAGCATAGCTTGGGAAATACAGCATTAATAATAGCAGATCCCACAGTGTTGCCTAAGTAAATATCCTTGCCAAATCTATTGGTCACTCCGGAGTAGTTGGAAACCTTCAAGCACTGAGAGAAACGCAGTTCCCTACCTGACGTTACTGCCTGGTGCTGAGAAGAAGTAGGGTGCCACTGCAGGATGCAAACTGAGAACAGTTGCGTGCAGCCCATCCGAGCCAGCAGGTCTCCATGACTTGCTCCAGGAGCAAGGAGGCTTTACAACACACAGCTGCTGGGGCGGGCATTGCTGTGATCAGGCACTAGGCCCAACGCATCCTGCAATCGTCCAGCTCTCTGTGCAGCATCACACAGAACAGGTCTGTGTATATCCAGCTCTCTGGCTTGTTTAGGCATTTGTCTGTCTGTCCTTCCTTTGTCCTTGACTTTTTAAAATTTATTTTATTACTGGATCTGGTGTACTGTGGCTGATAGGTGAAGGTGTTGGTTTTAAATTTGATTGGTATTCTGTATGAAACAGTTTACAACATGATATACTGACACTTAATGACTAGTATAATTAGCTAATACAATTTTACATGCATAAAAGAAATCTTAAGTAAAATGGCAGTTTGCAAACTCAATAGGGTATGTGGCAAGTTGACTAATAGTTAATAAAGCATAGTAATAAAACCTGATTAATGGGAAGTTTGTAAATGTATTGAAGCAGTTGATCTGGCAAAGTAATTGTCTCATTTATTTTTAAAAAAAAAAAAAGAAAAAAAAAAAAGGAAGCTTTATATTAAAAATGTCCAGGTAAATATAGCTACCTGTTTCAGGTAGCTATATTTATTTGTAGAAATAAATCAATTTGTAGAAAAATTTTGATCAATTTGTAGAAAAAGGATGTGCATAATAGTGCTGTAAGAAAACTGTTTTAAATATGTGAGCATCCAATGTTTTACAAAGAATTTCAGATGCAAAAATAATCAAGCATCATCTAATTGACTTGGGATAAATACTTTTAGTTACTTGCTAATCCTTCCTTCCTTGAAATTCATTCTTAATTTAAGAGAGCAATGTCTAGACCTTCATGTTCATTAAGGCATAGTAATAAACACTTAAGATGAAACTCCTTTCCTTTACACAGTAAATGTGCTCTGTAACCACTAAGATTTATTTTCTCTTTTGAACTTCATCTGTTTCAGTTTGCTTGATGGAGCACAGACACATCATAAGTAGAGCATGCTAAGCACTCATCCCATTTATTACTGTAGATGGCTTTACAATTCCCTTTCCTTTTGGGATTTCTTCCAAGTATTCTAAATATTTATAATAGGAATAGTCTCATTTGTGTCACAGCTTTCTTACAGATACTTCTATAACTGTAAGAAATGTTGTCTCTTCTTTTGGGAAACTTCACCAGATACAGTTTGAAATTTACCTTATGGGGCGGGCAGGGAAAGAAGACCACACCTTTCAGAAAAAAAAAAAAAAAATAGACTTATTGTTGAAATGTTAATTAACTCAAGGCTTATTTGATACATTTTTCAAAATATTAACAAAGTGTGTCGATGTTTTGTGAGCTGTAGCACCTGAAAAAAATCTTTTTTCAAGTTCTGCAACATATAAACCTTTTATTCCATTTAAACACATTTTTAATGATTCATTCTAATAAAGACAATAAAACGCTAGTTGAATGAGGGAAATTGGTTGTACATATTAAGCCATGTACTGTTATTACTGGTACGTAGTTAGTAAGACTTACAAATATTTTTCCTTAATGTTATCCTCAAACATTGTATAACAGCTTCTGATTTGACAAACCCTTAGGCATAAAAGTATCAGGCTATTGGTATACATCTGCTCTTATAAAAAAACTACATGAAAATTACTAGTTTAAAAATTATCATTTGTAAATGCCGTGTAAACTGAGTTTTTCAAAAGTCACTTTTAGTTTTAAACTACTCTGAATGAGATTTTCATTCAGTGATAGTTTCAAAAGCCACCATGTATGTGATGTTTATACAGTGGTGCATTCAGGTCAGCAACACAAATATGATATTATCCTGCTTAAAGTACAATTCTAAAAACTTTGAATTATGTGTTTCTAATTTCCATGCTGTTTTTGAATATAAGATTTGGGGGGGGTGGGGAGGATGGTGTTGTGGTTTAACCCTGCAGGCAGTTAAGGGTGCTAAGAGCACCCCCTGGCTGCTTGCCCACTCTCCCCAGTTGGGGTGGGGAAAGAATTGGGAAAGTAAAAGTGCAAGAGCTCGTGGGTTGAGATAAAGAACAGTTCATGAGGAAAAGCCAAAGCCACACACAAGCAAAGCCAAACCAGAATCCATTTGCTGCTTCCCATCAGCAAGCTGGTGTTAGATACTCCAGGACAGCAGGGCTAGTTATGTGTAATAGTTTCTTGGGAAGACAAATGCCATCACCCCCTCTGCTCCTTCTTTGCCCCAACTGTAATTGCAGAGCAAGACGCCACATGGTGTGGGACATCCCTTTGGGCAGTCTGGGCCAGCTGTCCTGGCTGTGTCCCCTCTAGCTCCTGGCCCTCCCTACAGCTCCTGCCCCCCCCCAGCTGCCTGGCTGGCAGGGCAGCACGAGGAGCTGGAGGAGCTGGAAAGTCCTTGGCTGTGTGTGAGCACTGCTTTGCAACAACTAAAAGATCCATGTGTTATCACCACTATTTTCATCAGAATTTCCAAACTCACTTCATACAAGCCTCCATGAAGAAAATTAACTGTCTCAGCAAAACCTTGATGGGGTTGGTGGGGATGAGACAGGACACTCTTGATAGCCAAAATATTACATTGATTTGCATCTTTATCCCATTAAGGTGCTAGGTGACAATATGGTTTGGATTTTATGTGTCTTACCGATTTTTCTCCTTTCCCATTACTGACAGGTGCTAATGCAAGGCAGACGTTATTGACAAATATTGATGTACAACTGCTCAAAAAGGAACGTTACCTATTTGTAAATCCCTATTTTACAGGGTATGCTTCAATGTAATGGCCAGTGCTTCCTTTTAGTTAGCTATTGGGTATTTTGATACTTAAACTCTTATTCTGAAAAATACTGAAGGATGTATCTTATCCAACACTGTTCAGAATTAACAAGTGTTTAAAATTATATGCTGTAGCGATCAGAAAGATTCTTTGTTAATCTTATTATTAATCAGAATTATCTTCCGTTTCTTATCTGTCCTTACCTCTTTTAGTTTAATTTTCAACTTTTTAGTTGTCTACTGTTTCAAGACTCCTACACTGTTCTGTATCCAGAAGCCATGTGATTCCAATGAGAAATCATTTCAAAAGTAGAGAACAGTTTTGGTAAAAGAAATACCAGCTCATTTAATGGTTTTGTTTGGTTGGTTTTTATTATTTTTGTTTTTTTAATTTTTGTTTTTGTAAATTAAACATTTTGTAAATTAAACATTTCAGATATTGGCGGGGGGGAGGGAGGAGATTGTTGATCCATGTTTCAACAGTACAAGAACATACGGCAAGCAGAAAGTGCAATCATAAAACACTGAAATGAACTTGCTCTGTTGCTATTTGTGTATGTGTCAGCAGGTGGTGCTGAAATCCAGTACAGTAGTGGAGAGACTGTATTACGGTGAAATAATAATAATAAAAAAAAAAATCCAGCTAAAAAGAGTCTGTTTTGCTTCCTGAGCTGTAGGGGTTTTTGTTCTTCAGATCGTCTTTCAATTAGGTTATAAAAGCATTTATTCTAAGCATTAGCAAATTCAGAAAACTAGGGTTTCTTTTGCATTCAATGATACCAAAGTATTTTTTTTTTTAAATGCAAAGTTGTCACATCCACTGGTTTGTGACAACCATGACAACATGCAGGTATATGCAGGCAACCCTCTCATAAGCAGCAGATGGGAGATGTATATGGGTTTGTGAGCCAAATAAAGCAATAAGGACAGTGAACTTATTCTCACGCTGCCTGCCACGGATCCATTAAGAAATTGTATGGGGAAACCACCAACGCTATTCCTTCCCAGTCTAAGGAAGCATTTACACAGTAAAAATGACAGAGTAACGGTGCCATCTAGGGATTAATTTTCTTAGTGCTCTGTCACTATGCTTCCTCTGGTGCGGGCACTCTTAAGGGCATTTTGCCACTAAATAACATTCCTGCCTTACGTACTTGTAATGAATGATATATACAGAGAAGTGTCAGTCTCATTTAGGAAAGAATCGTAGAATATCTGAGTTGGAAGAAGAGGGAGCTATCGTCTTAAATCTTGTCTTCATTTTCTCTTTTTGGCCAAAGGTAGCTCAAGAAGTAAATAGGAAACAGTGTTTGTGATGCTGTTGGCAAAACAGCACATGCATTTTGATACAATGCTTAATTACATGATCAAGTAGTGTTTTCCCTTCTGTCTCATTCAGTGCATGTGGTAATTAATAGGAATATCGACTTTCTGGTACTCCTTTTTACTGCCATTCTACTTCTAGCAGAAAGCTCCCCAGCTGCAGTCAAATTCTCTTCAAACCTTGTTTGGGGTTAAGAGCAAATGGGATGAAAAGAGGTAAAGTGGTTCCTCCTTTTGCCACTCCATGGGTCTATGTGATCAGTGGTTTTGTTTTACAGGCAAGTATTTTGTTCAGTGGCAAGAGACTGATCTTGCACTGGGGAATGTGTAAATTGAGGGATTCTCTAAGGTTTAATAACAGGAATATGAAAGTGTGTCATTAGGTATTTTTTCTCAGATAAAATTATAAATTGAACTGTAAGATTTATTGCCCTAGGTAATATAAAACATATAGGGAGTTCATGATTGGTGTAAACCAATACCTGAAAAAGCCAGTTTTTTCCCTTTATACTGAGATCAATTAGGTTCTGCGATAGCTGTTGCTACATGTCTTGTTTGCTTTATTAAGTGTATTGCTTACAAATGAGCAGGTGTTTCTTATGGAGGTTTTGGCGCAGCGGTGCCTTGCTCACTGGCCAATACAAGCCTGACAGTGCGTGTGTTTACCTACTGTTTACCTGTTTTTCAAATACTGGCAGTATTAGAAGGATAGAAGGCAACAGGTGGCCTATAATGAGAATTAAGAGGTGACTTTGTGTAATTTGGATGGGTCTGCATTGGCACAGCATACGATCCTAGGTACTTAACTGTTTCAGCATTTCTAGTCTCACTCAGGCTACCTTAGGTACTGACTCGTGGAGGATGGCAGCCAGCAGACTTCAAATTGCCAACCACTTCCAGAGGAATGGAGTTCATCCAACCTGGTGAAGAGGCCACTTTCCAGACTGTCCTTTCTATTTCTAACCTGTTTCCTCTATTCTCACCACAGACGAACACTCCTAGCAGTATGTTCATTTTCTTCCATTCCATTGTATCTGCTTTGCCCTCAGCAACCATTCTTACATGAAATTCAGTTTCCTCCCATAACAAGAAGTGTGTTCTGCTTACCTGAGATGGAGTTTTGTGTATGTATATAAAATATATATACATATATACATGTGTATGTATATATGTATACATATATACATGTGTATGTATATAAAATATATGCAAACAGATAAACATAACATTTTAAAGTTCTTTCTTCTCTTCCTTTCTCCTAACCAAACTTTTCTGCAGAACTATTTTAGACTTGGGTTAGATAGATGTTAAATAGATAACTACACCCTGAAACTTCAAGCCACTTACTTGGACTATAAATTCACTGTGTTATTTGTGAATAACTGCAAACTGCAAACCACGGACACAGATAATACAGACATAAACATTTTCAAATACTTTTGAGTTTTCATAGATAGCTGGGGGTTCCAGAAAAATCTTTAAGTAGAAATCAAAGCATTATTTGAAGAGGTGTGAAGTTGAGGAAGCTATAAAGTGGAGATGGAGACATCTATAATTACAATAGGATAATGCAGACTTCTAAAGAAGCTCAGTAATTTATAGTTCTTCAGCAAGAAATGAATCCTAAAAATGTAATATGCAGGGTTTTTATTCAGAGGGATTCATTCTAGGTATTAGTTTGACTACTGCATATTGACTCTCAAATCAACTTTCGTATTGATTACCATATCATATTTTGAAGCAAACTAAATACCCCCACATCAGAAGAATTCTTACCCCATATCTTTAACTTTAAAGAATTGTTAAAAACCCAGCTGCGCATTAACTACAGTTATTATTGAATAAGTGTTATCTACTTTACCACTCTTGACCTTATCATATGGTAATTTTCTAGCTTTTAAGATGTAATTTTTGAGATTTTCAGATGTATTCCCAATTTCTTTCTAAGGTGCTTTTGCTGTCTTAAGTAGTCTTTAAATGATTTACTTCTAGTACTTTCACTTTATATTTCATATGTTGATTACTTGCTGAACTCTTGCCTTGATGTATGAATAGTAAACGAAGCTATAAAAAGCTTTAAATTTAATTTGCATCAGCTTCTATAATCAGATTATTTTGTATTGAAAAGATGAGTTTCCTAATCTTTACTCCATGAACTATAGATAAGATTAGGAAAAAAAAATCACTCATACTTTCTCTTAAAAAAGTCATACGTCAAAAAGGCTTTGAATTACTAATGATTTCATTGAAAGTTACTCTTCAGTTTATTGGAATGCTTTATATATAAATCTTTTACTAGAAAGGAAGAAAAAAATAATATTACTTTTTTTCATGCTCTGCCAGCCTCAGCTCTGTAAGTACTAGTTTTCAAGGCTATCAGTTTGAAGAATTCCAATTTGAAGAAATGCATCTCAGCCTTTAAAAAAGTGAAACATAGCAACAAACAAAGTAACAACAAAGCTTTCATTGGTTAGACCTTCAGAGATGATTTATAATAAGAATTTCAAACTATCGTAATGTTTTTATTAGTGATTTCTTGCAAATCTTCTTATATATGTTGTAGTATTTTCAGTTAGACTAGTTAGTTGTGTGGCAACATTTTCAGTGAGCCTATTATACGATTTTATGATTCTATACGTCCAAGTTAGAATGGACATAGTGGAAGTTATCTAGTCTAATCTCCTACGTATAGAAGGGCCAATCGCGGTAGGTTATTCATGCCTTTGTTGGGTTTTCAGGTATCTCAGAGGATGAATAATGGGCATTGTCTTCAGTCCCTGTTCCAAGAATAACTGCCCTCACTGTGAATAAACTTTTTTTTCCTTATTGGAATAAAATTTCCTGTGTTCCAACTTGTGTCCATTGCCTCTCATGCTTCTGCTGTGCATCTCTGAGAAGAGCTAATCTTCTCTATAGCCTCCCATTATGTAGTTGCAAATATCAATAGGATATCCCCTTAGCTTTCTTAGGTCTAAACAGATCTGTTTTTCTCAGCTTTTTGTATGTTATACATCCTGGTAGCTTGTGGCTGGATTTCCTCCAATACATCTCTCTTATACTGGGCAGTTCAGAGCAGGTCATAGTACTCACTTAATAAAATTCAGCGAGCTCATGTCCAAAATAAAATAAAATTATCATCTGAAATAACCACGGAAATCAAGAAACACTATCATGCTATAGAGTATGTACATAAAGGGTAAGGAGTTACAGGAATTGATTCTTCTTTGAGGTTCAGAATTCTGTGGGAGAATATCTTTTTAGAAACTTAGCCACAGGTTTACAGAGAGCTCAGGACAATTCAAGATAGCTAAGGAGAAAAATTAAAAATTTTCACTATTCTCACTTTGCTATTAGTCTGCTTTTTATCTGATTTCAGCTGCCAGCCATTGAACCTTGTTTTGTGCCTTCCTTCTAGTACAAGAATTCTCAACTATTTCAGTTGTACAACAATAAAAAAATTAATTCAACGTATAATGATGACTAATGATGAGAAGTTGGCAGGAGTCACTTGCAAAGGTTTTTTTCTTTTTGCTCAATTACTATTTAGAATATCACTCTCTCACATGTTCCTAGGCCAGTTAATTGAGATTGCTCACAATTCTCCTATGCAAAGTACATTCTAGTTCCAATGATTTTTTTCTCAATAGTATGTGCTTTCTGTCAACACAGCTGAATTACTCCTGATCATCTGGCATCCCAGGCTTTGCAACTTCCATTCCTGATGGTTATGGCAAATGTGATTTTTTCCCTGCATATAGCCTGTCACAATGCTGTTTTTGTAGCCCTCTGTCAGCATTCATTTGGCTCCTCTTCTCTGGCTTACCAACTGTAGGCAAGTCACTTGGCTTCTACTCAGAGCTAATCCTCCCTTCATGATCATTCACATTGTGAAACAGGCACGCACAACTGATCATTGTGTGGTATCAGTTCACTTGTTTCATTTTTCAGACAAGTCCTTTAAGGCATTTTTTTAATGCTACCCAGACCCTTGGGAAGGTTTGTCTGTAAACATGCTCAGCTGCTCTATTGTTCTTCTTCAGATCTCCCCTTAAAAACTTGTTTCTGTGATGCGTACAGAACTAGATAGTTGTTAGCCACACGTCTGTTAAAACCTACCTGACATTCTGACTAAAATGCACTCAGTGGGAGGAGGTTAGAGGTTACTTACACCTACAGCTCGTCTTCTTGAAGCAGGATTTCTCACTCCTTTTTCTGACCTAAGAGCTACGCCTCCTAAATGATAGCAGAGCCAGAGCATTACAAGGTCTAGTTGCTTCATAGGATTGGACTTCTTGAGAGACAGAGGCTACTCCAAGATGTCATTTTGGACAACTGCGGTTATCTTTCTTTGGAGAAGGTGCGTTGTTTCCCACTGCCTGCAGAGGAAGCCAAAGTAAACCACCTCCTCAAGGTCTAGGCACTAACAGTATCACAATGTGTGTCCCAGGCATAGTAACATCCTCTGATATTTATAACATTTTATTAACTATCTCTTAACATTATACCATAACATTACTGACCCAAAATGGCATTTTTGAATTTATTTACAAACAGTGCTTATATGAGCTCATCAACTTGTTGGCTATTTATAGAGAACTGTTTCTAAACACAGTCATTCCTTACTGTGGCAAGGGGACGTTCAGAGTTATTCTGTGCATCGGATTGACTTGAATGTGCTCATTAAAGTTCAGAGGGTGTTCTGTAGGATTTCTGGAACTTAATAAGTATACAGGAGAAGCGTTTAGTGCCAAATGCTCCAAGAAACATTTGTGAAAGATGTTGAAGTCACGGATAAAACTGGTGGAAAAGAAAAAAAGATTAACCCCATAGGAAGCTATTAGAGGAGCTTTCAAAGTACCAAACAGAAAGAACTTACAGATGGAGAGTTAAAAAAAATAAATAAATAAAATTGTGAAAGATAACAGCTATTCAGTAAATGGAGTGATAGATATATAAGGCATCAGGTGGAAATCTCACTTACTGAAAATATTCTTAGTGTGCAACTTCTGTATCCCATGTTCTTTTAAAGTCCAAGTAACTACTCTTACTTACACATAGTGTAAAGAATCAGCCATATCAGCAAATCAGCTATAAAAGTGCATGATTTCTTTAAAGCAATATATTTCAAGGGTGGTAAGGGAGGATGCCAAAGCACAAAGCAAGTTTAAAAAAAAAACAGCTATGTAGTTATTTTGAAGGGGCATTTCTATTTAATGTTATTTCATAACGTTGGGGTCTTAACACAATTTGTTTGAAACAATTCAGTGAAGGTGTGGACTGTTCTGCTGCTGCATCCTGTTAATAAAAGCACAAGGAACAGGTACCAGGTCCCATGTAGTCATCAAAGTCTGAGAAATTCTAGTCTAGTGTGCTGTTTTTGGAGATCAGACATTACGCTATTGAAATGGCTTGGAGATTTAATAAAAAAATAAAATGAAAAAGACACCCTTGGAGACTCCGGCTGCTAAATGCCCAGGATTGAAAGACTGCAGTTGTATTACAAAATCTCTTCTAATCTGACAATTTTTATAAAATCGTATAGTGGAGGAAAAATGTTTAATAGTTTTAAACCTGAAATATTCTCCCATGTTCAACATATACCTAAATCACACCCATTAGTGTGATTTTGAAGTGTTTCGTGTTAGTGTTTTGTTTCACATTCAAGTGTAAGGGAGACAAAATAACATACAAAGGCACAATTATCACATTTCACCACAGTGAAAGAAAATGAACCAGATTGCATTTGCTAAGGGAGTTCTAGATAAAGGTTATCACAGAATTGATCAAAAATAATTGTTAATGTTGTTTTTCCAAATACGTCCAGCACTTCAACTTGTACTGCATGTGATAATTTTTAACATTTAAAATATGCAAAGATAGCACTAGAAAGTATTCTAAAACAATATATTTACAAGTTGTTTTAAAATAGTAATGAAATGTACTATTGGTTTTTTTATTTTTTTTTATTTTTTTTTTTAAGTAGACCACAGTTTGTCATCTTATAATTTAACTAAACTCTTCTAAAATTAACTTGTCTTAGAGGTTTCAGTGAGGAGTGAAATATCTGCATAACAACAACAGAAGTATGATTTCCTTTACTACACCTATTAAACCAGCTATGATCAGCTCGTGCTGAGCAGTTCCAACCTCTAGGCTACCAAAATCCATGCCCAGTGTCTCTGATTCCATAAGGTCTCGTGACTCTTAACATCAGTGTGGACACAAATGTGCAACTTCCTTCAAGTCATGTTTGGCTTATGAACTTAAAACTTGCTTATTCTTTTTGTGTTGTTGTTCTGACATATACGTGTAGAAATGTTCTTTTTTGTATAATTCTTCACTGCTGTGTTATCCACAATTCTTTTCTGCTCTTCACACACCCTGCAAATGCTGGGCCATGATGTAGCCTTATTCCAAGTATCTAGAGTATTTCCAGGAAGAAAATACAGAAAGACACTAATTTTTTTTCTTTTTATGCATAGTTAGTTTTGTACCTGAAGAGTTTCTCTTTTTATAATAGATGGCCACCTGAGTGCAGCTGAGACCTTCACTTTGTGATTATAAGAAACAGAAAGGAACAGCTTGCAGGTTTGTGTAAGGTCCAGTTCCAGATAAAACCCTCTGGAGGTACTCAGCCACTTCACAGTCTCTTCTGGTTCCTCACTCTAAGTTCCTTCTGCCCTGCCTTGTGTGTACAGCTAGGAATCATCTACTTTCCCCTTCTAGAATGCCTTCCTTCAGTAAAAGTGTTTTTAGGCTTTGATTAGGAATGACAGCTGACATACTTTCATGTTGCTGTTATGAAGACCACCATGTTATGATGGACAGGACCATCAACTCATTCTCACAGGAGTCTCATCTGAGATCTCCAGCTGAAACAAAAAATCAAGGAAACCAATTACTACTCTAATTCAGTTGTACCACTTCAAAATGCTACAAACCCTTTGTGTTGTGTAGCAAACAAGTTAAAAATCCCTGTGGTTTCAGCAGAAAAATAAAAAAATAAATAAAATACACAAAAATTACCAGTGCAAGATTCTTTGGGCAACTAAGGAATGCACTTCCAAGTCACAGAGATAGTCGTTACTAAATATCATTAAAACCATCAAACTTTTCCATTTTTTTTTTTTCAATTAGACCAGGGTTCCATAAAATTTACGAGTACCATTTTTGAGAAAATAAGAATCCCTAGTTACTGTTGCACAGGTAAGAAGAAAAGAAACAGCATGCCCTAAACAGTGACTTACAAGAACAGCAGAATCATTTGTGCGTTTTATTTCTTTTCAAAAGGAAAAATGTTATTTCCTGACCAACTCTTAACAGAAATTCTATAAAAGAAGCAGAACCATTGTGCATGTCCACTGGTAGTTCACTTATAGAAACAGTGTGTTTTGTAGTCACTTGTTACTGTATTGTTATCGTCCATAGAAGTCCCTGACAGCCACTCACTCAGAATGCACAATACAAAGGAGAAAATAAAGAAAGAAATGACTGTATTAAATTTGTCTAGCCTTTAAATAAACTTGCCATTTTCCCCACAATCCGTCACAAAGTAATTGTTTTGCTATCTAGCTGTAGCAAATTTTAGCAGCAAGAAACTCATTATTTAAAGGGCTTTTAAATTTCACATTTTATCTCATTCAACAATAATCTTTCAAATTCTGTTCCTTTATTCTGCTAATACCACTGACTAAATTGCTAGCAATGTGTGATTTCTCATTTGTGTTGATGTTCAGTGCTGTAGTCCAACATGCTCTTGATTTTGTTTTTGTGGCATTTCTAGCACAATATCCTTGAAGACTTTTAATACAGATTGTTTCAGGGAGCTGAGCATATCTGTGAGGGAAGGAGAGGACAAATAGTCCACTGGGTTAGGCACAGAGCTACGCTGAACAACTAATTTTTCTGTGCTGGAGTTTGAAAATTCTGATTTTAGCCAATGCATACCTTACCTCGTTCTTTCAACAGGAAAGAGGGAAAGTCTGTGTTACTTTAGAATGAATCTGGAAAAATGTATGGGTGGGTACCTGCCTCAGGAAGTGGACTAGTTGATTCATTCCTTCTTGTGCCATAGTATGGCAATAACCACCATGAAACTTGTCTGTTCTTATGCTTTCATGTTTTGTGAATAAATCACGTGATTTTATGACACCTGCGTAGCATTATACATACTTGTGTCCATTTAGAAAGAATAGGTAAAATAAAGCTTTAGTTTAATGCATGTTTATTTTTAAAATAAATCCCTCATTTCTAGGTTAAGTCTCAGAATTACTAGCATTGCATTGAATTAAGTAAATGGCATTTAGTGCTTGGGCGTTTTTCTAGAGAGCTTCTGCTAGCTGCTGGTGAGAATGGTAATTCTTTCTGTCAAGCAGTATAATAATGCCATTATCACAATTTTGTATATTGTTCTATATATATTGTTTGTTTGTTTTTTAAAAAACAATTAAATAGCCTCAAAATACCATAATATGTTTCCTATTCAGCATTTGCATGACTAAGCACAACTTATAATTAAACTTTGCCAATTTTGATCATTTATGGTGATTATATCTATCTATATAGTCAATGTTATCAATATGCCTTTACAACAAATACTAAAACATACTCAAGCCAATAGGTTTTTATTAAAGCATCTTCTTGCATTGGGATTCATTAGAAAGATTAGAGGTTTTGTTGAGATATTGAGGGTTTCATCTCCCTTTACCACCATTAGCCATGGGTTGCCATCTCTATGACAGTCCCAGTGAAAAGGCTTCAATCTCCTTTTCTCCTTCCTTGCTGATAGTGGGTCCCTGTAAATACTCAGAATTATCATAGGATCATAGAATATCCTGAGTTGGAAGGGACCCTTAAGGATCATCAAGTCCAACTCTTGACACCGCACAGGTCTACCCAAAAGTTCAGACCATGTGCCTTAGTTCACAGTCCAATCTCTTCTTAAATTCAGACAGGCTCGGTGCAGTGACCACTTCCCTGGGGAGCCTGTTCCAGTGTGCAACCACCCTCTCTGTGAAGAACCCCCTCCTGACGTCCAGCCTAAATTTCCCCTGCCTCAGCTTAACCCCGTTCCCGCGGGTCCTGTCACTAGTGTTAATGGAGAAAAGGTCTCCTGCCTCTCGACACCCCCTTACGAGGAAGTTGTAGACTGTGATGAGGTCTCCCCTCAGCCTCCTCTTCTCCAGGCTGAACAGGCCCAGTGACCTCAGCCGTTCCTCGTACGTCTTCCCCTCCAGGCCTTTCACCATCTTCGTAGCCCTATTAGTTCCCTTAGTTCCCTGATGACCAAGTTTCAGAAATGTGCTACTCTGAAAGGTGTAAAGGCATTGTGCAGCTGCATAAATCTAAAGGGAGAGTCTGGAACTCCGGTCATTGAAACTCTTTATTTTTTTTGAGTGCAATCCATATCTAGAGTTAGTTTGGATGGTGAGTTTTGTAATGATCTTTTCTTTTTTTCCTGAGAAAATAAATTTTATACAAATCTACTGTTATTCTCAGAATGGGCTGACCTACCATGCCTCCTGGAGAAGGGCAGGGAGGCTGGGGGATTCAGGGGGAACCAGCAGAGTGCTGGCATAACATTAATGCCCAAAACAGGAGGACAAATTACCATTCCAGGACAACATCATCTTGAGGTTTAAAGCTATTAATCAAAAGTGATAACCTTGTACCTTTTCTTCTTGGTTCAGAAAGATATTCCATATGCTGTAGACTTTGTATGGTAAATGAGATACAGAGCCCCTTTGCTGAAAGGAAGCAGTTTTATCCAGATTTATCTAAGCTTTCTGCAGGAGTTTGTTTGTCAACTTAATTGGAGAAAAACAAATTATCAATAAGGCATAATTTACTCCAGACCCTAAACTTGCTAGGATGTACATTCTGGTAATGTTTAGATGCTCTATTAGGTGATTGTTCGTATAGTTTATGCTTAAGTAGTGTGTATGTGAACATGCATGTGTAATGAAGCTGTGAAACCTTAGGCAAAATATGCTGCAGCATCAGCCCTTCAAGGTGACTTTCTTTCACGCTTTGGTGCTTCTTGCATTTCCATTCGTCTGTGTGCCATATCTCACTTCATATCCAGCTGGATTACACAGAAATTGATCGTGATTTTTAAGATAGAGCCAAAACTCCCAGGAGATCGCCTTTATGCAAATAACATTCTCTGGAGGAGTGAATAGATGCTTAGAATAAAGGAAAAGTGGATAATTACCTGTTGGGTGGTAAATAATCATATGCCTAAAAGACGACAGAAAAATGAGCACTGCATGAGTTTGTCTTTGATATTTTTGCCTTTGATATAATTTAGAATTCTTGGTATAGTACTTAATATTTAGAGACAAAATGTCATTTTACAGACAGAAGAAGAATTTAATCCGGTTATATTTTCTTGCTCTATTGCTCATCCTTCATTTGTTTTCCAAATCTGTTTGTATATTGTATCTCTGTAAATGTGGATTTGTTTCTGTTTTCTTTATGTTTTAAGTAAAATATATGTATTTCAAACTTAAGACTGTATGAGATTCAGAAAACCTGCCTGTCAGACAGTGTGTGTGTGTTTGGTTGTTTTTTCCCCAAAAGGAAAAGCCATTCACAAAAGATTTTTATTCTGACACTAAAGAAAAAGTTTAATTTATTATCACATTAAAAATACTGTATACATACCGACTCTAATTTTCTGTTTTTAATTACAGAATTAAGAAGATTAAAGTGACTCTTAAAATTTCTCTCCTTTATAAAGGTACTATGAGGATTTTTGTGTAGGTTAAATGTATGTGTAATACTTGAACTCCATAATTTATATTGGAATTTATATTGGAATATATGGATCATCGCCTTCAAGTGAATGTGCCTGGGTGTATGGAGTAGCAGTATTTCAAAATGCAAACAAAAATGGAATTTATAAGATAGCTTGAATGATTTTAACAAGTTGCACTAGAAAAGATAGGTCTAACTTCTGACGTGCACAATTTTATGTTATTATTTGTGCAAGAGTATCTTTTTCTTTAAATCATCAAATTCTTAGATGAACAAACTCATCATCTTCATTTTTAAAGGTAGTATCACAAAATAGTTGAGGTTTAAAGGGACCTCTGGAGGTCATCCTGTCCAACCCTTTTAGGTGAGCAGGTTGCCCAGGACCATGTCCAGGTGGCTTTGGGAAATCTCCAAGGAGGGAGACTCCACAGCCTCTCTGGGCAACCTGTGCCAGTGCCCTGTCACCTTCACAGTAAAGAAGTGTTTCCTGGTGTTTAGATGAAATCTTGTGGTCCAGTTTGTGCCCATTCCTTCTCGTCCTGGCACTGAAAAGAGCCTGGCTCCATCTTTATCACATCTTCCCTTCAGGTATTTATATGCGTTGATACATAAATACATAAATTGGTAAGACTGCTTCCTCTTCAAGTTCTCTTAGCCTTTCCTCATAGCAGAGATGCTCCAGTCCTCTCTATTTTCATGGCCCTTCATTGGATTCTCTCCTGTTTATCCACGTCTGTGTTGTACTGGGGAGCCCAGAACTGGACACTCCAGGTGTGTCCTTACCAGCGCTGAGTAGCGGGGAAGGATCACCTTTGAGCTAGTGGCAGGACTCCTCCTAGCCCACGATACTGTTAGCCTTCTTTGCAGCAAAGGCACGTTATTGGCTTGTGTTCAGCTTGGAGTCCACCTGAAACCCCAGTACATATCCACAGCTTTAAAGCATAAGTGGATTTTAATTTGGCTCTTTTTTTTTTTTTTTTCCTAAAACATTGGAAGGATTTAGTTATCAGTAATTTTTCTTTGGGAAGAATAAAAAAGATAATGAATTTGTTATTTAATTAAAAACTGACAGGTTTTATCTTTTGGTATTCATGACTGCTGTAATATCCCTGTTTTATTCTGCCTTTAGAATTACTCTGGTTCTGTACTGAAATACCAACTAGGTTATTGTGTCAAACATTATACAAAATTTAGGTTGCTTTTCATATAGACTAATATAATTTTCAAAGAAAATTAAATGCAATATGGTTTCTATTTTGCAAGATACTAGAAATGATATTAGTTCTAGCATTGTTACCAGGGCACACAGAGTAGATACAGCTACAGTAAAAATGGAACATATTTCTTTCTGTGAATCATCAGCTTGTGAAAGCCTTGCTCATATTGATAAACACATTACATTGCAGATAATTACATTCTACTAATCCACGCTTCAATATGAAATGACTAACATAGCATGACCCTCACACTTCCAGTTCTTTTGGAACAGTTGAAACAAATATTAAAATATATCTTAGTGATAAAATTGTTTAAACAAAAGAAAATTACAAATACTTTCGGTAATTATTTTCATCCACAGTATCTTGTGGCTGTAATGAAATGAGACATGTAGAAATATATTCTTCGCAAATATTCACCAAACGTTGAGGAAATAATTTATATTCAATAAAGAGAACTTCACAGACTTGCTGTACTGTATGACTTAGGTATGTGACAGGACATCTTCTTTGACATACAGCTAAAATCACATGTATCTGGGTCACTCAGCCCACTGCCAAGACATACCATATAATTCTCTAGAAATTCTTCGAGCTCCATTGTGAAATGAGTTTTGTCCTAATTTCTCCAGTTGCATCTTACCATATGATATCTTACCATATCTTATCATCCTTACCATATGTATACATTCTATACATACTTCTTACCAGCATTCATTGCCCCTCTCTATTCTGGTCTTTACTTTCTAATCATGTAGTCTTTGCTTACAAACATTTCCACTAGGGGAAACATGGTAGTTAAAAATAAGTAGAATACAGTTCCTCCTTCCTGGATATCCATCAGCTGATCTAAAAGGGTGCAGCCTTGATATCTGTCTGCAGTGTGTTTTTCTTTTCTACTGTAGTTATCACTTCTTTTCCTATGAGGGAGCAAAGATGTGATAAGATTAAAAAAAAAAAATTAAAAATGAAGCTTTAACTTATCTTTTTAATCCTCGTTCCTGAGATTACTTTTAAAGAAGGTATTTTCTCCTATCTCAAGGGATGCTACAGTGTAACTTCAACTAAAATTTATTTTAGAAAACATGTTGTTTGTAGAGATTGCAAAAATAAGACTAACACAAAAATTCATGTAACTGTCAATAGGTAATGCAGAATAAAAAAGAATTCAGCATTATGAAATAATATATTTTAGTCAATCCTTGCTTCTTTTATGAAAAAAAAAAAATCTCTAAACTTCTTTTTCCTAGCTATTTCTAAATCTAGTCTTTCACGATTCTATCTTGTGATTCAGATAAAGTAATATTTTGCCATTAAAAAGGTCATCTGTTAGTCTACCAGTTATCTCGTTAGAAAGAATATTAAGCTTATCCTATATTTTTTAATATTGCATAGGAATTTCATAGATACAAACTGCAAATTATATGTATTAACCAAAAAGGCCAATTTTATAATGGGAAAGGTTGGGATTCCAGGCATCAAAATTATGGATCAGTATTTTAGTTTCAGATTGGAAAAGGTTAGATTAGACAGCCAAGGTACTGCGGTACTTGTAAAGAAATGTCTTGTAATATTAATAAAAAAGAAAAAAAGGCAATTTAGAAGCTCAAAGAAATACAGAATTAATGGCCAAACACATATTCATAAACCCCAAAAGACTCCTTAATAATTGGAGTGAAACTGCCCAATCTGACACCTTACAGGCATTTTTGTTCCTGGATGCAGTTATTAAGAAAACCTCTTCTTATATTGCTTTTTAAAAAGCTATCTGTTAGCCAGGATTACAAGTGTAAAGTAGACTTTTGATGAATTGTTTCTGTCAGAGTTATATACTGTCAAATTCTGTGTGACTATGGCAAATCATAACTTCATGCTTGGAATGAATGGGACTCTACCATGATTTTTCAAGTCTGTCTTGTTTCTTGAAGGAAGACATACCAAATAACTTTCTCACTTGAAAAAAAATAAATAATAATAATATAAAAAAGAAGTCTCTTTGTCTTGTCAGGAAGGCTTACCAAAGACTACTAATGTTAACTCTAATCATTTCAAAATTCCCTTTTCACTTTTCTCTTAAACTTTTTAAAATTCTATCTCAAAGCTGTAAAATTCTTTCAAAATTCTGCTTAATAATTTGTCATTTGCAAGTTACTTAGAATCTACTGTAACAGTATCATTCCTTTGTGTTTATCCAACATTATATATTCAATATATAGTTACTGAACTATGAATACAGTAACCTGTTTCTTTTCCAGAAGAATTGTAGTGTTTTTTTTTCAGTAATTTCCTAAAATATTTCAACTCTGTTTAATCCGATAGAAACCTGTCCTTTACCATGACATGGTAATGTGTGATTTAAACAGTATCAGAAAAAATACAGTAAGTGTTATTGGAAGAAAAGTGCCAGGAAAAAGCATGTGAAATAATTTTAAATAGCAAGAGAAATTATTTTTCTATATTATCAGCAGTAGTTCAGAAGTGACCACAAAAAATAACATTATTTTATACTTTATTTTTATACTTTATTTAGCCCCTAAAAACTTTTCTCATATGGCTTTAACATTGCAATTTGTAATGTGTGTGAAGAAATTGTAAACAGAAACTAAGTGAAATTTAGAGCTTGAGCAGATTGATTTTGTCTTCTGTTTGGTTCTCTGCTAGGGCATGGCACTTGCTTTATAATTTATTCTATCAGGTGCATCATCATCCTGCCCTAAGGAAAGGTTATCTTTAAGTAATCTCAGGAAGTTCATTTCAGATTTTAGGAAATAGTTTACCTTGTAAAGTCTAGCTCTTTCTACTTTTGTTTAATTAGTTGTTTTGCCATCTTCTTTCCTACATTGTGTTGACTTTGCACTTGCATTGTTTACCAAATGAAGCTTTCTTTTCTTTGCTTCTCTTTCTTGTTTTGTTTTTTTTTTTTTTTTTTTTTCTTTTTCTTTATGAAATTTTCCTTTAAAAGCAGCTGGATTTTGATGAAATATCTTTGCACGAAAAGAAGAATGGCTATAAATAAAGTGAGCTTCTATAGGGCATTTTTATTTTATTTTTTTTCTCTCACCTTCACAACTGCCTAAGTACATGTTTATAATCACGTTGGGAAAACTGTGAGCAAATTTGATATGTCTTGTGTGCCAGGAGGAAATCAACCTTATCAAATGTAAGTTTATTACCTCTGGTAGAAACATCTTGGCAGCCTGACTAATCAGTATGTGAAGACTGAACAGCTCGATATGTAAACCTGATGCTGGTCTTAAAAGGAAAAGCAGGCAGGGGGGAAGCAGAGAGGGGCAGGACCAGAAATAAAATCAGAGGTAGCGAAAAATCCAGTTGTTGCCCTGCCTTCTCTAGTGCCATGGTGGAGCTGATCATTGCTGAAAGAGGGATCATCAGCACTGTGAACATTTTTATGGTTGCTGGTATCAAATGGCGAGCAAGAGTTCTGAGGGTTTCTTCTAAGGGTTTTTTGTTGTTGTTTCCTTCCTGTTGGCATGCTGAGCAAGCCAGCTTATTAACAATCCTTTTTATGGGAAGTTCAAAAGTGACAGGAATTTGCAAGATGCATTTGGATGTTAGAGAACAAAAAGAACTCCCGTATGCATAATATAAGCAGCAAGCAGATTTTGTCTTTCATATATGAATGCTATTAAACACCAACTGGTTTTGTTATTTTGAAATTATTGTAGAGATCCTTGCAAATTCTTGTCTGCAATTTCCTTTGTGTTGTAAGCAAACATCCCTCCCAGCTAATCGCATCCAGCATTTTTAAAACTTTGGCTGTTGTTACTAGCAGTCACAAGGATTTTATAGCTGGTGTAGAAATCCATGGGGTAGACTAAAGAAGAAACCTGTGAAGGAAGGTGCCTGGGGTTCGTAACAATGCATTGAAAATGGTCAACGGGAATTAGCAAAGACTTAGCAAAAGGACAAAATCATCTGCTTACTGTAGATAAGTATTGTGTACTGTAGCTCTTGAGTACATAAGATAGTCTTTTAAGTGGGTCAGTTAGTTGAAAAGTGATTTTGTGTTGTTGATGGTACTTGGATGTTTGGTTTAAAGGTCAGGGGGACACTAGAATCCCATAGCAAAGTAGCCATATACAGCTTCAATTGTAAAACTAAAATACTTTAACTTGTTCACTGAGATACTCTGAGTTTGATGGGGAACTGCTGCATTTAGCTCAGTAAGACTTGTGCATAAGACGTTTCCACTTTCCACTTGTGTTAGAATTTGCAGTTTCATAACCCAAGTAACGTAGACAAAATGCTCATACAAATCTTACAAGGGCATTGTCTGACAAGGTGTCTGATCAGCACATAGGATAGGTATCAGTCTGAAAATCGTATTTTTAAGTAAGTCTTTCTGCAACTTGTTTATTTCTCAGTTTTTCATCAGTTTTTGAGCATGTGATTTGAAACTTTGTATTTACTATAAAATGTGTTTGGAGTCAGTGTCTTATACTATGCTAAAAAGGCTGTTTCAGGATGTTCTCTCTGTCTGTTTTTTAAGCTTACCTTGGCTCTAGTGAGTAAATGGAAGGCTTCCAAAGCGAAGGCTGAATTGATTCCATGAAATATAGGTTGGCCTGCAGGAATCATTATTAAATACTATAATACAGTAATAAGAAAAGAAATGGACCGAAGAGCATAGGCTGAACCAGGAGAACATTACCACCTAAAAAACTCTAGATGAATCCAATTAATGATCCAAAAACCCCAAAAATTATTTGGTAGTTTTCTTAGCATGAGGTTCAATTCTTGCTAAAATAAAAGATGTATTGGGGAGCTGTGTTTGATGTGTTGTTTTTCTAAACTGACAGGGAGAAAATTGAATTAAATACTTTTAAAAACTGTGGATTTCCAAGGCCATTATACTGAAAGTAATCATAATGTCCTTAGAAACCTTATATATCATATTCCTTAATTCATGAGAACTCACAAGTTTCCAATTTATTATCTTTTTATATTCCTTTCTGTAGTGACAAGGAAAGAGTAAATAACGAGAGAGAGATCTTAACTTCAGAGAAAAAAAAAAAAAAAGCAGTAGCAAATTCCTTTGTATAGTTATTACTTTTTCAGTTAAAGGGGGAAGTTTAATTTAAATTATAATCATAACAAATAAGTGGAATAAATAGCTTTCATTTCTATAGTAGCTAATAAGCCCCCTTAACACCACGACAGCACTTAAATCTAGAATAAGTTTGAATAAAGAAAATAAAATTGTGGTTTTTCCACCTTGGGAGATTTAGATAGGCTTTAGAAGTTCCCAACAGATGAAGGTGTTTTTCTGTTGATTGTTTTGTGCTTATTCTGCAGCTGTGAATAATACTGTGTTCTGATAGATATTTGGGGTCAAATCCCTGCAGGCAAGAAACATGAGGAAACTCTCAGCAAGCAGTAAATTCAGTTACTGAATTCCCACTTTACTGTATTTATTCATATTTTCATATATCATATATCTTGATTTCATCTGAGCAGTTGTGTTTTCCTGTGTTTAGTCATGTAAATGCACTTCAATTATGTTTGGTGTCCCATGTAGGATGTTCTCCGCATGCACCAAAGAGCGTCAAGGTGTACAGAGACAACCCTGTTAAATTCTGTAGATCTGGGATGAAACCTCTAAACCATTAGTTCCTTTCAGAGACTCCTTTCTAGTGCTTCCTTTTGTGAGCACCAGCTTTTGGTATCTATTTTTCTCCTTGCAGAGAGCTACGCTAAATACTCCCTTTTTTGTGTTTTTGAATTTGAATTGAGGAAAAGTCTTCGGTTACATTTGTCTCTCTCTTTTTTTCTTTCTTTTTTTTTTTTTTTTTTAAACCTATATATTGAGTAGGCTTACAGTTATTCAGAAATTATTAGCTAGTGTGTGAATTTTAATTTTGTATTCTGGCTTTTTATAGTGTGTTTAATTACTTTAAAAAAAATAATTAATAGTCTATAATCAGTGCTTATCAATTTCCAATAACTAGTTTGGTAATTTCCAGCTCGTGCAGCAGATTTTTTTTTTATTTTTTGTATCATTTTCTGTATATATTCTTGATCAAAGCCTTTTTTGTCAAGATGTAGATTATTGAAATTGCAAGCTCAATTACTTATTAATATTAGCGCTTAATATAAACAGTATTGCATGACTCTTGTCAATTAAAAAAAAAAAAAAGGAAAAGCAAAGTCCCTGTCTCAGTCTTACTTCAACCCACCCTCATATCATGATTCTTTTCCCCCCTTTTTTTCCACTCACTTGCAACTTGGTCTTATTTTCCTCCTCCATTCCATGCTGAATATGAGTTCCTCACCTTCAGAATGACTTCATCATTCAGTACTCCCAATTTCTGAACTAATACAACCATATGTATATAAAATGGTAACATGTAATTAAAAAAATAAATTCTGAAGCTGTAGCTTTACAACATTTTGTCCCCATGTCTTTAGCTTTCTTCTCCATTTCTTTTTCTCTGTTCTTTCTCTATTGTTGTTTTTTTTCTTTATTTTTTTCTCTGTTTTTCCTGCAGTAACCAGGATTGACTCTTTATTATATATTTGATGACTTCCAGTGCACATTCCCAGCCATGTCATCTGCAGGGCTGGAGCCCAGGTGGCCAATAGTCTTCCTTATTTGCTCGTTCAGTGCTTATGACTAGATGCAGTTGCTGTTCAGCGTTCCTAAAACTATTTCCCACCAGTGTAACAGCACCTGATTTCATTTGCCCTGGTCTTGTCCCGAGCTACTGGAAGATTCTGAGGATAAGGACAGGCTCTACCTGTCTCCCACACTGCACTGTGCCTTTTGTGAAATCTATGGGTGATGAAGCCAGCAGACTGCCTTTCTGCTGGCAAATCAGCATGTGGCAGTGCAGTAACTGCTTGAATTGCACCTCAGATCACAAGATACTGCATTTAGTGTATCCCATCAGCCCCAACTTCTCATATCCCTAATCTACCAGAGGGTTTCTTCAGAGGGAGGCTCTGCTCCCCTCATCCAGTTGGGATGTCGGAACTGAAGCTGTGATGCTACACTGCGGGCAAACATGCTCCACGAATTACACAAACTCATCCAACAGACAATGAACGTTAGCTATATGATGGTACCTTGGGACTCTTCTGTCATTCAGGAAATTTCTTCTGGTCTCTTTTCCCACCATGCATAGCTACTGTAGCTGCTGCTGTGTGTAGCTGGATGACAGTTTGGCATTGCTATTTGCAAAGGCATTTGCAAACAGTAATGAAAGAACCGTTGGTTCATTTTTTTCCCTTAAGATTATTGTGATCTCATCACCCACTTTTTTTTTTTTTTTTTTTTTTTTTTAATCCTCCAATATTTATGAATGATTTTTTCTACTTCTAAATTTGTGACTTTATGCAGTGTGTTAATTAAGGAAAGCAGCCAATGTAGATCAGTGCTGAAGCAAGAAAGTTTACCAACCAATGGTCTGATACATTAAAAACCTGGAGTAACACCATTCATTAACTGTCTTTCTTTTCAATTCTGCCATTTACTAGAACTATCTTTTAGTCAGCTAATTTCAATGATTACATGTGTTGTTTTTTTTTTTTCTATTTTCCACAACGTTTTTAGTTATTCTGACATTATAATCATATAGTGTTGCCAGAAATATCAGCAGGCTCTGTGTTGAGAACTAAGCTACAGATAATTAGATTGAGGACTGACCCTCTCCATAGCAGGAGAGGGGCTTCTGGATCCAAACCCATGCAGATCTGAGAAAGGAATGTACTTCTCCTGCTGGGCACGGGTGGTCCAGCTCCCAGGGGAGCCTTGCAGTGGTGCTTACAGGAGGCAGTCTTGGACAGCCTCCTCTACATCTGTTCATGTTTTCACAAGGTGAATCTGGTGAATCAGATGAAACAACTTTTAGCACAACCATGATTTTAAGTGCAGTCTGTTATAGGCAAGGGTGACTTTAGGTGGAATGAAAAAATTCAGTGTACGCTAGCAGATGGAAAGATAAATTGATTTCAGACCCGTACTTCAGAAGGGAGATGTTACAGCAGTCAGGCTAAGGATGGCCTCAGATTTGATATTTCTGCAGGCAAGTCCAAATTCTGCCCCATCCACGTAAGCTTTCCCTCTGATACCATTAAGAATCACCTTGCTCTCTTCAGCCCACCGTTCACTTGCTGTTAGTTTGTGTCCGTTAAATTCATTTATCCACAACTGCCTTTGCTCTGCTTCAAGGCTACCCCGAGGCATCCTGCTTCCAGCCTGTGTCAAGATACCATGACGCAGCCTCAAAGCGTGAAGTCTTGAGGCAGCCTGGAACACAGCAGAGAGAGCTGTAGCTGACTGAATAAAACAGACAAACACTGCTCAGATTTCCCAAACTTTGGTGCCTTGGGCAAACACCCTGTTTGCTTTTCCATCATTCCCCTTGAGGGCCTACTTTGAAGGGAACAGTACTGTGCCAGGCATTGACTTCGGAGGAGCAGCGATACGCATGTATCAGCAGATCTGAAGATTTTTTCAGCGGTTGGAGGATTGACCTTAAACTTCAAGCATCTCAGGAGCTGAGCATGTGTATAACTCAGCAAAGGCATTTTTTATTAAGGCAATAACTGCAATTTGGAGCAACATGTTTGTTTTAATACCAAATGAAAAGTAGAGGCAATGTGTACATATTTCATTCACACCACTGACCAAAATGTAGAACTTATTTGATTTTATTTTTTTTCCTGGACCCATTAATCCAATGTTAAAATAGTTGATAATATCCAAAATAAAAAACATAAGCCAAGCTAAAAAATAATAATAATAATAAATCCCATGTTTAGTGACTGAGATTTGCAATATTTGTAGCTAACAGTGTCTGTACATTACTACAGCTATGTCTTGACTTACTTAGGGATAGGCATTGAGGGTGTGTATTTCAGATGCTGATGAGAAGTGTGTATGGTAACATCATTATTAAATGACAAAGTAGTTAATTAAAAATTATTTACAGGCATTTGCCAGCCAGAGAACTACAGAATTTCTTGTAAGTTGCAAAAGCCAGCTAAGAAACAGTAAATATTTGTATAGTTAACACATCTCAAGTCTATGTTTAATGACATTGCTGACTGGAAGGTGGAAGTGCTGGCCGCAGAACTGACATAGCCCGAAGCTGATTGCATTGCCATCAGCCATCAAAACAGGTTATGGGGCCCTCCTGCTCCTGCCTGCAGCTTCATATGCTTCTTACACTGGTGCACACTGCATCCATATTACCTGAATCAGAAAGTCAAGTAAACAAAAAACAACAAAACAAAACAAAGAAAACAATGGAGAAGGGGATAAAGAAGGTGGTGGGGAGGAGGGGTTGGTTTTTATTGGTTTAGAGTCCTGAACTGGGACCAGTTCAGGAAAGGGTCAGTGCCGATACAGAGGATAGAGCGTTTGGGAAGATCTACTGAGATTGCCTTTTGAACAACAGCTTGTAGTGTGAATTGTAATCTAGATAGTTTTCAGTGTATTGGGTATGCTTACAGCACAGCTACAATGCTGGCTGCTGAGGACACTTGCAGATGTACCTGGGGAAAATCTCAGATTTCTATTCATTTCGCAGTACTTTTTTAAAGAGCCCACTTCTCTCACTGGATAGTGACTTGAATTGACAACACCCTCAGTGTTTACATTTAGAATGCTTAACACACATTGACTCTTTGTTTCTGCTGACCTGAAAAAGAAAATATATTTTGCCCTTATCACTAAGCACTGTAACACGGATACTCGCAGAAGGAAGCTGAAATTTCTTCTGCCAATTGCAAAGTCTGCAGGCAAAGGATTTTGTTTCATTCCAAGTAAATGGTGCATGGGGTTGTGTAGTGCGAACAGCAACCCCGAGTGCTATTTGATATCACAGCAAAAGATTTCTTCAGAGTACAAGAAATCTTGTAAATGATATCATGTATGTTGCTAATACTGTATTCCCTGCTAAGCCAGGGTAAACAGAAAGGATGTAAAAATAACCGCAGAAGAGATCTCAGTATGAAATATGACCATAGCACTTCATCAGAATCACAATTTACTTTCAGCATTAAGGTCCACAGTAGGTAGACTTACCATCTGAAAATTAAAAGCTAATCTATGGAAAATTGTGTTTAAGGGGCATTTTTAAATGAAGGAAACAGAAGAGAACAAATTACACATTTCAGAGATTCTTGAAGGAGATACGTTTTGCTCTCATCCTATTTTCTTAATCATATTCATTTCCTGAGATAAAGTAGATTTCACTAGTCCAGGCTTTGTGCTAAATAACACTGCAAAAAGTGGTCCCATGTTTTTATGTTTTTTTTTCTGAGCTGTTTATCATCTAAAGCTCCTATGGATCATTCCTGAAGCTTTGTACGTTTACTGGCAGGTCCGTAATAGCTGTATCCAGAGGTACTGCTGGTACAATTTTAGAAATGCTTTGAGAGATTTCCTTCTAAAAGGAAATGACTATTTCAAATACTTTTCTGAAAGTCAGTAATAGAATAGAATTTCTCATAGAATAATAGAAATTACAGCAATATTATTTTTTATTTGCTGCATTTTGTATATACCCAAAAATTCATATACATTTTTATTTATTTATAAAAGTATATACAAAGATATATGACTGAACCTATGCAAACAATAGATTTTTGGTCTAGCTCCCAAAAAAATGTAAAAGGCCCAAAGAACCCTTAAAAGATTTATTCTTACTGAGCTCATTTTTTTCTCCCAGAATTTATAGTGAATAGATATGTTGAAAAAAGGTCTGGTGTGGAAAGAAACCTCTTTTAAATTAAAAAGTAATATATGTGAGGGAACCATCCATTGTCTATAATTTAGAAAAGATGGGTGGTGCTTCTGAAAGTCATAGAATGGATGGTTTTAAAAGTTTTTGTTTGTTTGTTTGTTTGTTTTTTAAGCAATTACAAATCAGTTAGTTTTAGTGAAATAAATAATTGGGGGGGGAAGGGAGGGGGAGAGGGAGAGAAGAGGGAACTCAACTGTTGTACCCTGTCAGAAAATTAAGAATAACAGCCAGCATAGTTTTATCAAGAATAATTCATATCAAACCAATTTATGTTGATTATGTAAGAGTTAATGGGCTTTGTGGACTGAAAAGAAGTGGTGGATGTCATGTGTTTTAAATTTATTAAAGTTGTTGATACTGTCTGAGATGATGTTTATATAAGCAAGCCAGGAGATTGTAGTTTAGATAAAAGCATCATAAGGTAGGTGCCAAACTGTTCGGGAAACAAGGTGTTTTCAGAAAGGTTAGATAGTACCTGCCTTCTAGTTAGATGGTATCTACCTTTAGAAGAGATGGAGGTTACCAGATTGACTTCTAATCCTTTCTGGCCCAGTTTTCTGTTTGTATGTTATCCTGTCATTTTGTAATGCACTCATTTTTGTAATAATAATAATAATAATAAATAATAATAAAAAAGTAAAGACGTTAAAATGACTAAAGTAATTAAAAGTATTTTTAGTAGCTCAGGAGAGAGGACAGCAAAAAATTATTTCCATTCTAAGGGTGAATTTAACCATGGTTAATCAAGTTTTAACCTCCCTTCATCTTCCTCCTGCATTGTAATTTGGTTCACTGGCTCTTCCTGCAGTTTAAGATTTTTTCTGTAAGGTTAATATTGTAGAAGGATAGGTCACATCACTAAATTCAAGGGAAACAAACAAACAAAAAGAAAATATTACTTTTCCATTTCACCATGTTTAATTGTTATTGTTGTTATAATTGTATTTCAATGGAAAATACAATTTGCATATCTTAGCTCTACAGATATAGCTTACTATTTAAATGTTATTTATACCAGTCAGTATCTTTTTATCTCAGCTTTCAATTTACTGAATATTTTTGATAATGAGTTGAGTGTGTTTATACATCTTAGTTTCCACATATACATATGGAAGTTGTAAGAGATTTAGATATGGCCTTTCATTTTCTCTGTAATTTTTCATTTTCGTATGATTTGATAATTAGCATTCTTTTTATATACGTAATTTCCCAATCACAACACATTTTGTTCTTATAAAGAGAAACTTTTCTAACTTACAACAGCAAGAGTTGTTTTTTTTGTTGTTTGTTTGTTTGCTTGTGTTTTGTTGTTGTTGTTGTTTTTTCTTTTATACATTGTTTTGTACTGCCGCTTGTCATTTGGTAATGAGATTCACCAAATCTAGTGAGAATTCACAAATCATGATAAATTTTCTTAAGTAATTTATCAGAAAATCTTTATAAGGTATTATATTTTATACAGGAAAAAGAAGAAGGAAAGACATGCATTGTACAGTATTGATATGTAATTGAGAAGAATGTTAATTTTCTCTTTCATTATTCAGTAGTGGTTTTTTAGTATTTTTAATGCATTCTTAGCAGTCTTTCTGAATATTTTAGTTATTAGTTGAGTACATATCTTTTAAATCCCAAATAGCCTGCCTGATATGTAAATTGCTCTATATACTGTACTCCAGACCGTGAGATAAGTGTCTAAAGCAGTAAACTATATATATATGTAAAAAATAAAAATAGAATGATGGAGAAGCAATTACTTGCTTTCAAACCTGCATAATATCATGGCTAGTGCAGAGCACCTTTTGGCTCCTGCATCACTCTCCCCTCTTGTCTGGAAAACATTAAAAAGAAATCTAGATGAGCACCGGTGTTTAATTTTCCCCATGCTAAGTTTCAGACTTCTTCACAAAGAGGTTCAGCTGCTGAGCGTTAGAGGAGAATATTAGATTTTTGATTGTCTGTGCTGAACAACAGAGGCGCCAGGAATCCATTTAGTGACCCTTTTGAACCTTCCTCACACTAAAGGTGTTCAAGCTCTCCCTCGTGGCTGAAATGCACTTTTCACTATGCTTAGAGTTTATTTTCAGGGTTTCAATAGAGCAAGTGCCAGACATGGGATTGTTTTCCAGTTCCTTTTTTTTTTTTTTTTTTTTTTTTTTTTTTTTTTTTTTTTTTTTTTTATTAATTTGTCCAGTTACAGCTGAATATCTCTTCCTTTTTGTGGGTAGGTGGAATTCACTGCATAACATTATCAATTGTTTAATGATTTGTACTTTGGACCAAAGTCTTAGAAGCTATTTCTAAATGACAGCACATTTAGGAATTTCAGGTAGGCTTCCTCTAGGCCACCACAGAGTGAGCTGTAGGTTTTTAGCTTTAGCAATCGCTGCTTATCACTTTATTAACATTTTCACCTCTTCGGTTCCTAAGTTATGTAAAAAGAATTCTTTTAGCTTTTAAAATGGGTTTTAGTTCCCCTCAAACAGTTAAATACTATTAAAATTATAATATGCTGTGCTAGGAATGGAGATCCTGAAAACAGTTATGTTCAACAATTATGATTCTCACACTGAATAAAAGATCTCAGGTACATTTTAATGTAGTTCTATGTGTTTTTTAAACCTTTTCAAAATACATAAAATAATGACTTATTTTTTACAATTTCTTTTTATTATAATAATTATTTTTGTTTTTTTCTAATGACTGCTACTATTTGACACCTTCAAATCCTAGAATCATATGAGTATTAATCCTGAAAAGTTTCAGTCATGGAAAATGTTCCTGTGTCACTAACATGAACTGAACCATTAGCTAAAAGAAACTAAATGAGGATTTTTCAAAGCAAAAGGCAATGGCTTATTTTCTCCCATGAGCAAAATATCAGAGACTCCTTGATCTCCCTTGCCACTGTGAAATTCCATCCCACAAACAGTTCAGTTTAAATCCATATTTAATCATTTTATAATAAATATGCATAATCAACCCTACTTCATAAGTATTATTTATCAGTTACTGCTGTTTGTTTCAGTTGAAGGAAACAACCACCTTTTGGGTTGAAAATGGGTTTTAGTTCTTGTCAGTAGGCCCTATTAATGTTTTAGTATGTAATAATCTTAGAGTTTCTTTCTGCGTTTTTTTTTGCAAATATAAGATACTTTTAACTTTGTATTTTGAATTATATTTCATGTCTGGTGTCAGTATTGTAATGCAGCAAGTTCCTCCACAGTCCCACCAAGTTAGATACCGAGATGCTGCTCTGTAGGCCAGGCTGAGCATCTATCAGTTGGAGGAGTCAAAGCGCTTAAGTGCAGAATTCTGACAGGCCATAATGAACTGTTATTGTAAGTCTGTTCATTTACTTTAATTAAAAATTTACAAAGCCTTTGTGAGCTATTTGGTCTGTCAGTAATAGGTATGCAGGGGTGTTTGTGTGAGATGAGGACGTTTGCTATATAGGGTCTAATAAGCAATATGAAGCATGCATTCAGCTGGATTAACACGTTCATGTATATGTAATGGTGCTTGCTGTTCGGGCACCAATCCAAGGATCTAGGAAACTGTTGTGAAACTGTCCTGCAAACACAGAAAATGAGATCTTGTGTGAACTGAAACGGTTCTCCTGAATCACAAATTGCAGTGGGTTTACTATCTGAATGTCCTTTTCCCTATGAAGTGTATTCTAAGGCAAGAGAACATTTTTTGGAGCAGCTAATCTCTAAGGTTAAAAATTATTTTTGTAGTCTTTCATACGTAACACGTAAGAAAGGTATCTCTGTTTAATACAGAGTTTCAACCCTGAAGAATTTGTCATGCATAAAATAGCATTGAAAAAATATCATCTTGCCTATGATGAAATATTCTGAATATCTTCCAAACTCATTGGTGCATTTTAGTTAAATAATTAAATCCATCTGTTCTGCTATTATGATAACAATTATATGAGTGAAAAGCATTAAATACTATTTTGAAAAAAAATGAGTGCATAGGCCCTGGTCTTACATGAAGAACATTGCATTCTTACAAAAGACTTTTATCAACATAATAAATATGCTTGCTTTCATTTCTGTAACTTTCCCATGTCTACTAATCTTGTTAAGACTGACTAGCAAAGGTGTGGAGTTTTTTTGGTTGTTTCTGTAGCATTAGACTTCTGAAAAGCAATTAATCATGTTTCCCTGCTGAACACTGAAGTATATGAAAGGTAACAGTAAATCTGGATGTTGTATGAACATGATCTTACTGAGACAGATTTCAGGAGCCAATATTGTTATAAAGAATGTTTATGGGACATAGGTGCTTTTGCTTTATGCTGTGGCATTTGCAAGAAATTTGAGTTGAACAGATCTTAGAGCTGCTGAAGAATACACGAGGAAGGGAAGGGATGTGCTATCCATTTGTGCAGTCAGAGCATAGTTTGCTGTTTGCTGTTTACAGAAGTTCTTTTGGCCTTACTGTAGATTGCTGTGTGCAAAAATTAAGCTCATATCTACAACTTCATAACACCAAGCTCGTGCATTGAGAGCCATATTGAAGCCTTTTGGTGTCTGGGACAGGATGTCAATCTCTCTGCTTCCCTGATGTTCACAGGGAAAGAGGTAAATAAGGCATATTTTTCTCTGTTCCTACTAAGCAGGGTTGTCTGCTTAGGGGCTGACCTTATGGTGTGCTGGATTTTGTTCCCAGAATAAATGAGTTTAGTGATAGAAAAGCAAAGGCAATTTTCCTTGCTGTCCTTGCTACAACTCTATTTAGGTGTTAAGTTCTCTGGACGAAAATCTTTATTGTTTTGCTATTGCTTATGGAATTTATCTCATGACAGGAAGCCTGGCTGTGCTCGTCTTACATAAAGGCCATGTGTGAGTAGATAGACAGAAATATCTGAAGAGACACAACAAATAAAAGCATCAGTATAAGAGTTAACATAGTAGTAGAAGAGTGCTGGGGTAGCTACTTTTTCTGGTTTAAACAATAATACCTTTTGGTTTTGTTTACCATTACTTGACATTCAGGTAGGAACGTAATTAAGTACTTCTTCCTAATTAATAAAGAAAATTAAGAGAGAAAACAGTAACTATCTTCTGACTTTTCTTCTTTCTTACTATTTGCATTGTCTGTTTGCTTCATCATTTGGAGTGTCTCTGAGAATAAGTGTAAGGGTGTAACTACACTCTCGATTATCTTCTAAATCTGAATCACTCCAATGTGACAAATGGTGTTAACAAACATTTTTGAATACTTTGATGTTGTCCCTGTTATTGTCCTTTAACTTCTTCTACTTTTAAATCTGTGCATAGATTAATCCACACTGTTGTACTAACAGGTGCCTATCCAAGAACACCCAAGGAATTTTATTCTAATTTATTCCCACCTTATAAAGAATTGAGAAAACCAACACCCAACCAGCCAAATGAGCTTGGGGGCAAATGCATATTGACCTGAATAAAAATAAGATTGCTGTTTGGCCTCATCTTGAATTTCTCAATTTTAACTATCTTCTGACTTTTTACTTATACATTTTTATCCAATGTTAATAAGCACGTAATAGCTAAAAGTAGCATTGGAAACTGGTGTACTTCGTATTAGCAGTAATTTAAAAAGTGATTACTATCAGAAATATTATTTCTTCTCAGGTACCCACAGGAGTCTAATGAATAAAAGTATCTCAGAGGGTCCAGTTTGGGTCTAATGATTGTTTTTCACCTTTATCAACATTCTAATTCTTAAAAGCTGAAGTAAGCCTCATGCACCTCAAAGAGACAGCTCTCCACCTTCAAAGGGTGATTATTTCTTATTTGAGCCTTCTATTTTTGTATTATCAGTCTTCTCATCTGAATGAAGATTAGCGTGTTGGCTTGATGTGAATAATTTAAAAACCAGCAACTGTTAATAGTAACAAAAGAATCTGACTTTATCACCTTTAAAGCTAACTTGGAACAAACTTTATATATTAAATGAAACACTAGCAGAACTCTTAGTGTTCAGCTTTATCATGTAACTGCTGATTTCTTTCCATGTTGCATTTGACTATTCAAATTGAGCCTATAATTTCAGACTGTAGTTTGGGTTTAGGCCCATTTTAAAAGTCTGATACATTTAGAAAATTCAGTTTAATGATAGATAATCAGCAGCTGTCATCCATGGTAGCTGTTTTATATCAGATTAATGCCTAATTATGTCATGGTAATTTTAATATATTAATGATTTGGGAAGTTATTTTTTCATTGCTCGAGATCAGTCCCTTGTCTTGTGAAGCAAGCTGTGTGTTTCTGTTCAGATGGTTATAGTACATTACCTCATAATTCAAGAGGAATTGATGAATACTTATGCTTACACTAATAAATAGTATTTATTAATGTAGATCTGAATGTAGGCAGATAATGAATCTGTAATTTTTTTCATAACTTTTCGTGAAGTATATGCTTTTATGTCATCTGTTACACTGCATAATTTTGGTTTTTGCATCATCTGGGTCTTTTTCATCCATAGAACAGTTATTTTTAATAGCTTCTTCTCTTGAGTGGGTAGATGAAAGCCTTTGAAACACATAACAGAACGCAGAGTAGTCCTTGTGAAAGAATTATTTTTTCTACTTACTCTGCCTAAAAGATTTATTTATTTATTTATTTATTTATTTAAGGGTCTAGAGATACAGGTTCAGGACACCAGGTTACAAGAGTTTTAAGTAAATGTCAGGTTGGATGGAAAAATTTAGTCTTGTAAAACACAGGAAAAAGTAGAAAATGTAAGGAGCCAACCATTTGATTGGATGAAACAGGAAAAGATTATAAAAGATACAAAACTGGAACTTCATATATGATTTACTCATGCTCGTTAATTAGGCTTAGAAATCATCTCATTTTATAGTCTAGTAAGACAGCAGAGCAATATTCAGAATTTCTGATATAAATATAGGAGCAAAAATATATTTGCTTTAAAGCAAATATCTGCTGGATGGGAATAGCCATTACAATCAACAATGAGGCAATGAATCTGTGCCTAAAGCAGTGTAGTAAGACTTTTCATAACTTTCTGTATGCATAGTAAAGAGTAAATTTGCTGGAGCATCCACAGAGATTTAAATTAATTTCAGAAAGAAAATTATTACATTAATTTGTTTTCTACAAATATAATTTTGAATTAGTTATTCAGTATGGGTTCTCCCAGTTGCCTTTAATAAAATGATAGAGATGGGCTTATGGGGAGAATCTTAATTGTTCAGTATTCCATTTCTGTTTGACTCATCTTCAAACTTGGTTATTAGTGTGAAATAGCTGAAGTAAATTAGTGTTTGTGAACTGTAGTGCTTTTGCTTGGGCTTGTTAGAAGGTTAGGAGATGTTTAACAGCACTAGAATGCTTCAGTTTTTATCAAAGTGTTGACCTCCATGGACCTTTGTTTTACAAATAATTTCACTGTGTGTAATTTGCATGTTCACTCTTTAGGGTGAAATTTATAATTCTTTTGACCTTAAGAGCAAAGTCTGTTAATATAAAACATTATGTGGCAGCTCCATGTTGCCACAGTTATGACTAATAGTGGGTAACACTTTTGTGTAGCTTTTCTCTATTATAGTGTTTAAAATGTGCAAGGTTTATGGTGCAGAGGATAGTAAATGAAGAATGATCAGCTATCAAACACAAAACAAGAATCAGGATGATTATAAAAAGGTCATTTTTCATTAATAATTTTTATCTTAAGAACATGATTATACAGCCCACTGATATAACCTCTTATTTCTTCAACAGATAGGAAGTTGTTGGTTCATTTGCTTTAACAGGAACCAATGAGTATTTTTGTAAAGGGTATGTTTGTATAAGTGGGCAAAAAGGACAGGGAAAAAAGATAATTTGGACACAAAGACAGGGAAAATCAAAATCTGTGAATGTCATGTAGAATTATCATTGTAATTCTACCTGTTAATCCAGTGTTGCAGGTATAGAAAGGAAAATTAGTTAGGACCTTATAATTTGTACAATTACTATTCCAAACGCTGCTGATTTCCAGTAATGCAATTATAAACAGAAGTTGATTCCAAAGTGAATATTACAAACCAAGATAATTTACTAATTATGTTTTAAAAAAGAAGTTATAATAAAATTCTTCTTCCTTTTATTTATTTATTTTTCTGATGTGACTGTTCAGAACAGCACTGTACATTTTCCACTAATCTTACAGACTTATTTACAAAGACTGTAAATTTCAGTCCTGATTCTCTGATACAGATGAGCAGGAAATACTTTTTGTAATTTGAAACCCAACTTCTCTCCTTCCATTCCCAGTAAAGAAAGAAAGAAGGAAAATCAATTTTGGGTTTTGGAACAAACCCAGTCCTTTCAAAGTTAAACTAGGAAGTAAAAATAAACTTTAAAGTAATTACAATGAGTGTTTTTCAAATCTAGCATCAGTCACCGTAGATTCTTAGACCAAATGATCTAAACAGAATAAATGAGAGATTTCAAACTTTTCATGTAGTAAAATGTAATTGAATTCATGCACACGTCACAATCTTCATGAATTATTTTATAATAAAATTGAGCCAATAGTTATTTTTATTTTTATCTTCTGTATAATTGTTACTGCTAGATATAATTCAGGGGTAGGAAGGAGAAAGTACACTTTCATAATGTAGTTGGTTTTTTTTTGCTACAGTCCTCAGGTCAAGTTACCATTTTTCTTGGCTGAATTCTGGATTGAGCATACATATAGACCATTGTCATTTCAGTTCTTTATGCAGTGCTTCCAAGATAAATTTGTGCAAAGGAAACAAGGAAAACCTGGAAGACTGAGCATCCTAGATTGAGCTTGTCAGACCACAGTCACTTTAATTGTAGCTTAACTAAAATATAATGAAGACAAAATTCAATCAAAAATTAGAGGATCCTAATAGAGATATGTATCTCTATAACCAAACCAAAACAAGCAAACAAAAAACCTTTAATGTAACAGTTCTCGGCACCATTTAAAAATCTGTTATAAATCAAGGACAAAAAAAATAAAAATCGGAGTTTTCAGAAAAACTGTGAAGCTAGAGAAGTAGATGACTTTTCAATTACATGTTCAAAATGGACTGACTTGCATTATCACTTTTAAGTATCTGCCAATCTTTAGGCACCCAACAACTTTTATAAATGTTTTTTATGATAACAGAAAAAGACTTTGTACCCCTTCTTTGGTCTATACCACTTTGGTATAGACCTCATGATCAGGATATACATGACTTAATAGTGCAAAGCAATCATTTACTGGGCTAATACATAACACTAGGTAGAGAAAATAAGCTGCTTGGCTAAACACTAAGAAAAGTATGAGTGTCTGCTGGCCAGGCAGTTATCTGTCAGGTGGGGAAGTGCCAGGCTTTCTGCTTCTTTGGAATGGGGCTAATTTTTAGCCCTGCCAGGTTGCTGGCTTACCATTCTCTGCTTTTTTGCTTAGGGCTTTATATCTTTTAATGTCAGTAATTTCCTTCCCGAATCCTAGAGGTGGTACCACTTTTTTATTATTATTTTTTTCTCCTTTTATTCTATTTATTAATTTATTTATTTTTAATTATCTCTCACCATAACAGTTCTTGCGGTTGTGCCGTATCAGATTTAGGCTTTAGATTTAGGCAAGCAACCAAACTGTTAAGCCAAGTGGTGCAAGCCAGTCATTGTTGTTCTAAAAGTTCGGCCTTCAAAATGTCGCTACGGTATAGCAGTAGGGCACTGCAATAAATTTTCTTTTTGCAAGTAACTGTCATGCCTCTCATCACCATAATAATTGAATGTTAGCGTTGTCTGTGCTATTCCTATTTGGAGGCTAAACAGGATATTATTCTCTACAGCTCCCAGTCTGTTTCTATTTGAGTGCTCAAGTTCATTTAAAAAGATAAAGTGCTTTTCTAACAATAAATTGCTTTTAAAAATCAGGTTTTGATATCTAATATGATTGCTCTTGGAACTAAAAAGTGATGAGAGTAGCTTCTTCTTACTACCTTGTTATTTACAATGTGGATGATGTGCTGTTTCTCTTGTGTTTGTTGTTGGGTTTTTTGGGGAGGAGCGAAGGGTCGTGGAGGGTGAGCCTTATTTTAAAGCTCAAATTAGAGCACAAACAATTATGGTTTTATTTATCTGAAATAGAATTATCATTTATAATATCTAGATGTTAATCAAATGGGGAAGTTTCTGTGTAATGCAGCAGTATAAGGCATGGCAGCAATTGGAGGGTCTTAAAGGTAACTTCAACTTAGTTACCACTTAGTCAAGTGACCAAAGTATTTGGAGCTGCTAACTTTATTTGAATAAATGAGCAGAATTTAAAAAGGTGACTGTACAATAATTATACAAGGGATTTTCTGTAGATTTTTGTGGGTTGGACATATGAAAATATTTTTCATTGCTTCAAAGAAATAGAAGGTGCATGCATTGTAATTTATAAGCTGGATGCATCTTTCAGTGCATCTAACAGTCCATTTCTCCAGTTCCTTCAGTATTTCCTCAGCTGCCAGATGAGAATGCTGTAGCCACAGTATCAAAAACTATACTAAAGTCAAGGCATATTACTTGTGCAGCTCTACCATCGTCCATATAGCCAATTGTTTCACCGTACCAGTCAGGTTCATGGTGCGTCTGTGCCTTTGGTTAAGCATATGTTGACTGCTCCTGATTATCTTCTTGTCCCTCATGTGTTAAGAAATGGATTCCAAGAGGATCTGCTTCGTAATTTTTTCAGCATCTGATTTCCCTTTTCAGAGCTGATGACAAAAACATCAGTAGAGCAATCATTCTCAAAAGTAATATGTGGTACCTTGAAAATCTAGGCCTCCTCATAGTATTAACATGTCTTCTATTGTGTGTGGCAAGTCAGCCACCTGTCTATTGCTGATTGGTGGCACAATAGCAGGAGGATACGTTTATTTTTTCAAGGAAAGATCTAATAATTTAGTTCCAGCCTCTGTACAGTGGGGACTGATAAAGCTTAATTTCTCTCTCACATTTAAGGTAGATTTTCAGGTGGAAGGTCTTTACACAGATAGGAGATAAAGCTCCAAAGAAAAGGGAATACAACTGTTATCATAGAAAAGGTTACTATTGGTCTAATTATAATTCATATCCAATAATGAACACCTTGTTCAATGATGTTTAATTCAAATCATGATGCTGAATATAGAATACATATCGAGAGAATTCATTAGAAGTTTTTAAAGTAAGCTGAATAAATGTGCCTCAGAGAATGTATTTGATGAATCTGTAAAGTATTTAAATTAGATCTGTAAAGTATTATGAAAAATCCACAAGGGATGCACAATTAGGTGAATAAGCTGTTCGAGGCCAGGAGCTATTGAGCATTTATTGTACAGAGCTTCCTCCTATACTGTTTATGCAAAACAGGCAAATGGGAAAAAGAAACACTACGCAGAGTTTGAAAGAAACCAAACAGAGGTGAGGGTTTGAATAGTTTAAAAAAAAATAAAAAATCCATCATAATTAGTTTTCCAGTGTTTGCCTAGATGTTATTCCAGATGTTATTCCTATACCACTGAAGTATTTAAACATAGGACAAATGTTTGTATCATGTATGGATGCTTTTTACAGCATACGTATTCTTTTGAGTTAGCCCATTCATAATTTGCTTTTCTTCTCATGTGCATGTGTACCCTGGCCTTTCCAAATATATATATATATACATATATATACATATATATTTGCATGTAATGGTTATAATACCTCTATTTGGAGCATTGGTATCTGTAACTATATGCTATTTTAAGAAGACTAGTTCCATCTTTGCTTATTTCGTTTATCTATTATTGAGTAGTGCCAGAGATGTATTCACAATACTTGATAAAGTATGATGCATATATATTTGTCTTTTCCAGGGTTTTAGTGGATGTCTCGAGACTTGCTTTTTATCATATTCTCTCCCGCTTTTCCTGATATGCTTGCAACTGCAGATATATCTACATACAGTTAGTATGCTATTGTGACACATTTAGTCAGATGCCAGCCCTACTGTAGTTAATACACACCATAAAGGCTACAGCAGGGGGTTCCAGCTGCCTTTTAATTCTAATACCGTCACACCATTCCTTGGTGGGACAGCATGCCATCTCTCTGCTGCCACTTTATCTCAGCGTTTACTAGCAAGCCAACTAGGAAATGGCCAGAATTGATGCCTACCCCCATGAGTCATACCTGCTAACTTGATTTGAGATATATCTTGAAACCCTGCCTCCCATTTTTGTTCACATCTTTTGCCTTCCATACTGCCCTAACACATCATTAGAATGCAGGGACTATAAATAGTTGTATCAATCGTATGGCATTTGTGGTTCTAGCTATTTTTCAAATACAGATCTGCTGAATATACATGCATTTATTTAAATTTGAGTCCCAGAGATCTAGGTGGTAATTGTTCCTCCTGTAAGCATATTTTGGCAATTGATTTTTAGTGAATTGTACATATTTTTCCAATGGCTGTTGCCTATTAGCCTGTGCTAGCAGATTTTAAAGCAAAACTAGCAAAGTTTATACCATAAAATCTGTTGCTAGAGATTAGTCACTGTTAACAGATTATCAGCAAAATGCATCTGAAGACTTTCCCCAGGCCAGACTGTCCCTTGGCTTCTCAGATAGGAAAGGTTGTTCTAATCTCAAAATCCTGCCATTCCCTGGGGAGCCACTCCTTCCCCCTTTCATGCAGCAGAGGTAGCAATCCACCTGCCTCGGTGAATCAGCAGTATCCACTTAACCTCTTCTCAGCAGGGCAAGCACCTGCTAACAGCATGGGGTAGTGCTGGGAAAATTATGAGCCTGCGAGCTTATATGTTAACAGTGATTAATATTTGGTATTACTGTTTCAATATGTAGGAGGCATTACTGCTATTGAAAAACTGCCGTAACTCCAGCTGCTGTTCCTACAGAGATCACTCTCATTTAGAAGATGCAGTTATGCTGCGCTTCTATCAGGAAAAGAATCGGAAGTACCTTTCAGGGCTTAGAGAACAGAAGCACAGTTAAAATCTTTAATGTTTTTTTTTTTTTTTTTTTTTGGGGGGGGGAGTGTGGGGGAAGGCAGGATTTCAGGATTTCAATTCACATAGCCCCTCTGTGTAACGTTAAAGTGTGTGCTTTGTGTCTTCTGAGATGTGTACCGGGAGTGGGGTGTAATACTTGACTACTTTTGCAGAGATTGAGTTTTTGCAATGGTCTATGGAAATACTTGTTTTAGTTTCAGGAATATGAACAGAGATAACAAGAGAAAGGTAGCGTCCTTTATTTTCACCATAACCAGCCCCATGCCTTAAAAAAAAAAAAAAAAAAAAAAAAAAAAAAGAATTGCTGTTTCCTTAAGTGTTGTGTTTTATGTAAGCTCATTTATGTGCATGGACAGTAATGGTCATTGCTTTATAAATTGCATGCCTATTATGCATGTTACTGCCACTGATCTCCCCAGTTACCATGTACACTTAACTGGAACAGTTTCCAAACTATGTAGCAAACAGAAGCCAAGAAAATATACTGAGGACTTGTTTTTTCTTTTACCTTCAGGATAACACTGTGAGCCCTTCTATTGTGATTTTGATGTCTGCAACATCAAATGTTACCAAAACTGGCAAAAAAAAAATTCAACACTCTAATTGTGCCGATCCTTATTATATCTGTACAAACATAGAATTATGATTTAATCAAGCTTCAAAATGATTTCACTAATTTGACAGGTGTCTTAAGAGGGCTTTAGTTCAAACAAAAATAAAACATTAATGAATATTTGCATTTTAGTTGTAGCAAGTCACCACTGATTTTTTTCCAGATCTCCTTTCTCTGCTCTAAATAACAAATGCAACTCTGTATTTGTTCTTTTTTTCTTTCTTTTTTTTTTTCCTTACATGATTCAAATACATGAGAATTTGCTATTCATACTGTTTTGTCTGCTTCTTTTTCCACATTTTTTTCTTTAACTTACATCGCAATGGGCGGTCTTTATCATCTCTTCTCATCCTTCCCTTCAGTCTTTGTTGACTTCATGTTTTGGTAATGTTATAATTAGTAATACGCACTTATTACTGCCTTGAATGTTCTGTATGCACTAAGAAATTATGACTTAAAACAAATATCTACCTATTTAAAATCATTTTAAAAAAATTAATCTGCTCACTGTTACCCATTATATATATAAAAAACCCTACAAAACCAATTTTAATCAGCTAAATCATTTTAAAATATTATTGCATTTTTTTAAAAGACCATTGTGCATCAGCTTTGAAATGTGGTAGGCTGATTGTGTTTTCCCTATAAATTTCCATTCCAGTTTTGTGTATTGATTACAGTGGTTTGGGGAATTGCAACATGAAGAAACAACACCGAATGTGTTATGGCTCTAATAAATGAAAACTGGCAGCAGCGTTAGTGATGATATCGGGGGCTGAGGGCCAAACCTGTGTTTGCGATGCCCATCAACCCAAGTGGATCCTGCGAGGAGGGCAGTGTAGGTGATGGACGGTGGGCTGATTCCAACTTAGTTGAAATGCCTGGCTCCTTGATCTTACACAAATTTGTTTTCGGCACGTGCTTCTGGAGGTAGTTAGGCCACACTTCAGAAGTGGCTTCTTTCTCTTTTTGTAATGTACTCAATGAAAGAACTAACAAATTAAAGAAATCTACTGAAAATATATGCATATATGATTCATCAACTGATAAAGTGAAGTCAGCCCTGCAGCTTCTAGATGTATATAAAATGTAAAACCTAGACAATCTCTTAGTATCCATTTAAGAGGAAAAATAACTTGGAAAGATAAAATGTAGTGTGGTTTCGATATGTTGACATCTGGAAGAAAACATTACATACAACACTTTATAAGCCAGTGAAGAGAAATTAGCTGGTGGGTTTAGGGGGAGGGTGTAAAAAAATAAAAATAAAAAAATAAGCTGTTAATAAATTAAATTCCTGAAGTATATATACCGAAATAACAAAGGATGCAGTTTGCTGCAGTAGCTAGTCAAAGTCTTACGTGTTCTTAGTTTCTGGAGCATAACTGCAGCATGTGCTGCTGGATGGTTTGATGGGGTGATTTGCACCAAAGCCTGTCATCTAGGTAGGAGTAGGGCAGCCACAGAGGAGGGGGGAGGCGTGCAGACTTTTGGATACTTTATGAATAATTACATCTATATTATAACCAGGGAAGTGCCCAGCTGTGTCTTAGCTTGCTATGACTTGTCTTTAAATCCTTTTTGTAACAACTATTTGCTCTTTTTCTATTCACAATTGAATTTTTCTCCAAGTCAAAGTACTTTTATAGATACACTCAAAGTATGGTACTTTTATAGGTATACTGAATAGATAAAATCTTAAAAAAAATGCTTCTTTTAATATGAAAAGTTATTAAAAACTAAGCTGCTGCAGTAAAAGATTGTCGGTCATTGTCTTTGTTATTATTCTGCTACGACTGCAGTTTTCAGGTATTCCAATTATATTATGCACTGTTAACCTTCAGGTGGCAATGGTGTGGACCCAGTTTTGAAATGTTCACATTTGAAATTATGTTAATCTTCTCTGCCAATATTTCTTGAAAATGAGAAGGGGAAGAAAAGAGCGTAGTCATTTTAAATGGAAAATATGCTAACCTGTTATTAGTGTTTCCTGATGAAGAAAAATAAGAGAATTTTGTCTAGCATTAAGCATTTGTGGGCCTTCATTTCAGAAGGCTTTTCCACAGAGGGAAAAGATGAAGTTTAAAACAAACCTACCATGCGCCCAATAAGTAAAAAAGTAAATAAATAAAACTGAGAAACCTCCCGGCTTTCAAGCTTTTTTCCAAACTTACTGCTAATGAAAGAAACCCTGAAAGTCAGTGAGGTTCCCTGAGTGCTCTGGCTTCTTTCCCTGGGTGTATCTTCCAGGCGACTTCTGCGATGCAAACATTTAAAGAAGCTCTCTTGAAATGGAGCTTACTAAAAGGGGTTAAGGTATTGTCTATTCAAACGTATTTTTTTTTTTTTTTTTTTTTTCTGAGAAGAAACCTGGGACAGATTAACACAGATCTTAGTGGCTCCCTGAGTAAAACAGGTGTTCATCACTGTGTAATTTCCCTTGGTGATACGTAATATTACTACAATAAATACAGAATACATACGCATAAGCACTACTTGCTGGTACGCTATCTGTTAATTAATTACCTATGCTTAGTTGGAACACTCCTGAAACAACCTCTAGGAATTGCATTTTGTGACTTTTGTCATCATATGGTGTCTAAATGTTTTGCATTTTTTGTCCTTATGTGGAGTATGCGTTTTTCCAGCAGAAGTGCCTGGCAGCTGCAAACTTAAAATGCAGGTAGATTCTAGCCAAGAACAATGAAATTCAAATATTACTCATGGCAATGTAAATTGTCTTAAAAGGCAACACTGTTTTTGTAAATAAGAAGCACTGAATTTTAATTTACTGCTTGGTGATCTATACATGTCTCTTGTAAACACAAATCAGGTACATAATTTTATAAGGTATTCAGTTTGGTTTACTTGCAGCACTGCATCCTGAATGAACAGAGACTTAATTCTGATGCTCACGTTGTTACAGTTTATACTAATGTAACTAGGAAATAACTGCAGAACAACTGTTTGGAAAACACATGCATAAATTAGAGCACAAAACAGCATTTTGTTTTCCATCATTCTGTATAAAATTGAATTAATTTACCAGACCCTTTCATGACTGAATGTGAATGTAAATGTTAGTACTATATTTTCCTGAGGTGCCTCAAAATAGTTACAGTGGCCTTCTGATAATAATATTCTGCATGTTTTCCATTATCTAGAGGATTAAGAATGCAGCAACTACACATTTTTAAATATCTTAAAATACATTGCACTGACTGAAAAGTGTCTCCTTTTAAAATATATGGTGGGGTTTTGACAAATTCCTGTTAGATGAGCTCAGGCTGCTTGGGCACACAGCGAAACATATGGTTTTAGATCACAATAGCACTTTTACCCTAGAAACTGTTATTTATTTTTAACTAACCTGGAAGGCAGTTTTTGCTCATCTTAGTATTGTCCCAATGCTTTTATTTCTTATTAGCATCATAAGGTTGCAAGTGTTTATATCTCCTGATCACAAACACACAACTCTTGGTGTCTTAGTACCTGCTAATACGGTTACTGATCTTTCTTGCTCATCTGTCTAAATCCTGGTGTTAGGACACCCATATTTGATAGACTGTGAAGGTGCCAGACTACATCAGTTCAGTACAATTTTGGATAAATCATGTGTTTGCAACTAGAATATGCTTCTTTAAAACAAGATTATTCTACGAAGTTGATCATGGAGGACAGCTGTACTCAGAGAGGATCGTTGTAAGTTTTAGTTTACTGAGTTAATAGTGTCTGCATAAACAGGCTGAGGGAAGAAAAATGTGTCAGGGAGCCTTTAAAGCATACTTTCCGTTTTCTTAATTATGGAGTAGTTCATTAGTCATGGGGCCAAGGAGAAAAGTATAAAATGATATCCCTTTGAAAGTGGCTGATTTCCTTTGGCTTTCTACTCTTGCCGTTTGTTAGCCCTGTTAAAATAGGGCATCATATATATGTATATTATATAACGGTTTTAAAGGAATATTTTCTGATCATAAAACAGGTGAGTGTAACATGGTTTCTTTACTATTCCTAGCAGAGAATTCTGCATTGGTTGACAGTTCACATGTGTCCAGATGAGCATCCTATTAACAGTCGAAGTGTAGGTGGAATTGATCTTAGATGGTCCTCAGCAAAGAGTGACAATAAAGATAGGGCAGTTGACACAAATACTGCTGGCCAGTCTTTCACATTCTGTTTAAAGTAGATGGAAAACCTGGTCTTTTTCTCAAATGCATAGGGATAATCAAAAACCAAAGAGGGTCTAAATAATATATATGTATAGTTTATTCAGTGTTATTCCCAGATGATTTAAGTTGCAGGCTCATTCAAATGTGAGCAGGAGGTCATGAGCTGCACAAAGACATTACAGCAATAAAATTCCCTTAATGTTGCTTCACACATCTAATACTGTGGGCTAAATGATTTTTTAGCATGATGGGAAAAAATATATCTAATCATTACTTTGGGAAAATGTATATTGGACCAAGAGAAAAGAAAGTGAGTCAGCCTATTAAAATATCTGCAACAATAAGCACGTTCAGGCATGTAAAATAAGTATTTGATTTGAAATAGAAGTCTTGAAGAGAGTAAACGTGTTGAAACTCTAATTTTGTTGTTGTTTGGTTGGTTGGTTGTTTTATGTTTTTCAAAAACTTAATCAGGCATCGAAAGAAGAGTCCAGTAGAAGCCTTTTTTTTCCATTTGAGCTGTTTTAATATTATAAAATTTCTATTAGCACTGGTACAACATACTTTTCTCAGATGAGATTTAAAAACTTTTTTTTTTCTTAAAAAAAAAAAAAAAAAAAAAAAGTTGAGTTATCAGCAGAAGATGCACATAATTACAGGTTAGCCAATGATCTAACACTCATCATAATTGAGTTATCAGCAGAAGCTGCACATAATTACAGGTTAGCCAATGATCTAACACTCATCTGGACCCACTTGGTTACTCAATTCAGCAGGAGGTAGCCTTGTATCTGCTACAACCATCCCTAGCTTCCTACAAGCTTCCCTAGCTACAAAGATGTATCTTTATACCAGTCAGTATCATTTATTTGCAAGTATTTGTCACAACTAAATGAACTAAATGTCTCGGGTGCTAGGTAGACACTTGAGCTGGCACTTGTTTAGGGATACCTATCCAAATCTGTGTGTGAGGCAGAGAAATGAGTGGAAGAAAACATTAGCCCTAATATGAAGCTGCCTGTACTTCATCGCAACATGATCAGCTCTACTGATACAGAAGACCATTTCTTCTCCGGTAGAAAGCAGAAACTATAGCAGATATCCTTAGAGACCATGGGAAATAACTTAATTCTCCATATTTAGTAGTCACAACAGGGTTTGTGTTCTGATAAACAGGCAGTGCACACCAAGCTCAAAGCAACACTTGTGGGTGGTGATTAGTTGGTAAGGGATAAAACAAACTTATCCATACCATTGTGTGATGCCTCTGTGGTTGGTAGGAAAAAACTTTGCAGGCATGCAGTGTACTCCTGTGTGCTGGAATCCATTTCTTGTTAAAGGTGGTGAAAATCAAAGAGTACCCATTCCTCTCAGCCTGAAAATATAAATAAGACTTGTCAGCAGGGTGAAAGACCACAAACTGGCACCTGTGCTTGGAAAGCTCACAAAATTCAGGTAGCATGGTTTTGTGTTGAGCATCGGTGCCTTGCTGCTCATGGGGCAGGTACGGTGCTCAGAAACAATTTCCCTAGCTGGTGCTGTACAGTGAGGGGCTCTGACTGGTGCCACATGGAGCCAGCTTTGCACGTTCAGCTCAGCTGGCTCTGTACAGGTGGATCGAGAGGTGGTGAGCACCTATGCCAGTGCAGGGCAGGCTTTGGCATCAAGCCTCCAGATCCTTAGCGTGGCTCTGGGCTGACCCACTCCAGCACTGGGGCATCTGGCTCCCATTGGGCACAGTATGGAAACACAGCCAGGAGCCAGCAGGAGCCAGCAGCATGTTTGCCCTTGCAGAGCAAAGGAAAAAAATGTTTGTCATCTGTTGATGAAAGGTCACCCGTGTCTGCAGGCCACTTTGTTCTTCATCCGTTCCTTTGGTGATGCTGTCCAGCTTATAAGGAGGGTCAGGTGTTTTGTCTGTTGTTGGGAAAGAAAAGGAGCAAGGTTAGTGTTGTTTGGAAGATGGTAGAGCTTCAGAATTGTTTTAATATATGTCAATGCTGTTAGGCTGTGGACATAGGCATGCAAGTTTCTAATAGTGTTTCTTTCTTTCCAAATACAGTCTATGCTTTAAAACTATTTGAAGCAAACTGTAAAGGAAGTTGCTGACCGGCAGTTTTATGACTTGATTTGTTTTAAAGCCGAAATGGCTTAGGGAAATGTTTTACAGAAGATATAATCCATCCACACAGAATAAAGCCTGGAAAATTAGGTGGCATAAGCCTAAAACATAGAGTACATTCTCATGACTTTGCACTTCATCTATTGCTTACCGAACTAATTTAACAGTTGCTATGTAAAGGTTATTGCCTCCAACTATGGTTTCTGGAAGTTGGAAGATGTTTCAGAAGTGTCTCATTCAAAAACCTTTATCAGGAATGTCTTGGGTGTGCTGGTTATAATGCCTGTCTGACCTACAACTGATCAGCAGGCACTCAGCCCAGAGCAGTGCTCCTGTCCTTCCCTCTGTAATGACTTTGCCAGAAGAGCTGTAAACTCAAATTTATCTACCCTGTTGATTGCTCTAGTTATGAACTGATCTTGTATAAATTGATCTTCAGTAATGTCTGTGCCTTTTTGCCCTCTGACACAGAAACCTGCACACATCTAGGCAAGGGAGGGATTTTGAAGGGCTTTTGTAACCCATTTTTCATAAATAGTTGTGTGTATATAAAGAGGAACCTGGTGATAACAGTTACTGATACAGCCTTTTCTGAATACAGAGCTCCAAAATCTGAATAAAGGCCGTGTTGATTTTGCACCAATAATAAATATACGCAAATTGAGTCCTTTGTCCTATAGATACACATGCATGTATATGTATTTCAAGCACCTTTTATATACCAATCTACTCATTGCTGGAATGATGTTGGGAGAAATACTTAGTATGGAGAAGTCACAACTGATTTGAGAGCAGCACTAAACAGCTGTTTGCATCCCTCCATGTTGACATGTCTCGTGTGACTTTGACCAAACTTTTGAAGTCTGCTTTTTTTTGTTTGTTTGTTTGTTATTGTTGTTTCTAAATGTGTTACTTAGTTGATTACAAAGGCGGCTAGAATGATTTTTAGTAAGTAATCAAGGACTGAAAAGGAAATTGAGGATCACTGGATCCCCAGATATGTCTTCCATGGTCATGGGGGAACAGGCACCAGAAGTTACAAAACCTGGGCCAACAGAGATATTATCTATCAGATTATCCGCCTTGAATATTTAGTTGGGCTAATTGTTTTTCTTATTTTCAACAGTATAAGTAAGTGGTGTAGACATTTAAAAAACCTTTTAGTGGTCTAGAATACAATTATTTAATTTAATTACATAAAAAAGTTTTATGGATTTGTATTAAATGTTCAATATTTAGATTGATTTGTGTTGATAGTAAGATTATAGTATTTCCTGTGCATTTTCAGTAATATATCTGACAATAAAACTGTTTTTGTGTGAGTCAGCTGAAGTGATATATAAGAGTTTACTATTGAAAAGTAGAAGAGAAGTCTGTTGTATTACAAACATTTACCTCTTTACATGTTTTCTTGACCAACATATATATTCCATATATAACAGTGCTTATTTTAGTGATTACTTTATTACAAATACAGTGAGCATCTTCAAGATATCCCTCAAAAGCTATCTTAAGACCTGTGATCAAAAAATGACCCAGAAGCGATCCCTTAGTGCTCCCTATGTCTTTCTGGAAGGATGGGCTGCAGTGATTAGTCAATCAGATTTTAAATTCGGGATATAAGTGAGAGACAAACAATGATTCACAGGAAATTGAAAAAGCTTAAACTTAAATCTATTATCAGCCTTTACTCTTTAGAAGCTGAATTGTTTCTGGGCTTTCTTAGAACGTGCATAACCACAGAATTTAGAGGCTTCTAAGAAAGACAGATCACCGCATTGTAACATCAGTAAAGTAAGCCATGGATGCATTGCCCTTTGTAAATTGATTGTTTGTAAATTGTTTGTAAATTGATATTTATATTCATATTGATTAAATAATGGTGTTGTTTATAATTGAATATAGCATGTTGCTATATTCATATCACTTGCCCTTTTCTGTCATATATATACACTTATCAGTAAATTTCAAGATTTAGCAATTATAGCAATTTCCACGAGGTGGTGCTCAAGCAATAAATTTCGATCTCATAATGTCGTAATATTCATGTTAACAGGCTTGAATTTGAAAATACGTCTGTCAAACAGATGCTCTTGTCTTTGATGCTATATCTAACTTAAGGTGGGAATGATGAGGTCAGGAAGGCTAATAAATTTGTTACGTGGCGGAAAAGTTATTTCTCCCTACCCAAGAGACAGAAATACCATTATATTTTTACAGCATGATGCCAGTTTTTTTTGTGTCCGTTTTGACACAGAATTCTCATAATCCTTTTCATAGCTCATAGTTTTGTTTGTCTTCATTTGCTGTCCACTTTTGGTTATGAGCAAAGGAACTTGGATTCATGAAGAAATTATATTAGTTGCTCTAAGCAGAAAGCTAGAGATCTCAATAAATTGAAATTAATCTGCCATAGAAAAATACACTGGACACTGATTCACTGATCATTCAACAGTAAATAAAAAATGTAGACAGTACGATAATGCAAAGAGGCAGGTGATGTGAGAGAATGACAATGACCATAAACAAAGCAGACAGTTTGGCATAAGTGTTTTTCCCACTTTGATCAAATAGAACATCCTTAGCTGTTTTGCTTGCCAAAGTGCTGCATCTGCTTTGTTTTTTGTTTATGCGTTGTTGTTTTTGTTTTTTTTTTTTTTGTTTTTGTTTTTGTTTTTGTTTTACATCCCCTTATTCATCTCCTTCTATCTCCTCCTTCAAATTATAGAGACCATTTATAATTTAAAGTTCACTGTGACTACCTCTGAAGAAGAGCCGATAATTAACATTGTTGCTTCGTTCTTAACCATCACATGGCAAGGACAGTATCCACAATGAAAGTTTGCTTCTTTCTCTCCCCAGTTTCTTTTTTTTTTTTAATGTAAAAGATCAACACAAATTCTACCAAAACAATAAATGGCTTTACCTCTCCTGCAAGCACTGCCTTTGGGCAGCTGGTGCACTCAATACAATAGCCTCATTCTAATGGATTTCTTTCTTTAAAAAACAAACAAATAAACAAGCAAAATAAAACCACTTGTAATGGTAGTAATACTTTATATATATACGTATTTCATCTCTCTAATCTCAGGGATATACAATACAAGTTGTATGATCTTCTAAAAATATAACTTTTCAGAGATTAAACAGGACTCTCCTACTTAGATTGCTTTCTGACAGCTGATAGAGCAGTAATCATCCTATTTGAATAAACTTGAAGGGTCTGTGAATAAGAAAGTCTTATGTACTTTGTTATGCAGCCAGTTGGGAGTAAAGTGATGACAGATTTGTGAAAAACAAATCAACCTTCCCCTTCTACTTTTATTTAGATGCTGCACAGAAAGGCCTCCTGCTCCTGCAAGGTATTTAGTCACCAAACTCCTACCCACATATGTTTGAGGATATGAGTCCAAGTTCATTGATGGTCCAGGTTATAGATACTTGGTTCAGCCAATTAGAAGGAATACGATCATTTGCAAGATTTATGCCTAAGCTCAGATGTTTAGCAGTTCCCTTCTTGGAAACAGTTTGCATCCCTTATGTAGGGATATTACCTTTATTAGGTAATTATGTCTGTTTATTCACTGGATCTTTGTACAGGTACACTTAATAAGCATTTACAGTTTGGATGGAAAAAATCATTTCTTCTAGTGACTAAACAAGAATATTCATTTCTTTTGCTTTCATTTTCTGACAGTTGCAGTGAGTAACTACTGACAAACAACATTGCTTAACTGTTTAGCTACTGATCAAGGAAGGAACAGAGCAAAAAATATACTTTAATATCTTTATAATCTACCGTGAGTATATTTTAAACATCCATTATATGAATACCTGGCTTCTCTGTGGCATTTGAGAACAGCTAGTGCTTGTTCTTTCCTGTTAGAGAGCCTGGGTAACATTTGTCATTCTGAAGTACTGTGATTCCTTGAGACGTGGCAGTGGGAGGAAAAGATTTTTTTAAATGTACTTTAATTAAGTTTGAGGGCCTTTTCTGTTTATATTTTTTCACTACCATTTTTATTCATCTTTGGCAAGGCTGTACGCATGCACTCTTGAGGAGGGGAGAGCAATCAGAACTCATCACTTTCATACCTGCTCATTCTGGCTTCTAATTCCACAGTGCTGTACAAAGGTAGAATTACAGTTTTCCCACTGGTACTGTTAAATTGCTTCATAACAGTCTCCTTTGCATCTTTCAACATTTTAAGAGCTCCACCAATGGTTTCATTCCCTTCTTATTCCTTACTCTGTGTAAACTCCTTTACCTTTGCTTTTGACTATTAGTTTGTGTATTTTCTTTCATCCTTTTCCAGTTCTTGTGGGCATCTGCCTTCGCTATCATGCCAATTGAAAATTAATTAAAATACCTAGTTAAAGGATATGCAAAGTTTACTTGGTAACTGTCTTCTGGGGGTTTGCAAAGACAGTATGTGTATATAGGCTTTCACCACAACCAAACACAAATATGAGACCCCATTTCTAAACTCTCAGACAGCTTTGGTACAAAGCCATTTGCTCTGACTGTTGAACATTTAACTTATTAATATGTTGAATAAGCAAACAGCTTGCTCAAAATCAGTAAAACTTGTGGCTTAATTGCAAGTGAGAGAAGCTTAAAGAAGTGATCAGCGATTTATTGTTAGGATGGGAGAAAATAGTCAAAGCAAAATGAGTACAGAAACTTCATGTATTTCACGTGGCAGTCTATAATTCTTACTTTTGATTCACAAGAAATGAATTGTGAAAATGAATGTGTGGAAGTGGATGGATTAGAGAACACAATTCTCAGTATGAACATTGGGGTCTAAACAATGAACACTTGTTTTCTAAGAATTAGCTTAGTACCTGTATTTCAGCTAATAATGCATGGTACTTGTTTTCATTGCATTATGTAGGTCTTTTTCTTTTTTTTTTTTTTTTTTTTTCTTTTTTTTTTTCTTAGTTAGCAAAATGGAATGACAGTACTAAGAAAGTAGTGCGTACAGCAGAGATTCATTAGAAAATACTCCTTTGTAAAAGATAATTGGTAAATTTGTAAAGTGAACAGTGCAGTAAATAAAGTGCATGCTGAGAGTGTTTATCACTGATCTGAGAACACAACATTTTTCAAGGCCATTAGACTTTCTTAGAAAAGCCTGAATAAAATCAGTCCTATTAGCACTACAGCTCCAGAAAGCCAGAGCTCACTAAGGGATGACTAATACAGCAAGTAAGGCTCATACAGTGTTTGGAGTCCCCAGCAGAATTTTGGCAGCAGCTTGTCCTGGTAAGATCTTCTTCTTGCAGTGCAGTGAGCTGGTATTAATACTACAGGAATATCACAGGAATGCTCTGCAGGAAGCAGAGCAACACCGGGCTGTTTGTATCCTTCTGATTAACAACTGAATGGGAATTTGTTGGGGGTGGTGGTGGGAGGGCTCACTCCAGTTCCCCATACATCTCCTGAAACTCTTGACAGCAGTTGTTATTATTTACTGCAGAAGCAGTTGCTAAACTCTTCATCTAGATGATTCAGGAAAGCTAGCAGACTCAAGGCAACCCGTGGAAATGTTCACCGTATTTCTCCACCTGTGAGTTTTTCAGTTTGCAAGAGTGAAAACTTGTGCAGAGCTTTAACTGGTGCATTGCCTTCACACTGTCTCTTTGTGCAAATATAAGTGTCCTCTTGCTGGTTGTCTTTTTTGCATTGTTTGAATTTTTTGCTAGAAAAATTACATATATTTTTAAATACTTGATTCCATCCATTTGATTCCCTATTCTGTTTTAGCAGCAACTAGCTTTGTCTAATGTTTATATCATATTAAAAAATGCCTGTCTATATATACTTATATAAAATCTTTGCTAATTTAAATTTAACTGTCTTGTACAGAAGGTTTGTGCTCAGCAAGTTTAGTAAAAAGGTTAAAAGGTTGTAACACTCCTTTGTTTTACAGTGTTCAAAGTAAATTTTAAAATATTTTGCATAAATTAGCTTTTGTCATATGAAATAAACCTCTTGTGTTGGAGGTTTGAAGCTTCTTAGGTTTCAGATAGCAAAGTAACCGTTCACATGCTGATTTTAGTTTTATTTCTAACACAGCACACAACAACAACAACAAATACAATTATGCTAGTCACAGAAGCTCCATACCTAACTTAGTTGTACATTGGCAGTTGTTACTCCATGTCACTGAAAGGTTGAGCAGGCTCAAAAAATGGGTCTACCATTCTGTTAATTCCTCTCTCAAATAAAGTAAACCCCATGAAACTTTACAGACTGCATTACTTTTAATTGTTTACTAAACAGCAGGCTGTGTTCCTCAGTGCTCCTGACCCAAATATGTCACGAGAACAAATATATCACATGAAAACATTGCAAATCACAATCATTAACTGTTGTGCAAGGCTCAAATAATTTTTTCTTTTAACAATTTAAAGACATTTCTTCTTTAGTATAAACTAGCTGAAACTGCTGGTTGTCATATTGACAGATTGATTTTTACATTGTTGTCGTCTTTTAATTTGTACATTAACAATTTGCCCAGACAGAAGTTGTGTCTTGTTTCAAATTTACCTTTTACTTTTGTGTTTTCTCTCCTCTTCTTAATTATTCTACTAACTCCTTCAGAAATTACACAAAATTATAGTCTCCCAACTGCTTGCATGAGAGCTTCCTCCCAGTCAGGCTTACCACAGGAACTCGGCTTTCCTGCAGCATCCTGATCAGCAGAGCCTTTCCCCATTTCCCCTTCTCTTTTGCATTTTCTTCATTTTGGTCATGGGTTCTTACTACAAAAATCTATTTGCTAAAACTATCAATGTCACTTGTCCTTGTAGCTCACTCACATAAGACTGTCAATTCCATGATGTAAGCTATGTAAACTTTATAGAAAGCCAGTTTTGTGATTGGCTTTCGGGCTCAGAAGATCCCAAGTTCACTTTTCCAGCCCCCTCAAACCATCTGTAGATTCAATTTTGAAACCAAACCTCAAATTTTAAGTAGGCAGAGGGTCAGCATTCCCAAATGTGGTCTGCAAGCTTCTGTTGCTTGTGTGCTTGATTGCTATCTTAAGTCTTCATTAGGTTTTGTTGTTTATCTCAGAAAATCATATATGAGGCAATGCATGCTGAGTCAGCTGAAACCACAGTATATGCCTAAGTAATCACTTAAAAAGGAAAAACTTTGCATTCTTTCTAGAGAGGCATAATTATATTCCTTCCAGTAGGAAGATTAGAAATGGTAATTCTATAAGTAGGTAGTCATTATTTTATCATTTAGTATTAGCTATAATAATGTTAGTCATGATGAACTAATGTGGTATTAATATGGATTTCATATGTACTCTCTTAGGAATGTAATTGTAATTTACCATTTTATTCATGTTCAGTCATTCTAAGTGTTGCTGAATTAACAGATCCACTTAGCCTTAATCACTACTCACCTCATTTTATATCAATGACAACTTTTGCTTATGAAGACCTTCTACCACTAATAAAATAGGGGCTGTATAGTTTACAAGCAGTTGAACAAAACTAGAGAACAAAATAAACTAACAACTGGGAAAAAACATGGTTGATATTTCTAGCCCCATTGCAGAGGTGGAGTGAAAAGGAGGGTGTTTTGTAAAACTCAGCTGGAATTACAGTGCTGTGTAGCCTAGGGAGAATCCTGTAGACTCAAGGCAGAGATATGTCAGGAAGATCTGGCTGAAGGAGCTGCTTAAGTAACATGACGAATACACACCTTGTTTCTTTTGTCCAGTGCCGGGAAACCCATTCTGTGGTCTGAATCCTTTACAATATGATTTGGGCTTTTTGAGGGTAGGGGGGCAGGGGGGTGTTTAATACATCAAATGAAATTTCAAGGTCTGAATGTGCAGATTTTTTGCATATGGAAGAAATTCTTCTTCCTCTTTAGCATAAATTTAGCAATTTAACCGCTGTCCTAAGATTAAGACACTGTGCTGGTGCACATGAGATCTTCTGTTTGTTTCATTGAAAAGGTTTTCTGTAGCACATGTTAAATTCATTCTGATTTCATGAACAATAAAAAATACTCTCTGTTTTTGCTTGTAGTTTGGTAATTTGCTATGAGATAAAGGCATACATTTCAGTAGTGTTCAAGCTAAATTGTCATGAGAGCACAAATAAATGCCCAGGACTCCTAGCATAGAGTATAGAAGGTGACATCACAGTATTTGTGGGTTATAAATTTATTTATTTAATTCGAATAAAGATTACTCTTAGTTATCTTTGTGCAACTTGAGAAGAGAAAAGCTTCCTGCATAATCTAAAAAGCATCCAAAAAGATCATTCTATGTTTTATATGGAAAAAATATAAAATTAAATTTATTATGCATATTTTGGGGTGTAACTTTTATGTTTGTTTCAGGTTAACAAAGCAGTAGAACCAGATCCACACTGAACTGTAAGAAATTTTCCACTGGTAGAATATGGCTCATAGTTCTCTGTAGCCATAAAGAATTTACTAGGATGTGTCAAAATGCTGAGATACTGTGGACAGGCGCGGCTGCAGCTTGACAAGTCTAAGTCACAGCTCAGAGCTCATTAAACAGCAAAATTTTGCTGTATCATTGTCTTTAAATCCAAGTAAAATATTAAGAACCAAGTATAACCAAGGAAAAAGGCACGCATAGGATGGGAGGACAATATTCTTAGGTCATTGCACACTGGAAAAAAAACTTAGCTAGAATTCACAGCCTGAAGACCAGTTTCCTATGCAATGCTTCTGATTCAGGGGGCAACATAATATTTGGCTACAGTGACGAAAGAGATTTAAACAGGCAGGTTGAAAAATGTCACATTGTTTTAAAGGTGGAACTACTCCAGCAGATTATCAAGGAATGTGGTAAAAATATCACCAGGAGTCCAGAAACCAGCATTAATTGTCATTTTGAAGATATTCATAGCAGGCATCATATTAGTGCAGAAAACATAAAGTCTGTAGTTTGTGTTTGAAGTCAGATGATACAATCATAATAATGCTTTTTGGCTTTATAAGCTAAGATTTGCTTTGATGATCAGATTTTTTCTATCGTGTGATTAGAAGTTAAAAGCATGAAACAACTCCAAGGGGCTAATAATTAGGAAATGATATGACTTGGAGATTGTACCAGAGGTTCCAACTTAGTTCTTTCTGACGTGGTTGGATCCCTTATTCCCCTCTTTCAGTCCGTTTGTTGTTGTCCACTTGTTTGTTGTCCAGATACATAGTCAACACCTGACACCTCCTTGCAACTAAGCATTCCGATAGCTGACAACAGTGTTTAAAATTACAGCATTTTTGAAAGTTTTCTCCTTTGGAAACATAACAAGATACTGATGAGAATCAGAATGTATTGTGTTCTTTCTGGACATTATTTGGGTTTGTTCCACGGCAGTGTATTTACAGCAACTTATCAGAGATCAAATAGCAAATTAAGGTTTGCCCGAAAATACCTAGGTCAACATACCTGCAGACACTTGAAATCTCACGATCATTTTAGTTGCCAAAATACTGTTCAGAATCAGATTTCTTTATATATTTGTGAATAATTTATAAGTACATTATGTTGAGGCCAAATTATATTGTGGACAAGATGTATAGTCTCCCTGTATTTTAAGAATACAGCTGGTATTGGACTGAAGTCATTTGAGGCCAAATGCTGTAAAAAGAAACATTCTATGTCATTTGGTTCTGCTTACACAAATTCTGGTGGTACCCACTCTAGCAGACTGTTACTACAATATTATGGAAGGTGTATCATGATTTTAATTTGTACTATGAACCCTTGGCAGTGTCTGTTACTTTGCTTCAGAATGTAATTGCTGCTACTTATAAAAGCCTGTCTTTTTATTTTGTTTCTTTTCCTTTTTTTTTTTTTTTTTTTTTTTTGATAAAAAGGGATGAAAAAAGCTAGCCTTTGAATGCAGCAGTAATTACCATGTGATTTTATTCTAAAGGCTACCAATAAGAAGATTTTGAACTAATAATCTTATCATTTACACTACTTAAAAGGAGAAAGGATTGTAAGGGAGCTCATCATTAGCTGTAGAGATGAAAAATGTAGTTCATAATGTCAAGTCCTACTGTGGCTGGACGTTAACTGAATATAGCACAGTAGTATATGATACGTTAACTGGAGTGAGGCACTTAGATACTATATCATATCAACAAACTGAGAAATATAAACTACCTGCTGCTAGAATAAATAACCAATTTCCTTCATATAAGCACAGGCAAGTTAACACTGAAATTTATTGTGTCATGTCAAACCAGTTTCCAGTGATTCCTACAATTTTAGTGTGTATTTTGCTATTTTCTTCATAATTATATCTATCTTTTAAACAAAAAGTCATAATAAACCCACAAGACTAATTAACCTCAGTCTTGGAACACATCTGCAAATATTTTAGAATCTTTAGTTGTCTACATTCAAATCAAATTTTGCTTTTAGATTTATTGTTACAAAAAAAGCTCTCTGTAAAATAAACCATGGGCATATTTTGTTAGTTGAGCTAGATTTTCATCAGTGCCTTTTCCCTCCAGTTTCAAGGGAAACAACATCTGGCTCTTTTCCCATAATCAATATAATCTCTTAAGAGTTCAGTTTCAAAATCAGCTGCAGAGAGTAACAATTAGAGGTTAGTAGACACGATAGATTTTATAAGAAGCAATTATGTCATTAACAAATTATCAAGTTATCAAGCTGTCTCATAGAGATAATACAGAAAAAAAATGAAAGCTGATGATTGTATAGAAAAAAAGACGTGTCTAGAAAAAGAGATGTGTCTATTATGGGAAGAATGTGTTATTAATTGAGGTGAGCTCTGCAGAGTTAACCTTTAGAGATGTAGTGGTTCTGGGAGTCAGGTGCCGTACCTCATAAAGGATTTAAAGAGCAAGATACAGAGACCTTATTTTGTTACCTAAGTGGAGATTTAGGTGGACTATAAGAATCTAAATCTCAGATTTCTCTCCTGAAAACCCCTAGATAGCTATTGCCTGGCAGTTATTATTTTTATTTACAAGCTGCTTGGGCATGCAGAATTGGGCACCTGCTTTGGAAAGCTGTAGCTACTGAGCTCTGAGCCGCTGGTCTGTGTTACACTAAAAACTGTTAGGGTAGGCGCTGCCCTTGGATCCTGCATGCCTAAAGGGCAGCTAAGGAGCATGAGGTTTCTTAGGCTTTTTTTTTTTCCTTCTGGTGTAGCAAATCCTGAAGGACTTGGGAAGGTTAGTTGTCTTGTGTGGAGGGGCATCACCCAACAGCACATTTTCTCTGGGGTCTTAGTAGGTTTTTTCCTCTTCCATTTCTCAATTATCCATAAATCTGTCCCCAACCATCTGAAAACCTGGATATGATGCCCTCCAAGGAGATAGAATCTGTGGATTTAAGCCTTTCAGTTATTTTCTCTTCCACTGTGAGTAATGCTCCAGCTGCTATTCTAAAGGTCAGCACCTCCACTGAAAGTACCCATGTTGTAAATGAGGAAAATAAGCCTGGCTCAGTGCAATATAAGATGAGAGTACAGGCATGCGAGCATTGGAGAGATTAGATTCCAAGTGAATGTGTGTCCCTAAAATCCAGAATAACACTCTTAAGAAGCGGGAGTTGCAGTTGGTGTCTGTCCCCACAAGTATCCCTGGGCTAGTTCTTGGTGGCTCTTCTCCAGGAAGCTCTTCCCCTCATCATTTTGGGTGCTCTTCTCTTGCATCCTGTACAGAAGTGTCCAGCTTTACCACTTGCACGTAGACAGAGGTACCATGTTGAGCTTTTGGATTGCATCTGTAGTCAGGTATCTACAAGATCAAGACTGGTGGAGTTAATGTGCCTCTAATTCTACTGTTCGATGTGGCTCCTAGCGTAATTGTTAAATACTGATGTTTTTAAGAAAGTTAAGAAAAGGAATCACCATTGTGTCTGCTGTCCTAGAAATAAGCTAAAGAGTCAAGTTGACCTTTCGTCTTTTTCATTTTTTCTTCTCCTCCATGATTTTTTTTCTTTTTTTAAAAAAACAAACAAACAAACAAACAAACACATGCACAAATTCCAGGCTTATTCTTTTGTTAAGATGCTGATAACTTTTGAGATACTTGTATCAGTGGGAGAATCTCCCTGAATGAGACAGAAATATTTAAAATTTTATCTCCAAATACTTTTCTCTCTTTTCTTACAGACATATAAAAAGTTTTCTGCCCTAACTTTTTGGCCAGCAACTTGGTTATGACACTCAAGAATTAATAGACAAAGCAGTATTATTTTGATCCAGAAAGGTGGCTTTTTTTTTTTTTTTTAACAAGAAAACATGTTTTCTTCACCTTCTAGGGTATAAGAAAAAAGTTATGAAAAATTATGTAAAAAGTTATCTCAAAACATAGTAATGTGATGTAATGGAAAAATGAGAAGAGTAGTCAAGATTTATGATATAACTTTACACAGTTGAAGTTCTCTTCTATACACACCCACCCAGTAATCTAAAGTACTCATAGGATTAGCGTAGGTACTGTTCACTTTGTGCATGCAATGTACGAAATGATCTAAATATCAAAATTGTATTTATTGTGTAAAGCAATAGTCATACAGGAACAAAAACATTTTAATACCAAAGTACTAAAGAAGTGCAATTTTAGGTTGGCTGTTTTGGAATAAGATATTTGTTATCACTAAGACACTTGAGCGGAATTGACTGCAACTACTTGTGTGTATGTGCTTTAGAGCTTCATACAATTTAATGAGCACTGTAGGAACCTCTATAAACCGTAGAGATTAAACCAATTGCAGATAGTACTGTAAAATAAATTATCTGTGTGTCATACTTTCTGTTATATTCTAAGATATGTATGGCTTATCAGTTGAAAAAAAAAAGGGCAATTATCTTAAATTAGAACTGTGTTAAGCTACCTAATAGAAGTCTTAAGTAGCTTCAAGGATAAAGAGAAAGAACAGACAAAGTATCATCTATACCATTGGAAATTCCAGTTCCTAGCCCAAGACAGTACTCAAAGCCAAGTAAAGAGGAATAAGGCACTCTGTATACAATGAACAAGGTGTTGAAAATGCCTGGTCAAAATGGCTTAAAGTCACCTAAGCAGTCAAAGCAGGAAAGTTGTGTCTTCAGGAATCCTGCTGGTAGTGCCAAATGTTGGGTAAAGTACGGGGGCAAATTAGAGAATAGCTCAACTGCTAGTTCTGACAGTTCAGTATAACTTCAAAGATAGTGCATTTGGTTGTTTTTTTCCTTTTGAAACTTCACTTCATTATCAAAAGTTACATTATCCCTGAATATGATGGAAGAATCCAGTATGGCAAGAATCTTCTTGCTAGGAATTTGGCTATACTTGCATGCGGGTTCTGGGTAGTTCAAGCTGGTTGCTGAGCCCTAAAAGACTAAAGGTGTCCATGGCACAATAGGATGCTCCTCTATTAAACTTCATTGTTCTTAGTTCTAAGAGCTGGCAGTGCACTGCTCTGAAGTTAGTCATAGTGGCTGAAGTGAGACTATCACAGGGTAATCCTTCAGTATTCTCAAAAACAGTGTAATTCTTTTCGAGAACCAGATTCACCATAAATGCATAATGCTTTGCTTTTTTTTTTTTTTTCCCCAGTATTTCCTTCTGATGTGTAATTCTACTTAATTTAGTAACTACCTGATTTCTTAATTTCTGTTTAATTTAGTAGCACTATGCATAAGAGCTTATGAGTGTATTTCTTAATAATTTTATTTAAAAAAATATTTAACTGCATTTTTTTTGAAATTTTGACATCTAATTTTAATATATTAATACTACTAAATATTTTTAAGTAATGATTTGTGTGTGCTCTCTAGGTATTGCAAATGATTCATTCAAGCCAAATGACATGCTACAGCTAACATGCAGTAAAATAAGTATTTATATAATTTGAAGGCTATTAAGGCTACTTAATCTTTATGAGTGACATCAATATGGACCCAATTAGCACAGTTTTCAGTCACTTCATAATTCAAAAGAATGTGATCATTCAGCTGGAAGCACAATTGACAGAAACTCCATAGTCATGAAGGTAAAAGCTTGCAAGATCACCCAGTAGGATGGAGAAGCTGTCATTCTTTCATCAGTGCTGTTGAATACTAATGTCAAGGTCAGAAGAGTGTAATTTTAGGCTGCCAAAATATTGTTGGATTTGATCTGCTAGCAGATGTTTAAAAAGAAAGTAACAAAATAAAAATGTATATGCAACTTTGATATGATAGATTCAAAGTTTCAGGTGCCACTGGAACTGTTCTGAATCTGATTTGATTGGCACTTTTGTGTGTAATTTTTAATTATAGTATTTGCTTTAAATATCATCCTCATTGTCTGACATCAGAAATTGCAACTGTGTACATATTTTACAAATTCTGCATGTTATTTTAAATTCTGATGTTTGTTCAATTAGTTGCAATTATAGCAAAGACTGGATGCAAAAGTATCTGAATACTAAATTTTAAACATATAAAATTGACATAAATAATAAAACTATAGGTTTTCTTTGCCACAGTTTTCATTTACATAGCATGATCAAGCTAGGAGGGATTCTTACTGCTATCTTCAAGTAAGAAGGTAGAAATGAAGTGGAGCTGGAATGTTCTCAGAGTACTTACTGAAGTGTAAAAAGATGAGATGCTATGACTCCTACTTTCAACAATGCAAATCCCAGTTCAATCTTAAGAAAACCAGTTCCACGATGAGTATGGTCAAGCATTGCAGCAGGCTGCCCAGGCAGGCTGTTAAATTTCCAACCTTGGAGATATTCAGAACCTAGTCATGGTTGTTCACAAGGATTCTTGAGCAACCTGACCTAAGTTGGCTCCACTTTAAGTAAGTGGGTTGGACCAGAAGACCTCCAGACTTCCCCTCCAACCTAAAATATTCTATAATTCTCTCATTTCCCTATTTATAAAATAGTTGTTTATGTAAGTGATATAAAACTTAAAAAGGTTTAAGAGTGTTGTTTTGAAAATATGTAGAGGGTTTTGTTTACCCTAGGTTACAAAAGATATTTAGGAACCCAAGAGTCATCCCTTCTGTAAAACAGAACTTCTCTTTAATGTAACCCTTTAGGAGGTTTAGCTTTAATTCCTAAGCTTGCACTACTTTCTTGTTGTTATGTAATTAGATAGCTTCATTTCATAGCTTCACTCACTCCTCTGTCTAAATAGAAGAGTTCCCAAATAAATGAGTTCTTTATAATCTGATAATGTTGAAGTAGTTTAAATCTTCACATAATTACTACATAAATTTGGTTACTCAACTTTCTTTATAAACAAAGAAGTTCTAGAAAAAACAAAATGATGCAGTCACGTATTTTCATATCAAGTAGATAGCTTTGTGAGTTCAGTTTGGTGTTTATATTTAAGGGCTTTTTGGTTTTGATTGATTTTACATTACATGAATATGTCAATGAGCAGTGGCAAACAATACCTCAGTAGGATTGCTTTTCAGTTCCAGATACATCTTTGAAAGATGTCGAAAATGACATGTTTGCAGTAAAATATACATGGCCGGGTGAACTTTTCTGGTCTTATCTTGCGCCTCAGTAATTTTAAAACAGAAACCAAAGCCTTTGTTCTGATAAACTAGACATCTTTCTAAAATATATTTATTAAAATGAAATATTCAAAGATTCTGAAGAGCACGTATACACAGAGAAAATGTATTCTTTCCCTCCTGTGCATGGTTAACTTTCATTCATATTAATGGGGTTATGAACATGCTTCAAGCAGAGAAGGCTATCATTTTTAAAACCTGTCTATTGAATATTTGGTTTGGTTAAATTTATGTCATCTGTTTACTACAGTAGGGAAAAACAGTTGCTGGAAGGTAATGCTTATATTGAATTTAACTCTTTTATGAATATCATCATCTCTGAATTCGCTAGTGAGTATTATGAGAAAGATTTTAGAGCTTTGAAAATATTTGAGTGAAGATGGCATTGACTATATGGCATTTTCATAATTAAAATCTTCACTATCTGACTTTTTTTGCTTGTTTCTTTCTACTAATTAGACAGTGTTTTTTTTTTTCTCCAACAAGGGCAAGAAAGGACAATAAAAATTTAAGAGAAGTATGCTGATCCCCACTACTTTTAAAAGATGTTATTGGCACTTAATTAAGGATATTTTTCTGTAAAGGAGTGCTTTTAAGAAAAAAAACTCTAGTCAACTGTGAATAAGGATGGAAAAAAGGCTGATGTAATTCAAGATTTAAACCATAAATAGTAATTGCTTATGTGTAGTACAAAATAGTCAAAGATGCTGGCAATTTTTTTTTTTTGTCTGTTGCCTAAATATATTGATAATCACAATGGTCAAAGACTTTTCAAAATAGTTTTAAGCTTAAAAAATGATTAGCCAAAAGATACGACTGGTGTTTGTAATGTATGTGAAAGCCAACTTACTATAATTTTATTAAGCACTGAGGCATTTTCTGTGGTGCTGAACAGCAGACTGTGCATGTTTTTATATTATTATTTTTTCGCCTGTCTAATTGAGATGAAATTCACCATTTTAAGATTTTACATCTAGCTGAAATACATCTGGGATCATATGATTCTAGTCTTAAGATTATTCCTTAAAATTGTTCTTTTTAGGATGTGTGTTGAAATATTAGTGCTATTCTGAATACTGAGGAGGAATTAAGGTAATCGTTAGTGACAAACTTTGTATCAGAAATACAAATTCTCACCTGATTTGTGAGGCAGTCTCAGAAGTATGCCTTTGTAATAGCCATTGCATGTGTGATACTGCTTTCAGGTGCAGTTACATGTTTAAATGAGTTGAGGGAGAAAAAATCTCTGACTCAGAGGACTTTGTTTTGTTGAAAAGGTAGTGGGATTGCTGTATCCATATCCTTTCAATTCACAGTATCTTAATAGGATTCTATAATTACTCTAAATTATTTATTTTCTGCAGTGAAGCTTTTCTGTACAAAGTCACTTTCTGCAAGCCAGGCACCATGCAGTGGCCATCTTTAGTTCAAGATCCCTAGCTGATCTCAAAAACAGTGATACTCTAGACTAAGGAGTTTATTATTATAATTTAGAAGTGTCCCACATTCATATGAATTTGGTGCTTTCTTACGGCGGTTATTAATCAATTAATTACCCTCTGTACTGAATACAAAATAATGAAGGTGTATAGTATACTTGCAGTGTAAATTCTGAAAGGTTCCAGGAGTTTTTGTGCAATTTTGGCAGTCTGTAAATGAATCCCTTTCACAGAATTCTTGCTAGGAACCCCTTCATACATTTTAATGGTTAAAAACATGCTCTCGGGCTCTATGGTGCATGTCTGAAATCTATGGCATACATGCATTACTTTCTTCTGCGCATTAAGCTGGGGATACATGCATGCGTATCGTAATGGTTTTTGTAAATGCGCTTAGTTTCAGCAGTTCACGTGCATTTTAATTTATTCAGCTCACCATTCCATTCCCATTGGAAACATATACAAATTCTATTGGCATTGTGTTTATAGACATCAACTGGCATTGAAAAAAATTCAATAATTTCAGTTTGTTTTGAGTAATTTAAGCTCACTGCTACCTTACTGAAAGTCTGAGGTGGTCAAACATACATCATGGGTGATGCATGCGTGACCTTTTGGCACACTACATCTGATAGTGGCTGTTTATATATGGAATAAAATCCTGATCAATCTCTGACACTTACTACAGGCTTCCTGCTGCTTAGAAATGTGTACTGTAATAGCATTTGTATGTTTTCTTTTCCCTCAAGATTTCACTATGCTGCTTCACAGAAGCAAAGAAAATTAGAAATAACATCACAGCCAGTGTAATAGAAATAAATAAAGTAGCAATTTGTAAATTCTTCTAGACAGATCTTTACACGTGAATGCAGGAGTCTCTATTTATATGTATAATCTGAATGTAACGTAAGTGGGGATAATATTTATATGTTGTGCGTATAAAGACAGTTATTTCATTTTACATATAACTGTTTAAATTGTAAGAACCTGAACTCTTTTTCTCTTACCAATAACTAGACCACAAGAGACACCACTTAGTACAATACTTGAAGATAAATCTCCTTAAATTGTAGATTTTTTGTTTGTTTGTTTTTTAAGTAAGTTTGAGTTGAAAGACTAAAGTCATTGATTATTTTGTGAAAAATCATCTGCTGCATTTTGATAGGATAATAAGGAGTAAAAATTACCAGGCTGTCATTGATTTTACTTTTTTAGTTTGGTGGACAGATAATACAGTTTTCTGGGATGTGTGAATATGCAGAAAATAAACACAGCAAACATACAACCATTTAATCTCTTTAGAAGAACAGAAATTTACAGGGAAATAAAAGTGATAAAAGATGGGAAGGGAAAGGAAATATTACTTGAAATAAAACACACACCAAAACATATTCTAGTATCAATACAAATTAAACTACTGCAACCGTGTGTAAGGTTCTCCCATCCTACGTAGCATTAGTTCTGACTTTTCACTGGGGTACAAAGATGATTTTAAGCACCAGAGAGAAATATCTTAATCATTAATCGATTATTTTCAATATAATTATTATTTTTTCTTATTATTAATAAAATATGTCTGGAATACTGATAAAACTGGAGTTACAGTGCTTTTCGTGCATTTTTGTCCCATAATTTCCAACTTCATTTTTTTTGGTCTAATAAATACATTCTTTGAAAATGACATCTGTTTAAAACTACAGAAAATTTGAAGTATGTGCACAAAATGCCATTGCAAGGAATTCTGCCAGGTACTTTTCCTATACTGAATAAATGTTAAGCTGAAAGATTAGCTGCAGTAATTAATTATTTATGATAAATATGCATATTGTTTGAAGCAGAACTAGCTTTTAAACTACACACAATGTCCCCGTATTAATTCCCTCATGCAATTTATTTTAGTCAGGATATGCTGCTGAGGTACAAGATGAGCCATTTAAGGAAGTATTTGGTATTGTCTCTGTACTGATAATGTGATTTCCAGGCACCTGTACTTTAAAAAAGTCATCTCCATTGCTAAAAAGGGAAGTTTGTACCCATGGACAGTCTCTCTTTGGGCTTCTCCTTTTTTAATCTCTCACAGAATGCCACGCTTCAAAAATGTGCATAACAATGAAGATAACTAATCTTAAAAAAAAAAAATACGTAATATGAAGTATTACCTAACCTCTACTATCAAATCATACAAATAAAATCCATGTGAAGAAAAATGTTCCCTAAATTGTACTCTAAGATTTCTGTACATTAAGACTCATTTACAAATAAACAATACATAAAATCCTAATACAATGTATTTTTCCGTAAAGAATACAATTGATTAAATCTTCACGAGTAGGATCAGCTATCTAGAATTACAACTTTTCCTACTGCAGGCTATTCCTGTTGCTAGTGGTTATTGCTACTGCCAAAGACCCAGCTGCAAACTAATGTGAAACTGTTACAGGTAGCCTACCACAGAAATTTGATTAAAAAAAGGGGGGGGGGGAAGCATGAATTTAACAAGCTAATCTTTGCTATAGTAATTTCAGCAGTGGGTATGGTACCAACTTCTGTCAGCTAGGCAACCTATGTGTAGCAAACAGGCACAATTTTGTGTGTGAGAACTAGGACACAAATTGTAGCCTTTGGTTTCAACACATTTCTTTTCTCAGTGAGCTATTTCCTTGTAGGGACTGTTGGTCCCTTGCCTTTACTGAATACAAGCCAACACAGGGTAACACTGTAATAAAGCAAGTTGGAATATTCTATTAAAAAAGGTTTATTTTCCACATTTAGTTGTCACTTTTCACCAGTTACAGAAATTCATTCTGTAGTTTCTTTCTGCGCTAATTCAGTTTTACCATTTCTATTGTGCTTTGTGAGGCTATCTTCCATTTTCTTTTCTTTACCAAGTGAGAGAAAAAAAATCGTAGGTGCTGAGACAGGCTTCTCTGAACACTGTTTCTTCATTTTGATCCTAACTAGATCTTCCATTTTGGGCTGTTCATCTGGTTTTTAAGCTTGTGGCGAGTATCTTCAAGTTCTGACTTGAGGATATTGATGCAGAATTCAGAGGAAAATATTACCATAATATTTGGATATAAAATGTACATGCATACTATATGTTTACAATCATCACTAGGATTTTTTTCAAGGCTTTAAATGTTACTTTTTTTAGCAGATGGATTGGGGAAATTCTAAAAATAAAATAAAAAAGCCCCCAGTAGGTGTTTTATTACAGCAAGCAAATATGTGCACTCTCACAATTAGAAGAATACAGCCTATGGGCAATTGTTTAATTATTCACACGAGAGACTCATTCAGTCATTGTTTCTATGTAGTTGGGGTGCTCCCTAACTCCCATCATTTCCCATTCATGCATTCTGAGGCAGGGGTAGTTTCCCTCTTCTCATACAGTCCTCATTATTGTCATCCCTGCTTGATCATTTTGTATTCTTATTACAGCATCACAATGTATTCTGCAGAGGCCATACTGACAGCCATAAATTACCACCATGATATTTGTTTTATTTATTAAGTAGTGATTCATAGAGAGCATTGTAGATCTGTACATTAGCATGCACCAACTTCCTGGGTGCTAGAGAATAAGATGTTGCTTGTGACCAACAAAGCATGAAGTAATTTAGTATTTGGTCGTTAAAACCTTTCTTTGTTTAAAATAAATTTGTAGTGACTGTGACTGGAGACAGACTCTAAAGGTGGCAGCTGCTGGTAAAATGTTATCAAAGGAAAACATGCACATCTCATAGTTCCTGTTGCCTATGGTTGTCTCCAGAAGCACAGAGAAAAAACTCTTTCAAACTGCATGACCTGTACTCACTCGCGGTTTGTGGAAGGTGCGTCTAGCTGGAGGTACTAACCATAAATATGCGATTACAGTTAATTTAGAAACAGTAAATTTTGATGAAAAGAACAAAATACTTAACTCTGAAATTAGTTTTCGAGGTGAATTCACAGAAGTGAATCAGGCTGATTTCATTCAATGCAAAAGCTATTAAAATAATCAGCTCATGTGGCAAAGGGGAAGACAAGGCTCACTTAAGCCTGCATCTCCTTTCCTTTCCTGCAAGTACCTTAATCATAGCACTTTCAAACATCTTCTTTGTTGACATAGCTCCACTTTGTACTCAATATATATACAATATATTGTGTATGTACTATTACAGTGGTATAGCAATTAGAACTTGGTTTCCCATGTAAATTGCTTCAATAAATAGGGAATAGAATTATTTTTACTGTCTCTGGCTTATTGAGTATGTGAATATTTATTGAAAGTATTAAAAAGTTTCATCAAGAGAGACAGAAAAATACCTACCAGTAATCTCCCCAAGAGATTGGGGAGTTCTGGGGACGATAGAGGTGAAATAATTTTCAGGCTTATCAGTAGCTTTCTCCTTGTTTCTGTGAGTGGCAGCTGTGTTAAGTTTTCCAGTGAAAACTTAAGTGAAAAAAAATGAGGAAAAATATGTTTGATTTTCTTTAAGTTGTTCACTGGTGAAATTAGTGGAAACTCCTTTGCACCATTCAATAGTCTGGTTTCCTCTGCCAGTTGATACTGGCTTCCTGCGTTGTTTGCAGGGAATATTCCTCTACACTGTGAGAAACATAGAATAATGTATTAAGCAGGCCAAGTTATGGTAACAGGGCAAGAGAAGGTGTTTTGTATAGTGACACAGCACCATAAAACAGTGTCACAGCCTGTTAAAGAAGATTGATTATGGGTTCCCTCCCAAAAGCAGAGGTCATTATCAGACCATTTTCACACTAGAGTATTCTCATCCCACCACATCATTTAACATAGTTCAGGCCAGTTACATTGGTGGCAAACTACATAAAGCTGTTTCTTCTTTTTTACAGCTCTTTAGGCCAAGGTGAGATCAGAGGTATGGGAGTGGTTTACTTTCCTGTGGACCCTTATTGTTTTTCTTTTGAGCTACAGATGGAACTTGGTGTAGCCCTTTGAAAATCCAAAAAGAAAACACAAGTATATTCTTGACCAACATGCAAGAGGCAGAGAAAACTCCAAGAAAGAAAAAGATAATAGAGCAAACAAGGTTTTTATTTGTCAAGATAGGTATTATACTTTTTTCTTCTATGTATGCACAGTAACTGGAAAGCTGACTTCTGAGAGCTCATGGGTCATATACCTCAAGTAATAGCTGCAGATAAGTCACAAATCTAGCAAGATCTTTCTCTTTGATAGAAAGACCCATTTTCCCTAAAAATAAAAATTTTATAAGTATGAGTAATTACTGAGGAGCAATGAAAAGCACTGTTAAAATCCTAGGGGAGAAAAAAAGTCAGTAAAGATGATTAATGGTTATCAGCTATAAAATAAGTGTTTTTAAGCTCTGTCAACTTTGCTTTTCTAATGAGGACTTAACTGCTTCTAAAGTAAAGCCTTTATCCAAGCTGTATTTTGTATTTCATTTAATCAATGCTTTGTATAGACACAGTTACCATCATCATAACCTTTCAGTTCTTGTGTTTTGGCATCTTGCAGTTTTTATATGCAAGTTTCAGGCTCAAGGGAAGAAAATTCAGCTGAAATGTCCAAGTGCAATTTAATGTGTGATGCAGAGCCATAGAACTCCTCTCAGACTTGCTTATTGTTGCAAAGAGAGCCTTTGTAATTACTGGGGGATTATGGCAGAATATGAAAGACCTTGAAAGTGGCTTTCTTGCAGATCAGGCATGTGTTCTGCTCAAACTCCAAAACAATCAGCTAGAGTAGTGAAGCAGAAGTATATGAAAATGTGAAGAGTTCACTGAAAAGGTCCTTATAGAAGCTCCTAATTAAAGAAATAAAAATTGAGTTTAAAGAATGTGAAAGTTTCTCTCGTCAGAATGGAAAAAAGGCCTTATGAGGACTGGAAATGAGATGACAACACAAATACAGTGGATTCATCCTCTTTTTTTTTTTTTTTTTTTTTTTTTTTTTCTCTATCTGCAAAAGAAATAAGGAAAATTGAGCTTAATGGTACATAAATAAAAATAATTAAATGGAAACTAGTTGTAGTGGTACATTACCTGAATTAATATACAAGATTAAAAGACCAATAACCCAGAAACAATTTAGTTACTTTTCTGTTCTTATGTAAATTAGTGAACAATTTTGGACAAGAACAGGGTGTAGTATAGCATCAAGCTACTTATCATATTAGCTTTGACTTAATTATTTTTTCTCTAATTATTTTTTAGTTATTAAGAATCACTCTCTTAATTCTGACCCAATTTCTGCAAAAAAGCTGCACTTCTTAATATCAACACTTAATTTTTTACTTTATCCATTTCTTTTTCAGAGCTAAAAAAAAAAAAACAACAAAAGCAATATAGCATTTTGTTGTGTTATGTAGTGGAAATAGTCTACATCAGACATGTAAATGTGGTTATATAAATAGTTTTATTCCCAATTATTTCATGTGTCCAATCCTGATCATAGAGGATTGAGTGGTAACCTTTCTTCTTTATACTGGAAGTTGCATTGGCACTCGAGTTTTCTATTAATGCTTTCTTCCCAGTGATGCTGAAATTAAAGTGAGTTAAGGTAAATTACCAACTGAGCAGGTTAAGAATATCATACAGCAGTTCTGGAGATATTACATCTGTATATTAAACTAACACAATTCTGAAACTGAAAGATCTATATATTTACATTTTAAATTGTAACTGCTGCATAGCCATAGAACTGTTTTATAAAAGTAGTTAGGGAATCCTGATTCTTTTTCAAGTTTGCTTGACAACATTAGCATCTTTTCATTTTATGTGTATTTATGAATAACACCATAAGATTTTTTTTCCTACATTTTAATCCATAGCATACTTAAAAAGTAGTTAAATGCTCTTTGGCCATATTTTTCTTTTGTGAAATATTTGTTATATAATTGAAAGGCAAAATTCTACAAATGTGCCAAGTTATTGTTTATATGAAAGCAGCTTTATACTGTGTGTCTATCAATACTCAGTTGCCTGTTACAATAACCAATAAAACCTAAAAAAAAAAAAAAAAAGTTCCACAGATTTTGATAGTGACACTTGCTACACCTCTTAGTCACGAGGAAGGACTTTCCCCTAGTACCTATTCTTTTTCATTGAATATCCTATGAACATCTTTGAGAAAGAAACACCATACATTTTATGAATAGAGACTTGATTTACACCATTTATCAATGTCTTCGTTTTCCATTTCAGATCTTAATTTGTCACATCAAAGCAGAATTATATTAAGCAGGCAGTCAACTGGCTCTTTTTATTAACTGACTATTTTTATTGGAGTCAGTTAAAAATTAGCAATTACCCACACAAACTTCCTTCTCTCCTGCTCAGACTGAGAAGTTTTAATTGAAAAGTGCTTGAGCTTTCTAAAGTAAAAATGTTCTTTTGTATTCAGATGGGGTGGGAAGGAATGGGACACTGGAAACTTAGGAATTATGAATTCCTATAAGAAGCACAACTTATCCAAATGGGCATCTTCATTGGTAAAAAAGCTAGACTGGGAAAAAATAAATAAAATAATAATTTTCCCTTGTTCCTAAGAGGCAAATGGAAAAAAAAAATGTTATTTTTTCATGCACAGCTATTAAAAAATAAAAAAGAAAAATAAATGCTATGTGAATGCAGCAGCCTGTTCTAATGTTCTTGTTCAGGAGTACGTAGTGACTTGTATGTGTTATATACATATGCACACAAGCAAGGATTAATATTGTAAAATGTTGGCCTAAGACTGAATATTTTTGAATATGTAACTTTTATATAACCATCAAGTTAAGTTATTGATGCAATTGTAAAAAGCTGAAAATGTTCCTTTAACCAAAGCCATGTCATATTTCTAGCTTAACATTGCAGCTTTACCAGCCTTTTGCTGTTGAAACCCACTTTCTGTTTGAAAGATTTACATCCAGTTAACTTGTCATTGATATCCCTGGAGCTTCTGAATGCTGTCAGAAAAACACGAAGGTTTTAGGAGTGAAATAGTGACAGTGAAAGAAAAATAAGATTTAAATACCATAAGTGAATTATGCCTTGTTCAAATTTAAACAACAACAACAACAATCTGTATCTAATCTTCAGGAAAGCAAATGAATTCTCAAGTCAGAGCTGAAGGCTAGTAGTCAGGAATTCAGGTATACTTTTCTGTTATTTGATGTAGTGATTTATTTCCTCATAAAACAGACTCATATGTGCTTCAGGCAGTATATAATAAATTAAATACAAAATACTGCATTCAAATAGGAGGCTTACAACCACGATATCATAGAAATTCAAAGCTCGTATTGCCAGATGAACTATACTGATTTCTCTGTGTCCAGATGCTATCTCAAAAAAGAAAGACTATGACCATTTCTTTCTCATATGCTAAAAAGTATGATGAATATACTCTGCACTATCGGAAATCTTAACTTAATATGCTTTCCAGTATAGTATCATCCTCTCCCTCTGCTAGTTCTGAGAATGTCATTTGTAATACAGTTCTTAAATGGCAGTCAATCCTAGCTCCACGTGGGTTATTAGTGTTTATTACATACATATATTAAGAGAAATATCCAACTCAAGAGCCAAAAAACAAACAAACAAAAAAAACAAAACAAGACAAAAAAAACACCAGTGGGGAGGGAAGGGGATTTATCCATGATGCAAAAATCTTTAATTCAAATCTTTAATCTAATCTGAGCCTGCATGGTGGATAATGTTTTTACATCAAATATCTGGATACATGTCTGGTGAATAAAGGGATGACTAAAATTAAAAAAAATATAAAAAAATAAAAGAGGAAAAAAGGAAAAAAAAAGTAAATATATATATTTTTTCAAAACGTAGATTGAATTTGGAATGACTTTTATTTTCCTTTTTGGAAAAGGAAATAGAATCACAAAACTTCAGGGAGGAGACAACAACTGTTTCTCTTTTTCATCTTCTTCCCCTTTCCACCCACTCACCTCTGCCCCCACAAAGCTGCAGAACTCACCGTATGTTTTTAATGCAGTGACTCCTATATATAGGAGACTAGGTTTCAACTCCTTTCCCCTGACTGAGATTTAAACCCTTATTTCCCACCTTCTAGGGGAATCACCCAGGCACTGGATATTCTGCAGTTGTATGCTCTCACCTGAGCTATTTGAACTGCTACTTTGACCTAGCTGTGTGCCTCCCAAGTGAATGCTTTAACTGCCAGACCAAAGAGTCATTCTTGCTCTTTGACTCAGTATTTAAATAATCCATGCAGAACAGCTTTTCCATGGGGATCAAGAGAAGCCAATTACAGATTTCTTACTGGTTTAAGAACTCTTCTGGGAAAGTGAAAATGTGGGTTCAAGAACACACGAACAAAGAGGGACTTGAACCTGATTGTCCCACATTGTATATCAGATGAGGCCCTAACCACGGAGCTATTGAATAAATGAAGAGAGGGGGGATTCCCTTTACTTCCATGAATGATTTACAAAGAGTGTGTAAACCTAATCTTTCATTTCCAGTTCTTTGGTTTTGTGTTTAAATGGCTTCTGCAGAGTTCCCTGTGTCTCTGACAAGTGTATGTATTGCTTGTTGGACAAAAATACTGTTTTTAAGAACGGTGATAATTCTTCTCCACATTTTTTTCCCCTAAATATTTCCAGATTATTTATTAGTTAGTCCATAATGAAATCTAAGCATGTTTTTTATTTGGCAAAATATTAGTTAAGTTGGAAAGGGATGGTTTAGGGGGGAAAAAATTATCTTTCAGTACCTGTTTTGTTAAAGCATTTAACTGAAAAAAAAATAAAAATAAAAAATCATACACCAAGTTCTGCTGTATATGCTTCTGTATTCCCTAACATTTCATACTTCAAGGACCTGTACTGAACTAACATGCTGTCATTAAGAGGGTTTAGTAGAAGCTGCTATCTACATGAGTGTGCTAATTTAAGCTCAGACACAAAGATCAATACAAACAAGGAAAAAAAAAAAAGGTGCTGCCTGTTTATTAATCCTGAGACATCTTTCTTTGCAGTGTACATTGCTACAGAATATGAGAGAAAGTCCCAAAAAGTATAGCTATATTTTTAATGGGGGGAAAAAATGAGCCAGCAAAATCTTTTAGGCAAAGGTCATGTATTGATCACTTGCAAGAAAATCTTTCAGGAGCAGTCTGCAGTTACAGAAATAGTTGTTCAATATTGCAAATATGTCCAAAGTCACAAGGAAAATCTGCTAGTACCAGTTATGAAACCCAGACTTTCTGAGGCTTAATTCAGTGAATGATTACCCTCCTTTAGGGGGGTGGTGAAGGAATAAGAATGGTGAAGTGTGCCATCTTTGGAAACTTTCAGCTAACTCTGCTAAAAAGAAGGCTTTTTTTTTTTTTTTTTCTTTTTTTTTTTTTTTCTTTTTTCTTGATTTCCCAAGCTTTTTCTTTACAGCAGTGAATGAATGGTCAAGAACATAGACACTTCCGTCTTCAAGAGCAAACAAGAAAGATCAAGACATAATCCAAAGAACAAAGCCAAACCTACTAAAGCTCCATGACTGTGTTTCTTTTCCCTTTAAGAAGTTTCCCTCAGAAAATGAAGAAAATCTTTCCTTTTCTGATTATACATACTCACAAAGATCCACTACACTTTTCATGAGGGAAGGAAACTTAGTAGCCTAGATCTGCTGTGGAAGGTGGTTATGCCACAGTAGGTATTTTAGGCATCTCTGATGCCCTACATGTAAACCAGATTTTCCTGAAATATATAATAGAGCTGTTGCATTTCTGATGCTCTTTTATTAAATGATAACAGGGACCATTAGTCTCATGAGTTGCTCTTATGCATTCCAGTTCTCCCAAAATAATGCAGTAATTTTTTTTCTGAAAGACCTTATAACCAGAAACCCTAAAGAAATCAACATTCTTGCTGGAGGAGTCTGTTGTATTTGCCAATTATTAATTTGTTGTTTGTTGACTTTTTTGCCAGAGGATATATAGTATGTTGGATTTTTATAGGTCACTGTCCTATTGAAACTATTGTCCATAAAACATTCTGAATTCTATTTTTAACTAAATGCATTCTCTATAATCCTGGACTTTCTCATTCCATAAAGCTACAACTATTTTCTGTTCTGATTAGTACATTTCAGCAAATGTTTTATTTTCAAAACTGAAAATGTCTTCTGAACTGCACTGGTGAAAACAATTATAAAATGCAAGCAATCTTTATTTCTTTCTTCCCACCTCTATCCCCTTTGATTTAATGAGCATTTAAGCACAGTGTTAATAAAATTAGTAATCGCAATTCTCGTACATGTTCTTTATGTAGTTATCTAAGAATCTTCTCAGTATGTATTTCACAAAATTAAAAAGGCATATATAACAACCTAAAAACTAAACCTTTAGAGTGATTATCCATTCCCATAAAGCAAAAGCAATATGAAGTGCAGCTGGACAACTTCTGCACTGAAAGTGTTGTGGAAGCATCTGACCCATCTGTGAAATCGGCAGGGCAAGCAAGTAGGGCATCATTGGGTTTTTGTAGTGCCCGTTCAGCCCAGTAAGGGAGCTAACTGGTAGCAGCAGCTGGATGCAAAGAGATAAGAGAAATACAACAGAACAGGTGCTGGAGGGATCAAAAAGTGAATTTTGGCAGTGATTTTTTTAAGAAAGTTTCTTTCAGGATATCCTTGTTCAGTTCAGTTGTTCAGTTGTCTCAACATGTCTCTTTCAGGATTTTCCACAGTTAACTCTCTTCTGGCATACTGTACATATGCTGTGCTAAATCCATCTCCTCTGACACACTCCAGGCTTGAGCTATTGTAACTTGGTTAAGAATCTTCTTCACTCACACTTGCCATTTGAAACTGCTTTCTTATTTCACCTACTGTCAGACTAGACCAAAACTGATATTCAGGAAACTCCAAAACCAAGAAAAAATAAGATATAAAACTGTGAAATATTATATATATATAAAGCATGCTTTTTCACATTGAGCCTATATTAACCCACATTGAGCATATATTAAATTGTAATCCTCTATGTCCATTGGTAAGAAAGTTTTAGAAAATGTGTAGTTTGGCTTAGTTAACATTAGATAGGTGCTTCTAGCTTCAAGCTTGTGTTGAAACTTTACGTATTTTTCTGATTTCCTTTCTGTTATTTAGTAGATATAATTAATCTCTAATTAAATGAATGATGCTGTGCAAAATTGTTCTCCAATCCTCTAAATATTTGCTAATTGGAATAGTAAACCTCAGTGATTGACTTTTTAGTTTTCAGATATGTACCACTCAACTATGTCAATACATATTTTGGATCAAACTATACTTAGATTGTACAGGAGGTCCCTTCATTCAGAGAAAAAAGAAAAATAAAAGTCTGGTTTTGTATTCCTGCTGAAACAGAAAATTGATTAGGTCTCAATGCAGTAAATATGACAAGTGCAACTTTTAATCAAATATTTCTCACTAGATCTTTCCATTTGGATTATGCAAAGCAGACAAAAGATTTGTTCTTTGTAGAACTGATATGCTGCCAGTAAAATCAAGGTGTTTTCTCTTTTGTACTTTCACTTTATTCTTTATTTTTTCACAAAAAAAAAAATAAGGTAAAATCAACAATCACCTGAAGCACAGCTACCTATAGCAGGACTTAATCTTTCTATTAATTATTCCCTGCCTGGGTGTCACACCAAGGCCACTTAAGTCACTTCAGCTCCAGAGATGTTTAGAAACACTTCTGAGTACTTTAATGGTTCATCAAGACCTAACCCTTTGAACATTGCTTTAAGGCATTTTGGCTGTGCTCTGAGTCACTGAAGCAAAATTGGAGCATCTGGATGCAGTGTCAAAATAGCCCATGCAGCCTCAGTGCAGCACCCAAGTGGATAATGTCAACACGGAATACAAACACCGCATTAGTGATTGCCGGAAGGCTACAGTTCATCTTCCTCTGAAATACAATGCAAAAAAGTACAAGAAAAGTTAAAGGGTGATAGGATTTTTCTTCGTATCTTCTGTTAAGTGAACAAAGACTCAAGCTATTTTTGATGGTTTGTTAAGTGTTTGGCAGCTTTTTCAGTCCTCATTTGCCCTACTAATCCACCATTTGCTCTTCCATTGACAAAGTAATGAATGATTTTTTCAGTTTATGCCATGTAAGATAACAGAATGCAAAGGAATGTATCCAGTTGATGACATTACCCATGCATCAGAGTGAAGAAAAAATATGCCAATATTTTATTAGCCTAATAGTAATGTAACATCTAATTATACTCTGTAGAGTTGTATGTAAAATTTCCTTATTTCTGTGAGCTTTGTGAAATCATATTTCTTTGTTGTTTTTTTTTTTTTTTGCTCTTACAGATGGCAGCAAAATTACATTCCTTTGATTGAAAAGTGCATTGTAAGTAACTCTTTTTATTCCTCCTCTCAAATTAGGTTTCACATTTTATTTTATTTTCCCGAAATTGCTAAAATTTCATTTCTTTGCTGTTTCTATAGACAAAACTGGGTTCCAGTACTACTTCCTTGAAAACTGATGCACAATTGCTCTGTAAGAGCCCATGAGACATCTGGCATGTGGCTACAGACAGAATCCCCGGGAAAAATTTCTTTTGCCATAGGCAAGAATAGCTTATGTGAGGCTTAGGCCAACAGGTCAAGAAATATAAATGCAGAAACATGCTAAACATACCACCTGGCATCAGGCTCTGCCTGGACATTCTGTATTCTATTGGATGATCTGTAGAGCCCACAACAGAATGAATACTGGAGAGCAGAACTGGGGCAGAGCAGCACATAGTCTAATTCCTGATTACCCATTTTTCTGCATATGCATCTAGGACTTCCTATGTATATACGGTGCCTGGAGCTAAATCCAAGCAGAAGCATAGGACTGACTTGAAGCTTCGCTATCTTTATGCATTTCAGATAGTACAGATGTGTTTTGTGTGTGTGTATATATATATATGCTTATAAAACAACATACAGTAAAATAATTAGTTGTTCAATGATACTAAAAAACTGCTAAACACACTCTTTTATTATTCACACTACTATTATACATGCAACGCCAAAATAAATTCAGGCTGGAACATGTCAAGTAAATGGGTGACACTTTTTCTAACTTGTCTAACTGCCATTAATTTAGTTAGTATTCATTGTAATTACACTGATCATAATGAATTCATTTAGTATTAATGTGAACATTATACATCTTTTTAGGAACTCCATTATAATTCAGCAATAATTAATGTACATATTAAATAAGTGTTACTACTCAACACTATTATAAAGCCATGTTGTTTCATTTGAAAAGCTTTAGAGCAGGTTGTGTTTGATCTGATTGGTATTCTGATTGTTGCCAAGAGGTATTTTGCAATGGCAAAGGGCAATGCACATTGGGAGACTCTTGTTAACTTTTCACAGAGATTCCATGTTTGCACTTGTCTCCTGATCCACGTATAATTTAGCATGTGAAGCAAGATTCTGCATGGCCGTGATAGTGCAAAAGGTATCTAACAATCCTCAAAAAAAAAAAAAATAAAAAAATAAAAAAACCTGACTCTTCATACCTTATCCAATAAAGGAGGTGTCTGTTTGTAAGTGAAGTACTTCAACACCTACATTTTATGATCATTCTTCCCTTATACCCTCCAAGAGGAACCCAAAACTGAGAAACAAGTATTTCCCATATGTCACTCATCAAGAAAACCTAGATGCCTGGACAGCATCCATGCCTGGGTCAGGGAGCTGCACAAAAATAATGAGTAGTAAACATGTAGCACAATAACTGCCAAGAGTCATCTGGCTATGCATCCTGTCTCTGGGCAGTGACAAGTGTATTTCTAGAAAACAGGAAGAGTAAGAATTACATGATATTACTACAGACACTCTCTCAGACTCCAACAGTTTTAGCTGAAGAATTTCCATCAGATCAAGGTTGTTTATAAGAGATAGGATTTTGTTGGTTTTCTCTTCCACAAATCTATTCCCATAAACCTGTGTAAACTTCACAGGTGTCCTTTGACAGTAAGTTGAACAGGTCTGCTTCACTCTTCAATGTGTGCATAAAGAACTAATCTTTATTTTTAATACAGTTTTGTCTAGCTTCACATGAATCTGCATTGTATTAGATTGTTTTGAACTGGAAGAACAGTAAGCAGTCAATGTCTATCCATTCCCTCTATACCACCACTGATTTGGGAGCATCAACTATATCCCTCCTAGGAGATCTTGTCAAGAGAAGTATACTACTCTGCTACTTGTAAGCTAGATGGTGGGTTTCAAAGTGTGACAGGTTCTTAAGGTTTATATCATTTCAGAATGATTTCTCCTGCATTTCTTCTCAGTTTCTTACTGACTACTGATGTTGAACTCTTATGGAACTATTGGCTCATTTCTGCATGGTACTTAAAAACTCCAAGCAAGTGTTGTAGGCAATGTATGAACATATGTGTTTTTTTTTGTTGTTTGTTTGTTTTTTTTTTTTTCTTCCACCTTGGGTATCACTTTACATTTATTTACATGGCATTTAATCTGCTATTGTATTGCCTTGTCACTCAGTCTTGCAAGTTGTTTCTGGTATTCTTACTGTCTGTCTCTGTCCTTGCTTCCCCAACAACTCCATGAGAAGAAACATATCTCTCCAACTTTCATTCCCTTTCCCAGGCATTTATGAATGTTGAACCAGCACTTGAATGTTGATCCAACACTGGACTTTGCAAAAGTCCTGTGGCAATGTTTCTTGTTTGCAGGAACTGGACAATTATTCCTACTCTCTAGCCTTAGAGCTATCTCTTCCACATGCCTTCATTTGTACCCCCTTATTGTTGATTTTTAATAGCCTTTGTTGAGAAACTTTAGCAAACACCTTTTGCCAATCCAAGGTAAACTCCAAATGAGTAACTCCAGCCAACCAAATCACTTGCATTCATATGTCTGTTCAACAAAATGAAGTATTTCTGTAGGTCTCCAAAGTAGAAATTGCCTTTACAAAAGCCATCTTTACTCTTGCTAAGTACATTATATTTATTCAAGATCCACTCTTGAGATCTTTATAGTTTATACTGACTTGCTTAATATGCACATCAATCTCAAAGACTGTGGTTTTTTACATCTTGGATTGAACTTCTTATTTATATGTATTTGCACTGCATTTTACATCCTCTTGCTCACCGTACCTTTGCAATTCTAGGTGAGGAGAATGTACCACCACAAGTCAATAAGCTGTTCCACCTGTGAATTGTCTAACAACTCTTCAGTGAACACTATCGTATTCTAATGATTTGTTACTATTCCTTTTCTCCTTCAAGGGGATATTCCCACAGAGAGTTATTAGGATACATTATTACACAGCAAGCAATCTTTACCTGCAGTTTTACAAAATACGTCAATGTAATGCTAATTAATACAAAGTCCACTAATCTATGAACTTCTGACTTCTCTTCTGTTGATATATTTGACCTTGGGCAAATCACTTAACCTCTGTGTTTCTTTATTGTTTCCTTTCTTAAAATGGGAAGAATGGAATTAGTGTTCTCTTTAAAACTGCTGAGCTTTATAGATTATATGTATGCTAGGTATTCTTAGTTAATTTTCACACTGAATTGAATTAAGTTTTGGAATAGAATAGTGGATAAAATAGAATACCTTTTAACAGTTATGAAATTGTTATTAATATGAGAGATAGAGTGGGAAACTAATTGGAACTGCCCTAAATTTAGAAGCAGTTCTTGGTTACTTCAGGAAAAATAAAAGAGAAAAGATTATATATATATATATATATTTTTTTGTACAGTAGATGCTAAATTTCCCTACTTTCTTTTTTAAATGTACTTTTTATGATTAATGCATTTGTAAGGCATTTGTTCTGCTCCTTAGTCTTTATTGTGTTTTTAAGTTGCATAAATGTATACACAGAAATTCAAGATTAATTTCATCTATATCATATATATTAATTACTGAGAAATAATGGAAAGAAATTCCAGGGTGGCGATATGGTAGATTAAAGTAGACCGGTTTGCTCACTGGAAGTATTGCTTCTTATTGAGCTAAGCATTTGCCACTTGTGAAATGTTAATGAATTTTTTGTCCTCTTCTTTCATGAAAATCTTCTCTGTCTTGTTAGCGTTGAAGTGTCCTTCTCCCTTTCTCAGGCAAAATTCATCCATCCAGTCACTAGCTTCCTGCTTCTATGTAGATGAGACCAAAGCATTAAACTAAGAACGTGCACTTTTCTTCAGCCTTACTTAGGGCTCTTTGGAAGGCTACTACCAATTATTTCTTACAGCCTAGTGATACTTAGGTGAGCACAGTCTTGTCCGCCTTGATATTGCTACGTACTATGCCAATAGAAATCTTTTTCCTTTTTTCCCTTTTCCTTTTCATTTTCCTTTTTTTTTTTTTTTTTTTTTTTTTTCTGTCTTTTTTTAATGGTTATTAGTTACTTGTACTGATTTATGATCCTGTTTGCAGAGATACTGAGCTACTGAACTCCAACAGCTTTGGTGGAAATGAAAGCAAGGTGGTGATTCAAAATACTTGCAGAAGCAACACCAATAGTTACTAATGCACACAGATGGTTAATGTTGTCTGTTTTGTTGTGTGTGTTTTTTGTTTTTTGTTTTTTGTTTTTTGATGATATATTTCCTTTTTTTTTTAAACAACAAAAAGTAAAACTATGATCACTATTTTGCCTTTTGTTGTGAAGTATTAATTCTATGTTTCTAACTGTCTACAGAGCTGGCAAAAATGTTTAAAAAGTTCAATGGCAAATTCAATGAAATGGCATTTCAATTCAGTCTGAAAAAAAATGTCAGTCTTTAGGAACAATGTTATTATTTGTGTTTGGCATGTACTTTGGGGACATACTAAATGAGATTTTTAATGTCTGCTTATTTGGCAATACCAGTCAAAGAACAGATTAGTCTCACTTTTACCCTCCTGGTTTGGACAAGTTTGGATAGACAGTAGGTTATTCCTCCTCTGTTTTTAATATATTTCTTTTTAATATTTGCCATGCAATTTCCCATTTCTTCTTTGTCTTTCCCTTTTTCCATTTCCCTTTTCTCTTCTTTCTTTATTCCACATTCCACGTTATATATTGCCCTGTTTCCAGACATCATCATTTTTGGATCTTAGTCCATATAGACTTGTCGTATTGGTGGTTTTTTTCTTCCAGCTTCTTTACGATTTTTTAAGGCCTTCAGTCATGTTCCCCTTTCAGTTAATATTTCAGTTAGATCAGTCTCTCAGTAGTATAGCTTGTTCTTGTTCTTGAACATGAAAGAAAGCTGGAGAAATGACCATGGAGGAGTACTCATGAAGAGTTTTCTTACTGAAGTATATGAAATCAGCTATGAATCCAAATAAACACTGTCTTTAAACTATGGTTTGCTTAAATCAACTGAATTCAAAGGTATTTGAATTCAGAGATACTACATATTCTGGCTTGCATCCCAGCAAGAGGGATCAGATCACAAGTTGCACATTGTGTACCTGGTGCTCAAGGACTTGAGGGTTCTGTCCCATCCCTTTCACTTAAGCTTTGCTTTTCAAGGTTAGCATTTAGATCTATCTAAGTAGAGGAATTAAGAAATAAGTGCCTGAAGACATGTGGTCTAACAGATACATAATACACCGTATTGTTGCCCAGAGTCACTTTTTATAGTGTTGTAGAAGTTCTCAGAAAAACAGTATTTATAATGGAAACCTTTAACAGTCTTTTACCATAGTTGCTAGCAGGCACTGATATAATGCTAATATGACAGCTAAGATTTTAGTGAGAGACACTTTTATTTCCCTGATAAGAGAAGTGTTATACATACTGAAAACCAGACGGATTTTTCTGGCCAGTGTCTCCTCATGTTTGTGCCAGTAGGGATTTGCTGACTACTCAAATTATCTTTCACAGGTTAGCACATGTCTATCTTATACAGAAATGTTTATCTTTCTTTCCTGACATTTCTCTAAATGGTCGTGTGTTTTTTTTTTTTAAAAAAAAAAGGAAAGCAGACGTTGTTGTTGTTATTAAGTGGCTACCTAATGTTCACCCCAGAAAACTGCTAGACTTTTATTTTATAATGCAAGACATCAATTCAGGATTAGCTTGCCTTCTAGCAAATCAAATTTTATTTCTTACAAAATACATTCATAATTTGCAATAGTCCCTTCTCTGGAAAAAAAAAAAAAGTCTAGATAGCATTTATAAGGTTAGAAAAATATGCTGATGCATTAAAATAAGCTCCATTGTATTTTAACTTTGATTCTGGATGAAACTTTCTTTATTTTTGATCTGTCATAGCAAGGGTCATTTCTACATCTGTATAAACTACAAGTCATATTTCATAATTTCCTCTGGTCTCTCAGAAAATGTTAATATACCACACAAGATTGATATAATAGTGTATCCTTATCCATATTTTCAAATCTCTATGCCACCTTAATCTTTTTCACTTGGTATGTAATTTCACGTTCTTGAAATATTTAAACTCATTTTATACCTTTGTCAAATTTTTTAGCATTGTTGTAGGAATTTCACGTCATGATAATTGTACTTTAGGGAAAGTCTCAGATGTAGAATCTGGGCAGAGGACAGGCAGTACATCTGATGCCCTTGAGAAGAAGCAGTGTGGATTTCCTTCTTGATCTGTGTGCTAGAAAAGTGATGTGTTTGGCCCAAAGCAGAAATTACTTAGAGTAAACTACCTAGGGTAATTTCTGGTCTGTGGAGCAAAGTTTTCAGGTCTTCTCTGTTTTTCACACTAAACTTTAATTCCTTAATTCAATAAGATGAACATCTGAAACTCATTTTATTATATGCTGGTACTTCCAGCAATTATATTAACATGTTCCTACCAAAAATGATCAGTTAATTCTGGTATTTAGATGTTAAAGAGTATTCAGTTAGAGGCCAACAGAAATGTATGCAACATTATAGTTAAATATCCCTAGATACTTGCAGACAGAGCAATGCATTATTATTAATTACAATTAATTTATCAATGAAAGTCTCTTAAGAGAGAGTATGTACAGTTGTATAGTGTATTCAGCATTGTAGTAATAACAGACTATTGCCCTCTATTGCCTTCTAAGCCAGATTTCAGAGGATAGGAAGAAAAAGGATTAAATTTCATGACCATCACTGAAAATATTTTATTCTGATAGGCAGCAATGAAGCAGATAGATTTAACAGATGAGGGAACTTTTATTCAGCCACTAAAGTCTGAGACTATTAAAGCAATAACTGAACACGGAATAAAAGTAAAACTCCTTGTCTTGTAAATTTGAGGGCTTTTTTTCGTTATTAATTTTTTTTTTTTTTTTTTTTTTTTTACATACAGTTACATTAAAACTAGTGCAAAATGTGTAGGTTATTTTTCTATGTAGAAAAAGCTGGTTGGTTTGTTTGTTTTCTGGTGGGGGAGGATTCTAGATTCTGTTCATACATCTACTGCTGTTTAATGGAGATAAAAAAGACAAATGCAGTCTGAAGCTTGCTTCTTACAAAGTCAAATACATATATAATAGACTTCTGGTTTAAGTTGCTTTAGCCACAGGTAACAATTTACCTGCTTCATCTTAATGAGTAAAGCTACTAGTGATGAAATAATATGTAGGATGTTCTTTTTTATATACAAATATAAAATACATATATACAAATATATGTATATATATCAATATATATCAACATACACATATATATATTGATATGTATATCAATATATATCAATATACAAAATGCTTTCTTAATCTGTTTTCCCTCATGTTCTTGAACATAAATTGCTATACCAGAAGTTGCTGTAGTACAATCCACACCCAAAGATATTTTTTTTTAAATGCCAGAAAATTTGCTATTGTTTCTAAAAGTTAACCTGATTCACCTGTGCAATAGCAAAAAGTTTGGTGCAATTTTTGTTTTGACTGAGATATAATAATGTGCAATGCTGAGAAGCTGAGAGTACGCCTTTATGGAGAGTTAGTTTTAAAGTTTTATTCAGCCTGTTCCCATTCACCTGCAAGGGATTATTTAAACATGATTAACTCAGTGCATACCCATCCGTGTTTGTTTGTTTTTGTGTTTGTTTGTTTTTTTTTTCTAATGCCTAATTCGTTGTGAATAAACCTTGACTTTAATATACAGTTTTAAAATTAACTCAAGTGACCCATGACTAAAAAAAAAAAAAGGCAAATAATCTATATTATTATTATATTGCTCTTACTGCAGATGATTAAACACTGTTAGAAATGAGTGCCAGTCCCCTTACATTTGACAATTTACATGCATGAACCAGGCAGGTAAAAGGAAAAATTTCAATATATCTAATAACCTCTTGCATGTTTGAGTTTAAACAGAAACACTGTACAAAGATGATGATCTTTTTACATAACTTGCATTACATGTAAATTTGCTTTAGCAACTGTGTTAACAAATTTGCAGGACAAATGCTAGAACAATTACTAGGTCCATCTAATTCCATACATAGACTCATATGGTTATATACTGTTATCTACAAAACAACTCCCAGCCTATCACTGACCTGAAAGTCTAATGCTCAGCAAGTTTCATTTGACCTTAGTTTTGATTTCCACATCTTTATCTCCTGTCCTTTCTTTGTCTTCATCTTTAGCAGTAAAGGTCATCTACAACAAATTGTTCCAGAGGCCAGTAGCAAATTAATTTTGTGAAGCATTGTCAGCACCTGTGCAAATCTCTGGCAGTACAAAACCTTGCAGGGATCCTTACAGTTCATCATTTCTGATCTAGATATCATAATCTGAAGTTCTGCAAAACACATTTCCTAGTTGGTATATCTTTCCAGTCAGCTGTTTTGTCTGACTACAGGAAGCACCACTGATTTTGACATGTGATCAATTTATTTTAAACTTCTATTCAAAGCGAAACTTTGCATAAATGTAGACACTTGTATTTTGATCTCAAGCAGTTCCCAACTCAGGTGACAGTAACAAAACTTTTCAAGCATTGGGTCGTTACTGTAATTGCTCAGTGTTGTTGTATCAGCACAGCACACATCACTTTTCAGATGCAAACAGGGAGGAAACCCACTATCCAGAGTCACTTTCAGCAGACTCTTAGACATAAAGTGAAAATACAATTTGCAAGATCTGATGGGACAGGGAAAGACTATAAATATATTCAGTTACTTTGACAGAGCTGCTCAGTCTTCAAGTAAACAATTTCTTAAATAGCAATAACCTATATTCAACTCTGGGGTTAGAGGTAACCTATATTCATATTCAGGCTTTTTGCCTGTAATCCCTTCTCCTGAAAACCACTTTTAAAACTTACAAGGACCAAGCCAAGCTCTGCTAACAGTGTGTTTCTCTACAGCACTCTATAATGGCTTTCTGTCCAAATGCATTTGCTTTTCACTAGATTTGAAAGTGACTGAGTAGAAATTTTATCATTTTCTTCTACCAGTGCCTGAAGAAGAGCAATATGCCTATAGGGCATTACAGGACTGTTTCTCAGTGAGAAGCCATATTGGTGAGATTGTTAGCTCTACTGTGCCACAATATGATTGTGTGTCACCAGTGAATTAATTGCAAATGCAGCCCTGATCTGAAGAGTGCAGCTCACGCTACTACATGCAGCTGTGGTAAATACTGTGCTACTTAAAGAAAATTAAATGTATGCAAGTAGGAATTTCAAAAGCAACTGCTAGGAAAAAGGAGTAAAATCACAGATCCATTAAAATAAACAGGGAAAAACTCCTTCTGATTTCATCCCAGAGAGTCAACTGATGCTGGACAGCACTGGTTTACACTGTCTCAGGATACATTTTTTTATAGTTCATTGTTGTTGTTGCTGCTATTTTTAGAACAGGTGAAGCTTTAATATCTTCCTATTTTTAACACCTCTTAGCATTGTTACTTAAATATTCTGAAAAGTAGGTAGTATATTTTCTCCATTTATTTGCAAATAAATTAACAATCAATCCGAGTTTTGTTTTTCCCAGTTTTTCCCTTACTAACAAATCATATGTAACATTACAGAATGATAAAAGTAGCATTTAATACCAATATTTAGCTTTGCCAGTATTAAGAGTTGTGGTAAAACTAAGGCTATTTCCATACCAGTAGTTTCTATGCAGAATTACAGATTTTCAGATAAAATGCATCAGACTGAGCTCTTCCTTGATAGAGATATAGTTGTAGTGAAGTCTGCAGCAGGGTTTCAAAAATTAAGGGAAGACTGACCAAAGAATTACCGTCATTAAAAAAAAAAAAAAAAAAATTGCAATATAGATATGTCTGTTGACACCTGCAGGTACATATGTATGCGTGCATGAAGAGCAGTGCTCATCTGAAAGCATGTAGAACTCTGTCAGGTTTGATCTTCTACAAAATCTCCAGCATCGTCTGATGCTTTGAGCAGCAATTATTTATTCCCATCCCCAAACTCCCAAACAGCCTGGTCCAGTCCACCTCTATATGAGCTCTGCCTCCAGGCCTATTTATGCCTTGCTAATGCTCCAGTCCCTTTTTATGCCTTGCTAATGTCGGACTACCCCACCTAAGCTTTCATTCTGCTCACTCTAACCTCCCCCACACTTATGCCACTGCCAGGGTATTCCACCTTTTATTTTGTGTTTCTTGTCCCCTCCGTGCACTAACACGAACAAACAGACCCCACAGCTGTCATGTGGAATCATTTCAGTTGGGAGGAGTAGGGACAAAGCCGTGCCTGCTTCCTGCGCTCACTAAGAAGGTGGCAGCTGGATAGCTGGGCAGATGTGCTGAAATTCACCAGATTGCTTTAGCTTCCTCTGCAACACGCTACAATCTTCTATATTTTTTAATGCATATTAGAAATAGTATCTGTGTGGGAGAGTTTTCCTCTACTTACGAGAATCAAGAGGTCAGCTGTGAGGAGAGAAGAATTTTTCAGTATAAATAAACAAATGCCAAAAAAAATCTATTTAATTTCAATTTTACTTGAAATATTTGCTACCTGTTTTAGCCAGTCTTAATCAATCTATGGGTACAAAACATCTTTAATTATTTTTTCTTATTTCCCATTGCATCTTCTGATTTAAATCTATCCAGAAATAACCTTTATGTTTTCAGTACCCATGAATTCTTAAAACGTATCGTCAACAATATCAGATACATATTGTGTTGGTGTAAAAAGGCTCAGTGTGTAATAAACATCACAACTCTTTCACGGGAACCACAGGAAAAGAAGAGGGCTGACTGCTACTGTACTTTATAATTTCCAAGCAGGATATAAACTCTAGTCCTGCAGAGTTGTTAAATCTCACTTATCTTGGTTATTATAGGGTATTAGAATAGTAGATGGCACTACATTCAGATATCCCCTGCAGGAAAATTCTCTTATTTCCACTAAAAAGTAAATACTTTGAAATCATAGATAAAAAATTCTTATTAGGATATTACATTTTTAAATTTTTTTTATAATATCCTCATGTAGTATACTTCTTATTTTGCTAAGAATTTTCATTCATATACAGTTGCTACTGATATTTTGTGTCTGTTGTCACAGGTGATATTCCTGTTTTTTACCACTCATAAAAACCACTGTAGTGGGTTTACGTGGCAAGGTTTTGGTAGCAGGGAGCCATAGGGGTGGTTTCTGTGAGAAAGATCTAGAAGCTGCCCCATGTTTGGGAAGGGCCCCATTGTTTTCCAGATCCGAGCCAATAAGCGATGTTGTTTTGCGCCTCTGTGAGAGCATATTTAAGACAGGGAAAAAACGCTGCGCCACACAGCAGCCGGGAGAGTCAAGGGAGTGGGAGAACAGCCTTGCACCAAGGTCAGTGTAGAAGGAGGGGGAGAGGTGCTCCAGGCGCCGGAGCAGAAGTCCCCTGCGGCCTGTGGTGAGGACCATGGTGAAGCAGGATGTCCCCCTGCAGCCCATGGAGTACCACGGTGGAGCAGGGTTCCACGCTGCAGCCCGTGGAGGAGACCACGGTGGAGCAGGTGGCCCTGCACCGACGGAGGCTGCCGCCTGTGGAAGGCCCCTGCCGGAGCAGATTCCGGGCCGGACCTGTAGCCCGTGGAGAGGAGACCACGCAGGAGCAGGTGATCTGGCAGGAGCTGCTGCCCGTAGGGGAGCCAGGTTGGAGCAGTTTTCTCCTGAGGGATGGACCCCGTGGTACGGACCCATATCTGGAGCAGTTCTGGAAGAGCTGCTGCCTGTGGGAAGCCCACGCCGGATCAGTTCATCAAGGACTGCATCCCGTGGGTGGGACCCCACAGCACAGGGGACGAGAGTGACCGAGAAGGAGCGGCAGAGAAGAAGTGCTGTAGACTGACCATAACCCCCATTCCCCGTTCCCCTGCGCCGCTCGGGGGGAGGAGGTGGAAAAGGGTGGATGGGGGGGGAAGGTGCTTTTGTTTTTTTTTTTCCTTTGTTTTCTCACTTCTCTCGCTTGTTAGTTGTAGGCAATAAATCTTACTATCTCCTTATGCCGAGTCTGTTTTGCCCGTTACAATAATTATTGCGTGATTTTCTCGTCCTTATCTCAATCCTTGAGCCCTTTTCACATATTTTCTCCCCATTCCTCTTTGAGGAGGGGGAGTGAGAGAGCGGCTGTGGTGGAGCTCGGCTGCCCACTCGAGCGGAACCACGACAGGGGTCCCACCCACGGGATGCAGTCCTTGATGAACTGATCCGGCGTGGGCTTCCCACAGGCAGCAGCTCTTCCAGAACTGCTCCAGATATGGATCCGTACCACGGGGTCCATCCCTCAGGAGAAAACTGCTCCAACCTGGCTCCCCTACGGGCAGCAGCTCCTGCCAGATCACCTGCTCCTGCGTGGTCTCCTCTCCACGGGCTACAGGTCCGGCCCGGAATCTGCTCCGGCAGGGGCCTTCCACAGGCGGCAGCCTCCGTCGGTGCAGGGCCACCTGCTCCACCGTGGTCTCCTCCACGGGCTGCAGCGTGGAACCCTGCTCCACCGTGGTACTCCATGGGCTGCAGGGGGACATCCTGCTTCACCATGGTCCTCACCACAGGCCGCAGGGGACTTCTGCTCCGGCGCCTGGAGCACCTCTCCCCCTCCTTCTACACTGACCTTGGTGCAAGGCTGTTCTCTCACTCCCTTGACTCTCCCGGCTGCTGTGTGGCGCAGCGTCTTTTCCCTGTCTTAAATATGCTCTCACAGAGGCGCAAAACAACATCGCTTATTGGCTCGGATCTGGAAAACAATGGGGCCCTTCCCAAACATGGGGCAGCTTCTAGATCTTTCTCACAGAAACCACCCCTATGGCTCCCTGCTACCAAAACCTTGCCACGTAAACCCACTACAACCACCAAACACACACAGAAGTCAATAGAGAATACAGAAAACGTCTGAATCTGTAACTTATCTTTGCCTCTTTTTACCTCAGAGTAAATTTAACATTGCATACTAAATTTCACTCTAGACCTCTGCCCTTTAGCGTAATATAACTGAGAATTATCCAAGTGGGAGAAAACAAAGAATAATCCTTAATGTAAATGGGAATCTTCAGAAATGAACTAATAGCATTGTAATTAAACAACAACAACAACAAAAACAAAACACAGCTATAACTTGAAAATTGTGGTAACCAGAACATATAGTTATCTTAAAGTTTGTTGTCAGTCAGGGCTGCTTCAATATATCTGCTTTTGTGTGTGTGTGTGTGTGTGTGTGTGTTTAAAATATTGTGTACAGAAATGTTTGAGCCTGCAGAGTTTACTTGTTTCTCAGAAGAAAGGCTCTGCAGGAGAGAGTTTCTGTCCTGTGGAGCTTATAGACTCTGCAGGATCTTTTGCTCAGTGACCTTAGTTTATCCACAATTCATTTATGTGACTGAATCTTATGTCTCCCAGATAAACGAGTTTCAGATCATTAAGGTTGTACTGTCCTTGTTAGTAAGAATATATTATGGGCCAGAGGAATGCCATAATGTCTTTTTCCCAAAACACAAGGAAATAATAATTATGGAATTTGTTTTCAGGTTTGTTTACAACTTGCTTATGAGCTGCTTTTTGTCCTGTCTCAAGAATAAAAATACATTATGGAGGAGGTCTCCCATCTCTGGAAACAATTTTATTTTATTTTTTAATTATTATTCTCTTTGATCTTAAAGAATTTGCAGGCTTTTATGCAACCCAGGGTAAAATTTGATGTCAACTAAAGCTTACTAAGAAAATAATAAAAGATACCAGCAATATCTATATCCGTGTGCAATCGTAATGATATAGAAATAAAGACCACATATAAAAGAGGAGATGTCTTCTATCTAGTGTACTGTATGACTGAAGTGTAAAGATACCAGTCTGAAAAATATTAAAAAAATAAATAGAAAGCTTCATGGCTTTGTGGCGTTTAAAAATAAAATTAAAAAGTAAAAATAAAAAATAAAAAAAGATTTCCTTTTTAACATCTTTGGCACATAATACAAAGACAGACTTAATATTTAAAATTCATGTTCACTCATTTTAATTACAAACATTGTTTAGTAAATTCTGAAAAGGAAATCATTCTATTGAAACATTCATTGTGTCAAAGATACATTAAGGAATCATCTTTAAAAGGTGATCAATAAGTTAATCTTGTAGAATATTATACTGTGGTAATTTCTGAAAATACTGTTTCTATAGAGTGAGATTTCTGATAAGTGTTCGTAGTGTAGCACACAGCCTGTATATTCTTTATAGTTCTGCAATTAGTAGTGTGTATCCATTAATATGTAACAGAATTTGTTTTACATCAGTAATATCCTGTGCAGAGAACATAAATCAGGCTTTGCTTGATTACTCAACATCACATGTGGATTTGAATTCTGTAGTTGTCATTGTTGTGATATTAGAATTAAAACTGAGATACTGATTTAGTCCTTATTGTATTCTCAACTTTGCTTAATTTTCAGTATAGTGAGCAGCAAAGACAGAGATCTGCTTAAATAATCTAAGAGGTTTTTAAATTCACCCATTCTTGTAAAAAAAGTTGGGGGAAAAACAATCATATGATGTTTGTGATGATCTCATGAAGGCAACACAGATATTCTCTGGGAGTATCTCATTAATACTGACTCATAACATTTTATGCATTTTCTATTCTCCCAAGTCCAGAAGATTGTGTTCAGTGTGGGTATTCAAATTTAGTTCTTCAAATACATGTTTAAATTTAGAATTATATGCATGAGAATTAATTTTGTGTACATAAATAACCATTTGCTTCTATCTGTAATGGTCATGCATATCTAACACAGCTGGTTTGCCCCAAAATGCAAGCTTTTGAGAAATACAACATTCTGAGATAAAGAAAAGCAAATGACTCTAAGAGAGAAATCTATAAACTAAGACTTCATTTCATGCTCCTAGTCTATTTAGATCTCAGGTTTCACTGTGTATTTGACTGCTACAGAAAAGCAAATTTTCAGAGGTACGATTGATTACCCTTGACTGAATGATCACTCCATTTTTCATCCACAAACATTTCTTTCTTGACTTGTCCTATTTCATGTCACTCAATCTTCGTTTTGAACAGTACTATATAATAGCAATTAGGGCATACGTGCTGCTACTGTATTTTCTAAACTTCTTGTGTATTCACTATGAAAATTCTAATTTCTGGCTTTTCCTCACCTTTTCTTTTCTTTTTTCCCTCCATTGCTTGTAATGTAGTGTTGCAAATACAATTTAATGTCAATCAGCTTTTGTTATTGTATTGTTTCACTTCTTCTCTTTCAAGAAAAAAACCTGACACTGAATTTAGAGCTGCCAGGAATTGTTCCTCGGTGGTTTGGTGATACAAAACAAGAGCAGGGGGAGGGAAACAACAGAGTAAGATTTGATAATAGGAGAATAATAGAGTCAGAAAGTGGATTGTCTTTTCATTTTCTGAGCTCATATTTTTTTCTTATCTTTGTCCAAGATTAACATTTTAATGTGTTTTATGTTAGTGCTGTTGCCCAGCAGATGCTTTTCTCTTTCTATTTCCAACTGCTATTTTCAGCTTCAAAAAGGTGAACTCCAGTCAAGTGCCAGTTTTTGGTATGCACATGTTAGTTCAGCAGACATGAAATACTTCAAGGCAGCACATCACTTTTCCACACGTTTGTGCCAAAATGTGCTAAGTTTCAAAGGGCAGCCTGGCCGGCTGTCTGTCAGCTTACAGGAGCGCATGGCTCAGCCACAGCAATCAGACACCTGGCTGCTTACAACAGCACGACAGGGACTGCCCTGCAGACCCAGGACTGTCTCTCTACAACTACCTGGAAGAAACTGTGGGAGCTTGGGGTCAGCCTCTTCTTGCAGATAACTAGTGATAGACTAGAGGGAACGGCCTCAAGTTGCACCAGAGGAGACATTTCTTCTCAGAAAGAGTAGTCAGGCATCGGAATGGGTTGCCCAGGGTGGTGATGGTATATGTCCCTGTTTTGTTTTTGTTTGTTTGTTTGTTTTTTAAGGAAAGGTTGGACCTGGTGCTTAGGGACATAGTTTAGTGGGTGACATTGGGGATGGTTGGACCAGATGATCTCAGAGGTATTTTCCCAACTTTAACGATTTTATGATTACGCTTTAAAGTAAAATATCTGGTTTGTGGTTTACTATGCCTCCTGCTAAAACCTTTCAAGCCTGGAGTTAGTGAAAAGCTGTTAGGGACTCTTGAGGTCCATGATCACCTGCTCCCCCTCAGCCGCAATTATCGCCTCAGCAGCCATTATCCCCTCAGCACTGGGGGCCCTGCCAGGTGCCTCCAGCACCACCATTACAGGTGCAGGTAGCGAATGCTCGTGCCTGATTGGCTGAAACCCTTGCAGCAAGTGGCTGTGCATAAGCAGTCAGCCCGTGCTTCTGGAAGGTTCTCCAGGCAGTGCCGTTATCTGGTGAGTGGGGCAGGGGAGGGCTGTGTGAGGGAGTGAAGGGTAGCTGGGCTTGTCATGTGCCAGGCCACACCACCACCGTCTGCCCCGTGTTCTGCACACAGTCCTGCAACTCTTCCTGCAGGTTGGTTTGGTTATGGTATTCCAAGTCTCAGTATGCATCCAATATGCTTCATCCCTGCAGGCAGGACAAGAGAAAGTTCTAGTACTTACCACAAACTCCACCTTTTTCCTTTGAGAGACAAATGTTTGGGGTTAAAATTATACATATTTTCAAAGAGCTGTAATTAAAAGAAAACTCTTTATTTTTTCCTGGTGTTTCAATAACTTACATTTCATGATATGTTGAGTCAGCTACTTGGCTCTTCCCGCTGGTTGTGCTTAATCAGCAACATTGGCAAGCCTGTGGGCCTTGCTAAAGTTTATAGCAGTACATAGCTATTTGAGTGGCTTTTAGTGTAGATTTAATCAAATTATTACGTGGTGAAGATTGTTGAAAACATTTCTGGGGTATAAATCTGAAAGCGGTTGTTTTGTTCTTCGAAAAATAAAAGATGCAGCAAAAGTTCTTCTCTGCCATTCCTTTTGTGGCAGTTTCTCTCCAGTTGATTTTTCGTGTGAACCTACAAAGACATAGGTTATTTAAAAGTTGAAAAAGGAAGGCTTACTTAGTTAAGTTTGAAGAGAAATAGCAAATTACAATGTTATATATGTTAAAAGAGTGGATAATGTCAATTATGAATAAATGTGGATTTTATTTACGTGTGTATACGAGTAAATTAAATAATGATGATTGTGAATAATGATGATTTTATTGTGTGTGTAAGGTACATCCTGCATTATGTGCAATGTAATAGTCAAATATTCTGTAATTGTTTATAGATGTTTTCAAGACATGAAAAATAAGCATGTGTTTGTTGTTAACCTGTCAGCAAGCTACCATTATCTTGCAATAATAATAATAAAAAGCGAAGTATCTTTTTTTTTTTTTTTTTTTTTCTCTTTATGGTTAGAGATGATAAAGGTATCTTAAAATCTGTTGTGAGATTTGGGGCAGTCTCTTAATTTTCTTTGTTTCTCTATATTTCTAAATATTTACAGAAGCTAACAAAATATGTTTTATACCTCATATATGTAAGTGCGAATACACACATGAATACATACTGCAGGGTCTTCAAGTAAGTCACAAATACATTCTTAAAGTGAGCACTCTTGTCTTGCAACTTGAAACCAGAAAGATTTCCCTTTTAGTATCCATAGAGGAGTTTTTCCAGCTGGCTCTTTCTGTATGCTCAAGGTTTGGTGTATAAAATGTAACATCACAAACACTTCAGCTGGTGGCTGCTTCCCTATCTTACTGAGACAGAATCCTTCAATTTTTACTGTATCTTGCTGTTCATCTGTCTTTCCTTCATCCTTGACATTCAGTGACTTTGCTAAAGGCTTCTTTTTGGCCTTGTGCTGGCTGGGATAGTTATGTCCCATTTCAGCCTATATTGTGGGTGTCTGTGCTGCCTTAAGGTCCCATGGCCAAAATCATCCTGCTAGTGGTTCCAGCTTCAGGCAGGGGAGGGAGAGGGGAACTGAGCTTTCTGTACTAGCACCCGCACAAGTCTCTTCTGATACCCGAACCAGATACCTGCAGTACTGTATGGATTTTTCAGGCCTTGTGACAACTCAGAAAGCTCCCTGAACTGTAGGAGAAAGAATGTTCCTGATTAGATTCCACGTTCTTTCTCTCCGTCTCTAGATTGTACTGTAAAACCTGAGTTTTCCAGGCAATCTTGACACCATTTCATCTCAGCTGAAAGTGAAGAGAGACCAAATCACATTGTCGTTCATTCTGTGGGTGCTTGGATTATCATGCAAAGACTGCTTTGTCACTGTCTCTTATAGCAGCAGTTGTATTATTGGTACCAGCTTGTTCACATGAGCTGTTCAAAGCAATAATGTGCACCGCTGTGTTCACTTCCATTGCTTCTGGCTGTACTCAGCTTTGCATTTCCTTTTATATTGAGGACTGAGTTTGCCAATGGCAGAATATAAGATTGTGCCTTCTATTCACTTCTTCATCATGCAACAGTATTTCCTATCTGGGTCAATACTTATTGTTACAGCATGGATGATTGAATTGATGTATACTGGGAATTAAAGAGTTTTTTCAATGTCAAAGTAAATACCTTTGCCTCCATTCTGTACGCAGTGATGCTGGCTCTAGGAATAGACCTGCTATGCAGACACCGTGCATCGGTGCCTGTGATTTATGACTCAGGCATAAGAGAAAGTTAATCTTTGGTTGATAAAGCTTCTTCTAGGACCAGTAGGGAACCTGGACCAAGTTACACAGATAATCAGAAAGGCTTTTCAGAGTCTACCAGAAGTGCCTGTCAGGACAAGTAGGTGTATCCCCCTCAGGGAGGTGCCTGAAGTTTATCACATGTTTATGGATATCCTTCACTGTTTTATTTTCTCTAAAGTTTTTATTCTTATCGGGGGAGTCCCTTTGGATCTGGTATATGTAGATGCAGTCATGATCCTGTCAAATAGCAAAGAGAGCATAAGATGAAATACTTGAGTGGGCTCCTTTGACCTTCTTACTGGTATGTGTACATGCCATCCCTTGCCACTTTATCTGAGATCTAAAAATATGCTGCTGTCCCTCAGTAGAAGAATGACAGAATGAGAAGAAGTTGATTTTTATTTTTTTTTTTAACCTTATTAATATGTTTGTTTGTCTTCTATTTTTTTCTGAGTTTACATCCTCCTCCTGTTTACTGTCTCCACTTAAATCTCAAGTCTCTTTTTGTTCCCTCCCAACTGGATTTATAACTTCAGAAGTGATCTTATACATTGTAATACTACAAGGCATAAGCAAACTTCCATTACTGTATTGTGTACACAACAAATAAGAAGTCTGAGAATAAGGAGTGAGAGTTGAGATTTTTAAAATTGCAAAATGAAGGTCCCACGTGAGGTTTTTGTGTTTTCTGAGGATACCGTGCTTTAGACTCAGCAGTGAAATATGTGCTATTGATGTAACTGGACTATGTTGTCTAAATTAAGCAATGTTAAATGCTGCACACGCAACACAGGTGTGCTTGTACTTTGTGTAGTTCATATGTAGCATATGGTTTGTATAGATCCACATGCTCGTACTATGTAGTACTATTATGAGATAAGGAACTGTAAATTTAAACAAGACTATCTCAGTTCTCAGGTATTTGCTTCCCTCTTTGGGCTGCATCAGGATGGGAGATAACACTGTCTCTCAAATCTTTACAGAGGTCAAAACTTTGGTTAAAGGAGATGCTTGGACTGAATAGAATTGGAATTGCCAGAAACTCCTAGACTTGATATTAGAGAGCAGAAATTTGGATATTGTGGTGGGATATGAAATAATGAGAAGCCATTTTAAATCCTTATTGCCCGTCATAGGGAACAATGATTCTTTCCCCTTTTAGTGTTTTTTTTTTGTTTGTTTTGTTTTTTTTTTTTTTTTAATCCACAACCTATGGGAAACAGAGTGAAGACTCTGCTTTCTTAAAATTCTCTCTTTAGAGGTATCCAAAACCCAGCATTTTTCTTTCTCAGTCCTTTGCATCTGATGTGGTCTTTGCACCTCAGGCAGAAGCAGTATCTCTTTCCCATTCCTATTTCTCCTTCATAAATTCTAATTCATTGTTTTAAGTTTCTTTGCTTTTAAACATTTTGGGGTTCTTTTTAAGCTGAAACATATTTTAAGACTTTGAAAAAAGTTAGTTCTTCTTCTGGTTAGTTTAGCTACTACTGCTTGTCTTGGAAGTAACCCTAAAACTCATCTTTAATTGCACTGGGAATCATTTATTCTTGTATTTTCAGAATATTAGGTGAAATAAATGATTTAACTATTTAGATTACATTAGTAAATATTTCCAGTACTTTCCTCCTTTCTAGACAAAATTAAATCCCCCTTTACGGTCTGCTACAAATGTCTCTGACATTCCATCTTGGTTTCACAAGAGGCTCTAAAATAGAGTATGCAATTCTAAAACAGAATTACATATACAAATCATTTCAGTCATCTGTATTTTGGGTCTTATAAGTTTTAAATAATGAGTAGTCTCCTAAGCATATATTTTGTGAAGTCACTTGAAGATAGATCTAACACAGTGGGGGGGGAGGGAACAAAACAAAAAACACAGTAATTATTATAATCTGCCATATTTATTTTTTTATTTTTTTTTACAGCTGAAATAAAGTAACATGCAATTGAAGTGAAATGACATTGTTGAGATTAATTAATATTAGAAAACTAAGTTGCTGTTTGGTAAGAGAGTGGGAAATAATACAGCGTTTCTTTCTGGTGTCTTACATCTACTGTGTTGTGCTTATTACAACTGGTTTGCACTAGACCTGTAATTTCCAGGTCTTCTTTTAATTGTACAGGCTATGTCAGGTATGTATTTAAGGATTATTTTAAGAGGCAATCTTTGCAAAGGTTTTTGTTGTTTTTTTCCCACGCAGGTAAAGTATCATGAAACAAGGATACAAAAAGGTGATGCAAACCATGTTTACTGCCGTTCTTAATGAGAGATTTATATTTTAAAAGTAACTTACTGGATGAATGCTTTACTGAAGCATTAAAATGGACTTGATGTAATAACTTAGGTAGTAATTCATTACAACTTAGATTTTAATTTGAAGTTTTATATAATTAAAATGCAGATGTATAGGATATTCCTTTTTTTTTGAATACATCACTTGCATGTTAATAATAACATAAAACTGAATTGAAATTACAATTTTGATAGTGAGATCAATACTGGATATTTTTATTCCCTGTATATCTAAATGCCTATTTAAAGTAATAATAAATCAAGGGCTTATGTCATTCATATATAAACACAGACATGCATAAATGCACAGCTTATGATACAATATGCAAAAAACTGATATAAAACAATATAATATGGTAGCAAATTAAATGAAATATGTAGATTTTAAAGAATTAGTTCTCTTTTGGTACTTTCATTTTCAATGTTTTCTACTACTTAGAATATCAGACTTATGTTAGAACTGGAATGTGTCACAAGATGTAATTATTATGTCCTGAATTTCTTCTTTCATTTAGTGATCTTCTCTTGCCATGACAGATGAATACTTGCATATATTCTTCTGATACCCCCACCGCAACTTCGGTGCTATGTTTGTGAAAAAGAGCTATCTAAAGTACCATAACATTTAAAATGAACAAGCCAGCACAAGGCAGCATTTGAGTCAGAGATGGGTCAGGGAGGACCATTATGCCAATTCAATCTACTTAAAATCTCAGTATTAAGTACTTCTGAGGGTTTATTTGTGTCAGATTTGAATCAGCCCCTTGTACACTCTTGACTTTGTCAACTCAAGATTTCAAGCTAAGTTCTATGCTAAGTGCGAACTGGATTCTGTGCTAACATTGTTTCTGGCTTTTGTAATAAAAGATAGACCTGTGAATAAAACATTCAGCATCAGAGCAAATTTTTGTCCTCAACTTAACTGTGTAGCATCAATAAATGTACAAAAGAAAATGTCACCTAGAAATCTGACAAAGCCATTTTGAACATACTTGTCAGAGTTCTGTGATTTTTAAAGAAGTAAAAAAGCAATTGTGGAAGAACTGTATTATTTACTGTATAAAAATTAGTCAGAAAAAAAAGCGAAGGTCATTTATGCAGAGTAAAAATTTTAAATAACGTGGGGAAGGCAAATTAATTATACGCAGTGCTTAGTACTCGTGTGTCATGTTTCCTTAGTTAAAACATTTTGTTTTTCTTACTTTGTTCAAAGGTTGTGTGTGATCTAGTTTTAAAGAAAAACCAGGGGAGGGGAATTACAGCAAGTATACTGCAGAGATGACAAATGCTGCTGGATCAGTTATGGGCTTTGGTAAGGCTCTGCTGTAGGGAACCTGCAGAGGTATCATAGTCTTTTTCTAATCAGAGGATAGGTCTTATGCTGAAAATATTCTATCACGGAGTGAAAGAAGAAAGGAAGAAAAAAGTGAAAAAATACGTGTGTTAATTTGTGCATAGAATCTGCTTGTATAAAAATTTGGATGGACTTAGAAACAGTTGAAGGGCATTCCTTTTCATTATATATTATTTTAAATTGGATTTACACAGTGCAACTTCCTCTATTTTGTTACATTTTCTATTATTTTAATTAGGGATATTGGTTATTTATGCAATCTCTTAATGCAGTTACACGTGTAATTACAATTCAGGAAAATACAGTTATGCTAAATGAAAAAAAGTTTTTATCTGAGGAATTGGGCAGGAATTTCCTACAGCTGGAAATACGTTGGTAAAATACAATTATTTTATTTAATATAGTAAAAGGATAACAGTTAATTTCCCTTCCAAATTAAAGATAACGACTTCTGAACTGTTACTTTTAAATAGTGTTTCTCTTCTGTGTATCAACTCCTGATACAACAGAACTAGATTCCCCGAGAGAGCACTATAAATGGAAATATCGAATATTAAAATGTCCTTAAGAATAAGCTGACAAGTGAGGACTAATATATTTTTTTCTTATCTCTACTAAATTGGTTTAAATGGAATAACATGACTATAGAGTTATTTATAATTCATTTTATCTAGGGTGACAGTTCTTATGAGAGCTTTTAAGGACATATGCTGAGTTGCAGTTATGAGGAGCAAAAGGAATTTTACTAGGAATGGTTTAAAACTCAAGCAGCTTTACCAAATGTTTAATCAGAAACAACACAAGTATTCCCAATCAGTATCATAACAAGATTTTTCTAAAGTCTCACAGAAATCTAATAGCATAGTACATATCTCAAAGTTGTCAAAATGATCAAAATCATATCACAGATTTTCTCCAAAGGAGGCTCAGAGACAGGTGATATAGGTTATGAGGGCTGAGGCTTTAGCTGTTCATACTATGCTTAATTCTCTGTCCTGCTGTTTACAAGCAGATTTCAGCTCCCAGCACAGCTGTTAATCTCTTAGAAAATATAGATAACCAAGATCTTTACCAGTGTAGTCAAGGAAGAATTAAAAATCATGACAAACTAGGATACTACTGATGTTAGTGACCTCAAATAAATGAGATAGAAAGGAAGTGAAAAATGGTGGTGGGAATTCAATGAGAAACTGTGATTGTGTTGTGCGAGAGCCGAAGAGGCTGTAACATCGCAGTTGAAGCAAACCAGGTTCCTGAAATAAGATGGGCATTGGTTTTCTGGAGTCTAGTAAGATAATGGAACACCTAAAATCCTCAGCATTAGCAGGGTTTGAGCAGAATGATTAAATCTTTCCATCTCCAAGGTAGGTGTGTAATTCTGTAGTTCAGAGGTAACTCAGCATGAAAGCTTTAGCACAGTCTCTGAATTGGTTGCACAGAGTGGTACACTGTTTCTGTGGTAGCTTTAGTTTCATCATTATTGTGGATAAAAATAAGTTCAGTGAAAATAGCAACAGGAAAATGAATTTACTCAAACACAAACAAGATAGTAAGCGCGAAACAACTCTTAGAACAACGGAGAAAAATGATTGCAAAATGGGTACTGGAAAGGCCATTCATGTAACTATATTTAGAAAACTCTAAACTGTTCTTAGCTGTTGGAAATACTAGTTTCTTACAGATAGCATAGCTGCCGGCTGTGGGGCAGGCTATTTTTCTACACTTAGGAAGATATTTTGGTCCCAATGCTTTTGAAGTTTTCCTTTCTTCATCTGTATGCAGACAAAGATGTTGCTGTGTGCTCACTGGTTCTCCTATGCCAAAGGCAATGCAGAACAGAATATGAAAAGGTCCTGAAGGGCAGACATCTTATATTTTGTAAATTTGCTTATGCTATTCGTGATCTGTCTCATGGATTTTGTCCGTAACTGAGGTAACTGACAGAGTAATTGTGGAAACGAAATTACTTCATGTATGATGGAATCTTGATGGGAATTTTCCAAAACATTTGCTGGTAGAGAATTAATATTTGTAATTCAGCAAGTGACATTCTTCCATCTGGTCAGTATTGAGCTGGTTCTGTACCAAAGTCATTGGACTTTGGGTCGCAGTGTTGCTGAAGATAGATCTGAGATAAGATATGAAGCTGAGGACTTTGTATCGATCATTCAATTCTCAACCTTGAGGTGAAGGCATATAGGGAATCAGCATAATCCGTACAGAACGTTTCTCTGCCCCTGTTCTGTGTGCAGTCATCCGATGTCTGACCACTGCTGCTAGAAACTTTGACTCACTGAAGATTAAACATGCAACAAAGAAAAAAATGCATGTTGATATCAGAGATTCAAGTTTGAAAAAATAATACAATATACCTGTGTTCCAGTAATTCAAGTTTAAATTTCTTTCTTTATTATTTTTACTTAGTCATTTTGACCCTCCAGTTTGGATTAACTGAATGCTTTTAGTGAAAGACAGAAGCTTATCCTAAATTTAGACAGATCCTCCTGTGTGGTGGTTTTACTCAGGTGGGCAGCTGAGCTCCACCACAACTGCTCTCTTACTCCCCCTCTCTTCAAAGAGGCAGGGGGAGGAAATACAACACAGAGAACTTGAGGTTTGAGATGAGAAAGGTTTAATTAAAGGGAAAGGGAATGGGGAGAAGAAAAGAAACAATAAGTCTGCACGAAAGCACAGAGAGAGGGGGGAAAAAAATTATTCTCTACTTCCCATCAATGAGCAATGTTTGGCCATGTCCTGGGAAGCAGGGCCTCAAAACGCATAGTGGTTGTTCAGGAGGAACAGCCCCCTCCCCCATGAGAGCCCCCCTTTTAATTGCTGAGTGTGACATCAGGTGTTATGGAATATCCCTTTGGTTGGGTTAGGTCAGCTGCCCTGGCAATGTCCCCTCCCCATCACTTGCCCACCCCCAGGCTGCTGGCTCCTGGGGGCTTGGAAGGAGTCCTGATACTGTGCCAGCACTACGCAGTAATAGACACAAGACTGGAGTGATATCAGTGCTGTTCCGGCTACGAGTGCAGAGCACAGCACTGTGTGGGCTGCTGCAGGGAAAACGTGACTCCAGCTCAGACAGACCCAACACATCCTGTCAAATACTTAGTTTTGCAAACACTGGGGAAATGTGCTGCGTTTCACATTGTTGATAGTTAGAGCTTTCCTAGTCCAAACCTACTAGAAACACCTTTAACTTCTGGTGTACTTTTTTTAAAACCAGGTGTAAGGATTTTTTAAAAACCTTCCCCCGAATTATATGTGTTGTAAAAAGGGATAAGACTATGTAAGATAGGTATTGTAAAATAGGTATTAACGTGTAGCAAGATATTTTGCTGAATTTCAGGTATAAAATATTTTTACAAACTCTGTGTGCTCATACTGTAGGTAAGCTCAGGTTCCTTGCACTAAATCTTCTAGAAATCATCCAAATCCACTGAGGTAAAATGTGTTTTGTTTATTCCTCTAGTCCAACCCCTAGAGTCCCTGTTTTATGGAAGTCTTACCCACTGCATTAAGAAGCCCATCCTTGTTGTTTCAGGAGTGCTGTATTTAGGCGATATACAACTAACGTGGAAATTGTATTTTGTAGCCCTCCAGGGAAATGGAGAGTTGATAAATATCCACCTAGTGCACTTACTTCAAGTGATAAATTAAAACATAAGTAGAAAAACACAGGAGCCACAGAATGATATTGTCAGTCTGAAAATCCACACTGAGTTAAAAATGCTAGTTGACAAGAAACCTGATCAACAGACTCATCTTGGGGCTCTTGGGGCCAATTTGGAAATGGAAAAGAGGAGCGGAGAAGATATCTTACATTAAAACAGTGTCTGCTAGCAGTGCTGTATATGGTGTTGGCATTTCCATTAAAAACCAATACCTCCAGGGGGATCCACGGTCTCAGCCAGACCCACAGTGGTGGAATTTCTTTTTACATATACTTCTGTTTGTGCTTGGTTGATTTGGTATTTTTGTGTTTGCAAGACAAGGAAAAAAGATTGTTTTTCTTTTTTGCTTGTTTGTTAATTTGTTTGAGTTTTTAAACTGTAAGAAATTATTAGACTATAGAGTCCTTTAGGTTTAGGTGTTCAGGTGTTCTACTGGTTCATCACAAAATTGAAGGGGTGATTTTGCAGACATTTGGTCTTCTGTGTAAATTAACGGGATTATATATACATTGCTAAATAAAATTTAGGCTAATTCTATTTCAGTCTATTCAGGATTTCATTGATTCATTTAATATTGTGGTTTGGGAAATGTGATTTTCATACAACAACCAGTTGAGAGCTGTAATAGGCACATACCTCTGTGCGGACACTCTGATTCCATATTCAGCAAAATGACTTATATATCACACACCGTGTTAAATTAGCCATCAAAAGTGGCTACTGATCTTTTGTACTTTTGATTTTTGTTATGCCTCAGCTTAAAAAGATACAAAGGTGTGTGTTTATGAAATCAGTATGTAGTTATAGAATTCTGTTTTATAAGAAATTACCAGAGAGCTGGAAACAAATAAGGAAACTGAAATGTAGCAGGAGATTGACATTGGCTTAATCATTTTACAATACTAAAAATATAATTAGGAATAATATTGATTTCCAATGTTAACATGGTAGGTGGTGTTTTGTAATATTCTCATGCTCATGTACTATAGAAGATTAAATGTGTATAATATACAGCTTTTTTATTTTTCCGTGTGTGTATATATAAATATATAAACTAGAAAACATCTTTTAGAATTCAGCGTCTAAAAAGAAGAAGAAAATGCTGTTTGAGCAGTTATGACAATCCAACACAGCAGCAACAGCAGCATCCCAATATAAAGGAATCTCCAATACTCACAGCATAACTTCCTGTGGAGTCTGTCATGGAACCACATGCTGTTACTTGAAAAATACCTTCTACCTTGCTGAAAAGTGGTGAGATGAAGTAGCAATTAGGAATAGCAGGATAGTTTTGTTCACCTGCATGGTTGGGCATTTTTTTCCTATGTGAATGCCCAGAAAATGATCATAAAAGAAACTGAAGATAGTCCTTTCAGTGTTGATTCTGGTTAGTTTTTAGAGTCCTTTAATAACATTAAGTGTCATTTTTCAGTCTTATTTGGGGGGAATATTCTTAGGGTCTTTGTTTTATGATTTTTTTTCATACAAATATTGGAAGGCTGGAATAAAGTACATGTGAGCTTTTTTAAAGAAAAGCTTGGTGTTTTGTAAGTGATCATCCAGGGCAATGTAAAGAGTTACTAACACAATATTAACTGTACAAAGAAAGTTTGTGTCTCATCAGCAGTATGCCGTCTTTGTGCAGACTAAAGAAAGAGATGCTGTGTGTGGCTCAGAGGAGATTCCTGAGACTCGGGTCACCATTCACCGTGCAATACAGGACTGGGAGGTCCAGCTTTATGCATGCCATGGTTTTATGCTCTTCTGTAAAAGCACATCACTGGTCACTGCTGGAGGCAAGATACTGGCCTGTGTAAACCTTTCTGTGCTACACCCACCTTTATATGTCATAGAATTGTCAAATCTTAATTCAGTTGATTGACAAAATTGAGGTCTGAACAGTTCAAGTGGCTCTACTGCTGTGGAATTTGTCCTTTAGGCTTCTCTGCGCCCCTCAAAACTGTACAGTACTGTTTTACATCCCAACTCTTGGTGATTTTGTTTAAACTTGTTGGGAACTCTTCCATTGTAAACACAGTTTCATTAAGCTAAGCTTTCCAAAGTACTTAGTTGAAGCTGCTGGTAGATACATGCCTAATTGTTAGCAAAAACTGCCATGTAATCATACCAAGTCAGTGGAGTGTTTCCCCTCATTTCTTGCAGATCCTATTGATTCCACGTGTCAGAGGTCTCTAAAAAGCTGGTGTTGCTCTCTCGTATGTCCACACATCATAAGTCTTTTTTGTCCCAGGCCTTTGCACATATACATTTCACTTACATAACCTGCGGGTGATACAAAGTAGTGTTATTGGATGCTGCATTAACTGAACTTAAACCAGCATTGACATGCACTAAGTTTTGTTAGAAAACATATCATAGTACTTGAGTTTTTCACAAAAGAAGTTTGATAAAAAAAATCTGTAACTTTGTCATTTTTAATAAATGTTCATCTGTCAGTATTGTTTGTTACACATGTGCACTAAAGAGTAATTATAAAGAGAAATACACAGAGCACAAAATGTATTTTAGCAATAATTTTCAGACTTATTCGTTACAATGCAATATGAATTTTTCAGTGTTCTTTTTGCTTCTTTTTTTTCTGAGTTTTTCATTCATTTTTTGGTATGTTTTTCCTTCATTTTTTTCTTCATAATTCATTACTCATTTCTTTTTCAAAGTTAGGATTGCTGTTCATTTTTAATGAGTGCACATAGCAGTCAAGTAAATAGAATCCCCAGCAGATAACGTTTTATCTAAAGTGCTAGCAAATCTGTATCACCTATATTAACTATTTACGCTAGAATTTATCTATAATAGATATATCTTGGTTTGGGGCAAGTGCTGGTTAGTTTTATGGGTCAAGCAAGTTCAAGCTTCACATTTTTAACATAGGCACAGAGGTCTGGTGGAACTTATTGTATGCCAGTCCCCAGGTATCCATCCTTTCCAACCGTGTCTGTAATGGCCTGCAAAAACTGGCTATGCAACCCCAGTAAAACTTATTATGATCACCTCTGCTCTGTGACTCATTAGAACAAGAATATGAAAGCTTCTGAATAGCTGATTAACAAGCTTTCAATATCAGCATATTAGTGGCCTATTTAGAATGATTCCTTTCATTATATCCAGTGTTCCTTACATTCTTTCCTTACATACATCCATTACCCTTTGGATAATTTACCCTTTTTGGCCTTTACTCAAATATGTTCAGAGATTCTAGAATGGTTACACTACATTATTTATTTATGATTACATACGTTTAAGTATATATTAGTATGTGTTTGTTTATACACATGAAATCTGATTCCAAAACACTTACTAATGAGAGGTAGATAAAATAATTCCTGTTAATATTCAGGCTTGATTTGAGGAATTGTTTTCATGCTGTTGTGCACTGAAAGAAGCCTGTCTATCAGTGTACATAATCTACTCAACTTTTTTATTTACTTTTTTTTCAGAAGCAGTTTGCTTCTTGTTTGCTTCAAGTAAGATAATTCCAAAACAACAGAGCAGAAAATGAAGTAGCTGCTTGCATACAACTTCAAAAAATAATCATGGCAAAAACTTAAGAGTTTATTTTGCTAGTCCTTCTGCCTGTAGAAGATTGTTACCTTTTGGTAGCTCAGAATTTTATAACTTCACACAAATGCAACTTTATGCATTCCACAGGGGAGAATTTGGGTCTGTCCACAGTACTAGATGAGAAGTCCTTTTACCGCATTTTGCAGCTGAAAAAAAGGTCTTTGACAGTAGTCCTGAGCAACACTGAAGCTATATGTTTCTGTAGATAGGAGAGTTTGGCAGAGTCATTATATAGAAAGACTGAACTTTGATTCTAAAACCAGAGAAGATGATGATAGAGATTTTTCTCTGCGACTCCAGTCGTCTATGACAGTAATCTTATCTCAGTGATGAAAGGAAAGAATTTGTTACAAAATGCAGGTGTAGCAAGAAACAACTTAAATGAAACCCACAGCTACATGTATGTAGCATGAGGTATGGAGGGGATTAAAGAATTCTGTAGTCATAATTCCAGAGTCTACATTGACAACAGAAAATATTACACAAATTACTGCTTGTTTGGAACAGCTTGATGTATGTGTAGACCACCTTGCACAAAAGCCCAACCAAGACGAATATGTACTTGGTAACTTTTGTGAAGCCTTAGTCTCCCTGAGCATAAGGGATTGTTCACTTGAGTGAGGGTGAGCAAGTCAAGAAGTCTACAGGATCAGTGCCAAATTACACATTTATTTTAGATCCTTAAAGTGTTTATGCACTTTCAAAGAAAAACAAATATAGTGAAACATTTCAGTAAAAATAAAAGTAAACATTTTTCCTCATTTTTTGTAGCACTTTTATGCTTTATGCAGATAATTTATTAATAACATTTAATGACAGTAGGAGTACCTAGAAGTTCAAATATATATGGTACACATACAGCTCCAAACCTTACAGTTGCCTGTGTACAACATCCTTTTCCATTTTTTTGGCAGATCCTTGATAGTAGTATTCCAGTGTAGCAGTGTCAGGAACTCTCTTGCCCTAAAGCTGTTCTAGAAATTCTAGGAATTAAGGTTGGAAGGTGTATTGATTAAACATTGGACAAACAGTGGAGGTTACTGCTAAATGGAATTGATGGGAGTGCTTCTGCTGTAATCAGTTTTCATTTTCATCAAGACTTTCCTACCATTAAATGTGCCATAAATATTCAAAATTAAATTTATTTTAGCTTTTTTTGTAGTTTAGACCAGAAAGTGAAATCCCAAATTAGGGAAGTTTTATATATATATATATATATATATATATATGTGTGTGTGTGTGTGTGTGTGTGTTACTGTCTGGTTAAGATGGAATTTTTTAGTAAGAGTTCATTTTTAGTGATATCTTGCTTATGTTTTTTTTGGTAAGGACAAAAATCTATATTAGCTGCATTAGTAGATGAAGTGCCATCCAATAGCAGCAATATTAAACTTCTGGTGCCAGATTTTAAGATTTTACATCAATGCTATTTTACTAGTATATAGGAAACTCACTTTGTTAACCAAAATATGGAACATCTCATTTACGCATGAATGATTCCTTAATTAGTTGTAATGGACGGATGAAGAAACCAACTGTTGGAATGTAATCCACAGCATGAATCTCATCATAGCTGTTGGTGTGGTTTTATTAGCATGAGTTAGCGCTGTTAATGAGTTGGGGCATTTTGTTTTCAGAGAGAAAAGTGTGTAGTAGATGAAACTTTTCAAGTAGAACAACTTGATTTTTAAGTGCAATACGTTTGGAGATAAAATCATTACATTGAACTTAAATGTCATGTGAAAAAGTGAATTCAATCCTCCTGGAAATTAATGGGTTCTGTTTGGAATAACAAATGTCTCCCTATGTCACTTTTTTTCTTGCTTAAGTATTGTCTTTTGATTTCTCAAATATGTTATGAGTTAGGTTTATAACATAATGTAAGGTTAAATATTCCTTTTATATCATTTTAATGTTGCCAAAACCTTTTTTTAAATCCGGCTTTACCGAGGTTCCGTAAGTGAATCATGGGTTATTCTGGCTCTTGGAGTAGCCTGTACATATTGAATTATTCCAGAGTAAAGCCAAAGGTCCAGGTATACCATGAAGCTTGTGGAGTTTGTTCCCTTATATGTCATGTTTATTAGGACCGTTGCTCTGTCAATGCTAAATCATGTAGTTTGGTTCACTATGTAAAAGTGTCTAACACATCTGAAAACATTATATGTTGTTACATCATTTGGAAAGGAGATTTGATTAGAGACTGAAGATGTCTGCAGATTTTGGCAGGGGCTTGCTAAGGCAATTTTCTTTCATAAAACTAAAAACTAGGTAGAGAAAATACCAAGACAACCTTGGTGGCATGTTACCTTTTTTTTTTTTTTTTTTTTTTGATGTTTGCTACCAAAAGCTTTATAAAGGCTGGTTGGCATTACTCATGATTTGTCACGGTGTAGTTACGTAGGGAAAAGATTTCTGGGAACAGTGCTTACAGACACACTCTTCTAACCCAATGAGGATTGAATTTGCAACATTTAATATGAAAATACTTTAAGAGGATCATTGATTATTACTGGTGGCAAACAAATTGCACTCTCCTTCTCTGGATCTTCCTTTCATGTTAGAATCTATTAACCCTTCCTTTACCTCAGCAGTTAGGAATGTTCATTGCCTGGTTAAGATCATTTTACCTTTGGGATATACTACAGATTAGGTTCACTTTGAAAATACATTTCATTTTAAAAATATCACTAATTAAAATTCATGAGATGCAGATGTGCAGTTTATATAAATACCTATTGTGCTTGTACATCTTGGACACAATTCATTTGCTTTTTTCCTTTTTTCTTTCCTTTTTTTTTTTTTTTTCTCCAGTTCCACACTGGAATGCAAAACTTCATATCAGAACCCATTAGTAAATTCATTGTTAATGTCTTGCAGTGTTTAAAAGAGGTATTCAATTCCATAGATGATATCTGTATAAGTATTTCTCTGAGGAAAGCTTTCAGAATAGTAATCAACTTCTATATTGAATTTTCAGAAAGAATACTATGTACTAATACAATGTAAGTTCCTGTAAAATCTTAAGAAAAACAGTTTATACCAACAGGTATAAATGCATGGCTTTCGAAGTGACAAAAAGTAACATACAAGCACACAGTAAAACACTTCCCTTAAAGCATCTCAACTGAGTTAACAAATCACATAGGCATATATTTTAGTTCTAAACTTAGTGCTAATTTTTAACCCTGATGCCTAATAGTAATTCAGTGGAACTCAGCAGGACTACTCATGTATGAAAAGTCAAGCATGTGGCAAAGTGCTTTGCTGTGTAGAAGACCCAAGTCCCTAGCAATACCAAATACCTAATAATGAAATAATGAATATCAGTAGGTATTCACAGGCAGTTAAAGGTGATAGTAAGTCCAAATGATTGCTCTTGGATGATGTTTGAAACATGTAGTATGAGACGGCAATGAATGGTAGCACAGAGGTGTCTGCATTCTCAGCATGGCAGATCTCTGCACATTCACTGTAGTGTTCCTGTGTGTTTGCTGTGAGTTTTACAGATACAAAGCACAGTCATACTTGGTGTGCAAATGTCCACCAGTGATGCAGTATTCAAGTCTGACACGTACTCTGCTATTACATAGCAACAGTCCCCAGTATGTTGCCAAATTTGTTTTTCTAATATTACAATATTGATACAAATGAAAATTACAGGGTTGGCTACTCTTTATAATACCTAATGAAACAAAAATCTGCATGGATTTTTTTCTGAGACTTTTTCTTTATAATTATGTAATTATGTTATAGAAACACATAATTTGTTATAGTATAATGACTGTCATTGTGGTAAGGTGGTGTTAGGTATCATAAAATTGAGTAAAACAGTTTTTGTTTAGATTACTATAGTAGAACAGTCGTCTTGCTTTTTTTCCAAATTACTGGGTACCTCTGCACCAGCATTGTTGAATATTATTGCCTTTTTAAGATTAATTTTGCAGTTTTCACCTACTTTGTTATAATTACCAGTTCTTTATTAGTTTGATCTATGTATCATTATTGCAAACACTTGATTTAAAATTCCATCTAATCTTTGTGGCACCACTCATTCTCCACAGATGAAAACACTTCTTTGACCATATGAAAATCGTAAATATGATTCTATATTTTAGAAGCCTTGCACAGATACCACATAATCAGCAGTAATCACAGAATTGAAGGGGTTGGAAGGGACCTCAAAAAATCATTGGGTCCAACCCTCCTGCCAAAGCAGGTTCCTTAGAGCAGGCTGCCCAGGTAGCCGTCCAGACGGGCCTTAAGTATCTCCAGAGACTCCACAACCTCCCTGGGCAGCCTGTTCCAGTACTCCGTCACCCTCACCGTGAAGAAGTTCTTTCACATGTTGGTGCAGAACTTCCTGTGCTCCATTTTGTGGCCATTGCCCCTTGCCCTGTCCCCGCAAACCACTGAAAAGAGATTGACCAAATCTCTCTATCCTCCGTCCCCCACACTTCAGGTATTTATACACACTGATGAGATCCCCTCTCAATGTTCTTTTCTCCAGGCTGAACAGACCCAGGTCTCTCAGCTTTTCCTCATAGGGAAGATTCTCCAGGCCCCGTATCATCTTTGTGGCACTCTGTTGGACTCTTTCTAGGAGATCCCTGTCTTTTCTGTACTGGGGAGCCCAGAATTGGATACAGTGCTCCAGGTGATGTAATGCTTTAAACTATGATATTATAGATAACTCGCATACTTAACAGTTTGAAAACCTGTATCCTCCACTTCTGTTTTGCTGACCAAACGTCAGCTGAAGATCTTCTTGTTGCAAATACAGTTTTTCATTTCATTAGAAGGCTTGTGCTGGCAAGGCTTCCAGGAGGCACAAAAAAATTAGTTATAGAAAAAAAGTACAGGGGTGAGAGGGAGGCAATTTAAAAATTGCAAAATCAATCTGGGGCTGGTTTTATATCAATTCAATCAATTTGGTGGCTGGTTTTGTAACCCCTTTGTAACCTTAATTTAGTGGCTGGTTTTGTAACCCCTTTGTAACCTTTTGAAGAAAGAAGATGCTACAATTCACTACAATCTTGAAGTTTAATAAAAGGGATCTTTGTTACTCTTGGAAGGCTCCTTTGTCCTAACTTCTTGTGGGGGAGATTTATAATTCAAATGAGTATCACTTGTGTTAGGTAATCTCATGAAAACTTGATTGTTGATCTTTTTTGAGAAGGATTTGCATAATTTCTTCTAGTATCAACTTGCCTCTATAAATAAACTCAACTGGGCTGCACATAGTGATTGATAGTATAACAAAGTAACAGCAAACAGATATCAAAATGATTTGCTAAGACTAGTCTTCACAAGGCAAGCTGTGTAGCTGATAAAACAAACTGTACTGGGAAATTCTGCTGGTGTGACTGGTTTTGGTCAGGAATCACGAGAAGTATGTGGCACATACTTTTCCACTCCTACAGCGAGGGAATGGAGTAGTATTCTGCACAATTTTCTGCCAGTGGGGGAAAAGAAGATGGGGTCATCCATGAAATGTGCCATTGGTGAATGCAGCTGATTGTTTTCCCGTTTTTCACAATACGAGATCAGTAGGATTAAGTAGGGCAACTGCACGGCTCCCTTAAAGTGGAGTGAAAGCAGCCAGTCTGAGAAAATTGCTAATAGCAAATAGAGCAGCTGGGCAGCTTAAAGACCACCTCTTCTTTCAGTCTGTTCTCTGAGCTTCCAGTCTTCTCTGTTGTTCCTTTGACAAGAACAAAGTCATGAAGTATGAGTATGCCTTTTAAAAAACTATGAAGATAAAAGCAGCCTACTTCTCTGCTGTTGCATACACTCACAGCTAAGCTGCGAAGAAGTCATTGGTTTACTTGGAAAATACTTCCTGATGGAAAATTAGCCAGGAGATATTGAAAGGAAGAAAGCTGCTGCTTCCCTGACATCTGCACTAGCTTAGACTCAGCTTTTTGAAATAATTTTAAAATGGTAGGCAAGAATAAAACTGGATGTATATATAGTCTCATCTTCCACTGATGAATAGTACTAGCAGACTTCTGCTTATTAACTGAGTGAAGGAAATAAGATCTGTACCATGCACCCCTAGATACTTACGCATGCTTGGTAGCAGCTAACTGGTCTGATAGGTTGCTTGAGGTATTCTGCGTTTGGTCTTACTATGGCTTTTCATTAGACTTCAGAGTGCACTTTGGAAAAAGAAAAAAGAATTGTGAATGATAGCACAATTTCAGCTGAAACACAGCAAAACAAATTGAGTGCAGTAATTGTTCCTTTCCTATTGGGAAAAGATTATTTGATTGTTTTCATCCAGTATAAATTTTAGATTTACATACTATATACTATAAACTCTAAATGTACATGTATTGTATTTCTTAAGTGAAACCATTGTTCACAGCTGTAGCCACACACTAAATGCTAGTAAAGCTGTTGGGAATTAACCCTACCATTACAGTAGTGTGTCATCAGAACTAGGGAGAGGGAAAGGGGAATGTAGAGAGCAGTGATAAAACTGTTTTCAAATTCTTCCCTATTACATACGTTACATTTAATGTAAAAGGGTGATATTGGAGTTACCACTTCGTGTAAATGGTATATTTCATGAGGTAAACCAGTTTTCTCCAAGTCACAGCATTTGTTTCATTTCAAAAAAATAAAAAATAAAATAAAATAAAAATCTGTGAATCAGTTCAGATGCAGTAATTGTGTGTTAATGGTGCCTAAAGGACCTTTCTTGAGTTGTGATCATTTTATTCCTCTCTTTGTTAATATGTTTTCCAAAAACACCTTCTGTTTTCAGAAGACAAAGATGTTATTCATAGTAGCAAATTTCTCTAAAGGAATTTTTCCTAGTAGTAAATTCTGAAGAATTAACTTCTTCATTGCTGTATACCACAGCAGATTTCTGTTGGCGTTGCAAGAAATAAAACAACCAGCTATTCAATGAAATGCTGGTATTCACTGAAGCAACAGTTGGTAGGAGATGAGGGTGTATTGTTTTGCACCTTAGTCATTGTAAAAGGATCTTTTGTACAGGATATGCAAATGGACATTAAAAAATGGACATGAAAAAAATCTGTCCAAGCTTTTTTTTTTTTTTTTTTTTTTTCCTTCCATGCAAACAAAAAAAGGCATTGAATTCAGTTCAGTCAAATCACCCTCTAGTCTGATGTCCTGTCTCTAATAGTGGCCAGTCAAAAGTGTCTTGGAAAAATAACAGATCAAGCATAAAATGAAACTTTCTGGCATGTGGCAGTCCACAGCTCAGGGATTTCCCAAGCTGAAGGTTATATTCCGAAGGCTTTATCCCATGAATTTCTGATAGGCTTTCAAACCTCTGTACACTTTGGATTTCTGTTACAAACAGACACAGTGGTTTTTCTCAGTTTAACTGTGACCTGTTTGCACAAGCACATTTTTATGTATTTTTCTTCTTTTTGACTTATATTTGTTAGTTTTACCTGAAAAAAACAGTGAATACCACTATTGATTTCCCAGATTTCTGTTACACTCCATCTCAGGTACCATTCTTCTAGGCAGAAGGGCCCTAACTTATTGAGTTGGTCCTCCTGCAGGACTTCTATTATCTCCTTAGTGATCTGTTGACGATTCTGTGTTTTTTCTGCTTTTTCCTATTAAGGATTGTAACGAATTGTAAAACTTAGATGTAATTTTAAGATGATTTCAAAATTTTAAATTTTGAGATGTAATTTTAAATTGCGCAGCAACTGTCTATTGAAGTCTTTGTTACAACGGTCATTTTCAGCAGATAATAAAATCTCTAGTCAGAGTACAAAAGGTTTTAGTGCAACCAAGTAAGTGCAGATGATAATTTAACACACTGATTAGGGAAATCTTTATTTGTAATGACCCCTGAATAATGTGGTGATAGATACCATGATACAGTGAAGATTGTTGTTATATGTAGTAAGATTTAGGCCACAGATCCTGAAGTTAAGATTGTTTGGGGGAATTCAATCTTTTATTTTCGCAAGCAGAAAGATCTTGTATTGTGGATAAAAAAAAAAAAATAAACAGCTATCTTTTTGATGAGATGTTAACAGTCCAGTTCCAAAGGTTTTGAAAGCTTTTTAATTATGTTTTCAATTTTGGAGTTGAAAATTCTTCAGCCAATAAACAGTTTAGCTAACAGTTATTAGCTAATAAACAGTTTATGGAAGGAACAAAATATCTTCCTATAAAGTGTGAAATTACAATAGGAAATGAAGTTTTTATTGCAATCAGGTAGATGCTGATTTTGAGAGGCAGCTCAGATATCTGCCTTGGAAACGTTTCATATACCCAATGAGCTGGAATAGTGTGGTGTGGATACATTTTGGGGAATTCTGCACATCTGAATCTTAATATTATTTTTTGTTTTACAACTTTAGACATTCCCAGAGAGAAAATGTTTTACATCAGGAGCAAAAATGTTTCTTGGTGGTTTGGAAGCTGCAGAACTTTTGCTGTTTAAGTGAGAAAGTTCCCCAGAGCTTTGACTGTAGATCAAAATTATTTGATAATAATCACGAAAGTTATTGTATATTGAACATGCTGATTTTAAATGTTGATTTGAATTTGCACAAATAATAAGATTAGTTTTGGGGTTAGAAGGGACAGTCTAAGTCCTTTCTATTTAAATTCTTGAATGAAAGAAAAATTATCAGTATGTAGTCCCTAACAAAATGAAAGTATGCCTTTATGGTAATAGCTCCAAATGAAAATTTTATGTGAATACAAAAAAGGAAAGAAGTAATCTCACTGATGAACACAAGTGCATCATAGTTGTTTCCTAAACCTCTGAATTCATCTGCACTTCTTAAAAAATAGACAATCTTTCTTATAATTAGTTATTTATTTGTTTCTGCTGAATTTCTCCTGTAAAATAGATATGATTTAAATGTTCATAGCTTAGCAAATATCTAGGCATGGAGTTGAACAATACAATAATTCCACCTTTAAAATATTAAGCAGTTAAACTTCAGTAAGTTCTTGATTTTTTTTTCAAATATGTTGATAAAATGCATTAGTACTTTTCACTTCCCATTTTCTGACTTTTTTTTAAAAAAAAAAAAAAAAAAAAAAAAAAAGTCCTGGGTTACACTTCTATTTCTACTGCAGCTTTTGTAATTGCGTTGATTAAAATATGGCTCTACCATGACATCTGTTTCCTTTTCTGGAAAAAGATAACACTGTTTTTAAATGCAATGTTAAAAAGTTGTCTTTTTTTTATTAGAAATTTAAATATCTTTATTAACAGCAGATATCTGAAGGTGAAAACCAGACACCAGTGGCAGTAATTCCAGTACACGTCAGGAACTGCTCTTTCAAACTTTATTTTTGAACAGAGAAAGGTGTTTTTAATAGAAATTGGAAGGAGGCTATTCAACAGCTGAAACTTCTTATAGCCTTCTGTAAAGGCAGTCATGTGCAGGAAACAGTCTGAAAGAAAAAGAATTAATCTTTAAATCTCAAAGAACACTCAAGACCACAAATAGAAAATCCTGTCTTAAAATAAATGTATTCAGATTAATTTCAGATTAATAGGGGAAGTCATGACATGCTTTCTCTCTTTTTTTTTTTTTTTTCCCGTATTAAACTGGATTAATTTTATTTTTATTTTCTTACATAAGCTATTCACTGATCCAAGAACCATTCAAAGCCCTAGATGAAGCCTTGAGGAATATATAGCCCTCATTTCAGATATTGTATAGTATTACAAAGTACTCGTGCTTCACAGTTGTGCCACAGACTTCAATTTTTGTTCCTTAATCTATAACCTACTCATGTTCACTGGCTGTCTTGCAGGGCCTTAAACCTTTCTGTGATTTATCAGTTGTAAAGGTTGCTACTGAGGTTATTCTATGTTCTTAACCAGTGAGAAATTACTTTCTAAATGCTGTCTATAATGCATATTTATTGAGTCTTGTGTCTTTCCAGCAGTAGTTTTTAATAACATAGTTTTCTTTAAAACACATTTTTAATTACAGGTTTACACTAAATCAGTTATACCAGTTACCGTAATAGCTTTAAAAAGTTAGACCACTTGTCTTAGTAGTAGGCAGTCTGTGGACGTCCTGAACAGCAAAGCAGAGACGTCACCTTTGTCCTCTCCTAGGTCATTCATCCAGGACATCCATCAGTAGTCAATAGACTGATACCTATTGCAGTATTAGGATGGCTGTGTTTTAAAGTGATGTGTTTCCCTCACGTATATGTAAACAAACTCAAAAAACTTAGCAGTGAAATCTGAAATATGATAGGGTTCAGAAAGATTATATTTTGCTTTTGTCTTCAACAAAAAGGTGATTTATTTTTTATTTATAGCATATACAGGAAGCAAGCAAAGGAAATGCAGCAATCAATTGAAAAAAATGTCCTAAAGAGTTGCATTGTATCTACTTCAGCATAATCGTTTTTAAGCGTGGAAATGAGAAAATGTATTTAATTTCTATAAATATATTAGAATATGTTTGGTGCTTTTAATGTCACTTCTTTCACCAAGAACAACACCATGGTTAGCCTTGAATGTAGCAGAAGTCAGTCAATAGTTCTGATGAGAAAAAAGAAACATAAAAACTTTGTTAGTAACTGTTGGTAGTCAAATAGTTGGTAGTTTATGGTACAATTGTGTTTAATTATCTCCAAACACTTCACCATCTAAAGTCATGTAGAACTTTTATAATCTTTAATGACAGACATAGGTAGCCTTTTGTAGCTTAAGACATCTTTATTGTGGGGTGGGAATATCTCACTCAGAATTGTTCCTTCTCAGTCTATTGCTGTCAGTAACCTAGAGAAAATTACAGAATCACAGAATTTCTAGGTTGGAAGAGACCTCAAGATCATTGAGTCCACCCTTACAGCTAACAGTCCCTACTAAACCGTATCCCTAAGCTCTACATCTAAACGTCTTTTAAAGACTTCCAGGGATGGTGACTCCACCACTTCCCTGGGCAGCCCATTCCAATGTCTAACAACCCTTTCGGTAAAGAAGTTCTTCCTAACATCCAACCTAAAACTCCCCTGGCGCAACTTTACCCATTCCCCCTCGTCCTGTCACCAGGCACGTGGGAGAACAGACCAACCCCCACCTCTCTACAGCCTCCTTTAAGGTACTTATAAAGAGCAATAAGGTCGCCCCTGAGCCGCCTCTTTTCCAGGCTGAACAAGCCCAGCTCCCTCAGCCGCTCCTCGTAGGACTTGTTCTCCAGGCCCCTCACCAGCTTCGTCGCCCTTCTCTGCACCCGCTCAAGCACCTCCATGTCCTTCTTGTAGCGAGGGGCCCAAAACTGAACACAGTACTCGAGGTGCGGCCTCACCAGAGCCGAGTACAGGGGGATAGGGGGACGATCACCTCCCTAGCCCTGCTGGTAACACTGTTTCTGATACAAGCCAGGATGCCATTGGCCTTCTTGGCCACCTGAGCACACTGCTGGCTCATATTCAGCCGACTATCCACCATCACTCCCAGGTCCTTCTCTGCCTGGCAGCTCTCCAACCACTCATCTCCCAGCCTGTAGCTCTGCTTGGGGTTATTGCGCCCCAGGTGCAGGACCCGGCACTTGGCCTTGTTGAACTTCATGTAGTTGACCTCAGCACATCGGTGCAGCCTATCCAGATCCTCCTGCAGAGCCTTCCTACCCTCAAGCAGATCGACACACGCACCTAACTTGGTGTCATCTGCGAACTTACTGAGGGTGCACTCGATGCCCTCGTCCAGATCATCGATGAAGATATTAAAGAGGACCGGCCCCAGCACCGAGCCCTGGGGGACGCCACTAGTGACTGGCCTCCAACTGGACTTGGCTCCATTCACCACGACTCTTTGGGCCCGGCTATCCAGCCAGTTTCTAACCCAACGAAGCGTGCACCAGTCCAAGCCAAGAGCAGCCAGTTTCTTGAGGAGAATGCTGTGGGAGACGGTGTCAAAAGCCTTGCTGAAGTCAAGGTAGACCACATCCACAGCCTTTCCCTCATCCACCCAGCGCGTCACTCTGTCATAGAAGGAGATCAGGTTCGTCAGGCATGACCTGCCTTTCATAAACCCATGCTGACTGGGCCTGATCACCTGCTGGCCCTGTAAGTGCTGCGTGATGACTCTCAAGAGGATCTGCTCCATGAGCTTCCCTGGCACTGAGGTCAAACTGACAGGCCTGTAGTTTCCTGGGTCTGCCCTCCAGCCCTTCTTGTAGATGGGCGTCATGTTTGCTAGCTGCCAGTCAACTGGGACCTCCCCCGATAGCCAGGACAAAACATTAGTTTTCTTGTTTGTCTGTTTTAAAAAAAAAAAAAAAATAGTTAAACAGGAACCATGAATGAGATATGAAGTCTTGGAACATTTATTCTGAAATCAGTTACAATGATGACTCAGAATAGATATTTTTGTTAGTAAAATGAAGAGAAAATCCTGCATTTTGTTTCTGTTCTGCATTTCTGAAGAGAAAATCCATGACAAACTTCGTAGTAGGATTCAGTTTCACCTTAATATTATGAAAGTCGTGAAGCCACTCTCAACTTTCACCTTCCAGATCAGGCTCTTGCCTTAGGACTTCTTATATAAAAAGTTGCTCTTTTATTTGATAAACTGCTTAAACAGCTACTGCTATGGTGAATTTTTAATAATTTCTACCATAGCTATGTTTGCAGCTAAAACTATGTAAATTATTAGAAGAGTTATAGAAAACGTGGTGTTTTTTATGAGAAATAGTTTTAAAATTTTCAAGTCAGTTGCAACCCTAATAAGAATTTTTAAAGAGCAATTGAATTATGAAAGTCAGTAATACTTTGTAAGTCATCTAGGAGACTTAAGAATATCCCATTAGCCATAGTATGCAACTGCTAACATTTCTTTTTTTTCTAGAAGTGCAAAAATTTAAATATTGAGATAAAGTGTTTTGCCTTTATTTTTCTCTATGCAAAATTGCAGAAGGCCCCTTGGTTCTGCTTTTCCCTCACATGAGAATCCTTCATATCATGAAACATCGTTGTTAGGCTCTGAACAATTTCTATTCCTTTGCAATTTTCAGTCAGAATTACTTATCCTGCAAAACTGTTTGGTTGCTGTTCAGAAATTGAGATTATTATGTAGTTATAATTAAATCACAACCTCAGATTGTGTGTGTTTCCAGTAGGAAGGAAGAAAGAATTTGCTTTCTTGTTTTGAAAAAAGTTTCCGCTGGGAAGAGAAGCTCAGGATGTGCATTGGCCATTTTTCTTTCTTTTTTTTTTTTTACATAGGTTGATTTCTCCCAGTTTCTTGAATATAGATTAAAAAATCTGCATTTATGTTGAGGTGTTTTTCACATTTTTCTGGAAGTGTTGGTGCCTTTGGGCTGATGGCATTGCTTTACATAGAACATATTTCAGTGTTTAAGTAAAAGGTGGATTTCACTGACTGGATGACACGCTTGTTTGGTGTTTCTTTTGATAGGAATTTACAAAGTCTTTGTTTTTCACCCCAGTGATGTGAATTGTAGTGTTAGGTTGTCTGGTTGTCTCTATATAAATATACTACTTGCTGTACTTTCTAATTTCTCTACATTAGTTGCATCAAGGACTCAAATTAAAGAAAAAGATAAAAAATTGAATAAGAAATTCCTTTATGAGATGTGAGATGTGTTGGAACTTGTCTCCTAAGTAAAGTTCCTTCTATTTTCCTTTCCTGTTTCCTTCAACTACGAAGTTCAATTCTAGACTTTTTTTTTTTCCTTCTCTTCTTAAGTCCAGGCAGTGATTTTATACTTGTTTGTTGTGGTCATTGAGTTGTAACATTCACAGTGTTTATATCGGGTAGGTGTTGTTTCACACACCAAGGAAGCATTTTCATACGCTGCCTGCACTGTATAATGCTGCTTCTCCTATGGCTCTTTGGGGAGCATGCTCAGTCATTGTATCTCCATATATTAAATAATAAAGTTGCAGAGATTATTGAAGAAGTGGAATTAGGTCCTTTAGCCACCTCCATCTTCATACCCAGTGTAGCAGTGGGAATAAACTTTACTGGTCACCAGGGATAGTGTTAGTGCTTTTTACGCCTTTCAGGAATACACTCAGTCCTGTTCACAGTGATGCCTCAGAACAATGGCAGTGGTTTTTATCTTCAGTACAGATAAGACTGGGTCACTTCCTCTTCTCTGCTTTTTACAGTACAGCTATGAGATCATATGTAATGATTTCTAATTCTGTTGAATTACATATTATTTTTTTATTTGTGTGAGATGGGTTATCCCTGACCTTAAATCATGCAAAGGTAAGGTTAGAAGAGGAAGAAACCTCAGTGATGTATGAGGTTCATGTACAGTGTAATGTCATGTGCTAGAAATAACAGCAGGCGGATGATGTCAGGCATGATATGGGGTGTACCTGCTTTGTTAAAACAATCCAGATGTTCTGAAATACTTTGTTTCTGGTTTTCAAAAGAGATGGACCATTAATGAAACTAATGAAATCTTAAGCCAGAGGAAAAGTGGTTGTGGTTGAGATACTATGACATAACGGAATTGTAGTACACGTTGTCAGATGATGTTATGGAGGCCAAAACCATAGCTGGGCTCAAAAAGATTAGCCTAATTTGTGTCTCAGGAATTAATGTGTTGGGAGTTGGCAGAAGCTTGAAAGACAGAATCACAGAATCACAGAATTTCTAGGTTGGAAGAGACCTCAAGATCATCGAGTCCAACCTCTGACCTAACGCTAGCAGTCCCCACTAAACCATATCCCTAAGCTCTACATCTAAACGTCTTTTGAAGACTTCCAGGGATGGTGACTCCACCACTTCCCTGGGCAGCCTGTTCCAATGCCTAACAACCCTTTCAGTAAAGAAGTTCTTCCTAACATCTAACCTAATATGCACCAGAGAAGAATTACTGTACATAAATTTTTATATACGTCAGATAATATCTGCTGTCAGAGACAAACTGGAAACAGGATGAGCTGAGACTCAATTCAGTCTTGTCTGTTTGATGAGGATGTGTAAAAAAACAGCATAAAAATGGACTTCTGTGTTACCAGAGAAGTATTCACATACTATTGTGACAGCTGATGTAGTAATGTGGACCCCAAAATGGAGGGGAAATGTCTAAAACCCTTCAGATTAGTTCAGCTTGAGTATTTTGTGTCATCCAGTCATTGAGATTTTGTGTCATCCAGTATTTCTTCCAATCACGACTAAAAAGGGATAGTAAAGGGAAATGGTCCTTGGTTCTTAGGTATTCATTACAGTAAGACTATAGTGTTAACATGCTAGAAGACATTGTTACAGCACAGTCATGCAGATTTTCTTGATATGCAGATGGGTATTAAAAATGGTGGATGTATGTGCTATTTTGAATTGAATAGCGAGATAAACAAATGCATTTCTTTGAGTTAAGACACAGGAAGATACCAAATCAGAGAGGTTAAGACTAACAAAGAATCCTGTTGAAATTTAGCAAACCTTTACTGTTCGCTGTTGTGTGTGTAGGTGTACTGTTTTTTACTTGAAATATCCTGACTGTGACTGAAAACTATTTAACACAAAATACATGTTTCTTTCAGCTACTTCATTCAGTAGTGGAAGGGGTATTACTATTCCACCCACAAAACTAGGACTTGACTGTGTTTTCTGTATCCTCCACAATATGTGAGAACATTAGCTACAAATTTCCTGGCACACATTTGTTTCCTCTGTTAGCTCCATGCGCTGACAATAATTGTGTTCACACGTTTTCAGTACTAGGAATCACTTTTGGATTAGTGAAATTTAAAAAAGTTTAGATGGATTACTGTAGTGTGTGTGACTGGTATGATGTGTCTCCTAAAGCATGTTACTATATAATCATTTTTAAAATCCAGAACAATTTGTTTGAAAGTTGTTGGAAAAAGGCTACAATGGAACTTTTTTTTTCTGATTTTTGTGATGCTGTTGAATGAGGTGGTCATTAAAATCAGAAACATAGTGATATATTTAACATAAAAGCAAATGAAGTTAAATTTAATTATCATCAATGTTTTAAAGGCATATGCCTAAGTTTTCAGTCAACAGAATTATGCCCATTTTTATATATGTATATATATAGTATATATGTATATACATGTATATATATATAAATAAATAAATATATATATATGCCCATAATTAAGTATTATGCAAGTTCTTACGAAGTATTTGCTTTTGACCACAAGCAAGTGTGAAGAAAGAAAAAATAGTATGATGTTATCTCCAGACAGCTACAAATAGTAGCACAGTAAGAAGGAACCCTCCTCAGCTCTGCCTATAGCAGGGGGGATCTAGATGATCTTTGAGGTCCCTTTCAACCAGAGCCATTCTATGGCTCCTCTATGTAGAGGAGGCTGTCTTGTCAAAGGTGGAGAAAAATATTCCCTTCCTAGCATTATATGTTGATAAGGATCAAAGGGTTTTAACTGTCAATAATATCTTCATTAATTCACCAAGCAGAATAAAGAGTTTCTGTTAGCCACACATGGGGACTTGTACAGCATTGTATTGATAATATATTGGATATTGAGCTTGTAGCTGGGGCAGTAAATCTGTGCATTTGTTTCACATAGTGTTATGTAAAAGCTATTTGAGTTTGTACTTTCAGCAAATACCTTGGGAAAGTTACCTGATTCAGACTGACAAAATATATAAGCTTATGTGTAATGTCTATTTGTTTCCATTTCTTTGCTTTTCAGCCTGTATTTTTCAATAGATCTTAAATTTTCTGTACTTTGTCCCTCTGGAATTCATTAACTCTAGTTCTAAAGTATAAAGGGGACAATTTAGCTGTAGCCTTGTTTGTGTTACTCATTTTGAGCTGAGATGTCCAATCAACACCTGCAGACCGTGTATGTATTAGTTTACTCTGCATGCTGTCTAGGAAGTGTAGTCTAATGATGTTTTTGATAGAGTAAACATTTGCAAACAAGGGTTTTATTGTATATATTTTCAGTGTTGTATGAACAAAGCAAATGAATCACCTTGGCACCTATTTTCTTTTGAATTAGCATGTTTTGAATTTAATTTTGTTTCACTTTTTATTTAGACAACTGCTGCTCGGAATGTTAGAGCTACATATATGTTTATAGGTTAAGTGGATTATTTTTCTGGGTATTTCTGCTTTGAAGTATATTTATCAAAAAAAGTTTGATCCTAACATATAGTGGTGTCATTGTCCCTATAAATGTAAGCAATGATATATGTATCTTGTCCATAGCAAAGATTATAAGAGAGTGCTCAACAAGAATGTTACAGATTTTTGTAACAAAAATATTACAGAAAAGTACCCATTTTGTTAGATGAAACCTTTTCAAACTTCTGTCATTACTTGAAGACATAACATTGTCTTTACAGATCTTTTGAAGTTAGGGGTTTTTTAGATGGTTAAAAAAAAATCTTGCAATATTTGAAAAGATCAACTAAAAGAGATGGCTGGGCATAGAACTTCAGGGCAAACCCCAAGAGGGTTTTGATCCACAGTCCCTTAAGGTGCTGTACATTTGTGTTTTCATTCATAGCAGTGCCTTCAAATCCTTGCCAAGTTTAAAAAATATATATCTTTGTTTTATTTCACACTAAAGGTCTCATTCAGAGAAGCACTGTAAAACAGTACATCCCCTTTATGTTGCTCTTCTTGGGAGTCAAGGAATAGTATGGCCTAATGAGGTACTACATGGGTTATCAATGGGATTTTGTGATGGACTTCAATAGCTTTACATCAGAAGCAAACTTAAAAGACTTATAAGAAAAAAAATAAATGAAGAGTTGGTGCCCCATGATACCATTTTTTCTGGAAAAGAAAGTTCAATAATAATACAAAATAAAAAAAAAATACAGATTAACAAAAGCAAGTTCTTGATGAGGTGCTGTTTGTTCTGATTCATTTATGATTACTGAATAAATTAAATGTATAGGTATTTTTTCTAATTCTTCAGAGCGAACAAGTATTTTTAACAAATTTCAAAATAGTTTATTCTAAATAGTGTGTAAGTGACAATTTTCAAAAGAGCTAAGGAAAACAGTAACATATATAAAAGACAATGGTATTCATATTGTTTTACACCTCTTGAAATGTTAACGTGCTATATTGATAATATCAAAAGTGATTACCTGAAACATATATTCCCCGTAACATTTTTTTAAATGTCATGTGCCTGTTTGTCACAGAATCTTCTGATTTAGATGCAGTACTGAGGAATACATTTACTTTTTCTGCTTTTGGAAAACATCGGTTTAAGACTGGGCGTAGCCCACTAGTTCAAATCCAACTATTATCCTTCCTTTTAAAATTACCAAATATATATAGGAAGAAATAAGGAGTATGAACAAAACATCAATGAAGTTTTTCTTCCTTATGAACAAAATAGGACTTCATCACTAATAGCTGTTAGACCTAATATTTTGTGAAGGCTTACATTGTTAAACATATATTGAGCCAGTCTGGTTTACAATGAAATGCCTGAAACAATATAATGTATAATGAGATTTGATTTGTTAATGTATAATTTTTCACCATGTTGCTGTCGCCTCTTGTCGGGAACTGTTAGCACAATATTTCAAAAGACAGATTTTCAAAAAAAAAAAAAAAAAAAAGGTAATGGCAATCCATTTTGTATATTTTTGGCTCTTTCTCCACTGAATAATATGCAAATAAAGGAAATAGGACAATATAACCTATAATAAAACCTTATAATATAATAAGGTTACTTGGATATTTTGTGGGCTATAAGATACAGCTTGTGCATGGAAGAAACCAGAAACAGGAATTGAAAACTTTCGATTGGGTTATATTCTGTTTCAGAGGTCATGAAAAATTGGAATTTGGGAGTATGTCATTTGGGACACATCTGGTGTTAAACTGTGTTCAAATGAGCCATTGTGTATCTGCAGATAGAACTGTAATAAAGCTACAGAGTGGCTCCGTAAAAAATAGTCTTACATTCTGTCAGGATACTAGTAGGACTGTTGTTGCAGTTTAGCTATAGGAAAAATTGAGGTATAGTATAAACACATGAAAAACTTCCTGTAACGGAGAGGAGAGGATATAAAGCACAATATTGTTTTTGATCAATTATGAATATCTAGGGAATAATACAGAAACAGGGCAAATATATATTGATAGCTTCCAGCCTAATTCCACATAGTGAATCCACTGCCATCCATTTCCCATGGATAGGTCTAGTTCATTCATGGCTTAATTACTTGTGTGAGAAGGTGTAACTCCTTTGTTGTTTTGAACCTCTTATAACCTGGTTTAATTTAATAGCCTCTAATCTCTGTATTAGAAGTGATAGTGAATTAATCGTTGCCAAGTGACTTTTTCCATACCCTATATGAATTTCTAGATTTCTGTCAAGCAGACTCCAGCCTTAGATTTTCCAGGCTGACGAGTTCTAGCAAACCAATCTGCCTGACGCATTTTGATTGCAGGGGATATATGGCATCTGAACTGCAAATAGCATATGATAGTAGTTGAGGCCATAAAGACAAACTTGAAAATGTTCAGCAGTCCAGCAGATCAGACATTCTGACATGGATCAGTGCCATCTCAAAATATTTCTGCTTTACTGGATCCACATCTAATGACAATTTGAAGGAAATTACTCTAAGTTTCTATTTCTCATGAAAGATTTTGTTTCAGAAACCATATTCTGGTGGGGAAAAACATTAGGAAAAATTGTCAACAGGTTGTAGATACAAAGTAAAAATAGACTACAGAGACATTTCCCTTCCTTTGCTGTGCAGCATCACTACAGTGCAAATGCCCAAGTAGTGCAGTATTTGTCATAAAGAACTATGACAAGATCATTTAAAGTCTGTTGTGAATTTTGACTAAGCAGTCATAGTACAAAGAAAAAAATGAGTTAAACATTCTTTGTAATGTGAAAATACATTCAAAGAATGAGTTGGATGTGAAATATGTTTTGTAATTACCTTTAAAAAAAAATCACCAAGTACTTTTAAAAAAGACAACCTCTAACCTACTTATAAAGAAGGCATTTTTGTATTTTGTGTTTTAATGTGCTGGCTTTGAAACTTGGTACTATCTCATGAGAACACAGTGTCATACATCATCACTTTTTGAAATGTACCGCTTCTTTGGCTCTTGTAAAGCTTTCCAGAACAAAGAATTACATTTCCATTATGTTATAATTGTTTTAAATCTAATGGTGTATTTAATTATTATATGATTCGCTGTTAGAAATATACTTGCTTTACAATTTAAAAGATTATGTGATAATATTTGGGGATGCATATCAGAAATTGCATTCAGAATAAATGACAATTAATAATTTACAATTTATATACATATTAAATCTCATGGAAAAAGTCATTAGAGCTGTTCCATCATACTTTTCCGCCCTTATGTGTCTTAGTGAGTGAGCAAGCAAGTTTAAAATTATGTTTCAGAATATGCTGTGATTGCATTTCAGTGCAATAGTACCTTTCAGAGGAAACTGTTCCTGAGATGTTGTGGAATAGGTTATGTTGCTAATCTCACCGCCGTCTCTCTGACCACCGGTACTCATAAGTAGTCTGTAGGAAGAAGAGTAGGCTAGAGAGGTTAGAAATCCAGAGAAAACTGTTGCAGAGGTGAAGATTTTGTATGAAAGGGAATGTGTTGCACTTGAAATACATACCTGCATTTTTTGCCCTTAAAGGATATGTACTGTATGATACATACAAAGACTACTTTTGTATTAGTATCTGTTAATTTTGAATATTACGAGAATAATCTCGTAATAGAAAATGATGAGATTAATTTGCATAGATCACATCCTTAAATTAAGGATGAAAAGGATTTATAGGTGAAAATTGCCTGGTGTATTTTTTAAGTCTGAGTTCATCAACAAGAGGGAAAGAATCCAAATACCACATGTGCTAACAAGAACAAATGATTCTGTACTTGGCTAAAAGAACTCATGGCTAATCTCAGTCACTGAACAACCAGTGAGTTCCATTCCTTGAATGCCCTGTGAGGCCATTACAAGGGATTGCCTATGTATCTGTTGCACATTAAAGGTGTGTGATCAAGTACCACATTTAGAAAATAAGACCCAAGAAATAGCTTGAAAATACTCATCTTCTGAAAATACCGTAAAATGTTTTCTCAGGCAAGAACTAGTGATTAAGTTATATGTGTAGCTGGCTGAAGAATTTATACTGATGAGTTTTGATTTGATCATTAACGTCCACAGAATACTTAAGTGGTTCTTAATTCTCTTGCATGCAGTAATGATTCAAAATAACTTGTTAAAGTATTTGTAGAAATAATTTTGTTTTGTATCTAATTTACATTTGGCTCTGAAATATCGAGTTTTCATTCTGGACTAGATTGTCCTGATTCAACATACATAAATAGGTTTTCACCCTTCATTGAATATCAGAAGGCCATACAATATAACTAAGTTTCTACTTGTATATTAATTATTCTGTTAAAATGGGAAATCAATTTTCATGGCTACCATGTGAAATAAATAAATAAAAGCTTGATCAAGCTCATTCAAATCTACCGCTGATCCCACTTAGAGTTTTGTGTGTAAGTAGCCGTTGAACAGAGTGCTTCAAAAATACATGATTTTATGTTGAGATAAAATTTCTTTTAATTATCCCTCAATGTTGTGTTCTGAATAGGAAATGATACCGTCTTTCAGCTGTCTCTAATTCAGGACAGATAATCAAAACCAGCACAGGCTACTTTAAAATACTATTTATAGTCAGTTTAATAATGAGATGTTAGTCTTCAAGTAGTTGTTGGTCAAAAGAAAAATTGATGTTGAAAATCACTTCTGTGACTCATTTTCGTGGTTCAAAACTTGTAATTTTACAGTGCTTTGTTTCAGTTGAAATGTCTCTTCCACTGGATATGCTGTGCTGAAGGAGAAGGTTTAATTGAGAGGTAGCAGTTCATCCTTTGCACTTCTATGAGAAGGAATAAATTAGCTCAGCTTAATGCAGCCATTACATTTATCAACTTTTTCACAGCAAAACAAAGTGTTAAAAGTACAAGGATTACTTGTCAATAATAGTTACCAGCTGCTGAATGATTGGGTGCAGTTTCTAATGTTAAGATTCAGCTAGCTGGCCAAATCTAATGGTAGATTTAGAATTTGCTTTTAGAGAGAAACAGAGCCATTATATTCTGGGGAGAATGTTTGAAATGGCCAGGGTTGTTTAGTAGTTTGAATTGAACTTAATTTCAGTATGACTAAGCTCTTCTGAAACTCTTGGTTTTGGTGTGGAGACCAAGACATGCTGTGCATGGAACACCGTGCAGAGCCTTAGTGCTCACAAGGAGCTGCTCCTGGAGCTGGAGCAGTACAGCTGTAGCAACAGGGTGCAGCTTTGATGCAGGTGAGCTACCTTCTCTAAGAGGCAACACTAATTAGTCTGCATACAGTGCTAAGCTAAAATGATGAAAAAATAAAACTGGTGACATGGCATGCTCTCGGCCATGTAGATATACCAGTGCTCACAGACATGACTTTGCAGTGCCTGAACACAGCACTCTACTGTATCATGTCCATATACCCCAAGTAACTCAGTGAATAAAGATCAAAATTATTCTACAGAGCTTTTTATAGGTACAGTTTTCAGAAATGCTTACTTTTGGTTCGTTCAGTAAAGGGCCACAACAAAATGCTCTTTAGAAAGGAGAAAAAAAATTGAGCACATTTTGTCGTAGTTTTATACAGGTAGTGGAAGTACGTCAAATGTTTCTTCTAGTTGTAAATGATCACAGAGTAAGTGTTGTGCAACACTGACATATTACTAATGAAGCTGTGAAATTCTTGAATGAAAAGAACAGTATAAGAATTAATTAGGGATAATACTATTTCTCTAGTTACTAAAATGTCCTTGTTTTGTAATTTCACAGAATTTTCCTGGTTTGGGGCTGAAATTTCTCTTATGCTTAAATTTCATGCATATAATAAGTAGGTGGGTGCTTATTATTTATACCACTATAGGACTGTTCTAACATTTAGAGTAAGTACTGGTGGTATGGTCACTCAAGTACTCATCTATGAGAATAAGTACTAGAGTATTAATTAGAAACATTTAATTGTTAGTAAAGGAGTATCAGAAGGCTAATGACACTCTGTAGCAGCTTTCTTGCTTTCTAATTGCTTCAGAATTACTTCAAGTATTACAATGGTGTTGGATGCTTCTAGTCAGAAATTATTTATACGTGTACTTCCAGGTTTCTGACCTACGCATATCAAGTTATTTTTTCAAATATGACAAAAAAAGTTACAAACAATTTATACAATCTACAGTAGCCCGAGGATGAAAACAGAAATGATTTGCACTTGTTCTTTCATATGGGGCCTGTGTTGTTTCTCAGAAAGTGCCAGGGAATGTGACGGAAGAATGATTCTACGTGTACGGTTCCAGATAGTCATTTGGAATACTACATAAAATGACCTGTTCTCTGACAATGGCTTGATAGAATATTTCAGGTGTACTTTTAATTATGATTTCTTTTATAGCCTACATGTAATTACTCCTACAGAGGTAGCACATAGTAAACACTCTTTCCCTTTCAAACCGGTCCATATTTTCCCCAGCTGGTGAATAATACATAGTAGCACACTTCACTGATATTTTGTCATTGGAAAAACATCTGTTTAGATAAACTAGTATCACCAACATATTGATTCCTTAGCTTGCAGCATTTGTAGTCCCATGAAACTGTGGAACATGAGAAATTACAACACTAAACCCTCAGCAAGAACCCTCACTATCTTCAGGTTTCTATTTTTAGAACTAACAATCTGAAATGTTTGTAAAATTAGGCAAGGCATAACGATATATATAATTCGATTTTAAATGGTGTATGATTAGACTCAACAATTAAAAATAACACTGACATTTGATTATGAACATTATTGGAAGATTTAGTGACAATAGTCGTATTGTGACAATTTAGTCACAATAGTGAGCTACAAGGGATGTAGCAGACTGGAGACCCTGGACTTCTACCTCACATTTTGTCAACATGTACAAAGAGGAAATATTGAAGCTCAGATAATCCTTTTTAAAATCAGTCATTGCTTCCTGAGTATAACCATGCCTTTTTTGTTGCTATTGCATGGTCACCAGATTAGAGCAATGTTCTGACTTTACGCAGCCATACCTTCATAGACAAATGACTCTCAGCAGTTATCACTAGTCTCATACTACCGAACTAACAATGTAAACCTTCTGTCTTTCTGGAGCAGGAGTCAAAACAATTAGAGAAAAACAAAAAAAAACTAATTTGTCTCTAATTGCTCTTGAAATGGAAGTTCATGAAAGGTATTTCTGTAATTTCCATAGAAGCAAGTAACCGTACCTGATGGTCCTGAAGTTCTTTCCTGTTTCGAAGCCAAACCACAATTATTATATGGAGTTGTGTATTTTATCCATGAGTTTATCATACCTTCCTGTAAAGTGAGTGGAAGTTTTAGACAGAATTATGATTTCATTGCTACATTTCAAGTCAAATTGGTTTTCCTGATGTTCTTCAGAACTGCTTTCTCTTTCCTGCTAAGCAGCGTGAACCTATGAGTGTTTGACAAGATGGTGATACGGAAGCGGAACATTAAGATGGAAGATGGCAAATTTACCTGTTACATTATTTTGAAGTAAACACAGCACAGAATTGAAACACATTCTTAATTTTTATAGTAAAAGTTCATGGTCCTGCTTGCATAGAATGCTGAGAATGCAGATGTGACTTCAGCTCAGTAGGTATAAGGTTGCCTTTTGTCTTCAGTAGGCTTTCAGGCATAACTGGGAGTACTACTAAACTAATGAATAGACATGTTATATTCTGTATCTCTTATTGTATTAATAAAAAATCAGTCAAACACATACTCTTCTTGGCCAGTATTACTTTCAAGTGAAACAACAGGCCAGTAGGCATTGTCACTTAGACATTGCAGTATCTTGGAATACACAAAAGCCAGGTGTAGACTGAAAATAATTTTCAAAATTCAAAGAATGGAACTTGAAAAACCAAGATGCAAACCAAAGGCATGTATGATAGGAAAATCAGCTGAGATTCAGAAGCTAGTCCTCACACTCGCTGCTACCTGTGCAATGCATGTTGAGTCCAGAAGGCTCTTTAGAACAACCACTTTGTATCTCACAGGTCCCAGAAACCTTTCCAGTCGTTACAAGCAGAGTTCTGACTGAAGGACAATATAATCTTCATTTACTAAACTATCACATACAGCACAATGTGGAGTTATGACAAGCATGTTATAGTTATGAAGTGTCAGTATATACTTGCTGCCATAAAATTGAGTATGTACATACATGAAACAACATGAGAAGCTGAAATGAAAACGAAATGAATACCAATGAGCATATCTACAGTATGTGAACATGAGCTAGTTATGGAAATATTATCCAAACATGAAATAATTACAGGAAAATAAGAGCAAGTCACATGATGTGAAAAGCAGTTAAGTATTATCTTCTTGAATCTTTTTTTCATAGTCTAGAGATGATATGGTAGAACTGAAAAATACCCAGGAATAAAACAACTCAATTGGTATGCTGCAAATCACTTCAGTTGTGAGAAGGTTCTTCATTAATATATGAATATAGCAAAATAACCATTATGTGAAACTGCAAATGCACTGTCATTGCATCACAAAATTGTGCTAATCTATTTAATGTGTTTTATCTAAAAGCAGTATTCATATGTGATAGCAAAAGCTGGTCAGGCAAACTGTATTTACTATGTGTCATGCTCAATTTCAATGTGTGACCTTAACTAGTTAGTCCCTACTGTAGCTAGTCTAACATTTGTAATATCTAGGAGGCTTATTAACAGTAAGCTCTGTTCTGTCATCCCAAGCCCCTAAACAGTATCATGTAATTACAGATTGTTAATGATCAGGTACAAAGGCATTGTTCTGCTTTACATATACTTACCGGGAGCAGCTTAAAATTGATGGTTTTTTTTTGTTTGTTTTTTTAAAATGCACTAAATGATCTGAGAACTTTATCAAGATGTTTGGTTTGACATTAAAGGATTCGAGATGAAAGAAATAAACGTTAAGAGCCGTAGTTGCACAGGAGACATTATCAATATATATCCTGTGTATCTAGTAAATTAGTTCAAAATATTTAGTATAGTAAATTCCTATCCTTAAAACACAAGAAGCATATAAATGCCATTGATGCACTCCACAGCAACTTTAAAATTAGAACATAAATATTTTTTCATTGTTTATTCTCTTGGATTAGTATGGTTTATGAGGATGCTTCTAAACCTCCTGCATTTGCTTAAATCCATGAACCTCAGATTTTAAGAAATGAGAATAGTTACAGTGTAGTAACTCCAGGTAATATTTGAAAATAATGATTTGGAGAAACTGAGTTTCAGCTTCCTTAAAACTGGAAATTACACTGACCTTCTTCAAAATAAAAGGACATCACTATAAGCAGTGTATGATCTATCAATTTTAGTTATTCAAAATAAGCACGTTGTATAATTTTAAATTCAAATTAAAAATACTATTACCTTTACAATTCTAGTGCAATTCTTAATGACTTTTTTTTTCCAAATACAGACGTTAGTAGTGCAATGCAACATGTGATTATTTTAAGAGTAGGTGTTTTTTTTTGTTTTGTTTTGTTTTGCTTTCATTTTCTCTAAGTTGCCTCCAGGCTTAATTCTGTCTGCAAATATATTTCAGAATCAATATTTTTGTCATGGTCCTATTTACATGAAGACATAACACACCATTCTAACAGTATGCCTTAATCAACAAAATGAGTTTCTTTTCTGGTATGAAGCGCTTGCTTGTCATAACTATGTCAGGTTCCTGTTCTGTTCTTTAGCAGAATTTGACAGATACACTCTGTGCTATCAGTGGTTTACTCCAAACAGTGTAAAGGGTAGGTTGGAAATGCAGTTTGCTTAAAAGAACTTACAAGTTGACTGGGAAAATAGCAGAATACATCCAGGGAAAAAGATGCCACTATTACAAACTTTAAGAACAGCACCGGTTATTAACATATTTTAAAGATAAAACCAAAAATATATATTTGATAGATCTGTATATTCCTTCTCTGTAAGTTGTCTTCCTATTTGCCATGTTGTGAATAAGAATTAAGAGCAGCATAAAGACTCTGCGTGTGAGAACCTTTTGTAATTGATTTTTACCATTTTAAGAACTTTTGTTATCAAACGGGTACACTTCAAACGGGTAAGATGCCTGCCTGAGTTCACTGGGCTTTGTACAGACAAACCGTTGAAAATAAAGGGTAGGTAGGATGTCATGGGTCCCTTCTCACCCCACAGGCAAGTGCTTAGGTACAGTACAGCTGTTCTGTACTTTGTTTTTCTTCACCTGTTTTGAAGGTTATATGCCCCATCAGATCTGCAACATCTTAAATACAGTAAACAACCATAGCATCAAACATTATTAAGAACCGAAAACAGCTTGTTAGCAAAGTGGGTTTCCTTCTCTTGCAAACGACAAATGAAGCAGAGACTTACCTGTCAGGCTTCTCTGCTTTCATATCCAAACAGCACCGTTCACATCACCGAAGTGATACAGAGTGCTTTTGCTTGAGCAGAAATGTTAGTTGTTGTCAAAGCTCTTTAAGGGTCTGACAGCTGTTAGTTTTCAGGAAGAGCACAGAATGAGACTTGATACATAGATTTTAGCAAAATCTGGAGCAGGGAAACTTAATGCAAGGAACTAGGGACCACATGGCCCCTACACAGGTGTTAGGGAAGGGATATTCATGGAAGAATAGTGAAAGCAGCCAGTACATCAGGATAGGGAATGTGTCCTGTTGGCATAGGCTTGTATTTTTCTGCCGAGTGTTAGCCTTTAAGTAAAGAAAGTCCTTTCTTTACTTATGCGGAGAGAAGGGCTCAGGTTTGCTGGAGTCTCTAATATGTACGTGCTTATGATGCTGTACTAGCTTAACAGATCCTCTAAAAAGACCGTCAGAAAGATTTCATTCAGTTTTAGTTCATATTACTAGTAACTGCAATATTGATATACAGACAATTAATAGAAAAGAAGTAGGTTTTTTTTCCTTTCCTACTCTGAAGTTGGTTCTAGAACCTTGGGCCTAAATTTAGCATTTAGCATAATTATTATCAGTGTAATAGCATTCAAATTGAACCAGATGTGTCTATTTTACTGATTATTTATTTTCTTCATAATCATCTGTAAATATCTCAGTCAAAATATATGGTAAGTGAAATTTTCAAGCATCTGATATAATTTTTAATATTCAGGATTTCTAGTGAGGGGGGCATATTGCCTAGAGCTGTGGGGGTGGGTGGCTGAAAGCAGCATGAAATAGTTCTTGTAACTTTTTTTGAGCTTTTTTTTTTTTTTTTTTTTTGATAACTACCTCACATGAAACACTAAAGTTGGTACTAATGTTAGAGACTGAACCTGTTAATGCAGTTAAGCATCCACTTAATATTTTAAATTCTGTCTATACAGCTTGTCACATAGCAAACCTCACTAAAGAGTTCCTCCCTCTGTGCCTCTGTGGTTCTGTTTTATCGCTACAGTAAATCTAATATGTAAGTTATTTTTTGTTGTAATTACAGAATGTATGATCTAAGAGCATAGTGCAAAACACATGAATAAGCATTAATCTATGTAATCAAGACACATGAATATTAAAGAGAAGCATTCTGTAAAAATCTAAAATTCTGATATATCCTGTGTGCAGTATAGCAAAGACAAATTCAAGCTCTTCTAGAAAGGATGAAGAACAGCTGAAATACTCTGCATTGCCTTGCTCTTGTACTTCACTTGGAGCATATAATTTGGGTTTACATTCACTTACTCCCTCTTCTGCCATCTTCTGAAATAGCAGTACTTTGTGTCAAATTATCAAGGCAACACCTGTCAACAGTTTTTAACTACAGTACTCTGAACTATTGGATCAAAACCGTATCTTTGAGGCTTCTGCTATAGGTATCTTATCTTTTTTTTTTTTTTTTTTTGACCTGACTTATATACTAGTTTCATGTCCTATAATAGGTAGATGTTTATAAGCAGAAAATGTTTTTTAAAGGAATTGTTCTATGAAATTATTCATGTTAACCTCTTATGTGACAGTGGTATGAAAAGAGATTATTTCTTTTCTCCATGTACTAAGGAAAGTGTCTGAGATCCTCAAGATATGTATGAGTGTATGACATGCACATGACTGTGTAGTGTGACTGTCACAATATTAACATATAACTGGATAATTTTGATTAATACAGATAGTTTTCAGTTGTTGCAGCTTTAAAAGAACAATCTGAGCATGGAGGGTAAAAGAGAGTTACTAAGAATTTATTCTGATGTAAATGTGAAACATGAAAAAAAAATGACTTCAGTTACTGATGCTTAGGAAAAAGAAATCAGTAAAGGAAGTCAGACATAACAAATGAGAATTTCAGGCCCAGTGACAGTAGAGAGAAACCTGGGTGCCTTATATCCACACCTTTCAATCAAGTAATATGTGTATGGCAGTGGAATAAACTGAAGACACTCTGGCAGCCACGTAGACTTTGATCAGTTTTGTTCATAGATGTGGCTCATATTTCAGTAGCCTCTTTTGTCTAAGCTACTGATCTTCCCTAAACTTTACAGTGAGTGCTCAGTGAACTTAAAGAAACCTTTACTCGTTCTGCAAACAGATACTAAATACTCATGCTGAGCCACAGTATTTTTTTTCTTAAAACGTCAGATGCAGTCTCTTTGTTACTGTACTTTTTGTCTAGTGTCCTTCACGTTCTACAGGGAACAAATTATTTCTATGATCTCTTTGGCTATCTCTACAGTCTATTTATAATCACAGTACTTTCATTAATTCAGTTTTGTAGTAGAAATTAGCTTAAAGATACTCATTTGTGTATGCTTGCTTTATATTTTTGTTGATTTTTTTCTGATTTATGTTTTTGTTCTGTTGTAAATTATGCCTATGCTTTTTGTTGCTTTCATGGCAATTAAGATAATTACACAATTAGAACTGATAGTTATGCTTTCATAAATCCCCTTAGCATGTCTAAAGGGAAGGCCAACAAGTTCACTTCTTTTCTCCCATTAGTGGTACTGGGATAAAAAAAAAAAAAAAAGGCAGAGAGGGGACTGCCTTAATTTTTGGCTGTTTGTAGGAGCAGTGTGCACCTTGGTAGATAGCTCACCGGTAGGAGCACGTAACATAGCCTTTGGTCATGCTGCGCAGCCTGTGCCAAAGTGGCATCCAGCTAGATCTCAGATATGATTGTTACTGGTTGTGTATTTTGTCCAGTTCAGAGCATAATGGGTAGGCTCTGTGCAGTCTATGAACGTACTGTGTGCATGACATAACGGTGCAGCTATATATTGCATATTTGAAGTGTGGCGCGGAGGCATGTGTGAATCTGAGCTACTAAAGCCTGCCAAGATAATACTAGACAACTGCAGAAAATAACTGCAAAAAATACCAGTCCACCAAACTTAGTGTACTGGTAGTGCTCTTGGTATTGTTTGGTAGTGAAGCTAAAGCCATTGTTTGCTTCTACTAGATCTCCAGTGGCATTGCCTCTCGCTGTGGAGCTTACTGGGTCCTGTTTGCACCTCTCTGCCAGTCAGAACTTTTCTTGACCCCACAGAATATGTGTGGTGCTGACCCATCTGCCTCCTACTTCCCCCTGCCCCTGCCTCCAGGGGTAAAAAAGCAGCTGTGCTGTCTCACCTCTCCCAGAGGCACACTAACTAGGAGAAGCAGAGTGCTGCTCAGAAGCAATGGAAATGGTGCTGCTTTGCTGCCCGGTCCTTTCTGGGTTTAATGCTAAAAGAATTGTAGTTTTCCTTAAAAGATCTCAATCTTCAGTCTCTCTAGGGAAAATCCCTAATAATAATACATCTCCAGTGGTCATTTAGAGCCAGAAATATCACTTTAAAACACAGTATGGAAAAATATTTCAAACACAAACAAAAATGAACAGGGAAATGAACCTTTCATTCTTTCTGCAGAGAGGGATGCTACGTCACCCTAAAAGATATTGAGTAGCGTTGGGTTTGGATTTTAAACTCTGTAGGCAGTGACTTCAGAGATGACTTTCTGAAACAGTCTTGTCTTCTACTACCTTTTAGTTAATGTTGTGTGGTAATTCCTGGTATCCAAATCTAGAGAAGTGTTTTTCCATTCCTTTTTTATTAATTTGAAATTTAAATCTAGCAGTACTTGCTGTTTTCTAGACAACATCAAAAATACCTAGTTGAAGTAATCATTGCAATGTTTCACAGCAATAATGATCACAGAAAATTAGTGTTTTATGCATTATCAGATTCATAAACTTTTGCAAGGTTGTGAATATTTACAGTGGTTTGGATGAATGAAGGAGTCTTGCCAAGAAAATACCAATTCTTCAATAAATATATTATTTAATTTTTTAGTGGATATATAAATAATGATTTTAAGAAACCATGAATACTTTTGCTTTGTTCATATTTTAATAGTATACTCCTCTTTGCTGTTTCAGTAATTAAGTTTTATGACATTCCAGAAAGCATAAATCCTGCTGAGATGTTTAAGTTTGGAGCAACCTCTTGATGTACAAACAAAATAAATAAATAAAAGACACTTACCCAGAATCTTAACAAGCTGTTTTGCTTCTACCTTTGAAACACAATTGAATGGTAAAGCAATATCGTCTCCTCAAACTGTTCTAGCCTTGTTGTTAACTAGAACCTCCTTTTGAAATTCATTGCCTTCAATTACATTTTTTAAAGAATTTTAATTATGTGCCTGAAAAGAATAAAGATGCTCCAGGCTCCATTTGTTTATCGTGGAAGGCCTAAAAAAATGAGGACAGAGCTTCCCAGCTCATGCAGGGGTTGCAGAGAGAGAGAGATGACTTTTAATTCGACAAGTTCAGAGAGATTTCTTAGTTTGACGCGCACAGCAGGGGGTCTTTGAGCGCCTGGCAATACTTCAGCATTCTGAGCTTTGAAAGTCTTTCCCTGCAGCAGAAATTGTATCAAAAGCCAATGATAATATTCCCTGCAAGGTAAAGGACCCTATTGAAGATTTCTAGAGCTGTTTATTTATTCATCACAGTTTTTTCTTTTAGGACATATCAGGTGTATAGGTAATAATTCAGACAGATGCTAGAAAAATATAATAAATAAATAAATAAATAGGAATCCCTCATTAATCCCTCACCTTTCCCTTAAGTTTTCCTTAGGCCACGTGCACCGATAAAATTCCCTGTCATTTCCTGCCACATACTCTGCATACAATCTTCACTTCAAATCTCAGCTTTTCCCTGTTTTTAACAGAATTGTCATTTCTGTCTGCCTTCTACCACCAACTGAGTACATAAGATGTTTATGGCCATTTCCTTCCACTAAACCCTCAAAGTGATTGATTAATTTTACAGAAGGATATTCAATTTCTTAGGGGTCTTTTTAAATCTTGTTTTTAAAGTAGATTTGTGATAACTGTTTCAAAGCCAAGATTAAAGCCTTATTTATATTCCAGAGATCAGAGTTTTAATGTTTTGGCATTACTTTTATTTGAAAAGTCTACACATATGTTTTTCTTTCTGGTTTTGTTTTGTTTTGTTTCTGCAGCAGAGCTGGGACTGTGAGACTACGACAACCTTTCCCTTGTGTAATGTCAATGTCGGCTATCACTTTGGCAGAATCAGCCAGCTCAGTGAAGACACAAAAACCCTGCTTCCCTCCTGTTTTTTCATCTGCTGGTGGCATTCAAAGTGACCTTCCCTTATAAATATTGGTGAGTGACCACATGGGGAAAACAGTTGCTTGGTGCAAAGAAACTTGTTTCAAAAAGCTGTGTTGACCTAAGTGTTTTCCTTTTTTCAAAGTATAAGGAAAAAAAAAAAAAAGGCATGTGCAGGTGGTTTGGTGGTGTTTTTTTCCCCCATTTTTTACTGTTTAATAATAATGTAAGGTATTTAACAACATGTATTTCTCTAGATTTATGAGCATTTGTAGGATGCTAGCATGTGTTAGCTACTAAAACTGTAGAAAATACTTCTTAATAGTACCGTTTCTAAGAGAGAGATACTTCCTGACAGCAAAACAAAAATCTCTCATCTCTTCCTGTTGCTTTGTGTTGGCTAAATGGTCTGGAATGGTATAAATTTATCATGATGCCCCAAATCTGGCAAGATGAGACTTTCCCAAGTGGAGGAATTAAGGAAGATTGCCAGAGGCTGCTTTCTGGGACCCTTCTGGTTTGGGAAGCATGCCTAGAGTGAAATCACAGCACTGCAGAAATTCTGATACCCACAGGGCAGTCCAGGAAAGCTGTGGTAACTGGAATAGTTCCATAAGGCTATCTAAATTACATAGTTTAGTACTCAAAAAGTTCTCAGGTCATTTGAGGCTGTCTCAGTTGATTTATCCTGTTCAAGACATCCAGTATGCCTAAAGAGGTTTTCAGTGTTGTAAACAGATGTGTAGATAGTGAAAGAGCCGTACATGGGTAAGGAATACTTACAGTACTGTAATATAGAATGTAACAAGGTATATACTCAGATACAAATAATATTTTACCTGGCTTGGAACAGTTTGGAAGCTGTAAATACACACAGAATCTAAGGCAGGAATTTTCTGAAGGATTACACATTTAATCTACAGACATTGCTATAAAGGAGTCATTTAGCTGACTGCCATTCAGTATTATCTACATTATTGCAATTTTCTCCTATTCAGACTACAGCCAGACGACTGTGATGTATCATTTATGACTATATGATAAGTAATGTTTGAATTTTTTTAATTTTTTTTTAACCACATGTGTACTTGAAGTATGTCAATTAAAAGGATCTGAGAAACTTCAAAAGAAGTATTAATAGGAAAGTTATCATGGCATCAGCCTAACAAAATAATGCCTTTTCATCAAAGGAACACTTCCAGCAAAAGGAAAGGCTGATATATGTAGTGTATGTATATCTTGGGTAACAAACGAGGAGTAGTACTATGGTAAGTTCCTCAGCTATGCATTAGGATCGTCACTGCTTTCATTGGCTTTTAGTTGTCAGGGACAGTATGGAGAAGAGAAGAAAGAGGGCAAAAAATTATCAGAATTGCAGAAATGTCTGTGCTTTATCAACATGCTTCTTCCCTTTCTTCCTTTCCCTCCCTTTGTTACATATTTTGGGGTTAACATTTGAGTACGCAGATAAATCAGTGTCAGGTTAAGGTTAAAGATTTAAGTCTTTGTCTGGATCAGAGATCATTGTAATAATGATTTCAGAAAATGAAGGAATACATAAATATTGTAATTGAATAAATACATTTTTACAGCTCTTTATCTAGTAACATTGTGCTAATCATAACCATATTCTACAACTTCTAGTTCAGTGATATATGGTGGTAAGTTTGCATCTTATTTAAAACATGGGAGTTTCAGAGCATACAAGTTCTGAGAAAGGACTTCTTTAATGTACTTCCAAAGTTGTCTGTCAGATTATTGTTATATTCTTACAGGATGTTGCATAGTTTTACAGTAGCTGTATGGAATAGCCTACACTTTGATCACAGTGTGATATTTAGCACGTGTAGCTGCTTTTCTTAAAAAGGAATAAAACAGGACTATATACAGTCCAACAGTTAAAGACTCAGCATTTCTTGTTTTCCGTGCAAGATTCCAAGTATAGACATACAGATCACAACTCATTATTTTAAATTATAATGACATTTTTGGAATACTTATGAGAGCAACTGGTATACTAATAATAGGTAACTGGATGGTCATAAGCTCTGTTAGGACCACAGCAACTGCTTCATCCATCCTAAGGGAGCATAGCAGCTTTGTAGAGGCTAGGATGTTACATTCCTTGTAGATCAGAAAATGGTGGCTTTTTTTTTACTTTTGGCTGCATCCAGCATTAGAAAGAGTGCCAGAAATTGCCAATAAATTCTGGTACCATGTTTTCTTGTTTTAATTTCTCTTTGAAACAACCGTGCATTCAAGTGTGATCTGCCAGATGGTACTATATTCAATAGTGTGCTGCTTCCCTTGCCTTTTCCACATACTTGGTATTTTGTTCACGTTTGACATTTTAGAAAGAGTAAGGGGGCTTTCTTCAAGGGAATTGAGAGGGGTAAAGAGTGATAAATAACTTTATTAAATATTACATAATTATTTATAATTCTTACTATAATAAGAGTAAGAATTTCATACTATAGGTGGGAATCCCACCTTCTCATGTTAAGAAGGTGGGATTCTTCGCTTTACCCTACTGTGTTGGAATGGGATTAATCCACATCTGGTTATGTAACTTTTTTCTTTTTTTTTTAAGTAACTGTTTTTTCAGGAGGTTGGTGAAAAATCCAGTGTAAGCTCTAACACTGAAAGCTTAAAAGGCAAGTTTACCCCTTTGAAGCCTGTAGCTCTGAACTACAAATGAAGGCTTAATGAGGACACTTCCTTGCAGCCTGGTTCAGATATCGATTGATTGTGCACACTGCATTAACTTCCAGAAGTATAAACTACCATTAGTCTTAAATAGTGTTATTTTCACCTAAGTAAAGGGGAGAACAACACTGTTATAAAAGAACATATGTTTCTCTTTTTATCTGTAGGGTTTTTCTTCATTTTTATTTCTTTTTCTTGTGCCTTTCTAACCTTGTAGAAATTTGATTGAAATGGAATCATAACACTCTTGTTTTTTAAATAAAGTCACACAAACTGCCAACCTGCAGAAACACAATGCTTCAGGAGCTAGAACTAATAAAGCCAGATTTCCTGGGGAAATCTTGTTTTCTTTGTACTGTAAGGTCACCAATTTCAACTGCAACCCCAATTTCCCTATTCCTCTTGTCTCCTATTGCCCTCTTTGGCTGAGAGACAAGAGCTGTGCTTCATGTGCAGCTCCAAGAATGCTGAGCAGGCCAGCCAGCTCCTGTCAGAGTGCCTGAATTCTGCCTAAACTCAGCTCCCTCGGGTTCTTAATTTGGATCTCCATCCCTGAAACTTGTAGGGTCCTAATTATCTTTAAGACTTCCCTTTACTGATTTAGTTAACATTTGACAATCACCCAGCTGAAAAATTACCAAGTACAGGTAGGGAGACAGAACACACATACAGACTGGGATTTCAGACTTGGATGAGACTGAAATGTGCAGGCATTAAAAAAGATATAACAGGTAGCTGGGTTGCATGTGCTCCCATTGGGAGTAGGAGACAAAACGATAAAGGATTTTTCCACTAATGTTTCTTTTAGTTAAAAAGCAAATTTTGATGAACTGTACTTATGACTCTTAACTCCTTATTTGAACTTTTGTTTGTTCAAATAGTAGATAAATCACCATCTCCCTTCCCCCCTCCTACCTTTTAAGATTTTTAACTTAGAAAATATGAGAGTGAATTACTGATGGTGGCTTGAGATTTTACAGTGACTGTTTATCTAAATCATCCAAACTGCATATAAGTCCAAGTAATTAATAAGAATATGGAATACCAGTCAGTGATTGTTACATAAAATATTCAGAGCTCAAATTCATAAATTGAATAATCAAAATATTGATATAAAAATCACAAAATTGCTATTAAATTCTTGAATAACACATACCAGCAATTTGTCAGGTAAATGTGTCATTAAAATTACTTCTAGCACATTTCAAACAAAAATGGGGGAAAAAGGAGATTTACATGTGGAAATCATGAAAGTAATTTTTTCATTTTCAAGCATTCTGATAAGATTATTTGTTGGATACAAGAAAAACTTTACCATGAGAATGATGGTACTTCTTCCTCCGTGAGGCAGTGGGACAAACTAGGCCCAAGCGTGGAAAGTGGTTGTGCAGCGGCAATAAATGAGAGGGTTCTGAGGAGGTGCCAAAAACATTTTGCGTGACAACATTTAGAAACCACTGGCAGATCATGTGGCACCACTTTCAGGTAGATGAGGAGCTGTCTTGTCTACTATTCAAACATCCAGGTCAAACTCATTATGCATATATTCTTGTTACTTTTCTACGGTTACACATCTTAGTTGAAATAAAGTATTTTACTGGTTTTCAAATACCTTATTGTAAGAGAAGAAATGAAAGGTTATTTCTGAAAATTATTTTGTTTTCTGCTTTTTATTTTTTCTTCTTTCAGTTTCTGCTTTTGCTTTATGCACATAACAAACTGAATTTTTACATTTTATGGTGACTGTACAAAGGGACTTCTGTATGAGCATCACAGAGTGGCATTGTTTAGCTTTCAAACATCTGCTGTTTGGACTGGCACCCAATTCTGTGTTCTGGGTTGTGAACCAAGTGGTGCATTTGAACATAAGACATGTTGAGTCTGGAGTCAGGCCTACTAGTCAGTAGAAAATGGGGGGAAAAGAGAGATTCTCTAGGTGTTATGTTCTTGGGCTACAAGGACGCATCTTTGTCAGAGTACGAGTTGGAGCTAAATAGGAGTAACTGTGAGAACCGTCATGAAGGTAAGGGTGCCCATATTCACACCTAAGTTTAAGCTGCAGCTCGAGGACTGCTCAAAATGTTCAGTTTCCAGCCTTGCTGTGTCAGTCTGTCTATCTCTGACTGCATGCATAGGCCTTCCCATAATGAGGATTGTGAGGGAAGCATCTAAATGAGCTTCATTTAGACACACAATCTAAACATCAGTTGCACAGAAGTCTCCTTCTCTATTCCTCAACAGCACTGAGAAACCTTATAAAATGCAAGGAAATGGATGGGGCAGAAAAAACACAATTGTGGTTTTGTGGTCTACGTAGCATCTGTAGAGAAGAAAGGAGGGATCCCATTCCCAGCCTTCAGGGCTCCTCCAGCACTGTTTACTGAATAGTCATTGAAAAAACATGCTTCAGCTTAAGATCTTGTTATCTTACAAACATATAATATTTGACTTCACAAAAGTTACTGAAAATATACATTTTCACACTTGAATCCAGTGACAGCATTTCTTTTTCAGTGCTCATTCTGTCAGGTGTACAGCTTTTCTGTTTATGCTTTTCTATGGTTGCTTTGCAAAGGCATGGTTAAAAGGTGTTCCAGAACCTTGATTATTAAAGACTTAGTTAAAGAAACAACATGCATTTAATCAAAGAGCACTGGCAATATGAAGTTTGCTTTGAAGTAACTCTTGTGATTCCTTGGCTGAAATGATGTTATCTTGATGTTGAATGCAAAACCTTCTATAGTCAGGTAAACCTTACTGAAACAGAGCAAATATACAAACAAACGGAACAAAATAATTGTCTGAAAAGGAGGAATTTAGGGGCAAGCGTATTTTCTCATTACCAGTTTGCTGTTTCTATTCCTGGCAATTTCTGATTGACATAGTCACTGCGTTCCTGTTAAAGAAAACAAAATGACTAGAGCATCAGTCTTCACTTAACACTTTTGGATCGTCAGTGAGCTGTGACCAGCTGACAGCAACCAGATACCAAACTGAAGGTTTGCCAGCCAGCAAGATGATAGAGGGGTACGTTAATAAGTTTCTTGCACAACTAAATGTTCAAGCAGTCTAAAGCAGACATGAGAGTTGAAGATAGCTTAAAAGAAGTGTATTTTTCTTTTACTGTCCCACTTTATCCACTTTCAAAATTCAGCAAATACACTGCTGAAATGGAGGATCATGTATTTCTACACTTTTTTTTTTTTTTTTAAAAAAAAAAAGACAATTCCCTTTCCAGTTCACATGTCAGTCAGAGAAAAATGCAAAAGGCATTTTTCTAAAGGTACTTATTGCATCGGGGGGAAAAAAAAAAGTTGTAGCTGGTGCAGCCTGACCTACTAATAATGGCTATAAATATATTTCATGTCTTACTATATTCTGGTGTCAATGTTAGTAGTGATTTTTGGTCACAATTTAATTTATATGTATGCTAACACGAGATTCTGAAACTTACCTAGCTTTAAATTAAGAAAAAACAGGAATGGAAAAATAAAACATCTTCAGGGCTAAAGTAGCTATCAGTCTGGTTTACAATTTTCAGAAGTGCATATATCCAATTTGAAAATGATTTTAGACATTGAGGAGTCTATGATTTATTTGTTTTCAGTTTTGAAAATTCACCTCGTTGCTTGAGAACTTTCAAAAATAGCATGAAGTGATTTATTTATTTTTATTAAATCATATGATACTTTACTGAATGTTACATTAGTAGCAAATTGAGGTCCAAAGCCTGAAGCAATCTTAATTCCGGAAAGAGTTCCACTGCAGGTAAAATCATTTTCAAAATGTGGATGGTTATAAAGGGGAGGCCTTTGCTCTGTTGTGAAATGCCCTGACTGTGTTAGGGCAGAAGTGTACCGGGAGAATACTGAGGTCAAACTAGCTTCAGGCATTGATAAATGCTAAGTTACCAGGAGCTGAACACTGGGAGAATTTATTTTCCCATCCAAGTGGTCCTTTTGCTTTCTTTTTCAAGAAAGAAACTGATTCAAATGAATGCACATCTCTCTCAAAAAAAAAAAAAAAGAAAAAAAAAAAAAGAAAAAAAAAGACAACCAACCCCCCCAAAACACCACTATTCTTCCTTTGAAAGACTCCTTAAGTGTTTTATTTAACTGACTGGTTCTTACAAGCTCTTTTAAAAAGGAAATTAACTGTTAATATCCTGGGAGGTATTTGTGTTAAAGGTCATATTAAACAAAAGGCAAATCTAGACTATCTGAGGAGTCTGGAGAGGATGTTTAATGCAAATTTTCTTGAAAAAAAAGATGAGTGTCACTGCAGGTCATCTCTGAATATTCTTGTTGGGCTTTCTCTGTTGGATATGCAATCTCAGCTAAATGTTTTGAAGAGGAGGAATCAAATAAATTGCCCTATTTTGGGTTTTTCTCATCTGTATACAGTTGTGCAGGTCTAGTAGACCTGAAAATTGCCCAGAGACAAACTTTTAAAAAATAGAGTGCTTTTGAGGCAGAAAATTGCTTTTCTGCAGCATGGTCTAAGGGACAGGATGTGACAGGAGGAAAAGGAATTGTCACTATGTAGCAATATTGTAAAGCATATCTTACATAACAAAAAGGATCATTTGTCTCTTTTTTCTTTCGTTTTAAACTAAAAAAGATTTAATTGAAACAGCTGAAGGTGTGCCGTAGACTGAGAAATAGGCATTATAATTTACAATTAAAACTGAAAGTTCCTGCTTTAACCCCCCCTGTAATAGCTTGAAGTAGTAGAGTGCATGTGAAACGTATACCTGCCCACTTCAGAAGCCTTATTCTCCAAAGGGGAAGTAAGAAAAAGCAAAAAAGCTCATTGTACATGCATGTCAAATATTAACGTGATTCTTGTAGTATAATAAGAAAAGAAAGTGGTTTGTGCTTTTGATTAGCCTCTTGATGTTTGAGAGTGTTTTTGTATGGCTTAATTTGCCTTTTTATGGCAGTTTGTACATATAAAACAAAATGAGGAGAGGAGTGGAGGGGGAAAGAAATGTGCCATTTATATACTAAGGATACGAGGCCTCCTTTGGGCCCATTACACATTAATGGGTCAGCTGAGATTTATTAGGATATGTATATTAATCTTTATACACATTCACATACTATAATTGTTCCTTTGGTACTATAATGTGATTAGCTGTGAATTTGTGCAATATTAACAATAATATGGATTTCCATATTACAGAACAGTAATAACAAATGGTTATTAAAAATGCATGTAAAGTATGGGATGTGAAAGCACTTCCTAACTCTCAGTAATCCGATTATGTTCTGTTGTTTTTAAATACCAAAATGGTTAAGGTTTTGCAGTAAAGTGAAATCTTACATGAGAAAAGCAGAAATTTTATGTTCCACAGAACAGAATGAATGATTTTAAAACTGAAAGAAAAATTACTGGTTCTTTCACATGGAGACCTGATGTGGATTTTTGCATTATTATCATTTAAAAATATAGCACAAAATAGAATACAGAAGGTAAGAGTAATGTCCAGTAATAAATTTTTCGTAGTAGGATGCTCTCCTATACCAGAGTGGAGTTCAGTGTGGAAAGAACTGTCTAGGATTTTTGCTACTTGACAGCCAGCCAGATCAGTATCGATACCTATACACTTCAACACTGAGAGGACCTTCCCAGAGGACCTATACCATCTGTCTCAAATGGTATAAAAATAATTTTATCCATAGGGCAATTGATGTGTGATACACAGATATGTGTACAAATATACACACACATGTCCTTACAGTACAAAATATCCTTACAAATATAGTAAGGGAAAGCTGTTAATTTTACTAGTAAAGGTAATTATTTTTTGCTTTCTCACATGGTAAAAAATAGAGCAGCCACTTTGATTTCAGATAGAGTGCGGCAGTAGTAGGTCTGGATGGCATGGGTCTGTATGTACTCCTCTGTTACTCTGCTTCTGCTCTGTGATCAGAAATGACAGAAGTTCCTGAACTTGTCTTTGAGTGAGACAAACACCATCTAGACCTTTCTACCTTCTTTTGATGGGACACGTGCTTCTTCCTGGAGGGAGGAGGGGAAAAAAAAAAAAAAAAAAAAAAAAAAAAAAAGGAAGTTTTTCTCTCTAGTTGTTTCCATGAAGTAGGGATAACATAATGGTATTGTTTTACTGCAAGTTGGTTTACCCTCCCTTCATGATTCCATAGTGAGAAGGGTGTATTTTTAGACCCTTCTTCACTGAACCATCAACTTTTAGGTTCATTTTCTGTATATTTGTAGGAACAGAAAGAAAGGAAAGGTAAGGGGGAAATGTGCTTCCCATTCACTTGTACCCTTCAGTTTTATTTCTTATTGCAATGCTTAAAGTAGTCAGGTTTTCCAGTCTTACTTCAGCTACTGAATTCTGTCCCTTCCCTGTCTTGCCACCAAGCATTTCCTCCATCTGGTCACTTCACCAAGTTATTGGGATTATGTGAAATCAATCTGGTTGTATATCTGAGTATTGTAGAGTTCTGAAGTAAATCAGTGCAATTACAGCAATTCAAACTTATTTTTCTGTGCATATCTTTCATTGTATCTTCCCTCAAAGAAGATACTGCACTTAAGTTCCACTTAGCATGTTTATAGGATATAGTTCCCAGGATACGGTCTTTAAATTCTGGACTTTCTTAGGAGTGTTCTGAGGGAGTGTTACTTGTCGGAGATCGTTCTAGCAAAACTCCAGTAAACAATGAGAATTAGGAATATTTATTTCTTGTATGTATATGTGAATTAAGTAAAAGACTCTTTAAGAAGCAAATACAAACTGGTGTGAAGAAAGGAACCATAAGTATGTTTTAGAACCAAGATGAAAGCCAGAGGAACGTGACAGAGCTGCAGTCAGGTAATTACCGATTGTCTAAAGAGTGTTTTACTTAATCTTTCTACCGCTGGCCTGTCTTGGGCACATGGTGCTTTTTTATAGCTTCCAATGCCCTTTTGCCATTAAGATCTAGTCCAAATAGTAGCAGAATCAGTGCATCTTCCCTAGCTTCATAATGAGATTTGCTATGTATTTTGAAGTGGTGTTCACTCCAGATGTTGTAATAGATGCAAACATCTCATTGCCTTTACACTGCTTGGCCCTTAAGAATCCTAGAACCTATTTCTGATGGCTGAAAGTTCATCACAATGAAGTAAATTGTGCTCAGGTGTCTATGACTCAGAACTGGATTGTATATCTTCAGGCCACAGAATTGGTAGACAACATTGCCAATAGCAGTTGTGAAAGGAGTGAAAAATTAGGAAGGAATTAGGATTAGGAATGAATGAATACCAAAGACACAATCTATTCCTTTCTTCATATCCGTTTTATGGTCTGGTGCTCACAAGGTTTAGTAACAGCAGAATACGATGAAAATTCAGCACACTATGTATCTGTAAGTTAAGGGCTACATTAGATATTTGTCCTCAATATTCTACTAGTTCTATAAGAGCTAATTCTTAGAAGTATGTGAAATGAAAGAACAAAGGTATGAAAGAATTAAAAATTATTTTTAGTCAAACATCCAAATTTATTAATCTTCCCACTCTACAAATAAACATGTCCATTCAGTTTTCCATCTAGAGACAGGAACTATGTGGAATTCCTGATTAAGAAAAAGCTTGCCAAAGTAGTAACAAACTGTGTTGTTATTAACATAATAGCAAATAATTACTTGGCTATTGTGATATTATTTTTTTTTCCATGACAATGGAATCCTGATGGTTTCATCAGGAAGATGAAACAGAACAGGGTACATCTGTTTCCCAAGTGTATTTCAGTGTTTCTTGTGTGTTTTGATATTTCTTACGTGTTTCAGTGTTTCTTATGCTTCATCTCTTTTTCTCCTGCATTTATTCCTCACACAAAAATAATCCTGTTTTAGTTTCTTTCCAGCTTGTCAAGTTTACTGTGTTCCTCTTGAGTTGGGAACTTTATTGCACACAGTATTCCATACAAGATTTTGAATAAAGAACTGTCTGTTGGAACACCAATAGCTTGCTCCTGAAAAGCAGTAACTCATCCAGAACCTGTTCATATAAAGTCCGGATATTTTTCCCTATGCCAGTTACTGTGTTTTTATCAACCTAATTTCTTTTGCTATCGTACCTGGCTTTTACCTTTGCTGCTTCGAGTAAATTGTTTATTCTGTAGTTAATCTTTAATATGTTGAATATCACAGGCTTTGGCACAGGTTTCTTTGGTATTCGCCTGTTGTCTCTCTCCTTATTGAGGAGATTGACAACTTCTGTTTTCAGTGTTTTTGGTTTTTTTCAACCAGTTATTTATACATGAGAGGAACTCTATTCTTATCCTATGATAGCCTAGTTTCTCTAAGGCTCTAGTCTTTTGAACTAACTAGTTTGATCCAAGTTTGATCCAAACTTGCTGTTGTTATTGGAAATTGAAGCAGATGGTATCCATCAGATCAGTCATATTTATTTGCTCATTGATGCCTCCAAAGAACACATCAGTCAGGATTTTCTTTTGTTTCGCAATATTTGTGTTAATTCATTTGCCCTTTAATTCTGTAGTACACCTTCTACAATTTGTCACATTGACATAGATTCACTCTTTGGTGATAGTTTTAAGTTTTATAAGTAGATTATACATTGTGGTTGATGGTGCAAAACCTTACCGCATTGAAGGCAGAAAATGACTCATTTTGGCCTCATCTTCTATAAACGCTCCTTCTCCAACTTCACTGTCTGTTGGTCCTACAGGCTTTCTGATAGAATGTGTCCTTGGTATGCGTGGGATATAAAAAGTTTTTTTTTTTTTTTTTTTTTTTTTTAATGCATTAAGAAGGTGGTCCTCAGACTTTGTTTGACCTTTTTTATTGTGTCCTTTTTAAACCAATAATCGTATAATCTCAAACCTGAATGAGTTTTCATGGGCTCAAAAAAGCTACTCACAGACTTTGGGAATACTGTTTTGGCATATTTCCATATTCTGCTGCCATATTCAGAAATCTTACAAAATGAACAATGCTAAAAGTAACTTAAGTATAGGATTTCTAGCTGATTTATTTTCATACAAACTATGGAAAAGACACCCACCTTATTCCTAGTCTTAGTAATATGCAATTTCAGCAGACGGACTTTTGTCATGCATTTTACATGAAGATGATGAGCATTCTATTGTATTCAAATGATTGTAGAATTGCTGTAAAATGACATACAGCAGGTGGTGGGCCAGTGTCATTTGGAGAACGTCTCTCTGAGATGCAACTTGAGCTGTGAATGCCTCTCATTGATTTACCATATTGCTTCAAGGCAAATCCTCTTTGCTTGCTTATCTATTCCATTTTATTTTGGTGCAAATTGATGCCTTATTTTCGATTCATATTTGGTCTGTCTTTTGCTTCTTCGTATTAATTTGTGGCTGCAAAAGGAAACAAGTAAAAGGCAGCCATTAAAACACGGTTCTGTGCTATGTAGTTTCAGCAGCAAGTTGGGATAGTCCAAGACCTGTGTTTAAAAGTGCCTTCTGCCATGTGTTTTTTGCTCCTGCCTTGAAAGCTTTTTCTTCTAACTTTGCTGTAACCTAGCTAAACTTTTTTTTTTTTTTTTTTTTTCTTTTTTCCCCGCCCTTTGGCATTTTACCTGTATCAGACTATTCTGCTAACTGTTGTGAATCCTTCTTCAATATTTTACTTTGTAAGTGCTATCTCATAATTTTTAAGGCATCTTTGGGAAATGTGTATAGCAAGGGTATACACGTATATCAATAGGGATGCTTACGTACATTATGGATTAAGTTCTATTAATAATAATCTCAGTTTAAAAAATAAGTATGTATATGCATTACTATATTGGAGAAATAGATTACGATCATTTAAAGTTGTTTACCTAACTGACATAATCAGTGTTGTAAAATAAAAACCATTTTGTGTAATGAAATTACATAACATTGGCTTTAATTGACTTTCAGCAAATTATCATTATCTGTTTAGTTTATATTTTCAGATACCTGATGTAGAGAAGAACATTTTGTAATTGTGAACATACTGTTTCAAATAGAATGAAAGAGAAGATTGAAACACCTTATCATGTAGCATTGTTTATGCAGTCATATTCCTGTCATACTATTGAATCTTAAATCGAGATATTATTTTGGAAACTTTGGGAACTTCATAAATGCTTCATAATATTTACAAAACTATAAAACTGTTCAAAATAGCTTTGAAGTTAACCCCTTTGCTTTTCCCTGGAAGGGACCACATTGGATGTTTTGCAAACACTGCAGAATGTATTGAGTTTAGATCTCCAATGTAACTCCACTGCTTCATACTTACCCTTATACAGCAATTTCAATTCACAAGCAGGGTCAGGTGTATTTTTTTCTTGATTGATCTTTGATTTAGAAATGCTTATTAATCTTATATTAAATCAGGTTAATATTAAAAACATTTTCATATTTTGAAAATACCTTATTGTCTGCTGATCAAATTTATTTCCCAGTGTTCTAGCAGACTTTTTGGCTATTTCTCAGAGAAGGGAAGTGCTGTTTCTGACTTAGACAAAGAAACTCTGTTTGGAAGTGTTATTTATGTGTTACAGATCATTTTCTAAACAAGTTCTGCTTAAAATATAGTTCATAGTCTCACAGTGTTACCACACTCTTAAGAGTAAGACACTCTTTTATAGGTGTAATTTTTAAGGCACAGGGGTACACAGGGACAGGACAGGTATCCTTCTTCAACAGGTGCTATGGCCTTGTACTGGTTACCTGACACAGGCTAGAGTTGCTGCTGCTGCAGCCCCGAGTAAACAGCAATCAAAAGTAGTGAGGCTTATTGTATCCTTTGCTGCCATAGGCCAGAAGGGAGCTTCTGTTGCTGTTAGCTGGAGTTACAGACACTACCAATTTCCTCTGATCTCAGAACACTCTGGCACATCACTTACACCTGGCAAACAAACCTCATGTGCTAATGGTATTCGCTGTGTGTGAGGACTTATACATATCTATACCCCATGGGACAGCACGGCCATGTTCAATTACTCCTAAAATTCACAGCAGTCACTTACTGATGCATGTGACATATAATTTATACAATGATCACATTTTAAAATGTGTGAACTCTTCTTGATGACAAAATTACAGTTCCTCAGTATTCTTAACAACACTTTGAATGAGCAGATAATATTATCAAAAGCACAGCTGGAAAATTCTCACATCTTACAAATTCTCATATCTTATTTGTATAGAACTCTAATTTGAAAATTATATTCCTCTGTTTCGTAAAATAGTGATCTTCTAAATTTTCTCCAAACTCGCTACAGATGTTCATGTGTCTGTTAGAGCTCAAAATAGGTTAAAATTAGGACATTTGTAATGTATATATCTGTGGGTGTGGTTGTATTCAGCAAATGAGTCAAACTGCAGCAGCTTGGCTAGAGAGATCAGCTCTGATCCTTGTACAGCCTAGGTAGAGGGGAAAAGAAAAGGACCAAAATTCACAGTGTATAAGCACATAAACATTTCCTTTGGACAAATCTAATCTTACAGCTTGGCACCTCGCCATGCTGTTTAAACAATAATTATAATTCTTATTTTCTCCACCTTTTGTCTTTTTTTTTTTTTTTGGGGGGGGGGGGTGGTGGTGGTGGTGGTGGTGGTGGTGGTGGTAGGACCACTAATTACTTTGCTTTAAAAGCACTAGCAGTTCCTGACCCCTACAGAAACAGGAAGAGGGATGTTTTGTGCTTCTGATGGCCCAGATTTTCTGAAGCACTGATCTATCCCAGCACACAATACAGGTTTAGGAAATTACTTTTCAGGAGACATATGTGCTTTCCAAGTAACAATAAAGTAAACAGTGCATTTCATATGATGAGATGCATTAATTTACTTTCAACATGACTAACTTGAGATCTGTATCAAGGCAGCTTTATAATGTGTTTTTTTTTGTATACATATTTTGTGATTTGTTCTTCTTTTACCTAGTTATGAGGTTATGCCTTCTGCTTGCAATTAAAACAGCATTATTTTATGACTGAAAACTAAATATACCTTTTTATATTTGCATCTATAGATTATTACTTCTCTGCCAATAGGTTCATAAGCACAGATATGTTTAATTTTGTATGATATTTTCAAACTTTTCGAAGTAGTATAATTTATTATTCTAGCCACTTGAAGCCTTCTATACCAATTTATTTTTAAAAACATTTATATTATTTATGGCAAGGAACAGGCTGTAATGTATTTAGCAGAGAACTGTAGGCTCTCAGGGTGAACAAAAGAAAGATAAAATGTCTTAGGATTTTTCACCTCTGTTCTGTCAGAATAAAATCTGACTTGGTTTGGAGACAACCTACACGCAGATGTTCTCTACCCACCGACCAGCCCAATGGAGCTTGCTTTTGACTCAGCTGGATATTGCTGCTGTTTTCAGATACAGAGTTATCCTCTTTGATTTTGTATTGTATTACTGGATAAAGAGCAGGGAGAGAGGGGTGAGGCACACAGTAACTATGTTGCTGTCCTGTTTATGGTTTGACCGTAATGTTTTTGAGACAATCACAGCTTTTGTTTATTATTAAAAATAAAATAAAAATTACTTTAAGTACATCACTCATACTGAGTAATACTAAATGTTCTTGAGTATGAAATCTAAAAAATCAGCTTGTAATCTATTTTTAAAGTATGATTTCAAACTGATCAGAATCACGATTAAACTTCAATTCAGAAAACAAAGAATAGGTTGGACTCTGCCTTTATGAATGTTTAGGTATTCTCTATCAGTGATTTCCTTTGTAAATTATATAATCATTGCAAGCCTCAGTTTCTTTATGTTATATGGGATTTGTGTTCTTGAGTGATTTTAGGATCGCTGGGCTCAAAGCTGTAGTACCTAAATATAAGTACATAAATCATTCAATTTCTACATGAATATAATTTCATTTCTAACCAGTTTGTATTGTTCATGTGTCCTGGCAAGACAAATGTGAAGAGGAAGGCTACTGGAGACCTCTCCATTGTGTGGGAACAGGAATATCCATGGAGAAATACTGTTTAGTTAAATGAAGATGATTATTTTGTCCAGTTCCTCTATGGAAGCATATATTCTACATTCCTTGTACCTTCCCAAAAAAATTAATTTACCAGAGGGATCAAAGAGGAACTCTTTCAAGCAAGGGTGTTTACATATCACTGTTGTGTCCCCGGTTTCTGAGTGTCTTTCAGGCAGAGCTAGACATGGAATATTTTTTATCACAAGCATGTAACACCTTCAAGTGCCATCAGAAATGCTAACGATACACGATTACAGCCAGGATTTACTTTTGCCTTTAGAAGAGAAGTTTTTCATGCAACTTTTTCTCAGTGACAGTGAAATTCACCTATTGTGCCTTGTGCTAAAGATGACAGAGAAAATACAACTACTTAATTAGAAAGGAAAAGTTGGATGTTTTCCTACTTCCATACTGATGAATATTTGAGTTTAAAAGAAAATAGCAAATAAAATCAAAATCTACCAGGTGAGAAATTGGCTATTTCAGTTATTGTCCAGAGTTACATGTATTTGAATAGTTTCATTTCTTTCATTTACCTTGTCCACCAGAAGAAGTGAACTGCAAGAAAAATGTTTCTTTTCCTGATCTCTGTGCACGAGGATCAAGCTTCATGCAATGTAAGTGACTGAAGAGAATGGAAAAGAAATTCATTTTTCACCTAAACACTTCTGTAATGTTATACAAAGGAAATAATCTTTTTTTTTTCTATGTGAGCCTTTGATGAAAAAAAAAAAAAAGTAACAGAAGATAGTTTCATTTAAAAATGTACAGTGTCTTATTGTCATATTGTCTCTTACCAGTGTGCTGTAAATCACAGTACAGGCTGGCTTCCCTTGGAACTGAATAAGTGAAAACAAAAGCCAATATTAACATTATTAACTATTAACTAGCAGGTGTATTTTACTTTTCCATTACCAATGGTAAAACATTATTTGACAAAACATGCACTTCTCTGACTTTTCAGTGTGATCCTCTTTGTGGACCCACTTAGAATTTTCCAACAGTGGGAACTGTAAAACATTGCCACACACAAAAAGACATAAATGGGTATATTTGATTGATCATAAAACAAAATATATATTTCTCCTTCCATACAGACTTCCACAGGCTAAGCTACCAGGCCATTTTTTTGCTGTCCCAGAGCAAAATCAATCCCTTGCCAGTGTTTCCCTCTAGTACAAGTACCAACTTGTCTCGAATCTTCTACTTAATTATGTTATTTAAGTTAAACTCAACCATTTAGGTCCATACTTACTTAAAGTTTTCTTTTCTGTATCAGACCTGAAAAATACTGTGTGCCTCAAAGCCAGCAGTTAATTACGTGAGCTAGAAATGGGCTGGGCATTGAGTGGTTCCTTTGTCATTGAGTTCAGGGCACACAGCTTCTTTGAACATAAGACCATTAAGGAGAGAAAGTGTCATGTCGGTGAGGAAGAGTATTAGTACTTCTACAGTTACTACTGTTAGGATTTTAGATTTAACATTTGGAAGATCGTAAACCAGCTTAGTAGAAGAATAGTACTAGTACTATTATAATAACTCTTCTTAGCAGAAGTAGAATATGCCAGCATATTTTTAATGGAGCTGCTACAGGACCAGAACATTGTTTGAAGAATCAAAAGGACAGTTTTTGCTTCAGTAATTTCAAGTGCTGTAGAAATTAATATATATGCACCAATCTGAACTCTGTTAAATGAAGGTTAGTAAGTATACCTACTTTATTGCTGTATTTCTACTCTGCAGAGCACGTTTTTTTAACCAACAGAAGCATCAAAAATTCAATGATATTCCTATTACTGCAATTCAGAGAGTCAATACAAAATAAAACCTAAAATATTTAACTGTGAAGAAAATGGAATCACCCAGTTAAAAACTTTGCATTTTATAATGATAATAGTCTGAGTAGGTATTTAATCCACATATAATAGGAAAACTACCTTCAGGAGATACTTGCATTCACCAAACCAAAAATACTTGTTTTTCAGGCAGCTGTAGGCACAATTTGTATATTACGTATATTTTTTTTCAGAGGCATTCCATAACTTGTAGTACCTGCATTTCTTTTTCTGTTTTTCCCTAATGCTTCCTACATAGCTTTCCTCTAACCAAAGAACAGCTCTGAATTTATACGTGTTAAATTATTTAAATCTCTTTGAACATGTGACTTTGATACAATTTCAAATAAAAGTAAGCTACCTCCTTTAATTCCTTATTATACAAATTCATAATTTATTGGTAATAAATGAGAATTCTTTGACGCTAAAAACAGGCTCTCCATTACTGTGCATCATAAAGTTCGCCGCTTTCTTTAATAGTATTTTTTTTCTTACATTTTTCCTGTAAGAAAGTTGCTGGTGACCTTGACGAAGTCACTTTGCTTCACTGTGCTTTCATTGTGTGTTAACAAGGATAACTTTTTATTATAATCCTTGTAGTTATTGAAAAAATCTAAGTCAAATAGTATGCATTCCCTTTCATTACAAACATGATATTCCATGTTGTTATCAGTGTTTTCAGGATTCAACCTGGGGCAAAAGAAGGGTTGCAATGAATTCCTTGTCACACCATTGCTGTCTGTTTGGGGATTTGTGTCAGCTTCATGGTCCAAAATGGCAGATGCTCATTGCAACAGGAATCTGGTTCAGCCAGGTCCCCTGTGTCCTCCCATGTAAAATCAGCTTTGATTTATCTGAATGAACCGTAGTAATGCTTACAAATGCAGTATAGACATTGTTTTTATATAGCTGTTAAAAAATACATTTTTAAAAGTATAGTTAAGAACATATTAGGAATTACAAATATCTGTCTTCCTACAGTCTGCTTACATACACAGATTGTAAACCATTGAAGGTGTTTTTACATATGTAGTTTATATGTTATATATTGTCTTTGTCTTCTATTTTGTTTCAAGGCTACTCAATGGGAACAGCGTTTTAGCTTATTTTGGAAAGGTTAGCAAATTGCCCAGCATTGATTATTTGTTATGGAATATGGCCTTACAAACTTGTCGATTCTAGAAACACAGATATGCATAAAGTAGTGAAGAAAATCTATTCAGTCTTTACAATTCAACTTACAATGACGATTTGCTAAGCATTGTTATGACAAACCGTTGACGTGTTATCTGTAGGAGAGAAAGGAAATATTGAATAAAATCAGTCAGAAGGATGTTTTTTAAAAATGTGATTGGTTAAGACAAAAAAAATGTGAGAATAAGTCTATTGAAGGAAACAACCATGAGGACAAATTAACTGAAATCTGTGGTCCCTTCAGGTGTTTGGCCATGTTTGGACTCTGTGCAGCAATATTGTCTTAGCATCATGAAATTTTTTTTGTAACCTGTATCCATGAGGGACTACTTGGAAACCATGTGCCTTTGCATTCTTTCCACACAGTGAACAGAGCTCTGGTTTCATCTTAATCCCTCTCATCTCTTGACCAGATCAGAGCTTTTATTCTTCATGTTCTTGAAGTCTGCTGTAGTCCACTGTTCTTTGTAGCACATTCGTGATTCTGCATTAGCTATCTGCTTTACCTTCTCAGCCTTGCACATTTCTTTTCCTATCTTTTCCTTTAAACCAAACTGAATTCCTAGCTTCATACACATGCCTTTGATGTTGTGTGACTCTTTGAAGCCTGCCCAAACCTGCTCCAATTTCTTTGAAGGAATCAGGGAAACTAATGTTGTCTCAACCCTTCTCTTAACTCTGTCATGCCATCTTTGGAACAGAACATGAAGAGATGCTGGCATCTGAGCCACTTCAAAAGCCACAAAAGCATCCTCACTTAAGTTACTGGCATGTGGAAAAAAGAAACATGGCATGAGGTATTAAACTTAGCTTTCTTTACTACCAGTACACCCTTGTAGTTCTTCTTTGAGCACAAAATTCCTCAGAAGGAAATTTCATAAGAAAAACCCACTGGGTACAAGTGAATTTTCCCCTGCATGCGTACACAAATATTTATCATTTTTAGATCAGTGTGCATGGTCTACAAATTCTGTAGTGCTGATTCGCAAAGTACCCTGGCATCCTTGTGCAGACTCCCTAGCTGCTTACAGGGATGCTTATGTTCAGTCCTCAGCTGAGGACTGAATCATTTTAACACATTTGAAGTAGAAATGGAGTTGAGGGGATGATTCCCTATTACTTTTCCTCTCCTCTAACTGTTCATCTTCTTGAAGTACAGCAGACTGTCATTGCCAAGGTCACTGTGCATCCCAGATCTCAAGTCTGGGAAAATCAAAGAGGAATTTGTTTCTCCTTAAGCTTTCTTTGGAATCATCTCACTTAGTAGTGGATATTCTCTACAATTTATTTTTCCTTTACTGGTAACATCATTACTGTGAAGATACTCATTTACTGAAATATTCATGCTCTCCTGGACCCTGCATGGGTCATTTGGTAAAGCCCAGATTCGTGGGGTGATCTACCTAGAAGAATAGATAGATGAGGCCAGGAGAAAATGCGTGCATTTTCTTTCTTCGTTGTCTACAGTAAGCTCCAGAAGGAATTAAGTTAGACCCATTTCTTTTAGAGGATATGAAGAAACTGAGGTTTACTAATGTAATTTTCCATTGTTCATCAATTTTACATTGGAAGTGGGTTTGCTAATATCGTAAATAAGAGTAATGATTTCAGATAAATTCTTTTTGAATCTCATCCTACCAGATTTTAGGAAACACCTTGAGTTTTTCCTGCGTTAAGGTAAACTTGTGTCTGAAGAAGGACACCGCGTCAGGGTGCTTTTGATGCCTTTGACAGCATGGTGTGATCAATAGTGGCAGCAGTTGCCCTTCAAAGATACTTGTCCCCTGGCAGCTATGCTATCAGTGCTGCAAACCATGGCTTCAATTAAAAACAAAATAAATAAATAAATAAATAAATAAATAAATAAATCATAAAAATACAGTGAAGGGAAGCTCTTATGGCAGCCACCATTATATTATTTTTTTCAAGTGTTTTTCAGGTTTTCAGTTTGCCTGTCAAAATGCCACCACCTGTGGAAGACTTTGCATACCATACTCTACAGCTACACAGTCAAGTTTCTGGACGTGCCATCTTTTAGCTCTCTGAGACTTTTCTCACAATATTTACCTCAGTACACATGCGATTGTGGTTGCATTTACAGACCATAGAACAAAGACCCTTAAGAGATGAAAGGAGTTTTATGACTATCCTATCTGTATTCACAAAAAGTATTTCATGCTGAATTCTTGTTTCATATTTAAGAATCTAAATGCTTACACTGTTCACTATTCCCCTTGCTTCCACAAGGGAGGTTGGTTTGCAACTCTTGCGCTCTGCAGGAACTTCCATAGCTCAGTTTTCACATCAGAAATACCTGCAAATCTTGCTAGGCTACTATTAGTTGGCCTATTGTCAGAAACGAACAATTCATGTCCTTTATCTTCTTATGTGACAGCCTTTTGAATCTTTTGAATCCTCTCTTCTGCATTTATCTGTGAAAACAGCCTGTATGATCTCTCTCCTCTGCAACAAGTATAGCCGAGATTCAAGTTCTTACAGTTAATTCCTTTGCACTGTTTTCCGTAAGGACAAGTGGTAGGATCCATCTAAAGCCTTAACCAAAAGAGAATTTTGACTTTCATGTATTGAAGGAAGTTAACTTGCCTGTCATCTTTCATAAACTTCACACTTCTTCTCTGGAAACAAATCTCCAAAAATTAGATGTTATAATGAGGACATGACCTTACAGGAACAGTCTTTTTTCATCAGAAGCTGAAAGACCCAAGGAACTGCCAGTTCCCTCTCAAAGACATCTGGTGTGTAAAAGAACACCATCAAAATCACTAAATCTTTTTTTTTTCTTATGAAAGGTCCACTTGGCTGCAATTCAAGCAGAAAGAGTGGCTTTCCCATGAACTTCCTAGTATTTGACATTTGTTGTACAGCCACCTGGAGCTCCTTTTAAACTTTTGCTAAATGTTATGCACTTCCTGAAGTGTCTAGGAAAATTACAGACCTTGAGAACAACTCTGAGTCTTTACTTAACTAGACAGTGTAAAGAATTCCTCCAGTTCATTGCAAGAGATACAACTTGGAATCATCACCATGTAAGTTTGCAGAAGTTTGGTCAGCCCACAGAAAGATGAATTACTGACCTGAAACTGATACTGTTCAAGATGATTGTATGCATATTCAAAGTTCTGTCATATGACTGTCCATCTCAAAGTCTTATCTAATTTCTCAGCTGCATCATCATATAGAAACTGAGGATTAGGAACATAGTCTGCTTCTTTTTATTACTTTGTGAGTAGCTCATAGGGGAACAGGGAATTGAAATTGTCCGAGGAAATTGTGAAGGTAGAAAACGTTGGGTCTACCAATGCTAGTGTAAATCACAGCATGAACTGATGTGTAGATTGCCTCTTCAGAAAAGATTGCAACTTGACCTGTCTTTAAATTGTATTAAATATTCCTTTGTATCAATGCTGTATAGTTGTTGCTAGGATTTTGTATCTTCAAAAAAAAAAAAAAATAAATCAAAAAAGAAGGATAATGCTCTCTTATTTTACTTCCAATAAAAGTATCAAGAAAGATTTATTACCTCTTTGTCCATAGAACAGGCACAAATACTTCACTTACATTAGCAGAATGTGCTCAGCCTTCTATCTTTCCATGGCATAGGTCAATTTACAGTCCTCAAAATATTCAGGAAAAAAATAAAAGTAAAAGTAAAAGGTCTAGTGTGTTTTCTCATTAGGTAAGCATTTGAAGGTGGCCTGGCACCTTAAGTAAGAGGAGATATATTAGAGATGTTTACATCTTATCCCTAAGTTTCTTCCCCATCAACAGTCCTCAAAGCAGATAAATGTATTTTATTTATTTCATTTTAATGGTTATACTGATTGATAGATCAGCTTTAAACAGCAAGTTGAGTGCTGGAATAGCTCCGTAGTTCATAATCCAAGGGTCTGCTTCCAACAAGTATTTTGACCATCAGATACTTCAGAGGAATGTGTAAGACTGACAAAATCAAGTAAGTTAACCTCACAGAAAAGTTTCTAATTCCCAATAGTAGTGTTTATATGTTAAAACATGTAAAGATGGGTTTCAATTTATTTTTTATTATTATTTTATTTTTTATTTTTATTTTGGAAGGCAAGGAAGGGTTGATCCTGCTCAGCAGAGGGGGGTAGACTAGATGATCTTCAGAGGTCCCTTCCAACTTCGTCTGTTCTGTGATTCTGTGGTTGCATTGTTTTTTCTAAACAAAAAGCTACTTAAGCTTACAGTAGTTCCCCCTTGACAAAGGGAAAAATCACATTAGGAGAGCATTATCCACTGCAGACCCCACTGCACTTTACTGATCAGTGTAGTAGATGTGATTAGTCAATTAGTAGTGTAAAAGTCACAACTAATTCCATCATTAACATCGAGCCAGTGAGAATTTCACTGGAGGAATTAAATTCTCAGTTAATTCTGTCCAGGACCCATCTATTTTGTGCTGCTTGTGCAGGTTAGTATGAACAGCTTGGTGTAATCTGAGAATGTAATGTACTGTAGAAGTTACTCTTGGCTATCATCATCTTTTGTAGCTCTTCTAAATTGCCCCATGTGTGAGAATTGTAGGTTAGTAATAATGCACATGAGAAAGTTTGACAGGTTATAAGTGTTAAAATTAAGCACTGTAAGTACTGCGTGTGTAACCAAGTGTCTCTTATGTCTTTGGACTGAAAGAGTAAATAGGTGTGTCTGATTTTTTTTTTTATTTGCATTCCTTATTTTGTATTCTTTGATAACATCCTGTTATTTGTCTCTAGCATTGTTCCTATTTCTGTGGTTTTAGTCTCTCTAGTTTTGTTACCTGTATCTCAAATATTTTCTTTTTCTGAGCTCAGATTTCAGAATGGAGCAAAATTTCAGACGGCAACACACCATTATTTCTAAATATTTATTTACTCGTTTTATATACTGGTTTGACTATCAGTGCTTAATTGAAGATACTTGAGTGGGGACTTTTTAAGTTAATGTTTTGCATTTTGCAGTGAGTCATTCAAAGTTTTTGTTTCACTTCCATTAATTTGCAGATATTTATTTTTTTCACAGCTTATTTGAATTTGCCATATTATATTTATTGACATAGGTTTGTTGTAGAAATTTTCAAAATGTATTTGCATCTTCTGTGGCTGCAGTATAAACAGTTGTGTAAAAATCTAAGGCATCTTGTGGTTTGCCAGTATATTTTTATAGGACTTGAAGACCTGATCTCTTAGAGTTCAAAACACCTGTTTTAACCAAATTTCCCTATACTGAAAGACAAAATGGTGCCTAATGCTTTTTCAAATCAACAAAGTGTACCCAGGTTATTCTACTGGTTATATCATTCTTCATCCATCAGAGGCAAATTTCTTTTCATACCCAAGTCTGACAATCTAAAGAGATTAGAAACACATCATAGAAAGCAGATTTACCATATTACTTCAAAGCATTAGTCTGTCTTTACTTGTGTTACGCTTCCACTTGTAAATGCCAGTGTATCATTGTTTGTCCATCTCCTCATCAAAGATGGCTCCTTGTCAGAATAATTTAATGCCATCTGTGGATTTATGACTTCTACTATCTTCAGCAGGATGCCCCAAAAATTCACGGTGTGTTTAGTGTTTCCCTGTCAGATGGTTGATTCATATTTTTAAGGCTTAGAGAAATAGTGCTTCATAGCTCTCCAAACGTTATATGTTAATGCAAAATCATGATATTTTTACAGTGAATGGGGCTCTTATGAATACTTAGTAGTACCCATAGCATTAATTGGTGGCATGTTATGTTTACACAAAGTTAATATAAATGGGACATTGAAAACTGATAATTTTTAAGTCAGTGATTGCTACTTCTTTGCTCTTCAAAGTTAGTCAAATGCTGAATGCAGTGAAGTTGGAGGAGGAAATTTTAACAAGAGAAAATATCCATTGTTTTCAAGAATTACAATGGTATGTCAATCATTACTTGCAGACGCATTTTACAGATGTCTCCCAAAGGTGAAATCACCCATGATTATATCCTCATTAATATAGGGTTAAATTTTAGTTTTCTAAGTTAAAACTTTAAGTAAATCTTTATGCTTATTTGTGTAGGCTTCATAGATTTGGATTCCCAGTTCTAGTTACTAAATGGAAATCTTCAGCTTTTCATTTAATTGTAACGATTGTCTCCTTTTTCCTTTTTTTTTTTTTTTTTTTTTTTTGTGTGTGTGTGTGTGTGTGTGCTAGTAGATCCATGACAACTCTGGAAAATTTTAATTGTCTTTATTATGCTAACTTTCTGACTTACAAGAAAACAAATCATAAATTCCCCTTGGAATTGCCACAAGTGATGACCTTGCTTCAATATGTTCAATGCTAAATATCCCTCCAAATTTTTATTTGTTTCTGACTTCAGTCAAGAACAACACCTCTGCTACAGTCAGAAGTCATCCATGCATTATTACAAATATAAGAAAGTGCTGATTTTTTTTTTCCTCATCCTGTTAATGCTTTTATTCAAAGACGGTGAAACGTTCTTTCTTCTGGCTTACGTGCAAAGAGCAAAAATTCCTTTAATATTTAAACTTTTGACATTACCATGCTTTCACTGGGAAAGTAAGTAAAGCCTTCTGCATATATCTATTCATTTTCTTGGAGATCATAAATAGCTTCTGTATGACTTGACAGCTTGGATGTTCCCACCTGAATTAGGTTCAGGCCATTTGTTGGGTAGCAAGGGGAAACTCATATGACAGATGCCTACACTGGCAAGCCTAGAAGAGTTCTAACAGCACAGTAGTTACTCTTCAGAATTTATTCCTCTGTTACCAAAAGCCCATTTCCCACTAGATAATTAAATTAATGTTAGTTTATTAGTTCTGAAGTAGTTCTAAATAATTAGTTCTAAAGTTATTTTTAGGTAAGGTGTAATATAAAAGTTGACAAAAAAAAATGTTTTAAAATACTTCTGAACAAGTATTTTAAAATGTCCTTAGATTTATGTATTTGAAAAAATGTTCCTATAATTTTATGACCACTTAGTCAAAAGTGCAATATAACAAAGCATGAAGATGTACTTAGTGACTACTTACTGATACAAAATTGTATTTCTATTATTGTCCATAGCTTCAGAAAGTTCTTTCCAACAAAACATGTAACCATAATCTCAATCCGTAAAAATAACTTTTCTGAACTGCCTCCAAAAGTGACTATGTATATCAAACAACAAAAGGCATTTAATAGAAAATTAATGTGATCTTAGTTGTAACTGACCTTTGAGAGTTTGACATTGTCCACATCAAATGTTGTTTCTCAGTTAAAATGAAAATGCAAACATTTAAAAATGAACTTGTAAGAAAAAATGCAAATGCATATGCCAAATCCTTATATGCTTATTTTGGGGGGAATAGAAGATAATTGATATACTATGCTCATCATTCCTACTCTTATACAGTTGGATGACAGAACTAATATATGCACTTCCCCATATGGATTCCTAACTGCCAGGGTGTCTCCCAGAACAATGTTCCTGTACCCACAGCTGCAGCACTCCCTGACTCCATTATTGACATGCTGGAGGCTAGTCTGTTTTGATACTAGAAGCTGCCTGGTATAGGAACAGGCAGTGAAAGAGGCTGTATCACTAAAGCATCTAAAACTTTAAAAAGCAAAGTGTAGCCAAGGTCAGATGAGTAGTTTGGGAAATACCAGGCTGCCTATGAGACACAGAGAGGTAAGGTTCAGCATGGAAAGGAACAAAGCCGTAAGGTTTGCCTATATTAATTCATAACAAAACTGACCATCTATCTTCTTCCTTAGACATTGTAAGCAGATAACTGGTTAGCTATCAAAAAGTCTATGCAATTATTTGCCTAAGTAAGATTTTAGACACCTGATTTTAGTTTCGATAACACTAACTGTAGGTTCCCTGAAGACCAAAAAGTTTAATGGCAGTCCTTAAAATTTTAAATTGAAATGCATTTGCTTTTCTTTAAAATATAAATTGATACAAAAAGCATATAGGTTTAGTTTTTGAATCCTCAGCACAAAAGTAACAGCAAAGTCATGGTGTTCTGTTATGCCGTAGTGTCATTTATCCATACTCAATCAAAGGGTCTGCCTCATGCTTTACCTTTTTCCATTAACTTCGAGCTAGAGGGCCAGGAACTACTAATATTACATAACGTATATTGTAGTGCACTCATCTCAGTGGTATGTAGAAACTCCTCTGTCCTGTACTCAGTTTCTGACAATGTTGATCCTAGTGCAAATGAAAAAGCTGCTGTATATTTTTTTCCCCTATGAATTGATGATATCTTCCCCAGCAGCAGGAAATCTCTGTCCCTGTTTTCAATGAATAGGAAGATTGCACATGTATATTTTTTTCAGTAGCACCAGCCTATCTACTCATCTATCACACTGGATCTTCTTTGGGGCACACAGAAAACAGGACAAAGGAGAGTTCATCTTTTCCGTGCCACACATCCTAAAGTTGTGATGTCAGACCCTGCTAGGGACAATCTTAAAAGACTATTCTTTCATCTTTTCTCTATTGTTTTACAACTGTCTGTTTATTTATTCCAAATATTATCCAGTTGTTTATTTATGAGAGGGTGGTGTTGGAATAAGGTATTTTTTCAATAGCTTCTGATGCATATCAAAGCCTCCAGCATGTTGTCTCACGTTTCCTGCCTCACCTCCTATCCTTCTTCTGTGTCACCTTGTTTTGTCACTCTGTTTACCAGAAGCTCATTGTCTAAGGACATTCATGGGAGCAGAAATAAGTGATTTTTTATCAGCAGGTTTGATGAGCTATTTCAATAATGTTCAGAAGAACGGATGAGGCTTGTATTTGCTGTCCTCAAGCACAGAACATTTATGTACATGCAGTAGAAACCCATGCTGACCATGTGTAGGTAGCATCAAAAAGAGTGAAGGAGAAGTGAACGGTATTTGTATTGTTCTTCTGTTGCCATTTTGATTAAATATGTGGTTTTTTTTTTCAGAGGATATAGTAGAGTTTTAGCTGTTGCTGCTTTCAGACATAAACATTCAGGTAGAAAGCAACATGGGATCATTTTGAGACAGTCAACATGAAACCAAAGAAAATTTTCAACAGGTTGGCAGTCCTTATGTCTGAGTAAAACCTAAAGCTCTGGTCTGATGCAATCTGGAAAATAAAGCGTTTGAGGCTTTTTTAAACAAGAAGGTGAAACTGAAGGTTTCATTTTGTTTGAATAAGAAGGTTTCTGTAGCTCAGTAAATCAATCAGATGCACATCTTTTTTTCCTTCTCTCTCTCCCCCCCACCCCCCCGTGATTTTACTTCATTCATACTTCATACCTTTGTAAATAGCAATAGATGCAGCCAAATAATCACACTTAAAATCACACTTAATTCCATACTGTTTGGCACAACTGCCCTTCCTTGTTGTGAAGAGAAGTAGTGGAATTTTCCCTCCAAATTAGAAATTTTGCCGCCAGATGAGTAGTAGTAACATACTTTATAGTGCATTAAGGGGAAGTACATTTATAGCTTTCTATGGCATACTTTGCTTGTGAATTAATGGAATGTCAGTTTTCCAGCCTTTGCTATAGTTTAAGTTATTTTTTAAAAAGTCTGTTGTGAAACAGCAGAATTTGGCTTTTAATAATAGAAACTGTGTATACATGTCTGTTTTTTGCTGGCTAGATGCACTCTAAGCATTCCCTTGAGTTTTCTGTGTTGCCTTCATGTAGGAACAAATGCAGTTCTTTAGTTTTTAGCTATAGCATCATTTTTCCAGTATCCATTTGTATTTAAATATAATGAACGTTACTTTTTATCTTTTAAGGCACTTTGTTTTTAGTTGTGGCAATTCGGTGTCAAATATTTTAGAGACAAGACTAAGAAATGCATTTTTATATGGGGTGTGTGTATGTGTGTGTGTGGTAATTTCAGTGTTGGAATTAGGAAGTATTGCCCCTGTAAATGAGTGCTAGGTACAACCATGCAATGTATCCAGTCAAAAACCCAAAATAATGAAAACAGTAGCCAGTAGACATAGCCTTACACCATGTGTTTTTTTATATTCATAATAAAAATATATCATATTTTTCTACATGCCTGCTTTGTGCATTTGTTCATTTTGCCTTTCAAAAATCAAAACAGGTTATTGGCTGGTATCTCTGTGGCAAGCCTGCATTTTCTCTAGCAGAAACTTATACAAATTTCAGTAGGTCAGCTTGAAAGATGGGAAAACCATCAACCTAATAACCAATAGCAAATCTAGGCTAGATCAAATAGAACAAAATGTCTGCTGGACTTCACTTTGATTTCAGTGTTCAGTCAGAATAAAAAGGTGAAATAATTGCCTCATTGAGGCAACTTGCAAAACCCTGAGATTTTCAAGTGCCTGGAGTTTGTTTCAGGTGAGTAATTAAACTGTCATCTTTGAACTGAGAAATAAAAGCTGAAAAGAAAGTGTTTCTTCGCAAAGTTCATTATTCTTGTTTATATGTGGAAAGCAGGTGGCCAACTTTGCTTGCCAGTTTGCAAGTTTCAGCTTCAGTCTCATGCAGTGGAGGGGTTTCATGCAGGAATCTTCCTGCATTTGGGTGTGTATTGTGCTTGGCTGGAAGGACACGTGTTTTCACACCATATGTGCAGGGCAGTTGTGAATTGGAGGTTGTACAGTTCAGAACTGTGAGATACATATCTTCAAAATGGATAATTTACTTGAGTAATAAAATGGTCTTTCAAATCATTTCACAGTTAGAGAGATATCCCGGGGATGGCAAATGCAACAGAGTCTTGCTAAAAGGGAAAGAAGCCCAATTCATATGCAGGCTCTGAGGTAATGTAGATCCCTGCACGTCTACAAAATAACGTATTCAGGAGCCTTCTAGATTTCAGAGACTCCACAGGAAAAGATGAACTGAGCTGTTCTGAGGTATTTTGAACCACAAGAAATTTTCTATCACTTCTTCAAAAAAGCATTCCCTGGTTTTGACCTGGTTTAATTTTGTTAGCTTTAGTTTTCCTGGGCATCGGTGCTTCATCCCTTGAGTTTAATTTTATTTGACAAGTTGGGGTCTTAATATTTGTTAATTAACAGTTCATTCTCTTATCAAAACTGCAGAGCTCCCAGATGATTGGCTAGTATGTCCCTAAAGTTGTACTACACATAATTGTTGCACCTGTTACAGTGTCACGGGGCCCTGCAAGTCCATGGGATTTAGATCATTTTGACGCTCAATATATTAGTGCTTTGTTTTTCTCTCTGTTTAATAAATTCTTAGCCTTGATGTTCTGTAAGTGATTCTTCTGCATCTCAGTTGTCATATGCCAGCATCAATTTTCTGATGAAGCTAACTGAATTGTTACGGAGGTAAAGAAGTCTATCATCATTAATTAATAAATGAATTCATGCTGTAGGTTTTTTATTCAACTTTTTGTTGATGGTGAAGATGGCCTTCATTTATTAATGCTATGTTGATCAATCTAAGGAATGCATTTTTTAGATAATAATGGTAAGATCATAAAAAATACTTATTCTTTCTACATGTGTATGTGCAAGATTTCTGTTTTCAATTACAGAAACGTAGTTAAAGAAATGCAATTATATTGTCTCAAGTTATGTAGAAACATTTTTAATGTGACTATCCAGACTAAGCATTGTAAATGAGTGAGGGCCTTATTTGGATTTGCAAATGAGACTTCTCAAGAAGATTTTAATGGCAGCTTATAATTTAATTAACAATTTACAAGGACTGTATAGATTCATGACATGTTAGCAGTCAGATTTTTAACCAACTTCATTTAGAAGCACCCAGAGAAAATAAAAAACAAAAAGCAAAACCAGCCAACCAAAAAGAATAGATTCTTGGGAGAAAGACGTTCTTTGCTTCCTACCAAATTGTAGCACAGGTTATGTTTCACTCTTTTTATGTGCAGAATGATGCTACCATCTTTGGTTCGACACACCCCTTTGTAGATGAGCTCCTTTTACCCTATTTCCTAGAAGCAATGCTTTCTACAGTCCAGAGTTCCTTGATCCATCTGAGGAAAGAGTGGGAACGAATTTTTACTAGTTAGCAGAAAGCTAGCTAGTTCATTTTTTTTTTTCTCAAAAAATAAAGCTAAGTAAAATTTTTTGAGACCAGAAGTTGTTCTAAATGCTTACTGCTGCAATCTCTATTCATTGCTATCACTGCAGCCACTGTTACCAGACAGTGAGATGCATATCATTAAATTTGAGAAGTGTGTGATTCAGAATTTTTGGCTTGCAAAGTGTTTCTAACAAACAAACCACAATAAAAGTAAGATGATATAGTAGCAGCATATCTGAAATTCACAAGAGGTGCATGATATTCTGAAGCAGCTGTCATTTAAAAAAAAAAAAAAAGAAAAGGATTTCTTAAGGGTGTTTTTTTTTTCAAGATTTTTCATTGATGAAAACCCAACTTTTAAAACTGCAGGCAGTAGGATGCCTTAGGCAGCCAAGCATATCAAAATATGGTGCATGGAGTGACTTTTACTACTCGTGCTATTTAAAGACCTATTTTCATGAGCTTATTAACTACTAGTGATCCCAAAGGAAAAATACAATTAAAACTTAATCATACCAAAAGCTGAGGTTCTTCTGATTCAGCGAACTTGTAATCTTTGATATTTAGTACTTTACTTGTAAATGTCTTAGTACTAAGAATGCAAGATGTATACATTAGCTTACATTGTCAAGAATGCTGCTCCTCCAAACTCACGTGGCATGTTTTGCCCTTTTTGAGTATGTTTCAGTTTATCTTCTCTATGTGTCTGTAAGACTTCCAGGAATTCTGATTACCAGTATCATAGTTATTATTTTATTTTTACATCTGAGCAGATGTTATGCCTTTTAAAAATCATATTACACAACCTCCTCATACACACTCCCATTCTCCTCACAAGACTTGTACAGTAAATATAAGCAAGAAGAATATGAGCAGCTTTTAAAGAGAGTTTTTGCATACAGATGTACAGATAACTGATTTTTGATGGTTGTTTTATCTTCCAATTTGAAAACTAAATGAAAATAATTTGAGACAGATCTTTGTAAATATTTAATCTGTGATTGAAATCCGGAACAGTCAAAAATGTTTATTTTGAGGAAACTAGGTTTTTCATTTAAAAATATAGAAGTCAAATGCACCAACTGGGAGAAATACCATAGTTTAATCAGTGCAATGTGAGCTCTTTCATTAATGTTTTAATACTTTTTTCACTCAAAGATTTTGCAGAAATGTATTTCACATATCTCCTCTGTGGTATGACTACTTTGTAGAATGACAGTAACTAAACAAGAGGTTGGCAACATTTTTCTTGATGATGTTTTGGTCACAGGATATGGATCCCCTTTTCCTATGTTGGCTTTTTCCAGCCAACCTCTGAAGAGAACCTTGGGCAAATCCTGCTCAAGCTGTTGCCCACAGAATTATTATTAATAATAATCATCATCACCATCATCATGCAATGCATTCTTCAAATGAATAACACTGTATTTCAGTTCTCTTAGATGCAGTCCAGAATTTTGTTGCCTCTTGGCTTAACTGAAAAATTTTGGTGGTCACACCATTCTAATTTGAACTTCTGACTAATTGTTATAGAATCAGGTAATTATCGAATTGTCACTTATGCCCGCTTAAATTAAGGAAGAGGAAGTTTACAAATGAAGAACATTTATTTCACTTACTTTAAAAAGTTCTTATTTCAAATACAAAAGCCTTTTTTTACAGTAATTGGCAGTTTTTGACAACTCCAATGGGAGTATATTTGAGGTCTCATATTACTTTCTTTACCACTTTTCTGTAAATTCCAGTCTGTTGATTTCACACAACTCAGGTTTCCATATTCAGCAGCAATAATGAGCAAGCATAGCTAATCTTCTTCAGAATCAAAACATCTTCTTCATAAAGGTGGTTTATAAAATAAAATTCTGTTCTGTTTCAAGGGTACAAACAATTTGTGCCTGTTCACAAAACCAAAATTCCAGAAATAAAGATGGATTTTGCTTGTCAACGGAGCCACGAGCTTTTTAAAAACTGGAATTTATAACTCTTTTCAAAGCAGTTATAAAGGAAAAAGAGTAGTTCAAAGAAAAAAAAAAAAAAAAAAACACTTTATTACTATTTTTCATAGTGGGGGTTTAGAATAGCATCCTTACTAGCCACACTCTAGGAAGAAATACAATTAAAAGACTCAGAGAGAGTCTTTTACCTTTAGTAATTTTAATCAGTGATACATTTCCATAAACACATTTTTTCTGTAAACAATTTGCAAGGGAATGTATTTCACGCTGTTTTAACATGCTGAGACCAACTTTATTCTGATACATTCAGGTCTTTTAAAACAACTGAAATAGGACCCATTCTGTGCTTGCTGGAGGGCGCCATGTCACAAAGATTATAAAACTATAAACGACTGCATTCTCCCTATGACTGGCCTTGAGACATCTAAAATTACTTATTATTAGACAGTTTGCAAATAACCCTTTCATATCTTTCATCTCATTAAAGCTGTAGATTGCCAGTTACCATACAAGCAGTACCTACAGTTTATATTAAATAACTGTCTGATTTTTTTTTTCCACTGGTGTGACAACATGGTTCTTGAAAGTATTTTGGAAGTTAAATTTAAAACAGCTTCAACACATCCTCTGTGTGGTCTAGGATTTTTTTTTCAGGTATGATCACAGAGATCATGATGTCGGAGGTGTTCCGACAGACAAGGAAATTTGTTTTTCCCTAATTGGTAGGTTCATCCTCCCCAGCTAAATGAGAACTAAAGGGATGTTCTTATCTATAGAAAAGACCCTTCTGTCGATATTGATCTGATCTCTGTCAGAGAGATTTATAGCTATTCATCAAGGTATTTTATAACACAATTTCCTTGTAAAGCCATTTGATGCCTAGAAGCTCCATATAGTGGTAAAACATAGGAAGAAAATAAATAAAAATAATCCAGGGGAATTGTTCTTTCATTAAAGAAAGTGTACCCCTATGAAAAATTTCAGCTTTTGTTAAGGTAGAAAAGAGTGTCCTTCTGAACTGAAATGGAATTACCAGTTCTTCTTAGCGTTTAGACATTCAACTCTATATATGAGATTTGGCATCTGCAATTTCTACTGGGTCATATGCCCCCTAAACCTATCTACAAACCAGATACACTTTCATAAATGTATATGTAGTTAATTTCATGTTCATATTTCATATTCATATCAGCCACACCTGCTTTTCTATAATATTTGATTAAATCCTGAAGCACTGCTTTATTATAATAGGTCTCACATAGCTTATGCTCCGGCACTCAGAAACAGTATCTCCCAGACACACAAATGAATACAGAGACCAAGAAGTGGGACTAAGCTGCTAAATCAGTTTGGTGTGACTCAAGACTTCTTTCAGGTACGAAGAACCCAGTGTCATTATATTATTAGCATTTTTCTGTTCTTACATCAAATGAGCATCAGTGGCAGGGAAAGAAATTCTGGCAATAACAGGTTGCCAGATTGAATAGCCCAAGTGTGCGTATTAGCAATATGCTTTCCATAGAACATGCTATGAGGAGTACTGTTTCCTGGGCTGCATTAACTTGCAATGCAAGTGAAATGTGAGTGCTAATGGTTGTCACTGTTTGCTCCTTTACCAAGAAACTTGAACGTCTCTTCTTGTTTGAAGGTATTTGAACAGGATCTTTTTGTCTCCCATTTATGTTTAGCGTAAGTGTCCCGTGGCTTCTAATTACTAGAATTTGCATCCCTTAATTTATTTTGACCTGCCAAAGATCACAATTCTGTGTTTGAAACTGATTTTGACTTTGTTTAATTTTAGGTTTTAAAATAAAAGTATCTTTATAGTCTCTTTACATCTGAGCAACTACTCTGAGCCTACAATGCTTGTTCATATTGTTCATATTTTTAGCATATTATCTGCCCCCTTTTCATCACTAAGGTGATAAAACAAGCTTTAGTTTCATTGTGTTATCCTTTTTGTCTTCAATATTATATATCAACTTAGTTGGGTTAGATATGCAAAAGACTGGCTAAAACTGTACTTAAAATAATGGACAAGCAGTAACATTCCTGTCTCCTTGTTGCACCTACAAGGGCTGGAGGCAGGACACCTCTCCAAAGCAAGCATTTTCTCTTCTGTGTTTTCTGTTCTTTATCCCTTCCTTCTGATCTATTTACTACCTTGTTTTGCCAAGTTTACTGAACAATATTTTGGATCTTTCTTGGTTTCTGATGGTCCTCTGCTACAAAACATCTTTTTGCCTGAAAAACAACATTTTATGAAACCCAGACTCCCTTTCTGTTGTGGCTTCATTTAGGCTGTGGAGATATTCTATTAGTTTTAATGTTTTTCTGTTATTCTGGCTATCACTAAACTATCAGCACAGTGTTTCATCTGTCTTCTTCTGTTTTGTGTCATGAAAGCGCTATGGACAAATGAGCAGATGCCCTGCCTTTTCCATCAAATCCACCTGCATGTCCTTGTGTTGTCACTAAGGTTATCACGTGTCACTCCATGTATGTGTGTGCAGCCATAAGTGTTTAAATACAAATGCATATATATATATTCACACACAAGAAGTGTTCTTGAGAATCTGTGGTTTTTCTGTAGCAGTGTAGCAAGTGGATCAGGGAATGTTTTTTAATGAGGGAGAAACAGCAAACAAGTACTTTTTAAACTAACAGTGATTATTTTCTATACTTTTTCTGTAACCATCTATACAAATATACAGAATATAAAAAAAAATGAAAAGTTCTTCCATAGTTAGTATGTTCTGTAAGTCAATCTGGCAAAGCCTCTTGCTTTGACAGAGTGTTACGTCCTACGTGTTTTTTGCTAGATTTTTTGTTGTTGTTGTTGTTTATGTATATATTTACTTCATTGTATTAAAATACTTTAATTATGTCATTTATCAGGTTTGACTTTCTGCCTTGCATTTTGTCTGTCTGGTGCTACCTACACAATCAATGTACACAATCAATGTGTACATATTAGCATAATATTGCACATATACTTGTAAAGCAGCGTGGGAATAAATGATAGAGCAAAATTTAAGACGAAGGAAGATGAAGAAATACCATAGTGTCATACAGGCCTTCTGGTTAGTTCCATGTTCCTGTATACAAAAAGCACGGGCAGCAGCGAGGGATATTTCTATCGATTTCAGTCCATTGCTGTGTTTGGTCAACAGTAGAGGAGATACAGTAAGTAACAGCAGGCAGACAGAAAATAACTTGGAAATCAAATTTTATATGACTTTTTTACTGAATTAGCAACTTGGCCATTGCCAGGGAACTGACTAGGATCCACCAGGGCACAAGCTGTTTCACTTCAAAGCAACCTGATGGGAATGATATCTTTGGTTCCGCTACTGGCTGTGACCTTGTGTCCCAGCGGGCGGCTCTGTTCTGTGTGACTGACTTCCTCCCTCTCCCTTTGTGCACGTGTGCATAGTTAGCGATTCTGTCTAGTAGACCAACCAAGTAAACATTGTTTGCCTTTGGGGAACAGAAATATGACAATGGCAGTGGACTGCAGTTGCTCCCTGTCACTGTGTTTGGTGGTGTTTTTTTCTTTTTTTTCCTTTTTTTTTTTTTTTTCCCCCATTTTATTTCCTGTTTTGTTTTGCTGCCCAAGGTTCTGTTTTGTTTGATAGAGGAAACCTTTTTTTTTCTGCTTGGAATAAGGTGTAATAACAGTTATAAAACTTTCATTAATGATCTATTTTAATTAGGATCAATGTTATAAAATTCAGATTTAAAAACAGTAGAGGTGGTGTGTGTTCCTACATTTTTTTCAACTTATTGAATTGTTGCATTTTCACATTTAATAAAGTTTAGACCCTGACAGAAGCACCTTGGAAGAATGTTTTCCTATTCACGAACACATAAGTAACTCCAGTGAAGTTAGGAGAAGGGAATACTTTGTGGTTTTTTTCCCCCCGCTTGTCGTAGTTTGCCATAAAACTCTTCTTCTGGTCCACATCCTTGTGATCTTAACTCTTAAGGAGCACATGCAGCTGCTTTTGTTACTTGCAAATTCCCCAGAAGTAGTATGATTTGGGTTCATATGGGTACTAAAACTTTTGCTGTTCTGTAGTCTGTTAGGTAGAAAACATAAAAAGACAAAATTAATTCCTCAGAGCATACTTGACAATTAACATTTGTCTTTATCCTTAGTTAATGTAAACTGTCCTTCTGTTAACTTAAGCCTGAATTCTTTCCTCCTCTTATTTCTCCACCTCTACTTGCTTACCACCACCCTCCTTAGATGGGACAGGAAGGGCAAAAAGGGCTAAAGTCAAGACACTTTTTTTGCTGTTCTAACGTACCAGTCTTGTTTATTCCCCTAATGAAAAATAAATAAAAAAAAAATCTTTTCATTGTCCATGTTTGGATACCTCACAGCAATTGTCAGGAGGTGAATATTATTATTTTACTTGCTTCTCCCCTTCTCCTTAAGATCTGCCAAGCAGTATTTCTTCTGAATGTCTAAATTCGTTCTCCTCCTTATATTAAGGCTTCTTGTCTCTCTGAAGGCTCCTTAATGTGTAGTCTTCCTACTAGATTCATAACAAGTCTTACTCTGTAAGCATCATCTAAAGACTAAATCTGTCTTCCCAAATGGGGAAGGTAGAAATGCAGTGTCTAATGAGAGTTTTTTCCCCTATCTAATCTCTTGATTTTGCTGTTCTTATTTTAGGTACTATATCACAGCACAGTGATAAAGATTTCCCCTGAAATCGAAATCACTTATTCTACCTTAATTTTCTGTCATTTCATTCAGGGTCATTTCCTGTGGTCATTATCTGTCTTACTTGTCTTCTGCTATTCTGTATGCATTTTAAAAAGATTTTTTTTTTTTTCCCCTGTAGCTTTCATGTGTTTTCTCAATGTATCACGGTTTTGTAAATCAGTTCAATGCATTATTACATTACTGTTCGTGAAGTGAAAGCTTCTTTATCATTAGGCCACTATTTGTATATTTGGGAAGGCCACCAAGAACTAAGATATGATCAGTCTATGTTGCAAGGCAATACTACTATTCAAATAGTAGCTTTAAAAAACAGCCAGAAAAAATAGGTGTTTGGCCAATGCACATGTTCACTTATAGTATAAAATCATTATGTATATTATTTTGTATATGAATACCAGAAGGGGGGGAAAAAAAAAAAAGAAATGGAAAACTTTCCAAAGCACTACCTGTTTTTGACAAGAAAGTTCCTGTCAAACAGTATTTGATTATGTAAAGAAAGCTGTAGCTTGACTTGCTAAGATAAGAAATAAGAAATGTCAATTTGCTTGGCTCCTGGCTCTTGCTGGCTCTTTATTATTCATGTTAACTATATTATAAATAGTATTTAAATCACATGCAATGCACATTAAGACAAGAACTTTTTTTTTTTTTTTGTAAGTGTATGTGCACATATTGACATACAGAACAGGTACAGTACACTGATAAAATATATAGACCTTTACCATATGCAGCTATAAAGTGTGCAGTTTGGCTGTTTAAATAAGTGTTCCTTTATAAACAGTTTTTAAATTGACAGATTCCTAAATTTTGGTCTGTTTTCCTTCTGTTTTTTATGTAATTAAAGCTGTGTGTGGTAGATGTTTTCCAATACCAGGGAGAGGGGAGTGTAACAAAAGGAATGACAAGAAATTTTGCACAACAGGTGCAATAAAGATGCAATACTTCTATATTACACATATGATCAGCTTATCAGTGGATTTTCTGTTTGCTAAGTATGTGCAAATATGTTAGGAAATAGATGTGTCATATGAAAGTATGCAAACTAGAATATTTACCAAAAAATAAGTTAAAAGTTGCCACAGTTGAAACAGTATAGAATAAGTAACAGACTGGTGATAAGTTCTATGCTCCCTAAAACTAAGTTTTGGTTGAAGGCATTAAGAAAATATAGTATTGTTTTTCATCCTTTTAAAGAAAACATTTACAAGAAAAAAAAAAGTGTTTCTTTTTGAAAATATGCGGCTGGGGAAAAGGTTTATCTTTGTATTTGTTCTTGCTTTTTCCAACCAAAATTCTGAATTGGCTTTTCTAGTCACTTTATGACCCTTTCCTCTGAAGTTACCGACTCAGAAAAGACATGCTAATATTTACCAATACCAGCACAATTAGAGTAAAAATAATGAACACCTCATTAGAGTTTGAATACTTTGAATGTTTTTTCCTAGTGACCTGTAATGCAAGGAAAAAAAAAAAAAAAAAAAAAAGTTGATGTGAAACATGAATAGCCTTCTCTTTTCCCCATGACATTGAAGAAGAAGTTGTCCAGCAGGAATAAAAAATAAATTTGGATAAGATTGGAAGTAGCTTTGCTTATACACTGGTTGTGAGAGATATATTGATCATCTTGCTTCAGGATATAAAATAATTGCCATTAGAGATCGAGGAGGAGTTCTGTCACTCTCTCATGGTACAGCAGTCTTTGTACACTGCAAACTTTTGTGTCTTCTTAGGAGGTCCAGTTACAGGTCACTGCCTGAAGCAAGGTGACAACTGGAATTGATGGGCCATCATAACTTTCAATAATTTGCTCTATTTAGTGCAAAAATATCATCCAGAATGAAGGAAACTCACAGTAATCTATTCATCAGTTTTTGTATTGGTATCATGTGAGTTCTTTAACCTTTTGAGAAAAATTATTTTTCTCCAATTGTTTTTTGGAATGCAAAGACGGAAATGGAGCAATACAAAATAACAGAATACACATATTATAAAAAACATGGAAATATGCCCAAATTGCTAAATGTAAATCTGTCCAAACCTCTGTGGATATATTCCCAGCACTTTTACTCAGAATGTGAATAGGAATAAAGCCAAGGGATTGGCTACAAAGAAAACACATTATGCATGTATTCCCATTGTCTTTCCCATTAAAAAGAAAGCTTCCTTTTGTCTGTGTGGATACATACAGGTAAGGCAGCTTTACGTATGATCCTTGGCTTGAGAGAAAAAATTCATCTTCTCTATTTGTCTGAAAAGTAGATATTTACACTTTGCTTTTGTTTCTCAGAATTTAGTCTTACATTGTATCTGCACTGAATTTCCCAACACCCAGGCAAATTGGTTCTTGTCTTCTAGTTCAGCTCTGTGGTAATTCCTAGTTCTCATAGTTAATGTCAGAAATATGATCTAGTACAAATCATAACAATGTATAATACATACAACTTTTTATTTTAGTTTTAGATATTTTTGGAGACATTTATGATTCATTTTGTGAAGGCAAATCCTTTAGGAAATGTCAAGAAATTAATAGGAGCAATCTATAATAATGTTGTCTGTCGATACTATATTTCAATAGTTTAAAATCTAAATTGGGCAAATACAAAATTAGTGATGTGTCCAGTAAGTGTTTCTCATTTCCAAAAATATTCCCAACAATATCTGTTTAAGGCAGGTGATTTTGTGCTATATGTACAACTACCAGTTTTATATTCTGAAGGTGAAGTGGACTAAAATTTTATTATAAGCACAATTCTACTGTTTACAGAGAAAGTTATAGCTGTATTTGTCGAATTAATTTCTTCAGCATGATTGGTTTACTCAAGAAATTATAATAAACACCTTATAATTACTTCTGAATATTTCAGATTAGCTTGATGACTTGACTGCAGAAATTTTTTCAGTGACCATCTGTATATCTGCTTGAATGACCTTGAAGGCAAAATTTATTTCTTTATGTAATACCTAGTCGCTACTTATTATTAAAAAATACTGTTCCTGTCTCTTTGCTCCTCTGTAGCTTATTTCTTGGTAGTAAAGTTCAGAGGGTCACATGAAAATGAAGAATGGAATAAGGATTTTGATTGGATTTCATAAGAAGAAAGAAAATCAAGATCAACTTGATAATGTTTTTATACTACAGGATAGCAATTGCCAAAAAACACTGAGTCTATGCCATCACCCCTTCAGTATTTGCACATATAACTATATATTAATGACATTAACTATATAAATACAGGAAAGAAACTCCTAAAGTCTAGCCTATTTGCTTACACTACCCAATTCCTGTTTCTAGAATTTTGCATTACATGATCATTAACTCCACGTAGAGCAGTTATCAGTTGGCCTAGTGATTCTGTACATAGACGTCATTGTCATTTCCTCAAAGATCTGCCCATGTGTAATGACAGTGGGTGTATTTTAGAATTCCCTACTTGCTGTGGTCTTGAGTTTTGACAAGGAGCCACTGTTCTGTCATCTATGCATAGAACCACTGAAAAGTATCTGCTTTGTTCCCTTTTGCTATCACATATTCTTAAAATATTTTAGCAGTACTTCTGCATTATTCTTGCTCCAGACCGAGAAGTGGCTGAAACATAGCTGAAAAGGGCTGCTGTGTGTCTGAGCCAAAGAATAAATTTTCTGTTGCTAAAAGCAGGGGTTATATTCTTAATCGGTTTTCTTTTCTTTTGTTTTGTGTTTGTGTCCCCGGTATCTACAGTTTTCTGGATCAATTGTGCATGGTGTCTAATGTGCTATTTTATATTCCTTTTCTTGTGCCTGCTGGTTCATAACTCTTAATTGCCATTCAGTCAGAACATACGCTTCCTAGTTACTATAAATGTGTTTTCTCACAGAAAACATTTTAATCATATGTAAGTTTTTTTCATATAAGAACTGTTGAATCCACTCTCCACAGTATTCTGTCTTAGGAACCTGAATCTGTCATGGGCTGGATTTTTCTAAGCATGCCGGATTGCTTTGTTTTTTCAGTAGTTTTAGGAAATTATGAAGAATTTTGTTCATTGTCAAATGAACCTTTTTAAGAACAGGGGAATCAAGTGAGCAGTGCAGAATTTTAGATTGTTGGCAGAACAGCCAAATACACATGCTTTGAAAGTTGTTCTTTTTTTTTTAACCTAAACAAATCATTGCTACTAATGAAGCTGATTTTGAGCAGTTGTTGAGGAAGGAATCATGCCAGTCCCTAGAAAGAACAGTACCACAGTGTGGGAATTTTCTATTTTTTTTTTTTGCAATTAGTTAGTGGCAGAGGTTAAGAGAACTCAATTGGGTAATTTCTTTCCACCCCTTACAAAACAAACAATGCAAATTCTGACTGTAAGGGCACCTAAAAACAGACGTGTAATAACAAGTTAGATTCGTTGCTTCCTAAGCCTGTTCTTTTAACATGCAGCCTGAATGGAAATGACTTCTGTGCTGGATTTGCCATACAAGTCTGAAAAGTTAGCACCACTGCAATGTAAATGTAGAGTGAATGTACACTTTCCAACAAATGCTGCAGCTTTGTTTTGGGCACTTCTGAACATTCATTCCCTTTTAATTAAGAAAATTGTAATATCCTTACCTTTTCCAAATAAGAAACTCCAGGGAACACTTTGAGGAGCTCTCCTTTAGTTCATATTCTCTGTTTTCAATCTCATTCAGACTTTGTAAAAGGCAATCAAGTCAGAATGCAGTTTGGCTTTCATTACTTAATATAACAGATTGTTATGTGATAGAAGCTGTTCTTTTGACCATGTTTGCTAAAACACTACTTCAGTAGCATTTATAAACCTAATTATGTATCTCACATCCTCCTTCTCAAATAACTGCTTATTTCAGTGATCTCTGTGGGCTCTGTCTAAGGGCACTAGGTTGGCATCCCGTTTTTCTTCTGCAGTTGACCCTTCCTGAGCAGGGCGATTGGTGAAGATGATCTCCAGCGTTCCCTTCCAACACAACCCATCTGTGATTCTGTAATCCTGACAGTCAGTATCAAGCAGTAAGAGAGAACTTTGCACCTTTTATTCCTTGCATGGGAATTTTAATCTTTATCACCTTTAGTTCATTTATATGAATGAATTTGTTGAACTTGTTAACTTGATTCTCTTTACTTAGTATTGCTGAGTTAGATTATGGACATATCCTTCCTTAATTGCATATCTCAAACCACTTCATGATGCTTTCATCTCCTATGAGATAAAGTATTTAGGAGCTAGGCTGTTGTTAAGTGGTCCCTTAATTGGGGCTGTTAGGTTATCATACCCATGGGTAAGTACCATTATCTTCAAATTATTTTTCAGTCAAAGCAGGTAATATACCTGTTTAGTATTCCAAATGTATGACAAAAAATGCTCATGAAAAATATATAAGGAAGAAAACAAAGTGAATCTACCTGCACAAAGAGTAAACGTGAGAGACCTCTGTCCTCACGTCCAGGGAGAAACTTGCTGTATATGCCTTCCTGATTCAGTGGTCAGTAAGGACTCTTAGTGCACACTTCTTGTCATGTTATGGACCTGAGAGGTAGGGGCTTGTGTGGAATCCTTCAGGGTTACGATGAGCTTAAATTCACTGTGCTCATTTTCCTTTTCCCCTGCTAAAGCACATGTTTGAATTTATTCATGAAGTAGTCTTAACAGTCTGCTTCGGAGATAAGAAAGTTAGTTCGCCGAGCTGCTGCCACCATTTGTACTTGATGTAGCTAATTGACTTAACAGGTTAAATTCACTGAACTGACTCAGTGTGTAGCCATCTACTGACCCATCTATTTCTTACCTACCTGTACAGCAGCAAAAGTGACTGATAAAGCATCTAATTGCTATTAATGCTGGTGGTTCATTATGACTGGTGGAACGTGATATTCTCCAGGGGAAAATGGTTTTTATGTTATGAGGTATTATATTCCTCAAATCCATCACTTGAAGACACTGCAGCTTCACCATGCAGCAAGGCAGTGAATTCAAACTATTTGACCAGCTGGCCATTGACTGTAGCAGATACCTTTCTGTATTTGAAAGGCTTTAGGACCTTTGGAAGAAGGGCATGATCCAGCCTAAAAAATTGTGAATTCCAAGTAGTAAAGTCAGAGTTAGAAAAACTGTAGGTCTTCTCCTACCCTGGTGGAGTAGTAGTATTAGACACCAACCAGGCAGGCTGGCAGTAAAGTCTTGTGGCTTTTTTTTTTTTTTTTCTACCTTGGTTGGAAACAGAAGTGCTGAGGTAGTAACAGGCTGACTCCTGTTCTTACCCTGCCATCAGAGTGGTTCCAGAGAATGTTTATCAGTGTGCTTTCCTGGATAGGGGATATTTCAGTCTGATTACAGCCAACTTCATTGTTGTTACACACAGGCTTTCATATACTAATTTTTGAAAGTCAACTAGCAATTTGGTTCCATCAACGTTCATTTCTGCAACCCTCTAATTTTGGAGGCATTTTTATGCCTTATCATGCGCATACAACAATGCATATCTGACAGACATGGGCTTAAAGATGTGCTGACTACAATAAGGTACAATTTAAAAATATTTAAACTTCACTTCGTCAAAAAAGCCCTGAAATTCAGCAGTAATCCTGGACCAGGCTAGCAACCTCAGGAAGTGCTAGCAATTGTAGATTGACAGATGCTCCAGATTATGACAGAACCAATTCTGCAAACTTTATATTGCCATATGTGTATGACATGTATGTACATTATGTTATTTTTTTTTATATATTTTTCTGGTCCCCCTACTGCTGTCTGTGATGTACCACTGCCTTTCCAAGATGCCTCACAAGTCTCTTTGAATATATTCATGCACAAAGGAAAGTGATTAAGGTGCCTGCACCTTTTTCCTTTTCCTGTTTTTAAAAGCAGACATCTTATAAATGTTTTGCAAAAGCTGCAACAGCTGAGGATCCCCTCACCCCTACCTTTATTCATATTCAGGCTTTGAACAGAGATAGGATAGACTTTTTGTGGAATCTACCTGGCAAGCATCTCATTCTAATTGTTCTTAGTAGCGGAGAGTTAGAAAAAGAGTAAAAGTACAGAATTACTTCCCTCGCTTTCAGCAGTCTACAGCATAGGGAAGATCACGAGCCAGAAGTTGTATGCATGAGTTTACCAGCCCTTGATTGATTTTTCTTTTTTTTCCATGAATTTGTCCTTATAAGATAATAGGTCCTCATGTTTGTCTGAGCTATGAAATGCAGGTTTAAAGTATACCGATGGAAGTTCCTTTCAATCCTATTATTGACATTTTATATTTGTGTTGTAATTACAGTTAGAATTTCTGTTTTAGTGCATATTTATAAACCACTGTACTTTCTATTTTGAAGTAAAAGGGAGAAAAAAAAAGAACTGTTAGCATCTGGCAACCACACCTTGATTCATTCTAGCCCCCAGAGTCTTGGTATGGTGCATTAATTTTTCAGTTTGTAATTTGCCAGCTGCATTTAATGGAACCAATTTTCATTACATCTGTTCTATGGTTCAAAGAGCTCTTTAAGTTGCCAAAGGGGGCCAGCTTCACACAGATTCAGAGAGGGTGCTAATACACTGTATCTTGAAGTATTAGATAACTAGGGATGGTTTTATAGCAAACAGATATATTTATTTCTTTTTTCGGAGGCAAATTCTATATTCATGACTTGCCACTATTAGAATTCAAATTTAAACTGCATCAGTCTTTTCCTCAGGAGCCATATATTGATTTTCATGACATTTTCTTCATAATACCCACTGATTACTTATCTCTTCAATCAACAATATTTTTTCTATTTATTGGTGAAAGAAGCCATGATTATACATCAGTAAATCCTGTTTTTAAATTAAAAATGGTTTAGAAAGCATTTCTAATGGAATACTAAAATATACAAGAAATAATTCTGTGTAATATTTCAGTACTAAGACAGGCATTTTTTATACCGAAACAAACTTGCATTACCAGGACAACTCTGCACACATAGTGCATAATTTTAATCTTCATAAAGTGTGTAGCAGTTGTATAGTATTAAATTCAAGTTTCCAATTGACAGCAACTTTCAATGAAAAGGTTTTTCCTCATGGGCTGAAGAAAATTTGAAATGTTCTACTACACTTTGAAGTTCTAAAGCATCAGCCATGTGAGAATTATAAAGCATTAATCCTGAAGAGTTTCCACCTGACAGTCATGAAATAGTATACCTGTGTGAAAAGTGACTCAGTTTTACTTCCTCAGGCGATATTTTCCTTTTTTTCTGCTGCTTCAGAAATACCGTGCATCATGTCGTAGTGAGAAGATGGCCTTGGAATGACTAGATCCTTTTGAAATCACTGAAGTCTATGCTATCACTGTATTTATCTAAGACATTTCAATGACATTTATAAAAGCTGTTTATGCTGGAAGTTTTATTCTGGTTTGGAAAGCCATGGGAAAGTTGCTCTAGAAATGCAGTCAAGAACTTATTGCCACTGTGTTGTTTTTAGCAGCTGTTGTTTGTAAGGCTGAAAACATAACAGAAGGAACTAACATTGTACTAGCAAGAGTTCATATGCAATTTAACAGCATTATACACAAGGCAAGGTGTGTACAGCAATCCCTTATGCACTAGTTGGCTAGCTTCTTCACTATCAGTGGGATTATCTCCTGGCAATTTCAGTCACCATCGGGGCCTAAGACAACAGGTTTTCATTTCAGAAAATTTGTATTTTCTTTTCTGTGAAGTATTTCTTCATGTGTGCATGAAAGACAAAGGCACGCATTTTTTGTGACTTTAGTAACAAGCCTGTTCTGCTTCAAACAATGGTACTTGAAGATTCCTAGCTGTTTTCTTCTCTATTGTAATACGTTGAATATACTTTTGTTTTTAAGAGACCACTGTAAGAAAACCCTTGCCACTTGATTTGTATCAGATTCATACACATCCCATCTGAAATAAAGCAGGAACCATGTATTCATGACCGTCAGTAAGGGAATGCGTACTAACACAGGTAGTTATGTTTATGCATTTTCAGCAATATCCTGAAAGCAGCAAGGGACCCATCTCTCAGCACAGGCAAGATCAATCGCAAGCTTGCCGTGTGGCCTTCACTTAGGCTTTGCATTGCTTGTTTTGTAAGGTTCACCTTTCTACATTTTGAGTACTAAAAATGCAATTCTTTTTTCCAGATAAGAGGAGAAAAAATTAGTCCTCCAAGAATTGTAATCTTATGTCTTTTCTCATTATGTGGAAGCGCAAGAAAGGAATCTTAGCCTTCATTATGTGCTCTGGCAAGCAGCAGGACAGTGACATTTCCTCCTTCCCTGTCTCTCCCAGTATATTTCACAGCCTAAGCTAATGATCACATTTACATTCTCCAAAAGTAAAAACAAATCCTTGCAGTGGCTAGTGGAATTTTTTGTCACTGAAACTGACTGAATGTAACATTACAAAAATGCTTGAAAGACTGGGGAGCTGAGGAGAGAGGTAGAAAAGGACCCTCACTCCAGGTCTGTATTGCAACTGAGAGATTCAGCGCCGCAGAATTTATGCAAACGCTCGGAAGTGCAGACAAAGGACAAGACAGCTTCAGAAGGGAAACGAAGGTTTCTCAAGCGTTTTTGTGCTGCATTAATCGGTATGAAGGAATGCTTCGCACTCACTTCAGATTAAAATTCACTACAAAAGAAACAGCTGGAGATACTTTGTTACTCTGTGCATTGCCACAACTGAGACTAACAAAATAGGAAAAGTATAAAATGCAGGGATGTCAAATGAAGTTTACTAAGTTTTGCTGAACTATTTGAGCTTTCCTGCATGCAAATGCAATTTAATTCCATCGCAAATTGCTATCCAGCCTGTTCTCATTTCATAGTTACTGGTATGTGATATTTAGATATATCTGGAATTCATTGTTTATACCCAAAAGCTGTCAAAATATTCCCACTGTAAATAATCAAAAATAGGTGCATATGTAAAAGTAGCAGTTTTTGTACAAGTATGATTAATGCATAAAAACACAAATCGTGTTTCAAAGAAATCTATTTGTGGTCAGTAAGGTATGGTCCTTTGTAGATGTCTTTTTTTCTCTTCTACTACTGAACAAAGCCTGACTACTTGGTAACACTAAAATTTTGACGCCTCACTTTTTCTTGAGATCTGGCTTTAGTGTCAGAAAGCTCTTGTTAATATTCCACTGGTTTTCATTATTTTTTTGTCTCAGAACTGCATTGGCTTCAGCCACTCAGAAGAACCCAATTCAGCCCTTTCCTAGAATCTATCAAAACTGATAATAAGAGTTTTTAACCAGAAAAGCAATAGGTAGAAAGTACAGAGGGACAACCTCTATCATCCTAACTTTGAATAGATGCATGAACAGTGAAAAGGAAAGCAGAGGGAATGAATTAAGCGTTCCTCAATACATTCAATTTGACAGATTCCAGTCTGTACCTTCAGATTTGCGTAATGTCACATTCTGGGAAAATAATACATAATCAAAATTCCTGTAGGAATATCTCAGAAAATCAAAACTCAACCTAAAACATTTTTTTCAAATGAATTTTGCCTACAATATTCATATCATATTCAGCTGTTTTTCTCCGTTTTATGAAAATAGGAATGAAATTTTGTGCACTACAGAATATACATATAGTGTTAAACACGCAATTTACTGATACGTAAAATGCTGACAAAACAGGAAAGGAATAGAAAAGTATGAATGTTTGCTCTGGGTAAGAGTACTTAGTTCTAGGAAAAAATAGGTGTTCCAAATGAGCAAATAAACTGAGAGACTGAGGACTGGAAGCACTGCTAAGAACATACAGCTCTTTTCTTTGTTTTATTTATCTGGTATTCTGTTCTCTATTGCAATCACCTAGCTCGTAGAAATATTCCTTGATAATTCATGAGGGAGAAAAACTAACATCATCCAGAAATGGCTTTTCTAGAGAATACATACTGTTCAGTGCATGTTTCATAGGAAAAGGACTTTGTATTTATTTGATTCTAATCATTCAAATCATGCAAATTTTATTTTATTTGTGGCTGACACAGACTGACCTCGCTCTTTTTGACTTTTAATACAGAGTAAGAGCTGACTTAAGATCTCAAACATTATGTACTGAGAGTCACTACAGATGTTAAAGAAAACACCAGCAACACAACTTTGCACTCCCTCTTTCCTGGCTCTTGGTAAAACCCACTATGTTAGAACAGGACTTTCTTCATCCTGTGCTGGTGTTGCTCCCTAGCTGCTACAGGGTGTAGGTTTGTCATGTCATACCACCTTAGGTGCTTTGTCTATTTTCCAAAGTGAATAACTTCTAAATATATGTATTATTCCAAAATGCAGTGCTTCTTTGTTTACAATAGACTTGCCCACCTGGCATAGTCCACATACTGGCTTTCCATGGCCTATCTTTTGATTTTAACTGAACTTTTGTGATCTAAATATAGAACAGGGGCATTGTTCTGTCAAAATCAAGATGGGGAAAGCTGAAAGAAATAAGTAAAAATAACTTACATTGTTAACTGATGCTACCAATCAATCAAAAACTTCCAACAGTTCCTTATAATGGATGGATGAAATAAATGCAATATCTATCATCGCTGGACTCAGTGATATAATAAAAGGTGCAAGATACAACAAAAGACTTGGAAACCTGCAATGCAGAGCCTGAATTTTAGGTTCTCCTTGCAAAAGGCAATGCTAACTCCTAACTTACAGTGTCATGTTTCCTCTTGTGTCTTTCTTCACTTTCTGGCCTCATCCATCATTCCACTCCCCAAACTATAGATTGCTTAGAAGGGAGGACGAGAGAGAGGGTACTAAGAAACAGCAGATTTGCGTTCTAAGTTTTCACCTCTGAATTAAACATCAGCATTCCTGCATCTTGATTAGCACATTAGGCTGTCTGTACATGATGTGAGAAGGGGAGTGTGGGGGGGGAATGGACAGACAGGTGGCAATGCTATGTATCATCTTTGTGACATACCTAAAGAGTAAACATGTTTTGTTTATATGCTCTGGGGAGAGCATCTCACTGGTTTCAGATGTTTAGAGAATGGCCTAAATTTTGCGGCTAGCTGAGATAGATCACAAATAAAGTACCGAGGTCATAGACAAGGACTGTTTTAGGTATATACAAATGAAAGCATACCAGAGATGTGCATAGAATTTGTGTGCTTTGGGTATATGCAGTTATCTAGAGGCTTTTTAATGACTCAGGTTTTGTACTGAGATATACAAATTTCAATCCTCATCCCAGTAATTGTGCCTAAGCTTCCTCAGTTTGCCCAAGCTTAATATATTGTATTTGTAGAGATTAAAGAAAAAATCAAAATGTTATATAGTAAAAATATGGCACCTGTACTATACATTTTACAAAAATAGACAGATGTATAAGTTGGTAGTGGGATCCAACCAACATTTTGACTCAGATTCTTTTGGATATGTGTTAGTGTTAAAAAATGTACATGTTAAATGACCCAGATATCTGTCAGTTAGGATTGTGACAGGAGTGTGCTTACTTACAGAAGTTTCTTTGTTTCTTTTCATCCCTTTCTTCAACATTGGTCTTTCTTTTCTTGTGAGAAGCTGTGATCACTGTCAGCTTGGAATCATATGGGAATGTAGCTAATATAGCACACACCTTGTGCTCAGAAAGCACCTAACCAGTTTGCTAGTTATGAGTAATCTCTATTAGTGGATGCACAGCTGTGCAATGAACTTCTAGTTCTTAGCTAAAAACTAAATGGTTAATCACTAATCGGTGTGTATTTTAGTCTAATATGTCTTTAAATTATCCTTTTTTTACATGCATATTTCTGCAGCAAATACGACACAGTGTCAGTATGCCAGGTGATTGTGATTCTGATCTTAAGTTCCAGAGAGGTTTGACTTCAAGAAGATCGAGCCTTACATGCATCCCCAAGGTTAAACTCTAAGCTTTCCTAAGTTTATTTTTCTAACAATTCAGTTTTCTTGAGAAAGAAACTGGGTTAGTTTTGCTTAACCTACATTATATAAACCAGTATCACTTAATATTTTCACTTTTGTCTGTATTAATCTTTAAAAATGTTAATTATTCAAGCAATTTCCAAGGTATTAGAAGTAAATCCACTATTCCTAAATTCTGTGTTCACTTTTGCTTCTAGCAGAACATACTTTCAGTTGCCATTCACTCTTCTGGTATTTCACGTAACTGCGTACTGCTTGGATACAGCTAATGCTGATCCTTTTTAGCACAACAGGCTGAATTCCACTGGGCCTGCTATTTCTAATACATTTAAATTGTCTAAATAGTCTTTAACCTACTTTCCTTCCCAAGCCTTTCTCATTAACTACCATTATAAGAATCCATTGTCCATTATGATTTTCAGTCCAGACTGAAACAAAAGCTCTCTTTTGCAAATCTTTCTTCCATTTAGTGAGTTACTTTCCTATTTCCTCATAGCTTTCATTACACTCTCCTTGCTCTTTGTAGCCTGAATGCAGTCTGGTCCCCTTTCATATCTTTTGGAGCACATCCTTTTGTACCTTATTTGATACAATAGTTGGCTCTTGTAGTCTTACGAAATGAATGAAAAGAATGTAGTCTTATGAAAATACTGTTTGGTTACCTGTGTTTCTTTTCCAATTTCAATTTCTTTGATGTTTCAAGCTGGTCTGCTAGCACAGTGTAAGCTAGAGAAGTGAGACCACAGAATGAAGTTCTTGTGGTGAGATTTTGCCTCACTTAGGCGAGGAAATACATCGTCAGTGCTACCATAACTAGTTCCTGTTGATGCTTTTGTGCATATGGAATGAAATACATTTTTAAGTGATGTCCAAGATACCTTTCAAAATTACTACCATGTAATTCTTTTGTTAACATTTTCATAAGCAATTTTAAATTTGTCATGAACATATTTAAGTGGCAATGAAACCAGTCATCTTTCTATATCTTAAATTATTATTAGTAGAGTTGCATGTGGGCAACTATAATAATTATGTCCAAATACGTAACAAATCCATTTCTGTAAAGTAACGCCCTGAGGATTCCCTTGACTTTCAGAGTTAAAATTGTATGAAAACTCAGAATTTGACCAATTAAAAATGAATTAGTTTACTGCTAATATAATTGATTGATGTGGTATATAAAAATGCTGAAATAATAATAACAATAATAAAAAAAGATTTAAATTATTGCATTCTGGTAAAAATAAATAAATTCCATCCTAGTTTGATAGTGTAGTATGTAATGGTGTTGCTGTGCAATATTTTAGTTCAGTTAAATGTCTCATTAAGAAAAATCAACTTGCTGATTTATCATAGCTTTGCAGAGTAAATTTTAATGAGTGAAATGTCACTAATGAATAAAATCCATTTTCCAAAGAATAATTTTTCTTTTGTGGAGGCTGAGTGCATCTGTAATAGGCATGTTTAGGTTTAAAATGATTATTGCTCCTACATTTGTTACTATTTAGTGTACATAAGAGGAAGATTTTCATGAAAAGTTAAAAGAATTACTCTTTGTCTTTATTTTTATAATCCAAATTATGCTATGCATTTGAAGTAATTTTAAAACTGTTGGACTCCTGCCTTCCAGAAGTAAATAGCTGTGCCATGTTGCGTACTTTAGTGAAATGATACACTAAAGTGTATCATACACTTTACAATCAGTTGTACTTAAGTCAACTGAAATTTATCAAGATTTTGGACTTGTCATGATATCGAATAAAATGTGAACCTTAAAATCATTACTGACACCTTTTCCATTCTGACCCAAGGCATTCTGATACATAGTTTGAGAGTCTGCCTTAATATGAGCTATCACACATTTTTTTGTTTTCCACAAAAACATACATGGCTTATTTGACAGAAGTACATCCTGTCATTGGAGCAAGACAAGTATTTATGCAATAGAAACCACAGACGTGAGCAAATAAAGTTTTTTTTTTTTTTTTTTTTTTTTTTTTTCAGCATTTAGGAAAGAGGAAAGTTCTAAAGTCACTAAAATCAATAGTTCAGCCTAAGCCAGTTAATTTCCCACAGCAATTTCTGTTTTTAAGAGTCATACAGAAGAGAAACTTAGTTGTACACATACACATCTGTGTTATTGATAAGATGAGGATTAATCATAGGTAGACCACAAAGCATTACAGCTAACGGTCTCCATTTGCTTTAGTTTCATTTCCTTGTAACTTAAAACAAATGTAAATTATTCAGGGAGAATTTGTCTTTTCCAACCGATTTGAATCAGGGGATGGATACTTAGAAAGATGAAATATTTTTTTTGGATGGCTATTATCCTCTGAATGGGGTAAATAAACAAATTGCAAGTGATCATTTAATTTAAAAATTACTCATTTTTGTCATTAATTTAAGTTCATGAACAAGTATTTTTAGGTTAGTCTTAATTTTTAGCATTTCCAGCTATCAGTGCTTTGACATGAAATTTTTAATCCTATATGAGTGCCATATTTATTTTTTATACTAACATTGTATTATACTGGTGGCATAGCACACCAAGGGATTGAACAACATACAAAATATAGAAAGACAGAAAGGATAGTTTAATGAAGAAACACAAAGCAGATAGAGAACTGAAACAGATCTTGCTAATTCTACTCTTTTTTCATTGACATCTATTTATTCGTGTACCTATTCTATTCACACTTTGAAGATGCAAGTGAAATAGATAAATTGTGGGATACTTTAATAGGAACAAGAGAAAAAAAGGAACAGGGGGAACATCAAACACAGATGCACACTTTGTGTAAGAAGCTGAAGTGGGGAGAAGAATATGACATGATATGACAAGGCATCACCAAAAAAGTGGGAGGACAAGTGGCATGGTGAAGAGAATGAGGGGAAGACCGCTCTGTAACACCTACGTGTTCCATACCTGTCAGCAGCTACTGTCTGAGATTCATGAAGCAGGAGGATGTCCTGTGCTGTGCTAAAACACAAGTTCCTCCTTTAGCAGTGCAGTAACAAGAATCAGGAACGAATGGAAGGAGTGTTGAGAAAATCAAATGATTGGTCTTGAAAATACCCTAAAGAGAGACTGTGAATTGTAAGCTCTCAATCAGTAATATGTAGAATTTCTAAAAATAGATTTGCTAGATGTGATTTCTGCCTGCTGAAAGCTGCTCTTGGTTGTTTAACGCTGGCAGTCTGTCGCTGTTGAGGGTTCACTGTTTCCTTTGATCACCTACTTTGAACCTCGCAGCTCATATGCCTGCAGGAGATACACTGTAAGGAGTCTGGTTTTATTTGAGTGAATGTACTCGACTGCCATTGTGGGTGATAGGCCAACTGCCTGACGATATTAGTGCCAGCATCCTGGTGATACAAAGTCAGTCGTTATGTCTGGTCCTCCAAGCACAACATCCAAATGCAGTTCTTCCTCAGTTTTACAAATTCAACAACAAATTCTCCACAGTGTCATTTTTCAATATTTTTAAGATGCTCTCCTTTCTGTATTTTCTTTAACATTATATGTAGCATCATTTAAAACACATTCCCATCCTCAAATATGTTTTTTTGTTTTTTTTTTTTTTTTTTTCCAACTAGAACTTGGAGAAAAGCATGAACAAATCTTTAAAATGGCAAAGTTCCAGGCACTTTGGAATGAAAACTAACATTCACATTTTACTTTGTTTTTCTCTTCAGAAATAAAATTTCCTCTTTTAGCAGCTGTAGCTAGTAGTTACTTAAAAATAGATTTAAACTATTCAGTTTATAACATCTGCAACAAAACACTGTTTGGTTTGTTTGTTTGTTTTTGTAAAAATTATAAGATCCTAAAGGAAAGAGGCTTATTTTGAAGGACACATGATAATCATACCTGTATTGAATTTACTAGTCGTTAAGATAGTAATGACTACTCGCATTTTCCAAATGCAGTCTTCGAATGTTTAGGGAAATCTTTATTAAGAAAATGACCAGACATAAAAAGTCCTCCTCTTATAAGTGTAGGCACTTAATTGACTACTCTGATCATTAAAATAAATTAGACTACATTCTCCTCAACTCCCCATGGAACCTTTATCTCGAGAGAGAATTGTAAAGCAATTCACTCTTGCAATACAATACAGAAAACTATGTTTCCTGTACAGCATCTGTGCCCAAACATAAGCATTTTTCCCTTTTTTTCCCTTATTTTTTGTCTGTCTTCCATTAAACCAGTTTAGTTGAGCTATGTTCCTCTTTCTTTCCTACTCTACAAAACAGAGTTCAAAGTCTCTTTCAGTCCTAAGCCTTTATGTTTGAAGATTTAACAAAATCTGCCACTTGCCGAGGCGAGAGGCGAGAGGCTCTGGGGCAGACGCGTTCTGCAGCGGAGTGGGGGATCGGGCAGGCAGGGCTAATTTTTCCAGTACGAAGCCCACTCGAGGGAGCTGCCGGGTCCTGGCAGCCCTCGTGAGGGAGGTGAACGAGGCAAAGGCGGAGCCAGCAGCGCCCCCTCCCTGGCCGTTCATAAGCTGCCCCTAGGGAGCGCGAGTGACCAGGAGCGCGGTGACCAGGATGGGCAAGCAGGGCGTGGTGCGGCAGTCAGCGCAGGCAAGGTGAGCAGGAAGGGCAGAGCGCTCCCCTCCGCCCATACAAACACCTCCTCTAACGGCGGTCTACTGCTAGCTCAGCTGCAATGGTGTACACCAGGCACAGCGCGCTCTCCAGGAAGTCTGTGCACACCCAGACCGACTGCCCACTCAAAACTGCGGCAGTTCAGGTCTCCGGGTGCAGAGAGTGCCTGAGCCTGTTGCTACCACCTGCGGGGGGCAAAGAGACTGTGTGCGTGAGGTGCGAGCAGGTGGATGACCTGGTCCGCCTTGTGGCAGAACTCAAGGAGGAAGTCGAGAGGTTGAGGGATATCAGGGAGTGTGAGCACAAGATAGACTTGTGGAGCAACTCCCTGCACGGCCTGAAGGGCAGGCACCGGGGTGAGACACCCCAAATCGGGGTGGACCCCCAGCCCTGTTGCTGTCAGGCAGAGGCAGGGGACCTAGGAGTTGAGGAGGAATGGAGACAGATCCCTGCTCGACATCGCAGGCGATGCCCTCCCCCCCACCTTCCCAGGTGCCCTTACACAACAGGTTTGAGGCCCTGGAGCTTGAGAGATCAGTAGCAGAGGAAGAGGTAGTAAGTCTACCCAGGAGGATGCCAAGGGCGAGGAATTCAACTCCACGCCTCAGTACTGCCTCCACCAAGAAAGAAAGAAGGGTGATTGTTGTGGGCGACTCCCTTCTCAGGGGAACAGAGGAACCTATTTGTCGGCCTGGCCACTCGGGAGGACTATAAGGATGTTGCGAGGCAGTGCAGGGACAAAATTAGAAAGGACAGAGCTCATCTGGAGCTCAATCTGGCTACTGCTGTCAAAGACAACAAAAAATGTTTTTACAAATACATTAATGCATAACGGAGGACTAAGGTGAATCTCCAGCCTTTACTGGATGTGGGGGGGAACATAGTTACAAAAGATGAGGAAAAGACGGAGGTGCTTAATGCCTCTTTGCATCAGTCTTTAGCAGCAAAAACAGTTGCTCTCTGGATACCCAGTACCCTGAGCTGGTGGAAGGGGATGGGGAGCAGAATGTGGCCCTCACTATCCATGAAGAAACAGTTGGCAACCTGCTATGGCACTTGGATGTACGCAAGTCAATAGGGCCAGATGGGATCCACCTGAGGATACTGAGAGAACTGGTGGAGAAGCTGGCTAAGCCGCTTACCATCATTTATCAGCAGTCCTGGCTATCGGGGGAGGTCCCAGTGGACTGGCAGCTAGCAAACATGATGCCCACCCACAAGAAGGGCTGGAGGGCAGACCCGGGAAACTATAGGCCTGTCAGTTTGACCTCAGTGCCAGGGAAACTCATGGAGCAGATTATCTTGAGGGTTATCACGTGGCACTTACAGGGCCAGCAGGCGATCAGGCCCAGTCAGCATGGGTTTATGAAAGGCAGGTCCTGCTTGAAGAACCTGATCTTCTTCTGTGACAAAGTGACGTGCTTGGTGGATGAGGGAAAGGCTGTGGATGTGGTCTACCTTGACTTCAGCAAGGCTTTTGACACCGTTTCCCACAACATTCTCCTCAAGAAACTGGCTGCTCGTGGCTTGGACTGGCGCACGCTTCATTGGGTTAAAAACTGGCTGGATAGCCATGCCCAAAGAGTCGTGGTGAATGGAGTCAAATCCAGCTGGAGGTCACTAGTGGCATCCCCCAGGGCTCGGTGCTGGGGCCGGTCCTCTTTAATATCTTCATCGATGATCTGGACGAGGGGATCGAGAGCATCCTCAGTAAGTTTGCAGATGACACCAAGTTAGGTGCGTGTATTGATCTGCTCGAGGGTAGGAAGGCTCTGCAGGAGGATCTGGATAGGCTGCACCGATGGGCTGAGGTCAACTGCATGAAGTTCAACAAGGCCAAGTGCCGGGTCCTGCACCTGGGGCGCAATAACCCCAAGCAGAGCTACAGGCTGGGAGATGAGTGGTTGGAAAGCTGCCAGGCGGAGAAGGACCTGGGAGTATTGGTGGATAGTCGGCTGAATATGAGCCAGCAGTGTGCTCAGGTGGCCAAGAAGGCCAATGGCATCCTGGCTTGTATAAGGAGCAGTGTGGCCAGCAGGTCTAGGGAAGTGATCGTCCCCCTGTACTCAGCTCTGGTGAGGCCGCACCTTGAGTACTGTGCTCAGTTTTGGGCCCCTCGCTACGAGAAGGACATGGAGGTGCTTGAGCGAGTCCAGAGAAGGGCGACGAAGCTGGTGAGGGGCCTGGAGAACAAGTCCTACGAGGAGCGGCTGAGGGAGCTGGGCTTGTTCAGCCTGGAGAAGAGGAGGCTCAGGGGCGACCTTATTGCTCTTTATAAGTACATTAAAGGAGGCTGTAGAGAGGTGGGGGTTGGTCTGTTCTCCCACATGCCTGGTGACAGGATGAGAGGGAATGGGCTAAAGTTGTGCCAAGGGTGTTTTAGGTTTAATATTAGGAAGAACTTCTTTACTGAGAGGGTTGTGAGGCCTTGGAACGGGCTGCCCAGGGAAGTGGTGGAGTCACAATCCCTGGAGGTCTTTAAAAGACGTTTAGATGTTGAACATAGCGATATGGTTTAGTGGAGGACTTGTTAGTGTTAGGTCAGAGGTTGGACTCAATGATCTTGATGTCTCTTCCAACCTAGATAATTCTGTGATTCCGTGAAAAATACGATTTACCAAAACATTAACTTTTTCATATGGTCTAAGAGCTGTATTTGAGGGTAGCAAGAGTTGCCTCCAAGGCACTTCATTTCTTGTGATTGTTTAATTAATTTTGTATTCCACTTGTTAATACTGTATTTCTCCTGTTCAAAGTCTGTTACAGTAATAAAGTGTCATTCTGTCAGGCATCACAGAAAGTCTGATCAAGCAATTGTTGATATCACCCTTATACTTTAATTCTATTTTCTGCTTGTTTTTTTTTTTTTTTTTTTTTTTTTTTTCACTTACTAGACTTACTAAAGTTTCTTGTAAATTGCTTTTTCAAAGGTGATCTTGAAAACTTTCTGTTTGCTTCCTAGCTGCAATGTAAATCTTAGAATAATTGCAGATGCATCAAGAGGTCATTTAATCTTCTACCAAAGGCTGAATCCACTGTGGTTATGTCATTCCTGGCAGATTTTTTTTTTCTAGTCTGCCCTTAAAGATCTCTAACCTCTTCAGTTAAATTTTTACAATGCCTTTTTATACCTGTAGTTTGGAAGATTTTTCCTAATGTCTACCTCAGGTCTTTCTTCTTACAGTGTAAATGATTATAAAGTTTGCACTATCCACCATGGAGACGAGGATAATTTGTTTTCCTTTTGTTCATATATTTCCCTCTCTCCACTCCAAGTTTTGTTTGTTTGTTTGTTTTTTCTTTTTCTAAATCTATGTTTTCTATAACAACCTGAGTTACGTAAAAGGACTGACATCTTTCTTGAGGCTGGATTTGTAAAACTGGAGCCCGTAAGCCCCAGTGTTAGACAGAAGGGAAGATGCACTTCATGTTTCTTGCAATCCACCTTTCTGTTGTTGTTCCCATTCTGATTCCTTTTTTCTCATCAGCATAATATTTCTTAACTCAAATTAAGTTCATGGTCTTCTGTGACCCCATATTATTCCCTTCTATAGAATTATCAACAAAACAATCCATGTCATGCAGTTCATCATTCTTGCTTAAGTGCTGTATCACTGATCAAAGGATTTGATCAACTTGATCTCACCTGTGCTGCTCTGAGACATAGAAATTACTTTAATCATGAAGGGACACTTGCTTAGCTTAATCTTTCATCTTAGGAATTCTGCAGTAGTAAAAAGGCATCATATTACCCTTTTTGTAATTTTACAGATTGTTTGGGAAATTGTCTTCTGTAACACTTGTAAATAATTTCTATCAAGTGTCAGAGATTCAAGGTTTTATTCAGGGTTCAGTATATATATATATATGTAGACACTCACTTTGTTTCTAAGATTCTTATCCTGCAGAATTAATCTGAAGAAGCGTTACTAAAAGTGATAGTTTCACCATGTTCTCAGGTGTATTAAAAGACTCCAAATATCAAGCATCAGCTTAATGCTTTTTTTTTTTTTTTCATTACAGCTCCAGTTGTTTCTTTGAAGGTTTGATAATTTACTCCTTGAATTGCAATGACTAACTTTATAAATTTCATAATAAGGCAATACTTCATTGCATTACTACGAATTAATTGTAAGAGGAATTGCACATGTAATATGCAGAGACCAAAATATATATATATATATATATATATGATTATGTAGAAATGGTAATCACAGGAACAGAGGAGTGTGCGTTTACAATGGTGCAGTTATATTTTCTTTTGATCAAAGTAGTTTTTAAGATCCATCATATGTTGGCTAGGTGAATTAATAGGTGTAATGTAATGTAGTCCTTTACCTTCCCTCTTTTTAAGAATTTCATCTCAGTACAAAGATCTTGATTAGAGGTGTTTTTGGCTTTTTTTTTTTAATTTTCATCAGGAGAGAGAAAGAATGGTATGTCTTAGATGCTTTAAGAATATACACTGTATTTTAGTCAAATTTGACCTTTTAAGTAGTGGTGTTCTGTGTTTGCTCTTGAGGAGGACCTAAAGCAAGTTGCAAATCAGGACAAGTTAGAATCATATAATCATTGTTACATTCTTGGATGTGGTCTGTTCTCAGTTTGTCTTGAAGATTAAAATAATTTCTTGCTTTTCCCAAATTCAAGCTATTCAGGGCTCGCATAAACTGGTGAGGCAACATGAAGTTATTTTTAGAAAAATAAGCTAGAGTATTTATACTCATACGAACAACTGTTAAAAGTTCTCCAGGCTGTATTTAGGCACACTAAGGCGTGACTGATCTTCAACCATTTAATTTTGCCTGACAACATGAGGTTCCAGACTTGGAATGCAACACTTGGGGCACGGTTCTTCTCTGTGTCTCCTCAGATTCAGCAGATTTTTTTTCCCTGTAGTGGCCTGTAGTTATTAAAAATGTAGTTTCCCAAAAACTGGATATGTTTGAAAACCTAATATTATTTAAATATAAGGAAGTCTTCATTACAGAAATTAGTGCTTGTCAGAACTTAAAGGTGCATGTGACACAGGTGCTTGTGCTTTTTTTCCAGTTACAGGTTCTCTCTTCACCAAAGATATGAGTGATTGTTCTCCTCTATTCCCGATCTCCTTTACTTATTTTTCATTTTCCAGCCTCCAGCTTGCAATCCTGTGCCTTTTCATTAACTGTGGCATTTGTATAATCCTTTTCTGAGCCATTGAACATTTCAAAAAGGCATAAAATTATCCAGGTTGAGTTTTACTGCTGTTTTAGTGAGTTCCATTTGCTTTGAGAAGGGTGCAAAGCTAGCATGGTAATGGGGCGGGTGGAATAGAGGAACAAGAACTCTCATTTTTAATGGAACTGTTTGTTCAGTTTGTTCGGCTTTTGGAGCTGTAGTCTAACTAAGCTGAAGAAAAATACTGTTTTTCCTTGCAAATCTCATTTTCCTTACCTCCATAAATTATTGTGTCTTCAAAACGAAGGTTGGCAAAAAGGCAACTTTTTATCAAACTTGTAAATCATTTATTCCTAATAAACTAATCAAGATACACTTTGTTGTTGTCACAAACAAGATAATTTAATCAAATATTCAAACAGAAGAAGTCATCAGCTGTAGAAAATGACTTAACGGTAGAAAGTGCATGCTGTCTTTGTGCAGCATGGCCTCATTGTGGCAATGGAAGGAAATGTAGTCCATGAATGCATTTGCACAAACATGCAACGTGCAATGCCAGAGCTCAAATTTACATTTAATTCACAAGGTATGACTAAAAGTAATATAAGAACAGAATGTCTATTTAGTTAGCAAGCAGGAAAGCACTTCAAGAGCACAGCAAGAAGAGTCTACAGCAGATAGAGGGATGATTGTTTTCACTGTGCATGTTTTGACAAGCATGCGAAATAATATGGTTTTGCGTGATTTGGCAGGGGAGACTCTTTTGGTAAGGGAGATTGGCAGTGGTGTGGTGTTCTCGTGTTTTCTGCCTGTTGGTGGAGTTTTATCTTCTCTGTTTTTCAGCTATTTGTTTGGATTTTTTTTTTCCTTTTCCCTTGGTTTCCTCAATTCTTCAGTCATCTGTTTGGGATTTTTTTTTTTTTTTAATTTTTTAGGCCACTATGTTGCGTGTGGTGTTTTTTTTTTGTGTGTGTGTGTTGGTGTTTTTTTTTTTCCCTCATTGTTGCTTTTGGGGCTGTCCTTCTTGCTGTGTTTCTTTACTAGTTCTGATTTTTCCTATACGTTAATCTGGATTTCTACTTCTTATTCCTTCTGGTGACATTTAGAGGCTTCTGCAGCTAGCAGTTTCTGTTGGCTGCTTCCTGACCGTTGAGTTCTTGATTAAAATGAGTTTTCTCCTTTAGTCACAAACTACTGTGTAAAATTCACCAGCTGAGAAATAGAGGAAAGGGGTATTGATCCTTATTTTAAATGCTGATACATATAAAAACTTGAAACTCCTTTTTAAAACATGCATCCCTTTTCAGTTCAATGGCAAATGACTGTTGATTTCTGTTCTGTAATCTCACACTCAAGGCATTGCTACATAGTAAGCATGCCGTGCATCTGACACATGTCAAGATTAATGGTAAAGGTGATAATTGGTTATCATTGTAATCAGTCAACTTACAGCGGAAAAAAACGGTTGTCTTTAAATGGTATTTGTAACTGATACCGATATACAACACATTACCATGGTGACAAAGTGGTCATTTTGGCCTGCCACTAAAAAAATATAATTTTGTTTGATTCCCCAAATAATTCCAAATAAAGCTTAAAAATAGCTAGATTGTCAGCTGTAAATTTAAAATAAGGTAGTATGCAACAATTGCTAGGTTGTTTTATTAACCTATAGCAACCTTCACTGAAGAAGAAATCTTTCATAAGAAGAAATGCAAATATGTAATGTAAATCTGTAGGTATTACTATATAGGCTAAATTTAAGAGGTTGTTCATCAAAATGTATTTCATTTAAATGGCTATCTTCTATCCTGCAATAACAATTACTATTCTTCACCAAACATCAAAGCAATAAAGCACAGAATACAAGCACTGTAGATCAAAGAGGGTAAAAAGCATCTTTCAAAATAAGCACTTGATAGAAATAACGAGTATTTGAACTTGAAGACTGAATTAGAGTATTGAGCTAACTTGATGGCTACTGTCTTGCATTGTTAGATGATGGAGAGTTTGTAGTTGTTTTGAGTTTTTACACTCTGAGCACAACCTGCTAGAGTTACCGTAAAAATGGTATTCTCCATCTCTAAAAATTAGCTGATATTGCTCACAGATTTTCTCCTCTCATAAAAAGCAACATGAATTCATGAAGATAGGGTTGAGAAATGGCTTTTGCTCTGGGAAAAATTGCAGTTTAAAATGTAGTGGAAAAACTCAAGACTTCACTTAAAATAAATCAGCATCCTGAGTTTATGGCTCAGAGCAGTGCTTCCCATGATACATTTCATACCTTAGCAATAAATTTATTTTGCTTTTCAAACAGATTTTTCAGATCTGTCTAAAAAGTGCTCACAGGGGAACTTGCACATCTGATCAGCTGTGTAAGTTGTATGAATCCAAACAGTCCAAATTTTGTCAGATTTTTCCTTGTTTGATATGGCCATAAAAAGAAAAAAACAAACAAACAAACAAACAAAAAAACACACTCTAGTTCTGGACTGGATAGGTACACCTAGTACACCTACAATATTTTAGTTTATGAAACCTGAAACACCACAGCTGTGGTTCATGCTGATGGGGGATGTCAAAGGCACCAAGGAGGGCTTCTGTAATCAGAAAAAGGAAGCCTAGGGAAATCATGGATCTACTGCTGACTGGGGTAGGGGCCCTGGTAGCACATGGGGTGGAAAAGGCTGATGCACTGAATGCATTCTTGGCCATAGTCTTCACTAATAAGATCAGCTTTCAGAAATTCCCAGCCCTGGAAACCATGGGCTAAGCCTGGAGCAAGAAAGGCATACCTTTGGTGGAAGAGGATCAGGTTAGGCAGCTTAAGCAAAGTGACACACAGTCAGGCCGTGGGCCCTGCTGGGGCTGGGTTGCTGACCAAGCAGGCTGATGTCATTGTGACATCAATTAGTTTCAAAGGATCATAATGACTGGGAAAGGTGCCAGAGGACCAGAGGAAGGCAAACATCCCTCCTATCTTCAGGAAGGGCAAGAAGGAGGAGCCAGGGAACTACCTGTCAGTCAGCCTCACCCCAGTCCCTGGGGAGGAGATGGAGCAACTAATCTTGGGAACCATTTACAGGCATACGGATGACTAGAAAGTCATCAGGAGTTCTCAGCATGGATTCACAAAAGGGAAGACATGCTTTACTAACCTTCTGTAATGAAGTGGTTGGCTTGAGGGTTGATGAGGGCAGAGCAGTGAATATTGTTTGCTCTGACCATAGTAAGGCTTTCAGCATTCTCTCCTGTAACATTTTCAAAGAGAAGGTGTTGAAGTGTGGGCTGAATGAGCAGACAGGAAGGTGGGCTGAGAACTGGCTGAATGGCCGGACACAAACGATGGTGATCAGTGGCATTACAGTCTAGTTGGAGAGCAGTAACTAGCAGTGTACCCCAGGGGTCAGCAATTAACGTCTTCATTACTGACCTGGATAGTGGGGCAGAGTGTACCATCTGCAAGTTTGCAGATGATAAAAACCAGGAAGGAACAGCTGATATGCCGGAGGGTTTTGCTGCCACCCAGCAGAACCTGACAGGCCAGAGAAATGGGCTGTCAGGACATTGATGTAGATCAGCAGGAGTCCTGCAGCTGGGGAGGAACAAGGCTGTGCACCAATATATGCTGAGGACTGCCCAGCGGGAAAGCAGCTCTGCAGAAAAGGCCTTGGGGATCTGGTGGATATCAAGTTGACCGTAAGCCAGCAATGTGCCTTTGTCATAAAGAAGGCTAAGGCATCCTGGGTTATGTTAGGAGGAATGGTGCCAGCAGGTCAAGGAGGTGATCCCTCCGTCTGCATTGATAAGGCCACACCTGGAGTGCCACCCCAGTACCCCAGTGAGACCTAGACATACTGGAGAGAGCGCAGTGAAGGGCACCAAAGACAGTCAGAGTAATGGAGCACCTCTCCTATGAGGAGAGGCTGAGAGAGCTGGGGCTGTTCGACCTGGAGGAGAGGAGGCTCCAAGGGGATCTCAGCAATGTCTATACATGTAAATACCTGAAGGGAGGGTGTAAAGAAAATAGAGCCAGTCTCTTTTGAGTGTTGTGCAGTGCCAGGACAAGGGGCAGTGGGCACAAACTGGAACGTAGCAGATTCTGTCTGAACATGGAGTGGCACGTCTTTACTGCATGGGTGATGGAGAACAGGCACAGGTTTCCCAGAGAGGCTGTGGAGTCTCCTTCCCTGGAGATTGTCCAAAGCCAACTGGACGTGGTCCTGGGCAAGCAGCTCCAGGTGGCCCTGTCTGAGCAAGGGTTTGACCAGATGGGCTCCAGAGGGCCCTGCCAACCTCAACCATCCTGCGAGTCTGTGATAATGTTGTTATAATGTGTCAAGAAGAAAAAAAGATGTAAACAATTTTACTCTTGAAATATTGTGTTAGTCTTAAAAGGGTTGATTTTAAGCTCTAAATGTGATCTTGGAGAGCTGACAGAATGATTGTATTCACATACGTTGGGCTTTCCATTAGAAAAAAAATAAAAAATCGTTATAGATAAATGGCCCACGATACTTTCTGTGTAGGAGGATGGAAAACAGTTAACTGCAAGTGCACAGTAAAATTATTCTTTCTTGTGATATTGTTGATTTTAATTTTGTTTCAACAGTACTGATTTTTTCTGAATTAACTGTCTGGTTCAGTGGATGTCATAAAATTAAGAGAAATGCAGTGCACTGTCTTTGGATGCACATGTCTTCTGTCACTTAGCCTGAGAATGGAAAGCAAACATATTTGAGAAATTATCTCCAGATAAGCAAAAGCAAAGAAAAACCTTGACTGCTACCTGAAAAAAACTCACGGCTTATTTTAAGCTTTCAAGATTCACTTTTATTTTGAGAGGTGAAAGGCTTTTCCTTCTCCTTTTCCTTTCCCTTCCTTTTCCCTCTCCCTTTCATTTTCCTTTCCATTTTTTTTCTTTATTATGTTCTTGTAAAGTGTTTGTGCTTGAGCTCATAATGAAGCACTTTTGATCAACACTAAAAAGGTCTAATGGCTGAGTCCTTAAATGCAGAACTTCTGATGAGAATAAACTTCAAGGTCTCCGAATGCACTTATCAGATCTGCTCTATGAATAAGTGTCAGGTCCCAGAGTAGATTGCATAAATCTTTGTGGTTGAGCTTGGTGAGTGCAAAGCTTAATACCCACAGGCTTGCAATCTTTTTGAAGGTGATTATAATTCTGCACCAGTTTTGCATCCAGGATAAATGTTCCCCTTGAACACAGAGTATGTTACATGCTTGTGTGCCAGTGATCAAAATACCTGAAGAATTTTTGCTCTTGCAATTCTTAAACCTCAAAAATAATGTTAAAATGCTATATCCAGTCAGCTAAGCTGTAAATTCAATTACTGTAGATTGAAGGCATAGTTCTATCTCATATACCAAAAAATAATTTCAGTCATACGATTTCTGTTACTGTACTCCATGGTGCAGCATAACTTAAGATGTACTGAAAGTTTATGAAAAGTATGTTTAGGGTTTTGTGATAATTCTTTTTAAAATTACATTTTGTTATAAGGATTAGTGCCTGAGGAAGAAAATACACAATTTAGTTCTTCAAACTGCTGTAGTCATCCATGCTTATTTCAGATTATTTTACAACTAAATTTTACAACCAATTTTACTTGTTGTTGATAAGGAACACCTTATGGTTTAATGATCTGATTGTTTTGACTCTTCATTTAAGTTGCAGTTCCAAGCCTGTCAGTTTGACAATTCCACTAAAAAAAATCTATTGTGATTTTTTTTATTTGCTGTGAACTTTATGTTTTATTAATACTGATTATATCCAACTTCATGCTAAATAATAAGTATAATAGTATAATAGTATAAGTATAATAGTATAAAAGTGCATATTATCATAGCAGTTTAAAAGATAGATTCTTCGTGAACCTGTGTTCTGCACAGTTAGTGTCATAAAAATTATTTTCTTTGATAAACTGAGGTTGAATGTAATCTCAAATTTTATAGCAAGTACTACTGAAATTTTCCTCCTACTTTTGAAAGAGTACTTCATAAGTAATAAATTGAAATACAGATGGAAAAAAATCACAGCATACTTGAAGTACTTCTTTATCCTTCCTTGTTTTTCCTTTTATTATAGTTACAATCTGATTTGCAATATTCAGTGATTTACATGAAGTCTTCACATGTGAGGTTTAGCTCACCTTTATTAACCTTTTCTGTTCTGCTTACCAATTGAAAGGCTTCTGTTATGAAAAGTACTGCCTGATCTGTATGGCCAGGGAAACTGATGCAGAGTCAATTACCATTTGAGCTTTTGCTTGAATGGAGCATTGTTACTACCCCTTCAAAATATTGTATTTAGCTTTCTATACTGTATTTAGCAGTGATAGTTTTTCAGTTGTATCTTGCCTTCAAATAAGCTGTACATTCCCTGTATATGTAAGTAGTACCAGTCATGTTCCTGTACATAGTTAACCCTAGTTAGTGTTAGACAGATATTAAGTTCTGGGGTGCAGACAAACAGCCACAAAAGGGTCTTATCCATCACAATGGTAACACTATAAACTCTTAAACTTAAGACCTGTAAGATGGGGAATGAACTAATTTTTTGGTAAGCATCCTAATACTAACTGAAGCTTTAATTTCTCCTGTTCCCTGTTTCTGTCTCTCTCTCTCCACACACAGATACACATGCCAATACATGCAAGGTTCTGCACTATGTGTGTGTGTAAACATACATCTTTCTAAAACTTCTTTGTGCTTGTACCTTTTGACTTGGAACAGAGGCTAGGAAAAGAGTCATTGTTAAAACTGAGTCAAGCCTCTTGTTCTTCAGCCTGTCCTTCAAGTTTATGTACAGTAGAAAGTTGTAGCACTTAGTTGTAGCCCTTGAAGTATTTGTATTTGAATTCCATTTGGAATGCAGTAAGGAAGTTCCAGTGAAGTTTTTTTGTTTGTTTGTTTGTTTGTTTGTTTTTCTTTTTCTTTTTTCTTTTTTTTTTCTCTTTTGGGTTTATTCTTAGATTGCTGTAAACAACTGTTATGTTGGTGTGACACTAGTCAAACTAGGAGCTGCAGTCTGCTCTGAAACTGCATTCCCTTCTGAAACACTTTGCACTTTACATCAAAATGCTCATCGTGTTATTTTTTTGTTTTTATAATATTTTCTTAAACGACTGATCCTTTGAGAATGGCCATCAGTATATTTTTTTTCCCTGGCTGGAGATGGTGTCAGTGAAAGCATGCTACATTCACAGCTAGTGACAAGTTCTTGACTGACTGTAGCCAGCAAGGGGTGCTTATGAATGTAACAGTCAAACTCTTTTTCCTGCGAGGCTGTGCTTCTCCTTTACAAGGTCCAGCTTCCACCGACTTAGTGATCAATTTGATATCTTGTTTCAAACTCGCTGTTTTGCACAGGTACATTAGACAACATCAAACTAGCCCCTCCAAGAAAGCTTGTTATGTATGAATATCCTTGACCTTATGTGAGATGTTACGGATGTGGTTCGGGTAGCATTTTTGTCATGTTGTGAGGGGCAAAACCATAGTTGAACTTGGAACTCCTGCCGTTTTTCGGAGCATGGGTAATGTACTGCTACTGAGAAAAAGGCAGAGGGGAAGACAAGTGGGAATAAATCCCACTGCTCGTAGCTCCTAGATCCTTAAAGCATTCAGATTGGTGGGTTTTTTATTGTTTTTCTTTCCTCCGAGTAAATAGAGTATTTCTTATGCTTTACAAGAACATCTTCATTAAGGAAAATTCACTGTGGATTGTTTTTGTTCTTTTCCTCTTTAACTAATACTTTTTTGGACTAATGTTTTTCATTACAGTAACTTAAGTTAGCATTTCAAAGAATAAAATTCACAGAGTTCATAGCAAGGAAATCCATGCTTCACAACCTGCATATTACTAAATTAAGACTTGTTTGCCATAATCCTTAACTGAAAATACCTTGTATCTGATCATCTACTTTTTCCAGTTGCCACCTCTGAGCATTTGTCTGCCTTCTGTAAACTACTAAATAGCACACACCTAATGAAATCAGTGATTTCAGCTGAAGGACTTCCCTCAAAAGATGCTTGGCCATTTGTACCTGTTCAGTGATCCTGATGCTTATTCTAAGACTGTGTTTCTTAAATGTATATCCAAATTATTGGCTGGTTTAATATAAAAAGGCTGGCATGAGTGTTTCCCCAGACTATTAGTGATGACAGAAATTTGTTAAAATTTATAATGAAATTAATTTGTTCAGTAGTATTCTTAATTCTGGTCTGCTGGTGTATAAAAACATATATTTGCATATATGCTTTTATAAATTTCTGTTGTAGACTTGTGCTGGCTTTCATAGACCAAAGATAGCAATTTATGTAAATCTTATCAGTATGGAGGAATCAGGAGTGAATCTTGAATGCCTGAGTTTATGCAGAATCTTCAATGAGTGTAGCGAATATTTTTTCAACTCAGAGTGTGAAGTATTTTTATGTAGCTGTTAGCTAAATTCAAATGGGGATGTTACTGTAAAGTGCATAACACTTTCTAATGACAATATATTTTGATACTGGAAGAAAATCCCTTCAGTGACTTTTATATGTTTGGTCCACATCAAAACAAAGCTTCTTGAAAAACTAATCTATACTCATATCTATACTAATTCTTAACATAATTTATTATAATTACATTCATAAAAATTAAAATGAACCCATCACATCTTCCTTTTTATTTTTTATTTTTTAACAAGGAAAATTATAGAGCTTTTGGCACTTAACACCCAGTGATGGACACTATTAATATGCCTAGGAGTTGGATTTGTAAAAAATAATTTGAGAGACATGCAAACTGGTGGAATGAAAGTGTTCTGTATTATTCACTATTGTTAAAAGAATAAGGTATGATGAAATTTTTTTCAAAGAGACATTCTGCCTCTTCTAATTGGTGGGTTGAAAGCCTTGGGTACTAGTGAAGACAGAGAAAAAAGTGGAACCAGTCAGCCAGCAATTCTGATAAACTTGCATGTATGAGGTTTCCTGCAAGTTGATTCCTTGTGACAAGTTAAAAACATGACTTAATGTGACAGACCTTGGTGGTATCAAAAACAAAAGACCATGAGTTGTGAATGTTGTGAACAGTTTCACATGCTTCTGTGGCAGCACTGAAACAGCAGACATGAAGGAATGTTCAGTGCAATTAATGTATCAACCTGAAGGATCCTTCATACATACCTCTGCTTCCTAGTATCCAAAATAGAGCATCCTTGCTATATTCACTGTGATTAAGTGATTCATTTCCTGAAGATTCACAGAGTGAGCTCCACTTCTGGATTAATTAGTGTACCTATGGAGAGAGAGACAGATCAAAATCTACATATATAGGTCAAAATCTTTCTATATATAGGTCAAACATTGCAGTAGTCCTAAAGTTTTTCCTAATATGAAATTAGTAACTAGTATGTTTTTGTTCATTCCAGAAAAAGAGATGAAAAAAGAAAATGTCTAACACAATCTGAGATTCTCTGTTTTGGGGCTTTGGTGAAAGAACGTGGAGCAAAAACTCTAGAAGTATGATTCTACAGATGAGAATTGTAGTTTACATCTCTCATCTTGAACCTTTATGCACTAAGCATATGATCTCACCACATCCTGTCCTGTCCTTTTTCTGTGTTTGAGGCATATAAACTTGAATGGCAGAAAGGGTATTTTCCTTTGATTACAGGATTGGGTATCTTTTTCTTTCCAGCAAATAATAAGAATAGGCATTTAAACCTCATATATTCACATTGGGAAATATAGGAAAAGATGGAGGAGAGTAGCTGGCTGCAGGAACAGCCACCACTTGCCATGCAGTTCATGTTCAAGTTATCTTAGTAAGATAACTTGAGTGACCAGTGATGGGCTGTGAGAAAAAAATGATACATTCAGCAGGCTGAACAAGAGCAACTGATTCCGCGAAGGAAACAGAAAGACAGAGAAAAATATTTTTGTGTTTAGGAACCATATTAATTGTGTCTCTGTATGTTTTAGTTTCCTATAATAGCTGGGACATATGCAGATGTAAGGGAGTAATGTCCTTTAACTCCCAAACCTTCAGAAAAGTCTGCAGTGGTGCAAAGTTTTATTCATTGAAATATTTCTGCTGGTCCAGAGCTAGAATATGCATGATTTGTTTTTAAAAAGGTTTCCTACTGTTTTCAAAGGAACGTTTTAAAACGTACCTGACAAGATTTCTCAGATTCTTTTCATATCTCTGCACTACAATATGATTATGAACACAAGTAAATGCTAGAGGTTGCAGGGGCATAATCTTATTATGTCTTCTCTCTTAGCTCGGAAGAGTACATATTGATTGTTTCCACATTAGCAACTCAAACTCCAAGACCATTAAAGGATTAATTTATATTCTTAAACTTTCATATTCCATTATATCCAAGCAACAGCCACAGGCCCTCTAGATAGAGTCACTAAAGGTGATACAGCAAATTTCAGTCGATAAACTGTAAAATTTTACACCATCTGAGGATTTTACTGTTTGAGAATCAGTCAAACATTCTTGATACCGTTGACTTAGAAGTACGCACGTATCTTAGATACCTACTATGCCATGGTCCCCAGGCAAAGATTTCATGGGAGAAAGAATTTTCCTTGGAAGTGGGCAATTAGCTAAAAAAAAGGAATCAATTTCTTAGCACTTGGCCAGAGTCATAGAAGTTACTGCAATCTCTCATGTCTATTTTTCATTTAAGGCTCCAAGTTATTTGCTAAGCATGAAGGGAAGAAGAAAAAAGGAAAAAAACTTAAATCCACTGAGTATCATCTGTCAAAGAGAAAGTTTCTGCTTGCTGAAAACACAGGATTAGTACCTTTAAAGAGAAAAACAAATTACGCCAAATTCCAAGCAATCTACTAAATAAAGACCCACTACTATCAAAAGAAAAAATAGTGTTTACTTTAAATATCTGAATTGATCACAGAACAGACTAATTTTATTTAAGGAGATGACAGATGTGGTTTAAGTATTTTCTGAAAATACATTTACTGTTGTGTAGATAGGTGTGTGTTTATGAGCAACAGCTTACAGTGCCACCAGTAATTAGAAACATTACAACCGTTCTGCTCAATTATAGAATTTTGGTACAATTGGCCTAGTGAAGCTCTTATTTTAAGGAAAAGTTATTCTAGTTTTATTTGGTTTAGACAGCATGCCTTAAGCTCTGATTTTGCAAGCTGCAATAATATGGATAATCTCTTATCCCTGCATAGAAATGCATTTAGTAATATGCTGTAATGCAGTTGTGTCATGTAACTTATCTGGAGCTATTTTATCAACTCTTTTTCATAGAACCCTGAAACACAATGTATAAGAACATAATAAGCCTTTTCAACTGTAGGTTTTTTCTTTTTTTTTTTTTCTTTTTTGTGTGTGTGTGTGTGTGTGTGCACTTTTGTTTTGTTTTGTTGTCTTGTGTGAAAACAAGTTCACGACCTTTTTATAAACTGTCCTAAACATAGTTATTTGAAGTAATGCAGATCAGTCATAAATACCTCAAGTAGCATTTCAGTAATATAACCTGATCATTAGACGATTTTGAAGTAGAAGTCAATATCATAACAGTCTGGGGTACACAAGACTATGTTCACACCAACAGTATGTCATTGTTTTGAAACATTTTTATCTGGGGAAAAATAAACACAGGGAAGAGTAATGTTCAGTAATTCACATAATGTGTGAACTGGAAGTGATATGTTTAGCCAGCATTGGTAGGATTTCTGTTTAACATAGTAACCTAAATGGGTTTCTTAATAAAGAACCATTTTCTAGTAAAGAAGTCTCACATTAAAAAAATAAAAATAAAAAAATCAGACGTTTCTTTTTCAGTAGAGTTAATTGTATGTATATTTTGCTGTATTAAACTTCAGATACTGGATTTCACTTTAAATATAAAAGATTAATCAGAGCTAGTGTATTACAGAATTTGTTGGAGTCATTAGTCATTTGTCGTTAGCAATAATGTCAAAAATATTAGATAACAAAAGAAATCCTGTAAATGAAACAATATAGTTCTGTTCCTTTCGCTATATATTTTCATGCAGAATTGAGTTTGGAGAAGCATTTACTAATTTATTATTGGAAAAGCCCTTGCTGGTTTACTCAAGCAAGAAAATTACCCCCAAAGCCCGCAAGATTTATAATGCTTAGAAAACAAAAAGAAAAAAAAATGCAACAAAAGAAAAGGGCAATTCAAAACCTAATGAGACATTTTAGGCCTCATTTACATCTCTAACCTGATGCATTTCTTCAAAACGTTTTTCTTACTAATTTACATACTAAAAGCTTATTCTTCCTTAACCAAAATGATGAGCTTCCCTGCACTATACTGACGTTAACATTACTTTAAAAGCTATTTATAGTCAGTTTTAGAAGACTGACTAGTGTATTATTCTTAAATTCACACCTCTTGTAGCAGTTATAGTGCAACCAATAGCATTTTTCTTGAAATATGATGCCTATAAATTTAAAACAGAGGTTTACATATCATTCCAATAAAAACGTGGTAATTTTTTTCATTCAGTAGGGTCTTCTTGCTAGACACGTCTATTTTTTTGTGTGTATGATTAAATGTGATTTTTTTTTTTTTTAATCAAAGTATGTGGATAAATGTCTTCTGATTGGATAAGTTTTGTCTGTGTGGCCTAGTTGATAGTGCATATATGGATTTCCACAAGGCTTTCTCAAAAAGCCCTTGTCCAAGGCTTTTAGGGAAATTAAGCAACTATTACATAAGGAAGGTCTTTGCATGGATAAGAAATAGAAGCATGCAAGGCATATGCTCCCTGTAATCAGTGAAACAACTGATAAAACTAAGGCTACCTTTCCCAGAGGATACCCTTCCTATGGCTGATGTATGTCTTTGCAGATATATGGTTAGAAGATTGGTCTTGTATTTATGTTTTTGTTTTGTAATTGCATATCTGAAACTGAAAAGAATGGCTTCCCCTGTGAAAACTGTCACCCGGTATTTTCAGAACTGAAATAAATAGGTATAAGAACTGTTGTTAAAATAACAAGAGAGAAGTGAATATCAGTTTATTCTTCTTAACTGCATATACATTTTTGTATCTGGCTCAAAGATTAGAATATTTCATAAGAAAAATTTGGTTTTGAAGTGAGCAAAGGAAATACTTAATGCACAAGAGAAATAATTTAAAACATAGGACGTTTTATAATGTGTTTAAAGTAAGCAGGCACAAGATAAGTAGTAGTAAGAAGATGTTTTTGATGAAATTTGCATGATCTCTAATAAAAAACTGTCTTAATTGGCAAAAAATTGCACTAAGAAAAATCTCACAGAAAAAAAAATAAAATTTACCCCCTTTCTATAACAGTGCTGTATCTACAATATATTTCTTATGTCTTTGTACCAGGTAACACAGCAGTTATATTTTAATGACCTGAATTATAAAAGATGGTACTTAAAGTTTTGTTGGAAGTGAGGATGATGCGTGTTTTCAAATGGTATAAAATGATGTTGTAGAGTGCAAATATGGTATTGTCCGAAAATTTCTGTCCAAGCATAACCTTTACAGAGGAAAGTGTTTTTTAGGATAAATGCTTACCTAAGAATTGTTAAATTTTTCATGCACAGCCCTGAAGCGAGAAATCTGGCACCTGAAATTATCTCATGCTTTGTGTGTTTTCACACTTCTGTTAACAGTGAACTGTTAATTGATATGCATGGGAGACACTGAATATAGAAAGACTTTGGACAACATGCCTCCACTGTCTGGATTAAAAACCCACAAGGCTTCCTCTACTAACTGATAATAAGTAACCTCTACTTTTATATTAGATTTTTACATAATGCTTTGAATACATCAACATTTTTGAGCCTGTTGACCACTTGTAGACAAATAATGGAATGGAATGGAAATCTGAAAGGATGTTCCTGAAAGTTCCCTGGAAATTGGTGTCTGAGCAGAGGGGAGAGATCCAAATTAATGTCCCAGTTACATAGATGGAGTAAAACGAGCTTAATTATGTTTAGAGGTATGACTGGAATTTCCTTAGATGTTAAACAGAATGAAAGCCACAGAAAGTTCTGCTTTATAAACATGTTGCTTATGGAAGTATGTCTTTCTTTAACAAGTTGGATGATATTACAATATTTTAGGTTCCTGCTGCATGCTACATGATAGTGTTAGGATCTCTCTAAATCTGCACATGCTTAACTGACCCTTTGACAATTATCCTAAGTGTATGTGGTGTAAATAGTGAAGAGATAATTTTGTCTAGTATTGTCTGAGGCATATTCCCTGACCTCTGTAGCATGTTAAGGTATTAGACCATGGTCCACACAAAGGTATCCAAAATGTTTCTTAGAAAAAAATGAAGGCCCTGCATGCAATATGTATTTCTGAATATCCTTCTGCAGTTACTGCCTGACTCTGGCAGCACCTTAATTTCAAATACACTGTTTCTTGACCTTCAGTTTAAAGTAACTGAAGTTCGTGTTCAAATAAATAAATAAATAAATAAATTAGGGAGACTGAGTTCAAAAAGGCCATCAGTCCAACAAAGCTTCTAGGGTTACATCAGGCTTCTTAAAGAATACCATAAACACTAGATGCCACATGCTGTTTATGGATTGAGACACTCAAATGAAAACTGTTCCTCTCCTCTTAAAATTATGCAGTGTACAGAACAGAATTCAAGGCTCCTTGGGGCAACAAAACGGGAAATACGAGTTAAAATTTGTAGCCTGATGACAAGGCAGAAATAGCCTGATGTAGAGCAGAAATAAAGAGGCTTGGCTTTCAGCACTCCTTTTTTCCATGCAATAACTACATGAAAAGTACTACAAGTCAGCACCTTTATATTCCTTGCTTCCTCTCCCCAGGGCAATTCTACGAATAAACAGACACACTTCTTTCTTCCCAGAACACACATTAAACAGAGGGTGAATGCATCTTCCTGAAACAGCACTGAGAAAAAAAGAAATGACTGTCCTCTTCCTCAGTGTTGGAAAAAATGGATCAAGTCTTAAAGATGCTCTTGGAGTTAAGATCCCACTCTGAAGCAGGAACCTGCCAATAGCACTATGCTCTGAGATTTTAGGTCTTTAAGAGAAATTTCAAGTAGCCTGTAAGCATTTCGCCATTATCTGGCTGTAGATGCCTGCACATACACTGGGTTTCCCCTCGGTGACCCCAGCTCAGTATTTGAATTTTGTGCCTTGTTTTGAAGACTTTCTGCATCCTGCATCAGGAGCCTCAATTCCTCATACAAGAATTATATTTTGCAGACCAGTTGTCTAATATTAATTGTATAGCATTTGACTTCCAGCCTTCTAAGTTCTTCCTAGCCATTTTATTGATCAATAAACATTGTTAAAAAATAAGTAACATTTTTCATCACTTGTAGGAAGAACCATGTCTGCTGCAGGAAATTCTCCATGGTCTTGTGGAATGCAAGTACACCCTCTGTAGGGATTTCAAAATCTTACTGGTTTGACTTCCGTGAGGATGACCTTTTGCTATTCTCTTGCTTTATAAACCTTGCTGTCATAGTTATTTTCAGTAGTTCTTACTCCTTCTGTTTCTTTCCTCACCCTACTCCATTTATGTTGGCGTACAGAACTCATGTTACTTTTCTGCCCATCTGGTCTTGGTGAGTGAATCCATTTCTAGATTGTTGTACGTCAGTGCTGAGCACTCAAATATTTCCTTGTGCATTTCCATCTGGAAATCAACATCTCACCTCCTGTCTTTCTAATATCTTTCATAGCAGTTTCATGGATCCCTTAAAACACAGGGAAAATTGAATTACTCCTTTTTAAATAATTTCTTTTCCTTTGCCTCTTTCTGTAGCACTGGTAACTGCTGCATTACCATCCCAGACATTCAGTTTTATATGAATTGTGTGTGTATCAGTGACAATAATATTTCAATGAAAAAAAAATAGTATTTTCCTTCAAAAATATGATTATTGGTAGGGGTTGGATATTTGAGAGGGAACAGACCTGTATCTTTTAGTATCCCTATTAATATGGGAATCTATGTTTTTTTCCCAAATATAAACACTTCCCATGCATAAATAGTACATGATCTTCACAGTCCAATCTCCAGTCCTTTTGGCAGTTATCATTCCAGAGTTTTCATGTTTAGAGCAAATAATGATTGTAATATTGCATTATCTTAACTGCATTTTACTTTGTGATGCCATGGAACCATGCTTTCCCTCTTGAAAGAAATCAGACAAATTCATCATTTCAAATTGTGGTTGTGCTCTGTTCAAGGATTCTGAAACACTTTGAAGTTCCTCTTTTTTTTTTTTTTATTCTTTCTTACTCTGTTTTCTGGCTTATTACATTTGATGTAACCTAATTTTTATAATAAATTGAATGTCAGTTGTAGGAGTCTGTACAGGTACCCTGTTGTGTGACAAAGCATCTGCCCCACTTGCACTGCAATGGAAAGTGCCTCCCCTTCCCATCCCACCCACCCCCCCAGATAAATCAATATCTAACTGAACGTCTATTTTTAAGGCTTTCCTTGAGCCTGGCAAAAGCTAGTATTATGAGAAGGATTCCTTATATCCTTCTGATTCCTTATATCCTTCTGATGAGATGGTGTCCTTTTAAATCTGTTAGCAGCCAGCATAAACTGAGTAATCTGCAACTGGCCATAAATTATACTAAGAGATCCACAGCAGGATCATTACTGAGGAAATACACAAATCACACTTAATCATATCTGTGCTTCTTAGCCACTGATGAAGGTGGTTTTTGTTTTGTTTTGTTTTTCATGTTTTCTCTCATAACCATTGTTAAAACTTGTGATTTTGAGTATTGTTAATAAATTATCTTGGTAGTATAAAGAAAAGACAAAAGTCTTTAAAAAGGAAAGTGAACTGAATAATAACTGATAACTAAACCAAACAATAAGCAGCAAAAATCAAAACAGAGTCTAATACTTTACAACCTGTGATCAATACGATGCAGAAAATAATCCCGATATTTCCATTCTTCCCAGTTCTTGCAAGTGCCTCCCCTCTGGTAAAACCTAAGCCTCTGAAGGTAATGCAGGATTTTCAGTAAACAAAAACAAAATGAAGATGCACCAAACATTGCTATAAGAAGTTTGTATCTTTAAGGTGTTGCCACTAAAATAATTGTGGCAGTTATGACAAGATTAGTAAATTTTACAACCTAAGAGGAAGTTACATTTGATAAAATTAGCACTTAGAGAAGAAAAAAAAGAAAAAAAAAAGGGGGGACTGGAGTATCTGCTGAATGGTTGAAAATATACATGGAAGGCTCAGCCAGTAATCTTTCCCAGACTATACATTTCTGTATTTTTTGTGCTAATTCTATTTTTAAAATACCACCTTCTTTTTGGCTTCCCTCTTTCCCCTTCCCTTTACTCCCCCAGCATGCTGATGAACTATTTGTAACTGCTGTGAAAGATACTTCTGCTACACAACTATGGAGTTACTGTGATAATGCACTTTAGTGGTGAATAGAAGCGGCATTATTCTTGTCAAATCATGGAAATTCTGTCAGTAAAGCAGAAAGAAAAGAACAAGGTGGATTTATGCCACAAAGCAACATTTTCAACTACATTTTCCTTGAATTAAAACTGAATTGATGAAGCAGTGCTGGATGCTATCACATCAGAAAAGATGATAAAGAAAAATGCCCATTAATCTTTGTGAACTGAGCTAATTAGGGACCATAGGTAGAGTGCCCAGGGGTTAATATATAATGAACACCACCACCCCTGGAGCCAGTTGCAGAAGTAGGTAATAATGCCAAGAAATTTCTGGAGGATGGGAGGAGAACAAGGTTCCACAGAATGAAGTGTGAGGATTGTTTTCCAGAATTCAGGCTTTCTCCCCAGAAAGCTACCTGTACACTGTGCTAGGTGCAGTCAGGTGTCTGATACCACTGGAGCAAGGGTAGTAAACATCCCACTTCCATTTTTCTGCCTGCTGGTCCTCAGGCAAGGATTCCTGCGACTTCTCCCACAGCCTGAGATGTAGATTGTTACATCTGGTTCTCCTATTTAAATGTACACACTATGCATGTTATAAATACCATCTTCTGTGGTGCAAAATAAAAGTTTTATGGACAGTTGCAAGCCATATGTTCTCAAAGAGAAATCTTTTCCAGATGAACTTGTGAAGTCAGTTTGGCTTTTTTTCAAAATTAGTTTGTAGCTGCCAACTTTTGCATGATATTCATCATTCATTTTTGTCACATCTCTAATTCCATGTCATATGAAGCCTACTGATACTAACTTTTTGTCGTAGAAGAAATGTAATTCAAACTCCCTTTTTATTAGCTCATTTTTATTGAAGTAAAGTGGCATTCAAAAGATATATCTTTACTGAACATTTAAATTTACGTAGCAAAGAGAAACCGAGATGCTAACATCTGGGTTGCTGGACTAGTCAGAGCAGTTCTTTGGAACCAGTCATTTCTCATCACTTAGTGAAATTTGGTTTAGAAGCTAACAGTACTATTATTCTTTTCCTCATCAGATGACTCAGGCTATGTCTTCTGTCTGTCAAGTGGTGCTCCTTCTGAGGGGGGCCGTGATGTTTTCACCACTTCTCCCAGAATTAGACTGTGAAACCAGCGATTTATAATCTGCTGAACAGCTGTCAGATGGCCAGCCCTTTGCTAACCGAATTTGACCATGTAGTTGCTTACTTTATAGATGTGCATAATTACTGGGAGACGCCGCGTGCACACGGAGCTCGAGCAGCAAAATAGCTGTTTGCAGAGCGTTGGCTGCTTGCCTCGGCACTGCAAACCTCCATGTTCCACTGCTGCAGCAGCCGCTGTGCCGCGTGGGGAAATTGTATTATGGTGGGCAGAATCACGTGGACTTTAATGGAATTGTTGTTACAAAGAAACAGCATCCAACAGTGTGATTTGCATCATGCTGTGTGAGCCGCCTACACTTTTCAGCAGTTGGTTCTGTGTCTGTAATTTATTGCTCTAGAAACCATTATAATAATACAAGAAATGCTGCAGCAAGTGTAGAGGAAAGAACACATCACAGTCAGACTGTAATGACTATTTAGACTATTTAAACTCACTCAGCTTGTATTACATTAGGAAAACAAGTCCTTTTCAATTACTTATTTTATGCATTTTATTTGGCTTTCTGGTTTCATTGCGGTTGAGATTAAATACACTATTACACATTTTAAGGTAGTTTATGATGGTAAATGCTCTAAAATGCAAAACAAGGCCTAAATATAAAATGGTAAAAACAGAAATTTCCACCTTGAAGAAAAATGATGACAGGAAATGCTATCTCCTGTCTAAGTAATGGCCTAATTCTCATGTACGTGCTCCAGAATGTATGATAAGGTATGCTGAAATCTCTCTGTGCATTAGCTATACAGTTCATTGTGCTAGTCTTTAAAAAAACAATGGCATTTAATATATGACCATTATGGACTTTTTCCTCATTAAGAAGGAGGGACATTGCCAGACTGTTTTTTTGTAGCTCATTCTTTTCATTGGTGTAGTGATCAGTGGGGGGCCAATATAGGAAAGAAATGCCCTGAGGCAGCTAAGAGTCCCTCAACAGACCAAACTGGGACCTCCAGCTGGTGGCTCAATATCACCTTTTCAGTCATGAATTAAGCAAAGGACATGGTCCATAATTTTTATCCTCTGGAATTTTTATCCCACTTCTTTCAGCCCACAGCTTGCGTCCGTGTTTGCGATGTCCAGCAGAATGCAGAACAATTTTTGTCAATATTATTGTCCTCTTAACTTCTGTGTGGTAAAACCAGTCCTTTGTAAATGCATACTTCTCAGGTATCCAAATGCTTTCTTTGCCGCAGAGGAGTTACTCAATAACTAATATTTGTATAATGGTCTGCTTTTGGTCCTTTTTTTTTCTCCTTTCTCTTTCTCTGACTCAGTCCGTTCTTGCCGCTCTCCGTTTTCTGTCTCTGTTCTTAACACTCTGAAATTCATAATCTAGAGTATAGCTGACACAAGTATTTTGGTTCTAGAATACATTATTCTTTTTCTAAACTTTTCTGTACTGTCTTTGTCCCTCACTGGCTCTAATCCAATGAACATTTCTTTTCTCTTTTGGCAGATCTCATTTACAAATCCTAGATGCTGCTCTCTTGGTCTCGTCTGTTACCATTGTTATTAATTCCCAGAGCTCTTTTCTGTCGCATCCTTTGCTTCTAGCCTGTAACTACCTTTCCTTAAGCTATTTCTGCATTTCATTCATATTTAATGTTTCCACAGTTCTAACATAAGTATAGTCACTTCCTTAACCTCCTAGCATAAGTGATTTCTTCTGCCTGAAATACTCTTTTTGAAACCACATACTGCTTTGCTACCATATGCTTACCCTTTTCTTGGGGATTTTTAGCAGCCAATGTACATTTTCTTCCTTATCCTTTACCTGCCATGTGAAGTCATGGAAATATTCATGTTCACTTAGCATTTGGTACAAAAGCTAGATACACAAAAGCATGATGTACCAAATGAAAGTGTATTGTAACAAAACCACTGTATGGATTATAACTGCATGTTTCTTAGGATGCTGGGTTTGATATTTTTTCTTGGTCTGTTTCCAAAGTTATAGTTCACATCAATGCAGCAGATAGTAGAAGGTAACTGCTAGCACCAAAAACAATTTAACTTTCACTGATACAACCTGAAAGAAACAAAATGATTAAATGTTAACGCGTTTTCACCAACTCAGTAAAAGACCTGTTCAGATGAATAGATACAGACATCAAGAGACTGACCAACTAAAAACTCCAAGGACAAGATTACTTTTACATTCACTCATTGATCATTTATTTGTTGCTTTGTTTATTTTTTGAGATTTTTTTTAACCTTTTTTTTTTTATTATTCAGAAAAAATATTTAGAAAAAATGCACTGAATATTCTATTTTCAACTTTCTAGTTTGTATATCAAATTTGAATAGAAAATACAGAAATGGCAAATAGTGGGTATGTGTAAAAATTAACTTATAGATCTAGTGATAACTTTTGGTCTTCTGACAGAATATATGGAAATGGAATTGTTCTCTAACTTGGGAGAGAGTTCAGGTTACTTATATGTTCTGTATCTTAACAGAGTTTGATTTTGTATTAAACATTTTCTCTTTGAGCAGAGCACAAACAAGCAGCAGTTTTGTCACATTATTCTGAAGTACTGGAAAAGTTCAAGAAGCTATAAACTCCAGAGAGAAGCAATAAAAAAGCAGTACAATTATTAATATCATCTACAATTGAACAGATTAGCAGCCCACATTTATATATATATATATTTTTTCTTTTTATTTTTTTCCCCAAAGCATTTACTCTCTATTTACAAAATTACAGCTAAACGTCTGATATTTTAATGACCTGAGTTTTTTGTTGTGTTTTTTTTTTTTTTTTCCTCCGAATGTAATTTAAAAAAGAAAATAATTCTCATAATTTACTTTTGGTTTTCTTTAAAATATGTCACTGGAAATGTTTTATTTCCTTCTTTAAATCATTTATATATACTTCATAAGCAGGTGCTCCAAACAAGCCTGTAATTTTTACATGTTGTTTAGTCAAATGTATTATGTGAGCAGAGCTCATTCTGCTAAAAGTTTTTGGACTTTTCCCTTTTACTCAGTTACATTATTAATATTTTATTTTTCAAAATTGTTAAAATTAAAAGACGTGGTATTTAGCAATATCACCTAGCTTAGGCTTCATCTTTGGTGTTTCACTTTTCTCTCCCGACACTGGGGAAAATGCTTTTAACTTCTGCAATATGATCAAGTAATATGCTAGATACTTCATATCAGAGTTAGCAAGAAGTTCACAGTTAGGGTCACTTTGAGTGTAAAAATGCTTGCACAGATGTAGCCTTCACTAGTCATTTTCCTAGACAGTTCTTGGTCAGCCCATGAACTTTTCTTACACATCAAAGCTTGTTTCCAACTGGGCATTAAAGTCAGCTTAAGCCATAACATATCCTGCCTGATGTGGGGCACCGTCTGCACCATTTCTAGTACCTTATTGAGCTTCTTTTCCATTTCTTTATCTGTAATTTATGAATAAATGTAATATGAAATATAAATGTTCAAATTTTCCCCCTGATTTTTACAGGCTAAAAAAGTTAAAATGTGACTACATGTCTGTTATTGCTATGGCTGTTGCATGTCAAAATACTTTTTTCTAATCATGTAATCCATGGCATTTTAGAAATCTTGTAAATTTATTGTACTACTTCAGAATGTTGTCTGCATTTTGCCTTACTATTTTTGTCATTCATTTCCTAATTTAGTTACTTTAGTTCATCTTCTCTTTGTTCTTGGTCATTACTTTGATCCACTCAAACATTTCTGCTGAAACTGCAGACGTATTTCCAGAAAACTGAAGGATGCCAACACCTTCTGTCCATTTACACAGTCCTTACTGCTTAGCCTTCAGTGCAAAGCGCTATACCGAGTTTGGAACATGAGGGAATTAATGTCATCAGATATCAATCACTATGCCTAAGATCTATACAGCTGTAGTAAAGAGACAGAAGGCAGAGACGTACTGTGCATGCCATCGGTAATTAGAAGGGACGTCCCTTTTGAAGGAATCTGACTCTCAGTATCTAACTGGTGTTCACAGTCCTGCTTGAGATCCTAACTGCTAGAACACTGTTATGAAACAGAGAAACAAAAATAATCCAAAAGAACAAAACAAAACGGTAGTTCCGTCCAGTAGTTGCTGTGAAGATAAAAACACTTTACAATGGAGTTCATGTAAAAACTAGATGTATTTCTATATTAAGGTAAGTGAGACACCATTTTCACAGATGGATAATCACCTTAATGGACAAATGATATAATCATACAAGACCGCAGAGGCCACTATTTCCTACCTTATCAGAATATTTTTATCGCCATCCAAAACTTTAATTGCAAGTGTTTGTCCTCGTCTGCTCACTGATGCTTTTTTAAATCCATTTTACGACAATCAGTAAACACTTTTTAAAAATTAATGGAGATCTCAGAGCAGGTCAGCTGGCTTTTGGCTGACCCTGAGATGACTGACAAGTGGCAGCATATGTTTCCAGATCTAGCAGGGAGAGAAAGTGATCATTTAGTGTCTATCATGATTTGTGGGGCCCAGATTTTTTCAGACATTCTGTTGAGAGGAAGTGTCAAATAGATGAACTTTAAAGAATTTTGTTCAAGTTTATTAATGATACAATGTAATATGACAGTGCCTTTGGTGGGGCAAGTTAATATTAATAAGAAATGTGTTAATTTCACTGTTACACCGTCTTCTCTGTACTTCCAATTTATTCTTTTGGTAGGCTTTATAATTATACTATTTATTTTATTTTTATTTTTTTTTTTTACTCTTTCTTTTATAATGACCAGCATAAAATAATTGTTAGTTACTTGTATCCACAAATATCATTCTTGTCTCCAAGCACTAATAATTGCTCTGTGATTATGCAGCTGGCATCTGTCTTAACATCTTTTCTTTAACTTGTGAACCATGCTAATATTGTTAGTTTTTGTAATGCAGTGGTGCTTAGTGATCAGTGCAATTTTCAAGGTTCTTTTGTAGTGTGACTTTTGTGGAAAATCAGAATAAGAGGCAGTCCATACACCAGAAAACACATATTAAAAATACATCAGACAGACAAATCCAACAACCACAAGATGCAGCAAAGAGGAAAACTAGTAAAAATACTGACTTTGTTTTTATTATTCAAATAGAATGTGACCAGTTGCATGCTTGCCCGCAGTCTTGTGGTAACGTTGCATTAACATTGCAGTGAGTGGGTTCTAAACAGGAATCTTAACAGGAATCTTACTGTGCAGCAGTGACTGCGTTGGCTGTTGTGAGGATGCCTTTTCTATTAGCAGGTTTGTTGGAAATAAAGATACAAGTCATGCAATCAGTTTCACAGTTTTTCCCACATGTCATTTCGCACATGACATACTTATCTCCGAAATGAAGAGATATTGTTGTGATGGGTGGACCATTCAGTACACAAGGAGTTGGCTTGAAGGTCACATGCAGAGAGTGGCGGTCAATGGCTCCATGTCCAAGTGGAGGTCTGTGACGAGTGGTGTCCCTCAGAGGTCTTTCTTGGGACTGGTGCTATTTAATATCTTTATCAGCGATATAGACAGTGGGATCAAGTGCATCCTCAGCAAGTTTCAATCCCTGAAAGTGTTCAAGACCAGGTTGGATGAGGCACTGGACAACTAGTGACTGGCATGTTGGAAATAGATGATCTTTAAGGTCCCTTTCAACCCAAGCCATTCTATGATTCTACAATGATTCTATGGTAATACATGTATAAGACAAGCATAAATAAGATAAAAACTTAAAAAAAATACTTTTTTTTTTTTTTTTTAAAGTGATCACCAGAAATAAGGAATTGTAACTTGGGCAGAATGATGAGCCAGGTCTTACTAATGTGGTTGTGATTTACTGAGGGCATTTAGTGAAAGAAAGTTTGCAACTAGAAAAGACCTAAAGGATTTAGATCAGGCAGATAAGGAACGGCAGATATAAAACAAGGAAAGACGGGAAGATAAGGAAGGAGAAAGGAAGAAAAATATAAGAAAAATTTTGGTTCTAGGGAACTAAATCTGCTATGTGTGTAGATTACAATGAAATAGTTACTCATTTGAAGTAATGTGAACAGGTTAGTAACGAGAAAGGAGTGCATGTCAGCTTTGGTCTCTGCCTAGTCCAGAACTAAAAAGCATCATTTTGGTGAGATTATTCAGGTAGAGGGCGACCTCAGTAAGTCCTAGTCCAACCTCCAGATCAAAGCAATGTCAGCTATGATTTCAGATTATTATTTTAATAATTCATATACTATATTTATAACATACATTATTGTGAAAATTTGGTAAAACACTTTTTTTTTTTTTTTTTTTTTTTAGTGTAAAGCCAACTAGTGCTGTACACAGCCTGTTTATCCTGCTGGAGTGTTATGCAAATAATAATAGAAGAAATAAAAACAGGGTGACTATATCTCCACATTAATACTTGAGAAAAAAAATGCTCTCCAGCATTTATTCCGTAAAGTAATCTTGCTACAGAACTTCACTGTTTGTTGTATAAATAGATCTTCAAAAGCCTCAGTTACAGCTTAATTCTCTTCATTGGAGTATTCTTTTGGCAGAATTATAAAAAGTTTTGCTTTCTGATCTTAGCTTAACCTCAGTATGCCTTGTAAGCTTTGCATTGCTATATATCTCATCTTTCCCATGTTCAAAGCAGAATGATAGCTTTTCAGTAACTCACACACTGTAAGGTTAAGTTCCTCGCTGTATGTCGGATGATTTTGATGAGAGTTGCCATAGCATAGCACATTCAAAAATCATGTGAAAATTTAAAATTATGCAGCTTTTGGTTGAAAGAGGACTCTTGGCAGAATGGCGAATATCCTTCCTACATGGCACTGATATTCTGTTACTAAATGACATATATAAGTTTAAAAAGGATAAAATATAAGAGGTATCTAAATGAGTTTTCCTTATAACTAATGACTGAAAATCTCTTAAACCAAGAAAAAATTCACTTTAAATGTCATGCTATAAAAACTCCAACAATAAATTAAAAGAAATTTGAGGTGAAAGTTCCTATGCTATTTTGCTGCTGATGAGAAGAAACTACTTTTTATCTGGGTAGCAGTAAATAACAATGAACTTTCTCTTTCTTTGCTTTTTGGTAGAGTAACTAGTTTCTTTAATGCGTTTCATTTTTTGTGGTTTGGTGGTTTTTATTTTGTTTTGTTTTTATGGTAGTGTAGAGTCTTTATTTGATGGTCTGCATATAATAAAGCAATATTACCAGCACTGACTATATGAAATGCGTTTTCTCTGTTTGATAGTGTAATTTGGGATAGGAGAAGACTCAGGGACCCTACTGAGAAAATACTATCCATTAACTAAAAACATAAAACCCAAAGAATTATGAAGTAATATTTTTTCTTGATGTTCAGAAGACAGCTATAGCATATTTTTCACCACTAAGGCATATTTGAGATGTGAGAAACATTAACAATGAGGAGGGTTTTAGGTCAGGATCACTCTGCATCATAGATGGCATTATTTGCTGATTTAGTTGGGCTGAGTACTGCTGAAAAATAATCCTTTTTGTGCCCTTGTCAGTGGCTTTGGCCTAGAGTAATAGCAAATCAGCTTTACCTGAGTCAGATAATCATTACAAAATGAATTTTGTTCTTGACTCACAGAAATAATTGGGAGAAAAATATATTTGATAGGTGTGATGAATATTATTTTAAGCTAAAGCTTACTGAGATGTATAAAATACTAAGTGCTGCTGGTAATTGAGCAACTCTATGCAACTGTAAATTAGCTGCTTGACTTGAAAAAAAAGATGATTACTGAAAGCACTTTTTCCCCCTAGAAAACTTGCTGTTCTCCTTTTCCTTAGCATTCACAAGGGGCATTCAGTTAATCATACTGAGGTCTCTCCCTTAGTGCTGCAGTTGCTGATTACCCAGCAGGAGGTGCAGTTCCAGCAGGGTAAGTCAGAATGGTGTTGGTTGTTCCCTGGGGAGGGACATCCTGTAAAAACACCAAGGTTGAGAACTGTCATATTCACAGCAGTAGGTGCATTTTCCTCAGAAATTAATGGAGCAAGCTGGGCAAAAATGTTTTTAAACTACATCTTCCCTAGAGTAAGATGCAAATTCAAAGCTCTTTTGAAGCATTAGAATGAAAGTTGAAGATAAGACTTTTTAGTTTTTGACATTGATGATATAGGCAACACTTGCACTACGAATATTGAATTGAAATGGAGGATAAGTGGGGCAGATGTTATTCAAGTAGGTCTCAAATGCAGTCCTAACTATTTCAGAGCTGGCCTAACCAAGGTGCTTTTAATTATTGGTAAATACCTATAAGAGATTTCCTCCATTCATTTTGTTAGATATAGATTGACAATGCTAGATTTTTTCCTAAAATGAGGATTTACATGGATTTTGCCATCAGGACTTACATTCAACAAAAGAGGGTTTAAAAAGGAGTGAAGCTTTGAGATAGTGATTTTTTTTTTTTTCAGCAGCAGTCTGTGTGCTGTTCAGAAGCAAGCAAAAAATCTGGGATGCTTTCTCTATTGTAAGCAGTGGAACACAGTGATTGATCTGTTTACAGAAAGATTTTACATAAAAAATTTAAAGCACTTTGGAGCACCTTGTTTGCTTTGTCCTCTTGAACAAAGGCATAAGAATGGTCTGGTTTTAATACACAATTTATAAAAATTTCTTCTTAGCATAACAAGATAAATCCTCTAGGTTCAACTAAGGGTGCATAAGGCCTGTGTCACCTCATTGTGAGATGCCTCTCTGCCACTTGTTTTCAGCTCCTGTGGGCTTCCCCACTTTCTTTGCTCCATCTCAGTGTTGCCTTTTTGTCCTTTTCTGTGTATGCTCTTATACTGTGTCTGTTACAACAGGATTTTAAGAACATGAATGGCTGGATCTGAGGTCCACCTTGCCTGATATACTGACTCTGCATGGTCTATACCAAAGACCTCAATACGAGTTTAAAATAATATATATATATATATATATATATATATAATATATATATAATAATCTTCATTATTTTTATATTTGGTCTCCAATAATGTCTAGCTCAAGGATGTCCTGATTGTCCTGATGCAGGAGTGATGATGTCTCTGTGTCACAACATGCCAGTAAGCGTACACAGTCAGTTTTCATTTCTTCTCTAACCAACAGGCCCTACTAATAGTAACTGACAATGCACTCCCTAAAACGGAATGAAAAATGTTGCTGAAAGCATGGAGAAACACAAAGCTAGCAAGACTGTGTGCTTTTCATTTATGCCGATTTGTGTTGATTTCATCCAGTAATTACTGACAAGTGAATACTATTACAAATCTGAATCAATACTTCAACCAATGACCTTTTGAATCATTCTAGTATACTCTATAAATCACTAACTTTCATCAAATATCGTCCCCAACTTCACTTGTTACCGTATCTATAGGAACATTTCCACCTGCCTTTTTATTTAATGCTTACATATATCTGATAAACCATAAACGAAGCCCTAAGTATTAGGTATCTTTTAAAATTGCTTGTTTCTTATTTTTGTTTGATATACGTAACATGTTTTTATATCCGTAATAAAACAGTCCTTCATTTGTAGAAAATGGGAACAGCATCTGAGATGACAAATGTGAAAGGTGACGTCAATTAGGAGTTGTGTGTCACCAAACAATATATAAATAGTGGTGTCAAATTTCCAGAAGTCAAGTGACAAAACCTTCATTGTTCTTTAATAGGACCCAGTTGTTCATGAACATATGGGAAGCTAGCTTATTAATAAAATTTTTCTTCCCTAGTCATCTTAATTCTGCCAGATTGTAAATTATGCAGCTAGAGTGAATTAGAGTTAACTCGCTATTTCCAGACACTCTGAGAATTTTTTTGTTGTTGTTGTTCTGTAAAGAAATTAACATAGGAGGTTTCTAGCTTCTCTACCGATGTTTTCCTGGGTAAATTCGTTGCATACTTCCACAAATGTGCTTAAGAATAAATATAGTTTAAAACCCAGTGTGAATTAACAGGAGATTGATATGTTGAAATGAAGAGATCTTAGTAGGCAAGAGAGCTCAAGTATCTAATCAGCCCGCTCACGTAGGCAGACAAGTCCAAGTCAAAACTCTAGACTGAAAATTGCCTAGGCCTTACTGTACATTGCAGTGCAGACCTGAGACAAAATTCGCAGTCTGCATTTATTTCTTTTAATGTTTTCCAGTTAATTCTGTTTTCAATTGTGAATAAATTCTGTGTTAAAATCTTCACATATATTGCATGTGCACATATATACGGATTCTTATGGTAAAGGAATATACCCTCTCCAACAGCAACGCCCTTTAATACATTGCAGTGTTTAAATTTAGATATTTGAGGCTCCCACTAGACAACAAGTTATTAAAACATCTGCCTTTCCATAAGCCGTTCTGTTCCTTGCCATTCCACATGTCCTTTTCTACTTCACCAGGCAAAATTGCCCAATCTAAATTTCAGCTCAAGTGTTTGATGGCTTTCACGCTGAGCTCAAACTGTTAGTGCTTCCCTGAGAGAATAGAATTGAAACGAGATTTAATCTAAAATAACAAAATAGAATAAAGGTTTTACATATAAATAAGTAATGCCCTGTATATTTTTATGCACAGTTTTCTTTTCTGGATTTTGCATGTAGTGAAGCTAGATGTTAAAATGCGTAGATAACCCAGAGCTGACAGAAAAGAACATCAGTGTATGTTGCCTGTGTTCTCAATTAACGCCTATCCTAAAGTGTATTTTAATTCAAATTCATTCTAACTGTTACTACAAAATATATTGCAAAAATAGTATTTCTAGTGCTAACTTTGTCTCAGACTGATGTGTGCTTGTTTGCTTTTCTTTTTTAAAGCAGTGGTATTATCAAATAGCCTTCCTAAGCTGTTAAAAGCATGCTGTCTTTCAGTATTTTCAGTAATGATTGTTGATTTCTTTATATACTCACTGTTCAGATTCAGATTTGTAGCTAGATTTTTTTCATAGAATGTGAACAAAGTAATGAACAACCTGTTCACAATAGATATTTAATGCAACAAAAGAAATGGGCTTCTGCACTAAATATTTATGGGATTGATTCCCACTGCTAACTAAAATCAGGAGCTTGATAAATGAAACAAAGCAGGGTCAAACTGTTGTCACATGTCCATTTTTTTCCACATCTGGATAAATGACCGTTAATCACACCTTCTCAGATAACAAAGGTTTTGTTTTGTTATCACCCTTGTAGCAATGAAGGCTTACCATGTACTGAGCAGCATTAACAGCAGCATAATCAGCAGGTTTATCAAAGTGGTTTATCAAAGCCATCAGGAACATGTTAAAACGTTGCGGTTGACCCTTCTTTGAGTAGGGTATTGACCAGATGACTTCAGAGATCCCTTCCAACCTAAACTGTTCTGGGATTCTGTCCTGTCATTCATCCCACAAATAACTTGCCAAGTCTTTGAAACCCAAAATTCTGGCTCTGGGGTTCACATTGTTAAAAATGCATTCTGTTACTGATTCCCTTTTTTAATTCCATGATTCTGTTCTAGAGTCACTTTGAAAATTCTCTCTTCGTGATATTTACACCATAGAGTTCTAGTTATATCATTTGACGCCCAGGCATCATGGGTACTTGTACAGTAAAATGAATGCAAGGGAAAATTCAGTCATTCCATTAGACAGTCATTTTGCTGAGTATTAGATATGGGCATAATTTTAGGAGAGAACGTTTTCCTGTGCCATGTGTGACCTGATGACTCTGCATAGAGAAACCCAAACCATTGACTGCTAAACTTACTATATGTTCCTCATATCCCTTACACAGGCATGAGGTGAAACTTGTGTGTGGAATAGCCAGCTTTCCATTTAAGATCTGAACACTGAAATTCCTAGCATCTATAACCTAGGAAGAATACCAAAAATACCAAATATAGGAAGAATACCAAAAATTAATTTGAATTACTTTCACTGTTCCATAAGACGGGATAAAATCATAAATTCTTCACCATGCAGAGTGGCAGAACATTTTCTCAAGAGCTTGTGAACAAGCTGCTCCTGAGCTTATTTCATCAGGCTGCTCAAGCAGAGTCCTGTGAAGAGAGATAGTTCTCCTAGCCATAAAGAGTAAGCATGGTGGGCTTTATAGTCAGGGATCCAGGGAAGCATAATCCCAAAGGAGTATCTTGTCCTGCCCAGCAGTAAGCGTACAACATGAAGACAGAAGACTGTTAGGAAAAGGGCTAATTGTGAGACATGAGGAACCACACAAGTTCTCTTCCTTCATTCTGCCTGTTTCCTACTTTTAGCAACACCCTGTGCATGCACAAACATACCACATGTTCTAATTTGGAACATACCATGAGTCATTTTTTCTTACCTACTTTGTGACATTTTGCAGCAAGAAGTTGCAAAACTCCGGAGTTGGGTGAAACATCATTTTCGTTAGTCAGTAATTTAACATTCCACTAGGCTGGTAAGATGAGCACTGCCAGAGAATGGTTTGATTTTCCTAATGTGAAATGTCGACATAGGGCAAATGTAGTGAATTACTTACTACCTTTGGCTACTGTACTCAGCTGAAGAAGCCGAGCTGAAGTATTACAACCTTTCTTGATGACATGAAGTCATTAAAACACTTCTGTATGGTTTGAGATACAATTTTAACATTCACAGGAAATACGAGTTTTAGGAAGTGTGGCTAGTATATTATCAGATATGCATAATCAGAAGTCGGCTTGTATATTATTGTATATTATCAGATATGCAGCGTGCACTTGCACACTGCACTAGCACTGTTTAACTTTGTGAACCATGAAGAGATCGAAGACCCCATAAAATGGGTTCTGAAAAAAGAAACAAAACCATAACTGCAGTAAAGAATAGGTGGCATAATTGTATTTCTGGCATAAATAAGAATAATGGATATTATTATTGAGGGATTTTTATTTACTCCTTCATTCTTTTCTGGTTTTGATTTTATGTTCCCCATTTATCAGGAACAAAATCACAAAAATTACTATTCATTTCCTTAATCTATCCAGCCTCTGAACCTTCATGGCAGTACTAAATATATATTATTTTCTATTTTTAAGTCAGTTGCATTATTTTGCTGTCTCAGTTTGTCCTGCTGAGATAACTGACTTAATAAAGAATAAAGAGCAAAAAATTAGAAATTATTTAATTAACTTTTTAAGGATGTGTTAAGGCTACAAACATCATTTTGAGTATTGCCTGCAGAAGTAATGTAAGCAGGTGAGGAGAAAGCTCCTAATAATTGTATGTGTGAACCTCAATGTAGGTATTTTCTGATTTTTCCTTTTCTGTGTAACCTAGCATATTACCCAGTTCCCCAATTTTATTAATATCCTGTGGATACAGTGCTTCTTTGAAGCTGAATGAAAGTCCACAAACTTCCAATTATTTTCAGTTTTGCACTTGTTTGATTAGAGTGCTATTGTCTGTAATTTTTACACTTGTTTTGAATCTTCAAAGTGCATGATTCATGCCTTGAAAACGGGTTGTTTTGTGTTTCCCAGCACTGCTTTTTTTTTTTTTTTATCCCTGCCAGTTATAACCTGATAACCTGATTTCATACTGTGCTTTAGCACAACAATACAGTCATCAAACTAAAGCAACACAGTAAGTGGGCACATTAGCCATCATTTTACTTGATCACTTGGGAGAGATTAAATTTATTCATTTTCAGAACAGATAATGAAATATTTAAAACATGTTAGAGTAAACGGTGGCAGCATTTTGAAGTTCTGACATTTGCTTTCCCAAAGCATTATGCTATATACTGCATATATAAGATTCTTGTGCAGATGTTTGGGAAATTTCTGCAGGTTTTTGGCTTTTTTTTTTTTTTTTTTTTTTTTTTTTTGGCTCATTTGCATTTGGTTTATCTAAAGTGAAATCCATTCAATTTTATTGAACTGTAATTCTGGTAATTTACAATATTTACATGCTGTGGTTAGATTGAAATCAGTCCTTAATTCAAATTCAATCTAAATTTACAGCATAGTAATTAGGGCTTTGTAACTGACACTAGGGGCCTATTGATTTAATGAAAAACTTAACCTTACAGTAAGTGTTTAATTAGTTGCTGCAGTAGATTCTGCGCTGTCCTAAATTGTGGACTTTAGAGAATTAGGTACTAATTTAAATTACATTACTATATAAAGATCAGAACTATTTTTTAAAAGAACATGTAGCCCTACAGATGAATTAATTTCTCAGTCTCTGAAAAAGATAACAGAAAAAGGCAGTAATGAAAGCAGTTGCCTACCCTGCCTGAATTCAGGTACAGCCAAGCTAGCTCTCCTGGAAGTGACTGCCTACCTTGCTAAAACTTGAAATAATACATATGACTACATGCTGAAGATGTCCTCTTGAAGCTGAAAAAAAAAATAAAAAAATCTAACTATAAAAGCAGTAGGTTTGTTTTCATAACTGTACAGATATGTGACAAAATGTGTAAACAACCATTTTATACACAGAAAAAGATACTTTCGTTTGCAAAGTACTCCAGTGTAGTAAGCAGTTATTATATTTCTCCAGCTTGTAAAATCTTTCAATGTACTGTAAGCTTGCAGGTTTAGGAAGAATAAATTACCAGCAGCAGTAGGTTTTTCCTTCTTGCCATTTCTCCCCCTTCAGTTAGCATTGCTTGGTACAGCATGGACACCAAGTCCAAAGCTGGAAGTGGCTGTGGTATTCTCCAGATCTGCCGTTACTTTCTTGGCTTGCTGTATAGCCGTCAGAACAAATTCCAGTATGTAGCAGCTCCATGGCAGCAGTCTGTCACTATGCACGTATCTCAGAGCCCTAACAAGTAAATTTACCCCTCCATCTTATACTGAGTACCAAGCCATCCTGGAGCAGCAGTGGCATAATAGCTTTTGCTGTCCACGTGTCTGCTTCTGGCCCCTGGTGAGCATAAAGTATTATGTAGTAGGTACTCGTAATGTGCAAATTTTTAGTGAGCCATCAATCTTATATCCCTAGAGGATCATCTAGAAGGTCATTATGGATTTCAGTAGTTACAATTTTATTCTTAATTTGCCTAATCAACCTGAATTACTGCCTGTTTGTATATACACTTGATTTTGTGTGGAACACAGAAGAAATCATTCAAGCAAGCTCTACTACACTATATTGTATGTACATTAAGAGCAAACTAAGGTTAAACAAGGGCCCATAAATTTGGCATTCTTTTGTTCTTTTGGGAGGAGGCCCTTAATGGCCTTTTACTAGGCAACTGGAGAATTTCCAGAGCTGAGAGACTGATCCAGTAATCCTGCTTGTTCTTTCACCTCTGTTCTTCAGTAGTCCTGCTTGTTCTCCCACTTCTCTTCTTCTCAAATGTTGTAACAAGAGGATGGATGGATATGTCTGCTGGTACTGCATTTTCTGCCCAATAACTATGCATTCAGGTGACAGGGGAAGTGCAGGTAAACACAGATAATGTATTTGTGCTTGTAAAGTGAAGGTAACGAGATCAGAAGCTAGCCCTTCATGTTCTCTGTGCATGCAGTGCAACATCACAAGGGCCTAGCGCAGTCAGCAGTGGTGCTATGGGAGATATTGCTGTATGTACATTAAAAAAAAAAAAAGAAAAAAAAAAAACCTGTAGTAGTTTGCAAAATGTTGTTTTCTGGGACGACAAAAAAAAAAAAAAAAAAAAAAAAAAAGAATGGGAATGCTAACCGAGAGACATATCCCTACAGATAGCACATTTTTCACACAGTTGGTAACAGTGGTCAAATAAAATAATATTTTTGTTTGTTTGTTTTGGTTAGTTTGTTGTTTGATTGTTTGTTTTCCAACATAATGGTCTGCAACACACTTTATAAGAATAAAGATAAATAAAGCATTGACTTAAGAGTGACAATACAGCCATGAAGTGGCTATGACACCAAGGCACACAGCCGGTTCCCCAGGCAGTCTGTAGCAATCTGAGGCACAGAACTTCTCTAACCACTTCCCCAGAACATACATGCTTCTAACATGGAAATGTACATGCTTCTGAAGGGAGAGTTAGAAGCAATGAAGCTGGCAGTCAAAGAGATGTACAATTCCTGTTTTTGTTCTGTTCCAGGAACTACATGTCTCCATGATAAGACCTCGTAACAATTCTGTTTGGACATCATCACTGTGGAGCTGCCATTGTGCAAGTCCTGGTATGAAATTCAGTTTCCATATATTTCTGAAAAGCATACTTTCTTGTAAAATTTGTGAAAGCTCCTTTTGTTTCATTTTAACTTATTTTACTGAATTTCAAATGTTATTTTTTAAATAATTTTATTCTGGTGTCCTAGCTGTAATGTGCTTCAGGTGCTTTTTCTTTTTTTTTTAACCTGTCTCTTTTACTGGTCATGGCTTTTCATGCCATTTCATGTTCCTAGGTCTAGAAGCATTAATTTCCTGTGTGAGATTTTTATACAAAAGCTGTGGGGCTGAGGTATCTGCTGATGCACTGTTTGGTTATTTTTTTCTGTACTAGTTAGAAGGGAAGAAAAAAAAAAAAAAAAAAAAAAAAGGTTATTTAATCATTGCCTCACTGCTTTTTTCAGCTGCTAGTGGGGAAAAAAAAAATAAAAAAATGACTAAAACATAGGAAAGAGAGAACATGTATTAACCTAACTCAGTATGTCCTGTAAAAATAATTCCTGCTCCTACTTTATTCTTTTAGTCTGCAAGTAAGTCTCAGAATACATAACAATAATTTACTTTCCTGTAGTCACTGAGTAAAGCAGGAATGGAAGTAGATGTTTTGGTCCTAGTAATGATCCTTGAAGGTGAAGCTGAGCTTCCTCTCTTTAGCATTTTATGAGTAAGACTGCCCAGTGTCACACCGAACACTTCCCATAGTTGGTGTAGCTGATTGCTGGCTTTTGCTTGAATTAACATTACAACAGATTGACACACATCATCATCAAAAACATTCTCAAAGTTAGAAGGCAATGTGCAGATTATAGGGCAGGTCAAAATCGCAACTGTAACAAGCAGATTAGTTTCACATCTTGCTATTTGAAGTAAAAGGACATTTATTTATTTATTTATTTTTTTCAAAGAAAGGAAAAGGAATACAGTATCTGAAGAAATTTAACCCATCTGTAGTGTAGTACTGTGCTACATGTGAATAAAGTCAGGGAAAAAAAGGAGATACTGTGCCTGTGCTTGGATACACGAAACCGTAAAATAAAATAATAAGAAAGTGATAAACACTGAAAAAGGCCAAACAATTTAGTAAAACCTTTAAGAATAACTGCATGGAGAGATATAATCAGTTCCACCTGTAAACATACTTTCTTAGCTTGTGTTCCCAATACTAATCCTCTGACATATTCTTCCAAGGATGATAGCATGATTACAGCATGCGTGCTGGCTATTTTTGTTACTCTGTCATTCTTTTACCCTTTCATAAGTTAAAACGTAATGAAAAGATCGTATAGTATTATGAGCAATGCCTAGCAGGTTGCAGCAATAGACTCTGTACGTTCAGCCTTTTTCTTTTCCTGCCAAGAACTGCTGAATTAGAAGCTGCATTACCCACAGCTCCGTAGGCTGATGTGAGGAATATTACCAAGAAAAATAGGTTATTGGAAGATTTCCTTGTCCTATTGATCTTTAACTTCTAGATATGTCTTTTTAGAAAATAATGGTAGTTGATAAATTTTATTTAGCACAAGGTGCTCAAAATTTGGACTAATTTTGGCTGTTAGACAAAGTGATGGTCTTGCTTTCAGGACAAGAAATCACAGGGGTTGTTTAAAGGCATTTTTTTTTCTTCAGTCTCAAAGTTTACCGGAATGGAGTATACAACCTTCTTTTGTCAGGGTACACAGTAAATTCTTTTTGGAAAACATAGATAAATAGACACAAAAAGAAAAAAGAAATACATGCTTCTCAATTTATATGATCTATCTGAAATTAATTTTGTGTCTAGATACAGCAAAAAGGTAATTTGTACCAGTATAAGAAATGTTTGTGATTTCCCACCTTAGAGAATGCTAGAATCATGGCATGACTTTCCATGACTATCTATAATTTCTGCCATGGCAGCATGCCCTGTGATTTTGAAAGGTTAATCAGAGCAGGTTGAAAGGAAGGGAACAGTGATACCACATAATATTTAAGTGTTGTGTTGTCCTGCCAGAGTTTGTGGCTTAGGCAGTCTCTTTTTCCTTTTTTGTACAAAACAAAAATGAATACAAAATTGATCTGTATTGAAACAGAAGCACTTTTTAATAGGACAAAAATTGCTTGGAAATTAACAAAACAGTGCATTTTACCTAAAACAAAGTACCTCTTTCCTTTGGAATACTTTCGACCATGGAAAGTTCAATTCACAAAACCAGCAGGGAAAAGGAAAGCACTCTAGTTTAATGTGGTTTCTCGTCTGTGTTCTGATCATCAGGGTACTCACTCACATTTTGGAAAACCAATTCAATTTCAACCTCTTCCAGTTCAGAAGAGATCTGAATAGGTAGCTGTTCCTTCCAGATGAGTACTCTGACTCCTGAGTTCGCTGGTGTCAGTTGCTCTTGACCTTCACCTGTTGCTTTTGTTCTGGCAGCTGAGTGAATGGAGACTGACTACAGCCCTTGCTACTGGCCTGACATTTGTGTCACTAAATACATGCAGCTATTCTATATAAAATACAATGAAAATAAAACAAGCAAACAAACAAAAAGAACATCATCCCAAACCTACTGTAAAGTTACCAGCTAGGTATGAGCATCCACCAAAGCTGTACGGAAGTCTGACGCATGAGACAGTGTAATCTATGCTCCTCCTGTGTTATTTGTGTATCAGGAGAATTTCCTTGGTATTATGCAGCTTGTTTACAAACCCTTGATCCTGTAGGAACAGAATACTCTAGAAACAATAGGGGGAAAATGACCCTTTTTATAAACTTCTGTGAATTTTTAAACCTGTTAGATTATATGGAAACTAAGATGTCAGTATTGTTCCCTTTAGTTTCCATTTGAGCTGAGTTTGAATATATGTTAATCCAGTTACTGTATGAAACTCTTCATGGAGTGGAAATATGCAAATTTTAAACTGCGGTTTTCTTTTTTTTCTTTCTTTTTTTTTTTTTTTTTTTTTACAAAAATAATTTTTTGAGTTTTGCAGTTTTCTAATGGGCTGTTCTGCAGTGACCTTCATGTTTAGAAACACAGAATTATTACACAAGGGTTCTGGAATTTTATTTGTTGTGACTTAGAATCTTACTACTGTCTGTGAAGTGAAGTGCCCTTAATGTCACAATATTGTTTGCATTCTCAACGGTAATGCTCTATGACTGGAGAAAGGATTTTTTCCTTTATAAATGGATCATTTTGTTGTCATGAAATATCATTACAATAACAAACATTGTAATAAAACTAACATGCCCTTCTGCTACTGCCAGTCTTTCCCACAAAAGTATACATCACTGTGATAGAAGAATGAAAGGAAACATGATATGATAGGTTAAGAGAACATGGATATGTAATTCATGGCTTGTTGTAGTTTTTATCTATAATTAAGCAATTTTCTTTTCTGATACAAGAGTTTTCCACTTGTATTTGCATGTGGCAAGTCAAAGACAAGGAGAGTGTAACAGTTTCCCTACCTTAAAACATAATAGACGTTCTGCCAACATTATGTTAACTTCAGTAGCGTAAAGCTTTCTACAAGATCATGGAATTTTTACTTCAGTGGCACCAGAAATAACTGTGATCAAGTGGTAAGAGTTCTTTGCCCTCCATTTTAAATTTGTGCCATTTCTGCCAAGGCAGAATCAGTACGTTTGAAATTTCAATTCACGTAATAGCAAAAAGGTAGAAATATTGCAGAGCAGCTTACTGTACACTTTATCCTTAGTCAGCTGCTTTCGAACTTTTTTTTTGTTTTCCACAAATTCCCACCAGATATATATACATGTATATGTACAGGTCTTTTTATATTTCCATATATTTCCAGTACTTTTGCTCTTATCATGGATTAACGGCTAAAAAGACATTTTTCTATTTAAAATTTAATGAAGAATTTTGGTTCACACAATGAAAGCCTAAGAACTTATTTTTTTATAAAACATTGCTGAAATCATTTCTCCCTGAACAGTATTTAAACACATTCTATATATGCTTTTTATAAACATGGTGTAAAAACAGTAATTTATTTATTATTATAATTTATTTATTATTATTCACTGTCTTTATGAGAAATATCCAAGTGCAATGCAAAATTTTTCTTGTTCTTTCATCGGATTTTCTTCAGTTGTGTAATAATGTTCTTGTTACTATAATATAGTGTTTTTTCCCTCAAATATGCTGTAATAGTTTTTACAAATACTGCTGTCACTGTTTACGTTCTTCTCAACTTTCTCTTCTTTTATCTAAGTTGAAACTAGTTAAACCCTTGAAAATAGCAAGAGATTCTACTCAGTAATCATGGAAAATACTGGTCTCACTTGAATTTCAATAGAATTTATTAAGCTAAGAGGCAGAATGTATGCCTTCCTACTAATACTCTGTTCAAGACTGTAATCCTTCTATTTGCAAATTATTTAAACCAGCATGGTATAATACTAAAAAATGGCAGTATTTCTCCTCCCACAGTTATTAAGAGAAAAAACAGTGTCCAACTACAGTAATTTTAAGGAGTTAATAACAAGTCTAACGTGTCTTAATGTGATCTTTTCTGAAATTATTACTTTATTAAAGGGCCGAACGTAACCACTTTTCCTGTTGAAAGGAGCTGTATGATGCAGAGCTGTGCATTGCAATTAGCAATTCTCTAAATTACAGAACATTTGCAAATCCCGAGGTTACTTGATACACACATTGCACATTTGTTTCCATAAGAAAAGGTACTGAGATTTTAAGGTCAGCCCCAGTCTGAAAAACAGTTTTCCTACTAGCAGCTGAGAACATACACATATGCTCTGGTCCTGTGGAGGTCATGGAGCTGCAAGGAAGGCTCTCCTGCCTGCCTGCCCATTCACCCCATGCACATGCTGGCAGAAAACAGTAGGTGCAGCTGTAGGCATTCTGTCGGCAACATGCGAGCAAGTTGCCTGGCCAGCCAGGGGAGATGCTCATGCATGCTAATTAATGGTAGAAACACGTTACGTTCCACACTCAGGCTTGCTTGCTTTCCTCTCTTTGTAAATATAATAGGAATAAACAAAAGAAATACTTTTATTTTGCTTACATGTTGTGTTTGTCTGCTCTCCCAGTTTTCTCAGGAAGCAACCTGTCTTTTTTTGTTTGTTTGTTTGTTTTTTGTATTTGGGAAGAGGAATGCAGAGTGCACTAGGGTCTGTGGAGAGGAAGAAGGAGAAGGAGGAGAAAAAAAATCTTGAAAAGAGGGAGGTGAGGAGGGAGATATGGAAATCTCATGGAAATCCTTAGAGCTAGGAAGAGAGTAAGGATATTGCAGCAGTAAGACAGGAGCTGGATGACCCAGTGTGGGTCACAAAGCCTGTGTATGTACTATAGTTTGGTGTTTTGTGAAAATTGTCCCTTTTAACAATACGGAGATAATGTCTTTACGGAAACTCATTTCTGAAGAGGGAATATAGTATTTTCATCATTACTTTGGAAGTGTTCCCTCTCCATTTGTGTTCTAATTGCTTCTACTAGTTGTTTGTACTGCCAAGATACTGTACTGTTCAAATCAACATGAAACTGCGAAGAAATCTGAAACTGTTCATTTGGTCTTCATTGGAATGAAACCTTGACAGCACCATTGCTGTACTTGATTATATAAAATGTGTGTGTGGTTTTTTGTTTGTTTGTTTGTTTTTTGTTTTGTTGTTGTTTACTGTTTATACCAGTTTTATGCTCTGTTACTGTCTCTGAAAACTTGTAAATACTGAAGAATTTCCACAGACATAGTCTACCTCTAATGGTGAAAATAGTTGTGTTTTTTTTTTGTTTTGTTTTGTTTTGTTTTGTTGTTTGTTTTTTTTTAATTGAATTTGCTGATTCGAATCTCCACATGCTGTGCTGTTTGTACACCTAAAATGGCTGTTTTCTGGTTCAGGCTAAGGTGCAGCAAAAATTTCATGAGCATAATCATACTTGAAGCATGTTGTCAAAGCATGGCAGGATTTTCCTAACAGCTGAGCCAGGAATATTTCTGCCACTGAAGAACCCAATTTATTCATCCACCTTTCTCCAAAGATACAAAGATATCAAAGCTTTTTTTTTTTTTTTTTTTTTTTTTTTTTATGTAGAATACTTTGTGCATTCGTAGAGGTATGCAATTCTCAAAACCTCAGAGGTTTCTAATAAACATTCAGATAACAATAAGCTTGCTAAAGTCATTTTGTAATCTCATTAATCTGTGGCCATCATTCCAGTTCAGTTTGGAGAATGGCTGAGGGTATGATCATGCTGCATTGCTTAAATATTACATTTGCTTGATTTATTGATGCATATAATTGTATCTGTGAGGTTTTATGTTTTGTACAGATTTCATGTTTGGGAAAGTTCATATTTTGATCACAAAAGATTCTGAGAAGTCGTGACATTTTTTCATGTACATGCTTTGAAGTAACTAAGAAAGCAGAAAAATTTGTAGAAATCCTTTCAGTAAGCACTGTTTACTCATCTTGTGCCCAAAGTGAGTCAGAAATCTTGTAAATCACAACTGTATGTATTACACAGCTCTTACTCATTCTGCAAGTGCTGTGAATCCCATGTGTTGAAGACGTGCTTATGTAGCATATATTATGCCTGGAGCACGCGTCTGCTCCATCCCAAACCCTTTTCACATCTACATTGTAGAAATATTACCCTGTCAGTCAGGCAAGAAATTTAGATAAACTTAATAGCACAGCAAATGTACATCTGCACCAACATCCATCATCTGCAACGTAGGAGAGTCTGAGCCATCCAAATGCTGTTACAAGGTTATGCCATCTACCCTGGCAGTAAGATTGCAAAGCCAGTTCTAGACAGAGCAGAAAGGAGGTTGTTTCAAAGGAGGTGTGGATTTATAGCAGTGGTCAGGGCGCACCAAACACATATTCTACTACACATATTCTATCATCTGGCAATTTATAAAGTAGTCTGGAAGCAATGTGAAGATACTTGCAGGATTAGGGATTTTGGTCCTTGATCCAGCCACTTGGAACAGTGTTGTTTACCAAGAGATGGCTCCTTCTAATTCCTCTGTTTGCCAGACTGTTTCTGTAGCTTTCTTTCCCCTCTAAGAGCCACAAAGACAATTCTCCTTCACACCTGGTGCTAGAACAGCTCTAACTAGTTAGAAAAGCAACCAATCACCCAGAAGGTCCGGTCCAGCTCATACAGTGTGGGCCTGAGACACATTTGGCTTTTACAGAGTTTTCGTATAATTTAGCTGCTAAATTCTTCAGCAAGTTTCTGGTGTACATATGCAACTTGCAAGTCCCAGACTAGTAATGTGTCCAGATTAAGGCAGTTTTCAAAGAGTCAAAGAAAAAATCCACTGGCACTCCCCTTCAGATTTGAATTGTCTGCTCCAGTGAATGGAAAGTTTCTGACAGCCTTGATTATATGTACTGCTGCTTGATGATGAGGGAAAACTAGGCACTTTATTTTTTTTGTTTTGAGGAAGGATCTTTAACAATGGAAAGTGCTAGTTTGTGAAAGTATTAGCATATTTCATCAAAAGTTATTACTGAGACGATGGCTAGATGAGACAAAAAGTTCTGAACTAAGGAGGAGAAGAACTCAAGTTCTTGTTCAAATCAGGTAATGCCAAATAGAGTAACATATAGTTGGACCTCAAGACATGTTCTTTACCTCCAGGATATTAATGACAAGTGAGGATTCAGCAATCATGCATTTCCATTTACAGTATGTTCATCATTCTGAATGTGTTAAAGAAAGTGAAGGAAGGCAAATACTTATTAACTTTAATCGGTACTGCATGGCCAGACACTCTTGATTTGTGGTTCTGATTGATGTGTCTATCTCCATTCCTAAAATAGTTTTATTCATTGGGCCTTCCTTGGCAATCAAATCTCAGAAAAGTCTTGCATGTCAGCAGCAAGAGTCTAGTAGAGGCTATTTCTGTGAAGTAATTACAAGATGATTTCCTTTTTTTATGATATTCTGCATCCCCTGAGTTAGTTGGCACCACAAAAATGGTTTTCATCCTGTGTACTGTGCTGTGTGCATGTAATGCTCTCTAGCTTTCACCTAAAATGCAGAAGAAAAATTAGAAATGTATTATTGGAAATTTCATTTGAAAATGTCAGAAGTGCATTTTAAGTATGTTGACCGACAGACAATGGTATTGAGATGCGAACAACCAAAACAGGGATCCCTGAAATGGTTTCTTATGTTCTCAAAATTGACTAATCGCGGGTTTCTTCAGTTTGAGCATTCTTGAGATACATTTAGTACTGGAATTCAAGAAAACGTAAATATTGCGTCTCTTGAAAATCATTGGAAGCATGATAATACAACCAAAAACTGGCGACACCAAAACATTTTAGTTATTTTTCAGTACGTCTCTGTTCTGTGTGCTTTGATTTAATTTACCTGTACTCTAACACAAGAATACTGTTGATGTTATCTTTAAGAACAGTTACATCTGAGGCATCTGAAATATTTTTTTTTTATTTTGTGTGCAGTTTTCAGGAGTACTGAATTCCTCATAAGTGTGATGTCAGACACTGTGATCCTGTATTCCTCTAATACACAGACCAGATGAGAAAGATCCCTGTAGATACCGTGCATAGCCAGACAGAAGTATATGTAGTTTATCTTAGGAAAGGGTTTGATGTCAGGGACTTCTTTGGCCTATCTGGGACTTCCTTGCTTTCTTGGGAGATAAGAACATTTGAAGATTGTTACTAGATAATATAGGAAGTAAGTCATGATGTGTATACGTTATAAAATACTATCTTATTGGCATGATGGATTTTCCAATCTAGAGTATTTTATCTGAGATAGGCTTTGAAGGCAGAATTGTATCACCCACATATTAAATCTCTTCAGTACAAACAGATTCACTGCTTGTATGTGACATACAGAGGAATTTCTCAGCACCCCACAGTTCTTGGGAACAATAGTTATATAGAAGTGAAGGAGACAATTTCCACTTGCAGAAATACCTGCAGCTATAGTCACCATGTGCAGGAAGAGCAGCACTAGATACAGCCAATGTCTGCTGTACAACTGAACTGGATAAAATAGCAACCAATGGCCACAGTCCTTTTTATATACACCAGAGATGTTCACAGGCAATTTGTGGAGAGCAGTAAACTGAAAATACTCACTGGATACAAATATTCAGCACCGACATTTTCCCCATTATCTGACAATACGAGGTTACTGAAGTTCTGTGGTGTTCAGGGCTTATTCCCTTAGAAGTTACTGCAGAGCTTCTTTAACCATATATCCCTAGGTTGCTTTTGTGCGTTATATTGCCATCCATAGTACTAGTAATTATTACAAGAGCTCGTGCTTGCGTATGTCATGTAAAAACTGTGCTGGAGGAAAGACTTTTAACAAAAGTGAGGTTGGCTTTAAAAAAAAATAGTGAGAGAAAGTGAGAGAGAGTATTTCAATTCAGGACATCAATTAACACTGATTTGCACTGGAATGCATTTGAAAGTACATGCAATATTCACATGCCAAATGAATTCATTAAAGACCAGTGTGATTACAGTGAATGTCAAATGAATTAATAACAATGGGACCTTTAAGTGTTACCATTAATTTCACAGTGTGTTGCTGTTTTATACTTATGGGCTCTGAAGCTAAATGACACTCTACAGTTGCCCTAGTAGATTAATTGTGCATTAATAATCTATGGGTGGGCTAGCAATCTGGTGGGCACTTACATTTCATTGACACTTGGATACTGAAGATTATCTTCATTTCTAGTTCTCAGTGAGGAAAGTCATTTTGGGTTTAAAATAGGCTTACAATATTTCTTGTCTGTTCAATCGGAGTTCTTAAATCAGCATTAATTTTTTTTGTATTTTAGGTCCACATGCAAAGTTGAGCTTGATTAAGAATTAAGCCCTTCTTTGTTGTTTGTTTGTTTGTTTGTTTGTTTGTTTGTTTTCTGTATATAGCTGTCTATCTGGGAAATATGCTAGTGATTCTGCTTGCTAGTTGACGTCCTAGGTTGTTTGGGCCTTTATTTCACTGACTAGTACTCAGGAAATTATCTCTGCATGTCTAACTACTCTTTTTTTTTTTTTTTTTTTTTTTCTTTTTTAATTAAGACATTTAGATCTCTTACGTTTAGGAGCCTACCGTTGTTAGAAATGTATGCTTTTATTCAGAGCTCAGAAAGTGCGTACCAGTTTATTTATTCAATGCCTTATTTGTGCTGCCTTGGCAGGAGTAGAGCTCAAAATAAGTGATAGTTTAATTAAAAAGTAACCCTTTGTTCGCCACATATTTCTAACTAATAAATTGTATATTTTTATTCCCAAATACTGCAATTCTGTTAAAATTGTTATCTAACACACACACACACATATGTGAGTTCTTAATGTAGAGGAACTGATTTTACTGTTATTAGGCCTTTGCATTTTGAAAGAAGATTTTACTTGACAAGTTATTCTGTATGTTTTTCCAAAATGAAACACTAACACTGTAAGCTGTCGTAAGCAAGTAAACCCAAGTCCCGAGGAAAAGTTTGTGTGACTGAAATTTTGTCTCATTTTTCAACTTAGTCATTTCTTCCAATAAAAGATACTATCCTTCTTTACAAAGTTAGCCTCTCTTAAAATTTTACATTATCATTCCTGCAATGAGATTAATACTACATAACATTTGAATCAGGACACAATTAGTAATGTGGTTTTAAAGGCAGATGTTGTGTTTGCCTGAAAGAGGCAATAAAGTGAAGACAGGGAAAATCTGATTTCCGTATGGGAAGGGGAAAAAGTCTAAAAAACAAGGCAGTATAACCTCTGTTTGTTTCTTGGGTGTTGTTTGTTTAAGCCAAGAGAAAGTTAATCGATCTCAGACCTATGTACAAATCAGATTTGTGCATGTACAAACTCATGCTGTTGGACATCACCATTGCACAGATGTCTAAAACTCTTTTGGATGCTCTTGTACAAAGGCAATTTGATCAGACAATAATTCAAGTTGCAAAACTAGAATGGCAATAACACCTGACTGAGAGCCACCTCCTTTTCAAATGGCATTTGCTCTCTGTATTAAAGGTACATTTGTAAACAAACCAGTCTGTGCTAGAAGTAACTTAAACAAAAAGTATCTAGCGTAAGAAGTAATCGTCGTGAAAATTTATGATACCTGATCAAATGACTAACAAAGCCACTTATAAAATACCTGTATGTAGCATAAGTCATTAATCAAATTTGCTAATTGCATTGGCATTGCATTTCTTTCTACCTCAGTTTTGTAGGACCAGACTCTGTCTTAGTATACAGACACACATAAACATAGAAATGCTCCATTTATATCTAACTGGATATTGATAAATGGCTCATCAGTCACATATTTTGAATTTCATCCATTAGGTTCTTTTTTCACATCAAGTGTCCCATGACACTTCCATGCTTAAAGCAAAGATAGTAAATCACTTAAGAGTATCTTGAACTTAAAAATTGAAAAAAATATTGTAATTCTGAAGTTCCACCCAAACCTAGGAATGTCTTGCCCACGAAACACACGGCTCTTACTGAGAAATGTTCTGTGTGTGTTCTGGGATATTCTAAGTAACGGTGAGGAGGTGCTGCCAGTTTCTGATAATATCACCCAGAATGTAACATTTGCACATGCATAGACACACACAGAGAGCTCGGTTTATGTGTTCTGAGACTGCATATGTGGGTGTGGATAAATGAAGCCAGTTCATCAGTCAAAGCTTTGCACATTTGAGACAAACTATATGTTGCTGTGATTTACACCGTGTAATTAAAATGCTTATTACATAACACTGGTAAATCACAGGTGAAAAAATAAAGTCTCATTTTTGCACTTGTTGCAATCAAATATATATTCACAAATTCCCCTTTCCTCACCTGCTGGTAGCTTGTATGGCCCTACATACTTACATTTGTGTTTGATTTAACCAAGGGAGATTGACACTTGTTAAAGTTATTTCTAGTAAATGCCAGTATCAAAAAATGCATTTCAATCTCCATGTTTTCCTGTGTGTGCATATAAGTATATATAAAAATTGCAAGAATTTAGATTTACACATGAACTCTAATTTTATTATAAATTTTGTGAACATGGATATATATCTTTAGTGAAGGAATAGCAGTAGTGTTTGTCCTTCGCTCCCCCACTGCACAAGCTGGGGAGTGAGATGGGAGGTCCCAGGCCAGGCAGGAGCAGTGCCCCCTCGCAGCCTTGTAGTCTGAAATGCAGCTGGTCGCTAATGCTTACATCACCCCTCAGAAGCAGCATTGCTGTCAGCAGGGTTGCCACATCCCTGCGTAGCCTCAGGGAAGAGATCTTATTTCCTCCAGAAGCCAGATCTCCTGTTCCCTTGCCCAGCTTAAGGGAACTTGTCCTTACCTTCTTTTGCTTCAGCAGCATTCCTTGAACTGTCGTGTTATGGGAAGAAGTATATCAGGCAAGATTTTTAGGCTGCAGTAAACTGATTGGTTTTATTGGACTCAGTAATAAAATAGTCAACACAGAGAATTAAAAATACTGTATTTAAACCATTCATATTAAAAATGTTACATCTATGAAGTATGAACAGGCTGAAAATACATTTCTCAAAGAAAACCAACCCTATCTTAGAGGGGTTGAACAAAGAATAATGACATTTTGACATATGTTGTTTCAGGAAATCTGGGCATTCAAAACTGACACTGAGAGCCTCAGGTGGTGCTTTTGTTTGTATAACTTATCATTGTAGAACTTCATTGAAAACCCTTCTTTTTTAACATCTCTGATATTACTCCGAAGCTATCCATTCATAAGATAGTTGAACATCAACAGTTCTCTCACAGAAGTTGAGTGGAAGCAATAAAAGCCGTTATTAATCTTATTATTAAATATAGTATCTGTTACGAGAGTTTCCTTGATGAATTACAGCTTATTAGTGCCTCCGGCCTAATTTCATTGTGGCAGACAGATGGATTTCACTTTACTTGGGAAAGCTCCTCTGTCTTGGTAGAGGAATCTGAAAGCCCTGTCTTTGGGCTCTCGGTATGGGATTTCATGTACCCATTAAATAAAAATGGGCTTACCCTTGCCACAGAGATGCAGAATAATGTTTTAATGTGAAGGGGTTGGGGAAATGAGCTTTTCTCATTTCCCATTCTATCATTTCATGCCATTTTTTTAACATTTGGATACCATCCGCCTCCAGCCTCCCTGTTCATTAGCAACAGCTGTGTGCCCACACAGTCCCTGCATCACTGACAGGGTGACAGGCTCTTTGGAAACTAAATATTGTTCTATACTTTGTGACAGTATTAGAAGCAGTAGCAACTATCTCTTCCTCTGCAGCTGAACGTGGGGGAGTTCAGCCTCCCCAAAGGTTAAGGCAAGCACTGCAGAGGTACATCCCCACTTTTGCACTTACAACTGAACACAGTTTTTTTCTGTTTGTCTGCTGTTCTTCCTCCTCCAACAGCTCAGCTACCTCCGGCTCCCTATCCTCTTTCACTAAATAAGGACCTACCTAGTCAAATATCTGAGGTACCAGTAATGAGCAAACCTAGTATCTGGTTAAGGAGTTTATTCTTTGTTAATTGATTTTAGCAATTTTTATTTTAAAATCTTATGAAATGTAAGAAAGTGCGTCGCATTACAAAAATCTGTAATTTCCAACTTTTATTTGACTTTTCCTCAATATAAACGTTTCCTAGAAAAATGGTAGTGAAGATAAATACATAGAACAGGAGTTCTACATAGTATTAGAAATGCCCTGTCTTGGTTACACCCATGATAAATGCAAATATAATTTTGAACAGTTGTCCAGGACCCACTAAACACATTTTTATATCAGATTCATATCTTGTGCCATCATTTCTTCTTTGGGTGTTACCAGAAACTGTCACAAATCACTAAAACTGTTGAGATTGTGCTTTTTTCTTTTTTTCCTTTACCGAGCTGAGCCTGTTTACCCTTCACACCTACAAAGTGTTCCGCTCTTCCCACAGTCTTAGATAACATGTTTGTATCTAGACTGGTATCCAGTCAAAATGTCGTGCCAGATTTATCCACTTAAGTGACACAGTTGCTTGCTTCTTTGGAGGAAACTAACACACTGCACAGATATAAGATTACTGTCTAGGATTTTTTTAAGTCTTTCTTTATAGAAAAAAAATGAGTTTCGATTGTGTTTAGTCCTTCCAACCACAGCAATGAGAAAGTTCAATCCTGGGTCCTAGGTAGAATAGCTGCAACAGGTTGGTTTATCCCAACTGAGATCCCATTTGGGTGTTCTTTGCCTGCTAGAATAGGTTTGGGGATTTGCTGAAACAGAGGAATTCTCCCACATATCTGGAGCCTACAAAAGTTCTCATCTGTTAGCTTGTTTTGTCAGTAGCAAATGCAGCTTGCTCTCCTAACGGTAAAGAAAGACTGGCTAGCAGTAAGAATGAAGATAATGGACTGTACAAGTTTTAGCTGTATATTTTACCATTGTACAGCTAGACTCTTAACTGCAATACTATTAATTGTTCAAGTTGCATGTTGTGACAAGGCCCCCTATGAAGGAGAACAGCAGTTTATCAGTTTCATCACCTAAGGTGCATCTAAGATGCACCATACTACAACCTGGGGTTTGGGTTTCTGCGTTGTCCAGACCAGGAGTATTTGACTTTTGTTTCCTATGAGAGACTGGGGCAGTATTCCAGCAAAAACTGCTGGATCAGGAGTTTATGTGTACCCTGATCAGAGAGCTCAGAAGCACTCCAAAGTCTCCAATTTTAGGCAAAGTTCTAGCTGTGAATTTGACAGAGATAGGGTTATAGTCCTCTAGAGTCAGAATTCTCACCACGAGTCATAATTCCTTCTGCATAAATTAAAATAATAATAATAATAATAATAATAATGACCGAAAGAAATCTTCTCTTGCCTTGCAGCCAAGGATATCACCAAAATAGAGTAAGTCAGAATTTTTGCTTTTCTTTTGTCCCACATCAACTTTTCCATCTCCTCTTCCCTATAAAGCCTTAAATCAGCATAGACTATTTGGAGTTTTCCCCTCACTGCTCCTTAACTTGGAACTGATAAATCTTCTATTGAGGTTAATGGCAAAAAAAAAAAAAAAAAAAAAAAAAAAGACATAAATAGCAGCAAATTTTGGCCCCGGATATTGTGAAATGTTGATAAAATTATCTGTAACTTAGCAAAGTTCTTTTTTTTTTCTTTTTTTCTTAAGAGCTTCAAGAAGTTGGCAAATCCCCTGTTAAACTTCCTAATTTGAGCTATACTAGGTATTTGCACATATTAGACTACTAGATCCTAATGTTGTGTATGCTTTTGTTCTAATTTAAAATAAAAACACTACTCAGTTATTGAGGGGAGGGAGCTGATTAGCATAAAATCTTCTGCTTAAGAAAGTAGGATACCCAGAAGAGGCTTGCAGTTTTTAACCTGAAGTAATTCAGTGAAGTAGAGAAAGAGGAACCCAAACAGGAAAAACTCCCATCTCAGAGTCACAAGAAGAGACATGTGCAGCTCTGTTAGAATCTGGATGCTCACCAGGGATCTTACTAGCTCAATGCATCAAGAAGAGATGTCTGTCAAGCTCGTTCAAACTTTGCTTTCCCAAACAACAGCCATATGCTACAACTAACAGCATAAAGCACAATGAGTCAACTCCCAACACCATGAGATTCCACAATGTTTATCAGTTATTTTCTTTTAATTTTCCATTAGATCTTTTCATTTCCTCAGTTTCCCAGGCAGGTCATAACAGTAGCAGAGTGCTCAGGAATGTGAATTTAATTCTTCAGGCTTTTGGTTTGATGGTATTTTATCATTAGAGGAAGTTGAGGTCATATTATGATGATTCACAACACTTTACCCCATCTGGGAAGGCATTAAGCAGACTTGACACGGATCTCTACACTGACACAGCACATCCATGCTGCCACTGTTGATTCCAGTATTAAAAACAGTTGCCTGCCTGCTGCAAAGCAAGTATCATCATTAAAAGGTACTTAAACAAGCTGGCTTCCTCTCTCTCTCTCCACTAAATGTCCTAATGATATAAGGCTAACGGTTCTTGGGATCGCTTTAAGCTGTAGGGTGGAAGAGTGTTTTATTCACCGACCGCCTAGACTGCCAGACTTCAATTCCCACAGCCATCAGCTACGCCCTCTTTGTGAGCCTGCGCGCCAGCCAATCCGCACAGAAGCACTGCGTCAGATGGCTGAGTAAATAAATGATGGGCAGTGGGCCTGGAGCCAGAAGTACTCTCCCCTTGCACCAGTGAGAAAGGTAACAGGAGAGGAAGGCTGTGCTCTGATGCTACTACTACTAATAAAGAAGGCAAAGGCAGTAAGCTCTGCATGTTTGTCACCTAATATTACATCCCAGCAGCTCATGATGTGGTGTTAAATATGTCTGAAATCTCCTTATTTTTCTGAGCCTATTTACCAGTGCTTTCCAACGCAGATGGAACCCTTTCTTCCTGCACATATTAATTCATTTGTTATTTATGCACTTCTGATCTTTCTGACATTTTGTCCTTTGGCCTGCTACCAAGTCATTTTTTATACATGTTCTGAGAAAAGGTGGCCCTTGCCCTGCAGTGAGCCTCACAAATCCCTGACACACACATATGCATTTTTTATTGTTCTCACATGTTGCTTAACAGTCTGCATGATTCCTGCTTTACAGCACAGCAGATGGGTTCCTGCATAGCGGTGAAACAGATGAGATGTTCAAATCGATTGTTTTATCAACAATCAGTTGTAGATAAAAATCATTTTAATGAGAGAAATTAATGGTGTTTGCAAACATGATGTTAATTAAAGAACATAGCTTGGGCTTTTTTTCCTCCGTTTTTTCCCCCTGCACACAATTTTTGTTACCCATGACATCTTTCATTATTGACTCATGCCCCAAAGAAAAGGCGATTAAAATCTGCTTTTGTTTGATGTAGCTTTTATTGAAGAAAGAAATAGATCTTTCTGAAGCTTCCTGGTGAGATGAAAGTCTAATTATCTCCACAAATGAAAGGAAAAGCTTTAATTAGGCCTGTGCTGAATCTGTGCACTGTGAATTTGTGCATTGTGATGGATGGAGCCCACATCTCCTCAGTGACTGCAGTTGAAATAATGAAGAAGGAGAAGAGGTAACCTGCTCCCATGATTCAGCTGGCAGAGCAGACTTGGAGGTACACCTGTGTTGTGAGAGCGTGCCCAGAGCAGCTGCCACAGGCCATGTTTCTGTGCAGTGCATTCGGCTGTTTTACAGCCTCCTCCTGAGCTTTGATCTCTTTTCAGACAGCAGGGGTCCTAACAAATCAAGCTTTTCATGTTTCACTCAGTTTCACTCTCTTTTGCTTCACCATTCATACTCGAACTCCAAAGAGGACGGATAAAATATTGTCTTTTTCTGAAGCAATTAATGATCAGCAGTGGACATGACTGAAGTGGGCATTACGCCTTTTGCGAGGTATTTTGAAGTTGACTATGGAGTAATGGCTGAGAAAGAATCTGAAATCGTGTTCATGCATTTTGCCATGTAATTAATTCCCTATTAGTGTTTTTAACAACCTTTGTGCATAACACTTGATCTGCTATGCACTTCTTTGCAATGCTATAATGTCTGCGCAGTTAGGAAAGGTGACACTCTAGGATAGTGTTAGACTGCAAATGACCCTCAGGGAGAAATTTGAATTATGACAAATAATGCACTCTCCCAGATTTTATAACATTTCCAATCTATTTTTTACCATGTTGCATGCAGCTTACTCTGTCTTCATGTAGTCCACCTGATAGCAGGAAGGTCAAACTGCTACTTATTCACATCACTTGCAGCCAGCATATTCTTCTTTGTAAGTCATAAAGCACCTTTGACATCAAGGGCAGTCAAGGAGATTACCTCCACACCTTTCTGGACATGATAGCAGTAAAAACAGGGAAGAAGTAATTGAAGACAAAGTTAAATCAGCACGAGCAATCTAATCTTTTATTCTTTCTGTCAGTATATTGTGTTGTTTAAAATGTATTGCTTTAATTGTACACCAGTCTCTGGAATTGCAGAGCTTAGCAGTCAACTGGAAACATGCAGAAAGAGAAGGATATGGGATAAATGGGAATGCATCCTCTGTTGATTTATTCAACGAAACGAGGCATCTGAAAGAAAGAGCAATGCTGTCTTTCAAAACAAACATTCTGAAAAGTCTTTCTGTAGGTACATACGCAGCATCTAAGAAGCCTGCAGTTGGTGAAAGTGAATTACATCGATTCTGAGTAATTCAACAAAGTGATATTAAGGATTTTAATTCAGTCTGTGTGAATTCAGTCTCTGCATTGGAGTTCTCCTTATAAATGCAGCTTTATCTCTCGCTACTGCAAAAAGTTCATATGTTAACAAGTTACGTGCAAGTTGGACACTTACTATGTATATTTACATATTTAGCATATGTAAACTGACATTTGTTTAGAGACCTCAGGAGTCGCTGTCACTTTCTTAGTCTGAAATACCTAGACTTGTTCTTTCCAGTCCCCTCCTGCTCTGCTCCATTTCACAGTTTCTTTGTGTACATTTGTCTCCTTTGTTTATGCCTTTGTAAGTATCTCCCTAGTGTTAGTACCGAGTTCACAGAGCTGAAGTCAAAAACCTGCCTTATACAATATTCTAATCCTTAGGCCATCAGTACTGACATCCAAGTCTGGTGCCCTAGAATTACAGGGATGATGGGGAATGTATAAAGGTCCCAGAGCTCGATATAGGAGAAAAATGCTGGGAGAAATGCTGTAACACTAGCACAGGTCTGAGCTAGGGGGCACAGCCAGGGGGGAAATGAGGAGGCAGTGGAATTCTTGTTAGACTGCTGTGCAGAGATGAGGAGCAGATAGTAAATTAGGAACGAGCACTGCAAGAACACATCTGAATCAGACCCTCCAATTAACTGTTCTCTCTCCTTCTTTCAAGTTTGATTTCCTTTTAACCTTTTATTTTATTCTTTTGATCTCAGCATCTTTTTCTTCTTGTTCAAGCGATGAGCAGTAGTGCAATAATTTTTGTTGAGGAGGTACTTTCATTGTCAGCCCCTGTTTCCAAACATAACAAGTGATGAACAAAACCCGAAAATACTCATGTACGCCATCACCATATACGACTCTGATCAAAATTTGAGATCTGGGACAATGTCTGAGCCATGTCTGTGCCAATTCCTTATGTCTACCTACCACTCCCTTGAGGGAAATGGAAGTGCTTTCAGACAGAAAATAAAACCTACCTGGTCTTTCAAAGACAAAATTAAATGTTTTTATTAATTTATATTTATTAAGCTATTTTGAAAAAAGATGTTTCTGAAATAATGGTTGAGCATTCTTAAAGCTTTTCTGGTTGGGAGTTTGAATACGGGAACAGCAGATTTGTCCCATATCTGGAAAGTATATTCACAATATTAAAAAAAGAAAAGGAAAAAAGAAATTAAAAAAGAGAGAGAGAGAGAGAGAGAGAGAGAGAGATTAATGCACTTAACCTGGTTAGCTCGTCTATTATTCTGGGTGAAGGAACAACTGCTCCAGTGCACCCATATGTGGATGTGTACAGAGAAAGAGAGTTCATATTAAATACTCCATCATGTCTTCATCACTGTAGTAGCCTGTCTTTGTATAGGTGTCTGAAACAATCCTGGTAAGAGCAGCACTTAGGACAGTCCTGCTGTTCCTTGTAATAAAAGGACAGACAAGAGGAGGCTGAAGCAGAAACTTCTTTCTGCCGTTCTTCCTCTCTATGGGAGACAGCTTTGAAAGCCTTCCTGATGTCCAGGCAGACAACACCCACTGTTCTCCCATCTACCAGGCCAGTCATTTTATCACAGAATCATATCGGGTTGGTCAAGCATGTTTTCCCCTTTGTGAATCCATGCTGACTACTGCTGAATACCTTTGTGTCCTTCACATGCCTGGAAACGTCTTCCAGGATGAGCTGCTCCAGCACCTGGCTAGGGACTGAGGTGAGGCTGACTGGCCTCTAGTTCCCTGGGTCCTCCTTCTTGCTCTTCTGGAAGATAGCAGTGACATGGGCTTTCCTCCAGTCCTTAGGCACTTCTATCAGCCACAATGACTGATACTTCTAAAAGGACAGGGTATGCTGTGAGGGACTTAGCAACAACCTGGAGTGTCTGTGATTGTCAAAACTCCATTGAAACAAAGTGGATAATGTGCCAGTAGGAAGTGTGGCAATTTGTAGTGTCTCTGGTATAACTATAGGACCAAAAGAACTGCAAAGGAATATATAGCTGTTTTCCTCTACTTCTCCAGCATGTTGCTGGTTTACTTACCTGTACTCTGAACATTATATTACACCCAAATTAGTATTATGCTGGAGTTTATGAGTCTGTATTGATTTATTAATATTTTAGGACATACTAATAAAACTTCTAGATCAAGATGGAATGCTGTGATATGCTTTCATGCTGAAGAAAAGGAGTATTAAATTGAAACTGTGGAGAAAAAAAAATAAATTCTCTGTATATATTTCTTTCAAGTTGTTGTCCCATTTACACTTTATGCTCTGGCATTTTCCAGTTTGCTACATAGGTAGGCACATAAAAGTATGGCTCCAGCACCGCCAAGATTTAAGATGTTGTTAAGCTAAATCTGAGCAGTAGGAAACACACCATATTGAAGTTTCTAGAGATTTTTTACTTCTGATAGTCACACTTCAAAGCACTCCTAGTTAAGGGTTTTCTAAAGAAGCAGAAGGTACCCAATCTGGAATGAAAATGACTTCTTACTGAATTCTAAATAAACACTGTAGATGTTAACCTCACATTACCCTGTGATATTTTGCTTCTATTGTCAAAATGTTAAAATGCTTGATGTTCTACTTTGTGTAAAATTAGGCAAACTATTTTTTGTTTGTTTAAAACTGCCATTACACAAGTTTGGAATCTAATAAAAAGTGAGATAGATCTTTATTAGAGAGCCACAAAGCTCTCTTCTTACTAAATGTGTTATCTCTATTAATAAGACAAAGCAAGAAAGTAGTTTCTTCATTGCATCCTTCACAGAGAAAAAGAAAACCTTTAACCACTTGTCATTGTTTTCACAACACTAACAGGTTTCATAGGACTTTAAATCCTGGTATTCAGAAATTCACCAAAGTTCAGAATTCCCAAGAATATAGGATTTGAAAACAAATTTTGAAGTTGGTCCCTGAAAATTTTAATTTCTTTGGGGACAAAAAACAAACAAACAAACAAACATTTTCTCTCATCTCCAAAAAGCTGCCTCAGGATCTCCCATTTGTTTTTAATGTTCTCTGTCTCTTTCTCTTTCAACTGCATGTTTTATCACAAATGACTTTTTGATAGGAAAGAATACCTAATCCAGAACACACCTCTCTCCCACTGGTGTTTGCATTCTTTACTATGGATCAGATAGAACCCATGTGATTCCTCATGGCACTGTGATATTACAGAGACCCGTTTTCTTTCTCACAACCACCAGCTGCTGTATGAGAGCTGAATGGCTTCTCAGAATTCCTTAACCTTATGTTTCCTTATACACAGTTCAGTTTCATGCCTGATTTCCCAGAATTTGCTTAACATTTTCAGAAGGACGTCATTCACCCACTAGTTGTAGCTGGATTTGGATTCATAGCTCTTCTGAAAAGAGAAAGTGATATGATTCTCCACACACACCAACGCATGATATTGTCAGATGATAAGTATTCTTCTCATCAAAATACGATGGAAAAACTGAGTCCTCCCATCCATCGGAAAACTCTGAACCAAATTAAGGATGAACATTCTGGATGCTCTTTCACAAAGATAAAAAATGGGACTAGCCATCTGGCACCTCTTGAGGCTCTTTAAAGACAGAGAGCTTTTGCTGGAGAAAACATAAGCTGTTTTCTGTAGTTTTCTAAGGACCTGGATTCTTTTGGGCTGGTTTTTGGTTGGTTGGTTGGTTCGTTCACTTTGTTTCAATTACCTATTTGTCTGTGTTTCATGCAGAATGAGTGGCTGCATTCTGAATGCCAGCAGAAGCTTACTGGAGGTTTCTACTTAACAAGATACTTGATGCCCTGTTAAGGAAGCTGTTCCTTATTACAGGCAGGCATTCAGCAAGGGCTCAGTTGCACACATTACCACCTTCCCAGTGGCAGCTGATAATGTATGGAATAGGATCACACTGGGATCCCTCAGCACCTGCCCTGTGCTGGGAATGGTTGTTTGCCTTTTGTATGAGGCACCAGCTTTCACCTCTTGTATCCAGCAAGAACCTGTGGTGATCTCTGAGCCCATGTTATTAGTTAAGAATACAGTGGAAGTCAGTGCTTCATTCAGGGGAATGTCACAACCAGTGGTATGTCCTTAGGAAGCTTTAAACCACTGCCCTCCTTCCTTTGGTGCACAGTTGCAGAATTTAAAATAGTCATAATTGTGCAATAAGCTGAACTATCACAAACGTACGTCTTTTGCTCACACTAAAGCTGAAAGGAGGCACTTGTTTGGTTTCATGTTCTATTGCAAATAAGAACATAGTTATATCTTTCAGATAGGGCAAACTATATATTGCATTTATGGACAATACTACATAGAACAAAAAATAAATGTAAGCCTGTTACTAAGTAGGTTCTGTGTAAAAACACTAATAAGTGGTTCACGCTAACAAGGAGCTGCTGAAGGTCATATTTGAGATATTATGCAAATTCCAAATGCAAAAATACAGCCTATGAAATAATTATTAATTACATTTGCACTTTGATTGCAGATTAAACCTCAGTTATAACAAAACAAAACAAAACAAAACCCACCAAAACAAATAAAGCCAGAACCACATGTATTTATGTTGTCTGATATAATTAGGCACTCTCCTAAATGGCCAAACTTAGAACTGCCTATTATGTCCTAGCAAACCTGTGGGAGAGAGCCTGACATGTGTTTAGCAATCATGTTTTTTTGTTCATCAGAAAAAAAATATCATTTTAAAACAATGTGGGAGGGGCAGTCTTTATCTTTAAAGCAATGGTTGGATAATTGACCTCCTTTAGCATTTAATTTCTCAAGCCTCTAGGAAGCTTAATTTTGAACATCAAAGAGGTACCTGTGGAAGAAACTGTTCCAGACTGGTGAGTAAACAAATTAGAGTTAATAGGGTCATTAGCTTTTGTGGTAAAAATTCAAACTGGGTATTCCTCACTAAGGAATGTAAATGTCAATGTTTTTAAGTCTTCTAAAATATAATTAGACATGGAACTTGAATACAAATGTTACATATCCTATTAACAAAAAACATTTTCCATACTCTGGGCATTATTTTATTAATCTTAGGGAATCACTTCTTTTTTTTTTTTTTTTTTCTGTTTCTTTTTTTTCCTGGTCCTGTGCATTGCTTGCCAGACAATTAGAATAGAAAAAAAAAAAAAAAAAAAAAAAAAAGTGAAATGCTGCTCAGTCAGTAATACACTGTAAACATTCAGACTGCTTTATAATACAGAACATGCTAGCTAGTTACATTTAGAGTAACAGCTATAGCTCTGTTTAACCCTTGGATCCTGATGCAGGAATATAAGAGCATTAAAAAATAAAATAAAATTCCAACAACTTACATTTCCTCATTTAAATGATGATGAATGATCTCTCATCTCCACTTTCTTATGGTTCTGTGGCTACATAAAGGGATAATTGCTGATTGAATTTGAAACAGAGAATGCAGCAAATTCAATTCCTACATCCTCTCATTTCACTTCTTTCACAACACTGAAGTCTTTTATTCAATTATCCTTGCATACACTAATAGAAATACTGCTCCCTATCTTCTACCAACCTCTGAGAAGTTGCTAGCCCACCCACATTTCCACACATTTTCCCACATCTCTACCTGCAGGCTGTGCACTCTCTCCTATCTATTTACCCTGAAATTCTTGATGCTAACCCTTCCTAGCAGCAGCAAGCTCCTGGAACTGAGGGTAGCCAGAGCAAGTCTCCTCTTCCACTTTGTAACCCTCAGAAATTTAAAATGGTGGGGTTTATTCCATTTCTAGGAGCTCAGTACTTGCGATGGCTTCTTTTTAATCCAGAAAATTGTCTGCTGCTACATATGTCATCATTGAAACAGGTAGAGAGGAAACATTCCTCATAAAGAAGTAGTGACATAAGGTCAGCGTGTTTGTGGCATATAGATGGGTGGACTTCTAGGCTAACTGGCAAGACCACAAATGCATTTAGCGTAGAAGAAAATAAAATATTTGCTAGATGTGCCAAAACAGAATGGCAGAAAATATTTAGACTGGAAAACTGCAGATGGGCAAGCACATCCAGTGGTAAACCACCTCCTCACTGTGAAAACTGATTTGTATCAGCAGGGTCTGAGTGAGAGCTACAGTGAATTCTACCAAAAAGGGGAGGGTGGGGGAGAAGAGAAAGGCATTTTAAATAATTGATTGTATCCGTATTTGTGGTTACAAATATTGGATTCTTAAGTCATTAGTCTGAAGGAGCAAAGACTTTAAAAAATATTAACTCTCCTCACTATTATATATTTTAATGAAGTTTATTTTTTTTCAAGTTTCCCGTCATAAATCATTTTGTTGTGGTGATAATCTTGTGTAGTGGATTGACTTAATCTTCTAATCTCGCATTCTCCCTCAATAACAACTTTTTTTTTTTTTTTTTGCTTAAGCAATACCAATAGAAGTTTTTATTAAAAAACAAATAAACAACAACAACAAAAAAAACACAAACACAACAAACTCAAATGCTCTTACATAATGTGAATCATGTTTAAGTGATGTCTTGAATTTTTTTTTTTTTCCATTAGAAGGAAGCTTTTTGCACTAGTCAGGTTGTTACAACTGAGGTTTTTTTGCAAAGTGGTTCTAGTTACTGTGTGCTATTTGTCTCTAACAGTGTGCTTCAAATAAGAATCTTTTAACCTATTCCCAGATATATTTTATTACTTTTTCTTTCTGTTCTTCTGGGATCTATTCTTGTTCCCTATCTAAGGGGTTATGTCAGACCAGACTGGAAACTCCGTTCAGATGTGCAGAGAAGATATCCCATGTCTTCAGCAAGTCATCCATAGGATAGCCTGACATATCAGAAGTGGTGTTGCACTAACCTTTTCCACTCTTGGAGAATAAAATGATAATAAAACAACCAAAACATGTAATGAGGCAGGGAAGGCACAATTCTTGTGATTAAGGCCATGAATTTGAGGTGTGGAGGAGGCTTATTTATTGGAGACTTTGTATAAAGCATCACCAATTCTAGTAATAAATAGAATAGATGTAAGCACACACACAGGCCCAGGCATACAGTTGAATATCACACCTGGAGCAGGAGTCCTGCTAATTGATTATGTTTGTTCTTCTGACTGGCTACCACTTGGCAGACAAACCACTTTCCCAAAAGAGTATTAGAAATGTAATTATTTGGTGACTTGATTCATTCGACATCCTTAGGGAAAGCCATTCAGAGAAGCAACTGAAACCCCAGAATCTAACAGTTGTAAACAACTGCAAGATTTGATGTTTTGCTTAATGCTGCCTCTGTTAAGGCACGATGTTTGTAACAGCAACCTACAAAGCCCGATGTGCTGTGTTAGCAAAGAGAAGAAAATGATTGTGCACTTCCTTCTGTGGCTTTTATGGTCTGTTTTTTGGCATGTTTCTACCAGTAAGAAACTGCAGTCATAATTTCTCTATTACAGCTCCTAATAATAAGGAAAAAAGTGAAGATCAAATATATTGTGGAATAGCTCAAAAGGCATGGATAAAAGAGCAGCCACAACTAAATTTATACATACTGAGTTAAAAGCAAATGGCAATCTGACTACAATGGAATTTACCCCTTGAAAGAGTGATAGTAACGCTTAGCACAAAAAAGGAAAGATAAGAATAAAGCAATATTGCATAGACAAAAGACTATTTCTGAAAAGCTGCATGTTGTGAAAATGATGTAATGTTAATAGCTTTCCTTTGTTTTGTTTTGTTGACTATTTGGGCACACCAAAGGTTGCATTTACAATGAATTTATGAATTTTGAACACTAAAGCCTCGGGCATCTCAGGAAGTTTTCAACCATTTTTTTTAAGCTGAATTAAAGCTGCAGTGTAAATTCATATAAAAAAAAACTTCAGTCATCATTAATTATCCGCTAAACTGATGTCTGTACATTTTTATACTTTAATCTTCATTAACATGTAGGAAAGCAAATATGCCAGAGGATGTGCTGCATGTGTTGTCATGTTTTACTCATGTCTCTCTGGATTTCTTAACAGCTCAAAAATAGGCTTCTTCAATGGGAAGCATATGCCACTGAGGCCTTTTATCTGAATTCTTCAGATTCAATCAAAGGGCATAGTCTGAGCAGCCATGGGCCAAAGCAAGATTCATCCATTTAAGTCTGACCCCAGTGATATACTGCTTGAGTGCCTCCATGGCACTCAAGCTATGTCCTGTAGGACTTACTGTGAATTACGTTCATATGTGCCTGTTGTAAAGCACCGGCTTTTCTGATGCTGGGTACGTTTTGTTTTGTTTTGTTATGCTTTTATATGAAAACCATAACAGTCACTTACTTGTCATTTACGACTAACAGCAACTGTATCTCTTATGAATATCATAAACAGTTTTAGCATTTACTTGCCACACATCATCCATTCCACCTATGTATTGCCTGATTGTATGTGTCAATCATTTGAAATTGTTTTCTTGTAATACTTGGAAGTACTTGATTCTGAAGAAAGGATATCTGTATGACAAGACTTACAATTAAAGAAAGTTGATGGTAAGTTGAATACGAGTCAGCAATGTGCCCTGGCAGCCAAAAGGGCCAGTTGTACCCTGGGATACATCATGCATGGCATTGCTGGACAGTAGATGGAAGGGGTTGTCCCACTCTGCTCTGTGCTGGTGTGGCCGCACCTCGAGTACTGTGTGCAGTTCTGGGCACCATGATATAAGAAGAACCTAAAACTGTTAGAGAGTGCCCAAAGGAGGGTTACGAAGATGGTGACGGGTCTGGAGGGTAAGATGTGTGAGGTGCGGCTGGGGTTCCTTGGTTTGTTCAGCCCCGAGCAGAGGAGGCTGAGGGGAGGCCTCATGGCGGCCTGCAGCTCCCTCATGAGGGGAGCGGAGGGGCAGGCGCTGAGCTCTGCTCTCTGGGAACAGCAACAGGACCTGAGGGAACGGCATGGAGCTGGGACAGGGGAGGGTCAGGCTGGAGGACAGGGAAAGGGTCTGCACCCAGAGGGTGGTCGGGCACTGGGACAGGCTTCCCAGGACAGTGGTCACAGCACCAAGCCTGATGAAGTTCAAGAAGTGTTTGGACAATGCTCTCAGACATGTATATAGTATGATTTTGAAGTGGTTCAATGTGGGGCCAGGAGCTGGACTAAATGATCCTTGTGGGTCCCTTCCAACTTTGAATATTTCATAATTATATGAAATAAAGACTGCATAGAATGTTGTTCTATGGAAAGAAAGAAAAAAAAAAAGAAAAAAGAAGAAAAAAACATATAAGCAGTGGGTACTGAACTCTTGATATTCATCAACTGTACTGTACTGTAAAAACCCATTTTGCAAACTGAAGTAGACACACTACTCTATGGAGGCTTGATTGTATTTCTTGTAGATTACTGATAACTGTAGCTGATAACTGATAACTGTAAAGATTTGTATGAGGATCTATGCCTGAATAGCAATAGGCTGAACAGCATACCCAAAAGATTCATCTAAGCCACCTGTTTAGATTTCATTGTGTTGCACCTGTGTTTGTGAAGGTTCACTAGAACTCTGCAGACTCTAGTTCCCAATTTTGAGTTTCTACTTCTCTGGTATACTGACTGACATGCAGGTTCTCTTTTATGATGAGCTACTAGATCCTACAAGGCTGTTCTATCTGGCATCTGGGTGCAAATACAGCTTTCTCTAGCACTTCACAGGTAACATAGTAGAGACTTTACAGAGCTAACAACGTTATGATTTTATAGCTTACTTCCGTAGAGAGGTTAGTGGAAAGAGGGAGGCATACGTGATTTGAATAAGTTCCAGAAACCTTAAATTTACCCTAGAATGTTTCACATAACTAACAAAGCCATGTTACAAAACTAATGAACATCTAATAGCAAAGGCTTTCCTACTTAGGTTTCCTCGTTTTCTTGAAAATGTTGCCTTTAAAATCAGAATCATATTCCTTTAAGGAGATTAGCATTTTTCCTTTCTTCCACTTGGCATCTCCAAACATAAGCCCTATCCAAATTTATAATTTCCATGTTCCTTTGTCTAGTGATGCCCTAATCAGATTCTTTAGATAATCAGTGCTTTTGCTTATCCCACTCACATTTAAAATCCATTGACAGGTCAACCCAACAGAAGTTTAATTGCTTTGCCTATGCTCTGCATGGTATCTATTTTATTGCTGCTAGAGAAACATCGAAACAACATGACACTCTATTCAGACATTGCTATGATTACCAGGGACGCTACTTCCCATTTTTAAAAAATCTCTTGGGAAAGAAGCTAACCCCATAGAAGACATGTTATACAAGATTAAGTAGGCAAAATGGGTCACCAATATTACTTCATAAAAGTAAAAAGGAAGCTCTGTGGCATTATCCATGCAGCATAGCTCTATGCCATTTCTCTTCCCTGCAGTATACTGTTCACTCTGTAATGTACCAGAGTAATGGGGGAAAAAGGGTAGGCGGGGTGATTGCTTTTTAACTTGAGCATTGACTGTGATTTTACATCAGTATGTATTCTGTGAAATCTGCAGTTATAAAGATGAGCACATTTCTAGACTGCCAACATAAACAAAATATGACACCATAGTCATTCAGACTCTTCTGTTCAGTTGTGAGGTTACAAACATCCTGTAGCAGATGAGAACTGTGGAATGACTCTGTGAATGCCAAATTATTTCAAACTCTTCACAGGGCTCCTGTGTAGGAACATGAATCACCTAATACACCTTGACAGATCTGGGCCCTTAGTGACCTTTGGCTTCAAAGAGCAGCCTACTTAACAACTAACAAAACTACATCTGGCCAGGAGGTTCCAAAAAGCTGAATTTAATCAGTATATTTAATATTTTCTGTGTTACCTACTTTATGAAGAAATTATTGCACTGTTGTCTCAGTGTTTTGTGTCATTATCAGAACTGTAAAAGCGTGATATTTATTCAAACTACCAGTTTATAGTAACGCAGCCATAAATAATTGGAAAAAAAATAAAACCAAGTCAAACTTTGGGAGAAGTTGATCTTTATTAATATACCACTTTGATTTCAAATTGTACAGCTGCAGCTGTGGCTTTTCAGCCCTGTGTCTTCGTGACAAGATGAAGACAAAATACAATTAAAGGGGTGGAGTGGAGAAAAAGAAGAAAGGAAAAAAAATATAATTTGGGCATTGATAATAGTACAAATATTCACAAGTATGCTCATTAAATGGAACTCAGTGAGTTGTCCTAGTTACAGCAGTAACAACTAAGTTACTCTATTCGAGTGTAAAGCATCTCTGCAAATTTCTTCTGATGTTTCTCTCTCTTCTCACACTTTAACTGTTGTAGGGATGAATCAGCATTATGATTCACATGATATGCTTCATCCAGTAAATCTACAGTAGGTGCATTTTCTTAGTCACAGAATCACAGAATCACAGAATTTTCTAGGTTGGAAGAGACCTCAAGGTCATCGAGTCCAACCTCCAACCTAACGCTAACAGCCCTCCACTAAACCATATCCCTAAGCTCTACATCTAAACGTCTTTTGAAGACTTCCAAGGATGGTGACTCCACCACTTCCCTGGGCAGCCTGTTCCAATGCCTCACAACCCTTTCAGTGAAGAAGTTCTTCCTAACATCCAGCCTAAAACTCCCCTGGCTCAACTTAAACCCATTCCCCCTCGTCCTGTCACCAGGCACGTGGGAGAACAGGCCAACCCCCACCTCGCTACAGCCTCCCTTGAGGTACCTAAAAAGAGCGATAAGGTCGCCCCTGAGCCTCCTCTTCTCCAGGCTGAACAAGCCCAGCTCCCTCAGCCGCTCCTCGTAGGACTTGTTCTCCAGGCCCCTCACCAGCTTCGTCGCCCTTCTCTGCACCCGCTCAAGCACCTCGATGTCCTTCTTGTAGCGAGGGGCCCAAAACTGAACACAGTACTCGAGGTGCGGCCTCACCAGAGCTGAGTACAGGGGGACGATCACCTCCCTAGCCCTGCTGGTCACGCTGTTCCTAATACAAGCCAGGATGCCGTTGGCCTTCTTGGCCACCTGAGCACACTGCTGGCTCATATTCAGCCGACTGTCCACCATCACTCCCAGGTCCTTCTCTGCCTGGCAGCTCTCCAACCATTCCTCTCCCAGCCTGTAGCTCTGCTTGGGGTTATTGCGCCCCAGGTGCAGGACCCGGCACTTGGCCTTGTTAAACTTCATGCAGTTGACCTCAGCCCATCGGTCCAGCCTATCCAGATCCTCCTGCAGAGCTTTCCTACCCTCAAGCAGATCGACACACGCACCTAACTTGGTGTCATCTGCGAACTTACTGAGGGTGCACTCGATGCCCTCGTCCAGATCATCGATGAAGATATTAAAGAGGACCGGCCCCAGCACCGAGCCCTGGGGGACGCCACTAGTGACTGGCCTCCAACTGGACTTGGCTCCATTCACCACGACTCTTTGGGCCCGGCTATCCAGCCAGTCTTTATCACTTTTAATAGTCACAGTACAAATTCCTCATATAAATACATTTTCACTCAAACCTTCAAACCTGTACTATAAAGCAATTCGCCAAACATAGAGTTTAAAAAAAATAAAAATGTTTCCTCACTAAACCCTAAGACTTAGGATAGCAATACTTTCATCTCTTGAGGACAGTAGGCAGTGAGCTTTAATCTCATCAGGCTCAAGGTGACAAAAACATGTTGATTTACAGTATATGAAATGAATGGAGGATGTCTGTGTTCCCCAAACTACCAATCTGCCAATGTCAGTCAGTACCACAAAACCACTACCATAGTGGCTCACGTGTTGGAAATCAAGAAATATATCCAGACCTTGGCTAAATGAACTTCAGAGACAGAAATCTTAGCTTATCAAAGTTGCCCCTCCAGGGGTACAACACACTGTTTTAATATTGTACAATATGCACTATTCCTATTAATCTTTTGAAAAGATTACTTCAATCTTAGAACTGTCAATTTGGCATTTTTCATAAGAACTAAATCAGTTTCTAAAAAGTCAGGAAGTTGCTTTTTCTGTTTCTCTTATTTTGGTTGATTATCTATGGTTCCGTAGCACGTTACATGATCACAGCAATGTTCTTTGGAGATATAATCATCAAAGAGTATTACTCAGCTGGGGAAGTACATGTAAGGGGTGTAAATAATGAAACAGAACAGGGGGCCATTAAATATATTTTTTGTTTGTTTGTTTTCTGTGCTTGGAGGCTTGTTTACAAGGTAGGGGGTATGCTGTTTAAGAAAAAAAAAAAAAAAAAAAGTAAGAATCTTAAAGTGTACCAACCAATCCATCTGTTCAGATTGGGGGCCCTGCAGACCTGGCAAATCTTGAAGGTTTATCAGTGTTCTTTTTGGCTCTCAGAGGTGTGGGTATTCCCAGTGGCTCAGAAAGCTGTAGTTCATATGGTAGGAGGTATATTCCCAAAGCAGATGTTTATTTTTTAAATTATATCATCCTCATAATCCAAGTTGTATTGTGAATGATGTTTTATAAAGCCTGTTTTTGTATAGCACATCAAATGCAAAAGGTTGGGAACTGTTAATTAAAGATTAGTTTAGAAGAGAGAAGAGAGCAGGAAGCAAAATGTTCAAACATGTAGGCCCGTGACTTGTAGCAGAGTTGAAAAAGCAACTGATTGTGTATGGATAATTGCCATGATTTGGTTTGGCAGACCCCTATTGTTATCAAAGTTGCAAGGCTGCCTCTTAAACTTATCAGACATGGATCTCCAACATTCATGTCAAGAAAGACCAGCTGCTGTGCTCAAATTCATTGTCTGTTTGTTAAAAAATGTGTATCTTTCTTGTTTTCCATCACTATTCCTGGTTGTTTTGGTGTGGTAGTGTTTTTTGTTTGTTTGTTGGTTGTTTTTTTGTGTGTTTTTTTTTTTTTTTTTTTTTTAAAGAAAATAGTTCCACAATTTTCTTTCTCATGTAGGCTTCCATCACTAATCTGAAGTGTCTGATACCAAGTCACCTGGTACTAGCCTGAAATTACATTTATATCTGTATAAAACAAGCATCATTAAGAGTATTCTCTACAGAGTTCTATGATTCTTTTTTAAACAATAGCTCTCCACCATTTCAATCCCATGTAAAGGAATTAAATTGTGTACAAATATAATTAACTTGGTGTAAGTGAAATTAAGGAGATTTTAAGAGTGAAAATCAGACTCAGAGTTAAGTAGTAAAACATTGCAAGTGAAATCAGAATGAAAGCTACTGTATAGACCACTGCTGCTAATGTTCAAATAATTTAGAAAGTTGGAAAGGTATGGAGCCCTTGAGGAAACTTGAAGGGGAAATTAATAGAATCTAGTGATAAAGTCTTAATAAAAAATATTAAGAGACAAAAAAAAATGGATATGTATATCTGAATCTAGCTTTGTGGGTGTTTGAGGGGATTACAGCTATCATACTTTGGTCTAAACTATAAAGTTGGTAAATTAGACTTTATTTACAAGCCTTTGGTGACTGAGGATAAGTCAGCTAAAATACATATGTAAAGAAGTTTCATTGTGGACCTACAATTTCAAATTTTTACCTATTTTTTTTTTCTCAGCCTAGAACTGTCGCTCCTTTTTAGAATTTTACCAGATATTGCTCATGTGCCAAGTCTTTGCACATTTACATACGTGAAAAAGGGGCTTAAAATCCCCTGTTGGAATTTGGAATCATTTCACATCATTTTTATACTTATTTACTGAAATGTAAATGGCTAAATACCAGGTAACAATGATTCTGACCTTAGTGAGGACCATGTAATATTTGCATTTACTATTAATATAAATGAAAAACCTGTTTCTGTCCAGTCACTGAAGTCTCCTAAGCAGCACACTGAAAAACAGTACTTTGGAGACATTGAGTTCAACTAATCTTCTCAGATGAATATGTACACACAGTTTTTACAAGTGTACCATTTTAATGACTGAAATAACATTAAATTGAATTCTTAGTTTTGAAAACTTTCAATCTCATATACAGTAGGAAACAGATTCTAAATAATAAATGAAAACCTGAATCCTACCAATCATGAGGCAGGAATATAAGGAATGAGAAACCTTCTAATTCAGTGTAGAGCAGTCTCCTGTGCATAACTGTTGTCCTTGGATCAAACCATACTTTTTAACCTCAAACAGAGAAAAAGAAAAGAAAACAAAAAATAACAAAAATGAGTCTTGGTTAAAAAAAAAAAAAAAAAAAGACAGCAAGAACATCCTTTAACAGGGATGGAAATGACTTGATACTCAAAAAAAAAAAAAAAAAAAAAAAAAGCAGTAGGCATTTTTGAGTTCCTGTTTAATCCTTCAGGTAAACTGTGCAGCTCAAAAGGATGCAAACTATGTTATATTCAGAATGAATACAGGAAAATAAGTAAGGACTAAGGAAAAAAAAAAAAAAAAAGAAGAAAAAGAAGAAGAAAAAAAAAAAGAGAAGAAGAAGCTTAAGTCTTCTAACTGGGACAAATATAAAAAAAATGATAATTGCCTGCTTGTCTGTGGAAAGGGCCACATTTATACTGCTTGTTAAAGAGAAATGTTTTCTGAGGGAGTATGCTTCTTCCAGTCCTCTAATCTTAGCAGATGTGGATGTGAAATTTATCCATACTGATATATTGAAAAAATTGCCAGCCTTCCTTTTTTTTTAGTAAATGTAAATTATAACTCCCAGTGCTGATGGTATCAAACTGTATGATGATTTAAGAGCAACAGACATGCCAACAGTATGGGACTTTTCACTCTAAACTTTTTTATCTTGTTGGATACTGGTAGGAAAATTTGTTTTATCTGTATAATCACTGCTGTGGCTTCAAATCTTGAAGTCCAGAATAGTGTCTGACCCCTTAGAGGCCCTGCCGACAAGGTCAGAGGTGCAGGTTAAGAACCTTTATTGCAAGATGGAGTAGAGTCAGTCAAATTTCCTTGAAAATAGTATTAAACGACTATTTCTTTTTAGTGTAATACTAGTTTAGTATGACAAGGATAAGAATGAAGAAACTGGGTTTGGATAATACTCATCTTCTTCCTAGGTTGGCCAGAGGGGAAATGACATTCCTCTTGATGTTAAAAGCAGCAAAATAACTGAATTTTGTTTGTGCAACACTTCTGTATGGAAACCTTGACATTCCTCATTTCCTGATGGTAAGCTAATACAGTGGAAGACCCAACAGCTATAAAAATTTGGCAAATAGCAGAAGGGATTAAAGAGCAGACTTTCAGGAGGTTGCAATGCTGTAGCTGAAGGAATGGCACTCATCTAGTCTTTCTAGTACATTAAGCATTGTTCTCTTTAGTAGTTCACTAACCTCAGCAAGTTGAAACAAACATTGTCTGCACTTGTTTCCTTTTGTCCAGTGGATAGGAAATAAATGATTGCATTTTATAGTGCTGCATCCTAAGTATGAAGCTAAAGCATATTTGACTATTATTTCTTTCTGTGTGCCCAGAGAAATATATTTCTTTAAAGAAGGGCAGCAAAATGACTAAGTGGTCCTATGCATATTAGGTAATAAATAAGATGGATGAATAATTGAAATCTTGTACTGTGTGGGCATCAATAGATTAATTTTTACTAGCGAACTTATTTCCAGTAATGATTTTGGGAAGTAATCTCTCATCAGCAAGCTGTCACAGTGAAGGAGAAGATTTTAGACTTTTGCTTGAAGGTGTACTGACTGTGCTGAGCTTGTATGCTCTATCTTTCTATATTCTTTTTTCTTCAATTGTATTCAAAACCAAACAAGGAATACTTACGGGCGATTAAAAGGCTTTTTATAGAAGTTGCAGTTAGCCAACTCAAACACCAACTAATCCATTTTGAGACAGCACTGAACTTTCTAACTTCTTTACATGCTCTTTTTAGTAGGGAAAAAAAAAAAAAAAAGAAAGTGTTTCAGTGTAAGCATAGCCTTTCATAACATGAAAGGGAAATTGATCTTTGCTGTCTGTTGATGCAAACAAGAAAAGTTTGTCTTGAAATGTGATGTTCTTTGGAATAATTTTGTTCTAAGTCCTTCCTGGAGAACTTGAACACTGAAGCCAGTAAGTCACTTGAAAATACTTTCTCTTAAATATGAAGCTATCTCATGATCTGTTTAGCTCCTGGGTCCTTAATCTGGATCCAGTATTTTGCATGTTCCTACATCACAATTTCTTTTGATGTATTTGCCTGTGCTAGTTTTAAAGCCATTGTCTCATCTGGATATGAAGCTTTGTGTAGGCACAAAGATTTAGCCTATTCCAGTCCTGATTAGCACTCTGTTTTTTGTTGTTGTTTTGTTTTGTTTTGTTTTTCTGGTACAGAACCAAAAATAAATAATCACATATAAAACAGTATGAAACTGAACTGTAGCCAGACTATATGCTTACAAAATGGTCTAGCCTAGGGCAAATAACACTTCCACCACTCTGTATCTCAAGTTAAGGAGCCATGTATTCCCACTCTCAGCCTGTATTTGTAAATGGACTTAATATTGTCATTACAGATCCACAGAACTATTTTTAAGAGAGCCACAAGGATCCCTGTCATGTAAGGGTGTTCACTATGATGTAAACATCATTCTGCCATTGAAACCAGTCACAAGCAAGATCCCTAGGGAGAAGCAGCCATACCAGTAGGGCAGTGAAAGTCAGTGCTAATTAGAAGCATTGATGGAAGTTCAATGCAGAAACAAATACCCAACAGTTGCAGTATCTCCTCAAGAATAGTCCCTCCCTCATACAAGAAATAAGATATTTTATTGCAATAGTATGTGAAGGACTCAACTTAAACTTTTGTACCTGCTCGTTATCTGTTTATTTCCCTCTCTATTTCTGACTAAAGAGATACTTTATAGGCTGTTTTGTGAAACCCATTTAAGCTAGTTTGAACTTAGGGGCCCAGACATTTCTGCAGAAATGTTGCTTTTTAGTTCTTTACTTATATGTGTTGCTGCAAGTTAAAGTCTCTGTTTGGAGGGCTGAAATCTCCCCTTCTGTTGAGTTTCTGACCACACTCTCATGGCTCTTTTGCCTAGGGTCAATGCAATTCTGAGACCGTTATCATCAACTTCTTCCTGGTAATTGTTGACTTCTCCCTACATAGTGTGCCTTTTGTACACTATGTAACGCTTCACCGGTCTTAAACATGGACACATCCAAACGAGTGTTTTGGAGTAGTATCCAGTGGTCCTTTGGTTCTGTTTCCTGTCTTTTTACTTATTGTCATCTTCTCAAGTTGTAAACTGAATATCTCCACCCTCGTGTGAGAAAGCTGACTCTGTTCTACTTGCACTACAAATTTACATAGATTTTTCAGTAGCAAGACTTAAGGATGGATAAAAGGACAGGCTGGTCTAGTGGAGCAGCAGGAAAGGACAGACAAATAAAGAAAGGGGGGTTTGTTTGTACAGAAGCTATTCAGTGGATGAAAACATTAATTTTCTAAAATGAAAACCTGTATGTGTTTATGTGCAGCAAAAGATATGCTACATCAGCAGAGTCTGTGGACTTCTTGGCCACACAAATATCAGGTGTGCCATCCATGCTATTGTATCAGAACATTTGCACTCTTGGATTAAGTATGGAGCACTAAAAGGTAATGGTGAAAGTTTCTTTGAAAATAAACATCATTAGCCTTTCGATTTATTCAGGAACTTTGATGAATGCAGTGTTCTGTACTGCAGAAGAAAAATTCAAATAATTTATGGAAATCCCTACAATAATAAATGTACGTATTCCAAATTACTGCTCTTAACTGCACTTAATTATTCTTTGTATAGTTATCATCAATACACATAGAGTTAAGTTAATAGAAATGATCAAAAAGTGGCAGATAAGAGCTAAACACACTTTACTATTCCAGACATGATTTGAAATAGATTTTAGAAAGAAAGATCTGAAATTATCAACAGCTACTAACAGAAACAAAAAAGGCAAACCTTATTACCACGATGTGTGGGTCCTTTTTTTAACCACCCAAGCTCGCTTTCAATTATTCTTCCATTAACTCACTGTGCTGCCTACTTCTAGCCCTTGCTGAGCAAACTTCAAGAGCTGCACCCAGCATGTGTCCTGTAGCTCAGCACAGGAAGCACTTTGGTACTCTGTATTCATGGGGAGAAATGGGAGGAGGGAGAAAGACCATGGGAAACAAGAAAGAAAGAAATCTAATGCATAGGTTGCTGTTAGCTCTCCTGTACTAAACTGAGCATGGAAATAAAGCATTTTTCTTTATTATTAGATGGGGTTGGATCCATTTCCTTCACACTTTGTCACTTATTTTTTGTACTATTTGCATTGTTCTGGATGCTTTAACTAGGTAATGGTTAATACAATGTCAAATTCCAAATGCAAAATAGCTTTTCCTTTATATGCACTTGATGACACATATAAAATTTAGATAAACCAGTTGTTCATTTCAATAGTACAGAACCCTTCCTTTGAGTACAGTAGCAGCTTTGATTTGAATGCAGACACCTTTATTTCCCCTACATGGCCAATTTTCTTTGTTTGTTTTCAGCACTGAAACCAAATTTCCAGTCTTCCCTATCTAAGTAAATTGTAGCCAAGTAAATCTTCCTGAGCAGATATTTGATCATCATATATTTCTTCATTACCTGTATAGATGATGTAACTTTCATGAAAGGCACTAACTTCTTACAACTCACATGTTCAGTTGAAAATATGAAATATTTATGCATTTTGTATTAACTTACAAGGAAACATAAGTTTTATGGAAAAAGTAATCAATCGGATGGAGGGAAAGAGAACTGAACTGTTTTTAGTCTTCTTCCTCCCTCAGTAAGACTATGAAGATTTAAATGTATGCAGCAGAACCAGATGAAATTACATTCTATGACACTTTATAATTCTGAAACAGATATCTGATTGATTGCAAGGTGGCGTAGCTGCTGGCATTTTTTGTCGGCATATTTTGTTGATGCAGTTTCTTAGGTGAACTTCAAGTACATCAGTGACACATACAACATTCCAGACACTTTGAGTGATTTCAAAGCTAATAATTTATGAGAGCTTTTGGAGCCAGTTATTAGGTTTGTCTCAGGAGATATTTTTCTCTCTCTCTCTCTTTTTTTTTTTTTTTCCCCTCAGTTCCTCACTATGTGTTCTGTTTATCTCATCTTGTTTTGCTGGAAAACAAATACATAGAACTTTAATTCAGAAGCATCTGCTCTAGCTGTGTCATGACCTTAACAATATTGCCTGTATGTAATGGTTGGAATTGTGAATGCCCATGCAGCAGATGAATCTAGAAAAAGGTTAAAAAGTATCTGAAAGAAAGCACCACAAATAAACTCGATTTTTTTTTTTAAATAGCTATAGAAACATAAAAGAAAAAAGCTTTAACAATAGGCTTAGTACCTTTTTTGTGAGGTTATTAAGTTCAGTATACAGATATGGACTAGCAAAGTGAATTTTCTCATATCTACGGTGATGTAAATAAGAAAAAACTGCTGAAGTTGACCCCATTATGGACATAGCATGTCCATAAGTTTCTTCAGGAGTTCAGTAGTTGAAATCAAATCAGATGCAGTGACTGGGATTAGACTCAATGATCCTTGTGGGTCCCTTCCAACTCAGGATATTCTATAATTCTATGATTCTATTTTTTTTTCTTTTTGTTAAAAAACAACGCACATTCCCTTGTAACAATCACAGAATCACAGAATCACAGGATTTCTAGGTTGGAAGAGACCTCAAGATCATCGAGTCCAACCTCTGACATAATGCTAACAGTCCCCACTAAACCATATCCCAATGGTAACATATGTAGCATACAGTTCTAAAGAAACTTTTATGCATTTCCTGAAGAACCTAAGTGTGCTCAGAGTCCTTCATATTTACATCACAGAGCAGCCTAGTTTTGATTAGCCAAGAAGAAGTTCAGCATCACTTCATAGGGCATGAAAATATTTAACATATGTAAGAAGGTCTAACAGCCACCCTTCATGGTTTTGGAAGACAGTGGACGACATGAACTTAGCACAGTCCAATTGACTTCAGTGATTTTACTACAGCAGAAAAGATATAAATGAAGGATGATAAGCAGGTCACATTGTTATTTGAAACAATAATTGAGTACTTATAATGACATTGCTTGTTTTGTTCCTAAAGGTAAGTGCCATATTCATTTCTGCTGTAGCCTCAGTGATGTTAGTGAAACTTTTCCTGGGCTGAATGTGGCCCACTGTGTTCTGATTCCACATATTCCAGAGAATTTCACACTTAATTACTAACCTGGAATTCAGTCCTTTAAACAATTTTAGGAGAATCATTCCAACAAGAAATCCAGCTTGATAATGGGGAAAAACCGGTTATCAGGCATTTATGACTAGTGGAAGAAGGATTGCTGCATGGCACTGTATTTGTGTGGAAAACCAAGTGACAGATAATTGACTAGGAGCTGCAGTTAAATATACCCATGTTTCTTCCATCTCTGTAGACCCAAGATACAAATTTCATAGCCACTAGTTTATAATAAATAAATACATGAACTTTTTTTCATATAAAGTAATTAAAACTACTTTCAAAATATTCACTGGAGTAGATCTTTCTAGTAAGTTGTTTTCACTGTCAAGAAATAATGTTCAGTTATTCTGTTGGTAGTTTTTAAATATACCTTTAGAATCTACAAAGTTTAGCAGTCCTAGAAATCACAACAAAATCCTTTACTAGTACTTGACCCGCTGTTTGGGTTATAGAAGATCCCTCGTCTTTTTACCACAAGATCTGCAAATTTATGCAGCTAATTCTGTTAGTGTTTGTGAAAAGGGCTTGCGATGTAATATGTAGACTTTACACATTGCAAATGAAAATGTGTAATTAAAAAAAAATCAACAAGGAGTAAATACAAGTAAAGATACTAAACAAAGTAAGTGTCGTGAAAAGATTCCACGTGGAAATTTCTGAATTTGTAAAATATAGATGAGAAATATACACTCAGTGCTTAGCATTGGCTAGTGCTCAGTTCTTCCTAGTAACATTCTTTTTGATCACACTAATAATACACTATGAAGCATCACTCTGTGGGATGCAGTTAAAACCTATTTAAGCCAAAGAAACTACTCGCACTCTCCCAGGGGAAAATATCAGAACATTTTTATTTTTACCTCAATCACTGCAGAACACTTGATGAGGGATGGTCTTAACCACTGTTAGAGGGAAATTGCTGCCACTAGTATGCCTGGAAAAAATGGAAGAGAATGAACGGGTAAATATGGTGCTGCAAAGTACTGAATAAGATGATTCAAAATTAAATGCTTAAGGCTTACTTGAGCTTCAGTTGCAGAAGATTTATGCAAATCAGGCAGTTAATAGATATTCTTGTCAGTGATCTTTGTAGAAAATGCAGATAAAAAATTCTACTCTGCCTCCTCTACCCATTCTCTTCCCTGCTCCCAGGAGCTAATTTTCTGCCACACAGGCCACAATTTTTAGGTCTCACTTTTTCAATATTTCTGTTCTCATCAAAAATTAATATAAAGGCACTTTGTGGCATTAAAGCAGCCGACTGCTTTTCTCTTATTTTGTCCTTTTTAAGTTGTGATATTTAAATATCTGTGGGTTTTTTTGTTTGTTTGTTTTGTTTTGTTTTGTTTTGTTTTCCCTCAAAAGAGAAACAATAATAGAAATAGCCTACCTATTAAAGGTTAGTAAATGTATTCATAACTAATATGCTTTAGGTCTTTGGGGTTTTCCTGTACTAGGTAAATAAAACAAGTTGAAAAGTCTTCACCTACTCAGTATCTTTGCATCTGAGGGACAAAAATCTGGGACTAATACTGTTAGCAAACCAGATTCTTGTTTAGGCACTAAGAGACAAATTGAGAACTAAAGCAGTAAAATAATGAGCCATGCTATACTTAACTTTTAGTCCTTAGCAGAGCAATTAGATGAAACAGAAAAACAGGGTAGAAAATGTATCTCTTTGTTCACTGGAGCCAATTTCTGTTACTCTATATAACTGTAAAATTTTCATAAACAGATCAGACTCCATCTTAATGGGAACTGTCTTTATTTTTCTTCACTCTGCTATTGGTATTGGGAAGCTGTTCCAGATCTTCGCTGCTGTCTGATCATTAATACTTCTAATCTCCAGCCTAATTTTATTCATGGACAATGTATAACATTTTTCTTCTGCCATGAGTGCCCTTTAGCTTAAGTAGTCCTTCTCCTTTCATGGCATATAATTCTTTCCCAAACATCATTATTTATAGAAAATTATTCTATGTCTTCTTAACTACTATATATCTTCTTAACCATTATTTTGCTAGCTTAAAGAGGATGATCACTTTGACTCATCTTTTGTTTGATACACTCACTTGTACTCTGATCATCTTTTGAGCCCCTGTTGAAGCCTGGTTTCCCCTCTGTTCCATGTGAATAGATTGTGTATTCCCTGTGCAAGTCCATGAAGAATGTTAGGTGTCCTCAAACTGGATTCACTAGTACCGAATGAAGAGCCAACAAAAGTAGTCATGCAAGACAGCGATGTTCCTTTGGAAACAACTGGCAAATTCTAATGTTTGTGGATCGCATTTGAAAGCATGTGGTATAACTCCTATTATGCTAAATCTGACATTGTATGAGGCTCTAGACATTCTATTTGGAGATAGGAAACTGCAGAATTCACAGCCCTGAAGTTTGTCTTTGAAAGTTAGTGCCTGTGACCATTCTTTCAAAAAATAAACCAGCCCTAACTTATCTTAAAAATTGCTATTAGGAGGAGGATAGTTTTCAATCAGTTAAGAGACTGTGAATGTAATATTTCTCATTAAATGATGTATGAAGTTTTATCATCAGCTTTAGAAGGCTGTAATAAGGGAAGGCAGCCTAAGGTAGGATAAATTAAACAGTTCGGGAGAAATGTTAATTAAGCAGCTTCAAGGAAGAAGAGAAGAATAATGTCTTAATCTTCCACAGTAACCTGTGGTATTTCATTGCTCTATTACAAGCAGAGAATGTGGAAGCAAAGTTTTGTAGAAGAGCAAGTAAACATCATCACATCATTCTGTTTCTGGCTAGAAAAAGTGAAAGTGGGTCAGAGTGGCTATTTTGGTGGCTCTGGTTGGCAGTCTTCAACAACAGGAGCACAAAAACATAACTGTAAGAACTCTTCAAGTTTTACCACTTTGGAGGAGTTCTCAGAGACTAATTATGTGGTCACAAAATCTAATATCCAGCTGAGATGCTGGAACAACCAAGGTATATCTTTATATCTGAGGTTACTACTTATAATACATGTTGTTGTTATAAGTCAGTGGCTTTCTTCCCATTATTTGTAGGTAAAGATATCCTTAAATCTTTTGTAGTGGTAAAAATGAATCCAAGTAATTCAGTTCATACTAGACCTTCCATTCTTTTGAGTCCCTGTTTAAAGGTTACCTAGAAAATTTCCAAAGCCTCAGAAGTATGAGGGCGACTCTTAGCTAGATTAAACAAATTGTCACATTTTTTAGAATTAATTTTCTGAATGGTATTCTGACCTTCCAGAAAGTGAGAGGAAGAGCTGTAATTTGGAAATTACTACAAGTTTCTGCTAAACTGTAATCTAACCTTCTGTATGCAAGCTCAGTGATTAGAAAACTGCCTGAGGATCTGATAGACATAGGTATGAGTATTCTACTCTCTGAGCAATACTCTAAGTATCAGCTTATGAAATACCCTAAGATAGGAGTGTTCCCATTGTCTTGCCTAAGATATTCTACTTTGCATGAATAAATATCATTTACTTCAAAGAGAATGAGGAAGCATGGGTATAAAAGTCAGTCCTAACGGCTAAAGTTTCTGTAGAGTGATGGAAGTCACTAATTTGCATTTTTTATAACAAAAAATATTGATGCATTTACCAACTGATTAATAATCATCCAATGAAACTTTCTTAACCAGCTGATGTAGTGAAAAGGACTTGAGTAGCTGAGCCAATAAGCTAGAAACGTATTCTCATTCTTACTTCTCTGTGTCACTATAATCTTTGATTATCCTATATGCACTGGAATTGCAACAACAGGAAGGATGAAGAGTGCTTGTATAATGAAAGAATAGTAGATTGATGAGGGCCTCAACTCATGATATGCAGGTTTTATAACTCTTCGGGAAAAGACAGAGTAGAATATCCTGTATCTTCTTGCAGTGTGAGCTGTTAAATGAAAAGCAATGTGAATGGACCATCCATTTACATTTAGAACTAGTCTATAAATTCAATATATTGATCAAGAACTTGATTCTGCAGGTATAGTCAGGATGCATGGTTAGCACTTTTTTTTTTTCTTTCTTAAGAATGCTGAGTATTTGACTGCTGAGTATATGAGACTGATAGCAGTTCAAGAATAGGTGCTTTGGTAAAGAGAAAATTATATTGATGTGCCAAGGAAAACCTTTAATATTTAAAATAAGATCCAAAAGATGTATGTTTTGATAATAGGGCTTTTAAATTTGTAATTTTAGGCTCAGATGACTTACCATAACCGCATACGTATCTGAATGAGAATCAGGTGTCAGTGTCTTAGAGCCAGCACAGAAGGCTAAAAGCCTACTACACATTTTGAAGTCTATTATGCATTTTATGTTAACTGTCTGCAGTATTACTTTCTGCATTTTTTAAATATGCTAATGAAACTGTACTACTTAATGTATTTTTAAAACATAAATGATGTTCCTAGCCTGAATGTGGTTCCTAAGTGTTTGACCATTGCTTTTGGAAGATCAAATAACAATTTAAAGTGCTACACTTCTGTAAATTATTGTATTTTGAAGATTGATATGGAGATCTCTCTTCCTTGACATGATTTTTTTTTTTTTCTAGGATTTATTACAAAAAGCTAGAACCCTCAAAATCTTAAATCTCCTTACTAGTGTTTTGAGAAAAACTGAGAACAATATATTAACTGATATATTTAGCATGGTGTTTTTACCCAGTTTAGATATGACTAGTAAGGAGTAAATTTACAAAGAATCAAAAGAGCATGTTCTAATAAAGGATATGTACAGAGAACATGACAGATCAGAATTTGGAGGTGACAACTTGAAAAAAAATTGGAAGTCAAAAGTTGAGCTGACTGGGAGGAACATAAGCAAAACCAAGGACTGAAAAGAAATGAGAATAGAAATATAATCTTGTCAGCAACGTGAAAATGGGAATGGGGAATGGGAATTTTTAAACTGAACAAAAGTGTAGAAAAGTGTTAAAGAAAGAGAAAAATTCAGTACTGAGAAGGACACTGAAGCTATAAGTGTAATAGATCAATAGGAACAGAAAATGTCAATTTGTCAAACACAAACGAGTTAATGAGAAAAGGTTGGTTTTGTGGCATTTCTAGATCTTGATATTTTACAAAATAGAACTGTGAAATTACTGATTTTTCCTTTTTTTTTTTTTTTAATTACAAATTGAAATAGTTCTTGGTTTATAAATTCTAATCTATATTTACAAAATTAAAATAGAAACAAAAAAATGAACATTTTTCATCATGAATATACTAGAAGATTCTTACTAGTGTTGAAAAATCAGATTTCATTTTCTTATTCTGTTTAAATGTAAAATTTACTAAATTATTCAGAAATCTAAATAAATCTTGTGGAAGAAGTGAGTAATTATAAAAGGTATTATTTGGTTTTAATAAGTTCCACAGAGATTAACATATTAATAAAATGGACTTTTCTGGTAAATGAAACAGAGGGCAACCTCAAACACTGTACTTCTCATCATTCAAACAGTTTTATTTTTAGTGTCTTTATTGTGACAACTGAGATCTCAACCAACTAGCACCATCTGGGACCGTTCCTGTGTACAGCCCAGTGACAGCATAAAGCAGGGATCATGCCCAGTGGGTAATAAGGACAAACTGCACCCGCATTGGCTGCCCTGGCTACTGTAGAGTCCTGCAGTATTCCCCTGAATGCTTGGCACAAGTAAACCCTCCTGTGTGCCAACACATGCCCTCAGTTTCATAGTAATAGAGCAGCAATTCAGCCTTCACACCCTCTGATCTGTAAAACTGAGCACAGTAACAGTTACGTCATAGGACCACGTGAACATGACGTGGGCCCCCAAAGTGATCCAGGAGCTCAGGCTCTTTAGATACAGGTAGGCAACATTAATGAGCCTAAGAGTGCTCACTGGTCTTTTATTTATCAGAATTATTATTATTTATTTATCAGAAGCTGTAAGACAGCTTCTGATATCTCAGAGACTTGGTTAGATACAGCCTTAGAACGCGTTCCAAATTGGCAGTGTTTCCCAAGATGTCCCGCTGTTGATATGTTTAAGTCTTCAGTGACTTCTTGGAGTTAATTTTGAAGTTCTGCATATGTTTGAGGTGGTCCAGGTTTTGAATTAACATCTGGGAAGAATGTGTATGAAATATCAGTTCCATGAGTGCTTCATAGAAGCAACAGACAAATATGAAAATCTTTCTCTTGATGATGAATACAACTGCAGAGCCAAAAATATGACAACATACTCTATCTCGAAAACAGAGCAGCAGCAGAATATAGACTTGAACTTGCAAAGGATGAAATGAGCAGATGTTCTGTCAACAAACTGATCACTGTACAACAAAAATTAAAACAAATGAAACCAAGACACTTACGACATTTTACACAAAGTAGTTTTCCCCCCAGCTGTAGCTAGAGATTGTTCTTCTGGGCATCATTTTGTTAGACACAGAAACTTCTTAAAAAATTAGAAAAAAACAAAACAAAACAAAACAATGTGATTCTAATACTAAACTTTTACTTGGAAGCAATGAGGACTTCTTCTGCAATTTGTATTGCCTTCTACTGCTTTTTAGGTTAATTAGTTGTTGTTTTTATACTTAATTGATATGCTATTAACAAATGAAGTTGTGATCCTAATTTGTCCAAAGTGTATAGGAGTTAAAAGTAATGTTCAGACTGAGAATTATAGTTTTTGTTGCTTTCAACTAACTTTTCAAAATGTTAGTTCTGTTCATCCTATAGTAAGTCTGCCACAGCACTGCAGCTTGGAAGGACTCAGTTCAATCACCCCCTAAATTCTATATGTGCTACCTTAGGTTGTCAATATGAATATGTATAGGGCTAGCTGCAGGATTTTAAGGAGGATCATCATGATTCCACAAGTCCTTTCTAACACCATTAACACTGTTGGCTTTTATTCTTTTTTAAAAATTTTAAAAAATATTCTTTTGAAAAAAAAAAAAAAAATTCTTTAGATTGTCATAGGTAACCACTACTGTAGAAAGAAGATTTAAGGAATGTTTTACATGAGCACAGAAGATTCACTTCAATTCTTCCCACACATGGAGTCCCCTGTCCTGATATTTTCATCATTTGAAATCATCAGGATCTTTTCTTTTAGTTATTATCTTTCAAGTCCAGAGTAGAGTCTCTCTTGCATATTATTTGTCAGTCTTCTTAATGGGTGGACACAGGAAATAGGTGGATCACCTGATCTGTCTCCAAAATGAGAATTAGCCAAAGCTTTTGACCAAAATCCAGAGCAATCACTTTAGGTGCCCAATTAAGACAGTGCAACAATTAAACTTGGTGCCAACCAAATTAGGGGGCTCAGCTATCCATCTGCACAGTAAATGGAAAACAGTAGACTCTTCTGTTGCCTAACAATCTACATGCTGAGGGGTATACACAGAGCTATCAGACAAAATATACCAAGGCATCTGGGGACTTCTTACCCTTATATCCTAGTGCATCTTTGAGAAATTTCACACCTTCCTGAAGCTGGTTTCCTCTGTAGTCAAAAATAAAAAATGTTTAGGATTACTTTATCATCTGCAGGTGAAGAAACCTGTTCAGGTAGGATTGTGATAAAGTTCTAGATTTACATCAATGAAAAACAGAGCTATTTAATGAAAAGAAAAGCTGCATACACAGCTAAAGATGCCAACCCAATACAGAATAGGTGTAAATCTGTAAGATTTTTACATCTTTACAATGATAGACATTGAAAATCAGCTTAACAAGTTTTTTCATTAGAAAGTACTCCTTTAATTTTGAATTCAAAATAACATAAAGTAAGTATATATTAACATTTAGTACATGTTAACTTTTGATGGTAGACTGTAGTACTTCGTGGTTATAGTAAAGGAGGGGTTTATTACTATGCAGATGTTCAGAGATCTCGTGGCACCTTTAATCAATAATTTTAAAGATCGATACCTTTAATTTAATTGCTTATTTTTATAAACCATCATCCCAAATACATAGTATTGAAAATGATGCACTTCACCATTCACATGTATTGTAAATTCATTCTGCAGTCTGTTGGATCTTGAACAGGATTTCTTTAAACTTCTTGATAGTGATATTTTAAAGCACTTTCACTAGAAATTTGGGTAGTCAGAATTTATTGTAAGACTTAAATAAAGAATAAGTAGCTTCATAAGATTTTGATTATAGGATAACTTCTGTGTTTATATTTTGTCTTTGTGTTCTGGTGGTTCTTATTTGCTGTTTATAGAATCCTTGTGTGAACAGTGTGAACAATCACTATGCTGACAGCCATAAAAGCTTATCAAAATGAACATCATTACAGTACAAAACCAAAAGCCTTGTAGAAAATATTCCCTTTGAAACAGTCAGAGATCTGGCCTTTTACAGAAAACTCCCAGTTCAGCAGAGAGTGCATAAAAGGTGGAGCTCTGCCAGCGCTGCTTGCTGTATTTTTGTGCTGGAATTAAGGGATGCTGGAAATGGAACACAGAGGAGAACTTATTTCTGTGGACTAATTTTATGAATATACTTTAAAAGAATGCTTTCCTTGACATGTCCATACCATTTCAAGAGTCAGATTAGGTAATGTTGCCAAGTGGGCTGTCCTTTGAATTTCAGTTGTTACTACATTTTATTAAAAAAAAAAAAAAAAAAAAAAAAAGAGTTAATTAACTTAACTGTCCCTTTTCTATGAATTACCTTTCCTATAAACCATAAAATAGATCCAGACAGGATTTAGTTCTGTACAGAGAGAATGTCAACTAGAAAAAGCAGCTGAAAACTGCTGATGCTTTTAGTGAGTCTTTCTGGGGAGCAGATATTCCTTCTATATTCTTGAAGTTATTCTAGCTGTATAAAGCAGGATGAAGTTTGGCTACATGTTAGCTTTGTACTTTGATGAATTGGTGCTATAATGTTTTCTTCTTGTTAGGCTCATGCTTAATTTCCTGTCACACGCTTGCTGTAGTGACATGAGGGTAACAAAGGGCAGGAAGAAGGCATCTGGTGATTTTTACCTGTCATTCATGATATAAGCGTGTATGCCATGCTCTACTTCATGCTAAATGCAGAGCAGCAGTATGACAGTCAGTGATACTCTGTCCTCGAGTAGATTAAGAAATGACAGCCAGACAAATATTCAGTGAAGATTCCATAAACTTGAGATATCAAAATCATGAAAATGCTGTGAAGTATGCACATGCTGGAATGAAACCTTGACTCAGTGACAGCTCTTAAATGAGAGCGTGCCAATGTCCCTGGTTTTTCTTACAATGGACACAAAAAACAACTTCCAGAAAGCTCCCCTTCTCTCAGGTTGTTCTACTAAAACATCTAAATGACATGCTAGTGCGAAATCAGGCTCTCAGCACCACAGACTCTGCACTGCTGCCGCTCTGACAGCCCTAAGAGGGGGTCGCGGCTTCCTCAAAGCCTGTGGTCACTGCAGGGACCTGTCTGTCCCAGGCCTCCTGGCTGTGGCTCCAGGGGCTCCTCTGGGGATGGCCACAGACTCTCAGCTTCGGGCATCCCTCCTGCCTCAAGCCGGCCAACACTGCCCTCCAGCCTGGCTCAGTCACTTCCCTCAGGGAGAGCTGCTGCTTCCTCCCCTGAGCGAAGCCGCCAGGAGGTAAGGAGCTGCTTTTCTCTTTCAGCTTCTGGGCTGCACCTGTGGCAGAACTCCCAGGGGCTGATATTTATGCAGTAAACTGCAGACAAAAATATTTTTTGTCAGAAACAGAGCTGTGTGGCCCAGCAGCACAGCCCTTGCCTTGCTCTCTCGGGCCCAGCGGCTGTGGCCAGAGGGCAGCTGTGAAGGAGCAGGCAGCTACTGCAGTCGCGCTGGTCACACAAGGCCTTGTGGCACGAAGAGCTAGTAGTATTCATAAGCAGAGAATGAAACATGTTTCATAGCACTGAAGAGAGAAAGGTGAAAGTTGATTATCAGTGCATGCTGGAAGGGGTTCACATTAGAGTACTGTAGGTTTGGAAAGTAGCTTCTTTCCCCCTGGTAGAAATATAGGGACGGGCTTGTGTATCTGAGCGATGGTCATTACGTAACTGCTCATTGTTTGCTGGTAGAAAGCTTAATGGCATTAGTTCTGTGCTGTCAAAATTTTAAAATATCCCAAAATCATAGTGTGTTTCTGTCCGGCTTCTGAACAGCTTTAGATCTCTAGCACCCCAAATCTCTAGCACAGATTTGGTTCTGTATTCTTCAAAGTTGACGGTCCTTTATGATCTTGCAAAGTTATTTTTTCTTATGTTCAAATGCAGGAAGTGCATTAATCACCCTTTTATGTTAACATTGAAAACACTGAAAAATTACAGTTTTTTTGTGTGCGGTTAGTTAAAGACTGTTTTAGTAGGATACATTAGAGCTCTTTGGAAAAGTTCAAAGTCTGACATATTACATCTAGCTTATCTTCAGGTGACTTTTTTTCTCATTTATGAACACAGTCTAAAAGTCAGCATCTGTCATATTATTCAACAGGAAGCTACAAGCAAATTAAAAGCTTGTGCCCATATTCCCACTTTTCCCACTTTTTTTTTTATTTTTTTTTAATTTTTTTTTTCTTTTTTCCTTCATAGGCAAGGAAAACTTACAAAAGGGAAGTGAACCAAAAGTTGATTTGAAAGTGTGAGTGAGAACTATACTGATGAGCCACTCTATCATAATCCACAGCTCAATCCAGGGCAGGGGAATGCAGTGCTATGGATCAAGCCAAAAATCTCTGAACACTGATGTTTTGAAATTCAGACTTCTCACTGTTGTTGTATTTCAAAATGATTTTTTTTTTTTCCCCAAAAGTTTATCCAACAGTTTGTATATTTACTGTTTAACAATTAGCATCATACCTGAAAAAGCATCATAGCAGATTAGACAAATGGCAAATTATTAATTTATAGTAGATACATCTTTTTATAACAATCTTCTACTTGTAATGCAGAAGGACAGTGATGCAGCAAAACACATACTCCTTTTTTTACCCCTTACATCTTGCTCATCATTGTCACTTATTTGACAACAGCAAAGCATCTGCAAGCATTAATGCATGCAGCCCTTGAAAGGAGCTAGAAAAGCAGGTAGCTAGGTTTTCCTTTTTCTGAAGTATAGAATTTTGTTCTTGGGTAATGTCTGTTGCCTCTGAATCCAAATTAGATGGTATTGCGCTGTAGTTAGGGTGGCAGCTCCCAAGTGAAGGTAACTACTGTATTACAAGGCCTACTTTCACCCTTTTAAACTTCCAGAGGAGGAAATGCACAGTTGAGCTGTTATTTCTCATTATTAGTCTTAGATCAATGGTGGATTATTTTGGAAAGGTCGAAGAAAATAAGGGGAGTCATTTTTGAATAATGATGTTATGAAAAATTTACATGTTTCAGTTTTATGGAAGTGTTGTGACCTTTTTTTACTCTCCAGTAACTCAAAAAGAGTTTGGTGTTAAAAGTTCAAGCTTGTCATGCAGTTAATCCTTGATGAGAACAAGTGCATGTGGCATGTCTGAACAGATCTGATTTAGAAACAGAAAAGTTAGTTTTAGTCCTAATTTGTTAACCCTTTAATCTTCAGCAATCCATCTGGAAGTAGCTCCAGATGCGTGCATAAGGCATCTGCAGCAGGCAGGAGCACATTACTTCATCTTCACCAGTCGTTCTCCTCCATCATGCTCTGAGTTTAAAATGAGAAGGGAAGGGAAATAAGGTTGTTCCTTTGCATAGTGTCACTTGCCAATAATTTAGTCATATTACATGTTTGCTTTTCAAAGTATGTCCTAATTATGAAATATGTACCAGAGTACTTTTAGTGGTATTTTCAGGGAAGAGCTAAAACTACACCAAATCAGAAGATTATTTTGTGCCTCCTAGAATTATACCTTGAGGTATGACTCCCACAGATCTGCCTGAACATAGTAGTGTATCAGAGAATTGATCAGTGTTTGAACCTAGAGCAGGACTGTGGATCCACTGGAACCACCTCCGTTAGGACAGTTCTTTTAAAAGTGCTTCTTGTTTCATATGATCCTCCTTTAGTGTAGTCCTGCTTTTTTTTTTTTTTTTTTAATTATTATTTCCAATACCAAACCTTGGAGGATAGGTAACGGAGTTATTATACAGAACAAGTTAAGCCTATAGTATTTTAAACTTTTAGCATGAGATTTTCTTGCTGTGAAAGATTAAACGCTAGGATTAAACCCAAGTAAACTTTGGGCAGAGCATTCATATTTCTTTGAGGTTCCCCAGTTTTGGACTTGTTGAAGGCCTAGAGAACTTGAGGCAGACATGGCATTTTCAGATTCCCAGTGGCAGAGCTGGATTTTGTTCCTATCTTTATTTTGGTCCTGTGACCTTTCAAAAATCCCATCACGGCTCAACATGAAGAAATGAATGAGAGTGTCTTCTCGTATCTTTTTACAGATTAAAGAGCAGAGACAGAGATTTTATATGGGACCTGTTAATGGGTCCAAACTAGTATGTGCTTTGTTTGTGTGTGTGTATGTGTGCTTGTTTTTTGTTTGTTTGTTGTGTGTTTTTTTTGTTTGTTGTTTTGTTTTGTTTTGTTTGTTTGTTTAATTTAGAAAGTTCATTTTACTTCTGCTTGCAATGTCTAAACACAAATAAACAAACAAAATGACTTTTTCATGTATGTATTTTTCTCTTAGATGACAGCTTGTTCTCTGGTTAGATTTCATTCGCTCACCTCAAGTCTGTGGAACGGTGTGTGCCAGTCCTCAACTTAATGTGTTCCTCCATGCTGGTGGGAGAGTAATTGTTTTATCCATACTTGCACCCTGGTTTCACACCCTTTCCTTCTAAACCCATTGTGCCCAAGGTAGTGTCATAACACAGCTATTGTTTTTCCTCACTGCTTTCCATGGGAGAAAGAAAGAGACAGTTTGCATGACTGAACTACAGCGATCTTCCAACAGATGGGAGAAAAAGGAATCCAAAGTGTGAAGTATATGGACCCCTATTGCTGGTGGTTCCTGTCGGTATTGTACTGAAATCATTTAATTCTTTACCAACTCAACAGTGGTCCAAAGTTTTATTTAGAGTATGTGGCAGAATAATAACTTTTAATACGTGTTCGTTAAGTAAACCAATGGCATAAATGTGTTGAGTACAAGAATAGTTCCTCAAGTTTAAAAGAGACAAGGGGTTGATGATGTGAACTGACCTAATCCATATCATAGAACAGTTTCTACTAATAGTTTCCTCATCAGGGCTATCAGAATATATGTTTAGAACGAATATTATGTAGTATGCTGACTACTCCATTTATTTATAACCTATAATGAAACATGTCTGGAAAGCAAAAAATGACCATTGTTTCTTTTGCCGATCAGCACTGCTTCTATTTTTTTGTATGGATTACTTTTATATGATTAAAAAAAAATAAATAAATTTTAAAAGTGCTGCAATATCAATAGGTATTCCTAAATGCTCAAGTGTGCAATAAATGTAACCATCCCTTTTATATTTAAATTAGGTATTTGATATAAATCAACAAAGCTCAGTGGCAAAAACTGACAACTCCATGCATAATGCTGTAAAGAGAATGATTACGGAAATATTTAGTGCATCTATAATTTTTTACATGCTGGCAGAAAAAATACTAACCGAGTAGCCTGTACATGTATATTTTGTCTATTTTAATTTGTAGCATTTTAATCCTCAGAGCAGCTCACTTTTCTTCCAGTAGACTAAATAAGAAATCTATGATTACTTACAGAGTCCTTAACAATGGGAGACTCTATTAAGCATGCAGAGAAAACAAATGCAGCCCATGAATTTAATTCTAGTTTTCATTATCTTTTATTTGTGTATCACACCCTAAAGCTGTCGATTGTATTCTCATATTCATCTTCTCAGCAAAATGTTTGGAGGCAGAGGGGAATTCACAGAACAACTGAATTGTTGATTCATTGTATGTGAGAAGAAATCCCTGTCTTTTCAAAATGAGAATGTCTTAGGTTACTGATGTATTTTTAGAGTATGTTTCACTCTGGAAGGTTCATAATTCCTGATTGTTAATTAGTAAATTATCATCAAAATACCGTAAATATTTTATGCAGGACAAAATACCATTAAATTGAGAAATCTCAGTAGCAAATGAACCTACTTCAGTGTAATGTCTCAAATTATGTTAGGAAATGTTCCTTGTCAGCATGGTGGTGTATCTGGCCTCTGTTCAACCTCCTGCAAACCATTAAGAACCCTTTTTCTCCTCCTTCGTATAGTCTGCTTCTTACAAATTTTTTTCTCCAGTTTGTTTACCCAAGAGATAGTTTGGCATAGATGCAGCATCTGGCTTCACTGAGGTCCTGCTTTTTGTGTTTTTAAGCTGGATTGACTGAAGCAAAAGGAAGCTGAATGACTTGCCTGAGGTTGGCTCAGTGGGGATTAGAACCAAGAATCCTCTTGCCCACAGCTGTTTGATCTGAACAGTAAACCTCCCTGCCTTCGTATTACCTCAGCAAAGCAGAGGGGCATAGCTCACATTTAGTTTGCTTTATGAATTATTTCTAAAATGTTCTCTCTCTTTTTTTTTTTTTTTTTTTTTTTTTTTGACTTTTGGATGTTCTGAGGTAATTTTTTCTATTCTAGACCTTTTTGGAGATGAAACACAAATCTGTTAATCCATTTCTGGGGTTCTTATTTCAGTTGGCATTTATCTTTTCAAAGAAAGGGGTGCATCATGACATTTACAAATCAGTTACCTTTTTAGTGTAACTTCATATTTAGCTGTAGTTTCTTCACTGATCAGCTTTTACAAGAACTGCCAAATAGATCTGTGGGAAAAGAGAACACCCAAGAAACATGACTTTTCATAACCTATGTGACACTTAGTAGTAAATATGACCCTGTGCATGTACACGAACACATGCACACACTTACTTATATGTATTTATATAAACATATACCTCTGTACACCTGCACTCATACGGACTATTGCTTTTTAAAACTTAGTTTTAGGTAATGGCCAATGATTATGCTGTATTTTAGCAGAAGAGACTCCAGTATAAATCTTTTGTTTCCCCAGTACTAAGACACAAGGCTAAGCCAGTTGAGCATCCATAAGAGTTCTAGGTTTTCTATTGATGAGTTACAGGGCTTCCAGCCATTCCTCATAGCAGAGTCTTTCCCCTTACTAAGAAAATCCCCAATGCTGGTAATGTAATTGTAAAATTTTATGGGTTGTATTGTAAAATTAGAATCTAGAGCCAAAGCTGTGCCTGATTTTTTTTCTCATATCTTTCAAGACATATTTTTACCAGTGATGTTATAGTCACAGTTATTTTTCCAATTCTGAATGCATAATTAAAGTGCAGTTTTCAGATCTGGTGCTAGAAGACACGCTGGCCTTGAGGGATTGGTAATTATGAAGAGATTCCTAATCTATTATACATGACACTAGGAAGAGGTGAAAATGAGGAGCAAAAGCTGAAGGACATCAACCTAGATTCATCCGGGAACTAGGAAGTGCATGAGGTCAGTATGTGCTATGTACAGTTCCCTTGCCATCTCAAACAAAAATACACTAGTGATATATGGAATAAAATAAGATTTTTTCTAGTTCTCTTCTTTCCTCTCTTGCAATAAACCTGGAAGAGCTTCTCTGTTGAGAAGACTTGTCCTCCTGGGCAGAGAACGAAAAGCATGTATAATACAACATATGTTAGTTACATTTCTTTGGGCATCAAGTGGTAAACAGGCTGTACAGCCTAAGGAGAGGGGAGATTTGTGTTCTCGTGATACGAAAAGGAGAACAAAACTAACTTAATTTTGTAAGTGGAATGAATTTTGTAAGTGGACTTCTCAGTAACCCTGAACAGTGACTATTCCTGGATGTCTCCATGTTGCTAAATCTAGAAATGCCTCCCAGCTCTATGGGCCTGTTATGATGCCTGGCTATATCCTGTTCCAGTATCAAAGACCAATGGGCAAGTGTGTTGCCCTGCAAGCTTGTTTTGCATGAAAGTGAAAGCCAAGTTCACAGACCAGGTGGAAGCTTAAGTGTATTTTCACAGTTTCCTCCATCTGATTTGTAAGGGACATATACCTTTGAAGCATACCACACTGCAGTGTGCCAGGTAATCTGCATGCAATTTCTGAGACTTGGTTTAGAGATTAAGGAAGATTCCCGAAGACTTTTTAGGTCACTAGGAGATTTCTTATCAAACTGAAGAAAGGAAGCAAAGTAAGAACATGCCTAATTTGTAAATAATTTAGAAAATTAGCATCAATCTGACCAATTCAAGACTATTCCAGCTTGTGAGGCTTAAGGGAGACCAGATGGTGGTAGTGCATTGGAAGTTATCCAAAACTGCTTTTGAGTTAATTGATATAGTGAAGGGGAGATCTCTGGAGAAGTATATATCCCCAGGTAGTTGATTGCTTTGGAATTCCAACAGAGAAGAAACGTGTCAAAAATGAGAAGGGAAACATAAGTTATTGAGTAGTTATATCTTAGACTTGGCCCAGTTAATTCCTAGCCAAACATGCATAAAAAAACCCACCACCAACAACAAAAAACTATGCTAGAGAAGGAACAAGTGATTGCTGTAGAACTAAAGTGAATTTTAGAAAAAGCTTACTTACCTTCTGTATTTCATGTATTTACATTTTATTTCCATAGTATTTTTAGTGTATAGAAGAAGTAGATTTATTTTTTAGTTTCAACCTGGACATTTTAATCAGAATGGCAGTGGTGTAGCTGCTAACCATATATTGTTACATTCTGCTAAATGAAAGTGTCCATGTACTAAATTGGAACTCTCAGCGGAGGTTGTTTAAAATCTATATAAAATAGATCAAATGAAACTGGAAAAGTAATTGATAGCTACAGCGAAACTGAAAGTGAATATAAAACTTAAAATCGCAGAGAAATCAGGACTTACATGATGAACATACACTCCTCTCTGAGGCCTTCTAATTGAATGCTTTCAGTCAGCACACTTGATAAGCAAGGAATCCACTTCAACCTTATATTTGACATAATGATGAATATTTAACAGGCACAGAGCATCATCTTTAGTAGCTTAGCTGAGTTTTCTTTTTTTCCTTTCCTTTGCTCCTTTTCCTTTTTCCTTGTCTTTTCCATAACTTAATCTCTTACCTTTTCCCTCACCCTTCAGTGTTGTCTTTCTGTCTTTGCTTTCTCTTTCCCTCTCTCTTCCCCATTTTTCTTCTTTCTTCCTCCTCTTCTCCTTCTCCTTCTCCTTCTCCTTCTCCTTCTCCTTCTCCTTCTCCTTCTCCTTCTCCTTCTCCTTCTCCTTCTCCTTCTCCTCTTTTCTTTTGTCTTTGCTTGTCTTTTCCATTCCCATATTTTTTTTCTTTTTCTTTTTCTTTTTTTTTTCTTTTTTTTCCTCCTCCAAATATATTTAATTGTATTTATTTAGGTCTTAACAAAGAGATAAATCTTTCAACAATCTTATTGATTTCATTTTGGAACTGTTTCCACTAGGAGACTTAGCATTTTCCACGCTTTTATTTCATATGATCCCTTTCAATCTTTTTAGTGTACATACCATTAATAAGAGCAGTCTATGTGACCTTTTTGTATGGGGTTAATAAAGAATGCAGTTTCATAAGCTTGATTCAATTTCCTTTATGTGAGCATACGGAATAAGTGACCATTATAGTATTTGTCTGGTTTTCCGTGCTTCAGTGTGTAGTTACCAACCTTTTATATGAATGACCACATCTGGTGTGCATTTGGCCACGTAAGGTGAGACAAAAGCAAAATAGATTTTCCTTAGCATTAAATCAAATTTCCACACAATGTACTCTCTAATGTGGATCTCAAATGTATCAGGTCATATATTATTTAGCTGCATTGCATTTTGTGCTTTTTTTAATTCCATCCCACATACTCAGTTTTAATAAATGCATGAGTAGATGCAATATTTGAGCTTTATATCTTACAAATTCAACACTTTCAACAGATTCTTCAGACTTCAAAGAATTTAATATTAGTATCATAAAAGGTCTTTTGAAGAATAATACTGGAACATAAGAAAAATGACTGCCTGAGTGTGCCCTATCATTTTGAAAGTGTTTTATTGCTTTAATTTCCTGTCTTACTAAAGTAACAAGCAGAATAATAGAAGATATACTGTAACAGAGTTTGCAATTTATTGTGAGGCTTGAGCTGGTTGAAGACTTTATGTGATGTGAAAAAGAAAACCTCTGTTTAGCTGAAAAATGGAGACAAGCTACAACATTAATGTTGCAGCAGCTTTAAATGGAGTGCTATCTTTGACTGCTAAGTTGTCTCTACAAGCCCAGTATGTTTGAATGGGATAACTCTATAAGTGTAGGGCTCATTTGGTGCTTGTTGTGTGTAAATAAGCTCCTGAAAATCTAATGTAATTTCATTCCTGATGTGTATATTAGATGCTGTTGCTATTTGGATTACATAGAACAAAGGTACCATTGCTGCTATATTGATCCATGATGTGACTTTTCATTTGTTTATTACAGTTCTACAGAATGAGTAAATTTAATTCTGGGCTTTGCCAGTTCAGTGTAGCCAAAGTCTAAACTAAAATAAGTTTTAAAGTAACTTTTACCTATCTTAATGTTTTTAAGTTGTATGTTGGGAATTCATCCCTCAAAGAAAATGATAAAAAATCACTTATCCATTTTAAATGTATCTAAATGAAAGATGAGAAAGAACCAACCTGTAAAAATGTGATGTAAGATTACTTCATAAGTAAAAGCATTTATTTCCCTAGAAGGAGCAATAGACTATCCAGTTGCTTTTTACATTGTGCATAGCCAGATATTCAGGCATCAATCTGTATGCTTGTGATGGAAGTTACATGTTTATCAGTGCAGAGCAAGAAGTACAAGAATCACAAGGGCTTCTTAATCCCACCACTGTTCTGCCACTGAAGGATTACAAAACAGCTGGTTGTAACAGATTGCTTGCTATTTCCAGAAAACAAAACAAAACAAATATGTAATAATGTGTGGTCAATCCCTTTGAAACAACAGAAAGAACAGTTTAGCTAGAGATTTTATTGATAATACTGTTTTTAGTGTATTGTGGACTGTGTGAATTTGAGTTTGATTTTTTTTTTCCTATTTCTTACATTTGGGGGGTTATTGAACCATAATATTTCTGTTCATAATATCTGTTCTTCAGCTGGTTATGTAGTGAGAAGGGCAAATAGTGTACATTCATACAGTAGGAATCTGACTGTAAAATTGCATGTATTTAACTAGCATATTGGGCTCTTAGGGGCTCAAGTACAAGCAAAAGACCAAATATTACTGGTATCCTCAGTTATCTATGTTAGTCTTTGAAAGAATAATGATTTGCAAGCCTTATTGCTAACTGAAGCGCAAAAGATTTCCTCTGGGCTTGCCACAGACAATCCTCAGGCACATTAGAGGAGTCAACTAGAGTTAGTTCAAAGTGAATTGCTCCATTTTAATCATGGTGACTTTAGCCTCTCAGTCAATATGCTGTAATGGCATATTGTAAGTATTTTTTTCTTTTTAAATGACAAGTTTGGTCACTTTATTTTAAGGCATATCTTAGAGTGTTTGCAAGATTTATAGATTGAGCAGCTCTTCAAAGAGACTTTCTGTCTTGCTTTACAACCCTGAAATTTTGTATTGCTGCTATTTCATCACCTCAAGGCAGTTCTTAGTTAAAATATGTGGAGATGTTTTACAACTGAATGAGTTCTTAGTATGATATATAACCAATTATATTGCTATAATGAGTCCAGATTTTAAAAACCAAATAAAAAATGTTGCACTAAGGATTACTAAAGACTAACATTACCCTCTCTTCACATATTTGCAAATAAGAAACAGGTATGTAACCATAGTATGCACAAGTATTACTGTCATTAAGTTAAAAAATTCAGCAATTTGATTATTTTAATACTTTAGCTAATTAACTCTGAAACCTTGGAGGTTTTTACACATTCTCTAAAGTCAGTGTCAATTTCCTATATACTCAGCTCACTTCCTAAGCAGTTAAGTTGTTCAGGATACCAAATAGTTACTAATGAACAAAAAATATAGTTCTCCTCTCTATCAGATTAGTTTGTTGTTGTTATTGTTAGCACACCTGAGACTGAGATATTGCTGAGATATTTTTATTTCTTACAGTGTAGCTGATTAATATACACTGAATCTTCCAAGGAAGCTGCTGTTTTTTTTCACAGTCTTTCAAGAATTTTAAGAACCTTCTTCTAGCCATGAGGGGCTAAACACAGAACCCTTCCCATTTCTCGACCTGATTGAGCATACTGTAAAGAGTAAAGGAACAGGCTCTTCAGTAATACAATCACTTCTGTATGTTTTGTTAATACAGGTTATAAAGCTACTGATGATGATGATGATGATCTTTCCCCTCAGACTTTCCTGTATTTATGTCTCTCATCCAATAACCACAGGGATCATTGAGGTGTATTTTATCTTCATTTTAGCCCTCTTGATATTGTTTTAGCCCAAAGGGGAAATCAAATGAGATATAGAAGATGCTAAACTTGCACAACTCTCAGGTCATTAACAACTAATTAGAAACAGCTTAGAGATCTCAATCATCCTTTAGGTAAGATGTGAGAGAGGGATCAGAGAACATTTAACATCTTCTCTTCCTTTTGTTTTTCTCATACAGTGGCCAAAAGTATGAGAGAGTTTCTGACTTTGTTTCTGTTGTTGCTATTTTTGCAATAAGAACATGTATTTTGCAGTGACAAAGTAGAAGTGCCGGAACATACTGAGATATTAACAGAATTAATCTAAACTGTACGTTGTGTTTTTTTTGTTGTTGTTGTTTTTTTTTTTTCCCCAGTATGACTGTTGAATATTATTTAATTTTTAAGATTTACTGAATACATTAGATAATTACCTAAGATATAGCTCATCTCATGTTCGTATGTATATGAGAAGGAAAGCCATTGTAAAGATAAACTTGAAGGATAAAAGTAACAGACACACTGTTATTATTGGCAGCTGCCTATTAGCTGTTACTTATCCTCAGGGTTATAACAGTAAACTCTATGAAGTTTGTAACGCTTAGGATGATCTCAGCTGTTACAACTAAAGGTTGTAATGTGAAATAGTTTTTTTGGTTTTGTTTTCTTGTGGACTATGGAAGGTTTTGTGGCAATATAGCTATCACCGAGCTACAGCTGGCGTGGTTTGCCTCCCGAAGGTGCCAGGATCTGGATCTTTGCATAGGCTTGCTCATCTAAAGCCTTGCTAAAATTTTACATGTCCAGCAGAGTTAGGGGGTACTAAGCTGTACTTTCTTTCATATAAACCCTAGGTATCATTTAAAAGCAGCTGTGGGATGCAAGAAGTCTCAAAGGGGATGCCTTCCCCTACTCCCAAGAACACACAGCTTCTTGTGTTTGGGAACATATATTAGGAAAATCCCTGTCACACAGTCCAAACCTGAGAGCTTGATCTGTCCATCTGAACAAAGCCGACAATAAAACTAACAATTAACAGTTCTATTTTGGATAGTTATCCCTTTTTAGCATGGCACAACTTACAAACATAAATGCATTCATCTAGGCCTAGCTGGGACACTCGAAATAGAATTAGTCTTCTGGGGAGAAGCACTGACTTCTGATATTCCAGCTGACTGGTTCCAGGGTGTTAGGAACCACAGGATAGTTCTTCTATCAAGTGTGTTTCCATCAATAGACCTAAAATTCTTTTATGTCCTGTTGATAGTACTGGGATTAGAAGCAGACTTAAGGGAAAAAAAAAAAAAAAAAAACATTTTCTGCATTTTCTGTCTGATATCTTCTCATGTATGTATGTGAATTCTATTTACATTTTCCTGGTTCTGTTTCTTCCATTGACTTAGAAGAATTCCTGGAGCATCTCCAGTATTTCTTCCTAAACACCTTCAGACATTATTCGTCTTTTGCTTCTGTTATTTGCCCTTCAGCTAAAGATATATTTTATAAAATCATGGGATTTTTGACACACTCTTCACCAAAAGCCGTATCCAAGTTTATGCATAACCATTTCTCTTACTACAATTTTTCTGTATCTCCGGAAACTCCTTTCATTCCAAACAACCTTGATGCAACTGGTTTCCTTCCTAAGGTCCTGTTTTAGCACAGTTATTGTTTGGTTGTTAGAGACACTTGCTAAGGTTAATCGTTCTCCTATGCACTTAGACTGAAGAATATGTGTTGCAAGCTGACAGCAAACAGCTGATCCACATCAAAAGAGGACTTCAGACTTAGCATGTTTTCACATTCTGCACACAGACTGATTCCCTAAATCATCCTTTTTTTTAATGCATTTGTCATTAAGAATGAATGAATTCTTATATTGAGGGGCAAGTCATCCAGTATTCTCTCTCCACTGATAAAACAATTCAGCACTCTTAGAGAATGGTACAGCAGTCTGCTTGCATACAAACATACATTAATTTTCCAGTTCTAAACTATCCTTACTGGTTATTGTTAGTACTTTTCCCATTCATTTATGCATTTTGTGCGGTTTCTTATCCTTCCTTATTGTGACTTATGCAAATACGCAAAAGAACTGATAGGTCAAACCCTACTATCTTAAGGTAGTCTGTAAAAGAACAGTATAAAGAGTTTATTTAAATTAATAAAAAAGTTAAACTATAAGAATCCCTTTCAATGTGCAAAAAGCTCCATGCCAGTACTTTGTGGTAGCAACAATGGCATCAAGTTTGAAGTGATGGTAATCAAAAATTTAACTTGCATGGTTTGGGGAAGATGAGAAAATTCATCATGCACAATACTGAAAGAACAAGAACAGTACTGAAATAAATGGCTCCATTACAAGGCTTTTAATAAATCTGTTGAATTGTACACAATATGTATGTTGAATTGTATGTTGAATTGTATAGAGAACAGCAACTCTTTCAGTCACAGTTTCCATGATCTGAATTTTTGTTGTGCTGGGATGGCCCAGATAATCAAAGAGTGTATTTCTGGCCACCAGCTCGGAAGTTTTTGTGCAGGCCATCTTGCCCATCCTGCTTAAGAAATTTTATTGTTTTAGGAACTGCTTTAAGCTTCCTGTTTTAAGTGTAGCATGGAACTAAATGCAATATTACTGTGTTCTTGTGCCCTCAATGACTGAGGAATGGAAAAATATGAAGAGGCAGTACACAGCGATCTTGGAAACACATCACAGGTGTACTCAGGTGTGTTTGCACAAAGCCAGCACAGTCCAGCACAGGTTTGTGCCTAGTACTATAGTTTGTGTCTAGTACCATCTAGTCTTAACCACACCACAGCTAGCTGAACAAAAAGGACAGATATATTTGCATAGATTTGTGGTTCTCACTGGCTTAGTCTGAAAACTTTTAAAAAACAAATAGTTGATAAGAGAGAAGATTGCTTGCACCTAAATTTAAGAACGGCAAGGAAAAAGATAAAGGTGTTAACCTGGGAAGCTTTAAACAGTAAGGAAGAACACTTCAAGCATGTATGGATATCAAACTGAGAATGGGAAAAAATGTGGTGTGGCTTTAATCAAGAAAGTGTTTGCCAGAATATTTTTTTTTTCTTCCAAGAGATTTTGTTTGTTTGTTTTAATAAGGCAAATGTGATAGATATGACCTGTGGGGACTTCAGCACAACATTTGATGTAGTGCCTCATCGGAAACTATTAGTAAAGGTGGAGTCAACGGGAATCAGTACGAAGCCAATGCAGTGGTAAAGAGCTGGCTAGCAAAAATTCATTGGTGCTGTAAAGCAGAGCTATGGGCTTGCAGGGAGATCACTAACGATTTTTTTTAGGATTAATGACACTGTATGGATATTGTTACTCTTCAGCCTAATCTGTCCTTCCTGTATAGTTCGTAACTAGGTATTACATTATACTAATAATAATTCTTGTTAGTCCATCAAGTTCACAAAATGCCACTTATGTGTAGGTTGCCTTTGTTCCCAGCATCCTAGGTAACTTTTGTGCTATCATGCCTTTTTTCTTTTCTGTATGTGAGATAACTTAACAGAAAGCTTATCTTTGTTTACATCTTTTCCTTTCTTTTTTTCTTTTTTCTTTTTGGTTTGGTGTGGTACCCTTCTTTTAGTATAATGTGTTCTCTATGTATGAGGTGGGCATCCAAGAGCTATTTTGGACTCAGGTCAAACAATTTCTTTCCTCCCCTAGCTTCCTCTTGCCATCTCTTCCATATACCAGTAGCTAAATTCACGCAGTTGCAAATAGGTCAGGAGAGATGGGAATGAGTAAGCAGGAAGTACGGAAGTTTTTCCCTCTCCTTTAAGGGAGAAAACACGATTACGAGCTGTGGCTAAAATACAGGTTTATATTTTGGTGAGTATTTTGGTCGTTGGTCAGTTGGGTTAGGTGGGGAGATGCAAGAAGGAGAAATGGAGTATTAATACCGTACTTCGCTTCTCTTCTTATTTTAAATGAAAGATGTGATACACATCCTGGTCCTGAGAGGAGTGAGTTATGCTTCTAATTTGAGGAGAGATTCCTTGATTGAGATTCTGGATTACAAGCCTTTTCTGCTGTATGTGCAAACACCTAAAGCTGCCAGCAGGGTTGTAGAGGTGTCTGGCTGTTACCTTTCTGATGCATTTCTCCTTAAATTTTTCAAGACACTTTACAAACCTAATTTAGACATATGGATTTTACAAACCAGGTATTGAAAGCCTAACAATGACACACAGGATCTTTATCTCAGAACCTTTTTGTCCATTTTTTATAATTATACACATTTTTCAAGCCTACTTCCAGTGCCTAGAAGTAGATGTCTAAAATCACTAGTTGGTTTTCACACCTGTTATAAAGTATTTAAGTTTGTTGAATTAGCTTCCTTTTTTAATTTTCATATTCTTATTCTTATTATTTTGTTCTGCTATGAGTCATACCTAGTTTCAAATAATGCATCTTGTGGGGGGACATGCTTTCTTACAATCAACTGCTTTCTTAGAATCATGAACTCTAAATGTTGTGATACAAGGTTCTAGGACTTGGGGAATTTTGACTTGGGTACAGATGATATTTTTTTTTCCCTAAAGAGTGACCAAAACTAGACCTTCACTAGGTGCATTTGGGGTCAAACTGTGTTGTTATATCATTCAAAGATAGTAAAACATGGAAAATTAGACACTGTAAATAGAAGAGCTAAAATTTCCTTGACAAGAAGAATGAAGGTTAGTTGAATCTCAATGCTGATAAGATACTGATGCATTACAATGACTTGAAAATTAGGTTTGCTGGAAAACTAACTTTTTTAAAAGGTAAGATCAATAGACTAGATTGTAAATATAAAAGAGCTGTAGAAACAAGTCTGTTTTGTTTATCTACAGCATCTGTCAAAGCAGGTCATGTACTTCTTAATCTATTCTGAGTTTCCTTTCATATGTTCATGTCATAATTTATGTTAAGATTATTCATTTCATTTGAGTGTATGGATTTTCTGTTCTAAGTAACCGGTTTATATTGTTTGTTAAGATACAATTTTTACATATCTAAGGTGGGAGGTATATTCTATTTTTATCTTGCCATATTTCTACCTTGAGTGGTTGTTTGTATTTTTTCTATTTTTGTTACCTACTTCAGTGCTAGTGACATGGAGATTTCAGACCTGTGTTTCTGTCTATGGTGTTTTATTTGTTGAGGAAGTTCAGAAAACAGCTATATCCCCATTTTTAATATAATGTCAAGGAATTGTTACTTTATTAGTGCAGAGAAAGGTATATAGCTATATGTATATATAGCTACATGTAGATGTCCATGAACGTTTTCTTTCTTAGTATGATCTTTTTAACTAGACTTAAGTTCCTGTATTTCTAGGTTAGCTTTCTCTTACCACAGGGGTGAGTTTAGGCCACTCATTGGAAAAGATCATGTAAAGTAAGGATGTGTTTACAATCTACAGGCACAGCAAATGGAATAGCCACCACGTTGAGGTCTGGCTGACTGCCTTGGGGCACAGTAGCAACTCTATGAGAAAAGCAGTTCTGGGAGTGAGTCCTGGAATACTATAGCCAGATCATAAGCCGCTGACAAAACAATGCAAACAGATTAATCAGCTGTATTGCAGAGAATTTTTCCATCTTCTTCTCCCAGGTCTTTTTCAGACTCAGCTCTTCTATGTCAAGAACACGGAGGATGTTTCTGTCTGGATTTATGCTTATGTTTTTTTCAAAATCAGCATCATACAAGTCTTTTTCCATATCCTTTTAAAACTGACTTAATAGAGATTCCACATTTTTTCCTCCATCTGCTTTGGGAACTGCCATTCTTTTGAGATTCTAGTTTGATATGCACCAATCTTAGGAATTTCAAGTTGAACTGATATCATCATTTTCATTTTTGCATTAAGACACCATTTCTCATAACAGTTGCTTCGGCACACAGAGCTGATGAATTACACTGTCATTATAATTTACCACTGTTGAGAGTTTTTTATAAAGATGAAATTATATTTAAATTACTTTCTGCATTTCTTCTAAATATGGCTTATAATATGATTTGAATCAGCTTACCTGTCCCAGCATTATTGCTGAAGCCATGTTCATTTCTACATATGGAAACCTTAAAAAGATAAAATTATTTGTCCCTATCTAGAAAGAATAAGCCCAAAGTGATTTTCCTATAGATTTTTTATTTACATTGCAGGTTGATAAGAGAAGCCCGCAGCTGTTACCAGCTCTAAAATGTCATCATGGGCATAATATTGCAGCAAGTTAACATATGATGTAGCTTAATTGGAGTTTTCTAAGAACGTCAGAGCTCAGACTTCATAACCTCTGTCAGAAATTTCCCTTTGCATAAGAGCTATAAAGCTGTCACCCATGGCATTTACACTTTTGTCTACCACTGCTGCCTAGTGAGGACATCATATTCAGATGTCCATTTTGGTACAGGTGTGTTGCACTGCCTTTTAGTAGCAGTTTATTTACTTCTTATTTCTGACAAACTCTTTGTGACACTCCAGCATTGGAATACTTCAAAATCGAAATAAAGAAGAAAGCAAGATACTGATTGCAATGCAGATCTATGGGACATGTTCTCTGTGTGTATTTTGCAACCTGTGCTCCCTGTACACTGCTGTCCATTTTAGTAGTAGAGACTGAGAGATTCAAAGAAGCTGGGACCAGTTTATATTCTGCACCTGTGCATGTCTTGGTCCAGGATAAAGTCTTAAGTCAATAGTAAGCACAAACAACAACAGACATTGCAAACTGAAGTATTTTAACTTTGTATAGGTGCCCTGCAGGAGAAGAGTATGTATGTAGGCATTCTATAGGAAAGATTTTCTGCTGTGTGGTCAGCAAGTGAATGATGGAAAAGAAAACTAGGTTGTTTTACCCACTTGGAGGGTAACTGAATTCTGGCATGATGCAGCTGTGCAAAAGCTAAAACAATTCTCTCAGCAAAGTATTTTTAAGTAAAGATAAGGAGCCATTATTGTGTGCCTGTAGTTTCTGATGTAGTGTGAAGGTTCAGAGAGACCTGCACGTGAACAGAAAGAGATGCAGGAAAAAGACTGCCAAAATAACCAGAAGAATATCTACGTTTAAATAGGTTTTAAAAGGTCAGTTAGTTTAACCTACATAAATAAAAATGAGAGGGGAGTATAGTATTTCTTCCTTAAATATATTGGAGACAAGTAGAAATTAGAAGAAGGTTTCTAATGGTCTGAGGAGTGAAGTTCTGCAGCTCCTGTAATCTTCCAAATATCAGTTATAGGAGTAAGATAAAAACACTGTTTTAGATGGTGTCTGATAAGCAAGTAGAAAGGATTATGAAAGAACACAGGAGAATATGGAGAGGAGAGGTACACAATTATGCCTGCATTGTGAGTTTTGGGATTTCTGAGGTACTGGTAAAACAGAGGGGGATGAAAAGAGACCTCATTGTTACTTGTTTGTATTGTTTTCCTGTGGGAATGGCAGAGAACTTTTTTCTGTTGTACGTATTTTCTGGTGTGGAAAAAAGAATCATGGTTGTGTTTTCTTGCCTCTGCAGTGTGGAATACTCCACAGCCAAAAGGCAAGTATAGACTGTCCTGTTGCTCCTCCTGAATCCTAAATTGTATTGAGTGGCAGATGCAGTCTGTTCAGCTTCAAACCGATTACTGGATTTGACTTTTAAGATTTTTTATTTTATTTTCAAAAAACTTTGTTTTAAAGACCTCATCTTTTCTAACGTATAATGTACCGTATTTCCTAGGGTAATCTAGGAGTTTTATTTCACAGTTGTTAAGATGTTTACAGTTACTTCAGACTTCAGCACTATCCTAAATCTCAACTGCACTCTGTGTCAGAGAGTGTTTTTTGGTTTTTGGTCTTTCCTGCGTTTGGTGTTGCATTTCTTACAGGATGTTGAGAAAGGATGTGGACCCAGCAAACATGTAGGTAAAAACTTTGAGAACTAGACTTACTGACTTGAGGGATCTGGATTGGTACTGTGTTCCTACCACTCATTACAGTGGGAACTAAAATTCCTGTACTTAAGGAAATTTGGAGACTGTCAAGCATAACCATTCTTTCTGAATTTCCAGAATGGCTATTTCCAATGTTGAAATTACCTTTTTAGAAAATCTTAAGTTTTGACTGTCTCCTTGTAATTTACTTGTGCCCTTGGTGTCTGGATTCAATTTAAAGTTCAACAAACTGATAGCAATTAGCTGCATTTCTTAGTGAAAACCAGCATTTAATGTAACCTCCAGAACATCATGGCCTTCAAGATCCAATGATTCTGTTACTCAACAGGGCATACCATTTTTCTATATGAATGTCATGATTTTTATTTATTTATGTATTTATTTTTTTATTTGTAGAGGTTTTTGTTGTAAACTTTAAAATGCAATATATAGCAGTGGAATCTCTTTTGAGGTTATATGCCCCATAGAAGGAAATTGTATATCATCAGTTCTCTTTGGTATTTTGTATTAAATTTACCGCTGCCTTACATCTGAGGAAATACAGATTTTAATTTTCTTTCATAGGAAACCATGAAATATTCTTTCTTCAATCTTAGGTTAATGTGCAGAGAAGTTGTTCATCTGTAGTAAATGACATATAACTTCCATTAAAACTACAGTCATTTTTTAATTTGGATACTTTCCTAATGAATTTTATTAATACAGTATCATTTGATTCTCATGGAACAATGCTGTTATAGTTGTTCCAGTCTTCTGCTTAGTATAAGTGTTTTGAATTTTTGCATATAAATCAATTTTGCTTAGCTGATGAAGCCATTTAAGAGCAATCATTTATTATTAAATATTAACCACATTTAGCCTTATCTCTGTGGGAAGAAAACCAGAATGTTATGAGCAAAAGATGTTAGATGAAAGCAGAACAATGTTATTTTTCAAAGCATCAGAGTAATACCTGCAATGTTAGAGACATACAAAACAGGCAGTGTCTTGTATCTTGTCTTTGACTTTAATGGTATCTCAAAATGCTAGAAGGAGTTAAATACATTTAAAAGCAGAGGAAGAGACAGAGATCCACGAATGCAGGAAGCTAATTTTTCCCCTTGCAGACTTGTGCTCTTAAATTGAGGCTTCATAACTGCATAAGAGCCATCTCTGTAATTTAAGGGTTTTATTTTCCGGTGGATACACCTGGGGTTTTCCACAGGTAAGCCACATGATCAGTGTTGGGTCATGATCCATCTGCTTAAAGCTTCCTGCACATCAGGAGGAAGATGGATGCCTATTGTCGGAGGGAAACATGTTAGACAACTGCTCCCTAAGGCTCTAGTATTCATAGTAATTTTTAAAACCTTTACGTGATACATTAGATGTAACAATGTTCCATCTACAGAAGATGACTCGCACATATCTGCTGCTTTGTATTTACAATGGAGAGATGGTAACTAACAGGTTAGATAGGTGCTGATAAAAGTGATGCACTCTTTTAAATAATCTTGTGATACTTCACAACGTACAGATATAGTAGAGATTCTCAGAAAAACACTGTGAAATCCACTTCCAGAATTAATATTACTTTAGTATAATTGACATGAAATACAGCCTTTTTAGGGGATGCTGTAACATCTCTCTTTCCTTAATTTCTACTTTCAGTGTTCTAGATTTATTGTAAAGTCTTTTCATTCTTTAGAAACACAATAGGGACATAATTCATATTTAATAAAATGTACAAGGTTACAACTTCTAATCAGTGTTTTAAGAGCTTATTCTGGAGAAGAGGTAATAGGGTTTAAAGAAAGCAGAAAAATTAACTAACATGGTAATATTACCAGGTGTAAAATTATATATACATGAGCAATTGGCTTTATTAATTTTGATTGATACAGGGTTTCTCTCATGGAAATATAGTACTTACGTGCAATTATGAAATTGCTTTGTGGTGCTATTCTGCCTCTCTGGCATTTGTTTTAAATGCTTCAGATTTGCCCACCTGCATTGAACAGTGGGAGGTTTGGGGTTACAGATGACAAAAAAAATAGAAAAATGCCATCTTTTTCCATCAGAGGTACTCTCCTAGGGGGGACAAGTGGGTGCAGAAATCATAATGCCATCTCATGTTATTGCAAACTAAATTTAGTGGTTTTCAGTGAGCTAAACTGGAATGTGAGGTTGTTTTTTTTCACAATGGAAACTCAGAGGAACCAAAAGCTTTTACTGTGACCTTGAAACTATAAATCCAAATCCTAATCAGAGGAGTGATATAATAGAAATAATGCAGTTTATCATGTATATTTCCACCTGCTTCTTGACTTCTGCAATAGATTTTTTTTTGTTTTCAGCAAAGCATACACTTTTTGCCCTGTGGTTTCTAAGAATTCAGACCAACAGACTGCAAAGTCCCATGTATTCCTATTGTCTGTGCTGACAGGAGAGGCCACTCAGTAATTTATGGGATAAGTTCTCACCGAGCTGCTGTCTTTCAGTAATAATGTGCTAATGCCTTTGTTTAAATCTGTTGAGTCATAGTTATCTGTTCAGGTACAGTGTCCCAGTACTGCAAGTAACTTTGTATGAATACAGGCATCTGTTTTCACAAAGTCATTTTCAGGATTGGATCCAAGAACTGTTGAATCATGACTTAAGAAACATTGGTAGCTGCTGCATTTGTAATAGATGCTAACTGTGTTTTCAGCACTGCAAAACACAACTAAAAGCCTGTTCCCATTCCTGAGACAGCCATTTAGTGAGAGGTCTGTTTCTATTCCTGTAGCTTCTGTCTTTGTAGCATCTAGATATTCTTCTTACCTGGAGCTGCCATCTCCCAGTACAGATCGCAGAACAGTAAGTGGATAGAAAAGGTTTTACTTATGTGCAGTTTCCAAACCTCATTCTGAAAGGGTTTATACAATGAATACAAGAATGACCAAAGACAATACCATTCCCAGTCTGCAAAGCTTAACGTACAGACACTTCTCACTTTTCTAAAGGAACATTTTGAAATCTGTGTATGATCACTTAAAATCATTATTATTGCCTGAAGCCAAAGGCAGAGCTGTGGCAATCTAGGCCTAAAGTTGTAGGAGTAGTGGTTGATTCTGAATAAAAATAAATAAATAATATATATATATATATATATAAAATAAATAAATAAATAAACCAAGTTTCTTCCACAGTTACTTTGCATGTGAACAAAAATTATTTTGCTTTTCCTAGAAAATGCCACTCATGAGAGACTTCATTTTCAGTAATAAATCATTTGAGAAAAAGTATAAAAGTACAATTTTCAAATTAATTTGCTAGCAAGGTAAGGTAAGGCAGGTCTCTCCTGCATGTTTTAGTGTTCTGCAAGACTCTGAAAGTAATGCAGAATTTAATAATTTTGAAAATTATCCTTGTACTACAGAAAATGGGCTACTTTTCAGAAAGATTTAAGGAACATTTGCTGGTCTTCTCCTGCTACTATCAATTAGTAAGAACTGAAATGTTTAACTGTGTATTAGATTTAGCTTATACCAATGCAAAAATCTCTTCCAATTGGAATATGCATGCCAGTTCGTATTACAGAATGACATGCCTGACTGGTAAGGGTCAAACAATTTATAAATTGCTGTTTAAAAGTGAAATGTGAAAAAAGCTGTCAAGCACAGAAGCTGAAGTGAGTTGATTCATCCAACCTGCCAAGGTTGGATGCATTGAATTTTAAATAGAGTTTTAATATTATGTTAAGAGCTATTTTCTGTTTTTGTTTTATTACAAGCTGCAAGCTAGTGTGCTTTTATTCTTCTTGAAAATGTTAGTCATAAGATAACATAGACCTGGCCCTCTAGCCTCATCCTTTTATTGCCTTCTTTACAGATTCATGCTGTGTAGCACAAGCTAAAAGGGCAGATGCATAATCTGGGAAGTTTTCCAGATTCAAGGTACTTAACACTGAATGCATTCGAAGTATGCATCGTGGGATCTTGTTAGCCTGTCATAAAAATGCACCAGTGCTGAACATGTATTCTGACTCGGTGCATGATGGTATGCATCTTGGCCTACTTCTCAAGTCATTTAATAGGTCCCGATCTAATGAGAGTTTTTAATGTTTTTAACAGAAGCAATGTATTTAGAATTTGTGGCTCATAGGACTTCATGTAGGTTTAAGCTTTATTGCTCCCAAAACGATGCAAATGTTCTATTAAAAAATGCTGTCGTTGAGTGGGCTTCCTGGGTGATTACAAGATCCTCTCGAATCCTGAAAATACTGCCAGAACTGGTGCTCTCCCTTTCTTTATGAGTAATCATTTGGCATCTTAATGGCAGTTGGAAAATAATTTGAGAAAGGATGTATTTCTAATCACATGAATGGTCAGAAATTATTCTTCTGCTAATCTTCAAAAGAGAGGATGGTTCAAATGCATCCAGGTCTGGGTGACTGATAGAAATGTTTTGTGAGGGACTCGGTAACCTAAGTGAGGAACTTAGGAAGAAGTCATGACCTAGGTATGACCCCTGATCTCACAAACAGGATTTAGGAGCAGGAATATTTCATCTTCACAATATAAATACTTTAATATATTATTTTTGAAATCATCTGGAAATTTCAAATAAATTAAATAGGAAATTTGTTTGTTTTTAATTTTGAGCTGTTGACAGCAATTCTTCAGTGGATCTGAACACAAGGAACAGACTGTACAAACCCTAATTGTACCAGATTTAAAGACAATAAAGATTTACTTTAAAGATGCTGTGAGGGCAGGCTGAGGGAACAGGGCTTGTTGAGCCAGGAGAAGATGTGGCTTTGGCGGAACCTCGTAGCAGCCCATTCGTACCTCCAGGATGGTTAATGAATGGGAAGGTGGAGCCAGGCTCTTCACAGTAGTGAAGACAACAATCATAAAGTGAAGCAGGACACATTCTGACTATATAAAAGAAGTTTCCTCTACAAGAGTAATGAAGTATTGCACTCAGAAGGGCTGTGGGAGCTCTGTCCTTGATGGTTTTCAAGGCCCGACTAGACAAAGCCCCACACAACCTGGTGTAAAATCAGGGCTGGCCCTGCTTCGAGCAGGATGCTGAGCTGGAGACCTCCTGAGGTCCTTCCCACCTGCGTGGTTCTGTGATCCTGTGCTATATAAAAGTTTGGGGACAGAACAAAGGAAGAAAAAGTTTGATAGTCCAGGTCTTCAGAGACTTGTTTCATCATTCTATTGACAGACGTTGCTGTTCTGTATACAAAGGAATCTGAAAGTGATGAGAAACTATTTTGGTACTGTTTTTTTAGTGTTTGAGCAGTAGAGAAAAAGATTTTCCTATTCTGTTGTGCATGATATACATGTTTATTTAAATGTGAAGATTTTACTGTAGGTTCATCTTTGTTATTTCCTTCAATTTGATGACTGACTTGACAAAGAAATGAAGAGAGATTGTTGGATTGGCTCAGCTCAGCAATCAAAGTTAAAATTTACATCTCTGAAAGTGACTTAAATTGAAGTGTAAAAAGTGAATGGTTTAATGAAATGGTTTAATCTTTTTCTTTTGTCTTTTATTTTTTTTTTTACTTTTGTGAGCACTAGCATAAGTGTTAGATGCCACAAGAGTAGCATCTGCAGTTACATTAATAGGAAAAGGTGGGAAAGCTTAGCAGTGCCTTTCAGTTCTTAGGTTTCAGAATGATGACTGACAGTTTTCTGGTAGAAGTTTTTACTAATGTTCTATTTATAGCTATTTAGGGTTACTATGTTTGGGTGTTGATTTGTTATTTTTTTATTTTTTAATAAATACTGGAGATAAATCTGGAGTATATGTCCCACTACAAAATATTTGAAAGTGAGCATTTCACACATTTCTTCAGTGCCACAAGAACATCTGAAATTCCTTCATTTTCCTAATTCTGTAACTGGCTGTCACAGATTGTAATGGGAGTTAAAGATCCGCAAGTGTCTAAACTTTAATTGCTGCTAAGAGTTTCTCATCTTTCATTCTCGTGACCTCTAAGCACTTTCAAGACCCTTTTCTATTGTAGGTTGTGTTATATTCAGTGTCTGCACCCTACCACGTGTCTTGAGGGGGTAGGAAAAAGGGATGGCTTCATAGAGCCTCACCACTACATCTGCACCAACGTCCATCAGATTCTTCTCTGTCTCCTTCTTGCCTTCATTACTAGATGCTGGCTGCAGTATTCATTTTGATTCCTCTATGGTACAAGGCCTGCTTTTTCTTTTACATTTGCAAAATACCTAGCAAACAGCAAAATGCTGGCAGGCGACAGTAGAGAACAGTTGGAAACTTTATATTACTTCCTCTCTGTAACATTTTCAGTGGCATGTGTTTTTTTTTTATTATTTTATTTATTTATTTATTTATTTATTTTCTCAATATCCTATTTTATTATTGTATTTGAGACTAAAATGAGGAGACAAACAAAAGGGTTTTTGTTGAGGATAAAAGTCTAGCTTTAGCCTTAACACTTTATATTTCTGATGCAACTTTTTAAATTAAAATGCCACCACAGGTCTTACTACATAATATTGTCCATTTAGAAAAATATGAAAAAATAGGTTAGAATCTAACAAATTATTCATAATTCAAATAGTTTGCAGACTTTTATACAATCCCATATTTTTTTTCCAGTTGTAATTGTTTTCAGCATTCCTTTATACTTACTCCTGACTCACTTTAAGTAGCGTAAATACACTTATTACATGAAATTTTGAGACTGGGAGGGCAAAAGGTAAGGGTTAATATTGAAATAACTATCAGGGGTTCAGTGCCGTGAAATGAATTAAAACTTCATGACATCCTGTTTGTCGCTGCTTATAAGTGAAGCCTTTTTCACAAGAATGCAAAAGGAATTCATATGAGAAAAAATCTTTGCAAGTAAATATATTCAAATATATATGGTGTTCCACGCCAGAGACAGATGAGCTTGTTCAGAATAAAACCAATAAATAAATATATTGTCTTCAGAAACACATTTATTCTTAATACAAGAGGATTTTAATATTTTAAGTGATATCTATCAATACTATGTTTTGTATGAGTACCTAAAAATGAAAGCTAAGTAATTATTTTACAAGTCACCTTTGCTGTATATTACACATACTTAAGATATCTTACACTTAATGATCTTCTCATCGTTTATTTTAATATTTTAACTTTTACTCTCTTCTTCCTTTTTTTCCCAGTGCTCATGTATTAAATGGTATTGAAGTAAACATACGGAATTTAAAGCGGTTTAAGCATATAAGGTGTATTTTAGATAGAAGTCTGTTATTGGTTTCACAGGTTGGGTTTGTTTCCTCAAAGAGTTAATGTAGTGTTCCAAATCATGAATCAGGGCATGCAACTCCATTGTTATATAGCATAATATTTTACTTTTTTTTTTTTTCTGTTTAACCATGAACTTTTTTTAGTGCATGCTTAACCATGTACTTTTTTGCTCTTTTAATGAGATTAGTGTTTCTGTTTAAATGGGATATTAGGATATTAGTATAATATTGTACATTAGGATAGTAAGTTAATAGTTGGAGATTTTTTTGTATCTCTTGGGTCATAAGCTATCAGATGATAATGATAAAGTGCTGAATCTCTTCGAAGAGAGAAGTGGTTGTAAGGCCTGACAAGCAGATGAATACTTTTACAATCAACCTAAAGTACAGGAATTTCCCCATTGACTTATATGAAATTATTAACATGAAAACATATTTCTTTTTTTTTTTTTTTTTTTTTTTGTCCTATTATTTCTCACTACAATTTTAAACTTGCGTTTTACACGTATTCTTATGTTTTTAGAGAATTGTTTTCTTCTTCATTATGTCATTAGCTTGATCATCTCCTTAGAGCTTCCCTCAGAGCTTCCCAGGTCTCCTTAAAGCTGACCGTCTCTGCCAGCGCTGTTCCTCTTCAGCTTCTTTGTAGTAAAGTCTGCAAGGTGTGGGAAAGTTTGGCAAACGTTTATAATCATGGAGCTCAGAACAATAATTAAACTCAATCAAAATCATTTTAATTGATCTTCAGTCAATAGAGCGAAATCTGTCTTCCTTTTTTTTTAGGAATTCCAGAGAGCTCCAAAGTCCATTTCTGTCATCATTCATGTAATCTATATACATGAGCTGCGGTGAGCAACACCGCAATATATGGGACAGAATTTTTTTTCCAGCTGTTCTTTAAATGACAGCTTGCGCCTTCTCATGTTTTTCATGGGCTGGTGAGTACTTCAGCCTTGAATCTGAATCAGCGATTGTATTCTCTGGTGTTCTAGCTATTAGAAGCTACCTGGTCTTTCAAATTATTTATAAAGACTGCAGACAAAAGCACTCTATCCTTTAACAATCCCAAAGGTTAAAATAGACTGCTTGACTGCCTTTCTTGTAGAGGAAAATTTGTAATCAGAGAATAGTGTAATATAAGTGGAAACAATCTGATGCAAATTGCTGCTTATTGACACTGGTTGATTTATAGGATATAGACACATAAAATAATCTTAAATTTTCGTGCATTTTACATCTGATCTCAATTTTTGTTGCAAAAGTTGTCCGTTAGCAGTCTGATCAAGCTCAGTCGTGGAAACAATAGTTTTTGGTTATAACGGGGCTTGGCAAGAAATAGTGTGTGGCTGCTTGCTTTCCCAAGATGCTTGTCATTAGATCATTGTGCTTATTACTGGGACTGTGTGAAGAAGATTATAGTAATTGCGTGGGCAATTTGTGAGGGTTAAAGGGAAGTTTCAGATTCTATGAGAGACAAATTCTGAAAATGTATCACACAAGATTGTAAGGACCTTGGGAGCAGGGAAACCTCAAGTCTTCAGTGCATTTGCCACAAAGAGTTTGCTTTCAAACACTAAAAGCTAGTTTTCTTGAAGAAGTATGTGAACAGTATCTACAAGGCCTGAAATGATATAATCAACCTAAAGATAAAAATACCAATAATTATAAATCAAGCCACTAATCATTCTCTTTCAGTGGTACTGAATTGTCTCATTTGCAAACATTTTAGACTGGTGTACTGGAAAATGTCACTATGAAGCATAAGTAGATATACAGATTTATTATACAAATCTATTCCCGACCTTTCAAAAAAGAAGTATGTTCCTTTGAAGTACTCCTTCTTGACAAAATTACATTTTTAGATTTGTTTTTAATATTTTTTTTTATTTTTTGCAATGAAGATTGGCTAAAGTATTTTTTAATTGAATACAGGGAAAATATTCATACTTCCACAACACGGAGCTTGACAAACACAGTGTATTTCCCAGGCGTTGTGTGTTCAATGAAGTCTGCACCTGGAAACGATGTCCACTGTCAGCTGTTTTTATAAATACAAAGCTCATAATTTCTGCCCAGCTGTGGAACTACTGGCTATGTAGAGACAAGGTAGTGGAGTTGTAGCTCCGTTCCCATGCTGAACTTCACCACCATCCAATTGTGAGATGTGGTGAATTTGTCAGTCGAAGGAGTGTCTTCAGACTTCTGTCAAGACCCAGCTGTGGTGGAGCTTTGTGAAGTGTCCCACCTACCAGTCAGAGGCAAATGAAGCAAAGCTCACTGATTTGGATCAGCTTTTAATTGTCCCGTGACAAGAACAGGAGTAATTAGAATAGTAAGACACGCAGACAGCAAGATCGTATTCATATAGATATATTTACAATTTGAATACTTAAATGCTGGAGGTGGAGGTTGTATGGCACATATGTTTTTAGCTTGGGAGTTTCTAGAGATGACTTAGTGCTTGAGCCAGCATGAGCAGACTGGGTAATACAGATGGCTTTTGATTTTGGAGAAGACAGTTCTTGAAAGGTCACACTTCTGTGCTCTGCCATACAGTAATTTTCTCGTGTTGAACAGGCTCAGATGTCTATTTAAAGATATACCTGAGCAAATAGCTTTTGTAGACAGAATTTTATAGTTTTTATGCTGCCGTAATTAAAGGAATAATACCAGAATGATTGCTAGCTGTTAGCGGCTGCAGGAAAACACATCTCAGTCTCTTTCACTTGGCAGTTAAACTTTTTTTTTTTATTATTTTTTCAGTTTAGTCAGTAAAGCATTAAATTGCAAGCCTACATCAAATCAGAGCATTCCTCCTATAAAAACCATTTTGAAAAAAAGGCTAACTTGTACACCACCAGTGGCCAGAGGCAGACATACGTGCTGCTTTATTGCTGTGCCTCCTTGCTCTTTGGATAAGTCCAAAGCATGATGCTAGTTGGTGAACCCCTTCCAAAGAGCTAGACAAAATGCACAGGGAAAAACCAAGCCATTGTGCGACTGTTTCTTAAAAAGTAAGCCGACATTATAGAAATGTGCCTTCAACTTCTTGTTCTAATTGGGAACATTGTAATCCAACGCTGCAGAGCAAAGCTGGTTGCGGAGTTAATTGCTCTTATGTAACAACTAATATCTGTCAGTAACACACACTGCACAACGCTGGCAGGTTTTGCAAACAGTTTGGTCCCTTTGCCCCTTCTTTCTTTGTTGTTCTGTTTACTGTGCCCAGCTAATGTGCTCTTGTGCCATAATAATCTCTAGCTATATGGTAATTGCTCTATTGACAGCACTACTGTACATTTTTGACACATCATTATTCATACTTAACCACTTGACCTGGAATAAATGTTAAAGCAATTACTACTGAGAGCTTTTCTATGAGAAAATTGAGGCAAAGTTTAAAGATAATCAAAATGCAAAGCTGATCATGATAGCAACTGGAAAAATGGCAAATCCTATTAAACAGATTTTTATTAGCCAAGTTGATGCCAGTAGATATTATCTGGTAATTTAGTCTTATTAAAAAGAAAATAAAGCAGCTAATTGTTTACCATTCTGGAACTTATTCCAGCTTGCAATTTGCAACCGAAATTAAGCTTTATGTGGCTCATCTATTTTGTCACATTGAAATATGAAAATCATTTAGTACAAAGCACATCTGCTCAGTCCTTTCTATCTTACTGGGAAATCCTCATTCACTCTGTTTCATACCTGTTGAGACGTTACATGCATGTATACAGCACCAACATTTTAGCTGCTCTTCTCTTCCAAACCTTGGAAAGTCTTACAAGTCTTTGAAATTCATACTTTATATTTTTTCGCCTTTGGACATACATCTGGCAACAGCCAAAAAATGTGTTATCTGTTGTTTGCTTGGAGACTTTGGAGGGATTTTGGAAATGGAGAGGGACAGACTTATGGCCATGTAGCTGCGTGGAAATTGTCCAAATCTCCCAGTTTTATTTTGATAGTTAATTGTGTATTTGCTGTAGTTGCATTTGTATTCTAAAAGGAAAGTTAAATATTCTCCGGTTTAGTTGTTTAAAAAGTGGCATTTACAGTGTTCTCAAATCATTCACAGGCCTCAATTGCAGCACAATGCCTGCAGTACAGTGCTTACAGTAAAAGCTGTAATTATAAAAGAATGCCAGAAGACATCAAGAAAGCCTTAAAGGGATAGCGTAAGCTTTTACTGCCCCCGTCTGAACTATGAGGCTTGCTTGAAAACCACCATTAGGATGCAGAATACTGATTGTTGATATGTCACTATTGCTGTCATGGGAGAACTGTTATAAGGGCCAGAAACTTACAGTGGTTTCTGTATTAATGAAGCTTTTCCGTACGTAATGAAAGCAAAGAAAGATTGGGGTTTTTTAATTAATAAAATATTAAAAACAGGGGAGGAAATCTTCTCTTTTCATGCTGATCAGCACAGCAATAAGGACTTCTGCAGCAGTCCTTTATCAGGCAGATAAATCCCCTCTTTTTGTAAAGCTCTCTCAACTGCCTATTAACTACTTCAGTATACCATACGCCTATCAAACTGATAAAGCATTGTTCAGAGGGCATTTAATAGCTTAATTCTTAAACTTTTCACTTCATATTATCATTTCTGATTAGTTGTCGAGGAGCTATTACTGTAAGAGTAAGGCACCGCCAATTGTCTAATCAATTTTCAAAAGCTGCTATGCAGGCTAAACTCCTCTAGGTCTCTCCTCCTCCAATTGCTGCTGTGATTTTTATTCATAGCTGAGAAAACTTTTAATAGTACTTTGTTTGGAACATTCTAAAACACAGATTTATTGTTAACATCAGTAAATTATGCTGTTAACCTTTAAGCCTTTTAGTGTTAAGTAACTTGGGTATAACTTCAATGTTTGACTTCTCCGTTTTTATTGAGATACTTACCAATGTGCGCACCAGAATTTAAGCACTGAAAAGCATTTCCACAAGACAAAACCTTTTGTTTGGTTGATTTTTGCATATGCATTTCCAGTGTTTTGATTCCTACTCTGTGTCCTTTCCCATTTGTTTTATATGCATAATACATTGAGCATTGCTTTTCTGGAGAGCTGTGGACACACAGACCAAACATCCTGTTGTGTCCTTTTGCTTTGTATTTTTTATAGATGAAACATCTTTTTAGCTTGACAAACACCGATTCAGGATTTCAATGCGTGTCTTGTGTAGTAATGGGTGATTATGTCATAACTTCCAAAGTGCATTTTCATTAATTCAGATTATCGTTCAGAAAGGCCACTTCTTGCTGTTAACTGAAAGGCCACACAGTCTATAGAAGAGCAGACAATTAGCAGCTTTATTTCAGCAAAGAGGGCCATATACATTAATTCCCATTCCTTTTTCTTTTTTCTTTTTTAATAAAATTCTTCTCCCGCCTCTTCTTTTTACCAAACAACATACAGCTGAATGGAGCAGAGTAAAAGACGACCACCATTACCAACATACTGTTGTTGTCTGACAGTCCATGTTTTGTAGCAAAGAGGACTGTACAGGTAAAGAGAGTCATTACTGTTGGCTAGGCTTCATCATTTTAGAGAAGAAATAAGATTCCTTATCGACATCTGGAGACTTTTTTTATAACAATGTGTATTTAGGTTTGTTGAATTATCCAGATTATGAGTCTTTAGTCTTGTATTTTCAACTCTTTATCCTGCAGAAGTGGCAAAAATCCCACTGGAGTTTTTTCTTTAGGTTTTTATGAAAAAAAAGGGAGTAGAAGGAAAGGATTGTAAAAACTGAAACTCACACATGAATTCAGATTTTTAGGGATTTAAGGAAGTTAGCAAGATCCACTGAAATACTTGTACAGTTAACAACGCTAGAAATAGGCAAAGTCCTAAAACACTTACTCCTGTTGGCACTGTACCTGTGCTAAAAAAAAAAAAAAAAATAGTTCTTAGATTGTTCACAGTGCAGTTACTTCACCTGACTTGGCAGACTCATATGGTATTTATTTAATATATTCAGGGAAATTTTGTATTGTCTGAGACTTTGCTACACTATTAGAATGGCAAATAAAGGGAAGAGGTAATTTCTCAGTCTTACAGAACATTCTGCTGAAACACATTAACACTACTGTGTTAACAGGGATCCTGCTGCTTTTAAAAATGATTGTTTGGAAGACAGTAGGAGAGCATCATGAAGGCGGGCAAATCAGTTTCCCCTCCAAAGAGAATGAAAGCAGGACATGCTGTAGCTAACACTGCTTAACGCTCCTAAATTGTATTCAGTCCTTCCTTTGTCGAAGGTGTTGCAAATTTCCAAATACCCTTCTTTTTTCATTATTCACATAAGGTTCAATAAAATGATCTACTAATATGTTTGCAGGCTTGGAAATCACTTGTGAACAAGAAAGCAAATGTAGATAAATATCTTACCTAAGCTGTGTTTGCAACTGTAGGAAGTAAAACAAAGAAAGGTGTTTATTTATTTATGCAGCTTTCTGTGAGGCTGGCAGTATGATGATCCTTGGGTACGTCTTCCTGCAGCTCAGTTATTTGGATGAATTTGTACTCGGGTCAACTGTATGCCTATCTATGTATTTATAAGGTGATTTCTGCATCTGATCTGCTCCGGGTTTCAGGAAATGTTCTAGGTGTCAGTGAGCAGAACGTTCTGGTTCAATAAATGAAGAAAACAAGAAAAAGAAGGAAAATAGGTCACAGACAAGGGTCTCTGCTGTATAGCAGAGCCATATCCTTAAGCGCTTCCAGTGCTGTGAGTGCATCAAAGCACTCAGTAGCACTCCTTCATGGCTTTTCAGCATAGCCATGATCAGTTTTGCCCATCTTCCAAATAGATTTTTGTCATGCTGAGAGAGAGAAAAAACAAACAAACAAACAAACAAACAAAAGCAGTGTCAGATACCAACTATATATAGCATAACCCAAAGCTGGACGAGGATGGAAGTGGGGGAGAATGTGCAATGGAAGGTAACAGGCCTTTCCGCTTCCTGGGCAAGGGAAAGGGCAAGCAGCCTTGGGGTAAAAGAGGAATGGATGTTGGGCTCACAGAACTGAAGACAGCCTTTCGAAGACAACCTTTGAAAGGTTAAGATGTGACTTTTTTTGGAGGGGGATACCAACTAGATGAAATTTCAGAAGAGAGGCAGCACTTTTCAACAACAATAACGTCAATGCTACAAACAATCATTTTGCGCTTAATTTTTCTCTTACAAAAATGCAGACTGTTCCAGTATGAGGAAACCTGTTTCTCTTCACTTTCTAATAATTTTGTAACTGTTATTATAGTAGGTATTAGATGGGTATTCTGCATTCCTTGGCTTCCTAGATTGTCCATAACATAGCTTAACTGGAGTGAAATGAAAATGCTGAGTTGGATACAATAGTCAGAAAATAAGAGCATGGCTAAACCCTCATTTCAGTGCCATGAATACAGCAAAATGTTGGCTTGCCTAGACTTGCTAGAGGGCACTGTAAAAGAACTTAATGATCTCACCTATGTAACCAACTTTGAAGAACTGGCTAATGCGTTACAGACAGTCTGAGATTATTTGTTATGATCTCTTCTAACAGTATAATTACAAATGTGCTTCAGAAAATGCTGTTCTCAATTATCAAGGCCAGACTCTGAAAAATCAAGATGGAAAACTACCAAATAGCTTACTGTGCAGCTGGCATCCAGAATAAGGCACCTTGAACCAATAGCACGTTTTTAAATTTAGATACTGGGTAAGTGATTGGCTGAACACTGAAGATGGCAGATCTGGAAACCTCCAGATGCGCACATCAAATTCTGCATGGATTGATTTCCACTGCTTTGCTTGCCTGCAGAGACGTGCCAAAAGCTTGTAGAGGTGCCTGCAGCTCACCATAACAGACCCTGAGCCCTTTGATTTTTAAGGGCATTAGCAACAAGAAAGAAATGAGTGAAAGAGAGTTTTAAATAAGCTGTACTCTGCTCTTCGGCTTCTGTATCTCTATATGGCATTGATGCTTCTGAGTGTGTAGCTTATTAACAAAGGCAATACATTGTATTTTTAAAAGCATAAAATATGTAGAAAGCTAAAAGATCTCTTACTATGAGCTGATGAGTGTTCTAATTGCAAATAAAGTAACTGAATGTATAGATTTATGGTATTTGAAAGAAAGAAGTATTGTACACTCAATTAATGAGCAAGCATCGTTAATGAGCATAGGTAAATACATATATGAAAGTTGAGCATGGGGGTGAGAAGCAGTTCCTAAGTTTTCTCTTTTAATTTCAGCATTGTAGCAGCAACTGAAGAAAGCAGCCAATTTGTTGCATGTTTTCTTTTCTCATAGTTCAAGCTTATTAGTGCCCCAAACTACGGAGTGATAGTGATACATTAATCCCCTCGGAACAGGAAAGAGATCTATAATGCAATTTAAGAACCGTGTACTTTGGTCCCTTTTTAAATTGATTGATTTTGTTGTTCTTATCACAAACAATGACAAGTGTTGAAAGTGTAAAGAATTTTTGTAATGAGAAAAATTAACAAGGATACATTTTCTTTCTGTGAAATACCAGCAGTGCTAGAGAAAGTGCATTGCTTTGTTACAGCGCTGGTATAGTTTACAGCAGAAATTTAGGGTGAAGTTATTGATCAGAGTTCATTTTAGAACATTAAATACTGCATGTGCTACTTCAGCTTTCAGTACCAATTTGGAAACAGGAGCACAACAGAGAGCCCAGTACAGAAAAGCTGTGCCTCGTTTGTCTGTTGTGTCACCTGGTGTAGATCAGAAGCAGTCTCTGTGATGTTTGTGAAGTTCCAGCAGCTAAGAAGGTAATATAAATGAGATCAGGACTGGTTCCAGTGCATGTAATGTAAGAGGAGCACAGAATTTAAATGGTGGATTTATGCCAGAGCTGCCCCAGGGCGAATAAGAACTACATTAATAATGCAGTGTTTATTTTGAAATATTTTATTACAATTTTACTAAAAATATTAAAATAACAGGAAAAAAAAAAGCCAATACTACACATGTTCAGTGTTTTGGACAAGTTATTTTTGCAATAGGATTCTTGGCAGACTGTATCATTTCTTTTAGTACTTCACCTGTGACACTATAAATAATACATATTTATTTAAGTAGAGCTATTATACACTACTATTTCTGTCGTACATAATTTATAGGCAGTGATCTCCTAACATGTGTAGGTAATGTTCTCTATGAAAAGAAATGTTCAGAATAAAATAATTCTAAAGGAATGAAGCAGTTACTTAAACTGAATTGAATCGAGCTGCATTTTGAAGGCATAGATTGGTAACTGCTTTTTTAAAGAACATTATTAACTTTCCTTTTGCAGCCCCTGAACTGTAATGGTACAGTAATTTCCTTTTAACAATTTGTATGAAGCATCAAATAACAAAAATATCAATGCTTAAACAGAAGTATGATTACCACTGAAACTTCAGAAATATACTACATGTTTTCCAGATGACGTCAAGGTGTTTTGTTAGAAATACGGCTGTGTAGAATTTGTGTATGTCTCCATGCAAAGTGGATGGAATCCTCCCACATTACACTGAGGTCACAAGATCATCTCTGCGTCCATGACTAAACTGATAGGAAATTGTTTGGAGTTCTGCATTCATGTTTCCTTGGGGAGAAGCCTATTAAGAATGTTTTAGCCACTGTACTGCATGTAATAGCTGTATTTATTGACATCCAAAAAGACAGGGAGTTCCTCCTGAGACAGCAGAAGAGACCTTGTGTTGTAAATCTGTTCTAACTTTCTAATCTCATGTGTGGACACATTCCCCCGTGTCTCATTTTTTCTGGGGCAATTTGGAAAATGATTTGTATCGGGCATGAAATTCCACATTCCCTGTACCAATGTCACAACGCAGAGCTGTCTGTACCATGAGCTTTCTTTTTGTATTCCAGCCTGATGCTTACTATATTTTTAAGTAATATAAGAGGGGTTGTGTTGGGAGAAATGTGTAGGGCACAGGACATCAGGAAGGAACAGCAGCATTTCTAAGTTCCTTTAATATTTTAAGTGCCTTCAGTATTTTTCCCTCCCCCAGAGACATGTTGTCTTTTTAAACTCCAGTGTAACGCATGTTGTTAGCTATGTTTTCTGAAGCCTGCAATAGGGTGTATGGAAAACTCCCCTTTAAAGCAGCAGCTGTGCTTTGCCAGGTTTAGCGTCAGAGCAGCGTTGCATTCTGTGTGCAATCTTTGTCTCGTCAGTGTGGCTGAGCTCTGTGTTATTCATTAAGGGACTGATCCAAAGTTGTCTGAAGTTGAGTGAAAGTTTCCCATTGACTTTGTCGGTTTTGGCTCAAGCTCCAGTTGCTGTTCTGTATCCTTTCGTTAGGAGGATTAAAATGTACTCTTTCATTAGTTAAGTGCAAACTGAATTTCAAATGAGTCAGAAGATATTGAAAGTAAAACTGTCAAATGATTGGTATTGATTCAGACACTATTAAACGGGGGCAGTGCTAACACACAAGGGTTTGTTCTGTTACAACTTGCTTATAGCCCCCATTGATGGTAATGGCAATTACAGGCATGTCCAGAAGGGAATGTGCCCTTTGTCAGTTCCCGATAAGCTTTAGATTAAGGAGACACAGCTCTGTCACAGTTCAAATACTTCCTATGTGTGAAGGGGAAACTTTCTGTGTTGTCCGGTGTCCTTTCTTGGGCGTTTTTGGAAGTTAGACATTTCAGAAAGAAACGTACCCACAGCCATTGTCTTGCCTTTGCTTATCTGACACGGGAGATGCCAGGGGGTTATGCCAGGAGATTGCACACACCTGTCAGAAGCATGTGGCAAGAAAAATCAATACAGCGCTTACAGAGCCCTGACTGGTGATAGAAATTGCCAGTGTTGTAACAAGTAAAGAATTGGGCAAAACAGGCAGAAAAAATAAAACATTTAAGTAATTGTATATATTTTTTTCACACTAGTAATACATAGATCAGAGACTAAAGGGATAATCAGAATAGGATATAAAAAGATACCATGGTAACTTCTGTAAAGACTTACATTTTCACTGTAATTATCGAGGACACTCGCCTCAGTCTTTCTGCAGTAACACACCAGCTTTGCTTGATTTAGGAGTGTTACTACACTAACCAATTCATTCCCCAGCTACTGTGTTTGCTACCCAGATCAGAAGGCTATCTGGTTATTACATTGCCAAGCCTTTCTGGTTCACACAATGCTATACAAAGTAGAAATGAGGCAGGGAGGCAGGGGGAGGGAACAGAGGAAGGGTGAAGAAGGGTGCTTGGTATTGCTTCTAGGAGTGTGCAGGCTGAGGTGATGAGGTATGATGAGGTGAAAAATGAAATAACCCCAAATAAAATGCACCTGACACATTAGTACAGCTGTTCTTTGGTAGATAAATATATTCATCTTGCTGAGTAAGTTGCTTACAAATGCCAATGCCTGTTAGCCAGTGCTCCTGAGTTTGATTATATTACTGCCCAAAAGGTACTGTTTTAAATATAAGACAATGGCGATGTGCAAGGCAGATGGAAACTAACTTGAGACCCTGGTGAGTACTCATAAGTCCACAAATCAGGCGCATTTTCCCACTCGTCTTGAAAACCACTTACCCGGCAAGTGTGCTTGCACACACACATACCCTTCCTCTCATTAGTTTTGTAGTTTATTGTTTCCAAATCATTAAGTCTAATAATAGTAATACAGAGTTTGTCTTTCTCTAAATGTAACCCAGATGCTGTGCCTAGAAAAGAAATATTTTCTTGCTTTAATGGAACAGTGCTGTGACATGTCACCTACATCATGATTTGATGTAAATATGTCCGTCACAAGTTGTGTGCAGTGCTCTGCTGAGAACAGCAAGATAGTGGGCCAGCAGTGGGTGCAAGCAGGTGTCACTTCCACACTGCTTGTTAGCAGTGCCCACAAGAGATGAGCAGGCTGTGTGACACTAAGAAGTTTGCTGTCTGGAAAAAAAAAAAAAAGACAAAAAAAAAAAAAGACCCCGGTCAGTGCTGTAATGAGTAAGTTGTATCAAATGGCACCCTAACCTCTTTTTCATACTTTATGGGCATTATGAGGCCTTGGTGCCCCTGCCTAACCTCCCCCTTCCCTGCCCGCATGCTCAGGACCCCATTTCAGGCCAGACAAGGCCCTGGGTCCCTGCCCCAGCAGTGCCACAGGCCGGCCTGCCCCTGGTCCTGTCCCTGGGCTCTTTGATTCCCCACACTGACCTCAGACACGGCTTATTCCCCTCTCCTGGCCAACACTTGCTGGCCCCACTGCTGTCACCTCAGTGTCCTGCCGGCCAGCCTCTGCCTGTGGGACTGTGCCTGAGGGTGAGGTGATGGCCTGGCTGCTGGCATTTCTGGTACTCTACTGTGCCGAGCTTTTCACATCTAGCTTGGGAGGCAGGCAGTAAAAGGCATGTATCTGCATACTCTGCTGAGCTTAAATGTTTGTTCCAGATCCTATTTGAATAAATCTGTCTTGAAGAAAGCAAAAACTGGTAGACGAACTAGTCCAACGCATTCCATTTCATAGCTCTGTAACCTTGCAGACTCTGCTCACACTGTACTGCTATCCAATCTGTCGCTCTCTGCAAGCAGGGGCTTTAGCAAGAGCTATTCTTTGCATCATTCAGATGTAAAGAAATACTCCTGAAATAACTAATATGTAAATGTCCTTATTATAAACAAATAACTGCTGTCCCAATTATTATCCCTTACAGACAGGGATCCTGTTATAGAGGATCCCAACAGACCAGATTTTACCAATATGTTGTTATTACTGAAAATGAGATCACACAGCTATTCTGAGCTTTTTCTGTCTTAACACGCTATAACAACAGGTTTGGAAGATCATCTATGCTGTCAGAAAATTTACCAAAACTTTCTCTTTTCTGTAGAACAACAAAATTATGAAATACCTAATGGAATGGGTCAGAGATGGGCCATGAGTCTATCACATTTAGGATCTAGAGATAGCTGGTGTATTTGGAAGAAGATCTATCGATTATTCTGGGACTCATTCCATTTTCCTTATGCTGAAGCTGGAATGCTTTTTAGTCCATAAGAAAAGAACTAATGGTTTATAATTTAACGTATCTACTATTAAAAAAGATAGTTATGATTGAAACATAAATTTTGGAAGTGTTTACAAAAACGTATAGAAGTTGACCAATCCATTATCAGTGAACTAAAAAGCAAGGTGGAAAGTATCTATGGAAGTGTAGCTGTCAGCAGTTTGTGATCATACCATCTGCATTTATTCAAACACTGAATTTTTACAAATTCAATTGTTTTTGCAGAATGTTTTGTTTTCTCTTTTTTTTAAGACATTGAACGTGTCATACAAAGCACAATCCCAATCCTATAAACATTTCCACATCTGTTAGTGGGTGTTTCTCCAATAAGGTTTAACTTTTAAAGCGTAGTTTCTAGGGAATTGCTACCATTTGTCTGACTTGTCATGACATTTTAGTGATTGAGAGTTTTTGTTTTGGAGACAAATGAAAATCAACCAAGTAGAATCACTTTGCATATTCTTCTGAGTCACTGTGCCCTTTGCAGTGTGAGTGCAAACTAGTTTTTACTGTTCTTTGCAGCCTCAGTACAATAAAGACTACTGTTAGAAACAGGCTTTTGAACTTCGTTGATGCCAAGTGGTGAAATGGCTCAAATAACAACAAGCATTATGCAGAAATGTTGGCAGCACAGCTCCAAATGACCAGCATTGTTCTGCTAAAAATGTTCCCATGAAGTCTGTGAACTTGCCAGCTCCACACTGGATTTATTTTAACTGGAATAAATGTATGTACAAAGATCTTTTTTCCTCCCTCTTTCCAGTTTCTGTATAATTGAAGGAGAGATGTTTGGACTTCTTATAACGCTAAAGATTCTTCAGATTTCATGCATACGACATCATCTAATTCATAATGGAATTTGTTTGGCAATGCCTCACACAAAACATCTTGCTTGACCTAAAAGAAAAAAAAAAAAAAAGAAGTATGTTGCCAACATAATTATCCCTTATTTCCTGATGCAATAATTTTAAAAAGAGAGATGACATATTCTGTAAATTTTCTATAGGGAAAATAATGATATCACCCATTTAAAATGAGATCCTCATTTGAATTTTGTATTAACTAATTTATCTACATTGGAAGCAAAAATACTCTAATACACCTCTTCTGTTAATGCAAGTGGAACTAGTATTGAGAAATAGCCTTGCAACAAAGGTATAGGTAATATTTTGTGAATTTCAGGTTTTTAAATTTAATCAAGTTTGCTTTTTTTTTTTTTTTTCAATTTCCTTCATTAGCTCTCCTCAACACGCTAAAGATTACATTCATGTTTTTTAGAAGTATACTACCATGTTCCAACACTTTCACAAAAATGAGATTTACTTCCTTCTGTGCTCCTTGATTAATGGACTAGAAAGCAAACATGGTTTCTGCAGTGATAACAAAACATTTAATGCTTGCAGAAAGATTATTGCCTAGTTTCCAATATTTTCAAAGAAAATCTGACTTCATAGATTCAAATAAGAAAAGATAATAGAAAACCTCACGAGATTATCAAAAGCTATAAAATATCAGTTAGAAAATAAGCTGCTCAGACTTCTGTATCAGCAAAAATGATTTTGAAAACATTGTCCTCATATACCAAAAATATGCATTTAAAATAATAAGAAAATATGTAGGAGGATAAAAAGGAAAATAGTCATTTGATATAAAATTACAACTCATAAGCTTTTATTTATTTATTTATTAGTTTATTTTGAATTTATGCCAAATGTAAAAAGTATATTTTTTAGGAAATCTTTAAGCATCTAACAATTGCCAAAAGTGCCTAACATTTGCAGAATAACAATGAGAAAAATTAGGTCCTCATTTCCTACAGGACTTATGCAAATTGACAGGTAGGTTCCTGAGTTAGCCTGGCACGCTGAAGGCCTTGGTTCTAAAACCAGGTCCAAGGAGACAAGTCCTAATGTGAGGTGGGTTCAGCACAAGTTATGCTCCTGATAGAATCAAGAATTGGTTATTTCCTAAATCACTTTTCCGTTGCAAGAAAATTAAACAGTTCCACATACTGATAACTCATTTTATATTATTTTTATTTGATAACTAATCAGTCTTATTCAAATTTATTTGTATAAAGGAAACACACAGTCAAGGCAAGGTATTGAAAAGAGAAGCTAGTGACGTTTTCCTCCTTCACTACCAAGATTTTGATCTTTTTGGCCCTTATTTTCTTTTCCTAGAATTCTTTTGAATTAGAGAAAGAAAAAAAAAAAAAAAAAGAAAAAAAGAAGATAATCCCACAATTTTGAAAAATTGTGTTAGGTAAGGAGCAGACCAGGCTTTCAGAATGTCACCAGTAGTCTATCTGTCTTCCAAGCATGAAGTGATCAGATAAATGCATCTTCTGGAAAGGACCAAGAAGCAGGGCGCAGATTTAACAGCCAAATGGCAGAGATCTCACAAGCTAGATCAACAGGTGTCTGACTCTACTGAGCAGCTTAACAGTCGAAGTAATACAAGTAGAATTTTAGGACTCTTTTTCAGGTAGATGGTACAAATCCAAAACCTTCCTTTTTCTTTTCATTGTACTAAAATCCCCCAAAGTGAAGTTATTTTGTCCTGAGAGAAGCTAACTGATATGCTGTATCTAGTGGAAAAGGAAAAAAAAAAAAAAAGGAAAAAAAAAAAGAGCTTGTTCACAACCAGTGCTTAGGGGTTTGCTTATAGGTGTCATTGTGTCTCACATCCCTGCTGTGAAAATCAGCTTGCATTTGAATGTGCATCTTGACCCATAAATGTCACCCTGGTCCACTGAGCATCTTGACTTCAACATTTCCTGTTGTAAAATGGACAATGGGATAACACTTCTCTTTCTGAAGGAGGACCTGTGACAATGTGTGCATGTGTGCAGTCAGGAGAAACTGCGGCACTCGGGATTTAAAAGCATGTCATCAGCCACTGAGCGGGAGATCACAGGAGAACGAAGTTGCTGGACAGTTTTTGAAAAACACAAGGATTATCATTTCTGTTTCCAAGCCACTTCTCCTTTTCACAGCACTGAATCCTTCTTGGCCTCTCTCCGTCAATGGCTCAATGACGTGCCCCATAGCCGAGCACATCCAGCTGTGTGGTAGGTCAAGCTGCCTTTGAACAATGAAAGAAGAATGCTCCCACTCCCGTGCACACGTTGTTTATGTTGTTAGCCATTTCTTAATTGCATGCATTTTCCAGCATAAAACATCTTAATGTTTTGTGAAGAAACTGATATTTGCGGGAGGTGAAAGCAAAAGTATGTGAAGCAAAAAGGTTGTGATTGACTACATATACATAGCCAGATCTTTAACTTAAAAATTGGTAGTGTCCAATGTGTGTAAAAGTAAGGTTTTGCTTCTGGTATTCTGCTGGATTGGAGCCTAAAAAAGAATTCATGGCAGAAGTATTTGCCATCCTTTTCCCACCAAGTGGTCTTTTTTTTTTTTTTTTTTTTCCCTAAGAAGGAATGTCATGAAATGTTTGTGTAGAATGATACAAGGATTTGCAGATTTACCATCTCTTGATGATTGTATAACAGGTGCATTTTCTTTAAGGAAAATTACACTTCTACTTGTAATTCCTTGCCTTTTCTATTCCAGAAGATATTTTCAAGACAAGTTATGTTCTTTAGAACATTGCATTCATCACCACAAATAAGCACACTTTTATCAAATTGTTAACCTCAATCTTCCAGCTTCGAGCCAAAGTGCATAATTGTGTTATTGTAGGAGACAGAGCTTCTTGAATAACTACTTAGAATTTAGAACTTCCAAATTATAAAAAAAATAATCTATTAGATGCTTAGAACTTGTACACATTCCTGCAGACCTGGGCAGAGAACACTGGTGGTAGAAATGTTCCTGAGTATACTTTAAGAACCCACAGTTAGCTGTGACTTGAATTTTAAGGTTAAATTATGGAAAAAAAAGAAAAAAAAGAAAAGAAAAAAAAAAAAAAAAGGAAAAAGGCTGTTGTCCCTTTGAGATGATTTATCACCTTTTAACAGACAATTTTTATCCCATTACATCGAAAAGAATATGGATCATACTCTTTACAGTCAAGAACAATCAAGAAGCTAAAAATGTGTTTATTTGTTTTTTCCTTTTCAAAGATAGGACAGAAGATGTAATTTCAAAAATACTGTAAGGGTGTTGACATATTTTGCATCTGTCTGCAGATTTATAGATATCAACCTGAATATTATTATATCTTTTCTTGCACTAAAAAGTTTATATGATTTCAGGAGTGATCTTTTTGCTATGATCAATATCATTAACTACAGAGGACTCTAATATGAGGACAGGGAAAACCTTTATTATGAAAAAGTGCATCATATTCTGTCTCAAATGTGTGTAATGGGACAGCAAGATTAGAGTGTTCATGTAACATACAAGAACTAGATGGAAACCCTAATACATATGACATCTCTTCTCATAATCTGAAATTTGAAGATTAACACTAGCAAATTATACTCTGAGACATTTCCACAGACAGTCATTATCAAAAGCAGTATTGAAGGGTTTGATAGATCTCATTAAAACACTTTGATGTATCTGTTTCTTGTATTCAAAAGGTTAGGAGACAGTTGGTTCAATGCAGATAGAACAGGGTGTCAGGGAAAAAAATGGTATCGGTTATGGCTGGTTAGAAAAAATCACATATTCGCTAGGGGAAGCAGAAAGATGTGATGGAACTGCATACAAGGTTTTCAATAACTGTTCCTAAGAATATTTCTATAACATGTACGAGTATACATGGTGATATGCATGTGCATTCAACAAAATTTGAATGCTCATTAAAAGAATGTTACTCATTTAAAATCAGAGATATTAATCAGAAAAAGGAAGGCAAAATATCTCTGAAGGAGAAAGGAAATAATTTCCCAGTAAATCACAGAACAGTACTAACATGAATCATCAAAAGGTACTAGATGTGGTGATTCATACTCTGTATAAAAAACAGCCTTTTGTGGATTGACAGTTATAGGAATGAGTGATAAAATTATTCAGCACGGTATAGTGTCTTTTTACCAGAAGTTGTTTTGCATCTGATTACTTTTAAGAACTTAATTAAAGAGGCAACAGAGGACTGTAGGCATTTTTGTTAATTGTAACAATTCTGTACTTATTAAATCCTTTCAAAAGAAATTATATCATCTGCTCATTCTTTTAAATTCCGTTAATAGCATAAAAGCTATACACTACTAACTGCAAGTTTTCTTTCTTTTTCCTTACAGACTAGGTACTTCCTAAATGCATTCACTGTAATACTGAATCTGAAAAATGGATGCCAAATTGTACAAGAAAATACTTGCATTTTTCAAAATTTTTATCCACAAATAAATTTAAAGCTCCTTTTTAATACTGAACACAAATGCAAGTCTCCAGAACTTGTACAGCTTAATACTAAGCTATGGTGTGCCTATAGTGCTGTCTTAAAAATATGCCAATATTTATGCAGCAGTTAATTAGTTTGAAAACTGTGCTTTGTAAATTTTTATTGAGTCCTAAGAAGGTGAAGGTGTTTCCTAAACGCTACTCTCTCTCTCTCTCTCTATATATATATATAAATGTATATATATTCTTAATATTACTTGCACTTTTATTTTTCCTTGTTGATGTGATAGAATGACTGCATCCTTTTAGATATAATATTACAGGAAGTTATTTATAACCAATATGTTGTCTATCAAAATAACAGCCTTCAGATCCATTGTAGCTATGGAATAATAAATAGGAATAGTGTACTTTTAAAAATACATCTACATGCACATTTTATGTGCAATTAAGCATACTTATTACTCCAAGCTCAATTCATTCTCTTTAAAGTTTTACTTCAAAACAACTTCATTGTTTTAAGTGACTAAATTAAAGCTTTTTAGTGTTTCCTGCAATCTCCCAAAGCAGAAATAAAATCAGTTTTAATTTATTTTATTTGCTAACACTGTGGATATAATTATTGCTGCAGAGTCTTTTTAATTGTTTTCAACTAGGTGCTTGTCTTTAAGTTGCAATAGACTTCTAATTCTACATTGTAGATATTCCCATGTTAATTTTGACAAAGCATCATAAATCCAGGTATTTAGGCTTATTGAATTTTGAAATGAGGTGATTAGTTGGAGCATGGATGAATGAACTGATGCAAAGCAAAATGAATTTTATGATTTACTGTCATTTACAAGTTCCTTTGGAACCATTATGTGCAAATTGTAAAATGTATTAAGAGGTAAGATATCACAGTTACAATCAAGAATGTTAAATTTTCTCAAATAAAAGTATTCAAACAGTCCTCCAAAAGGCATAATTGTTGAGTAAGTGTTTCTTATACGCAGTTAGTTTTTATTATAAATCAAGCTTTTCAACTCTAACATTTCGGTATGCAGAGAAGTCTATCAGAATAGATTTTCAGTAGCAGTCAGTAATGTTAAAGTCAAAAACTGTTATCATTCTAATTTGCTTTGAAATATTCCTATACTTTAGAAGAGGCATGTTTAAGAATAAATGGTTCATTTTAAGTTTTTACTTATGATGGCTACCAGTTAAGGTAACAACAAAATATTACGACATATGCCTTGATATCTGGTTATTGGCATTCCTAGTGCTCTGGTAGTTTTAGTTACTAGGTTAGAAAGAAGGGGGGTTGAATAATTTTACCTGTGTAGTAGAAAATGGTAATCCTTGTGCAAGTATGAACTAAAACATGTTGTACTTTTATTTCCAATTAAATAAAGACTCGAGTTAAATTATTTTAAAAGAGAGAGGGAACCAAGATGTATATTCAGGAATTAAAGTTTCAAAGTCAAGAGAGCTTGAACTCCTTAGCTGCTTTGTAGGTGCGTACTTTCAATTTTAATTTAAGGCACAGTCTGAATATATAAAGAGTTTTGAGTGATAAGTACCCCAAGAGCTGTTTCTCTCCATTTGAATTACAGTTCAGAGACCAACCCTTCCCCTGAAACTTGAATGAATTGCTGGAGGCCTCTAGACAGGCAGATTATGAGAACCCCATGCAGCGGTTCTGCTGTGCTGGGGCAGTAAAACAGAAAGCCGGGCTCTGCCGGTTCTTCTGATTACTTGGGTTCCTGTCTGCCCTAAGGTGGGAAATGCAAGAGTTGAATGCTTTATTCCTTCTCTGAACCTTTGGCCAACATCAAAGTTTGGGTAAATCATTCAAAACTTTCAGACTCCCTTTTTTTCCTACAAGCAAAACAAGCATAGATAAAATTTTTATAGCAAATCTTCTTTTAATCTTCTTAAAAAGTAAATAGTAAAAACCTCAGAACCTTATTGTGCAACAGTTGCTAATGAGTTTCCCCAAACATTTTACAAGCACTTATTAGAAGTCTATTTTTTTAAATGTTTTTATTGTGTAGAAGTTCCATATAACCATTTGACTTTTCACAGGCTGATAAAAAAGATTTATTCTCACTTAGAGCAAACTTAGTGATTATAGAAAGATATAAAAGTTTTTGTACAAAAGTAAAATTTTGTTATTGAACAGTCTGGTTTTGAGGAAAAATGATTAATTTTGCACTTGCTGTAAGTAATGTGTCTAATTCTTTGTTCTTGCTTTGTTTAGCACTGTGTAATATTGTCTTGATATATCTGCTATACAGTAGTAAATACCGAATGGATGCAGAGCGAACACTGGAAGTAGCATGTTCAAGGTCTTACATCGCTTTCTGGTATGAAGGATAATTACAGTGTGGTCTTCCTACCTACAAACCATAATATAGGTACTTTTAGTTCTTTTCTCTGCTACTGAAAGCAGACTGGAGCAGGTTCTTGACAGAATTGTGATATAAATACAGTGACTGTTCTACAGAATGGCTCCATCTCTTATCCTTGAGATTAATGGAAACAAATTCTTGTGATCTGTCTGGGAGGGATCACTACTCCAGCCTCAGCTCTGTGCCTTTCACATATGCTATTTAATTAATGCTGCTGTACGTATTAGTGGCTAGGAATCTGTGCCACCCCCACTCCCATCCTGGCAATTTGTGGAGACATTGTAGACAATGGCAGGGTTATTCCTCTTTGCAAAGGAGAGAGGAATCATGAGAGTAGAGAACAAATAAGGTATGTGGTTTTCTGTATTTCAGGACATTTTATTGGACGTACTTTTTTTTAATTTTTTTCCTGGTTTTATCCTAATTTTTATGTATGACATAATGAACTTCACTGAAATTGCAGTGTACTACATAAATTTACATGGATGCTGGTAGAGCAAAGCCACAAGTATATATGCACCTAAACAGCCAACAATGCTCTGTTGAAAATGGTTGTTTGCATGCTTTGCATTCTTTCATTTGTGGTGGTATGTCTTCACAGATTTTTACATTTAGGTAAAGGTTTGTGGCAGGATATTAATTTTGTCAGTTTAAGAAAGGTGAATCTCAGTGAAAGCATAGAAGTCTCTGCCTGATGAAATGATCAAATATAGTTCCCACAGGGAACAAAAATGTATTAACAGGTGTGAAAACCATTGTGAATAATCTTGAACTGTTGTGTTGGTTTTTATTTTTATTTTTATTGTTTTCCTCATGTATCTCTTGCTGTTTTTTTCAGTCATCTGTAACTTCAAGGGATGATTTCAAGCTTCCAGTTTTATTTGGTCACATTTGCCTATGCAGATGCTAATGAGTGCAAGTACTTTAACAGAGAAAATATTTAACCCTGCTAGTGGCTTTATTTTGCAGATATTTACCTTGAGGCTTAGCTCATATTTACACTGCTTTGCTACAAGCAGCCTGATGCGTTTTGTGACAATACCAGTTACTTTAAAAACTTGAGGGCTTATAACAACATCAGACATCCCATCCTCACAGGAAAGTGCAGGCTGTGGAGCCACTCTGCATGGGGATGTGAAGGAGATGCAGATATTGCAGCTGCTGAGCAGCGATGCCATGACAAGTCAGGTGCATGGTTCCTTCAAAGCTGGACAATTTGGCTTGCCCAAATTTAGACTCTTAATTATATATGTGTGAGGAAAACATTTTCTACTAAGATTTCTGGGGCTGTATTTTAAAAACCTTGACAGAAAACATGGCATCTTTTGTTTTTCCCCTCAACCTTTGTTTCAGAGGTGAAAACTGTATCATTATATTTAATTGGCTACCTGCAGTTCATTAGTGGTAGCATCATTAAGTAATACTGGAACATTTGTAGTGGCTAATCTTTCAGGCTTTTAGCATTCACGTTGACCTCGTTAAAAGTAACAAAGGTCAGGCTTCAGTTCAACAGAGTCACCCGTTCACCAAGGAGACTAGCATAGCAAAGTAATCTGTGTGTCACTTTTCATTAATCATGCTACTTTCCTCTTCGTGAAATTCCAGCAGATAATTGTTACTAAATGCGATTTGCAACACCCTGTGCTGTGGTTGAAGGACCAGAAATAGGCAAACAGATAAAAACATTGTTTAGCTTGCAGGCAGCAAGTGTTTGCTATTCAAAGGTACATCATGCATAAACATTGATTTAGCCATGAGCTGACACTTATAAAGCATTTGCTGTTTCAAGAAAGCCCTGTGGTCAGGCTAAGTAATAGCCAAGGGCAAGTACTTTTACCTGTGCAGCAAGGTTAGATTCCATATAAATTGTCTGATTCTGAAATAAATCAGTTTTCATAACATTAAGCTGATTCAACATTGCCACAGGTCACAACAAAGTACACTAAATGAAGTGCTTGCACGTATGGTGGGAAATGCGTTCCCAAGTAAGTTCATCTATGATGATATTGAATAAATATTTCATTAAGAATATAGTTCACAAGGAATTTACTAGTTTTACCTTATCTCGGGTGCACGTGCTTTTCAGTATGAAGTTTCCAGAATGAATTTATCTTGATTTCCGTCTGCACCTTGTAAACTTCAGTGAAATTTGACCAGTTCTAGAAGCATATGAGTGTAATTCCAGGGAAATAGATGCTTACACCTTTGGCATGTTGCCTAGAGATGCACTGTTAATTGGCAACTGACCAACTTCAACTTGCTCTGGTGTTCCTCAGCTAAAGGCAGAAGTTGGTTGCTACTAATGGAATGGAGTTGCATTCCTGTATTTCTGCAAAGTCCTGATCTTACTGATCTGCCTGTTCGGAGAATTAAGTGTACTGTAGTTTTAGTGTGGCTTTTTTAGCTTCATCACCTTTATTGCAGAACACCTGATAGTGAAAGCAGTGAAATTTTCAATAGGTTTTACCGATGACTTAGAAGTTAAATGAATCCAAAAAGAAGTAAAATTCAGGATCTAAACCTACTGACAGAACACATTTCCAATGTGCAATACCTAAGAATTTACAACAGTACAATGTAAAAAAAATTGGCTTTCAAAAATGACAAGGAGTGCCTACATTCCTTCTGAAATGACACAGAAAAACACCATTATTATCTGTGGGCTTCTTATGTTTGGATGTAAGTTGCAGTACAATTAAGTCATTTCTTGATTATTAGGGGAAATAGTGTGGCATAATTCAGATAAAGCAAAAGTATTGACAATGCAAATATGCGTAAGCTAAAGTTAAAGAATGTAATAAGGGAATGACAAAAAAAATACTTCACATCTGAGAATTTATGTGATGAATGATTATGAAAAGTCTTCATTTAAATGATACATGGGGTCAGTATATACAGTGAACATTTGCATTGCAAATAGCCAATAATGGTACCGGATTGTACATTGTGTGGGTACGTACTTGAGTCTAATTTAATCTGAGCAATTGGAATCAGCAATAGAATTAAACAAATCTCACGTCACAGAGCTGTGACACAAAAATACAGCTTGACATTAATAATCCAGATGTAAATTAGTGATCTAGAATTGTACAGAAGATGGGTTACTCACTATGGCATTCCCAAGCATGCTAGCAGTGTTTGCACTTGAGGTGATTTTGTTGACATTCCCTAGGTGCCACATTTTCTGAAAACTCTATCCTTTTTCTAACATTGGGCCATGGCAATATGTAAGCCTTTCCAGACTTCCTAAGCCAGGTGTGTCTGATTTGCGCTTAGTAACCCTCACCTAAACACTAATTTTAAATGTTGAACATGATGCCTGCTAGCTTTGTTTGATGCCCTCTAGGTTGTTTTTGTTTTGCTTGTTTCTTTTTTTAATCAGAAAAGAAGTTGGACAGTAAATCTCTATCCATGCGTATGAGCTTCTATCACATTCCCACTCAGTCATCTCTTTTCCAGCCTGAAAAGTCCTGGCTTACTTAGTCATTTCTTGTGCGGCAGCATTCATTCTTGAATGGTGGCCAAACGTGATAGTGTTGCAGTATTTAATTCCAACTTAAGTACCATCTGCTAGCAAGGGATTCTCTGCCAACATTTCTTCCACCACTTAATAAGAAAGGTAGTATGCTCTGAAAACTAAGAATGGGTTCTTAGGCACTTTGCAGTAAACACCCCCTGGCTCCCGCAACAACTGGTAAATTGTCTGTTTTTTCAAAGGGTTTGCTCTTTGCTTTTCTTTTGCGGTGGAGGGATTAGGGGCTTATCTTTTGTAGCACAGAATGTGTGTTATATTGTTCGGTTCTCAGCCTGTGGTCAAACAACACAGGTGACTTTAAGAAGAATGCCATATTTCTAAGAGGAATTAAATCAACAAACATCTAGAATCCAGTTACTTAGGTAGCACAGAAGAGAAGAGCAGGAAGGATTTGGAGAGTTTGGATTTTTGGCTTGAGTTTGGTTTGGTTTTACATACTATGTTTTATGTATTATGTTTTTTGCAATCCTTTGTTGTTATTCCTTGGAATTAGTCTAAGTTAAAAAAAGCTGGATAGACAGCTAGGCAATAGCTAACTGAACAGTTCTGACATTCATCTCTTGCTTTTTACTCTGTGCTATAAGGAAAACTTAAGGGCAGGGGTGAACTAAAAGGTGCTTTCTTTCATAAAGGAATACAATAGATTTCCTAACGCTAATAATTTAAGGCATCTTTATCTAAGTTGAAATGTTTATATATATATATGTATATATGTATATATATATATACATGCTTACAGTTCCGTGGAGCTGAACTTCTACACAGATACACATCTCAAATACAAATTGTTTTTGTAGCATTTGTTTCCTGAAGAGGAGAGATGGGCCACAGGTACCCTGATACAATCCTTCTTGTTGTACTTAGCTAACAATTGGCAAAATCATAAAAAGAGTAAAATGAGTTAATTAAGATTTATAACTAAGAGGATCAGCTCAAAACTCATTTTCGAGCATGAACAGCTCCTTGAAATTCCTTTTAAAAAGATAGCACTATTTTGCACTGAACCGTCAAGGGCCTGGAAATTGAACTCTTGGACTGCAACTTTTGTTGGTTAAGTTTGAAAGAAGGAACTGAAGAAGTTGATGCAATTTTTATCAAGGCTTTTCACTAGAACACATTTTCACTAGAACTTCAGTTTGCTTTCCTCCATGAGGGGAATTTTAAGGTGATGCCCTGGAGAAGGAAGCACTCACCACAGTGTCGATAAAAATGGGGGATGGAAAATGATATGTTTGATTGTTAAGTCGGACTTGTCCAAAGAAAGAAGAGTTGTGGTCAGCTGCGAGATTTTACAGAATGCTTTCTAGGAAAAAATACATATTTTTTCTATCAAATCTTTATATCCACATTTATTTTAAAGGGGAGCATTATGTGAAATATTCTGTATCCATTCTCATTAGATGCTACAGTCAAAGATTTTAGCATGTGTTCAGATAAGCTTTTTCATTTTAATATAATAACTACTAAAGAGAATTTAGTATTTCCACAGAGATAGTGAAAAAAAAAAATATGTATTTGTTTTTATCTATTCCCACCTCCCTCTCTGCAACCCAAAGAAAAGCTGGTATCTTCATTTTGTAGGAGAATTCAGTTGAATACTGTGCAAGTTGCCCTGTAAAAGGATCTCACTGTTTTCATTTGTTCACTGGAATTTTAAGATTGTTGGAGGCTAATGGGTCTCAGCAAAAAGGAAACATACGCTGACAGCCCTTAGCTCTATCAGCTGTATTATTTCAGCTATTCCCACGGGTAGGGAATTACTGCAGCCTTTCATTTATTCTAGTTTGATAACTACTGGAATCATGAACCTTTAATGGCAAGTGCTCTGTAAATTATTGTCAGACACAGAAAACCCTCATACCTTGATTTATCTGCAAAAACATACAAGCCTGCAATCATATGAGGGTGTGGATCATGCTAAGGATATGTTTCATTACTTGAAAAACATCAGGTTTGTGTTAGTGCCAGAGATACAGTCATTTTAGAACAGGCAAAATAAAGACAAAAATATTTATTTGACACAAATGCATACAAAATTACAGTATGTGGGAAAACAAAAACAAACAAACAAACAAAAAAGTTATATCAAGGGAAAAGTTACCTATTAGGCTTATAAAAACAAAACAACAAAAACAAACAGAAAGATGTGGATTTCTATGACAGTAATATTTAAAAATCTAAGTGTTTTTGTATGGAAGCATTCATTAGTATTATTACAGAAAAGAAATATCCACTGAACCTGTACCTGGGTACATTTCTTATTTAGACTATTTATTGCTGTCCTTTACAAATTCATTTGTGGTTTTGTTTCTCTTGTGAATTATAAGGTTATCGATAGCTTGTAAAGATAAATAGTGTGTCCAATCAGGTCAACGAATAACTATTATTTATCCAAGATCTCACTTCAGTTAGGGAATTATAAAAGGTATATTGCTCTAGCCACTACAATAATTACTTTAATTATACTGTAAATAAAACAGAACTCGCATATCCAGCTTTTCTTTCAGATTTCTCTCAGGGCTGTAATGATTTGGGGAGCTTTCACCCTACTGTAGTGGCAAAGTGCATTTTATTCATTTAGAGCTTATTAAAAAGACAACTGCAGAAGTATAAAGCCACATAGTATAAACATCAAAATGATACAATAAGTAGCTTTCCATCAGGAAACAATATAAATGTATGTAAAACTTCCTTCTCCACAAAAATGAAATCTGTTTTCTCAGTCTTGGATTATTAAGACACATTCTTGCTAACTTGGGGGATAAACAGACGTGGCTTGTTTAGCCATTTCTGATACTGCGACTTAGAGCTTTGATTTGATTCTGATCCCTCAACATACATCATATGGTCAGGGATGTGGTGAATTTGAATCTGGAGGCTGCCTGCTGACTTCTGAGTAAATAGGAATTTATGTAGGCACCAGCATTCATGCAATTATTTTGTTGGGCATCTTGCTAGATCACAGATACACAAGAATAATTTAAGAAGTGAGTATTTATACAAATGTATTTTAATAGAAAACTGTTTTGCTTATAGCTCTGTAAACTATAGATTATAAAATGGGCCTTATTATTTCAGTGGTTATGGTAACAGCTTTGGTTAAGGCACCAAGAGGGTGCCTTCCTTGGAAAAATATCTAAAAGACAGCTCAGGAGTCTGCGACATTCAACCTGTTGCATTGCTTTCAGATTCTTCTATTTGGTGATGGAGATTATATGTCGACAGCAGATCCTGTCTCTGAAATCTGCAGGGATTAAGACTTCTTAGTTTAGAGGTTGCTCCATAGTTTTTCACAGATCTTTCAGTTCACTTGTGTTTATACTCTGCCTTCTTCCAGAGTAGAATCTATTTTTCAGGAGTTTGTTTCTCCCTGAAACCATGTAAAGTATTACACGTTGACTGTGGAATTTGGATGCTTCCTTCCCCACTGCCTATGATCCCCTTCTCCCTGCCATTGTCACTTTGTTTCGTGCTTCTCAATCGCTTCACAGTGCTCACCGTTTTCATGTTATCCTCTTCTGTACAACCTGGCCATCTTTTAATAGAAAAAAACATGCTGTATATGTGAGCTACCTAAGCAAAGAAAAAAGATGTATAGCCACCTTCAGGAATCTTTGCTAGACATCCTCAAGTCTTTCTGTATCATTCCTATCATATATTTCTAAAACTCCTAAGCACACCCACATAAACTCATTATATTCCATCTCTGCAGTTGCTAAAACATTGATAAATCTGGAAACATAACAGAATTTTAGGCAATAGCAGAATGTAACAATAGCTGAATGTAAAATTGGCTTTCACTTTTTTCCACTTCCAATTGGTTTTTGAACCACCAAAAGATCAGAGATCCCACCTTCCTCTACCACAGCTCCTGCACACAGAGAAGAAAAAAAACAGGTATGTCCATCATAGCTTGTTTTACATTACCCTGGTGTTTCCTCTCCTGAAGGGATTTCCCAGTTATTCTTCTAGGTATATTTAATTCACTTATGCATCACAGACTTAGGTCAGAATAGTGCCTTAGGAAATGCTTTCTGCCTAAAAATTGAAAATTCCTTAATGAGATTTTTTTTTTTTTTAATGAAGCTCAAGATCCCTAATGACTTCGGTATATAAATATTCCAGAAAAATGATATAAGCAGTTTCTGTCATCTTGTCTATGGCAATTAAAGACCTGCCACAGCTAATGACACAACATACTAGCAATGTACAGCTTCTTTTGTTTCCTTTCTTCTTTACCTTGATAGAATTCTTTAATTTAAGAGACTTACTGTCTATTATATTCTTTTATGAAGGTGCTATTAGAACATTTCACATAACTGAAAAGAAAATGTATGATGAACAAAGTCCTGTTTTTATTATATGCAGATACAGTGCTTTGTAGAAGGTGAAAATGTTTACATTATGGTGAAAGTGTTCCACATTTTCTTTATTTCATCCCTTTCCCCTTTATTTTTTTTTTCTTAGAGGACACTTAAAAAAAAATAAGATGCTTACTACATCTAAAAATCCTAGCAATGTCCTCTCTCATTGGCATAATTATAACCTTACACAACGGGAGGAATTTAATGCAGTTTATCACAAGAGACATCAACCAACTTATTCATATTAAGACATGAGTAAATTAGCCCTGTGCATTTCATATGAGTAGTTCTGTCACGGGATATAAATATAAAATAGAAATAAATGCCATATGCACTGAAATCTTATCAGACTCAAACAAGTCTTCTAATTGTGCAGGTAAAAAGAGCTGCTGCAACAAGAGGCCTTGGTGCCTGGAGGCAAGTCTTTGATTCCATACCTTTCCATCTTGTAACACTCTGCACAGAATATCCTTGTAGTCTTTCTCCCTGCAACTTAAAAGACCTCTAATAATTAAAAAAGACAAGAATAGTATCATCTGAGCTACAATTATAGGACAGATTCTGTTACTGGAGATATCCCTTAAAATAAGCTTAAAATACTATGCTTAAGTATATGACAGTACTAACGTAGTCACTCTTGCAACACTAACTTAAAATGCTTAAAGAATGGAATTTATAATGGCTAACAAAATGGTGTTTTGATATATAAATTTGGTCTTTGATAAGTTAAATAGGTGGATTCATTTACAAATTACATATTAAGACAAACCTAACCTACTTGATTACCCTTAATCAAATGGCAGCAACTAGCCTCCTAGCATCTCAGCCAATACAAAAACTAGTCTGCAGGGCAAGTTTTGAATGCTAGCATCACTGTCTGATGCACTTTGAACGATGATCCTTCGCAAGGCTGAGATTACATACATTCATCATGGCCCTGATATCTTGGTAGTGTGCACAGCAAGAAGGGAACCCTGACAGAATTCTGATTTCTGCATGAATTTGTAGCCAACTTACCAGGTTAGTTCCCCAGTGTTTCAGTATTGTACTCCTAAAAACAAGATACCTGATTTTTTTCCATGAAGTAACTCTCAAGTCAGTGTGATGTGCTGTTTTCTTCAGCGCTGCCAAACAGATGCTGTACAACTCAATAAGCATATATCAGCTCAGAGTGGAATCTGACGTGTAATGGCTTGAGCTGCACTGACAAGTGAGTAAAAGTCTGTACGTGTTTGACTGGTACCACACTAGTGCCAGTTCTCAGAGGTATAAGTGATTTTAAAATAGCAATTTCTTACTTGGTCTTACACAGCTTCACAGTAGATAGAATTTCTTTCTCCTTGTGTAGCTTTAATTGGAGAGCCAGACCTTACAGGAATACGTACAGGGTTGCATTCAGAGTGAATGAAAACAGCTGAAAATGAGTTATGATTGCACCTGCACCTTCTACTAGCTGACCGTACAGAAGTATGCTATGCAGTCTAAACAGCACTTACTCATGCACCCTGCTTGCCGTGCTCATGAGGCACAACACAACACTGTCCACTGTTGCGTGTGAAACAGCGTGCATCCCCAGTCTTACATTCTGCGGGGGACATCTTGAAAGCACAAGGACAGGCCTGCTTAGGACAGCAGACACTAGTTAACATGACTCCTTTCCTGTCATTTTGCATTCATTCCTCTTTCATGCATGTTTTAAACTGCTTTTTTTGTGGTGGTTGTTTTTCTGCACATTTTCTGATATTTTATTTTAGGTACATCCAATATGTCATCTTTTGTTTTTCTTTCAGGCAAGGTGTAAGATCTGTCTGTTAACATTTAACATTTAAGATCATAAATGTGCATAGTATTTTCAGAAGCTACAAATTGTAATGATTCTATACTGCACAGATCAAATTCCAAAGGAAGCTCTGCAAGATCCACATAGCCTTCAGTTGCCTTTGTAGTCATAGCAGGATGCTGGGTGCTATTACAGACAAACAACATAGTTGAGTAAAATTCTGTTTTGTACAAGCAGATACAAGAAAAGCATTAAATGTCAGGTAAACCAAGAGACACCTTTTCCCCAAAATAATCTTATGCTTCTCCTGATGTTGCTGCTATTCTAATTATTAAAAAGAAGAAAGAAAATATAAAAGAAAACCACAAAGACTCAGTTCAAATTATTCAGAGCAAACAGGAATGTTGTTATAGTTTTAACCAGCTGCTCAGTTTCCACATCATTTGCGCTTTCTCTCTCTTTCATTATAATCAAAAAAATAGAAGTCAATATTTTGTTAAGGAGGGGAGCAACCAGAAATAAAATGTTTTGCTGTATAGCCTAATTTTATATAATAATGAAGAGTGCCTATCCAAATTTGCGCCACCAAAATTAAAGGAATTTAGAGCCAGAAATGAAACTGGAAGTTGCCATAGGTCCCTGATTCACATAGTTAGGATGTGTGAGTAGTACTGCACAAACTATTTGCATTTTTTTTGGTAATATTTATTCCTGGTTGGGCTTGTTTGGAACACAAATGTACTTGCATTTACATCCAACTCCTGAAATATGTAGTGAGAATTACTTATTCTGCTGAAACTATGTATTTGATTATAAAATCATTTTTAAAGCCTATCTTTTTGCTTGTTCTAGTGCTTGTATCCAAAGAATAGTTTCAACAGACTGGTTATTTCTGAATTTTATCTCTCTGATCCAAGATTTCTCTGTGCTTACTTAAGACACACCAAAACATGCATGATCTGTTTCCTTGCACTTGCATTTCTTGCCTTCTCTCAGTATCAGTGGCACTAGAATAAAACTGCAATAGGAAGCAGCTCTGCTTCAGGCCCCAGTTATTTACTAGACTGCTTAAATATATACATAAATTTAAGTAGTGTTAGTGAGAAGCCCCATGAAAAAAGTCATTGCTTATGAGCTTAAAGATATTTTAAGTTCTTTGCAGTTTTTTTCCTGCCTGTATCCTTTTCCTAATGCCTAATGGGCATTACAAATTCTGTAATTAAGTTTGTCTGTGTGAATTTTAACTAGATGCTTTCTACATATCATATGCTACAGTCTTTAGCTACATGATTCCTTACATTCTTTTTGCATGTTCTTCCTTCCTCGGATTATAGAATCAGGCTGACTTTTTGATATTTTGTTGGAGCATCCTGGTGCAAAGTTCAACCTGAGGCATTTTTTGATTGTGCGCAGTTCGAAGTCTGTGCTCACTGTAGTTATTAATTTCTGCCATATCCTTTGCATAGTACTCAACCACTGTTGCATGAGTTTCATAAATTATTTTCAATTTTATTTCAAAACCCACCTAGGAAGTGATTATCTATATTTTTCATAGGAGCTGGCACACACAAATGGATGGAGCTCTCGAATTTTCCTAAGGTTTTATGACTAAGGTCTTTGTGCCCAAGTATGTGTGCCACTACTTTGATACTGATGGCATTGCACAGGGAACTGGCCTCATAAGATCTTGACATTTCAGTATCTATCTCATGCTCTTGTGCTAGCAGCACATATACCCTGTCTCGATCTGTAAATCAGTGTTAAGAGTCTGTCTATCCCTATGCAAACTAGTGAGAAGGTCAATCTTTCCTTTTATCTACCTCACAGATTAAAATATCTATTTGAAAATTTTAAGCACCTAGCTAGGGTTAAAACAGGACGAGTCAGAAATCCAGACAGTTATATTTCTACAAGGCTAGGAATGTGAGCACATTGTGAGCACAGGGAGTAAGATAAATGAAAAATCTACTGATTTGACTATGCAGTTTAAGATGCTGACCCTGTTTGGGGGTGAGTTCCACATCATACAGGTCTTCATATGTTCATGACACAGCTTACTGTTACAGCTACAGTGATGTTTGAAGTTGTGAATGTTCATGATTCTTCATGTAGATGGCAAAGTTTCAAGTCTGGTCCATGTCCGCAAAACCAGAGCACACCAGTTGGTACCAGCTGGGAGAAATATGATTTAAGGGATGTACTGTGTCCTCTAGAAATTCCATAAACCTTCTGTAATCCATTTGTACCTAGCAATAGTTTAATTAATTATAAAGGCTCTTTTGATAACACTGCTCTGCTTATCACATGTGATCTAATAGGTAGCAGCACCCCTCACCCTGGGATCCACATGCACGCCCCAAGTGCATTCCTAGTTTACTAGGGCAAAAGAGCTGTGGACAAGCAGTATCTGATCATGCAAATATAGAATGTATCCAAGTGCAGATACTGAAGAAAGAAAAATCTCATTTCTGAGAGTTTGCTTTTACAACTGTAATGCTCCTTGAGGTTGTTTTGGTTTGGTGTGAGCTTTTCCTCTTCTTACAAGGGAGGGAAGTGAGTGGAGGTGGTTAGAGACTGTTGTGAAAAATCCCAGGTTTATTTTGTGGCCTACCCTCATACTTATTCTGAGGAAAGGGGCAGAAACTAAGGAACAGCTTGGTTTCACTTTTTTCAGTGAGTTTCAGTACAAGATACAGGATGACTTGATGTCATAGTCATGCTTTATTTCAACCTAGCTGTCAGAAAAGAATCTCTCTGAACTATTTTGGGATTTGTGCCCTTTTTGAACACGCCAGTATCCTTTGGTTAGATTACAGGCAATGACCAGTAAATTATCATTGCCATTTTAAGCCAACTGAAGAGAACCGAAAACAAACGTTAAAACAATGGCATTTGGTAGTAAATAGATAAATGTAGATTTGGTAATGAATTTAATTTCTGCTGACTTGCTAGTTAACCATATGGTTAACTTCGGAATCAATCAAGAATTTCCTTGGACTTTACTTAATTGGGTGGCATATGATTTAAGTATATGAAGTGTGATAAATACAAGCTGTCTTGATGAATGTCACTCTGTTGACTTAGTGATTGAATAAGAGGAAATCTAATAACAAATGTGCGCATAGATATTTGTACATAGAAATCAAGGCAGGCTATTAGAATTAGCAACAGAAAGTTTCGTGTGGGTATCACTCTCATTAGTTCTGTATAATGAGTAGAAGCACAGTGTCACGCACACTGAAAGACATTATCACAGTTGCTGTGAGCCATAGGGTAAAGGCGATAAAAGATAAATTTGCTTTATTTCACTATTGCTTTACACTTTTAACTGTTGCAAATAAAAAGCTAAATGTTTAACACATTTAGTTGTGTTTTTTTGTTGTTGTTGTTTTATTTTTTTTTCTTTTTCTTTTTTTTTTTTTTTATTTTACTCTTCTGGTGTATAAGGAAGCTGGTGTTGCTTTATTTTTGTCAGTGTGAGCACACTATTAAACTATTTTTAGTTGGATTCTCAGGGGAAACTGCTGACAAATTTGCTCCCACTGATCAGTATGAATGGATACTCTTGCAGATCATTCCTTGGCTAAACAGACAATTTCACCACCACCATTCAGATCACATTTTGAAAATCTTTAATCTGAACCAGGTGACTTAATGACATTACCTAAACATAGAGAAACGTACCAAAGCAGCTTATGGAAAAGAAACCTTGACTTTCTAGTAAATATTTTCAGCCCATGTGACTAATTGGCAGTGGAGGTGGCAATGATGTGATGCCTAATTATGACTCACAGAGCTGGGGTAGTCTCTGAACCACAAGTGCGGTACTGGATTGGCAACAACTGAGATAGAACTGTAAAAATGACTGCTGCACTCAGCCAGAGGACTTTTGCAAGGTTAGGCTGATGACAATTTTGTCTGCTTCTGCAAGCCTTTAGGAAATCTTTCCCACTAAGCACTTACACTGCAAAGACAGAGAGTTAACAGAGTCCAGTTTGACTTTGGGCTGTGACTGTGCTATAAGAAGTAAGCAAAGTATATTTCTGGTTGGTGGAGAAGTTTGGCAGTTCAACTGCCAACCTTTGTGGCATTGCTGTGCATGAGTAGAGGAAAGTAGCAACATCTTTTCTCAAACATTTCAGGTTTCATTATTGCTGGTGGAATGGAATATGTTGTGAGTCACTGAAGGGTACTTCTGCTACAGCCAGAGGACGGTACAGTACTGCTGGAAAGTCATGTGCCAACATGTTCAGGTTCCTGCAGTGCTCAGCTCAGAGAGAAGGAAGAAAAAAAAAAAAAAAAACAACCTCAATTCTGGCCAAATATTTCAAGTACAGTATTTTAAAAAATCAAAGGGGTTTAGAAAATTATCATAAAGGCTGGCAGTAAAAGTGCCATGTACAGCTCTCCACGTTGTGAAAACACTGACTTTTCTCTCAGTTTCAAAATTCAGGTGAAAAATGGCTAAAAGAAGCACAAACATCTTTCAAAGTCTGTATTTGTTTAAAAATATATACTAAAAATAATTTTCCAGTTTTAAAAATTAATTTGTTACAATTAGTATTATTGCAATTAATCATTTTTCTGCCGTGTACTCTAGAGCTTGTAGCTCTCAATCCACAAGCAGTAATATAGATCTTGTAGTGAGCTAGTCTTTAGTGATGCATCAGGCCACTCAGAAAAAGGAATTGCTGAACTTTTGTTTATTTTTTTAATCTTCCCAGCTGCTATAGACAGGTAATAGTTTAATTTTTCCCAGATGAACATGATTTCATAGCACCCATTACAGTTATACATTAATACTACAATTCTAAATCATGGAAGCCTGACACAATCCCAGCATTAAGGTGCTTGTAACACTACGCCTGTGCCCTGCTCTTTATCACTTGGTTTTGCCCCACTCTTCCCAGGTGCTAATTTATTACTAACTTCTGGCATGTGCTGTAAGGGCAGTACTCCAGCAGCAGGTGAACTGATTCAAGGGTACTAAACAGAAAGGCTGCAGTGACTTTGCCTTGATTATAAAGGCAGGAGGTGGATGGAAGGTAACCTGGTTCCTGTTGTTTTACATTTAATGTCTTTGCACAGTAAAACTGTATCCTTAACTCTAAGATGGGATTTATTCCTGAAGACCTCAGATTTGTATCAAAGGTTAGCTCATCTGGAGCCCTCTAGTTAGAAAGGGGTCTCTGACAAGGTGCTCTTTTCCTCCATGAGAGCCGCTGAAGGCTAGCAGCAGAGAGTTACCTTTACTACAGGAAGCAGAAGGGGAAAGGCCAGGCTAAGAATTGCAGTCTGATGCCATGTTATTAAGCCCCCTATGTTGCAGCCCACAAAAAGATGGTGCTGCAGACAAGTGTGTTCAATATGTTAAGTTACCAGGAATGAATAAATAGCCATAGAAACGGCTTGTTGGTTTTTTTTGTTTGTTTGTTTGTTTTCCTGGTTTATAGTTGAGACTGCAGCAACCTTATGATTGTAGATAAAATTGCTGCCACAGAAGCTTTCTGCAGTGACGTGCAGTTAATATGGAGAACAGATAACAGGCAAGTCTTTCTCAGAGTACTGAGTATGTCCAGTTCATTCACATCTTACATAAGCAAAGTTAAGGGGATTTTGAGGCTGTCAGCAGAGAGGTTACTCAAAGGAACTGGAATTAATTCCAGTACTGGTTTCACTTGCACACACTGTAGACTATCAGGGTAGTACATAATACATCTTTGTCTACCTGTCTGCTTTCCAGAAAAGACATTACACATGAAGTTTATTTTCCTATGATGACTTCAGGGTGCATGCTGAGAGTGCACTAGACTAAAGAGAGTTCAAAGAGATAGAAGTAAAAAAGTAGATATAATGATTATTCACATTTCTGAAAAAGAAATATTAATACACCTTTGTGTTCTACAGCAGAAGAGTCTGAGCAGGACAAAGCAATATCTCAGTCCATATCCTATTTTTACAGATATAATTCGGTTTTTATCTCACAGATGACCCATGATCAGCTGAATTCACACACATGCCCTGAATCACAAAGCTTTAGCAAGGTACATACCTTGCCAGCAAGAATAAGCAGAGGGCAAATGGAGCGAGTTTTTTGTGAACATAGTACTTGCAGAGTAGATTATTATCTTCTTACAATATGACTTGCTCATATATGATGATTTAACTGTTCTCTGCTTTAAATAATTTCTATAAAAAGGAGTAAATGAAATCCAGGCAGCAATTGTTGGGTCACTAACTTGAATAGTAGACTCAAACCTCTGCCACAACTGCTGTCTGTAGAATTTCAACTTTCGTTTGTTTTTCTTTTTCAGTGTTACATATCATCACTTAAAATCTGTAACACCAAAATGCCCTTAATATTCTTCCTACAATTTTTGCATGCATGTTCACTGTCTCTAATTATAGTACACAAACTATTTCCTACCAAGTCAATGTTATATTAAGTACTTTCTGTAACCTTACATAAATGTGTAGCAGCTATTCAGGACAGTATTTCTCCAGATGGCTTGATCATGACAGATAACCTTATTTATTGTTATGACAGTACAGGGGCACACCACACCTGTGATTTCTCCCCCAGTCTGTCTTGCAGGCTTGTCTTTCAAGCAACAGACTGTGCCCATGCTTTTGCAGGATTGAATCCAGGCATTCTCCTAACTTCAGTCTGTATTGGTGGATCATATCCCCTCCCTGCTCATATTCTGGCCCCAGTTCCATGACAATCAGTGCCTTGTGTATCCCTTATGCACTCTCTACAAGTTTTGCTTCAGACAAAATATATTATTTTCTCTTTCGTTCCTAGGTCTTGATCCTAGGATGCTACTCCATTTTTTTTGATAAGGTGAACCTTGTGAGCCCAACATAAAATTTTGATGTCTCAATGACAACTTTTTTCTTTTGAGATTTTGTGGCAAAGGAAAAATTAAATCTACATAGGTAGATTAAAGTTACAAAGATCATCTCTGTATAAAGAAGTGTGCTACCCATTCCCTGCCACATCACAAGTATAGAAAAGGTTGAAGATCATAGCAGCTTCTCTTGCCCAGGTCAGTGGAACATGACCGCATGACATTGTACAAGTAAGCATGACACAGCGCTTAAAACATTATTTGCTCACATTTGGCAATGCCTGTTGCTTCAGATATAACCTTAAGATTTTCTACGCAGCCTTGTTGCATTCTAAATATCTCTTGCATTGTTTTTTCCAATGTTTGCTTACTCTCTTCCATTCTACATGATGTTAATATTTTAATGCCTTTCTGGTCTTAAAATTCAAAAGAGGAAAACAAGCCTGTTAATCTAGCTGAAGCCAGACAGATAGATATTTCTCAATTAATAGTTCTTCTAATTCTTTCTTAATGTAAGTCTTGGTATTTCTATATTATATCTTATCTGTCATAATTGCTTTTGCTTGCAAAGTTTTATCCATCCAGCCAGAATCATATCAGTCAGCTAAATTGAAGAACACAAAGTAGTCATAAAATATTATGGATATCTCCTTTGTCCCCCACAATTAATAAATGTTTTAAAGATATTATAATAATATAATAATTGAAGAATTTTACCATTACGTTCCTCACAGTATTACTTAGCTAAGAATCAAAGAAGTTATCAAAAAACAAGTACATTTTCCTAGTCATATGTCCAAATTGATATTTTTTCATTTAATGTTTCATAATGTATCTCTCTTTTGTTCATATGAACTAACAGAAGTTGAGATTAAGAAAGTTTGGAAAAAAATTGACAACTGGAAAGGCTAATTGAGTAGCATAACGAGGCAGCAAAATGCTGAAATAAAAGTTATCACATACAGGTGCATCCTAATTTAAAACAAACTCTTCTCTTATTCATTAGAGTCAGCAGTGGTTGTTGTCTTGACAGTAGGAAACACTGGTATGGCTGTCTGATTAATAACTTCCATCTACAATTTGGTTGTTGCTGACTACAATGGAATCATTTTCAAAGTGACTCCAATGTTGTATGATAAATGGATGAATTTCAGTAAGAGGGTTTGATCCACAGATAATGCTGGCCACGGAAAAATATTTGTGCGTTTTCTTTTGCTGTTACTAAACTTTTAAATTACATTTGTTTTTCTTTATAGTTTTATATTTTACTATGTTTTTTGTGTCCTTTTTGATATTTCTCACTTATATGACATCACTACCATTTCAGCAGCAGCTGATGATTACAGTCAGTAATAGGATTTAAGGCTAGGTACTATGTATATCAGCTTATTGTCACCCCTTGTGTGAATATACTAATATTCAGCTTTAATTTTAGATTCTAGCAATGTTTTTGAAGTGTCATCAGTTTGATGTTTCATCAGCTTCTGAAGAATGGACTATGGACTGAGATTCCCAAATTCCAAACCCATAGTCAGTTCCCAGACTGAATGGCTAGTATGTGTGCCGTAGGCTATTCAACGCCTCCTGAGTCTACTCACTTAAGTTTACATCTCATAGAAACATCACAGAAATCCCTTAGGTTGTCTTTAACCAGAGGAAATAATATGTGGATGGTGGAAAATGGATCAAGTGTTATCATTGTTCTGGTCTCCATATGACAAAAGCAAACAAATAAGGTAAAGCAGGATGAAATGAGCTCAAATGGAACAATTCGGTATTTGTTTTTCCCCCTAAAAACAAAAGAGTGATTTAGTGAGCACAGAGAGAGAAAATAAATACCCTTAGGAATAAATATGAAAATATTTGTCTTTTTGTTGTTGTTGTTCAGAATGTTGCACTTGGGAGCAGGTAAGCCACTGATCAGTATCAGTGGGAATTGGGAGCTCTCCACAATGCTATTTATCAGCATTTGGCTAATGTTATGAACGCTGGGAAATCCTTGCCCATATCTCCTGTTAGAAGTTTATCCGCAAACTTAGATGTTAATGTTACACTGGGATTTAATTACTAGGCTCCTCTGAAAATCAGACTGTAGGATGCAGATTAATTGCAATTAAATATAAGCATTGCCAAGATGCTCAAGCTAGGAGCCTTGGTGCCCAGTGCTCCCTCTACGATGAGCAGAAAGACAGAAGCTAAGCCTGGCTTGATCTCTGGAGATGCCTTTCCCTTTCTGTATTGACCACAGAGAAGACTTTGGACAAGACCTCAAACTTTCATGTTTCTGTAAAGAGCTTAAAGTTAGCCAGGAGACTGCCTGAAGAAATAGTAGTCTTGTTCCTCTTTCTCATTGTCTATGCAATGCAATTTAATTGATACATCACACTCCTAAGTTCTAAGAAAAAAAAATGAATTGACGTTTTTGTATTAATATTTCCTGTGAATCCTTCTGCCTTTAAAAGTTGTCTTAATGGTAATACATGGTAGCTTGTGGCTCTCGGCAAGCCTTGTGTCGAAGGTTTAGTGCAATCGTGTTGACATTCTGCCAGTCTCTTGGTGAGAGCTGCTTGTAAGAAGCCTCGTTGTTGAATCTGATTCACTTTAAGGCAGGTCACAAATCTCAGTCACAGTTCAGTAGATCATCCAGCTTTTATTGTCTGAGTTAGCCTCTTTTATGGCTGCTTTCCAAAGCAGTGTTCTGGAGTTTGAGTTCAGAAGAGACAGGGCTGAGAAGGCACCGTGCTGCTATCATGGAGTACACTGATTCTGTTCCTGACATTGTCCCTTGAAAATAACAGCAAATTAAATCATTACAAAATTCATATCATTGTGTTTAGAGGTGCAAAGGTTCTCTGTCTGTTCTGGAGCTTAATGTGTCCATTATCTCTGCCATCCTCTTAATTAAAAGAAGCAGCTGACAAGAAATGTGCTAAGTATGACTAGCAAGAGATTGCAGACAACAAAACTTGCTGCTTTGCTTCAGTTAAGAGACCACAAATGACAAACTCTGTGTAAATTCCTTTCCCTTTCCATTTAAAAATACTTACCTGTGGACTCAGCCAATAGAAAACATGGCCTTTCTTGAAATCTTATCATCGTGAAAAATAACTTCAGTCTACAGAGAAGTAGCTGTCAGATTCAGTAATATGCATATATACACAGCAGTAAGATATACTGTCTTCAGTACTGTAGTACGTCAGAAATGATTCTCAGAATACATGTTGGAATTTTTAAAATATGAGTTTCAGTACTAACATTCAAAGGATGTATTGTTGTGTACTGCCAAGAGAGAGTAATACCCCTACTCAGAAAATTCAGGAGAGCGCTTCTGTCTCTTGTATAGCAAACAGTTCATGGCTGGAAAAAAATCCGTAAGAAAGCATTTGCAAGAGTTAATTATATGGACATAAATTTTATGAAGGACATCAAATTTTTGTCCACATTTTTCTGAATGTCTTTAAAAGACTGGATGCTCCTTCACTGTAGTATTTGTTTCATCACACGTTATTTAGAAGAAAACATTTTCCATGCTGCTATTGCATACCAGCAATAGCTACAGTTTGTTTGCTTGTTTTGTTTTGTTGTATTTGCTGCTGTTTTTCATTACCTGTCAGGTATATTGATTAGGTATATTATAATACGTGTTTCTCAAACAGGTATTCAAGAGTATTTCAAACAGGGATCTCAAACAGGTATTATCTGTCTCTTAAAGGTATTTACAAATACCTTCATAACAGACTATGAAATATAATAGCAATGAAGAAGGTCATAACACTTGTTCCAGTACTCTAAAATGCATAGTAAATCTTTTCCTCCTTCTGATATGCCCTCCTTGTCTGCTTTTTTTTTCTGTGTGATAGCCTTCTTTATTAATTATATCATGTAATGTTTATGTTAGCTTCAGTCCTTTGGTAACTGTAATTTTCAGAACACTGAAATCCCAGTTCTTATGAGTATTTCCTTTCTTTTTCCACAGTGTAGTTTGACATTTTATTTTTTTCTCTCTAATCCTTACTATAGTAGACTGTCTGTTGTTCTAGTATTTTTTTAGTTCATAGTATTTCTTATTTCAGCCATTGACAAACAAGGTTCTTCTTGTTCTCTAGAATATAAACTTGTTTCCTCTCTAAATTTTATCTCTTTTCACACCTGAGTTATTAGCTGACATGTTTATTTTCCAGACCAGCCTTTAAAATTTGTTTTCTTTCCCTTAATTTATAAATGATATAATCAATTATTTATACATTATTTCCCTAGTGAGTCCTAGGCAGAATATTTGATTATATTTGATCCTCAGACAAGTCATTCCACAAGCAAAGGCAGCTGACACCAGTTACCCCAGCTAGTTATTAACCTCTCCTGGGCCTTGACGTGTTGAAGGCCAACCAACAACTGCCTACGTATTGTATCACTCAGTGAATGAACGTGATGCATTGTACAAGTCCCTTCACCCCCTTTTGCTGAGCTGGCATTGTTTGCCCTGTTGCACCTGCAGTCAGAAGACAGCCTGGAACAGAAAACTGGCTAGGAGAGAGAAATATAGTCTAACGTCAGCTGTGTAATAACCTTCCATCAACATCAGCTCAGCATCAATAATTCGACAGGGACCCACTACTAATGTTGGCATTCATACAACCTGGCTGAAATTTGAGTGGTGTCCACGTAACGTTTCAGAATTTGTCTAGTATTTCAGGCAGACTCATATATACTGGAAATACTTTTATATTCTGAACTTAAGAACAAGCAAGAGATTTGTGCCCTTTGCATTGTTACTAATAATGTCCCATTACTTTCATTTTTTTTTTCACTAAAGAACTAGTTTTATATGTATATGACACACTGTCTTCCAGACTCTAATTAAAACTTATTTTTGGTCCTTAGGTGGAAAGACTACTCTGCTGAGATGAGCTCTTAATTAATGCATAGAGATCCTGAAAGTCCCACCTCTCACCAGTAATGATTGACATCCAAGGATACATAAATTACACTAATTGAGCTTTCCATTTCTACATTTTTCTGCAGCCAACTCATCAGAAAAGGTAGGTGAACAGACCACTGTAAGGAAAGATATTTTGCTGTCATCTGTATTTTCCTGAGGGGGAAAACCTTGCAGAGCTATTGAACATTTATTACATGGGTGTCAACTCCTCTGTTCAGTGTTTAGATGTAACATTTGCTTTACTATAAAAATGAGCATTTTTAATTCAGTCATGTACACTTGAATAATCACACAGCATTCACTACTGAAAAGGAAGAATACCTTATAAGTTAGCGGGCAACGCTTTCAGGGATCTCAAATACATACTTTATGAATCAAAGTTCTTTGGTATTAAAACAAGATATTTAGCTGCATATGAGTGGTGTTTTATCTGTAAATGTTCTTTTAATTTTGACCCACACTCTGAAGTAGAGATTTTATAGTATTTATTAAGCAATCATTTATTTCCATGTTTCAATGCAGTACTGTAATAATGAACCTTACTTTGCACTTAATGTAACCCTGTTATTCTGGAATCAGTTAAGATGAAGTCACTGGGGTTATTGAACAATTACTTCTGAGCTAAAGTCCATTGAAACAAAAATGTACTGATGAGAACAGGGTGGATGGAAAGGAACCAAGAAAAGGTGCTAGAATATATCAGAGAGATACTTGGCAGAGGAATTACATTGTAAATGGCATATATGAAGTATTAGCAATCAACGAAAAAATTGGAAATGAGGCCAAACATATGCCTACAGAAAGATTTCTCTAGGGTTTAAACAGTAATTCAGGGTATAATGACAATTCATTTGGTCTCTGGAATCAGCTTTTGGCTGATTTTTTTTTTTTTTTTTTTTTATCTGAGTAAGTTTGAACAGTATCAAATGAACTTATTAGTTCTTTATTTATAATATGTATTTTGGATGACTTATTAGAAATTTCAGTGAAATGTGAGCTCTTGAAATAGATATCTCATTTTCAATAAAGAAATTTGTCCACTTTCAATGTTCATAGATTACATTTACCTGGCATCTATACTCTTTTCTAGAAATGGGAATGAAAGCATTCAAGGTGTGTAAAACATGTGAACATATATTAGAAAAAATATTTTAGGATTCTAAAGACAAGCCTACAGTTCAGTTGATGTGCTGTGTTTGAGAGTTAAAGGAGTTGCAGTTCCTTGATGAATAACCATACTGGAGAAGATTAAATACTTATTGACATATCTTTAACTCTGGAATAGAAACAGATATGGCTGTTTGTATCTAGATGAAAAGTGAATAGATCTGTGGAAAAAAATAATGTAAACAGATGTTGTCTGGGTGCTGTTTAACTTCTAATTGAGATTTTTGAAACTTGGCCTGCTCAGAAAACCGCGAGGGGTAATTTAAATCTATACTTCCCACAGAAGAAATATCAAATAGCTGTGTGCCAAACTCTCAGGATGTTGGAAACTTTATAGTTTTGAGGTGGTGAACAAAGAACCTCCATTTAAGTTTGTGTTCTTAGAAACAACAGCAAAGCAAGACCTACAAAGAGTAGGGAAAAACAGTCTCTAAATGGTGACAGGTTGTAGTGATACCTAACACTGTTCAGGAAAAAGCCTGCAAGAAAGGCATGAAATGTAACATTCTTCCTAATCTTTCAAAACACCGTTTGGCTCCACTATACGTGGTCACAGTAGTAACTCCTGACCGTTATTTGTAATTTGTTTTATCCTCAGGTTAAGGTCTGATGAGACCCTGAATTGTTCTGGTTAAAATGTTTTAAATGTTAAATGTGAAAATGTTTTAAAATGTTTTGAACACAAATTAGCACAGTGAATTACTTTAAAATAGAGAAGATTCAGAACAGGACTAAATAGAGAGGGTTTGTAAGTCAATCTCCATATGCTGTACTTTGTCCTTGTAGATCAGTTCATTCATCTCTGTCCAGGTACTCCCACTGACTTTTTCAGCTAGGACAAAAAACACAGTCTCTTCTGAGTTTTTTGGGAAAAGTCTCTTGCATCCCATTCCTCGGAGGTGTGGCTGTGAGTTTGCAACCTGTTCATCTCAAGAGTCCGCACTCTTTAGCACCTCCCTGCTTGCTCTGCCTTATTTTGTATTTCCTGTTTTCCTGCCTTGGATTCAGGTAAATTAGGTCAATTTCCCCCATGAGAATTATAGAGGAAGGAACTGAAAGGAAAATTAAATGCAGGATTGAATAGGGCAGGTGCTGGACAGAGAGAAGTCCTATTAAAGGAGTACATTGATTTTTGTAACATTCCCCTTGTCTCCAACAAGGTTATAAAAATGTATGTTTCCTGTGAAAGACTGCAGAAGAAAACAAACTGGAAATATGGTAGCACAGTGACATAGGGCTCAGGTGTTTATACTTTTTTCTGTATAAATGTGAGGTAAAAATGAAACAAAATTTAAATACACAGTTAAGAGTACAGAGATAGAAGCAGATCTTTTTTGAGAATTTCAGCAATGTGACAAATTTCTATGTAATCCCAACTCCACGGAACATCTTTAAGTTAACACCTCTGGAAAGAAAAGTTTGTTGTTATTTCATCTTCTTTGTGACGTAACTCTTTGGACAAAGTAACTCACTACATTTTTTTGTATTTACCTGTAAGCTGTGTTGTATTTGTAATTTCCATATCGCATGTATGGAGGCGTAACACCTAGGTATTCACTACATTTTTCTCTTTATTGCTGGTCAGTTGGAAAGAATATGCACTCTAATTCGCTGCTTCAAGAAAATTGAGTTGTATAAAACCTGAACAGTTTGGTAGGAACAAAATGTGTGAACTTCTGAAGGAAAGCCAAGATGAAACTTGGGCATGGTGTCACAAAACTGGAGGTGTCCTGCTCTCTGCTTCTGTACGGTTTAATACAGACCCTAATCTGGCAGGGACCAACTTCATTATCATGCCATCAGAACTCCTGTGTTTTTATACTTAACCAAATTGCAGTAGCTCACTCTGAGTTTCACTAGACTGTATCTGCCGAAATATTTATTACCAGGAAACATAAGCATACATTCAGAATGTTGGCAAGTGTTTTAAACAGTAGTTAAAATGTATTTTGTGCTAATTCAAAAGAATAATTCTAGCTATAGCACCAGCTTTAAAGATCATAGCAAACATCAAATCAACCGAGAACAATATATACCTCTTGCTTATGATAATGAATTAGACATTAATGATAGGTATTTCATTTTGAATAGTTGCAACAATAAATTATTCTTGGGATAACATGGTAGAGCCTAGTCTCCTTTGGCTTTTGGAACCAGTAAAATAACAGAACATCAGTCAAGTTAATAAAGTGTGCCCTTATTACACATTCTGCATCTGTACATAAACTGCCAGCATATGATCAAAGACTGCAGCTGTTTCAGTTATACCACAGTCACATCATAGACATTTTATAGTTACAGCAGAGAGTTCCAGGGACAACCCAGTCACCTTGCAGACATACAGAGTTCAGTGCAACCTCATTAAATTGCACCTTGGTATTATATGAAACCTGTAGCACATCTATCAGGTATGATATATATAATTTCTGTATTATTTTTTTTTTTGTGTGTATGCTTTGCCTTTATGTCTTCTCAAGAAGTCCAAGCTTTTGTTCACACAAAATTACAGAGTTCCATGTCTGCATATTTTAATTTGGAATTGGTAGTTGCCAAAAGTAAAGGATTATTAATAGCCAAATGGCTGTGTTGTATCTCACACTTTCAGGCAGTGTGAAGGAATTAATAAAATAATGAATATTAATTGAAATAATTATATTGTAAACTGGAATGTCGAAGCATGTTTTCATAGCTAGTAACGTATTTTCTGTTTCACCTGGCGGACAAGTTTTTCACTTAAGTCAGTGAGTTTTTCCATTAACTATTACAGAACTGGAATATCACTTAATAATCAAATATGTTTTAATACCAATTGATAACCTTTTCTATATTATCAGGTTTCAGTATGAGAAACATCACAGAGAGAAATTCAAGGAGTTATTCCTGAAAAAGTATGTTTCATAAATTAGTTAATGTTGAATACAGAATAGCAATTTTGCTATATTGCAGCAAAAATAAACTGCCAGCTACCTTGTCCTGAATTTTAAAGACACTGTAATCTATGTCTCATTTTATATACATTTCATATATAAATTTACTGTTTAGGTAGTCAAGCAGTATAACAAATATGTAGGAGCCAGTTAATCAGAGATCTGAATCCTAGTATCTTTTCAAGGATGAATTGCTGAAGCTAAATGAAGTAAAAAAATACCCTAACAGTTTATTAACGGAACAACTCTAACAAAAAATACAACTTCGTGTTCTTACCTACTTGTCCTGCATGTATTCTTCACACTTAACAGTTAAAGAAGGAAGCATATGTGCATCTGTTCTGATAGTTTTCAGTGCATGTTAAAAAAAGAAAGTGTTGTAAAACTAAAATATGTTAGGTGGGATAATAATCTATTATGGTAACAGTCAAATTGCTTGTCGTGTCATGAAGGGTTATGCTTTAATTAAGCAATAAGGCATGACAGGGTGTGAATTACAATGTAATAATTCTTGTCTAGTGTATTGTTAGGCAAGAGGCCAAAGGACTAGTGCCACTGAATGCTGCAGGAATGAATTATTATGCTGTAATTTAAACAATGCAATATCATCTGCAATCATTGTAAAATGTTACATTTTAAATTATAAACAATTCAAATTATAATTTTTCTATACATAGTAATACCCCCTGATAAAATATTTTGTTGCCAATGTTATTATGGAAAAGAGAGACTTTTCTATATGTTATTGTACTTAGATGACAATTTAACTCCAAAAAGTATTGTTTCTGAGATCTGAAGGATGCTATTATGATATCATCTTTCCTAAAATAAACAGAAGAGACACAGCCCTGAGGAATCAGGAACAAATGTTCTCTATCTTTCTTTTCACTGGACAGAACTAATGTACAGTAATTAAAGTCAGAGCATTGTGAAACTCCTCTTTCCTGGAAGCTTTGCGTTTAGTGGAGGCTTTGTTATTATCTCTTTACCTTTTGAAAGCATAATTTTTCTTCTTCCCATTCTTCCTTATTGGCACCTTTTCTGAAGACACCTCATTTATAAAGCCCTTCAATTCATCTCTCAGACTAACTGTTAAAAATACATACTGCATTTTTCTATGATTTTTTTTTTCTCCTGAACATCAGAGGAGAAGTCAATAGGAGGAGGACAAAAACACAGGAATGTGAGAGCTCCTATATATAATATATATTATATTCTCTGCTACAAAGCATATAGTCATAGATACTGTAACTAGCAGGAAATGTTGATAAAAAGGTATGAGTTCTGCTATTTTTCTTCCTTTTTCTTGCTTATATATAATATACATATACATATAATATCCATAATCATAGAATCATATTTATGTATTATATATACATATAATATATTTGTATATATAATATATACAATTTCTGTGACATAGAGTTCATAGAGTATATATACAATTTACAATTGTATATATAATATGTACAATATATACAATTTATGTATATAAAATATTTGGGTATCAAAATGCATGTAGTTGACTTTTCTAATGCATGATGTTTACCTCTACTAAAACATCATATAGTATTGTCTGTTTTGCAAAGTTATTTCATAGTTAACATGTCTGACTGGAAAAGGTCCAATGGATTCCATGCCTTAATTGAGATGTGTGTACAAGACGATTTTTGAGAGAAATGGAAAAGCTCATCTATTGATACATTTATTTGTATGCTTCTGGGCAGCCTTTGTCAAGTCAGTAGTCTCTAAAAACTTTCTTGTCCATTGTGAGATTCAACAGAAGTGTATGAAAATGAGGGCTTTTTTCACTAGTTACCACTGATTTACGTCACTGCCACAAAAGCAATACAGCTTCCAGAAGCCCCAGCTCTGCAATACAGTACAACTCCAATCTAAATCTCTCCCTGCATTCCACAGTCTTTTTTTTTTTTAGTTGCATCTTCCTGTTCAATCTGAAGATGACAATTGTCTTATCCACCATTGGAAATCAGATATGGGATCAATTTGCAAGTTGCTTTTTCACTCCTTAGTTGACTGAAGTTTGTTGTCATTAAGTAAAATCATAATTTGCCAGTTGACTTAATCATGCAACAATTAATTTCTTTCAGTGTTGAAGTTTTTACTGTGGTTATACTAACAAATATTGTTGAATGCTTTCTTATATCATCTCTATACAGTAGTGTGGCTGTAGCAGTAGATCTTGTGTAAGAAGAAAGTTAGCATTTAGGTCGGTACATGAAAAGAGACATTTTTTCCATAACACTTGAAGCAAATTTGTCTTCAAAGGATTCTTTGTACCCTAAGAAAGTCTGTCACTATGACAGAGTTCACAGGAGGAAACAATTGGTTTAATTTTCACAAGGGTTAAATAGCTTCCTCTTCTTTCTAGGCACAATTCATCTAAAATAAAATGTATTGTGCTTCTGATAGGGTTTGCCACAGTCAGCTGATGAATTTGCGTTCGATTTCATAGTGATTAGGAGGGCATTTCTACTAGTTAGCTTTGAGCAAACAGTTGTCTTTAATCTGAGACTGCAGTCAAGATATGTGTTCACACTAGATTATTCATCAGTAAAACATTTTTAATGCCTCTAACTCCTACAAACTGTTTGATGTTTTCACTAACTTTCTCCATTTTTCTAATACACAAATTTGTGTAAATACTCCATAACTTTTGCAGAAAAATAAAGCAGTAATAAAAAATGTTCAGGACAAAGGATAAGAAACTGCCAGTTGAGACTTCTCAGTTTTTCAAAATAGAAGTGCTTTTGAGATTTGATTAGCAATGACATATTATGCGACAAAAGAAGAAAAAGGATTTAGAAATGGAAACTAAAAATAGTTGTGTAGTAATTTAATAACCTGGCAGATTTTATTCCATCTGTTAGGAAGAGTTTGAAAGCCATTTCCTGCTGCCACTCACACCGCAGAAGCTTCAGAGTTCAGAGATGGAATCAAATACCTGATGTGAAAATCTGCTATTATGATTCATATCCAAAGATTCATATCAATATCCTTGCCTAGAATATTGTGCAGGGTTATTTAAAAAAGATAAAGTGAAGCCAAAAGTTTTGGATTATTATCTGTCTTATTGTAGATATCACACCTTGGTGTGGAAAAAAAAAAAAAAAAGACCAAATGTATTATTTCCTTGGGATTTACAAAAATTACTGAAACTGTACTACGTAACTGGACAACTCAATATAACAGATTTCTTGTATAGGTGGTCCAGTATTCAATTCAAATTCCATTAACTTGTTTTTGGGGTGACAGGACAGTATTATTTTGGGTTGTCCTTTATTGCCATACAGACCTGATAAGCAAACTGGGGCAAGGCAGACCATTATGTCAAATTATGTGGACAGAAGGTATGAAGGAGAATGAAATGTGTGGTGTAACCTTTAGCTGACAAACTGGACTTCCATACCACCATAAATTAGTACTGATACTCACTGTGTCCTAGCAATAGGTTATCTGCAACAGCTCAAATGTAAATGTCTATACCTAGTTAGATAACTATAATTGGGTATTTCTAGATGAGATCTCACAATTGTTTGATAGACATAAGAAGACATTATTTATTTTTTTTGTCTTTAATAATAGAAAATCTGTAACACTCCTGCTGATGTTCATCTAAATTAGAGTATCAGATGGCAAAGCCATCTTCATTAGGGGAGTAAGAACATAAGTTAGAATTGGACATGGGTACAAATGTCTAAGGATGGTACAAACTGCCCTAAGTGCTAAAAACCCTTGCTACAAGACAATGCTCTTTTGCATTTGGTCATTTAGAAACAATTTTGATGGAGAACTGGAACTTCACAGTCAACCATTGTTGCTTGTGTTTTTTGTTTTTTGTTTTTCTTTCTTTTCTAAGCTGGCCAGAAGAAACACAGATAAGTGTGTTTATATCTGAAAATGTACAACTGATCTAGCTTCCCGTTAGATTAAATCTTCTTGAAAAATTAAAACCCTTATGTAATGTACTTTCCACCCATTCACACATATTTGCATGCTTTTTGCAAGTTTTAAAATGCTCTGTTGCAAGATTATGTTTTATTTCACCTGAAATCACTTGTTAGAAAAGAAAATGAAATAGTTCGTTTTGATCAAAATGTAAAGGAGTATTGATAGCAGTGTTTTTTTCAATTTATTAAAAAATAAATAAATAAATCACCAATACTTTGCAGGAACCTTTTCAGACACATGATGGAAGCAGGATGAATTTTTAAGTTCTGAGCCCTGTATTCTCATACAGGCCACTTAGTGTCATATCAGGTGCTGGTTCTACAGGACGGACATTTATGTAGATGTGTTCAGAACTGGGCTCGAACAGTAGTATGAGGATATAAATTCTTGCACTACTTTATTGATCCACAAAGCTATCTGCTGTCAAGATACACTTGCATTCTGCCTAGTCTATGCAAAGCAGATGTGATATTTACAAATACAGATCAATTTAAATGGCACTGGTGTTAATGATATTCACAAGCACAAGAAAATCTCTCACTGTAATGTTTCATGCTAAAATCTTTTATCATTGCTTAAGATTGCCTGCTGGAGTAATTAAAACAATAATACTAGATTACTGTGCTGAAGCTAAACTCACGGTGGGTTAATATGTTTTCATATTGAAATCAATTTTTTGTCCTAGTGAACAGGCCTTGGACTTAATAGGACCAGCTCAAGCAAACCAATTTGTTAATGTGCAAGATGTGATTTGTGTGTGTTCTGTCTGGGCTCCTAAAAAGGATGTGTAACTAGCTGTAAGCAAAAGGACTTTTATGAGTTGACTCATGTGCCCTTCAGACTTTAAGTAGAACATGAACAGCAGTTTCAAAAAATACAGCATGAAGCTAGCATGCTAAAAGTAGCATGAAGACACAGGTTTCCATATGGAACAGCAAAGTTAATAAGTTCATACAGAGTTTCATTGCGTGGATCAGATACATGCGTAATGTTATTTATTTGGTGTTGATTTGTAGCAGAAAAGCTAATGTTTGACACTTCCTTTGTACATGGCTTTTTTTAAGCATTCCTCCCCTTACCCTTTGACCCAGCATTAACATATGGGCAGGTATACCCTTTGATACAGCATTTACATGTATTTATATCACTTGATTTTGGTGTAAACAAATGGACCCTGAACATGACTTCTTTGCATATGTGTCCATATTATACCAAAGATTTTTAGAAAGAAATAACAAGAAATTCAGAATGTGAATACATATGGATACCTGGAATCCATAAAAGTGTAATCTTGGAGAAAAATAAATATTTTAATATTCTTAACGTTGCAAAAGATCTGGCAGTTTAAAAGTGATCTCAGGAATTGCATTTGTATTATTTAGCTAATATTTCCAGTTCCTTTTAACCACTTTTCAGACAATTGATCAGATCAAGCCAGATTTTAGCCTTTTCATTTATAAAGCAAGTGTTTTTTACATCTCTGACTGTGTGCTGTACACCTCAAGGTGGCCTGAACAGCCAGTAGGAGTAATAGGGGTGATTAAACGTTGTCACAAGGGGTTAGATGTGGCGCTTTCTTCCCACATGACAGGCTGTGACAGTCAAGCAGCACTGAAGCAGAACAAACGACAGCGGCAGTTTGCTGCAAGCACTGCTACTGTCAGAACTCCTGCTCGAAAGCTAAATGCTAGATATTCAACTCAGGGAAGTTTCAAATAGACCATGCAAATTTTAGTTTAAAAAATGTCCCTGCAAGTAAGTAGTGACATGCATTAACTGCAGTGATTGTGTTGTTACATGAGTGACTGTTCAATGTCTTGCACTGGCCATGAGCATAGTTTATGAGCGATGCTGTCGATCCATTTACATTTGTGCTTAGCTGTTCCTGTTATGTGAAATCTGCCCAGTTTTGAGAAAGCTGGCATTCTCATGTAATTAGAATGAAGGCTGTCACTACTTTTTAGGGACTGCATGCTTTTGTCCCTCTGAATGACTACCTACAGGATGCTATGAAAACCATGTACTCAACTGAGCCCAGGATAAAATCGCATATATTCAGATATGTCATACAAGGTTTCATTCCTGAAGGAAAGGGACTGTATGGAGACTTCAAAACAGCAAACTTAAAATTTTGAGCAGATTCCTTAAAAGGCAAAAGCTAACCAAGAAAATGCACCCCAAAATTCATTCAAGTATAGCATTCCAGGCTTTTGTAACACGGCAGGACAGGGAAATTGTACAGAAGAAGAAATCTAAACATCTTACTAGTCTACGTACGGGAGTGGCATACTATGATTTTTTTCCATATATTTTAAACTGAATTTCAACAACATTCCAAACACAAAAGAAAAGCAGTAGTGTGAACCTACATAAGTTTGTATTCAAACCAATAAAAACAGATAGACGGGGCCTGGAAAAAAATTCAAAAGAACCTCTATGAAATGTATAGAGAGACAATATAGGTAACAATGTTTTCATTATTCTAATATACTTCACTTTTGACTAAATAAGAGTTATACTTACATTTCTTACTACTCCCACATAAGTAATGTAAGCAATAAGTAATTCTGAACAAACTCTGCCTTGAAATTCTCAAGTTGTAGTGTGTTGCTACTAGCAGTAAGCTTGGTTGGAATTGTCTCACTTAGCTGTGGATGGTTAAAGAATTAAAGGTTATAGCAATGTAGTTGAGGTTGCATTGAAAATACCCCTTTCAGCAGGACTAAACATCTCCTTTCATATTTCATTATTTAAAATTATTCCTCAGTTTTGCCGTTTCTGTTCAGAGCTTATCTTAACCATAAAGGACTTATTTTTTAATTGTACCAGTCTTCCTTAAAGTCTTCCTTAAAGATATGGTGAGCAATGACATTTTAAAAAAAATTTTTGGCACACTTTTTTTTATATTTCTGCTAACCTCTACGTATTAGACATGTAAAGCTTTACATGCATCACCCCATTTTCACGTATATTCACACGTCATGACTACCTACATAGGGACCTCTGTTTGAATTTTAAACTGAATTAAGGGAAGTCCTGTCTCATTACGGCAAGAATCACCAAAGCTTGTCTTGGATCTGGTCATGTGCGTCCCTTCTTCAGTGAGCTTTGCTCACACTGCTGGGCATATTGCCTCCTGGCAGCCCCTGAATTGTGCTTCCCCATTATACCAAAAACAGTAGCAGCTGTGATAACATTTACGAGTTGAAATACTGATATGACACTCCACTCTTTCAATGCAAGAGTGATCCATGCTGAAATATGAGTTCAGTTTCTTGGACATACCTGTCCTTTTCTCAGCCCTTTAATGCCCTTGTTCCTGATAGGAGTTGAGACATGCTGGGAGGAAAGGATTTGTAGGCAAAAATGCCTGAGGAACTATATGGGGAGCGTTGTTTCCATCTGGTGAATATTGTGTGGTTCGCCAGAGAAAAACTCAGATCCATCTGTCTTTTCTGGGTCTGTCAGAAGAGGTTGCTCTCTAATAAATATTACCAGTGTTCTGGACAGCATTGGGGATGTTATGAGATGAAGTGGGACTTTCACCAAGCACTAGTAAATTACAGGTCGCCTTTTAGAACACCATTTCAAATGCTGGTGTCTTTTCCTCTCACATCTATTCCCAGATTTTTGCAGACCCCAGAAGTGTTGGTCAGTGGATGGCATAACATGGTTAATATGTTTCACTGAGCTAGCACATCCACCCTGTAAATCAAGTTGGGCTTACAAGAAAAAGGGTTATATTTGCCTCAAAAATTTCCTTCATATTCAGAATTGTTAATACCAACCTCAACAAGAGTAACATCTGCTTTATAATTTCTATCCATGAAATTATTACCTAAAATGTAAGATGAGGCATTGGAGAGCCATTCTGAGAAAACAGATACAAGCATTTGATTAAAGGAAGCATCTGATACTAAAGGAGCAGTACAGAGTATTTTCAGAGCAGTGTAATGTCTTTTAAAAGCTGTTGCTTTTAAACAAAAGGTCTAGAGGAGGTGATGTCAATATCAGTATTAATTGGGTTTTAATTGGTGAAATTAAGTTAATAAAAGTGACAACGGTTGAGTACAGAGTAATGATGTTTAGAAAGCTACTCAGCGGTTTGTTTGAAATAAGTCATTAAAGTCATGATTTAGATGTCCAGGCTTGCCTACCCACCACACAAGCAGTTAATACAAAACATTCTATTTCACTGTTATGAAAGAAAAAATATATATTTTTTAAAGAGCTGTAAATTAGGTTGTGCTGGAAGCATCCATTTTCTTGCCTCCATCACTGCCAACTCCCACTGTTTGCTTTGATCTATGATTTGCAGACTACTATTATCATTTATGTGTTTTACAATTACTACAAATGACACCTCCCCTTCCTCAGCCCCAAGCCACAAATCTGAAATGAATAAATGCTGTTTATTGTGACAGTCTGCCTTTTGTCTGTGGAACAATGACAAACTATACCACTGACAGCCAGTTGCTGTTTTTAACTACCGCTCTCTAGCTCAGGCTTCGAGTGTTCTTCAGAATGCCACAATAGGCGATTTTGAATAAAATAAGTGAAAATATATTGCATTTGTTTAGCATGACGTGACACCATTGTCCAATACATTGAGTAAACAAGAAGAATAAATGACATAAGCATGGTAGTTTTTGGATCTCTACATTTCATTGAGATCCGTACAACTGTGGTCATCTCAAAATTAAAGTATTAATGCCTTTTATTATTCATCATTTTATGTTATTCATATAGAGAATTGCCTTCACTGGAGTGAAGTGAAGGAGAAGAAATAAAGGGTGCTCTTTTCATTATCTGTGCAACCTAAGAACATTTCTATTCACTCTTCAACAGAGTGAAGGCAGCATGGAATGGCTTTATCTGTAAGAAATTTGTGAACATCTTCTGACCTGCTGCTAGCACATTTTTAAGAAATGTTATAATGACTTGATAAAATATCTAATTGTACCTAGCAGAGCAGATGTAACAAGTAAATCAGGTCTAATTTAACTAGACCCTGACTTCTATCTAAATGCAGACTTGTAAATATGCCTATATATTTCTTTGGTGTCATTTTTCTTAAATCAGAGTTTGCACGTGAATGTTAGCATTTCATCTTGAAACCAGATGTTAGGCTTTTTAAATGCCACATCTTTCCTGTACACATACCTGGTGCATCTGTGTGCATGCACACACACATGCAGGCATTCAACAGTGCTAATTTCTAATACTTTTTAATATATTTGTTTGTGTTTATGTACATAAATAAATGCTGCACTGCTATTTTACTTCGCTGGCTAAACACAACAGCATCACAATGAATTTCCTGGCATTTGTGTTATTGACACAGAACGTTGTGGTATTTTTCATAATGGGAGAGCAGCATCTAGTCTTTAAATTAAATCTTTATTCAGTGCATAAGACTACACATGCCCTATATCTGACCCAAAGAATTTTTTTTCCTTAATTATATGTAGTAGAGTAATATAGGTCTTTTAAAATTCCTCACTTTATTTGTGTGGTTTTTTTTTTTTTCTTTTTCCTTTTTCTTAATAAATACAAAAACAACAGAGAGTATGAGCAAATTTCAGGCCTGCATTGGCACTGACAGTTTGCAGAAAATAAATTTCCTAATAAGGAGACATAACATAAAATCTTGCTTGGAAATTCAGATAATTTCATACATTAAAATCTACAGTTAATTTTTTATGCATTTATTGGATGAATAATTTGCCTTCTGCTCTTCAGCTGTGTCACCTTTCTTATTACATTTTTTTTTCTCCTTTCATTTTTCCTTTGATGTCTCCTGTACCTGTTTTGCTTCTTAGACTTCCTGCCTTCCTCCTTGCAGAAACACCTGGCTACATTCTCAATATAGTTTTCTGCCTGTTAAACAAAGGCACTTTTTTGTTGTTGTTTAATAAAAAGCTAAGAAGTAGAGAGCAGGGTAGTTTCAGAATGCACAGATTCTTGCCCTTATTCCAGGATTGCATTTTTTATAATGATACCCAAAGAAAATCCTCGAAGAAAACCTGTGAAGAAATGTAGCCTCTTGGATCTCTTTGTATACTGTATATAGATAGCATAAATTGATAATAAGTTAATCTGTTGATCCAGAAAAGAGAAATAATTTCTTTGTATGTTCAGAAGAACTGTTAGGAATACTTTTTGGAAAGTAAATAAATAATAGTAATAATAATAATAATAATAATAATAAAAGGTAAGATGCATTAAAATCTAATGTAGCAATATAAGCCTGAAATTTTTCTACTAGGAAGGTAGAGGGCCTTGTATATATTTTGGGTGGGTAAGAAGTCAGAGTTGCAATGAAGTTCCTTTCCCAAAGGCTCCAAGCACACCAAACTCAAAAGAAAAACTCTTCTAACATGAGTCGTTCTAGCCTACGAGTTCTTATGGTGTTGGACAGTATGAAATTAATGAGCGAATCACCCAGCATAACAATACATGAAATCAATAACAGGCATATACATTCAGTAAGGAAAGCCATTTTAACATTCTCTCTAGGTATTCTAATCTAATAGAGAACATTTCATCCTCTTGCATTGCCTCTTGGCTGCCTAAATAAATACCCATTTGAAAAAACAGCATTGTGCTCATTCACATAGCTTAAGTATCTTTACTAAAGACATAAACTGTGGTTTAGCTATTTCAGGTAATATGTAGATGATGGCCATTACCTGCAATGATAAGCTACTTGCCATCAGTAGAGCTGTCCAAATGTTAACGAGTTCCTTTAGAATCTGGAGATTAGCTAAGCTTTCACATCAGTTATTCACAGCAGTATTTTGATTTATTTATTTTCAATTTCACTATGAATTTTACCAAGATAATTTAAGAAAGTCTCCTCATTAGTAATTTCTTGAATATTTTAGTTGACACAGTTATTGATAGTTAAAAACAAGATAAAAAATTTGTACAAAAGCACAATGGATTCTCTCAAACTTTTAGTACAAAGCATGTAGCAAGCACTGCTCCTTTATATTTAAGGATAAAATAAAATTTAAAAAAAAAAGAGTTAAATAGCTGTTTACTGTGCTTTGAATGTATAAAGAACGATTGATAAATACTAATAACAAGGTCAGTAAAGCATGTGCAGCAGGTGTTTTAGTGCTTTTAACATAGAGATGAGGCTTCTTGTTGATGGAGGAATGAAGCTTCTTGCTTGCTGGGAACTTCTGTCTTCAACAACAAAAAACTCCACAGAAGAAATAGTTTGTCCTGCAGTTGTTTGGCTTAAGTTTTCATCAGGAGTGAAACGATTAATTCTAATTATTGGTCTTTGAGTCTGTAAAGTATTTTTACACATTATAAGCTACTGAGGTATGAAGGATTCACATCAACATAAAACTTCACGAGTTATAGCAATTTGATTACCTTTGCTATTTCTCAAACTTATAGAGAATGTGCAGGCTCACATGTAGGTGGTTTAAATTAGATTTAAACAAGCTACAATAGCAAAGCTGCTACTCAACAGAAATCTTTCTCTTACTTGTGGAACTGTTTATTCAGCATAGATGTGGTCATCTGCAGAATAGCTGTCCAAGGGGATCCTTCTCTAAAAGCAGAAGGGTTGAGGTCCTCTTGTTATGAAAGAGCTGTGTCTCTTACCCAGCACTCTTGCCCAGTCAGTCTAGCTGGAAAAGTGCCAGCTATCTGTATTCAGCCCTCCTCATCTTCTCCGTTCCCCTCTCTAGTTTAATTCATTGCAGAACTGGACAGCATGGGATCAACGAATGAATCCTGTTTCAAGTGACAATACATTAATTTAAAAATAGGAATATACAGCCATTTTGACAATCCAGATTTGGTATTCTAATCTAATAAAAAAGCTTTCATGCACTTACGTTGCCTCTTAGCAGCCTAAACAAATCCCCATCTGCGAAAGTAGTACTGTGTCAATCATACAGTACTATGCTTTCTACCCTTCAATTTAAACATATAAAGTAGGTTTTCAATCATAAACTTATTTCTGTAGAATTTCTCCTTGGACCCTGGGCTCGCTAGAGGTATAAATTAGGAGAACTAATAACGAAACTGTGTAAAAGACCAAACAACAGGCCATTAATTCAGACCCTGTGCACTAACATGCCAATAGTCATAAAATCAGATTCCTAAACTGATACGGGAGCTTGAAGCTCCCATATGGATAGACTATGTTGGTATTCCCTGCGACAAGTTTGACTATTTTTTACCCTTTTTTTTTTTTTTTGTCAGTTACTATTATTCTCTAAGTGCTACCCTGTGCCTTGCATTTGTAGATTTTACTGGAACTTTAGCATGCGAATCAACAACAAACAACAGCAGAAGGCAGAAGGTAGACACAGGGTTTGACTTGTGACTAACTACTGGGCACACTGATTTTGCTGCAAAGCTGCCGTAGGTACCACATCAAGAGCTCACAAAAAAAAAAAAAAAAAAAGGAAAACAAAACAAAACACAATCTTCTGCACTAAATATGACTATAATTAATACAATCACCAAGGTGGCATTAAAAGGAATGTCTCTTAAATCATTTCCAGTGTCAGATTAATTCCCGATCTGAAACTGGACTTCATGTAGGAACTTCTTAACAAACTAGCACAGCTAAACAAAAACCTCAGACAAGCAGTCATTTTATAGCTGGGAAAAAAAAAAAAAAAAAAAAGAGGAAACAAACAAACAAAAAAAAAAAGCACAGAAACCTTATAAAGTTTGCCAGAGGTCTGTTATTACCAGTTAATTTTGCATACAAAATATCAGAATCTGTTGTCTAAATGATCCAGAAGGTTCAGAAATACGGTTAAATTCATTGTCTGATATGAGAACGTATGGAGCATATGTAGTTTGCATTAACTTCAACTGTAAGAGGGGTGTTATAGATGTTTTTCTAAAGGATGTCTTGCAGCTAAATACCTAAATTCTGTTGATGCCAGTGGAAATCAGTCACTAAATACTCTCAAAGATTTGCAAGTACTTTTTCTGTGCTGGCAAGTCAATGCTTCCCATGTCTTTACGAGTGAGGAAAATTACAAAACCTATGTCCATATGCGGCCATTAGGAAGTGAACCTCAGAAAATGTAATTTAAGGAAATATAATAAAAATGAAAGGTTTATCTACAGATACTCCTTCTTTGATTTTTTTTTTTATTATTATTATTTTTTTTTAATAGCATAAGAGGCCACAAAATACCCATAACTTGTTTTTGCATTCTACTACTGTCCTCAGAATGCTCGGGTGTTCTCCAAGCACAGGAGAAGTGTAGAATTCCCAATGCAAAGAGATTTACAGATGAAAAATGAGGGATAAGAAGATTAGAACTAAAATATATGCCAATTTTGTAGAATATGTAATGAAATCCCTATTAATATGTAGACTTGACTATGAAGTTTCAGCATGGATCTCTCAGTCTTTGCAGAGGATTTGAAAAATCTTTTTGGCGTAATTACATAAATATGCAAAGGAAATCTCTTAGTTTGCCTATCTTATCTTGCAGAAGCTTAGTGAAAATGACAAAAGAAAGAAAAGTCTGGAAGAAAGCTAATAATCGCATTTTTCCAGAATAAGGACTAGAACTGTTGCTACTAAAAAACTACAGGAGGGATCAGTTTACTGAGGAGGAAATATTTGCCAGTAATTAAAGCTTATATGGACTAGTAAAGACTAAGGGGAGTTGTTAGGAAGAGCAAAAGAACCTAGCACATCCAGAAAAAAATAAGTTCAACAGTGGCTGATGAAATTTGTCCTCCCTTAGAGTGAAACAGCACACACTGCAGTGAATGAATTAAAGTCCCGTCATGTACCAGGGGATTCTCTGATCAGATGGAGCCTCTCAGGACAAAGATCTAGGCATCACTGTAGACAGCTCAATGAAGACATCTGCTTAAAATGTATCAAAGGTCAAAAAAGTGAATAATATTTAGGCCAGGTAGGGAATATTATGGAAAATATTACGATGTTATATAAATGGATGTACATCCCTACCTTGACTGTTAAATTCCATTTTGGTCAACTCTTGTGTGAAAATGATATAGAGGGGAAAAGTGAAGGTTAAACAAGGGCATATGTATATTTTCCTCCAGCTTAGAAGGAAGCAAAGGAGAAGGAAATACAACATCTGAATAGTAATCAAAATCTCATCTAGATGTTTCCCTTTGTTCTATCTTAATAAAGAGATCAACTAGAGACATGTATTTCTATGAAGTGTATGTTTTGTCTTCAGCACGAACCAACTTTTTTTTCTTTCAATTTAAGCTTTGTGATAGAGTGTTTAATTAAATGCTACACATCTGGGAATAAGAAATGGGCATTTAATGCTGTTAGAAAAATACAGATAAAACTGAAAAAGTTAATGTTTTAAAATATGTCATTTTCTGTTGTGTCCTAGAATTGCAATGTTCCTGTGTGGTTTAAGTCAGAGAGGAGAGCTGGTATTTTTCCTAAGTAATCCACTATGATTTTCTACTGTTCAACTATGCTAAAATAGCATCTAACATAGCATCTACAATGCTAAAAATCATTTTACCTACAATTATGCTTCTCCCAACAGCCCTACTGTCCCCACCAAAATTCCTATTCAGATGCTATGTGCATTATTTCCTCTTTTCCAAATCCAAGACATCATGCAGGTTTCACTGAGGGGAAAAAAAAAAAAAAAAAAAAAAAAAAAAAAAAAGCAGTAATTAAATATCCCACTGTATATAAGAAACTGCCGATGTTCTGGGAAACCTTTGCTCAAGTAAAGCTTAGATACGTGTTTTCTATTTGCAAGAAAAGCTTTTTAAGAAGTGGAAGCTGGAGGAGATTAACTCTTGAGGATACTTACGATACTTACTCTGTACGTTGAGTGGGAATGAATACTTTACAGATTGTGATTGCTGATCCTTGTCAGTTCAGAATGGACTAAAAGACAAACCCAGTAGTCAAATGGTCCTGTAGAACATTTTTCCAAATGTGATTTCAAAGCACTATAATAGCATTAGCTAGCAGTAATGTGAACTGGTTAGGACAATGTGCCCACATCTCACTCGTGTAGAATGAAGATTTTATGACGGGTAGAAATGCATGTTAGTTATCAAAATGGCTGCTTGAACAAAGGACAAACATTATCAAATGATTTATTGTAATGTGATAGGAGAGAATACATTCATAGTGGGAAATACAGCCACAATCATCTAGGCAATTAAATATTAAAGCTGTAAAAAGATGAAAATACTCAGGACCCATCTTTCTAATTCTCTTGTTTTTCTTTATTTCTGGTTGTTGTTTTTTTTTGTTGTTGTTGTTTTCATTTTCATATGTTTTCATTTTCATATGTTCTCATGAAACTGATTTTATATTTAATTTAGTTCATCTGCATACAATGCTCATTATTGTTTGATTCATTTTTTCTTACTTCCATGTTCTTTGTTTCTAAAGGGTTTTAAAGAGGTACTTCTACTCTGTCATCATCTCCCTGGGAAAAAATACTACATCCTTAAACAAATATTAAAAAAAAATGAAATCTAAGGATGATGTAGTTTCTGATGATTCTACATTATAAATTTCTAACAAAAATATTCTTTATCATATGTAAATGTTAATAAGACGGCTAAGCTCTAAGGTGTGTTGTTCTAAAATCTATCCATTTTTTGCAATAATATAACATTTTGCAAGATTTCTTCCTTAAAACATCATAGTACTCTGAGTTATTTAATTTTTATGCCACTTAAAATATTGAAATGGCAGGAGGTAAGGGAATGAGCTTTCTGATGAAGTACGTAAAGACAGTCACAGGTTTCTGAGCATAAGGAATATCAGAAAAATGTTGGAGAACAGAGGTATGCTCTTGAGCGTCTGGCTAACTTTCATCTGATAGATAGTGAATTAACTTAAAATGCCATAGGTTGGTCATTAGATAGCTTTTGATTACTGCAACTGCAGTAGTACTTAAATATCAGGAATTACAAGTAGGATTACAATTTAATTGAGAGCAAAAGACAAAGCCATTGCAGTCTCATTTCTAAAATATTTTATGGGTACTCTATAAAAATTGGTCAAGAATTATTAGATCAGTTACATAACTTTGTTGATATTTAAATCAGTCTCTTTTTTCATTATACGCTGCCATAAAATAATAAATATAGGTAAGGAGGCAAGAAGTTTGGACACCATTTACATGATAATGACTCCCTTTTTCTCATTCTAAAATACATTCAATCAGTATTTATACTATTAAATGCATGTGAAAATCAGTGTATATGGTCTTAATCTGAGTAACCAAGATTCTCTACATAATCAAGTTAGATGCCTCACTGAAGTTAAAAACTCTTAGATTCACAGTGCAACTCTTACCAATCAAATATGCAAGGATATCAAATACTGATGAGTTAGTTCTGATAAAAAACATTGTGACTAACGCCAGCTTTGTTATCTTCCTTCTACTCTGTGACAATTCCTGTAGAAGGAATTAAGTGCTTTACCTGCTACAGTTGACAGGCTGCAGGCCCATACTTAAAAAAAAATTATCCACCTGACTATTTTACTTGGCACAAAAACTGATTGACTATGGGCTCTAAAAAGTTCAGCCCAGTCAATTCCAACACATATTGCAAATAAAATTGTTATTTTCATCCATAAAACTCTTCGTTTAATTCTTTCAAAACTCTTCTATTTTATCTGACATTCTGATTTTAAAATGATGGGTTTAAAACTGTGTTAAACATTATCTCTAGTTACTGTTGACAGGGAAGAGATTTCATTACCATCAATATGTATATCATGTGTTTTCAACCTAAATACAGAATGAAACTATTTATTGAATAATTCTCACATTTTTGTTGGTTATGTTTAAGTCTGATAGCCATAGGTATTTTCCTTGTAACTTTTCCTCATATCTGTTTTAACTCCTGCTTTTTAATTTAATTAGTGTTTTTTTTTTTTGTTTTTTTTTTTTTTGTTTTTTTTTTTTTTGTAATTATTACTACCAGTTTTGGTTTAAATTCATTTTCTTAGCATGCTTGTCTTGTAACAGGCTTCAACTTCATGCATGCTTGTTCCTAGGAACTTAAAGTTGTATTTTTCTCATTTGGACTTCACATTTAGCATGTGAAAATGAAATAGTCTAGCAATCAGTAGTCATGCAGTCTGTGCTTTATAACTTATGTGGTATGGTGAATGATTTATCTGTCTATGAGGTCAGTTTTAGGAGACTACTTTATTCTTCAAACTTTTATTGTTTTAGTAAGAATTTCACATAGTGCAGGCAAGCAGAGAAATATCTTCAAAGTAACCAAGATTTTTCTCAAAGGAGCGGAGTAGAGTTTATTGAAGATCAAAAAAATTCAAATATATTAAAAGTGACTGTGTGATAGAAATCTACTAAAGAATTACATGAAAGTGGTAGGAGAAACTTCTGTAACGTGTAAGATAAAGCTGAAAAATAAGCTGAACCTCAAGCTGCCATTTATTTCACAGTTCTGTGATGTCATGGTGCCTGTCACAGGCTGTGTTGCTCTTCCACATGGGGCTGGAAGCCCTGTACGGTAAATCCTTGTTCCCCCCTTGGTTTCTCCGTGCATTATCGGAAAAGAAATGCACACACACTACTCTGCATAATACAAGGCAGTAATATTTAACACAGAGCTCCTGTGACATACACAAACCACTCATTTCTTGTTAATATGGAAACAGCAGAAAGTCTCCAGAGGGTTGTCCAACCTTATAATGAGAGCCCTGTGTTATGTGCAGCTCTGCAGCCTCAGAAGTGGCCATGGATTCATCCCCTGCTGCGAAATCTGGCTGCTGCCTGAGGCCCTGTGGAAATCATGTTTCTTGCTATGCCCGACCACGTGCAAGCCTCCCTGCTGAGAAAAGGAAGGAAATTCAGTGAACTGCGTTCAGCTCTTTCTCTCTCCCTCACGGTCTGAGACAGAGAGAAGAGCATCTGCAGGGCAGTATTTCCTTCCTATTTTTTTTTTTTCTTCTGGAGAGAGAAGTAGGAGGGGCATCAATATATTCCTAAGGATGTGCTGATTGTAAAAGTCAGTAAAGAACTAGATTTCAGGAGGACACTCATACACTGATAGATAGAGCAAAGATTACAAACTCAGCAGCTACCAACACATTGAAAAGAGGATGGAAGGAAGCCTTGAATAGTTCCTTGAAGAGGTGCCAAGACCACTGTAGGAGAAAAAAGAAAAGTTGTAATGTGAACCATCCCTGTCATGATATGTCAAAATCAATGAAATGATAATAGTCATATGACTTTTTATATTTTATCTATTTAATCTCATCTACTTGATGCCTATCCCCTTGTTTTTCACTTGGGGGACAAGTTCCAAGGGCCAGTGAAATATAACGGACAATATTCTGAGGAAATTACATGGAAAAATTAGGTGTTTAAAAACATAAACTAATTATACACACAAAACGCTGTGCAGCAAATAGCTGTGTATATGCTGTGGTGCTGAAGTGTTCAGAAAACAGCAAGTTAATAAGAAACTTACTAGTTTTGCCCCAAAGTGTACAACTAAAGGTCTTGATCTTATATGCAAAACATGTTTAGCGTTTGGATCAGAGGCTGGAATGACAGTGAACCTGGAGTGAAAACAGCAGTGTTAGGAAAGTATAAATGGAAAATGCTCTTGAGAACACGACTGGTGGAGAGAAAAGGAAATTTTCTTTGCACTATTTTCTTTTTCTTAGGTCTGATATTTCCTATTAAAAACCTGGTGAGAGCTTGGCTTGCTTAATTGAAGTTAATAGAGCTGTTATGAATTGGTCAGAAGAAAGATAAAACATTGCTGATAATGCTAATAGCAATGTTTTAATAAGCTAAGGAAAGGTAATTTTGCATGCAGGCAAAGATGTGCTTTTTTATTCACTCACTGGTGCTGCCTAAGTAGGGAAAAGCAAGCACCAAGATAAGACTGGGAAGAGCGTGACAGGGGTCTACAGCTGGAAAGAGATCTTTCACAAATGAGGAGAAGACTCAAATTTTGACAGTGGGAGAAAACAAGGCACTATGGAGATACACATGAAAGAGATGTGAGCCAAGAATTATATCAGATAGGCTGGAGGGAGGGGATTGCAAGAAGTGAATGCAGAAGTCAAGGATTCCTGTCTCAATGATTTCAGAAAGGAGGAGGGCCATCTTAGCGATCTTATAAAGAAACAGAATCAAGGAAAAAACTGAAGTTGAGATGTAGCTCCTACCATAAATTAGAAGAGGGGAAAACAATTCAAAAAGGAGAACCAAGAAAGAGAAGAAAGGGAAAGATTGCAGTTTTAGGAATGCCTTTATATATATTTATTTATTTATTTATTTATATTTATATTTATATTTAGCCACCTGGTTAACACAAAGAATCATCTACTAGTGTTTGTATCCTTATGTATGGAGGTGCAAGATAGATGCTTTCGATGTAAACGTTTTCTTTGTTTCTTTTGAGGAACAGTGATAGAGCACAAAATAATGTAAACCATAGAAATACAGTGTTTGCAGATCAGTCTGTTACAGTGTGCATATATACATACATGTAGTACTATGGATATTTGAAGTAGAATATTATGTTCTTAATGCATTTTGCAAATATAATGTGTGACCTAGTTCCAGGCTCTTGAACAATAACATTTGTGTGAATCCTATAGGATTCTGTTTTGTGCTTTTTTGTAGTAAGGAACTACTAGAAATTGTTTTGCTCCTGCCAGACTGCTGGGTGCATGCACGCACACACACACACAAAAAAAAGCTATGTGCAATTTTTTTTTACATGTTACAAACACAATAGTTTGACTGGTATGGAAAGTATATATAATCAAACTGTGTTTTTGAAAATTATGATATTCTCTGGCCCGTATGAGATGATTTATTTTTTTCTTGTAATTTTTTCAAAACAAATGGTGGTGTGAAATCACTGCTTAAATTCAAGAATTTGTCATCAACAACATTTTTTTTTTGTTTTGAGGCAGGAAGAGAAATGTACAGTACTTAAATTAAAAGGTTGTATGTCACGATTCTGAATTGGTGAGGCAAACAGAAGGTGGATACAAAGAAAGCAACTAAAACAGAATAGCCAATTGCTTTAAAATGGAGCTTAAAGTGTAAAGAAAAAAATCTTCTTTGGTTAGCATTTGCATGAAAGGAAGCAAAAACAACTTTTAAGTGTTGCTGAAATCCAGTAATTCTAGAGTATATTTATTCAATTAATATGCAGCATTCTGATTTTTTGCCTCCCTAGAGTCTACTTCATTTAGAGCACATGAACAAAAAAAACCACAAAACCTTCTTCATTAGCACTTAAAACAGTGCATGTTTCATCACACCAATTGTCAGCTTGGCTGCAATATCTGGATTATATTTTCCCTTTTTTTTTAAATTAAGTGTTATAGATAAATAGTGACTTACAAATACTACAATAGCATTTCCAGATATGGAAAGCTTTTTTTCCTTGTTGTTTAATATCTACTACTCTAAAGCTAGCTATCTTTTGGCTAGTTTAAAGCTGTTCCATTAAATAATTTACTGCAGTCATCCCCAGTAAATTTTTGCTATCTCAGGTAGAAAGCAGGGAGGTTCAGTTCAACTGTGTAAGAAAACAGGTGAAGGGCGTCATGTCATTGAGAACCTCACCTTTTCACAGGATTCTGGTTCCAATTTTGGAGAGAAATAAAGAACATTCTAGGTAACAGCATAGTCAGATATTTTGCTCTTTATTTGTGACTTTGGGAATAAATTACAGTGCGGGAAAAGCAGCTGAAAACATGGATAAAAGTCGAATGCAGGATTATTGTAGACCCTGTCAAAATAAATGGGAGAATATTTTTTAGTATGTAATTAAATGTCAAGATTTGTGAGTTAATGGAATTTCTGTAGTCACATCAAGGTCAGACGAGCAATTACTGTTTATGAATTATCTGAAATCTTGTATAGCCTCTTCTAGCTAGTCTTCTAGCATCTATTTTTATTAGACATCTTTGCCATTTCTGATGTTTCTCCCCCATAGTTTCTGTTAACAGCAATGTGCTGCATTTTGTCAATTCTGTAGTTGTTTGCAAAACCTTCCTTTATTTCACTGAAGAGCTTGCAATTAGCCCACTTCTCCCTATTGAGAAGCATCTTTGTAATAACAGCTTTCCTGGCAGAGCTTTTGTTAGGCAGATTTTAAAATCAAGAGTCTACAAAGGTTGGGAAAAATCCAATCATACAAAAGTTCAGCAAATCCCTTTCAAGGTCATATCAGTTAAGATTACGTAGATTTTCCACTTCAGCACACATTAGACTTCAGCATTTCTAGGGACTCATTCGGAGGGCTAGAATTAATAAAATAAACCAATTCTTAAATGAAATTGTTTGCTAAACTCAGAGAAAAGCCTGGAGTCTTTTTTTTTTTTTTTTTTTTTCCCCTCTATCTTTAATGGAGTTACCTTTCTTCCCCATGTAGCCTCTTGCATCACTTTCTTTGAAGTCGTTGACAGTGTTTGTTTTGACAGCCACTGGGTGTGGGAAGTATAAGGCTATAGCAAGCATCTCCGTAGCATAATCCGACCAGTCACTGTTGGTCACTGATCCAGCTGCATGCAGCAGCTTAACAGTCAAAGGGCATGGTAATTCCCTCCTTCTGTCTTTTCTTTCTTCCGAGGCAAAATCTTCACCTGGTGTTTTTGATTCATGCATTCTAATTATGATGGCTGCCATCGTCAGCCCTGTGGGTGACACTAGAAATTCTCTGAGCCAACAGCTAATACCACAGCTTGTTAAGCGACCATGTCAGCCTGATTTTAGGGCCCATTTTGCAGTTCACCGCAGGCCTATCTAAAAGCATCAGGAGTCTCCGTCTAGCAGGACAGGCTCATTGTCTTTCTAAATGTCTCCTTCTGATAAGCAGATCCAAATATGGTTCATTCACTGTGGATTTGAAGGCACAGTGGGGAACTTGGCTCACAGAGTGGATACAACAAAATGCTTAATATTTTCACTTGGTATAGAGCTAAAGAACCCAATTTTCAATTCCAGGATAAAAACATTTACTCCCTGACTATGATCAAGAGTTTGAAATTTAAATCAGAAGTCTTCGAAAGCTATTCTAACTCTCAAAGGAGCATGCTTTCCCATACTTAGTACAAAGAAGAAAATCCTGGGTTTGAGTCACACAGAATTCACACGATGACCAGAAATGTTCTTTGTTGCCTAAAGATATTGTAGAATTTCTTCTCTGAATAATTTTGTGTAAAGTATGTGATGTGATGCTGGTGGTTACTAACAGCGGTATGAATACTGCAGACTGATCTGTCTTGCAAACATTATTTGTTTTTAAATAAGTGCTACAAATGCTTTACTGCCGTATATATTTCTTTTTAATGTTTTGGCTGACCCAAGCTTTGGCAACAGAAGGCAATGAATATCTTTCAGCTGCAGGAAATGAGAATTTTACAAAAAGTATACTAATGCGGCTCTCTATATTTAACTGCCTCTCTGATCTGCAAACTATTATTTTTTTCTGGATAGAAACATGGCTAAGTTTTCTTGCACTACACAGGCATTTTGTCTTCAGAATTAATAGAAATTATAAACATGTATTAAGAATAAAGTGTGTTTTCCATTTCATGCTAATAAGTGTATTTGAGATTGTATTTAAACATGGCTGCATTGAAATGCTGCTGCTTAGTTCATCTAAGGATCAGCAAAGATGGATACAAATGCAAATAGCTGGACTTCCTGGTAGCATAAATCAACAACTATAGTATCAACAACTATAATATCAACTCTATACAGTTTTTGTTCTGTAGGACAAAATCAGTTACTTACCAATGAGGTATGTAAAAGTGCCTATCTTGCAGAATTATCAGTTTGAACCAGTATGCATATGGGATGAGCTAATTTAAGAACTCCACAGGAAATTAGAGTGGCTCTTTTATTATCAACATCCATTTCCTAAATACTGTGTTGCTTTTGGCTTATATTCCATTGACATATAATAATGATACTGAAGACTTATTTCGTCCCTTTGTAAGTTGGCAAACTGGCAGCCATGCCTTTCTGTAAGCTTACTTGGGGAGATAACTAAGAAGCCCGTTTTGTTGCAGAAAATCTAGTAATTTGTAGCCTGTGTTCCCCTTAGTGATTGTGCTTTCATGTGTAACATGCTGTTGGAAAACTTATTCCCCCCTATAGATTCTCAAAGGATTTATAGGAAGAGGGCATTTCCAATATACATGATAATTGTGCTTTGGCTAACATGTATCTTTTTCCATTTTTGAAGTGCAGATTTTCTAGTGTAGTCAAGAAACTGTGGCAAACCTATGCTTTTGGCTTCACAAGACAAAAAAGCAAAAAAAAAAGAAAGAAAAAAAAAAAAGCCTGACTGTGATACTTAGAGGTCATGCATATATATATATATGTATATATATATATGTATATTAATACTGAACAGGCAGAATATTATCCTTATTTTCCATCCACTTTTTCATTAGTATGTCTGGAGGCTTTTTGTCCTGGTATAAAAACCCAAATATAGCATGGGGCAAAAGCTCTCCAAAGTACAGTCTGGAACTGTAAGAGGAAAAATAGCAGCTATGTGAACTTAAAAAATGCAGATATGTGTAGATGTCTACAATTACCTAAACAAAACCAGATCATTCAGGAAGAAATTACTATGAGATATTTTGTGGGAGTGAAAATATGGCAACAGGCTAAGGATTCATTCCCACTGCAATGGCATAGAACTGCCTGTGGAGAATTGTGTTACATTTGCATTTGCTAATGCGGTTTGTTAACTCTCAGCTTATATGAATGATATTAATTCTGGTCTAGACAGGGCCTAACAGAGCATAAACTTGAGCCCAACATCATTTTCCCTTCTTGAATGTCTTAAAAAGTAAAAATCTCTTCTGCTTCTGAAAATATTTTGCATCACTGTAAATATGTTCATGTTGGAATTGACTGTGTTAGCTCATAACCCCAAAGTGAATCAGACAAAATACTTCACCGCTGAGATTTAAGGGTAAGTGACGTCATGGAAACTTGACAGGGGCGTCTTTTATCCCCCGTCAGTAGCATCCTATTAAGTAGAGCAAACACCCATACTGATTAAAAATCACATTTGTTCTTAACATTTACAGACTCTTAAAATTTATGCAGACAAGTCCAGTATTTCTCCAAACAGCTTTATAGGAAATATTGGTTATGATTTCAGTACCAGTGGACCAGTCTGCGTCCTGTCAATCAGAGTATCCTGTCCGGACTTTGTTATCTCCATTCATTCTTTCCAGCAGGCTGCAGGCTGCTTTCAGGTCTCAGAAGATATAAGCCCTTCCTTTAAAAATAACCAAGAGCTTAGCAATGAATAGTACTGCTGCCTCAATTCCTTCCATTATAAAGTCCTGCCTAATGCTTTTCACTTTACTTTTCATTTCCTTTGTAGTGCTGAGATCTGGGAAAATTAAGATCTATGGTACTCCATATTCAAGCATATATTTGAGACTCGCAGCTTGCAGCATTCTCACATGATCTCTGCTATTAGTGAATGTAAAAACAGTTTCTACCCATCTCCCTTTTCCTATTTGCTGAACTAATAGATTAGTGGGAGAGATTTTCCATGCATAATGCAAAGAAATAGCAGCTTAGCTCACGGATTTTTTGGTTGACCATAGGCTGGGAGAGAGGATGAGAATTCAGAAATTTTGTAATTTTTTCTTTACAACTTTCTACTTGGAATTTTGTCTCTAAGAATATTATCCTCCTTCTGGGGAAGGTGCTGGCAAAGAGCTGTTAATTTCTTCTATACACTGATCTTAATGAGGTGGACAACAAAATGCATGGATGATTGCATGTGTGTAAGCATTGTATAAACTTGGAAAAAAATTAACAGATCATTTGTTCAGGTATTGGTCAGTCATAGAAAACTTATTGTTACATCAGACTGTTAAACTCAAGGCTAATAAGGAAGTATTGAAGGAAAATACTAAAGGACATCCCCATGATACATGCAAGCCCTAAGTTTAGTGTTCTAAACTTAGTGTTCCAGTTTTGGAACTGGAGGATCAGAAGATGCTATAGCTCTTTGCAGTACATCCTGCTTTCTTGCAAAATACATAGCTAGCACTGAAGAATCAGTTTTAGTAGGAATAAAAATATTTTTACTATGTGCATAAGCTCAGTCTCTGGTTCTGCTTGGTACGCTCAGGTTATCTCATTCATACAAGTCATAAAATGCTTTGCCTTTTATTGCAGAGCAATCTCACAGCACATGAACTGGGTATCTCTTGGTTAAAACAGGATTGGAAGATGTGATCCTAGCAGTATACCTAATCTGTTCCAATCCCCGGATATTTTTTCTGCGGGACCGTGGCTAGAGATAATCCATAGCCCAGTCTGAAATATATGGGGAGGATGGGGGACCTCGATACCCACAGCTGCACTTTACAAATCTACTCTCATGGGGCTGTACTACTATGAGACACAACCATAGTTTCTTCCGTTTTATATAGTTTTGTTTATTGGTGATGTAGTAACAATCTCCAAAAATTGCAGGGAATCTGTGAGAAAGTAAAAGTGCCCTTGATGGTTCTCTCAGCACCCAATACTAACAATGTCTGAAGAAACTCATCTCTCTTCTCTTTTTTTTTTTTTTTTGTTCTTTGGTGCCAATAACCATTCTTCCAAGCTGAGAAGGAAATGGTTTAGCTTTGACTTTTAAGTTAGAGATGCTTTAGCAAGTTTCCTGAACTTTTGCAGCCACCGAATGTTTTGTTGTTAAGTCCTAAGGCTGATCTTGCCTTTTTGCACTTAACAACTAACATTTCAGAAAGATTTAGAATAATGTTAGATATATTACATGCAGTGAAAAAGGACCAAAAAATACTGTTCTTTCCAAACATAAAGAAACTCAGAAAAAAGCAACTCATCAAAGATGTAAATGTAACTGCATTACCAAGTTCTCATTTTCTAAGTAGTGTCAATTAAATAAACTTGAAACTGGTGGCTATAATCCTCAAGGTTGGATCTGATTAACAAAGCAAGTGATAGCCTGCTGATTCTAAAGCAAAAAGCCAAATAAATACATGGTGCCATTTTCAGCAATAAAGTAATAAGCAGTTTAGAGTAAATGTGATTGGCATAAAATAATGTTAGAAATAATGTCAAATACTCTCATGAAACAGCTTAGTGATGTCAAGTTTGCAAAATAGGATATCTTTTCAACAAATATATCTACAGTGTTAATCAGAGTTAGGATGACAGATATGGTAACAAATTATTCATGGCAAATTTAAATTATGTCCTAACTAGTGCTGCAATAGCAACATTTATTTAATCAAAGCATGATCATTGTTTGACAATTACTTTTAAAAACTTCCATAAAATCAAATAGATAATATTTGTCCAATTGTAATAGCTGAGCTGTGCCAGCAGTTGGAAAGCTTACACAGCTGTCCAAGGGAGTAAAGAACCAAGAAGTATTTGTCATTGCAGTACATGGCCTAACTAAATACATTTCTTACTGTTAAATAGAACTACTTGCATGTAAAAGAAAGCAGAGATTTATATTTGACATCTCAAATTGAAGAATCAACTTAGAGGAAACGGTGAAACTGGTAGCCACTGAAATTACATTGGGTAAATAAAACAAGTAGTTTCCTTTACAGTATGGCAAATTACTGAAAGTGCTTTAACTCTGGAGAATGCAGCACTGGCCATAGTGGTTCAGACAGCAGCTCCATCTAACCTATCAGTCTGTCACTAAGATTCCCGTGCATGCATACACACACAGGAGAGCTATGCAGGCATATGATACCTCCCCTGATATTCTCCCAGTTACCAACCATTCTAAGATTAGAGTCAAAGGGAGACAGGTATGGGTCTAGGCACTTGGTATGTCACAGATCATTCTTCTTTGTTTCCCAGTCTGCTCTTGAACCCATGCAGACTGAATGTTAATAGCCTTCCCCAGCAAAGATTTCTACAAATATCCCTCCTTTATTTTTGGAATTTGAGTTTCAACTAGGTCCTCAGCTCTGGTATTGTAAAAGAGAATGACTGGTCCCTATCCACTATCTCAGTGTTTCTTTTAATTTTGTAGACTTCTGAAATCCACACAAATACATTTGTTATCAGATGGATGGCCCTTAGCCACTGCTGTTCTTCCTCATAAAACAGTGCTCCTGTACTTTTAACCACTGTTATAGCACTCTTCTGAATCTTTCTTGTAATTTTTCAGATGGGGGATAGAGTATTCAAGGTATGGCAGATCAATATATTTGGGGTACAATGTAAATAGTATAATGATATTCACTGTGTTGCACTGTGGTCTATTCCTGATACTTGGCTTAATTTCTGACTGCTGCTGAACCTTATCTTGACTTAGCCTTTGCTAATGGATTTTTGTTGAAAGCTATCTGGAAATCAAAAGTCGTTATCTCAACTGCACCTCCCTGTACCTCAGCTGGATCTTTCATATGCTTCTTGATTCTCTCAAAGAGTGTCAGTGCATTTTAAAGGCACGATTTGCCCTTGCAAAAACAATGCCTACTAAATATTTATTTATTAATTCCCCCCCAGACATTTATTCATGTGACCATTAATCAGAATCTTTATTTGCCTGGCAAAGATGCTGGGCTTAGACATCTACAGTTCCTCTGATTTCTCCTCCTTTCCCTCTTACCCTCTAGTACTAACGCAGATTTAAAGAAGAGGTTTTATACCATCACTAATAGTATAGGCACTTCATCTCTGGGTTCTTTTAGATACCCTTTCTGAATACAATCTGGCCCTAGGTGTTTGTTGCCATTCATGTTTGTCAATGTGTTCCATAGTAAGTTCTACAGTCCCTTTAATGTCACATCCTCTGATGATTTGCTGCTAGGGACTGGAAAGGGATTGTTCTGAGTTTCTTCCACAGTGATGCAAGGAACTTGTCTGAGCACTTCTTATGTACCCTTCTCATCGACCAATGCCATAGAATCTCTAGCAAGTGTCTTTCTTCTGATAAATTTCAAAGATTTGTTATTATTACTTATTTCTTCCCACTACTTGCTCTTCAAGCTCCCTTTTTAGATTTTTGGTGATGCTCTTATATTTAATCAGTCAGCATTTGTTGTTCTTTTTATTTCAAGTACTTCCTTCTTTGTAGTAACCTTCTTAACCCTTTCTGATTTTTCAGTATAGTATCTTTAAATAATTTCCATACCATAATTTCCAAAATGTCGGTAAAGATTTGCTTCTCTGAGTTGCCCTCTGAAGCTTCTTTTCAATAAGTGTCTTCATATTTATTCTTGAAATGCCTGGAAAACATGGTTCCTGAAATCTTCAAGATTAAGAAGGATACTGTCTCACAGCAGGAAGCATATATTGGATGTATTGAAGCATCATTTTCCATAATTTATGCTGACTGCAGTTATAATAACAATGTTATTTTTATTTTTCAATTCTCCAACAGGAGAAATATTTCAGCGTGTACCAGAATAAATTTCTCACAATATATATATATATATATTCCCCGTTTTGACCTTCATTATAAAGTTTTAAAGTTTGATCTGTTACTTCAGTAAAAGATCTCCAATGACAGAAAAATATCAGAATAGTTCATGCAGCCTGTTGTCTAACAAAGAAAGCATTTCAGTTTTCCAGGTGAGATGTTTTAGTTTTAATAGTGTATACATGCTGTCTTGACACCAGGGCAGCCATTCCTTCCTTGGTTGTTAAATTATGGCACAAACATTTCTTATCAATTGCAATTTTACAGCCATTTCAAGGCTCAGCTTTGGCCCCATGGTTTCACTGTGCCTGTACAATTGAGGAGAATAGCTTCTGTGATGGGTACTATTATGGTCATTGTGTTCCTGCGAGGTGGACTCTGAGGCTCTGCTGAAGGTGGACAAGATGCATAAAAATCTGTGGTCCTTTGACTACTGTCGACAGATTTATGTGAACCCCCAAGATGTAAAGAATGTGCTGCTTTCCTTATTCCATGCAGACTATGAAAGCATACAGTTTTACAAAAGATTACCTCTTTGCACCACTACTGTATGGTTGACAGTTAATTTCAAGAGGCAGACTATGTGAGGAGATGTTTTGCATCAGACTTCTTGATTTTGTAACATTAAATAATCATCCTCTGATTGTTTAATATAAGAGCTAAGTGGCTTTTTTTCCACTGTTACACTTTCTTAGGAATGATTCCTTGACTGTGTGCTTTCTGTCTGCAAAACTGAAATTCAATTAGGTATCTACTCACAAAAGCATACTATTTTGTGCAGTTTATCATCTTAGATATTTAACACATCATATATTTAAACTGTATGCTGATACAGAGTTTTGGGGAACTGCAAGTTTCAGAAAACTGTTTCAAAGTGCACCTACTTCTGCTCCTTCTGTTCCAACTAGTATTGATTACTGTATTTCAGTATGATTTTACAAACTCTAGGCAATCTGATGACTTTTTCATTTTTTGTATCACTTGTTATCTGCTTACAGGTGTTCCATGTAAACATTGGTACTAACAGAATTCAGGATAGAACTCATTAAAAAAGAAGAGTGGTTTGTGATGTAAAATATAGCTGTTGCTAGCGATACACAATATTTCATGAAAAAGACAGATTCCCTAATAGAGCTATTCTTACACCTTTCTATCTACATCGAGCACTGCCAAAGACAGGATAATTGGCTAGAAGAACCAGTAGTGTAGTCTTGCTTGTGAAACTTTGGGACAAAATGTAAAATTTAGAAATACAAAATTCTAACGGCTAAATAGTTAACATCAGTTGTCTAAGTTTTCATGTTTCCAAGCACTGTTATATATTTCAATGTTTCTGGAATGTAGTTTTTGTTGTGCTGCCTATATGTTTTACTGTTAATTCCCCATTATTACCTAGCGGAATATAAGCACATGTAGCCATAAACATTCTCTGTTCATTCTGCCAGAGAAGGTTATATATATTATCTCGGCTTTGCTTAATCCTATTTGGAAGATACAGAATTTAATTCTGGTCAAAACAGGAAAGTAACTCACCTCTAGCAGACATATTCCTGTTGGAGTATGTCTTCAGTGAACTGATTGGAGCTAAAGTCCTGCATAAACTTTCAGTGTGAGCTTGTTGGGATCTAGCATTTGCTTTGTTCAATCAAGCAGTGGATCTTCCTCTTCTTTTTAGCCAGTTGAATAAAGCCCTTTATTTCAGGAATGGCTAATATGGGTAACACTAGGAAATCTGGTAGCTAATAATTGATTTCTCAAAAGCAGACATTAAGGGATAGTGGTCCCCTGTCAGCACTCTAAATTCAGTCCTTTTTTCCAACTGTACTAGTCAGTTTGTCTACAGTTTTATTCCTATCCAGGTCATTATTTACATAAACTGAACAGATGATCTCTGAAGAACTCCCTGGTCATAGTCCAGAAAAACAAATGAAAAAATTAATGTGCTTTCTCATTTGGGAATGTTATACTCTTTTCTAGTCAAACTGCATGAATAGAAAAATGGGTGTAGCCAAAAAGAACGTCTGTAATTTTTTAAAATAGCATCTCAATTGGTCTTATAAACTCAGAGCTTTGCACTATGTTATTATAGACTTTCCATACCTCCAGCCATCTTGATCTTCAGGCCATGTGTATCCACGGTCTGTCTGCATGCATGTGTGCAGGTATGCCCTGAGCTTGTCTCTCCTCCATCTTCTATTATCTTTCTTTTCCTCTTTTTGAAGATCAGGCTATATGCTTTTTTTTAAATGAAGCATGAAATTCTCAATCTCACTTAATCACTCTAAAAAGAGTACTGGGAATTTACAAATATAATAACTGTTGTGAGACTCATTTTTTCACCTTGCATTCCTAATTCTTATCAGCTTTATTCAAATAATGTTAACTTAAAGAGCAGGTGTTCCATTCTTTCACACGCACAAATATATCCAAGATTATCTATCTGTGAGTACTGTTATTTGCTACTCTCTAAACAGACCCTGGTATTTCAAGCCGCTTTCCATACAGGGCATTTTCTAGGTCACTGAGACCTCATTAGATATTTCAGAACTGTGTTTGCAAATTCCTAATACTTGTAAGCCTGAAGAAGGTATTCTATCCAAATGCTGAGAAACAATCTGTAAGCTTCATTCAAGTGGCATGTACTTTGTTGTCATTTTTCATTACACATCAGTTTATCTTTAAATCTGCGGAAAATGTCTAGCCAGAATGTTTATGGCTTTACTAAAAATTAAAATCCACAGCTTACGACATTTTTAGAAGGATTCAGACTAGAGCACTGCAACTCAAAGTGAGTAGTACACTCTTAGATTGTTCATTAACATTTTCCTTGGAGTTTTATCAATTTATAAGACCGCCTATAAGGTTTGACTAGTTAATTGCATTAATACTGACCACAGATTGGGAAGTCAGTTTTCAGTGAAACAGATGATAAATCCAAGTTACAAACACATTTTGGGTTACATAGCAATTTTATAGTATTGTTTTTATTTATGCAGGGCAGCTTCATGGCTGCATTTTCTGAACATTAAACTGAGAATATAGATTGCCTTCCAGATTGATATAGTCCCTCTAGTCCTGCAACTTTATAGCATGTAAAAATGTTTGCTATATTCCAACTTTAATCAAAGATGGAAAAGGATTAAACAAGCAGTCCCTGTAGCCATTCAACAGAGTATCTTACATTCAAGCATGGCACCGGGAACCCCCATGGGGAAGTGACAGGATGCGACTAGGAAATGTTTGTTACTAACAGGATACAAAGAGTGTTCTTTTACTTACTAATGTAAACAGGTTCAAATTATCCATACTATAGCATTTCCCAAAGGACCCACCTAAATATTTTAACAAGAGAATTGTAGAAAGAGGACAGAAAATCTACCATGACTTCTGGTGTCCAACCACAGATAAAAAATTGATTGCAATTCCGTTGGTTTCAGAGGTTTTTAGATAGCAATTTCTATTTCTAAGTCTCAGCATAACATTGAAAACATAAGGTGTTTTAATAGGCACTTGTATTTTAATGGCAATACATAGTAAAATTACAAGTGCATCTCTTCATAGCACTGTCTTTCATGTACATAAATATAGAGCAGATTATACTTATTTATAGTACCTTCTATCATGGAAGAACAGAATTTAAATATAATGTCATTGCTGAATGTGTATCCGTTTTGCTGTGTAATTGTTTTTCTGATTATATAACATTAAAGTATTTTGGAAAGCATGTAGTGCAAATTCACAGCGGTATTTAGAGTATAGTGCAGATTCATCAGCTGTAATTGAACTCATCAGAGTGCTGACTAATTGAAATCAAAAGTTCACATGCATTTATATAAATGAAAATACATATGTGTAAATATGCATTTATATATAATATTTATATTCTAAATATCGACAAGGGAATTTCTATGTTTCAGGAAATCTTTTATAAAAGCTATATTTTATATAAATATATAAAATCTATTGACTGTTACAAGCATGTGATCACCCAGTGTTGATTTGGAGCAAAATGTCTGTGATAAGCACTTGGTATTACTTGCAAATTCTTATGTGTCACCAGAAGGAATGCTGGATATTCTGGAGGTGAATTGCTGGTGGAAGATAGCCATAACTCTGGGTGTGCGTCTTTGAGCATAGCAGAAGTTGGGATGAGATCCAAGCTCTGGGTGTGTGGGTCATATATGAATATAAAAAGCACGGATTGTATAGAAAGGAAACAATGCTCTTGTAAACACAAATTGAAATCTCTATGAATCTCATCTTGGTTACACGCAAGGGGGGTGTATTCTCCACTGAAGTCTAATGGGATGTGCATCGAGGGGAGAATAATATGCGCCATTGCCTTGTTCACTAACAGGTGAAGGGTAATACAGATGAAATTGGAGAACTAATGGGCAAGGCAGTTCGCATTAGCATATACAAGGCAATTCCACATTTTTCAGCAAAGCAAAAGCAAAGTAGTGGCATAAACCAAGGAAAGATTAAGTCTAAGACCTGCTGTCGATGTGATGAAAACAACTTGACATTTGAGTCTTTCAAGTGCTGGTTTATCACATGAGTGGCTCAAATGATTACTTTCTCTGTAGAATCTAACAATGAGGGAACCTGAAGGACCTGCACACCGTATCAGGTACAGAGGAAAAGAAATGATGAACTGTATGAATTTAGAGATGCAACATGAAGTTGTGTTTGTTTTCCACATTTCTAGTAAACAACTGAAGAAAGTCACCTGCCTAAAGGAGCATGAGAATTTAATAATGTCATTTGTTGCTGATAGATCAATTGATCGATTGATTGATCACCAATTCAAGCCCTTAAAATCAAGGTATAACCTAAGAGCCTTTCTGTTTTCTGACTGTGTATCATGCTGCTGAGTCAATTTACAGGTACATATCAGATCATTTGTCTGTTCAGCATCGTGCAGGATAGCTGGCGCTGCTGCAGCAGGGGAGGAGCGGCAGGAGGATACTGTGAACAGGTAGGGAGAGTACGGGTGAAAGGAGCCCATAGTCACCCTCAAGAATTGCTTCATGTTCTGATCTGTAGTTTTTAGTGACTCAGAAATCATTCCTGTAGCTTATGTCATCAACCACAGAAATAGCAGTTGTATTTTTATTTGTTTTTTAACTGAGTAGACCGGACTTGTGTCAATGACTTTTTGCCACTGTGAATTCCAGAGATTGATGGTACATACAGACACTCAGTTTAAATGTAAGGCATTTTTCCATTCCTTCATAGACATTTGAGGACAAATACTCTTAAATGTGGCAATTGAAATACATACCATATGATGTTTTAAATGTGTTTCTGAAACTTTTTAATATTGTGAATGGATCTTTGATATCTGCCATCTGGAGAAACACATTTTTATCGGTGTTCTCTTAAAAAAAAAAAAAGTTCCTTTTTTTTTTCTAAAGATTTTGCAAGACTGCAGGTCAAAGATAATTATTCACCAAAATCAAAACACCTCAAAAGATACTTGGAACAATATTAAGAAAATTTAACATACTGCTTTAAATATGAAACAATTTATTTAAATATGAAACATATATTACACCAGTTTTATTACTTTAAACAAATAGCCCCAGAAGGCAGAAGACCTTTAATTTAATTCAAATTTGTTTCTAATGTAGCTGTGGAAAGTCACATAGCTTTCCTCTGTTTATTATAAATAACAAAAAAATACTTGCACAGAGGTTTTAGTATTCACTGATATCAATTAAATTTTGTTCATTCTTTTCTCCTACAAGAGAATATACACATTTGGAATCATCTATCTTATATTGGTCTCTAACAGTTCATTATACTTTCTAAAAGTCTTTATAAGAGGTAACAAGAGGAAATGAAAGGTTCCCTGGTTGGACTAAAACCAAGGAAGATTTTGTTTATTGTGGTCACTGAGAATCAGTAATTAGCATTATTAATTCCCTCTGGAAGTGGATGACAGCTGTATATGTGATCTAAGATGTCTTTCAGTATACAGGCAAAGTCCACATAATCATAATTCACATGCATCCTTGAAATTGAATCACTGATGGTATATACACCAATGAGTTCTTTAATTATAGGGGGTCTGTTCTATAACTGAACCTCTGCATGCATTTTTAGTTTTATGATACAGTAAATTGTTTTATAGCATGAGTTTTCACCAAAAACAAACAAACAAAAAAGTTTTTTAAACTGGATTTTTTTAAGTAGACCTTACTAGATTACCATTAAAATAATTTTGATTGAAATATAAACGATACTAAAAAAAGAAGCAAATCTCAATCCTGTTTTAAACAAAAACAAAATTTAATTTTTTAGCAATAACAACTGACTTCAGAAAACCTAAGCTCCAGTAAACAAATTGGTGAAACAAAACCTCACTAAAAATTTGATTTTTTTAAAATGATTTCTGTTACTTATTTCTTCGCTGGATTTTTTTTTCTGTTGCACGCAGTTATATGAGGTTTGTTTTAGTTATTTTGGGCTATTTTTCTGTTGGATTAAAATTTTAGGCAATGAAAGCTATTGTATTAAATGTAGGTTAACAAGAAGGACTGTAATCCATATTCTACACTCTTGGCAGCAGACAGATATTACTGGTAAATAATGCTGTGGAAGAAAGCCTGAACAATTGTTTTGCTCTGTAATACAGAACTAGAAGAGATGGGAGATAAAAAATTGGTGTGCTAGGAAAAGCTTGCAGAGGCGGTGAAGCTCCCAAACTCTATTTCAGTTTTGGCTAAGCACTGTGGCATTACAGTTGGTGTGCCATTGGAGGGCAATATATTCAGATGTTTGTGCACCTATTCTTCTGTTCTCTGCTCATATATCCAAACCACTTTCTTCACAGTAGCTACTGAAGAAGAAAACATGGTACTTACTTAATTCCTTTAATGCAGAGAATAAATTGTGTATCTTTCAAACCTATGTGATTTTTAACTCTCTGAATACAGCACCCGTCTATTTTGGCTAGTACTAGTACTAATCCTAGTAAGCCTGCTGTGCTTAAAGGCAACTTCAGCTTACACAAAGCAGGGGCAGGTTTTTATCACCATGCTTCATGAAGGTTGCATTGGAGAGGATCCACTTAAACTTCAGTCAAGGCTTTTTATTATTGACAGGCTGACATCCCTCTTAAGCTGTCTGCAGTAGACAAATTTCCCTCTGTTTCCACACTCTGCGTGGCAATGTGAGGCAGAGGGAAAGAAAATGTGCATGTATGGCATAAGAAATGTAGATAGTGTTTTATCTTTCTTACCTTTCTATAACAAGTGTTCCAGGTTGCACAATTATGTTAAATATAGTTGTGCTTGCTTTGCTTGTATTCCAGTGGTGCTATCAACAAATTTAACAAGATGATCCATATTTTCTGTGTGTTTTTATTTGTTTGTTTGTTTTCTTAAAACCACTGTCACTCCTGATGTCTTGCATGTATGCACGGTAGCAAATATATTCCTATCTGCGTTCAGTGAAGTTCTGTCAGAGATAATTGAGACCACAGGTTTTCACAGTATGTTAATGAAGGAGCACATCTTTGATTAAAGGTAGTTAACAAATACGGTGTGCTCATTATTGTAAAAATAATTTTGAGGTGTTTTAATTTCAGCTAACTAATTTTAAGGAGGCACTCAAGACAGCGTTGTCAGTTTTACAAATTTGGGCTTGGGTCCTGAAATGACTTTGATAGACAGCTTTTAATGGGCAAAAATTGCACAGAGACCTGTCTCCATGCATATCATTGCAGGACAGTGGCTATAATCGTTTTCAGAACGTGTAATCATACTGGGTTTATGCAAAGCATTTTCACCAGTGTGCTTCTGATAGCCTTTTCTTGCTGTCTGAAGACAGGCAGACACAGGCCCTGTTGGGTGGCAAGATTTCTAGCTTTCTGCCATTGCGCCCGGTCCCCTGCTATCATGAGCATCCATGTCACACAATCCCTTTCATTTGGATGGAAAGCTGGTCACAGATCTCTGGTTCTGAGGTCAGTTCTGCTCCAGTGCCATCCTCGATTGGAACAGCCAGGGGTAGAAGTGCTCTAATTCGTGCCTGCCCAGCCAGGCCTTGGGGAGGTTAGCCAGCACTGCCTGCTGTGGCCACCCTCTGCAGCATTTGCAGCATCCCCACACACGGCACTACGTGGAGTAGTATGCTTTTCCTAGTAAGACAACACCAGTGGTGCTCTTAATACTCATCCAATGAACTCTAGAAAACTGTTTGTGCTACGTTTCCAGCATATGTCAAGAAAATATGTAAGGGATAGATCTCCTTGATGGTTTGGTAGGTGTAGCAATAACCTGCAGTTCATATGGAGGAATACAGTAGTTTTTGCTATATAATTATCTGGTCCCACAATATGGCATGGCATTTTTTTTTTCTTTCTTTCTTTCATAATTGTAAAAAATTGGCTAGATGTACCTATGCTATGAAATTGTACTTACAGAAATATTTATCAGGCAGAATTAGAACTGTCTGCATACTGCCAGCCCCATTCCTTTGTGGCCAGCAGCCTCACCTTTTGCTTCCTTCCACGGCTTGTCATCATCCAGATGTAGTATGAAGAACTGAGTGCACGCCTATTAAGAACTTGATTTAATTTGCCTAGTGCAAAGTTGAACAACTAAGGAATGTCAAAGATGTTGGAAAAATATGCTTCATATTTCCCAATATGAATTTTTTGGGGGGAATTTCTGAGCAGTAAGTGTGGAAATTCACTAAAGCAAATGAGTGTGTTAATCAGTAAGAGTATTAATCAGTGAAGTGGGGATACCAACTGCAAGGGATTTCTTGACATCATCATGTATTCCATAAGTAGAATTCAGTATATTTGTGTATGTATATTATTTGAAAATAGCTTTTGAAAAATTCTTACACATAGTGTTCCTGAAAAACTGTTTTGTGTTTGTTTTTTTTTAAATCTTCATGAGATGACAACAGAATGCCTATTTTATGCAAATACTACCATACAAATAACTACTTTTATGATGAAATATATATATACACATATATTATATATATACACATATATACAATATATATATACATAATACATAAGGAGACACTGAACAGACACAACAAATGCGTTATATTCTTTAGCCATATTAAACTAATGCCATGGAGCATTTTTTGTGAGTCAAGAACAGAAAGAAGCTTTCGTTTCAGGTATTTTAGTCTTTTCAAATCCTAGATTTTAATTTTTCCCTCATCTTTGCTGTTTTCTCTGTATGAAATGAAATAAGCTTTCACATTGAAATGAAGACTCCAAACCATTAAAATAGACAGTAACTTCACAAAGCTGATACAGTAGTATGATACATAAAGTATTGTATGTTATTATTATTATATATTTACATATCTAATACATGAATATGTTTTGCCTATTAGCCAGTCTTCATGGGGTATTTTTGTACTTTAAGATTCCAGAGTTTATATATTACAAACTGAAAAATGGGTATTTTCGTTAGTTTTAAAACATAGTTAATAAGAACACTTATCTATAAAGGATATCTACATCTATTTTCTGTAAATGTCAAGAGATGTTTTTATGTTTTTTGTTTGTTTGTTTTTCCAAAATATATAAAAAGAGTATGCTTTTTTTTTTTTTTGAAAAAATATTGCGAATATATTTAAAAAAAATCCAATACTGAATTTAAATCAATGACAACTAAAAGCTGTTAAGATGAAAAATCAAGACGGGACCCTACTTTATCAAGTTATACTTCTGTAATGGGGTAAAAATCACCTTTTCACTTCTACCCCTTAAACTGTGATTTTAAAATGAAATCACAGCTTAGTGATTCTTTTTTAATAAAAAAAAAATCTTGAAAAAAAATTTAAATGCATTTTTTAATAAAAATTAGTTTAAAATAAATGTTTTAACAGAGTCAATCTTGAGTTTAAAATGTTAACTAGAAAAAGTTGTATCTTCTAATACAGAATTCTTCCCATCAAAGCTTATTTATCAAATAATAAAAGGACACAGATGTCAGCTTTTAAACCCACATTATATGGCTCTTTGTTATTTTATTAACCCTTTGGCAAATAATGTCAGTATTTTTAATTTTTGCATTAACTTGTAGAAAGAGACATTCCCAAAGTAGCTTATTGGAAATTATCACTAGAATAGAATACATGTATAATGGAAAAGGGAAAGAGAAGAGAAAGAACATTAAATTCTAAATACTCTTCTTTAAATTATTGCAGTGTTTTTCTTCAATCAATGTAAATGTTAAACAATATTGTGTAATGACACTCTGCAAAATGATCACAGCAATAGCATAATCAGAGAGATTAATGTTTTGAATGTGTGAAACCCTTAAGAAAGCTGATAAATAGGAAAAGAGAAAACAGTTATCACAAATTAAAAATACAAGACAGAAACTTGAACAAGATTCAAAGGTCAATTTAAAGCATATTTTTAAGGAACTCTATCATACTCCTCATCCCACACAAAAAGAATTAACTCGCAGGTTCTTTTTGCAATGTTTCACACATATTTCTGAATCCTAGCACAAATGTCATATTCTGGTTATGCTTTTAAAAGCAAGGAAAATAATGGCAAGGAACGAGGAAAAAAAAAAGAAAAAGAAAAAAAAAAAAAAAGTAAGAAAGACATGATATAAGCAAAAGAAAAGCCTTGATGTAGTATTTACCATGGTCCAGAAGGAGGCAGGTAATTCTTACATTGAAATTACTGATTCTTACATATGGGGCCTGCTTATATGGAAAAGGTTATGTGTAATACCTTCTCTCTTCTTTCTCACCCTTTTTCATAATGTTAGTGACATCTGTATGGCACTTGCTGTGTTTTCAGGTAATTGTTGATCTTGCAGTAATATTATATGATTCTGGGAAGTTACTGCTTTCATTAAATAATACCACTGCTCATTGCGAATGTTGCTTTGGCTTAGACTCTTTTCTACAATCATGTCTGACCTTTTGAGACAGTAAGTTCTCCTCCTGCCCAAACAGAACTACACTTGGAACAACTGCTTTCTTCCTCTGCAACTACTGTTCAGCAGTGTTTGAAACCAGAAGAATTAAATGGGCTCTGGATTGCCTAATGAGTATATACCCCCAGTAATACTTTTGGGTATTTTTTATCTACTCAGGACATTTGGAAGATGTCTTTCTGCCATATCCCTCATCCCAGTATCATTCAACAGAATAAAATGGTCAGTTGGAGCAGTCTGTTTTCATTAGGGCCACACAGTCCTAATCTTTATAAATCTTTTTTATTTTTCCTCACACTCATTAGAAAATATTCTTTCTGTGAAAAATTTCGCATTAGTAGGAAATAAGTGTTCGTTTGTTTGTTTTTTTCTTAGTGTCCATTCATAGATCTTACTACAGCATATGGAAAACCTCCTAGTAAATCAGATTAAAAGTAGGGAAGAGAGTGGTGTAAAGGAAATCTGGCATTTTTAAGTTAACATAGATGTGCCAACATCGAGAACATAGATCAGTGATCTGGCATAACTGCTGGTGTTATTTGAGGTTATCTGAGACAGCAAGTATTTTAATCAGCTGAATAAATAATAATCCTGTGAAGTTGCAATGTAGACAGAGCTTACAAACTCTCTCATCCTTACTCTCTTTTTATTGCTGTGAAATCTGACAGTGGCTTTTGTTTAAGCATATTCCTTAACTAAGCAAGAGCTGTTTAGAGCAGAGAATTGCTAAATTGTGCCCCTCCATCCCCTGCTACTCACTGTACTCTGTAGTGTGATGACAAAGTTCCCAACAGCATTTGTGCTGCATAAAATATATCTGTGGAGAGGAAAATACACCTTGAGGTTCCAACATTCCATCTGCCTGAAGCATTCTCATACATAATGCAGTGTTTCTGAAAGGACAATTTAAATAGTTTCTCTTAAATTTCCTTAATGTTATATGTCATTCTTCTCTCTGCTTCTTGATCATTTCTTGATCATTGCAATGAACACATCATTCTTTTTTTATTATTATTATTTTACTCATTTATTTATTTATTTTAGTTCAGAGGGTCACTGCTGAAGGACAGAAGGCTTTCAGGGTGAAGAAAAAAATGTAATTTTAATTTTAGGTATAAGTTCAATTTCAGGCTTCTCAACTGTGACCATGTCCTTTTAATGGGAGTTATATGCACACATCAAAGAAAATAGGTACTTAAATATCTGTTTCGATTGGCTGAATCTCTTTAAATAATTTATATATGACTGTAATCACAATATTTCTTTTCTGATAAGCTTATATGCTTGATTCAATGATGGGGAAAAAAAACAATAGGCTAAGTTGTTGATAGTAAGTCCCAAAGAAAATATTCTGTACTGAAGAATTGCTACTGTAAGTATTGGAAATCTTGAAATGTTACAAAAATTGAAATTATAAAACCACCGAAGGAAACTATTGCATGTAATCACCATAGTCTTTTTCTCACAGCTTGACTCTATGACAGTTTGATGGGTTTATTGCAGTTGGCATGGATTGCTTTAGCTGAACTAAATGGCAGCTATCTCACATGTCCTTGATTGTGCTCAGATTAATCAGAGGCTTTTGAAGTGATGGCTTTTGTGTGTTTCTGAAGAAAGATGTGTTTTAAAAACTGATTTATTGAGGCATTTTAAAATGAAGGTATAGCAATAAGACCTGTATTTCCCAATGAAATCCTACCGGGAACTATCTGCTTCTTTCTTGGGTCATACAGGGGCAAAGATTAGGTTACTTCTTTGTTATGATGAGTCTTTGCTGTTTTACTAAAGCACATACATTGCTTGTGAAGACCATCTTATTCTAACCAAATTGATTCTCAATCAGATTTGGAGATCCTTAGCACAAAAGTAGAGACTTACAGCAACCAAAGTACATTGGTGTAGGTGACAGTTACATGGAGACTGGGTCTATATTCAACAAGTTGCAAATGATATAGGCAGAATCCATACCATAAGAGAAGTTCAATGTTAAAGCATGTAATATAATGTTTGTTCTTCACACTGTTTTGATCAAAACTCCTGCTGACAGATAGACAGATAAAAAGAAGATAGATAAAAAGAACATAGGTGGTACATACCCCTAGATAGTTACAGTATAGATCACCCAAGAAAAGAAGGGGTTCCTCTCAGCTACTTCTTGGGAGTTAAGTTTACGCAATGTCCTTTCCATTTTCTGGCGGGTGACATATGTAGTCCCTAAGAAAATAATATGCAATATGATTAGCCATCAGATAGATTAATTTCTCTCCATAAGTCTACCAGCTTTAGTTGCTAATAGTTACATGTAATGCACTTAGCATCTGAAGCTTTGCATTATTCATAGTAAATCATGATGGAAAAATTGTATTAGATTGTCTGCTTTCTGCTATATCAAAATTCCATAATGTGCCTTAAATGTTTAGTCTAGTCTAGTTTAAAAGTCTCAGATGATATAGCATAGTCTCATTGGAGAAAAACTCTCACCTCAGTGTAGTGTAGTACTTTGTTCTGCGACCAGCCTCCTTGAGTCTAGCAGAGGTAGGATGATGTGCTGCTGTCCCCGCAAGTAACAATCAAAGAATGTAATTTATATTGTTTTGCTTTTGCCTTATTCAATTCCATCTCATAGCCTTTTGCCTTAAAATGCCTTTAAACATTCTTGTTTCTCCTCAGAAAGCTTATGTAGGGAGCAACCATGAGACACATCTCAGGTCTTCCTAAATTGTCCTTCTTTCTGGAATCCCCAAGGTATTATGGCCTATACCACATGCAGTCCTTTTACATATTTTCCCCTGGTACTACCCATCTGCTTGCTACTAATTTGTGCACTAGGGGTGGATGAAGCCACAGCTTTATTTGCACCTTCTTCAGCCACTCCTCAGTCTACACAGAGATATCAAGGCTGTAGAGGTTTCTGTTCTTTTTTCATATGTACCTTTATCTGTGAGAATCTTTGCTGCAGATACATGTAATGGAAGACTAGTCTAACACTATTCTGGGTGGCTGCAATACCGTAAGTTACAATTAGCCTTTAGTTAAAATTTAAATATGCGGTTTTATGGGATTTGCAATTAGATTTCGATCTCTCCAGTGCTTGGATATTCTTCTCCTTCTCTGACATCCTTCTAATTTTCAAAACACTTAACCTACAGCTGAAATAATCTCCTTGCTCATGTCATTAGAATAATTCCAAATCTCAAAAGATAAGTCAGAATGCAGTGTCCATTTTAGTACTGCTGACTGTTCACCAGCTTATCTGTGAGTCCAAGTCCCCTGCTACTGAGGAGAACTGGTTACATTCTCCCTCACTAGAGGTCAAATCAAAGTGAATTTTGCTAATTACTGTTCAGTATCAGAGCTGACAATGGTAAAAATTAAACTCCCAAACAGAAAAATAATAAGACAGAATAAGTAGTGAGCAACTGTCAATTACAATTATTTCTTGGTTGCAGCATCCACCTTATTAAAGGTATTGGAGAAACCAGGGCAGGTCTTTAAGGGTTCAGGGGTGGTAATTACTTTTTTTCTTCCTCATCCCTCGGAGATTTGGGTTGTTTTACTTTTCTTTTCACCTTCCCTTAAATTTGTTGAACTTCCATTTAATCCTCTCTAAGTCAACTGAGACCATTGATGTGTGATATGTCTTTCTCGTGTTTGAAATGAAAGAAGAAAGATTCCTCCATATTGGAGATTGGAGACCATCATTACAACTCTATTTGTCTCAGTCGAGACTTGACTTTAAAACTGTGTGCTCATGTATAATCAAGTGAACTGGAATCCCTCCAGGAGGAAGACAGCCTCAACCTACTTAAGTGCAGGGTTGCATCTTTAGTGGAATTTGTAATGCTGTGACAGCAGCAAGATTGAACCAGGCATAGGTGTCACCTACTGCAATATTAGCAGACCACTTCCTCTTTAAAGAAAAAAAAGTCATTAAGACAAATGTGATATTTAATTCTGGAAATTATAGTAAGGGTAACACAGTAAGACGTATAAGCATGTTGAGTAAGAGTTTTGGTAGTAAGAGTTATTTATATCCAGCCCTCCAGTATCACTTCTATTTGCATCAGTTACATTTCTGGTGTTTGTTTCCTCAGGGTCTTATTGCTGTAGTGAGGACTGATATATTTTTATTTATTTATTAACGATAACCCCAGAGATTCCTGTGTCATATGATACTGGAAGAAAAGGTCATGGGCACAAGATTTCAGTACTTCTTTTTGAAACCCTGTATTTCCCTGGTGTTTGGGATAGTATTCACTTACATTTTGAGAACTTTCACTGTCAGGAGTCAGAGAAATAGAACAGAAAACAGAAAACCAAACACAAGACTGTTTTATGGATGAAAAGGAAACGCACCCCTGCTTGTATAACCTCTGCTGTAGAATGGAAAGAATGGATCTTAATATATGTTCAGATTTGGAGTGAAGAAGGCTTAGCATACTAGGAAAGTGGATTAAATACTGTTTATTTATTTATTTACTGTTGAATTCTGGATGATACAGATTGATTGCTTTTACACCATTATTTTTGATTGTACCACGTCTATAATGGTTTTGTCATCTAATTTGAAATCTTTCAGTCTAAGAGATCATCATTGCCTTCAGTAGACTGTTCAACGTTGCAGTGTATCACAGTGCAAGAGACTTCCTTTCTGTTCAGCCTGCTGAATGGTTAGGCCATCGCCTTAAGTTATTTGATTAAAAGTATTGCAAAAAGAAGATTCAAACAGAACTGCAGCATTTATACACTTCTTCTGGTATATAAATTTTTATATGAAAATATGAATTCATCCCTTATTCATTATAAGCTTAGTAACATATTCTGGATGGTACATAAATATTTAAAAATTCCATCAGATTATCTCCTTCAGTCTGCCCCAAATGTTGTTTTTGTCTGTAGTTTCTCTTGCTTTTCCCTTTCTATCACCTTTCTCTTTCGTATGCTTCACTAGTTTCTTATTTGTTTATATCTGTTGAGTCTTCTTATCTTTGACATGGAAGTTCAGTCAACTCCCAATTATTTATCTGAGTGGCAGATTGACCATATCAGAAGCAAAAGAGTTGTTTCCTTGCACAGCTGGCTCAGGATCAGTGGAGCTTATTAAGTGCAGACACACCATCACAGGGACATAAATGTTTTGCTCCCCAAAAAGCTGCACAAGTTGGTTTGGTTCAAGGAGCACGGTACAGAGACTGCCAGATAATGCAGGAATAAACTATGGTCTTGCCATCTTCATAAAATCCCATACGATGTTGTTCATGCTGAACCTTGGCTGGCTCCAATAATGTTTGTTTGCCTTGTTTCTGTTATTCCTATTATTTTCTAAATTGTTCTGTTATTCAGAATATTTCAGCCCTCAAAATAGAAAAAATAAAAATAACAAAAATTAAAAGCTTTCACTTCTTCTCTAATTCCTTGCAGATCTTTTTTTTTGTATGTATTTTCTTTGCATTTGAGCCTTATATCCAGCCATGTTCATACAGCATTTTTATTCTGTCAGGGTTTCTCCTTTAAATCTCTCTCTTTTTTCAACGTTCGTCAGGATGGTCTCACCAACATCTCAAATTTAAGCTCTTCAGTATGCTGTCTTTGTCTAATAAGATTTGTAAGTGTTATGGTCAGGAGGATCTAGTCATTTATGCTTGTAAAGCACATTCTGACTTCTAGTATTTTATGTTTAATAAAATATATTCTGTATCTATTGCCCTGTCTCTCCTAAAGGAAAGACGATAAAGGTGTAACAAAAAACAGTTCAGGCATTCTCCGTAGATTTATACCTACTCCTGAAAAGTATATCATGCTTATGAAACTATTTCTTCTCCTCCTGTAATACATTTTATTATTATTTTTACTTTAGATTTATTTGCAACCAAATGCAAAATTGCATCCAATGTACATCAACATCTTCAGAGTGCCCTACTGCCTTCAGAATTTATTTTTATTCATTTTGAAAGTGCTGACATTTTAATGAAATATCCTGTGCTGATTGTATGTGAGGATCCATGTGGATTAAACTTACATATAAGGATATGTGCACTTGTCATCCCAGATTGATTTACCAAACTGTCCCTAATTTCAGGTTTGATTGTAAGGGTGAATTAGCTTAACAGTTTGAAAGTGAGTACAAAGTGTTGTGGTTTTTATTTTTTTCTTTTCTTTTCTTTTTCCATACATTACCTGAAAACTAGAGAATATTTGGTATTATCCAGTATTATGATCATTCATTTTTCATGAAATTGACAAAGAAACCAGAATACAGACACAATACAAATCTTCCAGCTGTGCATCATCTGAATACAATATCCTTCCTAGATTTCTATGAATTGAGTTGTACATATTGTAATGACCTTTCATTGACTTCATTGCTGGACGTATTTACACTTTTTAGTAGCTTAATTTCACACATTTAGATTTCAGCAGAATCATTACTGTCCTGATGATTGCAGTAGTTGTTGGTAATAATGTGGCTCCAGCGTACCATTGCAAAGCTGCTCTAAGGATAGTCAGAGTCAGCTACTTCTAATAATCAAAACAGTCAGTTCCAGGTTGCCTGTTACAAATTTAAAAGATTTTGTCCTGAAACATGTATATTTTATAACCAGATAAAATTGGCAAGTTATAAGGAAGTTATTTCAGTTATAAGGAAGAAATTCTTCATTCTGAGGGTGATGAGGCACTGGAACAGGCTGCCCAGAGAAGCTGTGGATGCCCCATCCCTGGAGGTGCTCAAGGCCAGGCTGGATGGGGCTTTCGGCAGCCTGGTCTGGTGGGAGGTGTCCCTGCCCATGGCAGGGGGTTGGAGCTGGGTGGGATTTAAGGTAAAAAGCCAAACCATTCTGTGATTCTATTAATAAGCTTAATGATCAATTGCCAAGGTTATTTAATGAAGAAAAGTGATGTCTTGATCATTGCCCTTCTTGCATTTTATGTTGGTTCATTATCATTGTCACAACAGTGAAATGGTAAAAAGAGTAACAACATCTAAATAAATTCTACTTTAACACTGCAGGAAAGTAGAAAGGTGTGATCAAATGAACAAAATCAGGGCATCTACATGGCACATAGCTCTAGAAACCGGGCAGATTGCCTCTGATTTGCCTGTTTGAAAATAGCTCAGCTTAGCAGGAACTGAGAGTTACTATGTGATGAATGTTGTGTAGTGAACTGGTTAATTCCCTTCCTAATTGACAGGTTGTTATATCCACAAAAGCTAATGCCACAATTGGCACTCTAGTTTGTACTATTGGTAGAAACAGTGAGCGCTGAATGGGTTATACAGATTACGCTGTTGTCTTGCCATAACAAATAGCTCAATGGAAGCAATTATATATGCTGGTGGGAAATTGGGGTAGCTTTCTTCTAACATGAACAATGCCAGGCTCAGGTTTTGAGGACTGTCCATTTGGTGCCTTTCACAGGAACTAAGTAGGTTAGAAGAATTAAAACAAAACAAAACAAAACAAACAAAAAAAAAAACCACTTATTAGAAGTGTGATTTGTCATAGTTAATCACCACATGTTTGGAGGTAGAGAAAATATACTCAAATTATATTTGAGTTCTCAAAAGGATAACATTCTTATCTATATGTATCATCTTCTGAGCTTTCCCAGTGGTCAAAAGTGCTTCAGAGCATTATGTAATGTAACACATTTATTATTATTATGTATATTAATCTGTGAAATAAGAGAAAATACTTATTACTTGTACTAATTTATATGCACTTTAGCTACAGCAGAATATTTTATATACTAAAATGTAATCCCAATTTGGGGATCTCTCATTTAATTAAGTGGGGAATTATATCACTGCATCAGTAGGGTTATATAGCACCATTACAGAGTGAATAAACAAAGCAGATACACAGGAGTGAAATTTTTCATATGCTAGCAATTATTTTCATTGGGGGAGCCTGACAATTTTGATCAAAACCTGGGAGGGGGAGCAAAGGGAGAAACTCTTTCACATTTAAGATAGCCTCAGGATTCCTGTCCTCCCTAAACAACAAATTGAGCTCTTAGATTTAGATTTTTTTTCCATAGGTTCTTTCTACTACTGTACTGATTTTATTTACTACTTCACTGATTTATTCCAAAACCATATATTCAGATCAATGCCAAACCAGTAACTACTGATGACTTGTGTCTTTATGATGAAAGCATACTGCAAAGGGAAAAAAGCCAACTATTAATAGAGATGACTAAGTAGCAAAATTTGTTATTTAGGCACTGGTATTGAACATTTTCAATGTGTCTTGTGTTTAATTCAATGAGATGAATTCCCATGCACTTCCTCTGAAGACAGAGAATGGTCCTTGTTTACAGATCTTTTCATTTGCCATTTAAGAAAAGCTATTTGCCACATTTTGTGTCTTGAAGTTGACCTTAATGGTATACCTATTGATGACTGCCTGTGAGGTTTGTGGCAGGGAGAGGCAATGTGTTGGAAAATCAGGATTATCTCTAGTTTAGTCTGTCTCATTTTCATTTTAAGTGAGAATGAAATCAGGATATTGAAAAAGCTGATATATCAGCGCTCCTAACTGCTGAGGCTTGCAATACTGGTCTAGTCTGAGCACAGATTCTCAATGCTCTCTGATGACTTGGGACACACGCCATGGTGGTGGTGCCCTGCTCTTTCTGAGTCAAGCAGCTCTGCCAAGCCATACCCTTATCTATTCTTGTTGCCACTTTGCTTTTCCACATATTTTTTTTTCCCAGCATGTAGTGAGGGAGGAAAAAGGCTGAAATGGCCATGTCAAATCATTGCTAACTCACTCCTGTAATGAGAGGGAACAAGTAGGATCGCCCAGGGTAAAGCAATACCTTACCTGCCAAGATTATTCCAGTTCCTTCTCTCCCAGTATCCTCCCACACAACTGCCAAGAACGTCATGCTGCATCCCCAAATAATTTTGGCTGTTCACTTTCTAATTCCAGTTTATCAGACCCCTTCAGCCCAGCAGCATTCCACTTACTTTCACTTTCCAACTTCTCTATTCCAGTCTCAGTGTCAGCTCTCTCATTTTTATGTAGTTATTTATTTGATGAGAGGACTAGGGAATATATTATTTTTTGCAGGTCCTGGGGAGGTATTTTATCATTCAAATATCGTTAACTAAGGTGCCAATTTTTGCTGTAGCCTCTTATGAAAATGTTAGCATCCTTGCTACACATGTAATATTGCACAGTATGATAAGTTCATCCCAGAGGATGAACAGCTGAATACTAGCATCAGAGAGAAACACAACAGAAAAAGGAATACTTTTCATCAATTCATAGTTGTTTAATGCAAACTCTAGGAGCAAGGAAATTGAAATTGTTGTGTTTTTTTTTTTTTTTTCTAATTCCCAGGAAGAAAATGGGTCCAAGAAAAAAAAAAAAAAAAAAGCAACTTATAAATAGAATTAGATCAGCTAAAAATAAGAAACATTTAAAAACAATAGTCTTACTGCTGCTGAGTAGATTAATAGCTATCTGACAGTACAGTAGTTCTGGTACTCCAGTTTGAGGAGCACAAATGCTGGTTACAGCAAGGCTATAAAAAACCAGTTAATTTTGACTGGTAGAGAGCTCAGAGCCAAACAAAGCAAACATTAAACATAATATCTGTGTTAAATTATTACCACACTTTTTGATGTATAGGTTGTTCAGGTATTTATCTATATGTCCAAAAGTATTAGTTGCACATACTATATCTCATTTTGGCAGTATCAACAGTATAGAGAAACACAGTCACCTGGACTACTGTGATAAGAAATTTGTTTTGTTTGAGTTGGAGCTTCTGACCCGAACAGGGATATGACTACAAGGTTGTAATTCTGCATTTCCTTCCCTGAAGTCTCAAGCTACTTGCTGAGTTGTAGCGTAAAAGTTTAATGCACTAAACCTCCAATGAGGCACCTCCAGGATGTTCAGAAGAAAAAGAAACAGTATCCATATAAATTTGGGACTGTTCCCTCTGGGTAGTGCTTCAGATATGGCATTTTCAGTTTTAGGAACAATCAAAGAGTATCCTATAACAACAACCCTGTGCTCCCTCAGTCAGCTCACCTGTACAGCATTAGCTGTCCCAAGATGACAGATTTTCTACCCTACAGCTGTGTCTTTGCTGCACTGTCAAGCAATAGCAGAGATCCCGACCCATGGAACCTATGGTGTTGTGCACAGTGAATACAGGAACTGTTGCAACTGACTTGCTGTTGATCGTGGCTTTAGTTTTATTAACTAGACATAAGTAGTAGCAATCTAGCCGTGAAATTTTAGTAATACAAAAAGCCCATGTCACTTAGCACATTGTATTTCAACAACAACAACAAAGACCCATCTGTGCCACCTTTCCATTTTACATATATATATTTTTCTATATATTAATTATATATATTAATTATAAATTTTTAAAATTTTATTTAAATTTTATTTAAAAATAAATCTATTAATTATAAATTTTCTTGTGAATATTCCCAAATGTGAGAACTCTTGATACCAACTATATTAAATGTGAGTTGTTTTTTCATGTAGAGGACCTTGAGAAGATAGGACATTGTGTACCACATTCTTATTTTGAGAGCTATTCATGTTTTGTGTTCATAGCGTCACATATTTTAACTCCCAAGGATTTTAAGTGGAATTTGTTACATGTGACTCATCTTTCAATGAAACCTGCAAAAATGTCATAACCATTGAATTCAATACCAGTTTCAGGTATTAGTTCCACATGTCTAGTACTTCTACCTCTTCTGGTTTAAGTTCATAAACCATAACTTCATGTGTAATTTAAATCAGTCTTTTCTGGAAGTTCATAAATATGTATTTAATGGAAGGGATAGACCAGAACTCACTCCCAAGATGCTGTTCGGGCTAAGTGGAATCTCCTTAGGAACCGCTTCAAAGATCAATTCCTCTTGTCCATAAAAAATAAGTTTAAATTGTCTTCTATGAGCCTGCTGTTAGCAATTGTACTGTTACATTATGTATGATTCTTTGACTGCTCATTGCTTCAACAAACTGCACAGTGCTCCATTAGTGATTTTCAATTTCATGCTAAGCTTTGCAATTTATTAGTGTTGTTTAGGCTAATGTACTATTATTTTGCATATTTTATATCATATTTCATTTACTATTCATATGACCTAACAGTTAAGTATTGGGGATCAATAAGCCTTCTAAATGTTTGCATATTCATATTCATAAAAATCACGCAGGGAAATCACACAGACAGCCCAAGGCACGTCTGATTAGGAGCAAGTTAAATTTTTAGGGATTTGCAGTTTTCACTCCAATTTCTCTGCAAATTTCACTGTAGGTTTCCAAACAATGACATAATGGCAGATGCACTTAGTCATGAAAATAATTTATTTCGGTAATGGTCCCCTAATTGTAGATACCTGAACAATGTTAATGTGGATTCTTTCCCAGTATGCTATTTCTGTGTATATAAATATCAAGATGAAATTCAACTTCAGTATCAACTGTTTCCAAGAAGCACATGTAGTTAAGTATTTCTTTTTGTTTTATATTAGTCTTAGGAAAAGGTAATCCTTCTTTCCTGGAAGGTTGCATAAACTTAAACTTTGTGTCAGTTGCTGTCTGGTAGAAAAGCCCTAAAACATCAGCATTAAAATGTTTAAATTAATTGACTTTATAACTTGTAGAGTCCCTTTTCTTAAAATAAAGATGTTTAGAAAGCAGAAGTGCTCCAGAAAGAGGCTTCTGAACATATTAATAAAGTGATTTGTAAAATATGTCTGCAAACATACTTGTATCAGAGTGGCTAAAACATTAAGGCAAACAAGGAACAATGTTAAGCACCCTGTTGGTTCATTGCAAATATGGAGTAAGACTAAAATTTGGAACTCTCTTGAGGATGTGGATCAGGGCACTACTGACAGCTGAGTAGACTATGGTAGAATTAAGTTTTAAGAGTTATAGAGCTTTGGTAGCCCTGTTATCATTTTGAACACTTGTCTTTCATATGAAAGTTAGCAAATGTAGTTTTTCAACACAGAACCAAGGATATAAGAAATTTTGGAAAAGACAAGATAGGAATTAATTGATTAGCACTAGGTAACCTCACAAGGTTTTGCTGCTTTCCAAGGCTTAAATATTATAGTTCCACTATTAAAAAATTCATCAGCGGACTTTTATTCATAGTCAGCAAAGAAAAAAGTAAAAGTCTAATTTCAAATAGGAACTTTTCATTTGCCTGACAATTCATCATCACCATAACCTATGTGTGATTTTTAGATGAATTTTTTAAAATCCTGAAAACTGTCTTGAATATTTTCTTGTTTATAATCTCTACATTTATAACGGAAATAAAAAATACATGCCTTGAACCTTCAACCAAACCTTACCGTCAACCAAAATCACTTCTCTGTGTTGATGTCCAAAAGCCATCTTATGAAGGAAAATGTCACTTGGTCTGAAGCCCAGGACTTGCAGGATGCATATTTAGTTTCTTTCTGGAATCACCATATGCCTGAATTCGGCTGGCTGGGGGCCCTGGGGTCACTTGTGTCACCAGCTGTGAACAACCTACTCAGCCAGGCAGCCCTGGAAGCAAGGTCTGCAAAATCAGAAGTATCAGGCAAATTTCCATGTAGCTGATAGGAAACAAGGCCTTTTCCTAATGGTTCAGTTAACAAGTTAACCAAAAACTGCATGTATCCACAGAATATTTCTGGTTTGGCATGTCATCATATTCAAATGAAATTGCATTTAATAGTCTCAGGTCAGCCTTGCATACACATGCACACACAAACACACATGCACGCAGACACAGGTAGCAATACAAAAGCCTGGTATCTTCAAAGCTGTAATGTGAAAATGTATGTTCTTTTGTTGTAAATTTGGAGGCATTTTGCTTGTTCACTTCCAGTTCCATACATTTCTTATACTTCTATATAGGAATCCAGTAGACACATGATGACATCAGTGGTAAAATCTCTGATTACTTTCCTTTTTTCCTTTGTCTTCCCTTTGAGATAGCCAGTCAGAGCTTTTTGGCATGCCAGTGGCTTCTTTCTCTCAACATATGGAGAAGATAGAGCTCCTTTCTAAACTCCCCTCTCTGACACACAGAGCCCACATTTTACCCATCTGGATTTGCAGTGATTCCTCATAGACACACAGCACATTTTCTTCCCAGGGCCAATGTATGGAGATTAGGGATGTGAGGATATTTCCACCAAATCTACCTGTTTCTAGAATTACCAAGTGCCAAAACTCAGTCAAAGGATTGCATAAACTGCATCTATGATTCTATGATAAGTGCAGTTTTTATTAATGGTATTGTTTAAACTGGAGATAGTCCAAAGAACAGCATCATTTAAATAAAGTTCCTATTTACAATACTTCCTATTTACAATCCTATTTTAATATTTTCTCAAAATCTAAGAATTGCTCTAGCAGCAAGATTTGGGGCTCTGTCAGACTACGTAAAGGGCTACAACTGCTATGGGTATCACAATAATTGTATTTGCAATAAATTCTCAGTCTAGACAGGGCATAGTTAAACTTGTGTAAATATTTGGAGATCTGTGCAGATCTGCAGTGATTAAAGATCTGCTTTGAAGGATTATTTTGTTTTTTGCTTTCTCTTTTGCTGAAAAATATACACGTATGTATAACAGTGGGTCAAGCAGATACAGACTATTAAGAATGAAAAAGTAATGCAGGCGTCTGTGCTGAGAGATAAATGGTTGTGGTTCACAGCACTAACAATCTCTGCTGATGCAGCTGGTGGAGATCATAAACCCCATGATGAAAATATCTCCATATCCATATTATGATGCTCTAAAGCACTGCAGGCACAGATGGCAGAACTTGTAAGTTCTCTCAGAAACATAGTTATGGTTCACAACATTTTCAGATTCTTCTGAAAGAGCAAGTATAGCTTGTAAGCCCTGAGGAGAAGTTGATGGCACTTACAAACTATGCCAGTTCAGGTGGCAGACCTCGTAGACACTGGGAGAAAAAATAACTGTGATTCACAATGCCTGTCAGAGAAGTGATAGCATTTGCAAGCTCTGGTGACGCAGTCAGCAAAGCAGAATTTTGGCATGTTTATTTCAGCATGGCATCTGAAAAGGAAAAAAGGAAAAAAAAAAGGGGGGGGGGAGAAAAGGGGGAAAAAAATGCAGTAAAGTGCCTTATATTTCTGGTTAGCCATCTCAAGTAGATAAAAGACTAAATCAGTTTTCCCAGAACTCACCTGTCAGTCCTAGGCAGTCTCATCAGTTCTTCTTGTATCTTTAACTACACACTCCGTACAAAACGATACATAAAAAAAAAAAAAAAGCTATACTATGTTATGCAAAACAGAGAGTTACATAAGATGTGAATGAAAGAGCAGTGCCCTGTAATTAAGTGTTCTAATCTAAATACCTTGTTTAGGGAGAAATACATGGATACTTGAGTATCTTTGGAAAAAAAAAATGTCCATATCAAAGGCCATTCACTTTTTTCATAATTTATTCAGAAGCCTTCTATTGACTTCACTGTGAATTGAATAGAACCTGTAATGAGATGACCTACAAATTTAAGTACCCATAATTTTTCTTTTTTCCACATAGCCATCTCATCTTTGGGCACAATTCTATAATCATTTCTTTTTTAATTATTGAGGTAATATTTTGATGTGAATAGATATTAAAAACTGTAGTGATTAAGATAAGCAAGTGAATCACCAGTAATTGCTGGCATGTTGAGCAAGTTGAGAGGACTGTTGAAGACAGAAAGTAGTAAAAACCATTGGGGGGAAAAAAAAAAAAAAAAAAAAAAAAAAAGGAAGAGCCTCTGAGATGTGCAGTATTGCTCTGCCAACCACACTTTACTACTTGAGTGTTACCCAAGAGCAGATGCCTACCAGTTGGAAGCACTGAGGCAGGAACTGTTGTATGTGATGTGAGAAGAGTCATTTTGATAATTTGGTGTTCTTGAGTACCTAGAGAGATGTGAAAATTAAGTAGCTGTGACTTAACAAGTGTGAGGTTGTTACTTGCCATACTAAAGTAGGTAGATGTATGTCTTAATAAGACTATTTCCAATATATACATAATGTGGTTTTCGAATTGCTATTATTATTTAAAATACATGTAACTGCTTATATGGGCCAGTGTTATTGAACATTGCCCTTCAGTTAATCGGGATGCACAGCCAGATGTTAAGAAAATTTTGCTGGTTTTCTTTTCTGTCTGAAGAACAAAATCTGAGTGTTACAAATGCTATCTTGTGGCTAAAAAGAGACTGAAAATTATAAAACCACTTTCAGCCACTTCTTTAAAAAGTTAAACACAGTGGTCACTTGCCATTATTATTTATCATTGAAAAATTATTAAAAAATTTTAAAAAATAATAAATAAAGGAAAACCTGTTCTCTTAGGGTGGAAAAGATTAAAGCAGGAAAGTGTAGTCCATAAGTAATGGTATTCCCACAACGCCAAAATTAAGACTGAAGGAAAAGGAATCATCTAACAGTTCAGAATGAATCACTAAACTTCAAATAAGGTCCTATTATTAGGCAAATTGAAATCTTTGAAAGATGAATGGGAAAAAAAATACTAGCATGTAGAAAGCAATTTCAAATTTCTAAAACATGTTATTTTCTATCTGAGACAGAAATGTGATTTTTCTATTTTCAAAACACTGACCCAATCTTCATTATTATTGTACATCGTACATGCTGTTAGAAAAAATATTATAACAGTTAGGATGTATTACATCATTCCATGTTCAGATTCACTGGGTTATCTCCAAAAATTTAAGTGATAATCTGACAGAATGCTTGACGGATACAGCCTTCCATATTTGTTTTCTAGGGGTAAAATTCTGTCTGTGTTCACAGGTACAGATGTATAGAGCACATACTGGTCTGCGTTTATGTATGCCATAAAGGAAGGCAGTTGGATAACCTCCTTTGCCCTTCTGATAGAAATCTATTTTTAGAGTAAATACGAATCTAAAAGCAGAGCCTTTCTGGGCTTGACTGAAAGATGTTCCGAGCACCCATGCTGGATTTTTATATAACATTTCCAAAAACAAGGCTGGGGGAGATTTCTTAGTCTTCTTCTGTGTGACTACAAAAAATCAAATATAGCACAGAACTTACTGAAGCAGTTTGGAAAAGAATTAACTAGAAAAGTTAGAGTTTAGTCTCTGATGCTATTTTAGTTTACAATGTATAGCCTGAATGAACTACTAGCAGACTAAATCCATTAGTAGCGTTGAAATATATGTTTTTCCTATGCATGTGCTACAGTTATTGCTGTCAGACAAATATGGTTTTTCGTTCATTCTCTGAAAAATACTTTCATCCTTTAATTTCTACTCTCCAATAAAATGTTTTCATATATTGTTCTCATATAAATCTATAATATTATTAAGAGCTAGAGAAAAATAAAAAGCTGCTTCAATTCCTGTCTCCCCAGTAAAATATTTTTCATATATTGTTTTCATATGAATGTGCCATTTTATTAAGGGACAATGGAAAAAAAAAATCTATTATTTCCCAAGGCAGTGTTCAGGATTTCATGAAATTTCAGTTAAGTTACTACATAATACTTCTCAAGTATAGCTCAAATACAAATTAATATGTTTCTGAAAAAAAAAAAAAAAAAAAAACACGTCAATATATTGAGTAAACATTATTTTCCTTTCTTGATATATGTGGAAATTGAGGTCCAACAAAGTTAAATGGCATGCATAATGCATAGTCAAAGCATATAAATCAGATTGTTGCGACGTATTTCCAAACATTCGTTTGATGTTCCAGAAGAAATACTTGCAAATGGAAATGCCTCTTGTTACTGAGTCCTCTTCCTATGATAGTCACTACCCTCAACTCTAAAAGATCTCCAGGGGAAAAGATTAATTAGGTTTCAATTATGCTACAGAAAAATGTACTTTACATACTTACAATCTGAAAAGCATTGTGGTGTTTCTCTAATGTGTTTAAAAATTCAAAAATATTTTTAAAAGCCACTTAAAAAGTCAGGCCAAACTCAGGCTAATGGAACATGGTGTCATCCTTGAAAGTGATTTATTCCCTATTCTTCTGGCACTTACATTATACAGATATTGTCTGAATTTTCTGTGAATGATTATTGAAATTTTTCAAGTAGATTAATCAAATCTGTTGATAGATGTAAAGGATTATTTGTGTGTGGCTTTTAAAATAAACAAACTTCTAAACATGATTTTTTAGGAAAGTACCATCAGTTATTTTTGGTTCTATACGTAAAAATTCTTTTTTATCTCATCATTTTAATAGGACTTGCATTTTCTCAAAAAATCAAATATTTATATATTTTTCTCAGGGAAAAAAAAAATGGACATTAGGCATTTCAAATGTATATTATGTAGCTAGTACAGTACAATTTTTTGATGTTAAAAAAAAAGATACTGAAAGACTTTTTTTGTTTTTAAGATGGGGTTTCAGTTTATTGATGTAAAATATCTTTGAAAGTAAAAAGTGTTTGGAGATTAGTTTAAAGTATCTTCTTTTACATCTTCTCTTAATTAAAACCACATGAGAAACATGAGGTACAAGACATTTTTTAAAGATGAACTTAAAGAAAAGTTGGCTTTTCCAGTTGAGAAATACAGCATTGTGTTTACATTTGTGTGTGGAGATTTATTTATCACTGAATGACGCAAGATGACTTAGCATCTGTATTTTAATCTGTTTTTTTTTAAACTTCTCCATAGGGCTTGGCTGAACTATGTGTAAAAGTATTTGTCCCAAGAAACTGACTATTCCCAACAAAGACCCCTTTATTTCTCTGTTCTTGTGGCTTGAAGCCTTTCTCCTTCAACAGTTTTGTGTCTGTATTGTTCACCTTACCCAAGGGCTTGCATTGCACTTTTCCTGTTCATCTGATATGCCTGACATTATTGGAATCTTAAATTATTGTTCAAGTGACAGTTCAAAACCTTTCAATCTCTTAGAGAGGTCAACACACTGGTATGTAAAACCAGCGCATAGACATTGAGTGTTTTTGATTTGTTTTAAGTAGGTCTCTAATCTCTGCAGATAATGAGTGTGCATTTGTCACAGAAATTTGTTTCCAGCCTAGATCACAAGATGTTAGACAAGAATTTTTGTTCTGTCATAAAAAAGAGAAAGACATTTATTTTGCATTTATTAAATCATAAGCTTGTTTACTTTAATAGTCAGCAGTGAACATCTCGTTCATTCCTAAGCAACCCCAAACTGTAGACAGTGAAACATTGAATGTTAGTAAAAAAAAAAGTCTTCTTAAAAAAAGACAATGTTAAAATTTCATTGTCAATAACTTCATCCCAGATGGGGTTGAGTAATCTTAAAGCTAACTGAAACAAGTAATTAAAAGAGTAGAAATAATGGTTCTGTGAAGCAAACCCTGCCCCTGGAGAGGCAGGTTGCTTGGGACATTTAGGACCTTCTGGTTACACAGTTCATTACCTGGCGCTCTAGGATAGAGCTCACCCGATTTAAATGGAGCTTTATGAATGCTTTGTAAGTTCCTTAAAAAGTGAGGTACACTAATACTTCTGGAATTAATATACTCTAGAATATTCAGTGAAAAACACTACATCATTAGCAGCAGACACATTGCAACTCCTCTCATTTTATAAAAATATTAAAAGAAACATTTGCATATTTTCTTGAAAATTAAAACAAAATCAGCTAAGATTGATGCTGCTGTTAGCAGTATTGAGCAGCTTTGTGTCCTTCTCACAGAGGACTGTTTATTTTTCTTACAGCAATTTGGAAATTTCCTATTAATTGCTAGGAGAGCGCACCTTTGTATTCTCATTAAACCCTGTCCCACTTCCCCCTGCAGGAAATGCAGTTGACCCTTTCTGCCCCTGTCACCCTGAATGCTGAGTGCACCACTGCCAAAATGCCTTCTAAATGACAAGTCCCCATATTGTGTGGTGGCTGCTTCACTCTTCTAACCACTGAATTTTTTCTCTATATTCTATAGAATATTAGCACGCAAGAATCTCCTACAGAATTAAGATGATAAAAAGTGTTTTTTTATGTAGCTAAATTCAATTCCTAGAATACAGGTTTGGGAGGATTGCTGCACGCACTCCCAAGCTCGAAGCTCAACACTGCTGGCCAGCACCAGCAGGGTGACCCATGTACTTCTCCCAAAAAGAGATAGGAACTGAGATCCAGGTATGCCTTCTGTGTTCCAGAGACAGAGAGAACAAAATATTGTGACTTTATATCGTAAAGCCATTGCATCTCTACATACAATGTTCTCTCCCTTCCAAAGGACCAGTTGCCTTTTCTTAATGTCCAGAATGTACTTGTACAGTAAGACAGCAAAATTTAATTGAATGTATGCAATAGGAGTAAGACTTGACAACAGCATAGGATGTATTGTGAGTCTATCTACATTTATTATACATATGTTATCTAATACTGCAAGGAGTTTTAACAATTAAATCATAGTTATAAATTTAAGTAAATATTTTTTTAAAAAAACCTTCATACTCTTAAGTAAAATTGTAGAAAAATCTTGTTCCTGTTTTAGCCAGAAAACATTCAGCGAAGGTGCTTTATCGTGTCTATTTTCCTGCTGCTTTAGGGCCAGGAGAAGGGTTTGTGTCTCTGTAATTTAGATTTTATGCCAAAGTTATTGAAATAGTGCATTGGAATTGAGCCCACAGAATGGTGTAGATTTTGTGGAAACGGGACAGCTCAGAAACTACAGATCAAAGGAAGATGTCCTTCCTTATCTGAAATGTGAAACTGCCCTTTGAAAATCGAATATGAAAAAGAGGGAAAGAGAATTCTGGTGATGAGCTTAGGTCTATCAGGCTATTGTTACAATCTTTTTAGTATTTCCTTCAAGTCAGGAGAGCCCTTTCCTATTGCAAAAGACCTTTGTCAAAGCCAAATGCCATAAAAATTCTGTGGAAAACAAAGGCAGGTGTTCAGTCCATCTGCTTTAGGTATCTAATTTAAGGTGTGTGTAAGTTAGTCTCACTAAGCTCTCTCCACAGTGGAGAGAGGGAGCTTCTCTAGGAGCTGCCTGAAGCGCTCACGCTCTGCGCGGTACCGCGGCACAGCCTGTCTCTTTCCACTGGCTGCCTGCACAACTTGGCTCTGGATTTAGCAACCTAAAGTTAAGTGCATAAATTAGATGGTGTGAATACCAAAAAGAGTACTTTGTGGCTTAGTTCATATCCATGTTGTATATGGATATGTTTTAGCCTTTTACTTATGCGTGACATAAAGGTAGCTGTGTCAATTTGGAGTTCATTTTGTCATTAATGTTTTGTATATAGAAAAAGGCATGTCATTAGAGCACGTTTTTCAAATACAATACACTTTTAAATATGGTGTCTTTCCACTGTGCTAACAAAGTAAGAAGCAAACCAAAAATCACTGAGCTACTGTTGATATTTAATAACGTAGGAAGACAGAAAAATACATATTTTTAAAGGGTCTAGTAGAGTTAATATGAGTTTCTTTGACAGATTGCTTTACCCAGCAAGTTATTTTGTTCCAGAGTGTACTGGCAAATTATGCTGAACCATCTGATAAGGAAATTTTCATTTAAACGTTCCAGGGATAAAATTGTCACCTTTTTCTGCGGAAAATCTTTGTAAAAAGTGCTGTATTACAGTCCTGGCTGATTTTCATTTTCTTAGAACTATCTTATTGATTATTTTACTATTGGAAATATTTTTATATGTTCTTAGAAATACATTTTAAAGTCACAGCTTGTGCTTCTGTCCCTCAGTTACCCAGGCTGTGTGACATCAGGAACACTACATTGATAAATTACTGATGGCATGATGATTATGGAAATGATCATCAACTGATCATCAGTCACAATTTATTTCAAATCAGTGTCCACAGTTTGCAACAGAAATTGAAGTTTTATCAAAAGCGCTTTGGTATGGCACGGCACTTCCTAGAAAACTTCTTCCTAAAGCATTACAGCCTTGTTGAGCATCATCTGCAGTGCATGAATGAAAGCACTGGAAGACCATATCTTGTGGCCTTAGGCAGTCCAGAGTTGTTAGAAGATCACTGGGTTACCCCATACTCATAGAAGTACCGGCAAAGCACATTAATTTAAGAACCAACAGATGTGCCAAATGCAAAATATCTTTCTAGACACAGATAATCTCTTTTTATTTTTTTCCTATCCAATTGTCAATAAATGATTGTATGAGTGTATGAATCTAATTTGCTATTAAATTGCAAGTAAATTGTTGCTGAATCATGACATAATGGTCTTTTATATCTCTAAAACAATTTCTGTAGCAGGAAATATAATTTGTACATTTTTGCAGAGACGATGTAGTGTTTCATTATTTCTTTCCAACACATTTAATAATTGTAGTAATTTTAGGTAAGTGAAGCCCAAGTAAATGACTCCCAGTGGTATTATTGCTTACTATTTTTCTAATTCCTAGTTCCCTACCATTTGAAAAGGATTATCTACATATGAAGCTATGAATAAACACCTGATGTAAAGATTTTCTTCTAAATGGGGGTAGGGGAGACTCAAGGCCTCATTTTCTTCCTATTTGTTGCTGAGTAATACTTGAATTCAGTTGCTCTGAACCCTCTCCATATCTTCAGAATTAGCTTTGGAGAAAACTTACTTTAAGGAGAAGATGCCACCTCACTTTAACTAGTATGAAAATTCCTTTTTATTTAGCAGTATATATTAACACAAAAGTACAAAAGAGATCCAGAAAACATGGAAGTGATAAAGTTGCTACTCTGGTAGGAATTTGTTCAGCTGCACAGCAACACATGACATCTTTCCTATATACTTACTATAAAATAGAAACAGCAGAAAACAAGTGGGCAAAAGAATGAAATAATAAGGAGAAACATATATGTTGTGGAATCAAAGCACAAATAAATTAAAATAAAAAAAAAAGTGTCATAAATCCATTGGTGGAAATATGAATAATTAATAGTTTTTCTGAATGTTGGTCTTATTCACAAATGATTTCCCAGTCAGTGCAAACCACTTTTATATGCTTTGTGTTTATTTCTAAATCAAAAATATTTTCAATATTTATTTAAATTTTATTTAATAATACTAATTACTAATTTATTAAAAATAAAGAAAATAGAAAAAAGAATTATTACAAATTTTCTTCGTACCAACCAAAAAAAAAAAAAACCACACACACACACAAAAATACAACAACAACAACAAAAAACAGTTTTCTGAGAGCAAAGATCTGTAGGAAGCTTATCCATCCACTCTCCCTACAACATTTTTGTGTTTTTTTCTTCAATAAATTCATTTTCATTTCATACATCTCTTCAGTTTAGGTCTATATAGCTAACATTTTTATTGAGATGACAGTGAAATTTTGGAATTATTAATTCTTTATTTAAATGAATGTCTTCAAATTTCCCTATATAAATAAAATAAAAATTGTCATTGAAATGCATTATTTGGAAACTGAAATTTTATTCTGAAAAGTTCAGTATAATCTTTCTGTGTAGAAAGAGGGTTGGAACATAAGAACAAATTGAGGAGAAAATTGAGATTCTATTCTCCCTATGTGCCCTCACCCTTTTCTGAACTCCATGGCTAACCTGCCATCTGACAGTTCAGAAGAAAGACAGCGGAAGCAGTTCATTATAGTGTTCAACAGTAAAAATAGTCATACACTATCTGCATCATTACATTGGGCACAGAAAATCTATAATCATCAAAGATTACATATATTCAATGCCAAGCGTTGCCTCTTTGGAGGTATCTGAGAACATGTGAGAAAAGATCCGAAAATAAACTATGGAGTGAAAATTTGTAATTATATTTTGTTGTTGTTGTTTGTTTTTGTTTTTATCTGGAACTCATTTTTTGGGGGGGGGAAACCCAATATACCATTATGCTTAGGAGAAAGTCAGTTGTTGTCTAAAGATTCACTAGCACATGTTGAATTGGAGAATAAGAAGAGTGATGCTGATCAGAAAGGAGAATGCTTTAGGAGTTGGATAAAAAGTCTCTTTATTTCAAGGTCTAATTGGACTTCTACTACACTTTAATAATGATGTTCTTAGAAGTCTCTAAAAATGGTTCCTGTAGCTTCTGTCTTGTCAGAAAACATGACTCCTCCTGCTGGATGAAGAAGGATAGCCTTTCTGAGTATCCGTTATCCTCAGATTCTGAGTCTCACTGTTTCAGAAGCTCAGTGTATAGGCATCATCAGATAAAGAAGATATTTGAGCACTTTCTCCATTGCATCTACACACATAAGGCCCATGCTTATGTCCTCTACTGGCTCTCATTAGGTTTCCAATGCTATTCTTAGGCTTTGATCTTCAAAGTAATCTTCAAAACAATTAATGGATTAATTTTTAGCTAAATTATGAGAGTGAATTTTGATGTACATAACCCCATTCTTGTTGCTCTCCTGTAAGACAAAACAGATTATTTAATCCAAAGTGAGAATAAAGGGTCCACAGTCAAGAGGATCTGTCTATAGAAAGAGCAAAAATCTGGGTAACAGCAGATGTGTCTAGAGCTTTATGAACATCTTATTTGAAAAGACATTTCCATCATAAACACTGTTGTGATATCATGACAGCTCTTTTCACCTAATAAATCCCTGCCAAAAAGCAAAGAAAGAAAAATAAGAGGTCTTTAAGGGACTGGAGGAAATTCTGGAAGCTCTTAACAATCCACTAGGGACTTGGTTGTCACTATTCATTTCATGTAGAAGGAGCTCAAATATTTCAGTAAGGGTATCTCTATAAAAGAGATGACTTACTGATTTTATCACTAATATAGTATCAGTCACAATAAATATGGACCGAGGCTTAAATTAAAAGCTATTATTCTTCCGCAAAAAGGGGAAAAATGATAATCAGATATTACGAAGAGCATGTCCTTTACAAAAGAAGCAATAATAGTGTTTTCCCAAAGCAAAAAATATATAATCATGAATCCTTTTTAATTTGCATATGCCTTTCTCAGGGCTGATAGTGTATTAGTATGTAGTGGCATTAAAAAAAAAGAAGAAAGGAAACAGGAAAAAGAATGAAGTGAAAGAATAAAGTCCTCCATCACAGAGAAGGAGACAAAAATTTGGCTACTGGCATGGTGTTTCTGGCTTCATAAGCACAGACAGCAAAAGAAACAATGAACCTCGCAATCTTCATGTAAATATGACTACCATGACTCAAAAGTAGAGTTTTAGGTGTGAAGACTCCACCATGACTTACCAGAAGGGCTTTACCTTCCTATGCCATGCTGGTCATCTCGTGAACAAGTACTTCTCAACCTTTGCTTAGAGTCAAAATCCTGTCCTTTGCCATTGTGTGGTCTGGTGTGCACATCTTATAGGACAATTCTGTTGTGAATGTCCATTTTCTTATGTAATGAGAAAGGAAATGTAAGATGGCTGTGAAAAACACATGGTTCTCTTGTTACCTGTGGTTAGAAGACCTCTGGAAGGAGGATACCCAAGAATGAGCTCTGGAGCAGATGGGCTGTACTGTCATATCAAATGGAGTATGCAGAAAACAACATGGGAAATCCTCTCCTACAGAGTTTGTTCCAGTGTTTTGGGTGAGCTGAAGAGGTGAATTGGGTGAAAAATGAACATTTTTTTAATAATTAAATATACCTAGTTAAGTCTTGCTAGAGACCTCTTGTTGACCTGAATGAAATGTGAATCAAGTCTTGAAAAGAAGAATCCCACCAGGAAACGATTCAAGCAGAATATAAGGAGATCTTTAAGCATAATGACATTGTTATATAGAGAGTAAATATATACATATACATGTATATATAGTATTCTTGCAAGTGGGGTGTTCAAAAGCAGTGAAAATTAGGGGTCTTTGCTAAGGGCTTCTTTATTACTGCTTTTGTTTAGATCAAAAGTGTGCCTTTGAATTAAATCTCCTCATTAGTCCTACCTGCTGTTCAGATTTGGTTCATATTCAGGAGCTATTCAGAATGCTTGAACTGGATTAAAACTAATCTGGAAGATGCACCAAGGTGTACCTGAGACACCCCTACTGTAATAGACGTTCAGTCTGTGGAACTGGTCTCCAATTATTCCTGAGAACTGCCTCTTCCTTGAAATGTCTTACACAGACAGTAGGTCCTGAGCACCAACAGTTTGACTTTGCAGTTTTCCTTCTGGGCTGCCTTGATTGCTGAAGATACACATAGCCTTTGAGAGCAGCTGAAGCAATACCCCATTAACAGATACAGTAATAGATTTCTTTGGCTGCTATGAAGTGCCTCCTACATCAGCGAGCACAACGTCTACTTCCCTGGATGAAGTTTCTGCCATGTGGCTTTTATCCATCATGCAGTCCAAAACAAACATCAGGAAAGATGTCTAGAAAAGAAGAGTGTGTGAATCAAGTAAAGCACAGAATGTTCCCCAGGAGCATGAAGCATAATGTTCCCTATCTAAGATAAAGAGTAGTTTTGTAAAAGTGAGGAAAACTTGGGTAAAATTTTTTGATTCCATTTGCTATAAGCCTAAAGCGTAGCACTGTGAAGTAGAATTTTCCTTCTTTTATTTAATACAGATGTGTTCATCAGTACTGTAATCCTGCTGCCATGTCTGAATCCTGAAGCTATCACATAAATGAATCATCTTTGCAATGTCACAATGTCTGATTAGTTATCACAATGTGAGTGAAAATGTTCCATTGACTTTGGAGTCCTTGCAATGTCACTTACATTGTTCCTCTGCCAATATAAATAGAACTGAAGCAATAGAATAATTACATAAAAGTGGTTATTACATAAAAAAGTGAAGTGCTGAACATGCACCCAGACATCCAAAAAGTAGTGTGAGCTAGTTATAGTATATACTACATATCATAGCATCAATACAGTATTATATATATTCATTATATTTTATATGATTACCAGACTTTTGTATTTATTAACAAAGGCTCACTTTTCTTTTTTCTTATGTAACTTCTATGAAATGCCAAACGAGTGACCAATTAAATAAATCGTAGCTAGCTAGGGATACAAGTAGATTTAGGAACATTACAGAGGTTTACAAACCTTGATAATTGCCAGAGAATTCTATTTGGTAAAAAAGTGAACAATAGATGGCACTGAAAAGGTAGTATAGTATACATATCTTAAACTCCTTGAGATACTTCTCCAGTGAGGCAATATAGCATGTTCCTGTATTAAAAAGGAAGCAGCCATCAGGGGTCGTGCTTTAGCTTACCATCCGCAATGGCCATTACTTGTTACACAGGTATTGTCAGGTACATGCCTACTTTTTCAGTGGATACAGCTACCTGAATTTCACTTGGTTGGTTATGAGCATTCATTCATGACCAGCATCCTGACCAGCCCCGTCAGCCACTTAGCTGCTTGATGAGCAGCCCCAACAGCCAAGCTCACATTTCATGAGCAATAAAGAGCGACTCAAACTCCCACACAGAAAATTGGGGAAATAAAAATAGTCTTTCTGTTGCTCAGTCAGCTTGTTTTATCTCCTTGCAAATATGAATCAGATGGCTTAGCTAAGACTACTTTATTGAAAGGAGAAACAAAAAGAACAGCAGGGAAACCTTGCAACATACAATATCTAATTACTCCGTCCCCACCATGGAACCATAACTGTTTACTCCTCTGTTTGGTTTCTTGGTGAAGCAAGTGCTAGGCCAGCTGGCCGCTTCCTGCCTCCTGCAGTAAAACCTCACTCAGTTTGCAGTTCTCAAGTTTCATGGCTTGGTCCTCTATCCAGCTGGGTAGTGAGGCCTTAGCCAAGCTGCTGCTGATTCCGCTAGCTGCAATGTTTTAGCTTTTGTGAACATATTCTTTTAGTTCCTCTTAGCTCTTTAAAAAAAAAAAAAAAAAAAAAGGTAAATAAGCATAAGGACACATTCCCTACCACTCACTCACAGGGGACTTCTTAAACAACTTTTCTGCCCACCCTTTTCACCATGTATTTTGCCTTCCAGTGTTGCAAGCTGCCCTTCTCAGGCACTCTAATTTGTAGTTGTTCAAGGTACTTGCACATTATTAGTTGTTCAAGGTACTTGCACATTATTACAAGTAAGGCCTTCACAATATGCTTCCTTTTTTGCCCTCTCAGACACATGATCTGATTTATTTATTTATTCGTTTATTTATGAGTGGTCCTTTGGAGACGTAGGAGTTGGACTTGATTATCCTTCTGGGTCTTCTTCAACTCACAGATATTCTGTGATTCTATGATTCTTCATAGAAATACCCATTTTGACAAAGAGCTAGTAGTAAACGGAATGTTTCAGACTTAGTTTTATTTGTTTTCCACACCTTTCTTTCATGAAAAGGTAAGAAAGCATACTTCGCCATAGTAGATCTTGCTCTTCCTTTGTATAATGTAAGATGAAAATAGCTGGGTTTATTCTTCTGCCTAAAAACTACAATGATCGAAAAACTCTATATTCAGTTTACATTGGATTAGTGAAGCAACTTACATGTCAAACTTTATGGTTATGCTGTTCAGCAAAACATATTTCCAGTGTATAGAACCAAATAACAATTCAAGTTTTACTGCTCAAATATGAATTTTAAATGATGTAGGAATCATTAGACTGATACTTTAATAACCTAAAACTAATACCTGGTATTTTGAAAGGAGGAATGTATATGCCAAATTCCAGTAATGGTTGTTGTCCCTATCACAAACTATTCACAGCAAATTTAGCAGCCTTTCTTTGAAGATAGGTGAGGACATCTGAATCCAGAGAAAGCAATATTGCTATCATTTCATGTTGCAGCAGAGCTCTGTTGGGCGCATGCCATTTTAAAATTGTGGACTCATGCTGCTCTTTTTTTTTTCCAAACGCATGCATGCATGCACAATTACCAGTATGCTACACACAACGTGGCAAGGTTTGAATGACCACCTGTAGTATATATTAAAAGGTCTTTTAAGCAAAGTGACTTTGCAAAACAAAATTTCTTCATGTGACTATTAAACTACAATCTGCCAGCTTCAAGTCACTATCTAAAGGTAATGTCTGTGATTGATTTGGGCATGATGCCACTGCTTAATTTACTTTGGCTTGATATTTTTCACCTTTCTTCTGGCTTCATCCTTTGCTCTAGCAAAAGTATTTAACACAGTAGCTAGTCCTTTGGAAGGGAAAAATAAACTAAATTCTCAGGAACGTGTTTTCAGTCCACATGTTGCATGACTACACAGCATTTCCTCAGATGCTGATAATGAGAAACAGGCAATTCAACAGCAAATACAACAGAGGGATTTGCAGTAGCAGGCTTCTGAAATGCATATGATTGTAAATGGGTTTTGAGATAATGTGTTTTACTGGATGATAGCTCTATTCATTTAGCCTGACAGTATTTTATAAGGCTTCTAAGTTTTATAAGGTTTTTAGTATTTTATAAGCTTTGCAGGTATAAAAGGGTCCTACAAACTTCCATGTAAAATTCATAATAAAATTATTTCTGTGATGCAGCAATGCCTTCTGGGTCTGCTTATCAGAAAGTTTTAGTTAGACTTTTACAAAGCAGCCTTTTTGTTTTCACGTAATTTTCAGGTTGTCATGCTAGAGATTATGTATGTATGAGTGTCTTTGCTTTTCAGCTGACTTCAGAGATTTAAATAACATTTGGGGATTCATCTACCTATGAGTTACTCTATAAAATATATAGCCTTAGATGGAAACAAAATAAGTTTTGAACAGTGTCATTAGTATTCACTTGCCCTTAGTGGAATACTTAAAGTTTTTAAAAAATAATAAACAGCCCATTCAAAAGATCGTTAGATAAAGTACCTACTAAATATATCACAAATATCATTGTTGTCTTTTTTGATTGTCAGATTTGAATTTGCCAGTGCAAAAAGCACTTGATAATGTACCATATTTTTTCCAGTGTAGGTTGTAAACAAAGCCTTGCTAATACTATTGTGATCATATGTGTCAAATAGAACCTTTTCCACTCTCCAAGAATAATAGTTTAATAGTCTTTAGAGCCATGTAATTTTGTCCAGAGCTATTAGTGGCACTTTATGTCATATAGTCATCAAATGCATTTCTATGAAAGAGAAAAGAATAAATATTTCATGGCTACAGCTTTTGAAGAACACTCTGTCTTTCAATCTTGGGCCAGTCTTTCAACATATGTGCCAATCAGAAGTCTTTAGCAGATGCAAAATGCATCTTGTCTCCTTGTCAGTGAAGAATGTAAAGATCGCAGGATGTATCTGAAATATTCATCACATAGACAAAAATCTGAGCACTGTAAGGAATTGCTGAGCCCCATAATCATTATTTACCCATTTGTTCTTATTTGTTCTTTATTTGTTCTTTGTCCTCGTCATTAGCCCTGAAAAGGTGAAGATTGTGACTAGTCACAATATTTGGGTACCCAATGTATCTTGACAATCAGTGATAGTTAACATTGTGACTCTACATCTTTTACCTTATTATTTCTGTAGCTTTGGACATGATGCTAAAATACCTCTGAAGGAAATCATGCTGGCATTTTTTTTCTAGTTACAAGCCTTTAAAATTGTTTCCACTCGTAATTATGTTTTGCTAAATAGCTGTACGTTTGCAGTGTGTCTCTGGAAGAAGAATATTGCTAATGTCTACTGTATTCCAGTCCTCATTCATGGAGGAATTGCTGCAAATGGTTAGAGTAGCTCATACATGGTCTTTTCCTGTTATTCTAGCTCTCAGCTAAATCCAGGGCTGATATAATCAACCGTAACTCGAGTGTGGTTGCATCTAGTCAAATCAAATCTGCTTTTGGCCTGTTACCGTGCGAGAGGGTTTCTGTGCACCATGCCCTTTGAATGAACCTGTGACCTTCTGTTGCAGTCTGGGCTAGCCACTCCATCACCATGCCCTGCTGGAAGCTATTAAATCTTGTGTTGCTTTATCTCAGTTAAATGTGGTTAAGAACATTATTTTATTAAGAACATTATTTTAACTGGCTGCTTTGGCAGTGGAATTTTGCAAAGCGCTAGCTCACAGCATTTCAGCCCTAGCACTATGTTCTGAAAAGTTGGGAAAATTGAGGCTTTAGAAAGAATTAAACCTTTGATTAAATGCATTCATTTTTCAGAAAGAAAAATCTTTCTCTACTTCAAGTTCTATGCTTGTAATGGTATTTTTAATGTCTTTTTATAGGTCTATTCACATTTTTTAGAATATGAAATTTCTTTATAGAGGTGAAAGCAATGCATTTCTAACAAAAAACATTGTTCATTCCATTATATCAGTGATTTATCATTACTAAGGCAATTGTATAGAAATATGGAATATTGGAAATGTAGAAAAAAATCTGAAAGATGTTTATTTAATGAAAACTACCCATGAAGAAGGGACCACTGAGGTCATGGATATAAGAAAATTATGTACATGTGGAAACTGTGACACATTCAAATTTCTGAATACGTTTTCCTAAACTTAAGATTTATCAACTGAAGTCAGAAAAGCTTCTCACATTTTCCTAGTATCTAAAAGGAAGAAACCATGAAGGTACAAAAGTATGTCGTGAACATGGCAAAGACGGGTCTTAGGCTTATTTTGTGGCATCTCTGCTTATCTGCAGGTAACGTGAGAGCCTGCAAATACATACCTAATCATTTCTGATCTTTCAGGGAGTATTTTTAGCACTAGCGTTTGTTTCATTTAATTGAAAATTGGAAGATCTGAAATATTTTATTAAAAATGGCTACCCACTGATGCTGATGGGAGGAAAAAATGTTGTTTTGTTCATTAAAGATACTGAGCTTTGCCAGTTGGAAAAGGGGGGACTTGAAAAAGAGTGAGGAAGAATAATTGCCTGGGAGAGTGTGGTACAGAATGGGCGAGATGGAGAGGCTGCTTTGAAGGAGTCTTGGCATGATCAGAAGGGAGCCAAAAGCTCTATTAAATAGACTGTATGTATCAAAAAATGGCAAAATGGTGTAATCTAGGAAAGTTGGCAGTTTGGAGCAGGTTTTGCTGATTGCAGAGCTTACGAGTTCTAACTGGAGTTTAAAGAAACAGACTCTGGAAGAGTGCATGTGTGGCAGGAACAGGTTTCTCCAAGGACTCGGAGAGAAGCAGGATGTTCTGTGGGGCAAGTGTGAATTTCTGCTGTGGCAGAAGAAAGAGAAGGGGCAGAATATGAGGAAGCGAGTGTTAAGACAGGTATCATGAGAAGGAGCTGAAAAGTATCTGTAACTCATCACACACTCTGTGTCAATGTCCTCAGCTGGTCCATGCTACCCATCCCCTCCCCACGCACAACCCTTCCCCCTTGCTTCATGCAAAAGCCCCTCGTAACTCAACTGCCAGCAGGTATCAGAGGCAGTAGATTTCAGTGCCACTGAGCCTCATTGGGCATCACGCCCAACCTGCAGAAGCAGCGCTGTGTGCTAACTTCTAGCAATTTATGGTTTTACAGCTTTCCTGCTATGATAATTCTCCTTCGTGATATTTGAAAGCCTGTAACAGCCATTTGTGGCTGTAACCTAATATGCCATCAAAGGAAAAAAAAAAAAAAACCTGTGTTCGGTTAAGTGAAGCTACATGGTGTAACGCATTTATTGGAAATGCATTAATATCCATGTTGAATTTAAATGGGGTGATTAGCTTTGCTAATATCTGGTCCTTTAATATCTAAAATTCTTATTAGACACTGCTTCTGTGGAACCCAGTGAATATGAGATTGGAGTTTGTTTGTTAGGAAGCAAAAAGTACTATTCATGAGGATCTCTTCTTTTGTGAGAAATAGGAAAAATGTTTTAAAAAGTAACTGAACATTGCTGACTGTAAATGCATTAAATTTGGCTTATAAACAAGTCCCAAATGATCCCTTTAGTGTTTCATCACTAGTCCGTGAATACTTGACTGCACAATTTACTAATACAAGTGAGCTGTGATAAAGTGATTCAGTATTTTCCTTATTGATTTAACTAGGACTGACACTAATCAGGGCTTCATTAAATCTTTTAACACCAGAAAAAAAGAAATATTTTTGAGCGAGATGGTTCCTGTTCAATGCACATTGCCCTTGATTGCCAGCAACTAGAAATCCAGTCACCGTACTTCCCTTCCACTTGGTTTTTAGCTTGACTACCTAATGAAAAGGGATGCATCTGTACCTGCACTGTCTGCCTATCTGCCAGTCTAGCCTCAAAGTAGAAAATGGTCCCTTGCACTTAATACTGAGGAGTGTCCACACAGGGGAATACTTCAGAGAACCTAATGCACTGTGAATTTGCACTGTACCTCACTACAGCAAACTTCCCTGTGTAGACAAACCTGGTATCTGTTCTGCCTCTGGGAGACCCCAGATCATTGAAGATGTGGAACTGGCTGACTTCTACAGAACTGGAGTAACACATAACCTTTAAGTTCATATAAGTGTTTTCATGACAGGATATTAAGAATCTATTTATTTATTTGTAAATAGTATGTTCTGGAAAAAAAAAATGTAAGGAAGAGTGTAGGCAGCCTAAAATATTATTTTAATTGTTCCACTTAGTGAGTCCATTTATTTATTTCAAAAACAGGAGCTTCTGTAGGCTAGCCAAAATAAAGACCTGATATTCAAACTTAGGTCTGTACAGACTGAATTTCTCTTCTTCCAAATTCGTACTTAAATCAGCTTTTCTGTCCCCACTAAATGAGACCCAATGATTCTTCCTGACCCAATAATCGTTTCTTCAGCTACAATGGGAATATTGGTACTTTTATATATTTTGTGTAATTATTAGTAAATATTTTGAAATATTTTCTTTGTATGACATAGGGAAGAAAAATGCTCTGCAGATTCGGTTGTACTGTATGGATGGAAAAAAATAAAAATAACAAACTGCTCATCTAATCTTTTAATTCTTAAAGAGTGCCAGTGTAAATTACTCAACCCATATTCAGCATCTTTTGTTATTAATCACAGAAGGACAGATCTGAAAGGGACCTCAGGAAGTCATCTAGTTCAACCCTGTTGTCCAAAAAAGTCAGCTATATCTTTGTCATTCCTGATAGACATCTTCATAGTTGGCCTGCAGTACAGCAAGCTCCCTAATCTTCCCATGCAGTCTGTTCCTAATCCTTTCCAATAGAATTTCTTTTTTCCTGATGCCAGAGCAAAACCTTTCTTACTGCAATTTAACTGCATTATCTCTGGTTCTATTCATTCTATTAAATGAAGAATATTTTTTTTCCTCCTGTTAGCAAAGGCCTTTTCTATTTGGAAAACCCCACTTCAGCCTTCCCCCCTTTTTTTTACACCCCTTTTTTAAAAAAATTTTTTTTTTTGGCTAAACAATCCCAATCTTTTCAATCTTTCCTCATAGATTGTATTTTCTCAATCAGTCTTGGTATTCTGAAATATGTCCGACACGATTCCTGTGTTTGGTGTGTGGCACTCAAATCTTAACACACTACCTTACTGGAGCCGTCACTTTACTTACTCTGAAAAGAACAAAAGTAACAATACCCAGTACCCTGTTTGTCCTACTGTTGCTCATATATTCCAGTACTGTCATTTGCTTTTTCACAATACAGGTTGCTGGCATATTCATTGCTAACTCATCACTTTCCACTTTAGCCCTGAAGTCCTTTTGTGAATAATTACTACATATTAATTGATCTCCATCCTTATTTATGCAGTGGGGTATACCTGCCTGTCTATAATACTTTTTGCCTGCCCTTGATGTAATAAGCCTATTTTTTCTAGACCACACTTGAGTCTGTAAGACACATAACTGGATTTTAATCCTGCTCCCCAAGATATTTACAGTCTCTCCAGCTTTGTGGTGTCTGCAAATTTAATAAGCATGGTCTCTTTTCCATTATTGAACAGTGTTGGACTTAGGATAGAGAGATTGAAACTAAGTAGACTGGACTATTCTTTTCTCCCCTTTTAAAAATAGCAATCCATTTGCTCTTTTTCAGTCTTCCAGCATCTCATCTGTCCTCCATAATTTTTCAAAGACCACTAAGCCTTCTGAGCCTATTTTAATCAGCTCTCTAAGTCCCCTAAGATGAATGAAGTTTATCAGCACAGATGATCTGAGAATATCTATGTTATTTAAGCACTGTGTAACCTTTCCTCTTCCTATTACATAGTGAGATCTTATCCCTTTATGCTGGTATTAATTGTGTCTGCTTGCAGTTGATCTTTTAGTAAAGGCTAATGCAAAAGAGGTATTAAATTGTTTCGGTTTTTACGATGTTATGAGTCTGTGGATTACCCTCTTTGTTGAGTTGCAAACCAACATTTTCCTTGGTTTTCCTTTCCATTAATATAAATTGCTAATAACTATTTGACAGATTAAGCAAGCACTGTCAGTCTATCTATAAACACAAACCAGGAAGAGATCTGAGGTACTAATTCCAGACAAAATGCAGGCAATAGCATCATGGAGGCATCCACATGGGATCCGAAAGTCATTAGATTACTTGCTCCCACTCTTCTTGTTGAAAGGTTGTTTTCAAAGCCTGATGACTCTGATAGCAAGAGCTTTCTAAGTTACTGTCAAAATTTGCTTCTTACTCCATCATACTGGTGGCTTGCAATTGCCCTGTGCTTGATAGATTTATCCAGTTTTTGAGGCTCACTGCCTTATGGCAGAAATTTTTGTTCTAACACCTAAGTATATTTAGCCCAAGATTTTTGTTTTAAAAGCACTGTCACCTACAATATTAAAAGTGAATAGGAATACTAGATTAATTATTAATGAATAAAATATCATTTTTTTTAACTTTTTTTTTTTTTGGTGGATTTCAGGAATACAGATACCTCTTTTACAGTCTTTTGTGGACCACATTTTTAGCTGGCTTTCATCAGTGGAATTCTCTTAAAGTCATGATTAACAATAATTTTTAATCTAACCTTAAGAGTGTATTGGCAAAAAAATACAGTTAACTTCTAATGTAACATGTACAGACCTATGTTATTGACATAAGAGGCTATACTCTTCACACATAGCAGAGATCACAGCAAGCGCAGTAAAGAAGCCTATTACTTGCAAGAATTGCTAAAGGAGCACTTTGCAATTGTATGAAGAGCTTCATAGTTTCACAAATGAGTAGACTTGGACACCTCGGTAAAGAACAGAAAAGAGCACTTTTACAAAAAACATTTCAAAAACTATGCTTCACTCCTAGAAAATAAGGTCTGAGCCGGTGTGCAGGGATTAAAGCCTCATGCTGTTTCAGAGCAAAGAAATGGCTAAATGATACCATTACCTGCAGTAAAATTAAATTGACCTGTGTTACCAATTTGCTGGCTACTGGGATGAAACAGCATTATTTGCTCTAATATTTTCTTTTAACAGCTAAGAAGTCATTTGCACAATGGTCTTCTTTCTCAGTATATTGGTTGCTACAAATTGGAGTGCAGTAACACATGTACAAGTAGAGAAATAACAATACTCTCAAAGGATTATTATTTTTTTTCTTAGAGAAGTTGTGAGAACTATGCAATTACACATGTACCAAATGTGCATTTACTTCTACATTCACATTCTCAGCTGTTCCTACCCTATGACTGCTGTGATTTGGGGAGGCGTGCATGCAGTCTCCATCCCAGTCCTGGTGAAATGTGCCAGCCTGAGGTGGAGGGCAGGATGCTGCCTTGACCTTGTGCCAGCTGGGAGCCAGGTGGGTCCCAGAGCTTCCACTCAGGGCCGTGGGAGGCCCTGCAGAGCTCCAGGAGATGCCTCAGATAGTGCAGCCCACTGGACATTTTTTCCTGTTCCAGAGCTGGCAAGTGGTGGTAGCTGCTGAGGAGAGAAGGCCAGATCCTTTTCTGTGTAGGCAGCAGAAAGGCAAAAGAGATTAAATTGCAGCTGACTCTTACGAATGAGGGGAAGCCTCCTTTACTATATTTCAGGTCATTATATCTGGAAGTGGAACCATAAATCTAACTGAAGTAATTCCAGATAAAAGCAAAATTAAAAGATGAATTTGAAAACCTTGAGACTGCTCCTATTTCTCATTTTTTAAATCATATGGTCTGGAGTTCCATTCAGCTTCAGCTAAGTGCATGTGCACGGTGCCAATAAAACTTCAAGTGATAATTTGTAAAAGCCACTTGCCATAAAAGAAATACTTTGCATGAACGAACCATGTTTATAAAACTGTAGTAACTCAGCCAAGTCAAAACAGATTTACAACACAGAAAGTCAGGAACATTTGTAACTTATGCGCCAAGATTTTTTTGGTTTTCTTTTTACTTATTCCCAGTGGGAAATCTAGAACTACCCAAAGACTGATCCAAATTTTCTGGTTGTAACAAAAATGAATTTCTCCCCTCATTTTTGTGTTCTTAAAAGTATTCGAGATGAATGAGACAATTCTTCTTTAACAACAACAACAAAGTATGTTTTGTCACAGATGTGCAGAAAGTCAAAGGTTAGAAACTTGAGTGTAATATGCGTCTCACCTTAGTCTGAAAATAGGCTGTAACTACAAAAAAAAAAAAAAAAAAAGTGACAATTAACTAATTTTGATATTGATAACAAATGGATCACCTCAAATTCTATCTAATAACACTGATTGCATATGGCTTTTTAAAATTTCTCTTTGTATGGAAGTGTTTTCTCCTAAAGACGCTGTTTTAACAGGGTACCACCTATTTTTTTAATTATTTAACTTTCTCATTAGTCAAATTGATTCAAAAATACTTCCCTATTCTGAATACTAGTCAAACAAATAGAAATATAAGTGGTATTTGTAAGTTAATAAATCATGAATATCTTACATGTATGCATTTTTCATTTGCAGATTACCATGATACAAAAAACTCATTTAATATTTTGCAAGAACCTGATAGAAAAAGGTCATTTAAAATTGCTCATAAAGAAATACTTTTATGTTTGCAGAAGTACAGATCTAAGCAAGTAATTTGAGGGAGCATTTAGCTAAGATGCAAATTCTGAGTTTAATCATAAGAAAGTATGGACTTTTAATCATTTGTTTGTAAGCTACAAGCATTCTGTAATTAAGGGTCCTTTTGATAAATACAAGTTGGAGAAAGGGCTGGTAAAATATTATGAGTGTGAGCATTTACGTGGAGAAGCTGATAATAGTATCTCTGGTCAGGTATTTCTGATACAATCCTTTACTTACAAGCCAACTGATCCAGAATACAGTGGATTAAAATAGTGGCGATGCTGCTTCTCTCGGAGCTCCAAGCCCTTTTCAGCCATTGTTCAACCCCAAAGCTTTTTCTCTATTTACCCCATCCCAGGGCAGAGCTCCATGCCTTCCACCTGCTCTCACTCCCTCCCAGCCTGTATCCCTCCACTGCAGCACTCCAGCCATTTGAGCTATCCCACCAAGTCATTGTGACCCCAGTGAGGTCACAGCCTTCTGACTGCACACAGGCTTTCCATCTCCTCCTGGTTTTTATACCGTTGGTGTACAAGCATGGCAGAGGGCTGCCCAAGCCCACAACGTGCTTGAGCTTTCCCCATAAAGCTCTTTTGCAGGAGGCACTTCTTTCTCTACTCACAGTTTGTTACTGGTTCATTTATATACATTTAATTTAATGTAAATTTAACATTTCTACTTAAACACTGTTCTATTTTATCTCGGCTGAAATTGCCTACAGATGTAGGTCTTCCTCACCTCAGCTAAATTCTGCTAACTCATCTTAGTGTAAAACTCTGATAATAGCTAACTGATACCCTATTCACCCTTTGAGTGAATATGTGTATGTCAAACTGAAAGTAAGTTCAGATCACGGCCTAAATGGTTTTCAAAGTGTGGGGGGATACAGTGTCATTAATATAGGTAAAGATCTCCTACCACACCAAGAGAAGATTTAGTGTGTTCTACAGCCAGCAGATGCTACTTGAAAGTACAAACTCCCGAGCACCAAGGAGAGTGTTCTCCTGACACCAGCACGCTGCCCTGACTTCTCTTTCTTCTGCTCTCCCACATTCAAGGCTCCCTCTTCTATTTCCATTCACAGTCCTGACACAAACCATCCTCAGGTTAAACTGCCTGAAATCTATTTTCAGAGGAAAGAAGCACCCACTACCCACATTTAGGGCATGGATCTTACAGATAGCTAGCAAAAAAAAAAAGTACTGGTTCGAACTAGCATGTTTTTCAATCATGAATGTAACAAACCATGTAATAATTACCTCCGTTATTTGGCTCTGGCAATCCAGGTGAAGTGTCAAGTGTTTCATGACAACTTTAGCCATACTCATCTTTTTATTTTAGAGCTTATGACTTTTTAATACTGTTATTTCAAGAACAGAACACCCCACCAGGAAGGAGTTACTTCCTGTAACACAGAAAGTAGGCTATTAAAGGAAACAGTGTCCTTGAACAATTTCTGAATTAAAAAAAAAAAAAAAAAAAAAAAAAAAAAATCAGCATGAAAACTTTAGTTGAAAGAACATATGTTTTCAAGGACTTCCTCAGTCATGCTGTTTCCTTTTCAAGGTAAGCTGGTGTATTCTGACTCCCTAGGTTGTGGTACTGCAACGTTACGAAAACCCTTTGTGGTGGGCATCTGTTCAGTTGTAGGTCATACACCTGAGAGATATTCTGGACTCCAACACAACCTCATCAAGTAATTATTCCTTTACAGTTTGGCTGGGGATTAAGCAATGTAATATAGTTGCCACTAACTTTTTTTTTTTTGTTATTACAACTTGTTCCTGATCATTCAGCTCTTAAGATGTGCTGATATTTGTATCACCAATAGAGAAGTATTTACTATTTGGAAAATAGTGAAAAAGTTGGTTATATTCAGTTTATTGTAAGGAGTTAAAAAACAGTATTGTTTGCAAACTGTAATGATTACCACAGTTTATTCACCAAATGTAAAGTGTTTATCGTTGAGTCTAAGTAGAAAAAAATATTAATCATTTAATGAAAGAATTAGAAATGCCAGAAAAATGTGGTGGCTCTAAAATGTTGAGGATATGAATGTAACTAGGATCAAAAAAAAAAGATTTGTTGCTACAAAATACAGAATTAAAGTGCAATCCCATTGCCTGCTACACTATGCTGCAGGAGTTCCCTGCAGCATTTCCTTCCTATGGCTATTGCTTTAGGCTTGCCCTTCCAACAAAGATCTGAGAGCAGGGAGGTTTCAAATAGAAAGAAAAATGAATTTCCTGATTTTAATTTGTAAACGTATGTCAACACAACATGAAAATGAATTAGCAAGTAGTTCAAAATGCCTTACAATACTTACTTTATTCAACTACATGTTTTCCATAGCCAATGTCTTTTGTCGAGAGGAATAAGTAGAGCAGATTAATTCACCATATTAAGGTTCCTATGTTAAATATGGCAGTTTCATAACTGAATTTCACAGATTAAGTTTACATGTTCTACACAGTATGTTTTAAACTATACAGTCTAATGTTATTATCTTCTTCTATTCTTGCTTCATTCCCACTCAGTATCACCAAGACATTCCTTTTCTATTGTATTGTGAGGGGATTTTTGTTTTGTTTTGTGTTTTTGTTTGTTTGTTTGCTTGCTTGCTTGCTTGCTTGTTTGTTTCATATATAACATTCCTCTCAGGAATTGATTTATGCTGCATATGTTTTTCAGTGATAGAGAGATTGCTCCCTTGAGCCAACGTAAATGAAATCTGGAAACTAGAAATATATGGAGTGACTATCCCAAAGTACTTTGACTAGTCAGCATGCTGAATATTCTTTGAATACCTTACTGCACATTCTCTTTCAGTCTGCTGCAATAAAGTGGGGTTGAATGGTTTATGTTTAGTCTGTAACGTTTCTGCTGCCTACCAATAGCGGTGCATGAAGTTCTATATTACTTCACATTGTAGGCATAATGTAACATGACACATCCTAATGTTAAAGGCATGCAGTAATAACAAGCTACTGCAATACAGACAGGGAAACCACCTACATGGATATAATCAGGCAGATGCAAGCTTACTCTGCCCAGCTTCAAACCAACGGGACACAAGCCAACTGTAGTCTGGAAGCCACATAAATGTGTTAGCAGGGAGATTTCAGCAGCAGTTCAAGGGGCTGCAAATCAGAACCAGCTTTTGTCCATTAGGAGGGGGGTGAGGCTAATCAAACTTAGCTCTGTAAGCATGTTGCTGTCATTACTGTTTCTGTATGTAGTTATTTTCATTACTTGCGTGCAGTCTACATTTTCTGTTCATGCTTATATATTTCCTTATTCCATGTTTTAAATCAGATACCCGATGAAAGTAATTATCCAAAAATTTACATTGGTTTCACTTCAGCTTTGTATTTTAAAGGCTATGAAGCTTTGTACATGACTTTCTAAAAATGAATGCAAGCTATTGCACTTCATCCAAACGTCACCATAATGTTATGTTCCTATTTGCATCACCTCTAGCATATTACAGATTCACACACACACACACACACACAAAAAGCCAAATGGCATTCTCTATAAATAAATTCTAAAACATTACCAATGAGAAATAACCACTTTTGAAGTTACACTATGAGAATGCATTTTTTTATCATTTTTTTCATGGAATCATAGAATATCCTGAGTTGGAAGGGCACCATAAGGCTCATCCAGACCAACTCACGCATGTTTTTCTTCATTTTCTATGTTTATTTGCAAGTGTAGTATAAATAAGAAAATTTGGAAATATTTTTATAGAACTGCTTGCGAGAAGCTGTGCAGGCTAACACGTTTACCTCTCATCCGAAAAGTTAGTGAATACAACTTTTTTAAATCCCATTTTGTTCATCTGTAGGGTATTTTAGTGGAATTTTCCTTACAGTAAAATACCATGTTATGAATTCTTGCTGGCTCTTTGCTACTTTTTGTTCCTTTCACTTCCCTCTCTGCCAACTATTTCGAAGAAGAGATCAAACCAACATATCCTTGTGGCCTTAATACTTTCTCCTCTACCTCTCCTTCACTACTTCATGTATATCAAATGCTCTCTTTTATCCTGTAAAGACCCCACTTGTCCCAGTAATTTCATGTACCATTGCCTTCTAACATTGCTTAGACCCAGCTGTACCTTTTCCTCTCTCTTCAGTTTCTTTCTCTTTTTCTTCTCCACATTATAATAATGGTGTCAGCAAAAGCAAAGTAAAATCTTAGATACTTTTGTCAAGGTCTTCTGTTTCACACAATACCCTTTTGACTCACCCCTTTGCACTCTTACTTTTTGTTAGTGTCTCAGTGGTCTATTCTTCACCCTTCTTTCACAGGAGCCAAAAAATGTACCTTTTTCTCCTTTCATTATTTGCCCCGCTCAGTTTTACTGCTAAAAAACTCTTCCATTCATTTAACTAAATCAAATTCTCATTTTTTTCTGCCTTATTTTTCAATCATCCTTAAATTGCCAAGAGGCTAACTCTTCTTCTTCGATCCAGTCATTCATTCCCTGTCTCCACCGATGTAAACACCACTCTGATATACTTGCCTCTTGCTCGGGTTTATAATCTGGTTCTCAGCCGTAACTCTGCCCTCACTTTGAGATGAAAATCCTGAACACATTCCAGTCTAACAAGGACAAAGTCTTTTGTTAATGGACAGATGATAAATAACCAAGAGAGGGATACATTACTAACTGGCATGTGATAAACCCCTCAAAAATATTGCAAATGAGATTTAAAAAGACAGCTCTTCCCAGTTCCCAGCTGCTAAGAAGTTCCCCGCTCAGTGGCAGTTCATTGCCCTGCTGATTCCTAGGACAGTTGTGGCCATGAGTGGCAGAAGTTCCTTCAAAAAACTTGATCCATCCCCTTTTCCTGATTTTAAGCAGACTCTACAAGCTGACGAAGAGAATAATCCCTGTATTTTTTTGCTCCTTCTCTGTAGAAGTATTCAAGAAATTCCGGTTTACAATACTTTTCCACTCAGTTTACAGATAATATAGAGGCCAGTTTTTGGCACTAGGTTCACTGGTGTATAATTAAATTAATTGAGTTAAAGTAAATTGAATTCAAGTGCAGCAAAGAACAAGCATAGATAAGAGGAGAGATATGCTCGTAATTGGAGCCTTTGGTTGCAGATAGATGCTCTTTGTATTCAATGGGATATTCAAACGGGCATATAGCATACTTTAATGCTGGATACTCACCTTATTTTTAATTTGTTCTACTGCTTGAAAGTAACTGTATAATAAAGGTTTGTTTTCTTTCTATCGTGTGTTGCTATATGGATTTATAGGTAAACTGAGATTATCAATTCAGTTGAAATAAAACACTGTGTTGGGACACAGCTACACTATATGTATAATAGACAGTTAATTGAATTTTTTTTTTCACCTATAGGAAACTCACAGTGCAATAAACTGCCCGAAGACTAAACACAGTTCTTAGAAATCAAAAGGAAAACAAGAATCAGTCCCATCCATTCCAACTGTGGCTTAGAGAGACAATTTTGCAAAGTTCCTAAAGCTCTCTTTTAACACCATGGGTCTCCTGGTTGTGCTGCTTAGACTCCCTGCAATCATGCTCTCGTTTACAGGCTTGACATGACTGATTTCACCAGAAAATTATCCATTATTGGATGGCAGGAGATAAACCCATCAAAAGGTGTAACAAACAAATAAGAACTTATTTGAAGAGTGGTATTATCCAATTTCTGGCAGGAAGTGGGAGCAAATAGCCAAGAGTTTATCGTATTTATGAAGAGGAAGGCTGTTTGGAAGTAGATTTTTTCTTCTTCTTTTAAGGTTGTCTCTTTAATCTGGACCTGCAGCAGTGGATTTGATATTTTATAAATGGTAGATTTATCAGGAATACAGTAGAGCGTTTTACCAAGTTATCTTCTTCCCATCAGTGACATGAAACTAGAAGAGTGGAAATGCTTTTCCCCTCTAGTTTCCAGTAACACATGCCAGTATTTGCAGCCACAAATGGATGGTAGCTTCACTCGTCTTGCCTCTCACCTGCAGGGTAACATGTATACAAGCATATATGCATAACCTTATGCTTATATAAAGCACACGTATACATTAGGCAAACTGTTTGTCTTCTCTATTCGTTTCATTATATGTTACAAACAGTTTTGCCTATACATGCTATAAGAGTAACTCAGTTTAAATTTACAGAATAATACAATGTCTAGTAAAAGCAGAATTCCAGAAATAACAGCTAAATGAAGATGTAGATAATTTCTAAGGTTTCTGTTTCTTACATGCACTTTAAAATACTTTAACATACTCTGGTTTTAATCCAGACAGTTTCAAAAAATATTTTAACTGTGTAATGTTTCCACAAAGGTTTTGTTTCTCTGTAAGCAAAAGGGGTTTACACCCCACAAAACAAAGCAAGTCTTCTATACCATCTATTATATTATTCTTACCATAAAATAATCCTCTCATTCTGTACTTGTGATTCATATACCTTGCCTCATTCTAATGGTAAACTTGTTATTATGTTGTGTTGTTAAAGCACTATGATCCCAATGCCTATTTTGAACCACATTCTCATGTTCTTCATACATTGCCTTTAAATGGAAGTTATTAATAAGTACACTCAGCAGGATTTTCCATCTTTATGTATGACTAAAGGCTAAGATCAAGCCTGGGATCTGGGACTCACTCTATTTTTAGCATACCTGTAGTTATTCTCTCCAAACTACAGGACTAGTTTTGTTGTGATGGTGTCTGAAATTAAAGCCACTCTTTGTAGGCCCTGAGCAACCTCATCTAATGGGCGCCATCCCTGCCTGTGGCAGCGGGGTTGGAACTAGATGATCTTTTAGGTTCCTTACAACCCAAGCCACTCTATGATTCTACGGTATATAATTGAATGGCCTTCAGCTTAAGAACATTTCCTTAGAAATTGAATCTACTTCTACTACAAAATTTTGATCGTATTTGTTAATCACTGAGTCTCTCTGTCTCTTTCTGTTCTCGCTGAAATGTGGAGGGAGAAAGGACAGTTATTATACAGTTAAGTATAATAGTACTTAACTAGTATAGTACTTAACTAATACTTAGTACTTAATAATAGTACTTAACTAGTACTTAACTAACTTAGGGTGTCATAAGACCCCTTCTGAGATCTTCCAGCTGAGCCAGGCAAAAACAAAAAAAAAAAACAGTAGCCAGGAAAGTGCAGACAGTATACTTCTGTGCTTCCCCAAGAGTGTCTGTGAAAGACTTTGTCCAGCAGAGCACTACTTTCTCTTTAATCAGCATTGCATTTGTAGTAGCTCACAGGTTTCTTGCTAAAGCAACAGTTCCAAGTCTCCACCAGTTTGGTATGAGTTAGAGTTCATGTCATCCGAGGAGTCCCAAAGCAGGAGATGCAGATGGTGTGAGCCACCTTGTGCTAGGAGTTCAGGTGGGGATTGCAGTGAAAGCTGTGTTCAGTTTGTGGTGGGAGGTGCTCCCTAGTGGCTGTTAGTTTGAGAAGGTGTAGCTTTGCTGAACACTGATCACTGCACCAAAGCTAGGAATATCACAGTTGCAGAAAATTATAAATAACGTGAACAGTATACATTTGCTCTATCTGGAGCTCTCAGTTCTTGACGGATGATATTTTTCTACATGAATGTTGCAACTATCAGTGTCTGACATTGGAAAAGAGTAATTTCTGACCACGGTCTCCTTCTGGATGGAGCAGGTGGTTCAATATTGGCATCAGTGAGCTGTAAATGCTTGCATAGTCCATTGAAACTAGCGAAGAAGTCTGGTATTTTCACATATTAATCATGTTTTTTCTCTCTCTCCCTTTCTATCTTTGGCCCATTCACAAAGAGATCAAATTTTCCAAGTTTCTATCTTGATACACTCTGTAAAAATTTAAAAGTAATAAGATTGCAATTGTTGAATCATTCACATGTTCATAAGAATTATATTTTATAAGTTGAATATACTCACGGCAGCGCTGCTTCAGAAACCTGTGTGCAATTGATTGTAAAGGACTTGGATTTGCTGAGTCCACTCTATTCCCCATTTACCCAATAGCTGTTTATAAAGAGCATTTCAGTTTTGAAATATCATGAAGAAATTATATTGCTTGATGTATCTTATCACCCGTAATACAGTTATCTTACAAAAACAACTAAGGTAATAAATTACAAAGCACCAAAGACTTTAAGCAATTGGATTAATAAAGCACCTCATTCGAACAAAAATGTATTTCTTGCTGGCTTCCAAAAGACAGTAGTTTAGACTTCTATAGAATAGAGCTTATTTTATTGTATTATATTCATTATAGTATATGATTAATGGTATTGATAACATAATTATTAATAATTAGTATTATTATATGTATATTATGTAGGACCTACACATTTTATATACAACTACATATATTACTATATGTACTACATAAGGTCTATAATACTACATAATGTCTGATGACTTAGAAAAAAGTGCAGTTGCAAAGGACAGGTCAGATTAAATTTTGCAGTCATATGTTGGTATTCTTTATGGATGAATTAAGCATCAGAACTGTAGCATTGGTGCTTTTCATACTAACCATAATATGAATGAAAAAAACATTGCTACAAAAAACATTGCTAAAGAAAACTTTCCTACAAAATAGAAATCTTTCCATTGAGATACTTATATAGAAGAGGTCTGGACAGCAACATGAAGTATTTAATGACTTGTGGTTGAACATTGTAAGTTTAAGAGTGTAACTGGAGATAATGCAAACCTTTTAAGATCCTTTTGCTTTTCTGTCTCCCAACTTTCAATCATCTTTCAGTGGTCATGGTTTTACACTCTTTTTTACATTGTGTGCCATAAAGACTTTTTCAACCAGTAGTGTATTTTACAGACAGAAAGAAAAGTGCAAAAAAATCTGTACAAATTTATGTAAATCTCATCCTTATATATGTTGTCTTTATTCAACAAATAGAATGAATATTTAAGAAGATTTGAGTCATATTTTACAAATATTGTCTTTTAAATTAATTTAGGATAAAAAATAGCTTTTCCCACAGGAGTAGCTATTGGCTAATTTCACAATCTCTGTATGTAGATCACATCGGGAAGGCAGGAGGTCTTCAAGATGTATAGGACTTCTTTTTTGTATAACTGAATAATTAACAGATACAGACAAATACACACATAAACATATACCATCTTTTTACAAAAGAAAAAAAAAAAAAAGTCAAATATTAGAAGGGACATAGTTAACCGAAACTTCTCTTGCTGTCAGAAAATGGCGGACAAGATGAGACAGTGCCTAAGTATTTGATGCTGAAAGTGAGGAGGTGAAAATATCTCTGCACCCAATCATGTCAGTTTCATGAAGATGAATAAACTGAGAGATTAAGAATCTTTTCGAGCAGTGCCATCAATTTATAGCAGTGGTAGGTTTAGTAGAAACAATAACAGGCTTTTAGAAAGGCAAGAGAAGTGTGGCTTTGTGACATCCTTTTAAATTCAGTGAGGAATATTCATGTCTGAAGGTACGCTTCACTGACTGTTGTGTGAATGTGGTTATCTGTCTCACAGATATTTGCAGAACCCAGGCACTAATCCCAAGGAAATACCATTGTTCTTACTTAATTAACAATTTTTATTAAGTCTTGTAACTGTCTTGTAACCAACTTTGTCCCCATAAGGACTTTCTGTCTTCTCAAGGAAAAATTGTTTTGTATCATTTATACATGCGAATGAAGCCCCTGGCCTTGAAGTCCTTTGTGTGTGAACAGATTTCTGTACCCACTTGCCTAGATTTATCCCACACCCTCTGGATTCTGGCCAGAAACATTCACCATTGCTGAAGATGCTGAAGATACTTTTTAATAGAGTGCATTATAGATTTGGCATCAGTTCTACTCTAGTATTCCTCAATTTCCAGTATAAGTCACATATACACATAGGAGTGACATAAGAGTTCTGTGCTCTGTATCTAGATCCTGTGAACTTCACAGATTACAGGTTAAATAATTTAATATTTGAATTTTAGACTGGGCAATATTTTCTTTGGTTAAGACAGCAGTTTTCTGATTAATGTTTTTAATTTTAAGCAATGTCTAATACACAGAATAATAAAAGTGACAGTTCAGCTTATAGTGAGTTAAGGATGTTTCTGAGAATACACAAGAGGTTTTTAAGAGACTTCCAAAGTTTATGTTTACAGAACAGAAGCTCACAAATTAACCCAAATACATTTTTCTCGTATTTTACTATGTTTGCATATCACTAGCTTTAATAATCTTAACACTGCATCTATGAATAGTGCTTGCACTTTCAAGGCTGTATTCTAGTTAAAATAGTAAAATAACAGTAATAGAGCAAAATAATATTTGCAATTGACTGCAATGATAACTAGGAGCAAAGTAACACGGCATTATTAACGGTACAATTTCATGAAAGCTAATAACAAAAATAATGTATACTTAATGTAAGGAACCCATACATACACACCACTTTGATTTTTAATTCCCACAGCTTTGATATGTCAGTGGTGCTGCCCTTCATACACAGAACCCAGCTGTCTCTGTTTGGACCTGCTTTACACCTTTTTCTTCTGGCCAGTTCTTCTGGCACTGGGGAAGGAGAATGGCTGCTCTTTGCCCTTTTACATTGGTCCCTAACTGATGTGGAGGATCTCTATTCTGTGAGGTGGAGCACTGCATTGTCCTCAAGTGCTAATCACAGCCTTTGTGTCTCTCCAATTCCAAGCAAGGTGAATATCCTGCAGTACAAAGAAGTCTCTTAAAACCAGTTGTCCAATATAATTGTTCTGTTTAATACTGTTAGGTTTACAAAACCAGCTTTTCAGAAGTTAGTCCTTTCTCAGCAGAGTTCACAGATGTTGTCAGGAAACAATAGCCTGTGTCAGTGGAGATTGTACCTTGTGGAAGTAAATGTATTAAAAGTAGGGTGGATGGCAGCCTTGATCCCCATGCAGAGGTAAACATAAATAAACACCCACTGTGTTTTTTCTATTTTCTCTGGCTGACCTCCACTGTTGTAGCTGAGCTTTCCTCTTGTGATATTTGCCAGGTTATATAAAAAAGATGTGCCTCCTGGCTGAAATGATGAAACATAAAGCCTGTTCTCAGGCTGTGGAAGCCTGATGGATGTGAAACAGCTGGCGGTCTGTGGCTGGGCTCCGAAAGGAAGTTTGATAGATGCAATTTGTGCTATGCTTTAAAGTGAAAGATGAATAATTTTTTCTGCTTTAGACTGATGTATAGAAATCTGCACAATGTAAATTTGCTGTCTCAGATATTTTTAAGGACATATATAGAGATGATTTACTGGAGTGGAACATTAGAATTAGGTATTTCCCAGTAAATCAAACTGAAATTTAACATACAAAGTGGGCAATATAAATATATATATATATATTTAATATTTTTGATTTTTCAGTATCTTGCATTTGAGGTAGCCTATGTTGCAAATAACTTGAGGTATGCAGATTTCACCAGGAGGAAAAAAAAAAAAAAAGTACAAAGAAAGTTACAGGAAAGAAAAGGAGAGCAGAGAATGAAACCTTTGATATGAAGAAGACAGAAAGTGGAACTCTCTCATGCAGCCAAGAAATGGTGAGAGAGAATGAGGCCAGAAAAGAAAATGTCACTGACAATGGGCAGCACACACGAAAGCTGAGAGAAGATAGTGTTTAGATGTCCCAGATACAAGTGACATAATATGGACTGTTGGTTTAGCTAACAAGAGGTACACTATTTTTCTGTAAGATTGATTTCTTAGAGGAGAAGAAGTGAGAGTAGGTTATCTGGGAATACCCTAGAAATGAAAAGTTTAAACAATTCGGAGAGCAGTTAAAATGATTAATGACTAAGTGGGGCATAGGTAAGACATTGTTCTAAGGTAAGGGGAAAAATTGGTTAGACAGCAAAGAGAGATACTAGTTTGTGACTCTCAGGTCATGGAAGAAATGAGGTGAAAGATAAACAATGTTATATTTACTCTATTTCAGAATATTCAGATAGGGAACAAGAAGGTTAAAAATGTAGAATTCCCTACCAGTGGTGTATGCATGTCATTTGACAGAGAAGATTTTGGCTAAGTAAGGTCAGTGTTCTGCTGAAGTCAGTGTCCAAAATCTTCACCAAAGCCAGGACGTCACTCAAAGGACACAAAAGCATGCAGAATAATTTTTTTTAGAAATCAGCAGATAGCATCCCAGTGAGCTAATAAGCAGAAGGTGGTTTAGAAGTGTTGAGACAGGAAAGAGAACAATGTTGAAGCAGAAACTTCAGAATACTGATCCTAAAGTAAAGTGACCTTTTTACCCAGCATTATATAATTATGATTCAACACCAATGAAATTGATAAATGGAGAATTACAGTGATTTTTGTGTCACGTATATAAAGTATATTCAGGTATATTCAGTACATTCAGATAGGTGAGTTCTGTTCATGTGTGTATATTTAGCAAATTTAATTAAGGGCTGACATTAAAGCAGACATTACGTTAGACCTCAGTTAAAATCATTCATGCCTCAAAGATCTTAGAAAGCACTTACGTACTGATTTAGAGTACAGCTGCAAAAGTCATATCTTTTTCAAAATATTCTAAAAAGTAGAACTGTATAAAAAGTTAAAGAATACCTTTTAAATACATTATACTAGTTCTTTATTGTTTAGTCAGCATAAATTGATAAATAATTGAAGTCATATAATCTCTGAAAGTGCCCTAATCCGCAGATATGTTAAAGGACCTGTGGATCCTACATGGAAATGGGAAGTACAAACATCTGCCTAACATCATGACTTACATCAATATCCCTCTTCACTCAAGTCAACAAGTTGTAAAGTTCCCTGTTGGAGACTAGAAAATAAATACTTAACTGGCGCGACCAGGAAAAAAAATAATTTACTGAGATTTATTTCATCATGTTCATTAGCAAAAAAAAACCATCCAGTTGTGATTATATATATATATATGTATATATACCAATGTAGGGTATTTTTGAGCACATTTCTATAATCTCCATCTTTTTAATGGAAAAAATATCAGCCTAAATATCAACTGTAGTCCGAATGCCCTGTCTGTTCTGTGCATGTGGTGTGTATAGACATATTTAACTTTCAAGTCTTGCATTTAATTTAGAACATAAAATATAATATAATGTATTCCCAGCTTTCTAACTCCAAGGCTATCATGTAGCCATAACGGTACAGGAACTATTACAATCCTACAAACATAAATTCCAGGAATTATCTAAAATATGGTTTATGTATGCTTTTCTAATAATGCAGGAAATTAAAATCAAAAGAAGGGAAATTCTATCCCTGTAATTACCCTTATGTTTCCTTTACGCACTCTTATACTGACTTTGATAATAAAGTCATCAAATGGAAGGCTCATATTCATATTACACACAATACCCTTTTGAAGTAGGAACAATATATATTAATTTTTAATGCATATATATATCACTGGGCACTTATAATACTGACTAGAACAGGACAGGCACAGCCTCACCACGGGGCCAGGTGGCAGAGGAGCCCATGGACCAAGTGGGTGGGCGAGGCAGGGCCGGGCAGCCCTGTGCAGGCCGCAGCCATGTCCTGGCAGAGCGCGGTCCCGGCCACCAGGGGCAGGCAGTGCGGTCCACGGCCCTAGGCCTTTTGTCCAGGCCTTGGGTATCCCTCCTGCTGCTGAAAGCTGGGTGTCTTCCACAAGGGCAAAGGGAGAACGGTATAGTGGGCTTGTATAGATAGGATCACTACAAGTTTTGGAAAAACATCCAGCTTGGGTGACTACATTACTTTGCCCCACGCTGCTCCCCAAGGTAGGCGTGCAGAGGAGACAGCCACAGGGAATATTGGTTCAAATTGTGCAGTGTAGAGCTCAGCATATAGTAGCTTAAATAACTAATGAGAAGGGGTTTACCCTACTGCAGGAGGGTTTAAATGGTGGAGTCTGAAATGCTCCTTTCTGCTGTCTGTGTCTTCTGGCAGCCCGTCATACAGCAGTCCGCCATACACAAGAGACACCCTGCAGGGACGTGAGGCAGGCGGTCAAGGGACTGTATATCCTCAGATGTCTCAGGAAGATTGAAGAGAAAACAGTCTTTCAAAATCCAGAGGGAAATGCTAATAGGTATGAAAAAATACATAATAAGGAGTAGAGCTGAAAATATGGATGTTTCGTCAAAAGAGGCATAATAATGATTTGCGTGTGCATAAAACTCAGCCAGTTTAAACACCGACTAACGGGTTGAACTGTGTTGTGAGTACAGAACACATTCTCATTTATATTGTTTGACTGAAAATCGTTATTGCTTTGCCTATAATTGCCATAATTTATCACATTGTTTAAATTTACCAGTAATATGCTCCTATTTGTCTACAGTCAAACTCTAATTGCACATAATTAATTATTGGTTTTGCCCAATTGCTAATTGCCTTTAACATACACCTAAACATAAACATAAAAATATTACCTCAAAGATTACTTCAAAGCAAATGAAAAAATAACAATTTGTTCAACTCTTTATACGAGGTATAATTCTGTTTTTATAGCATGAAGGATTGGCAAAAGTGTTAGAACAGCACGTGATGGCTTTGTAAATGATGAGGTAGGAATTCTCATACTTGTTTTCTATACACTTGAGTGTACTTCAGAAGTACGTAACCAGGTAGATTGTAGTGTCTGAGATGGTGACATATAAGGAGGAATAAATAAAATTTAATAATAAATAAATATCAGTTAAAAACATCAATAATCTCAGTCTTAGCACTTTGAAAATAGCCTATTTATTATCCTGAGGCTGAAGGAAGGCCCTAACCTTGACACAACAACGCTTGCTAATAAAAGATTAGTTTACAGCACTGCTGGATCCACAGTTTTACCCTTTCTGGTGATGCGGTCTTACTGCAGCTGTAGAGAATGCAAAACTCTAAATAGTTTTTTAGTTCATCAGTGTGGAGAAATAAGACCTGGTATGATTTTAGCTCTAACTCATACCTTAAAATGCTTAGGCACCATGCTTAGGAAGAACTAAGTAATACTCAAAGCAACAGAAAAACAGCATCAAAATAGAATTAATTTTACTGAAATTAGCTATCTCTAGAACTAAGAAGTGTGTCATAATCAAATAGCTATTATAGTTAACGTATACCTACTGTCCCTAGTGCATATATGTATGTATGTGTACATTTCTAGACATTCAGTATGGGATAGGCAGAGCTTATCTAGTCTAGATTCAGTATGCTATATTTCAGCAATTAGTTTGCATTGCTAGCATGTCTTAGGTATTAATGAGGAATGTCACAAAAGAGCTACTCAGCAAACTTGGTTTTTTATTAGCTTAAAAGTACAAAAAATGTATATATTTTTAAAATACTTTTGAGAGCAATGCTAATTGGAGAAAATAGTTTAATGGACTTACAAATGGATAAGAACAAACTGTTCCTCAAAGATGATTGCAGCTTGCTTAGAATTCAGAATGCCATCACATTTTCATTCTCAGTATGAATTGAGGTTGTATTGTACAGTACATAAATGATTTTCTTCAGCTTTTTAAAAGGCAGCATGTATTAATATTTTAAACTGAAGTAATTGCTTCTTGTTCAGCAATGGGTTTCATTTATGAGTGTTTATCCTTGGCAAATGGAAAGTATGGTTAATCTAAGTTAAAAATGGGTTCTTTAAATAGCTCTAATTACATTCTGTTTATATTTGTACATTTTAGACACTTAAGATTTAATCGGTAGCAGTTCTAACAAACCATAATGTTTATTAGCTGGTTTTAAATTATTGTTATGGATGGTAGTTCAATGAGAAAATAAACAATGATTTGTCTGCTATAATGCATAGTAAATAAAAGATGGGCCAACACGGAACACAGAAATTATATATTATATATTATAGCATTTGATTTTTATATTAGAAACATACAGATTTGAAGAAAACTTGAAAAAATAAAGGAAACAGCTTCCATATGTCATCTCACTTATACAGAGTCTTAGAATTTTGCATATTTGCTTGTTCAAAATCAAAATTTTGGAATGTTACTGTTCTTTTATTTTGCAACAATCATAACATTTGTAGCAAGATACTGGCAATGCCTTAAAAGCTTTTAACTGTACACTCCCAAATCCTATCTTGCAAACTAGATTTGCAGCATCAACTGAAATTACCATTTGAAATTATAAAGCATTGAAGGAATTGGGTATAAAATGATTACCAAAGCCTCCATTTTATTATCTTGCACAAACACCAGTACAAGAAAAGAGATGAGTTCTTAGATAACCAGATTATTATTTTTTTAATAATGAACTGTTCAACAGCAACAGAAAGACATGACACAAAGTTTATAATACAATAAAATGCTAACCTTAAGTCTTCCTTTACCTAGATCTATATAGATCACATATAAGGACTGACTCAAGACCAATTATCCTAGGTTGAACATTAATGATATTTAATGAGATCACTTTTAAAAAGTAAACTATCAAAATATTTTTCAATCAAGTACATTAAATTGCAGAGCTACATTATATTGGATGCTGAAAGGTAAAAGAAAAAAAAAAAAGTCTTAGTTCTTTTAACTAGCATGGGATGATTTAAAAATGGAAATGAGTCTGGATTGTATTGGTGGTGTAACATGTTTCTGGGTGCTCAGGGTTGAGTTCTACCATTCAGGGTAATATTGCGGCCAAAACCAACTTTGAGCCAGAATCCCTGGTTGGCTTTGCAATGTTCTTGTGATTTCTGGAAACAGGTTAGAGAGAGGCTATTTTAGTACGTTTGCCTGGCAGTTCTCCAAAAGGTTGGGCTGTTCAGGATTATCAGAGCATCCTGCCAAGAAACGCATGACATGCTTTGCGTGATCCCAGGAAGATGGGGGTTAGCGGACAGGGTATGCCAGCTCTGGATCGGCAGATTTCTTCCATGACAGAATCTTCAGCAGCCAGTGGAGTTGTATTTGTCATTTTTAACAGGATTTTATGCTTCTTTTAAAAAAAAATATATATATATATAACTGAATTCTATAAATCTAAAGATGAGAAATGGTACTTCGCATTTTTTTAATGTTTGCAACCTACCTTCTACGCAAACAGTCTTGCAGAAACATTATGCACTTGTGCATTTCTCTCTGCTTCTCTCCCCTCCCCCCCCCCCCCAATAACTTTGAAACACAATGGTTTCAACTAAATTTGACAGGGTCTAGAGGTCTCAAAAATAATTATGTTCATACAAGCTCCATAGAAAGAGAACGTTTATAACCTCTGAGTGCCCCCTTAGAGGGAAAACAGGCAACAGGAGATCAATACCAGTTAAGAGGCTGGAGAATCCATGTGGGAAAAAAACATTGGAAACATCCTAACTGCAGGAACACCTTTGGCGTTTCACCTTCTTAAACACCCACATCAGCCACAAGTTACAGTCATATTGGAAAACAGTTTGGGTTCTTTTTGGACTTCAGTGTTAGTATGTTATGGACATTTAGAGGAAAGGAATACTTAGGAATTAGTAAAAAAATATTAGTAATAATTCTAAGCTTTTTCTTGATGATATTGGAAACATCTTTGAAATACCCAGTTTTTACAAATTGTGGAATGACTGCTTCCACTGCAGTTGTGCTCTGTACTCAGACATTAAATAAAATACTTCTTCTCCTTGTTAAGCTTATTTGATATGAAAAATTAACAAGGTTTAATAAAATCTAACTTTGAATTAGTTGACTGAGTTTGTTAAAATATGTGCTTTCCCTCTGTGGTTCAGATAATCTTCTTTTCTTATCTGATCTAGAGTTGTTCAAGGCCTTATGGAGATTTCAAAGTGGTAACTATTAGAATATAAAATTAATTTACGCAAATCTATTTTGCTTTAATTTCCCTTAATAAAATGGTGAAGTTCTGATTATAAAGTAAGGGTTTGCCTTTGTGTATATGAATAATCTTGATTTTCTTACTGCAAGTTGACTGTGGTTGGGAATTGTTGGCTGTTAAAAGTGCTCCCAGAAGGTTAAATAATGTAGTTTTAGATATTTAGGGTGTGCTTATTCTCTCTCACAGAAAAGATTAATAAAAGGCAATATTACCTAAATGGTTAGATTGTGTCCTCTTCTCCTGTAGGAAGAGAGATTTTTGTTTACAGTGAAGAAGAAAATTTAGTCAGGATTCCTTTACAAAGCTTACACCAGATGCACAGCTCAGCTTTGCTCTTGTAAATAAATATGCATAGAAGATGAGGACATTGTATTTTGTTATTAAATTTAGCTTTGAATCTTGTTGCCAAATATGTAAAATCTCGCAAATACATAAGTCTCAACCTGGCTCAAACCTTATTCTAGAGATTATATCCTCCTACTTTAGCCCTCAGAATTTTCTTCTGTTACAGTGAAAGTAAAAACTTTCCAACTTTAAAGAAAGATATGGAATGTGGAAGATTTGACTCACAGAAAGCATCACCTCTTGCTTAGGATAGACCTAATAAATTGCTGGAGGCTAACTCTTTCTTTGTGAAAAGTTTTTCAGTAAATCTTCCCTATGTTCCTGCTCTTTCAAAAATGTCTAGTATTGGCCACTACTGGAGGCAGAACACTGGGCTACGTCATCTGCTGATGTGTGTGATGCATTGTACCTCATTTTGTATTGCGTGTCACGGTCAGTAAAAGTCTTCCTCTTTTTCATTTTGCTTTCTGAATAAGTCTATTGTATGTTGCAGATCTACTTCCAGATGTAATCATGATTTTAAACCTAGTGGGAATCCCTTAAACAACAGTTTTTCATTCTCTTTGGTCTTTCTTAGTCTAAAGGAAGTCTAGTCTAGTCTACTCTTTCTTGATCTGTGATGTTAGAACTGTTCTGTTTTGTATAAATAGTTGCATTCCATGGTAAAGAGGAAAAACTGATTGATTTGATGGGTGTAGTACTCAATTGAGGTATTTAGTCTGATTTAAGGAGGGAAGACATGTCAGATGATTGCCCCAGTCATTGGTCCTCCTTGTGGTTTTAACAATCAACTCCATTCTTATGTTTAGAAATTATCTAGTTGGCTTTAGGACAGGTTCCCCAGTGTTGGTGATAGCTGTTTTCCCAGCACAGCCAAGGCACAGTGTTCAAAGTCCTAAAAGAAGCATAGAAGTCACTTGAGCTCTACTCTCATTTTGTCAGGAAAAGCGATAAAGAAATGATTATGGCTGAAGGTCTTATCTCTGGGGAAACATGTATGGGGAGAAGGAAGCTTCCTAAACCCTCTGAAAATATTGTAGAGAGGTACTTCTGCACATGTTTTCTGGGAGGCATGTTGGTTGCCTCATGAAAAAAGGAGAGCTGGCAAAGAATTTACATCTGAGTTGTGTATGCCACTAGCGTTAATTTCTGTCAAAATCCTAAGTATATTAAAATAAACAGGCCAAAACTAAACTAACAATTATCACATTTAAAATGTGCTTCTGAATCTCTGTGCATTTATGTCTGATTTATATTTAATCTTATCTGGACTGGAGCATTTTTTTTTAAATTATGATTACATTGTTCTCCTTTATATTTACATTTTTAAAACAGTTTCTGTGTACTTAAGGTCATATTTATAAGTCTGTCATCCATGCTACTGCCCCTAATGACTGACACTCACGGATTCTGTATTGACTCACATACCATGCTGATATGCTTCTTCAACCCACCTCGGACATTACATTAGCTCACTATAGATTTTGCACAGAAAATCAAATAGATTTAAATTTATTCCTGTGCCCTATGAATCTGGTGATGTTTTCCTCTTTTGTTTTGCAAACATGACATTTGCTTTCCAGTCCCCCAGCTTGAATAGATTTTTGCAGTTTGAGAAAAGCAGAGTGGAAAACATAGCAACCCTTAACATTTTTTTCTGATGGTTCTTTTTTTTTTTTTTTTTCACTTTTCATTTGCCCTGTGTTATAGAATTGTCATTCATCACTGAGATTAGAAATTACTAAAAACTCTTCATTTTGACTGAACAGACTCCGCTATGTACAAATCATTTGCCTTTTAAACTAGTTAATTGTATGCAGTTAGTATTCTTTGCCATATTTTCCTGCATTCTTAAAATTCTGAATGAAAAATGTTCCAAGACAAAGACTTATTTTCAGCATTTTAGAAAGCTGTTCGCATAGCGCGTCAATAACATCACAGCAGGTGAAGGTCCCACATGATTCCACCATTCAAGAGAACTTCTTTCATATGTGATTAATTCCAGGACCCATTTAATCCACCACATTATGATGGTCAATTTGGGACATCTGTGCTGATGAAAATGACTTTTGATTGTACCTAGATGGCTTTTACATGCAGTACTACATGCCGGTTTACTCTCCAGTTCAAAGTGAGATAAAATAGAGTCCATTTTCTGGATAGGGCTTTTTTTTTTTCTTTTTTTTTTTTCTTTTTTTTTTTTCTGGCTAGCTAATCAGCATTTATGTGTCTTATATTGAATTATCTGGTTTTTAATCTCTGGTTTAGGAATATTCCTAGATATATCCAAGTATTTTGCTTTTAAAAATTAGACAGTGGCATTTTGATGTTATTTATTGTCACTTTTTCTATGGTACCTAGTAACATGTATCTGCATTAATAAACAAATAATCTATTGTATTCATACTGGCTCACATTAACATGTACGTGTACAGGAAAATAGGTGCTCTGTATAGAGAATTTAGTAGGTTCTATATTAGAAATGGACTACATGAAGTAAGTGTTCCTTAAAGCCGTTGAGTATTATAGAGTTTCCATTGTTCCTCGCTTCCTAAACTCTGAAATTCACCTTTCAAGCTGATTTTCAGTGTGCTTACCATCTTGGTGTGAATTAAATTGCTATCTCAGCCAAATGTTGGACTGTAAAATGACTCTGTTAGGATTAAGGCCTGGGTGACTACCTGATAGAATGGTACAGTTTATCTTAACTGATAGATTTAGCTGATACCACTCAAAAAAAAAAAAAAAAAAAAAAAAGGAGGAGAGAGAGAAATAAAGTGGATTCAAACTTAATTTCCTGGGAAAGATTCTTCCAGTCTCTCAGGCTTCTAAACAAGCCATAATTCTGCCTACCATCCTGTGCAAGGAGAAAGGGGAAAAAGAAGAAGCAAAAAGGAAAAAGGGGAGAGAGCTTGATGATTTCTTTTTAAAATGTAGTAGAGGCATTTGTAATGCTATGTTGTTCCTTATTTAATATTTTACAGTAAAAATCGTGGAAAAACAAACATTAAGGTTTTAGGGAGAAGCTAAATTGGGAAAAGCTCAGAAATGTATGATAGGATTATTTTTTTTAGCTGGTATAATTGATTTGACGGTCCCACTAATAAAAATAATTAAAAAAAAAAAAAAGTAAAATTTAATGAAAGGTAAAAATTTAATGTCAAGTAATGTCAAGTTCTTTCAAAATATTTATTGTGTACATTCACATTGTATTATAGTAAATTGAGACATATCATGAGATATCTAGTTTGCAGTTGTTGATAGTTAATTAATATCTCTAAATTTTATTATGCCTTCCACTTATACAGAAATAGATAATGTGTAGGAAATCTTTATATTCCTAATATTGTTTTTCAAACTCTCAAATCAATTTCTTAAGAAAATCAAGACAGAAGTTAGAACAACACTTCTGTCACCATAGCCTGTATATCATCACTTGTATTTGCCATACATATCCTACTGATAGACATCAACATCTGAGACAAATATAATACAAATCTTAATTACTGTACAGATTTCTGCAGTTTTGAAAATCAGGATAGCTTTAAAAAAAAATACAAAAAGTCATGCTATTAGGTCACCACCACCATCACCAGCCACACAAAAGGGAGTCTGTGCAGAAAAATGGGCAAAAGGAAGAAAAAGAAATGCATACATTAAGTTCAAAACTCTTTTAAAAAATACTTACACCTTAAGAAATCACAAAAATTGAAAGTAGCATGCAATTTTGTATGGTGGAATGTCATTAGCAAGCTACATTCTTTACAGTGAAGCTACAACCAGCTAGAAAGCATTTAAAATCACTGTTTTCTTTTCTAAAACAGGAGAATGCAACACTGCATTGCCAGATTAATACAGTCCTGCAATCTTATTTTACCACTATTGCAAAATTATCCTAATCCATTATTAACATGAAATTATATCAATGTAATAAACGTATCCCAAAGACAATTTAAAGTTGACCAAGTCAGAAATCAGGTTCATGTCTTGGTTCATTTGCAACAACTGTTTTTTTGTGCCTTTTTGAAAATACAGGCTCCTTTCTGATAATCTTTCTACCTTCAGTGTGTTTTGGTCATCATATTTCCTTTTACAATAATTAAGATAAGCTGGATAATTCTGCACAACAGTCATCGCTTATAATTGCTAAGGTCATAACAGGTATCATCTTTCTCCATTTCTTAATATATTTATATGCTGATTCCTATGTTATTGGAAGTGAAGTAAAGGGTGCAGGCAAGACTAAATGACAGGTTCCTAGACTTTATTGTTCTGTTTCTATCCTCTAAAGCTAAATTCTTCATCAAGACTGAGGATTTGATGCCTTGGTGAGAGTGAACATCTTCTAGCTATCTCCTCTGTGTCCTCCTTCCTTATCTCTGATCCCTCTTACTACATATCTCTCCCCTCAGAGGTGCATCTCATCCTGAGTCATCTTCTGTGCATCTTCCTCTGCTCAGGTGTTTCCTGCCCCTAGCACTTAGCATGCCTGCCTAACAAAACATATTTTTCAGACATGCCATATGCTCCTGTGATGGGATCCAGCTTTAGCAAACTTGGAGGGTGTTTTGTCCATGGCAGAGCCAGCGGGAACTGGTGGTGCCTCCTCCCACACAGGTTACTGTGCAGACCCCCTACTACCAAAGCTCTGCTCATTACACCCAACAAAGCATTTTAATCTGCTTATAAATCTGCTTACAAACCTTGTGGTAAGAAAATAATTAGAAATGTGATCATTAAAAAGATTAGTTTTAGTTAACGCACATCTATAATTTTAAGATTTAAAACATTTGTGTTTCCAAATCTTCCTCTCTCACAAGATGCAGAAGTCAGACTTCTTGTTTTCATTAATCTTCATCTCTAACTAACATTTTATATTAAGCATATTAAATATTTACGGTGGGTTATTTGTTCCTGCTTCTGGGTGAGTTAAAAATGTGGAAAATTCTCTACCTGTATTACCACTGTAATCTGCAGAAAGCAGAGTTTATGGCAGTCACTGCTCAATGATGCTTTCACACATCATTCATTGTTTAAATGAATTAGACAAGCTTGGTGTTTAAATACAGCATAACACACTTTTACACAAGCCAAGACTATACCTTTGACCCTATGCTATCAGGATCTTGTTTTATGAATGAAACATAAGGTGGAGATCCTACCCAGCAGCTGATTTTGGGAATAAAAAAGAAAAGAAAGAAAAAAAAAAAAAAAAAAAAAAACCACTACTATTATATTGTAAAAAACGTGTCTTTGGGGGTAATACCCTATTGGGGTAGCTGTTTATATGCTTTTAAGTATGGTTGCCATCAGTCCAGCTGCAACTCTATCATTTCTACATCCTCAGACTAATATATTCTCTTGCTGATCCTCACAGGGTATCCTAGAGCTATATGGTAACTCCAGAGGTTGGACAGTGAGACAGGTAGAAAGACTTTATCCATTTTCAAATATGCAATTAGCAAATTTTCTTTGTAAGATGATCAGTGCAAACACTAATTACAACATGAAAGCCTAGTTGACTGCTCAGGTTAGCGGTGTGAGTATATTCTTCTTGCAACCTTGGTGAGGCTGTGTAGGAGCATCCATTTGTGAGGGACAGAAGAGAAGTCTGGTGCTTCTGGCAGTTACCTAATTTCTTTGAAGGAGGTCATTATAACAGGCAGCAGATACAAGTGTAGGCTGCCACTTCATCTGCCCATAAAGAAGGCCATTGCAAGGCCAGTCAACTCTTCAAGACTTCTCTAAGCTGAAGAAATATGTAGAGAGCAAGTGCATACTTTGCACTTATTTATGCTAGTGTAATATTAAAATATAGCTGATATGCCTCTTTAAAGACTTGAAAAAATACTATTTAAATAATTTACTTTGCAACACATAAAATTTATAATACACCTTCATTTATTTTTTTTTGTTTACACTGTCAAAGTGCCTACGTCCTACATGAACGATATACTTTATGCCAAAAGCCAAGCATATAAACATTTCAAAATGCTTAGACTGTAGACTTCATAAAGATGATGCTCTTTCAGGGGAGGGAGGTTGTTTGTGATTTTGTCTGTTTGCTATATTGTACAAAATATGGATATTATTGTGTACAAAGAATTTAGAATCCAAAGGGTCTGGACTACAGTCTTACACACAAGTTAATAATATGTTGTTTTGTTTTTTTTTTTGCCCTTAGTGTATATTCCTTTTTATAAAGCTACTTCAGCAAAAAGACAGATCAAGAACTGGAGAATTAATTGTGGTCAGATGTGTATGCATTTAATTTTGCAATGTATAAAGAATAACAAAAAAATGAAGGTTACTTTTTTGTATCTCTGTGAGTATCTGTTTTTTTAATATAACTTGGATCTTACTGTCTTTCTAGTTCAAATACATAGAAAAATGTCAGTGCAATAAGGTAAATGTCCTAATATATCACCAGACTCATAACACTGATTTTTAGTGTGAAAATTTTAAATTAGGATGGTGATTAACCACTTCTAACATCCAAACAATTCGAGCACATCTGTGTCATACTATTGTGTTACCATAAAAACATTTACATCAAAAAACTGAACTCTCTAACACCACTGAGTCCAGTGCTGCTCTTTTGTTTAATAATTTAGATTTTGATGAAAAGTAATAGATTAAATTTGTTATTAACTCTATAAATTAATCTTTCTTTTTTATGTCCTTCAGGGATTCAGAACCCAATTGAAATATTAACTTGTGATAAGATTGTCTTGATGCGGTATTTTTTTTTATTTTTATTTTTTTTGATTTCTTAATAAGTGTATTGGTTTGGGAGAGGATTAAGAGTATATTTAATTATGGATTTTTTCACTTATGTGTGACTTTCTTCAAGGAAAGTAAAAACTTAACATTATTCCTTGGGAAACATTAAAAAATGCCACTGAATTTGATCCACAGCATTTTTCTGGATGAAGATATAGCAATAAAGGTTATACAATTCAGTAAAAATGAAACCAGTGTTTAGCACTGTAGGAAGAACAGAAAATGAAGAACAGGTCATTCCTTAATGAAATCCTATCACACGTCCTTTCTTGACTTATGGGTCTTTCTTTTGGTTGTTCCAGTTCTACCTACCTAGCATGAGCTACATCATTTATTGTCCACTCCAAATGAAATTAATATGAGAAGTGAAAATCAGGTAACTCAAGGGTAAAGATGTCTTACTGTGAATGAGCTTCTGCGTTTTACCAAACAGTTTGGTTTATACAAAGTAACACTGTAAGTTTATTTGAGGTAGATTTTAAAACCGTGCTTTTACTTTGCATTTACAATGAGTTTTTACTTTGTCTCCTTGTGTGGGAATCCTTGAGTCAAGTAGAAGTATTTACTAAAACTGCTTTTTGCTTGTTGGGGGACAGAGGGGTGTGAGGGGACAATTCAACTCAGATGGTGAGATAAAATTGAATAGCACAGTCTTAAAATAGCCAAAAATCAATTTTCATTGCATTTATTTGTCAGCATTCTATTATGTACTGCTTTGGTTTTCCAGTTCAAATCACTTGTAAAAACTATTTAAAAAAGAAAAAAAAAAAGTACAGGGCATGAAGGTTTGCCCGATATTCTAGTGTTCATAGTATAAAGCAGGGATTGTGGTCTGTATACATCTGTGACTCATGTGATAAGAAGTTTGGGGGTAGAAAAGTTTTAGGCGTGTTTTTCTTGAAGGACGTTTATGCTCTTTGTCTCTTACTGGACATAGAAACTTTTGCTCTTCGCTTTCTCTCACTCTTCCACAAGGAGGGTGTAGCCTTCCTCATTTATAGGGAGAGTTTATGAAGAAACCTATAAAATGACAGTTGAGGATGGTTCATGTCTTTTATGCTTCTAGCACACACTCCCATTATATGCTGTACTTTGTTGGTCCTCCCCAGCCCTACTGGATATTTTGAGGTGCACAGCCATTTTCCAGAAAACTTGAAGGGCTTGAAGGTTGGAAGCTTAAAGGTGTAAAGGCAATGCAGTCAGTGTAACTAGAAATGCTTGAGAGGCAGAAAGAAAATAATGAGGGAAAAAACGTCAGCTGCTAAAGAAAGAAAACTTTTTCCTGCCATCCTCCCCAGATGAGGAAGTGAATCCTTTCATGTTACCCACGAAGATGAATTCTAAATATTTGGGATATGAGCATGTGAATAGCTATGCCACTGAAAGTAATCCAAAGGAAACAGAAAAGTTGCAATTACTGCATATGCTTTTGCAATACTTCCATTGTTAAGGTCAACAAAGACCCGCAAAAAGATGCAAATCAGTAAACTGTAGAGGAGAGCAAGGTAATCCACTTTATCATTGAATAATGTACCATACACAATTATTAGGCATGAGGGGGCAAGCCTTTTCACAGGCAGGATAAATAAGAGCTATTGTAGTATGAAAAAGAAGAAACACATTAGTCAGAGCCATTAGTTCTTGCCCATCCTCCTTTCTTCCTTAGAAAATTGAGGGCAGCCATCTGTGTTGTAACGGTTAGAAAAGATGCTGCTCTGAAGGCATAGGAGCCTTGCAGACATTAAGGAGCTAATTGTCCAGTCTCACCAGCTTGCTGAGAAACTGAGCCACTGATGGCAGGTCCTGGTGGGTAAGTTTCATTTGTGTCTTCTTGATGGGTTTCAGTTCTGCAACAGTTTTTAGAACTGCAAATCTGCTTAATTCTTGCTGTGAGAAAATGAAGTAAGCTTTTTCTTTGTTATCTTTTTCGTGACTATAAATAATTATTTTAATGCTAGCTCTGACTGAACAATATGGTCTGTAACATCTTTAAGAGAGTAATTAATTTGATCAAACTACATCCTAATTCTGGAGTAGACTCTTAATGCTGTTTTTGTAGATTACATTCAGAACTTAAGGCACCCCGGTCAGGTTTAGGATTCCCCAGGAAGCCACGGGTCAGTTATACAGCATGAAGCAAGTAGCAAGCCGATAGCATGAGATTGCAGCCAGGGAGAACCACACATCACTCACTCTGAACCTGGTCCACTGCATGATGTAAAGGTAGTAAGTGATGCAGTTTCCCTGAAATAAGATTCAAGTATTCATATATCTGGCTACCATGTAAGAAAGTTGGAAGAGATTAGAGATTACACAAAGAGAGTAGACTGCTGCACAAAGGGATGTACGGATATGATTGTTGCTCACTATCATCACTACCTGTTTTCAATAAGGCAGCTTTTGATTTAGGATGTGTTGTTGCAGTTTATGGAATAAGGAATGGCAAGGGAAAATAAGATTATTAAGGGACGGGGAAACCAAACTGATAGTTTTTTAATGACCATGTAAGGTATATCTGTCAACGGGACATTTACAGTGAACATTCCTGTAAATCTGAGGATCATAATAGCCTCGGTTATCAAAAATTCCCACAGAAGTCTACAAAACTGATGATGATATCCAATTTGAGGTTAATGCCCTTGTAGTGCTGAGAGGGCTGAGATCTTCCAGCCCTTAACAGGTTCATAGGTGATTTTTTTACCCGTTAGAACTCTATGGCTTCATTGCAGAAAAAAGCACTCCTGTTAGTAGTGTCATTTAGAGACCACTCTTTTGACCAATATCAGCTTGAACTTCCAAGATAATTAAGACTGACTGAGGAAAATAGAGTGATACCACTGTCTCTTCTGCTGCTATGCTGGAGTTAATCACTCTTCTGAGGAAACTGGTTTAATGAAAACACCGAGAGTAAGTGAATCATTTGAGACTTTTTGTATTCTAATTCTGCTCACATCTTCCTCTTGGCAAGTGGTCTTTTATTTCAAGGATGATTAAACCAAAATTGTGTCAGGGATGGACACTGAACAACAAAAGTAGCTTGAACTTCTTTCTAAAGCTTCCATTTTGTCCCTTTCAAAGACCCATCTCAGGAGATCCATTTAGAGGAAGAAATACCCTGCCTTGTAAAGCTGTTAGGACAAAGTTCTTTGATTGAAAAAGGGGGTTCAACATGCATTATTTTTTAATCCAAAATAGGAATATACTGCCTATCTTGGGCCTTTGATTTCCTGAAAATTCTGCTTCCAGAATCTCCTCATTAGAGTTTTAGAGCAAGTCTTAATCTGGTATCCTGGTTGTACAGCCCATTACCAGTGTAGAATTGTGTCCTTCTGTAGCACTGAGACACTTGGCTGACCCACTGCTCCTCAGAGGGAAAAAAATAAAAACCTGTTAATTTCATTCAAATTAATTTCCACCTACAGAAAATCTTTCATGTGCCCAACTGAGAGTTCATAGAAGTATGGTTGAACTCTGGTAGCCAAGAGCTTTCTCTCCACCATGGAAACTCCAAATATTAAATTGCATCAGCAAATCTGAGATTAACATGAGCTTCACCAAGGACACTTCTCATACTTAAAGGACATATGGACAAAGGTGAGGCAGATCCTATCAGAAAGGTCACTGAAGTTGTGTGAGCAAAGCCTGAGTAGTAAGTGGATTGGTTTGATGACAACGGCTGGTGAACTTCCACCATCAAAAACATATACATATAGTTTTGTTTCTGAAAAGCAAGACGTTTTTAATCTGGTAGATTAAATTGAAGAGGTGGAACATACTGTCACAGCTGTTTCACCAGTCATTGCCAGTTTTAGCAATTTTAGACTATTAACTATGACTTTTGTGATGCCATGAGGGGTTGTATAGCAGGAAATAATTGCAGATCTGTACAGTGTATTTTTGGTGCCTACATGTTTGAGTTTTCATAAAAGCATCACTCTGCACATTTTGGCACAGTGGGCAGCCTTTTCTCCAAACAGGCTCAAAATCAACTAAGCACAGAACCCTTTTTTTTTTTTTTTTTTTTTTCTTTTACATTAAATACTGATAAATAGTTATGTCTAAATAAAGAAGGCTGATATTTACTAAGCAGTGAGGAAGTTTCCCAATGTCTGTAATTTTTTAGCTTACCAGAAGGTACCAGTTTCCAATCTACTAGGACTTCTCTGCGTAATTATTCTTCAGGAAGAAGCTTATATGAGAACCTGTGAATGTCTGTTGATAACTTACAAAAATATATTGTTTTATTAGACCTTTTTTTTTTTACACTGGTGAGATATAATCCAATTTCTTTTGCTAGTGAGGGTAGTTGTGCAGAAAACCACATCTTGTTTCCAGTTCTTTGAAAGGTTTTCCAGCTTCTTGTTAGTTCTAACAACTTCCCTGTGAATATCATTCTAACAGAGTAATCCAGCCAAAGGGGTACAAAGGTCTCACGAGGAGGAAGACATGACAGAGCACCAAGTTCTAGCATTGTGTGTATAACCAATTACCTGTAGCTACTCACTATTTCAACATAATTGGATCAACAGTGTGTTTCCTTTAAGAATGGAATAACTCTTACTGCTAGTTTGTTCCTGTGGTGAGCAAGGCACAAGGCTGTTACGTAATCAAAGTTCAGAGCAACCTAAAATGTAAGGTTTTTCTATATTTAGTATATTATCTGTTCTTATTATAGATTACTTTAAGTGTGTCCTATTATTTTTGTGGTATGCTGGAACTTAAGCAATACAACTGAACACAAAGTTTCTTCAGCAATGAAGTTGGATTATACTGCTTGGAGATAATGACTTCGGGGCAGAAATTTGAATGTGTCCATTGTAACACATAAAGGTTCGGAACTTTCCCTCCAGATTTAAAGCTGACTAGCAAATGGAGTTAAATTAAAAATCTAATAGCTTCAGGAAATTTCTGATTGTGTACTGCCTGCTTTCAATTAAATGAGGTGGGAAGAACATTCAGTTATATTTAAAAGTTCTGGTTTTTAACATACGGACTAGATGGCAAATCATAAGTGCTTTGTATGTCTGTTCAGAGAAGGAATAATTTATTCTTTTTGGACAAGAGGAACTACATGTCTGTTTATTAGGATTATTGTTATCTGTTTCATTATAAGCATTAAAGGTAGTAAGCATCCATGGTTTTGGAGAAAAGTTTGCAACCCAGTGTATAACAGCTGTGTTGCGTTGTGACCTTAGCCACTGCCTTATGTGAACCTCAGGAGAAACCTAGAGAGGATCTTGGAAATAAAAACACTGAATTCTTTGTTATCATTGTGTTCATATGATGCTATTCATCGTAGTAAGAGTCACTTGATTCCCTTCTTCTGTTGCATTCATGTTAATATCCTGCTATAGCAGTACATATTTCCACCCGTTCCACCTATACTCAGTGAGAACTGCAGAGATCAGATGTTTAAAATACCTTTTTTTCTTCCAAGTTTCCATATTTCTTGAAATCACTTTCCACCTGTATCTAGTAATGTGTTAGAATAACGCATTTTAAACAATATCTGAAATTCAAAAATTCATTTTTCTATCCCTTTTTCCCTTTTTTTTTTTTTTTTTAATTTATTTTATTTTTAAGTCTAACACTTATTTTAAAGCTAACACTTCTGATCAGAATCACAATACCTGGTTTGATTCCTGCAGCTGACATTACCCACTTTGTTAACTGGGATTGCATTAGTACGTGGTTTGGTCTTAATGGCATGTTGCCAGGAACAGGCATTATCACAAAGACTCGAGCTTCAGAAAGATTAACAGCAAAAATTTGGTTTTGCAACACAGCCATAAACAGTGAGTTTAGCTGCAAGATTTGAGTGTACATTAGTTCATATTGCCTTCTATTTTTATCTTAAAAGAAAGGTTGTTTGTTCCAAAATAGATGCAAAATGCAGAGCTGAGCCCACGCAAAATACCACTGCTGATCTTGAACTGTGAGGTGCTGCCTTTTTGCCAAGCGTGTCTAGCATGTCTCATCTCTCTTTCAAATGTCACTCCTCCTATTGCACACAGGGTTGCACCCTCCTATTCACAGTGTTTGAACTGATGCACTGAAAATCCAGATACGTCAGCTGTGACCTCTGTGATATCACCTGGATAGTCTTTGTGTGTGTGTGATCATTCTTTTTTTTTTTTTTTTTTTTTTTTTTTTTCTCCCCCGAGAGTTATAATCAGCCAACTTTCTGCTTGTATTCCAAAATCTCATTCTGTTGAACTCTATTCACAGGAGGCTTATGATGCATTTAAACTTTTTTAAGTTACTTTTTGAAAATTATTTTTCTAGTTACAACATTGTATGGCCATAATAAGGTAAAAATTCAACAGGGGATCTTCAATATTTGGCTGTAAAAGTCTCATTCTGAAGCTATAATGATTCATTTTTCTTTTCTAAATGATTTTCAGAATTGCTTTATATTAGGATTTTTATTCAAGCTTAAAAATCAAATGGAAAGCACTAATATTTATCTATAATGTGTATACATTACTTTAAAAATACCAGTCTCTTCTGTATCAATATGGGTGAATGGTTAGTTTTTTCTTGGTGGCAGGTTCAGTATTTCTGGATGATTAGATAATAGATTGCTTGTGGTTTTGTTCATTTGTGAGCTCAGTGGAAGTGAAGGTGAATTGACAAAAGACTGCACCAAGATTTCAGTATAAATCCGTTTCTGAGGAGTGAGGTTGGAAGTGGTTCCTAACACATTGTGTCCACTGCATCAGAACAGACTATGTATAAAATGCTGACAGCAGTACGAGTGAATATTAGAGTTGCCAGGCTTTTGTATTTATTTACACAGATATAATTAAACAATGTGCAGCACAGAGGAGAATTAGGTCCAGTAACATTAACAGCAAAATTAGTTTGTGCTGCAGTAACTACTTCTAAGTGACACAAGGCCAATAGGAACTATATGATGAAAAATTAAAGTTAGTATTTGCCTTGAGTAGCCTTTAGCAAATTGTACAAAGTATTCAACAGAAAAAAAAAATAACAAATGGTTAAGGGAAATTAAATTTGATAAATTGTACCATTAGGAAGCAGAGGTCTTGAAAGACCATAACCTACAGCATTCTTAAGGAAAAAGTAAAGAAGCTGTGCCTGTTATGTGTGTGGTGACAAAGTTTTGTAGCAGTAAGGCTTGCACTGAGCAGGGCACAAAGATTGCTCAGGTTACCCCAGTGTCAGTTTTCCTGACACTGGGATAGTTGTGTCAGGAACTTGGAGTAGATCTGCTGAAGGTTGATGTTGCTATCCCTCAAAATTTCATCAGCTAGTCAGCTGTGACTTACATTTAGTTCTGAGCCTCATTCCTTCCTGTGCTGAACCTGATGGCTCTGTCAAGTATTCCTGTTTGACACCTACCCAGTTTGAGGAAATGGCTTGTTGGTGCCTGCTCTTTTGTCACCAGTGTGTCCATGAAGCACTATGTCATTCTTTCTCTTCTCCAAGGTGTTTTACCATTGAAACCTGGGCAAAGATTCTGAGATAAAGCTGTGAATGCTGCTGCATTTTCCCCCATATCCGTATGAAGTTGTTAGAATACTGTATGCACTGTTGAATATTGTCAACGTATGACAAGTGCCAGTAGAGGCTTTCAGCTAGAAAACATGCATTTGCCACAGGTCACAGAGTAAGCATAGATACAGGAAAAACATTCAGAAGGAAAACATGAAAATTAACATAGACAAGCACAACAAATTTTGATAGGGTGCACTTTAACCCTGTCAGTGTCATCTTAAGATATTTGGGTCACACAAGGGCCTGGGACAGTTTCAAGACCTAAGAGATCTTACAGTGTAACTTCTACACAACAGTGCTTCTCTGTGTTAGGGTTCTGCAGTGATGGGCATCGCTGTAGATCTTGTATTAGATACACAGAAGTTGCAGCAAGAAAAGGGGATAGAAACACTGCTGGAATTCATTAACCCTTCCAGAATACATATGCATGGCGCATCTGAAGTGTTAAATTCTCATCAGCATGTATTGCCCTGGGCAGAACATTAAGCTAACAAGGCTGTAAAAACTCCATGGTTATACTCAACAGAGCTGCTCATGTGTCATTTATGGTTGGTATCCTGAGATGCAGAGGTGGTAAGATTTACCAGTGGTCACAGGGAAACTTGTTTCAAAAGCTGAAAATGAATCCAGACCATCCGGTGCCTAAGCTAGACTCCTGGGTTCTTTCTTCCTTTTGTGATTATTACTGCTCTTACATTAGTGCTGCCTCGTTTCCATGTGGTAAATAAAAGGTTAGGTAACAAGTTAGCAACGAAATTTAGTTCAATCCAATTTGCAGATTTTCTTGAAGTATCTCTCAAGAGTGAGGCAGCAGTGTAGAAATCTTTTTATCAGTGTTAAATTCTGTTGCATTTACAAGAACTGTTGCCAAAACTGAATTCTTTTTTGCTTTTAAAATCTTCAGCATTTCTCTGACAATATTTGTGGTTTATTCATCTTTATAATTTGAGCTAGAGCGTCCTTTTTGCAGAATTTGTTCCGCACAAGGTTCATAAAGAATATGGATAGAAATGTACAGTCTCATAGCAGATACCTGTTCTTTTTACAGATTTATTTTTATTTCGGTTATTAGTGTGGGTTTTGGTCTATTAGAAAGGCAGCTTACAAATCTGAACTTCAAAAGGCTCACAGTGTGAGCAGATACAGGGTATATCATGAATCATGGAGAAAGCCAGGAGAGAGGAAGGGGAGAATCTCAAGGAGAGTTCTAAAAACTGCTTGATGTTAAACAGATACATCGTATTTTAGGTTAAGCCTTAGGGAGCTTAAGTTTTGAGTCAGTATCCAGAAGTTTTGTTTTCCTTTTATCATGACTGTTGGGTGTGGGTGTGTGTATAATATTTTTCTGCACAGCAAAAGGTAAGGTCATGGGTAGGTAAAAATAAATTTGATGGGCTAAAAATTAAAGTTAAACCTTGATCTAGCCTCTTAGGGAGATAAGAGATGAACTGAGATGCTGAAGCATAAACATATGCCAGATCACTGCAGCTCTTACCTGTATTGTTTATTACACTCAGTATGTTGATACTTCAGCAGATGATGGAAATACAGAAGGATGTACAGTTGCCTATAATCTAGGACCCATGTGTATTGCTTCTCTCAGAGGCAGTTTTTTCTTCTAATTGACCACAGATAGTATTATCACTTTCTCTTAGAACAGTAAAAGCCAGAGAGCCATAACTGATGGGAGGCAGATTGCATTTCGCTTTCACGACAACTTCCATAGATTACCTGTTCTCTGAAGAATCTCTCTGGAGTTAAAGAAATTTCTCATATACAGTTATTCTATTTAGAATTAACAAGCAGTCCTGTGTGGCGACTCTCTTGTACGCTGGTGTAACAAATTCAGAATCAGCTGCAAATCGATTCCAAACTATCATTTATTTAGACATTTTTTTTAGCCTTAGCAAACAGCTTTTTCGTAACTTTAATTAATACATTGATTGCAGGCTTCCTAATAATTTCCCTTCATTATTAAGAAGTGGAGTGGAATTGCTTACATTCAAAAAAATACCTGTTTCACATACTGTCTGCATACCTCTCAGGAATATTACAAAAGGAAGTTTCAATGGTATAGAAAAGAATAAACACAAATTTAAAGAAATACAGATGAAATCCAGTGACCCTTAAAGGACTAAAGATAGAAGTACAGTAATAAAGACACTAGAGACTTGACTCAAGAGATCTGTTATACCCCTACCTCTTCTTAAGTTTTCCTGTGTAGTTGTAGGCAAATCTTTTGTCCGTATTTCCACCAGTCTTCAGCAAACAGAAGCACTGATTACTGCTTTGTTTTTGTTGTTTACTTACAAGATGCACTGGGGAAAAAATACCCATTTTTCCATCATTTCCTGGCTTATTATTCCTACACTAGCTTTTCTTTGCTTTCCAACTGTAGAAGACAAATATAGATCCTGCAGATCTACCAGCTGCAGGAAAAGGAGTTTGTCTCCCTCTTTCCAGGAGGCCAGTTTGACAACAATTTTAATCACTTTATAACCCACAGTGTACCATTAGTTGGGGAATGGAACATAGATCTGAATTAAATAAAATGCCACTCATAGTCAGGAGTCCTTTGGAGCTGTTACCATTACAATAAGTTATTTTTATTACTGCTTGAAAGTATTGATTTATGAGCACACAATAAATCCAAAGAATAGGCACATTTATAACACAGAAGACAGGAGTATGAGGAAAAAGAGAAATATAAAGTCCTTCATGTTGTGTTTTTTAGAACAGACAATGAATAAAAGAAAGTACATACAATAGAAGTGAAATGAGAGGTGTAGTAACTACCAGTAAGACAACAGCATCATAGAAATGCCATTGTTTTCCAGGAGTTTCTAAGTTCTTAACTGCCAAAGCACATTTAAAGACAAACTAAATATCTTTTGTCTTTCATCCAGTTTAAGAGGAATCTTTTGAGTGTTTCGAGACTGGTTCCATCCTTCCACCTTAGTGCAGTGTCAACAGAATTGTGCCCACGCCGCACAGCCAGGTGCCTTCTGATTACACTTGCCCATGTTAGCCCTGCTCTTCGGGCAGTATTCTGAACAGATGTTTGATCTTGTGGATCATGGAAGTTATGAAGACCATATATCCATTACTGACCAGGTGCCAACAAATGCTCAGCACGCAGATTGCTGTTTGTCTGAGTGCAGCAAGTCCTTTATTGGAGATGCATTGGCACTACCATTCACATTTTACAAGCCAGAAAAGTGAAGCATGGAACGTGTGAGTTATTAAAACATTTGTTAGCAGGACACAGCTGTTCTGTATGGTTAGCTGTTAGCAGAGTGTGCTACTTGACTTCTACCAGATTTCTGGTGATAATTATAGTGTAAAAGGCTGACCTAGCTCATACAGTAGATAATTTATCACTTCAAGGTGGAAATATAGATTTTTCTATGCCATTGTTTTCCAACAGTTCTCACTTTAATACACACACACAACTAACTGGATTGCTCTATTTTCAGGTGAACTTCCAAATACTCTTTCATTGTCTGTTAACAACTCAGAAATAAAACAAATACGCTGTACATGTTTAATGTAATTTTCAATGAAAAGATTGAAAGATTTTTTTTATTAAAAAAATGAACAGTAGTCATTTAGGCATCTTGAAACATTTAATTATTTTTTTTTGATTATTTAATGATTAAATAGAAATACGTCATCTTAAAGCTTACTTCAATATAAACAAAAAAAAATAAAAAAGGAAAATGTGGAAGAAAACGAGGTTCCAAGCTATACTTCTAATGTTCTGAGAACACTCATGTGAGTTCTTCAGGTTTTCCGATCTTAGGAAATAAATTAATGTACTTTGGGAAATTCTTCACTGGTGACATTCACTAGGTTTAGAAGAAATAATTTGGTTCCAGTGCTGTGCTTTTAGCCTGGCACTCCTTCTCTGACATTGGTAAAATTCTTTGCCAAATACCACGGGGTTTTAAGTGCTGCTTAAGCCTTTGAAGGTTTTAGTGGGTCTTAGGAAGTGCCACATACCTTATGCTGGCGCACAGCCCAGGGTGAATTTCACTTTTGATGGCAACAGCTGTGTATCTATCAGGTTTCTGAAATGTGCAAGGAGGGCAGAACAGGGTGCTGCAGTCCACAGGCAGCTGACAAAAGCTGGGGAAACAGAGCTGCTTCATGAGAAGCAGGGCTACCAAATAACAGGCACCACCAGATGGTATTTGGGGGGGGAGGTATTTGTTTTTTAGACATTTGACCCTCATTATGCTCCAGAGCTTCCCTGTTTTTTTAGGCATTTAGAAAGGCACATTTCTAGCATGTGGCCCACCTTTGTTACAGGTGTCAGCCCTGGAAGTACAAGCACTCCTTCTTCTCTTCTTAGTACCTCCATGTTTCACCCGAATTTGCCACTGAATGAGGATGCTTGTGGTTACACTTTGGGGTTTTGAAAGTAAAAAAAAAAAAAATCATGAGAAAAAAATTTTGCAAATAACAAAATATTGTAAATATTGCAATGCTCTGAATATTTGAAAAATCAAGAAATGACGTCTGTAGAGCAATAAATAGGTTTTTTAATCATGCTGAAGTTGTATGTCTCACAGAAGATACACGTCACCTTGATCTTTTTTACTACTGCATGGATATTTAGCTTCATAATTTGAAGGTTCAGCTCTATCCATTGAAAGGCTTTTCAAGAATGAACAGGGCGCAAAGCCAAGATTTTTATTCTGCTTCCTAGAGAATTTAAAAACAAAGAAAAGGAAACAATGTTTATGGGTGTTTATAGTGGTTTTCTTGTCTAATATTGAATGTTTTCTTTGCTTACTTCGGCATGTGGATACTGAGTGACCTCCTAATCAAGCCAAGAACAAGCTCAGTAAAGTGTATCAGCTGTTTTGAGAGTTATCAAGGTTTGGGTTTACTTCTGTGAAAGAAGTAAAGCTGGTTAGTACACCTCCAGGATTTTCCTCAGTGATTCATGTCCTCTCCCCACTGGCAGCATAACCTAAAGCTACCCCAGGGCTTCCAGGACAGGGGAGGCAGTGGCACTGCTCCCTGTTGCTCTTTCTCTCCCACTGTGCAGTACTAAGCAGAGGCTGCAGCTTTTCCCACATCCTGCTCTCCACCTCGTCTTGAATTGTGGGTAAATTTGGGAGGCCACAGCAGGTCTCTGAGGCAGGTAACTTGAAAGCCCAGAGAGGGATGTGGGGCAGAATTTTGCACTGTTCAGTTGTAACCAGAATGCTTACAAAATAGCACAAATACTTCTTTAATGTACTTATCTATTTCAAACAAGTCAGATCTTCTTGCCAACTGATTAAATTGGGGAAAGAAAGGGATAAAAACAAAGGGATAAAAGTTCTTTGTCAAGTGGATTTCTATTCTGTCAATTACTTTGTTATCAACACACCTCTTTTTTGTCTGTTCATCAACAGCTAAAGGGACCAAGGTGCCCTCCTGAAAAACTGCTCTAGTTTCTTCTCTATCTGAAATAGAAAGACATAGCTGTATTGCAGTGAATATCTCTATATAAGGAAGTTTTCTGTGAATTCCACTGTCTCCCCCTCTATATGTTTGAAATCAAAAACTCAATGAAGTGTGTTAAGAATGGAGTAGTCTCCCACTGCTTTAAGGGACCTCAGATACAGACTTAGTCATTCCTGAACTCCTCTTTCTTCCCTGGTAAAGTGTTTGAGATAGACCTTTTAAGGTCAACTGACCCACATTTTTGTATTTAGTTCCTTTTCTGTCATGCTTTATGATTTTATCACTGGGACATTTTGACTGCCAGTAGAATACTCCTTCTGGCCACTGTACATCTTTTCCTCACTCTCACCCCCTTCATTTTTCTCTGATCCTCACAAAGTATCTTGGGCTCCCTTTAATCCTTTCTCAGTTTTCTGAACTCTATTTTGATCTTCCACCAGCTCCCTGGTGCCATTCCCATTCTGTCAGCTCCCTTAGAGAACATTTTTCTCTTTCGCTCTCACACTCTCCCTCCTCCTTGCCCTCTTCTTCCATCTCTCTCACATAAAGCATACCTGTTTGTCTACCTGCATTTTTTTTTCCAATAAACACCATCAGTTTTGCTCTAATTCTAACACCAAAACTGAGGAATATCTCAGCTTTTATGATTTTCAACAGCAATATTTTCAGCTTTGACATGAATTTATTGGCTTTTACTCTGGAGATTGGAAATACGAGGTTTGATTCTCCTTTCATTTATAGCTATTTTAATATAATTCTATTTGATTCAGTGAAGTTATTTTTAATTACAGCAACATAATTGAGAGGTTAATTGAACTAGGAGGTAAAAAATTTGGATCTATCACCCTCCAATCGTTTGTAACAATAAAAGATGGAAAATTCCCAGGGAAGAGTTAAATAGAAGAAGCGTTACAGCTTGGGAATATCTGATCTTTTTCTAAAGATTATTTGCAAGACTGTCAGCTATGTGTACGCTTACTTCAACTCTTAGCTTTTGTCCTTTCTGTTAACATTCCTGGATGTACTATGAGAATTTTTGAGTGGTAGGAATAGCATATATTCACTTAATTGAGGACATTTTCTCTGAGTAGATATCAGAGGAGAAATTGACCTGAGAGTCATATATTTGATCAAAACTTAATTAATTTATTTAGGTTGCAAAAGGGAATTCATCTGTCATCTCTACGTGCATCTTGCTTTCTTCTGATATTTCTGACCGTATTGGTTCTACATAGAAACTGAAGAAAAAAAATAAAAATCTCAAATAGCTTGAAATCAAAAGGAAGTTTCCAGCACGTATATGTAATGGAAGCGTGTTTGTAATTTAGGTTTTCAGATTTGTATGTTCTAGGACAAAAACTTGATGCTGATTAATGATTTCACATTCCATTTTCTTCTTGTAAAGACAGAAATGTATTTATTCAAAAATATATTAATTTTTGAATTCTGTCATCAGTGCCAATCTTGACATAAATGCAGACAACCAAACTGTCTATCTGACAGTGGAGACCTCAGCTCTTGTAATTTACAGGAAAGTTCCTGTAATTTAGAATATCAAAATATATACTCAGATAAACATTTATTTCCAAAGCACAGGTCTGATAGACTCTTTTCTGAATGGCTGCCTGGTGGAAGAAGGGATGGTTCATTAAAATACTTGATAAATATAAAATACAGGCACTGCTATTAAATGAAAAATATACTGTTAGGTATGCTACTAACATGCAAGTAGAGAGAGTTTGATAAACAAAAGGAAAAGGGAGTAGAAGCTGAAACTGGAACTGAAAAGAGATAAAGCAAGGGAAGTGTTCTTGGAGATAGGGCAGTGGATAAAGACAAGTCTTTATGAATGCATTGTTAGTGCAAGATTGTGAAAAGCTATCTCTATATCTTCGTAATAACTGTAAGTGATGACTGAAGAAAACCCAGAATTTGAATTTTTTAGTTCTGCTTCTTGTTATCCTTCTACTTCTGCTTTGCAGTATCTTGTAGTGGAGGATTTTTTTAGCTTATAAAATTGGCTGAAAAGTTTGTTTGTTTCAGGTATCCTCTTACAGTACTATTAACCTAACTAGCTTCCCCATTGTCTAACTTTGTACATACTTGAAAGACACAGTATTTTTCCAATTTTAGTCTATCTCCTGGTCTTGTCCAGTACTGTATTTTCTCTAGTTCAGCCTTACTGTATTTGTAATGTGTTCTACAGTGTCATCTCAAATCCAGAGAAGTTCATAATCTTATGATTCCAGATGAAAATATGTATATATATTTTAAATTTCATCCAGTTTTAAGATTAAAACTCAGATATTCCAATGTTTTCTGGTTTATTGTTACTTTTTTTTTTTTTTTTAACAAAAGCAACAGATATTCATTCCTTGACTGTCCAACTAGAATTCCAACTAGTTTTGCAACAAGGAAAAATTACAAAGACCCTGTCTTAAAACTTCATGACTGCAAAAACCTAGTTCTAACTTGATTTATATGGTTCAGGGATAAAAAAGTGAAAGTGGTGATGGATAGCCAACATCTGCCTGTATTTGAATCCACTGTGTCTTTGAAAGTAATCTACAGAAATCTCAGTCTGGTTGCTTAAAACCCTCTGCTACCAGATCCATTAAGAGGCATTATCTTAATTGTAATGACCCCAAAAATATAATTTTTTTTTTTTTTTTTTTCCCATTCTGCTAAGTATGCCTTGAATAGTCCTGACAATGAGCTGGAATTTCCAGGGAATGGGAGTTCTTTGAGGCATATTCCTACCCCACACAATAATTTATTTTTTATATAATGCTGCCAGTATTTTAAGTAGGCATGAAAACAGACAGAAAAGCAGTAATAGATGTATTGTCCATTAGTGCAACTGGGGCAATTACTAGTTCACAAATATTGAAACAAGCACTGATTGAGGTAAATGAATTTCTCATAATTTAGTAATGAAAATCACTTCTACAACAGTAAAGATCTGCAATTATTGACAGTAGAGTAGTACAAATTTTAGTACAGAAATTTATTTTTCTCTGCATTTCATAAAATTGTACTAAATATTTCTTCAGTTTCTCTTTATTATCTTGCATTTCTTCAGTTTATGTATTCTTAAATCTTTGTACCAAGTTTTTTCAACAGGCAGCCCCATTTAGTTAGTCATGAGTGGTTTTGCAGTTGAATGCCAAAGCAATTTCAGTGTTTTATTTTACCTATTCTGTATTCCCAGTTGGCACAATATTCATGTGAATTGGTGTCGTTTAGTCATTCATCAGCTTCTCTAAACTCAGTTTTCTTATTGAAGAGAAAGGTTGCTTCATATTGGAAGACTGTACAGTAACCGTGTTTTTAAAACATATTTAGTAAAGGCTGATACATTTAAAACATGGGATAGAAACTGATTTTATAGGCCACCATATAAGGCTAAAGTAAACTAAAACATTTTGAGAAAACAGAAATCAGTGTCTTTATAACGTGTACATCTGAACTGACAAAATGCATTGTTTTGAGCACAGCGTAAATGACCCTATACATCCAAACTTCTACCATGAAGCTTCATTAAAGTATATAAATTACTACAACTGTCAGAGATGGCATTAAGTATTCAATAACAGTAGACTTAACACAATTAATAGCAATTAAAATTATACTTTTATGATGTCAGCCACCAGCACTGTAAAGACATAATTGCCTGTAAGGACTTCTGCACCATATTTATCCTCTAAAACTGTCCAATTTATATGAAAAATGCCAAAAACATATCCCAAATGGGTACCATTATCTTCTTGGATTTTTAAAAGTGATCTGTCTTTATCCAGCCTGTGCACATTAAGCTAATTTACTTTAATTAGTTTTTTCCTCATTGTCTTAATAGGCATGTTGATAAGGAATTCTTTTTATTTTGTTTTTCTGCTCCTGACTACAGATGTTAAACTTTACTCATTAAACATCATTTAAGATATTACTACCTTGAATCCTGTACCTGGCTCTTTCTGTTCAGATTCTCTCTACCATCCAATTGTCAATTACAAACTTAGTGAACAATGGTATCTTTAGTATTTTTCAGAAATGTAAAGCAGCTGTGCTTTTGTTAATTAACTGGTAGTTAAATAGGAAAGAATGACATTTTTGTCTGTGCTGTGGCAGGAGAGTTTATTGTGGTCATAACAAATTAATTAACTAATTCCTAGAACAGTCACTTATGTCTCTAGCTTGTATGCAATAGAATATCCCTGAAAAAATGCCAGAGTTCTCAGGCTATATTGAGAATAAAAAATAATAATGGTGTGATCAATGGATAGGTGTCCCGTCTCTATGATCCAGGCTCAATCTTCTAACTTAAATATGTAAAGTTAAGTGCTTGCACCTCATTTTGTCCAAGGCAAGCTGCTCATTTAGATCTTTGCAATTGCTCTTGGAGAAATATAAATCACTCTACTTACTGTGTAACTGAGTTTCTAGTCTTCCATTGCTAAGTTACTGTGATATGTTAAGTTTAATAGAAAAGCTTCTCTTCTATATTGTCTTCTGACATGTCCTGTATTGATTAAGTTTGTAAAGGTACATCCAATGTCTTAAATCCATTTCTGTGTGTCTCCTTTAAAGTTGTCTTAGTTGTCTTACATTCTGTTCATTTTCATTCTACAAACTGAGAAACACCAAACTATTAGTATAGTTGTATCAAATTAGAGTGTGATTTGTTCCTTGCCTTTCCAAAAGCATTTGAGGTTCGGTATGAATGTCTTGTTTATGCTAAGCAATATATACATGTATATATAAATACCTTGATTTGTAGTTTGTGTTACTAAACCCTCATCACTATGCGGTCTCCTTTAGCATCAATGAATCAATGACCTGTAAAGATGCAGAATGGTCAGAATAAGAATTTATGAAAGTGAGTAATGTTTTGAAATTCACATATAGCCATGGAAGTATTCTAAAGCTATACCCATCTATAAAGCTGTAGAAGTGTTTAGGATTCTTTAGAAACTTAAATATTTTTGATAAAATCCCTCTGAAAAGCAACTTTATGTATAAACTGAGAAATTATTGATATATACAAAATGAAATTGTTGTGATTAGAGAGAATTCTTGATGATGAAAATATCTGTATGAGGCAAATGTAAAAAACACACAACAGCTTATTATTATTCTTTCTTCCTACAGTAGTATATTGATGACTTCATATTACATTGCTTTTTGTTAATCATAATAATACAGTCATTATGTCAGTCCATAATGTTGTCCATACAGTCCAATGCTGTATACAGTCCATAGTGTTGTTTTTTTTTTTCTTTGCATGTGTAACTTCTGCTAGAGGAAAAAAGACGCTGAATAGCTTGCAGGCTTTTGAATCACGTTACAAACCCTACAAGAGACCTACACTTCAAGAGATATTTTTGCTTTCCTTGCCCAACTTGAACTCGACTAGACAAATTTCTCCTTTTCTTGAAGCAGAAAATAGTTACTTTGATAAGACCCAATAAGCTTTTGACTGACATAAAATATAAATACAAAGTCAGACATCATAAACACATCCCATACAATTATATTAATAACAGAAATCAACAGAACTCTAACTGGTAGTTTTCATAGCTCAACGGATTTTTTCTGTCTGAAATGGTAGGTAAAACAAGCTTGTAAATACAGCTTAAAGTAAGGATAAAATGATTACGAATGTTATGCACCTGCACATGTGTATCTGTGTGTGTATCAGTGCTTTCATTTGGCTGTAAAATTCTGAAATTATGCCTATAATTAAAAATCTGAAAATCTGATCTTCTTTCAGATAAAGTGACTTCTAAAGGAAAGCTGTCTTGCAGAATCATTCAATGAGATTTGTAGCAAGCCTCCTCAAAAATGTAATGCATTAGTGTGCTGAGCTCTAGAAAACTGTAGCTTGTTCTTATTTTGTGCTGGTAGCCAGGGCATAATTGTATCCCAGTCCAAAATCTAAACTCCAGACACGACAGTATTAGAGGAAGGAGCTGAGCTTCCATTAGTAAATTTAGGAGTTCTTCAGTTTGTATTTTATGTATGATGAATTTGATACCTGTTTTTGCAAGAACTGCTCTCCAAAGCTGTCATCAGTAGCAGACACAGAGATATAAGAACACAGAGCAAGCCTGCGCAGCCACTTCCATTAGGAAGTAGCGCCTGAGACCCCCATAAAAGTTCTAACAAAAAGTTTTGTCAAAAACTTGTATGCAAACTATGCAAGTTAGATTCTAACTTTATATTGCCTCCCTCTTAGTGGTGTGAATTTTAATCTGTTTAGACTTCTTTGTCTAATATTAATCGAATAAAATCACTTGTCATAATGGAATTGACAATTGAAAGTGATGACATCGAAAAATAAGCTAGCATTAGAAAATATGTCTAGGAATTTCCTTATGAATTGAAGAATTATTCCAAGGGAAATGGCATAAAGAGCCATAAGTATTCCCAATGATCAATTATTTTCTAGATAATATTCATATCCATCTCTAAAAGATAGATTGGTGTTTTTACATATTTTTAAGCTCTTCCTTATCTTTACCTTTTTAGTATTTTAAAATATTTTCCATCCATGATGGAAAGATGACAAGAATTTACTTTCCATGGCTTGTGGCAATGATGGTAAGAGAGGTTTCAGAAAGATCAGTATCGCTCTGGAAATCAGAAAAAGCCACTAGTGGGTATACAATCATCATATACTTTAAAATGAGTTGAATATATCTCTTTGTATGGCACTCATACATACAGTGAGAACCTAACAAATGTTTCTCCGACATGTAGGCTGATCATGTGCACAAAGAGGTACCGGGGTATTAATGACATCAGAAGTGTCATTACTTTGCACTTTAATACTAGGAAATCTGGATAATTCACACTATGTGAGAAGTTTCAGGTAAAGTGGGAAAAAATGAAAGAATGAGTGTAAAAGACTTGGTGAATTCATTGTTCTTTACTGTCAGATTTTATGGTGTTGTATACAGGTGTGTAGTCATCTTGAAATCAACTACTCCATGTTGAAATCAACTATTCCAACAGATTCTTCTCTGTTGTTTCCAATTAATTAGCTTCTGATTTCTAGCAGAAATACTTTTTGTATATATTCTTGCATTGCCTACTGAATTTTATCCCATTTCCACTAGACAAGTCCTCAAGGTCATCTCTTGTTTCCTGTACAGTGCAACAGTCCTATTTTCCAACCATTATTCTGCCAAGATCACTAACAAAAAATATTAAATAACGTCTCTCAAAAATCAGGCTCAGAGAAACTCTGTGTCTGGATTTCAGCACTACTGGCAGGTGTCTCGCCTTTAAACAATCCTTTCCTATCTAACTTCTCTTATCTTTAGCTTAGTTACTGTGGCATTCTGTCAGTTTACTAATGATGATGGATGAGAGCTAATGTGTTTCCTATGTAAAGAAAGAAAATGGGCATTTTATAAAAGAGAGAAGCCAGGTTAGTCTAGCATGGTTTATTTTTGATGCATAAGATTCAAACACGGTTAGTCAAACAAGTAGGAGATGTCTAAAGAAAGAGCACGAAAAAAAGAAGCACTTATGGCAATTCTTCCCTATGTTAACCCTACTACCACTTGGAAATTGGTGGCTTATGTCAGAGATGAAATTCTGGTCATGTTTCATAGGTATCAATGAATCCACTAGGCCTATTGAATAGCATTAGTAATAGTAATGAGAATTCCCTATATGTAATTAAATAAATCTCTGTAACATACTTCAGTTATCTCTTCCTCAGGCTGAAGAACTCTGGTCTGTTCCACTGTTTTCCAGTATGGAATGACTTCAGAATCTCTCCATATTCTTTGTGCCTTTTCTGCCTCTTTTGTAGGTCTAGCACATTTTTTTTAGACACAGAGATCAGTAATTCAGTGTTCAACATGAATACACAGTAGATTTATAGCATAAAAGAAAGTTTCCTGCCGTGCTTTTTTCTTAATCATTTCTAATGTTTCTATTGCTGTTTTTTTTTCGGAAGGTTGGAAGCTGATGTTTTTAGAGAACTAGTCACAATGACTCCCTGGTTCTCTTTTTAAGCAGTAATAGCTAATTTAGTACCCATCTCTTCATATGTATAGGAAAGGTGTATTTATCCCCATACTGACTGTGTTATATTTATTGACACTGAGTTTCACTCATTTCAACTCTTCGTATGATTCACAGCTGTTACTTCACTCCCTAGTGAAGAAGCTCATCAGGGTTGACAGTTGAACTACACATTCCTGGAGAAATCCCCAAGACTTTTGTAGTAAGGGAGGTCACAATACAGTAATGATGCACCTTTTAAAGCACCTGTAATTAACAATGCTGAGCTGAGCCAAGGCAAATCACAGCAAAGTAAAATAGCAACCTTGACACTGCAACGCTAGGCAATTCAATTGCTATGGAATGAGAAATCTTTATTTGTTGACGTTTTTATGTTTGTTTGTTGTTGTTTGTTTGTTTGTTTTGTTGTTGTTTTTTTTAAAGTTCTGGAGTTGTCCCATATTCAAGATTTCTCAGGTAATTCAGATTAGTAGAAAAACTTCCATTAACAACAGTGGAGAATCAAACTGATAATGTACATAAAACTATGCTATCTTTCAGAATGAAAAGTGGAATGAAATGCCATGCCATTTATGCCAGGGTACAATAGTTCTGTATTCTTCTAAAGGTATCACAAATCTAAATACACCTAAAAGAATCGTATAGAATTTGAGCTCTTATTTCTTCTCATGTCCTCCTTTTTATGAGATTAAAAACTAGAGATCATAAAATCTACAAGATTAAATTACCTTTTGATATAAGAATAGTTATTTTACCTGTAGGAGGACAAGTACAAGGTAGAGAAGATCTTTTGATGGGATTTCACTATCAACTGTAAAGTAGTTGATTGATGGTGAAAGGGTTACTTTGAGTTAGCAGAGACTGCCTCATTGACTGCAATTGTTTTGTTAGCAATATATGTTCCATATACCTTAGAGCACAGACACCTGTATTAAGTTTATAATTCCGTAACGTGCTCATAACAGTAAGAGACCTTATCTAAAAATCCTTTGAAACATCATTAATGTTTTCCCACATTCCAGCTGAACTAGTTGGTTCTTGCCTGTATTAGTTGAGTCTATATTGAAAAAAGTTAATCAGATTCTACTTTCTTTAACAGGAAATATATGAATTTCTTAAACAACTTCAAACCAATAAAAAGACATAAATTAGATATAGTTTGTGAGCAAAGTTTTTCAAAATAGATGTAAGTTTTCCACTGAGACAAACACTATATTTTGGTGTGCTTTTCTATTGGTATTTCACACGTAATAATGTGTACATCTCTGGGGTAAAAAGAAAAGTACATATTTGCTATTAGGGGAATAGAACTTCTCTCAATAAAAGTCATAATTTAAACCCAGAAGCATTAGTACTTTGGGGTAAATAAAGCAAGCTGGTCATTGGTGCAGACCACAAGGAAAGTGATGACTCCAGCCTACCTAATGTGGCAGTTACTGTTGATTTTTGCATGCAATGTTTTTCTCTTCTGATGAATCACACGTGCATAACTTGCTGTCAGTTTGCTCTAATTATCATAGATCATTCTCATGATTTGCCACTTGTAACCTAATATATTAAGATAGTTGAAGTAATATGTTCTGGTTATAATTGGTTGCCCACTATTGATATGGGTAATAGATCTCTCTTGCGAAATACAAACAGTAACTAGATGCACAGCATGCAGGTAAGTTAAGTACCCACACTACCCAGGAATCAGCAGGTATTCTTCATGACTTAGTCTCCAGACGTATTTTCTGGAAGCTCAGCATATCTCTAATTGCAATTATATTTTGTGTCCATCTTGCCTCAGATCTTAGAAAAGGGGTTTTTATGTATAAATATTTAAGTATGAAAGTAAAAGGTGATACCGTATTTCTGCAGACTTAGAGGTATATAACTGGCATAAATCTTTTCACAGAATTCCCATTTATATTACTGGAGTTAGTCTCAAGGATAATTCACATCCCAAAGTGTAAAATCAAATCTTTAAACTGGGAACTGGGAGTCTTCATATAATATGTTTAGTTCAGTGTAATCAATAACATTAATAAATCAGTGGATTGACTGAATTCTGAAAGGATGGTAGGCTCTCACACAATAAATTGATTTTTGTTTTCTCTGTGTGAACACAGAAACACTGTAGTTAAGTGCACAGTTGGTGTAATATTGACTTTTTCTTTTTTTTTTCCCTGATATTTAGTCACTGCGTGTTCAAGGTTGACAAGGGCAATTATATCCCACCAGTGTGTATCAGTAACCATATTTCTCGAGGGCATTGGTTTTCTCCAAAACACTTCTGGGATTTCAAGGCCTACTTTCTTTTCAGTGTTCTGCTAAAAACTTCCAAAATGAGCTAGAAACAAAATTTGCATCCTCTCAAAGCACTATTAAAGACTGTTAAAAAAAAAAAAAAAAAAAAAAAGATACTTGCATCAAATGTTTGCAGATCAGCATAAGCTTTTTAAATATTTCATTTGGTTTCTTTCAGTAAATCCAGTTATGGCTGCTGAAGAGCAAACCGTCAAAACCTTTAAAGGCTTAGCCCCTCTTTTCTCATCTTTACTGTTTTACACCTTTCTAAAAAGACTTCAAAACCAAAAAAGTGCAGAGAACATTGCATCCAAAGCCCCATACAGGTTTAGCCTAAGGTGATTATCTTTAGTTTTAGTGAACAAGGTCCAATTTGACTTTGCATATTTGAAAACTAACTTAGAGTTGGTTACTACTTTCCTGACATCCATTGTAGGAAATCTTTGAAAAGAATAAATTGCATTCTATTCATTTTTATTTATTTGAGGCTCTTCTGTGACTTCTAAAATATGTAACGCAGCAGTTTTCAGTGAATTTTCTGCTCTAATTACAACCTACCTAATACCAACCTGATCAACTACAAGACAGTGATTATATTTCAGCATAACTTGAAAAGTTGTTTGAAATACATAACAATACAAGTTAAATGATTTGAAGAAAATTTGCACTGGGCTTTTAAGGATCTTTATATATTGTAGTTGACCACAATTTATCAATATAATAAGTAAGTAATACACAGAGAAAACAGAGAAAAAATAAAAAATAAAACACCTAGCTTTGGAGAGGAAGAGGAGAGTGATATTTTAAAGCAGCACCAAAGAGTCTAAATAAACTTCTGTGTGTTCCTGTGTCTGGTCAAAACATGGAGAAGGTCTGCCTTCATCTATATACTGCCTTCAGTGATGTTTGCAGCTGGGATGAAGGGGCAAAAAAAAAATGCTTACAGAAGATTGCATTCTCAGGATGAGATCAGAGTTATAAAAGGTCCTGGAACTGCAAAATGTTCATTTTGAGCATCTTGTTGGCTCTTGTTAAAGGACTGCTTTTGATGGGCCAGAATTTAATCTCGAAAGTGATTAAAATAGTAATTATTTGATTCATCAGTGAAGAAATAGAGTTTCTTTAAAAGCCAGACTCCATTTAATTAACAATAATTTGAGACTTCAGTCAGTACAGATCTGAATACTAACATTATTTAACCACCGGCTTTCAAATATGTTAGGTTTCTCTCAGAACTGCCAAATTTTATCTTGCTCAGCATTCAGAAGCAATCTCCAGGGGAAAGCTCTTTGCCACTTTGTCCAGTGCAAATCAGCCATTCTCAGCTTCGTGTGAATGTGTATCATGGTCTAAACCATGATTTTGTATGTTTATATAAAATCAAGGGAGGAGGAAAAAAAATGGTCCATTCAAAAATAATAATGATACCACTTAATTAAAATGAATCAAAAGATACTCTTTATATTCCTAAAATTGTTTTCATATGACCACTGTTGTCTTCCACCTTTTCAAAAATATTTATATTGATACTTTTGTATGTACAACCTTGCAAGATATGATACATTTTTCATGGTGCTGTCAACAGCAAAACTAATTGTATTCCATGTAAACAGAAAAAACATTCTTCTGTTTAAGGAATAAATCCACGCTGAAAAGATAAGGCGTATTGTTGGTTTTTGCTTTTTCAAAGCTTTGTTGAAAAGTTAATAAGAGTGCAGAAAGCAATGTAGTCTTACTCACAATAATTTAAGGGATTAAATATTCCAGTCACTTTTGAACTGTTTTATCTTTACCCCTGTTTTTCTTACATGCTTTACACTCTCTATTAAGAAAAATCCAGTAGATATTTCAAAGCGAAAGAGCAATTTTTTATCTGTTTGTATTTGGCAATGGGCTTTGCATAGGGTAAAGTGTTGTGAAGTTGCGTGGTATGGGTGAACATGTAATTGGTAGAATGAGTAATTATAGTATGATATTCGTACTTGCACAACTAGCTTAAGCAATGCCAGGTTTGATATGAAAAGTGATGCACAGTGCTCTAATTATTACACATATTTTGAACATATGTTCTGCATTACATTTCAGAGAGTGCTGGTCTTTAAAGTTACTTTCTGCCGTGTTACTTTTCCTATGATACCAATTATTTTAAGTGTGTATGACAGGTAACTGGCATCTTTATAGCTGTGAGGTTGCATCTCAGCAGGTTTTACCAGTAATACTGTGAACATGAAAATAATGTGTAAAGAATCTGTTCCATGGAAAAATGATATCATTTAACATAGAAAATGCAATAAACAACATTTGACACCCCCCAAATCTCCCACAAAATTCACGGGAGAAGCTTAAGTACATAATTTCCAAGTAATGACATTTTAACATTAAAATGTTGCATTTTCCAATGGTCTCTTTCAAAACTGTTGTTCCAATTTACTAGCAGGAGCTCTAGTGGATATGCCTCACTGTTAATAACCAGATGAATTAACAGCATGGTGAGGTTCTCTGGAGACCATATAGATATATTCTTGTTGCAAATAAATAAAAAAATATATATATGCTTGTGTAGAAGGAGATAAATCTTTACTGCTAATTTACAGTTATATAGCTGAGTTTTACTCTGATAAGGTTGTAAAATAATGCATCAGTACTGTTTGTCACACAAGCAAGAATGTAATGTGTTTGTATAGAAGTTATAAATAGCTATAGTTGCAATATAGTTACATATACGTGTATAAAACTATATATAACCATATAGATATATAAAACTATAGTTCTCCATATAGTTACATAAAGAACTACATCCTTTACTATTTTTTTTTGATTCTTGTATGAATGGTACCCCAGAGGATTTACTTGTGCCCAAGAAATCTGTTCTTAGTGTTCCTTTCAGCTTTAGGCAGTTGTTTACACCAGCCTTTCCATGATCAGTACAAACATTGTGCTTGCTGGTTCCTTGTAGCCCTGGGATTATTGCAGCAGATCAACATTTACCATCGTAGCTCATAAAGTCCATTCGTTCATGCTGAATGAGGGTAGTGCTGAGAACCTCCAGCATCATTCATTCTCCACAGCACAGCAGCTCTTGGCTGCTTCTAATTCATTTGTTACCAAGTACTTTGGATCAATTGTGCCAATGATCCAACTCAATAAACTAGTAAATAAAAATGCCCTACATGATCTTTGGCTCAGGCCTCTTTCCAGCTGTGTCTAGGGATATGGCTCCAATGCAATTTACAGAAGAGCACTGTTCACATAAGTAGCCAGGATGCTTCTCTGAGTTGATGGTAAATGTCTAGCCATGTCCAATCTGTTTGATATAACTTCTGAAATCCTGTGTGGAGGGTGCCATTCTGCGAGAAGCTATTTACCTGCTTTGTTTCTGTGTCACAAATTAGCTGTTTGTCTACTATATGTAGCATTTACTCTACCCTATCCTGGCTTCTTTTCAATTTGCAAACACCCCATTTTTACTATCTCAACATGTAACTGAGCAGGACAAAAAGTTTCTGTACAATGCCCTGAAACTGAGAACTATTTTTCTGGTGTGTGAGCTATTCTTCCCCAATTTCAATCAAAGTGTGTTTTCTTATGGATGTTATCATGGCAATATAATCAATCAAGTTCCAAGTAAACATACCTTTAAAGTTAAGACAGAAATAGGATGTGCAAGATCATTCCAGTGTTTTATCTGGCAAGCAACAGTGAAGTTTTATGAGCTTTTTTGAGCCACTTCTACATAAAGTAGCACTGATGTTTTACTCTCCTCTATTTTGCATGTTCTCCATGAGATGAAAGGTTCCAGCTCAGAACATATAAATATTTCACTGATTTTGTGGGTGTGATGAACAAGAATCAGTCGCTCTGGTGAACTGCTGAAAACTGATGCAGTTTTCCGAATGTGTATTTCCTGCCCTATAGGGATTCAGACCTATGGGAGACCTGCAACCTCCTGAAAACACAGCTCAGGGCTGGCAGTCCTATTGCTGCCTTGTCTGGGCTGGGGTCATTATATACGGCCTTCAATTGTCCTCTTTCAGAAGCTAGTTAGGACCATTTAGAGGAAATCTTATTTTTCCTGTTGAAAATCAACAGTTTGTGCATTCTAATGGCAATAACTTCTATTCCTTTTCTCAACTCAGCATTGTTTTTCAAGATGCTGGGATTCTTGTCACAGGTCTGTTCGGAGGGTTTGTGCATGAGCTGAACTACTTTAGATTAAGTGCTCGGCTTTTGAATGTTCAAAATTCCTGTTCAGAGACCCTCTGTTGAATTCTTCTGAATTATGAAAACCGGCAGACCGCTGAATCAGAGTGATTCCAGTGAATCTGAGGAATTCTGTATCTGGGCAGTTCGGAAGGATGAAGCCTCCATTGCTGTTTATTGGACCTTAACTGGCAGCTATTTTCAGTTTTCCTCCCCAGGTTTCTGAGGGCAGCACTCTTTGATCATGCTCCAGTAAATGATGATCAGAGCATCAAAGGGAGTTAAATATGTTGGCAGAGAGTGTCACTGGGCTTGACTTTCAAGTGTGCAATGCTAGGAATATATTCAGAAATACGACTGAACTGAATCAGTATAGTTAGGCACCGAAGAAATGGAATCACAGAGCAAAGAATTTTGGGCACAGAGTCACCTAAATCTAGAAATACGGAATATTGAAGAGAGCAATTCCTGCTGTTCTTAAATTTGTGAAGTCATCACTCAGAACTCATTAGCCAGTGGTGGAAGATTACATTGCTACAACTTATAATACATGTAGAAAACAAAAGGATGAAATTTAAGATCATTGCCATAAGTCTCTACACATCAGCATTTGAGATTTCCCTTCCAGCGTGTCTTGGTTTCAGATTCCTGTAGTAGGATATTCTGATTACACAAAGAGGAATGCTTAGACACAAACCTGGTTGCTTTCTGCTTACTTTTGTACTTGCTTATAACTAAAAGAAAAAACACAAATGTTATGGCACGGGTTTTCTTCATGAACTAGAGGACTGTTACATACGAATAAAGCAAAAAGCAGGTCTATACAATCACATCATTGTCACTTTCCTCAGTCCTTAGATGAACCTAGCACTCACAAAAAGATGAAAAGAATGCAAAACATATTCTCTAAATAGTTCTCTGAATAGAACCACCATCAGCTTAATGGTATAAAATCCTTATTAGCAGGGGAATTATAGAGCCAGGTTCTCAAATGGTGTAAGTCAATATAAGTAAGTGGGTAGTAAGTGTTATGTAAGTAACAATGTAAGTAAGGGGTCACTGTGCATTAGATCATTGTTAATATTTAGCGTTTGCTTTTTCACTATCTTGCCACTATATTTCTACCTTTATATCTTAGTAGAGAAACTTCTTTCATTTTTATGTTTACTGGACAGTCAAGCTATTTATTCATTTTTATGTCTATTTGAAGTTTTTTCTTCATTTACTGTCCAGGGCCTAGACTGGCATTTAGAGTGTCTTGGTATCAAGTGGAAGAGTTTGCACTGAATTTCATTATCCAGTTTTGTGTTGGCAGATACCAGAGGAAATGCATTTTGTGGTTCAGGTAGAACCTGGATCTGCAGATCCAATATCCAGCCACTTTTTTAGAACATAGAGCCAGTGAATACTGTGATCTAATATAGTGTGTACCCAAAAGCTAAAAATAGGGTGCTGATCCTGTTTCTTAACTCTGCCTATCAGAGGTTTGAAGGCAGTATTAAGAATGACTTCCATGGCGCTTTCATGGTATCATCCTGATACTCCCAATTCTTTGATCAACGCCTACCTTTACCAAAAAAAAAAAAATCCTAAAAATGCTGAGCTTTTACACCTGACCTATTTTGCTTGAAAGAAATAATAATATTAATAATAAAACTATTGAAATGCTCATTCACACTACGTTTTAAAATTCTGAAAGTACAGTGAAATTATACTGTTGTAGTTGGCAAGGGCTTTATTACATGTATCCTTTTAATTTATTGATGCTCAGTCTTTATAGGTGAAATACTCCAAATTCCTGTTTATTAAAATAGAAAATCATTTTATAGTTAACTTTAGAACACTGTGAGCTGTAATACTTATGAAAAATACTTTCTGAAAATAGCTCTTCATCTGTATTCTAAGTATATTTTTCTTTTAAAAAATCAGTATCTTTTCCATATGTTTTATGTTTTTTACTGTTGACTATGTTGACTTTGCAAAGCAATGGGAGGATCATTTGTCATATTTGCTGGTGAATACATCAACAAAATTGCTAAGTTGCTAAGAATTGAAAATTCATATTGTCTGTGCTAAAGTTAGGAAGACCAGTAAACCTTCTATTACATTTTATTAAATACTCAGGACACATGGTCAGTTTTCCACAGTAGTAGCAATGAAAGAACCTTTTCACATGTGAGCTGAAGAAACCAAATGTGAAAGTGAGGTACAATAAACATGAATCTACAAAATGCCACTTCAGATTTCCAGTTCAACTTGCAGTCAACACTGCCATATGGTTCAAACAAATAAAATAGTCTCTTACAGTGTATTAATGTTTCAGTCCAGTAGCAACTATAATAAATACTTTGTAAAAGACGATCTGCATCTCACTTTGATGTTAGGAAAGATACATAGTTAATGAACACATCATATATCACAATTCAAAGAGGAAAATAATTGTACAAAAAAAAAAAATCTAATATTTTGCTTTTAAAAGTTGCTGTAGTGTATTGTAATAATTAATTTTAAAAATGTCTAACCTAATTCATCCTAATCCATTCTCTTTGTAGGTTCTTGGATCATCTGAGACCCACCAGCATAACACCAGGTAGAAAACTGAAGGTAAGATGAAGCATCCTACAGCCTCAAGTGTTAGTGGGATCCATATATTGCATTGGTGATTCTTAAACAGCAGTTTTCTAGCTGACTAGAAATAGTTTGTCTAGCTAACTGAATAGAGCATAACTACGAAATTTCAAGAAGCCAGTCTGCACTGAGTATGCAATGTCCAATGGTCTTAATCATTCTCTGTAACTTAAGCTGCTATATCTAATTTACCATTGCAATAACAGCATAGGTCAAAATATAAAATGGGATTCATGTAGTGCTAACTTTAACATGTATGAATACTTTGTCCAGGAAGGAAGATCCAGCATGATAAATGGTTTTATGTTTTGACACTTTACTTTGTTACCAGCCAGACTTACCAAGAATAGAATATAATTAAATAAATAACGAAATTCTCAAAGGAGCTATTAAATCTCTTGTGAGAGTTCTCAAGCGTTCACAAGAAACTACTGTGGCCTACGTATGTCATATTGTGATGTTTTTAATGATGCCTCTCTTTAGATGAATACTTTGCAAATGCCATTTGTAACCAAGACCTAAACTCTGATGAAAGCAAATAAGGAGGGTCCCATAGCTCTGAAATGATAGCTGTTGGTGCTCACTCAAAAGTGTTTGTATTTGGCAGTGATCGGGCTGTAACCAATCTTATTCTGTCTGATTAGTACTTATATAGCATCAAGTAAGGACCGGGTTTGGTTTTTTAGTTTGTTTGTTTGTTTCAGCTCAGTAATTTTTCTCAATGGTAACTGAAGTCAGGTAATTTAAAGATTGTGAACCTCACAAAAAGGGTTCATTTAAAACCATATTCTGCACCTTGTGACACCAAGTGGAAAGTGTGTTCTTCTGTATGACTACAAAAGATTTTAGAACAGTTATCAGATATGCATTCTGCTCATTAATGTTTGTACAGTATCCTGCCTTAAAAGAGCTACAGTTTCCTAGAGCAAGTCATTCAGAATTCGACTACACTCTTCAAGTTTAATGGGTTGAGCTCTTTGAGTTCCCCTACCTCCTCCTGATTGATGGTTTGTTTCTTCTTTTAATACAAAATTCAGTAAAATTTCCCACAGTGAAAAGGGTCTTTTAATTATAAAACACCAGCGTGTGGGAATGATTCAATTTACACATCAGAAAAGTTCAGTTACTTGACCATAATTTATTTTTTGTGCTGATCATTTACAGACCACAGATTCTTTTTCTTTTTTTTTAACTCTCTCTCCTTCTTGCTTGCTCTCTGTACATGTAAAAGAAGTCTCAATAACCTGGAAAAGGCTTTAGATATTGTATCACGTGGTCACCAGAACTAGACACTTCATTATCAGAATCTTTTACCAGCTTATCGCCCTTCTCATCTTCTAGCTGTGTTGTCATATTTAATTTAAATGGGTTCTGTAATTGCTGAGTAATACAGTTTTTTCTTGAATCTGACGGAGGGACAGTGAAAGTGAGGCAGGGTAAGGTATCTCACTTGTGGAATGGTGACGATGAGAGGTATTTGCTAAAAAATAAGTATTTGCAGTTCTAGAGTTGCATACAACATAACTGACCTCTATGGCCTTCTTCAGTTGTCCTCTGTCTGTAGTGCTTAAACTTGGCTACAGGAGGGGATAATATAGCTCCACATTAATGAACAAACAAGTAATAAAAAAATTTTAAAAAGAGCTATTAATACTGACAGAAAGGTCTGAAAGGACTGGGAAGTTTCAATGCATTTTCTCTCTGTAATATTAGTCTTACTGTTCTGTTTTCAGACTGCATATTAAGACTTGTTGATATAGCAGCTTTTAATGACAAAGCACTGTAGGTTTTGTATGTGATTTTCCTAGCAAAATCAAAACAGTAAATCTTACTTTATGCTCATTATGAGCATGAGAGAAATACGCAGTAAAAATGTCCAGAATGCCATTTTACAGATTTGAAATACAATTATTTAAATATATGCTCTTATATACATTTTCTTTTTAATCAAATATGGTTTGTGAACTTGACCGAGAGTTATTAGATTATGGCCTTTTTTATAATAAAATAGTCGATGTATTAGATGGAAAAAATATGTATATCTCATTTATTCTAGGTTGTATGTATAATATTCATATTCAGCTGAATACCTAACAGTATTTAATGGTTGGCTAGCTATTTGTTGTATTACACACACAAATACCATGTCTATGCTACTGGAATATACTCTTGCTACTTCTTTGACTTTGGAGCATTTAATTTTTTTTTTCCTTTGGAAGGGCTGTGTGGAAGGCCACTGGAAAAAAGAAAAAATCGTGGTTTCTGCAAATTCTTTTCAGCTATTTGAAAGTGGCTCCTCCTTTTTACCCTGGACTAAGCATTTAGACTGAAATAGATTATTTGTGTTTTGTAGTGTTCCTCTGACAGAGAAACTGAAAGACAGTCTTGTAATACCTGTACCTGCTGCTGTTTAGATATACTTTTATCTAGAAACAAAAATATATCCCTGAATAGGACTTATGAGCTGAAACTAGTATATGCTTGTAAAGCTAACCAGTATGAAATGCTACCTTCCGGTGCCCTTTTAGTTGTTACAGGCTAAAGTAAACCAGCAAATCTACCAGTTGATTTTAAGCTACCACTACGGCAGCTTTTGCTAACTCATCTGGACCTTACTGTGCTCGGATTTGTGTCAGCGAAGGGAGCAATTCAGAGCATGAGGGGACTTCTTAAAATGCAATTAGTTAATTGAAATCCTTTGTTCTTCTACATCAATATTCCTGAAGCCGTGAATAGCTGATGTTTTCAAACGACTCCCAAGGTCAGTACACTATTTTGCCACGGTGTGTCCGGAATGATGCAACCAGCAGGTCAGCACTCCTGCTGCTGGTGCTGTAGGAATCCAGCAATGATGTAGGTTTTTGGGGGGAGGGGTTTTTTATTTTTGGTGGTGGGTTTTTCCCACTTCCATTGACTTCCAGGCCTGTTCATTTACCAAGTAAGCCCTGTAGTGTTGTTTGAGTAGGTCTATGTTCTTACAGTTCTCAACGGTGTCCAGCAGTGGAAGTCCTCAGTAGATCTCAACTGGAGCTATAAAAAAATCAAGTGGTCCTGGTGGCAAGAAGGTCTTTATTGAAAGCAAATACTCCTGAGTCCCTGTTCTTCCAGACCATTATCTTAGAACTCTTTAGTACTGCAAACAGTAAGCTAAAATCAATAAACCTGTGCAAAACACATATTAATTTTAATGGTAAATGAAAATCTTTCCTCACCATTTTTATTATTACAGCTTTTATGATCACATTTTCAAGTTCTGATCTGTGGCTTATATGCAAGCATTTAGCTTCAGTTTTTATTCATGATGGTCAACTGGTGTTGTACACTGTGTTAAAGGCTGGTATTTTAGTAGAGGTTTCAATATTTAATAGATGTCCTGATGATACAGTTTTGTGGCAGAAGTATTTATTGTCACAATTTCTGTCTTTTTTTCTTTTCCTTTCAAGAACAACCTATATAAAAGCGCTGAGCATTTCTAAGAGCAGAATGTTCTCACCCCAGTACAAAGAGCCTATGGCTTTTCTTGTCTTCTATGCGTTTTTGGACATGCATGGAATTTTTTGTTTAGTAGGCAGAGATTACAGTGACTTGAGTCTCTCCTGGTGTAACTCTGTCTATGCACTGAATGGCACAGCATCTCAAGTCCTTGCATTTTAGATACAGGATCAGAGCCGAATCCCTGAAGTGCACCAACTAAAGTAGATGGTAAGCTCACCTACCTGCTACTAGTCACACAGACTTTCTTATAACAGTAGCACATCTCTAGTTTTTCTGTTTAGATATTGGTATGATTCTGCCAATTACTATTAAACCTTTGTCAGGCTACCTATACTTATGAGCTGCACAGGCATGCCAATGCAAATATTTTTTCAAGTTGTCCTTAGTAGAATAAAAAGGTATTGTACTGAGTCATTGAACTGACTTCTTCTCATGGCAGTCAGTCATTCAGGTGCAGTGACATGCAGTATTGTATAGATTTTTTGACATTTGAAGTCACTTCTAGTATCTTTACACAAAATTGCACTGTTTGGCATATTAGTTATAAATGTGAGAAATGTTTTTTCAACACCTTAGCCACCAGCAGGCAGTAATGAAGACGTGAGTTCTAAAATCTTCCGTCCCATCAAAGCTCCCCATATGAAGTTCTGAGCTGTGAATCAAGTCAGCCTGGGAATCACAGACATGAATTCCTGCACTTCAGTGCTCTTTCCAGATGACTTCTCACTCTCCATTCAAAATCTAAGGACAGGGTTAGTGATGGTGCCAGATGGTGCCTTTTTTGTATTAATCTAACATTTATTTTTTTTTTTTCCTGAAAGTAGAAAACCTCTGTTTCTATGTCCTTTTCAAAACCACACATCTCTTCTGAGTAGTAGCTCTAAATGGTACAGAATGGTGTTAGGAGGAGAGATCACTGTTTAGCCCTTTTAGCACTTCATTTAAATAGTTCGGGAAGGATGTGTTGGGGCCAGCGTACTCCTCAGCTACTAAAACACCGCAGTTTTCTGCTTTGCTTACCAAGGGAAATTTGTCTGTTTCTAGCATTCTTGACCATCAGGAATTCAGTGTCCCTTTGGTGTACAGTGTCTGTTTAAAGCCCCTTTCTGAGTTGTGTTAATTTATGCGTTCAACTTGTGAAGCCAGTGAATATATTAACTGTTGAATCTTAGTTTGTTATCATCACAATCAATGATTGCCATACTTTTAATCAGAAGTGGCCAGAGCCATTTGATCACTAATGAGCTCCATTTCATCAGGTCATTAAGCAGTTCCTGAGCATATCTACCTTAACCTGTTTAATAGCAGAATAAAGTGAAGAGATAGCTCCTTTGTAAACCTTGGATGGCCTCACATGGAAAGTGACTGCTAAAACACATTCTTATTTTGCCACATGAGCAAGATCCTGAATCTCTTGGGATTCCAGCAGAAAGTGGAAGTTAGCCCTTACTGGAGCCTCAGTGCAACCTACTGGCATATGCACAGCACAAGGCAGAGGCTGTAGAGTTTGTGCTTTGTTCACTGAGGCAGGGCAGACCTGGTGCATACGACTCATCGAGAGATTCGGTATGAAATATTCTGGGCGTTCTGAAAAACATATAAACCTTCCTTTGCAAGCGGCAGGGTGGGATCTGAAAACAGGAAAACTTACCTTTGTCCTTAGGAACCATTTCTGTGTTTCTTGGTAGGATTCTCCTCTGGAGTATTTGCAGGCAAAATCAGGGGCTCCCTTTTAGAATAAAGGGCAATGGGAAAAACGCTGTGCCTAGGGAGAAGCAACATCTGTACAGTCCAGGATTTTCAGTACTGTCTTTTAGGACACTTTATTGTAAAACTTGCTTTTAGTTCTGTAGTGTTTTGGTATTTACAGATACGTTGTTCAATCCAGGATCAGAACATAAATATCCCAGGTGAAAAATTCTAGAATACCTTGTCACTGCTGTTTTGTAAATCTTTATACTAACTTGATATTAGACAATAAAGTTTTCCTTTCTTTGTACAAAACCAGCTTCTTTATTCAAGAAAAATGTTTACAATGGCATAGAAATTGTGCTTTTTTTATTACGATTACAATTGAACTAATTAGGGTGTATGTTTTTTTTGAATAGTGCACTAGATGAAAAAGAACAGGGACTTTTCCTTTAATAGAAGTTCCCCCACTCTTACCCATTTTTTACATATTGTTTATCACTTTCATGCCAGAAAAGGATACAAAATCTCTGATTTTGTTTGTTTCTGAAGTAAAATGTTAAATAATGTTGACAGTTTCACTTTAGCAACATTGTAATAATGTGTCCAGAAGTAGTACAGCTCGTGGCCACAAGTTTTGCAGCCCTTTTATTTTAAGACGCTCAATTATTCTTGAGCCACTGAACTATTGTTTCAAAAAACATTTTGTTATTTCCTTACAAGAGGCTAAAAACCCTTTCTCGTGGTTTGTTATGGTTCTTTGAACTACTTTTAAGGCTAATTTGTGATAGATTTTTGTACTGTGATTTTTATACTTGGACTATTCAATCCATCTAACCTGAATAGCCCAAGGGAGATAACTCAGGAAGCATAGAAATCAAGAAAATGTGAAGCTGGTACTTCAAGCTGAACCAGAAGCTAGTATAACTCAATTTGTCAGTGTGAATTTCTGGTGAGAGAATGAAGAACTTGATTCATTTTTGTTATCATTCTGCCTTTTTGCTGAAAATCTGTGATTTCTACGCTTTGTGTATACAATAAGAATTGCGTGGCAGGTTTTTGCTGATTTGAGGTTGACTTCAACTATATGTATATGGGAAGGGGTGGAGTTTCCTGAAAAGAGGTTTTGACTTCAAGATCTACTCTGATGTGGTTTCCTTTAACAAATAGGGGTATTTTGATGTAGTTGATGGCAATCTGGTCTCAAATTCAAGTGTCATCCACATCTGCTTCTCCAGCATAAGACAGGTACCAAAAAGATGTGGTGTGCTGGCTCAGTATGCTTGGAGCTACTGCACTAATTATGTTTTTCACAAAACTCATTTTAACCCTATAGTATGACATAATGAAAGATGAACAAAAGCAAGATGGTCATTGACCTGATCGTCTTTTAATGAGGAAGAAAAAAAAAAAAGGACAGGTTGTTTGAATGACACAAGTCAATGAACCAAATGAAACTCATTAGAAATTAGGGAACTGGTTGGTTGTGCATAGACTTCCTAAGAATTATACCAAAATTCAGATGTAGAAAATAGATGTAAGATACAGGCTCCGTGTTAAAATTTTAATTCACTTGATAATAGCAGCATCAAAGGCTATAAAACAGTGTAAAATATATACTTAATTTATTCACTTGTTACATTTATACACTTGTTAATGCTATTTATATAGATGTGGAGAACCTTAACAGGGTCCTACAGAGTTTTGGGAAAGTCTCAAAAAAATTGTAGCTCCAGTATGTGTAAAGCTGAACCTGAAGCCTGAGATGCACAATAAACAGTTCAATTCCAATTTGTTTTTTCAACAAAACTTTGATATGTATTATTTCACTTCTCTTTTGTCAGCATCTATATTAACTATGCTGTATTTTTTTTTTTAATATATATGTACAAGAAAAGCACAGGATTGTCTTCCTCTGATCTGTTTCTTAAACAGTTAACAAGGTAGTTACATATTTAGTCACTGAGATTGAACCTGACATAAGAGGCAACACAAGCTATCTTCCACAAATACCTGAAAGGTAGGGTAACTTTGCCTAAATCCAAGAGCTCCAGGTGAGACCTTGCAAGTATTTCTATTACTGACTACATATCTATCATGTGGAAAAGAGGTCTAATCTCAGCTGTAAATGCTGAGAATTACATGTCATTTTCCTTAGAGCAATAAATGCTCTTTTGTCTGTCTAGATTTTGTTATGTGTTTTGCACGTTAATTCCTAACAGTGCTGCTGTATGTCACTAAAATATCAAAATCTAATCAGTCAGCTGGCAGTAAATGGAAAAAATAGAAATTCATAGCAAAGATTAGTGATATCTAAAAGTGGTTTATGGGTCCTAGTGGGATTCCTCCTTTTTTAACAACAAAGTGCAGAGTGAAAGAATATGCACAGCTTACTTTGTCTTCCTACTTCTTTTGATCTGAAAGAACAATCAGATAAGGCTGATTTCTGAAGACAGTTCAGAATGAACAGATTTCAGTTGCCCCCAGTGATAACCATCCTTGTCAACAGGAGGCATTCCAGGTACTGACACTAGAGCCCTAAATGTTCAGATACTGAACATTTTATCTTTTATTTTAAAAACTACTGCTGGGAACTCTCTTTATAGAATGCAATGGATGATGAGTATTTAGAAGAAGAATGAACCCTGAAGGAGAATAAAGCCCAAGCCTCAGAGACTGTCAGTGAACACCAGAAGGACAGAAAAATTTAAGGTTAAGGTGGAGAATTTCATACATACAGAAAAACTGAAGCTGTGGAAAATGGAAGAATAGAACTCAGGAGTTACAGGCTACAAAATCACAAGTAATAGAATTTAGTGGCCCTCGCCCTAATGGGCATTTGTCCTGATCATTGAATCAGTGCACACTGTCAAATTTCAGCAAAATTAAGTGCCTTTTCATAGGGAATGCTCAACACTGGGATTTACTGGGGTGCTAATAACCAAAGTTGAGGTATGTGGATTAAATCAGTGTGTAGCTACCTTTTGTAAGCCATGTAACTCTAATAAGTGTCATCAGTCCCTCTAACTCACAAGCTTCAGCTGTCAATTTTTGAAGAAAATAGTGATTTTTGGCATGAAGTGGCAAGTTGCATTTCACATGACTCATATACAGTGTACACAACTTATTAAGCATGGTGTAGTGTATTATGAAAGTTGATTGTTCACAAATGTAAATATACCGATATTTTTCACATTTGAAGGTATTTACACCCTGAATGCTGTGCAATACTGATGATCATTTTTAAAGTTAGTAGTTTAGTGTATTTATGATTATCTAAGTTAGTCATTGATAGCTTAATGCACCTCAAAAACAGCATAAAATACACTACTAGCACTCTTAACATCACATCAAGGATAATTAATTTTGAATGAGCAGATGCAAATGAATTCATAATAAGAGGTTTTTAGTGTGCTTATCACTGCCACTGCACTTTAAAAGTGTGCCTGAAAAAAAAAAAAATGCACGTTATTTCTTAGCTTGTCTGCCTTCAAATAGTTTGTCTGTCTACCAAACCCAGATACGACACTTAAACACATTGATTCCAGTCCCAGTTTCCCACTGGTGTCATTGTTGCTTTCATGTGTTTTGAATAAAGTCCTTTATCCTTTTTTACATTCTTAACTGGGGCAGAGGTAGTCAATATCAGAGAGTTCCTGAAGATGATAGGAGCTCCTAGTATCTGACTGGGCTTGGTCAGGTGAATCTTATAGTCCAGCAGGTTTTTCCAGCGTGTTGATGCAGCAAATGCTGGTATTGATGAATTGATAGCTGGGTCAATATTTTTGAATGCCCATGAGTAGCAAAGAAGAAAAATCAAACATATGTTTGGAAGTGTCAGACACTGAGGACGATAACTAAAGGTCTCTTCTTCCTCCTTTCCAATATCTTGGTTTATTCCTTGATCCTTTAACCAGTTTCTATGTGTATGAGGAGTGCAGTATGTCTGCATCTTCGCTCTAACTAAAGCTGCTTTTGAGGCCAGGCTGTCCAGTTTCCCGGAATGTGGCCTTTTTTTTCCTCTCTTTTTTTTTTTTTTTTTTTTTTTTTTTTTTTTCTGCCCAGCAAGGAAGATGCAGTGCTATAACTTTTTTGTATATCCTTCAAAACAGTTGAAGGTCTTTCTGCAGAGGAACAAGGCCAGGAAAGTCAGTAAGCATTCGATAACTTCTGGGTGACTCCATATGTGTGTCTCTGGCATTCTTTTCCTTCACCACCCAGCAGTAGTATCTGTAAGATAATATTCTAGGAACACAATTTTACATGAAGAGCTGTACAAAATGTGAACATGATTACTTGGCACACTGCTTAGAAAATGTTACATTTGTGGCAAGTGTGAAATACCTGAAACGAATTTTTCAAATGAAAAAGCAGTGTTCCAATTGAGGAAAAAAAAAAAAAAAAAAAAAGTTAAAACAAATATCTGTTCAGCTTACTGTATTTTGCTAAACAGTTTCTATGTGGATGTGCATGAAGGCAATTGGAAAAATTGTGTTAAACACATGTGTTGCAAATACAAGATGGGCTCTAGGTTGCATGCAATTTGATTTGTGATGGTGAAACGCATACTGAACGTGGAGGCACTTAAACTGTAAATCCAGTGAGAGTGTCCTCTTTATCTGAACTTAATCTGATTTTTAGCCAGCCAGGCCCTTCAGAGCTTTGACAAGATTTGTGTATGTTGGGCAGATAAGCATGGCCATCACTCTGGAGTCCTCTACTGCTATCAAACATGCACCATTAGGTAACTGGAGATTGAAACCACACTTTAGGTTTGTATAAAACTAGAGAGCTCCATCTTACAGTTAACGTATGTAGAACATAAACCTGATGCAGAAGGAAAAAATATTTTTGCCCTATATTTTGTCCTAAAAATATAAAAGCTTTCTTTATACTTTATGTAGCAGGTTTTTTTGTCAATGACACTGATCTTGAAGCCCACCATGCTGATTTTTGTTTGATGATGACTGAAATGCCTACGTATCACTTTTATTTTTTATGTAAAGTTATACAGTGTTGACAGGTCCCGTAGTCCTTCTATGACAGGGCAGCATGAAAACCTTTCTTTCCCTGACTACCAAAGAAATCACTGGGGTTAAGTGACAGGGCTCTACCAGTGATTTGTCTGTCACAGAGAACCGTAAATTGTAGCCTGTCTCCGGGATAGTGTTTAGACACATTCTGAGATTAATGGTTTTGCATAGACACTTTGGACTTCAAATGATTTTGAGATAAGCTCCGTCAAGAAGATTCTTCCAGTCTGAACTCCACTGAAAGTGCTTTACATTTTAGCTACATGTATATGAAACTTCGTTGGTACAGAACAGTTAGTTTGTTATAAAGTGAAGTGGCATCTCTTATATTCCATACTACATACAGTTTTCACCTCCAGCTGAACTCTTTGTGACAGATTTCCTTTTTTTTTTTTTTTTTTAGTATATAGTAGTGTTTAACATTTTTGAATAACAGACAGACATAAGACTTTGTATTTACATGACTGAGCAGCCTGTATGTTTCCTCTTAAAGGAGCATAGCTGGGAAGGGAGGTCTATATCCTAAATGAGGGAAGAGGAAGAGTTGGTCATACACCTTATGTAAAGTGTACAAACCACCTGGGAGAGCATCATGGTTTGAGAATGTGCTAATTCATTCATTTTTCAAAGCCTTGGTTGATAATTGATATATGTTTTGCAGTAATCCATAAGATCCTGCAAAGACTGTGACAAAGATGATGAGATTTTATTTTTTTAAAATGTGTTCAAGAGAAAATGTTTGTCAAAGAATGAAGCAAACGTAGACAGGCCTTTTACATGTATTCAATAGTCACCTGATTGAAAAATATAAAGAGGAAAAAAGCACCTATACCACTGCTATCAATCAGCTTCCAGGTCTTCTGAATATTTGCTGAAAATTGTATGGTTTCAGTAGTTTATTGCATAGGCACATGCAGCAGCAGTGGCAGAGCCATGTGAGAACCAGCATAACAAGAGGGGGAAAATCTTTCTCATAGCTAACCTGTAGTTAACATACACTGCCTCTCCCCAGGGCATATAAGGTCTAAGAGAAACTCTCAGGTTCACATAAAGAGAGTGGTCAATGGATCGTTGACCAAATACATCCCCCTGGGGTCTGACAGCTGGGGTCTCCTTGTACGCTGCTGATGGGAATCAGAATTTTCCTGTTGGGGGACACTGGTTTTCTTCTCCGCTCACCTTAGCACCGGTGCTGGTTTTTGACCTCAAGTTTCAAAGTTGTATCGTGTGATAAAAGGGGAATTAGAAGGACTTTTCAGGGGGGGGAAAAAAAAAAAAAAGTGTAACTTCTGTTTTACAAATGATATGCTTAGATTTGTTCAAACATTTATAGGAACATCTTCATGATTTTTTAATTTCAGCATTTAAGCTTTGACATACAGTATTTGTGAATCTTGTTCATAATATTTGTGACTGAAACATTGATTAAGATATACAGAAGACTGAGGGGAAAACAGATGGATTTAAACTGCAGGTCAGAATTTTATTAACTTAATGTAACGTAAGTGTTAAGAGGGTTATGTGCAGGGAGTTATAGGAGTCCTGCCATAAAATCCCATAGCAAATGTAGTGTCATCAGTCAATATGTTGGTGATTTGAGCACTTCTTGCTCCTCCATGGCAGGTAAAGGAGGTACAAACCTGCCACTATGGCTAGCAAATTTGTCACATCTGAGATTAAAGAAGATTCTCCACCAGGAGAATACAGCAGATTTCCCACTTTGGGGAGCAAAACAGCTGTAACTTTATTAATAGGGAGTATGGACCTGAGACTGCTAGTGACTAATTAGCAGTCATAAGCTTTAGAAGCCATTAAGAAAAGGTTTCTGTACTTGGTGATGTTCAATGTCTTGTTTCAACAGAGAGGTGAAACTGTCTTTCAGGAGCTGGTTTTGTGTTACTCGATGTGCTTGATTCTCTCCTTTACAAATGTAATTGTTCTTGTAATGTGACAGACAACCATCGCTTTCACTCACTGAAAGCTGGATAGAAAAGCCATTTTTCTTTTTTAAAAAAAAAAAAAAATCAACCCAAATCCCCATGTTATATGTTAGTGTAAAAAATGTTTCGGTTATAATTGCTTAACTTGTTTGTTTTAATACAGGTATGGAACATATTTGACTTTTTTTTTTTTTTTTTTTTTTTTTTTTTTGAGAAGCAGAGCCAAGGTTTACAAAAAATATAAGATAAAATACAAATAAGTGTATGTAAAAATCTTATTCTGGATGTGATTAGTACATGCCACTTGCAAATGTCAGCAGTTATTTTTAGTGGAGAGCGTTTGTAAGATCTGGCAGCGAACTCCTGAAATGTCAGGAGGGTAAGAGGAAGCATAGCACAAGCCAGATACGTATACTAATGTGTTAGAGGCTTATAATGATAAGTCCATCATTTTTTGAAAGTCAAGATGAAGCTGTCTTGAAAATGACCTGATAGATCATAGTTCACTTCCCATGTCATAGGTATTGTGTGGATGTGACGAAATTACTTAGATTTTTGAAAGAAGCTTCATTTCCTTATGAGGTGAGGAAAGAGCTTGTTTTTCCTGTTCCTCCTTGTTCACAGACAGATAGCTGTTGTTAAACGGTATATTGCACTTGTCTTCTAAGGAACGTGTGTTATGCTTATGTAATTTCTTCTTGGTACATTTATCAGAAAAATATTTAGGTATGTATGTATATATATATACGTTTATATAATGCATATTAAATCTTTCAGTCTTGATTGGAAATTATAGGGGGAAAGGCCAGTTCTTCAACAGTGTCATTCACAAGCTCAGTGACTCTGCTGTTCAATGCTGTTATCTTGCTCGATACAGGAATAGCAGTAGACTTGTCAGGTATATTCTATTACCCCAAGCAGAGCTACAGGCTGGGAGAGGAATGGTTGGAGAGCTGCCAGGCAGAGAAGGACCTGGGAGTGATGGTGGATAGTCGGCTGAATATGAGCCAGCAGTGTGCTCAGGTGGCCAAGAAGGCCAACGGCATCCTGGCTTGTATCAGGAACAGTGTGACCAGCAGGGCTAGGGAGGTGATCGTCCCCCTGTACTCAGCTCTGGTGAGGCCGCACCTTGAGTACTGTGCTCAGTTTTGGGCCCCTCGCTACCAGAAGGACATCGAGGTGCTTGAGCGGGTCCAAAGAAGGGCGACGAAGCTGGTGAGGGGCCTGGAGAACAAGTCCTACGAGGAGCGGCTGAGGGAGCTGGGCTTGTTCAGCCTGGAGAAGAGGAGGCTCAGGGGCGACCTTATCGCTCTTTTTAGGTACCTCAAGGGAGGCTGTAGCGAGGTGGGGGTTGGTCTGTTCTCCCACGTGCCTGGTGACAGGACGAGGGGGAATGGGCTTAAGTTGCACCAGGGGAGTTTTAGGTTAGATGTTAGGAAGAACTTCTTCACTGAAAAGGTTGTGAGGCACTGGAACAGGCTGCCCGGGGAAGTGGTGGAGTCACCATCCCTGGAAGTCTTCAAAAGACGTTTAGATGTAGAGCTTAGGGATATGGTTTAGTGGGAACTGCTAGCGTTAGGTCAGAGGTTGGACTCGATGATCTTGAGGTCTCTTCCAACCTAGAAATTCTGTGATTCTGTGATTCTGTGATAATTTTCACAGTGAAAGGTGGGTCAGATTTGTACACAGTAATACTTCAACCATATCCTTCATCTCACACATAGTTCTAATTCTCTTCACTGTCTTTAATTATCTTAATTACATAATTCTGCTTGTATATAACTAGGAATGATACTGATTTGTTATTGGTGCAGAACTTGATACTTAGGACTAAATATAACAGTTTTTCATTTGTGCAGGAATATCGCTTTTCCCTTTCATAACATTGTATATGTGGATTTAAGGCCATCCAAGCCAAAGTATGACATTTTCACGTATAGGTTTGTGTTGTTTTTTGGTGGTGGTTGTTTTTTTCCCAAAGCCTAATACCTTGTTCCCATTGTCCCTTTGTCTTCCACACTGATCAGTGCTTGTGTCTTTGCGTCAGAATTCAGTCCCATGGGAATCATACAGTTAGTAAGATCTCTTCGGGCAGACCCCAGATTTTGGGGTCACTAGGAAAAGAAAGCCTCCCATCCATTTCCTATTATCCTCTTGTCATTGGTTATTGAAAAGTTACAGAAAGTATGCATCAATGGAGCTAACTTCTTTTGATTCATTTCAAAAATGTTACATACTTTATTGCTTTCTTGGTTTACATGCTTAAAAGTATATCATATTATAGAAACCCACACTCAAATTTGGAGATACAATGGACCACCTGAGTACATAAATGCTCTGCTGGTGGCCAAGAAACAACTCATTTTTTTTCTGTGACAGTGCATGTTCTGAGAATTAAAATAGGGGATTTATTGATAGGCCAGTTTATTTTTGCCTGCGACAGAAAAGACATGACTGGCCATGATGGAAAATGGAAATGCAGAATAAGCAATAGCTTATTTGGATTAATGCAGTTTCTGATTTTAAATGTGATATATTTTTCCATTTTTCAAACAATTTAAAAACTGATTTCCCAGCGCTTGCTTAAAAATATGTAGCAAGTAAAAAATTCTACTGTCTGCATAATTCAGAAAGATTTTAAAACAAAACAAAGAAACGAAAACAGATTAACGAGGGAGGTTAAGGAATACTGTCAAACTTCCATGTTCAAATGCTTCCAAAATTTGACCTAATGTTATAAAAACTAAAAAAAAAAATAAAAAATAATTAAAAAGTTATATTTTTAATGTGCTCTAAGCCAGAGAATCCTGCCAAAATGGAAGTTCCAATACCAATAAAAAATCCTACTAGGCAGCCAGCTCACATTAACACAATCCCTGTTTTGCATTTGGAGGCAAATCTCCTTCATCTACTTACTTCCTCCTTGTGCACATCCAAAATAGTTAAATACAGAAATACTGCATTCTGAAGCATTTACAGAGTCTAATTCTCCTTTGGACTGTTGGAGTAATACAGCAGAAGTGTAGCTAGAAGTTGTATGTTCCCAGAGAAAACTCTACTATTATGAATATATATTTGCATATTAAGTCAATGGTGTGAATTTATTCTAGAAGTCTAATGCAAAACAGGGCTTTTATTCTTATATAATTATTCTGCAAGATTACAGCTATTTAATATCAAAATCTTTGCATAAATACTGGTTTTGGTTTAGACTTGTATGATGGAATGAACTATTGAAATAGGAAAAAAGGCGCAGTACAAGACCATTTCTTTCTGTTGCATTTTATTCATACAGAATATTATGAATTTTATTATTGATGAAGCCAAGAATGAAAGAAGATAGATGTCAGAAGGCAGCTCCTTTGTATTGGTGTGAAAGAAAAATGGCTCACATAAAAACAAATAAGCCTGAAACTATAAAAATACTGAACATAAAAACATTTTTTGTGGGAGGGCAGGATTATTTTCTTTTAATGGGGGAATGGATAATATTATAAGAATGATTCAGATATTGCCAAAGCCAAAGTACGGTTTCAAGAAAAAAATATTAAGAGACAAAAGTAGGGCAGGGCAAAATTTAAAATGAAATAGCAACCTGAGTTTAGGATCTAAATCCATATTCAAACCCTTCATAGTAGAGTTGATGTTTGAAAAGTGCTTAACACTCAAGATACCCCATTGAGATCAGTACTTTAGAACACTAGGGTGCTAAGAACCTGAGTGTGAATATAGACATCTAACTGGAGGCTCCTATTTTGTGCCTCTCTATTAAAATCTGAATAAATAAGGCAGTGTAAAATATAGAGGAATGATCTGCACAAGAGGGCTCTGTTCTTCACCCGAATCCATGGAGAACCCAGAGCAGGCAACTTACAAAATTTTAGGTTGGTATTACGAAGTAAATCTAGTTATTAGGGAGGGTGGACTGGAGACTGTCACTTGTCAAAACATTATTGTAGGAAGTAAATTGGAGGATTAATTAAGAGAGCCACAACTGAGAGGAAGCCAAAACAGAAAGAAGGAAAAACACCATAGAGGGAGGAGAAAAAATCAGTATGCAGAGTTCATATGAAGGCAGAATTTGTTCTCCCAAAGAAGCAGGGTTGGGGAAGCTATTCTAGCACACTTTTATTAGCCTGTTCATTTTGAGTATTGAGCAGGCCATGATTGCAAAATACAGCCGTTAGCAACATACGCCTCTGGACATGTTGTATCATAAAGGACAGAGAGACTTAGAGGCATGAATTTCCTCTTTTCCTATCCCATGTCTCACTCCTCGTGTTACTTGACCACGTGAGTTATGAACACAACTTAGAGTCAGTATCAAACATCTGGATCTGAAAAAAAAGATATTATTATCCTCTATTATTATCCTTAATAGAAAAATCCTTGGAGATTTTTTTATACACAAATCTGCCGAATTTTTAGCATGCCGTTTTACAGTTCAGCAGGTTGGCCTTCAAGGCACTTGGCCCACACTAATCTTTGAACCTAATAGAACAATAACGTTGTGTGTATATATTGCTGACAAGCAGAATGCTTTGTGTTTTTTGGTTTTTGTTTTTTTTCTCAGGGAGTTCAGGCACTGCTAATAACTTGGTAACACAACAATTAAATACGAATATAGTGTGATTTAGCTTGTCAAATAAAAGACCCAGCATCATTTTAATTCCCAAAAGAATCAGAATTGTGAAACTGTCTGAGAATGTACTTGTTCAGCCCACTTGCCTACTGTGGCTGCTCATTGCAATCTTTATTATAACTGTATTGTTGATGTTGTGGAACTAGAAAAATTTTCTTCAGGAAAATGTAATAGACAGTAGCCAGGTTCCTTCTGAGATGTCAAATACCTACTTTATTATAGTGAGAAAGTGACAGTCAATTTAAACCAGAATTTATTGAGAACATTAAGAGCTGGAAGGGCTTTGGCTAATCACTATAATGTCCCCAACAAATGGTAAATGAAAGCATGAGGAAATTGAGTTAACGCAAGTTAAAAGTTCACATACTTACTGAATTATATTAGAAAACCTAAAACCTAATTAAATTATCTAAAACTGTTCGTTTCAGTCCGTCCTGTTCTACCGAATACACGTGATAGTATTTTCTTAGATGCACCGCAGTTGACAGGTTTAGCATGCATCAGATGAAAAGCCAATGAACAAGATCAAAGGCTGAATTATTTATTCGGGTGCAATATTCCAAACAGTTCTGCGCAATGATGAGGGGAGTTTGGTGTTGGTGCTTGTTTATATCCTTCATTTTTGTAACTTAAGAAATCAGTATTGTCCCAACTAGAATGCATACATAAAAATGTATGTGTTTCTCTGCTCTTATCTCCTCTTATACAGAGTTTTTAGGGAAAAAGCTAGAGAGGTTAAAGTAGCAAGTAATGTGTGTATGTCCATAGACAAGTATTGTAGGTGTGATGATATGCCTTAAGATCACAAAAGGTATGTTCCTGGTTCATGTACCATTTTGCCACTTCACAAAGATCATTTTAGATGCCTAGATTTTATAGTAAGATATAAAGTTTAAAATAATGCTTTTGGAGTTTTTATGCTATCTCAGTGGAATAATCTTTCAAATACTTTTTTCGAATTTAAAGGGATAAAAATACTAGTATAACTGGCAAGTTTCCTACAATCCCTCTTGCAGTTTCAAGGCTTATGGAAATGACAATGGTTAAGGAAACTTTGTGGGGTCTCAGTTTATGCCAAAGTAATTTGTATGTGAAAACAACAGGCAGAACTTTGAGTATTTATGAGAAATGTGATTCAGTAGTAAGATACCATCTTACACACAGTAGCATTCTCACTTCTGGCAGCAGAGGGGAGTATATCAGGAAAAAAAATATCTGGGTAGTGAACAGCAGAAATGTTTGCAGTTTGGATGCTTCCTGGTTTTATAGATTTTTTTAGCTTTGTTTCCTGGACATGGATAAAATCACAAGGATTCCATGTAGGATGACAGTCAATGCTTTGGCTAACCAGAGAACAGAACCACCATCTGAATACCTTTTCATGAGAAGTGTCAATGTCAGCAAAGAACAGGAGTCACCCTTGTCACCTAACACACAAATGCTTAAGGGAAGTTACTAATGGTGGTGGAGGAGACAGATGTGGCAAAAAGAGGTGATAGTGTGACTGTAATAAGATATGAAGATGGCATTTCAGCAGTGTTCAGAATTGGATGGATCCCATATGAAATTTTATCTTTTATTTCATATTAAGAATGATTTTTTTCTCCCCAGTCTTTAGAAAAATAGTTCAATTACAGCTAGAAATAGTGTCACACATTTGTTTCTAACTGCTTGCTGGAAGAAAAATTGAATACACAAACAAAACTTTTTTGCTATTATCAAAGAAATAATTGTTTTATGAAATAAGAAGTCCTGTCCACTCACATGTAGTATTTTTAAGTGCCTGACTACCTGAAAGAAAGGATATCATTGATTGTTTATTGCTTGCATCAAGATCAGAATCAAGACATTATGTCAGTTTGGCTTCTGTAAAAGACAAGCTTCTACAACTCATTCCAATAGTTCTTAACCCTGAAGATTAGTTTAACACTAAGGCTCTTTCAAAGAAAAAAAATGCACTATTGGTGGTTTTTGTTTTAAATATATTTCAGTATATATTTAGTAAAAGACTTCAGTATTTTTCCATTGAAGTTTCTTAGTTTTAAATCGTCATAGGCATTATAGATATTTGAAAGAAATAATAAAAGTTCATCTGTGTAGCGTAGAAGCTTTGATGCTGCTGTTCACACACCCCCAGCCACCCATGCTACCACCCCACCATCCTTATAAATACTGTACTTTGGCATGTGTGGGTAACTTGAAACCAGCTTCAGGGAAGCCTCTGAAAACAAATACGGGTTTATTTCTTGTAAATGCAGAAACACCTTCATTTAAAATTGAGACATACATATTTTCCCTCTTTAGACTGATAAAACCCCATCAATTTCTCAATCAAAAGAGAATGGAAGATAAAAGTCTGTGGAAGCACAGACCAGCTTAGAAAGCCCATTACAATCCAACAAGATGACAAAACCTAGAGTAACTTTCAAATTGCTAGTGTATAAAAGCATGAACAATTATTCAAGAGAGTGATCATTTTTGAGGTGTTTTTTTTTCCTTTCAGTCTGAATGCAAGGGGTTGTTTCTAATGAACGAGAAAGAGGAAAGAATTATATGTTATGGCTGTGAAGTGCTTTCTAAAATTCCAGCATCTGTAACAGGTAATCTAATTCCCTTCACTTTAGCTGTAAGCGGCTAGCCCTTGGTGATGAATGCCACGTATCTTACTGTCTTTATCCACCTCTCTGTTAAGTTCAGCACGGGTGAAAATTGCTCTGAAATCAATGTACTCGTACCGATGTAAAGCTGGTCTACAACACCAAAGTAACAAGCTCTAAAATTACCTGGCTGTTGAGTAAAAATAGTTACTGCTTTTCAAAACATTTTGCAAAAGATGTTTGTTGATATTTTAATGAGATTTCTTGAGGTCTTTTAACTTAACTGCTTTTTACTTTAGAATGTCCAAGTGTAGATCAAAATACCTTTCGCTGGCATACACACTACGTGTGTATGCCTCACTGGCATACACACTATAAATTTTTGCACTTTCACTGTGTTATGCAATTGCTTTTGCTCCTGTGAATCGCACATAATATGGAAAAAATGTTTTCTAATATATAGCTTATATTAAAGCAATAGGATATAGTATGTCACGTTTCTTATGAGTAAATTCTAATAATGGCTTACATAAAAATGAGAGTATCTCTTTCTCTTAGCTTTGAATTTAAAAAGTATTGCAGTATCTATAAGCATCTCTGATGTCTGCATAGACATTCATCATGCTAAAATGATTTGCCATGCCTAAACAGGCTTGAACAATATGAAATTTTAAAGATATTGCTGTAAACCCATTCTTTAATTTTACTAAAATAATGAAAAACATATTTTACTTTAGTTTACAAAACATTGAAATGCTAATTCATATGAAATGTTTATATTCTTCACATATATTGCATTGTTGTATGTGGTATTAAAAGCTGTTCCTCTTTTTTTTTTTTTTTTTCATTTTCAGTTGTTCCTATTTTATCTGTTTTGCAGTAGGAATTTCTAAAATACATGGACTTGTTATAATTTTAACAAAGTTTCTAGACATTATCATCAACTTAGACTTTCTGATAAGAGAATATCAAATATTGAGCATATTTAACTTGAGCTTAAATAAGAATATTCCTTGTCAAGCATCAGTGAAACAAGTAGCAACTAATATGCAGCATCTAGTGTGTTCAGATAAAGGATGAAGTTCAAATAAGAAAACTGCACAATAAACTACAGGTAGGCCACAGTTATTTGGAGGTTAAATAGAACATTTTAGCATAACTAGAACTAAGAAAACAGAGATTAATTTTTTGGTAATTTTCTATTATCTGTTATTTGTAAAAAATCAAATTATAGCAAACCATGCATACTGCTTATTAATTTTCTAACCACCTTTTAAACACCTGTTATCCAAACGTTCAATCTTCTCTTCATTTTCCTCAGCAATTAAATTTTCCTGTTTAGAAAAAGATTGTCCAGGACCACTGTTATAATACTGAAAAGCACGATGGTTTTATACAGCAACTTCCTTTTTGCATGTCTCCTCTTTCCTCTGTTAATAGAACAAATTTTGCATGTAATGCCTGATTACTTTTGATGGGTTTCCATCCACACACCATATTATTTCCACAATCCAATCACCAATCAATGTATTTCAGCAAACAACTTCGCATTTTTAAGAAAATTAGTGTAGTGTTATTTTTCTTTTCTCCAGCACTTTTTGTCCCTATAGTACCTTTTTCCTCCAAAATTGCTTATATGAAGTTGCTTGTGTTGAGAGGTAGCTTTAGGAGTTTATTCTCCATCTGTATGAGATACCTAAGCATCACTGTTTTTTTATTTATCAGTTGACATGTATGGAAGAGGTGTTTTATTTTGTTTTGTTTTGAAAAAGTACATCTAGCATTTAAATGCATAATTTCCATAGATTTTTCACAGGGACTATATGATTAACTACCTGTCCTGCTTTGGGAATTTCTGTGAGAACATTCAAGGGGTTTGGCTTGTAAATTCAATTAGTTAGCTCTAGTGACAGGAATGCAGAGCACTGCATAATGCAAAGATTGCCCTGATTTACAAAAATAAGAATTCAGTCTGAGATGCTTATCTGCACAGATTTTCCTGACAGATGTATATACTTCCACTGCTTTTAACGGAACTTCTTGTGGGCATTTGTGTAACTAAACCCACAGTAAACTTAAGCTTTTTAAGTATAGGAACTGCATTACTGATATCTAAATATATTTTCTTTTTGTTTTAAATACACCAGTGTTTTTTAAAATAAACTTATTTCTCATATAATAAACATTAGACTTTATGTCGTCACTTTCAGACCATGAAGTCTGAAGAGGTGTTACTGAAACAAAGTTCTTTGTTGTCATATAGGGCCACACTTAATAATGCAGAATATTAACATATCACAGAGTGTATTTGATTCTTAAAAATGAATACATGTGCCTGCTAAGCAGAGGAACTCTTTGTCCTTTAAGTTCTTAGCATGTACTGTACCAGTATGCTATGGTTGAAGATGGTATTAATATTAATGAAGAATGGAAGCTGAGTTGTAGTGATGTTCATTCTTTCCCCAGCCCCCTACAAGCGAAATCCATTAGTATGGACGGATCAGCATTAATAAACAGGAGAGACAAAACAGCTCTCAGTGCAGGGACACTTTTGCATGACCTTTGGTACGATAAGCTTGTACGTGGTCATTGTGCTGCTTCGGGTTGACCTGTGCAGCAATGTTAAATCTGATGTAACCGTAGAGAAATATTATCGGTGCTTCTTGTGCAACTTCAGTGTTTCAGAATGCTGAGCTTTAAGGGAAAAGAAGGGTTGAGCTTTTCTGTTTCTATGTCGTTACACTGATTACAACAGGGTTTCATCCAGGGATCTCAGCTTTAAATCTACAGAAAATTGGTTGTCAGGGTGATTAGGGAAAAGCTGCAGTTTATTGCTTTGTATTAAAAATTAGTACTTTTAATATGCTGTGCTATTCATAGCTGACTCAGGACCCACCTTTTTTCTGGACATCCACCAAAAGAATTATTTTTGATTATTAAAGCTCAACAAAGTCCCAATGGATTTCAGCATCTAAAGAATTTCTCATCTCCTGATCGGGCTCATTCTTCCAGACACTGAGAAATTGCTTGGAGATTAAAAACACTAAGAACACTAAACTCTTGATGCATTACAGGTCTGCTGAGAACACTGTTTTCATGAGTTCTGACAGCTGCAAAATTTTCAGAACAATTTTTTTTTAAGACTGTAGTTGTTGGTGTTTTTTTTTTTTTAAAGACAGCATATTATTGTTTTAATTAATTTAAGTACTATTGTTTTAATTCCTCTCTAATATTAGACAAATGAAGCTATAAATGTACCTTCCTTATCTACCATTTTTTAAGCTTGTGTCTGGATACATGGCTGGACAGGGGAGATGTAAATGACTAGTGGTGTCCCAGACACAGTGACAAAAGCATGTTTGCATTTTACTGTGTGTGCACCAGCGTAAATGACAATGAATTGTGCAAATCACAATTGGTACTTGTAGCTTGCAAAATAATTAACTGGTGTAAAAGAGGTGTGTACTTAATATTAAGTGATTTTAAAGTCATGTTTCTGCAGTGCCCCAGGCAGAGTATAGTGAGCAGAAAAGCAGGTCTAAGCATGATCCCTTGACTCAGTACATAGAGCACTAGCCTCACCACTCTCCCAGAATAGTTTCAGGTATACAGCTACTCTAGCAATTTTAAATGCATATATTTCTGTTTATGTTCTTTGGGGTATGTGATTTTCATGTACAGCCATCAATAACAGTGCACTTGTGCAGCCTGAGAGAGGTATCAGTGTCTTTATTCAGCATACTAGGACCATACTATTGATCTAAGATTGAGCAACCTTTGAAAATGCTGCACTCCAAAAGATTCCCAAGTTTGGGAACTGCATTTCCAGTTTCATCCCAGTCCTCACCTAAGGCATCCTTTATTTCTACCACAGCTGAAATAGTCTCTCTTCTCCCTCCCCCCCCCCCCCCCCCCGCCTTTTTTTTTTCTCCAAGTGCCACAACTCATCCCTATTCCCAGAAATAATATTCTTGCTTCATGTGGGGAAATATGGGCATAATTGTCTTAGACTTGTCCAGATTGCAATGAAAACTTCAACTGTGACCTTCTGGGGCAGGAGGGAATCCTGCCCTATTGGTAAAAATGAATCAGTCACTAGGCAATATAGCTGGGCTCTGAAGAAATTTCCCTGTGTGTATTTTCCTCTTATACATAATTAATGCTGCTTTTTAGATCCAGTCTTGCTTCCCATCTTTTTTTGCCAATACTTGTGCTTCCTTTAATATCTGGACTCTACTAGCTGCTTTAGCTAGCTGATGTAAACTGCTGCTTGGAAACTCATCTTCTCCCCAGGATGTTTTGCTGTTCCTGAAGCACCATCTCTGAGGTAGGAGAAGGGGCAGTGCTCTTCCCTGGATGGAGTCTACAAGAGCTGTGCTAAATATCTTTCAAATGATTATAAGTTTTTTATATCTTTTAGTGCTGAATCGGATGTAGATTTCAAAAAAAAGCAATTTCAAATCTAAAGGAAAGAACTGAAATGTCATTAATGTTGATGAAATGAGACTCAGGTAAAGTTGTGTATACTGTATGACTTCTCATTCTATTCCTATCTGCCAGAAAACTTAGGCATACTGTAGAGCTTAATATATACATCAAACAAAAAAAAATCTTTGTTAATTTTAAGGTATTTCAATTTAAAACTCTGTTAACTTCAGGAACTCTACATCAAGAGGAGAAGTTCTCAATATTTCTCTCTGAACTGTTTCTTTTATCTGTAATCTGCTCACTTTTATGACAATAAAATTACTCAGCTCTTCAGTCGATCACATCTAGTTGATTTCTGTGAGTCATATGGCAGGAACTGAGTGCAAGGATCCATTCTGGATGCCTTGGCAAAGGTTATTGTTCACAGAATGTCTTGTGATGTATCCTTACCCTGACTATTGTTGTGTTCTGGGTGAAAGTACTAGACGTTACCTTCATAAGTCTGGGGCCTGAACAATTTGAGTAAATACTGACAAAGAGAGAAAAGGAAGGAAACTGGAAGTAGTCAAGAAAAGGAACATAAAGCAACTCTGGTCTCACTTGGTTTGCTTTATTTTTAGTTCTTTGGGTATACAGAAGACAGAGCCCCTACTTAACCATATATTCATGCTTAACAAAGTTCTAGCGTTAATGGAATGCAACAGCTAAAATTTAAAAGATTAATTATAAACGAGAGAGCAGAGATAGCTGTCACAGCTGCTGATCAGCTGGAGTAGAGCCCTTGCCTCTCGGAGCCGGAGCAGGAGTTTGCTGTGTCCGTGCACAGCCCCTGGACTCACGAGGGGAGCCCCCCTGCCCTACAGGCAATGATTGCCAATCTCCTCTGCCTGGAGTTCCCCACACTAACACTGAGGGAAGGAACACAATTAGCAACATAATTACATGTGGAAGTACAATGTTTGCTGACTAGTTTGTAATCTTCACTAATACGGAAAACATTGAAAGTGTTACTAGGTTTTATATCTTTGTTTCTCATTCCTATCCTAATTCCTTATTCTACAAAACACATCCTTTTCTGCTCCTTGCATTATTTCTGTTAGTAATTACAGCAATTTATTGTCTTTGAAGTGGAGAAAACAAGTTGTCTCTTCAGCAAAAACACAGCATAGGTTATTTGAATTAGGATGCTTCAATACCAGTACAGCTGTCCCACCGTGATAAAGTACAGGCACTGCACTCTCTGACAAAGAGTCCCTCCCCAGCTTTCCTGTAGGCCCCTTTAGGTACTGGAAGGCCACTATAAGGTCTACATGGAGCTTTCTCTTCTCCAGGCTGAACAAGCCCAACTCCCTCAGCCTGCCTTTGTAGAAGAGGTGCTCCAGCCCCAGGATTTCTTTAACATCTTTTTCTTTTTTTCTTTAAGTGCTTTCTTCTTTTGCAACATCAGAGTAATCATTACAATTTTATCTGTTGAGAATATGTCTTAAGTGACTCATCCAAACCTAAATTCAGAGAGTGTAGTGACAGGACAGGGGGTAATGATTTTAAACTAAAAGAGGGGAGATTTACAACAAATATAAGCAAGAACTTCTTCACTCCGAGGGCAGTGAGGCACTGGCACAGGTTGCCCAGTGAAGCTGTGGATGCCCCATCCCTGGAGGTGCTCAAGGCCAGGCTGGATGGGGCTTTGGGCAACCTGGGCTGGTGGGAGGTGTCCCTGCCCATGGCAGGGGGGCTGTAGTTGGATGATCTTTAAGGCCCCTTCCAACCCAAAGCATTCTACAGTTCTAGTTTTTAAAAAGCATCTTTTACTTCCTGTGTTACACATTGCTAGCTTTTCTGTCATGATCACATAAATCCTCATATTTTCAGATTTAAAAAATAACACTGATTTTAAAACTAAGCAGAACCATTAGAATGACTTTTAACTATCATACACAAGCCATGTGAGTTGCAAACATTCCTTGTTTCTCAGCTGCAGCTTTAAAAGTAACTGCACTTTTAAGGAATTTGGTTGTCACAGATGGGTGCTGAAAAACGGTGTCACTGTAGTCCATTATTCCAGATGCCACCTAGTTGAGCTATACACCTTTTTTCCTCAGTTTGGACGAGTCTTTTGCATTTTGGTTGACTGCTCAGTAAAACATAAACAGTAATATTCTGTCTGGTAAGCCTATTTTTTAAAGCTTATCTTCTAAAACTACTTTTGAAATGCACTTCACTATATTCATGCATAATAACAGCACTGGTAATAATCTTAAGGGAGAGAATGTTATTATGTTGAATTGTTAATATTGATTTTTTTCTTCTGTCTGGAATGATAATGAATGTTGACAGTGTACAGTATTTCACTGACTTTTTACTTAATATGTATTTATGATGACCTATCTTGTAAAAATAAGTAATAAGAAAAGGACTTCACATGAGTTTGAATCTCTTAATTGCAAATGGGAATCAGCTTAGCTTAGCCTTGGATGTGCAACTTAGACCCTTAAGGAAGTTTCCTGGAATATTACATCTTTAGTGTATATGCAGAGTGCTAAAACTTCTCATCAGGTCTGTCTGAGGAACGCAGCTACTGTTGTGGTGTTGGCTTAGTATTTTCTTCCCCATCATACAGTGTTAGATAATTGATAATAAACAAAAGTCCTTGCAATTGGTGGCCACTAATCAAATTTAATCACAGTGAGATGCATTCTGCTTTATTTTATGCTTGTGTGAAATTAATTTTTACAGAGTAATTTTTAGGCCACAAAAATTTTAGCTTCTAGTTTAAATGCTGACACAACTTTAATCATGGTAGCATAAATGCAGCATGTGCAAATGATAAACCAAAGGAGATAAACAAATTCCTATTTGAGCTAAGCTGTCTACCAGATAGAGGGATGGATGGATAGATGGGATAGGTAGGTAGGTAGATACAAGATGTTATAAGGTAATAATTCCCAGGGAGTAAATGAGTATATGTTATCAAATGAAATACATGATAACGAAGTAGGGAAAGTGTATACATATAACAGTTGTTCATTTTTCATTCACATGAATGTGTAAACACACAGAATATTAGTACCTGACAAAAAGCTAAAAGGAGGGTTAACATCCGATGCGAGGTGGAGTGTTTAATGGATGAACTTAAAAGCAGATAACAATATAACATCCCATGTATACTTTCATAATTGTGCGTTCCTCCAGAGATAATGGATATCATTATCAGAGGCGCCTGTCCTAAGAAACTTGGCAAGGTTATGATTGTTTGTTACAGCTTTGGTTATATTAACATACACATTAATATTTATAAATATTTGATGTCATGTTAATTTTTCATATAAGATGATTTATGTAATGCTGCTGTGCCCTGTTAGAGGGCATTTGCAGTGTGCTTCAGAAGGGAACAGAATTGATGCATGTTCCTTAAGAGGACTTGCCTGTGTATTACAGTGCTCAGCGCATTATTCTGGAGAACAGTGATTTAAAGATAAATTATCTGAATTGCAGATACACTCCATTAACATTTTAAATAAAACATAAAGAAAAGACCACACTAAAAATAGGATAATATTAACGTATGCTTTTTTTCCCCTAAATAATGAAAAAATTAGTGTTAAATTCCTTGGTTTGACCTACATTCTGAGACCTTTTTGTTACATTGGGGAAAATGAGTAATTACTTTCATGACCTAGTTGTAGAAATTTGGGGGGAAATATGCAACAACATTGCAAGTAGTTACTGAGGAGAGAATAATTATATATATAATTATATATGTGTATACGTTTATATGTATGTACCCTTTGATGAGGGAGGTAAATAATAAATACTCTAAATCCAACCACAAAGAAATAGAAAATTGAGCATTGTCTGAAACAGTAAACATGACTTCAATCTTAGATGAAAATGTCATAGATTTAAATAATTATTTCATTCAGCTTCACTATTTCTCATGGATAACGATAACTTGAAGAGCAATTGCTCATTGAGTTTTGTGAATTAGTGAATATGCAAACAAACATGTTGCAGGAATAATGTATTGTAGTTTATTTGACAAATGTAGTTTAGTTTGATTTGTTTGTAATGCTTCATACTTCCGACAAATAGGGTGCATTTTGCAAAACAGTGAAATTGTTTTGGAATGTTACTTGAGCACATGGTTTGCTAAATCCTTGGGAAATGTGCCGAACCACTTCTTGTTAAATAGGTTGAAGTTAAATAGGTTTTTGTGCAGCAGCATTAAATAACATGTATAATACACATATATTCTTCTGTAGAGAGCCACGCTACTAAACTGTTTATTTTACATTTTTACACTTGGATCATGAAGCAAAACTTTACTTTCTCTTTTGTTTACGTGTTAAGCAGGTATTTAAAGTCACTTGCAGCTTTAAGAATGGCTTTATACTGATGTCTGATGCTTTCTTTAGTTGGATAATGTGCGCTTTCTGGGTGTATAGTATATGCTCTTAATACAGGACTACTCCATTCACAGTTTACATTTCAAATCCACACTTCATATAAATTTTGTTTGGAGTGAGTTAAAGTCACAGACTTCTGAAATCTTGGATGTACCTGTGGGGCAGCATCCATGCTGCAGGTCTTTCTAGGCAGAGTACAGGGTGCTGCTGCACTCCTGGAACAAGCAGCATTAAACATCTGAGCCAGGAGAGCTGAGCTCTGTATACTACCCTCTGCTGAGCGGATCTCCAGAAACTGCTCAGCTGATCCTCAGTAAAAATGAGCAATAGGATTTGGTAAAAATAGTAGCCCCATGTTAATGATAGACTTTGTAAGTTTGAGTGCAAAACATGTCATCATTATTCTCAAAACATTGTATGGCTTAGTGTTTTTTTGTTTGTTTGTTTGTTTTTTGTGTTTTTTGTTGTTGTTGTTGTTGTTTGTTCATTTTTGTAAGATTTTGGGTTAGAAAAATAATTAACTCCCTCAATATAAGTAGAATATATTAACCTGTTAAAATTGCAGACAGCTAGGGTGATAATGAACTATGACAATCTTTGATTTTATTCTTCCTCACAATGTGCATTCACCACTTGTCCTACAATAGCCAATTTTAATTCTGCCTTTTGAATACTAGGATATAGTTAAAAAGTGGTTGGTACAGAATAGTGAGTCTAGTGTCTGGCTCTGCCATAAATTTGATGTCAGGCCAATTAATTAGGGGAGATGTCTCATTTCCCATTTTGCATGTGTCTGCTAGTTACACATCTGCTTTAATCTAGTCATGTGGACTTCTATCGCCTTTAGAGAGGCAGCAGTCCTAGAAAGCAGCTCATCCCTTCATGAGTGCCTAACAGTACTGGGACATATTGCTCATGTCTTTCCAGTCCTTGAGTGAAAACTGGGTAAGAAAAACTTACACTTCTATGTGATTTTTATTTTTATTTTTTGGTAATGCAGATGAGCTACTAGCAGTGAGGATATGCAGGGAATTGCGTAGCTCCACCACCACAGCAAAGCAGTCAGTTCTTCTGAGAAAGGACAGTCCCAAGGTTCCTGTACAAATCCACCCTCCCTCTTCCCACTCCTACTGAAGGGTTTCCTGACCACATGGCACTTGTGGTCATTTGCAACCATTTCAGTTGCTTGTCAGCTTCCAACATCTGGGGAATGGTTGCAGGTTCATTAATTGCAAACCAATACTGATGTTTAATATCTCATGGTCAGCAATAGAACTGACTGAAGCACAGCCTGTGACAGCAGTATACAGGTCCATTTGCCTAGGGGAGAAAACTGTAAAGATTTATCTGGATCTGGTCTTTTTTCCAAAAGTGCATTTATGGTTTCCAGAGTGAAGTATTAAAATCCATGGAAGTTCTTTGGAAAATACTTTACATGTCAAAGGAAAGGCTTTTCATCAGTCTTAAAAACAAGAAGACAAAGCATTTTTTTCTTCATACTCTTGTGTCATGTGTCCTGTACCCTTAGTCAGGTGTCATTGAAGGCTGATGTCCTTCTGTAGAATTCCTGTAATCTGACTTTGACTACCCAAAACCCCTCCTTTTTTACTGCAAGGTCTTTTGATTTTTGAAGTCAGCTGATGGGATTACACTTTAAATCATAGATGTAAATAAACAGTGTCTCTTGATTTTGGTGTATCTGATTTTAAAATGTTACCTACACTGGTTCTGTGAGGTACAGGTACATTTTTAAAAAGTCTATCATTATACGTAGCCTTCAGGAATAATACTTTGCTGAATGTGTGATTAGATTTGGTCAACTAAACTTACAATCTTTAAAAACAAAATCTGGCAGCCCATTGACCCAGAATTGGATCAGAGCAATGAGAGTGTGTTAGAACCCTGTGTTACGGACGAGCTGCTCTAAGTGAAAGTACTAGAGAATAAAGTATACGTGGATTTAGGCTACCATTTCTTAAGTCCTCTTCTCAATTTTCAGTACCAAATGAGAATTTCATCAGAGTTAACTACCGTGGAAGGGGAGGGTGAGGAGAAATTACACAGAATCTCTGAGTTGGAACATGATTAAGTAGCCATACGATGTGGTAACTGAAACGTCAGTGCACATTAATGGGGCTTCGCTGTGGGAAACACCAGTATGGGCAGCAGATGCTGACAGTGAGAAGAAATGGCAAATTTGTGTAAAATATAAGCACCTATTGTCTAATGAAAATCTTACAATAAATTTGATAATTTTTAATGTGCAGTTTAATTTTATGCAGGATTTAAAAAATAAATGTATGTTAGTCCAAATGTGTGTTGATGGCATTATTGGGAGCATATTTCAACCAAAATGCACGTGTAAGACAAAGTAAGTCAACATAAATATTTCCATTATTTTTATTGCACTGAACCCCCAGGTTGTTCTTAGTCACATGTTTTATTAATGAAATCTTTATGTTTCTCTAGAAACAATATGCATGGGCAACACTTTTTATTAAGTTTCATTGCCCAAGTTGTGAGAAATTCAAATAAACAAATATCATATATATTGAATGTACATTGACTAATTAGCAGCAAAAATTCTAAGTAAATCTTGAGTTTTATTAATACTGAAGGGAGACATTTGCAGTATATTTTTGTAGGGTTTATTGCCTTTTAAGCTTCTAAGTGCTTAAAGCCTGCCTGAGGGGTGGTTGTAGCTATGCATTGGCAGCAAGAGGAGCCAAGGAAGCACAATCTAATATTTTCAGTTATGAGAGTGTATAGAAACAAGCATCCTCTGATGGGTGTGGCTTGAAGTAAAACAGCAAAATTTCACATAGCTGATTTCAGATTTCAAAACTTCATACATGTCGAGAGAAGTGATTCAGTGATTCCTTTTCCAAATCTTTCCTTTTCTTGTCTGTTGTGTCTGTGGACAAGGAATATTTAGGATCAGGTAAGAGTACATGTGGCAGAATGTAATGGAGAAAAGAAAGCAATAAAAGCAGTTGTAGAAAAGAAACTATTAAAGTGAATGTTCTGTAAGGGAGAAGTCCGCTGATCAATGATATGGTCTGAATGAAGATGCTTTGCAGAATGAAATATCTTCCACCAACAATCTGGTGCTGGTGTCCTTATTTTACAAAAAGAAAGGTAACTTAAAATGAACACAAAGAAAGTCCTACATCATCCATGATATCCTATGACAGTAGACCTAGCGTTGGTTGAAGTACTGAGAGGGAGACAATTACTGTAAAAAATAGCAATACTTTTTTAAAGCAAGGATGATTTTAAATATTCATTTTAATAAAATATTCTTGTAAATAGAAATACTGCAATTGCTTGTACTCAGTACAAATCAAAGTAAAATACAAATGCAAGTAAAATATTTAACATTTCATTATAAAATGGTAATATATACTATAAAAATACACAGGCAGGAGTTATTAATGCATTGATGGAAAGGCATTCAGCTGTAAATGACATTTCTTTACAACAAAGCAACTAAGAAAGGTGACTAATTCCTTTCCATTGACTTAGCAAAAATTTTTGGAATAGGAAAAACATTCAATAGAGATTCTTCAAGGTAAATAGCAAATTTGATTCTTTACACTGCTTAACTTTTTAATAGAGTTTACTTAAGTATTTTTAAAAGCTGCTGCTAGAAAATTGGGTCCATATTAGTAACCAGTATAAAGTGAAATCAGTAAAGCCACGAGATAATGCAAAAGTTTGAAATTCTCAAATAACTCACACTATTCTTCTGTTTAGGTGACTTAAAAAATAATAATAAATCTACATGTAATTTTTTTCAGTCTAGGAAATATTTTTGTAACAAATCTTGAATATGATTCAGGTCCTTGTTTTTTATCCTGGTATTTTTGTCTTACTATAAGCTAGACTACATACAGTGTGGAAATTCATCCTGAAGTGGGGGGAGGCAGAGTTTTAACAGCCTTCCATATAGTGTGAAAATTAGTCTGTGTTAGTTATGACAAGAAACACTTCCTCTAATCTCTTCAATTATTTGTGCATCGATTGATATGACAAGTGCTTGGCATCACGAGTTACCACAGCTAGTCAAAGGAAGCCCCATAATGAAATTGAAAACCTCCCATTTCTGTTCCTTTACACCATTGTAACTGTAATAGCCAAGTAACAATCTGGCCATTTAAAACTGTTTCCTATGTCTGGTACAAACAAGGCGGGAGGATCAGGAGAATAAAAAATAACAGAACATGGATGGAGGTCAATGATACATATTTCCTACAATCAACTACTAGTACTTTGAACAATTGCTTAGACACATTCATTCTTGTCTTACAACCTAGTAAGCACTGTTGTTATTTTTCCTTTTGTTCATTCAGGTGTTCCTCCAGACACTTTCTCAATGATAAAGAAAACGTTTTCTTTTATTTTCTAATTTTTACCGGTTATAGAAACAGAACTAGGAGTATTGGAATTGTCAGCCATCTGAAAGTTTTTATCTACGTAGTAAGAACACATAATTCCACAATTACATCAGGTCTTTGAAACTAATATATTTTATAGTTAGCTAAGTTACAAAGTGGCTTTTAGAGAAAGTATGAGATTATATCAGGCAACCTAAGCAGTCTCACATCTATCTTTTGGCCCTATCCTAAGCTCTTGGCACAGCCGAGTGAGAAAACACCCTAAATAGAAGCATCAAAACTTAACTATTCTTTAATATGATGTTCAAAAAATCTGACTCTTTTCCTTTCACTGAGATTTCAATTTAAGAATGAAACCCACTAGATTAACTTCTCCAATTTTGAAACCTTCAGGGTAAGTACAGAAGAGAAAGATTCTGAGTCACTTCCACATAGTTAAGTGTAGGGTAAATGGTCCTAGAAAGACTTGTTTTTAGGTTATTCTGGATTAAACAGGCTAGAGTGATGCTGCAAGGGCTACTTGACATAGCCAAATCACTCAGGTGGTACTGGTACAGTGTAGAAACATTTGGTTTAATGATAACCTTGTAGGCCAAATAGCAGTCAAGAGGTACAGAGGAGCGAGGTTCAGGGTAAGGTGCACTGCTGGGAAGGAAATGTCCTCTTTGGAGTGTGAGGTTTCTGAAGATACCATCTGAACTAAATCTTTCCTACTTAAAACTTGCAGCAATTTCACTCCAGTCCTTCTGTCTGGTTTCTGAAAGGCCACTTGATGATGAGTGATGGACTTCAAAATAAAAAGATTTTTCTTTTCCCGTTGTGGTCTGTGTGCTGCTCCCAGCACAGTCACATCTTTGTTAGTTGATGCCCACACATCTCCAGTGGGCAATTAAACTGCAAAACTGAAAGGGAAGTATTACAAGTGCAAGGGCGTTGAGAAAAATGTGGAAAAAACTGTGAAAAAGCTCAGAGTTTAAGGAAGTTGGATTTGGGTAAGAAAGTAAGAAAGGTCAGGCAAAATCTGTAGATTGTAGGAGATGAAAATGCCTAGTGATTAACTACTTTCCCTTTAAATAAGACTGTCCTCTAGAGAAGCTAAGTAGTTGATTGTTGTAGATGGTATCCCTATATCTAAAAGCTGGGTACAGAATTACAGTTAGGTGGGCAGTCTCGATTCCTGATGTCATTGATGAATTTTTGGTTATTTGATGTAGCAACTTCATTGCTTTTTGCTACTATTTTTCACTTTAATATGTAATAATAAGTATATGTGCTTAAATAGTCTGATATTTACAAGAGGATTAACACATGCAGCTACACTTCTCGAAGCCAAAGTAGTACTTATACATATAGAAAACAGAAAAATGAGAAATATTATCAGCGTAGGCATAGAACCTATTATCTAATTAGAAAAGGAAGTGGCGTGTGAATTTGATTATTGCCAATGTTGTTACTTATTTGTATTGCTGTGGCTTCTATGAGCACTCAGACTGCGAGAGCTCTCAGACTCACTGCATTAGATATAGCACAAATGGAAAAGACCTTTCCTGCTTGCAGAGAACTTACTATCTAAGCATAAAACAAAAGCACCAGAGCAGTGCAGCTAATGGTGGCACAGTGAAGCAGCACTGGTCAGCACAATAGAAGTGACCTCATCACTATCACAAATACTGTTTGAGCTTTCTGAGGTATCACAGGAAAGATCTCTAAGAAGCAGCTAGAAAACAAGAGAGATAGCTAAGAGACTTTTTTTTTTTTTTTTTTTTTCCCCAAGAAATTCTTCCAAGTGTCAGAGAAATCATGGAAAAAAAACGCAGAGATGCATTTCAAAATTTAAGAATTGGCAACAGTGGCTGGCATCATATGCCAGTCTGACATGGGTGTTGAGCTCCTGACAGTAAGAAAGAGATGACTGGCAGGATGGGAAAGGGCAATGGGAGAATCCTTAAAATGAAGACAAGTAGCTGAAGTTCAACAATAGAGCAGAGGCTGCCAGAAGAAAGTGATATTGCCATGGTGTCTGAAATGGCCAAAGTGGCAGGCTATAAAAATATAACCTTTGCAGGAACGCTCTGGAAAGTTATAAGCCGCATAAAACTAAATCAAGAGATGTCTTCAGCTATTCTTTTACTTTCTATGGTAGAATTCCTTCTGACAGACATTACAAGTCTCTCATTACAAGTTTATTGTTCTGAGATTATTTTGAGAACTATTTATTGTATAATAGAAAAATATAAATGCATGCAGAACTCGAGTTTTGCCAAAACACAAGCAATAGATTGCTGTTGCTGCTTCTTTATGATTTTCCATTTCTTTGTGATTAGTGTAAAACCAGAAGATCTGTATTTTTACAACATGAATATACAAAGAGTTTCACTGGTTTTCTTCTACTAAATGCTTCAGAAAGAGGAACTAGAAAGTGGCTTAGAAAGCTTCCAAAAACATATAATTTTTTAAAAAATGAAACTGTTTAGAACTATTTCCTCTTCCATTTTGCCTTGTTGCAAGTCCTGTTCCCAAAATAGTGGGACAGCTTTTCTTTGAGTCAGCAAATGTTTGCGTTGGCAGTAGTGCTGTACTGGGATTTAAGTTTTCCGAGATTACCACTTTTTGTCTGAATTCAGTGATATCGTAAACACGTAATAAGTATTCAGTAGTCTGTATTACCTTTCCCCAAAAATCCTGCCATTTCTTGCCAAATCTTATATTGTAAGTTTTGATCAATTTCAGATCTAGTTTTGATCCAATGTAATTTGGGAGAGGTAGTGAAGGATCAGACATGCTGTGTGCGATGTTACTGCCATGAAATCAGCAACACAAATGTTGCACTGATGTAGTAGTAGCTGAGACTTAAAAAGTGAAGATAATGAAGGTAAAAGTGGTTTTATTTTGTTTTTCATCTTCTGTTCTATTTCATTTTTCTATAATTACATTTCTGGGGGGAAAAAAATAAGAACAGAAAGAACTTGGGTATCGAGAGGCCAATGGTTGTTTCAATATCACCTTAACTAATATACCCTGTGTTCAATATAAACCCGAATGAAAACAAAAACAGAAGGTTGAAAGCATATGATGGAAGGGACTACGGCAGTCCAAATCGCTGTCAGTGCCAGAACTGTCTCTCTCCACGGTTGGAGGTTCTCCAGTGCTGAGGTAAATGTGTGAAAAGCACAGGGTTCCACTCAAGCTGCTGCATTTCTGCATACTCGTACGTAAGGCACATTGTTCCGAATACAAGATGAATATAATGGAATCCAAATTTAGGTCACTGTGAGTTATTGAAATAAATTATGTTCAGAACTTCTATTTGAGGGTAGAATTGTGTTAGACAGTTCGTTCTGTGTATAATTGTCACTGACGACATTTGGAGTTTTCCATATATAGCTTATAGTGATTTAAGATTCAATTCAGTTTATTTTATTTCAGTTTAAAAAAAAAAAAAAAAAAGTATTTTTAAATCATTATGAACTTTTCTCAAGGCAGAAAAATAAACACATTTGAACAGAAAAGAAGTGGAATTGCAGAAGGAGAATAATTCATATACCCTGAAATATCATAAATGCTAAGTTAAAAGAATTTGAATGTAGCAAAGTCAGTACAAGGCCATCAATATTAGCTCCTGTGACAAAGCTTCTGATTGCTCTGTCAGTGTATATGAATGTTTGCTTTTCTGTGTCACTTCCCTGTTTTCCCTGAATGGAAGTCTCTCTATAGAAGATGGGCTTTCTGCATTCTTGTAACTTTTTAAAGGTAATGCTTGATCATAACCCCTTCCTCAGGTCATGATGCAGCAAACATGCCTGCGTATTAACAGAACTCTTGATTATAGTTGTCATGCTATCTGGCACCAGATGGAAGGATTAAAAAAGGATTTCTATCTAGTAAACTACCAGAGTTACCATGCCTTCTTTTATCTTTGCAGCTGATAACCTGGACAGTGACATGGTTCAGAGCTGACATACTCTTTATCTGTGTCATTGCCCACATACTGTCCATGCAAACATATAGCTTACTTCTACACTAGTGTCTTTCTTCTTCCTGGATTCCTCCATCAGCAGACTGATCTACTTTGCAGAAAGAGAAAGAGGGCCCCTAAGTCATGAACAGCATGTGGGGCTCCACGTGTGATTATACTAACACACATAGCTCAGTACCGTACCAATACGGGAAATTACCATTTTCAGCTCATGCTCTTTCTTTGACACAAGAATTTTGAGTGCCTATCAGGATGTTACATTGCTACAAACAAATTAAAAATATCTAAGAATTCTTTCACCATAAGTTACGTTCCACTGCCATGGAAAACCATGGTGACCCTACAAATAGGATTCAGATAGGAAATAATATGTAGGAACACAGGTCAAAAACCAACTGGACTTGCATACAGTGTTCCTCAGTAAGAGTACACCGTTAGCATTGCTGTAAGTGAGGTGTTGTGAGAATTCAAAAGAAGCAGGGATTGTAAGAAGCAATTATATTCTCTGATGATCTGATACTGCTGGAAATAGGAAGCTAGCCTTCAGATGCACAATTCCTTCGTCAGGCTTCTCCGTAAAGTATGACAGGGCAGTGTTTCCATTAAAAAACTGAAGTATCACTTGACAGGAAAAGTAAATACATATATATATTTATAGAATTGGTATATATTTTTACATTTTAATTTCATAAAGAAGCATCAGAATATCCAAAGCTGTTGTGAGACTGGGAGAAATGAGCACTCAATCTTGAGGCTGGAAAGACCAAAGAAAGCTGTGTGTTGAACTGATATTTTTAGAATAGGAAGTTCTCTGTGTGTACACAGAGAGGCTGTAGCCCCATGGCAAATGTATCATGCACCTCTGTTAGGCTCCCTAATCCTGCTCTTCTGAGACAACTTCTGTGATTCCAAACCTCTGAGCCACTTCAAAGAGCTGCTGTTTTAAAAAAAGTATCAAAGACATGCTGGAAATAAAGCTCTACCCTCTGAACAGAGAACAGCACCTATCTGGTGGTCCTAAAGAAAGTAACTGGCAGAGTATTGTATGAAGTAGGCAATATTTAGGCCAGGACAAGTACTTTGTTTAGCATTTGCAGCCCCATGACATGCCAAGGTCCTTGTAATTCTAGGAAAAAGGAAGAGAGAGTTCCCTGCATCAGATAAAAACCAGCACTTGCTGCTGAACCCCCCTAGTGCCATCCAGAGAGCCCTAACACTTCTCACCGAGCACCTAGAAAGCACACAACCACAGCACAAAATAATCTTTACTCTCATACAAGTATTAAGAAAACAAAAGAAAAATTAAGGTTATTTTTTTTTTCTGTGGGATAAACAGGAGATGTGCTTAAGCTCTTAGAAACAGAGAGTACCAAGAGTAGTTTAAAAATTCTCCGTAGAGTACGTGCAATAGGCAAAATACAAAAGCTGTTGTAATGCTGCTCATTTGGAGCAATCTGCCCACCTCCGTCATGGCTTTACTGTTTGTCGTATGCATCAATAAAACCAATGAGCCACAGCATAGTGTGCTTTCATTTCTGGAAGACATGGCACCCGCATGAGTTTTTAATGTATGTGCATGTTTGTTATAAACAACACATACATTAGTGAAGATATTTGGGGATCTCGTGGTGCAGCTTTTCTCTGCTAGGGCAAAACAATTCAACTTAAAATTCCTATTTGCAGGAAAGACTGCATTGCCCAATTTCCCTGTAAATATCTTCAGCTACTATTTATTGTTAGGCTTCTCCAATTATGCCATATATGATTTGATTATTGGGGTTAGCAGAACCATGGCTAATGGAATCAGTATCATGGCTACAGCAAGCTTTGTGCATTCTCCCTGCCAGTTTTCTGCATAACTACACTTATGTCACTCAAGCTGCACAGGGGTACTCTAACAATTAATTGTAAACCAGGGGGGAAACTTTTAATGGACCTCTTCTTGAGATCTTGTGTTAAAAAAAGAAAAGTTCCCATGAGTGAAGTATAAGTTAGCTTTTCCAGGGGGAAAAAAAGGAATGAATTACATTTCTCTTCTTGTCCTTTAAATGAATAGCATAGTTTGGGTGAAATTATCGGGCAATTGCATGCCTTTTATGCAGATAATGCTATTTGATGAAAGCGGTGTTTTGATCTGCTGAGGATAATACAGATCCAGGGTTGGATTCATTGGTGAGAGTAAAGCTGTCTTCTGTGATAACTTCATCTCAGCATGAGGTCAGACGGGGAAAACTGGGATGGGGGATTAAAAAATGACACAGTCGGAGCAGTATTCAGTTCCCTGCTGTGCTCCTGGCTGCACACTATAGCTTATGTTTCTGATCTGTTATGGTATTGTCTGCTTTTCTCTCCCAGAGCAGAAAGAGATTGCTTAAAACTTTTCTTTTTTCAGCTAGAGGGATTAGTTCAGTGCAGCTTTTTTAATTAAAGAAACTGTATCTTTTTCAATGTAATTTAAGGCTGTACAAGAAGGCCATCAGCATTCATAACTTAGCACTATTACCTGTAACAAAGCCTAGCCGTTCATTTTACATTCAGAACAAGAAATCACCAGTGAGAATTTGGAGGGTTAAAAATTGATAATTGGCCCTGTGATTGAAAGAATCACAGTTAGCCATTATCTCCCCAAAGTTTTCTGTGGAGGAATTTCAGACAGCTTTGCAGTTAGTTTATCTGGGCTTTCTTAATCAAATCTCCATGACATCAGGAGAGTGGTGAAAAAAAATACTCTGATAAGTGAAGATAGACCGAAGTATATTTTCTCCTCTAAAAATCTAAAAACACCCTCAAATATGAGCATGGCATCTATTGAAAATGTCTCTGCAAAACAGGCAACATCCTGTTTAGATCCACGTTCAGTTTCACTCAAGAGATTTTCTAAAAATATAGCTAATACCTTTATTGATTAGGAATAATATGCAAATAGTGTATACGTGTTGATGAAACATAATGGTCAGTGTGTATGTGTGTCTATAGAAGTGTGAGTATGCATACACGTTTGTGGATGTCTATCTAAATACATATCTATATGGACGTATATGTGAATATGGATGTACATCCACAAACACACGCATGTGTTTTTTTCAGCTCCCAGAGTTGAATTTACAGCTCAATTTAACCAAGGTTAATGGCTAAAACCTTCAAATGTTTCAAATAAGGCACATATGGTGATCACTTTACAAAGCATACAGGGACTGTGCTTAGGTTGCAACATACACATTTCCAACTAAATTCCATGCCAGATCAATTAGAAACAGTTCTCCTGAGCAGACAGGAACAAACACAGATTGTTACCACTATACTGCCTGAACTCTTGTCTTCCAGGAATGAAAGCAGCCGTCTTCAATAGGACGTATTTTACTAGCAACAGTCTTAGAAAAAAATGTAAAATAGTAATACTTTAATAAAATCTCAGTTTATATGTATCAGGCAGAGCAATTCACATCCGAGTTATCAAAATAAAATAGCAGATCACTGTCCCTCATTAGAGCTTTTAGTTAGATGTATGTTTCCCAACTGCATTTGTTAGTGATGTCTTCTACTGGGAGGACTACATGGGAGGGAGGAGGAAAAAGGAAAGAAACAGACAACAGAAAAGCACATATGGTGTGTGTTTTCCTCATTCTGTGTGCTTATCTTTTTTTTTTTTTTTAATCTTTTTTTTTTTTTTCTTTTTCCCTCAGATAATCGTTTCTGTAGATTTCCTTTATTTGAACAGTTAATTGGTGGAATTTGTTACAATGATTTTTTCGTGTTTCTTTCAGCCAGAAAGCTAGGCGGGAAAAAAAAAAAAAAAAAAAAAAAAAAAAAAAAAAAAAAAAAGTTAATTATGAAGTTTCTTTGAAACAAGGCCTCTTTCTTCTTGCAAAAATCATAAAATGTGGCTCTTTTCTATGGAAACCTCTGCACAGGCGTGTCAGGCTTGTATCTTGACTTGTGAGTTGCTGCAAGTGCTCTGCTTCCCCCCCCTAAGTGGACCGTGTGGACAGTCACTCCATCGCGTGTGTGCTGGGCAAGTGTTATACCAGCAAACACAAATCTCGGTTTTTTTTCAGGCTCAGCTACTCATTCACGGCGATGGCGATAGCAGCTTTTAGTGATGGCTCCTACTTCTGAATACAAGGTGATTAAAATGATGATGAGCTTGATTTTAAGGCCATAAGTTTAGCTCATCCTGTAGCTCCCGACGCGGCATTAGCGACGTCTGAAAGCCGGTTTTGTATTCCCAATCATCTGCAAACCCCTTCAGGTCCCTTTGTAGGAACCCAATGAAGAGGGTCAGCACTTGCGTGCAGCTCAAGTGCATCGTTTCACCGGAGGTCAGCCCGGCACGGAGCTTTGTTTTACGCGGCGCAACACAAACTAATGTAGTGGAAACGCATGACCCCCATTTAAAGGTTGATTTGTATGATAATCAGTACATTTAGTGGCTTCAAAATGAATGTGCGTAAGGCCCAATCTCGCTTTAATTAAGGTAATTAAGACATATTTCCCTCTGCAGACAGCTATTTAATTTTATGGCTCTGTCAGCGATCGGATCAGGAGCTCCATTCTCCAGTTGCGCGCAACTCGGAGGGCGCCTTCCTCCGGCAGCCGCCCGGGCTGGGGGCAGCCTCTTGGGCCCCCCTCCCCTTCCCAGCGCCCCCCGACCCCTTCCCAGGCCGGGGGGGTTGCGGCGGGGTCCCGCAGCCGGCCCCGCACCTCCCGGCCCGCTGGCGGCGCTGCGCGGGGCTTGCGCGGGGCAGCCGGGCGGGCTGCAGGGGGAAAAAGGGGAGCGGGGCGAGAGGTTTGGGAAGTTTGGGAATGGGCTGGCGCCGCCTCGGAGAGTTCCCTTCGAAAAAAACTCGGAGGGTTCCCCTCGAGAAAAAAAAAAAAAAAAAAAAAAACTGGTAGGCGAGGAGGGAGGCAGGCGTGCGCGGCTTTTCCTTCTCTCTTCGCCAAACGGGAAGAGAGTAAGGCAGGCTGGAGGGTCCGGTCCCAGCGGGGAGCTGGCATTAGGAGGGCGCTTTCCCGCAAAGCTCCGGCACAAACGTGGCCGCACACTTCTCAGGGTTGTTTAAAGGCTGAAGGATGAAATTTAATTAAACTTCGGTAAGCCCAGTAATGCGACTCGAGTTGCGGAAAGAGTACCAAAATAACTTAGTCTGAACTTCAAATGCGTATTAATAAGTATCTGACATTTGTTGTTTATCCGGTGGGCTTTGCACAAGGAAGAAATTGTGTATTCTTTCTCTTTATAATACAGGAGCAGCTAGAGCCACTTCGTTTGGGGGCGGCAAAAAGTTCAGTTTAGCGCCGGATGAATGGCTTTGGCTAAGGTGGTGCAAATTAGCACAAAAATATGCCACTTTTTACGTTTGCATTTGCAAAACACAACTTTAAATTTGGCGTTAGGAGACTGTAAGCCAAAAGAAAAAAAAAAAAATCCCAGGAAGAAAACTGTATCTGAAGCCCTGCCTCTACGAGACTTGCTCTTAGTTTGGCAGAAGCGCTGGTTCGTGCAGCCTGCGAGTGCAGTCACGGTGTGTGGCTAAGTTCAGGGTGAAGATTTTTCACGTTTACCTCGCTGCGCGTGTTTTGCAACAAAGAAATTTCGTGCGGTTTGCGCTCTGGCACTCGGGAGTGCTTTCTTCTAAGGACAAAACCCCCGTGGCACGCTTGAGTTGAAAGCCAAGGTCACACCTGCGCTGCCCGGCTCTCCGCCCAGAGAGGCTTTCGGGCCCCCTGCCTCCCCAAAGGGCGGCTGGCTCCTGGCAGCCCCATGGGTTACCTCGGGTAAACCTCTCCCTCACAGGAGTCACTGGGCAGCGGAGTAGCCGCTTTCCTGGGGTCAGGGCCAGTTGTCGTCGCCGTGACAAAGCTCCCCGTGCGCTCGGTGCCAGGAGCTCACGCAGCGGCTGCACCACCTCCGCCACACGCGTGGCTTTCCCTCGCTCAGACCTGCTGCATAACGGCGCTTCGTAATGCGGGCGGGTGTCTTTATTATTATTATTATTATTATTATCCCACTTTTCATCTTTCCCTGCAGCATCCGCTGCGGCTCCCAGCCCGGTGAGGGGTTTGGCACCCGGCCTCTCGGGCAGGGCCAAGGGGAGGGAGGGATGAGGGAGCCCCTCGGGGCTGCTCGGTGGCACCGCGGGCGGGAGGCGGCACTCGGGGCACCGGGGCTCGCCTCGTTTCAGCAGCGGAGCCGCGGCAGGTGAACGGCCGGGGAAAGTTTGGGCAGGAGGAGCCGTCCCGCTGGCGGCGGGGGGGACCCCGGCGGGGCCGCGGGGGGCAGCGGCAGCCGGGTCCGTGCCCACGGCGCCGGGTGCGGGCGGCGGCTCCTCCCCGGCTCCTCCTCCTCCTCCCGCCGCCCCGCCGGGGCTGAGGGGGGCGAGGCGGGGGGAGCCAGCTCCGCGGGGCGCGCAGCGGGGCCGCCAGCCGTCGGCCCTCCCCCGGCCGGCCCCCGGCCCTCCCTCCCCGCCGCCCGCCCTGCCTCCCCGCGCTGCCGCCCGCCCGCCCGGCCTGACAAAGTGCCGCCCTGCGCCGCTAGCACCCGCTGCCGCTGCCGCCGCTGCTGCTGCTGAGGCGCGGAGGCGGCCGAGGCTCGCAGCGCGCCCGCGGCCAGCGCCGCGCTCCTTCACGGCGGGGCCGCCCGAGGTAGGGGCTGAGGGGGTACCGGGAGCGGGAGCGGGGGTGGGGGGACGCGGGGGCCTCGGCACGGCCCTGCCCTGCCCTGCCCGCAGCCCGGTGCCGAGCTCCCGGCCCGGCTCCCGGGCGGCCCCGGGGGCGTGAGGGCGAGGGGCGATGCGGAGGGGGTGGCCCCGGGAAGTTGGCGGCGGGTCCCGAGCCCCGCGGCTGGCAGCGGGGGCTCCCCGGGGCTGCCCCGGCGCAACCTGCGCGGGGGAAGGGGACCCGAGGAGCCGGGGGGATTCACGGCGAGGTGGAAGCGGAGGGACCCGGGGAAAGCGAGCCGCGAGCAGGGGCAGCGCTGGGCTCCCCGCTGGGGTCGCGGCCACTTGCGCTGCCTGCGCTCCGCCGGGGGTGGGTCGCGTCCCCCCTCGGGCGCCCGGGGCGGTTTCGTTGTTCCCGTGCCGAAAAGTTTGACGTGGGGAAGTTGCTCTACAGCAGAGCAATGCGGCGAGATAAAACACGGGGAAAGACGCTTTTATGTGCTCGCACGCTGTTAAAAGTTTTAACAGGAGCTATTTCTGTAAGATGCGTCGTCCTGGGCTCAGCTAAATCTTTACGTTTAAAACACTTTTTATTTTTTTTAATGAGAAAACTTTACCGTCCCTACGCTTCCTCGATATTATGCCTCCTTACTGCCAGCTCCCTTAGACGGATGCTTTTGTGACTCTATTCGGGCGCTGCCTGTCCCGTCTGATAGCCTCGGTGCCAGGCGTTTCGCATCGCCCTGTTGAAGCCCTAAAATCCCACCCTGGGGCTGCCTCTGTCCCAAAGCCGCTCGAGTGCGGAGCGTGCTGCAGGACAGGCGTTGCGCTTCTGGGGCCAGCTGTGCTGCAGGAGAGTTAATTGTAAACCACCTAACGGGAGTCTCGGGGTGAGAAACACAGCTGCAATTCTCTGAAATAATGCAAGCCTCGATCAGGAGCATTGGTGCATTCGTATCTAGCACATTGGCTGAACGTCACATGTAAGGAAAGATTTTTTATAAAGTGTACGTTGCTTTAACGTAGGAATAGTTAAGAAGAAAGGGCCCTACCTAGGTATGAATATATATGCTAAATATATCGCTTAAATCTGAGGAAATCTTTTTTTTTTTTTTTTTTACCAACCCATTACATTACAATTCCTACCTCAGCCATTATGGACTTGCTGGGATATTTTCAGTGGTCTGGGAAATTAGGGGAGGAGGAAAAAAAAACCAACAGTACTGAAGTATTAGATGTATACCTCTGATTAAAAAGTGGAATTAAATGAGTTTATGTGAGCGGACACTGAGATGAGAGATATTGTTTGGTAGAAGAAATGCTCGACCGTGCTGAGGAAGTTCTTTTAATAATTATTGGAGGGGAAAAAATCCAGAATTACATTCATAATCCAGTTTGCAAGTTAAGAGCAGTACTTCAGTCAAATCTCTTTGAGTCCAGGAGTAATTATTCGCTGTTTGAATAGAAAAGGCAAAAAGGATTTAGTAATAAAAACTGGATTTCAAGTTGCAAATCAATCCACAAATTAAAACCACGGGTTTGATACAGACCCCATAAAATACCAGAAGAGGCAGCAATAATCAACTAGAAAGGTACATTTCTGTCATCTTGCAGTCCCAGCAGTTTCTAGGGCACAGGCTGGGCTCGGGGAGATTCCTCGTACCTTCAGCTCCGGCTGCAATCAGTGGGTCTTACGCAGAGCCCGTGTAGACGGGAGCGAAAACTCCCGCTGACTCGCATCAGATTTGGATTAGGCCCAATAAAAACTGAGAGTACTCAGCAACTTGGAGGATCAGGTGCTGTTTGTGAAGACTTAAAAGAAAACACCAGAGACCTCTGCTAAGGCTTCAGGTCAGAAGTACTTTCTTATTTTGAAGTGATGCTGCGCGTGCTGTACTGAGAGTCGATCCTCGTGTTTCTGTTAGAAGAAGCGCATCTCTCTGGCACCATATGAAAGAATATACAAAATGCCTGAAGAGAAATCTTACAGAATTTGGCAAAATCTTACACAAGTATGTTGTACTTCAAGAGTTAGAGGCAGGTTTGAACCGTGGTACCAGCCATTAGAGATTGTAATAATTTGATTAATATATGCAATATTATTACTGTTTTTTAAGAATAACATTACTGTATAGCCTGCTCTATTAAATGAATACATGTAAACTCTTTGATAGGCGTACTGTTGTAGCAGATGTGGTGGTAGTGTGACTTGAGCATTTTAAAGCATCAAAATGCTCCTGCAAGTTGGTCTAGTTAATATAGCACAAAAAATTCTCAGGAATAATTTTAGCATGTTGTAATAAAAATCTTGGTTTGATTAATTAATTTTTTTTCCCAGGCTAGCTAGTTGAAATATATAAGTTCTTTCAGGATATATGCACATGATCCCTGTTACTAGGCTGAGAAGAACCTTGTAATCAAAGTAAATGCTTTCACTTTATAATAGCATAGTGTAATCTGCAAAGTTTGTGGTAAAATAAACTCAAAGTTAAGGTGGACATCCACACTGTCATTTGAGCAATTTGAAAAAGAAAAAAAATCGTTTGATTTCTGAAGGTTACAGAGGCTTTAAAGAGTGCTGTTGTGAAAATGTGCACTTTAACAACCTTTCCTTCTCTTAGTTCTAAAACTGATTAATTACTGTGTCTTATAAAACCTGATTTATTTCATAGTTTTTTCATACCAAGCATTACCATTATGAAGCTCTCCTTATAATTGAGATTAATGTTTCTGAGCAAAGAAGTGGTTTGGAGGGCTGCATTCATTTTGAGTGCTGTTCTAATCAATTTTAGATACAGCATTTCACAATGTATCAGTCTGCATCCAAACCTGCCTGATTATGTAGAATTAACTTGTTAGTGATTGATAGCAAGCCTGCTCCATCTTGAGAAGTGATTTGTTTCAAAACAAGTGTTATGGCTTCCCACAGTTTGGGTGCAGGGTCAGGCGACTCAGGTGCCCTTTCTGCAGGCTGAATGAAGCTCAGCAGAGTAGTTAGGAAGAAATGGTGTGCTCTTATGGAAAACAGGAAAAACCTCGATCAAATGGTGCCCCTCCAACTGCTGCGTTGGTCTTCGCATACAGACTGGAGTGACAGGTACAATGCACGCGTAGCATCTTCATGCATCGCTACGTGCTGTAACCGTGCACGTCTGCCAGATTGTTCTGAAGAATAATAAGAATAATTACCTTTACTTTTTAAAATCAAAACTTAGGAGGCGAGTTTCAGACAACAAAGCGTAACTGCATGTTGCCTACACAGGTAGTGAAAGATTTATTAATGCTTTTTTTTTTTTTTTTCCTCCTTTGAAAACCAGCAAGGATAGTACTTGTTTCGATATCTGCTGAAATATGTGCACAGTCTTCTCTCTGTGCACCTTCTGGTCTCAGCCTCACCACCATTTCTTTCTTAACCAACAGTATATGGTCACACGCTCCTGCTGAGTGTGAGGCATTAATATTTAAAGTCCAGGAAAAACTGATTTCTGGATAGTGGGAGAAATATACGTTAAAAAGAAAAAAAAAGGCAAACTTTTTGGAGAAAAAAATGTGAGAAACCTCTGAAAACAGTAAACGCAATCCTTGAGAGGTTTTCGTGTGTATGTATATTACCAGGATAGTGGTTTCAGTCTAAATTGTAGTTATTTATGTATTTCTTACAAGGGACGCTAATTGCATTCAATAGCTTTTTAAGTTTGTTTCTGTATTGAACCAATTAGCCTGTTAGTTTATACGTGCTTGTAAACAGTGTACAGAATGTTGCAAAAAACATTTCCAGCTTTATGCAGATCAGAAGCCAATAAAATTACAAACTATTTACAAATACCAACCCCTGAGCTCTTTCTCCACACCACTTAACTCATTCATTTGCTGTGGAAGAACCATTGTATTAGTACAGGTTCATTGTAGTTCTGCAACAGAAATAGCTGTTACTGGTGTAACACAAAGGGAACACTCTTTAAAACATATTCCAGAATAAAGACTACAACACAATTGGTATCTCAGATCGCCGCCTTAGCTGCATGCCTGTTTGCATGATACATACTGCATCGTACAGCACATTTGCTTTTGTTGTAAAATAGTTTTTATACAGAGATGATAGGTAAATGACACAAGACTGAGAAGTAATTTAAACCTGACAATGTTCTGTCATATACTTGCTACGGGTCTTGCCTAGGAGTAGGTGTGCTTTTCTAATTTAGACTGAAATCCAGCACAGAAGTTCAAGACTAGCTGACCTAATTGTTTTAAATTTTGCATCATCTATCGGTGCAACAGATTTTGAGGCTGTTGATCCTTGATGTGTATGTTTGTGTCTGCAAGAAGTTAATTGTAAACACGAGTGTCTAGAAATAGAGAAAGCAAAACACTAAGCTAGAAATTGGAAAGTGCTGTACCAAATTCAGCACTGACTAACGCACCCTGCAAAGGCACCGGAATCAGCAGATTGCCAGGAGTGCTCTGTACTGATGGACTGGGAGTCTGGAGTATCTCTTTGTGTTAAAATCTCTTTCATGTGGTACATGAACGTTATAGGTTGAAGTAGCAACTTTGATTTGGTTGTACAGTAGGCTTTCATGAATGCAAATGCAATCTTCACGTATAAAAGGAAACGGAAACAGTTTTCAACATGAGAAAAGACATGTTAAATTATTTTGGTTCACTTTTCCCTGTTTTGTTTTCATTTTAATTTTTTTTTTTAACACTTGGTGGTAAATGTTTAAAATGAAAATCTTAATGTCTTAGCTATGCATTATAATTATGTAATATCGAAGTCTTTGTTTCCATATTTTATTTTATTAGTAGTAGTAGTTTTTGTCCCTGGCAAAACACTAGAATGATTGTAGCAATATATAGTGCAAAACAGGTTTGCCAACTTTGTTTACTCTTAAAAATAATGTATTTCAAAAGGAAGGAGAGTATTTCTATTTAAAGACAGTCTATATACATGTAATCTGCTTCTGTGGGGGAAGAAAAGAAAATCGAGGAGTTATTGTTCTTTTTTTCCCCCCTTTTGAGTCTCGTGCAAATGTGCATTTTAAGCTTCCCACTGAAATTACCACTTCATGAGGCACAGTTACAGTATGCTCTGATGTATGGAAGGATGTTTAGCACGGGGGGTGGGGGGGAGGAGGAGGGAATTTTCTTGTCACAAATTTGTCTGAAATGACTTTTAGAGGTCTATTTCCTCTGACACAGAGACATAAATCATTTTTAAGAGTTAATACATCTTCTAAGCATATCAAGTTAAACAGAAAACTAATGTCTAGCCCCAGTTTTCACTTCCTAGTGTAACCTTTATATCTGTATTTCTGCACCTAAATTGCAGAAGTATAAAACAACAGTTTATTAAAAATAAAATAAAGTATTACAACTTTAATTTTACCCATGTCAACATAGAGGAACATCCAGAGAAAATGGCAAATATTACCAAGTCTTTGTTGATACGAAACTTGAAACGTGTCATATTGAAATCAATAGTGCTGTTGGTGTTATTTTCCAACGTTGTGTTGAATTTCTAATAGTATTTTTTGACAGCAGTTAAAGCAAAATACAAAGGAACGAATGTGTTTTATTTCCGTACTTGAGTCTTGACAGTTTTTGCTGTCTTAAGAAAACTCCTGCCAATGCTAAAATGGGTGAAATATAGATTTCAAATACTTTTCTTGGCAGGGATTGTAATAGTCACTGTATGTTAGAATTTTTTAGAGGGAAGCCAAGAAGAAAACGTAAACAGCACATAATTTACCACGAGGCAACAATAGTTCCCTAAATCATCCTAGTCCTCTATGCATCCAAATCCTACGATTGTCTGGGTCGTGGGGTGGGTGACTGTGGAGTGGTTGAAGAAATCATCGGTGCTAATAAGTGTTACTTCAGATTAGCAAATGAAAGCCTGCGTCCTCCTTCAAAGGCCTCGTCCATTCTCATTGTAATTCTTTGGACGTTTGTCTGACCTTTCTAAAGAAATCAGCCTGAAACTTGGTGCTTCTAGTGCCACAGAAATAAACTAACCAGAACTTGGCCTGAGCAGCTTGCGGTGCGATGACAGGTGCAGTGATACATCTTCAGCACAGAAGTAACAAACGCTACGTGCCACATCTTAGCAAATTGCTCATTTAGTTAAATCTCTTTTTCCTATCGATGAAACGCTTATAAGACTAATGAGTTCTGAGTAGGTTTAGGGAAGTGAACAGTGTCACTGTTGTCTAGCAAAAATCGAAAGGCAGATTGTATTGCTGGGCGTTTTCATGCCAGTTCTGCGTCTGCCTATACATTCAGGAGGCTGGGGTGGGCGGGGAGCTTTTGTTTTTGTGAATGGCACCGTGTAGATGTGTGAGGCGAGGACATGCCCCGCTAGTATGGCTCCTCAGTGGAGACACGATCATTTACCTTGCCAGACGTAGGGCCTATATTCGTAAGACAGGTTTCACTTTAGGTCTAGATTTCCCTTAACTCCTTTGTTCTGTGCAGAGTTGACGTCTTCCCTTGTTGCAAAATGCATGGCTAATTTGAATGGGCTTTGGTGCCCCTGGAAGGCGCTGTGGTTCAGGCATTCCCTATTTCCCATTAACAGAGAAAAACCTGCTAGTGAGCTTGGCAAAGCAGAAAATAATGCATGTTATTAAACCAGTTTTTCTTGGAAAGACATCCTTTACTCAAGTACCAAGAAGTTGGTGTCTGCATGCTCCCCTGAAGCGCTGGCCCAGACCCGCAGGTGGGCAGGCTGGATACCCTAGCCCGGACCCAGGCAGCTGTAGTCAAAGGAGGGCTGGGTGCTGCTGGCGGTGTGGGTACAGGCAGTGAGCACTTGCCTACTGCTTCAGCAGCAAACAGGGCGGCACTGGATGAAGTCTGAGGTTTGGTCGATGGTTACTGAACGGTTTGCTCGCTATTGTTCCCATTTCAGAAGGTAGATGCATTACAGTCTTGTAGTGAGGGCGGAATTGGAGAAACACAGCTTCTCCACAAATGGTTGTCTGAGGTTTAACTAAACACGTCTTTGGGCGTATGGGGCAGTTAGTTCTAGCTCGTATTTGGGAAATTGGAGTGGTAGGCATTCAGACACATCTCTAAATGTGATTTCCCTTCATCTGCAGCTAGTTAGAAAATTAAGACTTGGGGGCAATGGAGTCCTTCAGCATTATGGTTTTCTTTCTTTTGTGTTGGGCCTGATTTAACAGATCACTTTGTGTATGATTGTATAGGCGGTAGCAAGGATTCCTTTACAGCTTTTCATGTCTCACTTTGCTGCTTGCTGTGGTAATACACAGTATTTGTAATTGTTTAATCTTCAGAAGTAGTAATTTAATTTTTATAGAACTTGCTGGCAGATGAATGAAAGCTTTCCTGGCAGCTTTATGTATATGTGTGTGCGCGCATGCACGTGTTGACCATTCGGTTTGACTTAATAGGCACCATAGAACAAAATTATTAGAGGAATTTTTTTCCCCTCTTTGTCTGACAATGGCAGAAATGTGTGATTTTTGGCAGAGTCCAAGATGTTGAGATGACAAACCCCTGACACGCTTAGGGTCTGAGGTCCCTGGTGACATCTCCACGAACTCTGGGCGTAGAAATGCTCGTCATCTTTCAAAAGTTTTTGGTAATTTGTGTATTATTAGACCATGAAATAAGACCCACCTTGTAATGAAATATTCATGTTTGTAGCCTGTTTTCATCTTTCACATATTTCATGCAGTCAATAAGAGGTAGCAATCTGTCTAAATACCTGATAACCCAGAGATACATTATGGATTACTGTATTGTACAGGAAACTTGGTAAGCGATCAGAGAAGCTGGGTTTTTCTTTTCTCTCAAGTGAAGAATATCTTAGAGTAAAAATGGAATATCAGCTCTTACTTTGCATGAAATAGTTATAAATACATTTAGAAATGTTTAAGTGGCTTAAAATGCGTAGATGCATAGTCATTTATTCTTTTGATAATTTTATGTTAATTATAGAATGATATAGGGCTAATGATACAAAATGTTAGCAGTTCTAATGATATGTTTAAGAACAGTGCAGTCATTAAATTCAGTAAACTGAATATGTGGACCTCATAAATAAATGCTGAATTATAATACAAAACACACCATGACCAAATTAATTAGTATGTTTAATCTAGTGAATTCCAGCTAGGCTGCATACAATATGGACATGTATTTAATTTCTAAATTTAATATTAGCGGCATAAGTCAACTCTCACTTAGTGCGGAATTAGTAACAGAATAATAGAAATTTAATATCTTCTACTGTTTTACATAAGCATCTTTTTTCTTTTCTCCGCCTAACAGAGTTGAAACATCTTGCTTAGATTTTAGACGCTCGTTAAAGGATGGACCTGAGTGGTGATGTTCCCCCGCCACCTCCCCCATATGATAGCATGTCATCGTCAGAAGGTAGAACTCAAAAGGTCCGCAGTGACAAACTCACTCAGTCAAAATGGCAACACTCATTCAAACTCAGTCAGCAATCTTACGCAGAATATTTTGAATTTACCTATTTGATGGAAATGTTGTGTTGGTTGCTTCACCGTGATTGTTATTACATCAAATTTCATTTATCCAGGGAAAGTTTAAAAATGCCATCTCAATTATTTTTTATTTGAAAGCCTCATTTTTCAAAGAAGCCTGCAAAAATAAGGGTATTTTACTGAAATATTTTTACCAGTGAATAGTCTCAATTTTTTCTTCAAAGTTCTGTGTTTTTTATCATGTGATTTACAGGGCATCATTTTGCTTTGTTATAGAGGTTTTCTTGAACTCTGCTCCTGAGTTCTTAAGTGTGAATTTAGGACAAAAATAGGAAATTGGGTGATATTGATGTGTTTGTTATTAAGCCTAATTCTGCAAATCTCTACGTAATGTATTTAGTTTGTAGGTCCAGTGACTTCAACGAGATTGTGTAGTGAATAGTCATCGTGCCTGCGATCAGTGGAACACAGGCTGAGGCTCATTGCTTCCACGGGGTATTCTGCTCAAGAGGAGGAGAGCTTGGGAATAATCAGTGTGCTTTTTCCATCTTTTTGTCTTGGTATGGGATTATACATCCCGCTATGTCTACCTCGTCATTGCAGGTTGAGTAAATACTTAGAAAACATTCAGTCTTCACGGAGTGACCGTAAAGCACCGAGCAGTCTGACTGCACTCTGCTCCTCAGAGTCAAACCTTACTGTTCAGTAAGCAAAAGAGCCCTCTCGTCCAAAAGGTGGCATGATTAGGTTACGCCTCTGCTACTGTATTAAACAGTGTGCTGTAACTTTGCAACGTAATGGGGCACAGTCGTCTGTATGGCTTAGTTCTTCAAGAGCATCTGGGTAATGGTTGGAGCTATACTGATTTGCGCTTTCCCAGATGATTCCTGGGCATGGTTCTGTACTTAAGGCTAGGGACGTGTTCATGGGGCCATTCCCAATAAGTGCTTTGCTTGCAGCCTCCCGATTCGGAGGTTAAGACTTCTTACTAGCACAGAGCTGATTTAATTAGACCCATCTTGAGCAGGGGTTCGGGCAGGATGACCTCCAGAAATCCTTTTCAGCCTAAATGATTCTGTGCTTCCGTGCCTGCTGGCAGCACTCCTTGCAATCCTAGTTTGGGAACTGCATTGGAGTTCAGTGTTGTTAACTTCATTGACCACAGTTGCAAGAGCAGTTGGGTTTAATGGGCTCAGAATTTAAATCATAGCATTCTTATTTTAATCAGTTATCATGATCTGATTTTATTTTTTATAACCTGTTGTAAGGGGTCAGTCTTATCCACCCTGCTTGTATGAGATCCTGTTAACACATCGAGAGGATTTGTAGGAATGGATGAGCCCAGTGAGGATGCTTTGTGTTGGAAACTTTAAGGTATTTCTTGAAAAGAGGTATTTTACATTTGGGAAGTTAGCTTTTTGTAATATGCAAATCACAAAGAAAGGACCATACCAACCCCCCCCCCTTTTTTTTTTTAATTCTTATTTCAAATTATTAAATCATTTTTAAGTGAGTGAGTTCAGTTGTCCAACACCAGGCACTTGATAAAATTAATTCAAACATTAAGATGGGAAAGGCTAACTTAATGCAGTACACACACCTTCTAACTGCTGCATAGTACTAATCTGGAAATTCAAGTTTAGTTGTTTAAATTACATAATAGATGCACAAAACAAGCACTGGTCTTTGTGGGCAACGTGATGTATGGAACACCCATTAGCACCTTTTGTTGAGTTTTTATTGTGAGACTGGATTAAAGATGATTTATATCTGACTTAGTATGAGAATCTTGACTCTGTATGTATTTTATATTTCTTTCACATAGCTTATTACAGAATGGAGTAACAGGTTATGGTGTTGGTTTTTTAATGTTGATGAGAGGAATAAAAATACAATTAAAAAGAACTCAACAACTTTTTGGATGTTTATGTCAAGCTCAGTGACTCTGCTTCCGTGCAATGCCTAAACTGTACCTACAACACTTGATTACACATTGGTGTAAAAACACTTACAATCTACAGATCAGACTTTAAGGCATTTACTTAAAATGGACTCGAACAACCATTAGGTACCTAAGATGGAAAATAGTGTGGGCTCTAGCCTGCTGAGCGCAAGCAGTTCACTGAAGCCTGAAGACTTAGGAAGCACTTTTTCTGCGGTGCTTCAGTTTCATACCCAGCTAATGGAGGAAAATAAATGAAACCATCTACAAGGGATCTCATCTGAGGTTAGGCACCCGAACGGGCTATCTTTGTGATGGTCTTTACAGCATGTCACGACCTTCTCTCCATTGCTTTGAAAGTTGGACGCTTAGTGCAGTAGCACTGCTTTGCGAGCAGCCTAAAGTGCAGGTTCAGTTTTCTGATCTAAGCCAGGCAGGCTGGGTTTTGTATGTAATGCCTCAGCCAACCCAGCATCAACAAATGTGAGAGCACTGCAAAAACAGTGTGGATGTTAAGGGTTTCTTTAACTGGAGCTAAACTATTTTCAGTTCAGCTTTATTTTTAACATAACTGAAATGACATGACAGAGACTTCCAAACTGTTGTTTCATGATCAATTGGAAGGCTGAATATTATCCCCCAGTCTAAATGAAATCTTGATTTTTACATTAACATACATGATCAGCACATTAAAAATGAATATTGCTGCAAATATGTAGAGGTTTTCATAGATATTTTTTTTTCCCTAAGCTCTGGCTTAGATTTATGTTGTTTCAGGAAAAAAAAATGTTTATATGGCTATTTCATTATAAACAGATTAACTGACAAGCACTGTATCTACTACTATTGTGAATATTTTTGCCAAATTCAATTCAGAGAATTTAAAATTAGAAGATGTGCAAAAATTGGGTCAGATACATTTAACTATTAAAACTCCTAGCTTATTTATGTTTTCAAAATGAAAGTAGAAAATGTCTGTAGTTTTCTTTCTCATTACATTCCCAATATATTTAGTTTTATTCCATGTTGTTCTTACCCAACATACTATGGATCCTAAAAGCTTGGTCTTAATATTTCTTTGTCCTCTTCTGCAACGCCATCCTCATGACTCAGCCCTCTTATGTTTCTCCCTGATGGCTGAAAACCCCTCTTAGATACCAATTTCTCCTGCCAGAAGATGGGTGATAAGATTTTTGTGTGACAGCTGCACAAACTGCTTGTTCTTTAGTCTCCTTGGTGGTTGTTCATAATTGTCCTAGAAAAAAAGAAAAGGCTTTGGTTTGATTAATATATTACTTTCACAGACAGCATTATCTTAAAAACAAGCAGCAAACAAGGAAGCAATCTCATCCTGCACCCTCTGCAGCCTGCCTTCTGCTCTTTTGCCCTCTCCTCTGTACTAGCTCAGCTGTTAGCTTGGCCATATACTGAATACAGAACAGCAGCACAGTTTAAAAAAAAAAAAAAAAAAAAAAAAACAACTATTCAGAATCTTCTTTGTTGTTGGATTCTTACTATTATTTATTTATTTATTGTCAGGCTTGTAGTGAGCTCACTGACCCAGTTCAGCAGGCAGCCACGACGTAGTGGTAGGTGCAGGGCAGGAATACGAGGATAGGACTGCCTCTGTCTCTTCAGTATGTTTACAAAATGATTAGCAACATAGCACACCTTCTGCATTTTCCTGACATGCTGAATTAGAAACACTTCCGGGAGAAAATGAATTCCTAGAAATGGCTTTGCTACTTCTGTCTTCCTCTCTGTGATTTCCTTTGTTTCATACTCAGCATCACAGCAGAAAACTTTCATGGATAAGCTAGTCAAGAGAGACTATAAATAAAGGAGGAAATTGAAGTGCAAGACTACTGTTTTTCTTTTATTTTTTTTCCCAAAAAATGTATGTGTGCATGCATACAGTAGGGCCACATGTTTCTTTTCATATATATATTCCTTTTATAGAAGGAAAAGCAATGATACTGAGATTCCCTTGCTCTGTAATCGAATTGCAATCATTCTCCAGGAGTTCAACCAGCGGCAGAACGGATGTTGCAGCAATCAGCAGTTGTTTATGGAGAACATAAGAGGGCTCTTTTCTTTAGGCATGTGTTTCTGTATTTGAATTAAAAAAAAAAAAAAAAAGTCAGTATAGTGTCAATGCTGTTATATGTGCCTCTCAAATGTTTTCAAGGAAGGGGTAACCTGGCGTTGTTTAGTTTGTTGAAAGCAAACATTATTTAATAATACAGCTTTCCCCCAGCATTAGCTGATGATTTGGTGCTGGGTGGCAGGGTTGCAACAGGAGGAGATGCAACAGTTCATGTAGCTTTTCCCACTGCCTATCTATTTCTCCTTTCAGACAAGGATATATATTAAGGATTTGTGGATATTTTCATAGTCTAACCCTACCTTTCAGTACCAGCTGATGTGACAGCAGATAATTCTGCATCCAGCGATGGACTTAGAGTTATGCCTTGTGCAGCCTTGCTGCAGTTTTGAGGCAGCACAGCTCAGTTCCTGTTTTTGCCTGGAGAAGGTCATAATCACTTAGCTATTGGTTGTGATCACTGATTTCTCCTGTTCAAGCCGTTCTGTTTCCCACAGAGCACTGAAAGATTCATTGGCTCAAAAGAGGGCAAAGAAGGGGGGGACATGTCTTTACAGCCTGATGCTTAGAGCGTGCATTTAAGGAGGGGAAAACTTATAGCTTCCTTTAATCTGCCAAAAATGTCCTTTTCCTTCATTCCTGCCACTGCTCTGGCACTGATGCAAGTACTGGTATGGTTTGGGGCTCAGCCAGGATTTGTCTGTCTGAAAGGTACTTTTCTGGTTTTTTCCTCTCTCTCTCTCTTTATTTTTTATTTTTTGAGTTAGCCTGTACTAGTTCAATTTGCAGATTGTCTCTTGGTGCACCGTACAGTTGCTAGTGCTGGTGCATTGGGGGAAGGAATCAGTAGCCAGGGCTGGGAATAAGAAATCACTAAGAAGGTTGGGAATGCACTTTTTAAAGGGATTATATGGGATTAAAGTGAGCATGTAAGTACAACATAAATGCATATGCAGTAAAAGGCTAGGACAGGTAGAACATGGCCACATCCTGCTTGTAAGGGATGTTATCGCCTCCTGGCCCAAATCTGAGTGTAAGTGCATACATCCCTTTCTGGATCTGACTTCCATCTTTCTCTCTGGAGAAGCAGTTTTCAGTTTGAGCCTTGGCTTAGATCACGATCCTGGATCGCATGGGACTGGTTTTATATGTGCAAAGGGAAGAAATATAAAATGGAAAATAAATCCTTTCAAAATGGTATTTAAAAAAAGCTCACACTTATTTCGCATGTTGGCAGTGGCATGGTGTTTCTGATGTAATTCAACATGTTATTCCTGTATGCACGGATATCCTAGGCTCGGTCTGAAGATCCGAAGAGCGCTCGCTCTGAAGATGTGCATGCTTGTCTTCGCCATAAGAGCAGAACAACTGCTGCTGAGCAACTGTCACCACAAACCCTTTTCAGTAGCTCATGAATAAAAGTTACCAGTGGAGTTTATTAGGTGTGATAAAACCTATGAAGTTTAGCCTTATTTTACAAACCTGCACACTGAGGCAATGAAAGAAGACTTGCTCATTGTACCACAAGGATTTAAAACAGAATCTTGACTCCTAATTAGGCTGTAGAGAAGGTGGATCATATTATTTACTTTCTTATTTTTGCCTCGCCCATAATTTTGGCCTGATACGTTAATTTGTTTCTCAGCTTTCTGGAAGCAGTCATGTATACTTCTGTGAAGATGATGTCAAGCTGTGTTTTCTAGTTGTTTGTCCTCAAATATGGCCACACTTTAAAGCTGAAGACATTCTTTTCAATGTCTTCTGCCTCCCTTTGGTTTGGAAAGGACCTACCACTGTTGCTTCCTAATTCCAATGTGATTAAATTTCTTTGCAAAGTTTTGCTGGCTGTATTTGAAGAACCGAGGTGCTGCCTAACCCAATTAGGCAGTGTTTCTAGGGGACAGTCTCAGCAGCTCACACAGTTTAATACTACGAGTTTGTTCCTGCTGCTATTGGAGAAAACAATGAATGTTTTTAAGTGCCTGTGTGTGTGTGTATACTGGTAGTAGAGTGCACCTTCTGAATGTAGATTTGTTGATTACACATCTTGCTTCTTTCTTAGTTGTCTACCCCTTAAGACAGTAAACCAAAGATGGAAAAAATCATTGAGGTAAAGCAAACAGGAGAATTGCTCTGTAGCTAGTCACTGCCTGAGAACATCCTGTAATTTGGGTAATAGAAGTCTGTTGTTTTGGTGTTCCAGAACTGTTATTAGGCAGTTGACTTCACAGATTTGTATAGATCACAGTTAAAATGAGTATAAAATTAAACTTTATCCTCCCCACCCCCAAAGAGTCTAAAAATGTGTGTTAGCAGGTGTAGGAACATACTTCTGTAGGACTTAGTATTTACTAGTAGTAAGAAATAATCCATTTTTAATTTTTATGTAAACATAAGGGAATTATGACATCTCGTAGATGAGGTAGTTACCAAGGAAGGGAGACATTAGCAGACATGGGCAATATGTCAAGCCTGAGCATGGTTCTCTGTAAAGGGGAGTCAGAAGAAGAGAGAACAACACAGATCAGTGCATTGCACCTGGGAAACAATCTGGGTTACTTCTAATGGTGAACAAAACTGAGTTGCCTGGTAAAAACAATGCTAATTCCAGTATTTCTCCTGTTTGTCTAACGAACCCAGGCTGAGCAGGTGTCGTTCTACCTAGGTACATACTGTTGAGCCCTCGTGCGTTTTCACACTTTTTTACAAGCTTCCTTCCTGAAACAGCCCAAGCTTAAAAACAGGCAACTGAGCCTTGTGTGGCTGGAGGAGGCAGGTGGGTGCAGGTGAGCTCCAGGCCGGGTGATGCTTGCCCTGGGCCGGGGTATGGCAGTGCTCAGCACCTGGCAGCACCAGGCCTAGCCTGCAGGCTGCGTCACCCACCGCTCCTCTCGGCATGCCAGGGCTGGTACAGCTCAGTGGGACAGATTATTTACAAAGGAAAACACATTTCAAGAGTTTTTGACCCAATTGGGCATTCGTTGCCTGTTTAGTAATTTCCCAGGAAACAACCAGGATGGAAAAAGGCATACTCAAGGCTTGAAACACCTAGCCTCCTGAGTCCCCTGTGCTCTTTAAAGCCATGGACAGCTTGCTTTAACAGTGAAGATGTTTAATGCAGCAACTGTGTGTTTGCCTGTAGAAGTAAAATTAGGGAAGTATGATTTTTAAGCCGTCTTTAAGGAAGAGAATAATTTCCCCATGGTGAATGAGTCATGAACTGCAGCTTTGCATATTGCTGTGGTCTGTGGATCACTGTCAGAAGGCACTGGAACAAATGTGTTGTCCTCCAGAAAGCAGTCAGAAAATGAAATCTCAGTTCTGAGAAATGGTCTTTGTCTTCTGATGTCAGCTGATCAGGAATGGTTGTCTCATTCGTCCGTAATGATGGCTTGAATGTTTTGTGGCTCTTTCAGCTTAAATTTTGTAGGCTATTTTGGCTCAGTGTCAGTTCAATTTTAATCCTTGTTCTTTTCTCCTTTTTTTTTTTTAGTATCAGTTGTTTATTGCTTTCTCATTTCCATGTGCACTTTCTGTTTTGAAGTGACATACAGAACATCTGTGACTGTAGAGTTTTTAGTGTTCAGTGCTGCTGAAATGTTCAGCATCATATGCAGTTCAGGAAAGCACGTGTTGCCTAGTGTTTTTTTTTAGCTGTTGTTATTTTTCCTTTTAGAGTTTTCACTTGGTAGAGGGGCTTTGTGCTTTGCAGAATGAACTCCTGGAGCAGGAGTTTCTCACCATTGTTGCACAGCAAGTGGGCACGTTCAGGACTGAGGTAAAAGCTTGATTGGCTGGAATGGGGTTAATAAATGTGATGGGCCGCGGGAGAAGTCTTACACTCCCAGTACTGATGCCAAGCAATTATATCAGATGGTTTTTCAGACTTTGCCAGATTTGAGGACCAGATGATTGTAGCTGCTGACATCCGTGCGATCTGCAATGATATCGCTCGCTCCCCCACAATTTTAATGAAATGGAAGAATTTCCTCCCAGGGTGAGGAATCAAGGTGTTTAGTTAGTTGGCTGTTTCAGTAAGTCAGAAGTCTGAACACAAGAGTATCTGCCAACTTAAATTGATATTGCGCGTACATTTAAGTATCTGACTGTCAGTGCAGGCTACTGTGTCCTTCTTAAGCAATAAGGACGTTTTAGTTAAGCTGTCTAGTATGAAGGTAGACATACGTCTGTGAGGTCTGTGTCAGGGTAACAAGTGCACTTGAAGTAATATGTCTTCAAAAGCTGACCTAGCCTGAACAGTGATGGCAGCGTGACCTTGCAAGTGTGCATCTGCTCTAACTTTGATGCAGGGGTCATTTTGTACGCTGTTTTCTTTGTAAATCAGGTTGCCTGTGCCTTCTGCAGAGTCTACATTTTTGTGTTTCAAAATACTGTGAGTAAACATCATTTTTTTTTACCTTAGAATTGCAGAAATACAGAAGATACAGGGCTATGTTAGATTTCAACAGAAAAAAAGCTAGTCTTTGTAAATACCCAGCTTATTATTTTTTCTAGAATGTTATATGCCACCAAGAAAATATCCCTACTTATATAATTGCTTGCATGCAATATGAATAAGCTTGTAAACATTTTTAAAAGAAAACTAATAATTTTATAGATAACTGTTCCACTGCTCTGCTATCCTGTCTTTTCCTCCAAATTGTTACTGCGCATTGTGACTGGAGTATGATATAACAGATGTGCAAAAGAACCAGGATTTCAAAGATGTTGAGGCAGATTCATTTTTTATCATAGTGATTATACTTTATATAGCACTTTGCCACAGGACAACCTTCTCCCAATGGCAGGGCACTGAACAGCTTGCATCTGTGGGAAAGTGGTGGCAAAATTGATGGAACAGTCTGTTCCTGCTGATGTTCATTTTGATGCCCCGGAACACTGCTTTCAGCGTCTCTGCTGCCAGAGCCTACCCTGAATTGATGGGACAAAAGGAACAGCCTGGATCTTCATGTGTTGAAGTGAGGAAATGAAATCTTAAATCTCATTTAGATTTGGAACTAAGTGGGTTGGTAATACGTGTGGAGTTTTAAAAGGGGGAAAATGACATTTTTACTGCTCTCTGTCATACAGCCCTCTAAAAGGGGTTGACGTTACTCAGTGGAGGATAGAAGCAGACAAAAAGGGTAACTTTTATTGTGATAGCCAAAAGTGAACAGAAAACATAAGAAAGTCTATGAGAAAATACAGAAGTCTTGTGAAGAAGCATGTTGAGTTTAAAATGTACCTCGGGAAATATTTAAGAGAAAAAGTGCTGTGCATCCACAAGGAGAAAATCTCTCTGATAATACGAAGACCGATGAGCACTCCATGTGATCTGCTGAAATGCTGAACTCTCTGGGGTAGCCCTAATTCATCATCCAGTTTTTGCAAGAGTTCACAAAATTCCCAGTAAGGTAACAGGAGCCATGTTGCTCAAACACAGCTTTTCTTCCTTTTCCTATTTCTCCACAGTGATGGCGCCAATCTATATTTCTATTCAATTTGGAGAGAAAGTTCCTTTGGATGTGGACAGTGTAGGATTGGGCACTTTATACAAAGCAGATTCTTCTAAATAACTGTAGGCAAAGAAATTGTGACATTACTTATAAATATCGTTTGTTTACCTTCATGTGAACCTGCCATGAAGTGGTAGGGTCAGCAATGTGTGTAGAAGAGGGTTTTGAGGCTTGTCTATGTGTTAGTATAGTGTGTACATAAAAAGACACAGCTTTATTCATTTATTTAACCCATGTAGGCCATAATTTTATAAAGATGCTGTATTTCGTTCCATCTGTCATCAAAAAACAGAGATGTTCTCTTTCTTTCAGCCCCAGTTAGATGACGAGTGGGTGGGTGTCTGCCTCATCAAAGTGGAAGGGCTACCTTGTTTTGTGGCACTATCTTAGTGCTTTTTCTCTAATGATGATATGTTGTTGCTCCACCCATCAGTTCCCTAACCTGAAGACTGAAGGAGAGGGTTTGTATCTGGTTCCAACCTTTGACCTTTCTGACTTAGGTGAAGATACCAGGAGCCAGAACTCTAAGCAGGGTTCTTGGCTTCAGTAATGTACACAGGGCATTCAGTCATATCAGGGGTCCTTCCCAAGGAAGACTGTTCAGAAGTGTGGATTTTGATGTACTCATACAATACATTTTTCGTATAAATCACATGTTGTTATAAGCACACAGGAAAAAAACAAAAAAACTTTTCAATTTTTTCTAAAGAATATATTGTAGAACTTCTTTTAAGACTGCATAGAATTAACTAAAAAACAGATTTTTCCATTGCTACTTAATAAGCCTTAGGATGTCCCTCATAAACTGTGATATGTAAAAATACCTATATGTCTTAAAATCCAGCCTTCCCCCACTGTGTCTCCAGAGGAAAGCCAAATACGGCATCTTTGACCTTTTTGCTTATCAATGAACTAATAAGACATCTCTATTGTAATAATAGTCTCTGACGTATCTTACACTATGTCTGGCTAACAGAGCAGGTTTGTTCCACTGGGGGTTAAGAATATTTAATCCTTTAACGCTGACATATACAACACATCGCCATGTCAGCTACAGCTGTTTCCAAACATCAGTAACAGAATTATAGATGGTTTTGAAGCTTCTGTGGTGGAAATGAATACATTTGAGGATTCAACTTGCTGACAGTGTTTATGTAATTTAATCTTGCCATCTGGAAGAAAGTAAACATTTTTTAGGAAATTAAAGTTAAAGGTAGCAAGCCCCTTGTGATTTCTGGCTGCTGCAAATAACCGAACTTTAACCAAGATGATGAAAATCGTCAATAGGGAGGAGATCATGGTTATATTTAAAAGATTGTTATACAAGTGCACTGATGCATAAAATTGTTTCAGAATATTTGCTTTATTATCTTCACTGCTTATTCAATAGCTACATGCCTTTTTTCTGCTCAGGCTAAACCAATGTGTTCTTCAGCGTAATGTTATGAAGCACAGGAAGCATGCTCCTGCAGTACATATGTGTAGCTGAAGCCCCACAAGTGACTGCTTTTCTTCTCTTATTTTTCTTCCCTTTCCTCCTTGTTTTTTTATTATTTGTGATGTTTTTGTTCTCCAGCAGCTACTTTTTTTTCCCTTTATTCGTCTGCTTTGTTCTTCCCTGAGCTCATTAGTTCTTTTTATGTTTTTAGCGCAGTTTCCCGAAGAAACAGAGTTTACACAATCTTACCATGTGTGCATCAGTCCCACTGTAATAATTTTGAATGTGTTAGCCAATTTTAAACAAATTTGACAGTCAGAAAAAGATTGTGAAGACATTGAGCTCCCATAGCATCTATGAGACCAGGTGGCTTGGTAGAGAGGAGACACCTTAACAGTTCCCTGTAGCATGCACTATATGTGGAGAGAAAAAAGACTAGGAGATGTTTGTAGCAAAACAGAGTAATTAACTATGCTGCTCATTAAATTGCTTAAATGCTTCCCACATCCCCTGCTACTTTGTTCTATCCTGTTCTGCTTGTGCCATCTGATTAGAAGTTTTACATGATGAAGGGGAAGCAGGATACTCATCAGAGTTGTCACGGCCTAAAACGTGTATATCCACGCAAGCCATTCCTGTCAGGAAGCTGGCTTCAGAGGTGGGTGACTGTGAGGGCCGGGCCGTGTCAGCCATTTTATGCCTGGTCAGGGCCGGGGGGGGCAGAACGAAAGCACAGCGCATGCAAGTTTGGTTTGCCTTCATGCTCAGAGACTTTGAGATCGTCTTTATCTTTGCAAAGGATATGTTCCAGAGTTTCATTCTTTAATGAAATCTTAAATTCTCACAGAAATTGCGGCATTAAGGAAATCTGTAAGTTACCAGTTTGTTATAAATCTAGGAGCTTGCGGCAAGATCAGCACGCACACGGGCAAATGCTGCTGTGGTGCCCTTGGCTCCTAGGGGAAGGAGAGCAGGAGGAGTTGAGCAGACATGTAAACTCAGCAGAAACAGCTTGGTTTTATAGCAAAAGGAGAACAACACTTCTCAGTATTCTGAAAAGGGTTTGTGAAACCAGGAGAAAGCTACAGGCTGTTCCCATTTAACTTCAGTGCCTGGAGATCTCATCTGGTTCTTTCAGCCGCCATTTTCTCTGCTGATGGCGATCACATTCATGCGGCCTTCTTAGCGTCTAAATCCTCTTGCTTTGGTCTCTTCTGGCAGTAGTGATTTATTTACTTAGGCTTGTACAATCATGGTAGTGTTCTGCTAAAATTAATAATACCGTTTCCATATAAAAGCTGGATGAGTAGTGGGATTTTAAAATACAATATGTAACTTCACATTCAGTGGAAGCTCCCTGTCTGTATCTTTATAAGTCTGAATAGGCTTTTTAAAAAGATCTGTCTCTAAGCCTTTATAATTGAACTTAAGCTCCCGAGTTGCTTATCTGCTTCTGGAATTTAAACCCGATCCTTGTAAAACTGCACCGAAAATCTACATGAAAATGAAATCGGATGTTAATGGGAACTGTCTCATCTGGGCTTGTTTCTTAGTAGTGAAAGCAGCAATGTTAGGAACGCGGACCTGATTTACAGCATCTTGCATGGGAATGATTTCACAGAGCTGGTTAGCTGGTGACCAATCCATGCCATGTTCCATCTTCATCAGTGTGACCTAGCCATTTTGCTTGAAATAAGTGCACAGACTGGAGAGTTCGTAAACATTTATAGCTGTGCCCTGTGTTAAATAAAGACTATGCTTTATTTTCATGCAATAAAATTTAATTAGTTGTAAGTCAGGTTTTGCTTTAGTTGTAATTAGTTTAGCATATAATTATTGTGTCTAATAGCAATCTAAAATCTGCAAGCATCTTGATCTTATTCCAAGTTTAAAAAAAAAAAAAAAACACCTCTTAGATGTATTCAATCAGTAGCTATAATAGAATCTTATTAGTCAGCCATATTACACACTTTATAAATCATTGAGTGACTGAAGCAATGTTTTTGCTTGTGTTTGGTATGTGCCACATAAAGAAGATAGAGAAAAATGTTTTACATTGGACTTGCTTTTCCTAGCTGATGTAGAAAAAATAGATAATGATTTGGGTTGTCTTGGGGAACTGGTAATATTTGCTATTTGAGTCTTAGCTTTTTTTTTTTTTTTTTCCTTTTGAATTTGTATTCCAAAATTAACTTTAAAGCTCTAGCTTTCATAATATAACTGGGAAACGAAGAGGGAGAATAGTAATCCTCAATTTTAACAAATGATATGTAATAAATGTCAAAATTAACAGGCTGTAATATGTCCTATAAAAAGTGGTATCGTAACGTTTAGGGGATGGGTTTTTTGTTTGGTTTGGGTTCGGTGCTTTTTTTGTTTGTTTATTTTTGTGTGTGTGGTTATTTATTTTTTTGAGCACCCACTGAAAAGTCCACTGTTGTGTTGTGGCTGGCTGGCATTTCTAAAGAAGTTGCTCTGCCAAGGAACCTACTGTGAACTCTGCCTATGGATTTCCATATGGGAACAGCATTAGAGTAAGAGAGAAATGTGGAGTCTAGTGTGTGACTAGCTACAATGGAGTAATAGGGAGCAGAGCTTCTGTTCTTGCTTCTAGTCCTACACAGCTTTTTTTTTTTTTTTTTTTTTTTTTTCCCAGATATCACAATATCACAGCAATGGTTTACAATAGTACTTTTTAGTAATTATTTTTTAATATGTCTTCTATATCATCAATTTTAACTGTTTCATCTATATTATTTACTATTAAGGCCATTGTGTTTGTTCTGTAGAAGGGCTCATCTTGCTCTCTGCTGATCGTTTCATCAGTCTGTAGGTCAGGTAATTATGACTAATGAGATAATAGAGAATGGCACTTTTTAAGATAAGGAATAAATGAACAGTAAACAGCAGCCTGGTACAGGATAGATATTTGTCTTTCAGAAGCTGTATGGTCTGACTGGGAGGGGGATAAATGTTCACAGCTAAGAGAGATATTTCAATACTGACATTCAAAGAGTAAATACTTTAGACAAGGCAGGGATTGCCTCTGTTAGGGAAGGGGATTTTCAGTTCCTTTTTTACTTTCACAATTACCTTCTCTACAACATTTTGTATACATATAAGCATGCCCGTTATATTTATACCTGTTAAATTCAGCATGCACCACATGCGCGTTAACTTCTCATTCACCTTTTTTTTTTTTTTTTTTTTTTTAGGTTATTTTAGAAGAATGAGTAAAGTATAGGTTTTAATTCTGTTTCATTTTTTACAGAGTAATTGTATTCATGGTTTCTGGCATAAATTAAAAGTATCTTAAAAGAACAGTATATTTAGTGTATATTATTACATATATAATTGTCTAAATACCTGTGCATGAAGGTATTATATGTAGTTATATAACTTAATATTATATATAAGTATATAAATATAGGCAGAATGCAGAATTATGAGCTTAAAATATAGTACAAAATCGTACAGAAACTTGAAAATGCTTAATTTGTATATAGCCACTTGTTAACTTCAAATGGACTAAGGCCCAAGTGAAATACTATTGAAAGCTCTAGTAAAATTACTGTTAACTTAGTGGAATAGCAGTAGGGAAAATAGAACTGTTCCTGGTATTTTTTTCATTTTACCCAAATGAAACTAATCAATAAATATTTTAGTTATCAAAACAAAGTGAAAAAATGGAAAATAGTCTTGTTCATAAAAAAAAAAAAAAAGGTTTATTTTTTTTATATCCTCGCTAATTTAAACCTTGGTTTAATAAGGTACGCTTTTGGCGTCACTGGGTTTGAAGTTCATTTGTAACCCAAATGTAATAATGAAAAATGAAAGTAGGAGAAATTCCTGCTATCGATCAAGGTACTGAAGTTAGAAAATGACTGTGGAAATGGCTCAAAATATCCAGCTGCTTTACAACAAAGACTAGTCTAGGTATAAATAAATGCAAATGTTTTGTCTTTAAATTGAAAGGAGTCTGCGGGAAAAAAAAAAGATTCAATTCAGCGTGACAAATGAAGTATGAATTCCATTTTGAAATAAATAAAAGGAAGGTTTTTATTTTTGTTCCTTTAACTGTGTTTTACCCTAACATACAAACATTATATTTAGTACTAAGCAGTTTCAGAAGATCAAAGTTGCCAGTCATTGAAGCCTATGTGCATTTTCTAGGCCACAGACACTGAGCTGACTGAGGAAAGCAGGGGGATGTGAAAATCTAGAAAAACAGAAAGCATTCACATCTCAGAAACCTGAATTTCAGATGGATGCTTGGAATTAGAAGAGGGCAAATTCAAATGTCTGCTCCCCAAATCAGAAACCTTTCTTACAGGGTCTCCAGTCAATTAGGGCACTGCCTGTGGATTATTTTTCACTATAGATCTCCACAAAACATCACCCAGGATTTTGCTTATGTAATGATACATAAGCAAAATACAAGGCTTAGTATGATCCTTATATTATATGTGGTTACAGAAGTAAAGCATTGTATACAGACAAGTGATTAAATATCCCTCTCAGGGAATCAGAATGTAGCTACCCTCACTTCTATGTGTATTGAGGTAGCAGTGAGCAATGCCATAGGAAATAAAAGCACTGTTTTGCTGGATGTACTGTAGTAGAGCTCAAGAGCAAAATGACAGGAAATACATATAATACATACATATACATATGAGAAAGGTTTTCGAAAGCAAAGATCTAGTGAGTCTGCTCTCGCTTGCCCTGTTCTTTGAGGCAACACATGATCTCAGTTCTATTGCCTAATTAATTCTTTAGCAAGAAGTCTTCAGGTTGTTCTATATGGGGTCCCTGTTGGGTAAGCAAGCTATCAGCTTCCTGCTTGGTTTGGGTGTAGGGTTTTGGTTTGTGACATTACTTACATTTTTGCTGTTTCTTTTAGGGTATTATAAGTTGGAAAAACATCTCAAGGGCTCAAAATCTGCATGAGATGAAGAGAATGTAACAGTATGTTAAATTTTGGGACTCATGTTAGACAAATATGTGAATTTTTGGAGAACAAAGTAGAGCGAAGCCAAAAAAAAAAATAAATTAAAGCAGGTTAGGTGAACAGCTAAAGGAAGATGGATTGGGCACCAGGTGGCACCATTTTCCCATAACAAGATAATAGTTGATGGATGGCAAATGCATCAGGTAGTCCTGATAGGCTTCCAAAAGTCTCTTTGACATCAGCGTCCTCTCCCCGCAGTAGCTTCTCACTTGTTCTTTCTTTGGTTTGGTGCTCTTGGGTTTGGGTCAGCTGTTCGGGAGGCAGCAGATGCCATCTGTGACTGTTGTAGGGCCACTAGGACACTAGGATGCTGGTTGGCGTTTTGGTCAGGAGTCAATGCCCGTGTCCAGCGGCCCCTTCCTGGAGCTGCTAGGGGATAAGACCAAGCAAGCGACCAAATATCTGCAGCAGGTGAGGAATAAATAGGTAAGGAGGTGTAAGGGGCTAAGGGGGAATACAACAGTGATTGGGAGAAAGAAAGAGGCAGGAATTTATCAGAAAGAAGAGGCAAATAATTGCAAATCAGTTACATGGAAGGGAAGTAAATAGAGAAGCGTATAGATAAGGACACTAAGTAGTAAGCGTGAGGTAAAGAAAATCATGGAAAGAAGAAACAGCAAGTATTCCGTCTGCTCCTGTTTTCTTCAGGGGTTTCATTCCTTAAAGAAGAGGGGGGGAAACAGAGAGAAGCGTTACAAAGAGAATAAATAGGCGTCAGAGGAGAGAGGGAATCCAAGAAAAAATCAATTTTATCTTATTTCTTTAAAGTGGTTTATGGAGAACATCTTTTAGGCTCTGGTGGGGGAGGGCAGAAGAAATATTAGAGGCGTGATTATATTGAAGTTTTATCAGCTGTCCAATCTCACTTAACCCTCTGGTTGTTAATGGTGATATAGCAGTAGATTTTACAATTGATAGCTGAGTTTGTGCTCTTCAGATTTGCATGTCGTCAATTTGGATGGCACAGTTGCCTCGACTTTTTATCAGAGGCTTAGCTACGTCAAGGAGTAGTGACAGTAAATACTGCATTTTGCCTTGGCATCTTCATTCTGAAACCCATGGTTAAAAGCTTTTTTTTTTCCAGATTGTGCTTACTGCTAAATTTTGAAGTATGTAAGGCATGTTGCTTCAGAAAGCGATTTCTGTCTTTAAGGTAGAAAAGTGTATTTCAGCATCTGATAACTAAAAAGAAACTTTTTCAAGGTTGCTGACCCAGACACTTCAAGACAGTCTTGAATTTAGTTAAATTCTGTTTCAGGCTGCTTTTATAGACCTTCCCTCCGCCCTCCCCCCTTGCGTATTCCCTCGGTGGTCTTTCAAAAGCCAGGTGTCTGGGATTGTCTCCAGCCTGCTCTGAAAGCACCCCAGGCCTTGGATTAATACATGAGAGCTGCCTTTTATTTAAGTCTGTCCATTTACATAATGCCTGCTCATTCAGACTCACTTGGAATGTACAGCCAGGTTGAACCAAAACCTTTGCAGGGCAGTAGCGCATGGTCCTGGTTTTTACTGAATTTAGCTTAAGATATCACACCTTTTCCCAGTGAAAACAAAAGAACAGTGCTGAGGCACGTCTGGATTTCTGATTCGTATGTGTGTTTTTAAAGATCTTTGATCTTCATGTAAACCGAAGAGCGGTATGTATCAATGAGCTTATAATTAGTGTGTGAATACAGACCTAATATCAGGATGAAAAATTCATCATGTGTATATGTGGCATGACAGTACCTTGCTAGCATCAGAAATGCTTTCCCTAACACATAGAACACATCTACCTAGACTGCACAAATGTAGCGCTCTTATACCAAATTCTCACTCTGAAAGCGTTGTTCCCATGAAATGAAGCACTTTAATAAAAAGTAATCTCATTTTCTAAGTGCAGTTGTGAATTACTGATATCTTGAGAAACTAAATTTCTCATTACCTTCTCCTTGCGAGCACATAGAACTGCAGGTTGGTTTTGTTTTTGTTTTTTTTTTCCTTTGCTTTTCCTGATACCTGATTATCATCTTGTGTCCCTTGGCATTGCTTTTGGTAGAGGTGAAAGTCCTTCTTGGTGTTCTCAGAAGTATGTTACAGGGACCCTGTGCAGTTAGGAGAGCAAGGAAAAGCTGCCGAAAATAACCAGACCTGCTCTGAGTGTTTTTTCATAATGTTCACGCTGCTGAATTTGCAAACAGAAGGTATTTTTAGTGATCATTTTGATCAGAGGTGATATCCAGGTTCTCCTGCCTGACTAGCACTTGAGCAGTAAATAAACACAGCGTGTACTTTCAGGAAAATCAAAACGTTACATGCAAAATACACAGTGTGTGCTTTTATGAAAATTGAAATCAGGTAAAAGAGCCAAATTTTCAAATACATTCACTGTTAATTAGGGACAGGCTTTCTTGTCACATGTTGCTTTGAAAAATACAGCTAAGTATAAGTGCATTAGAACGGCATTGCTTTCACAATATTTTTGTCTTTGTTTTCACATGAAAACACTATAGAGTTTGAATAATCAGCTGATTCAAGAACATAGATACTGATACATTGATGCTGCTTGGTTTCTCTACTGAGCAAGCAGTTGTTTCCTGTACATTGTTCCTTATGTAATTCACATATTTATGGAAATACTCATTTAGACTGGAGTACTATGTTAATAAAGTGTTGCTATGAGATTATCATTGCTTTTAGCCTACCATACCATTGCTTACAGTCTTTCAGTGACTTAAATGCTATCAGAATGCAATCTGATAAATTTTAATTTTAATAAATTAATACATTTATTTTTTAATAAATTATCTTGTTGAAGAATGTATTATCTAGCTTGAAATTTATAGTTGAATGAATATTTCAATGATACTCAAACATGCAGAAATTTCAATTTTCTGTTGTTTTCTTCTTGATCCAGAATTGCTGGTCTTTGTCAACTTTAATTTTTTTTCCAAAGATCAGAAACTTTTGTCATTTTTTATTAAGAATTCAAAGTTTTTTTTATTTATTTATTTTTTTTTTGCCTTGGACATATCAATTAAACTAAGTTTCATTAGGTGTGTTATAAGAACATGCTATTTGCTGTACAAATTAGGCATCTACTTTATTGTAAAATTCTGAAGCATTTAAGTATTGAAGTATAAGCACAAAAGGTGTTAGAGTGCATAAAAATTATTAGATGTAACAGCTGATCAGGTATATTTTGGGGAAGATAACTATGAAATTGTTGCCAGTTGGGTCTTGATACTCAAATACTGTAAATGGTTAGGCTAAGAAGAAGGAGCTGGAAATCCTAACGGATTATGAAATGGGATATAGTTAGGCAGTAAGTGATTATAAATACAGAGGTGTGAAGACTGTAAATATTTAAATCAGTGTTTAAAGGTTTGGTAACAGAGTGAGAAAAAAATGTTGACAAATAAGAAACATAGTGGATTGGAATAAAAATCTGCTGTCTATTGTGAAACAAATCCTTATTAGGTGTAAGTTTTTTTTAAACCCAGAGATACGTACTTTATTCTTACCCAGCAAGGCTGTGTTCCATTGATATGTTTTTAGGTGGAATTATTACTGTGGCAGGATATCACATCGCTTACAGATTGAACCTGATTCACCATGGTGTTGAGAGGATACATAGAGGATGTTGGGATCCCTGATGGTACTCCGTAAATTTTTCCCTTGTCGTAATGTGCTATGGTTCATCTGGAAGATAAATACTGAAGAAATGGCTGTGTTCTTTGCTCAGTTTTAAGGACTGGGAAAATGAAAGGGAGAGCCTCTCAAGAAGGAACTATTTCCTGTCTAAAACATCTTGTTACCTCTAAAGATGCCTCCATAACAAAATAGAGGCATGGGATCTCAGTATTTTGATCATACTAGCCAAGTGGAAACAAGCAGTGATCCAAGAGCAAGTACAGGCCATCATGGAGATGCAGTTTTGATGGTGATGTACCTCTCGTGTCCAAAGGCAGGAGGAATGCTGTACTTCACAGGGTGCACCTCTTGGCCCTCACCTCAGTGTCGTGTTTGGTATCGAACACTTTTGAGTAGTCAGGGGCCCAGCACGTCCCAGTAATTCCCCAGGGCCAGTGGCTCGTGAGAAGAGTTGCTTGGATCAGTCAGCATGGACTGTGTGGGAGCATTTTCCACACTTGGTGGTGATGCCTTTACATCAGCTTTCTCCTCCACTAAAGTGCTCTATGGAGCTTTCCATTAGCTCCTGTAAATACTGAGGTCCCCTTTTCACCATCACCTGCCAATCACTGGGTCACCATCTGCTGGGAGAAAAATAAAGCACCTGCAGTGCTTTACGTAATATGAAGGCACTTGTCCCATTTCTACTGCCTGTTTATTCCCTGTCTACAGTAGTTGAGAGCTTATTTGACACATTTTGCTATGCAAACCTTTTCTCCAAAAAATAAACAAATACTGACAGTGTGCCAACAAGAGGTGAGCACAGAGAACATGTTCAGTGCTATTTCAAGACAGTTGGGTAGGGAAAGAGAAGGTAAAGAGGAAGCATAACTCGTTTAAAAAAAAAAAAAAAATCAAGTTTTAATACTCTTGGAAGTTGGGTTGTGTGACCATATTACATCCCTGATTATACAAACCATGATACTGGTTCCAAAATGAAGTTTTAAGAGGTGTGCTTTTTTTTTTTCCAGTATGTTTCCCTAACACATTTTCGATGGAAGAGAGGATTTCTGAGCTTAAGTAGTTGGGAATAATTGTTATAGAGTCAGCAATGAAAGGTTGAGTTTGTGAAGATAGCCTGAGGGAATGGGCTCAAACAAAAGTTTGGTCATTATAACTGTATTGATCAGAGAGAAAAAGATAACCCATGATGACTAAAGGGAAAAAAGGATGAAAAGAAGGAGGGAAATAGCTAGTAATAACTTCGTTGTAGGTGTCTGGGGAGAGGGGGAAGATTTTGTTGGTAATCTGTCACAGATTCCTAAATCCCCTAGCCTGATTTTAGGGAGAGAAATACTGCTAAATCACTCAATGAAAGCTCTTCAGCCAGAACACAGGAGAAAGACTGCAGCTTAAATAAATAAATAAACTGAAGCTGCAGCTCAAATAAATAAATATGTTTTGGTAAGTGGTTTGAGGTTAGCTGGAAGAAGCTATTTAACAAAATCAAATTTGTTTTCTAAATATTTGGTTTTTCACAGAAATACCGTAACTTTCAGACGTTAATTACTTTCATTTATTGTTTCTTGATTATCTGGCATTTAAAGTTCAAAAGGCTACTTTGCACAGCTTGATTTCAGGTTTTTGTAAATAACTTGAAATAAATAATGTGAGAATGGGCAAGACAGAATCCTTGGCTTAACCACTTCAAAGGGTGTAAATACATTGTGAAGAGAGAACTTGTATACAAAGCTGACAATAATCAGTTGTGGCCATAGTAGAAAAATATACTTTAAACAGCTGAAATGCACACAAATGAAGTGTACCTTAAGACATTTTAAATAGCTGTGTTTCAGTGTGCAAAACAAATGATACGTCCATAGTAGATTTTCCTGTTAAAAGGTAGGTTTTGAGATAAGAACATTGAATTCAAATTAATCACGTTCAAGAAGCATCTGTATTTTCTTCTTATCTGCCAAAAATTGTCTTTTTAATTAAATTTGTTATAGCATGCTACAGCTTTGGTCTTATAAAAATTGCTTGGCGGACTGCATAACAACACATGATTTTTCCTCTGCACTACACAATAAGCGGCAGTAACGAGGGTTTTTTTTAAACGTATTAATAGGGTGCGTAAATTCCCCCTTCTTTTTGTTCTATGGGCTGTTATGCTGGTTTTGAAATTTTTTAAGCTTGCACATAGAGGAGCTCTGTGCTGCCTTCTGGGTGAGGACATGTAGGGGTCTGCACTAGAGATGCAGACCGGCACCTCTTCAGTTCCAGCATATTGAGCAGATCCTCAGCAGCGAGAATGTGGAGGAGAAGCATGCTCAGGCTGTCCTGATCATAGGTATTTTGAGATGAAGAAAACATGTGGAACTGTGCTAGCGAAGAAATCCTCCAAGTAGCCAAGCCACAAGAAGGCTCAGGTCGTTTCTGTTTTCCTTGGCTAGTGCCGATGCTGTGTAGCAATTTCTGAGGAATGGGTGAAGCAGGAAATTGGGGCTTCCAAGTGGAAACTCGAGTTCAGTCTGGCTCTTCAAGGAGAAATTTAAGAAGGCTACCATTAGAGATACGATGCCTGATTGTTTGAGGCATATGTCTGAAGCTGACCTTGAAAAAAATCCCGCTGACAATGAATTGCACATTGTAAGCCATGAGTAATGGAACATGGATATAGCTATTGTATGAGAGTGGAAAACTGCCTGTGAGAGATGGACTTTAAAAATCAGAGTTGGGTGGGTTTTAAAAGCAGGAATACTACAACTGCACATTGTTCACCTTTCTCTAGAAGCAGCAGGGTTACTTTCTGTGCTCTGCTGTGCATAGGCTAAGATTAGGAGAAGTAATGGTTTTAGAATTAAAAACCAAGTCTGGTAATATACAGATTTCATCTCAGAAAACGGGTGTGTTTTTAGCTCTATTGCAGAAGTCTTGGTTTCATTTTACAGTAAGTTAAAATCTGTTTTCAGTTACAGTGAAAGTACAGATGAACGTGGCTTTAGTTCGTATATCCTACAGCTGATCGGATTACTGGTTCTGTAAGTATGTAACTAAGAGCATGCATAGTAAAAGAAGACGTTACATAGTAGTTAAATTAAGCACCAGTTTGAACATTTATGCAGCTTTGCACACTCAGTTGGGTCCAGTTCTCCTGCATTGAGGACAGTTTGTATTCTGCAGATACCATGTAATATCTTCAGGATACCTCACACAGGATTCATTTAGTCTGTAAGACAAATAACTAATAACTATCCTTGAGGGTATGTGACCCGTGTCTTATGACTGGGGGGGGGGGGGAAGTCAGCTGCTGTCATTTATACTTTAAAGAACTGTAATATCTCTCTTCAACACACTTTGTCCAGCTTCCCTTTGAATTTGAAGCTCCACATTGCAGTAAGCTATCGCTAGCGTATTGAAGCCAAATAAATTGTTTTCCAAGAACTGCATTTATTATTTCCAAGGGCTGTCATCTTATCACACGAGATGTAAACCATTTACAATGGGGAGTATTTTAAAAACCTGTAGTGGGAATGTACTCAATATCCCCTACTTTAGCCTTCAGTCCTTTAGAATCTTACCTGCGCTGGGACAACAGAGCTGAGATGTTAAACAGGGCTTGTGCATGAGCAGGTGGAAGGAAGCAAGAAGTGACCAGATGAAGTAGTCAATGAATGACAAATAATGTGTGCTCCTTGCTTTAGAGTATGGAGTATTGAACTTTACAGATATAATTACCAAGTGTTTGTCTTTGCAAGAAAACTGTTTTTAAAAGTTGCTTAACAAACCCAAATCCTTTGTGCTAGTGGTGTTTTGTTGTTTTTTTTTTTTTGTTTTGTTTTATTTTTTTCCTTTTGGTTGGTTGGTAGGTTTTTGTGCTGTTATATTTTCTGTGCCAAAGATGCACTTTTATGATATTTCCCCAAGGTTGTTTTGGAACACTGTCTTATACTGTCTTATTTTCGTTACTTATATAGTTCCTTACTTTATACAAAAATATGCTACCATATTTCATGGTTTTCTTTATATATATATATATATATATATATATATATATATATATATATATATATAAAACCTGACATAATCTCAAGATTTTCTGACAAAAATGCTGTTTTTCTGGATTTAGAGCTGCTGTGCGTTAGACACTTGCTATGAGTTTCTCTGTACATACATGTAGACCTTTTCAGTGCTAATGGTTGAATGCACCTAAGCTGGGTTTTATAGTTAAGGCTATGGCATAGCTGCAACTTTTCCATTTTGTAAACAGATTTGTTCAATTATTATTATTATTTATTTCTACTGTAAGGCTATGTATCTGAATGAGCTGGCATCTCATTGTACACTTGCACCTAGGATGAGTCAGTTGTATGCAGTAATGCAAACTGCTGTGTGGACCACTTTCATTGTTGTTGAGGTGCAGTCCTTGGGACGTAATCTGTAAGGTATTTCATGAAAACAAATACTAAAATGTCTAAAAATGTAACTGGAGTGCATGCTACCTTGATTTATTTGTATTCAGTGAGTTCTCTCTCACCGATTACATGAGCTACACAGCGTGTTTATTCAGTTCTGGTATATACACTGTCATGTGCAGCTGCTAATCAGAGATTAATAAGGTTTAAATTGATGGTACAGCAGAATAAGCAGCATGGTCTTTATAAACAGTTGAGTGTTTGAGTAGAAAATCCTTTTTTTCATGCTTATAGTGAGCCATTGTGGAGACCTGATGGTGAACCTGGTCACTGGCACTGAGCCACACAGGTTTTCTGGCTTTCAGAACACAAAGTCAGGGTTGGAGTGAAGTCCTCTGGTAGCAGAACTACTTCCATTTTTACTGAGATAGCGATGGCCTCTTAGCTGTTTCTGGGAAGTTAATATTTTCTGAGTGGGCTCACAGAGGTGGGGTGGGTGTCAGCTGCCATTCCTTTATTGCTGTTCCACATCGTTTTACAGCCCCGTAGCCTTCAAAGGCAGGAGAGCACCGAATTACACCATGTACTGCATATATCCATTCAGCCCTTCTGACCAAGTAAGTGAAAAAAACGATGATGTGGAAGATCTTTAAGGAAAATCCTTCCCTTTCAGGAAATTTATTGCTTCTGTTTGTTGACCTGATCTGGGAGCGAAACATGCACCTTTGTAACTGTATATACAACTTACAGCATATGATCTCAAGTAGTTCAGAAAAAAATATTATTTGCTTGTGACAAATGCACAAAAATACCTGGCCTCTTTGTTTTTCTAAGACAATACTTTAAATATGTGCTGTTGCAAGAAGAGAAGAAAAAAAAAAAAAGCTTTACTATGAGTTAGAAATCTGAGCTGCAACTGTAGGATAATTAGAATAATCGGTCCCAAACCTAAAATATTGCTATTGTGTAGTTAGTAAATATGACATTGGAAGCAAAAGTCATGTTTTTCTGATTGCTGGGTAGATAACATGAACATAAGATGTCTTAATTCAAATATGGATACTAAAGAAAAATTCTGGTGATTAAATTCCAAATTAATGAGTATCAAAAGTGGGGCAGAAACATCTGTTTACAAGTTTTGGGAGATTCGTTAAAAGTGCCAAAAAAGCCTTATTTAGGTTGAAACAGTAATGATGTAAATAATCGTTACTTCCAATTTAAAATCATTTTTATGGTTGCGTACACACACACAGAGCACACCTAAGACTCAATGGGCAGCTTGGTTATTCTGTACTTCCATTAAACAGGTAACAGATGTTAGCCCTCCCAGATAGGTATGAGCAATCTTATATCTTATCTGCTACGTTTAAGTCTTCTGAATTTTGAAAAGCAGAGCAAGGTGTTACATCCCTTGCATCTGGCATATTCTTGATTTTGAGGTACACAGAAATTAATTTATTTTTAACCTGTTAACTTAAATGTCAGCTTTTAAGCGCTGTTCACTAGTTACCTGGGTAAAGTTAAGCATGCTTTTCCCTGAAATCAGCGTTAATATTACAAATAGGACAGTTAAAATAGTATTTAAATGTATTAAATTTGATCTACAGAATGCAGTAAGGGTGTGGTATTTATTCTTTTCATGCTTGCTGCTGAATTTAAATAAATAACCTTTCACCCTCATTTTTCCGTTTGTGAAATAGGAACAGTCCTAGTGTATGTGTTCTGAGTTATAAGTAGCATTATCATTATGATATCAAGAATTCATTCAGGAGAATATATTTGCAGGTACAGGTTTTTTTCATTTTGGCTACATTCTTTTTCTCCTGCTATTTTGTATACAAATTTAAAGCTAAGATACCTCAAAGTGGAGTTTGTGTCTTAGCATAACAACTGACCTCTGCTGAAAAATAGCATGAAGTATATAGCACAAATCCATATACTGGAAAGATAATTAGTATCTTGCTATTTTGGACATAATTTATATATTTTATAGGTATCAGTATTTGCATTTAGAAATGTATCTTTCAGTTGCTTCTTACTGATGCTTCCTTCTAGTGAGTGGAAATACAGACAACTTTACAATCTGATCCCAGTCAGTGTTAGCTTTCTAAAACAATATGCTAAGCTTTAAACAACTTTTAATAAGTGTGTGTTTGATAAATACTTTTTCTCCACTTTATGCATTTGGAGAACACATGTATTGGGAAAAGAAATATTCACTGACATATCAGAGAGATGAATGATAAGAATTTGCAGGGAAAATGGGAGGTGGGTGTCTGTAGGATTCGAGGCTGCAAGGAAAATTTAAAAAAAAAAAAAAAAAAAAAAAGGTTTTTCACTCACATACAAGAGAATTACAAATAACAGTGGAAAAGATGAAAACAATATGGGATGGAAAACTATAGCTGTGCTTAAATGATTATTTTTTCCTGTAAAAGGTGTTAGCTTGTTTAATTAAAAAACAAACAAAACCCACAGAACACAAACACATGCCCCCTGCCAGAAAACCAAAAATTACAGAAAGCAGAGACCAACAGAGCTCAGTTGTGTCTTTGTTTATACTTACCTGTAACGTTGAGTAACCAGTATCCAAGTTAAGGAGTGGATTTGGGGATTCCTAGGTGGAGAAACCCAGCGTTTGATATCCTTGTTAATAACTGACTTGGGGTGCTGCTCTTATGAGTCCCATAGCTGTGTAAAGCAGTGTGATATGGAAGTGTCAGGCAGCTGAAGATGTGAGCAGATCAGCTACATGTTTTTATCTTTTAGTCTCTGTCAAAGTAATTTACATAGACTTGTGGTTAAGGCTCCAGGTTTGGGTGCTTATTGGATTGCTTGAGCTTGTTGGGGGAAGAGTAGTGATGAGTTGCAAACCAGAAAAGGTGATAATCTCTTAAAAATAAAAAATAAAAAATAAATATTGCAAGCTCATGACTGAGAATTTCTTTAGTTGAAGGGTTCTTGTGTCTGAGGATAACCCCAAGAAATGTTAACAGCAATTTTTTTTTGGATTAAAATCTCGTAAAATAAGGACAATTGCACTGGTTCCTTAAAATGTTGTTAGAGGTCTAAAATGGGAAGTTGTTAGCACCTCTGTTAGGAAAATAGTTTTTTTAATATAATTACATTTTTGCTAGTGCTTAGTATTGTCAAGGAGTTGAAATGGATTCAACAGCTACCAATGTATTATCTGGTGGTTGTTTCACCTCTTTAGAAAAAGAATTAAAGAAAATCTGTCTGTAGTGTCTGCTTGTGTCTATGGCACAAAAGCTACCTGAAAAATTCTCAAGGCAGTGATAAGATTATTTTTTTTTCCTACTAGTTTTTCACTTGCTTAATTTGCTTTCTTCTTTTTAATACAAGCAGTTGACAAAAACATGCCATTTTGTTCAAGAAAGTGCACTGAAATTTCAGTTACGCCTTTATGAAGCATGGTACTTTAGGTATGCAAAAGATGTCAACGATTCAGATGAGCATTGCGCTAATGAACGTTATGTGGGCTGCGTGGCATTTAACAACCAGAAAAGCTTTGTTAATGCATCATTAGCAAAAAACAAATTCTTTCTTTTCATTACTTATAACTTAGAGTGCCTATGCATGCCACGTGTTTGTTGTCTTCAACTGTAGCCTTGCTTTTTTAGTCTTGATAAGTTGCAAATAGTATTGATTTCCTGTACTGGTACCATGTGTACTATAATAAATGGTTTAGGCACTAGCATTCAAAGAGATCTCAAATAGGCCAAACAATATTAATGTCTTAATAGCAGTACGTTCTTATAGATCTCTACGTAGTAGATGAAGTATCCCACACAGATACTGGTACTAAGGAACATTTAATCTAAAGGTCTGTCAGGTATACTTGTGAAGGCAGCTATATGTGAGCATGCAGCACTTCCAGTCTGTTTAAGTAGCGTAAACACAGAAAAATTAATCGTGAATTTAGAATGGGAGAAATTAATGCCTTCCCTGCTGTGATGTTAGTGAATCAAGAGATAGTTTATGCTAATGATTCATGTATTGGAGATGAGTGTAGTAAGCCTAGTCTTTTGTTTTGGAAGGTAAATAGAAGTTGCTGAGATACTGAACTGTTTCCTTTTTCATGAGCAGGTCTGGACTGGCAGGTTTGGTCTTGTCGGAAGAGAAATTTGCTATGTTAGTAATAAATTTACGGTATTGTCTGTTAGCCTCATAATCCTCCTGCTTTGCCTTTGTCGTCTAGATTAACAGTTGAGATATATACATACAAGATCTGTTCAGGAATTAGAATTTGTGAATCAGAACTAAGTATTAAGAATAGATTCATAGGGAGGAAATAAAAACAAAAAGGGGAATTTCTGTAGGGATACCTAACATACTGAAATATTCTCTGGGACATTATTTAATAATACCTTAAAACTTACAGTTAAATGAGGCAAACCAAGTTGTTTTTATACTAGCTTGAAACTTAACTGTAAAAAGTGAAATAAGAGGACAAAATTCAAGTGAAGTTGTTCCTTCTGTAGTATGTAAGGCTGGATCCAGTAAGGAATTAAATGCAAGGGGAAACAAAATGAATTACGAAGTATCTAGATGTTCCTCACAACTCAAGAGTTGTTAGGATAAACACCTTGTGAATGGCACAGAAGAAACGGAATACATTGCCTGAAATACCTTTCCGTGAAATCCTTTCCTACAAATAGATATGGACGTCTCGCAAGGATGAGTTAAGGAAAGGTACTCCTCTCATGAAAAACACATCAAAGCTGCTGAAACTCTGGGAGCCTTTCTTCCTATTAAGAAATAGTTTGTCTGCCAACTCTTTCTCTCTCTCTTGGTATTGACATTAAATCCAAAACAGTTCTTATATCAATAAGATGACAGCGTGAGGAGCTGTTCCTTCCCTGAGTGATAGCCTCAGAAATTGTAAGACTTCCTATTTCTTCCATGTGCTGATCACTTATTAATTTACCAGAGATCTTGAAGGATGCCGTGCTCTTCAGGCTCCTTGCTCTGTCAGGTGCGCTGAGAGCCTGAATGCAGAAATTGTGTTACTGTAAAAAATAATTGCTGTTAGAAATTATGTGGTGATTCTGTGTGAACAGGTATTTAAGTTGGGAGGGACCTCCAGAGGTTGCTCCTTGCTCAGCTCCGAGCAGGCCTGGTGAGGCCAGGTTGCTCCATGCCACATCTAGGCCACGGGTACCTGCAGCATGGAGACCCCACAGCCTCGCAGAGCACTTGGCCACCCTTGTGGTAAAAGCTCCCCCATCCCCGTAGTAAGGGGTCACAGCTCCTTAGGAAGTGTGTATATTTTGGCAAAATGTTCTGGTTTCAGATGAACTAGCAAGCAGAAACAGACAATCTTTCTGCTGCTGTCCCCTCACTCTTTCGCTCTGAAGCCAAAGAAGCTGTTTTCATACTGCAGCTGTTGCTAGACTGCTTACTCCTCACAGAGCTGTACAACACTTCTTACACTTAAGTATGTAGTCTAGCTGTAATTTTCTAACTTTTTTTTTTTGTGTTAGTGAGAAAGAGTGCACTTTTCTCCTAGTTGATTCTGCTTCACTAATTGGCTTTCCGTTTTCCGCAGGAGTCTATTGCAAGGTTGATCTCCGAGACACAGGCAACGATCAGGCAACAATTGCTTTAACTTAGAGGTCAGCTATTGTTAAGTTTCCTATTTGCTATCATATTGGCAGGGAAGTGAGAGAAAACTGAGAACGGGGTTTGAGAAGGATGACATTTCCATATGTAAAAATAGTTTGCCCTTTTCTGTGGATGCCTATAACCAAGTAATATTTGTCCTCAACCTTTTCTGGCGTTACATACATCTTACCCTTTATCTTTCAAAATGCGAAAGTTCTTACCTCCCCCATCTCTAGTTGACAAACAAAAGTTTTTAATAGTTATGCTTCTTCCCTCACTCTCTGCCAGGAAAAAAAAAAAAAAAAAGCCAGAAAACACCCTTCAGTTTGTTCAGTTATTGAGCTGTGCTGAGAATGGATTTTGAAAGGGGGTAGAGCTGGGGATACAATTTTTGGCTGGGGAAAGATGAATCATAGCTCTTCCCAGGCAAACATTTCCCCTAGTTTCTCACAGCGCACATCCTTTATTGACTGAAGGTGTGTCTTACCTGCTTCCAAAATGCGGCAGTGCCCAGCCCCTTCACTCCAGTAAAAGCTGGGAGCTGCTCAGTACCATAGGGTTGGGCCATGTGGGCCACCAGTAGAACAAGCCGTTGATTCTAACATCTAAAATACTTGATTTCTACGATAATACAAATAGAAGGAATGTGCTGGAATATAAACGTGAGTAAGATTTCTTTTCACAAAAATAACTGCATAATATGTTTCTTCACTGCAGAATGCTACAGTTTAATAGGCTAATGATATACCAAAAGGTTAATCGGGTGTCCTCTTTTTTCTGAGGCAGCTATTTCTTGGAATAGCTGTTTCTAAGCTTTTCATCCCAATTTCTGTCAACCAGATTTCCACAATGAACAGCCCAAAGGAGCATAAACAGCAGCCTCTGTTGTAGAGTGTGCTTCCTTTTTACTTTAAAGCTATGATTAACCCTTTTTTAAACATCCTTTTGATGTGACCAGACAAAGAGAGGCTCACAGCCCTCTGGGATTTGCCTGCAGTGAACCTTCTTCAGAAATCATGACCTTGACTGTCCAAGTGACATGGCTCTCAAGTCGTTAAAGTAGATTTTAATGAAAAGAAAGCGGGATGTCAAATATGCATATTTGTTTCTGAGGATGTAGTGTAGCTGCTGGCAAGACTTTGTAATAGTTAAAGCACGTGTGAGTGTGTTAACTATACAAATTGATGCAGACAGGATAGAAGACAAAAGTAGTACCATGCAGAAACACAGTGGAACAAACTGTACTATCATCCTCTTGTCTAAACTTGCAAGCGTTGAATGCACTGAAAATGAACACGAGTTCTGTTTACTTATGTCCTGGTGTAGTAATATCGACAGCCTTTCTCTCAGTAGCAAGGACATTCTTTTTAATGCAGATATATGTATACCTTTTCCTTTATGGTCATAGCAACTTCTTGTCATCCGAACCAGAAAGTCCCAAGTGAGGCTTTCCCATCACGGTAGAACAAGAACTCAATAACTTGTTATTCAAAACCCTACGATAGAATACATTTCTGTCTTCACAAATGGGGTTCTTCACACATTTTCCTGGGAAAAAATGCACTCCAGTGATTTTTTCAATGTATGCACTGGGTTATAAAGGGAGTTTCAGAGATACTGTACTTATCAGCTGCACATGAACAGTTTGTGGTTTGAAGAGGGAACCTGGGATGGAGAAACCCAGCCTTCTGTATCCAATTTTACCCAGCAGAATATGGCATTAAACAACCCTATTGTGTGTTTAAAATTTCATTTTGTCTGTTTGAACAGTAGGCCATATGGTTTATCTGGAAAAGCTTATGGATTGTTTGTTCATCATTGTTTTCTCGTTTTCTTCTTTATAAATGACATTATATGAGGGGAAAATATTGTGATATTCAAAGATAAGCCTTGAAGTTCAGCATGGTGTAAAACTACACCTTAGGTTTTAATTATTTAATTGTAATGCAGAAGTTGTGCCTTTTTGATTTAGGCTGTACATCTGAATTAAAGGCGTATTGAACTGAAGAGTAAAGCTCAGAGGACTGACATATTTAATTTGGAGAGGGTGTGGATGTTTTGTTTCACAAGAACTATTTGAGGAGTTGAACTATCTTCAGGAAAAGAATATATTACTCTTTTTAATGTGTGAGCTGGCTGTATTTTTTGACATTGGCCAGTCTTTTTTGTTTTAAAGAATGCTGTTTTTGTTGTTGTTGTTGTTGTGCTTTTTCATTGTTGTTTTTTCCTTTCCACTGTGGCCTACATTTATTTTCTAGTCTCCTTTTATATATTTGCTTATATATGATTTTTTCAAGACACATTTCGGACACTCTGTCTAACCTGTATTTACTAAAAGTGCAAAAGCTGTGCAAATACATGTGATGTCTTCTACAGGTACATGTGTGAGGCAGGCTGGAATGCTGTGTATCAGTAGTTATTTAGTTAGCTTTTGGCATTGCTGCCTATTACAATTTTAGATGCATGTTTTGAATGTGGTATAGCGTTTCTTGCTTCTGAGACTTAAACTTTAAGTGGAACAGCCTCACAAAGAAATGTCCTTTAATGATAAGATTGCAAAGTGAAAATGAGTGAGCAGAGAGAGTACGCCAGGACTATAATAATGTTTGTAACATTCATTAAACTGTTTGTTAAGTAATGTATTCAGACTGACTAGTGTTTCCCAGCTTCTACATCACCCATTATGTGTTCTAGTAAATTAAAGCTAGGAAGCCTTTGTTGGAGTTATAATAGTTGAACTGACATGTAATTCCCCCAGACAATAGGTACAAGCCTGCAAGCCTCTCTAATTCTTTCCAGTCTTTACATTTATTGATTCTTTTGTAAACGTGTTTCATCCAATCTATTACAAACATCACTGGTTAGAAGTGTGAAGTTTACCATGTTTGACCTAAGGCACGCTAAAAACAATAGCATCTCGCATACTATCGTGCATCCCAGGCTTAGACTTAATCAGGAGATTTGGGTCTCTAACTACTCAACTGATTTGATGTCCTGCTTTGGTTAGAAGTGACATGTTGATTCTTTCATCTCACTGGTTTGGATCTGAATTTAGTTCAGCTATCATTTGTGTTCTATGCTCTAATATTTTATCACTTGCATTGACTTCTCTAAGTAGTTTACTTTGATTCAAGGCTTCCTTTTGCCTAGTCCTGGGTAATGTTTTGCATATACAGATGTAAGTTTCTTACTGCAAAGTGTGAATGTAATCTATTTTTTTTCTCAAAAGGCCATTTTCTTTGCATCTTCTATTATTGAAAATTTACCAAATAATCCATCCATAATCTTTGAATGAATAGAAAGAACATTAAGTTCTAGTGAAAAGAATATAATGCATTTTTATTTTGTGCATATATTATACTGTAAAACATATGTAATAAATAATCGATGGTAAACAAGCACATCTTATTTTTCTCACTATATTAATCATCAGTATCAAAGCTTTGAAGTTCAGTAAATAATTTATGGATGTTGTTAGTGTAAGCAAATCAAACCGTGCTCCTGATCCTGCAGGCTTTTTGTCCTTGTTGTTCCCAAGCAGAACCTGGATTGGCCGCAATGCTGAGTGAGAAAGGGTGCATGAGTAACCCAGCAGGTTCATTAAACATACTGAAAATGAAATTGAAGATTTTATGAAAAAAATCAAGTGAAATACATAATGAAAATTGTCTTACACAAGTTCTAAATTATTTGATTAGGGAGTAGGGATAGAACAGGGGACCTTAGATATTAAAATACAGTGATGGAGGTAAATGCTTTTAATACAGAACAGAACATGTTTTCAGCCTGCTTTGGTTCACAGAGCTTCAATGAGGGTGTCTCTGGCCTGCTTAAAAATCTTGCTGAGACCTGCTGTGTTTGTAAAGAATAATAAAAAATAAAAAAATAATAATAATTAAAAAAAAAAGCTGCCAGACAACAAAAATCAGGAAATACATGGTTCTGGCCTTTAGTGAAATATTCTCTATGATACATGTTCTAATTCCTCTGTTTTTTCTTGCTTACATGGAAAAGCCAAAGACTTCAGTGATACTTTTAGGGGCTGAAGATATGTTTTCCAGGTCATTCATGCTCTTCAGGATGGCTTTTACTATATCTTTTTATAGAAGTTCTTAAATACTCCAGTAATGTATTCTCAGTTTGAACTCATTTTCTGTCTTATTTCAAGCTTCAACTAAACCAGGAAAAAAGATGTGATTTTAGGCAGATGCAAAAATCCTGTGTAATTTCGTAACTTTCACACACTGGTTTGTAAGGTCTCATCTCCAACCCTCAAGACGGAGTTTGGGCAGGGCAGAGCAAAATGGTTTGAGTCCATCCTTTTTTGGCTGCAAAAACCACCGCAGCACAAAACCTCACACGGAGGTTTCCCAGGCTGGGTGGGAAGTGGAGTAAAAGTTTCATGTTCCTGATAATTTCTGTTACTTTTTTTCTTGTGAAAAGCATTGTGTACGTATAAATACAGATGGCATGATAGTACTTGCGCTCAAAGCAACGGGGTTGTCTTTGGCCTCACTAACTTGTCGGTGTGTGGTTACAACCTGCAGCTCTTCCTTTACTGTGCGGTTTTGCAAATGTGAACCCCTGAGGTTGTGCTTTGTTTCTGACAGGGGAGCAGGGGATAAAAATAGGTGCTATTTTGTACAGCCGTAATTACAATGAGGCATCACAGTGAGCCTTTAAATGATAACTTCAGTGCGGCGCTGAATGTATTAGGTAATAACAGGAGGAAGCAATTATTCCCTGGTATGAGATCTTCTGGGTTTGAGATGCGCTGTCATGTGAGGCTTTCTGCATAGATGATGATTTATAGGGGTCATGAGCGAGATGTTGGGAAAGTCAGCAAGAATAACAAGGATAGTTAGCTTTCTCTTGCCTTTCAGGTGGTTGTTGGCTCCCAAGATTTCCTGTATACCAGTGTTATTTCCCTTGAAAGTAGCATGGGTCCTGCCTTCTGCTGGCAAGACCACATGAAGCTATTATCTTTATTGGCTCACTAATTTTGCTGGTGTGGCAGATGACAGAAGAGGAATGTTTTGGAAAGTTTCTGTCTTTGACAAATATGATGATAATTCACTTGGCAAAGGCAAGTTACTGCTTTCTCCCTATTGAGTAGTAATAACCTTCTCCAAGAAATGAATTTGTTAAACGTTTTTTTTTTTAAAAAAAAAAAAGAAACAACACCATCTTTTCTAGTTGAAAGACTTAGCCTAAATATAGATGTTATCACTGTTGCTCTGTGTTGTTGGGCAGTGGAAAATTGTTTCCTTTAGGGATCTCTGAATGGTGTGATGAACAAGTATTCAATCTTCACGTGGTAGTTCTGGCTGCTTTTTAAAAACTACTTTGGTTTGGCTTTGTTCTAAAAGCTGTTTTTCCTTTCTTCCTTTTGGCTTTTGCCACGTACTTTTTAACTAGGGCTGTGCTCTATTTTTAACTACTATGCTGTAAAAGCAGTGATAGCAGTTGATAAAGCTAATGATATTTGCAGATGAAGACCCATTTTTTTTTTGAAGTTTTAAAATCACGAAAAGAATATTAGCAAATACATGGCCTGCAAGAAATGCACGACTACAATGTGACCTCGTGCATATTAATTTTTCAGTGCAAGAAGAACCTGTATACTTGCCTAAAGCGCCGCCGGCTTTCATAGATCAACTTGAAGGATTGGGACTTGCTTTTGTAGGGAACATGGAAAGTATTTGTCAGCTACGGCTCCCTACTTGCAACAATACATCACCTTCGTACCTTTCTTCGGTCACAGAGAGATTCTGCTGACAGCAGGACTACAATAGCACAGACCAGAGCCCCCATTGACTTTTTACTTTCGGTGTCACCTTGGGGCATCGTGTCTAGTTTCCAAGTAATGATAATTTCTTCAATGATTTTTAGTACTTCTGTTGTTGTCCTGTGCACCTTCTGCAGAGGTGAAGTTCATGTATCTCACCAAGTGGCATAAAAATACTAGATGCTTTATAAAAGAAATACAAGATCTCAATTATTTTCAAGTTACCTTTTTTGAAGTCAGATATTCTGAACACTTTAAAGACTTGTGTAAATTTGTATTAAGCTGTAATCTGCATAGGAAAAAAAAAATTGCTTGGCAAGGAAGACAGAGTAGCAAAAATGAAAGACGACCAACTTCAAGAAGGATAAAATTAACCTTAACTATAAAGGGAGGAGGTTAACACTTACCTGTACATTAACAGTGTTCAGGCTAAAATAGTGTTCATGCCCAAACCTCAGTTATCTGAGGAACAATTTTTCAGCAACAGTTAATGTAGAAGGGTCATAACAGTTGGCTTCATGGCCACCGCTAACTTAGTAAAAGGCAAGATGTTCCTGCATGCAGTGCTCACTTCTTGGTATTGAAATCTTTGGAATTAAGTTAATAAAACAAGCCTGTTTAGCTGTCAGTGAATGCTTTCTGGAACTAGATGCTCTTATTTAGGTCACTGGCAGCACCAATCACTCAAGCTATCAAAACCAATGTGCTTTAATTAAAACATTTTAAAAGTGTAAGTCTACTCGAAGAAACAAGCCATTCACAGTACAAGGGATGGGAATGAGAAACTGACACGTGTATTTGTACACAACTTTGCTACAATTATTGAACGCTGTCTTTAATGTATACTAGTTGCTAAATCAAGTCAGATTTCTGAGGCGAGAACTGGCGAGCTGAGAGCAAATATTCATAGTGGCAGCTGATAACAGCCTTAATTAAGCTGCAGCTATCTTACCATGATAAATTTAGAAGTTCTCCATAAGTCATCTGACTTAACCCTCCATTTGCATACAGGAGTGTTTGATTTAGATGGGTTTCTTTGTTAGGAGCTCTGCAGATGTCTCTGATGGCCCAAGCTGTCTCCCACTGAAGGAGAGCCCAGGAGCTCCACTTCTGCTGTGTGGCGGTGTGGAGAAGGAGGTCTGTCTTGACCAAAAGCCACCCTCTCAGCACTGTGTTTCTCCAGTGTTGAAATATCATCAGAAATACTCTTTCTTTAAGGACCTGTGTTTTTGTTTTCCAATTCCTGGACCCCAAATTCCTTGCTCTTTTTTAGTCATTGTGGAAGGCAGAAGATGTGACATGCCAATAGGTGCTTAATGACCGTCCTCATGAGCACTGAGCAATAACATTGTTATACAGAGGCTGTTCGGCACAGCTGTGTTACAAGTGAAGCTTTGCATGTTGTGATCTCTGAGCTACGTTGAAAGGAGGACACCTGCCTTCTACGGGGAAGATCAGATTTCAATTTGGAACCGACTTCTGTACTGAAATAACCATGGCAGCGTGTCCCAGTGGTACTGGGGAGGGCGTTTGAGGTAGATACGGTCATGGCATTAAAAGAGCGTTGTTTTCTGGGTGTCATCTGGGACCTTGCAGCCTGCCAGTTTTATGAAACAACCCCAAATTCTTCATCTTCTAGACTAAGCCATGAGAGTTTAAAGTAGGAAAAGAGAGGTGCTGGTCAGCTGAGGTTTCCTCATGGTTGTGGCAGGGTTTTTTTGGGGGTGATCCCTCTGCTCCCAGGCAGTTGCATACCAGTGTGGATGTGACAGTCGTTCCACCCGCTTGTCCCATTCCCTCCTGCTGCAGATACCACCACTGTTAACCCCCGTGTTTCATCTTCAGATTCCGTGTGCGTGCAATATCTCTGCCGTTATCCTAAAAATTAAGACTAGCTGGAGAAAGCCACTGACACTTACTTGATCATGAAAAGTTTTGATCATAAATTTTATCTTGAAATTTTTGGCTAAAGGAATAATTTCAAGTCTGTTTTCAGAAGGTTTGGTGGTCATAGTCCAAGGCAACTATCTTCCTGTAGCATTAACTGCAACTTTTCCATCCTTTAAACTGTAAGGCTTTGAGATAGAAACTTGTCTGTTCAAGGATTTATTGAATAGCAGGTTAGTATTATACCAGTGGATTATTTGGATGGATTTGTTTTCTGTGTTTTGCTTTACAGCATTGTATACATTATATATGTTACTAAATCATCAGTGAGAACACTGTCCAAGAGGTAGGTTTAGACTTCCTTTCAGGAGAGAATAATTGGCATTGAAGGGTGATTCTTTCGGTAGGATTTTTTTTTCTCAGAAAGTGAAATGCAACGTTTTTTCCTGATTAGAAATGATCTCATTGTTAGTCTGTAAGCCTAGCCACCTCAGTAGTGTTATATATGTTTTGCTTAGAAAAAAGTAGAAGGAGCATCTAGTACCACTCCCTTGCAAATAGTGAATAAGCAATATTCAGAACAGTAATTCTCATCTTCATCAGACTTAGAGATAAAATGGATCATTATGCTGGAAATGTAAATTTAAAAAGTTATCTGCACATTTGATTTCAAGTCAGCATTCATGTATTTTATCCCAATTAAACGCAATAAAATGTTATTTCAATAAAGCAATGTCACTTGTGAACGCTTTGTTCCATGGAATGCTGCTTGCTCTTCAGTTCCTACAGTGCTAAAACTGCTCAGCACACACCAAAAAGAGCTGTAGGTGTTCCCTCTGCAGTCTTCATGTTGTACATGTCATGGAAGTACGTGCTTATTTACAGGGAGAGAGGTGATCAGGTGCTTTAAAAACTGCTGAGTGAGAGCTGGGAAGGTTCTGGTGTATAAAACCACTTAAAAACAGGCAAAAGAAATCAAACTTGTTCTGCCATATTTCCATTGGCTGTGCTTATAAGTGCTAGCATTCTTTACTAGCTCATGGCTGCTTTTTTTTTTTTTTAATGTACTGTGCCTTTTGATGGATCTTTAGTTCTTTTTCATAGGACCTTGAAAAAGTTTTGACTTTCTCTCTACACATGTGTGTTTATGGTTATATTTCTCCTCAGCTGAGTAGCAACATATAATAGAAATGGACCTAGTGCCGGTATTCTTCTAGTATGTGAAGATGATTGGGAATTTTGTATCCTGGGAGCAAGTAATCACGGATCAGATGCATTGCCATGTCTTTAACTATGAGGTATATCCCCAGCAAAACTGCTTACATACCTGTCTTAGAATGAAACTTGGGGTCACAGAAATGCCTCATTCACTGTACGGCCATTGTTTAAGTAGGTGTTGTCTTAAAAATATGCATTCAGGGTGTGATCCTGCCTACAGAGTATGGATAGTTACAGGTTAAACTAAATGATAAAAATGCATCTTTTTATGTTAGAAACCAAGTTCTTTTTTTTTGTGTATGCGTGTACATGTTTGTTACACTATGATGCTGCTGATTCAGCAGTGTTTCACAGCTTTTGAAATGTTAGGATTTCTGGGTGCCATACCTCGGGGAAGAAGAAGAAAAGCAGACAGCAGTACGAAATAGCGGCCAACACGCAGAATTATCCAGTGCTTGACACAACAACAGTGATTCAATTGCTGTTTTCAATAAACTGATGGGTGAATAAAATATTGTTAATTTTATTATCAGTCATTAAGAAAAAGACCAGTTGAGTGGGATTTGTACCTGGAATAGTGTCTGTTTGCAGTGACATCTCTGGGTGTTACGTGCAGTAAATTATCCAGTGATGCATATCACAAAAGAAGATGGAAAATACTTTTGCAAAACAGAAAGAGCTGCCTATAATTAATCCTGCCTACAGTTAATCTTCTGTGAAGCCTGTTTGTAATCTGATTAGCTGCATCTCAAGGAGTTTGATGCAGACCAAAGGTGCAGAAGATTCTCCATGCAGATAGATGTTGTTGTTTCACTAGTAGTAGCAATGCAGATCCAGAATGCGCAGGGTGCTTATGGACCTGAAGAAATTCTCTGGTTTGGGACTAGAAAGGAGGTGGATGCAGACATCTACTGTAGACCAGTGGCTACCAGAGCTTTCCTTCCTTGCCTCACTCCCCTCAGGTTATGTGCTGCCCTCTTTTCTTCAATATTTGACAGGCACTTAACCAAGGTAGCTGCTTTTCCAAAAACCTGCTGAGAACAGAAGCAGATGGCAGCTCCATCATTCAGCCTTCCTGCACTATTTACTTCTGTATTTCTCTGGAAACTGAAGTTAGCTGATGTTAAGCTGCAACTTCCTACCTCCTGCTCTCTTCCTTTCCTAAAAGAAGGAAACAAACCGTGCAACCATGCCTTTTTTTTTTTTTTCCCTGTTTTCTTTAAAGTCCTGAATATTTCAGAGCAGTAACGAGTGATCTTTGGGAACTACTGAAAGATGAGGTACCCAAAAGACTCCTAGCCAAGTCAGTTTATTCTGTTTCTAGAGACACATCAAGAAGATAAGAAAAGCATGCTTAAAATACCAATGAAGATTGAGGGGTTGGGGATTTTAGGGGCAGGGAGTGGTAATGTCGGTCTCACCAATCTTCCACCAATGTGGGGTCCTTTTGGTCAATGTGGATCTTCAAAGACATCTGATTTGTGATGTGAAAGAACAATAGGGAACAACTTTTCCCTGCAGCAAAAACTAGTCCAGGTAGATTTGGCACTACTTGGAGAACTGCACATGCAAAGTGGTTCACTGCCTACAGAGAAGGATGCAAGGGAGGAGGAGTAGTGGCAGTGTTGATCCAGTACTAAAGCAGCCCTGTGCAGGTGTTTGTAGGAATCCCAGGAGCCCATCCCTTGACTTCCAGTGTGGGTGACCACTTCTCGCCTCCATTTGTATGCTGGTTCTTTCCCTCGTGCAAGTTTGTGGGAAAGGTCGGTGTGGGTGAGGGAGTAGGGAAACTGTTTTGGTCCACTGGCTTAAACATAGTCTCTGCCATGGTACAGGTATCTCTGTTTTCAATTACAATGCCATGTTGTGTTTGTGCTTCGTGCCATTTGGAGTGCTTCACTGTATGTGTTATGGCAGAGGGCAAACAGCTAATGGAGATGTTACTCAGATTCTGCACAGTTCTGTAATTCCCAGTTAGGGAAATTATTGTGGGCTAAAGAAAACAAAGCGACTTGTTGTGTGAAAGATGGGTGCTTGATCATGCATGTCATCAGTGGTTTGAATTTCACCACTGTTTTATGTGAATACTGCTAAATTTTGATGTTTTTTTCCCATCGTCTTCCTTCAGGGTGGAATTCTAGGGTGGAAGGAGAAAGATACTTGATTGACTGCCCATAACAGAATAAATGGGAGAGGAGGAGACTGGTCCCTTAGTTTTGTACCTTCTGTGTGCTTCTTGGAAATGCTGCCTCTTACTTCTCTTGAATCTGATATGAAAAGAACCGTGAAGGCAGGAGTGATATTACCCATAAATTGCCTTACATTAATTCCTATTCCAATTCCGTGTAGCATATGTAAGTGAAAATCCTGGAAATATGTTTGCTAAATCATGTGGTAAATGGTCTTGTTGATGACTGCAGAGTTGCTCTGGGGATGGAGTTGTTAAGCACTTATTATAGGAATCCAACAGGGCAAATTAAGAGAAACCTGTGTGTGTGCTTGTTATTTTAGGACTTTTATGCCTGTCTTCTGAGAGACCTCATGTAGGACCTCATGACCTAAAAAGCCTTGCTGTCTTTTATTCAGAGGTTAACTTGTGAAATCTCTGTTTCTGACCTATCAACAATGAAAATAATCGCCTCCAAGGGAGGGTTTAATGTTGCTATTCTTTAATGTTAGAGAGCTGAGTATTGCTGTTAATAATACATAGAAAGTAGCTTTTTAGCATTCTGCTTAGTTCTATGTGGTATTTTTACATATAACTGTGTCTTTTTGTACTTGTAAATTAGGGGGGGATATATTATGTAAATAATTGCCGAGCAGGTTTCTCATTTGTCTGTAACACCATTGCAAGCATTTCCTTAATCTGCGAGCGTTCAGATGCAGTGGGAGGAACTTGAGTCTGTGCGTGAGTGTTCCTTGGAAACATTATTCCAAGCACACAAAACCACTGCGCACCGTAGAATTTGCCCTTACAATAAACCGTGTCACAGAAGAACCAGTGTATCCCATTTTTTTTGCTCGTTTTCACAGTTCACGTTTCAAGGCTTGAATGTGCAGTCCATTTAAAACAGGCATTGCTGTTACTTGTACTGCTTGCTAGATACTTCTCCAGATGCACATCTTTAAAGATAAATCAATTTTTAATGTTAGTATACAAATGTATATGTCTACATAAAGTTCAAATTTCAGTATATATGGAACAGGTGAATCATTTTTCTCCTTTTTTTTTTTTTTCCTAACTTCACTTAACTTTCCCTGAAATGATATTACCTATCTGAAAAGCCATCATCCTCTTCTAATGCTGTTTTTGCCAGGATCATAAGCATTTTCAGTAACCTTTGCGAGCAGCTTTACTTGATAGATCTCAAGTTCCAGCTGGATCAGTGAAGCCTTTTAATGGCATGATTATTTTTCTAGTCATCGTTATTGTAACAGTGGAACTCCCCTTTGTGGAAAAAAAGGGGTCATCCATATTTTGTAAGATTCAAACGTGAGCTTTATCACTGCAGTAATAAAAATCATTGCTTGCTTGGTAACCACAAAGGATATATACCACTGGAAAAGGTAGCCACGCTTACCTACATTTCGATGTGCACAGTTAGGGTAATTTTATAATAAGCACATGACTAAATGAAAGTCATGCTGATAAACAGGGAATGTGTGCTTTGTTTTAATTATTGGAATGCTGGGAGGTGTGAGCAACATCTTCAAAGCTCTGCTTCAAGGCTCTGCAGCATTGAAGAAGCATTGATTAGATGGCTGCTCTTTAAAATATCTCCTAATCAGGTATATTCACTAATATTCACTTCTCATGTTCATCTCTGTCTTACTTGTAGTAATAATTAAGATATCTCAGATTAATTTTATCTATACTTAAAAAATAATATATACAAACTGATACTAGTAATTCATACTAAGAAAGCAATTCATACTAGTACGTATTGTTGTCTGAAACTGTAAACCTAGCAGTGTTAAATTGACTTAAAAAAGGGATGAAGAGTATTATTTCCAATAAGAGGGGAAAAAAGATCATAGTCCTTCTAGCTTTACCACAGGGTATAGGGTCTCATGACCGCATTATCATCAAGGCATGATTTTCATTCAACAGTAGCTTGAAATATATGTAAAATTCTGAGTTAATATTGTGAGCCGTGAACTGTAGTAGCTTTGCTGTATGTTTGCTTCCATTACAACTGCAGGGCTGTCACCTTCAGGCAAGAGGAAGAGGCAGAGAGATCAGGCAGTGCTACTTCAAACTACAGTTGCTAAACTGACCAGCTTTGTCTGCTTTACAGACCACAGCATCCTTATGGCTTGCCAGTACAGAAAGAGGAAAAAATAATGGAAATCTGAAAAAGCTGTTTTGGGAATATGTCAGTTTTCCCATGGTGTCAAGCACTTTCCATCTCTATTTAAGGGAAAAGGTGCTTGGCATTTCACAGGCAGCATGCAGCAGCACATAGCAGCACACAGCCTCGCAGGAGCAGGAGCAAACGCTTCCGCTCCCCCTACATTTCCAGAGGGCTTCGAGGGCTCTGCTTGCAAAGGCTGCCACACAAGGGATGAGTGAATGGGGTGGAGCAGAAACAACTCCTCGTATTGTGGATTAGGACATAAAAGTACTTTTCGGATGAAGACTGTTGCCGAATCCATTGTTGTTGGTGATATTTCACATTGAGCTTCTGTTAGGTTAACCTTTCTAAAAAATAAAGGCAGTTGAACACGTGCATATGCATTGAAAGCTAAAACAAATACAAGTCATGGGCTGCACCGTTGACTAAAGAAACTGATGGTGGTGGGAAGCAAAACAGGCATTCCTTTTAATGAAATAAAGGAAGCTTGCACATAATCCCTCGCACATTAATCTGTGCAGGTGATACCCATCTCTTTAACGTTTTCTTTATACACTCTGAAAGCTGGAGCTACCAAAAAGGAAACAATAAAATTTCTTTTGCAAGCATGCATCTTTAACGCTTTGTTGTCTGTTTCCCACTTCAATAGAAGCTGATTTGCCCTGAACCTGACAGCCTTACAAGTGGATATTGTAGTAGGCTTTTTAAAGAATTCCTGAGATCCCTGTAAGTAATTGAATAAAGGAGACAGCCTTTAGTCTTGCTACAGCTGCAGAATATTTCAGAGTATCATGTAACAAATCACTGCAAGCTGTTTTATAGAAATGATGAAACTTTGGATAAAATACCATATGATGGTGCAGAGTATTTTAAAGAATGATTTCCATCTCTAGTGTGCTAAAATATCACATGCAGATTGCAGATTTACTCAGCCTAATTGGGATATCACAGTTTTACCATTGTGAAGAAGAATTTCTGTGTAAATTAAGTAGTGTGTGTAGAGGGAATCAAACTATATATTTACTACATAAATTAGATGAGAATGAACTTTTCCTAAAATATGTAACAAGCTTGATCACTGAGCAAACTGTTAGCAGCACAGTGGGTTTTAGGTTGCTCAGTAGTTTGGATACTCTGATTTGTAGGCTTCTATAAATTAATGGGTAAAAGTGTCTGACAAAGTTTTATAGACTGTTTAAAGTAATGGGATTGTCATTAACCTTTAAAGCTTATTTAAAAAGAAAAAAAATAAATAAAAAATAAGCCTCTGTTAGAGGTTCCACGGAAAAAATCTACTCTTATGTTTGAAATTCTAACTAATCACTCAGTTTGGCTGTGTGTAATGGATAAGAAATTAAATTCATAATTTTTCTTATCTCCAATTATGGGTGTAAAACAATGGTTTAAAAAATAAATAATTTTAACTTACAAAGAACAACTGTGTAGAAATTTAACCAATGATTCTGTGTTTCAGTAAGAGGATGCAAATGTAGATAGATGTGTTTAGTCCTTGTAAGACTGTGGAAAATGGCAAGAAGTCTTCGGCTTGTGTTTTTTTAACCAAAACTCGCCTTTGTGAAGTTAGTGTTCTGTTGTAGTTCTGGGGTGGCTTCACCCTGCTGGGCAGCTGAACTCCACCATGCTGCTCTCTCACTCCCCCTTCTCAAAGGAAAAGGTGGAGAAAATAAAATCAGAAGGTCTCGGGTTGAGAACAGTACAGGGAAATTGCTCACCAGTTACCGTCATGGGCAAAACAGACTAAGTGTAGGAAGATTAATATAATTTATTGCCTATCACAAGCAGACTAGCACAGTGAGGAACCAAAAACACCTTCCCCCCATCCACCCTCTTCCACCTCCTCCCCGAGTGGCGCAGGGAAACAGGAAATGGGGGCTGTGGTCAGTCCCTAATAGCACTTTGTCTCTGCTGCTTCTTCACAGTCCCTCTCAGCCCCTGCTCCACCAGGGGCTCCTCCACCCATGGGGGGGCTGCAGCGTGGAGATCTGCTCCATGTGGGACCCATGGGCTGCAGGGGGACAGCCTGCTCCACCAGGGGCCTCTCCACAGGCCGCAGGGGAACTGCTGCTCCGTGCCTGGAGCATCTCCTGCCCTCTTGCCGCACTAACCTGGAGCTCTGCAGGGCTGCTTCTTACTCTTCTTTCCCAGCTGCTGTCATGCAGCAGTTTTTTTGCCCCCCTTTTTTCAGCCTGCTCCCACAGAGGGGCAAACAGCATCTCTTATGGGCTTGGCTCTGGCCAGCGGCGGGTCCCTTTTGGAGCAGCTGGCTCTGATCAGACATGGGGCAGCTGCTGGGTTCTGCTCACAGAGGCCACCCCTGCAGCCCCCTGCCACCAAGCCCCTGCCATGTACGCCTAATACATGTTCAAGCACAAGTAAGGCAGGGAAGCACTGTTTTTTTGCATCGTTGCCAGTTCTTGTATAAAATCTTGCAAGGCTGGTTCAGAAAGCTGCTCAGAGCAAATATTAACCTTAAGCCCCTCTTATTTCCTCCAGGATCGTGACTGCTTTCTGAAACAGCACTCTTTGCAATCATTAAAATATTGGAAGAAAGGAGGGTGTATTTGACTGTGGACAGGGTAACAGGGCAGGACAACAGAAGTAGTGACTTAGATTGATTTAAATTGTTACAAAATTTCATTGCTAACTTCATTAGACTCTATTGTGTTTGGGATTCTCATCAGCATGTGGCTGAAAAGATGCTGCAGTGTTTCAGGTAATCGGGTGTCTTGTCTATTGATTCTGTTTGACACCGGGCTGTGAAAGATGTTCAGATGCTGGACTGAAAACACCCTGAAATAAAAGCTCCAGGTGGTGGTGATGTGCAAAACTGTCACTTGGCATTGGCCTATAATGATGGTAATCCTTGTATTTATTTTTAAATGGAGCATTCTTGACAAAAGAATAGCTATTATGTAGAGGAAATGTTGTTTCTTGTTTTTTTTTGTTTTTTTTCATACCTTAACTCAGAATCAGTTTCTCGTGTTTTAGGAGGTTTTGAAGACATTTGTGAGCCTGATCTACAGGTCATCGTACAAAGAACTACAAGTTGTAATGGGAGCAGTATTTCCCCAAGTTTTTGAGGAAATCCCTGGGGAAAGGAGAAATATATACAGTCTGGTTTCAGTGGAGCCAAGAAATTTCCTGGCTGAAATAAAAGGCTACCTTAAGAGAAGTTTGGGTATTTTTGCTTAAGCAGTTTGCTCTTACTGGTGAGGAAACTGAGGCAGGGCAACAGGAATTTCTTTACAGTGGTTTATTTGTGTATGCAGTTATGGTTTTTGACTTTAAGCCTCCTGTTACTAGGAGGTTTAAAGCATCACATCTGCAATGCTTAATTTACTTGAAAGATGAGGAATCTCTGCTCAAGGTGCTTGCCAGTGAGACCAAGGAGAGGGATGGTGCCAAAGCCTCTTCAAATGAATGGAGTCTCTTTAGCTCCTGGGACTTGCGGTCCTTCTTCACTAGCTTTGTCCAAATTGTACATCTCGGTGAGTTTACTTGAAGGCATTCTGACTGATTTTGACCAGAAATCACTTTCTCAGGGTAGTGCGCCAATATAAATGTTTTTGTTTGGGAAACTCATTATTGAGATCCTGAATGAATATTTTGCAGTTCCAACAGCTCTCATTAATGCCTCATTAAGGGGTTCTCCAGTGTACAGTAAGGTAAAGCACGGAATAATTTTGGTTGTAAGGGTGTTCCTGAGGTCATCTAGTCCAACCCGATGCATGAAGCCAGGCTGTCTTCAAAGTCGAGTCAGGTTGCTCAGGGTCTTGTTTAGTCAAGCTCTGAAAATCCCTGAGGATGGAGATTTCACAACTTCTCTTGGCAGGCTTTTCCACTGCTTAACCATTCTCATTATGAAGCTGCAGGAGGGAGTTTATTGAGTATTTTGTAGGTCTTGGATCCAGAGTCTCTTTTGGGTGTCTCATTTCTTACTTCTGGGTAAGATACAGATAACATGCAAGACTGTTTAGATTCAGAGCTTTTTAACCACCCTCTAAGAGGACTCAGGCAGTAGTTCTTTGTTTCTTTTAAATCAACAATAGGACTTTAGTTTTTGACTTCTCTTTTGATATTTTTGAGCTGTTAGGAGGTGTTTTGTAACTCCTGAAATGTTTATTTCTGTTTCCTTAGAAAATCACTTACATATACTTATTTTCTGTTTTCTAAAGCATGCAGTAGATGAGACTTTGCTCTGCACTATTACTGAGATGGGTAGTTGGCAATGTGCAAACATTTACCTGGTTTTGCATCTCTCTATGTACAGTACCGTTATTGTCAGCTGCCTTCTGAAGAAAATAGTGCTATGGCATGTGCATCAAGTCACACAGCTTGAGGATGGTAATGTTTCCCAGAGAATAAAGGATCTGAAAGTAGCAGATAAGCCATTTAAAACACAGAATTGTGCATTATTGAAGGGCAAAAAATAAAGGGGAGAACGGGCTGGTTTGTAGTGGTTTTGTTTGTTTGTTTTCTATATGTAATCCTTTAACAGAGAGCTTATCTTTATCTTCAACAACCTACTTAATTTTTATATCCATAAGGTTTTTACCACTTTTCATGCCAGTGGAAATCATTTTCTTCAGTACAGTAGGAACACGGCTATCTTTTGAAGAAGAGTGCTCAAGTGCAGAGTGAATGAGGTGTGAGGAACTGAAGCTGTCACTGCTGTAAATGATATTTTCAGGAGCCTTAATGGGGGACAAGAATGAGAAGTTCATTTGCTTGGTAGCAGATGTCTTTAAAAGTGTATGGTGATCTCTTTGATAATTATGATGAAACCTTTGAGAGAGGATGTCTTTATGTAATGTCTTGTACATCTTTTCCAAAATACATTATTGGGTACATGTTCAGGGAACTTCTTATTTTTAAAATGAATGTTTTATTTTAAAATATTTTTATCTTTAAAACTGTTTTATTTTAAAGTGAAAACTGTGTTTGGTACAGATGAGGTAGTCGTGTTCTTTGGGTTAAGGGAACTCACTACTGCTGGATTATGCAGGTCATTCATGGTGCATGCCAGGAAAACCTGTCTAGGTATTTTGCTCTGAAAGTTTTGAGCACTCAACTTTGAGATGACCTAAATACTTGCTCATACTAAAACCAGAAATTCTTCAAGTCTGCTTGGAAACTTGGTATTTCTCTGCAATATAAGCCTAGAATGTGGAATACGTTCAGATTTAGTGGAATGTTACACCGCTTCCGCACTGTAATGTTCATCTAAGGTTAAGTTCATAGGTCACTGAATCGTCACTGCAAGGGATGAAGCAAATAACAGCTATGTACCTGGTATCTTACACTTTTAATCAGTCCCTGGTCATGTTAAAAGCCACTTGAAATCAAAACAATTGAAGTGAATACTTTGTTGTTGCGTTGCGTAGTCATTTGTTATGAGGAGTTAAAAGGCTGCATAATCATTAGTTATACAGTTAAAATCCTGTATAGTCATTTGTTATGGAGAGTTAAAACGTTGACTGCAAGAGTAAGAAATTGAACTGTACTTGGATTATTAACTTTTCCCCCCGTAATTGATATCTCGAGTGAGAGAGCTGTCATTTAAAAGTAGTGGGCTGCTCTAACAATATCTGACTGTCATGAACTCATAGCCATAATAGAATTACAAAGATATATAATGGATAACATCAGAAATTTGGGTGGAGAATTAATAGCTATAATTTACTTTCTGGTTATGCTGGCTTTTCTTTGTTAGAGAATGCTACTTCCGTATTTATTGCAGATGCATGTTGCCAAGTGGCAATTAAGTTATAGTCATCTTTTTTGTGCATGGAAGTCGTAAATTCAGGGGAGATTCACTGGGCAGAGTGTGGAAGGAAGAAGGTGGAGTTTTAGCTGCCTTCAGTCCATCTTAATCCCACCTTCTTGCTGTCTGCTTTCATGCTGTGGCATTGGCAGCTTGCCCTCCTGCTTGCATCTCGTCAGCTGCTTGAGGCAGAGGATGACTCCAGCCCCATGTAGGGACCAGCTTCTGCATGCTGCTACCTGGGTTCCTCTTTGGACAGGTGATGCCCTCTGAAAGCTGCCAGGGAAGTACCTGGAGTTAGTGTCTGCAAGTCTTTCACTTGCACTGGAAAATAAATGTGAGTATGGTGAGTTTTTGCAGGATGAGCAGTCGAAATAAAAGCTTTAGTTTCAAGGTTGCACAGAGAAGTTGAACAGTATTGTTTTCATAAAGAAGGCATTTAGCTTCTCCTCACACAGGCATATGCAGACAATAAACAAAGAAAACCAGCAACAGAAAATAAATTAAAAAAAAAAAAAAAAAGGTGCAGCTTCTTAACACCAGGTTCATTCAGGTTATCAAATTTCACCCTTAGCCTGTTCTTATCTTCAAAATATGGTCTGGTTTAACAGTGCAGTAAATCAGTCCCTAGAGTACCCATTACTTAGATAGCAGCTCAGAATGCCCATAAAGAGAAAATTCTGATTCAATATAATTGAATGGTTCAATTATATATGGCTCTTATGGTTCATTTTCTTCTAACTTTTTTGGTTGATTCACTTTCTGTGAGGAGACTTTATGCTGGATCATATGTCACCTGCTCATAGCAGTCTGAATGCGTGCTGATGTCTTGTTGTCTGTTTTCTTGCAGCCTGCATAAATAATGCAGTATATATAATGTCCGTACAGTGTTCTTCAGCTAGCTGGACTGTTTGATGTAGTCATGTTCCCAGGCCCAGTCCTGCAGGTCCCAACAGTACCGTTAGGTGATGGAGCAGTGCTCCTGGCTGCTGCTGCTGCTGTGTCAGCCATCTACAGAGGTGGCCGTTGCTACAGAGGGGAAATCACTGAGCAAACATCCTTCTGCGTTCTCGTTACAACTGCCAGCAACAGCTGCAAACTGAGTCAGACTTGTGGGTGGCATTCTGTGGAGTTGGTACTGGAACTTCTGAAGCGGTCAGTGGTTATGAGCTCTGAAAACAAATCTGTACTAAGTAAGGGCTAACAAAGAGAGATCATAAATAACTAAATTAAATTATTTTCTGCAAAAATGTGGAATTGGTGACATCAAACTCTTGTATGACTTTGTATTAAGTTAACCAGATGGTTAGTATAAGAAGGTCCAAATTTTCTGGCTGAACAGAATTTTCAACTCTTTCATAACATGAAGAAACTTAAAATGAAATATTCTTTAATTCTTATACCAATTTTATAATGTTGTGTTGGGTTGACATAAAAACATACCCATCATATGTGTCTCTCAGGACATTTCTTCTCATTTCTTATGGGGATGCAGGACGCATGTTGTTGTATTGTTTAGGGGAAGTGTTTAAAAGTTTGCAAAGAGAAAGTAAATCAGAAAAAACTTCTGCCTATTTCTCTGCTTGTGCCTATGCCCAGCTAATAAATACTGCACAGTTGTGTATTGAAGTTTTCTTCAGTTCCTGTAAAAGCACTTAATTCATTTGTTCATGCCATACACTGTATGGCATAATTACTGAATATATACCAAAAAAAAAAAAAAAAAAGCAAGTGCCTTTTGCATTTAGAAACTTCCTTTAATTTTTCACTGTCAGTGGTGTAAAGATAGTGGCATCTTTATCTCTTTACAAGGTTAAGTTGGCTAGACTCACAGGATGCATCCTAGGAAAGGAAACCTCTTCCAGACTGAAAACCCACTTTAATATCACTGTCTCGTTTCTGTTCTTCATGTACATCTGTTTATGACAGCAGTTATTGTTAAACTTCTTAAATGGAATAAATATAATAAATTTCATTTAGATTTCAAAGTCAAATACCACAAAAGTTATAATAATGACAGATTGATGTTTGCACTTACAATTTAAATTCTGTTTTCCTGTCCATGAATACTATGGTATCTGTCGTGGACTCTGCAACAAATGTGTAATTATATAATTAAAGACAATATCATAATGGATAAAACTAAAAGACCATTCTAGTTTTCTGTGCTAGTATTTAGCTTTAGATGGCAAGCAAGACTTGCAGTCATATGCGTTTCATTTCATAGTTCTTAAATGATTACCTTTGCAGTGTGGGTAATACAAAACACAGTTCTTGAACTCTTCGTTCTTCGCCATTGCAGCATAGTCTGCCATGCGAACTGGAGGACTACTTGAACAAACAGCTGGAGAAGATCACTGTATTAGATTTGGGAATTGGATGTGGTTGAGAGAGCTGGTTGTGTTTTCTTCTTCTTTCAGGGGTTTGAATGAATCCTGTTGTGTAAAGGGCACTGGATTTGGACTGGCAGCACCAAATGCCACAGTGAGTGGCTGTTGCTTGAATGAAAATCTGGATTGCTGCAGGGGTTCAGATATTGACCCCAGAAAGCAATGTGGTAGAGGACAGGGTGGAAGTGTGCTGTTTCCAGTAGCACAGACTCTGTACTGTGGGAAGTTTTTGTTCTCAGAGCAGAAACTCTCTCTCCTATCCCTGTGGCTGTAGTTTCCCGCTGATAATTGCTTTTGGCCATTGGAGCATGCCTTCAAGTTATACTGATAGTGTTCTGGTAGCGTGCTGATATATCAGTCTTACTGACCAAGACAAAAAAGTAAATTGAGGATTCTTACAGATTATAGCCAAGGTGGTCCTGAAATAGCTGAACTGAAGAAAGAAAAGGTACTTCTGTACCTTGACAGCCACACTAATGCAAAGCTTCAAAGGCTGTCTCTGCACAGTGGAGCTGTTACATCTGAAAAGAAGTTACCATTTCAATTTACAGTGGCAATTGGTAGAAAACCAGGATCACACAGGTCTTCCTCTCGTGTACCATTCAACTTGGTTATGTCGTAGTGGGAACAGATTCAGGGCCTGAGTCAGTGTCACCTACGTACATGAGCAAACTGCATTTCACAGACAGGCAAGGCAGTGGTGTGTGTGCCACTGCTACCATTCCCCTTGTCTTTGGTGTTTAGCTGAGGGAAGAAGTTGCTTAAGCAGCATCTTCCCTGGCTTTTCTTCCATTAATTAAAAGTATACAAGAAAATAATCCAGAAGTGTCTGAGCTGTAGCCAACTGGACCATTGGTTGCTTTGGTCTGATGGTATAATAAAGCTGGCAGGTTCTGGAAGCTGATGAAATGAGCAAAGATCATCTTATGTGACCTGCTTATTAAGTTATTGAAAAATGGCGGGGAATAAAACCTATACCACTGTTGAATAATATTTTAATAAGGTATATAACTGGAAATATATCACCAGTTTTCCTGAATGGAATCTGTCATTAACGTTTGCTATCTAACAGTCTTGGCTTTAAATTAAAAAAAAATATATATATGTATTAAATCAAGTTGTTTGACTTAAGCACTTAAGAATAAAGCTGTTTCTATTGTACCTCTAAAAGATGTCATTTGATAAATCTGTAACTTTTCTAGGGCATTTTTTCATACAAATACATTTAAAGGAAAGTATCGAACTAAATGGAATATGGTGCTGGAAAAAACCCCTCTTAGAGCTGAGAATTCTCTCCTTTCTTGGTGGCATCGAAGTCTGTTTGCACGTGAGCAATGACCGTCTCATAGCCCTCATTCAACTGTTCAGGTCCCTGACAGCTGGATCACTTACTGACCCTTCTCTTTGTGTGATTTCTTCAGGGATCAAATCTAAGTACTGCCACGCTGAGCGTTTTGCAAATGGAGAAGGACCAAACAGGAGACAGACTTATCTTAGATTGACGACTAGATTGATGGTATGCAGCACAGAAGGTTCAAGCCCCATGCTAGCATGAAATCATTTGACGGATAGAAATATTTGCTTATAAATTGAAAGAGTAGGTAATAATAGTGGTTTTTATGATTACATTACATGATATTTTATGATTACACAGACTAATAGCTAGCAGATGGCAGAGTATACATTTTACTTGTTTACCAAGATGATGGATGGCAGTGATTGAAAAACATTTTTTTTCCTTGTTACATTACTCCGAAAGCTTGTGGTGGACAGGCAATTTACAATATGAGTCAACAATAATTTGTATCTGCTCTGGAGTTTTGGGGGCATCGGTTATTCTCTTTCTTATTTTGTTGGAGTTTTTTCTTCTTTCAATGCTACTTTCTTCTTGAAAAGGGGAAAAGTAAATATGTGCTATCCATAAAATGTACTTGGACTCCCAGGCTTTTAAAAGGGTGCATGTGTGCCTGACAGCCTACCTACACAAATAAGGTCTCTTTGTATGAAGAATAAATGGTGGGAGGTTTTCTACTCTTCTATTTCAATGTTTATCGTATTACTCAAGCATTTTGAAGAAAAGAGATGCTCTGTCTTTTGTTTAGGCACCTCAGCACAAATCTACATTGTTATACTGCATATTACCAAGATGGTTAAAGCTATCCAGTCACAATAATAATTGCAATGTTTTTCATTCCTTCTATTTAATTGGTATTGACTTAAATTATCTGTGGGTGTGTTTTATATATAGCTGCTGTTCATGTGTTTTTTTTTGTTCTTAAGCACTACGGTTTGAGAATACCCCAGAAACATCTGTTGAGTTGTTCCATGAGTAATAGACTTCAAGTCTGAATCTCTAGTAGGTTCATACCCTATGTATTTTAGTCTCCCTTGTCAGATGCCCAGCTCCCTGCCATGTCCCCAAAGATTCCCATTCCTTTCAGTCCACCTCAGTGATTTTTGGGCCATTGGGGAACAGTATGCTTGTGGTTTCAGCAGATACTACCTGAATTTTGCTTAGCTAGTTGGTTGCTGTATTTCCGGGTGAAAAGGGACCAATCTGTGGTTGCTTTTCCTTCAAGAGTCACTGTGTTGGGTCTTGTCTTTTCTGCAAGGTCTCTAGTTTCTGTGGAATTTGCATCTGAGACGTGTAGCGTTTTGTCAAATTCTATATAACTTGGCCTACATGTACAAATGTTGTTATGAGAAATCTAAACACAAAATTGTAACCTTAGTTTCCTGGAAAAATCAGGCTAAAAAAAAATCAGATGGCACCAGGGTGTCTTCTCTCCTTAAAGAACTCAATAAGATTTTCTAATGTAAGTATTGAGTCTATTTTAAACTGCCCCTTAAATTTCCTTTATGAACTCACATGCGTAAGACCTGAACGTATGCTAGTATTTGGAAGTTCACTTTTACATCAATCAAAGATGGATCTACTGAGTCCCAGTAATTCCATCTATTTTCATCTTCTCTTCTCTGAAGGGGTTTTCATCATTGTGTGTAGACATTTATGCCAAACATTAGCTGGCAGCTCTAGTGAGCTTGTTTTCCAAATTCCCTATCCCAGAGGCACACAATTTTTTTCCTGGTCAGTAAATTATTTTTGCTTCCCTTATCTCCTGCTTTTTACCACTGCGTTCAGATTTGGGGGGCAAATAAATATGCCAACAATTACTGTCTTGCTCAGCTCCCTACCTTTGCCTGTGTCTTTATTTAGCATTCTCTGTGAGACCCAAGTTTCAGAGCCGTGTGATAACATAACATTTTCCAGCTTGTTTGTCTAAAGATGAAATCGCTTCAGTACTGATGCTTAGCTTTGGTCGTAAAGAGCAGAACGAGAAGCAGTAGAAATCGAGCTACCAGGAGCCAAAATTCTCTAAACCCCCTTGATTTTTATATGGAAACCTGAATGCTGTCCCTGAATCAGCACCGGTAAATGCTTGAGGTTGGCAGTCTGGGAAGGAAACAGCAGGAGCAGACCAGAGGAGAAAGAGCAGCGCTCGGCTGGTGGCCTTTAATATTCACCGTTCCCTTACGATAGCAGAAAATAGGTACTTCAGCAAAAAGCGACCGTTGCATCAGAAATAGTTCTCGGGTCCGCATGGGATCGTAATTGGTGGCGCAGAGCTGGCTGGACTCAGCTCGGGACGTGGGGCTGGGAGCTGGAGGTCAGCGGCTGAGGAGCGCTGCCGGGTCCCTGCCTGTGCCTGCGGCACGGAGCAGCAGCGGCTGTGCGGCGACAGGCTGGGGGCTCACCCGAGGCACCGCTGCATGGCAGGAGTCAACCTCTGGCTCAGGTGAGCTCTGCCAACAGGGGAGCCATTTCCCTGCACAGGTTTGGTGGTAGGATGATGGGCAGGGATGCACAGGCGTGGGTAGGACGGGAGAAACGTGGGGTTACTTCTTCTGGGACCGCCATGGACTTGCAGGGCTACGGTGCTTGCAGAAAGTTTCATCAACTAAGCTTCACCCTGTGAAAGCAGCACAGGGGCTGGTTTGTGGGTGAGAAGACAACAGTGATTGGCATGCATGTGCTGTTAGTGTGCAAATCCCAGAGTTTTGGGGGATTATAGATGATAAACTAGGCCATAGATCTTATTTAAGGAATATCGAACATGTAAAATTAACTTTATTTGCCCAGATTTTTAGTAGCTATTTTTTGTTTTCTTTTGTACATCCTTTCTTAATTATTCATGTAATCCATGTGCAGTCCAGGAGGACTGCTAGGTTTCCTTAGTAAAATTATGTAGCAAAATCTTAAATAATTCCTTTCTAGAGTTTGTGCTTTTACTATTTATATCTCTCAGCTGCAAAGCTACATAATCCTGATTTTTCAAAGTATTCAAAGTGAGTTCATTGTAAAAGCTGGCTTTTTTGTATGTGACTTTTTTGTGTTTTTAATAGTTCTCTTGTAGAGAGAGAAAAGGACTCTTTGCATTTTGTGTGAGTCTAAATGATGCCTCCTTCATGCTTTTGTTACCACATGTTTAATTCTATTTTTATCCTGTATACACACCTCACGTAAGTCACTTGCAAGCCCTTCCAATGTACTACTCCCATTAGCTCTCATCAATATTCACAATCAGGAGATACATTCATGTTTGGCAACAAATACTTAAGCAGCTCCTCAGAAATGCCTCAAAAAATACACTGCAGCATTTTCAGCAATCACCTTAGTATGTAAGATAATAAGAATATGGATCAAATCTCGAAATTGAACCTCCCTGTTTTGAGACTACACCAAGCCAGCCACGTGCTGTCATAACTAATTTGCTGTGTGTTTAGTCAGGGAAGTGTGAAGGAATCGAAGAAACCTGTGGCACCTGCAAATTCTTGTTTGAGGATTTGTATCTTCTTTCCCCAGAAGCATGCCCATCCTGGCGCATCCTCCAAGCAGGCTGAAGGGCCAAGGGGAGCTCTTCTGTGGCCCAGGGTCTGTGTGTGCTGACACCTGGTTTTGGGAGCATTTGTTCAGGTGCCCACGTGTGTGCTGCTGCTGCGTGCGTCTCCCAGGCTGGTGGTTCAAGCCTATCTTGATAATAGGACAGGTGGATTCAGGTTTTATGACAACAGGCTGCCGTTTAGATTTTAGCAATGGCTTTTACCTTGGTGTGGGGAATGCAATGGATTTCATAACAATGATTTTTGTCTCTTAAGCATGTGCTACTGGCATGTGTAAAATTTATTACGGTTATTTGGGGATTTTTTGCTTTGACTTTAGTTTCTAGAGAAGGCAAGCTATTTTATTTTGGTTTTTGATTCAACGGGCGTGGTTTAGCTTGTAAAAAAAAAAAAAAAAAAAAAAAAAGATAAAGCTGAAGGTCTGTAAGACATTGTGCAGGTCCACCAGTAGTTTCATACAACACTTCATCAGACTCTTCTACCTGATCTAGAATGAGTGTTCCTCAAACCTGCAAATTGCTGCTGAAATCATGAGGACAGTTACAGCAGTGCAGAGGGAAGGAGAATTTTGTTGTTGTTGGCAGTGGTTTTTTGTTTGTTTGTTTTAGAGCAAAAGCCTGTAGCCTCTCTTCAGCAATTCAAAAGCAAAAAAAGTTATTTACTACCTTGCATATGGCAGTGTCCAAGTGCCCAATTCAATTTAGAATAAATAATTTACAAATAGGTGTATTTTCTTACCTTTGGAGTAGGAAGTTATCCATTGTATTTTGTTTTGTTGTCCAAAAGCCCCAAGTTCAATGGCAGCACTGTTAGAACACTGTGGGACTTGTATGTATAGAGGGACGGGGGAAAACAATACACAAAAAGAAATGCAGGAGAAAATGGAGTTTATATCTCCAGGAGATGTATTTTTCAGTTACAAAAAGACTTTGGTCTTTTGTATGTTATGCTTCTCTAGTCACTTTTCAAAATTAGGTGCTGGTGTTTTGCAGTGCTGTAGAATTTGCATATTTAATACTGGAGAGAGTACAGATTGTGTGTCTGCATGTGTATGGTTATTTATTTATTTATCAATGACAAAAAGAAAAAATCACTAAGGGAGAGGTAAAGTATTAGCATTGTAGAAAAAAGACCCAACCTTGTACTCTAAAAATTGTGGGTAAAAGCTTCCACTGCCATGGATCTGCAAGAATGTCAGGAAAGAGTAATGAGGAAAAACTATGATAAAGCTGTTACTGTTCTTGTCCTCACCTCCTGCCACACCACTTCTGCCCAGCTCCTCCTATGCTAAAGGCCACATTTTTATATGTTTCTGTATTTTGGTTAGACGGGTGGTTTTGATATTCCTTGTGTTCTGCATGACGGTGTCTGTGGGACAGGAGCAGGTGGGCTCAGGGGCACAGAAGGCAAATCCTGTTCCGGGAGTTCTGATCCCAAAAATTATTCTGTCTGCTTAGGTCCCTCCCTGTTCATGAAGAGCTGTTTAGAAAAATCAAATGGTATCCATTGGTGCTATTAGTTTTCTGTGAGGGGGAGAAATAATTATATTTCTTGAAAAATAGGATATCGATCTGGATGACCAGTCTGTCCCTTACAGCCACTATCTTCAATTTACTTAAGAATAAATAGAGAATAAAAAAAAAAAAAAAAAAAACACTCTTTTTTTTTTTCCCCTTCACATATATAAAATGAGCGACTGTATCAGTTTAGATCCGTTACACTGTCCTGTGGAAGCTAGAGGGGGAATTGGAAATGCATCCACTGTATCTCTTGTGTAAATTAGGTTTTTGATCGTTTTGATAGAAGATAATTGCTTAAACATGACAGTTCATTTATGTTTTGTGTTCCAGTGCAGAAGCTTCAGAGAAAGCGTGTTACAGTGTGCACAATTGACTTTACTTCAGATTTCCTCGACTTTCTACCAGAGGCATTTTTATCAGTGCTACAAGTAGAGTAATCTACGTATTTTTGCAGTAAGCTAATGCAGCAGTCTGTGCAAGTAGAATCTGGGGTTTTAATTATTCTTTATTCTATAAGTTGCTGGCAGTGACCAGCATTTTTCTGTAAAGCAATACAGAGCTGGGGAAATTTAATACTTATTTCCTGGCCTTCAGTATGTAGGGTCAGAATATGTTAGTTGAAATCAGTGTTGCCAGGCAATGAAGAATACAACAAAATCTGTTTTTTATCAATAGTCTATAGACAAATTTGGATAAAGGACTTACTTCTAATGTTCTTTATCTGATGTTATATAGTTTATGCAGTGTATAAATGACTAGAAACATATATTTTTACTTTGCAACAAAAACTTGGTAATCCTCAGATAATAAGCAGGCATTAGCTTTAAATGAAATAGTGAATGATTAAATGACAGAATTCAGGGTTCTGACTATAAAGAAGAAATCCAGGTCATCTGTGTTAGTCCATCTGAATCAGTTTTCAGTTTTTGGTGTTTGACATAGATTGAAATGAAATAATTCAACTAAGTTGTAGCATAATGCTGTGATGTTACACCTCAGTCTTAACTTACGCTTGTGCTCAGGATGCTTTTAATGAACTCAGAATATCCATTGAAGTGGTGCTGCGGACTTGATGCGAGGGTACCAAGTCGCTGTGTATTCGTTTGTGCTTATTTTGGTGTCACAGAAGAAGCGTAAAAGGGAGGTATCTGAAAGGAGGATAGGGCTTCTGCGATGCCAGTTTGTTGTTAGCAGGTGCTCTACGTCCCCGCCTCAGCCTTCAGATCTCTGTCCTGCGAGACAAGGGATGCCCAAGGGACGTAGCACAATTTACCCTGGAGAGCAGCTGTGTGTATCGGCGGCCTGCTGAGAGCCAGTGGTTCCCTCAGCGGGCAGCCTCGCTGCCCTGCTGTTAGTACTGTACCTAGATTTAAGGAAGAAGTTTACCATAGTGTCTTGATCGTCTTCCAGCACCACCTTGCTCAGTTATATTTGAAAAGACACTTTTAAGACTCGGTGTTCTTTATCATTATTCATAACATCAGAGAAGTCGGTGATATTAATGTGGTCACTTTGCAGAAGCGCTGGCAGCCAGGCACTGACCTGCAAGGAACACTTCCACCACTTCATCATTATGAGAAATGCAGCCTTAATGACGGGAGAAACCATGTCAAATGAAGCACTCACCGCAGCATCCGCTCACAGGCTGAAGTAATTGCATATGGTACTACTTGTCTAAGGAGAAGCGTTAGGCTCGAGAAAGCACTGAGACTTATCCCCATTCTTTAATGTCAAATGGTTTAGATTTTGGATGGGTACCATAGTCCTCAAGGCACCCAGAGACAGTGATGGGGGCAAGCTGCTCCATGTGTCCCTTCTCTGGTCGCTCGTAGCTCTGGGTGTCCTGGGGAGCCCGATGCCTCTTCATTCCTTCCCCTGCCAGCAGCAAGCGTGGTGGCAGCAGGGATGTGGGCTAGGGGCAGAGCACTGCAGCATTTGGAGAACAAGTATAACCTACCCTTATAGTGCTTGTCTTGTAACTGCTCTGCTTGAGAATCCAAGTGTTAGGAGTGGGTATAATGGTGTTTTACAATATCGTATAAAGTGAGTTTAATCTTAATTTGTTTGATGGCTGCTATGGCAGAGATCCTGAAGCACTACCTCTGCATCTCTGCTCGCATAAATTTATTCTGTAGCTGTAGTTTGGGTTACTGGCCTGGAAGCTATGCGCAAATGTCAGAGTGGTGCTATGTATTAAAATATATCGTTACTCCTCTTGGTACCATAGCATGATGTATCTGAAGTAAAATATTTTTAAAGGCACACATACATCTTCCTGCAAGACAGATTTTTGCAAATCTGTCTCCATTTACTCTCATTAGTATTAAATCAGTACAATTGATAACAAATGTCAGACTGTAATGTTTCTGGTGAAACAGACCATCTGCCTGTTTCATAATATGAACATTTATGCTTACAATCAGTATACTTCAACAACCGTGCCTGAAATGCCAGGTAGTAATGTCTGTTATTTGAGGTCTCTGAATACATTATGTATATTTGAACAATAATTAATTCCATGCTTTCTGGCAAATGAAGCTATTAGAGGAGATCTCCTTCCATGGGTTGTTCACGTCCCTTGGAAAATGCCGTCCTCCTTTTAGCCTCTGTTTTATTTCCCTGTGATTGTTTGTTCCTTACTGAAGTATTTATTTTTCAAGCTAGTTAGCCTCACTTTGAAGAACTGCAACTTGTGAAGGGTGCCAGCCTATCAGCCGAACTAATGGTGTGATACTGGAACAAAATCATGTTATTATCAATTTACCACTTTGTTTTGACAGAAAGTTTTCCCATTAAAAACAAACACCAAAAAAGCTAAAATAATACCAATATCTGTGAAATCCCTGCAGCAATCCAAGAGGAGTTTCAGTTAAAGCTTTCAGGACTGCACTAGGGCTTGCTTTTCTTCTTCAAGGAGCACTGGAAGTGAAAGGCAAGCTGAGCTGTATTTCAGAGGACTTAGTTTAGTTTTCCTTACCATACTGATGCATGTGCATATCCTTTTAGTGGGATGGATGGAAAGTAATGGGATTCAGCCTCAGTTTTCCTTAAATCTGACATTTTCACATCATTATTTGAAATCCTTGGTTTTTAGCCTGGTACCATCAGTTCTCTGTTAAAATATCCACTCCATGTGCTGCACAGTCACAACATCTGGGCAGCCCATTTGATTAATGGCACAACTTCATGAATTCCATAGGCCTCTGTGGGTTGGAAAAAGAGATGTCTTTACTGCCTGAACTTTTTCTCAAGCTCTTTTCGTGGAAGAGGGGACTCTTCAATGGCATTCTGGCCATAAGACCCCCAGTCTCAACAGGTTCCACAAAACAGGGTGGTCCTTGTTTTCAAAGAGAAATTAGCATGCCAAGACGGAAACTAGAGAGTTGTACATGAATGGCAAAGCTATGTACATCATGCAGCCATTTTCATCAATAAGAAATGATGCGTAAATAAAATCAGTGAGAAGATGCTAGGTGTATTATTTATTCTGTTTTACAGAAATCTTTCAGATTCAAATTAAATAGATTAGTTAACGTTGCACTTACAATAGATGGAGCAGGTTTGCTGAGCTCTGCTAGCAATACATAAACTGTTGTTTGTATTATTTACTATATTTCTTACAAGCTGTGATCTTTCTTCATCGGGGTTTGAGGTGGAAGGCTATGCTATCCCTTTGATTTCTCTAGATCAGGTGAATTTAAACTGTTTTATGAAGAAACCCCTGCTTTGTTGCAGGGCTTTTGTTGTTAAAGCACTGCTGCTTTTCAAATACTAGCAAAACTACTTGTCCTATTTCATAGAATCAAAGAATGGGTTGGGTTGGAAAGGACTTTCAAGCTCATCTAGTTCCAAATTCTATCCCCCTGCCATGGGCAGGGACACGTCCCGCTAGGTCAGGTTTCCCAAAGTCCCCAATTTTTAACAACTTTTCCTGTCATTGGTGTTTATCCAGAGCAAAATGTGAAGTTCCCAGCTTTCATGTTTATCTTTAAAACATGCATTGTTTAAAACTTGAGAATAAGCAGTTTTCATGCATGCAGTTATTTGTTCATCTTCTTACCCCGCAAGGTTTCTTAGAGTATTATTTCTGAGTAGCTACATGTGTAACTTGTAGGTATTTATGTACCATCAGTATTTGCACATCCTTGTTTTACATAATTTTTTTTTCAGAAGTGCTTAGCTCGTGTTTGTCTTTTCTGGTTAAAGCAAGGTTGAAAGCCTGTCCTGTAGTGTATAAATGTTTGTATTTCTGTGAAGTACCTGTATTCTTAATTCATGCACTGAGTCTTGTTCTGACTGTGTAGCAGAGATGTCTTGTGTACTGAGCATTAACAGTTTTTGGATGCTTCAAATCATCAGCCTTTTAAGCAGAGGAGCTTTGTCACTGAGAAAAATCAATTTGAGTTAAATTTTTCCTTGATATTACTGTAGTTCTTGATGCCATGTTAAGCAGTAGGTCTGGTAACTCAGATAGAGTTATGATCTTACAATGAAATCAAGATGTGTTGAGGTTTTGGTGTGTAAATATTCAGCAGAATCTGTCAGTTGGTAAAAAAAAAAAAAAAAAAAAAAAAAAAAAGACATCAGACATGCAAAATTGCAGCAGCTTACGTTGTAGAGCTGCTTCAGTAGCATATGAAAAGTTTAAATTCACAACAATATATCCTACGCGTGTCCTTATAGAACACTTAGACATAATCATATTAGGTTGTTATGTTTTTATGTGGTCTGTAAGGATGTGCATATGAGGCATCATTGTGATTTAAAACTTTTGCAATCTTTATTCTTTTGTCTTCTTAATTTTCTTTCTTATTCCAATTTCCTGATCTTGGTGATAAAAAGGCAGATTCTGTTGTTTCAGTATCTTAATTGTTTTAGAAGGCAAAGTTTTGGAAAGTAGATGCAGGATTTCAGAACTACAGGGCTGCTTGTTAAGATGTTCTCTGCTTAATTCATTTAAAAACTGTGAGACTTGGAGAGCACTCTTGTTTTCATCTCCAGCATGCATACAGGACAGGCCAAGTATATACGGCACAAATAGATGCTTTATGAGTTTTATCAATCTTAGAACATAGATCAGTTCTTCATGTGAAGCATCTCTCAATGTTAAACTATTAGATAAGATAGTAAAGATTTTTTTCTTGATAGTTTAAAAAGAAAAGGGAAAAACTCCTGCAAAAATTTGCTGTTAAGATGTGTTTGTTACCAAAACAGTCTAGCTATTTTAAGCAAGTTTGTAGCATGTTGGTGATACTGTTCCCTTTTCTTAAGCATTTTTAACTGCTTTGCTATGACACCAATTTAGTTTCTTAAAGTAATAACTATACTCTTAAATCCGTGGTTTGACAGAAGCGAGGGGATGATCCAGAAACTGTTGAACCTGAAGCTACTTAGGGAAGTTTGGCATAGGCTGAGTTGTTAGTCAGACACTTGCTATAGAGTCTTCAATTTTGGTTTATCCGTGAAATGTGCAGCCCCAATTATGGCTGATAAGTGCTGACAAGTGATATTTTCACTTTACAATTCTATCTAGTTAGATCATTTAAATAAATGGGTAAGTGTACCCACTATCTGCTGTGAGCTTGCCTGCCTGCTGCTTTGCTTTGTGAGAGTTGGCTTCGATTGTTCAGTTAATAAAAGTTTTAAATGTCATACCTATAAATGGCCCAATATAAAATCCTCCAGCTAAGGAACGTTTTCATCATGAACATCCTCGTTGTGAAAAGAGAAGATACACAGTGTTAGACCTTGCTCATAGTCTTTTCCAAAATGCTGGTTAAGAAGTTATATTTGAGATTGACCTAGCAGTTGATAATTGCCACTCCAGAAGACTCTCCAATATGTGTATGCAGGTATTATCTCTTTCAATTTCTCTGCCTTGCACAACAACTACTTTTCTGCAGACCTCTCAGCCTAGCTGCCTGCCCTATCCCTTTATTGTGGACGTTTTTCTACACATCTCTTAAAAATAAAAGAAAGTGTATATTTGTTCACTCCTTACGTGCCAAGACCCCTGCTCTCCCGAGTCCCTCTCACCAGGGTCACTTCTTGGCCACCTGCTCTTACCTATATACCACGTCTAAACTGTGCTGCTAACTGACAGCTATGTGCTCGTGATTCGCAGCTGTACATATTTCTTGACACCTTTAATGACTCTTCTCTGTGCTCTCTGCCTTCATCTTTTGACTTTCCCTTTAAATACTTCCCATGGATGTGTTTCTCCCGGGGACAAATCAACTGTTCTGCTTGTGCAGTCACTATTTAGACTTTCTGTGAATAACCTCGGTATCAGGTTTGATCCTGAACTTCTCAAGTGATACCTTTCCTCTACCTGCAGATCTCATTTGCTATATATAACATAGGCATTTTTTGCTACCTCATGACCTGAGCTTCTTCTCTTGACAGATTCATTTCTCCCTATTCCTTCTTGTGTCTGTATTTGCTGCACGTGAAAGAAAATTCCTTCTCTGAGTGTCCTATAACTCTGCTGCTTCCAATTAATTTCAGGGATCAATATAAAACCATCCTCTTAATCAAAATCAAAATACGCTGACTCACATTTTTCTTTCAGTGTTTTCTATCTATTTTAGCACAGATCTTATTTACATGAGTTAAACACGTTTTATTGCTTCAAAGTAATTTTTAGTTGTTTTTCTTCCAGCTACTGTATTGTGCTACTTGCCTGGGTAATTTTCTTAAAACTTACTTTTATAAAGGTACTTGCTTATATTTGTTTTTACATTATTTTGTTATGACAGGTGAAAAAAATACATATTTCTATATTTGCTTCAATGTGTAAATGCACTTAGTATTTTTGAATTGTGATTTGTAGGTGATATTCCATACTGTTACTCAGTTTCTTGAGATTAACCGAAACAAACTTTACTGTGGTTGCCATACAGACCATTCCTGCCACACCAAGTCCAATGCTGAGGACCCTGGCTTGTTGACTGATTTAGGAAGTATCTTTAATAGAAGACTGACAGCTGTGGAGGTTAGTGCCCCGTGCCATGGAAGGTAGCACCAGGTGGTTGTCCAAGCAAGGTGCAAGAAGCAGTCGCTCCTGAACCATGTTCCTGCCTGATACCCAAAGAGCTGAATGGCATCGACAGCCCTAGCTCCGAACTGAAGCCTTGTATCAGCAGGATATCAGATCTCAGAGCTGCTCTCGTGCTGCAGATGTGCAGTAGTTCCTACGGTCAGATTCTGGCTAAGAAGTGCCAGTTTGGGTTTGTTGACTTTTTGAAATGTCAGATGTTAAAACATGTTGGAGAGTTTGAATGCAGGCAAATTGTCTGTTAACAAGTTGTTGCTGGCTGTAGCTGCAGACCTTGGGAAGAAGTGATCAGTTCTGCAAAGGTCACAGAGTATTTGGAGACTTGCATTTGTTTCAGTCAAAATGTTTTAACTTCAGATGTGAACTAAGGGAAATCAATTCATACCAAACAACTGGTGTTTACATGCTGTAACAAATTCAGTTAGACTGTAGTGACTGACCGGAGAGCAGCTCTGAAACAAGTTACATTTTCAAGTTAATTCTGTCCAAACCATTACAAAATGTTAGCAAATTTTCAAATAGAAGAGACAAACTTTCCCCAGAAGCCTGTGGGAGACCTTTAGGTCTCCTACTTAATTTAAATGTTTAAAATTTCCTTTTTTGTTAAAATATTTCTCCACTTTCATGTTTTGTCTACCATGTACAGTATTTTAGTACTTTATGAATATGCAGAGATCTGTAGCTTCTTCCAGATGTAATTTAGTATCTCCTCAGTAAGCACAGTGCATGCAGGTAATTAAGAGAAAGTATTGTTGGGGTTATTGTTACTGCTTGCAGAACGTGTTCTCCTTTTAAGCAGAAAAATAGTTAAAATATCTGTAGCAGATAGTCTGTGATTCTTCGCCAAGTATTTCTTTACCATTTAGAAATGAAGCCAAGACTAGACTTGGAGTAATAAGATATCCATAGGAGTTATTTTGGAAGAGCAGCGGGGAATCAAAAACTTAAGGCATAATTTGAGTATTTAATTGTGATACCCCTGTCAATGTAGGCATACGGTTATTTTTATAAAAATTGCTTATCATAGTGATTAGGGGAGCCGAACGCTTTCCTTATTCTTTTGTGGAAATGGATTTTCCTGCATGGGAAATGTAGGTCTGACTTGATGTTCACTTTTTCAAAACAGGTTGTGTAGGCTGGTGACAAGGGGCTTGCTGTTGGATACTTCTGTTCCAGTAACTGTGTCACAGAACTATATCCAGTAGGGATGGTTATATCGGGTATGAACCTCATGGTGTGTAACCAGGGCTGGTGATTCATGGTGAGAGGCAGTTTGGCAGACGTTAAATGTGTTGAATTTATGTGTACATTTCTGATACTGGAGGCAATCACAAGATGCCCAGCGCTGTTCAAAGCCACGTATGGTGCAGGCTAAGTTACAGTGCAAATGGCTTAGCCACTGAAATTTGGGGAAGGCTTTAGGAAAATCAGGAAAACGCCATGCAAAGTGTCACGTCCCAAACACTGGTTACAGCAGCAGGGATGATTCACCATCTCTAGCTTGTATTGTAGTCTGTTGAGCTTTTATGTTCAAGCAACACTGGGCACTTGAGCTCCATGATGCCTCTGTGGCTGTCATACAGGTGTCTCTGCTGGCCTGCGTGCACTGCAGTCGGTGGCGGTGGTGAGTGAGAAGAGGAGCAGGGACTAGACAGAGCATCTTCATCTCTCATGAGGAATGGTAGTAAGAGTTTGGTTTTAGAGTTGATATTTGTAGTTTTCTGTCAGTTCTTCAGTCCTTTCAGAAGCACAGTTCGGAAGAAAATTCTGTTTCAAATTTGATGCATGCCAGGCAATTTGGAACTTAAGGATGCACAGCTCTGGGGGGAACAACTAGTTCTGTGCTCAGTGGAAGTGTTGATGTTTTTCATGGACATCAAGGGACTTTTCTCTCCCATCAAGAATATTGTCACTCAGTTGTCACTACTCTGCGCGTGGCTGGTCTGGTTGGGAGAACAGTCTGATACAACCGCAGATGTGGGAGAGGATGATTTATCTGTTTGCCTTGTTTTTGCTCTCATTTTCCTTTGACCTCTCTCCTGTCTATTGCTTGCTTCCACTTCTCATGAAATGATGATCAAGAGCCTTGTCTGTATATCAGAACGCAAGCGACTGAAAATCTTACACGCAAGGCAGAAGCAGACTGACAGGAATACGGGCTAGCTGTGTCCTACAGGCATGAAGAAACAAACCCAAGACAGCTCCTCTCTCCTCTTTCTTCATTCGTGTTCTTTTTCTAAGGTAGTGACAATCAAGAAAGCACATTTTATACATTAAGGTAGCTTACTGTGGGACTTCAGATGCAGCGTTGCATGCTCAGCTGCCCTGGCTGCTTGTGTTGCTCTTACACATCTTCTTTCTCTGTGCCTGGGAGCATCAGCTCCTGGCTTGCAGATGGCAAGGCTGCAAATACTAACCTGTGGCACTTGTCATCACGTTGTCACCAAAAGTCTCAACTCTAGAGTGGCCACCGTTACTGTCCTTCACTGTCCTTTACAACAGCATCTTCCACTTCTGGCCTCTTGCAGTTACTTCTTCTGCTTCGGGAAGATGCTGTTGTAAACAGTATCCCTGTGGAAGTGTCCAGCAGCTGCACCCTGAACAGTGCTCAGGGTTTGGCAGGTGTTACTTGGAGCCCTGCTGGCTGAAGGCATTTCAGTGTTCTTCACATTCACAAAGTTAGAAGTGCTAAATGGCTGGGACAGCACTGGCAGAGGCTGGAGGGTGTGATCCCACATCTGGGCATCCGGAGTCTGCAGGTGAGAGAGGGATAAGCATCCTCCAGCATGGTACTAGAAGAGGCTGGCAGTAATCTTAGCATTTTGGAACCTTCATCAGAAGAGCAGTTTCCCCAAGCTGCCTTGTAACCAAAATTAATGACTATCAAATAGGTTATGTTAACAAGGGGAAGGTTTCTTTGCAATTTCATATTTTTCTGAAAGAATGAAACTTTACTATAAGGAAAGGAACACAGACAGTAAGTATTTTCAGACTTCTGTTGTGTCATCAGTAAACAGTTCTTGGTTTTCTTTGCAGTACTTTGCTGTGATACTTGTTGTAAGTCTCCGTTCAGGTGAGACAGATTCTTCAGAGAGCCTCACACAAAATATAAATGTAGCAAATATTTCTAGTGATGTAAACTTATTTATTAATAAAGGGGAAAAAAAATATTTATTAAACCAATGCTGGAATCCAGTAGCTTGGGAAATCTTATATGTGCTGTCTTTCACCTAACCTGTATATTTATTCGTTCTGTGAAAGTGCTGTAATGCTTTGCTAGATATGCTAGATGTAACGTTTTTCTAGATGCAGTAGATCTTTCTTAAGAACAGTGTTGCTTTGGACGTGCATTCTTCTGAGTATTTGTGCGATGATGAGACCAGAGCTGTCATTTTCCAACTTGTAAAATTCTACTTAGCTCTCCAAATCTAAGAATTATAATTTTCAAAGGGACAATACTCATGCATTCCTCTTAAACTACAGTCTTCTGTTTTTCCATTTCTTTCCCATTCCAGCTCAAAATGTATTTGGGCAGACATAATGAGATAGACCAGGATTCTGTCCTTCACTATCTTATGTTAAATTCCTGTTTTGAAATTACAGATTTAATTTTAAAAGCTCTCTCCAAAGTCTGAGATACATTCTGCAGAATATTGTTAAATAGGTCAAATCCAACTGCAGATAGTTTCTGTTCAGTTGTGTTTGGTTTAATGCATGCAATATCTCTATTACTACTAAAAGTGACACAATATTGGAAAAAAATCTTTGCAGCAAAGACAAATGAGGATACAAGGCATCTGAGCAGAAAATAATCGTGCTGCAAATAGACAGTTTTCAGCCCAGGTTTGTCCACCTTTAAGGTAGAAATTAATACAGAAAATTCATCCAAATATCTTAATTAGAGCTATGGTTATGATTGTCTCTTTAAAGCCATGCAATGATAAGATCCAGCACTTAAAAACTAAATTGTTCTGTTCTTACACCGTTCTCAAAATTAAGATTGATTTGATCTGCCAGCACGTGACCTTTACAAATCACAACACTACTTTATCATTTGATCCTTTCTCCGAAGAAAAACTACTTCGGTCGTACAGCTCCCGTCTCTTATTATCTTCAAATCAATACGTTCCTTGTTAAATTCTCTGCTTTCCGGAAGCTGCTCTAAATGAAAATGGTTATTATGGAAGGGATTTCTTCGGGACAGTTGTTGTGAGCGTGTCTGATGGATACACAATATCTGGAAAAAAATAAAATAAAATTGAAGAATCGGTTATATATTATGAAGATGTTATAAGCTGTGTATTTTATGTCATAAGAATGGAGATAAAAATATATTATCTGTGAATATGGTAGTTACTTTTATTCTAAAGTAAGTATGCTTTTTGAGCTAAACAACATACTTCCTGCATGTGGAAAATCTTCACTTATCTCTAAGTTTTCATTTTTTTCCAGTTATTTCCTGAATCTTAATTGATTTCTTTCTGATTCAAATCTGAATTGATTTTTTTTCTGATTCTATGCACAAAAATGAGTGTTTTGTAACTGCTATTTATATTTATACTATAGTATTTAAGCATGAGCTTTCTGTTATTTGCACCTGCTCACATCCACATTTTGTCTCTTGAAAGAGTCATAAGGGAGACAGTGAGTAGTCCTGTCTTCAGTCTCAGTTAGTTCTGTTGTGTTACTAATTCATTTCTTCTCACAATTTTTAGCACAACTCTGTGGGACTTTTCTCCACAAAGAAAGCACTTACTACTAAACTATTTTGCTGTCATCTGTCTGTTGGCTTATATCTGGGAGTGTTTTCCCCCTTCAACTACAGCAACTTACATTTTTAGGAGTCTGTCTTGCAAGGAACCTTCTCAAATACCTTTATCCATATGTTCTTACGATTTTCTAGCAGTTCAAAAAATCAAGAAGGGAAAATTTGTATAGACATTTGAATATTCTCCACTACATCGGTGGATTATGTACGTATCTTCTGTGTGTGTCTATAAACAGATAGACCAAACATGCCTTTAGCATCTCCTGACAGCTGCTTTTATTCTTTGAAAACTTCGTGTAAATTTGGTGATTACAATTCAGTAAGAAAAGCCGCTAAGCTTTGGCATCAAAGCTGTGCGCTTCTTGTTCCCAATGAAGTTGTCTGACAGATGTCTCCAGGACATTATTCTCAAGCGTCTCATCAGTGGGTCAGTGGAAAAACAGGATGAGTCCCAGCTTTCCCACTAGTTGGTCTCTGTACTTGTGCTTTTCTTGAGTATACGTTCTTATGTGTGTCTTATTTTCTCAAGTAGCTTTCAGCTTGGAGGGATTAGAAGACAGTATCTCTCAAAAAAAAATGGGATAAAAAAAATTCTGGCCTCTCACAGTTATTTTGTTATTGTTTGCAATCCTTCTTCTTTAAGGAGTCTCTCTGTGTACAGCAAGAAAGTGGATTTCTCTAAGGTGATTCTCTCCCCTTAGAAGATCTTACAAACATCAGCTGTCTTGCTGATCACGGCACCAACACGCTTTGAATGGAGAGAAAAAGCTTGACATCCTTTTGGTTACGCAGCATCCCCTGAGCCATGCGACTGGCCTGGCCTTCAAGGCTTCTCTCAACGGGCTGTTAGAAAACTGTGTTCAGCCCTGTGGTGTTAATGTTTCCAGATTGTGATCAAAATGGGCTCACTGAGCTGTATCTGAGCTGTGCAGGGATGTTTGGAGATGGATAACAAAAAGGTAGGACACCTTTGTAGATGGAGCAAGCTCTGTGGAAGGTAGTGAGGTAGATGGAATTCAGCAGCTCTGTAAAACCTTATGCAGGAGTCTGCTGAGTTCTGTGTCCACAATGTGTGCATGAAATTCTTTTTCCTGCACCCCTGGCTTGATACGGAGGGTGGGAGGCAAGTGCTGTGCTTCTTCCAGCAACTGCTGCGGGCTCCAGCTGGGAGAAAAATCAGTGAAGAATTGATAAAGATTCGAAGACTGGGAGAGACAGGCTTATTTTGGCAAACAAAGGTAAATTTTTATATATTTATATAGTTTAAATTTCCCAAGGGCACACTTCCAGCCATAGTTTACATGTTGGATTTTTCACTGTAGGCTGTGATTTGTGATTATTATCTGTTTGCATTTCGAACGTGGGTTTCAGAGCCTTACATGCCAGTGCGTCTTCACTGATGTGTATTTGTTACGCTAAATAAGCTTGCTATTATGTGTTCTTTATGTGTAGTTGTTTGTACTATAACTTCTTAAAAAAAAAAAAAAAAAGGAAAACTTGTCATAAATCTTAATCTGTGTTGTCTGTTAGGTTTGCTTTGTTGTTGTGAAAAAGTGTATTTAGAAAACTCCTGAGAGGCACCATATGAACCAAAGCAGCTAGATATGAAAGCATTAGGGGCTTTGTATTAGGTGCTTTGGATACTTTCATTCAATTCAGTGAAAGTGCTTTTTTTTTTTTTAAATGTACAATGCACAGCACTGCACGTGGATTGTAAATTATGTAGGCAATTAAATAACCATAAAAGAAACAACTATGCTGATTATAGATAGTTTTTATATAGCATGTTACAAATAGTGTTTTTCTTTCATACTCATCATGAATCCTGAGATTCTGACTAATCACTGCAAGATAAATTGTCAAAGCTTATTTAAAACAGAAACTCTAGAATGTAAATCATTCAGCAAGGAAGACTTTCTCCTTTTTTCACATCAATGGGCAAACTCATGTATGTAACTGTGTGGCCTTGAAAATTGTGTGATTTTGTTTCAGACATTAGCCCCTGCGCTATAGTAAGATGCAGCATACATGCAAGTATTTGGGAGTTTAGCAGCATACGGTTGTTTACCCATTCCAAAATCCATTTGTTACCATTTTTTATTTAATGTCCGTTTTCCTCTGAGCCTGGACCATAGTTCCCTCTTTTCTGTTCTTCCCCATGATAAAAATGAATGAATGATTTTATTTTTTTTTACTGCCATCAGTAAGCTTTAATGATCTTAGTAAAAAGAGACGAGCAAATAATTCTTCCGTTTTTCAGCAAACAATTGGAACTGTGAACATAGTAGGAGGCTACATTGGGAATCTGGTAAAATAACAACTCAAGTACAAATATTTCTTTTTAAGATTTTATGCTGACAACATGTTCACTCAACTTAAGAAAAATTGCAGATACAAACCATTCACGTAGCTGTTTTTTTTTTTTTTCCATCATTTGTCAGTGTTTTCAAATTGCTTCAGAACTTAAGAATGAACCATAAAACAAGATGCTTTAGTTGGTGTGATTTGTTATTGACAAAGTTGTATTTCCTAGGTGCTTCAAATTGCAACAGTTGAGATGTGAAAAACTAAAAACTAATCAAGATTGGTAGTGTCTTACATGAATATTTCTGTTATGAGTTCTGGCCATGTTCTAACAACAACTTCGAAATACTTAATTGATTTTTCTTCATGTGATTTATTTTGGTGCTTGCTCGTAGGAGGCTGATATTACACAGTGAATGAGTTGTACATAGCAGTCATCACAGCAGCTCGTATGTCTTGTTGAAAATAAATTCTTGACTCTTCATTGCTGTTTGCCTTCCTTTGTCAATATTGTGCCACAGAGATTACTGGTGGTAAGCAAGTTCACCAAAAAATGTCATGTTCATGAGCAGTGGTTATATGTATGCTATATGTTCGTAGCAGCAGCTCAGAAACACAGGGCTCTGAGCTCTTCAGTATCATTTAGGGCATTGTAAAACCTGCTGGTCCAAAATGACTGAAATTCATTGGCTTGAAGGAAACACCTCTTCTGCTCCATTGCCCAGTTTCCTTCCACACTTTACCATTCGAAGTGGGAGAAACCCAGATCTCGACTCTCTCTCAGCAAGTTAAAATCACCAAAAATTGTACAGAGCACAGTGCTGCTGCTATTTCAAGAAAAAAATATTGGGTTTAAAGGTTTCAATTACTTCCATCATTTTAGTTGATCTAAATGGGATCTACTGTGTGTATTTATCTGTTGAACATGGTCTGTATTGAGCTTAGCTTATTCTTTTTTTTTTTTTTTTTGTCTCGTTCATAAAAGCTGAACACCTGCAATAAATCCTGCAATTTATAGTATGGATTTCTAGATATGTCTCTTTCATGCTAGCTGCCTTACCCTGTCTTGGCCTATGAGGAGGAATTTTGTCCTGAAGAGGCAGGCTCGTGTTTGCACAGGTCCTGTGGCTGAGCAGAGCCTTCAGCTGTCATTTGTAGGCTGCAGCTCACACTGTGCCTGTCTGCAAGTGCAGTGGCTGCTCTGTTAATTGCTAAGAGAGCAGCTGAACAATTGCTCATCTGAAGTGTTCGGCGCGTTCTCCCTCTCTGTTGAATCTACAGGCAGCCTCGCTGCCTGAAATGTAAAAAAAAAAAAAAAAAAAAAAAAAAAAAAAAAAAAAAAAAAGAATAAAAACATAAATAAAAATTCTGTTTGTGAGCTTGTAGAAATTGCTGTATCGTTTAGAATATCTGTAGTACATGTAAGTTCTGCCATGAAAATGGATGCTTGAATTTCTCCCTTTACCACGTATCCCAAAATATCTCATAGTCATAAAGCCTACGCGTTTATTGGGATTTTTGAGGGCCTGGCAGAATCTAGACCTGCACGTGGTATTAATGAAATTTTTTTTTTAAAGATACAGAGATGATCCTACAAAATGATATCACGGACTCAGAAGGCGCTACAACTGTCTAGATTACTCAGTTTTACACAGGTTGTAAAATGTGTCTAATGGGAGATTGCAGACAAGCAATATTTGAGAGGTGGGAAGTTTATGACCTTTCCTGATGCTTTGTGCGGTGCGCTCCTGACATTCGGTACAGAATTGAGATGTTCAGGGAGCTTTTAAATGAGAAACAGAGGCTTTGTCCTGTTTTCAGAATAAGAAATACCTATTTCTGGTGTTTTCTGTCAAGAAAATATTAAAAGTAAATATATACCAGATGAGTAACTGCACACTGGCTTTTTTTTTTTTTTATGAAGACATTCACGTTTATCCTTGTTTGGGGGTGTGGGTGGTTCTGAGCGCAAGGCGTTTGGGAGAAAGATTACCCTCCCCTGGTCAGAGTATTTCTGTTCTTGCTGTTGAAGCCTGAGAGTGAAGTTCATTGATCTTAATAATGAAGACATTGAAAAGCCCTTCATCAAAAGCAGGGAGAGCAAGCTGGACATTTTGCGATATATCTGAACTTGTTAGGTGAGAAGGATATGGGGAAAAGATGGCAAGTAACAAACCGCAGCCTACTGGGCCTTATTTAAGCACTAGGGCTCAGAGAGGGGAGTGGCTTGTTTAAGTGGTTTGTGGAGAAGGGTTTTTCTGTTGTTTTAGGTGGTTTGGTTTTTGTGGGTTTTTTTAGTTATCTTTTCTTTAATTCTTTTTTATATTGGAGAAAGGAATCATCCTAATTTATTTTCCCTTATTCAGATATTTTTCTTGACCATCAAATTGATTTCAGCCAGAGGAAGTAAAAGAATGAAATACTTGTCTCTAGTAATAGTTGCAGATGAATAAAAAATAAAAAAACAACCAACCAACCAAAAACTTCAATGCCACTTTTTGCTGTATCATCTGGCAGATATTTTAATATCCCAGAATACCCGAGCTTTCTTCATGATTAGACACAAACTTGGGGGTCAGCGCAGCAGCCTTTGATTGGAGTTTGCTCGCTGGAGTTTGCTAGAATTTCAAGTGTTAAATCAGAAACTTTTAACCAATTGTCTCTATTTTGAAAGTGAGGTAGTCATTATAATAGAGGCTCTTGGTATATGTGTTTAAAGTAAGCTTTCTTGGTCTAAAAAATGGTTATAATTTAAGTGAAGGAAGAGTCAAGTAAACAGTAATTAATCCCTGTAATAAACCTACGTTACGTACCTCTGTCTTGATCTCCGACAGATACCGTTTTCCAATAAAGCTGCATGCAGTATGTGCACATACTGACAGCTTTCCACTGTTCTTTTTAATCACAAGATTAAAGAGGAAATGGCAGTGCATTTACGGTCTCTCCAAAGAGGCCCAAAGAGGAGCATTCTCAAGTGTTAGTCTTCAGAAAACAGGTGATAGCGCTGCTCATGTTTATTTTTAATAAATGTTTTTCAAGTAATGCCGTTTCTGTGCATCGCTACCAGATTGCCTGGTTACAATACATGTGCTGACATCTGTTTGGTTTATAATTAAGCGTAGGCCTTCTATACATTAAGCATCTGAAATAGCTCCAGAAAACACAAGTGCTGGCACAGCGTCTCAACGCTGAAACTTATCCCTCCGTTGTGTCCCCACACAGGGGGAAGAAATGCCCATTTTCCCTCAACATTGTCTCTACCTGAAAGGAACAGAGGAGATTCTGAATTCTGCACAGCACTGAAAGTTTGTCATTAGTAGTTGTAGCAGCAGCAGAGAGGGTTGTGGGGTTTCTTCTTTGGTTTGTTTTCTTAAAATGCCTGATTCTGAAGCTCATCAAAGGATTCATTTCACAAAACTGCATCTCAGATTTGGGTATTTTAGGTCTGTGGGAGCAAGGGCAGTTTCTTCCGAAGGATCAAGAAACAGAGTATTTTCTTCTTATGTAAGGATCTGTGTTTAAATAAAGGTTAATATTAATCACAGGCCTTGTGCAGTAATGGAACAAAAGAAGCTGTCTGAAAAGGGTTGGCTGTTCCAGCAAGTAATCTCCATGAGTCATTATAACATTAGTAATAAAGCAGGTTTTTTAACCCATAATTTAATTACAACATATGCAAATCATTTGTCCGTGAAAACAAGTAAATGAATTCCCATAGGAATTGCATGTACTTTGAACAAAGGTAGGCACCAAGGCTGTTAAAATCAAAACTGGTATGTGGTGGAAGGTGAGGCTTTTCTTGATACCATTTAGAGTACATATATTAATATATATGGTTAATATACTTAAATAGACAGTGTTTCTATGTTTTCTTGAAGAAGCTAGCTCTTAACGGTAGAGTTTAAAATGCTTTCACTTCAGTGGGTCAAATTTAATGCTGTATTTTCTAAAGTTTCCTCTCCCTTTTTGTTCTGAAGGCTATTGATGCTTGTTAAGACTTGAGGAAGTGATGACTTGCGTGCAGAGTGTAATAATTGCGCTGTGATTTTGCATGCGTGTCGTAAGTAGTGTCCTGTGACAAACGCCGCTGGCTCGTCAATCAGACATTATTGCCCAAATGAGAGCCCGTGTGGCAGCATCCATTATTATCATTGCTCCCTGCTACACCTCACAAAGGTTTTGCTTATGGAGAGAGTGAGGGAAAAGGGGTAGAAAGTGGCAAGAGAGCTAATGATCTACAGCTCTCAGGAGCCCAAGTTTTTTAAAACCTTTCAGAGGTTGTGAAGTTCTCTTTTTGCATTTAAAGGCTATTGCTCACAAACTGAGTGGAAGGAGGCGTGCTTTACTGTTGCACTGAATCTTGTTAAATTAAAAGGTCGTGCACTCTAGATAAGGAACTAAGAATTTACTGGGAGTCAAGTTAATGTTTCAGCAGTCTAATAGCCTGCATTAACATAAAAAAGCCTTTTTAATAATACACTTGAAATTGTTAAACATAACTTCCCAGCACCTGTCCCTTTGGTGTTATTCGCCCTTCTCATGTTCCTCTGGGTTGTGGGGTCGGCAATAACACAGGTGGGGGACGTGGGTGTACCTGCAGGTAGCCGTCACCGTTCCCTGTCCTTCACCGCAGGAGTGTGGTGTTTGTAGTGGGGCTTCCTTCCTCATGGTCCGCTTGGGCTTGATTTTATGTTTCCTTGACGTATCCAGCCTGCTTTCTTCTCATTCATTCTCAGCTAAAGTTTTGCAAGTCACCCCAAAGCCTCCCCCAGAGTCAGGTGCCAAAAAGGACTACTGGCTGATACCTGGTGGCTACCCTGGGGTGTCAGATTTTCCCCATACAGGACATTCTCAAAAGCAGGTTAGGATGCAATTCCTGGACCACCTGACATCACTTGAAGCAGCCCAGGTCAAGACAACCCCAGACAGCTCCTGAGACACTGCACTGCCAGGTTGGTACAAAGCCTCTGGCCTTTTACTAGCATTCACAAGGTATTTATTGTATTTATTGGGCTGTGTCATAGATAGAAATATCACTAGATTAAAGCTTTCTGTAATTAGGACCATCTGGTTCATATTTCCTATCCGAAAGAACTGTGTCGGTCAACACTGTCAAATCTCCTCAGACTGTCTGAAGGAATAGCTGCAGGTCAGAAACTTCCTACTTAAAACTGGCTCAAAGGATTTATTTATTTTCAAATGAAAGCCAATGGAAGCAATGAGCTAATACGTTGCTACGTAAGGAGAAAAGGCAAATGCCATGAGTAGTCTTCTAGTAGCTAGCGTGTCCTGTGCAGAAGGTTCTCTGCTGCCATGAGTACCTGTGGTTGCAGCGGTGGCATTTTGTGTCGGGGTGGCTGTGTGAGCACTCTGTGGAACTCCAGGCCTTTCATTTTCACCAAACCTGATTAAACCACTTCTTCTCCTAGTTTGGTGACTCCCTCCTTGCCATGTCAAGGCCCAGCTCCAGCAGGAGGAACATGGGATGATGCTATGGGTCCAGGTCTATTTGGTTGTGGAGCGCTGCAACACAGGCTTGCTCTTCTTGGATGAGCATTCAGACTGAGGCATCTGCAAAGTGGGAAGGAGAGAAGGGGATGGATGCTATTGCAGTTGGTACTGTTCTTCATCTTCCTTTTCCAAAACAACAGAAAGCTGTTCTGCTGGAGTTTTTTAGAATGACATTTTAAACCAAATTTCTCGTAAGCATCAGCCAGTTCTTGTAGGCTTCCTGTGCAGCCAGTAGGGAGAATGTAGGTTCCCTCAGAAAACTCCCACGTCTTTTTTTCTTGGTTGCATGAAAAACTGGACTCTAGAGTTTTGTTGCAAGTATTCTGGCAAACTGTATTTTGGGAACCTGAAGTACATCTCATTTCATGAATCTGACCTGCCTTCATGATGCTACAGACAAGACATTCAGAAACTGAGATTGAGTTAACTTTCTAAGGAAAACACATTGTGTCCTTTCATAAGCATGGCACGCTGGTATGAATAAGCTTTCAGGAGTGATGTTGTAGTGAGGTAAGATATTAGTTCCTTAGCTCCTGACTGTACCTGTTACTGTATCAGCGTGACACAGTCTCTAATTTAGCAGTTCTCCAGGACAGTCAGTACCCTTTATATTAGTCAAGTACCAGCCGGTAGTGTTTTTGCGGTTGTTGCCATACCGTTGTAAGTAACTAAATCCTGTGGAGGATGCAGCCTCTCAGCAATGGTTCTGACCTGCCGATAGACAGTACTTCTCCCTTCTGAGGCAGCAGCTCCTGATAAATCTGACACTCGTGCTAAAAGCCACTGATCTCTCCTTCACATACTCAGGAACATAGCCCTGCGGTTATACCAGGTAAGACAGTACAAAGTAATAGATATGGATGGCTTAGGTTAGCTACTCAGTGTTCTTTAGTATTTTAGATTCAAGAGAGAAGACTGATACGTTTGTCTCATTCACAATCCCCAACAATGCTCACACCACAGGACAGTCTTCATAGCTCTTCTATTTATATGCAGGTATACATGTATGTATATAAAGCATTTATATATGTGTATATATATATATATATATATATATATATGCATACGCAAATATTTCACTCTCTTTGTAATGTTTAATTAATCTTCTAAGTGTTAGGGCAGCCAGATCTGCACATCAGTGAAGATCTGATGGTTTTTTACAGAATCAGGCCACAGAACTAATGTCTTCTCACCTTTCCAGGCTCTCTAACCTACTTTGCTCTAGTCTCCGTCGCTCTGTTCCGAACTCTCCGTACAAGTCTGTCTCTCTGTTCCAGCTGTGCTTGGTGTTTGTGGGTTTGGGGATTTTTCTTTTGCACTGCTTGCTGTCTGCATGTGAATTCTTAAATTTCAAATACTTGCATTCAGTTATACGGAGATCTAACTGACATAACAGAGTATTAACATTTCCTTTATCCTTCCTATGCCCTGGTATGAAAGGTAAGCTCTCCAAATGCTTATATCCTGTGCTAAATCTTTTTTCTTTCTGAACACCTGTTTCTTGCAAACCCCAATTAATTCACGCCCGCCCACCCACCCACACCCCCGTAATTCTGTCCTGGAGCACACCAAGGCAGTGTGTGCATGAATGTTGATGAGTGCTTTGAGCCAACCTCTAAGCTTGCAGGGGGTCAAGGAGGATCGAAACAGCCCATTCATTGTCCTCAGCTGAATAAGGACACCCCGAGAAGACGAGTACATCCGGAAATGATAGCTGAGTGGTGTGATCCCCTTCATTCATCCTGCTGGGCATTCTCATCCTTTCACCTGTGTGCGTTAAGAGCCTGTGATATTCATCAGACCGGCTCCAGTCTCAGGGCTTATCTCCATCAGTGGTTTTAAAAGTGCACTCTTCAGTCACTGTAGCTGCATCTGCACAATAAATTTTGCTGGCTTAAGCTATGACTTATAGCAAATTTGACTATACTGGCGAAACTTTTCAGTCGAGACTGGGTCTCTCAGTACTGTGCATTTTGAAGCCTGTTCCTCAGCTGTGCAAATACAGAAACAAGACATTGATTCCTTCAGGTGCAGGTACAGGTGCTAGGCTGTTTCTCCTTTTTCTGATGGCTGCGTGTGTTTAGTCCTGGCCTACCTCTCAGAAGCAGGAGAGAAGGATCAGAATTTCCTTAAAAGTCTCAATACTTCTGAATATAGCTAATGCAGCTGAAGGAACTGCTCAGGCTTCCTACTGTGCTGTAGTGTCCTCCACGTTAGGTTGAAGATGAGCCCCTCTGCTCCACCGTGTAGATCAAGAAACCTTCCAGATCCTGACTTCCTAAATGCATCTCATGCCCTCTTTCTTCTCCCACAAAAACATCGTGAGTATCAAGAAAATTCAGGGTTGGTGCTTGGAAAAGCCTATATGGGAATGGGATTTGTGTCCTTAGCTATAGATGTAGGAAAAACACAAATAGGTTGTTATTAGGTATGAAGCTATTTAAATAATGAATGATGGCAAATAACATGGTGATACTTCCACTCTGTATGTTTCATATTAAAATGGAGTTGGAAATACTTGAAAAAGGATGAAAACTGAACTGTCTGCTCATCCCTTCAAGCACTCTATATGCATTTGTGTGAGGCATCTTGACTGTCATACGGGTTCTCTCTGGGCTTTGATTTCCCTGTCCTGTATGTGAGCTGAAGCCTGCAGTGCTCCTGGCTTTTAGTCTTACTCTTGTGCTTGCTGAATGTGTTTAGTATGAAATACAGGTAGGTGTAGGAGAGTAAGTTCAGTTCTGCTGTTACTGACCTGTGGAACTTCTGTACGAAACTCACATTAGATCACAAAGGATTTCATTGATAATTGTTGAATATTTTCATTACTCAATTACAGTTGGCTGTGCATGCATGTGGAGGCCAGCTTTCCATTTGTCGTATAAAGAGAGATTTTTTTTCGGGATAGAAGTTGTCCATCCTTTAGAGGTCACTTTCAGATCTGTTACTGAATTGAATTGCTACTTCACTTAAAAGGGCCTTTAATCAATGCTTGTACTGCGGAATTCTGGATATTGTCTTGCATGGGAATAAGGATTTAAAGGAGCAACATCCTTGCCTTTCAAAAGCACAATGAGAAGCTGCTCAATACTTGCTATAGGAGCTTCCTTTTCCTTTGCAGAATTGGGATCTTCGGGCAATGAAGTATTATTTTTTTATGGGTTGTGACTGGCCTGTGTCAGGTCTGTGTGCTGCACCAGGCGCTGTCCCTGGGCTCTGCCAGCAGCCACTCGTGCAGCGTGTGGGAGCACAGCTGGGTGCCGTGCCTGCAGGTGGCTGACACGGGCAGGAGAGGATGTCAGCAGGAGGCAGATCTTCATGGCACTTCTACAGCTTCAGGAAGGAGGCTTTATGTTATTAGCGGTTAATCAGGTGTTCTTTGAAGGCTGTTACCAGAGAGGGTTTTGGTTGGTAGCAAGCTAGGGCCGTGCCAGGGCAGGCTTCATAGAAGCTATCAGAGGAAAAGGTGGTTCTTTGAACAAACTTGCTAAGTAGGGTGGGAAATTGTATGCCTCAAATAGTTAGCCCAGAGCCTATTTTGAAATGCGTCATTCTTTTGTTTGCCTTAATCAAAGTCTTTGCTGGGTTGAATTTGGAGACAAAACGTGGGGATGTAAGAGTGGAACAGGGGTGATTAGAGGACAAAAAGGGGTTGTACAACCTTTATGGTAAGGCTAAAAATCTGACACTATGAAAGGGATGGTTTGAAAGAGAGAGGGAACAGGGATTACAGGAAGGAAGTGATCCAGCAGAGCAAGCATCCTCCGCCCTTCACTGTGCTGTAGGGTAGTGCTGGAGAGGAGGCAGGGGTGGTGAGCAGAGGGGGCAGCTCCTGCAGGCAGGGACACAGGAACCTGGGAGCACGGAGGGAGATGTGACAGCCAATGCAGCCTGACAGATGGGATATCCATACACAGAGTAGGCACTGCTGATGCAAACTTCAACAAGTTAAAGAGTGCTTTACTATATTTCACGCTATGTGGGCATCAGCTAATAAATTTTCACACTTCTGGGTTAGGAGTGGCGAGCAAATGTTGTAACAGTGGGAGTACAGAGTAATGCTGGTGTTGCTGTGGGGGTTGTTCATCATCTGGGGGACTCCAGTTTGCATCTGTACGGTTTTGATTTGTTGCTGGTTTGGGAAGGAAAGTCGTAGGGGCAGGGGGTAATTTTGAACAAAACAGAGTTGTTGAGCATAAAAAACAAAAAACAATTGGCAGCATGCCTTATACATCTTCCTAGTCACTCCGTGGTGAGGTGAGTCATTAGTGAGTCTCCAGGTTTCCAGACAGAGACAGTATTGTAATTACAGTGTGACTGGGACTGAAAAATCCAGTTACCCGTCTGATCACTTTCAGAAGAAAAATCTTCCTGTATATGTCCTGTGTTTCTCGGGAATTTCAGCCTTTGCTGTGAGGAGCTGTACGTGGAAACCAAGGCCGATGCTGCTTGTGTCCCATGTCACACAGCCACAGCTCCGGCACCTACCCTGCTCTCTTCTTTCTTCCCTGTCCCCAGTGGTGTCCTCACTGGAGGTTCCTCAGGTCCTCCTTACATTTCCACACGCCAACATAAAGATATTTTCCGCTGAATTCTGTGACAGTGTGCCCCGCCATGGGCATGGCACCTTGTGTACTTCATTTCCCTTACAGTGACCGGAGAGAGGTATGGGTTTTGAAGCCTCGCTACTGCCAAATTGTTTGAAATTGACTCTGTTAGGAGAAGGGGGGCTTGAACGACAGACAGCCTGTTCTGAAAATAAAGCCTGACATAAGATAATTTTGTTCTCCAAACAGGAATGAAAAAAATGTTGTGCTGTGTTCTCCACTTGGGGACTGTTGGACCTTTGCTGCTGCTTGTGGCTTGTTGCGTGCTGCTCCTGTGTCAGGTTCTCCATATCACTTCTTTTAGTTTTAAAAGTCCCTAGGTTTCTTTGGTTTTATCTCTGAACTATTCAAGAAAGAATCATTCAATGATATTCCTGAAATTTCAAACAATTCATCTATTAAATTGATCGAGAAGGAATTGTACTTGCATAAATCAGGAGGCCATTTACATAGATTGGATGAGGAGAAGGAGGGGGAAAATCATGCCTAAAAGATGGGTCAGGAAGGAGGCAATGGCATAAAGGATGAATTTCAAGTTTAAAGGAGTGGAAAAAAGTATTTAGGCCTTCTTAATTGTTGCTGAATAATGAATTATGCAGTGCTGACTCTTGGAGTTGATTATTTTTCTCTGCAGTAAATAAGGCATGATGCTTCTCTTCTGAAGTTTTGTTTGTTCTTTTCCTCTGTTCAGGTTTTCCTCCTAGGGTTTTCTCTCTTCCTAGGCTTGCTGCATCACTTCTCATCCCCAGTGTTGCCACTCTGAATTATTCCTTCTCCCTCTGCTCTCTATCCCGAGTTCAGCTCGCTGTTCATTTTTTCATTATGCTGCAGCATTTCTGCTCTCCTTCACCTCTCCATCTTTTCATCGCATATTCTCACCCTCATTTTTGGTACCAGAGCACACCACATCACTTCACTCCTTCAGTCTTGGTGTTCTCTTTCTCACTTACCTCTCTCAGCTCCTCAAGAAAAAAAGAAAAATCTTACCCAAATCCCCCAAATTAGACATCTCCTCTTAAGATCTGAATGCATGACAGCTCCTGCAAATCATTCCTCCCAGGGAGGAACAGAAATTGCCAGTGTTAGCCCATCTTGAGTTCCTCCGGAGGAGAAGTTGTTCCAGTGCCCTAGCCCTCCCTGCTTGCAAGTTATCCCTTTCTGTAGGGCCTGCTTGGCAGCTAAATAGCCAGCACAGCCCCAGACCCTATGTGTGCATGGTCCAACTGTGGCGTGCTTCAGTTCTTGCTCCTGGAGGTTCACAGCCCTGCTGTGGGAGGGCCTCCAGCAAGCCCAAACAGCCGCAGCTCCATCTCAGGTGCTGCTGCACGGTCCTGGGCTTTGTACCTTCAAAGGAAAATGTCATCCAGGGGAGTGCTCCCATCATGATGCGGAGTGCAGCATCACACTCAAAGGAGAGGCATGAGGTGTTCTTCCCCTTACTATTTTTTTTTTCTCCCCTCAGGGGTTTCAATTGTAAGCACTGGCAGCAAAATCGTTGCACAAACGTCAGCCTCTGTGACTAAGCAGGACCCTGTAGATCTCTTTTATGTTCTTGCTAATTTTCCTAACTGTCATTGCAACACATTTTTCTAATGAACATCGAGTACATTTATTTGTTGTTTATTCTGCCTCTGATCAAGCTGAGATTTTCAGATGGACTGTGCAAAGTAATCTTTATTAACATTATGTCCTGTAGCGATGGCAGATATGAATGCTCTGCTCTCCTGACTAATGCAGAAAAATGCTTTAAGAATATGCACTATTTTTTATTGGTGGTTTTTTTTTTCTCTTTCTTTTTTTATTTTCTTTTCTTTTCCTTCCCCTTTCTATTTTAAATCTAATTCTAAAAAGTAGGGTTAGGCAGTGGCTCAAGGAGGCTTTTTCAAATTTTAGTTTGTGAACTGCCTGTCTGGCAGGCCATCTGTTTCCCACTCCCCCTTAAGAATGCTGACTTTGGATGCTTTTCTGGGCTGGAAGACAGACTTTTAATATTAAGAAGTGAGTTTCTAGATATGATGACCTGAAATATCCATGTATTAAGAGTCATCAGTTTGACTAATGGCACACCATGGCTACAGATCATCCTAAGCACCTCTTCAAAGTGTCATTTTTCCAGCTCAGTTGATTTCTGACATATCTCACTTTATCAGCCATTGAAGTGGAAATTTCATCACTCTTTTATGCCTTTTGAGTTTTTCTTAGTATTTGTTTGTAATAGGTTTTATGGGTGATTAGTTGTGTGAATTGTGAGTATCTTTTGTGGACAAGAAACTTTCTTAATTTCTGCTTGATTGTTGCGTATTACACTTAGTCTTTTTAATCTTCTTGTTACTGCAGCCAAATTGGCTTTGTTCTTTTGCTATTAAAAGGCATGCGAGTATTATAACCAGTGCAAATTGTAATTAATGTAATATTTACATTAACAAACAAGTACAATTAAAAACAAATTCCAATTAAAATAATTCAGTAGACCTACTTAGACATTATTTGTAGCACTTGTTTTCATTGCTGACAATAGGAGCCAGCTTGACTCCCAACCTGTACAATCCTCTTCTCTTATTTCAAACAGAAATGTGAGCCTGCTCCTTCCCAATGCAGCCCTGCTATGCTTTCCCTGCCCGTGCTGATGTAGTGGTGCATCACAAAAAGCTTGTTCCTCACCAAAGCAAGCACAGTCCAGCCTGTGCTTGTATTAAGGGATCAATGTGGAAGGATCAATGTCACCTAATTTGTAATAATAGTAATAAGTAATAAAAATAATAGTAATCCAGTAATAATGCAGGCTTTTGAATGCAACCACGAATGCTGGTGTTAGAAATGCTTAAAGTGTGAGATTTAGGTCTTTGGAGGGGAAGATTGTGTTAAAACTATAAGTTTCTTCTACAACTTGGTTTTCCTGCCTTGGGGATGGAAGGGAGAGTTCTGCTCTCAGCGGTGGGTGCCTTTTGTTAGTGCTGCTTTCTGCCTGTGAGACCGAGTTCATACGCTGGGCTTATAACCATATCTCATGCTCATTATCGTGCTTCTGTAACAAAGAAATCTACACATTTTACCCTCTCATTTTTAAAACCTTTTCTATTCCAGCACTGTATATGTTAAAATAATACTTTAGTTATTCTCAGAACCAATTCTATTTTTGCTTTTTATGTTTTGAGCTGTCTAAAATGGCTATGCGCATTGAAAGGGAATATAATATATGCTGTAGCAGATCCATAAATCAACACAAGCAGTGGTATAGTCTTTTCCATACAAATACTACTTGTTTTGTTAACAAGCATCTTTTTCATACCTTTGTATTATTTTGTGTCTGCATAGCTTTTGGATATTAAAGGACATAAAATATTGAGGTATGTTTAGGCTTCTTAATCAGTTACGTTACTGTTTTAACCAGCTTCTATTCTGGAAGAAGATCCTGAGAGATGAGTAGGGAGCACTGTGTGCGTTGGGAGAATTGCCATCCTCTTGCCGAACTGTAATAACCCTTTTGGGGAACTCAGATTGAATTAAATGCAGTAATTTACCATAAAAGTTTAAAAGGCCTGCAGGCACGCTAAAGTTGTAGCTGGATGTTTTAGATAACACTCTGTAGTATGACCCTAAATCCTCATTTACATCTTGACAATTAAAATATATACTATGTTTTATGTCTGCTGTACTTTTCCTATATTGCAGCAAAGGGCTTAAGTGGTAAGGTATTGTTGTTTGGTTGTTTGTTTTGTAAGAAGTTAAGCAATTATTTGTTTTCACTACAGTGACTGTATTAAGAGTACCTGAAATGCTGTCTTGGAGATTTTTAGGTAAAATGTAAAACTAATATTTGTGCATCAGCCAGCTTTGGCTGTGCCTGAGACTTCTGTTCAGACATCAGAGCCCCACTGTAGCTTCAAGAGTTGTGCACGAGAGTGCCTCCTGCTCTGGTTTGGTTTGCACGCTCAGGCTGTCTACAACACTTCAAATAAAAGAACTGTGATCTTACAACAAGTTGATTGTTTTAATCCCTATTTGTACATTCTTTATCTGACTTTGTAATTAAATGTTGTGTGCAAGTATTTGCCCACAAGGGAATGAGTTCTGTGGTCCCAATGACCTAGTCATGTACCGGAGATGCTGCTTTGATTTTCCTGCTTCCCTTCTAAATTAATTTTAGAAGAAATAAGTAAGTATTAATTAAAAAGCAGGCATCTGCTGTTTATGGTTTTGAATGGTTTTTAAAATTTGGAGTGACAGTAGGAATGTTTGGTCTGATTGGGGCTGCAATCAGCTAAGCTATGTACATGTACACAAATGGAACGGACATGAATATATAGGAGCTGACATCTCAGTCTGCTGATTAACATCCTCTCTCCTGTTTAATCCAAACAGCAGCCTGTAACACTGGTCAGATCACCAAAAAGGTCACAGGAGATCCCAATAGTCAGTGACACATCTGAGCACCCTCAGTTCTTCATACATAGAACAGCATCAGGCAAAAACACTTGGAAGAGTGGCATACATCAGTCAGTTAACTTTCAGTTGTCTTCAGTATATGCAGACCATTGCAAGTTAGCATTGTAATGCAATGTGTAACAGCATTTAGCATGGCTGTTTTGACATCCTCTTGTGAGTGGGTGAGTTAGTGGTTCAATAGCTTTGTAAATATTGCTCTATGAAAATTCTGTCTTTCATTTAATTTGAGCAAAGCTATTTGGTGGACCATAAATATTGACATATGGGCAAAGATTACTTGCAGATGAAGGCAAGTGTTTTTGTAACATGTCACAAAATAAATTTAATTTTATTTGGTTTAAAATTTTAATCTGATTTGTCAAAAAAAACTATTCATGCATCAAATTAGTTGCTGCGTTCCCTTGTGTTTGTATTGTACTCATTACCAATATTTCGTCTGAGCTTCTTCTAAGGCATAGTGAAAGAAAGCTAGACAGTACATTAGGGTAACTCCCACTGGGATGCAGCTTTTATGATACAGAAAACAGAGGAGAAGAAAAAATGAAATGTGTTGAAATTTGCCTACCAGTAGTTTCAGTTAAATCTGAAGATTTGAGTAAGTTGGGTTTTTTTGGTTGCTTGTTTTTTTTGTTGTTGTTTTGTTTTGTTTTTTGCAACTATAGTGATCTTTATAACAAAGCCGCTAAGCAGATGGCACTACTGACAGGATTTTTTTTTTTGTGAAATATTTTTAACATTAATTTAATATGTTGGTCAAATTTGTGGGGGGAGTAAGGGGTGTGTGTTGAAAACTGGGGGCTTGGAAGGGGAATCATGGAGGGAGAAATGAGTCCCGCACAGTCTTGAGACTGTTGCAGTATTTAGTACTGCAGTGGGATGTTTTGTTCAAGACTTAAGGTTCAGATCTTGTAAAGCTATCTGCAAATCTTCTCTTGTTTGACTTGTCATAACTAGACTAATAAGTAATTGTTAATGCCGATATGGTTCTGTATTCAGCAAATACATTTGTGTTCTCTCTTTCTGTGTCTTGATTGTAGTACAGGACATTTATTTGTAGACTTAACTTTAAAATAGCTTTTATTCTGACTCCTTATCTCCAATATGTACGTTAATTCATCGATGAGAAAAACTGGAAGGCATGAGCCTAAGGATGTTAAATATTTCCTAAAGCTTGCTGAGAGATACTAATAGTTTCTCAGAAGTTAAAAGTTACCAAAGGTAAACAGGTGTTTTGTATATTGTCAGGTTCAAGAAGATCAGGCTCTTAAATCTGACCGTTTTGGTTTTTGTTTTGGTTTTCAAAATGCCCGCAAGAAATCCACTACCCTTCGTTGTTCATCATGGCACGATGCTCACAAAGTGTCTCAATAATCTGGTGCCATTAAACAGCTTGTGTTTTTTTTAACCTTTTCGTTCTTTGCCTGGAGAGGCAATAGATAACCCAGAAAACTGCCTTTTGATGTTTTATTGAATTCATTGACTTCTGTGGGAAGCAGATCAGTAGTTCCTCATGCTACAGCATAGATTAAATCTTTGAGGATTTTAGCTTGGTATAGTAACAAAGTATTGTGTAAAGAGTGGTGGCTTTTGTTTGTTTGTTTATTTGTGGTTTTTTGTTTGTTTTTTTAATGTGAACTACATAAGCCTGGAAACTTGAAAAAAATCACAATTACTTAATCTTTGATGAGGAATTGTGCACGACAGTTTTCCCATGGACCAATTTAGAGACATTAGGAATTATTGTGCCGTTATAGTCTTGAAACACGTAGATGAGAGGGGAGATAAGCCTCCACCTGAAATCTTTACACTGAAGAATACCTGTGATTTTTAAAATCACAGTTCAGCTTAACACTAATAAACCAAAAGCTCACAAAATTCTTAGAAAATTATTTTTACATGAAAAGAACTTGCATTTATTAGTCAGTAAAGTATTTTAAATTAAATCTGAGTGTTCCATATACAGTAAATAGGTAGGCTACACAGACATGCAGGTATCCAAGTAGTCATAGCTTAAGTAAAGTATTACATTACTTCAGCTTTCTTGCCAACATACCAATATTTTGAATTCTTTTACCGCTTGAAGAACATTTGTAAATGTAATAAATATCAAAGAGAATTTGCTCAAATGGGAGGCTTCATAGCTTTGTCTTTTAGTCTAACTTGAGATTCAGACAGGTCAAGAAACGTGAGAGCTTTCCAGAGAATTTCAAAACAGATAGGATGATAAAAGACCTGCCATTCAGTAACTTGAATTACAGTTCAGTGTTAAATTAAATACTCTCTCAAAATCATTTCAGGAGTGACAACTAATTAGTTGGATATTAAATGTTTAAAGTGAAGCAGGTGAAGAGCTCTAAAGCAACCTTGTTTTTGCTGAACAAGGTGCCAGTGGAGTTGGGTATTGCTTTGTGATATGTGCTGCAAACTGTCATTTTAATTCTACATCACTTGACTGATAAAACTCTGCAAAATAATAATTTGCGGTATTTAGGTATGTTAAATTGAGGGGAGCACCAGGGAGAGAGTTCTTGAGCCAAAACAGAGAACCTTAATGTATGATGTGTTGAACAAGAAATATCAAAGTCATATAAAGTCAAGAAACACAAAGTCATCTGAACCGTTCTTCCTTTAGACATTTTGTCAGCTGTTCAAATATATGAATTATATTCTTGATTTTAATTTAGCTCTTCTCTTTAAAAACAACAGCAAAATTTCCAAACTGTTTCTTACTCTGTCAGAACTGTATGTGTTTCTGTGAAGCGTGCAGGGCCCGTGAGATGAAACTGAGAAGTCTTGTTTTGAAAACTAATTGGAATGAAACATTAAAGAAAAATAAATAGCAATAGGATTCTTACTGTAATGTTCTTCAAAAACATGATGGAAGGAAACATTGCTCATGACTGTCATTTTCAAATCAAATATGTACTTGCTTTCCAGCAGAAGTTATATAGAACATGCTACCTGAGAGAAGCTTTCCTGCATATCACTGCAATGTTTTGTACCATGCTCAGAAATTGTGTGCATGTTTTTGATGAGAACAGTTCCAAAAGAATAGAATTGACAAGAAAAAATGTAGAAGTCTGTATATCAGAACCAGACGGTAAAACCAGAAGTTTCTGACAAGCAGGAGAAAAAAGCACATATATCTTTCCCATTAGAGCATGCACCTTTCTCTGAAAAAGTGAAACCGACATATTTGCGGGTATAAAGACTTCAAGCACGTGACATGTTCTTTAAGTGGAAAAGCTGAGTTCTCCCCCTCCTCTGAGTTTTTGGTCTGATTTTGGTCTTCTCATCTTTCTTATAAAAATAGGAGTACCCCATGACTTGCATTGCTTTTAACAGGAATTTCTTGGCGAGTTTTTTGTCAGGATAGCTCATATGTGAAACTGTTAGAAGTCTTGCAGACATGACAGGACTGCATTTCGCCCATGGTCAATCAGGCCTTGCTTTCTGTATCAGGTAGCTAGGCAGCAACCAGAGCAGTTAGAGAACATTGTAACACGTAGTCTGTCTTTCTGAATTTATTTTAGGTGGATGTGAGCTGAATGTAGAGAAGAATTCCTAGCAAGTTGGGCCGATGAGCGCACGGAAGGAATGAAGTATGGATGTGAAAGAACGTAGGCCTTATTGCTCCCTGACGAAGAGCAGGCGGGACAAGGAGCGGCGCTACACAAATTCTTCCACAGAAAATGAGGAGTGCAGAGTGCCTACGCAGAAGTCGTACAGCTCCAGTGAAACCCTGAAAGCTTTTGATCATGATTCCTCTAGGTTGCTCTACGGAAACCGGGTAAAAGACATGGTCCACAGAGAAGCAGATGAGTATTCCAGACAAGGTAGGCAAGACGTTTTTCTCTGAACAGAGTATATAATTCATTAGTAACACAGCATTCCTGCTGTGGGAAGAGTACGTTGTTATACCCGTTTTAACAGTTTTAGTAATACTCTACAGACACACTACACTTCATTTGTATCCCCCTAAATATTTTACAAAGATGGGAAAGCATTATGCACCATCTTTGAAATACATAATATACGATGCACAGGAAAGTTACGTAAATGGTCCGCGTTGGTCAATGGCTCAGTGACAGCATGGCGATTTCAAGTGTGAAGTACTCAGGCCTTACAGTTTAAAAACTAGACCCCCAGCATAAATTAATCTGATTAATGGATTGTCCAAAAGATTGCCACTCCAATATCCCTAAACTGTAAATAGCTTCAAAATTAATCAAATAAATGAATACAGCTGTTCCAAGAACACAAGGCACTATGAACAGGATTGCTGAAAAATACAGTGTGTGGATGAGTAAACAAATAATACAATAACTCAGTAATGGAGCATTGTAGAACAAGTAAATAAGTCAGGTAAATTAGTTAGAAGGTGTTTGGTTTATTTGTGTGGGGTTTTTTTTGTTTGTTTGTGTGGTGTTATTTTGTTTGTTTGCCTATTTTTAGTTGGTATTCATGGTATCTAACCAGATGCTAACTGGTTGGTGTCTTTCACCATTAAATGTTTGAGTCCAGGACTGTAGAGAGATGAGAGAATCGAATACCCTTGGAGATATCCAAAACCCAACTAGATATGGCCCCGAGCAGTTTGCTGTAGCTGACAGTACGTGCGCAGAGGGTTTGAACTAGATGGTCTCAAGAGGTCCCTTCTGATTCTATGAGGTTGCACTTATCTCCAGTTAGGGTCAAGCACTCATGCATCACTTTCAGATTCAATTGTAATCTCTTTAATTTGCATTTCTACACTTCCAAAACAAAAATACTTAATATAAGGGGGAAAAAAAAGAAAAGAAAAAACAAACAAACAAACACTGGAATGTGTGGAGTACTGCATCCCAGCCATCTAAAAGAATAAAGATAGGCCAGGAGCTGTTTGAAATGAAACCTCAGTTTTCTGTGTAAAGCTACACTCTCCTTTTTGTGGAAACAAAAATAGAGTTAGGGGTAGATAAAGAAAGCTTTCTCCTGGTGAGAAAGACTTCAGTTTTAATTTTAGAAATGTTTAAAAATATTTTCCCATTGGTGGTTTTTCTTTGTTCCAAGTAGAATAACTTTACATTAGAATTAGAGCTGTGCAGATGGTGTTGACTTTTTTCCCTACAAATGTTTGCAAAGGAAATAAAAATATTTCTCTTAGGCTCATGTAACTGAGGATTGCTGCTACTGTAGCCTGTCTGCTTTCTGCTGTGTATTTTTGGTTTCTGTGATGTGTTGAAACTTCAGGTCATCACTACTTTCAAGTTTAAGTCATTAGTCACCTTGATCCCGTTACTTTACTAAGGAAAAATCAAGAGGAATGAAGTTTTCTAAGGCCCATACTATAGACGCTTTCAGAGTAATAGTGACAAAATTATATCAAAATAGACACTGTTTATTTAATGTTCCCTAACTACGAATTCACAAACTGGTCCCTGAATAGAGTACTGTTCTCTTTAAACAGAAATAATGAAATGGAAGAAATTAAGTAATCTGGCATGCCACATATGATGAAGCACAGGGGCTTGTGGTTATTTTTCCTCTCCATTTTCTTCAGAAAAGTACATAATACTTATTGCCCAATATGCAATAATGCACACATCTGTAGGTCTGGGATGTGTAGTGTCGTCTTCATCTTTCAGTGGTCTCGGTACTGTCATCTGTCTCCATTTGATTTTTCTCATTGTCCTTTCAATTTTTCTTGTATGGCTTATTGGCTTCGTCTGATGTTTGCTGTTTTAGCACCTTCAGGGACTACTTGCAGGTTTGATAGGGTCAGTTTAGAAAGGGCTTGTTTTGCAGTCTTAGGTACAGTGTTCCTTTGATTCATCTTTGACTGAGAGAATTTACTGCTTCTGGCATTGGAAGCATTTGGTGGAAAAGGTGTTCAAGGTCATTTTAAAGGTTTTTAAATAATATATAAAACATGCTTCCCTTTATTTTTTTTGCTTCTGTCTAGAAATAGAGTGCAGATATGTAGCTGCTTTAAGAGTCTGCATTATAGTCTGATAATCCAACAGGAAATAAATCTATAAGTTAAAAACAAAAAAAAAAAAATCAAGTGTTAATAAATGCCTTTAATTGGGAAATAATTTTTTAAAAATTTCATGACCACTGCTTCGTTTCTTTTTTCCAGATTGTACAAAGTATTATCAAATTTCCAGTGTCCAGTGGAAAGCTACTGGAACAGTTACATGAATTTCTTGAGTCTCTCAAATCAGACACTATTTTAAAATGCCAGTGAGTTATTTCAGCAGCTATTGTGGGGTAAAGCCCTTCAAAGCTTTTTGTTAATGTATCAGAAATCTACCACCTCTTCTTCCTGATTTGTCTCACTGCACATTTTTGGTATTCCTACTTCCAAAATCCATGGTATAATTCTAAAGGGGATACTGCTGTGGGAGATAGGTGTGCCCCATTTAGTGGTAGCGTTATCCCGGGAAATCTTTTCTTACAGAGGGGAAGTTCCCCAATCATCAGCTCCTCTCACAGAATCTTTCCTTGTCCACTGAATCTCTCTTGCTTGAGATTAATTGCATAAATTGAGGTAACAGCCTATAAGTACATTTTTCAACATACTTGGAGTTAACTTCAGGGAGAGAGAAGACCTGCTGTGGTCTCCTTACGTTTTTCTCAAGCTCCTGCATGTGTCGCAAGACTGGTTTTGTTTTTAAACTCTTCAGGAAAGGATTATTTAGCCTACTGTTTTTAGAACTTCTGATTTATTTATTTGTTTTCACTTTGTTGTTAATCCCCACATAAGATGAAAAAAAACTGGTAAATGTGTGAGTAATTAAACTTTGTACCCAGACGTGTAAATAAAGACCTTGAGTTTTTTTAATGAAAAGTATTTTTCAGCTAGATACTTGATTTTTACATTGCATGTTTGAGAAGATACCTAATCTCATCCTTGACAGTGGATATAGCACCATGAGAGACTGTTTACTTTCCAAAGTGTGATGATATGATTGCTTGCTGTTTGTGTTAGAGAGGAAGACGATACCTATTTACTTATGCTTCCAAGTATCCAACTATAATGAGCAGTCTAATTTAAATATACAACTTCTCTAATTGAATTCAGCAGCCTAAATGCTTATGCTTTGGAATATGCCCAAGTATCTTACTGAATTCAGGATTAAAGCTGAATGTATGAAGTTAAATTTCTCTGTTGCTCAGAGAGACATCCCTGTGTTTACAAAATGAAATTGCTGTGTGAAGTGATAAAAATGTACATAGGAGAGTGCTAGGCAAAAATATCTGCAAGTGTTGCATGACTATGGATTAGGAGGGAAGGATTGTAGAACTACAGATAGTAAATTGTATTTTTTAAATTGCATTTGGAAAAAATAATTGGAATTATTAATATTTTAATTTGCAAACAATTTGAAGCTGGTCGTGAATCAAACCAGCAGGACTCACAGGAACTGAAAAGCTTTTTTGTGGATGCATTGTGTTAGCAAGAAAAATACTGGCATGCAAAAACTTGTCTTTATTTATACAGATACATTTTGAAAGGGAGAGCAATATGCAGTACTTGTTAAGTAACCATCATTGTATTTCAAAGATTTTTGTTGTTGCAAGACAGTACAATGATCTTACAACGTAATCAACATATCAAGTCAGTGAGATTTTGTGTGGGAATGGGAGGCTAACCATGAGCACAGGTGGCAGGATACACTGTAGCTTTGTGCGTGCTCATATTTTCATACAAAATAGTTACAGCACTGTTTGTGAACTGCATGAAGTGAAGTGCTGAGCTGCAGGACACCTTTTGCTAATAGAAGAGGCGATGAGGTGGTGCAGGTTTTGTTAAATTTTTACTTTTTGAAAGCTTGATGTTATCTGTAGTTTAGCCTGGAGGTAGTTAGATGGTCTTTATACCTGGCAGCGAGAATGAGTTCACTGTGTTTATCATTCAGCACAATTGGTTGTCAGCAAAGCCTCAACGTGAATTTCTTTTCATGCTGTCCCTTTCAGTTTTGTAGGAGAAGGTACTTGTGTGCATCTTTTTGTGTCTTCACTCTTCTGAAATACTTGGGAGTCTAATAACTCCATGGAGCTGCAAAAAGAGGGGCTGTACTTAACAAAGAAGCAAAGAAAAAGAATTTCTTTCCTTTACAACATGCTGGATCACTGATAGGAGGCTGCCAAAAAACAAAGCCATGCAGAGTACGTTACACTGTGCTGATGAACTGTAGCTACTGTTTAGATGTCTCTCCTGTGATGATTTGATTTTGGTGCTGGAAAAATCTTACCATTCAGCAAAAGAAGGACCTGAAGTAGTGCTATATATGCTAGGACAATTTTATTTTATTATTTAAGATGTTAAACACTGTCAGGGATTCATTTTTTAAGACTTCAGAAACATGAGGCATGAATTGCAACTCCTAGCTTAATGTAATAGGACTCCAAAGTTTATTGCTTTTAAATATTAGCTACTTAAAATGACTTATTTGGATAGCAAAATGATTAATATTTTTAGTCACTATAAATGTCAACTCTAGGATTAACGGATCTGAATGGTCCTGGCTTTAAACCTGAAGCTCACGTACTTCAGACTTGCCTGTGTGAGGCATTGGGAGGGCAGGTGAGAGCACTGCTGACCTTCCAGTACCTGCGCCTTATTGACGAGCTGATTTTGGCTATTGAGCAGGCAAGGGCTTCTCGCTAGAACTGAATCAGCCTGCCTTGCAGATTGTTTACAGGAGTGTATGAAATGATGCGCAAGTGACTTTGTGATCTCCTGATGAGCAAATTAATCACCATTCAGTGACATTGCAAATGCCGTCTCCCAGAATCTGAGGCAGCCCTTGGCAGTGCAGTTTTATGTGGGGAGCTGCAGTGCAGAATGGGTCCTTACTGGACTTCTGGCAGATACTTGTTATGCTAAAACACAGCCGCCTGCAGTATCTGCCTGATTTGAGTGGCTACCTTTTGTAAGAAGCATAGTGCCACTGTGTTCTGGGTAATTTTGTGGCCTTGAGCTAAGCACGTAACCTCCTGCCACAAGTTTTTTGCTTTTTTTTTTTTTCGTCTCTGTAATACAGGCATAACACTTACCACCTCGCAGGCGTGTTGGGAAGATTAATTAGTTTATGTTTGCAAAATTCTTTGAAGATGAAAAGCGCTGTAAGTGCTAAGTAATGTTATCATCTTACATTGCTATACTAGTTACTTCTTAAAGCAACAATAAGAAGTTAATTGGTTTTCAGGTTCCAGGTGATAAGGATCTGTTGACTTTTAAAGTTATTCTATTAGCTACAGAGTAGTACTAAGAAAAACATTTCACTTTCATTTGGTTAGGAGTATATTTAGCTCATGCTCAGTGATACAAACGCTTTCTCTAAGGTATTCATCTAGTGGAAATTGGCCCCTTGTGGGTCATGGTCCGCAGATGAGCTATGGATCTGGAGACAAAGGGCAATTGTGATTCTCCAGGGAAAAATCAACCTTGGTTATTGGCAGCACACTGCTTGATCAGGCATTTCTACATGGCCTTGGTCCACAGAGTAAAAACCTTGTCTTTGACTAGTCTCTTATTGTAAAATAAGAGAATTAAGTTCTTGATCTTAATGATTACAGATTTTTAAGGTGAACGCGGGGCCTTCACAAGGACTTTCAGCCATGGAAAGGAAGGTATTGTAGAAGGTCTGCAATTGCTCTTGCAGCTCTCTGCAGCTCATATAGTGAGATGTATACGTCGCTCCTCTTCATAATAAAATCTGACCAGAGGACTGGGGGGATAAATGGATCACATGCATGACTTTGAAAGATGACTTCAGGGTGTTAATATTGATGGAGAGATCAAAGCTGGAGAAGCGTGCTGTCAGAGACCGGGTGGGCAAGGGATGCAGAGGCTGAGGAGTCCCATCTGCTGATTTATTTAGCACTTTGGGCTGAGGCTCAGGACTGTAGGCCAGCCTGTGAGGGACTACTTGTTCCATCAGTAGTAAATTTATATGGAAAGTGAAACAGATGTAAAGTAGGAATAATTTCTTGGATGGTCGATACTTTCAGAAAGTAGTCAAAAATGTTAAAACTTAGTGGCTTGAGCGCCAGTACTTAGTGCTACTTAGCTTATTAAAGCCAGAAGAGGAAATGGAAGTGCCGTCAGAACATGTCCCTCATGTTCCATGTTTGTACGGTTTTGATTTGCCATGCCACAAATTTGTCTGAGCCATAAACCCTTTCTTTTCTTCAGTGTGACGGACACCCTGCTAGAAAATATAAATTAAGCAGGATGTGGCCCCTGTTGTGGCTATGTGAAGGGAAGTGTGCTTGAGAGAGGGAGTAATAGAGGCTTTCTACAGAAGTCCTTGGGTCTGTTATTCCTGTTGTTCCTTGTGCTTACCTGCAGTGATAGTCCAAGGGCCTGTTCTGCTTATGATGCTTAAGATTCCTGTGGATGTGGTGTACTTGTTTATGAAATTGTGCAAATGGGAACGTATGGGGCTACTCTGAATAAGATATATACGTTTCTTTACACTAGTTCAGAGCCTCTTGAGCTAATCAAGTTTTCTACTATGCTGTGAGATGTCCCTCTGTGGGTCTGTCCACTCACTTGGGGTGGCACATGCGCCTTTTCTCCTGAAAAGGCAGACGTAATGGTGCAGGGTTCTCTCTTCCACATCTGGAGGAACAGCAGTGAGCCTGAGCTCTTCTGTGCATGCTTCCCTCCTTGCTGCCTCCTTCCTCCTCACCTTCTTTCCCCATTTCAAGCCATATGTCATGTCATTAGCATCCTACTGACCTTAATGTGGCAGTTCATACCTGTCAGGTCTGTGGTTTTAGGCTCTCTGTAGACTGGATATCCATCATCTCTGCATTGCACACCCTTGGGTCATATTTTCTTCACATCTATCAAATTTAGGCTTTATTTGTATTTTGTAATAAATGGATGCTGAGAAGTTGATGATTCGCACTGGTCCCAGGATCCAAAGTTTAAGACAGAGGCCTAAAAATGTCTATACTGTCATCCTGGTTATGATCAAGACTTTGCATTCCTTGCTACTCATGGTGTTGTATTTCTTTTTTAAATCCACAGAATCCTCTTTTTTTTTTTTTTTTTTTTTCCTTGCCACCCATGTTCTGGACAGCCGTGCTAGTTGCCCTTAATTTGGATTCTATGTTACCTAATTATATTCAGAAAACCATTTTTTATATGAAATCCAACCATTTGGAACTGTAATGTTTGCATTAGTAATTCGTTTTCTGCAACATGATTGCTGATGCTGTAGCTTGAAGCTTTGAATTGTGCAATTGTGAAATTATCTTCAATTGACTTTAATCTTATTCTGCAGTACCTTCAGAAGGGCTTGATGAACAGTCCTTTATCCTTACACTGGATTAAGAAGGGCTTCTTATGTTCTCGTCTGTGGATTAGTACTGAGGATCCCCTGCCACCCTCAGGGAATAAAATTGAGTCCCCTGTAGCACGCAGAGGAGTCCGCATGTTTGAACCCTGATTTGGAAAACTAGTGTCAGGAAGGAACTTCATTCCACTTGCATCTGTTCTGCTCTATTTCTTAAAAGAAAAAATTCCTAGACTAGTGTTTAAAGATGTGTTCCTTGTGATTCTGTAGCTTATTGCCAGCATGAATACGTGGCTAGTCTAAGTATCAAGTATCATTTATTTCCCTCTAAATAATAAGAGTAGGTATTTTTATAGAAGTGGCTTAATTTTGGGGTCTTTTCATTAAGAACTCTTCTACCAAAAGTGGCAGAGTAAGTGCAGCTCAGAGAACTCTGTGTAGCTCGTGAGTCTCTGCAATGGTGGCTTTGTTCCCCCCACGCTCTTGGAAACCCATAAGGAATGGGAGAGCAGGGTGGGTAATGTTTGCTCAGAATAACACAGATTAATGCTGTTTGTTATTATGTAGTATACTAGATTTTCTGAGAAGCTGCGTTCTTTCATATGCATCTTGCAGCTCCACTCTAAATCAGATAATGGCAAGGAAAAGTGGTTAAGATGGAAAACTGGAACTGAAGTGTTGAGAAGATAAGAAGTTATAAGGAACAAGGTTGTGATGAGTTAGGATTAAAACACAGGAATTAAAACGATAAAAATGTGACTCGGTAGATTAGGATGGTTTAAATTTCATAGATAACTTTCATAAAACAAAAAAAAAATCAGAAGAAAATAATTTAAAAATAAAAGGCAGATCAAAAGATTTGTTAACACAGGCAAAGCTTATTACTTGTCAGTCTGTACTGCAGTTTCTTGCATCCTGGCAAGGAGAACTCTGCAAGTCCAGCTTTGAAAGCTCCTGTTTAGTAAATATACCATGGTGTTTGTGTGACAGAACGAATGGTATCACATCTATTTCTCATTCTCTCTTTTCTGTAACCGTATTCTACCTGCTTAACTCAGAATCCTAAAGACAGCATTTGTACTCTTCTTATCAGAGCTTTGTAGAGCATGCAGGGCCTCTATCTTTTGCCAGTTCCTTTTCTGAAATCTTCATCCTTTCATTTCCAGCAAACTTGTTTTCTTAAAATGCATTTGCTTCCAATTTTATGTCCTTTTTCTCAAGACCTTTCCTTAGAAAGTAGTGCCTTAGAAAGACTGTTATGTTCTCTTTGCCCCTGGTAAACGGAGAAGAAAAAAATCATTTTATTTACAACAAAATTACATATTTTTTTCATTGAGAATCCAATCAGAATTGATACTTAGTGGTAAGTAATGTTTCAGATCCCATAGGACTGCTTGGGATTCTTGCTAAGCCAGTACAGCTCTGCTTTGTGCATCTATGAAGAAAACGTCGTCTTAGTGGTCCAGCAGTGACTGTTGGAGAACAGAACAGTCTCCTGCTTATTGTTCTGTACAAAGAAACTTCTTTTTCCATCTTCTACTTGCACACGATTTAATGCTTTTTTTTTTTTTTTTTTTTTTTTTTTTTTTTTTTTTTTTTTAGGAATTAGCAAAGTGATCAGTCCAGCCAACTTGCAGTTAGCAGAGCTATTCCTTGTAGCTGTCAGGTAGATGAGTTGGGAAGGCAAGCTGCTGTCGAACCAGCAGTGTGGAGCTTTATGTCCTACAGGAGTGGTGAAGTGTTTCAGAGATGTGGCGTAGACGTGGTGTAGCTTCTGTAGAGCTGTTGCTCTACAGAAAGTATTCAGAAGTACTGAGAATGAGCTCCAGGTATGGAGTTCCAAATGGAAGAAATGTGCCCATTGTGCATATTAGCTGAGCAGGGTACAAAAATAAGCAAGTAATTCCCAATATCAAAACAGCAGAAAACAACATCAATGACATCAGTGCTGCTTACAAGCATTGTATTAAGAGGAACTGTTTATATGCTCTGGTCTGCAGACAAAGAAATAGAAATGAGAAAAACACTCTTCTTCATTTACTCCCTAAATAAATTAGTTCAGTCTTCTTTTATTTAAAATAAATAAATAAATAAGTAGGGAAGCAGAAATATAAGGGAGACAAAAGTGAGAAGACTAGTTCTCTCATGCACCGTGATCATATGTTGTTTTGCATCTGTGTTGCTCTAGTTCTTTCACAATTTATTTTTCTAAATTTAATATTTTTCTGTAATGCATTACTACAGAGTTGTTATAGGGAAAATGTGTTTGGTGTTGGTTTTGGATGGTATGAAAGTGTTACAGGCAGAAGAAGGCAGGGTACGAAGGAAGAATATTGTGAAGTCTCAGAATGAGGACTAACAAGTAATGAAGGACACAGAGGCAGCAGAAGGGGAATGAAACTTCATCAGAACATTAAGCAAGAGCAGAACCATACCTAAAAGACAAGGCTGAGCCTGGATGTGGATGTGTTTGGGATTTCTTCCTTTTTGGTGCTAGCTCTGTCTTGTTGTGACAAAACCAAAGGCAGCAAAGGCACTCGAACTACAACTTCTTTGTTTTGAAAGAGGGGTGTGTGTGTATGTGTTTATGTTAACTAGGCAGATGCTCTGGAGGCTCTTTAGTTCAGAGGTGTTTTCTTTCACTTGTTTCCAAACCTGTTTGTTGTTCAGTTGTTGCTGAAGCCTGACTTACAGGCTTTCACAGTGGGTAATGGATTGCTAAAGTCAGTGGTGGTGTCTGGAAGTGCTGACAAATTCTCTGCTGGGTATTTTTTGTTCATACCTTCTGTTAGTTTCTTGTCCCATTTTCATGGTTTGTCATTTTAAGAGAATATCCGTGTGTTAGTGCAGATCCAACTTAGAGCAAGTACTGACACCTGAAAAACCGTGTGACCTTTTTTTATTTTATTCACAAGTCCTCTTCAAAAATCCTTTTCCACAGATAGCATTTCCAACTTGAAGCTTAAGTTATTGTGGAAGTCTTTGAATAACTTCTCCAATGTAGGCCAGTGAACCAAATATGGCACAGGTACAACAGATTGCCACTTAATTGCAACTGTGAAATTCTGACCTAAAATCATGTGTAAATTCTGCATACATTGAACTTGTTTATATATGCAGTATTCGATTAAAGAAATTACTTACATTTCTAGATAAATACAACCTGTGTGGTCCTGGCAGAGAAGTTTATATATATATATATAAAAGTACTATGTGTTTGTATATGTACATACACACACATGATCATATATATACGTACATACATATACACATGCCTGTAAATATATAACAAATTAAAATTTATGTATATCAAAAGTATATTGTATACTTCTTTGTATTTACTTAATGTAGGTAAAGAGGTGCACCAATCATACATGGGTTGTTCAGGTGGGTCTGTACTCTTACTGTTGGCAAATGCTGCACTTCTAGCAGCGATTGCTGTAGAAGTTATTCTCTAGTTGTAATGTTAATTTTGTTCATCTGAACAAGTAGATGGTGTCAGCATTCCTTATGCTAACTGTAAATTGGTATTCCAAGCCAAGAGAGATGGCAATATCTAACAGTAGTGGTAGTAACAGCATTATTGTCAGTTTTTAAAACCTAACATCACTCTGGATCGTCCCCAAATCCCAGCATTGTCTTCCAAATAAGTTTCTTCAAAACACTGTCTAATTTCTTTCTCCATTTTTCACTTCATACTTCTTGTAAAGGAAAGGAAAAACAACCACAAAGCATTATAAACACCTATTTACTCTTTCTTCTGTGTTTTCTTCTCAGAAATGAGTTCATTTCAGCCACCAAGTTGTTTTTAAGTTCTTACAAAATGTTGAGGCACCAATCGTCAGTGGGAGAAATGGCAAATGTGTGTGTAGTGTAAGAAACCGATGATTAAATCCCTCCCATCCAAGTCATCCTGGAAAGGTTAATTAGAAATGTTAAGAACGCAGCAGGGAGAACATCCTGTCCTCATACTCCTTTCCGCTGAGCCCTACAACTTCCCTTCCAATTTTCTGGTAGTATCATTCCCTAGCAGGTAAAAGCCGCTCTTCCAGTCTCCTGCCCACTAATTCTGTGTCCCAGCTGTGTTCAGCCTCCCCTGGACCCTGAATGTTTCTAGACTCCATGTTCTTATTGTCAGGGAATCTTATGTCAAACTTTTGTATTGCGTATGTATGATTTCCTCTGGGACATAAATGACTGCATAAATACACATTTTTCCGTGTCAACTTTTTGTTTATTTTTCATTTGTGTAGGCAACTTACACAGAGTACAATCCTCTTAGTAGAGCTTTTAGGAAAGCTTTAATTCAGGAGATGATTGAGCCTGATGTCTCTAAAGCTGTTGTTACAACGTTTCTGGGCTACGCTGTAAAACTTCAGTATAGCAAAAAAGCCTTAATATGTTGAACGTGATGGAAGAGCAGTAAACAGCCCCCTTTTCTATCTTTACAGTTGCACTGGAGCTTTGTTTTGGTGCTGGGACATGCCATTTTCCCTTTCTTCTCATTCAGAAGAGGGGGGAAAAAAGGCAGAAAGCAGGAAATGTTGTCTGTGGAGGCAGGTTGTGGTAAAATAAAGGACAAATAAAATCCATTAGTAGTGGTTGGGAGGCATGTTGTGCCTGGGAGCCGGCCTCCTAGGCAGTGACCATGGGTGTTCCTGTAGAGCGAGTGCCTGAAGCAGTTTCTGTTACAAATAACAGTTTGCCTAGCAGTTTAAAAAGTAAAAATTACAATCTAAAAAAACAATAACGATTAAAAAAAGGTTCAGTGGTCTCTTTGAAGTGCTGTGTCTGCACAGATGGCTCCCCAGGGTTGCTGGGTGTGCAGGGATGTGCTTTGCAGAGCTGGGTGCTGCAGCCCCCAATCTCCCCCACTTTTCGGGCCTGCAAGCCTGAAAATCCAGGTCTGGGAGGTGACAGGGAGCCAGGCATAAAGCCTAAGCATCTTTTTCTATTTTGCTCCTAAAATGTTGCTTTTCTGAGCCGTGCAGTGAGCATGCAGCAGCCGTTCTGGGTGTGAGTGCCTATGCAGGCACGCTCACACACCTGCACATGGGCTCCTCCTGCGTCTGGTTCTGGCTTCAGGATCTGTTTGGAAACCTAGATTCTTGTCATAATTTATCAAACACATGACACCAGCGTGCCTTATATTTGCCATCCTTAGCATATATTTGCCAAAATGCTAAATAGGAAGCACTGTAGATGCTTTCATGTGTTCTGCCCTAACCCCGTTACCACTGGGTGGTTTGTTTGGCCTGTTTGCTTCTCGTCTGAGTTTCAGCTCTCAGTACGCCTGAATATCTGGCATGATGTCACATGGCATGACAGTTTTAAAATGACGAGGTACTGTCAGTGCACGTGGTAATCCCCCATCTTAAACTCCTCATGCTGTTCAGCCACAGTCATAGATGCGTTTGCTGCTTTTGCATTTATTTTGCAGTGCACCTCTCCAGCTTCATTTTCACTCTAAGCCTTATTCACAGCAGCGTGATAAATGTAGTTAGCTTTGTACCTAATTGTACTAAAGATTTTCATTGCTTATGAAAGTCATTGTTGGAATTAATTTATGGTTCTGACTGCAAAGAAACTTTCAGCAACAACTTTGCGTGACCACAGCAATAAAGTAATTCACTGGCTCACTTAAAACGCGTAAATGGCCAGGGCATTCACTCTTAATATTTCAGGAATTACACTTCTGTATTCATACTCCTGCAATTCTATTAATTTCTAATCGAAAGGAGTCTGTTGCATTATAAGCTTTAAAGATATTACTAACATGTATTTTTACACTAAATAACTAATTTTGGAGAAATTAGGATGCCCGTCAGATTCAAGAGTTGAATATGTATTGTAATTTGTACCCAGAGCTATGAAATAACTGTGAGCAAGAGTGGAAAAGCACTGTGGGTATAGGCATGCAAATGAGCTTGCCAAGTGTCTATATATCATACGGTGTCTTAAATCTGCAGACATAAAAGCAGGATGAAGACACAGCCATTAAAAAGGCAGTCATTTTTGAGTGTCACATAATTTAGAGACTTTAAGTTATTGAAGTGTCATGAGTTTATTGCACCTAATTTATTAATACAATCATTTGGGATTCACTTATGTCTCTTGCTCTGCCCCAAAACAGAGGCTAAAAGTCTGTTTAAAATATGCAGGCTCTGCTTCAGCAGTGAAAGCTTAAATCGTTTCTCAGGATTCAGAGAGACAAAAAATAACATACTGCAGTTCTGCAGGTAATGGGTGGCAGTCTTACGATGTATTTCCGATTTATTTACATTTGTGTATTAAATGAGGGCAGAGATCTATTAAAGATGAAGCTGGTTGTGTTCCCATTTAGTTTTTCCATTGTTACATTAGGTGTACAGAAAAATACCCTGTTGCTTAGGCTTCTAGCCTGGACGAAAAAAAGGTAATGATGACAAATACCTTCTACTGCTTTCACATTTAAAAAAATTAAAAAAAAAAAAAAAAAAAAAAAAAAGTAGAGAAGAAAAGCTTGCCATTTCTTTTCAATCCTTTCATGTGCTGAATTGGCTTCTTTCAGTTTGCAGATTCAGTTCTGTTTCTCTCCTACCCAGGAACACTTTTAATGTGTTGAAGCAGTTGACAAAACAGTGCTAAGGCAGTATGTATGAAAAGGGGTGCTGCTGAGAGCTGGAGACAAAAGGAACCACTTGATTGTAATATATGCAGTTTTGACAAAACACCTTGTGTGATGCCTGAGAAAATTACACACATGAAGAGTTTTTACTTTTAGCTTTGTATTTTTTTATTTTTTTTTTTAATTCTCATGTTTTGTTATCTTTTTTTCCCCTAATCAGGACAGAATTTTACCCTAAGGCAGTTAGGAGTTTGTGAACCAGCAACTCGTCGAGGACTGGCATTTTGTGCGGAAATGGGGCTCCCCCACAGAGGTTACTCTATCAGTGCAGGGTCAGATGCTGATACTGAAAATGAAGGAGTGATGTCTCCAGAGCATGCCATGAGACTTTGGGGCAGGGGGGTCAAGTCAGGGCGCAGTTCCTGTCTGTCGAGCCGTTCCAACTCAGCCCTCACTCTGACTGATACCGAACACGAGAACAAGTCCGACAGTGAAAATGGTAAGTTCTTACACATATGCACGTATATATAAATCAATGTTTTATTTGCTGTTTCAGTTGACACTCAATAATTTCAAGTCATTAAAAGTTCCAGGAGTGGCCTTGAATTATTTATCTACTTATTTTTTTACCTCCCCTTCCCAGAAAAGTCAATATTCACTATCAATCCTAACTAATACAAGCTTTGGGCGTGATGTTTTAGCTGTAATTTTGGAAGAGTTTAATCACAAATAAGATTAGCTCTGTTTCATCTTGGGCCATGTCACCTGTTACCCTTTGGGGAGCAGCAAAGTAAGTGGTGATAAAGTTGATCCCTGAGGCCAGCTTGCAATCCAAGGTTTTGTTGTCAACTCCACTTAAAGACGTCTCAAAGAAATTGCAGAATCTTAGAATGGATGAATGAACACAGAGAATAGCTTATTAACAGGGCTCATGTGATTGGAAAACAAATTTGATCGTGATTCAAGCTCACTAGCTGATGAGAGCAATTGGAATTGTGGTGAAGAGGCGTGTGGCCTTTGATGTGCCTGGGGGACTGGATTACTGCGCAATTAAAACCTGGACAAAAAAAAAAAATCTAAACAGCTTTGTAGGATGTGGGGTATGACCGTTGTATATTAAGGTTTAGTGTTTAAATGAAAAGAGGTTAATACAATTGACTTGATTCACTCTTAAAGCTTTGCAAAATCTTGTACTTCAACTTGAGGTTATGAACAGAACCTGATGTGGTGTTAAATGCAAAGTGCACAAATCTTAGAAAACATTTATCTTTAACTTTTTTTTATTTGCAGATTTGCGGCTTCAGTAGAATTAAAATGATTGTTCTATTAACTTCATGACTTCCTATGCAACAAATTCAAAAGAAGAATAAAGGAAAAATGAGTAAATGAAAATTAGTGAGAAGGCTATTGCCTGGTTATATATGCTGCAGTTTATTAATTTATTAAACATGTCTGCTCAGCTGTACATAAGCTGCAACAATTTTTTTTCTATCCTCTGGCCATAGCTGTAACACACCGTGGTAAGCAGCAGTGTGTGTGTCTATTATGATATGATACTTCTGTGATCATAAAAAAAAAAAAAAAAAGTAGAAAAAAATAGTGCACCACTTGTATTTTAAACTACAAGCAGTAATGCTTTGTCCTACCTATTTACTGTTTGAACATCAGTTTGAGAACACAAAACTGAAGCTGCTGTAGTCACTGCCTTTCCTGTGCTGGCTGGTTCTAGCTGGATTCCTGTGCGAGATGGCTGCCTCAAATGGGATTTTGCTTTTTATCTTGGAATTAATGCTGCGTGTTACCTGAGGAGTCAGCTGTCCATATTCAAAAGCGTTTTGTCTCATGCTTGGAAAGTTTATTTTGAGTCAGAAGCAAGCTTTGAAAAAGGAAGCTAGGAGTACATGCTTACCTCCTTTTGACAGTGGGGTTGTTGGATGGCTATTGATATTTCAGCTGCAAAGCAGTCTAGAAAAAATTGTTGAGCAGTCCTGATTTTTCTTTTGAAAGATCTGTGCTGAAACTGTCTTGAGTATTTTGCAAAACCCTAGGTTAATGATCTTTTATGTATGTGTTTATACATACACACACACAATTTCCTTATGAGAGTTGTATCAATACTTTATCAAAGGGGTCAATGCCTCAGAAGAATGATAGTTTAGGTATGCTTTTTTTTAATAAACTTATTTTTTTTAGAGCTCCATATATCTGGTTACAATATGGCAAAAGTCCCTCCATGAGATTAAAGGTAGAGTTTATATTTTGTGTATGAGAAAGCTGAATATGTTAGAAAAGACACACTGGTTAAAATCCTGCAAGGAGTATCTGATGTTTGATACTACTTCAAAGAAGAGTTTAGTCACTAAAAGGATTACAGTTGATTTATTTATTGATAGTGAGGCCAGCAGTCCAGCTTAAGAAAGTACTAGGACTGCTGTGAGGCTAATGAAATTTTGATGGCTTGAAAGTCCCCTGGGGTTATGAAACATACATAACTCAGACCATGTCATGGGTCCTCGTTTCATTGGAGATGTTATGGAAGTGGTGAATACCTTAATCTTCTCTGGTGCTTTTCTCTGCATTTTTGTTTCCACTGAACATGGGAGATTTGGCTGAGAAACGATTTTATAAATGTAGTTGGAAGTCAGTATGTTAAATGCTCACAGCAGAACAGAAAATACAGTTTAAAGCCAGGGAAGCAATACTGTCCTGGCAGGCACAGGTGCTGTACTCTAAGGACCAGACTGCAGGTGTATTGTTAATTTACGGCCTGACATTAATAGCTGTGCTACTACGCTGTTAAAGTCTGACAAATCCGATAAAGCTTTGAATCAAAGCTAGAATTACAACCAGTCCTCTGTACTGTGTCCCTCTTTGCTGTGCTTTCAGGTTTCCTGACTGAATTTCAATGGTACAGTTTTTACAGGTAAATGCATTTTTGTGCATCATGTTTATCACTGATGTAGGTAAGGAGCAACAGGTTGTGATGAACAAAACACAAAACCAGAACATACTTTCCTCACCAGATCCCAGTTCTTGAATGATGCTGGCATTCACCTAGGAAAACTGCTCACTGCTTTAAATAGCCCATTACTATAAGCAGACCTCATTGGAGTTAATGGGACTATTCATAATGATGAGAAATGTGACTTATCCTACGGGTTTATGAACTCAGGATTAACTATTCGTTGAATGTACGTAAGGTTTTCTTTCTTGCCTGGTAGGTAAGAACATAAGCTTGGCATCAAAACACAATTTCTTTCCCTTCCGTGTAGCTGTTGGGTATCTCTGCTCGTCTGAAGAAGTTGTGGATTGCATTTCCCTCAGAAAGGCAAAACTCTAGTGGTTTTTTTTTTGCATAATTACAGTGAATGAGTGGAAATACTTTGTTGATTATTCTAACTTTTATTTGTTGAGCTCTCAAGCTTTTTTCTAAGATCCTACAAAAGCCAGTAAGTTTGTGCATACTGGCCATACTGGCAGGATTAGAAGTTTCTTTGAAAAAGTTGGACATCATTGTTGCAGAGTTTTAAATACATTAATAATTTAGTGAATGCCAGCAGATTTTGTATAGAAAACATCAGAACTGTTTTCCAGACATAGAGTTTATAGATAAATTCTCACCTCCGAAGGTTTGGGTTATTGCTTAATAAATCATTCTAAAAGGAAGTATTTTTCTCTGAGCTTGTTTAAGTTCCATATATGACTTTTGGCATCATATTCTGAGGGATTTGTCATGTCAGCCTCCCTGAAGGAGGTCCCGCATCTGTTAATCTGGGCAATCTACCAGTGTCATGTACAGTGTGTACAACTGGAGCACACTCAGCACTCACGTGCTTCTTAGGCTTTCTTCTCCATCTTCATTGCAGTCCTCTTGGAGGCAAAAGGAGGTGAAACAAGAATATGGTACTTAAAAACGGATCAACACAACATGCGTGCTTTCCTATTTCAAAATGCTGTCATGAAGTTTGTGGTATTAATTGTTCTAGGAGCTTTGTTCTTGAAATTCAAGCAGCCTATCTTTTACATGCACGCCAGTAACTTTTTGTTTTTAATGTGTTCTAAGATTACTGAAGCTTGTCTTATAAAAGTGATCAATATTCCAGCAGAATGTGAGCTAGAAGTTACAGTTAAGCTTCAAATGGCTATTTTGTTGAAAAGGTCAATATATTTTAAGGTATCTTAGAATCCATGTAGTTATTTGAATTATTTTTAAAGCCATTAAACTGCTATCCCTGACCTAATGTGACATCAGAAAAATAATAGTCAAAACATGAAGGTTAATTGAGCAAGTTATTCCTGAAGTACAGCTCATTGCAGAGTTATTTATTTATTTATTTATTTTAAGTTATATTACCAGGTTTGCATGCACTTCTTGTGCAGGCTTGAAGCTGAGGCTATGTCAACGATTGTGACTAAAATGATTTCAAACTTAAGCAAATCCATACCAGTTTCCATCCCTTTGGAGGCAATATTGACAGTGCTTCCAAGATTTAGGCTATCCAGATAAATGTATGCGACTTAGTTGACCCTGCCCACATCTACAAAGGCTAACTAGGCATACAGGAAATATTTGCACTGGCACTAGAATATGGGGGAGTATTTTGTTCTTCACTGAAAATCTTTCACTGATGGAGATTTGTCGTAAAACAAAACAAAAAAAATCAAAGGATATTAGGATGTAATAAAATGAAAAGAAGAAAGAGAGGGAGGAGTATGAGATCATGGCCTCAGGGCAGTCATTCTGAATTGGTTAGATAAATGATTTGAAACTTGGACCCATTTTTCACAGCTACGGAAAAGCAGATATTGCTAGCAGAATGTCCATTGCTGAGGGATTCTGTGAGCAGAAATTACAAGCTTATCAGCTGCTTGGGCACCTGCCTGCTTCCTCTCCAACTTCTGCCAATTTCTGAAGACAGCATTCTTGTGAACCTAATACTCTCTTATCCTTCCAGAATGGTGAATTTACTGGCATTCAGATCTCTGAAAACCAAGAAGTACATTGGTAAGGTACTTGTCAAGACATTTTTAAATCTGTTCTCTCTAACATCTACATCTGTAACATACACTTGAATTCTGCATTCTTACATAATGCACATCATTCAGGAAGTAGTGTTAGACCCTTTTACCTGTTTAACATCCTTCTTTATGCTAAGATAAAACTTGATTTGAAAGAGCTCGACTGATAGGAGCTGCTTGTTACCTGCTAGGCAAACCCTGAACCTACTTATCAAAACCAGCCACATATCTGATGAATTAATATTCATCTTACTGCCATACCACCATTTACAGCTTCTTCACTCTTTCCCACAGTATTCCATCTAGCAATTATCTACCCCTCATTAACCATGCCAATGTCTCTTTAAATCCTGCTTTGCTGCTAAAAAATTTCATAGCCAGGAAATCCGTCTGTTTTATTGTTGACAGAACTCAGTTCTGAAGTAGTATTTAGTACCTAAACAAGAATATGCATTCTTCCTTTGGTTACAGACACATGGAGCAGAAATCCGTACACAAAAGGAGTCGTCCCTGTTTTTCTGCAATATTATCGTGTGTTTTGCAGTTATCCCAATATCAGATTCTGTTACATTATGATTGCAGGTCTGCAGGTGTGTTTTGGTACATCTTCCCAGCATTCACAGTTAATGAAATTGAAAATCGTGTTGATGATTCTTTTGGCTAGTGGCAGCCGTAAGAGGGAACAGCTGGGCAGATCTTTTTCCAATAACTTTTTTGGATCTTCTGGACCTCAAAGGTTTGAGTGTTGCTGAACTTGCCATTGAGGGAGGGCATGAGATTCCAAAGGGCTGTCCTAATGATGCGTATATGGTGGGAGTCTGGTATAGGCCATCAGGCTGACACTCTGAAAAGATCTAACCAAATCTTCTGATGCATGGGAACTGTAGGCTTAACAACAGCTGATGGTAGTAAAATTAGAATTGTGTTCTGCAAAGAAAAACAAATCTAAGAGAATTTCAGAGAATTTACACTTGGCCATCAAGATAATAAATACTTCTGATGTTAAGGAATGGTGAAAGAGATGTTTCCAAGACCAACTGGCATAGCTCAGGATTTCCTCAGAGATCTGAATTTCAGGAAAGAACCACACAGAAAATGGAAGCAAGGTCAGATTCATCAGGAGGATCTTAAAAAGATGCAGCTGAAAGAAAGGCTATGAAGAGAGGCTGAGAGAGTTGGGGTTGTTTAGCCTGGGTAAGAGAAGGCTCCAGGGAGACCTTATAGCAGCCTCCCAGCATCGAAGGGGGCCTACAGGAAAGCTGGGCAAGGACTCTTTGTCAGGGGGTGTGGTGATAGGACAAGGGGTAGTGGTTTTAAACTGAAAGGGGGGAGATTTAAATTAGAGGTTAAGAAGAAATTCTTCACTCAGAGGCTCAGGAGAGGCCCAGAGTAGCTGTGGATGCCCCATCCCTGGAGGTGCTCAAGGCCAGGCTGGATGGGGCTTTGGGCAGCTGGGTCTGGCGGGAGGTGTCCCTGCCCATGGCAGGGGCATGGAACCAGATTGTCTTTAGTGTCACTTCCAACCCAAACCAATCTATGATTCTATGTAAATACAGTTATGAGGCATAAGAAACAAAGAAGTGAAGATGTGCACAGAAGCATGAATGCTGAGAAAAGGGGAAAGAAAGAGTTATTACTCAGCAGTCAAGGAAGACTGATAATATATTGCTGATATGTTTTCTTGTGGTTGCTTTTCTTATTTCAGCATTTGCTACCAGAGTAACTGATCACATCGCTAACATTTGTACTATTAAATAAAGGACTAGAGGTTACCTAAGTAAATAAAATTTGTCCTGCATGTATAGGGCACCTGTAGCCTCTGGGCTTTTTGTGACTCATGTCTGAGAAAGCGCTGAGGATGGGTATGGTTCTGGAAGGGAAAAACAAACAGAAAGGAAGCTTCAGAAGGGACAAAGGGAAAGAGGAGAAGCTGCCAAATCAGGTAGCTAGGAAAAGCCCTAGAAGGAGGGAAAAAAATTAGAAGTTTGTTTTGTAACAACAAGTATGTGCTTGTGTGAAATAAGTCTTGTCACTTATTTGATCACTTGACACCGATTCCCTTCTGTGATAGTGTAAAGCCCCTCCTTGATGAGCATAAAGCAGCAGATGCTAACATAACAGGTATTTTGACATTAGTAAGGCTTCTAACACGATCTCACTCCTGACATACTCCTAAGTAGAGGCACATGGTCTGGGTTCATTATTGCATGGCGAAAGTACAAATTATTGGAAAAATGCATAAAGAATGATTATCAGTATTTCATGAGCTGTCAAGCTGAATCAAATAGTACTCCACATAGTGTGCCATAGATTTTCTTAATGGCTTGGATAATGCAAATAGAGTGTTGTAACCTGGAAAAAAAAAAATCACATATGCTTTGTAAGACAGGATGAAAGCTGGGGAAGTAATTCCACATGAGAAAATGCAGTTCAGTAAGTACAAGTGCTAAGGCCTGTGTTTAAGTGGGAGTAATCAGTTTCCAAAATATGAGAAAGACAAGTGGCTAGATCTCAGTCCTTTAGAAAATCAGAGAATAAGTCAGCTTAGAAGGGACTTTTGAGGTCCTGTGGTCCAACCATCTGCTTAGAGCTGAACTAACATAATTTAGATGAAGTTGCTCAAGGCTTTCTTCAGTTAAGTTTTGAACAAGAAAAAAGATACCCGCATCTTTTGTGGACATCTGTTCTAGTGCTTAGACAGCTTCTTTATGTTTTTTTTTTCTTTATATCTAGTCAGAATTTCCCTTGCTGCCATTGTGACCACCATCTTAGGTGTTGGAAAACCCAAGTTAGATTTCCAACTTTTACCTTCTCCAGCTTGAACAGACTCAGTGCTCTCAGCTTCTCCTTGAGCTTTCTAATCATCCTGGTCAGCTTCCATGGAATTAATTCTAGTCTGTCGTGTGAGTACTGGGGAGCCCCAAAGTGGATGTTATATGCCAGATGTGGTCTTCAGATGTTGAAAAAAGGGTGACTGATCACTTCCAAGAGCACGCTATCTGGTATTGTGAATGCGGCTGGGTATGTAAGTTATTGTTGCAAGGGCACATTGCTGACTCTTGCTGAATTTCTTGTCTGTGATGACTCCCCTTTACTACAAAGGTGCTCTCCAGTGGGCTCCAGCTGGTGCTGTTAGATGTGGTTATGCTGCCTTTGGAATTTGTAGCGTCTTTCTGCCCATTCTCACGGCCTGTTGAGATCCCTCTGAAAGGCCGTCTTGCCCTGCAGTGTGTTGATCACTCTCTCCAACTTGGCATCGTTCACAGACGTGCTGAGGACATGTTCCATCCTATTCATTCTCAACATGTTACATGTAGTACAACCATTAAGTAGCTACAGCCCCGATATTAGTCCCTAGAGAATGCCATGAACCAATGCCAAGAGTTGGTCTCTGAACTACGAAGCACTGTGCTTCCAGCCTGAGGCACCAGTTCTCTACACTTGTAGCCCACCCATCCATCTCTCTCCAGCATGGCTACCAGGATACTGTGGTAGACCATGCTGAAAACCTTGCTAATTTAAAGAAAAAAAAAAAAAAAATCACTGTTCTCCCTTTGTCTGCTGAGGCAGATCATAGACAGCAATCATGTTGTTTGGGTGTGATTTGCCATTGGTAAATCCATCCCGGCAGTTCTCAAGGATTTCCTTTTCCTGGAGCCCTGTCCAGGCATATGAAGGATAATTCCAGCAGTATTTGTTCCATAATCTTTCCTGGGAGACTGGGGTGGGGCTGGCTGCTGCTTCTTCCCCACGTAGTCCTTGCACTTCTTCAAGATAAAATGACTTCTATCTTCTTTAAAAGTCTTCAGGAACCTCTGTGACCTTTCAGTGAATTGGAGTGGCCTTTCAGTGACACTGATCAGCTCTGTCAGTACCTGGGGATGCCTTTGTCTGGTCCCCAAGGCTTGTGGACGCCCAGCTGGTGTAAGTGGTACCAGTACCTAGCATCTTGCTCTTCCTCTACCGTGCTTCTCAACTCCGGTTGAGCTTTGGCTTTCCTATCCCCAGACCTGCATGTCCTGGAAACGTTTTTGTATTCTTCTCCTGTAGCTAGGTTATAATGGAGCACAAACATTGGTCAGCAGTGGTTTCTGCAGTATGTGAGGGTTTCTACCATGACCTTAAAACATGTCTTCTATGCAGTACAGCTGAAATAATCCTACTGCTGCTCTGAGCAGTGCTGAGACAGAAGTACTGTGTCTCTGTGACTGGTTTTGGCACTACATTGTGAGGAAAATGCCAGCCAACTAGAGGCCTGCAGAAAGGTTAACAAGAATGGTCAGCAATTTTAGACATATGACACTAAGAAACGATGGGGAGAATTCAGAATGTTTTACCTGGCCTCTTCTGTTTGGATATTGCGGCCATTGTGAAGGTTACTGTGGCAAAGACAGCCAGAAGCAAGCAGTGCAAGTAGTGAAACGGAGAAGTTTAGCTCAGACAACGTAGCACCAAGGATAACTCAGTGAAAGTGATTGCTGAGGACCATGCAAATACTTCATCATCTAAGATATTTTCAAAACCAATTTTATTTTTTTTTGTCAACTTGGTATTATAGTTCCTGTCAGTCCTGTTGTGTGGGAGAGGATGGACAAAAGAACTTCTTCAGTGTCTTTCTGGTTTTATTTTTTGTATGTCAAGTGTGTTACCATTTGACCCAAAAATTGATAAACAGGAAATGTACCGAGAAAATGAAGGCTATGAGAAGGTTGCTCTGCAATTTACTATAATGTTAATATCTTGATTGGTCTTCTGATTGTAAATGGCTAACTTTTGGTAGATTTTTTTTTCTTCTTTTTAATGTTGCTATGCAAATATTGTTGGTTGGTTCACCTAAACAAAATGTGTTCTGGACATGCTTACGCAAGGAAATCTGAAAAAGAAAACAGTTATTTTTCACTTGGGTTGTGTTTTAATTGTGAGGTTGCCATGAAAGCAAAGCATGCTTTGCACATCTATAAACTGATGATCTCTGCTGTTTTGATTTTGACTGTGGTTTTGATGTCCTTGAAAAATCACAGTGGTAGCAGTAAATTGTTTTAATTAATGAATTAGAGAGCAGCGGAATTGCTGAGTCAGGTTTATTGATGTAATTATCACCGGAATAAAAAAGAAGAAGAAAAGCCTGGAAGAACTGTGAGATTGTTTTGCGTGTTGTCATTTGAAAGCAACTTTCTCAGCCATTGCTTCCTTCATCTCCTATACAGTTATGTGAATATAAGGGTGTGGGCATACATGGATCTAAATATACATATACCTTTATATATTCACTAGCAAAACAAAATTAATGAAATAGGTGAAGTCTAATAATAATTCTATATAAACAGTAGGCTTATTCATATTCAGTTGATTAAGAGAACTTTTTTAAGCTTCACATGATTTTGATTTGACATAAGATTTTAATTGCATTTGCTTGTTTAACTAAATTTAATGTCATTGAGAAATAATCTAATAATGGTTTTTACTTTAAATGCAGACTGTGCTGTTGTCAGAGAATCAGTAACAATCATAGGCTACTGTCTTTGGATACTGGTGAAATAATAGATAGAGAACTTAAATACTGACTGGAAGTCAAGACTTTTCTGTATATAAAAGGCTGAAAACAATTTTGGAACTGACAGTTCTTTAAAACAATCTCTTTTCAAACACGTGTGAAAAATTTGTTTCTATATTTTCTGGAAGTTATATTTCTTCCATTCAGATGAGAATTCAGTTCAAAATTAAATTTCAAGTCAACTTTGAAAATGAATTTCTTTTACAGTTATTAAAACTGAGGCAGTCAGAACTTTGTTTGGTCTAGGTAATCTGCCTGATGTTTTGGCAAAATTTAAGATTTTTTTTCTTAATTTAAGGTGGGAAGATGAGGTCTCAAATCTCACAGGAAAGGAAATGCTGGCTAAGAAGCTGTAGCATTTATTATTATTCTTTTCCCACTCATCCAGCACTTTCATCCTAAATTATATGTTTTGTGTTTAGTTATCTGTTGTTTTCACTTGTATGTTGTAGGGAAGGATGTTGTTGGCAGACAGAAACCAAGGAGATTCATTTTCTTTCACTCCACATTCAAAACCTCTCAGTGGAAGAGCCTTTGATGCCTGCTGCAGCCGGTATGGGTTAGTCCAGGAATTTACATAGCACTTGGGATTTGCAAAATAGTTACCAATATCTTGCTTTAATTTTTTTCCTTTTTAATTTCACACTTGTGAAACCACAGTATGAGACTAAGAAAGATAAGGAAAACAATGTGAATTAATTACAGATTAAATTATGAATGCACAAATGGCTAATAGGCGTATCTCACATCTTCAATCAGGGCACTTCTAATAGATGGCAGTTTTCCTGGGGTTTGGAGGCTCTGTGCAGCTGCTGGTGAATCCCTCCTTCAGGTACTGTGGCTGCTGACTAGGTACATCAGAGACGAGATGTGAGCATTTGTGGTATTTGCAACATAAAAAGAAGCAACCAACTTGGGAAGCTGTTGTTATGGATTGTTATGCTACTACAGAGTAAAGCCAACATGCTGACTGCTCTGGTTGACCACGTTATGATTGCTTTTTGTCCTTTGTGATAAAATAGATGCATTAATGTGTGTATGTATGTATGTATGTTTCTTGTCCTTACAAGACCTTTTCTTACATGATTTTAATTTCACAGCTTACACACATGGTTTTGTTACAGATTAAACGCAGAGGGCTGAAGGCAGCTTTCTTCTTCAAATGATCCAAAAACTTCAGTGCATTTCCATAGTGAATCTTTCTGCAGTCAGGAGCATAGGCAAGGGAAAGTTGTTCTGATACTACACACTCTGCTGCTGATCTGCTGTGTGCTAGGAAAAGAAATTCTTTCAAAAATGCAATATGCTATAAAATGTTTTATAGTTATAAATAAAATGTGTTATATAATCACTGCTGACAAGCTATCCAGTCTCAGTCTGCACATGAGGCAGATAGCTTAAGAAGAATTCTGTACACAACTTCAATTTCTTTTTGCAGTGGGTATTACTGAACCAAACTGTATTGGTCACCTGTGCAGTTTGTAGAAAAATAGCAGAACTGAGAAGTCCAGGATCCTTTTTGGCAAAAGTAAGTTCCTGGAGGAGGTTTCAGAGTTGTTGTTTCTGTGTACTGTTGAAGCTGGATATTGAATGTGTCAAGATAGTTTATAATCTTTGAAGTTTCTTTGAATATTCAATTTCCAAGATACCCAGGTCAAAATGTGTTGGATGGGAACTGTCTCTATCATCAGTATTTGCTTAAGTGGGTGGTATCCAGTCTCCTTCCACATAGAGTTAACCAGAATTATACAAGCCGCTAAGTTCCTCATTGCTTGATTGCTATATGTTCTGTGAGGAGATTTATTTAAAATTGCTTAAAAGCTGCACTCAGTGGGGAATTCTGCTGCTCATTCCCTTAACTACTTTAGCTGCAGAGAACATATGACGTCTTTTTCATTAACTGTCTTTGCTGCTTGTTTGCTTTCAGTAGAATCGTAGGAGATTTTTATATTGTTTTGTAAACTCAATATTGCTGGATCCTGACTGCTTATGGCAATTGAGATGAAATTAGATGCTTTTGTTAACAGGCCCCAGACTTTAAATTTATAGGGACTAGGCACCATCTGTTCTCAATTAAAGGTCTTGAGCTCTGAAATTAATTCCTTCCATTGGTCCATTAGACTCAATCTTTTGACCTGAAGTCATGATAAGGCTATATTAGCCTCTTGAGCCTTTGAAAAGTGAGGAGTTCATGCAGGGACAGAACTGGATATTCCTTTTAGTCATTGTATCAGAATAGTTAGAAAGCAGAAAGTAATGATTGTTTTTCCATTTTACTGATAAGAGTGAGATTTTTGAAAAGTGCCCTAGAGATTTAGAGCTCAAATCCTCACAAGTTGTAACAGGACTTGTGCTTCTAAATTATATAAGTGCTTTTGAAAATCCTTTCCAGAAAAATCAAATTAATATAGAGAACGTTGACTAAATTCACAGAGACTTGTAAAAGCGAGTTGAGTATGGAAGCTTGTTGTTTGCAGACCCATATTTGCTCTGGAGATCAGCTGTGTTTTGCCTCAGCTGTTTGTCGTTGGTTCTGTTTGCAGTTGCAAAATGTTGGGAAATCTTACCAGAAATCCTGGTCCTATAATTCTTCCCACAGTGCTTTTGCAGAATTTGTATCTGTCTTGTGGTACGTAGATGTTGCAAGGAAGACATGGATGGATGGATAAATCAGTTCACATTTTTGAGGTTGTAAGTTTTTTCCCTGCACTCATTTCCTGTATTTAACTCAAAATTGAGTTAAATAATTTAATTCAAAAGTTGCTCTGTCAAAATACGACAGGAAATACTGTTGAGTAGGGAGAAGCTATAGTGACCAGCTTTTTAGTTCCTGGAGAAAAGCTCTAAGATGTCAAATAACTAAGCTGATTGTGTAAATTTCATATCAGTATTTCATAAACGTGAAACTGTATTTTGAAGGTTTCACTATCTGGTGGTTCCTCAGCAGACATTGATATAATGTATACAGTGCTACTAATTTTCTGGAAGGCAGTTGGTAAGAATAATGCTTTTGAGACAATATTTCCAATGTATAAGAGTATTCCTATCTTACCCCAAAGTGTAGTTTATTGGAATATTTTGGGATCTGCTGGCTAGTAGGTTACGAGTAGAAGCAAGCAGGGAGATAGTTGGTAAGCCTGTTTTTATTCATATCTAACAAACTCTATGACATAAAAAATGCAGCGGCATTTGACTTCATAGAGGGTGCGAACAAAGTCAAGTGGCTGCCTTCTCAGTGTAGAAGGATTGAATTGTGACTATTGCATCTAAGTGTTGCTTGTTGGTGACTTGTCAGCCAGAGGTTAAATTTGGGAACTCACTCTTTTATTACTCTTTCTCAACATTTTCCCTACGTTCATAAATTTCTTATTCACAGGGCAGTGAGGATGCCTATCCAATCGTGGTGCTACCAAGGTTTACGCCTTCAAGGCTGTCTGCAATGCCATTTCCTTCTGCCATCTTGATGATGCTAGGGCAGTTTTATGGAGTTGTGTCACTGTTGGGTTTTAGGTTGCCAGAAGATGGACATACCTGCCAGCTGAGCCCTGTAACTATTACCTGAAATACTGGCTGAAAAAAGCTGAAATACCCTTTTCCATGTCCATGAAGAAGATAACTCATCTTGTTAATCTAGTTGTTGTGATCATTATTGCCAACAAGATCAAGTTTCGAACAGACAACAATCTGTTGTCTTTAGATGCAACACATTGTCTATAAATTTAGATGCAATACATTGTCTTTAAAAAGTGAGATTCACTACAATCCAGCTATAGCCATATAGCAGCTTTTCAATTGGGTTCATAAATAGCTTGGTAAAAATACTTCTTTCTGTAGCTGCCTGCAGTTAATAGCTCTTAAAATTAAGTAACATTCTGGATGCCTGCTTTTCAACATTACCTAAACTAGAATAATGTTGGAGACCTCATGATCCTAGGTATTATTTCTAAGTGAGGCTTAGGTCGCTCTGCAACCTAGTGACACATACATACAGTTAGAAATGCAGTTTTAGTTGTTACAAATGCCCAACTATGTTTTTGAAAAAATAAGAGTTCTTTCCTTCTGTTTTGTTTTTTATATGTAACGTATAAAAAACTGTTAACTGAACTTACCCATAAAATGCTGAAGTGCCCATGTTAAATGCATAAAGAGAATATGATAATATTCTCTTTATCCAGAAAATATGATAATATTCTCTTTATCCAGAAAATCATCTTTGCACTTCAGGGGCTTAGGGAACATGTTTAAATAACAATATTGAAAATATGGTAACAAAGTCTGTGTACTTTAGTTACCAAATTGCTTTAAAAAAAAAAAAAATTAAAGAAAAACCCACAGATTCATTTCTTACTTGTTGTCTTTACAAGTTGTTTGTTCTGTGCAGTATCATATATATTGATTTTTATGAAAAAGTTAATGGGCTTACCTTTGTTCAGAGTGGATTTTTTTCCTTCTGATCACCTCTGCACAAATGAATTTTTTATCCTCTTTTTAGAGGTATTTCAATGTTATGAAAAAAGCATTAAAGGGAATTCTGATAAATTATTCCTTTAAAAAAAAATGAATCTTAGGCACTTTTGTGATGGCAGAAGAGTTAATTTAACTCAAAGATTTCTGTTTTGCTTTCAGTGAGAAAGATATCTGAGCTCGGTAAATATAAGAGAGAGTGCCTTTTGGGGGAACTGGATTGCATGGTTCTGTGCTGATTTTGCTTGCCCCAAACTTTTTATTATGAATTTGAATTAATTGCTTTGGTGACATGGTACTATCGATTGTCTCAAAACCCTATTTTTAGTATGGTTTAAAACATCTTAATACAGTACACTTACAAGATAGTGAAGAAAAATACTTCATAGTCATATACATAAAAGAAATGATTTCTCTATCATGCTCTTTGTTTTCACTTCTATAGAACAACGACTCTTCTCCCCAGAAAGACATAAAATAAAAAAAAAAAAAAAGAAAGAAAAGAAAAGACATCAGTGTGTTTATATGCCAAATACATGATTATCCTATTTTGTGTTTATAAAGAACAAACAACCTCCTGCCCCCCACAAAAATACACCCACCACCTTTTCTACCACTGTGGTCCTACTTTATTTTTCCTTATTAAATCAAGCCTGACCTAATCTTTTATGAGTTGTTTTTGTGTCTGTATTACCTCAGGCTGTGCTCTCATCAGACTTCACAAGCTAAGTGGACTTGAGTTTCGGATAGTCTATGGAAATAATCAAAGAAAATGCACCGTACTCCTGGATGTGATGATAATGGTTCATTATGTCCATTAAATTTAGTATGGAATCAGTGCTGAGTACTCTGCTGTGAGTTAAGGTTAGACTCAGTGTCCTGATCACTTGCAATTACTCAAGCACAACTGTTAGCTCAGCTAAACTCCAATCCTAGTGGCTTGCATTCTGCTTACCAATTTCTTCTGAACTTCACATGTGGTAAGCCTTCAGAGTCTTTGCTTTGAAGGCAGAGGTTCTGCAATGAAATCCTGGTTTGGTCACTAATTTGCTGTTGCTGCATTTGTACATTATTTTATCTTTCTGATTTTTTCCTACTTGTTAATGGGCATAATAATGCTTCCTAATGCTGTCTTTGTCTAACCTTCTTGAACTAAAGGATTTCAAAAAGTTGTTTTTTTCATAAATGTGTGTATATGTTTATGTACGTATGCATGTATTTATATGCATAAAAATAAAAATACCCATGCAGTAACATCAAGAAAGGCAAAACCTTTATGAATTTGGAAGTGTTTCTGAATCCTGCAAACAATCTGACTGAATTTTATCAAATTTAAAAAATGTCTGCAAAAGCCTAGATTGTCCTTGGTAGTTTAAGTTGAGGTAATAGTAAAACCACAGCACAATCAGCTCTATAATGCTTGTTTTTATGTATTTTGAATAAATTGAAGTAGTTTTATATGTTCTTAGAGTGTAAATCAAATTGCTATTACTGTAAATGTGTTCTCTGTCCACTTATAGGAGAGCAAAAAAGCAGAGAAGTTACTGCCGTTCTTCAGTTACATGCCACCTCCCATTAGAGCAGGGCACAGCTAAGCTAGTTTTCTTGTCCAAGCTGTGGCTAAATTGCTAGTACCTTCCTGAATTGATTCTTTTGATTTTTTGATTGTATCAGTACTCTTAGATCAAGTACTGACATTTTTCACACTCCTCTATAATACCATTTTTATGTTTTCCCTTATCTCCTGTTCAGGGCTCTTCAACCTGAGGCTTCAAATTCCATCCTTTCAGTAACAGATTAATTTTCTCTTTTTATAAAATGGGACAAAATGGGCACAAGTGTCTCTGTCTGCTGTTCTGTAGAGTTGCCCATACTGCTCAGTGTGCACATTGCTTTCCCATCAGAGGCACAGAGCATCAGAGCGAGGAGGTGACATCAGCTTTCTGGAACTATCTGTACTGTTCTCATCAGATCTAAATGAAGCAATGGCCTTTCCTGTCCACTTTCCCATCCCACCAAAACCATGGGGACGGTTTGCCTTCAGGTAGACAAGCCAGACTCCATTCTTGCACGAAATGAATATGTCAGGGCAACCACTGGTTATTGGAAAAGGAGACAGATGCTTAAACTTTTGGCATCATGGATGGATTCAAGGAAGGACCGTGCTCAACCTGGAGTCAGAGGTACTAGACAGAGCTTTACTCCTTTTCTGCAGTGTGTGAAGGTAAGGAAGATGCCTCCACTTTCCAACAGTGACAAGTAGTCCAACATTGCTTGCTTCTTCACAGCCATGTAGGACTGGGATAGTTGAAACAGCAGCTGACACCGGAGCACCTGCCATATCAAGTACTGGTCATGGTTGCATCACTGCTGGTTGTTGATGTTTGCTTTCCTGTATGGATGTGTTTTTCTTCATGAGAATGAGCAAATCTCTGGCCAGAAGTAGGCAGTCAGTACTGCAGAGAGCAAAGCCAGGTCTGACAGCACAGGTCAGAGCCCTGTCCACTCAGAGCACTGCCTTTTGGAGCTGCTTTGCTCTCTCTGAGTGCTCTGAAAATGCTAAATGTGATGTCTTCCAGGCTGTATTTTCTTGCAGTACCTTCCCTGTCCATCCTCAGAGAGAGTCTGTTGTAACCAGAAGTGGCCTCGTTTTTGTTTAGGAGCCATAAATGATGACACAGCAGACTTCAAGAGAAAATGTCTGTGTTCATAATATTTCCTCCTAATGAAATGTAGGATGACTTCAGCCTGTCAGATTGTCTACATCCAAGGTGATTCAGGAAATCTGTAACATTCTCGTAAACCTTTTTCAGTGGTTCCAAACTCATCTGGGTGCAAGTTTTTAACCTATGAGTCAATGGGCCACCTTCTGACCCTGCAAGAGGTATTCTATTTGAGATGTACTGCATGGCCAGTAACATATCAGTAAAAGGACTTTTCAGAGAGCCAAGTATTGGAGATGTATGGCAGTTGTGCAAGCATGCTTGGGGAGGGACCAAATCCTTATGCAAACGTTCACAGAGGTCACATAAAGCCTGCAGCATCAGCTGGGATGTCATGAGAGCCTTAACGTACCAGCGTACAGTATTCTAGATGGTAGCTCGTTGGAGTTGGTGATTAACTGCAGATCAGCCAGCACTGACAGGCATTAATAAAATCTAATCCCATGAAGGCACTATGTGGATAGTTGTAGATCTTAAATCATGTGTGCATATGTAAGACTGCTTTCAAGACTTCACTCATAGCATCTCCAGGTTTGGCTGGTGTTTGTGTACTGCCCTTCCAGGTACTGCCTGAACAAAAGGATTTTTAAAAGGATGCTTTTATCAATCGAGATCTGGCTTGATGGCTAGATCCTGTGAACATTTGGAAATTCTTTGCTCTCTTCTTCATTGCACCAATCTGACTTGCTGGAGTTGAAATCTGTCAGACTGACCAACACAGTGTTGTTCTGTTTCATTTTTGTGATGGACATTGGAGAGCAACTCCTGAAAAACAACACACTTGAAAACTAGAAGGATATAGCATTCATTCATCTCATCTCTGCCGGGAAGGAGCCTGTCTTGCAAGGTGATCTTATCACATGAACTCTATTTCTCATCACATGGGCTCTGGAGTCATCTGGCATTTCCAGAGTAGTCAAATGATGACTTAGGAGTGACTGCTGATGGAGTTTGTGCGTTAAGTGTTAGGGAGGTGCCTACCTGTGAAAGTTTTAATTGCTATGTAATAGAACACACAATCTGTAGTTTCTGCTTATTTGTGAATTGGACTAATTGCCAGAAATATTTTATTTTTGATTCTTCCTGTACTCATTTCTGTGCTTTTTCTGATTGACAGGGGAGTGCGCAGGCTTAGCTGGGACAGGGCTATAGTCATTTAGCTGCAGGGCTCCTTACTGCTCCAACCAATTTCAAATGCCAGGGCTGTCACCAGGCACCTCATTTGTGATCTTGTGTCTTAGGCAGGGCATATTCTTGCAGAACCAAGTTCCCTTCTTATCCAGTCATTGAGACTGGTCTTGAATGTTGGTGCACTACAAAGAATTCTTATCCCGTACCTTGCAGGTTCAGAGAATCCTTTTACAAAGCAGAAAGCATAACAACAACTTCATTAAAATGGAAAGCTTATACGAGTGAGGTTCAGGCAATTTAGATCCAAAGGCACTGTCAGTATCACAGAACCTAGTCAGGTAGGACCAAGTTTCATGTCTTTGTAGCAGTATTTGGTATTTCAACTCTAGTACAAACTATTGTTTTCTTTCACTTAATGAACAGGAGAATTCCTTAGGAGAGTCTCTCAAACTTTAAAGAGACAGTTACTTTGTGGATTATTCTGCAGTGCACACTTAGTACTTTTTCTAGCATTTTACATTTTTCAATTAACATGTAAGGTTAAGTTAAATATGAGGACAATGAACTTCTTTATCCCACTTCAGAATTGGTAAGTTTATCACAGGTTTCACTGCTTTCACTGGCAAAATAGAACTAAGCAAGTATGTAGCTAGATTTAAAATATATGTTTAAAACCTTTGTGCTGAAGTGTTTGCAAGTTGAAGCCTTTAAAGTAGGCAATAGACTATTAAAAGGCTAAACAAACTGCTGACTAAATTCATTCAGAAACTAAATTATTCAACAGTATTCAATGTACATTGTCATAGCATGAATTTATATCTTGCTACTCTTCTTGGGAGCATTTTGTGCAATTGCTATAACCTGAATATTAAGAACTAGATTATTCAGTCTTACTTCAAACTGATCCACAATATCTGCAGAAATGGGATATGCATGCCTCCAAGTTCCTGGCTTTATTTTTAAATTGAAAGAGTATTCACACATGTTAATGTACGTATTTGCAGAAAACTGTGCAAGGCCGTAGCCTTCTAGACTTTAAAGATGTTTGCACAATAGCACACTTCACAGAAGCACAAATATGAACAAGTAAGCACAAGATAAGGAGCAGTACCTAAGGGGATAGCCTTTAAAAATTGTTATCTACACCTTATTTTACTCTATCAAACTAACAGAATTTGTCTTGAGGTCTTTTAGAACAATATTCACATATCATGCTATTGTATTTAAACAACTTTAGAAGAATACCTTTACAGAAAGCATTTCAATATGTCCATGGATATATTAAAAACTTAATATCAGAGAATACATCAAGGAGTAAAAAAGTTACTAAAGCACTCCCCTGTGCTGCGATTAATTTGTGTATTATCAAGGTCTTTATTATGAACGCAGTTCCTAATGTAGGCCTGTAATAAACAGAGTGTAATTGAATTTTCAATATTTTGCCACCAGGGAGTAATTTTCTTACAAGACCTCTGCTCCATCTTCTGGCTAATTGTCAGCAGTTACTCAGTATTACTGCATTAACGTCACCAAATGGTGAAAACAGAAGCTACCTGCTTCTGTTACATGTAGGGGCATGTAGTTCCTACCCTTGTCTATTTACTGGCTTTGGGTCATGTACCATTATGACTTGCACCTCTATTAGCAGCATGAAGGTTTTTGAAAATACAGCCTTGGAGGTGAGCCAGACGTCTCATAAATTTGGGTTGGTGTAAGGTTTCAATCAAATTGACTATTCCACGTGGTGAAAACAAAAACATCAATAACATCAGGAGTTTCAGATGCCCTCATGATAGGAGCATTTAAAGTAACTGGTAAGTAATTGAATATTTTGTTTTGCTTTTTAGCAAATGGCACCACAACTTTGGAAATAACCAATGCCATTCACTTTCATTGCATGAAAGTGTGCTACACAGCAAATACAACAGGAACAGTATAACAGACTGCTTTATGTTCAGAAGAATGGTAACAATTAACTGCAGTTCTGTGAAGTCCTTGGTTCCCCTCCTGCGCGGTGTTTCCATCAAAGTTTTGAAGGTTTGGAGTATTCTTAATCAAGTTGCTGGTGTTACCAATCTAGGTGGAGCTGCAAACACTTTTGTGGAGGAGATTAACATTACAATCTTGATACACCAGACTAGTATTGCAATGGTTGATAGTGTGACTATCCCAAATGCTCATTTTGTGAAGGGGGAAGAACAGTCTGTTGTGATGTGTAAGCATAAGTGTCATGTGAAGTAGTTGTAAAGTACTCTCTGCACTAGGAAGGCCTCACCTATAGAACTGTCTGCCACTGGGATTCACAGATCAGCTAGGTTTTGGACCAAGACCACTGGGGAAAAATAAATAAATAAATAAATAAATAAATAAATAAATACTGGAAATGTGAAGTGGACAGTATGTCCCCTGAAAAAACAGTGGCAGAACCATTTTTTTATTTTTTTTTAAGAAGGAAAAGGATGGAAATACTTCATACAGTTTCTGGTACAGAAATGATGGTAAGGAGTAGGGATCAACTTTGTGGGTCATTCTTTCAGTAGGACAAGAAATAACGTGCTAATGTTGCAAGGATACTGCTTAGGCATCAGGGAAGCTATGCGCTCATTGAGATGTCTTGAGAAGGCTGTGAAATCTGCCTCCCGGAGGTTTTAGGAACAAGGTAGTTTTCTGTTGAGAATGGATAGTCGTTGTTGTCTCATTCGTTCTTGTGAATCTGTGGTCCCTGCAGATTGCTGTAAGCAAGGTGAAAGAAAAGTTGCATAGCAAAAGCTGACAAAAATAAAGTATCTAGTATCATCCTTTTATTTTGGTTGCTTAGCTCACCTTAAATGGTGTTTAATAACAATGTATTTCTGTTCTTTTCCTTATTATTTTACTAGTGATGATCATTAAACTGCTCAGGTTTTGTGTAGTGAGCTCCTCAGTTCACACATGAGAAAAATGAAGGCAGCGGAGAGCTAGGCCTTGTTACAGTCACTAGTCACTAGCAGGCCCTTAAAAATAGTATTACGTAGTAGCGCCTATAGAAGTATTTGGATGTTCTGTGTTCACACTTGCAAGCTAGATCTTTAGAACTGTTTTGGCAATTTATTTATTTTCTTCAACACCTGCCAGTTTAAGAATTCACCAAGTTTCCTGACACCCAAATGCTGCACTTTAAGTTCCAAGGCAAACTTTGGCATTACATGAGAAAAGAATAACTCCAGACCAGCAAATGTTTCACAGAATTATACTGGCAAATATGGCAATGCTGTTAACTGTATTTACAGCCTAACGTGTGCAAAAGGTGGTGAGCAGTATGACAGGAATATTCCAAATCAGAAGGGCTGGCAGTGTAGATTAGCTCTGTTCACTGATGGCCAGTTTTCCTGTTGTCTGTTTTACAAATGATCATCAGTCTGTGATTGCCTGAGTCGGGAATCTTTTCATTTTCCCCTCTTATTTAGAGGGAGAAACACAACGAATGTGTTAGAGCAGGTATTGGTACCTGACTGCAGTCATGCTCTCCTCACCCCAGCAAACCTTTCCAGGGATTTCTCATCCCAGCTGCCATCAGAAAACCCAGTGCTGGGGAAAGAGCAGCAGGATGAGTGTTGAGAAACCAGGATGCACTTGAAGCAGGAGGCAATGTTGCTGGCTGGTTTGGAGCAGTGGCAAATTGAGGGCCAATGCTTGTGCGCGCAGATATGGAGGAGCTCAGCAGGAGTGGGATGGCTTCAGGACAGAGGCGAAGGAAGCTTTCAGTCTGTGGGGTCTTTGAACAGAAGCAGCAACTCAGGCATGCTTTTAAGATGAGGAACTGGATAATTTGCTTTTAAATAAGCAATTGCAATGATGTCACATTCAATTCATTGACAGTATTAAGCAATGCTGTAGTTGTTAGTCCGTATAAAATATAATCTTGCCTAAGACATGAACTCAGACTCAGTAGCTGGATTGTACCAATAATTGCCTTTAAAATGTGCTCAGTGTAATTTTGGAGGTCAGAATTAAGGTACAGAGGCCACAAAGTCCTTGTCATCCGTTAGGAATTACTTGCTCTTTGCTATTCCATTTATTCAATATAATTGTCTGTAAAACACATGCCTGCAATTCTGCGTACTACATGCTGGTTGTACCTGAGCTCTTCCTGCAGCATAAAGAATCTGCATGCTTTTGATTCTTTCATGTTACTATGCAAAGGATATTTGCCCTGAAAAGGCATTATAATAACTCCATAGCATTCACATGCCTCCTGGAAACCTTACAAGAAGTTCAAAGTGAGGAAATTCCTTCAGTTCCCCCCGGTCTTCTTTGGCACAAGCACTAGGGCTCTGCTTTTATCAGACCTGTCAGGTCTCCTGATTTCAGTGGGAGACCGGTTCCCTCGCTGTGGTTCCCCTGCCACTGCTTATGCATCCCCTCTCCAGGAAAGCAGCTCTGGAGCTTCTTCCACGCTGCTTTGACTGATCAGCTGCCTCTGGTGCCTAGGGTGCTATCGCAGAGCCTGGTGGCAAGGCTCTGTGCTGTGAAATCCCTCGCAATGGCACGATCCCCTGCTCTGGCCCTGCATTGCCATGCCTCTCCCCTGGTGTGCTCCTGTAATCTGGCCCGGAGAGGTCCTGGCGTGGTTTTCAGCAGTTACAAGGTTTACATTTACCTTTCCTAATTCTGCATCCTGACAAGCAGCTTCTCTATTTCTCTCCTCATACATTTTTTTCTGTAAATTTTGAAGTGCTTCATGTTTACTTTTAAGGCTTCCCAATTCAGCACCTCTCTGAGGCCCGTGATGGTGTGGCCCTTCTTCAGGTGCACAGCAGAAGCGTAAAGACTCGTTTACTAGTACGGGCTTAACCTGAATTTCTTTCATGAGGTTGTCAGTCAAGACATTTGTTATAAGGAAACCAAGTTTGTAAGTAATTAGGAGTATTGTATTTTTCATCGTAGGAGTTAGAAGTTGCTTGTCAAATAGTGCACGGACAGGTAGAAGGCACATGTGAAGAAAGATGTAGAGATTTTAGTATCTGATTCTTGGATGAAATGTTCCGGCTTATTGAGAAATGGGAAACAATTTATTTCACTTGAAATCTATCCACTTATCACCAGTGGAAAAAAATAAAATAATTGAAAGAAAAATTACAGGGGTATCTTCCTACAGCACCTCAGCAGCAGGATGGTTTTGGTAGCCAGTAGGTGTACAATAATTGGACTGAAAATTGGATGGTGAGGTCATTTATGATGACAACATGTAGAGTGAGAATTACTGCTTCAGTTGGGAGCATACAGTACCTCTTTGCAACAAATGTAAATGAGAAGAAAAGTTCACAAGTGGGCAGAGGCTTAAAGTGGCTCTCATTTTGCCAGCCTGGTTCGCTTTCATGGACTGGGGGAGATATAATGTCAGTTCTGCTGGGAGCTCCTGGAAATTCTCAAGCTATATCCTTGAAATAAATTTGCATAGCTCCTGTTGAAATAACAAGGGCATGCAAATATCAATTTGAGATTTAGATGTGTGCTGTGTTTTTTGCATTTCAGGTGGATAATGAGTCTCTTCTGGCCCATAGGGTGAGAATAATAACAAGATATATAACACAGAGAAGACAAGATCAAACTAGGAGTGAGGTGGAGGTAGGGGAATTAGTTGGGTTTCTCAGGACCTATGCTATATAAATTAGGTCTAGTGTGTGTCAGGGACATGGCATAACCCCAGTTAAGACCTCAAAATGTAAAGTTCGGCAGTTAAGTGAATACTTTTTCTTTTTTTTTTTTTTTTTCCAACGTCACTTAAAGCTGCTACAAATTTAGCACACAATATCTAATTCATATCCAGCTTGTGAAACATAAAGTCTCTCCAAAAATTGTCAGTAAAATGTGTAAAAATCAGTTTTATAAGAAATAATCCCTCCTATTGAAAGGATAAACTGCTCTTTACTTGGCATTATGAAACTGAAAAAGAATTACTGAGAAAATGCAGGTGTTATGCCTTCTTGATAGAGGTTTTCTTGCATTGTTATAAACAAACATACAAAGAGAACTTGTGCATTTCCTGATTCCCTTAAGAAATAGTATTATTGAAGTGCTAGTGACACTGCCTTGGAAATAAAAGCAGCACTGAGTGTTTTCTCCTCCCTCTTTATTCTTTCTGTAGAGGAATATGTTAGTGTAAGAGTAGAATGGATTTTCTTTGTTTTTAAGCTTCCGGGTGTTGTCACTGATGGTGATACGTGTTTGATATCACTTCTGGTTTTTTACATTGCTTTTTCCCCTCTCTAAATACCATGTCTCATTCTCTCACAGCATCTCTGCATTATCATTGCTTTTGTAGTTCCTTGGGAACTTGTCTATATTAGAAAAGTCCCTCTAATAAGCAATTCTATTTAATCTACTTAACTAATATTTTTCCAAAGATTTTAAAGCAAATGGATGAATTCTGTTTGACTTAAAGCATCAGTACAGGTAGGATTCATCTCCCTGCAGGTTGCTCTTGTTCCTGTGTTCTGCAGCAGATCTTGTTCCAAATCAGTCACTGGCACTCCCCACCACATCCCATTCCCCCTGCCTTTTTTTTTCTTTATGAGTACTCAGTTAACTGGTATCTTTATATGCTCTATCCTTACCGATAAAGACTAATGATTCTTTTGGTTATTAGATTTACATTGGCTGTTTCATTCTCATGGTTATTGCTACATGGCTTTGTGTTCATTCAAAAATATCAGTGATTTTTAAGGCTTTGTATCTAGGAGTATTTTACAAGCACATGTTCAGTGTATGCTAATATAAATATTATTTGTTAAAGCTAGCACAGGAAGGATTTGTCTGAGGATTTGTCTATAACCCCTCTATAAATGATGGAGAGAAATTCTAGAACGTGGCTCAAGAACTTGGAGCCATAAGTAGATGCCTAGGTCATGCAAGCTGACTTGCCTGTAAGTGTGTCTTTGATTGTAGAGGAAGCATTTAAAAGTTGAACTTAGTTGCATGTCTGGACTACCAGAATCTTACGTTGGTTTAAAAGAAATGGGGCATTTGTTTTTTTCCTCTAGTACAAGTTGTCCTCTTTTTCTGATATAGACAAAGAGTTCCTCCACAGTTTGCTTGGGCAAATAGGATTTTCAGAAAATGTACTTAGCAGGGTTGAATAAACCCGTTATTAATGCAATACAGTAAAATCAAATCGAACAACAGCGAATCACAATCTTCCCCCCCTCAGCAGTCAAAACTGGAAACTAAACTGAGAAAGCTGTGGCAGAAAGGAAGGTTTCAGGGGTACTGTTACTGGAGAGAACATGGCTATTTCTGTGTAAAAATACCATTACAATGGTATTGTTCCAAAGACTGAAAATAGTAAAGAATGAAGAAGGAAAATCATATAACCCAGTACTTGAGAGCCTACGCAGTTTTACTACTGTTCTTCTAATTGACCACTTCCTTAATACTCCTTGCTTTCTCAGGGGGAGTATTTGCCTTTTTTTTCCTGGCTCAGTCTCCACATGACTGGGGCCACAGTTGCTGTGCATAGCACAGAATATGGGGAATAACGCAGATGCTGTGTGCCGTAGTCAAAAGCATGTTTTTTCACCTCTCAAATAATAGTGTAGATAACACCATTTTTAATTTAGGAATTAGTTACCTGAATGCTGCAGCATTCAGGGATGCAGAGTTAGAATCTGTGGTGATTTGCAGTAGGTTCAGTGTACTGAAAATATTTTTCATTGCTTACAAAGTTTGAAGCATCTGTCTTTAAAACTGGAAATAATCACTGATACCAATTACTCTATATTAAATGCATAATTTTATTCCAAACCCACCTGCAGAAATTATACTTCTGCTGCTGTGCTTGCAAAGAGTAGTTCTGCATAATGACATTGATGTTTGATGGAACTTCAAACTTCATTACTTCTGAAAAAATGCACAGAAAATTAAGATTACTGTTTGGTATCAAATGTCCTCAAGTTCATGTTGTGTTCACATGTCCAGTAGTTTAGGCAGAGATTACTTCAAAGAGAGCGATGAGTATGAAGTATCACATCTTGTTCTGAAGTTGTGCTGTGTTATCTTCCATGTACTATCGTAATGTTGGTAGCCCTTTTTCAAATAGAATTAAATGCAATTTTATGAGTGATGGAATGAAACTCTAGTAGCATTAAGAATTAGAAGACCAATAAACTTATTAGAGCTTTAATATCAGCATACAAAGTTATTACAGCAATACTTCAAATATATCTGGTTTCTACTGCTTACAAAGCATGAAATAATTTTAACTGTTAAAGTATCATTGCAATCATTTCCTTATAACAGGAGGATTTGGTACTTATCATAGACCTTCTCCTGCATGAGTACATACACGCTGTCAGGATGTGACACACTTCCTTTTTCTCTGGTGATAATTGCTAAGCAATCATAATTTGGAAGCGTATGTGTTGAGTCCAAGGTAAGAAAATGGGGAACAGGAGGGGAGAGATTAAGCTAATTTTTTTTCTGTTTTCAGAAGGGGTGAGGTGTGATTCATTATAAGGTGTGTACCTTATCTGGCAACATAAATATGTGCAGTCATGGATGTGGTACAGCCAATGACTTCTCTGCTCTTCAGCTTTGCAAAAGGCTTCTCCCTGAAATGCCAATATTATATTTTTTTTTCAGCAAATAAAATGAGGCATGCAGTAGGTAAAAGTCAGGACTGCTGAAGATGCAGTGTTAAGGATTGATTTTCTCCTGCTTTTAAGTATTTGTCTATTTTGTTTACATCTTTTTGCCACTTTTTCTCATGCCGTTTCACAAACGTACCTTTTTCCATACCATACACATATTTTAGGACAATTCCTAAGTAAGGATGATTCTTTAGTGAGATTGTAAAAGGAATCATGTTTGTTTCAGAGGAGAAAACAAGTCAAGTCATACTAGCAACTGTTGTTCATAGTAGTGGCCATCAAAAACAGGTATTGCTCTCCTCATAAAATGAGAGTCAAACGAAGAGTTAAGGAAATGCTTTCACAAGCAATGCAAATTTTACTTTTAAAAGGAACCAAAGAAATTTCTAGGCTTTCTGCTGTAATGCTGTAACTGAAAAAAACACTGACTACAATAATTTAACATTAATCAGTCTAGCACAGTATGTATTACTCGCTAAATTATGAGCCTTCAAAACCCACACACAAATACATACATATGTGTACAAAAATTTGTTAGAGTACCAATGTGATGCATGCATGCCATTAGGAACAAACCACAAACATCAAGGTATTTTTGCGGATGCATAGAGCTGTAGCTTAATTTTGTATCAGAAGGTGACTGCTTAAAGGTCATTTCCCAAAGCACGTCAGATTCTTTTGGGATGTATCCTTTAGCTTCATCTTATGTTTCATTGACTGTATAAGCATTAAACTCGGCGAGAATGACAGGCTGTAGTAAGTGGATCCCAGGTGGGCTGTGGGATCAGCAGAGCCAGCTGTTCCAGAGCGCAGATAACTCTTTCAGATTTGCAGATCCTTTTGCATTTGACGTGGCATGCCAAGTCTTTGTACTGCCCAGTGCTGATGTTTTAAAGGAGAACGGCTTAATAATTTATTAGCTGCTACATTTCCTTTGGGCTTTATCTGTGTGATGCTGTTGAGTCACTGAGAAGTGTAAATACATAGAAGTTAACAGAAGCACATTCTTTTGGAAAGGGAAAGCTTTTTCTCTTTCTTTTTTCCTTTTTTTTTTTTTTTTGACCACGACCTCCACTGAGAATATATTGTTGGTTTACCCAGTTACCAAAGAAAAAAACTTTGCGCCTTTTAAATTAGGGCTGAAACATGTTTGAAGTTTAACATCATGCCCTCCTCCAAACAATCCTAATTAGCAGTATAATGGCAATGTATTTTCCTGCTCGTATGCGTTTTTAGCTACTCATTTTTTCAGCCTATTACTAAAATCAGCTTGTTGTTAATCTTTCACAGTATGCAAAATGTACATCTATCATCGCTTTCCCTTCAAATTTGGGAAACATATTCTTATCCATCACCTCTGCCATGGTAATATGTTAGCGTAGGCTTCTGCCAAGCTATTGAATCTCCCTAAGGCCACCTGCTCGTCACCTCTAGAAAAAGATAATGAGGAATCAGTAGTACTTGTTCAGCACTTCCTGGCTAAGAGAAATCAAATTCTGTCTTCTGGTTCCCTGAACAAATACAACAAGTAGATGCTGAAAATGGGTCCTTTTCACACTTGTTTCTTTATTCTCTACTGTCCAATCCTGCCTAAATCAAAACAAAGGCATAACACAGTCTTGTCTGTGCCTATGGATTTATGATACACATTTATATGTCAGGCCATGTTTTCTGTTACATATTTATGAGTAAAAGTTATGACATAGCTATATCAAACTTCTGTAACTCTGTGTTCAGTAGTATTATTTTCATAAGCTGTAGTAGTACAGTACTGAATTAGGACCCTTGCAATATTTATTGCACAGATATAAAAACAATGTAGTGCTGCATTTAAAACAAAACAAAACCCCAAACCTAGTAATTCTGTTTGGATATTTAACATAGAGACCCTAGAAAATAGTGGTCCTGCATTGTTTTTTGGTAGAATAATATAATAAAGATGAAATAGACTTCCCCTATTGCATTTGTTCTGTTCAACACACATGAACATGCAGAGATTACTGTATGTTTAAAATATTAGTTGCATCTATTACTAAAAAAGAAAGTCAGTATGAATAATAAACTATTAAGAGAAGTTTGCAATAAAAAATAAAATAAAAACTTTTCTATTGATGTCAAAGAAAAACTTTACAATTTGGATACTCCTTTAATTTCACAATAAAATACTAACTTGGACAGAGGCATCAAAAACAGCCTTCAAATACAGCTTCATTTCATTCGTTATCCATTTGTGAAGAAAAACTTGCCAGCTAGAAACTCACATAATGCTCATTGTCTCCTCTCTTTTTCACTGTCCAAACACCATTTATACTCTCCAAAGGAATCAGTAGGGTATTGGGAAGCAAGAGGACAGTTCCTCCTGCAGAAGAAACCAAAGAAATGGGTTTATATAGCTTTGTGGAAAGTCAAGGAATATTTGAATGCCTACCACTGTGTTGTAAACGGTGGCAGAAAAAATTGATAGAAGTTAATTCGGATGACTGAGTTTTCTAGCTCCAACTAGGGCACTCGGTCTGTGTCTGTGTGGCCCGAACCTTTGGGGGTGATGCTGTGCAGAATTTTGCATGCTATGTTACTGCTTTTTATGTTTTTTTTATGTGTTTTATGGTTTTTGTTGTTGTTGTTTTATTTTATTTATTTATTTATTTGTTATGGTCACTTGATGTTTCCTTACTAAAAAGCTGGAAGAATGATTATGTGGTGCTTGCAGACTTCATGCTGATTTGAGTATCAGGATATGATAACATGAATTATTTTTCATCCGTTCAGCAGCATTTAGGCTCCGTGGAGGCTGAGAGCATGTGAAAGCTTTTCTTATCAGGAAAAGAGTAGACCAAAAGTGATAGGCATCAGTATCAATGTAAAGAATGATACATTATTTCCTTTAGATAAAGCAAGCAAAACATGTCTTGCTGCTGAAAGGCACTGACGATTTTCCTGAGTGGGCTTAGGTTTTCCAGCTGAGGTTTGAAGTAAGGCTCTAGTGTGAAAAGAGGCTCTATGGAAAAGACCATTTCTGAATCAGCTGCTGGGATGCTGTATGTGCTTATAGTTCTGTTTAGTAATGCTAAAAATTATAAATAATTGCTGATTTATGCATTCTTGGGTCTTGCAAAGTTAACACAGCTTTGAATTAGTGAATTGTATCCTGGTCTTGCTTGTAAATTAAAATAAAAAAACAGGTACCTTGAGGTACATCTCCAAATTTCTCCCTTAATTGCTCTCTTTCAGAGGTGTTCACAATGCTGTGAATGCAACTGAGAGGGAATTCACCAGAGAGACCAGATCTGCTTTAGGTCCAGGATAAGATTCTTCTCTACGAAATCAACAAATTCAGTGTAGAGATTACTGAAGCACAATTAATTCAGTTTAACAATGTGTCTTCAAAAGGAAATTATTTTAGCTCAGATTGTATTTCTGTAGGTTTCTGCAGTTTCCAGATTGGTGATTGGCTTTATAAACACCCAAAGTAAACTACAAAGCTATAAAAAAAAAAAAAAAAAAAAAAAAAAAAAAAAAAAAAGAGGAGATAATTACTCATCATGTTCTTGGTCTTTCTTTTAAATTCTTAAACACCTACTTTTTCTTTTTAGTGAAGAGTGACATTTTGAATAGACTTTCAAGACCGTTGATGCATTATTATTACTATTTCATTATTTTTTCAGAAGACACTCCACCTTACAAGTGTCTCACTTTTACACATCAACAAAGCCAAATACAAACTTGGTAAGACAGTTGAAGAACTCATTTCTTTGTGAAGTTAAAGTCATTTTTAACTTGAGGCAGGTTTTGCTTTGAGACCCATGGAAGAAGCAGCAGTTGCTGTTATTTGAGTGGGCCACATTAAAATGCAAAAATGTGGTTGTATGGTAGAACTACAAGAAGAATTGCTAGCTGATTAGGGATGAGGATCCCAGGGTAATTGGTGGACAGACAAAAAAAGGATGGAAATAGTGAATGATTGCTCTCAAATGTAGGCACATTAAAAAGCATAGAAAGCTGCAAGTACTGTTTTTGCTGGAGTGTACTGTTTGTTTCAGTAGCTTTGATACTTTAAAAGTACTGTCTCATTAAAGAAATCGCATGTTTGATACGTATTTATCTATGCATAAAAAAAGTTGAGCTTAGAAAAGTCCAAAATCGTGGTCAGAAGAACTGACCTCCTCACTTGGCTGCGTAAGGGTTCTTAGTCAGTCTCACCTTATTCCATAGAAGACTTTAATTAAATTAGGAAACTTTAGATCATGTTCCAACCTTGATTCTGCTTAGCTGAGACCCTCAGAGATGTGATTTTATGGTGAATTATTTAAAAAAAAATAATAAAAATTAAAAAAATATTTGAGAAACTAATTTTGCTTCATTTTATTATATCACCTTCAGGTAATTAGTATCAATAATGAAGCACTTCTGCATTCATTTACGAAAAAAGAGTTACCGCAAGCATCAACTAATATGTTATGCCTGCATATGTCTCCATATACAATTCTCATTGCCTCTTGCAGGAGTGATCAATATACAGTGAACAACGTAATTTGGTCCCTTCTTATTTATGTAGCACTATCACAGTACTATAAACCAAAGTTGCTGTTATTGTTTTGTCATTTTTATAATATTCTGTTTTGATTTATGCATGCTTAATTTCATTCATTTCTGATCCATTGATCTGTAACAGGGCAGAAATGAAATTCACTCATGAAAAAGAAATAAAATTCTCATCTTAATCAGTCAAATGCAGCCACCTCTGGGCTGCTTGGCTTACCTACTACTGCCAGTCAGTTTGGGATAAAAATTCTATTCGGTTCAATGCCTGAGAATTATAATGAGAGGAAAAACAGTTGTAAAAAAAATATTTTTGAAATCGTGTTTAAGATCTATTTGTGTTTTTTTTTTCTTTGTTTTTAAAAGTATTTTAATCACTTTGCTGAGACAGGGTGACTGGAGTACTTGCAATAATGTCCAAATACCAGGCCTTTTGTGACTTTTTTTTTTGTTAAGCTATCTCAGAATGTTTCCTTGACAAGATTGATGAGAATTTGTGTTTTATGTTGGCTAATAAATACTGCTGGCACATTATTAATAAATAAGAATAGTTTCAGACGGGAAAAGTGTCTTCCCTAAATAGGGATGCTCATTTCCAAAGTGCAGCTAGGTATCAAGAAATAAATGGACAGAAGATCGTACTTGAAGGCAAGCATGGCTGTATATGTTTGTCCTGATTTAGGACCCCTAGCAGGTACATAGGTGACATTCGGCGTTGATTATTTTCTATGTGTCCTTCACCATAGTGCATCAAGGAATATTTGCTGGCAGGCGTGTTCAGGTAGGACTACCACGTGGACCCTAGCTTGTACCCAAAAAAAATAATTGTTTATGTAACCAAAAGACGGTCGCAGGAGAGTCTTGGGTCTGCTTATGTGGTGGACCCCAGGGTTTTTTTAATGGCCTTCAACCACAGCAGTCATAGCATCACTATGTGCTTATTATATTAATAATTTTACTTTCTCAGGGAAGTGGCAATACATTTATTTTGAAAGCTGGATTGTTAAAGCAGTTTTTAGCAAGTCTTGGAATTGTATTAGTCTGATGGTTTATTTAGGTTGAACTAATTTTCAGAGTATTTTGTTTGTGTTTCTTTGATTAGTAAATGCTTTGTTTCTACTCACCTTGCCTGTGTTACTTAGAAATGCAGTTGTGAAAATGGAATTGATTTTTCATTAAGGAGTCTTTATTTTCCACTACAGATAAGCCAAATTGACCCAGAATATTCTTAAAGCATATGCAGTGGATTGTCTGAATTCTGAAGCTGTCATCTCAGGTACTTTGCTAATGTGGCATTGATCAATCTACAGATCCCAAACTGAGGAGAAGTGATAGGAGTATTGGCCACAGGATGCACTACAGGCCAGAAAGATAAATTGTTTGGGTTGTCTTTTTGCAAGTTTAAGGTCACAATTCATTCATCTTGTTACTTTGCTGTATCCCTTTAGTGCCTTCAATTGCAAGATTAAATATTGAATGGTGGCAGATCATTCAATATATGGCTCTTATACTTCGGCATTAGAAGGCTTTTCATGCTTAAAATGGAACTATGTGCACACAGAATGCCAAAGGTAATCGTGCTGATGATCCGTTCTGTAAGATTAATCCCACAACAACATTATCAGGCAATTCTTAACACATTGATTTATCCCCAATATGACACTTTTGAAACAAATGGATAAATGCTTGGCATATACTAAGCATTCGAGGAGGGAAAAGTGTGGAATTGAACCCTCTACAGAGAAGATCCATATTTAAAATAAACCCAGTAAAAGCTTTTAGTGAGGAGAATTTTTTAAAACTTCTGGACTGAAAGTCACAGCCCTTGATGCAAGGCTGGTCCATAAGGAACAAGAACAGGGTATGAGGGAGGACTCATCCCCAGAGACCAAACCCCAGTCTCCTGCAGACTGACCTCATGCCTTGCTCTCAGAAATGGTTGCCCCATTATATGTGTCTGCCAGAGAGGCCCTTCACATGCCTTACCACCCTCCTCTTTACAGTTAGTGGGCAAGTGCAAGTTTTGCAAAGCTTTTGCTTTTCTGTGCTGGTGAAAGGAGCTAGAGCATTCTGCCTCTAATTATTATCACCTCTACAAACTGTATAAACACCTTCTGTGTTTTCAAAGAGTTTTATATGCCAAATGTGAAAACTGCTCTTGAGGTAGGTACACGCATTCGCTGGTTTTGTAGCCAACATTAAGACTGTAGTACAAACCAGCAGATGTTAGGAAATGGGTTGTAGTTATGTCTTACCCTTAGTATTTTTTTATAGAGGGCTTCTAAACTGGCATTGTGCTTTGTGTGCTACCTAGGGTTTTGTTAAACCTGTCTGCAAACAGAAGAGAACACCTCTGGAATTCAAAAATGTGAGGTTAACTTCACTGAGTGAGAAGTAGCTCCAGAAGATAAAATTACATTTTGCTTTTTAAAGTTGTATCTAGTGATTAAATATGTATTTCATATAAATTAGGTCAAGAGTGAGATCCTGTCTCAGTGCTGCATCTGACTTGCAGATACTCGCTCTGTCAATTTGGTAGACCTGAAAGCCTCAGCCAGGTGCCCACACTTCTTAATGGTGTATTAGTTACACTTCTGGGCAGGTGTGTGAAACTGACCCTCAGAAAAGGCTGAGCACTGTTTGAGGAGTCACTCCTGTAGCCAGAGAAGAATACATTGCATAAGGATTGCAACAAGTCATCTGGGCTATGGAGGAGGTACAGGTCCCATATCCTGGTTACATGTGCTTCTGCAAGGAAGAACAGTTTCAATAGACAAGGCTGACAGAGACCTGCCCAAAGAAGTCTGGTGCAATGGTCTGTCACAGACCATCGGGTCAGAGCACACATGCTCAAAGTCAGAGGTCTGTTGTCTAACACTTTCTTTGGGAGGATTTGATTCTGAATCAGTCAAGTGATTTATGAAAGGCAGAAGGAGGATGCTGCCTCCAGCTTGTTCCTCTGGGGTGTGTGACCGTGAGGGAAGTTTACTCATAATGCACTTTTCAAAGCAGAAGTTACTGACTTGTGAAAGAGATGAGCATGGTGAAACTAGCTGACTAGAGAGATTAAGACAAAAATGCTTCTAAGGTTTATTCTCAACCATTAATTTGGGCTGCGGACTTAAGTACAAACAAATATATGCAAGGCCAGGTTCTTAAGTTAGTGTTTTTTACCGTGTTGCACTTACATAGATATTTAAGATGCATGGGTTCTGCTTGTGTGCCTGCCAACATCTCATCTGGATGTGGTTACTGCACAGACACAGCTCCTGTTCATGTGCTAGTGCCTGTGAATATCCAGGCTAGCTAACAAGACTTTTGCTTTGTTCGCAGTTTCTTCATGTAAGTGATCCTTTACACTGACCGTTTTCATACACTTGAACTTTAAATATTCATTGAATTGAATGAACTAAATTGGGAGGGGAAGCTTACTGATATTCTACACTTTTTTTCCTAATGCCACTATGACATTTTTGTTGAACACAAGACCTTTTAAAGTTTGTTTTAAACTGCTAATATGTTTGTTTATTTCTAGTACCAGTATAATGAAAGCTTACTTGGCAATGTTTTCACCGCAAAATAGTGCGTGTGAAATGCTCTATGGCTGGCTGTTCATGTGTTTGAAACGGTAACTTTGTTGTGAATGTGAATAGTTGTTTTAGATATGAAAATTTTTCATCCCATTCCCTCTGATTTTTGTGATAAATATTTGCTTATCGGATTGAAAATAGAATCATAAATACTCTTGATCATACACATAAAAAGAAAAAATATATATATTACTAGGACTTGATTTCTCTTTAACCAAAGTCCTGGAAGTGTGTAAGGCCAGGCTGGATGAGGCTTTGAGCAACCTGGGCTAGTGGAAGGTGTCCCTGATCATGGCAGGGGGCTTGAAATTAGATGGTCTTTAAGGTCCCTTCCATCCAAGCTGTTCTATGATTCTATCCTGTACCACAGGAATATTTTAATTAATTTGGCTGTTGTTGTTGACATCATAAAATCATCAAGGTCAACACAAAATACAAGCAGAAGATCCTTTTTGGGGACGAAGAATCTGTTCTGGTACTTGTACTGCGCATTTATTATTTACAGCACCCACCTGTCATCCTGGAAGATTCCTTTTGATTTCAGGGAGAGTAACATGTAAGTATCAGAATATGTAGTAACTCAGATTCAAAAGAAAAATGTCTCCGTGGTGTTTGAAACGATTTTTGGACTATCTTCTGACACAATGAGGTCCTACATTGAGGACATCCTTAGGTAGCTACAAACACTTCAGTAAGTATGTGCTTCCCTGTGATGTAGATTGCAGATAAATTGCATAGGTGTCATGGTGTAAACACAGCAAATTATCATCAAATCCTCATCTTTTTGAGAAAATGTTTTTTTTCTGGACTTGAAGATCAATGATGAGAAAAACAGCATTTTACACTCTTAAATCTAGAGGGCAATAAAATCATTGGTTACACAAGAAGTTGGTTGGAATGGTTTTCCTTCTTTTTAAAAAATACACTTTCACTTTAATGTTGATTTTTTCTGGTAGAAAGTGATTTTATCTGCTCATTTCCTTATTCTAGATTTTTTTTTTTTTTTGTAGCACAGTAAAATTAGTAACCTCATTATAATGAGTAACCTCATTAAGGCTGACTAGTGTTATTTGTCATTGTTCTACATTTTTGTCTGTTAGATTGGCAGATAATAGGAAGTGCAGCTTTGGGGGTGAAAAGCATCGCTGGCCTGGAGATGTGACTTCTGACATATATATAAATGTGAACCTGTTGGTAAGCAGTGTGTGTGACCTGTGACAGCCAGCTTGCTGTTCTGATGGGGTGCAATGTTACAGCTCAAACATACAGGCTTCTGCTCCACTGGACTTGGAATAGATTAGTAAAGTATTCTCCCAGCTCAAAGGGTTTTTGTTTGTTTTCTTCCTCATGATGGATTATAGATAAACTCATATGCAAGTTTATTGCAAGATTCCTCTGAGACCCCTAGCTTTTTATGAATGGAAAGGTTGTTTGTAAATGTTCAACATTGTTTTCTTTTATTATTTTCCCCATAGGACAAGATTGCTCTGTTTTCTGTAAGAGACTAAACTCAGATTTTACAACCACATAGATTTAATGTACGTATTAGTTGGCTTTAGATAACTGAAGACTCTGTGGTGAAAAATGTGTTTGATTTCAGCTCCTGGAGGTCTCTTTTAAACATGCTTTACAATCCTCAAACCAGAGTACAGACTCTACAGAGGCCAGAAGTCTCCAATTCGAAGTTATTGATGGAATCTTTGCCGTGCATGTGGTTTTCTATAATGCTAAAATCTTCCAAACACTTCTCTTCTGGTATGCCTGATATTTCTTTATCAGAGTGGCTTTGAAGTCTAGAATTTGTGAAGCTCTGTTTGAACAGTGAGGTTATATTGATGCGGGGTCTGGTCATTCAATTATATTTCATATTTATATTTGCTCGTCTTAGTTCCTAGATCTTATTTCCTTTAGGCATAACGTGTCTTTCAGTCACCATAACAGATAGTTTGTTATCATTCATTTAAAAGCATTAATATTAACTAGGAAAATCTTCACCCATCGGAAGTCCAGGACTTGAACATGTACAGCCAGAAGATATGGTCATTATGATGACTAAGTGTCAATTAGTAAATCTGAGAGCTAATAAAAACAGCTCTGTGATCTGACAGAGGGATGCAACTTCAGGCACTGAAGTTCTTCAAGCAATTTGTACCTAGTTTAATGCCTTAAAGGAAACTTGGATTTTATTAGTAAGGCTTGCTAGCAAAGTTCTTCCTTGTATTCCTATATTCCTGTTCTTCCTATATTCAGAAGCCTCCTCACATCAGAAGAACAGATACCATCTCCAACTGCAAAACTGTCTATCAACATTTTAAAAAGCATCACCAAAATCTAGAAGCAGTTTCCCAAGATGTAGTGAGAAGTGTGGGGGAAAGAAGAGTTCCTCATCATGGATTATTTTATATATGGGGGAGGAAATAATCTTTCCATCTTCCAAAGCATACAGTCAGTAAGAACCCCAACTATATCTGAGAGAGCTTCTGAAAGGTTCGTCTGGAAAAATTTCTCCAAATGGCAAATGTATTCATGACTGCTGCCACGCTTTGAATGTTTTACAAAAAAGAGGATGATGGCTATATTGCTTGCAGAGGCCAAGGTGCAGGACTGCATTCCCACCTCAAGGCAACACCATAGTAAGCTCAGAGTAGGGAGCAAAATGTGCTATAAAACATCAGACCCAGTGAAGTGTCTCATTGGTATACATCCTGTGGGGATGCCTCGCAGTTCACACTCCCAGGCATTCCTCCTGAGATGTTCAGGAAAGATGGTTTCCCTTAAACAAAAAGATGCATTTGTCAGTGATGATGGCTGTGCTAAGGACCAAGTTCTCTGTGAAGTGTTCAGTGGCCGTTGAGGCTTTAGACTCGTAGATTCAGCTTAGTGTATAGTGCTGGCCACAGATGTCGGATAGCACTGTCTTACTGGTATGTAAGTGGTGCGTGGGATTCTGACACGCTTCACCAGAAGCAGCTAATCGGTGTTTTACCTGTTTATAAATCATGCTGTACTGGTGGTGCTGGCCCCCACAATGCCATATTTTCAGATGCTGATTAACAAAATCAGTTGGCCAAAGAGAAAATAAGTCTGCTGTTTCACAGTGGGGGCTGTTATTTCACAAGGTAAAACAAGTGGCTCCTTGTTCATTTGTTGGTGTTGTAAGACAAGTTGATTTATTGCCTTGAAGGGAGAGGATTATGGGCCTGTAGTATATTAATAGCTTCAGAAAAGTCTACTTTTTGCATATGAAATCTAGTAGCTCTTTTCTCAAAGTGCTGTCTCAAATTTCTTAAGTTACAGAATTCAAGTTCTGTAAATACCAGGGGGTAGACCAAGTTCTTGCGAGCTCTCATGAAACATTATTGTGATTAGGCTTTCTGAAACTAAGTGTTTTTGAGGCATTGCTTGTAAGGAGTATTGCCAATGAGAACATAATGAGATCAAGAGGCCACTGGCTGCTCGCAAAGTAGTCCTATTCAAGAAAGTGTGAAAAGTGACAGCATTTGAGAGAGACAAAACTGTTGTGTGTTTTTTTTTTTTTTCCTCCCATTTGTTTTCCATAGCTTGTTGCTATCTGGCAATGGGCAAGAACCAGTTCATGTTTCCCTTCAAAAGGCCTGTTTTTCTTACCAAATATCTTGAGTAGACAGGATATAAAACAGCTTTTTTTGGAGAGTCCAGAGAGTAACTGCTGATACTCCCCTGAAAGTAGTAAGATGTGCCTCGGAAATAAGGCCAGCTGGCGTTCAGGAGTAGGTGTACAATTAAATACGTGTGTGTATTGTGTCTCTGTTTTACGGGATGCCTGATTGCTCTAACTTACAGTTCGTCTGGTGTCTTGTTACGAGCCTCAGTTGTCAATCTGGGCAAGTTTGCAGCAGGTTATCAGATCTCAACTATTTGGGTTTGTTGCTTTCTATTCTGTTTGTTCAATATGGGAACAAATGGGAAATACCATTATGTGACATAGCTTAGTTTGCACATTTACTTGGCCAACCTCTCTTTTACCTTTCTTCAGTGTGTTTATCAGCCTGCTATAGTAAGACAATGTTAGGCATGGTTCCTCCTTAACACTCCTTGTGCTAGGTAAGGGCTGTTGTACCTCTATTTTTAAAACACTCTTTTCTGAATGTCAATTTGTAATAAAAACAGCTAAGACTTTCTCCTTCAGTTCAGCTGCTCTGAGAACATACCCCTCAGGACTGCTTAGTCCACTGGACACTGTGGTTTTCAGCTGTGGTCCACAGGCTACTTTTAAGGGACTTGGCAAAGGCAGCCAAGAAAACTGAACTTGGTGAGATTAAATTTGCTGTACAGGGGTCTTCATCTTCACAGGAATGTTCTTAAGGCTTCATGAATTAAAATGTAATAATGTTTTTAGAAGGCTGAAAACAACACATACCTTCTTTGAAAGTCATTTTTGTATCATGATAGTTCAAAAAAGTCATCAGGCCTCTAGTCACCAGAGTACCCTAACCTTTGGCACGCAGAAGAAAAAGAATCTTGCTAGGTTATCAGATTATATTTATCACATAGTCACACATTTCATAAAGGGTTAGACCTCTTCATCCTATATGAATTTATGTTGGGCTGTATTGATATTTTCTAGATATCATTTATAAAATGAGTAGTGCATGTTTGTGTGTCTGCTGGTTTAAGGTGAGATGTGTATCAGAAACATACATCATCTCCCCTGCCTTTTCACAGGTATGGGTTCCTTATTCTTAAAATGATGAATGTAAGAACTGCTGATTTCTCTCAAACTTGTTGCCCAACTACTGTATGTAGTTTTGTGTTTATGGAGTATATCTTCTAAGTGCTTCTGTGTGAGTGTTGTGAGCAGATTTTACAGACACGGAAAGCTATGAGAGATGAAGGTGGTAACATATGGGTAGTGGAAGGGTTTCTCATCATTACTGAGGAAAACATTAAGCAAAGGTGCTCGTGTAGTGGTGTTAATCTGAATGAGTTTCTTACCTCTTTGATGGTCTGTGTATATACCTACACCAGTAGAGTTGGTCATGTTTGTAAGTGTATTGAAACACAATCCTTGCTACAGTAAAATTGTACAATAAATGTCTGTGTATTTGCTTAAGGAAGGGCCAGAAATCAGATTTGTGCCACAAGGAGCTGCCACCTTCCCTTTTTAGCATGATGCAGTGGGGCAGAGAGAGCACACCTTCAAATGCCACTGGGTAAAGGCCTCCTGGCTCTTAGTAAGTTGAGGTATTGCTGTGCTACAGTTCTATTTAACAGATTACCAGTAAGCTCAGTGGCTGGGAGACATCCGTGCTGAGGCACTTGCTAGTCTTCATCTCAAAGGAGGTGCCAGCTTTCTTTGTTGGTTCTGTGCTGTTCATGTAAAAGGATTGACTGTGTCCTAGAGAAGCCCTATCAGTGCTGAGACTGGCAGCAGTTTCCTTGGGGGATCTGGTTAGCAGTAATACGCGCCTTCCTGCAAACGGACGGGGTAATGGCCTTTGGCACCTGACTGATATTTCAGTACCGCTTCTTTATCCAAGAAGGCACAGGTGTATTTCCCACTGATTGCACTAGTGCTGCTTACAGTACTTTGGGGCAAATACATAGCCTATTGAATATGCATATTACAGTAACATAAAAAATCGATTCATCATTTAAAATGGTGGATGCAAGCCATTTTTGCATGCTTTCATGTATGGCATGCTTCTTGTTTATATTTCTGTTCTTTCCAATACTGAATAAGAAACCACTCTTCATTCTCTGAAGCACCACACTGTGTGCTTGTTCACTTTTTTGTAAACTTCTCACCTGTTCTAGCATCATACATTGAAAGTGGTATTAGTGTTTTAAAACCATGTACGAGTAAATTGATTATGTTCATTTCAAAATCCAGATTGGGCAGCTTAGCTCATTTCCAGGACTCTGCTGAAAAATGCCTCATCAATGGGCTTTGTGGGAGTGCTGTCATTTTGGAGATTTAAAAATAGATAAATTGTCTAGAAGATTAGGCTATCAAAGACATGTTGCTTTTAAAACTCCTCCTTGACTGCAAACTTGAGACCAAGTCACCAATATTTTAATATGGTCAGTACCCTTCAGACTGTCAGTGGATTGCTTTTTGTCACATGCGGAAAAAAATTGTTGTGGAGTTGTAAGAAACTAGGTTTTAAGACACAAAATCCAACAGCTCATACTTCATAACTCCTCTGCAGAGACATCAGCTATTTCATGAGTGCTGACAATGTACTACTCAATTAGCACTAGGAGCGGTTTTGTCGTGTCTGGATGAAAATGCATTATCTACCTGCAGCGTGGAATGGCTCTCTCTGACACCCCCTGTCGATTTCCTTTGCAGGGCTCACAACAAGACTGACTTCTCAGGTGGGAAGGCATTTCCAATGGAAGCACATAATGCCAGGAGTTTTCTGCTACCTTTTCAAGCCAATGACAAGTTCTGAGTAATATAAATGATTTTTCCAACTGAGCAAAATATTAATCGTGTCATAGAGTTGGCATTAATTTAGCATTTGTGATGTGTAGTGGCTGCAGTTCAGATTCAGCCCTGTATGGCAGTGGAAACGGGCACCAAATCTGCTGAGATCATGTTAACCTGACCTAGCATCAGAAGAGAGGTTACCTGGAATTAGTTTTCATTACTCGTTTTCTCAGTTTATCTGTTCCAGCCATTTCCCACGTGAGTTATTCTTATGAAATACAAGTACACATTTCTGACAGCAAGGCAGCAGGAAGTGCAGCTGATAGCACACGGTTCTAGTATTTTGCTCCAGCATCATTATAATACGTTCCTAGAAATCACTAAGTGTAGCCAGAATGCAATTCTCCCACCCACAAAAAGCTCTGCAGCAAGAGCTGGCAGTCTGTGGCCCTAAATATTTATGGCCTCCTTCCTTCCTTTGTCAATTGGGCTTCATGTGCCTTGCTAGGAAAGCCTTCTCAATAGGTAGCACACCCCATTCGTACCATGCTTACTTCTTCATGTCCCCAGTGTCAGTCACTGAAGATTGTGGCCCACTGTGAGGCTGATACTATTTATATTTATGGCTAAATTTAACCAAAGGAATTGCAAATTAAACATCCTCACACACACTTGCTTTATAACTCATAAAATGTCTGAACAGAAAAGTTCATTGTGAACACAAGGAGAGAAATCTGAGAAATTGTGAAGCGTGATCCAAATACCAGGCCCCTTCATAGCAGTTTAAGTAGATAGTACAAAATCGTGTTAAAATGTTTTTCCCAAGCTGTGTGAATAAAGTCTTTATTAAGTTAAATGAAATCTGATTTGATATAAAAGAACTCATAAATCATCTTTTACGATCTTCTGTTCAGCGTCAGGAGCGGTAGACATTTATATGTCGTATACAATAATATCTCTGCCCCCCAGTTTTCAGACGCCTTTTCTAACTAATTGGGTTTCCTTACATTCATTTTATTGTACTTGAAGTTTAATATTACACCACCTAACATGGTAATCGATTAGTAGGGGGCCAGACCCTGTGACACCTTTTTATCATGCAATTTTACAGGCCTATCTGCACCTAGTTAATCTTTTTCCCTCATAAACCCAAATCACATTCCCTACATCCGAAGTACTTGCAGCTCCTTAAAGGCACAGGTTGCCACCGATGGTCTATGTTCTCATTATGGTTGATGATTCTTGCAGTTTTATTTTCACTCAGAGCGTTCCTCCAGTCCATCATGGCTATTGACATGTGAACTGGTGCATAAGGTGAGGATTGTTTGTTGCTCTTTTAGATGCTAGAGTTTCCAGAATCCAGTTTTTGTGTATTTGTCAGCTGTGGTATAGCTGCTGGTTTGCTAAGCTGCTCCTTAATGAGTCTCAGGAGGCTTGGACACCACATACTGCTGGGTAAGAAACCCTGTAGCTACTGCACAATGAGCCCAGTCTGCCAGAAGAGTTAGGGACCTGAGGTGGGTACGAGTCCCCCTGAGCATCGCAGGTTATTAAGGTGGTGCAATCCCTCATTAGCACCAGGAGACCAGAGGTGTTGCAGATGGATGGGGAAGCTTTTTCCCACCCGCAGCACTGAGAGCTGTGTGTGACACTGATCTGGGGACCTGCGTGGGGCTGGCTGAGAAGCGATGTTTGGGGTAGAATGGGCTCCCCTGGTGCCCCACAGGAGGTTCTGGGCATGCAGGGCTGCCATGCGATGTCAGCTCAGGGGATGTGCTGCAGGGTGCTTGCGGTGTGTTTGGTGTGGGTGGGTGCTGATGGGGGTCCCAAAGGAAACTTTGGGAGGTGGCATGGACTTGGGAAGCAAGAGGTCCAGGCACCTCTGACGTGGGATGGATCTGAGGGTCACGTATGGAGTAATAACAACATGTACTGTAGGGTGACAAAAATGTTGTGCTTTATTCTTAATAAACGTATGACCTGCTTTTGAAAAATCAGGCTAGCTTAGCTTTAGCCAGCATGGTATTTCTTTGTCCTTTCCTAATGCAACTTTCTAACCCCCAGGAACTGCAGAAAAAAAAATATCTTTTGTGTGTTTTTTGTTTGGTTGCTTTTCTTTTGTTTGTGTTTTTAAAGAAGGTTGTAAAGAAGTCAGGAAAAAAATGTATTTTCAAGTTTTAATTTCAAATTAATTTTGTGATTTAATCAGCCAAATGTAGTTTAGAAACTGGAAAGCATTACTGTTTCACAACTTAAAACCATTATTCCTTTCCAGCTATTACCAGGCTGTTAATTCCAGGCAAACACTTAGCAAATTGCAGGAAACCTGCCTTTAATTTCCAGCCCCATTTTCTGTTAGAAGAGCTCATCATATTTTTCAGGCAGCAAGTCAATGTGGAAGCATTTATGTAGCTTCCTCCCCACTAAGTCCATTATGTCTGTGTCTTTGGTCGTGGGTTTGCTCTGCTAATATGTCATGGACTCAGCAAGCAGGTTACTAATCAGAAGGTTAAAGGGGACTTGCTGAAATGGAACTGCATAAGCCAGACTTATGCAAAGAAAGGACAAAGGAAAGCAAGGAAGAGACCAAAAAAAAAAAAAAAAAAGAGGGCAGCAACAGCTTTTGCTGTGATCTGTGCAGTGAGGGTGAGGTTAGCCTGCGTGTTTCTGGCTTATTTTGTTCCACTTCAACCAACATAATGTATTTCAGTGCAGGCTATTTTATTAGGCGTTTGCCTAAGATCAAACATTTCCTTAACTCTGATTTGTCTCCTCAGCACTATAATATTTGTAGTGGATAAATACAATAAAGTTAGGAGTGTTTCGGAGAAGCCGGCGGTATGACGGGGCTTATTTACACTGAGCGGCGAAGAGCAGAACTGTCCCACTTCGCTGTGACCCCAGCTGATCGATCAGCATGTTAAAAAGCAGCACTGTGCAATCTTGCCACTTTGGGCGCAAAAGTCTGTCTGCATTAGCCAGGAGCTTCACCCAGCCTAATAGACCTTGTCAAGAGGTACAGCGCAGTGCTAACACGCTTTGATGTTTTTCAGCTCAGAGGTACTCGCATACTTGCCAGGTCAGGTATTTCAGCATCCGTATGTAGACATCCATCTGTAGATGTGTAATTTGAAAAATGGTTTTATAATAAATGGAAGGCAGCCGTGTCTCCATTTTATGGAATCGTGAGCAAGTACTAAAAAGTTTTTTTTGTTTGTTTTTTTTTGTTTGTTTGTTTGTTTTGTGAAACGTGTTTGTCTTAAAACCTGCTCTGGTTTCTGAAAACAAAGAGCAACCAAGAAATTCAAGAATTGAGATGCAAGTTGCAGAGCGTTATCTTCTCATTATCATAGTTACTTGCATATGTGCTTATATGATAATTATTTTTACAGTCCCAATGATTTTTACCAAGAAATAGGATGTTTTTCATGTAGCAATTTAATAGCATATAAACACCCTTATTTATCTTGATACCACATTTCAATATTATCACCTATGTAGCAAGTACATAATATTTTTCCATTCATTAAAATCATTACTAGTAAACAATGCATTGTGAAAAAGCATTGTGAAACAATCTGTAGCCTTTCAACTCATTCCTTTCATGTCATTTCATTCAATTTAAGCCTGTTTGGCATTGTCCAAGTTAACAAGTCACTCTCTTGTTCAGCATCTACTGCTGGCAACCCATAGCTCAGTGTCTCATCCAGAAACACGAAAGGCCTCATTAAATCTATTTTAGTATGAGTTAACAGATCTCCAAATTAACCTTTCTTTAAAAGTAAAATAAAATAAAATAAAAATAGTAGAGGTCAGCCTGCTGGTACCACAAAGTTTGCTGACCACAGAGATTTTTCAAGCATGATGGCACATTTGACTGCATGGTTGTCTCATCAGTTTGGCAGTGATCTGTTCAATGCCAGCTAGGAGTGCTAAGGCTCTAAGTGTCTGAAATGTGCTAACATGTAGTGGTGGGGTTTTTTGTAAGCAGGAAGTGAGAAATGGAAGAGACAATGTCTTTACCTTTTTATTTATTTTTTTTTTCCCAACAGCAGTAAATTATTGATGTGAAAAGACTTGGCTAGTAATTTGGAGGATGGAATGCTCGTCTCTATTTGCTTGCCAATTCTTTGCATGCCAGCATGTTTTTACATTTTGTTGTTTTGTGGTTTGGGGTATTTTTTTACTATATTTTTTTTCTGTTAAAATCCTCTACCTTTCACTGATAGGTAAATACAAATCAATAGGATCTCACAGAATTGCAGCAAGGCTATACATTGAAATCCATGTCTTACTTGGACGTGGACTGTTAACAGTATAAGGCAATTAACAAGACCTCCAAGGAAAAAACTAAACCTGTATATGCTGGTAGTCATAATGATCTTAAGCTGTGCCTGAAAATGTAGGAAAAATATTACTGAAGTTATTTTAAGCCCATTACATTTCAGTAAAAGATACAGAAGATAACGTATTTTCAACAGAAATCACAAAATTCATCTGCATTACACCTAAAAGACAAATGACAAGCATTTTCAAAATTTACCCATGGAAATGTCTAAATAAAAGCACATAAGCATCAAACACGGGCAGAAGGAAATGTTAATAAAGTATTGAGCAAAGTGAAGATGCTGAGTAGAAATAGTATTTTAGTAGCAACATTATTACAGCAACATCTATATTTTTGCATTTCTGTCTTGCAGGTAAATGAAATATGAGTATAAAATATGTCAAGTAACAGAGAAGAGTGCAAATATCTGTAGCAAGGTGCAAGATAATGTAAATTTGTTCCTTACGTTGGTTTAAGTTTCTGCAACACTGAACCAGATTTGTGTGTTTGCTTTTGTGTTTGTTTTTTTGGCTTTATTTAAGGTTACACAATACAAATATCAAGTAATGTGCTTCTATTTAAAGAGTGTGTTGCATGGCCATGGTGCATTCTTCTCCCATTTGTCACTACCTAACAGAACATGGTAGCACTAGTAAAATTATCTGGGGGTTGGTTCTAAAAACCCTCTCACTGTTGAACTCAACAGAACATCTATGACATAAAATCACGCCAGGGGACACGGTGACTCATTAAGAGCCTACCTATAACATCTAAGAAGCAAAAAATTGTGTAATCGGGGGGACTTCAATGAAATGACTAAGTTCTGTACGTCTTATGCAGTCAGTACTAAAAAGACTTTGACATTTAAAAACATCATTAAAAATATTGGTGCAATAAATTCTTTGTTAAACATCATGTTGTGGCTAAGAAGGAAAAAATCACAGTGCTGGCTTAGGTAAGCAAACAGATTAATTTATGGCTTTGTTGAATAGCGGAAAATTAAAAGCAGGAAATTCTGTGTGAGAAACTGTAATGAAAATTCTCTCAGTAAATTAAAAACCCATTTCACAAACTTTCAGGTTTGTGCTGAAAACTGCCCCAAAGAGGAAACAAAAAGCCCTGATAAATGCATCCATTTGAAAGAATGCATATTGAAAAAAAAAAACAAATGGAAGGGATCATAAGGTGATGATAATTGAATATGTTTCAGATAAGAAGTTTGGAAAACTGATGGGCAGGAGGTCAAATTAGTGAGAAATAACCTGGCCAGTATGTTTCGTGGTCTTCTCCTTTTCTTTAATGGACATTGGGCTTCTTGTTGTGGTCATTAAGATGATACGGAATAAAAGAATTCCTAATAATGTTAACCAAATTTAGATAAAAATTGAAGAGTTTCCCACAATTAAGCAGAAAATGCTGAAGTATTCAATATTTATCTTCTGTGCTTGGATAGAGGAAGAAGCAGCAAAGAGAACAATTAGATAATATGATTTAAATATTTTCATTTTCCATGAAAATACTAAATTGTAGCTAGTAATACAGAGTATTTTCAAGCACTAAGGCCTGTTACCTGAATTAGAGTAAAAAAAATATCTAGTGGAACAAGTACCTATAAAGCAGATGAATGTAGACTGCAAACACTAATGCCATTTTATAGTAAACTGTGAAGTAAACTGTGTAGTTACTTTTACAGTAAACACAGAGGCCACCTCTGCAGCCCCCTGCTACCAAGCCCTTGCCATGTAAACCCAATACAACTTCCATCAAAAATATTTTAAAAACTGGATGAAGAGTTCTTCTAGTCAGTTGGCTATCTTGTTGAATAATTAAGTTGTCTAACACTGGAAAATACTTAAAGACATGAAAGTAAGTTATGACCAGTTCCCTATGCTTTATAAATATTGATCATGTATAATTTCAACTACAAAGGGCTGACTTTTTCAGGTGAAATAACTGAATGAATGATACAGGAATCATTTGTGTGAATTTCCCATTAACATTTACCATTCAGTGGCATTTCTTAGCATCAAAACTAATTAACCACTGAAGCCAACAGTGTGCTTGCAGTGATACCTCTGAGTCTGACTTCCATTTGTAACATGCAAGACTACAGACTGTAGCAGGTTTTTCATGGTAGAATTACAATCTTTATTTAAAAACCTTTCTGAAGAAAGATGCTAGGAAACTTCTTTTACAATGTCTGCTTTATTTCCAGCTGTTTTCTGTAGGCTGTTCTGTTAAAGGCATAGTTAGAATAATTGATATAAAACCTTTTGCAACGGCAGGATTGTGGTATTTCTGACCACCTGCAAAATGGTGGCCATAGAGTAGTAGTGAAATGAGTAAAAAGGACTAGGTACTCACTGCATTAATCTTTTTTTCCTCTGTGATCTTTTTTCTGTTACCTGTAATAGGGCTCTAACCTTTAAATGGTCTCAGACTTGAACAATTCTTCATGATCTAGCTATCTCAGGATTGTTTTAGTTCAATTTAATATAACTTTTAATTCACTGATTTTCAAGCTATTTGTGGGATTTAACTCTTGATGCAGGGGTTAATAAATAACGATTTGAGTAATTATGAAGTGATTGAATAAATAAATACGAATTCATTAGAAAAAAATCTTAATGCTACTGGCTTTTTCCAACAAATGGATGTTTAATATTTCTTTTTCATACCTTTCTCCCATTAAAGGACAAACATACTAAATCTCTGCTTCAGAAGACTAAAGAAAAAAATATGTTGGTCTGTTTATACAACTATTATTCCTTAAGTTTTGATTATTATAATAGAAAATACGGTTTATTTTTAAGGATGAGAGTAAATCTGCTATAGTTAAGCCAATCCAATATTTAGCTGCATCAGAAGGGGATGGTCCCATCCCACTTGGCTCCAGTGGAAGCACTGACCATTTCTTGTGCAGACAGGAGTTAGAGGCACAGAGCATGTCACTGGATGATCCAGAGGTGATGGTTGATGTTTGTGTTCGCTGCTCTGGTACTTCCTTGATCACGCCTTGCCACGTGGTGGCTGTTAGTCCTTTGTATTATTGGTGGTGCAGGCTTTCATCCAATTCCTTGATGAGCTAGCTGGGGGTGTTGAGCCAGCAGAGGCTAATTCCCCACTCTCTCCCTGTTTCTTTGGATAGGTTCCTGAAAATTTAATAGCTTGAACTTGCTTCCTGCAGACTCAGATGAACAACACGGTTGACACAACACTTAGAAGGCAGGGCTTTGGAGAAGATGGCCATACCTGCAGCAGCACCAAATATTTGAGTGTCAGCTTTAATGGAACTATACCCTAACCCCGAAAAAAATCCCCTCCCATTATCAGCCGGCTGAGTGAACTCACCCTGCAGCTGCACAGCCTGAGCTAACAGAAGGGAGGGGAGAGGAGGCAGGCGGGCAGGAATCCATGGCTTGAAGGGGTGGGAAGCGGGGCCTCCCCCTTTGGCAGCCGCTAGCTGTTAGACTGGCATGGCTGTAATACGAAACTGCTCAGGGCTTGCTGAGGAATGTGGAAGTGTCTGCTTTGGTTTTACATCATCTAATTGGTGCTCAGTTATACTTCCTCATCACTCATCGCAATTTGTATTTCGATTAATAATTGTTTGTGAGGCAGAGAAAGGAAGAAATGCAAAACCAAAATTTTGAACTGCAATTAGGACTTTATGTAAATAATTAACCACTTAAAATATCTAGTTTGAAACTAAATGTAAATGTATTTCAAAGCCTGATAGTGCCCCAATACAGGGGCACTCCCTCCCAGAGTAGGCACAGCGCATTGTGCTGCTGCACATTCAGAGTCGACCGTCCTTTCATAAGAAGGCACAAGCTGTAGCAGGAATTCACTGTCTGCTCACGTATTTGTTCCACCTGTATTTTCTCAGGCTTCAGAAACCGGGTCTCAAGTTAGAACAGGCAGATCTTACAGTTTTGATCTGGTTCTTGGATCAGGCAGGTAAGTGCCATTAAACAGGAGGCAGCGTGGCACCTACGTCTGACGTAAGTTGTTCCTGCTTCGAGTGTCTCTTGCCTGTTTCCTTTAGCGACTCTCTTTTGTGTCTGCTTAGCCATCTTTGAGATACTTCAGAACGATACCCTTGTTTCCACAAGCTTTCTTAGCATTGCTGATGTCCATGCAGGCTCCCAGCTGAGTGGGCTTGCTGTCACACAACCCAGTTTCTCCCATATGTGTGAGCAAGGCATGGGACTTCACAAGTGTTCAGTACAACGTGCAGAACTCGATCTGCGTCAGGTAGATCTGATGGTGTCAGGACAGATTGGAGGAAAAGCAGCTCGTTCTGTTAGCTTGTTTATTCTGGGAGCAGTTATGATTTTGAAGCAATAGAGTGACTGACTTCAGCCTAGTTAATACCCAGAGAATACTGTTCTGCTGCTTATCCAGCCAGATCCAGTATATTGCTTGGAGAGTAGGGTCTAGATGCCTTCAAGATCAGGCTGCCAGAAGTATGGACAGCTTTCTGGTTATTCAGAAAGGAAGGTAGGATTTCAACTTCCTATTCTAGGCTTTCTAGGTTTAGCTTTTAATAGTTAAGCGTGTAGTTTACAGCTTTCAGGACCAGCACCTCCTTGTGCTTAGGCAGCTATTGGAACACCCGTTGTAGAGATGCGGTAACTTCATCCTGGATGTTTGTCATCCCATACTGAAGGGTTGTGAGTCAGTGCAGTCTCACTTGAAAGCAGCCCTGAGTTTTGTGATGAGATTAGCCAGGGGAGTTTTAGGCTAGATGTTAGGAAGAACTTCTTCACTGAAAGGGTTGTGAGGCATTGGAACAGGCTGCCCAGGGAAGTGGTGGAGTCACCATCCTTGGAAGTCTTCAAAAGACGTTTAGATGTAGAGCTTAGGGATATGGTTTAGTGGAGGGCTGTTAGCGTTAGGTTGGAGGTTGGACTCGATGACCTTGAGGTCTCTTCCAACCTAGAAAATTCTGTGATTCTGTGATTCTGTGATTATTAATACAAGTCACTTTCTTTGCTTCGTAGTTCATCACAAACTTGAGTAAGGAGGAAGAATTGTTGGTAATTGTGCTGGGGTACATTGAATTGCAGGCCCAGGTTTAGAAATTAATGGACAATACTGTGTTAAAAGGGTAATGTTACTTCATAACTGAGAACAAATAGTGTATGCAGTGAAAAGTAAGCCTGTCCTTTGGTAAGCTCTTTTCAAACAACTGTACTGGTGGATTTGTGAAGTTTCCTGGGATGTGCTCCGAGTCATGTTCTTACAATAGCCACTTACTCTCCAAAAGATAATAGCCACTTACTATCCAGAGTGTTAGTGAAGAAATAATGTTAAAAACCATTTATTTTCTGCTATTTTTTTCAAGCTACAGGAATTATCTGTATTTCATCTGAAAGCACGCTTATCTTTTCCTGAAGTTTTGACACTGCCACATGTTTTACAGTTGAAAAACAGAACATTCTAGCTCTGTATTCCTGAGAATGCCTCCATCTATCTTGAGACTGAAATTCCAAATTAATAAATACAAAATCGGTAATTTCAAAGTTAGTAATTTAAAAACTGATGACATTTTTGACTCTGGTCTATTATAAGTAACAAATCAATGAATAAAGATAGTACTAAAAATATAACCTTTCCTATTATTATTTCAAAGTTAAATAGATGTTATTATTGCTCAATACATTTTGTTTTCTGTGAAAGTATCAAAGGGATGCATAGTTGTTACTTGTACGGCTGTTTTATCATTCATACCAGGGGCTCCACACTGGTAAGGCCCTGTAAGTTGGTCCGGGCACCACAGGAAGGCTTGGGGTGAGCTTGGAACCTCCTTATCTCATAGTGAAGCACTTAGGATGGAAAAGAGAAAAAGCAAAGCTCACCCTCTGAGCTCAGCAGGCAATTGCTCTAGCATGCCCAACATGACTGTATCACCTTGCTATTTTCCCAGCATCCTCGATGCACTTAGCTCTGCTTGAGGTTGGACCCACTCTATCTACAGAAGCCTTTCTGCCCTTCCCGTGAGGTTTTACAGCCCTGTCATTTACATGTTTTCATGTGGGAGGGCTTTTCTCCTGTTAATGAATTGCCTCAAGTAGATTTCCCATACCAGTAGAGAAAAAAATTATGTAATTCAGTGAGAAAAGGAATTCCAGCATTCTTGCAAAGCAAATAGTCCTTTAGCCAATAGCTAAAAAAATAGTCAATAGCTCCTTTTGAGCTTGGTTATGTATAGGTACTCTTCAACTGAGAGAATAAATATGTAGTTATATATATGTATGTTTAAGAGTATATTTGTACTTGAATGTGACTTAAAGACAGTAGGAGTGTTTGCACTTAGACACATTTGTCTATGAGCTTTCACAGTACTGTGAAGTAAACAGTCTTTCCAAATTTTGCATACCTATACGTGCTAGGAAACTGGTAGAGCTGAAAGAGTTAGTTATGCTGCATTTCACTGAGCTGTTTATATCAGCTAATCATGCTCTATGTCATTAGTTCCCTAGATAGGTAGCTCTATATGCACTTTTTTTCACCTTGTTTCCCATGTTATTCACTGGAAATCTGGGTTTACCCATCAAGAAGTGCACTGTTACTGTATAACATTTTATATGTTTAAAATGAACATTCAGATTACTATAGTCCATATGCTTCACTGAAATTACCAGATTTCGCTGGAAACTTAGCAAAGCACAAGGAAAGAGGTCTAGGTGAATCTAGGATGTTCTGTAAGTCTGTCTACATTTAGATTGCTGGTTCACAACTAGATTTGATTTGATTTTGCAACTCTAAGCACAAATACAAGAGGATTGTTAACAAGCCCTATCTTAAATAACCTTGCAGATCAGTTTCCATTTCTGGGATCACTTGTCCACCACAAGAATGTGTTTAAAAGAAAGTATGTAGGTAAAGAAGTAAGAATATTCATAGCAATATGACTGAACTCTTTCCTCCTTTTTTTTTTTTTTTTATTTCATGCTGGGGGGTGGTGTTTTGTTTATAGATAGTTTAAGAACAAATGGTAATTTGAGGACAAGAAATTGTGTTTCAGCTAGGAGGTGTTTCCTAGACTACAGGGAACTAGGAATACAGAATCACATGAGGCCAAGGCTTAGAGGGATCCTTGAAGCTCACTGGGTCCAACCTTCTGTAGAAAGCTGGGCCTTAGCCTTCAATTATCCATGGCTATGCCAAGCCAAGGTTGAAATAATTTCCATCAAGGGAGATCCCACCACTTCTTTGGGCAACTTAGTCTATTTTTAATTGTTCTCATAGTGAAGTGTTTCTTTATATCCAGACAAAATTTTCTTAGAAGCAACTTGGGCTTGCTGCCTCTCATCCTGTCACCAAACACCCCTGTGTAGAGACTCCCTCCATCTTCCATATCACCGCTTTGTAGGCATTGTGATTAGTGTCCCCTGAGCCTTCTCTTCCCCAGGCTGCACAGGCCCCTTTCCTTCAATCTTCCTTTCTGTGTCAAGTTCTCCCCTGGCGGTTCTCCAATGGTCTCTCTCCAGTGTCCTCCTGCTGAGCTGGAGGGACCAAATCCCTTTTGTGTTTCTACACCCATCACCATGGAAGTGTTTTAAGGAGGCAACATATATGATTTTGTGGAACCCATCAGTTCAGTGCTGTGCAGTGTTTTTATATATGTTGGAAATAGGCTATGAGATTAGTTTTATGTTATCTGAAGATATACACATTTTGGTGCAGTGCTTTTTTGCAGAGTTTAAACGTTTTAATTATGTATGTTCTTGCCTTTTCTTTCATACTTTATACAGTGTGGATGCTAGGATTTGGAGCTGCAGGGGGGAAAGAGGTTTCTTTCTTCAAACAAAGAAAAAGGGAAAACTATTCATTTGTTCTCTTATGTCTCCCACAATTCAAGACTGCTGCTGCATCAAGTAGTACTGAATTGTGAGTGCTGGTTTTAAACAATCAGCTGAGTGGTGGTTTTAAACAATCAGCTACATACTAAAACATATTTTCAGGCACTACACAGCATCAGTAAGGTTGTGTACTGGAGTTGAACTGCAATCCCAGAAGTAATAATAAAAGATTTTTTTCAAGGAAGTCCAACAAATAAAATTGTGCTATCATCTTAAGACAATGACTGACGGCATTTGTATTACTTATATATCCTAAACCCCGATGTTCCCTGACTCACATTAACCTCTTGCACAAGGATCACAAATCTTCAGAGGATCTCTTATATCTAAGTAATTTACTTTCTGTCAAACATATAAAACAAATCTCAGTAATACTTGCCGTTAAGGGAGAGAAAGAACTTGGAAGGGAAATCTCTATCATGGTCTGCCCAGCACTTTCACTGTCCAGATCAGACAGATGTGAAAATCCTTGTTTCAACACTCAGAACCATGGTTAGACTGATCTTGGTTAAATGCATTAGTGCAGAGTCTGCTGAGATATGTGGGAGGGGAAAAAAGGATTCTGTCACAAGATTATTGATAAAGACTTTTTGTAATTAAAAAATGTGAAATAAGGCAGGCTAAGATTAAGCATTGCCAAAATTTCCTGTCTTTATATACAGGTATTGGCGTTCAGTTTTAGCTCCGTTTAAAAATAAAGTGAAATTCCCAGGCAAAAAAATATCTGGGAAAGTTTAAACTTTCTTACATACATTCTTAGTTGTTGCTCTTATTTCTCTTCTGTTACTCTGTCAGGCACTGCTTCGTGATTTCTAGCTTATGCTACTTGGTGCATAGTTCTAGATCTCCTCAAGATGGTCTCCTTTATTTCCTGTTCTGTAACACATATCTTTGCTTTTAATTAGTTTGTTTTTAAGTTTCCGCATATTTATATGATACTAGAAATATTTCTGTATGATCATAGCTTAAATGGTGCTGGTAGACCTCTTTTATCCATGTCCTTCTTGCTTATGAGCTTATTTTTGAGTTTCCTTGTATACAAGAACTTGTCTATTTTTGCCTCACAATATAATTATTTTAAATACAGATTTATCTGTGGTTTTGGTGATTTTTTTTTTTTTTTTAAGTGATTGTGCTGGCACTACAGAGTAGAATTTGACAGTGGGGTAAGTCTTATTTAAGAGCATACTTTGCAAGAAACTATTTCCTGTAAAGAAAAAAGGAAAACATGTAAGCTCACATTTAAATCAAAAACCTGAAGGAAAAGAACTCTTTAGCACCAAATTTCCTAAACTTTATTTCCAATAAATAATCAAAACCTGGAAGTCATTTGGGATTATATCCATAACTTCATTCTAAATTGCTTGTCTTTTTATATTTTCTCTGTATTAGGAGAATATCTGTGTATCAGTCTATTTGGATAAAGAGGAGCTTTGGTAGTGGAGTGAGATGAAGAGGCTTTCACCACAACAAGGAGAGAGGTTAAATGCCTCCCTGGCTTGAAAATGGGTGGGGAGTACTTGAGCGGTGACCTGTGCAAAATCCAGTGTTTAATCACAGTCCTCCTTATAACACTTAGTTACAGCATCACCGAACCAATTACAGCAACATCCAGGCTTATCAGAAGGCTCAGCGGAACAAAGTCCAGAGCAATTCACTTACCCCAGAAGTTAGAGCAGCTCAAATCTGAGAGCTCTGAAAACCACTGCATTGCTGCTGCTGCTGCTATTGCAGCTGAGCTGGGGACAAATGTAATTTTAGTCTCTGATGTCAATCTGGCATCTTTCATGGCTAGTTACTTTATTATATAAAAATAGAATTGTCATATCTTAAAAGGGGGCTATGTAGTAGAAAATTTGACTTTTTTTAAAATTTTTATTTATTTATTTATTATTATTATTTGTTGTTGGAATAGAATTAGGGCAAAAATTCCTAAGAAGCTGTAACTATGGGAGGAGAGACTTCAGAAACCCGTTCCATTGATGCACAGTGCCAAATTCTCATATTGAAAAGTTTTGGCTGAACTACTGGGACATATAGATAATATGGTCCCAGAAAACTTGCCAAGGAAACTGGAGTCTGAAGTGTAGGAAGCTGTCCAAGACCAGACCTCAGACATGCTGCATTCATTACAAGCAGCTGTGCACATAAGAAGCGTTTCTTTATACCACACAACCAAAACCACTGCAGCCTGTCACTGTCATTTTTATACCAAATTGCTGACTTTTTAAGAAACAGAAAAGCGTTTAGCTAAAACAGAAGTTGAAGTGACTGACAGAGGATAATTTGAGGGAGTTTTTATGGTTACTGAGTGCATACTGTATAACTATGCTGAAATGCACGTATATTTAGGATTTTTCTTTATGTAATAAAATTCACTTAGAAAAGAAAGATTTTGTATTGACAATGGTTCAATGTTTACTGTAAATCACTGATGCATACCTTAGAAGATTCCTTAAAAAGCCATGAAGGAGAAAGTAATACGACGATATTATTGTTTTTAGCATTAGGATTTTAAGTTGCTGATGTTTTCTTTTCAGATAAATTCAAATCTGCCTCCATTAGGGGGAGTTACACATTCATCACTAAGTGCCTCAGATTTTCAGGAGGCTGGTATGCTACATTTTCTCTTGCATGTTTTTGTATCCTCTTAGAGTGCTCTGGTTCTGCTAGTACTACCTTGTTCCACTGCAGTAGGACATGATTTTAACCTGTTTAATCAGCATGCAGAAATTTGCAGCAAAGAAGAATGCTCAACTTCATCTCTCTCTGAATACTCAAGGCAAAAATCTCACTGTTCTGATAGTGAAAGTATCCCTATTAATGGGAGGATTTGCAAGAATCAAATATAGATGGTAAGATTTAGAAAACCTGGAGCAAAATTCCCTCTCAAGCAGTTTTGCCTTTGCCCATGGTTGTGTGTGTGTTGTGGGTTGTTTTTTTTTATCCTCTTTGAAACTGTTTCTGCCTCAGCATAGTGCAGGATATCAGTCAGTGTCTGGTCTGTTTACTTTGGTGCAGGAGAGTTTTAAATAGCAATGTGACCCTCACAGTGGCTGCTAGCATGACTATAATCAAAAAAGCAAAGAATACTGATTGACTTCAGCTCATGAATTCTTGTGCCAAGATTTAGATGATAATAGTTTAGATATGGTATTGAGCCCATATAGTTATATGCCTGAGCACCCTCCATCTAGCTCCCCTGTGCCAGGGACACTGTCAGAATCCTTTCCTTTCAGGGGAGACCTGAGAACCACAACCAGATGAACTCTGTGCACTAAGTCCTTTGCAGAGTTGCAGTTCCTGAAGCTCACCTTTCGACGGTCACTGCCTTTGCCTGGCTAGATGACCAAGTTACATGTATAGATAGGTCATCCTCACTGTAAGAAACAGCATTTGTGATACTGGGTGATGGACATGTAGACGTGAATCAGTTCGCATCTGTTGTTTGCCAGATGTGGATTGAACACATTAAATGTGGAATCGAGATCTTTCTTGTAATAAAATACATATTTTGTTGGATATGTTTTCCGTGCGGTTTTAACAAGCTGCTTTCCATACCTTTCTACTGTTTTGAGCCCACTTCAACACAGTACTGAGTAAATGCTTTGAGCTGAGTATTGCAACTCTAAAGCAGCACAAGCATCACCAGCAAATGGGAAGGTGGGAAGAGTAATCTCAATGTATGGGAACTTCCAGGGGCTCAGATGATGCTTGCTGCAGTGTAATGGATGGCAGGGGGAAGCCACAGGAAGCTGTGTGTGTGCAGGGGCACATTTCACAAAACTGCTGCGGAAAGCAGAATAAACTCCTTGACACATTGGTAATGCTGTATCTTTACCAATATTGGGGATAATATTCCAATATGCCTTTTAACCTATACTGAGGACAGCTTCCATACTATTAACTTCACCTATTAACTTCAGGACATTAGCAGTAAAAGCGGCATTTTTCTCTGAATCCTTCTCCAGCAGGCTTGACTCATCACAGGTTTCTGAGGCCTCAGAATTGTTCCAGTCACACAGCATTTTAAGTACTAAACACGGCTATGTCCTTCCACCTAGGTTTTCATTTACGTTTTCATTTTACATGCTTTGCTCTTAAAACATAAGCACATGGTATGTGGGAAGAAGAGGAGGAAAATTAACTTGCCCATGACTTGTGCTGATTCATCATCGCTCTAAAATGTTCTGTGTCATGCCACCAGCTTTTCTGTGTCCTCAGTCTATACATGCTGTATTTAGTGTCTTTATTTTCCTTGAGAAATAGCATTTATGCCCAATGTCCAAGCACTTGCTCACATTTTAAGAGCTCTTGTATGAGAGAATTCAGCCAGCCTTTGAGTTCCTTCTATTGACAGATAATACCAGAGCCTGCAAACCTGGCAGTGATCGTGGGAAGGGTTTTACTGAAATGTGTTGTTAGTGAAATCATTTAGATGATGGAATTAGGAAATGACAGTGATGAAGTTGGCTGCTGTGAAAACAGCAAAAGAACAGAACTGAACTCGGTGATCTCTGGAGCTGTTTTACACAGGTATGTTTGTGGCAGTCTGACATCAGTGCACCGGAGTGCTGAGCAAATAAATGGAGTACTGGGATGTGGCAGTGGGAAGAAGGACTTCAGGGACTATTACATGTGATAAAGTCTGTGTAATATATCGTATTCTGGAGATGTGTGACAGCCTTGCTTGAAATAAGCTGAGCCCAAGTGGTGAGTGTAAGACCTGCAGTACAGAGGCCTGGCTCTGCATGTGAGCACAAGGTGAACGGGCTCACTGAAACGTAGCAAGTGCATCAAAAACTCCTGAATTATGGATAAAAGGAAGGAAGAAATATCTTCTTCTCCTTCCTCCCCTTTTAAGTAAACAGTAACCTTAAGTTCTTCAGTGCCTACACCCTATTTATGAATTTGTCACATCTGCTAGTATTGAGTAAAATTATTTTACTAGCAGTTGGGCATGTTGGCAAATGTTAAGACTGTTGGGTGAATGTGGAAAATGATCACCTGCTGTCTAGGAGAATTAATATCTAACAAATCAACTCAAGGTGTGCCATAAATGCAATTCTAGATGCACTACAGCACTCAGTTTTGTGCCTAACAGCCCACCTATCACCAGGCATTCATCATCTGCCTGGAAACACACCACAGGAGGGAGGTTTGTTAATGTGGGCAGTTCTGAGTGTATATAAAGTATAGAAAACCTGTTCTTATGGTTTACAAACACCTTCTCTTTATTTATTTATTTATTTTTCTGGAAAAGGGAATAAGGTATCACATTAGCAATGATTTTTTTTTCCTTTTTTTTTTTTTTTTTTGCAATTAGCATCCAACTTAATGTTTTGGAAAACATTTATTTTAAACATATAGTTTTTATAACCATTTCATATATGTATATATATATATATTACTCACAAGGATGTGGCTCAGACCAGGCATCAGAATAGTGTGGAATATTATTTATGCCACCTTTCGAAGGCAATAAATGTCATACAAGCATACACAAGTGCAGATATAGTAGTCTTAGATGAATGCTCTCAAACTGTATGTTAGAAATCTGTTTGACAGACTTACTCAAAGGATGAAACTTTTTTCTGATCTTGCCAGAGAAACAACTGTGTAAAAAGAAAATGTGCTCTGGTCATTTGGTTGGTTGGTTTGGGTTTTGTTTTGTATTTCTGTTTCTTTTTTATATTGTTTTCTTTTTAAAGAGTTACAATGTAAGAGGAGGGAGAATATGCTGTAATTAGGAGAAAAGAAACAGCTTCTTTTTACTTAGAAAAAAAGGAAATTTTGAACCAAAATGATACAGTGATTTTTTCTGTTATCTACACTTTACTAAAAACTCAACACAGGATGAAGGACAGCAGCAGCTGAACACACAATCCCAACCACATAGTTTCTGTTATGATCAGTATAATGCTTGTTCCAAGAAATATGTGAAATATTTTCTGTGAGAATCACAAGGACATTGATCTTGTGTGTGTGTGTGCCTCTTTTAAAAATACCTTTATAAAGATTCATTTTGGAGAAGTACCTTGAACTTTTTTTTTAATGAGATGATCAGAATACTTTAAAGTTAAACTTTCTGGAGGTATGAGATGCCAGCCTCATCATTAAAAAGAATAAAGTGTTTTTTTCTTTGTTCTCTTATACCGATAGGATTGCTCTGTTGGTGGTCTTTACCAATTCTCAGAGATTTACAATACGGATTTTTTTTTCACAAAAGCCAATTCTCTTTGTCAGACCTCTATACAAAACTATTTTATGCTAAATAGATTGTTTCAAGCAGCCTGCGCCTACCGTGTTTGTTATGAGATGTCGTGTACGTCATGTGTTTACACGCCAAATTGATCTTCTTTGGAGTTACTCCTTTGTCTCTTTCATTTGCAAGGAATATATTCACCTTCTTCTTTCTATCAAAAGTGTAAATTTTTAATTAAAAATAATAATAATCCCGTAATTCAGAGGGATTTAGAGCTGTGGACTCAAGTATTAAACGTAAATCAGAACTTTGTCAGTTGGAAGCTGCTTATTATGAAGGTTAGACACTTGGGCTCCAGTTCGGAGCATTAGTTGTGCAAGCAACTGTTTCTTTGCCTTCTTTTCCAGATGAAAGCCAGTGAGTAGCAGCTGCTGATAGAGGTCTCTGAAAAAAAAATAATATAGGAAAGTAAGAAAAATTAAGAAGAGAAGGTGTTGCAACTATGTCTGTAATAGTTTTCAGGGTTGTGGAGTGTGATGGTGCATTGAAGTGCATCTCGCAAGATAAAAAGAGAAGCCAAATTCACAGTGAGTCCAGTTTGAAGAGAGGTTTAAGGCCTGGATTATATTTGGATTTTTCTTACTTCAGTGAAGGGTTTAAAATTTTTTCCTAAAATACTGTTGTCTTTTAAGGTTAGATAAAATGACCTGAAAGCATTACTTTCTATTGCTTCATCTTGCTTCTGCATAGCAGTTGTTCTGAAACAAGTGAGATTAGCCACTTGGCTCTTTTTTTTTTTTTTCTTTTCTTTTTTTTTTTTTCCCCCAGGGTAGCTATTTCTTTCGCAGAGTTCATTGGTACATATCATCTAATCCCCCAGAATTTTTGTGAACATCTCCCCCTCATCATCACTTAGCTGTACACTAAGATAAGGAAAGCATGTATGTGGTGTGTTTTTCAAAAACTCTATTAATCATTCAAAGTATATGTGCCCTTTTCCTCTGTAGTCTACTGACTGACTGGTACTTTAAGCATTCGAACCTAGAAACACAATGGTAAAAAAGTAACTGAGACTATATATGTGACTAGAAACTATGTATGTGAAAAGTATTCAGTATTTTTGTCTTCAATAACTTAGTTTTTTGAGTTCAAGATACCTGATTGTATAATAATTGTAAATTTACATTTTCCCATCATTTTATTTATGACGGGAATTATTTTAGAGTGACTTTTAAGCAGGGCATTGTACCAATAGATAGCAAAATTCGAAGTAGTGTTATACAAGAAATATTTTGCATTTTTTTTTACCTTGCCAGATACTGCGTTGAGCTTGCTGCAGAGAGTAGAGGAATATTATTTACTTTACTATATTCATATACAACTCTCTAAAATCACATTGCTAACATACACAGAGTGGTTTTACATTACTTCTTAGGAAAAAAGTCACAGGTTGCCCACTTACATTCAAAAAAGTGTCTCGATTGATTCAACCATTTTGTGAAAGTACTGTATTTTTGCTATAACTCTTGCTGTATCTCAGTTTCATCCACTTACTCACAATTTCCACTTGTATTTTCAGTGCAATGCAAATCTGAAAATGCAAAATCCTTAATACATTCTTGGGAGAGGTTATAAAAAATGGTTAGGCTTTTTCTGTGTTAAGAGGGTAAAAAAAAATAAAAAAATTAGTGTTTTCAGATACGAACACTGAATCTGTGATCTCATCATCATCTTAGTCTGTTCTCATTTAAACCATGGTAATTATTGCATGAAATATGTCTCATCTTAATGGCTTATCTTACTTGCAAGAAAAAAAATCTAGTCCATTTAGTGGACTGTTGAAGTGCTTAAGAACTGTAAGACATTATATATGTAAATACATTTGTGCACATGCTTTCTTATGGTAACACATGCTATTAATCCTGTGAGTAGCCTAAAACTATTATTTCTACATGATACATTTCCAGGAAGAACTGGAAAACTAAGTTATAAATATTTGACTCAATGAAGTCTGTTTTGTACAACAGACTTGAGAATCTATGTCGCTGTTATATATGATACCTTATCTGACAAAAAAAAAAAAATCTTAGGCAGTGTTTAAATTCCATAGCTTAGTGCCCTCCTTTTTGTAGGGCTGTAAGAAAAACAGGCTCAAAAGTGATGTACTGATGCCGTGCAGTTCCAGCTTCTAGGTAGGTCCGCCATCCATACTTGTTTGTAACGCGCATGCAGAGAATAGTGTTTCTGTAAAGTACGTGCGGCATCTCAGTACAAGCAGCTGCAAAGCTTATTAACTATTCATGATAGGATGCCTTCACAGGGCACTTAGGCTACTACTGTTCAAATAGGCGAATTAGTATTTGGCTAAAAAGGTGCTTGTTTCCTTTTAATAAAAGTCACCGGTCATCATTAATGCTGATAAATAGCTGAAATTTTTATCTTGATGATGAGCAGCAGAAAGGTTCAGCAATTAGGACAGGAAGACTGGCATCAGGTTTTCCGTCTCCCAGGATGCTGCTTTAGCAGTATTGACAAGTCAGCTCTGTGCCTCTCATTTGCCACGTTAAACTGGGCGTAGCAGTGCTTTCTGCTTTGGCGTGACAGTGCTCAGGCAAGATCCTAGTTAGGACTGAACATTAGGTGTGGGGCAAGGAGCCTGGCTGCTCCTGTCTGGGATTCTCTAGTCCAGTGCCTGCTACCCAGAGTGGCTGCGGTGGCACCTCTCCAGTCCTTCCCTGGTGCCAGCTGGGAGTGATGGAGTTGCTGACATTTTGGCTCTCTGTGATAGTACTTGTCTTTAACAGAGGGGGAGGTTGCTTGTCTGTTACTACTTGTACATTCCCGAAAACCGAGACAGATTAAAATGCAAACATAAAAGTAATCATGGTGACCAGGCTGCTGTAACTCTCCCTCCGCAGCCGAATCCAACCCAGCCAATTTTAGAGCTAAAACAAAGCCTTGCCTCCAGAAACTAACCACATTCACAATTCTCCCCAGTTTTCATGCACTCTGGAAAAATATGAACTATGCAACATGCTATGAAGGCCATAAAATTTGAGCTCTTCTGGATCAGGGAAGAGGAATCAGTTCCAAAAGCTTTGAGTTCCCACAAAGAACATCCTGTTAGCAGTTCCTCTTTCTTTTATACCAGCAAGGCCCTGGCTCAGTTGTTTTCACTGATCTAAATTGTGGCAATATGACAGAGAGAGTGAGAGAGAGAAAGAGAAATTCTTTCACATATGTCAGGGCCAGCTGTGCAGTACCTTTCAGTCCTGTAAAAAAAGGTAAGTTTTCAGGTGACCCTGCCAGTGACCTGAAAAGGCCACTGTGACTTGAGTTCAGCAGGGGATGAGTCTCTGTTGCCCGTGCAATGCAGCTTCCAGTCAGGAGAGTCAAAGAGGCTGCGGTGGTGATAAATGTACCTGTAGATAGCTGCATGGATTAACACGGCTCTAATTTATTCCACATTAAGAAAAAGGGCTATAATGAGTTATTAATAAAGAAAGACTAAAAATGGGTTCAAATTCAGTGGTTAATGCTTTTCATAATTTACTGGAGTAATCCTTCTGACCAAGCTACTTCCAAAAAAAAAAAAAAAATGTTTCTCTCTTTTTCCTGTGAATGAAACACGTCTGCTGTTCCTCCCCACCTACCGCAAGGTTGTGTTTGATCTTTCTACTGTTTGGGCGTGAGCAACATTGGCATCAAGTGCGATATCTGTGCTGGAGTTTGCTTCACCCACACAGTTGCCTCCTCCATATAAATGTTTTCCTAAGCAGAAACCCATGTTCCAGATGCCTTTAGTATTGCACTTAATAGATACCATAAATGATTTGTGCTGCCATTAGTGGACCGGTGGAATCGCAGCACAAGGAGCATCCTCCGCTGCATCTGGCTGGAAGTGGAGAGAAGGGGATCTGCTGCAGAGACATCTGAGTCTCTTCCTGGACGGGGAGATCAGGGACGGCCAGGTGAAGGAAGAAGGGTGGCACTGGCTTTATTAGCAGAGGCAGGATGCTACTTTTTTGATAGGCTGCAATGCTATTGAATGTACAGTTGTACATATTGGTAGGAAAATGGTACAGAACATACAGGTTGGTCGTCACAAGGCAGCTTTCTTTTTAAAAGGATTGTTTGAAGTACCTCAAGTCTGCGTGGCATCTGGCTGTTGGAAGACCCCGTGTCCTGCTTCCTGCACAAGTCCCTGACAGTCTTTTGGATTGAGGGTGCAAGTACAGGCATCCTCTGATGGATGTGATTCTCAGATGAGGTTTAGACTTCTGCCTGAGCCGATGCCAAGCACCGAGTTCTCATTGCTCTTTCTTTCAAGATCTGTAGGGCTATATGCCTGAATTAATTACCTGTTTAGTAGATTTCTTTAATGACAGAAAATGCTTATCTGTAGGTATTCCATTCAAGCGGTTTGGAAAATAGTATTTTCGTGATCTAATACCTCATTTATTACAGCTGGACCTCTTGGAAGAGGCACAGAGAGCGTGAGTGTTGCCGTGGCCTTGCTAGAGACTTGCTTCCTTAACTGGCTCTGTTCGTTCGTGATTTCATCTCGTACCTCTCTCCTTGGCCAGTGCTGCAGCTCTCACAGATGTGAGAGCCTGTCCAGAACGTGAACTGCAAAAAGCTTCCAATTTTCAGCACGAGCCCCTGAAGTCTGAGCAAAGTGTAAGTCAACGGTGAAAGTATTACAGTTTTTGCTTTGTGCTAAGTCAAAGGGCACGTAGTCTGTTGCGCCTCTGACTGAAGGGCTTCAGTTCAACGTAGTGTTAGTGCTGTTGTGCATTTTCTCAGGATTTTTCCCCATTGTCAGCCAAGACTGCCATCATCAGGACTTGGCTCCTTAGCTCATTATTTTCCCCCATTTCACAGAATAATACTGTTTCAGTCTGTGTAGTCTGTGTTTCTCTTGGAAGTTGCAAGTGAGCACGTGGAAGTCCTAAAATTGTATAAGCTTTTTTTTTTTTTTTTTTAATATTATGGAATTTCTTATGAATAATACATCTAAAAACATGCGCTTTCATTGCAGCGTTCTACATAACATTGCTGAAACATAAATCTGGAAAGGTATCATTTTCCCTGGGGGCGTTTTGTAGTCGTTAACAATATCTCGACCAGCTTTTGGCAAAATGCAGCTTTTGTGTAGCTGCTGGGCTCACTTGGACCGTGTTGGGGACGGATTTTGTGCTCGGGTGAGGAGAGCGCAGGCTAGTCAGCACCACCAAAGGTCCGAGAGGTCTGAGAGGCGTTGTGGGAGCTGCTGCGTAGCAGTGTGCCTCCTAAGCCAAGCCAGAAACAGGCTGTGTGTGCGCGGTGATGCTGAGGGTAACGCCGGGGCCAGCGTTCCCGCGAAGGCTTTCAAGGAGCTGGGTGTTGCGCAGGGGGGGCAACGCAATAACTCATCTCCTTTTCTCCCGGCTCTTGGGCTGACGGTAGGGGCACTCACTTCAGTGCGGTTACCAGCCGGCAGTGTAGGATCTGCTGTGCCGAGCACCGGCTGCTTTTGCAGCGCGGGTTTCGCCGTGGCTGCCCGCAGCACCTGGGGGAGCGGGGGTGAGTACAGCCAGCACCGCAGGCGGGACGTGCCCGCTGCCAGCAGGCCCCAGCCCCGAGCCTTTCATTTTATCCCATTGATTGAACGGCTCAGCGGGCGGGTGAGGGAAAAACTCGCAAAGTGGGCGACGGAGGTGTTTGGGGGTGTGCGTTCAGGCTGAAGGGCAGGTGCAGCGGGCTGGGGGGGGGCCGCTGTGCCTGGGGGGTGTCTCCGCCGCCCCCTCAGGGCTAGCGGGGCTCGGCGGCGAGCGGCGCCGCGGGGAAGTTTGCGCCTCGGCAACTTTCTGCGCCGGGGGCCGGGGGGAGCGCTGTGGCCGGCCCCCCCCCCAGCTCCTCCGGGGCTCCCCCCGGAGCCGTCCCCGGCCGCGAAAGGGTTACGCGGCGCCAGGCCCAGCCCCCGCTCCCCGGCGGGGAGTCGCGGCGGCCGGGCTCAGCCTATCGCGGCGGCGCGGGGCCGCGGGCGAGCGGGGCTCCGCCGGGCGCGGCGCCACAGACGGGGCCGGGCGGCGGCGCGGAGGGAGCCCAGGAGGAGCCCAGGAGGAGCCCAGGAGGAGGTGGGCGCGGGGGGGAGAGGGGAGAAGGGAGAGGGGAGGGGGGGGGGAGCCGGCTCCGAGGGCAGCCCCGGTGCGGAGCCGGCAGCGGAGCCGCCTCGCCCCCAGCGCTCGCCGCGGGTGCGGTGGGGTCGGCTTTAGGGATCGGGGGTGGAGGAGGCGAGAAGTTGTTTTTTTATTATTATTATCTTTTAATTATTATTAATAATAATTTTAGGTATTTATTTATTTTTTCTGTAATTTGTACCCGAGGTGTTGCGTCTCGCTGTTGGAGCTAACTCTTATATAATGAAAAAAAAAAAAAAAAAAGGAAAGAAAATCAACCCAAAACTACCAAGTGTTGCTAATTCCCATGCCTCGCAGAGAGCCTTCTCTACCTGTTCTGCCGGGAGGCTGGGGGGGGGCTGGAGGGAGGGGGGCTCGCTGCTTCAGAAGTCTGAAAGCAAAAGGGAACTTCAGCACCGGGCAAATGATGCGAACAAAACCGCGACTTTAAAATAAATAAATAAATAAATAAATCGGGCTGGCCGAATTCACAGGGAGCCGTGCAGTGCTTCGTCTGGAGCTCGGCGTGATCTTTGACGTTTGTGCAGGCACCTGAAGGAGAGAAAGGCGAGAGCTGGGTTGGGCTGGGCTGGGCTGGGGCAGCGCGGTGCTGCTGCGAGCGGCCGCATCCCCGCCCGCCCTTCGCGGCCAGCGCAGCCCCTGCTCCGGGCAGCTCCTCAGGCAGAGGTACCGGGCACACGGCTGTGCCACAGAGTCGGTCCGCAGCCTGGGAGCTTCATGCAATCAGCTTCGTTGCCTAAAGATGGTGTAGCCGAGGATTTGATCCTTTTGCACTGAAGTGGAAATACTTTCAGTAATTGAAAGCAGATTCACGTCTGGAGTTGTGCTAGCCAAGGTTTTCTTTTTTAAAATAAACCTTTTGTTCCCCAGCTTTAAATGTTTGAGCGAGCTATCCGGAGACCTCTTTGTTAATTGCTAGAGTAGACTTTAAGGAAGGATTTGGGGAAAAAAAAAAGAAAGAAAGAAAAAAAAAAAACAACTGAGAAAGGTATGTCAGCAGCTCCGTTTATTTAAAGTCATAATCTCTGTACTCCAGTGCATGAATGTACCGTTGCAGCTTTTGTGCCTGCTACATCTGAGTTTTCCTCTGTTAAATCCCATGAACCTGAATGTGGACTGCCCATCTGCCTGTGGAGCGTGTGGTTTGTTGCTTTGGTGGTGGTGGTGGTTTTGCTTTTTTTTAAAAACTGTCTTAGCATATGTTCGCTTTACTTATCCCATTTGCCATTGTTTTAACAGTTTATTAAACAAAAAGATCTGAACTTTGAAGGTTTGAAGGAATAATGATCTACTTCAGTAAACAAACCTGACACTTGAGAGTGGTAGCTCTTCTTTGTTAACTTTGCTCCTGTTTTCTGGCTGTTGCTGTGAAAAGCTGGAGAAACCCTGCCTTCAGATACTTCAACAACAGGGGGGGCTTAGGATATGAACTACCAAACCCTCAGACAAAGCCTGAGCTGCTTTTGAGCTGTGACCAGCTTTGAAGGTAGAGAACAATAGAGGGAGAGGAAGGGAATCACCTTCCCTCCAAAGCTCCCAGTCTGCAGAATAAATTCACTGAAAATGTGTGGAAAAGTTACTGAAGATGGTTAGTCACCTATCCATTAGTGTTTTAATTGCTTAATAGATGCAAGGAGGTGATTTCCTGATGTTAAATACAGGCTGTCATTAAGATAAGAATGTGTACATTTGCATAATTGCTCTCCATAAACCAGGTTTGTTGCCTTGAACTTCTTGGTGGCGTGCACGTAGCCTCCTTAGGTCACTTTTCCCTGTTTCTCTTAAAAAGAAAACTCTTTTGATATACACCCTAAGAAGTTGAGATGGAAGTATTCGAGTAAGACACGGGAAAGGGAAGGTGCTCAAACCAGGACAGAAAATGTGGCTTTCCATTTTCCATCCATCGCAGTGGGGTTCACGACTGTCAAGTAGCTAACTTGCTAACTACCTCTGAGATGTTACAAAATTTTTGATTAATCGCTCCGCACATAGAAGGAGAATGGCCTAATACATGTCACAATGCAGTGTTTTCTTTCAAGGAGTTATTGAGAGGGTATGTTACAATTTAGCAAACAATATCAACAACGTAACCTTCACAAAAACATACAGTGTTCAGACTTTTTGGCTTATTTGTCGTTTGTACTTTCTAACCTTTCCGAGTAGAACTGAAGACACACGATGTAGTACATTCCAGGAGGTATGGATTATTGTTTTTCTTTTGAAGGAAGCCAGCTAAAGTGGTAGCTATTTGAAAATGGCTTTGATGATTAGTGCTATAAAAAAGGTGAAATGTTAGGTATGTGTTCATTTTAAACGTCCACAACAAGAATGTTGCTGAGCACCCCTCAGTGCGTTGTGTAAGCTGACCAACCCAAGCTAAAGACTCTTCTTGAGCTGTATTCTTGCATTTCTAATGTGTACGTACGAAGGTTTAACAGAACTTAGCAACTTACTGAAATGATCTGATAAGCAATTATGAGATCAGACTTCACAACTTCAGTTTCTGGAACTTGTTTGGCATATTAGTTTGCTTTCTGACCTGTACAAGGAAAAAAATAAGGGTCACAAATAGGTACGTATATATGCAATGTAGGCATTTTAGCAGTGATGTGAGAAAATAATATTGCACTTTATTGTTTCACAAATGAGAGAAGTTAGCTTTCCTGTCTTAGAGGCTTCACTCTGTATCGGTTTGAAAGACTGTCTGAAGAGGTAGTTCTATGCATTAAAGAGTAGCAAGGAAGGTTCTGTATGTTCAGTGATTATTGTAGGGACTCGATGCTGTGAGCTGCTGACCTCACTAATGATTGGAAGATTTATGTCTGTTAGGTGTAAACACTTGAAGAGTTTTATACAAAGGAAGAAATCATGATGAAATAACACAGCTATGTTAATAAAAAGCTTCTTCAGTTTTCCAACTGAAGTAATGTAAGCTTTGTGAAAGTTAGGGATGAATGGAAGAAAAATGGCACTTCTGTTCCTTCAGAAAGCTTCACATCTGTTAAACTCTGTATAGACTAGGTAGGTGGCTGAAACATAATGAATGGAAAATAATCACTCACCTTCTTTGCCTAATATTGAAAGAATTGGAAGTGCAGTCATAGAGGAAAACTTCAAAATTCGCTGTGGTAAGAGCAAGCTGTATAGTCTTCTTTTGGGGTTGGCTGGCAGCTGTTCATGGAAATGGAAGTAACTGTTTTGTCTGAACTGCTATAAAGTTAGACACTTGACAAAACAAACCATTTAAATCTAAGAAACTGGTGGAACTAGGATATCTGGAAACATTATAGCATCCAAGTGGGATGTATATATAGGAAACAAACACAGTGGTTTGGGGTTTTGGTTACAATTGGGTTACAAGTTTGAGAGGTACTTCAGGTTTGCTTTTGGTTTGTTATATGCCCTGGAAGAGATTTTGCCCGCCAGTAGCGTAAGAATAAGTATAAACTTCAGGCATTTGATGTGGTAATCGGTTGTGTTCAAAACGCTGATTTTTGTATTGGGTATTAGAAGGAAAATTTACTGGCAGTTTATATTCTAGTATATTCAGAATTTGGAATTTGATGCTGGTTTGAGAAATCCTTTGGAAAAAGATTTAACCAAACACCTAAACTCTGAAATGTAAAGCAAACCTGTACAACTCAAGGTATTGCAGCCTGAAAAAACAGTAAGGGTAGATATTCTTGGTGTTTCCCAAGATCTGGGTTGTGGTAAAAGTCTGCTTAAATGTGATTAAAAGTTTTCTGCCTGCTTTATTTTCTGTGGCAAAAGAGCAATTTCTGCAGTAGCAGTAAGCTCCCATCTCTAGTATCATGTCAGTAGTGAGTTAGGTGGTTTTATCTTTCTGATACAATTTGCTGTTCTGCCTCTTCCCGGCTCTCACAGAGGATTCAGACCTCTACAGCAGAATTTCTAAAATGCTTAGAAGAGAAAGAGATTTAGAAGGGGAGGAAAAAAAAAAAAAAAAAAAAATGGCAAGATTAATCCAAAATAAGAGCTCTTGCATGTGACTACAAAAAACACATCCAACTGTTTTGCTTGGTTTATCATTCTTTTTATCCTGTTTCAGTTGTTGCGAGTCCAAGTGTGCTATTGACGTGGGTTGTTTTTGTTTTTCTTTTCTTGGTGTGAAGACCAAGTGCTCCGGAGAATGCTGTGGGATGCCAAAATACATATGAATACAAATTGAAGAAGAAAGTAACTGCTGTTATAGATCGGGAGCATTTGGTCATTCTTCATCGTTGTATAAACCATGACAAAACATTACCATCAGCTTCCAAACTGTCCTAACAGATTTTTAAACTATTTCAATTTGCAGCTTTAGTATAGTTGCTGACCACACACAAAGGGAGGGAAAAAAAAAAGAATAGAAATACTTTTATTAGAGCAGGTCTTTGTTTAATTGTGTAGACCTAGTTTTTCATAAACCCAGGTGTAATTGTACCAGCGTATGAATTACAGTCATTTCCCAACCTGCAGAAATTTCTGAGTTGTTAATTTTTGCAGAACGTTTTTCCTCTTAGTCAGAAACTGCGTTAAAGAAAAGACTGTTGTCCAGGGAGTTGTAAAAAGTAGTCTGGAAAGCCTTTTATGCTCTTTCTTTTAAATAAAACAGAATTGCTTTATGTAACAAAGTTAACTTCATCAACCTTTTATAATTATTTAACCATTATTTCATTTTACCCCCTGCTCAAACATTATACATTAATGCAATAGACACCTGGCTGCGCTCTTAAAAGTTTATTTGTCTTTCAATTCCTGTGATAGTAGGGGGCAGTATATCTCCTTAATTATCTTTGTTCAGGGAAATGTTGAAAGGCCAGGGTAGTTAAACAAGGCCATTTGGATTTGCAATAAGGTCGAAGTCAGATGCAAGGAAAGTGGTTAAATGCATTATCATCTTATTGAGCACATCATCAGTAAAGTGACCTTGATGGAGGTGGAAAAAGCCATTTGGCTATTTTATGACAGCCACCTCTCTGCTGCCTTTATCCCTTCCAGAGAGTACTTCAAGTAGTGTTACCATAATCTCCTCGTGTTGCTTTGAAGTCTGATTTTTCTTAATTACAGCTAATGAGTTAGAGTCTGAAAATGGAAATGTACTTTTTTTATTATGGCAAACTTTTGTACCTCGAATGTATCCTTCAGCTTGGGTGGTACAGAGATATCTCTAAATGTTGAGGTGACCTTAATTTGATTATTATATATCTGCCTTTAAGAATCTCTTAATGATATCATTGTGTTTTTTTCTGTTCATGCAAGGTTTTATTCTGGTGCTCTTTAAGCTTATTCTAAGTTACTACGAGGCCAGACCAGCCAACTTTCAGCCTTAGCAGCAAGGATGCTATTTGTTTTAGTGTTCGTGTATTTATGTTTTTATAAAGATACTCAAACCATGGGAGGCCTGTGGCTAAGCTGGAAACAAATAGTTTAAAGATGTGTAACTAGTGTTTAAATTCCAGTGTCTCTTATGCTCGGTGATGGCAGTCAATACTGCTGCTGTAAAAGCTCACATAAGTGAAATTTCAGCTATTGTACATTAATTCATGTATTTAATCAAAGTACTCTAAACTGCTCATCCTTCCCTCCCTTCTTTTTAGCTGTCTTTTCTCATTCGAAAATTTCTTTATTTGTTTGGTTTAAAACTACACTGGTTTGGAACAAACAATAAAAGTTTAAATTTATGGCTTTGAAGAGGCCTCCATGCTAGGTGGTAGTTCTTACAGTGCTCTCTATGCAGGCATTGCCATGATTATTAAGGGAATTTTTAAAACAAATGTATAAAATAAAAGGGAAGGCCATAACATGAAAACTGGATCTAAATTTGAGCACCTTAAGATATAGGTTAATTGGCTGAAGCTCATAGCAGAGCATTAAAAATGACTGGAGGCTAGAGGGAATGATTTATAAGAAAAGATTAAAAGAAATTTTTTTAAGTGTATATATAGCTTAGTCACATGGCAGCTATGCACTGATGGAAGAACCATCTGCAAAATTTTTAAAGACTGTGTGGACTGAGGTGGTGTATCTAGGTGCAAAAATAAAACAAAAATTAAGGACTAAAAAGATCATCTGCACGTCAAGGCACTTTTTGTAATGGTAACAGCCTGGAGGTTATGGAAAATATGTCGGCAGAATTGATGGAAGTCTCATTTTTTGAGAGAGTAAATATTGTTTTATGGCAGACCGTGGGTCTTACACCTTTCATTCTTAACTTTTGATCAGATGTTGCTGTTTTGAAGATAAGTGTACTTACCTTCCACTTTGTCAAAGATGATCTCTTACTCTTCAACGTGTAGGTCATCTCCAAGAAGAGCGCAGGGTTCGTCCTGCCATCACCTCTGTCTCTGGAGTTGGTAAAACTCCTCAGAGTTGTCTCATCACAATTCGTTTTAAACCAGCAACAAAAGCACATTATGCCTTGGGTATGCTGTTAGTTTTCTAGTAGCTTTTACTTCATATTCAGTCGATAAGATTTGAAAGTTGCCAGCTGAGCAACATGTTGGTGTGGTCTTTAGCCCTGACCTGTAGTCACACTGCGTACTCAGTGTTTAGTTTCAACCTCAGGGAGCCAACCATTTCCCCTTGTAGTATAGGAGTTTTATTTTCTTTCTGTTGAGTTATTCTTGCTCCTTCCTTAGCACTCTCCTGCTACTTACCATGTGTTCTGCCACAGTGGGAAGAGTCTCCGTGCGTACCCATCTGGAACACCAAGCTTTTGAAGGTACACCTGTAGAGCCAGAGGTTGAAAACATAGTTCTGCCTTCTCCCTCTGTCAAACTTCCTTTTTCATCGGGTAACTCCAAGAAATTTGCCACACAGATACGCCTGTCCACTGTCTTGTAATGATACCAAATCTTAAGATCTCTCCTATCAACTAAGAGACAAGCAGGGAGTTGATGGATATTGTGCTGAAGAGGCTAGCGCTGTTGCTTGACAAGTGTGCCAAAAATCACTGTCAATATTTGAGTCATTTTCAAAGCCTAGAAGTACCTCAAAGAATTTTTCTTTCCCTCCCCCATCTTCCTCTTCATTTGTTCCCCTCTTGACCATGTTGGTTTATGGAGCCTGGCACGTATTTCATTGCCAGGAGAGTTTCTTCTTAACAGCTGTGCTTTCTCCAAATCACACAGTAAGGTTCATGACATGAAATAAGCATCTTCAGAGCATCTCAAATAGTCTTATTCTGCAAGCCCTACGACTCTTATTTTGTCTGAGATCCCCTGTATTTACCATTTGCTTTTTCCCCTGAGGTCAAGGAATCTCAAACTGACTTTCCAGACAGTTGGTTCCTCTCTGGGTGTAAAAACCTTCTCCCCAGCTGATTTTTCCTTTCAGTGCCATTTGGGTAGTATTTCCAGTTATTCCTCAGCAGCTCTGCCAGCTTTTTCACAGAAGAGACCTGTATATTATTTATCAATTCTCTTTTCTCATTCCTGCCCTCCAGCTTTTACATTACCCCCTCATCCTAGCTCTTTCTACCTAATCCTAATTTACTGCTGATCAGACCCATAGCAGCAGAATCAATTACATGAGGTGAAAAAAAGAATAAAAATAAAAACCTACATCAGACAAACTTATGTTTTTGCCTTTGAGGTAATTGGTTTTGCTCGCAGTGATCTCAGTGAAACCGGGTAGAGCTGAGCTGCTTTATCTTGCTTGTATATTGTCTGCCTTCTGAACAAAGGACAGGAATATCTGCCTTTGTTTCCTGTGGTGCCTGTGTACCCCATAAAAACCAGGTAAGGACTGGGTCTTTGGAGAGCCTGGTTTCTCTCTGCAGCACAGCAGAGTGGGGCTAGAATATAGTCTTTGATTTTTTTTTCTTTCTTTTTTTTTTGTGTGCAATGTTGTATGTGGGTGGAGTTCCCATGCATGTTCTTGTGCTAAACATGGTCACTGTTAAACCTGTACATGTATGTGATGAACGTCAGGGTGTTTACTAAGAAGTATGAGAACGGACTGTGGGCCCTCTCTTAGCAAACAGAATTACCATAGTTCCCTGGAATCAGGTTTATTGGCTACAGTCCGTACAGAAATTGTAACCTTTATTAACATAATTCTTAGACTGAGATGTGTTGGTCTGAACCAATGTATGCATGCATGTATGCAGGTTTGCATTTTAACCAGGGAAGGAGTCCCTTGCGCTCAGCTGCCTGATGTTCAAGATGTGTGTAGGGCTGTAATGCAGTGACTTTTTGACATTATAGCTGACCCCTGCCAGAAACTGTTAAGAAGTGTCACAGAATTCAGTAGGTAAAAGGCCCTGGATGTCCATAAACCCAGAAGGCTGGCAAAGTGTTATTATGTGAAAAGTTCAGCTCCTCTGTCTTCCTGTTAGGAGCTGTGTGCAGGTGTGGGGCGCTGTGCTGCTGGCAGCACCCCAGAGGTGCTCTCTCCTTCCTCAGGTCTCACAAAGCCAAAAAAGTACGGTGGAGGAGGGCAAGGAAAGGAGTAGAGACCAGCCAGCTCTCACTGTAGGGAGTAAAATTAGATTATGGAAGAAGAGACAGAGGCATAGTCTATGTCTGTACTAAGAAGGAGAACAAGCCAAGGTCCATTTTCTGGCTCTGCTGGCACATGGTGCGAGCATCACGGCAGTGCACATCCCCTTCCACTAAAGGCACGGGGACCTCGCTCATGTCGCATGGACCAGTGACTGTTCCCAGTACACCCTTCCCTGCCTTGGGTGGGGGGGTACTGGGCAGAGTGCCAGTTCTCAGACACCAAGATTAAGGCAGGAAAATCTATCAATTAAAGGTTATTGGTGCTTGTATGCCAGTGCTTGCACTCAGGCTGAAGTGATCCTGTTCCACTGCGCTTCAGGCTCATCATGGTAGGGAGAAGGAGGAAAGAGCAAAGCAAAGGCTGTTGCAGGGATGCACCCATCTGCTTTAAACAAATTTGAGTTTGTCAAAAGCCATTAACACTTCTCAGCATAACGGTGCAAGCTTAAATATGAATTCATCCTGTAGAAGGGTCTTTTTTTCTTTTTCTTTTCCCACATACCATCCCAGTTAGATCTGGATTTCTTTGTTCTTTCTGTCTTGTTGGAGGTCTTTTCTTGGGCTGTCAGGGAGAGAACCCTTTTCAGTGTGGTCCTGACCTGGAGCAGATGTCCCATTTTACTTACAAGATAACAGTTATCTCAACTTTGCTAACATTTGATGCCACAGATTCACTTGCAGCTTTAGGGACATCCGTATTATGCTTTTGCTTCCAGGTTTCTTTGTCACATCGCTCTTAAATTAGGATCATGAGATCTGTTAAAAAGGAAAAAACAAACAAACAAAGGAAAAAGAAGAAGAAAAAAAAAGAAAAAAAATACGAACTGCTAGTTCCCCTTTAGCATCCTTTAGCATGCCACTTGCTTGACTGGCTGTACATGTATATGTAATTGCCTTTCACATGCCATTCCTGCAAGATTCCTGCTCCTGTATCAGTGGAATCAACCTAAAAAAAAAAGTTCAGCTCTGTCTTATTTCCATGTACATTTCCTTGGTTTTGAAATACTTAAAAATATTGTGGCTCATATTAGTGATCATGTTTCACTTCTTGAGATGATTAATTAGCATCAAAAGTTGTGTTGATGTATTTTCTGCTGGGTGTGGATCTGTGCAATACTTGTCTTAGTTGATAGACTCACGTTCTTCTGCACACATACCATCCTGAAAGTAATAAACCTGTGATATTCCTGAGTGTAAATTGCTGCAATTGGATTTGAAGTTGGTTGAAAAAAAATGTGTAAATACTCCCTTTTGGCTACCCATCTGGAGGGCCTAAAGAAATGCACACTACTCCTATGTCAATTATAACTCACACTAAATTGATTCAATATCTCTCTGTGGCAGACAAATGACCTAGCAAGCTTTTCAGTTTGAACGAAGCTACATCTCCTTCTAAACACCTACCATTACTCTGTTCTTAAAAGAAAATGATGCACATAGAAGGCGAGGTTTTGTAAAATAGTGGAGTTTGCCAGCTGAGCTATTAATCAGTCATTTACGGCTCCCTCTTTCATTCAAATGCTGCCTCAGACCTCTGATGTAATTCTGCAGACAGAACTTCTGTCTTTGTCACTGATAACTCTGGTTAACTCTTCCCTACCTCAGCAGCATTAAAGCAGGGAAAGAGAAAATATTTATTGACTCGGCATAGCCAAACAGCTAATGGACAATTCACTTTGGCCAGCCTTTAAGATATGTCACATTTTGAGGTGACACAGGGACTTTGTTGCTTTTGTAAGAATCTCCTGTGGTAAAACCCTTACTGACGTGGTGGAAGGAGAGTTGGTTTATTGGTCTGAGCAGTTATGAAAATGTACCTGTAGTAAAATAGCAGTAATAACACATGCTTTTCTCTCAAGTATCCATGCTGTAGTTGGTAAAGCTAATTTTAAGAAGATACTTTCTTCCACATGATGAATTTGCCTCCGTACCTTAGTACGTACCTAGTGTAAGTTGATGTGTCAGTGCAAGGAAAAGCAATAATCCCAGCAAAGGGGAACCAAAGTTTCATCTGTACTAAAATACATAGAAGATTTTAGTATTTAATATTGATAGTGCATACAGCTTATGGAATCAGTGTAATTACGCATCTGTGGTTTAAGCAAACCAATATCAAATCAATGAATATGCATGATATATGTTAGCTGCATATATTTGTTTTTCTGATATTTTATTGCAATTTCCTGGGCCATGCCAAAGAGAAGACAATAAAAAAGATACTGCTGCTTGTTTTGTGTAGCCTCAGATACCCATACCTGAAACCTCTGTGGCTGTGGGCTGTTTTGTCTATTAACAGAAAACCTGCAAGGAACTTAGATTTAGTCTCATAAGATCAGAGTCCTTACGTCACTCGGAGCACACTTAGCATTGTTAGAACATATTATATGTATCTAAGTGCTGTTTGAGGAATGCTTAATTAGACTTTATCATAATACTCGTGCATTGTGGCAGCTAAATTTCTCCACGCAACCTGAACTTAGTTAAGAAACCTATTGGAGGTCACTGATAGGATATGAAGTCTGAACCTGTGGAGTTGCTGTATCCTGCAAAACTGGGATCAGTGTCCCAAGTATTGTGGTTGGAGAAGACCTTCAAGGTCACCACGTCCAACCTAGAAGTTTCTGTGATTCCTCCACGAGACTGTGAGCTAGTTAGTTGAGAGTGTCCATCCCTATTGCACTTGGATGTCTCTGCAAAGACACATCCCAGTGCTACCAGTTGCACGTTCCAGTAAAGAACTACCAAAGAAGGCCAGCTTAACTCTGGTACAGTTTAGTTTGGAAACTACAAATCCAGACTGCTAGGCCAAGGCATTAATTGTTATAATTATTACAAATCGAAATATTAGTACCAATTATTAAAATAGTTTAGTCTCTTAAAGTTAACAAGCTGGAAGAAATCTGAAGCTGTTTTTTCCACCTTTAAAGATGAAATTTGTGTGCAAGATGATTGGAATACCAAATCCCAGCCAGATGTGAATTATAACTGCAAAATTATGAATGCTTGAGAAACAGAGTGCATAGTGGAAATGACAGCTCTAGTACAGGAATGCCAGGAGTTGCTGTAATAACTTAATATGTAACATGCTATAAAATCAGAAATAAGCACCTGTATGTTTTCGTGTTACAGAAGGTTATAGTAATGAGACTTGTTGCTTCTGTAGACAAATTTCCATGCTATGTCACAGCTACAGCACTAGCAGGTCTTTACATGCCTGCAAGAGTAACTCAGTTTTTAATGAGGTGGTATATACAAAACTAGTAATCGTTTTTTGTTGTTGTTGTTGTTGTTGTTTTCATTTTTTATATATCCTTATTACAAACATCTGTAAAATTTGCTGTCTACTGAAGTAGAGTTCTGTGGAACAGACATCTTGTTTGTGTTTAATGCATCTAATACCTTGCTTTTGCTTGCTCCTTCTCTGGTTAGTAACAAAATGTTTGTTTGTTTGTTTTATGGATTATGGTGATGTTAATTGCATGTGCCATGAAAGCTTTGCGAAAGGGGGGAAAGCCATTTGCTGAAAGAGTTCTTACTGTTTTCTGAGGTATCTTCTGTCTTTCATACTTCATAATTGATCGCAAGCACTCAAATGGTTGTTTTTTCTTCTGTCATGAAACACTTGAAAGAAAGATTTGGAAAGCTCTATTGCAGGAGTGGGGAAATGAGACTATTGTAAATTCCTTCATTCACATAAAGGAAAAGGATGTTTCAATTTGTTATTTTCATTGTCACACACGAATAATAAAATGCAACCAATGCAATTAGGCGGCTGACTACAAGCTAATTTTATGGCATTGCAACAGGTTAATAGTGTGGCTATATTTCAAATCACACATAGGCTGAAATTATGACAACGAATGTAGTAAAAACTGTAGTCATTGCTATCCCTAAAATAATATCCAATCATTTAACCACAAGAAAAGTAGAAATCCAAATACCATATCCAAATAGGATATTCCTGATCCTGGTAAAGCACTTTGCTCCTGTATTTCCTAGTAAAATTTAGGCATAATCTGAGTGGTGATTTTAGTACTATGCTGTAACTGATCTTAAAACTTGCATCTGAGTTGTTAAGATCTTACATTTGTAGTTAATAAAGTAAGAAATCTTTGATAATAGGAGTGGAAAATGGTGTATAAGTATAAAATCGTGTTCATTAGTAATTTAAATGTGTAGGTTTCCAAGGACAAGAAAAATGTTTTCTAAAATAGATTATGTGTAATGTCAAAATTCCTGCAAAGAGAGGTGGAAAATAATGACTAGTCAAAAGTCAGACTAGTCAGCTGAAATACTTCCAGTAGCCAATATTTTTCTTCATGCCATAGAACCATGAGAGGAGCTGCAGTGGGTCCTTGAATGCAGCACAGAACAGTCTTAAAGTTGTCGAGGAATCTGTGATTTAGTAGCCTTTGTACATTTATGTCAGTATTGTATAATGATGCATTTGTTAGTATATGAAGTAATAGCATTTTGATTCTAAACTTAATGTTTAAAAATACCAAGAAAATTTTAAACCTGCCTTATTTTTTTATTATTTTTTAACTGTGTAAGATCCCATCTGGCTACTGCAGATGGATCTTCAGAATGATGTAGTGAATTGCTTCTTATGAGAGGTTATATGTTTAGAGTTATCGCATAAAACATATTAAGGATATAATGAAAAAGAACAATAAACTGCTTGCTCTCTCTTCTGGTAGGCTGTAGCTCTTTTGGGAATTCACATGAAGGGCTTACTTCGCCCAAAATGTTTGTTGGCAGAGGTTTGTCAGCAAGCCCTGACACCTGTTCACATTGGTAGGAGCATCTGTGCTTTCAGTGTAAAAAATTTTACTTCTGTGGTTTTAACTGAGCTCCACTTCTGCTGTTGATGTAAGTGTATCCATCTTAGAATGTTTACTAGCATAGATCTATTTGTTTAGAGGTATCGTTACTTTTTACCCTGTTCTTATTAGGAAAACTAGTCTACCATCATGTGTGTTCATGCATTTCTTGCAGTTTTTATAGCTAGTAATCTCTAAATAGTAAGTAGTTGTCAACAATTTCAGGCTATTTTCCTGATCTTTTTTTGCATGTTATTTTTTCCCCTACACACACTATCACGGTAATATCCAGTCCTTGAATGCCTTATCTCAGCTATGCTGGCAGTTCAAGTCAAGTTTTGTCCCTAAAGCTTTTCATTGAAAAAAAAAAAAAAACCCTGTGAGATACATTATGGTTTCACTCTGGGTTGGCTGCCTCGAGTGAGGTGCGGGGGGGGGGTGTTGTAGCACTTGGACAAGGAGAAGGAGGATGGAAGTTGAGATTTGTGTAATGAACGTGAAACTTCTGGATTTACAGGCTTATATGAAGGTGATCCATGGGTGCTGTACTACTACTTAGTGTGGCTAGAAGGGCTGAGCAAGGCATTGATGACAGGCTCTTGTTTCGGATGCATTTGTTGTAGGTATGACTTGTGTCTGTTATGAAAATGTTTTCTGGCAGGATGTGACTGTGTTTGATTTCTGTAAATCATGTTGTGTTTTTTTGTGTTTTTTTTTTTTTTTTTTTAAAAAAAAGGACATCCGAATAGCTAGAACAAGGTACTGTTTTAGATTTCATGTAATTATTTGTAGCACAGTGAGCTGGCTAGTATTCATTCCAGAAATATGCTAAAATATTTTTAAAACAAGGAGAAAATAGCAATACATCCTCAAGTTAAAACCTCTTCAATGCATGCAGTTTACGTTTAATATCTCAATGTGCTATGTATTCACTAATTTAATACAAAAACACCATCTGTATTAAAAAAAAAATCAATAAAATAACTGCTGCTTTCTCCTCATAGCAAGCAAAATAACTGCCAGATCGCATTCAGCTGGAAGACCAAATGGCTTCCCCTCTGCCCCACCTCTGGGGCCTGGTGTACATCTCCAGTTATTCTTTCCTCACCAGCGTGGTAGTAAGTACCAGGCTGGGTGATTTCACATTGTGAGGCAGCTGCTCGTGTCTTTTTTGAGCAATGCGTCACTCCCTGACGGCGTTTTGGTAGCTGCGTGGAGCAGAAAGGCAGCGCCTGAGGAGAGAAAGAAGATGGCGGTAAGGCCGTGCGGCCCGCATCTCTCAGGGCCGCAGCCCGCTTGAAGTGGTCTGCAGGCTGCCTGCTTCCTTCCACGCGTCTTGCTCTGAAAGCTTCCTATTTTTTCTATCCCTCCTCCTTCATATCTGCCCTGATTTTCACCTTATTTCCCCCCCGCCCTGGGTTTGCTTTTTCTTTCGGTTGCTCAGCTGGTCAGTAGATGGGTTGGTTTTATTCCACATCCTGTGTTGATGCTCCTTTTTGGTATCTCTTTTACCGTCTTCTTGGGGCCAGCAGTGCTTGTGGCCCAGGCCCGTCTGTGACCAAGGCTGGACCGCTTACTCTAATTCAGACTAGTGGCTTGACAACTGGGCAGATTTTTGAAGTAATTTATGCTGGTTTACGGGAATGCAGTGGGAAGGCAGGAGAAGGGCTTGGGGCACCTTTGGAGTGTCAGGGAGAGGAGAAGCAACATCTCCTTACTCCCCTCCACCAACCTTCCTCTCCATCCCAGCCTTCTGCCCTAGCTGATAATCACCTTTTTGGTTCCTTTGGTTCATTCTAAATAAAAACTAGTGGTTATGGTACATGTTCCTTTTCAGGAGACAAAAATAATAATAATTCAAACCGTCTTTTAGTTCGTTGCCCAGCTAGAGAATGTACCAACTTATGGGACTGCAGATTTCCATATAGATCCTGGTTTGGGTGAAGTAAGCGCCACCAGACAGAGGCAAGCCACGCTTAGTCTGTCCTGTGAAGAGCTGTACATGGTGACTTCAGCAAGAGCAGGACTGGTTGTGGGATTAAATTTAAAGAAGTTCTTCACTATTTAATCTGTAGCAATTGATTCAGTCTGCAGTGCATCTCCTTTAACCATTACTGCTCTTCTGCTCAGTACTTGCCGTTCCTAATCCACAGTAAGTATTGGTGTGGGTAGCAAGGCTGGAACATACTGATTTAGGAAATGAAAGGTGGCTTACTTGCTATCTTGAGGAGCCAGGACCTTAGGACTTTGCCCTGGAAACTCTGCATTTATGCTTTGCGCTTTCAAGTTGGTGCAGGAGGAAGAGTCAAATCCTCTTTCAAATTTCAGATAATTATTAAGTAACTTATTCTAAGATTAAATTTACATTTTTAAAGGGAAGATATGAGCCTTGAAATGTTTCAATTAGTAATATTTTTTGCCTTCAAAATCCTTTCAGCTTACCTGTGAGCACTTCTAAAGAGGTACGGTGGTGGCTGTGGCTAATTACGAGCACTGCATATTAATACTGTAATTGGCTAGCATTGCCTTCCCCAAACAACAACAAAATAGCCAAATCTTGTGCAGTCGCTATCTGTGAAGAAGACAAAAAGAATAATAAAAGGAAAGTATTTATTAAGAGTGAAGCGTGATTGGCATATATCCGAGCAGTTACAATTTCAATATCCCAATCCTAGAACTACTTTATTATTATTTCCCTTTTTGCTTCAAAACCTGAATAGGAGCATAGAATGACTGGCATAAAATAAAATACTGTTTTAGTTTGCACACTAAGGTGGGTGGCATGCTAGAAAATTAAGATATCCAGCTAAATGCTACTTGTTTCCCAAATAACTGCAGAGCTGCATAGACCTGAAGGAAAAAAAAAAAAAAAAAATCATACTTCCAGTATCTGAGGATACTGTTTTGAGGTGGATTTCTTCTGGTTTCTAGCTTGCCATTTATTTGTAACTGCTTATCAAGCTTGTCAGCCACAGGTTTGGAGCAGCTCATGTTGCTGCTTCTAGCTGCTCTGCAGACCTGCAGGCTACATGAGGCTTCAGATTTATCAAGCATTGCCCTATTAGTCTGTCTTGGGAACTGATAATATTAGACATAAAGTATGGTCACTGCTTATAATATCAGTGGAGTGGTAGTAGGTCAATAAAATTTTGGCAAACGCTGCTTTTATACTGGCAGAGTAAGAAATGGAAATCATAGGGTCTGGTACTAAAGCAAGTTCTTCCTCAACCCAGATTTACAGGGGCTTCACATCTGCAAGTGGGACAAGATTTTTCCAAGGGTTCAAATGATTTCTAAGACGTAGGAGTTCCCCTTATGACACAAGTAGATGAGAATTTCAAAGAGGTCAGTGCGCAGAGACAGGAACAGATGAGAAAGGAAAGTTTTTCCCCCGATCTACTACCCTAAATCTTGGGATAGTATCACCATCTAAGGCTCAAAACACTCTTGAGCTGGGAGTTCAGTGCTACCAAAAAGGCGACCCAGAAGAAAATTGGTGTGGGGTGGGGAGGAATAGTTCTGTTGTGTTAGCATGTCGGATCAGCTGCCTGTGCAAAGTGGGGGGCAGGAACACCTGGCATAACTTCAGCCTTTGTTTGCAGTGCTAGTGTCCAGCACCTGTGATCTTTGGAAAAAAAAAAAAAAAAAAAAAAAAAAACATTCTATTATTTTAATTTTATTTTTATTTTTTTTTTTAATTTGGCTAAAGGCAGTCGTGGTGACAGTGGTTCGAGTTACTGCAGTGGGGTGTTTGATTTTTGTGCCCCACCCTAATCTCTCTTCTTTAAGGATTTTTCCTTGCAGTCGGAATGTCTGTAGGGCACGGTCACATTAGTTAAACATGTACACTGATGCTGCAGTATCAGTGAAAGAGAAGGGTTCAGTGCTGACTTGCAGCGTATTTGCTATTTATTTACTTTTCGGGCTACCCAGTGGGATATGAGACTGAACTTGTCTTGCTCTTATTTGAGCCTCAGTATGCTTACTGTGCACATTTGTGCAATTGCTGTGAAGAAAAAATCACTACAATAGACTCGTAAACCTGAGCAGCTGTAGGGGCTTTCTCCGCAGAAAAATCAAAGGAGTCTGTCCCGGTCTCCCCGCGAGTCTGCGCTCCGTGGCTTGCTGCTCCTGTGCCCTGGCAGCACAGGAGCACGGTCCAGGCTGGAAATCATGCAGCAGCGCGATCTGGATTGCCGTCGCTCCTCTCTCCAAAGCCCTACGGCTCAGGTTTGTCCCCTCCTGCCTTCTGGAGAGCGTTTACTCCTTAAAAACACCCCAAACAGCTGCACATAGGTCAGGCAAGCACTTCTAAATAACATGACTCCTGCAATAGGTAGTCTTTAGAGCTGAGCGAGATTAGCTAAGCTGCGTGATTCTCAGGGAGCTGAATGTTTGCCCAGTTCCTCTGCAGCATACACCCCTGAGGAAAAATGTCAGTCTGCAGTTACGTCAGGATGTGTAGGTGCCAAGTATGTGCCATATAGCATCCACAGTTGGTTACCCACAGGTTATAAGGAGGCTGCTTTCTGTTATAACTGCACGGCTATTTGTTTATTGTTGCTGGAAAAGAATAATTGTATTGGTTGGCCTCAGGTACTAGCATGTACTTTTATTAGTTGTTACTGATAATTGCACGTTTGTAGTAATACGTAATTTCCTATTTTGGTGAGAGATGAGGAAACGTTTTTGAAACGCCTAAACCTTTATTCTGGGGAGAAAAAAAACCTCAACTTTCATGTCAAATAACTTACAGATGTTTTGCCATCAGCCCCTCAACTTGGTCACTGTGGTGATTTTAAAATCTCTTGGGTAAAAATAGGCAATGATGGGCAAAAACGGACAGAGAACCAACAAAGAATTCATTGTTCTATTCATGTATTTATTTCTAATAAAAAATAAGGTAGTTTTGGGTCATCCCTGCTCTTTCCTAGCACTTCATTTTTATGTGTGTCTGCAAGAAAGGGGGAGAGAGGGCAAAATCCTGGGGAGAGATGGCATCTAACGCTGCACCTGTTTCATGGCGTGCAGCTTTGCTGTTTGCCACCCGAATGGATATTTAGAAGGGAAGATAAATAGCGGGAACAGCAGCTCAGACCTCACAGTGGCTGTTTAAAATAAGGGTTATCTGATTTACAGAATGACCTTTTAGAGATACCGTGTCTTAGTGTTTTTTCTGCAGGCTCTTGCTAATTGAATTAAAACTTGTCCAGAGAGGTCAGTTTCGTTCCTTGGTTTTCCCTCCCAGATGTTAGGGCTTCTGGATGTGGGGCGAGGCTGTGTGGCCTTGCCAGATGGGGAATCCGTGTGCTAAAAAACCTCCTGTTAGAAATGTTACGGGAAGGCGTTTGTGCTGTCTGCAGCTGTACACCAGTAGCTCTATGCAGCACAACATCGTCCGGCATCACGCAGCCTTTACTGGTGTTTGTTTTGAAGCTTGCCTGAATTTTTAACAAGTGTCTGTAAACGTCTCCATCTTGTTTCAAAATAGACAGTGCCCTACAAAGCAGTTTCTTCACGTATTATTTTGCTTCAACTATTCAATTAATTTTTCTAAAAGAGAGAAAGTGTGAGATGGCTGTAAACTATTTCTTACTTAGAAAGCATATTAATATTTAGCACAGCATTTACATGTGCCTGATTGAGACTCCTGTTTTGCAAAGCACCAAGATAGGCATATTGCACCAAAGATCCTCTCTATTTCATTCATCACTCGTGCTGAGATCCAGGTGAAGTGTAAAGCTAAGAATGTGCTCAGCTGCTCTGCAGGGCAGATGCTTTAGTGTATTGAGAAGTAGCTGTTTATTGATAAAGCAAGGATTGTTATCTGCAGATAAAACTTTCTGTTTTCTGTAGTACTCTTCATTTCCCAATTTTAATATAAAACGCTTTCTGAAATTGAACCTTTAATGTTATTCATCTCAGCTGAAGGGAGGAAACATTAAGAGATGAGAAAAAAAATGTTTTTCTCATTCCTTTGTAACACTTCTATTTTTTGTTGAGCTTGTTTATACTTGTCTGTTAGTTTGCAGTGAATAATCCACGTTGTTTGTCATTAGATCACGGAGCTGCGGTCAGCCAATATTAGCTCTTGCTCTTAATTCAATGTTAGACAGACAAGGCAACTCTGTGCTAAATTTTTATTAAAGCAGGAGGTATTTGTAAAGACAGCAGATAATCCAGATAAATTGCAGGTTCAGAGTAGCTGTTGCCTTGTGCTTAATCTTTGCTGAGAGTGAATTAAGAAACTGTGTTAAATGAAACACGTATTTGCATTTCTGAGGCTTCGTTCCAGGATAACTCCAAGCACGGAGAAGCTGGTAGCCACTTCATGGTGTATAGGTTGCCAGACCACTGATACTTACCAGACCCTTTTACTGGCACACGGTGAGTTTTTGTCAGCATGTATTTCAAAAATGCTTTGAAATCCTTTGGTGGAAGCATTTCCTAAGCACCGATGCCCCTTTAAATGTCTACGTGGGGATCTTACTGTGCCTTTTTTTTTTTTTTTTTTTTTTTTTTGTAACCAAAGCTAATGTAATCTGAAAGGGAATCTTCCAAATTCTCTCTGATGGTATCTTACTGTGCTGCAAATAGTTTCGCTGCTGGTTCCCAGTAGCTTCACAGAAACAGATGCTGCTCTCAATTTTGAGAGGGATGCACAATGTCCTAACAACAGCACTTGTCAAAGGGCCTACTGGATGTTATAGCAGTCCAGACTTCTGTTTTGTTGTTTGTTTTTTTAACTGGATTAGACTGCAGAAGCTTAAAGTGGCCAGAGGCACAGAGAGTATTTTATAGCACAGTGAAGTGCAGAAGGTGGAACTTCTCCAGACAAACATCTCTTCAAGACCTTCCTCCTTCAGCAAATCTCTTTATGTTTTCCTGCAGAGGTCAGGGTCCCACAGTCGGTGTCCACAGCCTCCTGACATCTGAATGGCCTCAGAAGGCTTTGAATGTTCCCTGCATTCAGCCTGTTGTAAGTAGGACATTTCTTCTTGGGCCGTGTACAGCACAGGTACCTCGATGGGCTTTTTGTAGCTGTGTTGTGCCGAATCCTGCCCTCTGGAAACTGCTGCCGTGGCCTCAAATGGCAGCTATGGGTGCAGCTGTCGCATCGCACAGATGCTCAGCAGTGCAGAAGTGAGAGTTTACTTTGATGAGTAACCTTCATTACTCCACGTGGTCTGAAATTATCTTGTATTTTAGTCATGATAATGTTCATCTGGTTGAATTGGGTATTTTATAAATACGATGTTATGTCTCTAAGCTGCTCTGTCATGACATAAACTAACAGAGGGAAAAAAACACGTGCCAGCTGATGTCATCTTGCTTTGTTCAGCGAAGGCATTCATGTCACTGTGTGCAGAACTGAAACGATGCATCAGTACCCAGACAAAGTGAAGTGAGTAATTTGGGGAACTCTGGTGGTGTAGCATTTAGCTGCGGCATGTTTAGTTGTCAAGAAAAATCTGTCCTGCTTCATAGAGGGTTTATAGGTGCAGTGACAGAAGGATGTGCCTGAAAGATGGGTTTATTTTGGGAAACCTAATTAGAACAGCAGTGTTTTATTTTTCCGTTATTGTTGCCCAAGGTTTGTCGTGTTTCTAGTGTTGCTATTAATGTCTTCTTAAATGTCAAATTCAAACTGCTGATGGTGATCATCTCATATCACGCTGCTAAATATATACATCCTGTTGAGAATGTATGATGTAAATTGTATGCCAGACCCTCTACATATGCGTATTAAAGTCTTTAGGCTAAATGGTTGCTATCAAATTTTCCTTAAAATTTATTTCCAGTTTTCCTTAAATGGCATACAAAACAAATGGAGACTTTTTTTTAAAAAAGGAGGCCTCTCATGCTATTGCATTATTTTTAAATGTTTCTTGTTTCTGAGGCATCATGACACTAAATGCTGTAAGAAAGAAATCCCAAATATATCTTTTCCTGATGAACTGAAAGTTAATGTCATTTCCTTCTAAATGTTGCTCTGTGAGGTCAAGTACGTGCCTGCATCTGCCACCTAGCATCTAGCAGTCAAATGGAGAAAAACAAAAAAATGCCTCAGGGAAATTCTTTGTAAAACTTTGTAATGTACAACAGAAAAGTAAGTTGGCCCTGGTATTCTGGAAAATTCAATAGTTTCCATTACCAATGATAAATAGCTCTTCTTTTTTTTTTTTTTTTTTTTTTTTTAATCAGTCCTTTTTGGAAATGAAAAGTCACTTTAAGATGTGCCTACAGTCATTAAATTAGTTGACTATTTAATCCAAGTTGTATGTGAGCAACTGCTGTGTGCAGCCTAAGTTGTGTTGGGTTCACTACTTGTTGGAAAAAGGGTGTGCAGAGTTGTCCTCTGCTACATGTTGAATTTCTTCGATTGAGGATATTTGAGCTTTGCATCTGTGTTTGGGATTGAGACATTGGTTACTTGCTGTTGAAGCTGTTCTTTTATCTTTTTGTAAGAAATCACCTGTAGCTTCCATGTGTAAGTAAGGTTGCAAACATAAGTGAAAAATCAGTTAGGATCTCATTGCTGCTACGTGCAGTTGCAAAAGACTGGGGAGATAGCATACCAAGGGAATAAGATTTAGCCTTTACAATGGTTTTGTGATGTTTCCACTGGACTTCAATATCTGCCATTATGCTTTTTTCATGCTTCAAAAGCAAGGTCTTGAAATCTTAGAGTTATAAATATATTTATTATATTCACCGACATCTGTGGGGAAAAAAAAAAAAGCTGTCTGACTTCTGGCACATGAATACATAATTGTGGGATTTCAGAGTGCTTATATCTTGTTAGAACAGCAAACCTTTGGATATCAAATATGCAATTTTGAAGAAATGAGGGATGCCATTTATTTTTATTAAGCTGGGATTTGAATGTTTGAAGAAAGTATTGGGGGAGGCATTTCTTTTGAAATGGAAGTAATATTCCTCATTTGCGATGTTAAAAATATTATTTTTGGCATAGTTACATTCTTTATAAATAAACACAGAAATCTGTGCCTGAAAGAAATATGCTTGTTTTCCATGTCTACTTATAACTTTTTTACGTTATTATTATTCTCACTTTTACAAGGGTTTCTGTTTAACAGCAAAAGCAGAGTTGAATGTACAGCTCTCTGAATTTACCATTACTTCCATGAGATGGAAATGCCAGTGTATTGATTAAAGAATATCAGTGCATAGAAAACACTTTGTCTCATTATCAATTAGTAAGTCACAAAGAAAATCAGTGAGTGATGGCTTTCAGGTGGGAAAACACAGGACACAGTTAAAATTAACTATTTCAGTTGGCCATAACCAATGAAGAAGACAAGGATAATAGTGCTTGGAAATCAGCCTTTTTCTTTTCATGTGCTCGGTAAACATCCTTCCATCTTCTGTGCAGCTTGGGCTCTTGTCCTGTTGTTTACTTATGTATTCCAAATACCAAACCTTCTAGGAGTATGCTTTTATATCCCAAGGAGCTTACACTTCCTATGGAAGGCTAAGGTTTTGATCAACCTAAGTTTGCAAAAGCTCACACATTCATATATTTCTATATATGATATGCAATAAATGTAGGTTACGGGACAGAAGTTCATAAATTTAGATGTGTCTTACATGCCGCCTGATCTTTTTCACCACAAGAAATTTTAGTTCTTTTGTGTATCTTTCAGTACCTGGCCTTAAGGTATTTTCTTCTAATTACATGTATGCAGTGGCATTTTGGGAACCCTTGGAGATTATTGATAAATCCTTTTCATAAAGGTAGCTGTTAAGTGTGAAGAACTAGTTCTTTTTTGGTGGGGTGTGCTTGATTACAAGGAAATAGTATCCTGCATTTAGTAAGGTGAAAGCCAGTGCATCCTTCTTCATGTGATAATAGTGGTCCTCTGGTATAAAATTACACCAAGAATTCCCTAAAACACCTTTTAACTGTGGTTTACAATTCTAGTGCATTTTGTCTTCCAGGTGAATATGGTTATTCTTTTGTGCGTTTGGGATTAAGGATAGCTGCATGAAGTCAGCATTATAATTGTTGAGATGGTCCTGGTTTGAACATTTTGTATTTCAGTGTAAACGTGAGGATGTTGGTTTTGTTACAGGGAATCATTACAATAGGTAAATAGGTGGAGGAGGGCAAGTTGGTGGTGGAGTAACTGTCAAATACAGTGAGGTGTGATTAGTAAAAATGGAAAATTACATGTATTTAAAGTGATGTGACCAGCTATAATAGAAATATGGGGAAAAAAATACAATGTATGTTAAAAAAAAAAATAATACACGGATTTGGGAATAAAATAAGTGTATTGTTTCCCCAGAGGATGTTACCTAAGTCTTAGAAACTTATTTTAGAAGTAGATTGCACACAGCACTGAGAAATAAAAATGAAGAAGCAAGGAGAGCAATGGGGTAACCTAATCCAGTAAATCCTTTCTATCTACTGATTTACAGCTGTAGCCTATAAGTGAGGTTCAGCTGGGCCATGAAACCTGTGCCTGAGGTACAGGTGCTGGATGTGCTTCATCATGTCCTAAACTGAATTGGGAGCAGCTGGGCATGTGCTGGCCTTCTTTTCTTTCAGGTAGATCACATTAGGACATTCAGCTCCTTTGTACTGATTTCATATGAAAATGTTATTGATGATTTTGAAGACTAGGAAGGGTGACCGTGAAGACAAAGAAGACCTGGCATGCATGAAAAGGTGTGAGAGCCCTTGCTCAAGAACATACAGCGCATCTCAGTTGTGCGTAGACGTGACTTTCCTCTTTTTAAGTTAGCTGGTGCCAGTGCGGACCTTGTCAAGCCTGCATCTCGTGGTGGGAAATCCAGTCGATGGCAGCTGCCGGGTACACAGGTAGGGCACAAGGAGGGCCCTTTCTGTGCAGCTTGATAGGACTGGAAGGCATGGGAGACTGAAAATCCCTTCTTCCATCTTTGTGAGCTTTCCCTTCCCTGCCAAGATTACACCTATGACAGCCCCACAGAGATATTTGTTGCTGCTCTTGATATTGTTAATATTAAATATTAAAATTAAGTGTAAAATATTAATATTTTAGTAGTCACACGTCTCCGCGCATCATTAGAGTCTTTTTGTACTGAGCACTTTTCAACAATACAGAGGCGCAGTCCCTATCCTGAAGAGCTTGTAATATTAAATGAAGGATGTATGAAAAACGGGGACAGATGACTCAGTTGTGTGTATGTGTTATATATTTTGATTCTAAATTATGAGAAAATTGCCAGTTGTTCCTATTTTCTCTTTAATCTCCCTGTTGGTTGGCTGATTTGGGACAAGAAACTGCAAATAGATATAGATTTGTATTTGCTTGCTCTTCCTTCGTACTTGGCAGATTTCTGCAATTTATAGAAGCTTGTAGTTTCTCAAATTAAAAAAAAAAAAAAATCAGACGGCAATACTCAAAATGATTAAAGAGAATTAAATGTATAGGTCATGCTCCTGGCTGCTCTGAGGGCGGCACAACAACCTTTGTAAATGGGCTGTGCGTTCATCCACTCGGGTTGCAGGGACAGTCCTAAAATTAAATTTATGGAGGCCCGGAGACTGCCAGAGGTGGGGTTCCCAGACACCGATTATGTCTTGTATTTTAGCAGTAGTCTTGTATTTTACCCTCTAGAGGATATCCCAATGCTAGAGCAAATCCTTTCATAGCTTAATTTTACTGACTTTAGTCAAACAGGCTAGAGTACAAATTGGTTCCAGATCTGGGATCCAGAGTTACTGTAACTGTTTGGAAACAGATGCAGATTCAGGTTGGCTGGTTGTGCAACAAAAGTAAAATGCCCTTGTCTGGTGGCCATGGGTGAATTGGGATAACCTCGGGAGCCGGCTGCTCCGAGGGGAGTCCCTGCCAGGCCCCCTGTGACCATGCTGCAGAGGAGATGCAGTGGTGGAAGGTGCACAGAGGACAACTCCATGAGGGGATGGTCCTGCAGCCTGGCTTGTGTTGGGGAGTGCCTGGGGAAAGAAGGGTCCTGTGCCACAGCAGGTCAGGATGGACAGACAGACAGACAGACAGATGCAGGGCTGTGGTTGCTTGCTGTTGCAGTCATTAGGAAGATGATGTCTTGTTTGGGTAAGATTATCTGAGGGCAGCCTGGCTTTTCTGATATCTTGAGAGCGTCAGCTGAGCAGAAGCAGCTCTGGGAGGACAGAATCTGTAATTTGTAATGGCTTGGTGGGATTATCCCAGTCCCTGGCAGGTAAGGCTCAGCAATGCACTTTGATGACCAAGGATCCTTCACAGCAAAATGGCATAGTCCCTTCATACAAATACACCTGGAGTGCATACATGATAGCATTACATGCACCAACCCCAGGAGGAAATATCATAGACTTGCAGGCTGCGAGCCTTGAAAGGAATTTAGGCTTTCAGTAGGGCTTCTCCCTAAAGCAGTACCCGAGAGTACAAGGAGGGGGAGCCCTGTGTGTGGGTGTCTGGCACAGCTGCTGCTGCGAGGCAGGTAGGTGGGTTGCTTCTGTATCTTATTCTACTTAATTTCGCTTTTTATCTATCCCTGATATTCTTGTTGCTTCTCCTGCGTGCGTGTGGCTTCCTCTGAAGTTTCGGTACTCCCATGTCTCCTTTCCTGGGGTTCCTTAGTTCGATTTCTACCCCTCCCTCCTCCTGTTATAAAGTGAAATGAATCAAACTGCTCAGTAAAGCTTAGCAGTGACACCACGACTGAACTTGTCTCCTTTTGTGTTGGTACGACAGCATTCAGAGTTGTTGATCAGCCACCCTGGCCTGCTGACAGGCATGTCTGATTTGTATGGCACTTCAGGCTCTGTAGTTTTTGTCGGAAAGGGACCCCTTCCTTTAATAGTTTCGTTTTTTCTGCATGCTCTATTTAGGGTTCTTGTGTGTGTTTTTTTCAGTTGATTTGCTTCCACTAATCCTAACCCAGTTTATCAGTGCTGCAGAGGTTCATTCTTGGAGCCTCTACTTTGTGAAGCCTGGATATGAAAAAGTGGTATATAAAATACTCTCTCACTTTTCTACATATTAGTATTTTAGTGTTGTTTTTGCATTTGATCTGAGTTGTTCTAATGATCTAGGCTTTCCTCAAGATCAAATCAGTCATCTTGTCTTATATGTAGCAACTGCACAACGACATCTCTTTGACGTGAAATATATGCCAGCATTTTGTGTTGTGCCTGTGTGAAGGAAGTCTTACTTCATCAAAAGTCTAGTTAGTGCGTTAAGTGCTTTGTTTATTTGAGGTTTCTAAGCATTACACGTTTTCTAAGCTGTTTGCTTATGGTTTCATGAAACCATGGAGTTTTTATGATGTCTCACATTGGCTTAGCATACATACATTATAAGAAAGCTTATATTTTTGTGGTATCTTTTTTTTATTGCCACAGTCCTTGAAATGAATCATTGGGAATAAGGTTTGGAGCTGTGTGGTGACAAATAGGAGCAGTGGTGTTTCCAACTGATGTCTTCTCAGGAAGCCAGGGACATGACCACTGTCCTGCTGTTCCCCCTAGGTTCTTCTGTGCCCCCCTGCTCCTCCCTTGGTTTCCATCACCGATCATCACCCTTTTGTAATCATTGCTAGGAATGTGCTCAGTCCAACTTCTCTGGCCCTTTTTATTGCTCCTCTTAGTGTAATGTTGTGCAATTCCGCAGTGTCCTCCATGTGTTTCCAGGCTGTTGTTCTTGCCTCCACGTTACCGAATTTCACAAAGTACGGCCGAGCTGCCTGGCAGCCCAGCACCGCTGGACGTGGTGAGCCGCGGGGTGCTGGTGCCCCCAAACACTATTTATGTCTCCTCTTGCTGCCCCTTGCGCTTTCACCGTGGCAGACTCTTCTCCACCCTGTTCCCCTCTCCTGGCAGTACGTGAACTTTGTGTCCGTGTATCTGTTAAATAGCTGGAACAGGGAGCTATAAAACAATTCAAGTGAACTTTGTGCTCTTGACATTCGCTCAGTCACTGGTGCCCTAAGGGGTATCTTCTTGGAGCTTTTGTTTCCCCTTTCAGAGTTAATCAGAGACAAAAAGACTATTTTGTCTTGAGACTGCAACCACTGAAAAGCAACAAAGGATCAGCACAAATCACTAAACTTCTTATGGCATATAAGACTTGGTCATCTCATTAAGTATTTATGTATGCTCTCTTTTTTTTTTTCCTGCAGCTGTCATATTTCTCAGAGGGGACACAGCACCGTATCACCACATCTACTCATCTTTATGCCTCTTTGTGAAACTGCAATGGGAAGCTCTTTTTTTTTTTTCTTTTAAGTGAGTCAGGCATAGCAGAACTGCTGCTGCTTTTGGCTGAAGCATTTTGTAGTCTTGCAGGAAAATATTCTGGGTGTGAGCTGTTTAGCTTCTGTGTCCCTAAGTATGAGCTGGCTTTCATAATTTATTATTCTTTACAGTATCTGAATTCTGATTATTTTTTTTTTTAGTTGTGGTGTTTTGTTTTAGGGTTAGAGAGGGGATGTTTGAGGGTGTTTTGTTTGTTTTGTTGGTTTTTTTGTTAGTCTTCCAGTCTGCATCATTACTATGACTTAAGTCTAAACATAACGGGACATTCCCCCTCTCTGTGGTCAGTTTCTTTCCTGAATGAAGGATTTCATGTGTGGGAGATGAATGTATTTTGTGCATTTTTGTGTGTCTGCTGCTTGCAGTTTCCTGTTCTCTTCCTCTTCTTCCTGCTGTTCAGCATCAGGGCAGCGCAGGTTGTGCTGGCAGCGCGTGCACTGCTCTCCTGGCAGCTGGGGCGCTCTGTGTCGAAAGAGTGCTGAGCCTCAGTGTGCCCCAAAGAGCACTTTGTGACCCACATGGAGGAATGAGGGTACAGATCTTGGAACAGTGCTGCAAAAAGGAGCTATATTTGTCTTCTGGCAACATCTATATGTGGTGAAGAACATTTTCTAACCTGTCCCCACAGGGTGAAATACCATGTTTTCTATGTTATGTAGCTATTGCAGGTCAGTGCAGAGCTGTGCTCTGTTTTTCCAGTGTTGCTGTGCATTGGATCTGCCGGCTTTTCCATTTAATAAATCATTCTTATGTATATTTGGGGCCTTTTCTGGTCTTGTTTTAGAAAGCTTATATAATGTTTCAGGGGAGGTCTGTCCAGGGCCCAGTATACAACCACAACATCTTATAACACAGGCTCAAAGTTAGTGAAGTTTCTTTTGGTTCCATATCTTTGAGTTTGTCCCGAGGACTGCTGGCTGCTTGTTGCTGCCTATTGACCGTTTGTATTTCAGTAAGACTTCGTCCCGAGACTGGAATTTATTCCCTGGTGCAGGTCTTACCCCGTTATTCTGACTTTTTATCCCGTATGTTTGAAATTCTGTTTCACTGCCTGATGTTCTACTCAGATCCTTCAAAATCTTTTTTCTTTTCTTTTCTTTTTTTTTTTTTTTATACTTTCTATTTGAATAACTTCATGTTATTCTGATGACTGAAACTCTGCTTTGTGTAGAAAATTCAAAGAGTAGCTTGTCTGAGAAATTCACGCTAAAATGCAAGTAGATGAGACAATTTCTCTGAGTAAGCCAAAATACATTGCACAGAAGAAAATCCTTGTCACAGAAACCTGTGGAGAAAGTTGTGTATCTGAAATTGTGAAAGACAGTTTCAGTTGTCAGCTATTCTGAAGAGAAAGAAAAAGTTGATTCCAGAAAATAAAGAAAATAAGTATCAGAAGTTGTTAGCGGAAATATTTGTGTTCGATCCCATCTTTTCCCCTGCTGTCTTGCAGGTCACGATTGTAGACCGTGGCCATAGTACAGAAATCTTACAGGAGTTTTACTTGGGCATCTCCTGATGCTGCAAATGTATTTTGTTGTTCTCTAGATCCATTGCAGTGTTTGAGTCATTGCATTCTCTAATCTGGCTGTACAGGGGTGAAATTAAATTAAGAGGACTTCAAAATGTGCTTGAACTGAGGCACAGGAGTGAATTAGGTCCTGTGTTGCGGGCACAGCAGACTTGAAGGACTGCTTTGAAGGAGCTGCCCCGGAGGGCTGAGCAGCTCCATGCTCATTAAAACCAGGACTCGCAGCTTGACCTTCGGCAAGAGCTCCTGCGCTCGTTTGACTGTGCTTAAGATGCTGTAAATAAACGCAGCGCTTCGGATGCTGGTGCAGCTCGGGTGGAGCAATGAAAGGAAAACTTGTCTCCTTCCACGCAAAGACATTTTCACTCCCACTGCTGCTTCCGTGCGTTCAGCTGTGCCGCTGTACAGAAGAGCAGCGCTGCTGGTACAGGGAGACCTCGGGGACTGGTGTGACTTCACCTACTACAACCAAAACACACATGGGAGAGGGGACAATGGACTCGGAACCTCTCATAGGTGTCCCTTACCCAGCGACACAATCACTAGTGGGAGATGTTACCAAAATCGCAGGCAGCCCTCGTGATCCAGGATGGCTGCGGGCGCTCCTAATTATTTGTTAAAGGCTGCTGATGGCTCAGCAGGCAGCATCCCCCAGCAGCGGAGTTCAAATTCACAATTTGCTTCCTGCTCAAAGGTGAGAGAAGTGCTATCGAACGAGAGCTGTAAGATCATCAGAGGTGTTGAGAGGAGCTGCTACCTACGGGGGACTACAGTTTGTTTTGTGAAGTTGTTTTCATTTGAAAGCACATTTTAGCAGCCGTTTCCGTGTTAGGTTTGAAAAACATTTGAAGCTGTATCTGCTTCTCATGTGGAAAACTACTGTAAAGTAATCTCAAGATATTTACCAAACCTTTGTGGCTTTTTCCCCTTCTCTTTTTGTCCTCTTTTCATCTTCCAAATTGCATTTTCTGGGAATTAAATAATAATGGGCCTGTTTTGTCGAAGCTCCCTAGCTGCTGCAGTATTACAGCCCAACGAGAGTGTGGGAGTTCTCTAGCAATACATCGAATTTCTGGTCTGATAATTCTCGGCAACAAAAGTATGATTTCAGTCGCTCAAATCCCAGCTGCCATATTTTCAGGTAATTACTGGGAAAGAATTATCTTTCTGTATGGGAAATGGAGAGTGAATGTACCCGAGTTTTCAAGTGCAAGTAAGTTTAGAGACTGCCTTTTATAATATGGGTTTCCATTGCTCTTATAAAATGGTTAGGGTAAGTTATAGAGATGCTTGTTCATCTTCTTGATGAATTTGTGATGAAGTTTGGGAGCGATTACTGTGTAGGATTGTATAATTGAGTTATCACAGTCATCTTTACTCCCTCTTTTTTTCCTTTCTTTCATTTTTTTTCCCCCCTTTTACTGTTCTGTAGATACAACTATTGTAGGAACAAAATCGATGGTGTCTTAAGATGTCTCTACACCATGTTATGCATAGTACCATAAACACAGTAACAAAAAGATGGTATTTTTGGGGAAGCGTAGCATTAAAGATTATTACAGATGTTACATTGTCATGTGCCCGTGATCCTGACAGTTGGTCACAACTGTAGCCTGCTTGTAAGCACTTTGCATCTCTAAAATAAGAAGTAAAATACGGAATTATCATAGAATACTCTGTGCATGTCAAATAGTTTTGCATCTTTTAACGCTTGTTAATATTTGTTCAGATCAACTTTGCTTCTCCAGTCGCTGGCAGTGCTCCCCGCAGTTGGTGGCAGGGGCACGCTCTGCCTCATTCTCGCTTTCAAGTCCCACAGATGTAGCATTTAGCACTAAGTGCCACAGCTCCTATCGGGAGGAGCCAAAGTGTTTCTTTGAGTAATTAAACAGGGCCGCCATTCCTCTCCTGGTGCAGCCCCGTGCCATTGTGGAGCGAGGGCTGCAGTCACACCAGCCCTCCCGGCAGCACCTGAGCAGCCAGGGGCTCTGCTGCCCTCCTGCCACGCGTGCCTGGTCTGCTCCCTCACCTCTCCTGTCCACGCAGCCCCAGTTGGCTCACGAATTTCCTGTAACCAAGCTGTTGAGCCTGTCATTTTGACACGAGCAGGTTAGGAAACAAGTGCGTGTTTGTGATGCTGAGGGGCGATGTCACCCGCGGCGACTAGCGGCAGTGACATCCTCACCCGCCTCAGCTGCACCCAGGGCAAACGCATCCGATGACGGCCAAAGGCAGTCCTGTGTGCTCCTGCTGCTCTTACTGCACCCTGAGAGCCTCGAGGGATTTTGGGCCTGCCTCATTTGTGCGTAGCAAATGGCCTGAAGACCCAGTATATTCAGTAAGGGTAAGATAATGCTGATACTCAGTAGCAGATTTCAACACGCTCTTGCAATTAGGATGGTGAAAATTTGGTCCTCTGCAAGCTCTCAGGAACATAAGGTAGGGTTTTTTGGATGACATTCCTGCACCGAGGCATTGCAATTCCCACTGTAAGCATGTACAAGTTTTTATTGTTCTCGCCAGAGTCCCAGTCCTACAAGGTATGTGGGCGCGTGACTTAGCTGTAATGTAACTGTGCAGTCGAGGCACACACTTCTAACAGACTATGCCAGGGCTCATTTTCCTCTTTTATCATTACAGCTTGAAGTACGTAGTGTGCTCATCAGGCAGGAGAAATAATCTGCATAAATATTCTGAATAGCACTGAAGAAAAAAAAAAGCTTTCATGTTCCAGGAAGAATATTCCCATTCCAAGGCAGGACAAAAGAGATGCCTTCAAAATTGTCATGGTTGCTAATACAAGTAATTGGAAACATTTCCCAAAGATAATTTTGAAATACTTGATTTAGATTTAAATAATACAAAATAACTTTTAATGCCAGTTAGACTACATTTGGAATCACTGTATTTTCAAAGGGTGAATAGGATTATTTCAGAGATATTTTAGACTGATCACAGAGGGAGTGCTCTGGGGTGTACATCTACATGGGGTCTCCAGAAGGCTTTACAAGTGGAATGGCTTCCCCAAAATTAAGGAGTCATTAAGTATAGTATTCAGGATTTTTAAATCCCTTTTGGAAAGAGGGGTTTGGTACAAAAGCTAAGATAGGAGTATTACAATGCCTCGGACATGTTTTCAGTGTAATGGTTTTTCAAAATGCATATTGTCTACAGCTGCAGATTTACAAAATACTGTTTTACATGGGTTTCTATCAAACAACGTTAATGCATACTCTGTAGGAAAAAAAAATGTAGTTGTGTAACTAAAGCTGGATAATTGATGGCTTTGGTTTTTTCCTTCCCTCCACTTTGCTCCCCTATTTTATTTTATTTTTATTTTATTTTATTTTATTTTATTACTCAGATATCCAAGTGCTCTAAATGTAGTGGTATAAGATTTTACTAAATGGAAAGCTGAAGTAAAATGTCTGTTCTTAAAGCATGTGACATAATTTAGCATCACTTCTCTCATCTTTCCTTTGCTTTGTGTATGGATGAAGTCCAGTCTTTTCTTGTGCACGTGTGCATTTCCTTCAGACACCATGCCTAAATGCTGAGGTGGAGTAAAGGGGCTTGATCTGTTCATTTTCTGCGCTTGTCAATTAGAGCATCTCCCTTTGTAATACTTAAATCAGTGCTCGGAGAGATCATGGCAGGCTGACTTTCAGAGGCTGAAGCAAAACTTCTGTTAGCATGTGTTTGTGTGCATGTAGTGAATTATTTTGACGTTTTCTTTGGGAATTGTAAATGGGAGAATAGCGTTACATAATTTCCTTTTGTGTACCAAGATGCACATACTTAAAAACAATAACATCTGCCTTACTTTCAGATGTAACAAGTTTGGCTGTTTGTTTAGATTTGGTTTTACTGAAGGAAGCACAACAACAAGAGGTTGGAGGCAGTTCTCCCTACCGGAGCTACTCTCCCTGCTGAGGAGAAGGTACTCCTGCAGTTCCACGCTCAAGCTTTTAGCAGGGCCCATCAGCGTTGGCTACGATCTCCCAAGACTGCGCTAACAGTCAGCCTATTTCCCCCAGCGTTGGCCTTATGACAGGGTTATGGGATGCCTGCAGGCTGCCCGATTGTCGTGGCTTTGGGAGCAGTCCTGGTACAGCAGCAGCCGGAGCCCCCTGAGCAGCAGGAAGGTGTGTTGGGCTGAATCGGGCACACTGGTCCACACAGATTTCTTTTTTTTTTTTTTTTTTTTTTTCCACTTGCACACTACTGTTCGATATTGAAAATATTGATTTACAGGTAGAAAAATGTCAAGTATGTTATTGTTTTATAAAATTATAGGTTGTATGCTTTGTTGTTGTTATTGTTAATACTCGTCTTTTTGTCAGCTATGTGGAGGCTGTTCCTCAGTTTAACAAGTCACACGTGTGCCTTTCCCACCCGAGGCTGTAAGTAGAGCACCTGGGTACCCTACCGAACCTGAGCCTTCTCATTATTGCCTTTGTTTTTAGTTTGTGATACCTCTGCCATACACATCTTCACATTGGCGTTGGCAGAAGCTAACGCATCAACTGTGTTGCAGTACAAATTAAAAAATGAAGCAGGTCCGTCTGGACCTGTGTGTGTGCCTCTCTAGGTGAATGGCATCACTGTCTGTATGGTTATAGCTTACTGGTTCTGGGATTTTAATGATAATGAGATGGTTCCGAATTAAAATTTGTTCTTCTGAATTAAAAATAATAATTATAATAATATTTTTTTCAGACTATAGGCTGTACTTACCTGCCAGAAAAAAAGAAAGCAAAGAGCTTCACAGCCAAGCCACTCCTATCATATGATGAGATATAGACCAAGTACTCATTTAAACCTAGAGTAATTAACACTGCTTTATAAAATCCTTCAAATTCACTACGTCTTTGCACAAGAGTAGTTTTCCCTGGTGCTCTGAATGGCTCGTTGGTCTTTTCAGATCCACATCTGCGACAAATGACTCGAGGAAGTAAGGGCTGAAAAGCTCAGGGGGCTGGAAAGCCACAGTTATGACTTAAAATAGGCAGGGCTGGTGGAGTTGGGGAAGGGGTGCGTGTTTGGTTCGTGTGTTGGGGGGTTCATTTGTTTGCTTTTAAGTACATTGACAAAAGGAAAGAAAGCAAATGCAGGCACCACATCTGCAAATGGCTGCAGCCCTCTGGAAACCCCACTGAGTTATGTGGAGTTCCCAACAGGCACATAGCTCTGCCCTCATTGAAGAAATTAAGGGATTGAGCCACAATTCGAAGACTTGAGACTTATATTAATGAAGATCAACACAGAAACAAAATCGTTACTATTACGCTGTTAAGAGTTGTTTTCTTTCAATTTTTTAGTGTTTTTTTTTACTGTCTTTGCTTCACACTTACATTCCTCAGGACTCCTTTCTCATACTTTTTTCATACTTAAACGACAAAAACAACAACAAAACCCTGTTATCCTGTGTCGTGTGAGTAAAGCTACACAGAACTGGAGAGCAGAAAAGTTTTTTGAGTTTGTAAAGCTACAGTGAGGCAGGTAGGCTCATGTCTGAAAGCAGAAATAAAACCCATGATTTCTGAGAGCAATGTATTTTTACTGTTTATCCAATATTTTTATATGAACTGTTCTGTTAAGAAATTTTGATTTAAAAATTGAATTGCTAACTTAAATATGGGGTGTGTTTTTTATATGAAATAGTACCTTACAGCTGTCTGCAGAGCAGAGGAAGAATTACTTTTCTCATCACCGAGGCAATACTTCTTTCAAGATTTTTCTTTCTCATTTTTTTCCCGGTTTTATGCCTGACTTGTATAGTTTTGAAAGGTTTTTTGTTGTTGTTCATTTTTTTTATTCTAGTTGTGCTTTTTTAAGGACAATTTGTTAAACCTTTTGAAGAACTTAATATTGGCCTCTGCTTAATGGACTGTAGATGCCTAAAACACTATTTTCAGAGTATGCTCTGCCAAAGCTGGTCAATTCAAACTAACGTGGCCTCAGAAGTATTCTGACCTGCCAGACTAAGGGAGATGAATGAGCAGAAGCAGGCAGGCTTCCTAGTCTGGTCAAGAAAAAGAAAGCTATTTTTTTCTAGCTTTTTCTTTTTTGTTGATAGGGTAAATCAAGTTTGCTAAAAAGGCCTGTACTTTCTGAAACAGACAGGGATCCAAATAAGTATGTGTTTTAAAACAAAACACAACTTGTCTTTGATGTTGAGTAATAGAGCCAAGGAAATCAGTGGCTAAACTTGTTAAATATACCAAGTTCCAGAAACATAATTAAAATGCAGAAATACCAGCAATCATGCTGCCGAAGCGGTATACTGTTTGTTTTCTTCTATTGTTTTTAATAGAAATCCCTGTCTCCGTTAGCATTAGTGTGCATCTGACTGTGTTTTGCTGTGTGCAGAGCCAGAGCTCACAGAGTTTTTCCAAGCACAGTGCCAATCTGGTAGTTTGTAGCTTAAAAACTGTCTTTGCAGCCCAACATGTCACAGGTACCTATTTTTCTAACAGGAGGTTTGTCTTTCAAATGTGTGTTTGAATTGGAGTGCACTGAGATGGAAAGTCTTGAAGAGAACAGAAATGGCTTATTTTATCCATATCAGATTGTGAAAGGGAAAAGAAAAGCTTATTATCTAATCAGCTGTATTTTTAGCAGGCTTCCGTAATTGGCATGAGACCCTCAGTCTGAGTACTTGTTTGAGTATGCAGATGATCTGATCCTTTCATGTTCCCTAGTTAGCTGGAACACAATTTCAGTTCACACAGATTTTTCTGATACCCTCTCATTTAGGGGCTAATGCCCAAACAAGGTCCAAGTCTCTAATATTACCAATTTCTATAATAAATTACTTGTATATTTAGTGTAATAATAGCAGTAAATGAAATAATTATGCTTTTCTGGTTTGGTTTTTAAATTGATTTTATTTTTATTAATTTGTCTTCTGTAGAACTGTTTAATTTAGATGTTTCATTTTTAAATCTTAGCACCAGAGAGAGCATCCATGTTCCTCTTCCCCAGATATTGCTGTTCTGAACGTATCCAGATAGGTGTTTCTTTAATCTGCACAGAATTTGGTGTGGAGGTGCCCAAGCTACTGCCCAAATCAAAAGTGATGCAGCCATGTGAGCTCACTGCAGTGCCTGAGATGATCAGAGGTAAGGCTTAATAGCCTGGGCTCGGTACCACAGTGTGGTAGTTAAGCTGATCCCAAGGTGCAAGCTGCTGCTTTGCACATTTGGCAGTGTGTTCGTTTGCAGAAATGCACTGGCTCCCTCAGAAGTAGCTTTTATTCCGGTCGTGCTGCAGTCTTCTGTACTGTACAAATGATCAGAGGGAGTTCAGACAAATACGGCCTGTTAAGCATCTGGACAACATTCCCCTCCATTTTACTGTGTAATTCAAGCACATGTAAGTAACTGAGAAAAGCTTTCTTTACAGCTAAGGTCCAGAAGGACTGCTTTTTTCCTTGAGAATGTCAGTTGTGCTCTGTTCCAATATACGCTTTCAAAACACTGTTTTCTGTAGTAAGTGGACATGCTGAATTAGTATTTTAAGTTTTAAGACTGGACCACAGCTTTGAAATATAGCAATGTTTATTTCTGGACCAATCATCTGGAAATATCAATCTGTCCCTTCAGCTGCTTCCAAGGCACGGGTTTTCTGCAGGGTTAATCTGGTAGGCCAGAAGCTGCCCAGAAATGAGTCATGGGTGGTGGCAGTGGGGGAGGAAAGAAGCCCATCACTGGGTGCACTCATTGTGCGTTCCTAATATATAAAATATATATAATAAATAAGGAGCTCCGTATTTGCTGACAGGCTTCGTCTGGCTTGAGAGGTGCCTTGCGGGGTTGGTTTTGAGTCGGTGTCCATCCATCATCCCTCAGTTCCTGCAGCTGTCTCCTGGTTCCTTGAGCTATGATACCTCTCAACCTTTTAATCAAAACTGACCCAGGCAGGGTAATGGGCAGCATGCGGTAGGTGCCAGTAGCTCAGGAAGCCCTCCCAAGCTTTCCATCCTCTCCGCTGCTCCTCTGAAAAGTGGAACATTTTCTGTACACTCCCTGTGGTTGCTGAGCCATTGGAGGAGGAGGCTGCTGGACTTAAAGTGCAGCAACAAGCAAAACCTAGGCACTGGGAGCTAACTATTGCATCGGGCTTTTTACTTTTGTTGTTTCTTTTAAGGAAAACAATGCCAAATTTCACTGCAGATTTTCACATTGGACAGCGCTCTCTCTTGCTGAAATGCCCCTCTATTTTGGGCCCCCAGTAGCACGCAGAGTAAGTGTGCTTTTCGTAACTGGTTCTGTGTCTGACTTCAGCAGAGCTTGTCAGGAGACTGGCTCGGGGCTGAGTTTTGCTGAGTATTCTCCACAAGGCTTTGCACCTCATCAGCTGCTCAACTCTGTCTAGTGGGATGCTGGCCAGAATACCTCTCTTCTGGACTAGAGGATTTTTGCTACCTTTTCTGATAGGTAAGGGCACTTATGTGGCAAATCATCTTCTGGCTGCGATTCTTTGAGATTTGGCGTGAAGTCATATAGTTTGTTTGTTCTCATTTAGGTTTTGATTAGGGAGAAAGAATTGTGATACAGCTCTTAGGGAAGAATACTTTCAGCCAGGTTTGTGTGCTTTGATCTGAAGTAATGCACCACAAGTAATAAAAGATTAAATGGCCGCAAACTTTAATGCCAGATGTAGCAGTCATTAAGATCTTTCAGGTGTTCTCTAACCATTAATTCAGTTCTTAGTTCATTAAAATTGTATCTTTGTTTAATTTGTAAGTGCATTGGGACTTCGCAGTTTTGTCTGTTGCAAAGGTTCTGCATCCTCGGTGTCATGATTGTCATTAAGCATTTCTAAATACAAGTCTTTAAGTCTTTTTGTGTTTTCTTTTGTTTTCACAAAGCACTGTCACTCTTGTAGTTCTCTTTCACAGAGTGCAGCTACAAGAATTGCATCAGGAGCGCTCTGCACTACGTATTTCGGTGTGCCTGAGAGCATACTTCCATTTTCCCACATGCCAAAAACCATGTCATGATACAGTGATGTGTCATTTTCCTTTCCTTCTGAAGATTTTGCAAATAGCCTTTTTGTGTAAATATCAAGGTGAACTTCCTGAGGAGTGATACAACTGTTCGTATTACTCTGGCTGTGATTAATGTCTCAGCAAAGTGTCTCTACCCTGAGTTCCTGTGGGTTTCTCTTTCGTTATATTCCCTAGCTGTTGAAGGGTAAATAAGTTAACGGAATATTCAATGTAATCAGCTGGGTGTTTCATTCGTGTGATCATTTGATCAGGACAGTCACATAGGTATTGTGAAAGATGTGTTTATTATGAGAGAATCTCTTCATTAAAGAGATGATCAAACAATACATGCTTTGTTGTTGGCAAACCAGAATGTTTGGGAGTGGAAAAAATGTGATGATACACAACATCACAACATGACTTTGTAATCAAATGCAGACATTTCATTGTACATTGTAGTTTAGAAAACCAGAGTACTTCTTGAGTAACCTGAGCTGGAATGTGAGGTGGAAGTTCAGAGCTAGAAATGACCATATCTGGAAACAAGTAGATGAGTGTCTTTAGCATTTCAGAGCTTAAATAACAAATCCAATTTTAGTTCTGTGTTTTAATAGGTTTGTATATTATAGTGAAATGAGCATTAGCTTATATCCCACTCCTCCCACTCCACCCCACCCCCCCCCCCCAAAAAAAAAAAAAAAAAATCCCTTTCTCCAGTGCTTTTCAGCGTTTTAAGTAAATTTTAACGAGGAATAGCTTGTGAATATAAAGCAGACTCTTCCAGATTCTAACACTTCGTGTTTAAAAGCAATTTCCCAGATAATGCACAATGGATTCCCATACATTTGGTACTTTTAAAAATCTTTTTTTTTTTTTTTTTTTTTTTTAATGTTGTGTTACTGCTACTATATTTTGGAGCTGGAAATAGTTGTACATCTGCAATTAAAAAATATATAGTGGAACACCACTTATGTGGGACATAAGGTGAACTCAGAAGTTCAGAATTAGTTGTTTTATTTGAATATGCCTATCATAGGATTTATAAACTTCAGGACTTTCATTTTTAAAATGCCATGATTTCAAATTTCTGAATTGTTTGAAGTGCTTTCTTCAAAGAAGTATGTACGTGGTATGATCCGTATATATACGTATGAGTATTCTCATTGATTTATGTGGTTACATATATAAAATATTCATACCTTAATAGAAACTAAAAACAGTCTTTATTGAGTTAAGTTGTGACTGTGGACACCAGGCTGCAGAAATGATTGATGGTTTTCTTACCACATGTAATAGTCTAACAGGATTTCACAAAACCTTTGTTCACACACTTAAAAATTACCAGAACATTTTGTTAAGGAGCAGATAGGATGATCTTAAACGGCTGCTTCAGTATTTCAGAGAGATATTCCTAAATGGTGGTCCAAAAAATAGACGTAGAATTTAAGGGATTTTGTTTTTGCTTATGTATAAACTGTGGATTGCAGTTGCATATAGCCCACATTATGTTGTTGTGTTCATTTTCTTGACTGGAGTTCATTCATTTCATCATAACTTCGGTGTTGGTTGGTTGCATTATTTTTTTTAAAAGCACTTTCTGACATAAATCAGTAAGGTTAAGAGTAAATTATGATTCTGTCATTTTCCTGTTTCCTCTGTGGGAATGACCTGCAAGTATCTGAAGAAGCAGTCAGGTCTCGCCCTTCATTAAAAACCTCCTAAACCTGCCCTGATGCCTTCCTCAGGCTGCTGTGGGTCCCGGCACCTTACGCCCTTGTCATAGAGTTGCTGCTATTGCTTCCTTCCCGTTGGGTTTCCTGGAGCGAGCACGGTGAGGTGCCTGCCGCACTTGGGGGTTAGCGTGGAGTTGGCTTGTATCGTGGAGCACTGTCAGGGCACGCAAGCCGTGCTCCTTCTGGACCAAGCTAGGCCAGGAAACACGCCCCAGAAGGGCTGTCCCCACACTCAGCTTCTCACGCACTTCTGCCCCCAGGACCATGCTGACCCGGTCTGAAGGAAAGCCCTTAACGTGCAAACCCTGGGGATTTCAGCTTCTCAGAGCGGCTGCTCCCCACTGCAGGCCTGCTCCTGTTGGTGTGCTTTGCTCCACGCCATGTGGTGGGTAGGTGGCCGATGAGCCCGTGTCCCTGGTGTGGTCCCTGTTTGTGATGGCACAGGGGGCACCCGGGGAACGAGAACTGGCTGGGGGCGCTGCAGGGTGGGTACCAGAAATTCGTGCCATTCATCACACAGGAGCGCTCATGCCGCATGCTGTAATCGCTGCAATTAAGGACCACGGTACTATTTCATTGCGGGTAGCACCCTCCTGGTTAGTTGTTTTTTTTCCTACCCCTCCTTTTTTTCAGGCTTCCTTATCCTCAGGAGCGAAATTATTCATGGCCAACGTACTCCTGTATCCCCCCCGTAATTTACTGCAACTTCTGTGTTCCTTGTTCCCCTTTGATTGGCCTCTCCATGCAGTCGTGTAGCGCACAACACAAAGATGGATTGTATGGCATTCTCTGCTGGGGAAAATCAACACATAGAGCAGGCTCACTGCCAAGATGTTCATAATTAAACTGTTGCTATGGACAGGATTACATCAATGTTTCTATCAATCATTTGCTGCAGTTTTGTGACTATCGGTACATGGATTTTTTTATTATTATTTTTTTTTTTATTTTTTAGCTTTTAGTTTCCTTTTACTTAACTTAGTTTTCAAATGAGGCATTGAAACAGAGATGTATAAATTAAAGTAACTGCTGGAAGTGGCAGGAAAAAAGACGTAAGTTCCATCATTCAGACTGTGTTTGAAGCCAATATCTTTGTGAGGTGTTTGTCTGTATTCAGCTGATGGAAATTGCCAGATCTGGTTGTTCTCGTTCAGAAATCATTATGTTTTTGTGACCTAAAGAGTTTGCCGCAAAACTACAGCGGTGTGGCAACTGTCAGGCAAGTATCAATAGGCTGCGTGGCCAGAGCAGTACCAGTTTGCATTAAAACGTTACAAATTCAGTGGTACAGCAGATGTAATAGAAAACAGCAGCAAATCAGTTAAAGCTTGTATTTCTTTCTGGCGCCCATCCCCGCCGATCCACGTGCGGTAGGTTGTGACACGGGCTAATGACAGCAGAGCAAGTGGTACAGTGATGCGTCGTAGCAGAGCGTGCTTACCCAAATGCAGTTGCTGTACTTCACCTGCTACCATGTCATTGTTACTGTTATCCCCCATTAGGGTGATCCTCAGCAAGCAATTCCTTTCAGTAGCATTCCGAATGCTCGCTATTACTGCTAACTAGCGTGCGGTGCATTAAATGCAGAGAGGTCCAGGGCTGCAGTACAAATGAGGTAGGCTGAGGAGTAACAAATGATATCGAGTGCAGCAAAGATCACTGTAACGAGATAAACAGTGTGGTGTCACAAAATTGTCTCCCAGTTGACAAAACAATCCATATTTTATAGATTGCCTTAAAAATTGAAGGATGGAGTCAATTATAGCCAATTATGATGCTACATTTACTGGAGGAGTTTTCATATCCTTTGGGGAGGAATAAGGAAATGTTCAAGTCAGTCAGAAAAGGCTTTTGCATTTGCTTCCTTGTTTTATCTGAACGCAGGTCTTCCTGCTTCTTCAGGTGGAAACCGCGTATAAAACGTGGGACAAAATTACCTTGAGGAAAAAGGTTTTGTAGTTCTTTTACTTCATGTTCAGCATGAAATCATGGTAGATAATAGGGCAAATAGAAGAAACTCAAACACCAGCTTCCCTCGGTAATGTTTGGGTTTACTCCAAGGGAATTGTATGTGCAGCCTGGTGATGGCAAAGTCTGCTCAGGCGATGTGTATTGACATATTTGACTTCCTTGTTTCCCAAAAAAGAGCCTTCACCTCATCAAAGGGATAGCTGGTAGAAAGTATATATTTGCAAATTTAGTCTAGTAAAGTAAATAATAAAGGAATGGGAGCACAGAACAGCTTGCTGTGACCTACAGTTGCTTTTCGGAGAACAGGAGTAAAATGAGATAAAAAGCAGTGTAACAAAGATAAACAGATATCCGTATTCTTCAGATCTTGTCACAGTCTCAGAGGCAAGCATTTAATTGTGTAGTATTGTTTCAATGAGGTTATCCCACCCCTCCCAGCCTTTCCATTGCGGGGGTGGCTAGCATACTGGGGAGCTGTGCGTCCCGTGTATCTCATGCTGTAGGACTGACTGTGAGGAGCAGCATCCTGAACCCAGACAAGCATGCTGTTGGTAATATTAAGGATTCAGATCTGTAGATATCAGTGTACTCAGAAGGGAAAGACTACAGTAAACAAGATGTTTGAGTAATCTTTCAAAGTGTTATCCTTCTGTGTTCAGGATTTCCTTTTGCCAGCTAGCTTCAGAGGGTGACCTAGTACATGTGCCAATGACAAAAGCTACGTGTAACGATTCAGATCATGCTTTTTGCTTTATGAAATGGGATTGTAAAAATCCTCTCAAAAAAGACATCTGAAATAGCATTAAAACACAATTTCACTTTGATAAGGTTTAAGGCACTCATATAAAAAGTGACACTGCTTTGAGTGGCTCTGTGTCAGCATTATGCAATGTGTTGCACATCAGTGACATTAATCCATTAAGGGTGTGAGGGTCTCTTATTTTTCTCATGAAGTCATTAAATACATTTATTGATTTCTGTTCAATCAGATGCATTCTGCTGGCATACAGCATCTCTAGACATGCTAATAGTGCTGTTGCTAATAATGTTTGTAGACCATATTTTTAAAGACAGATATTACATTCAAAATAAATTATCATGCCTAAGTGAAACACAAAGGACCTTAGGGAAGCAATAATATTCCACTCTTTGCAAATTACATGAACTTACTTTATTGCAAAAGAAGATTTTGTGACACAGATGTTCTAAAATCAATACCTAGCCAACTTCATTGCATTTGCTGCTTTTTCTAAACATACAATGTTAATTTATGTTTTTGGACTGCTTCTGTTACTTGATGATAAAGCAACTTGTAGAAACTGAGTGCGAGTTTAGAAACCCTGTAATAGTAAGCTGCAGGTGTATAATACCATTTTTTTCTGCTGCAGTCTGTTTAAAACCTGGATCATAAAGGCTTTTTTTACTGGCTAGTACTTTCATATTACTAGATTATTTTGTTATCTGAAGCAACATTATGTATATGCAGTGGTGGTGGATCAAATGCTAATAGAGGACATTTCTTCACTTCTTTGTGATGAACAGATCCACTAAGAGGAAGTATGTAAGACAATTAAATACAACAGGTGCATTTTAGCTCCATATCGATGCATGCACAGTAGACAACAAATAAAATAAAGGCATTCTGTGCCCTTCCCTGCTTTGATGCCATCCTAATGACTTTATCTCGACACTTAGTCTGAGCTTGTTTCCGTACCTAACAGATAACTTCAATTGCATTTTACATTTTCCTGTTTAGAAGGAAATGAGACTTTGGATGAATTTGAAATCTGATTGAAGAGTTGTGATGTTCCTGTTAATTTTCACGATAAACTGATGTTGTAGTTGTTGCTTTTTACCTCACCTCCTCTAGCTTTTTTTCCCCCTTGGACATAAGTGGTTTATCAGAGTAAATTGTCAGCTGCATCCTGGGCATAGCAAAAGCAGGCGAGCGTGTTTATCTCTGCAGCCAAAATGTGAAGTTTTCCCTTCCACGCAGAGAGTGGCATCCTGCTGAGGAATTATGGCTCGTTTTTATGGGTTTCTTTGCTAGGACCCGTAAGGGCCCCTGACAGGTCTTGTCGAATAGCGTTGGCCATCCCCGTCTCAGGCACTAGGCGATGCCAAGTAGCAGCAGGTTTATTGCAGTGGCTCTGGAGAAGCTGTTGTTCACTCAGCATTTTCTTCGTAGGCTGCTTGCCTGATTTCATTGAAGGAAACCGGAGCAAGGCTGTGTTGTTAATGAATTATGACAAGCCTTTTGCCTATCGGGCAGAGAGGCTCCTGCTTATCTCCTTTTAAGACAAAAACTTAATGGAAGATGCTCAGACAGGCAAGCTCTCTGATGATCCTCCTTAAGTGCTCGCCCCACTCCGCCGCGAACGTGCAGAGAGCCGTGAAGCTGCAAGTGGCAGCGTTTAATACCGTCTCCCTCATAATGCCTGAATAATTTTCCAGAGACCGATCGCCGCAGCTGCCGCGGACGTGGCTATTTGTTTATTTTTCACCTTGGTCCTGGCGGATTGCTGACCTAGCTCATCCACCGTGTGCGGGGCCGGGGGCGGTGAGGGGGGAGAAGTGTTCATATTCCCGGGGCCGGCAGCCTCCTCAACAGGACGGGATCGGTGACGGCCAGGACGGAGTGGTGCGGGCTGCCCCCCGGGCCCACACGGCGAGGGGAGCGCGCCATGCCGGGCAGGGCCCGGCGTGAGGAGAGGAGGCCGCCGCCTGCCCCCAGCCCTCATGGCTGGCTCTGAGGGGGAAGGAGATGGCCCGGGCAGTCGGGGTGAGTTATGGAAGGTGTTTCGGCATCTCCCTCCGGACACGCAGCTCGTTATGTGAAGCAGCGCGGCTTCCAAACTGCCGTCGCTTGGCTTTTTATGCGCCGTGGCCTTCATTTGCCGGAATGCCTCGAGTTCACGGTGCGCCGGTCGTTTTGGAAACGGGATGTAATTACAAAGGTTTCTTATGCTTACCAGCAGCTTTTTTGAACCAGTGTAATCATCATTACTTGTGGATACTGTAAATTGAATATCCCCTCCCTAATTACATTAAACTCGAGGGTTGGCTGCTTAAACAGCCAAATAAGAAAAGTTCACCCTTTACTATAAATAGCAAAATTGTTCCTTTACTTCTGCTGACCTTTAAAGCTAAATGCTTTGCACGACGTCGTCAGGTGTGCATTAGAAAGGCAGCTTGTAATTAGATCTGTAATGAGGAACTAAGTTGGAATGGCTTTCTGGAAAACTTCTTTTATTCAGCGTTTTCTAATGGCTGAGTAACGCTTCAACAGGATCGAAGTTTCGGTGCGTGGTGCCGGGGCTTTTAAAGGGGCTGGCTGCCGCCTCGTACCCCGGCTGCTCTGCCAGCGGCTCAGGGCAGCCCTGGGCTGCTGCCCATCGACTGGGAGGAGGAAGAGGAGGAGGAGGAGGAGGAAGCTGTGACCGTAATGAATTGGTCCTGCCCTTCAGAAACAGCGCAGGGTCAAGGGAACGATTTATTTAGCAGTCTTAGGTCTTCTGTGATTAATTAGTGTTTCTTCTCTCACTTCAGTAGACAAATAATGACTTAATTTGTAGTAAGCAGGAGAATAAGGAGAGAGGGGGGCTGCTTGAGTTCTATTTATTTATTTTTTTTTTGTCGTTTGTTTGTTTTTTCTCTGATTAACTTGAGTAACTGTAATCACTCTGAAACATAAGTCATCTTTTCTGGTGGGAGAAGACAGAGCTTTCATTAGTCAATGTGTCTGCCTTGGTTTGAGTCTGTTGCCTGTCACGGTTTTGCCAGTCCTGTGCATTGTTTTCTGGACACACGTTGTGGTAAGCCATTTGATTGATTTCCACTTAGTTGCGGCTACTGAAAATTTTAGTTCCTAGCTACCAGCTAATATTTACTTCATTTTCTTCATTCTACTTTAATTAAAATCCTGCCGTTTATTCCCTGTGGAAGCTTTTTTGTAAGTCGTGACTACTTATTTTCCCAGAGCACCTCCTGCTGAGTGTCCTTTATGACCTACCATAAAAACGTGCTTGGATGGGACAAATTGAAAAAGTGGGCCTTAGAAAAAGAAGGGAACTTCAATTACAGTGAAATGGTAGAGAATTATGGCTATATAAAAAGAATTCATTATTCTATTATGCAGTAAGGATTTTTTGTAACATTTGAATTGAAATAACTCCTAAGCGATTTTTGTAATGTAACGTAAGGCTAAAACCAAGGGAAAAAATACTCTGTGACTTGGTCTGTTTTGGAACAAGGCTACTAGTTCAACCCCACTCTCCTGTTGCAACTCTTAAGAACTGTAGCTTGCAGTTTAAACTAGTGAAGTACCCTGCAGTTCTATTTCTTGTTGAAAAATACTTATGTTCATATGCAATATATTTATTAATTTACAGTTAAAGAATAATTATGCATTGCTATTCTGGTTTGTTGTCTGACATATTTTCTACATTTCTGTATTTATTCTATTATACGACAGGCAAAGCTACTGTATAGATTGTTTTATATGTGATAGTTGTGCATTTATCTTATATGTGTGTGTGTACATATGTGAAGTAAACAGCATTTTATGGAAGCATTTAAGTAGAGAGTAGCCACTTCTGATAGACAGGTTCTGTCTGATACTTAACAATGCAAATGCAAAACAGAACAGGCTCATGCAATTAGGTAAAGATACAAGTAATATCAGTCCATTAGCAGACAGGGAAATCGTCCTCCAAAAAAGCATGAAATAGATGTTTTAGTCACTGAAATGTGTATAGATTAGCTAGAAAACTGAAGGGCTAGTCTTCATTTAGTCATTTTCCCCCTTAACAAGAACCTCAGCAGGTAAAAACATTTGTGTGGTGTTGAAGCACCAGAGTCTCATTCCAGGGGTCCTTTGGACAGGCTATCTCCTAGGAAAGAAAAAGAAAAGAGTGATGAGACAGGCAAGACCTTAAATATCCTTAGATTCATTTGTTCTTGCTTACCCTTTTGCAGGCACTTGTGCTTACCCTCAAGGCTTAAAATCTTTATTATCTTCAAAATGGCACAGCAAAGTGATTTTTAGCTGACTGCATGCTGCTGGAGTGAAGGCAAATCTTCAAGCTTGCCTTTTCCCAGCTAATTCAAATACTGGTAATGCTTGTGCTTTTAGCAGTAGCTAAGCCTTTTGATTCACAGGGATGCATTTTAACAGAGCTCAGTGGTTGTATGCTTCTAATTCGTCAGCCTCTTTTCGAATGGTTTCTCAACAAGTACCTAGAAGGCACGATCTCCTTGAGTTTGGCTTATGATTTCAGATATAACTTTTAGGAAATTTGGGTGCAGTCAGAGTGTTAAAATTGCTGTCTTTGTCCCCCTAATTGTAAGTCACTCTTATGCATTAAGCTGTTTTTCTGTTTCGATTCTACTTTTGGAGAAGCAACCACAAAGGAAAATACTCGGTGATGAGAAAATACGCGATGAGACACGTCTCCTAACCTCCTCCCTGCTGGAAGCAGGGGCGGTTTATGAACTGGGTGGAATTACAAAGTGGCATAATTGCGTTCTCTGTTTTGCTTCATGTTCAGTTCTTAACAAACCTAATATTTGAGCTGCTTGCTTTTGGCAGCTGAGCGCTGAGCTGACATTTTGATGGAACTATTTATTGTAACCCCAAGGTCTCGCTCCAGAGCGGTAATGTTCAGCTCAGAACCCATCACCGTACATGTGAAGTTAAGGTTATATTTTCCCATGTGAATCACTCTACACTTATCTACACTGAATTTAATTTACCGTTTCATTGTCTAGTCACTCAATTTCATAAGGTCCTTCTGCAATTCTTCACTGCTCGCCCTCGTCCTTACTGCCCTGAGTAAGTTTGTATCATCCTCAAACTCGGTTGCTTCAGTACCCAGATACCTTTCCAGGTCCACTGCAGATGTGTAGGGTGGACCAGGCTTCAGTGTAGATCCCTGTGCTGCTTCACTGATGGGCTTCTTCCACTGTGCAACCACTGACTGCTGGTATTGTCTTTTAATTGTTACATTTACTGATTTTGGGTATTGTCTTTCAATCAGTTACATTTCCGTGCCAGGACCTCTGGTGTGCCACAGATGCATAGTTTCTTTAAAAGCCTTTGGTGAAAAATTCATTAAAAACCACATAGGCTGTACTGACTAGATCACTGGTTTCACATGTATTGGAGCTATTCAGAGCTTGGTTAGTTTTGTAAGGCAGGACTTCAACAGAAAACCAAAACTTGACTCTTCTTAGGCATGTGCCTGCTTAGTCTGTATTTTTTATAGTTTCTAATAACTTCACCAACATATAGACATCAGGCTTTCAGATTGCAGTCTCCTGGAGCTTTTTTTGGAACCTGTATTAGAATTTGGCAGCACATTAGCTGCATTTGAGACTTCAGATAGGAAGGCATTACAGAGAGGGATGGCTGACATGCCATCAGTAGTCATTCAGCTCTTCTGCCTTTGAGTTGTCACTCTGGGTGAATGCTGTCTGGTGCTAGCCGTTCACTACCTCATACAGAGAAGGGACCGTGGGTTTTGTTGCACTTTTTAATAATGCCTAGCACAATAAGTCCGTATACCTACCAGTGTAATAATAGTCATAAATTCTAATCAGGTCAGTCCTTTAAAATGGGGTTAAAAATGCTCCTCTTGTCTCTGCTGTTTTTTTCAAGTTTTAATAATATAATAATCTGTTTTGTTTTGTTTTGTTTTTCATATCTTCCTATTTCCCTTACTGGTATGTGAAAGAGTGATACAAACTGCTGAAGAAAGGGAAAGATTTCATTTACAAAGAAAAAGACTTTAAAAATCCTGAAAAAATAGGTAGGGTTGATATTTCAGTTACACAAATCTGAGATGGTGTTTGAAGCTGCAGTAGTCTAGAAAGAGTCAGATGGAAGCAGGATTTTTAATTGGACAATTTTAATTGGTTTCCTGTTTAATAAAGACGCATATGGTCTCCATCAGTAATTATCAATCTTATTTGACGTAGTCAAATTTTAGCTCATGGATAATAAATGTTCACTTGGATAATAAATGTGCCTGGTTTCTGTGTGAAGCTTTTGCAGTGTTTCAGTAATGGGGAACGTTCCTCCACCATTCCTTCATGTACAGCTCTTGTTCAAAGCTGAGCAAAGTTAAGCGTTGTTTAAGTGAGGGAAAATGTTGGGGCCACTACCATTTCTTTGGACAAAGCTGTGCCTGTGTTTGTATCATATAATCAGATTTTAGGCATTCAGAAGAAGCTTTAAGTCACACTGGGCGTAAATTGAGAATCCATCAGGGTTTTGCCTCAGGGACCCCTGAGGTCGGGTTCCCACCCCAAAAGGCAGAAAAGCATTGGGTGTGAAACACTTGACAGCAGGTCCTCTGCTGCTTGAAAGAAATGAGGCTCTTCAGGTGTCTGCAGAAGTGTAGCTGCAATTTTGCTGCAAAGCTGAGTCAAGGATTGTCTGTACTTGTGTTTTTATCACAAAGAATGGGCTTAGTGGTCCTTCATAGTGTCCCACGTGATGTAAGACCTGGCAGCTCTGATCCTCCGGCTTCCCTTTGCTCTGTTTCATGTCCTGCCAGCCCTGGGTGGGAGAAGTGACTGATTCGCCTCCTCTTCTGCCATGAGTGTTCCGGGGCATGAGGTGCGATTCATTGCAGGCACGCCACTCATCCTGATGCTCCGTGGTTCTCGTGTTAGAGCCAGGAGAAAAGAGCACTGCTGTAATTGCAATTGTACAGCTTTCCCAGTTACGTTTTAGGACTTTGAAAAGTCAAAGAAGAAACAATTTCTGTATTGATGAGTTTTCAGTTTGTAAAGATGAAGGTGGGAAAGGTGAAGAGAGAAGAAAACAGGATAAAAATGAGGTGGTAATGACGTAGAATGAATTACAAGTTATACATGGAGCTAACATGATGTGATTTTAACCTAAACTGTTTGGCAGGCAAAGATGACATGTAAATATACCTGTAGTACCTAACGCTGCTTACATAGGGTCCATGGTAACGATTTGATTCCTTTCCTCTCATTTTTTTTCAATTGCTGTGGACAGACCAGGAAACTGAAGAGCCATTGCTAGCATGAGGAAATAGAGTGCATTTTATTGCCAAGTTCTATTCCAACCCCATTTTTTCATGATAAATAAATGTACTTCACAGAATTGCAGGCCTCAGGAAGCCTTCACCACATCCCTACCAAGCGTATTCATGTTTTTTTAGAGAAATGTTCCAGGTTTTTCTCTTCAAAAAGACCTCTTTAGTAGAGTGTCTTGGCAGTGTCTGAAACGGGGCAAAGGACAATGCAACAAAGGTATCGGTGCTCTAATTTGCTTGCATGTTGGCAAGACCCAGTTATCAGATTTTGGTATTAGGGAACAAAAAGCCCTCAGAGGGCTTAATGGCAAGAACTGTGATGCATTTTGTCTCGGCTGTGCTTTCAGTGATTATCATTTACTGGGATTGTATAGGCACACTACACCCTTGTTAAACCCATTCCATTATAGGACCTTGAACATGAGTCTCATGAGGACTGCATTGCCACCACCTATGTAATACTGACTTGAACATTGTAGGAGAGAAGCTGTTTAACAAGAGGATTTTGAAAGTTTATTTCAAACATAAATTAAATACAGAAGAGACTAGAACTACTTTAAAGAAAAAAAATATATATGAAAAGTGGGGGTTTTTGGTACGGTTAAGAGGCGTTTTATAGGAGATAGTCTGCTCCTTGGGAACTTTGTAAAGCTGTGGACTGCTGTAAAGCCAGGGACTGGCACAAGCTGTGGGCTTGGGTGTAAGAGCAGGTTATGGCAGCTGAGTTAAATGTCCATATTGCCTCCTTAGTAGATAGGATCCCCCATGTAAGAGGTGCTACCTAACATAAGAAATGAACAATTACGTATGGGTGAAAGGATGAAGTGTTTTACCCTCTTATGACTTCTTCACACGTGCCTGCAGAGTCTCTAAAATAACAACGTTGAATTTAAGATTTGTTATAGGCATGGTATTTTCTGGTCACAAAGTTGTTGGGTTTGCTTCCCTTTTTTAGTATAATAGCTGCGATGATAGTGGGTGGGAGTGCTGTTGGAATTGCTGTAGGGAATAAGGGACCTCACAATAAACAACAAAGCCCAGGCTATTTCCTTTTTTTTTTTTTCCTTTTTTTTTTTCCTTTTTTTTTTCCTTCTTTGGAAAGAGAAGCTACAGAATTTGTAGATAAACTGGAAATGACATAAATGCTTTCACTGGGTGACTAAGTCCAGATCCTTATTTCTGCATGCAGTTTGGTAGGTGTTGTGTAAGCTGTCTCCTGGAGCTCAGCAGTGCCCAGCTCATAGCCTGCGTGTTAGAGTCACAGCCTCATGGTTAATTCAGTCTCTCATCTGCTACCTTTCAAGGCCTGGCTGAAATCTTGTGGTGTTTGGCCTTCTTTCCTCAAGCTCCCACTTCTTGGACATGTAGCAGGCCAGTCTAGCTTGCAGCCAGCATGATGCTCCAGAAAAGCCTTTGTCCAGCAGGATAACCAAGGCCGAGGTCTGTGAGTTATTCTTCAGTCCCCCTTTCTCAGAAGCGAGAGAGCAGATGGGGACTTAGTGGGGCACAAACCCAGTGCAGTACACTTGCAGAATAGCCACCCAGTTCATGTTCAGAAAGTGCAGTTTTTCTGGAAAGCGTTACACCCTCGGCTCCGGCTGCACACTGTCAGTCCGGTTGATTCCCATAGACTCAGCCCCATTTGGCTAGTTCTCCCCAGCCTCCCAACAGTGCTCCTCCTGCCCAGCAGTAGAATTGATCCCCAGAGTGTAGCTTACATGGTTTGACAGTTTTGTTGCCCGGTGTACCATAATTTCACAGGCCGTATTGAGAGTAATTTCCAAACTTTACTGGTGTAGGCATTGCCTCCTTAAAATATAGACTGGCAGAACAGCTAACAGATTCCTCCCTTTTGCGTGTTTATTTTAGGTCTTAATAGACTTAAGTATTTCAGGACTCTGTAGTAAAATAAATGCCTGAGGGAGCCTAAAATGTTCACACATAACCAGGGCTGGCAGGAGAACAAGAATTCAGTGTCATGAAAAATTTAGCAGGCTTGGCATTCGTCTTGATGAGGAACTAAACACAGTTCTTCAGAGATTTTCATGAAAAAAAGGGAGAACAAGTTGCTCTCTTATTAGCTGAGGACTCATTAGCTGGGGCACTCACCAGGAATGTGGGAGACCCAGACTTGACTCTCTGGCCTGATTTAAGCAAAACATCTCTTTGTTTCGTTGGTGTCTTGGCCTCTTTGTCTCTCTGGTGTGTACAGTAACCTCCATTACCCATCTGAGGAGCCCCTCCAGTAGCAGCTGGGAATAAAGGTAGTGCTGAGTCTCGTGCTGGTGAGTCTGCAGTTTCTTTCAGGGAGTGGTGTCCATCTGTATCCAGCTAGAGCATCACTGCTAAACACTTCTGGGTTTGCATTCTTGGAAAGAAACATTGGCATTTTTGATACTACCTGTGTATTTACATTATTCAATATACATGGCACGGTGCTATAAAATCATTTCAAAGGATATTTTGGTGTGCCAGTTGTTCACGTTATATGGCATAATCATTTAACTTGTGCTACTTTCAACACTCCCAAATGTTCTTGTCTTGATAATTTTTCAGTGCAAGTTCATTTCCTTTTTACATAAACTTAATTTATAACAGAAGAAGCATGTGCAACTTGTAATTGCAATGTGAGGGAAAATAAAAAAGATGTTCACTAATGGGAAAGGTGCATGGAAGGGGCAAGGAGAAAGAAGATGGGAGAAGGAATAGAGGTGGAGCTTTCCTTGGCTGTAAAAGCAAAGACTTAGACATCAGGAAACCTTTTCTCCAGGAGGTTGTAGATGCTGAGATGTAGGTGGCACTGCCTTCCTTTATACGTGTTGTGCAGTTCACAGAGGTGCATGGCTAGCCCACATGCGCAGCACTCAGTCTGTAGCCTTTGCAGACTTAGACGGTATGCAAGATAAAAATACATTATTTCACAAAGCAGCAAGGAGAGGAAACATGCATCTCTGTCCCCAGATTGGGATCCTGGTAAGAGGGATGCCTGAAGCAAGGAGATAACTTGGTGCACTCTGTCCAACAACTGTACATTTGGCTAGCATGGGAGCCCCTCCTTCAAAAGCCCGGTTAATAGAAAGCTAGTGGGATTTTTGTGGATAACATCAATGAAGAATAGTCTGAGCTGGGGGTGGGAGGGAAAGAGCTGGATGCATTTTAATCCAATAGACTCTATGAAAACGGACTGTAACCATAAAAATGTCAAATAAAGCGGTTGTGTTGTATATTATTGTTTATAATGAATTGTTTTCTGCTTTTTCTGCTAATCAGGCATTTTCATAAATGTATTTTCCTTCCAAATGGATATGTTGTTGTTCCCAAGGAGCAGCTGCGGTAACATATTGTACTCACATGTTAGGGTTTTTTCTTTCAAATGGAATGATGTATGAGTCATTTATGCCTAAAACATAGTAAAACTTATTATACCATCATTCATACCACATCTTCTGAAATAAGCAGATCCAGAAAGACACTTGCAGTGAAACTTGGATTCCTGAGTTTGCGTGAACTGATGAACGTTATGGGCTGATGCATCATCTTTATTCAGAAGAAATTTGAGTATGGTTCTTAATATCTCTGCCTGCTCACCTCAGCACACATAATCTTAACAGCAGTGTGACAGAAGGGTTTGCATTAAACTGCACTGATTAACATCCTCCTCAATATGACAGGATCTGACTTTGAAGTATCCTGTGATTTGTTTTCTTCTTTGTGGATGTAGAAATTCTGACCAAGAATTGACTTTGCAGGCTGTAACTGCTTCAGACAACATGTAATGAATGATTATTTGGTCTCCTAGAATACCTCAAAGATAAATAACAAATACAAAAGAACACAAATAAAAGGGAATGTCTCAGATAACTGAGCAGAAGTGTTGAGACTATTGTTTTGTCTTTATCTCCTCATGTAGATACCGTGGCATTTAGAGTGTAGGAGGCTAAATCAAATAGCATGAAGTAGTAGCAACTGCACCAGAAAACTGTATGTGTGTGTGTGCATGTTAGGCATAAACATGCCAAAATACAAAAGGAACGAGATGTGAGTAAAACCAGTTTCAGTTCTGTATTTCTCTATTTCTCTTCACTTATAAATTGCATTTTACGCGGTCTGATCCTTTTAGAATGAATATGTTTGGCTTTTAAGTGTTCCTGTGTAATCTTTTCCTTACATAGTGCTGTATTATCAAGCATCATGTAAAATTAGTTACTTTGTGCTTGTATGAATGTGGACAAAGTCAAGCCTTCAGTTGGCTTTTTCAGGGGCTGCTCTCATAATTGGTCGCATTACTTCTTTTATAAAAGGAACATTGTATGAATACAAATGTAATCCTGGCCAAGAACCTGCTAAAAGTGTCTCTTTCAAAGGGAAGAAAGGAGTCGAATAAGAAATTTGTTCATGTCCTTTCTTATCAGTAAGTGGTTGTGGTAGATGTTTTGGCAGCAGAGATTGATGGAGGTTGATGCGAGGGAGTGGATAATCTTGGAAAGCACGTGCAATAACGTATATGGGGAATTTTAGTTTTACACGGCAGTGCTTCCAGACTGATGTCTTTAAATGCTTTCTGTGTAGTAATTGGTTTTTATCTGGCAGGTTTTACAGGTATTGAGAGGTGCGTCTTGAAAGCGAAATGCTTCAACATTAATAATTTTTCAGGAACTTGGAGGCTTCTACAGCTTGGGCCGGTGATTCCTACCATTTAGATTAAAAGCAGTTGTTTCAGCATTTGCTAGGCAGTCAGATGAGAGTTTCCTTTCATCTCTTTTCACGTAGATGGATAACCTCTGTCTGTGGACAGATTTGGATGGCCCAGTTGGCGTTTGCCCAGTCCTTGGACAAAGGCCCAAGGACTCGGGAAGCAGCTTGGTAAAGAGGTTTTGTTACCCTTGGGTCCAGTGAAACAAAAGCAATTATTTTCTCTCTTTCGGAAATTTTCTTGCATGTATTTTTTTTCCCAGTCTTTCAGGCTTTTTCTATTTTCATTTAGATAAAAATTCTTAGAAGTAACTGGTGTCATTTATTTTACTTCATGTTTTATTACTCTGAAGTGGTCAAATTGGCAACAAAATAAAGCTTACATTATTACTGCTGGATTTTATAGTTAACATTTCATGAAACTTAATTGTAATTCCCTTTTGTTCATTAGCTCATAACTTTATGGAAAGCACTTTTGGACTGAAATATTCCATGTTTAGTCTGAAGCCAGAGGGATTTTTTTTTATTTTTTTTTAACTTCATTCAACATTTTGAGTTACCTATGCTAATGTGAGGGTTTCACTGGTTTGAAGAAATGTTTAATCCGTGTACCTCTGCAGTTCAAATGATAACTGAGTGTATGTGAAATATAGGGTGCTTGAATTCTACATATAGCTAGAGCACAATGCGGTCCTGCCAAGTTTAAATGCAGATAATGTTACAAAATTAAAAATTTTCAAATAGGAGGTTTATATAAATAATCTAAATAGATCATAGTAATTTCTTATAGTAGAAGAGAGCAATTAAAAATGCACAACTTTGTAGTGTTTTACAAATGCTGGTTACATTTCCTTACCAGCTAAAACGTTACTGTTTGTATATTCAGTTGTATACAGTTTGTATATTCAGTTTCAAAAAAAAATAAGAGGCTTTGTTGTTGTGGTGGGGTGGCTTGTTGTTTTTTTGTGTTTTTTTTTTTTTTTTTTTTTTTTTTTTAGATATAGTGAATTTCCAGAGACACCTCAAGAAGAGACCAGCCTTTTCTGATTTCTCAGTACCCAACAGTTTTCAGTGTTCTCGGTTTTCTAAATCATCCCTCAATAAGACTAGGCTTTTTCAAAAATCTGGCCCTAAAATGCCACTTCTGGCCCGTTTCAGCACTGCTCTCTTACAGCGGATTCGGTAGCAAGCTCACTGCGGTGATCATGTGGTGGATTTTCATTTAAGCTTTCCAGCTTCCTGCCTGTGGTGTTCTATTTGTTTCTGAGGTAGAAACATTTTCTCCACATGGGCAAAGCTGATAAGTTCTGTTCCAGCAGAGAAATAAATTACACACTAGATGTAATGAGACATCAATGTCCAGTAAATGTCCTGTTGCTTGTGAGAGTGGTGCTGTGTGAGACAACAGTCGATAATTTCTGGTAATTCTCTAATTCCTCCCCTCCCCAAAAGTTCCTTTGTTAAGGAGTTGGATTTAATATAGCAGGAAAAAAAAAAAAAAAAGCCCCAACGAGGTACAGAGCATGAAATGGCAGCAGGAAGGGAAGGGCTTCTGAAAATAGAGCAACGAAGAGCTCGGATGCCAAATGTACCTACTCAGTTGTTATCTTCAGGTGTGCAAACCCTGAGCAGCTCAGGATTTCGCTGGGTACGCAGGTTTGAAAGTTCACTGGCAGGAACGCTTTCCTCTTTCTCCATGTTCAAGTTATGCTTTTGTAACCATCGTGTGGTTATTTCGTCTTAGTCCTATGGAGTTCAGTGGCTCATTTGTCTGTGAGGAAAGAGGGTGTAGCAGCAGGATGTTTCCCTTCACTTGGAGCAGGGCTTGGGCTCTGGCAGCAGTGCTGCTGGTTCTCGTGGCTGCCCACCAGCATCCTGCTCCTCTGTGCCCGCAGTGACGCGGCCGTCCTGGGAAGCACTCGAGGCTGCGGCTGGATGTGAAAATAGCAACAACCATCTCCTTTCTCCTCCTCTTTCACCTTCTCCTCCACCACTGCCATGCCTTGGCCCTGGCCTTTTGAGATAATGGTTGAAAGCATGCATCTAACAGGGGTGTAAATAACCACGCCAAAAGAAGTTACTAGTTTGAATATTGAGAACAAACACATTATTTTTCTAAGCGAGCTTTATGGAACACATTTTCCAGCAGTTTATTGCTCTTTGTTAGCTCCTGTCAGGATCTCTTTAAGCTGCCATCTTCCTGTCTAAGAAAGCAAGTCTTCTGCTGTGGCCTGCATTATAGTCATCCCATGTCATTAAGAGCTTCTTTAGATGCTTTGCCTCAAAGATAAGGTTACAGAGTGCAAGGTAGCTGCCATGCTGGCAGCAAAAGCAGGCAAAAGTGGCATTCCTATGATTGCTTTGACAGCTGGGCCTGGTAAAATTAAAAACAAAACAAACAAACAAAAAAACAAACAGTAGTAGTTAATTAGTATTTGGTTTTATTCCTCTTCAGATTCGTTCTTAGCAGGGTGGGAGGAATGAGGACGGGAAATTACCTGACTCTAAAAGCTGAATGATTTGTGAGTCATTCTCAGAAGATTTATTTTCTCTTTAGCAACCTGCTCACCCACTCCCTCAAAGAGAAAAAAAAAAAAAAAAAAAAAAAAAAAAAAAAAAAAAAAAAAACGCAACCCAAAGTGCCCTTGTGCTCTTCAAGATGCGTTTCCTGTCCTACTCCAGAAAGGCTCTCCCCCGCCCCCGCCCCGTTTTAGCCCAAGGGAACATTGAAAATAAAAGGTACATAGGCTAACACAGGGTCATGCTGGAAGAATGATAAACCAGATGTGACATGGCTCAATCCATCTCAACTCTAATAATAAAATGTCATGGATAGGAAGAATAAAGCAGCATTTCTCCACAAAGGTTACTTTTTTTAGATGATTACTCTTTATGAATTGCCCCCTGAAAGAATATCAGCATCCAAAAAAAATTAGTCTTTTTACAAAGGTCAGGATTGAGCGCGGAAATTTAGCAAACTTCAGCCTCATCACTGAGAGAGTGTAAGACATCCAGAGACTGAGCATGGCCAATTTTATTACACCAATTACAGCATAAGCCAGCATCTCCATTTTCAATGCTTTGTTGCACTTCTGAAAACTGGGGAGGGTGGGGGAACATTGGTGGGGTGCTTTCCTGGTTTTTGCTTGCGTCTGTGGGGATTTTGTCTTTTGATTTCTTTCTTAATCTGAAATTCCTCAGCGGTATTTGGAAGGGGATGCAGTGCAGCCCGGATGGGGCCCTGAGCGCCGCATGGCCTTGGAGGCCGCCTTGGCACGGTGCCGCCGCCACGCGGGCCTGCTGCCAGGCCTCGTGAGGCAGTGGTGGCTTGGAAAAATGGGGAGCACAAGGCCTATGGGGCCCAGTCACTGCTGACCTGCTGGCTCCCTATGCTGCTGGGTGAGGCACAGAGGAGCTTGAATCCCAGCAGATGCTCCAAGTGGGCAGGTGGCGTTTTCGTGAGAGAGCTTCTACCTCACAAGTGGAGATAGGAGTTAATCGAAACGTTTTGCAATCTGCTGTTCATTTCATTGGCTTGCTTCTGTCCAAAAAAAAACCACCAGAGGTGGTGGGGGAAAGCCATCTTCTATAAATACCAGAACTTGTCACTTCAACTGGTTTTCTGGGTGGAATGAGAAGTTCCATCCTCCTGGAAACAGCTGTCTGTTCCCCTTCCAACTTGTTGCATAACCCCTTGTAATTAACATTAGAGCAAGTAATTTGGAAAGTTCAGTCGAGTTGAGTGGAATAGTTGCTAAAAATAAGTACTGGAAGTGAGAGGTGATTGAATTTTCAGTTCAGTTCATGAACTTTCTGCCTTGTTGCGTGGACCTTCAATCTGTACCTGACTGTTTAGTTGTAAGATAATGCAGTTAAAAAATAATAATTAAAAAAAAAAAAAGTAAAAGGTAGAAAGTGGCATACTTTGGTTAGAATAATCTGTCAGTTAAGGCTCGGATTCTGCAATTTCTTTATGGACAGAACTCCCATTTAAAGCAAAGACGAGCACTGCCTGAACTCAGGATTGAAGAAGGAGCTGCTGTGATCGCACAGCCTGACCTCTGCAAGAACAGGGCGCTCCTTTTCATTTAGCAATCTGCTGAGCAGCTGCTTTTAGATTTCCAAAACCACCAAAATGCCTCAAAACACAATGCGTTTCTGCATTTCTTTCGGAGATGAGCACCGGTTCTAATGCATAACCATCTTTCTTAAGAAATCGTTCTCCTTTTTTTTTTTTTTTTTTTTTTTTTTTTTTTTTTTTTCAGAAGACAATTACAAGCTGTATATTACAGACTTCTGATTATTATACTATAGTTCTAGGAGGAAAAAATAAACAAAAACAAACAAAAATATTTCAGGCCAGCATTTCTCTTGCATTCTAATGGATTACTTTTGTTTTCAAATCAATGTGAGGGTATTATAATCTTGTAAAGTTTCAGCTTCCACAATCTACGCAAGCAGTGGCAATTTTGTGAGTTAAAATACATGTCAAAACAACGCGCCTCTTTTATTTAGAGATAATAACTTTGTGAAGGAAGCCTGAAAAAGGTAGATGCCATTTTTATTTAACATTTGTATCTGAGATGCAGTGACAGTTCATTAGCACTCAGATTTGAAACTTGGGAAATGCACTTCCCAGTTCTGGGATAAAAGGGTCACTATCCATTATGTAAAACCAAACCAAAAGCAATTAAATGGAAAACCCACAGTAGACTGCATGCATAGGTTTTATGCTTTTTTTCTTTTTTCTTTTTTCTTTTTTTTTTTTTTTTTTTTTTTAAATCTTGGCGTACATATATGTGCACATGTATGGATTGGAAAGACCATCTATGCATGTATTTCCTTGTGGAGATCATCCTAATAACTGTAACGGTTGACTCTGGTATACATAGATAAAAAGAACTGTGTTGGTTATAAATAATCGTTCTTTGTGTGCTTATGCCACAACAATTTTCACTAGTTCTATTTGCATGTAGAGTTTTAATTAAGAGATAACTGTCACTGCAGGTTGACTGCAGAAGGCTGCAGTATCCAGCAGAGAGATAAATTCCAATGCCAAGTCATACAGGTTGGATAGCATACAGGGAGTCCATAATAAAAAAACAGGTTTACAGTTAAAACTCTCTTATTCCTAACTTACTGTGTTATACAAAGAGATGAAAATATCCAAAATCTGGTTGATGAGGGTTGTATGTACCAGGTAATTTTTTTTTATTATTTTTTTGGTCAATCTGCATGTGATACATTGGAAACTGAAACTTTGGGATTGATCAGTAAACTTGTTAGGGATGGTATAGGTGGCCTATTTAACAAGAGTGTTACAGTTTTCTGCACGCTGGGAAGTCATAGAACAGATTGCAAAGATTCATCTCAGCTTGATTCAGAAAGGCTGTAAGTGTCCTTCTGCTTGTTTGAAAGTGTTTTGGTTTCTAATTAATTTAGCCAGAAGACACGTTATTTCTGACCTTCACAAACCACTGACTGTCTTATTCCAGTTTTAAAAGATTCCATTAACTGTTTAAAAAAAGCATCCTGTCTTCTCCTGTTGTGAAGAGCAAAGCACAGAACGAGTATATGTATATAGCTGCTGTTAGTGGGCTGTTACACGTATACCATTTTTGCACACTATGTGATGTGGGGGGGGGGGGGGATACGTGACATAATAATGACATTTTAAATGGTATGAAATCTTCGTTTCCACAGGGTCACCAGCAAAAATCCCATTAATTTAAGTAAGGGAAGGCAAAGCCCACCTGGCAATCTGTAATTTAATAGCGTTGTCTTGCTGACATTGAAATCAGTAAGCATTCTTTACCACTGACTTCAAAATAAACCTCTCTGCCTCTGGCTTAGAGATGCAGGCAGAGGAATTTTTTCTTCAGTCTTGGTGACAGGGGCTGCCAAGAGTGTGAAACGAAAAATGCATTGTTCTGCCATAACTAAACAGCCTAAACAGATCTGTTGGTTCTCATATTGCCTTAAGCATCCATCAGAAGCTGTATGTAAGAGTTAGGTGTAGGATTTATTCATGCTGATTGAGATGAAAATAATGGCCCTTCAAATTTTTATAGCAAAATTACTTTTGTGAAGTATGTAACTTGCAATACATTTTGTGCAAAGTGAATTGATAATGCCAGGTATTTGTATTTTTTTTCTTTTCAGATTTTTTTAAGAGTATAGTAACATGAACAGAAATTTGGTGTTAAAGAATTTCGTGTAGCAAAGCAGACCTTCCTGAACTAAAACAAGATTTTAAGAATGTGTAGATTTATAATTAAATTTAAACAAGTTTTTTTTTTTTTTTTTCTTGTTAGTGCCATATTGCCGGATAAATGTCTGTTTTAAGAGTTTGACTATATTAGGAAGTTTTTATAAGCGTGTGTATTTTAGGGCTCTGCAGAGACTTTCTGGGTCATCTCTTCCAGCCCGCCCACCCTGCAGCAGCAGGAGATCATTACTACTGCTTCTCTTGCATCCTACTTTTCTCCTAAATACCATGTTCCAAAAGTGTCCAATACTATTTTCTCTGAAACACATCTAGTGAGCATGCAGGGTGTAATTCATGTACACACCCATTGGTGTTGAAGCAAAGTGCTGCTTTAGCATGAGGTGACAGATAAAAGATGAAAGCTGAGTAACTATTGGATTTGTTTTCCATGATATGATATAAATAAGCATAAATGCTACTAATGTTGTTTTTTTTTTGTTTGGTTGTTTGTTTTAAGGATAGAGTGTGGGTGATCTTCCATGTCTGTTTGTAAGCTGTGGATTGCAACCACGTGGAAATGTCTTGGAGGCTCAGGAGCTGAAGGTACAGCTCTGCCCAGCGCATCCTCCTGCTCCCTCACTCTGCGGTAGCCACTGTCAGTTCCAGGCTCTTGTCCAGATAGTGCCAGGCAGCAGCAATTGTCAGAGCCAGCCTCAGACCTCAGTGCCTTAATTTACTCCATATATAAAATCCTGCTTTAGCCTTCTGAGCTTGTTTCTAAAATTGGCCCTCAGCTGGATTTTTGAAGATGAGAGTTAGACTCTGGTATTAGCGTCTGGTACAATTAATGCCTGTTTTTATTACGCCTTCCATTATTACTGAGCAGTTGATGGCAGTCGTACCCATCGTTTATTTGCTTTTCCTTTTTTTTTTTTTTTTTTTTTGGACTGAATTATCCTACTTGTCGCTTTCAGCATTTCCATATGCAACATCGCTTCTGCTTCCAACTCTTGTTTTATAGCGTCTTTGAAAAGATCAGTGCTGATCTCAGGCTTTTCCTATGCTGCAGTCACTTCTCAGGTGTAGGGCCCAGAACAGTGCACTTTTTAAAAAATAAAACTGCTTCATACATATGTATTTAATCTAAGGTATATTTATTTGTTGACATTCTTCTTACAACAAGGTCTCTTTGGGCTTTACTTTCTTTTAAGACTCGCATTATTTCCTTCACAAATCTATTCACGTCCTCACATATTGCTATATTGAGTCTGTTCCTGCTGGAGTTTGCCTGTTTTTTGCAGATCTTCCTTGCATTTTCACGGGATATTTTTTTTGGAAATACATAAAGATAATTGAAACTAATGTGTTTTCAGTAATGAAAACACCAACAAGTTAAAGTGTGAACATAAATACATAAATAAACTTATAAGATGAAATTTAAGTACTTTGAAGCCCAGTACTTTTTTCTTTTTTTTTTTTCCTTTTATATTTTTTTCTTTTTCCTTTTTTTTTTTTTTTTTTTCATTTTTGTGTTGAAAATAGGTTGCTATCTTACATTGAAGTCACAGTAGAAACAATAAAAGTGGCTTTTTTAAGTAAGGGTAAAAAATGAAAGAGCAGAACAACTGAAATTCTTGCTTAGATGTATACAAAAGAAGCAAGAAAGGGGGAAAATCAATATTTGTATTTTTGTTTTTCTTTAGAATGCAACGTCGTTTGTATCATCATGTGTCTTCAAGCTGAATGGAAAACAGATGATAATCAATGTAACTGTTTTTTGTCATGCATAATGATTTTTGTGATTTATAAAAGTGTTTATTAAGACTTGAATAAGAGATGTTACCAAATATTTTTAAATGCCTGTCATTACATGTTTTTAAAAAATTGAGAGGAATATGCTCATCATCTATGTTCCCTCTTCTTCTAGTGTGTTAAGTATTTTTTCTTCACATGTATCTTTTTCTATAAATGGCAGTATAGATAGCTATCTGTCTTTTCACTTGGAATCAAACAGGAACTCGCATTAAGGTTTTGCAGAAATCTGCCAGTGCTGGATGAAACTGTACAGAAATATGCATCCCAGCTGGTTGGCCTAGGGTTCTTGTGAAGAATTGGCTCATGTTATCACTGGCTTCATTTTCTCTGCAGACCGTGTAACTTTGTGACAAGAAAGACCTGCCTGCTCCAATCGGGTTTATTTATGAAAATCGAGTCACTGAAGTTGCATAATTTCCTGGAAGGGTAACAGGCATAACCACCTCGTTTTTTGAGTAACAAAGATCTGTTGCCACTATCTGTTGTAGTAGCAGGAGCTTTGCTACTAACCCCACGCTTCTACCCTGCACCTGACACCATTTCTTTCTGAGCTGGGAAACTCTGTAATCCGGAGCACCCAAGGAATGCTCTTTCTGGATGGATGCTCACCAGCACACTGCAGTGTCAACTAGCCACATAGCACAGAGGCAGTTAGTAAATCTGGATAAATGAGGGAATTTACAAAATAATTAAGGGACCTTGGACATGACACATGTTCAGGCAACAGGATATTTTGCATGATTATGGTTTGTATAGTCAAGGCTATGTTGTGTGTGAAATTTAATGAGTGTAAATTGAGAAAGAAAGGGGAAGCATATTGAAAACAGTGTTGTGCTTAAGCTCCGTAGGTATTACAAATACACTGATTTGCCTCAGATAATGTACATCTGAAACACACCTCTCTGGTCAGAGGAGTCCAAAGCAAGTAAAGAAGATTTGTTCCAAATGTGAATAAATAAATCATGGTGCTAATTGTTACTTTTAAAAAAATGTTAATTATTAGATGAATTACTTGACAAATCAGATACAGTGACTATCTAAATCAGTTTGAGTACATAATGAAGAAAGCATTCAGAATGCTATCAAAAAGAAGTTCAGGTTACTGAAGCAAGCAATATGAAACAATCAAGGTGTACCAAGAAAATCTGGTAGTGCTTTATCTTGGATTTGAAAAAGCATTCTCTCTCTACTTCCAAATTCCCAAGCTGCACACTGTAAAATGTCATTCCCCCATCCTTGCTGTTTCCCTAGACATAAACCTTGGGTTTCACACAGGCGTTACTTGATTAATGGTAAGTGCTCACTTTCCTTCCAGAACTAAACTTGAGTTTTACAATTGGTAATAGTATATACATTGCTGTTCACTGCAAGTTTGAGAAGAGGTAAATGACATGAAAGAATTAGGCAAACAGTTTTTGGCTGGGCTCTCACTGATTTCTTTCCAGGGAACTGTGTTGGTTAGGACCTAATGTGTGTTAGAGAGTTCTAAGATATTATGTCATGGGCTGTGCTGAATGTGGAAGCAAGGAAAAATAAATAATAATTAGCGTCATTTTGCTAGGGTACAAGGGAGATGGAGGGAAGTTAATTGAAGTTACTGGTGCCAGCATTATTTATTATATTAAACTTAAATTTAACTTTGAGAGGTGCTGCACCTCTCCAGTATAACTGTACTACTGAGTATTATAAAAACAAATGATTAGCTAATGAAATAACATTCTTTTTTCCCCTTAATTTAAATTTAGATTCTTAGTTATGAATGGTATCTGTGCAGGTTATTTTTATTTTTATGTTTTTTAACGTTATGTAATAAAGCTACTTCATTTTCTGGTACAATTCCCTACCCACAGGCAATGTAATACTCTATTCTAAAGTGGTCCAGCAGTCTTACTCCATGTACAGTTAAATCTGGTTTTAAATACTGTTGGCAGTGTTTTCTGCTTCTAAAGCACAATGGGGGTTAAAAAGTCAACTCTATTTTAATATTTGTCCCTCTATTACACTCATTTACCAGGAGCACAGAAAATCAAATTTTTGTTTATAGTTGTATCTGTTTGTCCTGTGCATCGGGTATAGTGCTGTGCTTCCAAGTGAGCATAGTCAAGTACGCTATTTACCAACTGTGACAGTGAGGTGGCTTGAAGGTCCATTAAAATAAAATAAAAAGTCAGAAAGGAGGCGGTACAAAGTTTGTACCATACATGTTAACACTGTCTTGGCATTGAGGACTTATGCACTAGTTATCCAAACGATATTGCCCTTGGCTAAAACTGCACTGCACTGGCACTGAAGGTTCTCTGTGCTGGCTGTCATCCCTAAAACTGAGGAAGATCACCACTGCCACCACAGCTTGCACTGTGCCCCAGTGCAGCATTGAAAAGAAAAGTTGGAAATGGAGGCTACTCAGTTCCATCACTGGGAATGTTTTCCTTGCCACGCTTTTGCCAGGACAGGAATCATACTGAGATTGCCAAATTTCTTAGCCTGCTGGCTCCAAATACTTGTCCTACTTGCTATTACTACGCAGTCAGCTTCAAACCTGCTTTGCTGTCTCCATTGACAAAACATGGAGGCTTCCATGGAGTTAAACAGTGATGCTAGTACCGATGATCAGGTGGACTCCACATGTACAGAGGTCTGTCCAGGTTCCCAGTGTGCATTGCTGCTGTGAGAAGGAAAGCAGAATTTTACAGCATCAGCACTTCGTCATTATAGTGTGCAGTTTGAGTGCTCTCCTCAGCACGGAGCGGGAATAGTTTCCTTGTACCTTAAGAGAAGACCTGAGGAGCAGACAGCAAGGGTCGGTACCACATAAGCCGAGATACTTCAAGTAGTATTGTGCCAGCCTTCTGCAATTGTCCGTAATTCACATGACACATCACTTAGGTCACACTGATCTATTTTGGTCATAGTCTCCAGAACTTTGCAGCAGGTGTCCTCGTTCAGTGGTCAGGATGTGCTTCTTTGGTCACTGGCACAAGGTTGACGTGTCTTTTAAGGAAGAGGGTAATACATGAGCAACATATTCACAGAACAATCAGTCATTACTAGGATAGTCCCTTCTGCCTCATGGGGTGATTCTGGCAGCCCTGCATTGGTGGCGACCATTGCTAAGCTCTTCAGGATCTTTTCTTTGTCTTACAGACATTAAATACTAAACCAGATGTCATAAGAAGTTCTGAAAATTCTCTAATACCTTGGCTACATTAGCCTCAATCAACTTCACTCTTCCAACTAATAAAAGGAAATGTCACTTGACTGTAGCACCTGAAAGAGATGTCAGAGAGCAGAACAAATACCTGGTCAATGTCAGAACAAATATGGGTGTTACATTTTGAAGAGTGGAAGTCCAGTTATTTCAGTGCACTTCAGTCTCTGTCCTCACAATCCCCAAGCAAAGTGACGTACGAAGGATCCTAGTGATCCACACTGACTGGCACTTCCCCTAAGAAGAGGACATGTTTGAGACAGATGCCCTGCTTTGAGGTAGTTGTTTGTAAATGCCCTAATTTACTCAGGAAAACATTCCTGGAATTCTGAAAAATAATAATTAAAAAAAAAAAAAAATCATTAAGAAGGAGCAACAACCATTGCAGCTCATGCTTGGTGTAGGCCTGCTGGGAGTGGGACCCTCCTGAGGGGAGACGGCTCTTCAGGATGCCAGGCCCACACGCGTTAGGGCGGCCGCCATCTTGAGTCGTGTCCATGCTTGGCAGGGTAGATTAGGTAACTCTTTCTCTACTGCTTTGTGGGTTTTATTATTGTTTTATTGAAGGACTAAATGTGTTGTTATGATATCCTAAAGCTTTATTTAAACTCGTCTTCTTCCATGATGTCTTTATGATACTTTCAAGATGTGGAAATGGGATGCGGTTATTGCATATGCATGTTTTAAAAACAACTCGTGCAGATGGACTCAAGTTTGACAGATGAAACATTTTAATGGGTTTTAAATAGTATCTGTATCTGAAAAATACTGTTAAAACTTAAATTCCTGTCAGGATAACTCATATGGTAGAAATTTAGGCCTTTGAGTTTCTCTGTATCTGAGAGCTTGGAAAACTGTTCCTGTTTGTCTGCTTATTTGTATTATTTTCTTCCCTAAGTAGCTTTTATTACAGGAGGTATCCCTCTGAAAGAGGAAGCCATGTGTTTAGCCATGTATTTGAGTACTTTCGTTCTGCTGATCCGCCCAGCAGGAGAGAGCAGAATGGAGGCAGTGTAATGCATGGATGTCTGCGTTATGTAAACACTCACATCCTCTAGACAAAACAGAATCGCTTCAGTTTTGACAGTGGCCTAAGAAAATAAATGCTTAAAAAATAAAAAATACTATATTTTCCAACCGGTTCTACAGCAAAAATTTTATTTCTGTTGGCACCTACTCTTCTGTCATTCTGTTTTGCAGAGACACTGGAATTTCGATAGCGATAGACACTGTGCATTGAAATAGCAAGTCGTAGCATTGCGTTACATGTTATAAAACGTTTAAACCAGTTTATTACCTGCTATTGTCATATTTTCTTTTTCCATTGCTTTTTATTGTTTGAAGTAGACAATTTGCCTTTCAGTGATGCAAAAAGAATTGATTTGTTGTTCGCATGATATCTTGACCCATATTTTAAATTATTTTTTTATTTTTTTCATAGGTCCTCCCATGCCATCCTCCTCATCTAGTCCATCAGTTACTGAACATTTACACTCCCCTCCTCCATCACCCAATCTCCATGACAACCAGAGGTGGTTATTAAGTAATAATGCCAGCCAGCCAGTTCAGGACTCTGATACAGATGAGGACTATACTGCCAGCTCATATCTAGTACAGACCGGTACTGTTTCAGTGTCTGTCCCAGGTCATGGTAAGAAGAGGACGCTTTGTCCATAGTTTGAATACCCTTTTATTTTCCATCCTCTTACAAAATTGCCTAATAAAAAGTTAAGATATATAAATGATTTTATATTTTAAACTGATTTTACATGAAATTTTGCAAATAATGTCTGTACTGTAAAAATACTGTAGGATAAGCAAGAGTAGAAAGTATCTTATAATGTTTAGAAGCTCATTCAAGTAACTTTAAAATGCTATACTTATATGAAACAACAGCCATTGATGATTTCTTATGTAATGCAATTTATTGCAAGTGACTAATCTTTACTTACACTTTCTAAAGGATAGGATAAAGTTCGTTAAACTGTCATGATGTTTAGCTTCAGAATAATGTAAAAAGGATATTTTACTACCTCATCAAGTTCAACAGGTTCCAATAGTTCCTTTAGTTTCACTGTGAGCAAGAGAAGAGGATTTGTGCATTACTGGATAGAGCAGTGTATGTTAAGGAAGGAAAAAGGGAGCTAATGTATGTTTCCAGAGCTAATACTCCCAGCTAACATGAGTAACCAATTAAAGTAACATGTATGTGAAATGTGAGTGCCTGTGTATACATCTTGCTGTAGGAAAACAAATCTTTACCTTTTTAACATAAAAAATAATATCCATGTGGTTCCGTTTTTGTTGTATGTTTGAATATATTGGTGTTAGCAGACTGGAAGACTAATTTGTTGATGCATGGTCCTTCCCCAGTAGATCAGCAAGGCTTGGAACAAGACTAGAACAAGAGGTTGGTTTTTTAGAATTTCTGTCGTTTGATTGCAACAAACTGTCCTACAGATGAGCCACTAGAGGGGGTTTGCAGAAGTATTTTACCTACGGAATGCATGCCAGTTTGTTGGACAGAATTACTTTGCAGACCAAAAACGCAGTGTTGTCTTCCTACCTTTGAGTGCAACTTTGTTGTTGTGTCTAAACAAACCTGCTAAGAGCAGTTGAGCACATGAATCTGACAAGTTTTTGTGTGTGTTGTTTGTGTTTTGTTTTTGTGTTTTGTTTTGTGTTTTTTTTTTGTTTTGTGTTTTTTTTTTTTTTTTCTGGAAAAACATTATGCTCTCAAGGATGAATTAAGGTTGCTATGTTAGATGCTTAAATTATGTTCTTTAAAAATAACAGGTTTATTTTTGCACATTCAACTTGTTCAATATTTAATCTGTGAGGAACCCTCAAAAGCACGGTAATACATAATGCAGGGTATGTTATGCAGATGTCTCATTTCTTTTGTGTCAATGAATATGAAATTTGTTAGACAATGTATGCATTATCCAAAAGGTAGACTGGTTTAGTTCAATAAGTCAATACATTTAGATTGCTCCCCTATCTACCAGCCCTTCCTTTACAAATGAAATATGCAATAGCAAGAGAAAGCTGCTAAAAATTTTTGAATATTTGGCATGAACTGTTTACACCTCCTAGCCTCTTAGAAAGCCTTAGGAACAAGTAGTAAGTGTTCGTTATTCCTCTAGGTTTTGGCACTTCGCTGCTTTGTAAATTTTCAAGAATTGCTTGCCAGTCTGAATTTATCAACCTTGAGGAATGTTCCGTAATCCTTTACACTCCAGGCAAGTGAAAACAAGTTCAGCTGATCCCACAGCAAGTCAAATCTTGGGCTTTCAGCAGGACAAAATAAGGGTGGTGTGGGTTTTTTTTGATAGCAAGCGGAACAAGGGTTATCACTGTGGTGTGTGTTAAGAGAGTTGTCCTTGGTGAGACTGTGTCTAAGCAGAAAAGTAACTCATCTGTAAGTACGTGTTCATTTTTCCCCTCCCTTCTCCTTGCTATGTTTCCCATCTCCTCTGTCTGCAGATACCTGCAATTCACCCCTTCAGTGTGTATGTCCAGTGGAAATGCTTGCAGTTCCTTCTTCATGCTGTCAAAGAATTAAATCTGTGATGTGTATATATGTATACACTCCTAATCTAGTAGTGCTGGCAGTCATATAATACAGTTAATGATCTTTCTCCCCACAAGATCAGACTTGTTTTTAGCAGTGCATCAATTTGCTAACCACAGGTACTGTATCAGTGATGGCCAAAATTTAAGCAGGATTTCTCTTTTTTCTTCTGGAACGGAAGAAAACCATAGGTGTTTTGGTAGCAGTCAGCTGCAGGATCAAGGATTGCATTACCTGAGAAACGGAATGCTTGCATCCCTCGTGTATATGAATGTCGCTTGGAAGATCTACTTGCTTTGCGTAGGGTTGTTTTCTCATATCTTAAACTGCTGGCCGATCAGAAAGGAAAAATATACGCTTCTATAAAAACAGGCAGCAGTAGAATTTGATTATTAAAGCTAATAATTTCTAAGATAGCTATAACTGTCTTCTACTTAATGATATGTATTGCTGCCTAGCCTTTTCACCTGTAGGTAGATCTCTCCAGATCTGCTCTGGAAAGTAAAGGTTGTTATATTGTGACCATTGGTACAATCTTATTTGGGTTGTATTTTCTTTTTAGCATAGAATCATAGAATGGTTTGGGTTGGAAGGGACGTTAAAGATAATCTACTTCCAAGCCCCCTGCCATGGGCAGGGATGACACCCACTAGTTGCTCAAAGCCCCATCCAGCCTGGCCTTGAACACCTCCAGGGATGGGGCATCCACAGCTTCTCTGGGCAACCCGTGCGAGTGCCTCACCACCCTCAGAGTGAAGAATTTCCTCCTAACCTCTGAACTAAATCTACCCTCTTTTAGTTTAACACCATTTCCCCTTGTCCTTTCCTTGTCCTTTTTGCTATCCGCCCATCTTTTTTATAAGCCCTCTTTAAGTACTGAAAGGCCCCAACGAGATCTCCCCAGAGCCTTCTCTTCTTCAGGCTGAACATTCCCAGCTCTCAGCCTTTCTTCATAGGAGCTAAAATGCTAAGTAATACAGCAGGAGTACACTTCCCTTTCACAGAAGGACGTTATTTTTTCACTGCTCTTCTTTTAATGCATCTAGATGCAAAAGCAGCTTTCCATGCTATTTAATTTTCATGGGTAAAAATAACTCCAGTGCTATATTCTTGATGTTTTTGTCCAATATTTATATTAACTGGGGGAAAGAGGAATCACTTTTGAAGCTTTTAGGTTGGAAAAGGTAACAATGGAAAATAATAATATTACTGAACTGTTCTGAGTTTTATTGGCTTTTTGTGAATAGGAAGTGAGATTACCTTTTCTTTGGTCTACATAAACATCTGTTTGTTTTCTTTTCGTCTATTTGGTGAATGTAGCAACCCACTCAAAATTTAAAGGATCTGATTATATAGTTAGAGTTGTATTAATTTAAGCATTTGGGTTTGATTAGTTTCTTTTGTTGACCAACAGGAATTAGCTTTCATTTAAGGAATTAGCTGCAAGAGACTAATTTCAGTTGTTGCATACTTACCACATGAGGAGAAAAAGTCTTTGTGGAGGTATTGCTGGTAGCTTTAAAAAATGTTATCAAGTGAGGACTGTTGTGTGCAGTTTGCTAGGAGACGTTTCATTTCTATTAAAGAGGTTTTTCATAGCAGTAAAATTCAGGAGAAGATAAATAGCAGGACCATCAGTCATAGCAGTGTTCCTCTACATAGCACCTCCAATTTACTCTACATTTTGTTTTTTCTTTTCTCCACAGAGCAGCTCAGTCTGACTCTGCTGACTCTGTTCCATCAGTCAGCCTATTTGTCTACTGATTTCAGAACAATTTACTAGTTTTATAAAAGCATTTTTAAGAACTTCTGAAAATTTCAAATTGTTCTTAGAATGAATAGTGAACTGATTTATAAGAAACAGGGGCAGCTGAATAGGTCTGCAGGGAAGAGGGAACAGTTTAAGTGAGAGGGAGAATGAACTAGGAGCTGGGAGGAAAGGATTCTTGAACATGACTGAGGTGTGGAGAAGCTTTCTTTATGTAATAGTCTGCTTATAAACAATAGAAGTCATGTAAAGTCAGTATTTAAGTATCTTGATAAGCTTCTTAATCTCTTTCCACCAAAAAACGACAGATTAGTCAGAATTTGGAGGGGAATTTATTGAAATTAGTAGTAGCTTATCTTTCAACACAGACATGTAGCATAAAGGAAAATGCAGTACTAAGTTCTTTGGTTAAGTAAACACTACGAAGAAAAGATACAGTTAAATGTTAATGCTTACTTCTGACAGTGGAGATGAAGAGTCTGAATTAAATTCAGATCTGGGGATTTTTACCCCTAAATAGGAAACATTATGGCAGAACCATCAAATGCAAAATAGGGAAAGATGTATTTGACAGCAGCATTTGCACAGTGTATTCGAACATTTAAGTTGTTCAAGGTTCTCATAACAGTTTGTAGTGATAGTTCAGCTGATGGGAAGATTTGAACTAAATTCCAATTTAATACAAAATGCTTTTTCAGTTGTCCTTGATCAAGGATCTGCCAGGTGATGCAAAACAAACAAGACTTTGCTCTAGCCACATGGGAGTTGCAGATTGATGGGCTTTTCAGTTCAAAACAGCTAACCTTTCCTGCAGAGAGAGGAAGTTTGGGAATCTAGAGCACGACTCTTGAGTTTTAGTTTATTAAAGAGAAAAATAATATGAAACAGCTGGGAGAATGACAATATACAAGAAATATTCATATCCAGAGGTCTCAGTGTTTGATGCCATAACTCTACAGATACCAAATACTCCATGGCATAATTCTCTTTTAGTCATAGTCCGAGGGCTTTTGTTCATGGTGACTCATTAGAGTTTGGTACAAAAGTATCTATCATACAGAAATTATTACTATTTTCTCATAGTACAATGTCAAAAATCCAAAGTTGAAACATTTGGCTTTTCTACAAGCAGCTGAGTGAATACAGGCCAAAAGCTCCAGCCTGACAGCAGTAATGAAGGAATGCAAGGCATGTACAAAGCATAGGTATGGATTTTTTTTTAGTTTTGTTGGTTATACCTCGGATTTTCCCTTCAGCTGTCATGTTCTATTTTTCTGCCAAGATATCACAGTTAATATATACCACCATAACTAAGCAATCTGCCATTTCCTCTTCTTCCCACTTCTGTGTTTTCCTTCCCACAACAAAATAAAATTGAAGGGTGAGTGGAAGTACGTACAGGGATCTGTGTTAAAAGTTAGCGATAGAGGCAAGTGGCCTTAAGGCATCTTTTCCTCACTTGTAGCTCTTGCAGTTGCTCCTGTGAGGGTAGGAAGACCTCCTGTTTTGCCTCAGAAGCAGGGGACTATAATTTTCCTCTCTATACCTCCACTGGCTTGTGAGAAGTTGAACACTGAAAAGACCCACAGAAGTTTAGTCAGTCGTAGCCAACATCTTAGGAGGATCTCATGGTCCTTGGGTCCACAGGCTTCCTGGCAGTCCTGTTTTAGTGCCTTCAGAATACTTCCCAGCTCTCATTCTTTCCTTCCTTGCTGTCATTCCTCCACAAGGGAAACCACATACGATACTGAACTAGAACTGAGTGGCCAGGCTGTCACCAGTCAGACAATAAAGAGCAATTTAGTTCTGACTATTGGGGAACAAAAGGAGAGGAAAAAACTGCTGGGGGAGAAGGCAACACAAACATGACGGGTTAAGATCAAACACTTAGAAGCTGTTTGGGCTTTTTTGGTGAAACATAAATTTGCTCATTTTTCTCTCCATCATTCTTAGAACTGGCAGTCCTTCTAACTCCCTGCAAACTCCATAGGTGTCCAAGCACCTTATTTTCATTGTCATCTTAAGCATTGTTCATTGAATTATTTTTTTTCATCTCATATCTCATAATTCATGATAAATTTTGTCATTGTTGTGTCAGTGCATAAAATTTGTCTTCAGGTCTGACACTGGTCCAAAGACATTTTGCTTGAAAAATGAATTCAGACTCGTTTGGTTTGAAGTAGTCTATGATAATAAATTAAGAATAATAGATCAAACTAGAAGTTGTGTTAAAGAACATCATGGGGATATGCTATAATCTTGGTTTTATTTAACATCATCATTAATTATATGGATGAAGGAGTAAAAATGGCACTAATAAAATTTCCCAATGATACTAAATAGTGAGAGTTCTGAGTGCCAACTGGGGACAAGAAGTTAATAGGAAAGGACAAGGAAAGATCATTAATTGTATGGCCAGAAACTCATACAGTGATATTAGAACTGAAAAATCTAAGCTGGTCTGAGATACAGAATGTTCAAGAAAAAAAAAATTGAGGTGCTGGAGAATTTTAGTGATACTGAACAGCAAATCAGATAAACATTTGCTGCGTGATCTAATGAGTACAGTTTGAGCTGGGCATACAAATGCATCAGAAAAGATGGAGTTGTAGACATTGCATCGAGGGAGTATAAGGTACGACTTTGAGCCTCTTGCTTTTTCAAAATTACCGTCAAGTTCTTTAATTACTGCTTCTAGTATTGTTTTTGGTTAGTCTGCTGTTCAGATTCATCGGAATGAAAACAGTTAAGGGGGTAGAGATATTCATCTATGGAAATAGGTAAGGGAACAAAACTTGTAGTCAGTACATAGCCTAAGGTGTAATTAAGCCCTGACAAAGGGGAAACTGTATCTCAAGATGGGAGCATTTTGTGTACCACATGGAGATGCAATTAAAGCAATAGAATGGAAATAAGGAAAGGAAAGATTAGGCAGAGTATCAGGAAGAACTGTCTAGCAGTGAACTGAATTAAGATATCTGAGGCTATCCCAAGGGAAATGACAGAAGCTCTGTCACCTGTAACATCAAATTAAAATAAATAAAAAGGTCAGAATCATGCTGCGGAGGCTGAGCTTCCATTCGCCCTGGAAAAGGCAGACTGAGATAACCTCCTGGAGCTTTTCTAGTAATATCTGTGAGTATTTTTCAAATCAGGTGTACATGACTTTGTAGTTCATAACAGAGGTTATCATACTGAGCTGTGGTAAGGCTGTTCATTAGCAGTGTACACATTGCAGTGCATTGTCTGTTTGCATTTGACAGAAAACTGCAACTTGTCCTGTGTTACAAAACAGCCCTTCCCGCTTGCTGAACCATTTTATGTCCTGCAGAATGACAAAATGAGGTTCCCTATTCTCAGTGAAAACTGACAGTGTCTTCTGGGCACATGCATACTCGTGAATATTTCGTGTTTGATACCCATAGACTCAAAATGCTCGTGGTGCTTAATAGAGGTATTTGACATGCTTTCTGTAAATACAGAATAAGTTCGTTCTGTAAAAATACACACAGACTTTTTTTTTTCTGAGACCAGGGACTTATATTTCAACCGCTGTGTAGCAGTGCTTGCACTGTTTCCTCAGTAGGTACAGAAGCATTTTATCTCTTACATTCAAAAATCAGGCAGTGCAGGGAGGCCAATATCCTTTAGGTACAGATCGACAAATTTATCTATTCCACATGCTTGGGGCAAATATAGCTGCTTTAGAAAGCTAAAAAAAAAAAAATGTCATGACTGCTAGCCAATTTATTTTTGATCCCTTTTTTGATATTTGATTTCAATTTCATGAATCCATCTTTTTATCCTTTTTCTTTGGTTTTTAAGCCAAACTTCTGTCAACATTGTTCTCTTAATGTACAAAAATGTACATTTGTTCAGTTTAATTAAGCATTCAGTCTGTTTGCCAAGAGCAAATTAAAGTTACCCAATCTCACCCTCACCCCTCCAAAATCAAATTTTGCAAAGCGGTGGGCAATTAGTTCTCATATCTGATTGTTGTAAGTCATGTTTTTCTCTTAAAGAGTTTTGTAGTTTTCGATCTCTGTTACTTAATAGAAGAGCCAAGACCAATTATTTCTCCTCAGATTGTGGCCTTTGTAGCCTTCAAAGAACAGTCTCCCCCACACCTCCTGTATCATTAGCTGCAAAATATCTTTCCAAAGATGATTTCGGCCTCTTCACAACTCAAAGGATTCAGAGTGACAAATTATCCGTCTTATACTCGAATGCATGCCAGATGGGACAACCTGCCAACTGTGCATCGTATTGCGGATATGATCCGATGCAGAGACATCTCCTCCCCTCCTCCCTTCCCCGTCAAAAATCGTATGATAAAAAATCATGCAAGAAAATCTGTGAAGAGAATTTAATTCTGAAATACAAATACAGAATATAAGTTTCTTGAAGGAAAAAAAGCCGCATCCAAATGTCACGTAGCTTAGACTGAGCAAACTTGTACCTGGGAGTATATATGAACCAGGGAGTCAAAAATGCATCCCTTCCCTCCTTGTCAACGCTTGCACACAGATCATTTCCTTTGGCTCTGTTGATTACAGAACAGGCATTCCTAATTGCAAGACAAGGAGCTTGCATTTAAGTTCCCTTGCAGTTGGTTAATGGGAGAACCTGAAGTCGCAGGCGGGAGCGAGGATGGATGGTTCTTTCAGGGAAAAGTAGGCTCTAACAAATTTATAGGAGAAGTTAATTTATGAGACAGAAGCTAAAAGGAGAAGGAAACAGTCACATAGGAAGTTTATTTTTGTTATAAATTACAAAGCTGAGGACTTCACCCAGCTGCTGCTTAGGCTGACTTCCAACCTCCGTGGGTACCCAGGGGTACGGAAGGCGTGAAAGTGCACAGCAAATCGCTTGTGGGAGGTCAGGATCAGATGCAAGCGACTCGCATCACTGCATCAAACTCCTGTATTCATTATTTTTCATGATATTATTTCAGGGAAAGGTCTAATATTTTAACTCTGTACTGCACTACAAAACCTTTTTTTAAACATGTCATTTGGGAAGAGAGCGCTGCAGATCTCACACATGCTGCCATTTGTTCGCCATTGAGTGGCGACAGCCTGAACTTACAGTTGTACAAACAACACTTCCTGGCAGCTCTGATGCTCAGTGAGCCCGGATAGCTGTGAGAATTCAGTAGTTTCCCCAGAAACCTACAGTGAGTTGAAAGTTGTGAAGTTTTAATAATTTCTTTGGTGGTGTTTTGTTGTTGTTTTTGGCAGTTTGTTTGTTTTTGTCTTCTGGTGTCTTAGACTTCAAGCTGCTTGTAATTGGGGTGGTGGTGTGTGGGTTTTTTTAATTTTATTTTTTTCCCAGATGTAAAAGTGCAGTCAGTCATTTAATTTTTTGTTTTAGTCGAATTAAAATTAGTTCATGTAACCCTGGTTATTGTGAGGAGCTGGTGCTTTGCAGAGCAGTGCACGTCTACCGGGTTGATATAAAACTTAGACATTTAGTAAGGACACCACGTACTATCCAGTCCCACTGATTGCCGAAAACTTCCTTCCTTCAACTGCAACTGAGTCCTTTGTTACCACTGAAGAAAAAGAGCTGTGCAAACAGATAAAGTACCTAATTTATTCCTTAGTTCTGCTGAATGCCGATACATGATTCTGTGGTTCTGAGGAAAGCCAGGTTGCTTTTGGAGTAAATTTAAGGTGCTGCTGAATGTTAACTACTGCATGAAGCAAGTTGTTGTGGTACAACTACAGCACTCGTATTCTGTAGTGTTGGAATGGTCACTGTAAGGGGGGAAAAAAACAAACAAACAAACAAACAAAAAAAGCATTTGACCAAAATAAGAAATGTGATTTGTTTCCTTGCTGGCCTTTGGCTTCCATATGCACTCAGTTCTGTCTGGCTGTAAGTTGGAGGATGACGTTGGAGTGCTTTGAACACGCTGCTCACTGGAAGTAAACAGGACTCGCAGATTCTATTGGCAGATGCCTGACGCAGTCTTTCACAAGAGAAATACTGAGGATTTTACACTTGAGTCAGTAAGCAAACAATAAATAAATAGATGTGCATTGGGCGATTGTGAAATCTTAACAGAGCTAATCTCAGTGGTGCTTTGGAAAGTGTAAGGCTAAACACGTTAACGCCTTGAATATCCTTTATCTTTTTAAGTATCATCAATTATTTTAAAAGCTTCAGCGCTATGCATAAAGCATAGTTTCTCTGCTCTTATGCTTCATCCAGAAAAGGCTTCTCCATTTAGTATCTTTCTGCGTCTGGACGTAGCATTGACATGAATTTCTTTGTCACTAACCCATTAGGAGTACACAGGAGTAGTAACCCTACTTTTTAAGGATGCAGAGATCTGACTAGAAGGCACATCAGCCTTCCTCTCTCATCCAAGGCCAAGGATTCCTATTGTCAGATGCAGTGGGCATGAAAGCAGCAATTTTACAGCACAAAAACTCCAATAACATTTACTGCGGTTGGCTGAGATTGCAATGCACACAGGCACTGCTCAGTCTTGGTTGCTTAAACACCAGCTTCCCCTGGCTTTTTGCCAGCTTGCGCATTCCAAAGAGACAAGTCCTTTAAGGGGAAAGAGTTTTCCTTGTAACTTGCTGTGGGGTAAACAGACCATTCAGGCATAGTTTATTGCATTACATACTTGACTATGCATAGTGGAATGTAGCAAAGTAATTGGTAGAATTATTTTAATCATAAGAATTCATAGGTATGAGATCCATTCGCTGAGCCAGAAAAAGAAAATGCAAGGATGTTTCTTTCTGTTAAGCTGTTGATCATTTAGTACAAAGGACTGAAAATATTCTCTCCATGGGAATACTGGATGTTTACACTGGTGTCCCTACTACAGTTACAGAAAACTGAATTAATTTGCCTCTTCATTGCTATTCTTCTCTAGCATATAAGTCTTGTAACAGTTAGCAGCATGCTACTGAATAAAAAGAACAGTTGTGTGTGTGCAACGGGACAATTTGTTGTAGTAAAAAAATTTCATTCAGAAATACTTTAAGTGCAGGGTAATTGCAAATTAAAGGAAGAGTTGCTGTAAATTCTGTCATCAGCCTAACGTGTCTTAGTGTTGATACGTAGTCTGTTTTACAGTAATTAGCAGTAAACTCTCCCCATCGCTGCCGTAACCCAGAGAATGCACGTGAAATTTTCTTTCAAACACTATATTGCATGCATTTCTTAAAGTTTTAATTGAACACTGTAGTACTCAGGCAAGCAACTTATAACTGAATGTATTTCTTCAGAAACATATGTTATGATAGCTGAATATACAGAAGGCTGGCTCGGTGATCACTGAGGAAAAAGTGTCAGCTGCTGGCATTTGATTCTTGTAGCTCATTCAGAAAGCTTCAAAGAAGGCTACAGCTTTCCCTTGGCTTTGTTTCTAGTAATTAATCAGTGTAAGAGGATGTGTATGTTTTGTTCATTCTTACTTCCAAAAAACACAAGGATTTTTGGTCGTGTGCACCCTTCTTTCTCCTCCGTGGTGTCATGCACTGCACTGAGGAATGCTGTAAAATGGTGTCTGGGGTGATCTGGAGTTTCTGGGTTACCTTGTGCTGGTTTGCCCTCTGTTGAGTGGGGAAAAGGCGAGAACAGGGGTGACCTTGTACCTCTCTCCCTGTGTCGTATGCCTGTACTGAAAATGCTTCGGAAAGCAAGTGAAGCACTTCTAATGAATTGTGCTTTTGATTCTCTGGATCTGCACAGCAACTCCATCGGGTTTTTACAGCTGGACTCTTGCTGTAATTGCTACTGGGATGAGATGCACAACATGGGGTTTTGAAGCAAAGTACTGACATTGTTTCACTGGCCAAATGTATACAGCATAGTGGGAGCAACAGACTTCATGAAATTCACACTTGTATATCTTCATGTTCTTCACCCATTTCTGACGTGCTGCTGGTTTGCCAGCAGGCACTCTAGATGGGGGTGATAAAAACGGAAAAGCTGAAAGACAGCATCTTAAAGCAGCAGTATATTAGTAAAAAGGTTGGTTGTGATTGTAAACATGCTGCAACTGTCCAAAGGTCTGTTTTTTCCATTAGTTAATGTAATAATATTTTTTACTGGCACTGAAAAAGCAGAAGGTAGCACTTGAACATTTTCATCTTCTTGACGTTAAAATATAAAATAATGCTCAGGAAAAAAAAAAAAGTATCCACCAATAGAAACAATAATTGGTCCTCCTTAAGCTTCAATTTGCAAGTCCTTTGATATCTTATGTGTCTCTAGCTATGCATCATTTTTAGCATATTTACCTGGGTAAGTCAAAGATAATATTTCTCAAGTCTTTATGATGCATGTTTCAGGAGATAAAATATAAAGTTGTTACTGAAGCCTTGTACTGTGTAGTCCTTAAAATTCACTGCAGTATTTTTCTTCAGCTGCCCTTCCTGCTCTATTTCCTTAAGGCCTTTAATCAGTGGCTTGTAATATGGAATGTTTGTTTGTTTGTTCATTTTCTGTTTGTTTGTTTACAGTTTCATATAAATAACTCAGAATAATTGTCATCAGAATGTTACAGAGCATCGTGCAGGGATCTCTTCCTCATTCAGGTTGAATTATTTCATACTTTAATCAAGCATCCTGTCTAAAAGTCTGTGTTGTCTCTGGTAATTGCAGTAAATTCTGGCTATTGTGTGCCTAAGCCAGCAAACCTGGAGGCAGAGAGGAGGGATTGGTTAGATATTTTTAAAACTCCTTTCTAGTTTCCAAGAAGCCCTCCAGAATAAAGTGCTTTGCAAGCCTTCTGGGCTGGGAGGCCCTGCGGGACATTCCTGGGCAGGGCTGAGCAACCAGCCAGCATACTTGCGTTGCTGCGAGCCTGAAAGGGAAATTCTTCCCTCCCCTCTAACAGTTATTTATGTTGTTAGCTAGACAGTGAAATGGCTAGTGTTGTAGACAGAGACCAGCAGAATCATATCTGAGTAAAGCAGTATAGCCTCCCCAGTTCACCCAGGTGCTTTCTCACTAGTAATATTCAGATAGATCCAAATTTATGTTAAAGAAATACATCTCAAAGTCTTTTGATTCCATTGTAAATTGTCAGCCGTGCCTTGCTTCATTGCTGTATTTGTTTCTGTTATCCCCATGGCCACAGCAGATCAGATTCTGTTCCTATTTGTGTGTGGAAAATTCCTTAAAAGAAGGGAGTTGAAATGCAAGCCAGTAAAGAAAGAAATGCTTAAACGTAAGCATTTTTACCACACATCGCTAGGATGAAGTGACCCTGTAGTACTGGTGTGCTGAGGAAGCTGGGGAAGCTTCCACATCCTTCATGCACTCTTTAGTAATGTTGGTTTTCCTGTATGGTGCTCTGTGCCAGACTTAGTCAGTTCTGTCATTATGTTAAAGGAGCAGCCAGTGCCTATGGATTCTAAACCTCCAATTTTAAATTAGAAGGTATTTATGTGTATATTTTGGAAGGGTGATGGAGAGGATGCTGCTTCCACAGAAAGTTCAAGAAATTCATGGGCAGGAAGAAAATCAAGAGACTGATTTCGAAAGTGGCTCATTTTTGGCTTTTTTGTGTGTGTGTATAGTTATTAATATAGATTTTTCTTTGATATCGACTGAAAATAGTAAAATCGTGTGAATAATAAACATCCTGTAATCGATGCAGTAACCTTTCCTCTCAGTGATATTTGACTCTCACTTCATACAAGTGCAAATAAAGGCATAAATCCTGGCAGAATTAAGTTGTAATTACCATATGCTTATGTTCCTGTTACTATATTCCCATGATTACAGCCGAACTTAAAGCATATTTAAGGAAACATGAAAAGAAGTATATTCCCATGGTTACAGACTTGAACAATTCAATGGCATCTGCAGAAGGCCTTTGGGAAAAGCTCTTAAGAGTTAGGAAATATGGGAACTTCAAGATTCAGTGCTCTTCCACTGCCTCATCAATACTGCTCTGCTTCTGTTTGGTTCCTTGGGAGATGCTGAGTAGCAAGGGAGAAAAGCAGTAGCAAGTCCAGTATTTCCACTAGTCAAAAACACGGTCTCTGCTGAGATAAGTATCAGACAGCTGCTGGGCCGTGATTTCTGCCTCCAAGAGCAAAGCTCTGCTGTTGCTTTGTAGGTTAATAATGCTCCAACGGTGTGCTGCTTGCGCTGCCCTATGCGAATCTCTGGAGGGAAGGAAGTTGCCTCTTGCCATATCTGTCCGTTAATAGTGGCTGTGAGATATGAGTGAGGCCAAGTGGTGATGCATCAAAGCCTCTAATTTTGAATCCACAAAAGGCACTAGAAAATTAGATCCCTTTTTCTTGGTGTATTCATTGTTTACCATAGCATGAATGATGGTTTCCACTGCTACATTACTGCTGTCGAGTGTCAGCAGGCATCGTAAGCACAGTTCCCCAGTGGGGAAAATAAATGAATGAGTAATGGGAACTGCTCATCCGCCACCCCCTATCAATTTCTGGTGTTGTCAAATGTTCGCATCTCTTATGGAGAGGCAGGCATGAATCCCCATTCCCACCAGTAGTGTATGCAACTGGTTAGGGGACAGTTTCTTTTGATACTGCCCATCATCTTGGAATAAAGTAGGCAGGGGAAAGGATGTTCTTTTGAGGCTATGTCCTGTCTTAACTCCTGGTAGCCACCCTGAGGCAAAGCAGGGAAGAGGTGCGTGTGTGCAGATGAGAAGGCAGCGATCGTCCTGGGCTCCTCTGCCCCAGCCTCCGTCCCCAGTGGCTCATTTTTGTAACTCTCCTGGAGCAGTTCCTGAGAGCTGAGGGATGCCACGCAGGCAAACATAACCTGCAGCAGATGCAAATGGCCGTGATCCTTTTGCTCCCCAAACTGATCTGTATGCATGAATGTGATTTTTCACCTTTTCCTTTCCACTCTTTGGAGAATATTTTTTCTCTTGTTCCATCTTAAGTTTTAATCCTTCTCATCCTTTAAGTGTGCTCTTTTAATTTCCTCCTTTCCCTCTTTTTGCTCCATCTCCTTTGAAGGCTTCTTTTTCTCGCTGATTAAGTCATTTAACCTTTATTAGACCATACCATACCCCTCCATCCCACTTCCTACTTTCTCTTTCATCCTTTTTTCCCTTTTCTAGCGGACTCTTTTCATATCATTCTCCCGTTGTTCAGGCTTCCTACCTCCCCCTCCTTATTCCCTTTGTTGTTCTCTCCATGGGACAGGTATATCTCATGAAAAGGTGCTTTGTTCAGAATGTATCTGCCTTGGGGCAGCTATTTAATGAAAAAATCAGCTTTCCATCCCATGCTTCTATCGCTCTGAAGCCCTATGCAATAAATGCCAATTACAGTTTTGCATAATTAAAATAACCATGCCGTATTTCTTTTTTAATATTAGTGTCTCCATCTAAAGAAATAGGATGCTACACAGCACGTATGGTGTTTGTTGTTTTTTTTTTTGAAACAAACAAACAAAAAAAAATGGTGCTTCTAATTCATATTATAGTCCTCATTATCCAGAATTTTCTTTAACCCTTTTTATCTGTCCTTAGATGCATTCCAGCCATCTGTAGAAGAGTCAGCAAAACACAAACATGAACACTTCTATAAGAAGTCTAGCTCTTTTATAATTGGGAATGAAAACTAACATCCTGCCTGCTTCTGATCCCACTTACACTCTTGTGGCAGGAAAGCTGTTAGAAGGGATGAAAATTGATCAAAAAAAATCAGCAGACTTCTCTCTTGATGGTTGCTGTGGTTGTTGGGGGAATTTGCACTTGCAGAGAGGACAATGGGAGGTAAAGATACAGAAAAGGATCGGGCTCAGGTGGTTTTAACAGGGCAGAATGGTCTTAACCTTTTGGGTGCTGGGCTTCTTGTCCTGCCTCAGACCTTAATATCCTTAGAAGAGGATTAAAAGTAGGAATGAAGGGGTTGTTGGTACAGGTAATAGCACTAATTTCCAGAAATGTGGCCACTTTTGCTATAAAGAGTAGCTGATTCAGGCTTCTCAGTGAGATGCTCCCACTTAACCTTAAATGCCACAGTCTTCTAATGTGTGAGTTTGATATGAAGTGGCTCTTTTTGCTCACTGTGCAGAAGTTAACATCTCAATCTGTGCTTTTCCCCAACCATTTTCTCCATCTCTTTTATTTCCAGTTTATACAGTTTGTGTTCCTGCTCATAGTGCATGGTGTTGCGCATGTGTTAGATGTTAAATACCCACAGTTAACAATTGCTGTAGAAATGAATGTTTTAGCAATAAGGATCTTACTTTTTTCCCCCCAGAATTTTGTTAGTTATTAGATGATACTTTGAAAGTCAGATTTTTACCAGACAGAAGTCAAGTTTGGAAATGCAGTTTTCTCTGTAGAGATTAGCAATATAAAGGGATTATTGAAAGCAGTCTGAGGAACCATGTTCTCTGTCGTGTTTCATGCTCAGGATGTGCCATTAGGTAAAGTGTTTCTGTTCAGGAGGTGACAGGCAGTCGGCACATAGGGCTCGGCAGCATCTCTGTATGTAAAAGATGCTTTTTGCATAAGTAGAAGGATCACAATATTAAAGTGGCATCAGGATATGCTTGCAGTGCTGGTGACACACTTGTGCCTACGTGTAAGGTGAGTGGTTAATTAATTGATGGGCTGTGGATAAAAGCGTTTTTTATGTGCTGGGGAATAAATGGTCGGCATTTTAGCTACTGCACTGAAGCTTTGGCAAAAGCTGCCATGCGTAGACCCACACCGCTGCCTTGGTGAATCCCACGTTGAATACACGTGTGATCAGGCCTGAGAGCCTTCCTGTCGGGGAAGAGCCATGTTCCTCCTCTGGGGAAGTTCAGTAGTTAATTTTGTCCAGCAAGCAATTAACAGTTGTGACCCCAGCGCCCGTACAAGTCCCCCAGCACACTTGGCGTGGAGCTCACATGCCTTCCCTCTCCTCGGGGCATGCAGTACCACAAACTTCAGACCCTCAAAGCACGGCTGCGGCAGCCTGCAAAGCAGCCCTCTGGTTGCACTGGTGCTTTCCAAAGGACTTGAGCGGTCAGAGGGAATTAGTTGGCATCGTAACACAGAGCAGATGAATGTTTGTTGGCATTCTGGGGAATAACTGATTCCAGGATCTCTTCCAAGTGCTCTAGTAGTGGGGTTGGGACCAGTCTAATTTAAAGGAGAAAAAATATGAGCAGTATAGTTGTGCGATAATCTGGAACGTGGTCAGAAAGCAAATCGCAAAACCAGGATAGCTGCTGCTGCTGCTTTTATGTCCTAGGACAGCAATTCCTCGTGGGTACCTTTGTCCTTCCCTTGTTGTCAGTCTTTCTTTTAGTCATCCTTCACTATTTTTTCTTCACTGTTTGTAATTCTCTTGTATGTTAGTGGAAACGTCTTTGACATGTCTCACTGGTTGCTTCTACACACTTGCTATTTTGCTTTCTTTTTTCCTCACCTAGATGTTTGCATCTTGAAGGGATTTCATCGCCAAGAGGCTATTATTTTGCCAAAAAAGAGGGGACGGGGGAAGTATTTAAGTTATTTTTCCAAAAGAACAAAGAATATAACTTACTGCTCTATTAAAAAAAAAAAAAAAACTGTTTTTTCATCTGATGTCACATTTCAGAAATGTGGTAATTTTGTTTGTGATTATACTGTCTGTTTATCAGTCTAGGAATTCTTCAATCATATTTCTTGATGATATGTTCATTGCCTTATTATTGCATGTATGCTGCAATGATAATGCTGTGCAACAAAACAAAGAGAATTACCCAGCATGTACTAAGATGTACAAACAATCATTTAGAAAACAAAAAAAGGGAAAAAAAGAGTAAGTTTCACATCTCAGTTTATAATCCTTCAAATCTCTATGCACATTTATTTTTTTAATTACAGATCATTTCTTTTATTATTTTCTTATTCAGTGCCTAGAAAGGAGATCCACTGCATCTGCAGAGGAAACTACCTTGTAAAAGAATCACCTGACAAGGAAGTAATTTCCATTCATTAATACAACACTCCGAATTGATTAATGAGGCCAATATAATTTTGTATTTCAGAAGTAATGACTTGAATTTCTGTTTTCAAAACTGTTCCTATTTTATTGGCTGTTTATTTTCTATTACATTACTTTTCAGATTTATGGAAAGTACTTGTAATTATTCAAGTACTTGTAATTATTCAATTATTCATTTGATGCAATGAATATATTTTACTGGACAACCTTATGCATTCAGTGTTACGTCTTTACTTTTCCAGCTGAAGACCAATTTCCTACTTACATTTATGCACGTAGTTGGTTGTTGAAGTTTTGGTTTTGTTCTTGTTCTTGGTGTTTTGAGGTGTTTTTTTCAAGCTGCTGTGACTTTTACATTTACATGTTAGGCATGTACAATGCAGGTCGAAGTTACAATTCTACTAATTACAAGCATAAACCAAGGTCTCATTAGCTCCTCTTGTAATTCTGCAGATCACAACTTATCATAGCACCTTATATCTGCAATTGAATTTTAAATAATAATTTCTAGGTCAATACCCAGTAGTTGTCAGTAAAGAAGCAAAACGTTGGTGGGAACTTTTCCAGACTGTTGATTGAGATTTCCATAGTGCCTTTGTCCTGCTAAGACAGGGAGCAGGAAAAGTATACTTTTCTGCCTGGGGCTTTTGTGCTTACATGGAGATGGAAACGATACAAACTTGAGTTTCTCATTTATACCAAGCACTTTGGTATTTTGTCTGAACCCAGCGATTTCCAAGCATCATTACACGAGTCCTTATCTGGTTGCAAGTAATAAACATGCCATGTCCTTAAAAGACAAAGTGTGAGACATAGCCACAATTGCTCAGTTCTGGTGCCAAGAATAAGTGGTTTGAAGAAAGCTTAGCACCCTTATCCCTAGGGAGATGTAAATTATCACAAGCAACACCAGACACAGTAACTTCTCACTTGAGTACTAGTAAACAGCAAGGACACGTCACAAGCATAATAGCTAGTCATCAAGTAATATTAAAATAGGCTCCTTCTGACATATATTTGTACTTCTATTAACGATAATTTTGCACACACATGCACAAATACCTACAGAACAAGCTATATTCCAAGAGCTGTAACGTTTTTGATCTATAGGAGTAGATGCCTTTCCTAGAGCTGTGTACTCCTCCTGTTTCGTTATACTCCTATGTAAGGGCAAAAACAGGAATGGGTTAGGAGAGACCTTCTTACAGTTGTAGCAGTGAGACTGGCCCTAGTAGCTTTCCTACATGTACTTGCTTCAGGTTTTCTTTCCAAATAAGTCTTTTATTTGCTCAGTAATGATTTTGGTGTGTTTGTGTGTTTCCCAAACCCTACCAAAAAGGATAAATAAATATGGTAGAGGAATGGTGGCTGTGCTTACGCTCAGTCTATAATGAGATGACCTTAAGCAACTAACTGATAGACACTGAAGATCTCTTCTGTAACTGGGGAAAACACCCTCCACATAAATATCATCTGCCATTCCCTATTGTTCCCTATGCACAAATAAGAAGAAGTAAGAATCAAAATGCATCTCTCTGCTTAGTGGAAGCTGTTTCTGATCTGGAAGAGTCACACACCAGCTGGGGTTCACTTTTCTGGCATGTATACGGGTAAGCAGAATTCCTCTGGCTTTATCAGGAAGAAGAAACTATTGAAAAGCTCATCGAGGCTACTGGCATTAGCGTAAGACCTAGCCATAAAATACCTGAACGCCAACTCAGGGGGCAGGGCAACTGACATCTTTGCCTATGTTCAGCAAAGATCTGTACCAAGTACAAACGCAGCTTGGGCTGTCCAGAGAGTTTGTCACGTAAGGGGGTTCACGCATCCCACTGCACACAAACCTGACCAGCTGACCAGCTAGGGCAATGAGCACTGGCACAAAATTGCTGCACGTGGAAGTGTGTTGTAGAGATCCACGTTGGCATGAGCAGCAGCACGTCAGTCATCAAGCTTTTCTTGGCATAGCCTAGAGAAGAGCTGCCATCATCTCTCACTTTGGTACGACGAGGTGCTGGCTTTATGACCCAAGCAAAGGATTTTCATCCGTCTTTCCGTAGCATGAGGAGTACTCAGTAGTACCTGCATGGCCTGCTTGTGGGTGAGGTTTGAATGGAAGCAGTCATACGGTAGGAATCACTCTTCTGGTATGCACGGTGTACGTGCCTCTGGTTACTGTCAGAGCTAGTCAAACCCAGGACATGCTCATCTACGTAGCTGTCTGTTGGCCTAGGGTAAGCATTTTGCATGCCAGCAACCACAACCAGCTGGGATCCAGAACAAGTATATCCATTATCTTTCATGGGATGAGGGCCTACGTTTCTCCTTGTGTCTAGACTTCCACCGTATTGAGGTCTGGCTGCAAATGAATTACTGAATGTGACAATTACTCAGATTTCCTGATTGTCTTTACAGAAGTATAGAATACATGTAACAGGCTGTGAAGAAGTCCATGCTCACAAAAGTCATTAGGAGGTCTTCACCCTACTGAGAACTGCAAAATATTTTGGAAACTAAGCTTGAGGTTTGTGATGTTGTGGAAAGATACCGTGATGCAAGCATCTTATTTTGTACGTGTTGCAATAAAGTCTGAAACAGCTTTTAGCATCTGATAAGGTTCTCATTGGTATTTAGATATTTGAAAAATGTTTCAGAGGCTGTTTCTAAAGCCAGGTTCTTAATTTTAAAGGTTCTGAAAATTCACAGAGCAATGTGATTCAATGGTAACAGCTATTTAAATGTATGAGTAGAAGATAAGAGGAAAACTTGGAGCAAAAAAGTACCTATTTAAAAACTGGTATTCACACAAACAGAGCTTTACACTGTTTTTATTGCAAGTTTAGGCTACACAATTAATCAGTGCTTCTGTTATGTTGATAATCTGTCTGCTTGCTGTTGTAAATAACTTACACTTGGTGGTGGAGTTGCTGACAGCTATTTAGACTTTCAGCTTTCAAGAATGCCACTAATTGTCCGTGTTTGCAGCTTCTAAAAGCATTTACTTCTGAGGTAGTTTTTGCAGCTAATGTACCTTAAAGTCTTCACTGATTGTTTGTATTTATTTTTTTTTAATGTGCATTTCCAAAGTGTGAATCTCGCTAACAGATTTAATTCACCTGAGACTATGAAGCAACCCAGGAGCTGTAGCTGAAAATGTTACCTTATTTATGATGTTGCTTTCTCTTTCAGGAAGACAGAGCATTCTCCTGTAACGCAGCATGTAACCTGTGAAACCTTGCACTGTGGGGAAGGGTGTGCGTGTGCAACTTTCACACTTATCTGCACAGAGCCAGGGAAATTGGGCTGCAGGGAGCTCTGCAGGGAGCAGGTGGAATGAGTTGCATGCACCTTGCCACCCACGGGCTGTCTTTGTGTAAAAGTGAAGGAAACTTGACCCATATCAGAAAGCATCTGCTCTTCGAATATCCCCTTCCGTTCCCTGCTTTGGCACCAGTGTGGGATTGCCCTCAGCAGAACGTGAAAAAATCCCCCTTCTCATCCTTTCTCCATAAACCTTTGGTCTCCGTGTTCTTCATAAAATTCAGTCTGAGAGCAGAGGACTTTTATTCACCTTTTCCCTACCTGTTCAGGGTTCATCCATAGCACATCTTTCATTTCAAGATCAGCAAAGAGCCGTTCGGCACCTGATTGATTCCTGCAGCCCCCTGCGCCTGGGCAGGTATCGTTAACCAGTTTCGGCTGCGAGCGCGTTGGATGTACAAAGGTTCTCGCTTGCTTGTGATCCCACATTAAGCCATGGGCTGTGCCAGGAATAAAAAAAAAAAAAAAAAAAAAAAAAAAAGAGAGATTTCCTGACTTACTCTGCTGTGGTCTTACCACGAGACGATTCCGCCTCCTGAAATGTTTGTTTTTAGCCCCCGGTAGTAGTTACAAAAGCGTGTTAAATATCAGGCTTCTCAGTCTGAGACCATCTGTTTCCCTCCTAATCACATACCACCCCCACACACTGGTTGCTTGTCATCACTGTCGGGGTTACAGCAGAAGGCAAAAAGAAAGGCATTTTCCCATATGATAGTTCAACCAGAAGATGGACTGGGGAAATGTGTTCAGGGGGAGGGGGCGTAATTATGCTAGAAATAGAGGGGTGTTTCCCTGTGACTAAAAGGAAGCAGGCTGCCAGGGACTCCAGGCATCTCTATCTCCTGTGGCTCGGTGTCTGTGTACTACCTTGTCCCCCCTGCCCATCTTTCTTCATAAATGGGCAGTGTTAGGCGGGGAGCAAGCTGTCTTTGGAGGGGCTCCGTCTGCCTTCCAAGGAATGCTTTTGCCAAATTTGTTACTGGTAAAATGACAGCTGTTAGGTATAAAGGGATTTTACACATTTTGTGTAAATTAAATAATTTGAAGTTCAAGTTCTGTTTGTGTAGAAACTAGGTTTCTATTTGCAAGTTTCAGATCAATCTTTTTTTAAGATCTCAATAGTATGCAGAATTTGTAATTCTTCCAGGAGGACGCAGAATTATAACACGTCGTTTTGTTTCTCCTTTGCTTCCCTTTGCTTTCTCAGAAGCAGCAGCAACCTGCCTTTTGCTGCTACAACGGCCTGCAGGGCAGGAGCATCGTGGAATTCAACTCGGATTTCTACCCGTGTACAGGGAATCTCATCACTTTTCCCTGTATCATGGTGGTGATTTACTCTGTGCTTATTTATTTACTTCTGCCATTGGTTCAGAAACATTTATTTGAGCTCTGTTCTTTTTGGTTCTTCATGCATATACAATCTAGTTGGCTACTTTAAGTCAGAAGATGTAGTTGTGAGCTGTGATTTCTCTACCTTTTATCTGTTCTGCCAGTGTCTATCTCAGAACTACAGCAGTTTTATTAAAAGGAAGAACTTACAATGACATGAATCGGGCATGTTTTTTTAAGGAGCTTGGCTCAGACAAGAAGCTGTAAAATTTAGCTAGAAACTGATATGAAAGATCACCTGCTGAAAACAGTTTCGTAGCAGTAAAACAAGTAGGACAGAATGGAAATGTAAGCAGGAAAAGGCAAAACCTAAAGTCATCTATGAAAATATTTTTGGAACATACATGTAAGAAAGAATGCAAATTTGCTGGTTTATATATTTTTAAAAGAAAAATCTTGGGGGAATTTTTCCCCCTAAATTTTTGTTTATTATTGAACAGAACTGTTTATTATCATTAGTTATGGTACAGTCTGTTGGAACTGTTCAGCATACAGCTGTCCTTCACAGCATTCACAGAATAAATAGTGAATACATATTAATCTCTACTGAAATCACTCCCTGTGTCCATTGATACCTCTGAAATTATCACAGATTTACTTAAATTCTAAATATTGAAGAGTTTTGTTGATAAGTTATATGAACTGACACCCTACATCCGAGGTAGGATTTTTCTGGGATGTAGGGAAAATCAATTCATAGTTTATATTTGATTTTAGGGTTAATAACTGTCTTTCTTCTGGAAAGTGAGGCAGCTTTACTGGAAACCCAGAATATCTTTTAACAGATCTTTTGCAATGAATTTGTTCTTTTGATTGATACCTAACTAGACTTGATTGTCATTAGAACAGAAAATACCTTACTTAAATCACGAGGTGGGGTGGGGTTTTTTGGTTGTTCTTTTTTTTTTTTTTAAATGTAAGAAAGAGCAAAATTCTAATTCATGCATAAGCCTAAAAAGCTTATTTGAAGTCATTAGAGAACAATAGTTCCTCAGTGTGCTCTTGTGGAAGCCTCCCCCTCTTATGCATTACTCTTTCCTGACACAATAAGGAGAAAGAAATTATTTAAAAGCTATTTTGGAAGCTTGGTTCTCTATTCTTTTCCTCTATTTCATGATCTACCAATCGCTTCTACTTGATAGCAGAGAGATTGGTTAATTGATCTGGAAACAAAGATTCATCTGTTGACCTACTGCTTTATTTCTCACTTGCTCTTAGGCCCAAGTTGTAGTTGCCTTTAGCTCTAAAGGCCAGGATCAAGCTCCCTTTTTAAAAGACAAGCCTGTAGAGTAAGCATATCGCTTCTGTGTTTTCCATAAAAGTTTTGTTGTTCTGATTTTCAAATAAAATTGTACATGCTTTCTCATTTTTCTTATTTTTTTTCCTCTTAGCTATTCACTTTTGCCTCTCCTCTGTGTATTATTTGTTCAACTTCTTTTCTGTGCAATCCTACCATTTTTTCCCTATGGTTTCTTTTTCATCTCAATGCCCCTGTTCCTTTTTCATTTCCTCCAAAGCAAAACATGAATCCCTCTTATCTGAGTTATTTCAAATCTGATGAAACGAACTCACCTATTTGCGCTTAGAAGTTTTATATTGTGTTTTCCCATTCCTCGCTTATCTTTCACAGATTTTATTAGTGTGGCCCTATGTTCTCAGGCAAGGCTGAGCACACAGAAATTGGTCAAGAATTTCATCTTGTAATTTCATCTAGTAATGAACTAGTCTGGGGGTCTTTCAAACTACTTTTGGATTCATAAATTTACAAAACGTTCAAGAGGCACTATTAACCTTAGCTAGTTAATGACAAAAAATTCAGTTGACTTAAATAGAGAAGAATTTTCCCCTTGGTTCTTGGAATCGAGGAAGGCTAGTGATTTGTTCTTTCATGAATGTCAGACGTATGTCAGTAAAAGTCAGGTTCAGTGAGTAGTAAAAGAGCCCTTAGATGGCATTTTATGTACGGGGAAGAGGGGCAGCTTTTTCAGCACTAGTTTTGTCAGCTGTAAGAAAGACGTCATCGTTTCTTGTGAGTGTATTTATTTAGGTCAGAGTTTATGAAAGTTGGTTTTCTTAACCTGTACAGTAGTAACTGCTTCTAAAATAAAATAACTTGGAGAAATTGTTTTTCTTGGAAGTGTTAAGAAATAAAATCGGAAGACAAAGAAAAACATACAGTCATGGCTCACTTTGGATTAATGATTTTGGATAGGAACCAAAATTATCTAACACTTGAAAATGCTAGGGAATCTATTAAGAAGTCATACATCAAACTTTGCAATCCATACCGTGCTCCAGTTAAACTTGTGGTATAAAATGAGTACATATATTATCACCCTGTCATTTTGCCTGAATCTGGACTATAGAACATATTCAACTTGCGGTAGGAGCATGATAATTTTGATTGCATTTATTTATAGGTCACAAATGTTGGAGTCAAAATTAAGCAGATACTTCTACTTGGCATAAACATAAGGTACTGGATGAGCACAGCAGGAAATGTGATACCCCGCATTGTTTTACCTGTGTTTTATGAGCAGTTTTGGGGTTATGGTCTCAAAGATTTTTCAGATGAATTCCAGTCCCCCATAGGCAGTTTGGAAAATGATTTCTTCTTTCCTTCACAAAGTCTTCCAACGGAGCTCTGGAATGTAGGCTTCACTGGTTTATTTTGGTTTTGTTTCTTTCAATGGAAATGTGAATTCTTTCTTTCAATGTAAACTTGAATTCTGTGGTTGAAAAGCTAGCCTTTGATTTGTGAGCTCAAAGTATATTATTTCTCCACTGATTTTCTAGAGTTATCAGCAAAGATTATCTGAAGCTAGCAATAATTGCATAACTTTTTCACTTCTGGTTCTAAAAATAGAAGAAAAAGGATCCAATTTAAGAATCTATCCTGAATAGAAACAAGTGGGATGATTGCTCTGGAAGACTACTGTCCCATAGGGAAAACCTTGGCCTGGAGTCCTGCAAAATACAGGACTTCTCAGTGGGATCTGCATCCCACCGCAGGGAAGCCAAGCCAATAGCATACCACGAAAGATTGCATTCCTGTGTGTTTAATCTCAGCGTAACATAAACTAAAGTTCATTTTTGGGTCTCAAGTGAATGACCTCTGTCATTTTTCACCACATATTCCCATTTTGTTCCCCACATAAATTGTTGGAAAAAAGGTGATGACGTTGTACCATTTGAGGGTTATGTTTGGTTTTACAGACCTCAGGTCTGTATAGAGTATAGAAATAGTGTATTTTAGTGTCTCTGCTAACCACTGTATGGGTTATCGTGGCATGAGGGTAGAGGGTACTTGCGTGGTATGACAGCAGGAGTGTAAATACACTTTTGCTTCTAGTTCATTCTCTTTGCATGGTTACCATCACGCAGTTTATGTTAGTTTTTTATTTCTTTTCTTGTAAAGCAAGATCATAAGTATATTACCCCAGCAGGTTAAATTTCAATTTATTTTAACTGTGTTTCTATACTTTTCTTTTTTCATCTTTCTTCTTAAATCCCTCTGGGGATAAAGAGGCCGCTATTAGGAAGGTTGTTTGCTGAACTAGTTTCACTGTAGCTTTTTTCACTGAAGCTGGAATATTTATCTCTGTTTCAAGCTTTAATAAGGTGATTAAAACATCCTCAACTCAGTTAAAAACCTGCAAGGTTTCTGGTTTTGTTACTTAAAATGTCTGCCTTGTGGATGACGGCATCGTGATCAGTTCTCCTTGATGCAGGTGACTTTGCTTCACCAACCTGAGCTCTTTTCCTCCCATAAGCTTTGTAATTACCTTTTGTTAGCAAGTGTCTTAGGTGGTGCTGCGGACAAGAAGGCATATATCATTTTACAGTACATAAATTAAACAGATCTGGCCTGCCCCAATATTGACTGCGTGTTACGTATGTATCGGAGGGGTTAATGGGGCGCGTGCGGGCTGGATGTGGGTATGTTGGAATGCTTTGAGAATCGATTCGGGCTAATGGAAAAAGTGTTTTAAAAGTGAGCTGGTTCAGTTCCCACAGTGCACAACAGAGAGTGGAAACAACATTTAATAAACCTTTCAGAAGTAAATCCTCCGATTTTTCCTTTCACCACCATCTGTGGAAGAAATGCCCTCTTTCTTCTCAATGGGCAGTATTTCTTCCCGCAGTGCATTTGCTGTGCATTTGCTGTACTCTGTTAGGTATTAAGAGAAAGTTCTTTATGTCTTTTGACAAAAATATTGGAAAAACACATTCTATTCATTCGTCCTTTAAGATACAAGCGTTCTTGACTTTGCACATTTTCCTTTAAACAGCAGGCTGACCAAAAATAACCAACCCAAGGATTCTGTCTCAACTTTCTCAACTATCTGGTTTCCAGTAAATTAAAGAAATTTTAGCTATATGCATCTTCTTTTACAAAGATTAATGCTGCAAAGGAAAAGCTCTGTTATACTTGCATCACGGAGAATGTTGCGTCTTCTGATTTATGTCAGCTCCATTTTAAAAACTAAGGCAATTATATGAGATGATGAACTTAACCTATTAAAGAAAATAATACATGATCATGTTTGTTTGTTTTTTACCCTATAGTTCTCATGCAGAGTTGAGGTGCTGACGGTAATATTTTTTTTCATTGCCAGTTAAGATGATTTTATACAGATTTAAATTAAGTAAGAGTTTTTGTTTTAATGGTAAACCTCACAGAAAAAAAAATCAAGTTTTATTTTGCATTTGAGAATAGGCATGATTTTAGATGCAGGGCATGTTTGTTGTGAACCATGAACAGTCTTTATGAAACCTGAAAAAGATTTGTGAAAACAGCCTGTAATAAAAATCACACATGCTTCATAAAACACTACTTGATAGATATCACTTGCACCATTAAGAACTAAACGACAAAGGATGTAATTTCAGTTCTGGCATGCAGTATTAATCGAAAGCCTTTAAAGCATCTTGCTGATGGGAACTATGACAACATGACATTGAAGAATTACGGACTAGAGACATCTATCTTAATCAGATTTTCAAAGTAAATGCCATAAAACAGAAAATTATTTTATCTATTTTCACAGGGTCACATATCGTATATGGTATATAGCTTTTTAGCTTGTTTATTCTAAAAATACCAGAGACAAAAAAAAAATCTGCCTTTGAAGTCGGTTTAAAGTTCAGTTCACAAACTTTACAAAGTTTTTTTTGTGAAAAGATACTTGGTGTAGCTGTAGAGAAGGTTGTTAGGCACTGAAGGTTTCTGTTTTCTACAGAAAGATTTCTAAAACATTATGGAGAACTGAATTCTGAAAGAGAGCTGAGCATGCACAGATATTATGGTATGAAGTTGCTGAGGGGAAATACTTCACTAAATGAATGCAAAGTGGAAAGACAAAGCTAGAGGTCTACCTGTAACCTGAAGTTACACTACTGTAGATAGCACACTAGAATATTTAACTTAACTGAGTGATATTGGCAAAAACAGGTTTCTTCACTTCCTAAATAATGCATTTTTTGTGCTTTTTGTTCATGATTTGTTTCCGTTTCCCAATGTATATTTACGTGGCAAAGAACAGCTTCCTTACGTGATAGAGTAAATGATCAGCACGTACTTTGTGGTCAAAAATACCAATGTTATATGTTAGGGACTATCCTACTGCCCTCCAGGGAGCTTGCTGTACTCCTCTTGTCATCTAGTAGATCTTAGATACCATATGTGCTATGTGAGACCATTTGAGTTTCTCCACACTCAAAGAAGTCTTTCTTCCCATTGACAGAAGTTGTTTTTATTTCTCTTTAAAAAGTAAAATAATGTTCAAAGAGAAATGTGTAATGTGAATAACCAAAATCAAGTTTTCTTTCTTCCAGACTTAGGATGCATAAGGAAGGCAATACAGTCTTTTGGAGCATATCCTGCATTTCATTGCACTGGTAGTTTCTCACTCCCAGGTAGCTTGACAGGTTGTCAGACCCTACAGGCAACGTACTGATGAGGAGACAAACATTGGCCTACTTTGATCAAGCTCCTTGTATGACTTTTTCCCATCTTATATTGTAATAGCATACACACTCACACACAGGATACAGATGCATATCTTGATCAAAGTGTCCTTGTCACTTCTCCACATTTTTGTCAGCACATAGGTAGTACAGAAGGGAGTGCTTCAAGAAGTGAGCAACAGTGGTGAGTTAAGGCTGTTTTCATCTGTATGTCCATTAGTTGTGAAGTAAGCAGAAAAGGATCGTGCAGGCTGACAACACATCAAAGCAAAAGGGCTGTCCTGTGGTGGTTGGCACTATGTCACCCAATTCCTTGGCTTGGGTGCATGGTTTGGCTTCTTAGAGCAGTTGGCAGGGTAAAGCCAATTCTAACATCAATAGGAATAAACAAATACTTGTGATGAACCACAAAATGAACACATATGGCAAGTTACCTCGGATTGCTGCTCTAGCTTATAGTAAATGACCAGAAAAGGAACTTTGAGTCTTGTGGACCCTGGCAGCAGAAGTACACAAAAGCAGTGGTTCATTTAAAAGATAGATCTGTCTAATTACAAGTGAACTCTTAAAAACTCATTTTTTTCTCTAAACCTGTAACTTTATTTTTGTTTCATTAAACAGCTTCTCATGAAAGGTGCTCCCAGACCAAAGACTTCTAGAGCGGGTGTTTTTATTACCTGCAGAAGCAGTGACACCCCAGCCAAAGCAGTGCAGGCAGCCCTCCTGTCATACCCCTCCGTAAGCAGAAGCTTCCTTCCTTGGGGAGCACAAGGAATAATTAAACTGTAACACCCACACACTTCTATTAGCAGGGATTTCCAAGGTAAATCCCACTTCTGTTTACAGTACTCTGGGAGATACTTCCATGTGCCAATTAGGTAAAATTCTGAGTCCACCAAAAGGTTGGGGTTTTTTGAGGAAATCAGACCAGTTCTTACAGAAATTACTGTTGATCACTAGCAACCTGCAGCTCTAGTAGACCTGTGACCAGTATCTGGAAATAAAAGGTTATCTTTTTTTCCTACCAGATTTCTAAGGCATTCAGTCTAGTCCAGCTATTTACTTCTGGTGGATATTACTTCTACCATGGAAGGGAGTCTTCTAAAGAGAGAGGAAAGAACGGAGAAACCTGACTAGAAAGAGTTAACACTCTCACAGACATAGGAACTCAGTATTACATTATGTTCACTTGTGAAATGTTTATATCATAATGGAAGTCTTCACTTTTGTGTTTGTCACGGAAACTCAAAGTTAATGTTAATTATACACTATTAAAAAGCCTAATCCTTATCAAATGGAAATCACCTTTTTTCCTAGATGAGTAGCTGGCTGACAGGTCTCAGCGATCTGTCTGTTACAGAAAGGCTAGCACATTAAATGTGCAACAAATTACCTTTTTTTTCATGGAGACTTAGTCTGCTTTACTCCTGAATTAACCCAAACAGCAGTAGTTATTGTCAATGCGTCTCTCCCACTTTTTACTTCCATGGATGCGTTTTTCTGTATTCTTTCATATGCTGTTCAAACTCAGTATGAATTAAATAAAAAATTAATTAAATGTAAATTACTTCTTTTGGAAAAGAAAAGAGAAAAAGGTGTTGAAAAAGGCTACATAGTGCATACAATTTACGTCTACAACTGAAATGGCTGCTTCACTTCAGTGTTGCTCCCTAGGGTAAATAATTTTAATATGTTTTGAAAAATTCATGTAACTGTAGTAAGAAAGCTTTCTACATGATTTCTTGTGATTTTTCTGAGTTCTGTACATACATTGACATGCATAATTATCTGATGTTGCCTTATGCAGCAAATACTTCAAAAATGTGTGGGGTTTTTTTGTTGTACCTGAACAACTTGAATGCACATGCTGGTTGCTGGGCCAATTTACATTTGCTTATTGCTGCAGAAATCTCTGTAAGATGAATGGGGTTGCTCTGCAGTCATTAAAGTCTAGACAGAACGTGAAAGCTATAATTAAAACTTCGCATTTTTAGACATAAGCCCACCTGTACCTGCTTAGTTTTGGAGTAAACCTGCCATTCCCATTGAGATTAAGTCAATGGGGAAAGCATTAAAAATCCAATTTAAAGCAAAGCAGTTGTAAGTTCCTGCAATAACTTGTTAGTATTTTAGCACAATTGTGTTTTATCAGATTTGAACACTGTTTTTTCCTGATACTTTCTAAGAAAGCAATTTCTAATAAGGGGTTTGCATTGAGGGCCCTGGCCAAGTCCCAGTACCATTCTTCTTCAGTAACCAAGGGAAGAACAGTTTCCAACAAACTGACAGATAGAGAAGAAGGAGGATCTCTGTACTGGCCATTGTAGCATGTGCAGAAGTATTTTTGCCAGTCTCTGATGTTGCAGAGCTTCAAGCAAATATTCTGTCTCATGAAACTCCCACTGTCTTTATCAGTTCTTTAATTTAATTAGGAAAAGCATAAATCCAGCGTTTTTCTGGCTGTGGCACTGATTTTGCAGGAGATCTGTAAGAACCACTCCACATTGATGCCTCAGTTTCTCCGCAGGTACAACAGAGACACTTTCATTAACGTCACAGTGATGCCAATAGGCTTAGTTACTGCACAAGACTTTAATAGCTTTGTGTGAAAGCCGCAATACTACTGAAAGCAGTTCTTTAGCTAATAACTTCTTAAAAGAGGAATGTAAAAAAAAAAAAAACAACTGAATCTGGCTCAGGCTTAAGAACAGCATTCAAAACATGACTGGTGTGATGGTTGTCTCTTCATCACAAATCAGTGGCATAAGATTGACGTTTCTGTTTAGAAATTGTGTGGCAATCAAAAGATCGGTAGATTCAGGAAATCTGGCAAGTGGAAGAAAAGATTGAAAGAGCAGTCCTGAGTGATCTCTCATTTCGACTGACAGCACAGGACTGAGGAAATTCAGAGGAATATAGATTTTAGCTCTATTGACTTACAGAAAAATCTAACCTTGTTAGGTTCAATTCTATCTATAGCTCTTACACAATTAGAAGAAGGATAAATCATTGCAGATTTCGCAGGCGCTTCCGATTGTTGTAGGCTGCAGATTCCCTGCCAGTTGATCTTGCCCTCAGACTCTAGGAAATGTCACTTAGCAGCATGCTATGGATAGAGATGGTGGCCTTCCAGGACACGTGGTCTTCACAAGCCTGCACTTGCTATGCTCTTCTACTTCACTTTTAGCCTGTGCCTTATTATTACAAGCCCATCCCTCCAACTCTGAAGGTATTTTATATGCTACTCTGTAATTTCAGTGTCAGCGATGGTTATATGTTATATAGCAGGAGGGCTTTGTAGGTTCATAGGAAGTATCTGGGGGAAAAACAGTGGCCCTGTGGGCTGAGGAGCAATCTCAATCCTCCAGCATGTAATCCATGTATTTTCTAGAGTTAAGCATTTACTTTGGGATGCATAAATATCGTTTACTCTCCCTCTTACTCCCTGGTAGTTTGGCTGAAGGTCTGTCATCTACCTGAGACATGTCTGCACGCCTGCCTTTGTCCCCTTGCTCAACACCCTCCTCTGTGGAGAAGAACGTTAGTTTTGCTTTGTCTTGAGCAGAGAACGGTGCTAGATCTTTGGTACTAAACTGTAAAGAGAGAGAGAGAGAGATAAGAGAGTGGTTTTCAGCTGAGATTTTAAATGAGATGAGACATTAAAGAAGAGGGATGCCAGAGTAATGATTCACATGGTAGGAAGTGCAGAGGAGGACGGTGTTGCACTGATCCTGGGAAACACTGCAACAAGTCTTGGCAGGTAGGAAAGTCAAAGGGGGGAATAAGACAGAGAAGTCAGGTCCCTGAAATAATTCTGATTGATTTATTTCTCTGATTAGAAACAAACAAATGAAAAGGATTTATTTTCACTTGTATTTTTTTTTCTTGTCTTGTAATTAATCATTTATTCATACGTGTATATATTTATACATGTTCATGCATATTTACACAGACGTGCATGTATATACATTTATATAAACACATGCACCTATGTATTTGTATATAATACAGGGCCACAGTTAATCCTGCACCAGCTCATAAATAGCTTGTAATCTAAATCAAATTTTAAGTAGACATGAGCATAAAATCTCTGCTAGTGTTAGTCTGTTCTGTTACCCTGTAGCTGACTTGTTGAAATGTGGGATTCAGCCACATGCAGCAGCACCCGTTGCGTCTGTGTTGGTAAAGACAAAGCCGATCAGTGGTGTCCTTCCCAGAAGATAATTTTTTGTGAATGTGTTAGGGTTTTGGTGCTGAAAACTTTATTGGCTGAGTAAATTATTTCTGTGCCGGATTCAGCATTGCTGTTGTTCATAACAGAAGTCATATGGACCACACAAGAAAGCTGGAAAGGGGAATGGGCTTCTTGGAAGTGATTCCAAAAGCTAAATTTTTTCTTTAAGTTTAGTATGGCTATTCATTAGCATGCCTAAATTTTCTTGTGTTCAAGACATGAGAAGTCACTCACTATAAACTTATTTTTATAATAGTCACCTGTAACATCTGTTATAACAGAAATACTTGTCCTGCATTCTCTGTACAGCTGTATTATTGGGTTGGTAACAATTTGCAGTTATAGCCAGTTGCAAACAGGGAATTGTTTATGAAGATCAAACAACTAAATTAAAAACTACACAAAATAATTTATAGTACAAGTAAAGTGCACGCCCTGTATCTTCTGCTCTGCTGAAAAGTTTCATTTACATTATTAAGTATGTTTTACTGCAGTACTTTAGGAAAGAATAGATTGCAATTTGGATTCCATCTTGTTAGGTGTTACATTTTTAAGTGTCGTCAGTCATCTCTAAATCATTACAAACGAAGTGTCGAGGATTTTTTTATTTTGTGTTCATTGTGTTGTATGCCAAAGTTTGTCTTCTCTTTATGACTTATTACCTGCTGATTTTTACAGAACAGATTGATAAAACCTAACATTCTTGGGGGTACTTGATTGCGTGCTTTGTTGTTCTGAGGTTTTCTTTTTAAGCTTTATGGGTGTTATGTGCTTTGGTTAAGTCAAAAAATATTTCCTCTACTGTTTTGATGGCCTGAATCTCTGATCACCTGTGACGTACTCCAAAATGTATTTATATTGCATAGTGTGAAATTGGAAAATCTGTTCTGTGTGTGTTCTAATGGATGTGACGGTCATTAAGTATATGAGTCTTCTGACGTTGTAATCAGATGTGATTCAGTCTGTTAAATATCCATGAAGCAACATCTGCTTCACAGAGTGACCTTCTGCTAAAGAATACTTAGCATCTATTAGCAGATCATAGTGCAGATCTGCCTTATTTGAAATGCACTAAACTAGAGTAGTCTACTGCTGTTTAGCAACTAGCTTGTAATAATTTATTGCAGTTAAATAAAGCTTAAAAAACACCATTAAATAATTACAGGGATTATATGCTTTTCGAAAACCTTTGTGTTCTACTGAAATTACCCATTTAATTTCAGGGTTGGTTTGTTAAAAAAAGCTGAAATCTAAAGGCACATTAGGGGATCTGTCAGATGCTGTTTTCTGTAGGTGTTAATAAAACCAGATTAAAAAAAAAAAAAAAAAAAAAAAACTGAAACAAATTAAAACCAAAAGCAATTTTACCATCTGTTGTATATTAATTAGAACTTTGTGTATCAAGGGTAAACTCTCTCTTAGAGAATGTCACTGAATGTCTGCTAATAGAATACTACGCAAATATATTAGACGATAGGATTATATTGAATTTCACATTCTGCTTTGGTTGTAGCAACTGCTGAGACGGTGTATAACGAACTTTAATTTTCTTTCTTCTTAGAACAACCTCCAAATAACCAAGGCCAGTCGACCCTGCAGCCTTTGCCACCTTCTCACAAGCAACATTCAGCACAGCATCACCCATCCATCACCTCACTTAACAGAAACTCACTGACAAATAGGAGGAATCAGAGTCCGGCCCCGCCGGCTGCTTTGCCCGCCGAGCTGCAAACCACACCTGAGTCAGTCCAGCTGCAGGACAGCTGGGTCCTTGGCAGTAATGCGCCACTGGAAAGCAGGTAATTTCTTAGGTACTACTACAGACTGTGGCACTACTAAAGAAAACATTTAACTTGATGACAGATAGCTAGCAGCAGATCCTTCCCCTTATTCAGCAAACAAAGCTGAAAACTTTTCAGTACTATAAAATTCTGTCCTCTCTCCAAAATCCACAATGCCAGTCTTTTCCCTTACAATGTTTATTGCACAGTAATTGGACTCAGAGAGTGTATTATTTTTTGCAGATGAGCATTTTCATTCCTGTTCATAATCTGTGACTTTTGACTGTTTGAAGTAATTTCTTGCCTTGCTTGCCAAATATGTTATGTGTCAAATACATACTGCCATACAGATCAAATGTGAAAGAACTTCCAGTAATACTTTAACTCTAGCACTTAGTAGCTTTAAAGAAATACCCGTGTGAGGCTGGATGTTTTCTAAATTTGTCTAGGGTTTGGTGAGACAGAAGAACTCACTTAGTTCTGCTATAATGATAAATTTGTCCTCATTCTTTTTTGTCTGTTAGAATTGATAGCTGGCTCTAGGAAAGGAGCAGCTAATATAAAGGGTGACACAAACTTCTATAGATGCAGAATGATGTATGATGCAAAATGATCTATAAAAAAAAATTATAGGACTTACTGGCACAGAGCTGAATTTACCTACAGTGATTAATTAATACTCATGTAACAGTCAATCAGCACTAATTTTTTTTATTAGCATTAGCCATAATATTCCAATTTAGTCATCAGACTAAACTATATTGAAGCTGACAGTAATTCTTGAAAATATTTATGAAATCAGTTCAGTCTTTGAATCCCTTTAGCAAACATTTTGTAGTGAAGTAAAGATAATTCAGTTGATTTTGACTACGTTAAAACATACGTGACCTTAAGAATCTTTATTAGGTAGTTTTGTCCCTACACATGTTTCAAGTAACTCTTGTGTCAGGTTTGGGGAATGCCTATTCACTTTTTTTAGTTTTCTTAAATATTCCTGTATTGTTTATGAGGCTTGAACACTGTAGAGTAGGATTCCAATGAAGAGATTTCATCATCATATTCAGACAATTTAGTGCATTAGAGAAAAGGTTTTTTTAATAGAATAGGTAAATTTGTAGTGGGAAAGTGTACTAAGATGGTGAAGATTTACGGGATAGCTGGTGAATCTTCTGTAGATGGATAAGATCTTTGGTGTTTGCTTCCACTGCCATATATGTTTTCTTTATGTCTATAAAGAAAAAACATAGTACTTGAATGAGAATGTGACTTCCAACCTGGATTATAAATTTTTTTGCCAATTATAAACTTCTCATCTTTTAAATGCTCCTGATGAGAAGCTAAGGGTATTTGAGTGTTCAGGTTTGGAACAGGTTTTGTACAGGAGCTGAAATGTGAAAATTTCACATTAAAACTGACAGAGCTCTACAGTAGTTTTTCTAATAGTCTCACTTGGTTGGAACTCTTGAGGTGAAGAACCCATCTTACTTGTCATTGATTTTTCCCTTTTTCGTTAAGGTTCCCTATTGAGTGTGATTCTTAGGCTCAGTTTCAACTATATTAACAACTTTTCGATAGGTTTCTTCCTTCATCCATTTCTCAGCCTACAAGAAAGTTTATTTCATCTTTGGCAATATTTTAGCTTATGCCCTACTAAGCTTTTTTATTTTTTATCGGACTTAGATGACTGACTGAGAGCTACAGAATGTGAACGTCAGCATATATGCACAGCTATCTTTCTATCTCTGTAGGCTCATATTGGTGATGGGTGTCATAAAAATGAAATACAGCTTATTGTCGTGTATAGCTGGCTAGCGAATAGGCTGGTTTTGTACATAGGTGAGAGGGAAGTATTTGCAGAACCTGAGGGAGGCTTTAGTCCCTATTATTTTGCAGTAGTAATGGAGGTGACTTTCGAGATATATATTCTATAATAGATTGAGTTGTATATTTAATAGAATATTCTGTGATTTGGTTCTGCGTAGAGTTAATACTTTTGTGTAAAACATTGCTGTTACTCTGTAATTGGATGGACTGTAAGGTGATAGATTAATAAAATCCAATATCCAGTAATATCCAAGTAAATTCCAGTTTATGTTTTTTTAAGTCTTTCCTTAAAATTTTGTGAAGTTCTAAAACCAAAACTTGGATTGCATGAGTGCATCTTGTATCTTTGATGCCATATTTCCAAGACAATGGGGTTATTCAGAAGTGGCAAAACTTGTCATCACTCTTTTGGGGCTAAATCAGATCTACCTTTAAAAAAAGGTAAGAAAAAGGAAGAAAGGAAGGAAAAAAGGAGGAAAAAAAAATAGGAAGCAAGAAATTATTTCCTGCACAATTCCTCTGATTTCTGGCAGAGTGTGGGACCTTTTCACTGGCATTTAATGGTCTTTACTATCTGTCACTTCCCCAACTTGCTGTGAGTTAGGTTCACCTGGAGAAGCTAGCGCCATGGAATAACAATAACTTAGATGAATAAAAAGCATGAATATATTGAATAACTTTACATTTTGTTCTTTGAATTACATGTTGGACAGCCAAAATCATGCAAATACATGAATACATGCTAGGTATCCAAATCTTATAAATGACAACTAAGTAATTAAATGTTACTTATCTTTGGTCTTTAGGTTTTTATTCACCTACTAGCTTCAGTAATTTATTCTTGACCATCAGGATCATTACTTACATTAATGTCTTATCATTCTAGTAGGATCTAAACTACCGATATTTAAGAATACTTAGTAAATCACTTCTTTAAATTCTTTCTCTGTTAAATATTTGAATGTGCAGAATTTTTCTAATGCACAATCAATTACATATGCTAGAATTGAGCAGAGGAAGAGTATGTTAGAATTCATAAATTTGTTTATAAAAGCAAGCTGGTATCATCTCTTAGGCAATAATTTATTAATGTTAGGCACAGAATGTCTAAGATAAATTTGTCAGCAAGGGAAAATTTACATATTCTAGTCCAGGAATAAATCTCTGAAATTATTACGTAACTTTAGTCAGAGCCTATGCTGAATTTTATGTGTATCCAAGAAGAGCTTTGCTCTTCTATTATTTCATTTGCTATATAACATACCTAATTTTCTGAAAGGAAGCTGTGTTTTATATGAAGGAGTGTGAATTTTTCATAGAAACAAACCAAAAAATTAAGATGTTTTTTCATAGTTTATACTGATACTGCATAGTCTTCTCTTACCCCTAACTTACACTTAAAAATAGAATTCATAGGAATTTCATACATCACTGTATTCAGTTACTGATCTACTAATTTTACCAAGAAGAAAGAGGGAAATGGCTGAAGAAATACTTGATGACTGGAAAGCAGTTCAGCATTTTGAAACATTCAGTTAAATTACTACAGTATCTCAGAAGTGATACTGGCAAAACAACTCCTAGAATGTGTTACTTCAAAACAGTTCTGCAAGCTTGATCCAAACTTCATTTTAGGGCGTGAAGATTTTAGGAACTCCTAAAGTGTGATGAACACTGAACAACCACATGTCTTTATTGGGGTGGATTGCCAGTGACGCTAGCGCCTTCAGTATTGATTAAGGTGTGGAAAGGGTGTTGATAGTTTCCAGGGTAGTCTTAAATCAATTTGTGTAAAGGCTGATTGATTGTCTGCAAAAGCACACTGTTGCTGGAGGTTAAAGTCTGCTCAAAGCAGCTATTTTTTTGCATTCCACCTACTAAAGCAGTGTCCAGTTTAATCAAATTCAAAATTGTTTCATTCTGTAAGTCCTCCTAGTTTTCACACATGGACTTGATTAAACATGTAACTTTTATTGAAAAGGGATGGTACAAAATAAAGGCACAAATGAGGGTGGAGTTCAAGGCCTGCTCTTCCAAAGACCCCAAGCATTGTTTTGGCTATGCCACATTGCTGGTCTGTGGATGGAGGAAATAGTTCTCCATTTCACATATGCTGTTGAGAGAAATAGTACATTTTTAAAGATCTGTGTGCAGTAATTCTGAGGACATACATACGCACAAGCTAGACGTGTTCATCAGGGCAAACAACTAGTACTGTTTTCAAAGTCTAAAGCTGAATGAATAAAAGTTATGTTTTCTTGTGGCATAGATTTCTTATGCAGTCAGGTGCTTATAAGCATCTGTATTTGAATCCTAGCACACTGGGCCCATATGCTTATAAGCTTCCCTTGGTGAGAATAGTCTGTTTCTTTAGATTTTTGCTTGGTCTCTCTGGCATCCTTCCAGCATATGAATCCCTTGCTGACGCCCTGAAGACTTGGAATTTGAGCACACTGTCTGTTTTGTCCCCTGTGTCTTAGGCAAGTACCAGTAGACCAGATTTTGCACAGTATTTGCACAGTATTCCTTGAGGTAGTCATTTACCACTTCAGGGAGATGCAATTGTTGAAGCAAGCATGGATGCAAATTTAGGAAGAGTTCCCAAACCAATTCTTTTCCTTGTTTAGGTAGAGTAAGTAATGTACAGCTGTAAAAGAAGTAATAGTGCCTGGTTATATTTCTCCCCTTTTGTTTTCTTGCCTTTCCCTGAGAGAGCCGGAGTCTGTGGTGCTCCCTTTCCTTCCCCTGCTGCTGTACAGCATCATTTGCAGAACATGAAATCTCCACTCACTCTTGGTAGCCTGCCCTCTGCACATTTTATGTCTGACTGCCTGTGCCAGATAGCCAGCAAGAGACTGGCTTTTCTAGTCTCAGTTCTCTTTCACTGCTTTATCTCTGGTCCAGCCTCATCAAGTAAACATCTCCCACTGTGCACTCAAGTTCTGTTCTCAAGACTATCCTGCCAGCAGCAGCAGCCAGGAATTTTATTCAAGGTCTTGCACAGAAAGAAGAGATCACCAAAGGGTAGTGTCCACCTAATGGTAGCCTTGTAACACCATGTCTTCAAGTTACAGTCCAGCATGTAGCTCAAAAGACAGTACAGAAGGCAGATAAATACAGCATTAAAAATGCAGTGGCAGGTTCAGACATCCATGGGAAATGAAAGTTACTCAATAGAATGAGTGAATTCTGTTTTGGGGATCATCCCATTCTTTAATTTGAAATTGCTGCTCTAATTTCATCTTTTTGTATCTTTGTATGTAGAGAATTAGGAAATCAAGCAGTCCTTGCAAATGGTCATGACAACCTTATAGAGATGGATGTGTTTTCTCCAACATATCACGATAGCAGTTATGGGTATGTGACTCTAAGTGTTTGCATGATGCTAACTGTTGACACAGAAGACAAAATGAGTTTTTTTTAAGATGTCTGATTGCAGCGGTCAAAAAACATCTGGAACAGACTTCCTCATCTTTATGTCTTGTGTGTTTTTTTTTAATAATTTGCCATACTGACTCATAGTAAAGAATGGTTAACTTTGACTGCCAAATCTAGTTTGCTTTCACTTAAGAAGATAAGAGTGCAGTTGAGGTTGTATTAATTCTCTGTGGCCTGATTCTGCAAGCTGCTGCAAACTGTTTGCATGCTTATGCATTTGCCAGATCTGATCCTTAGTTTGTAATAATTTACTGTTCAGCAAATGTTTGTTTTAGAAATATTATGCCTTGTTATTGTAGCGTAAGGATTGACCAATCGAAGTTTAAAGAAATAAAATGTTACAGAATAAACAATTCTTACCAGTTTGGTATTTGAACTGTTAATAAATATAGATAGGTAGATATAGATCCTTATCATAAGAAAAAAGTTCCATATCTATTAATCTTTATCATTAATATCTGTCTTCAGTTTGAACTACAATTTGACTTTCTTTTTCCAAATCAGTATACTTGGTTTCTGATCTACAAAAAAAAAAAAAAAAAAAAGAAAAAGAAAAAACATGACAAAGCAGTATCATTTCTAGTGAATTCCAGCTTGTTAAAGAGCATAGTGTGATCAATTTCTGAAAAGAATTATTAATCGTAACTTTGCCTTTTTTTTTTTTGTTAATAGTAGGGTGAAAATCAATACTTCATGTCCAAATTCTGTTTTGCTAATTGTAACTCTTTAAAGTATAAAAAGGATAAGATATTATTTGATTTAAATAAGAATATCTGCATCTGCCTGTTAATAACTCATTAATTTGTAAAATATATTGACGCTGTACATTGATCTGGTTCACGTTCCAAAATCTCTTAAACTTTCACTTAGCCACAAATTAAATCAGCAGCAGTAAGGGAGTTATGTGTTAAATTCAATTAGTTACTCATTTTCAGCAAACTTAAAGGTACTGCAGATACTTACCAGAAAACCATTTTCTTATTTTTTTAAAACAAGTAAGCATACTGTATTTAAAAAATATATGTATTACCATTCCCTGTAGATCATTTACCACAGAATACTGATTCAGATGCATAATTGCTGAAGCAAAGTTAATAGAAACGTTCCTGGTTTGTACTTTATATGTTTGTAATGGGACCACCAAATGCAGGTATTTTGGCAAATGGACTATGTTGTATGAATTTCCTTTTAGTCGATACTAGTTCAGGTAGTGGTGCAATGAAATTTATCTTGTTTGTAATCCCTTCATTTTTAAAATTATGCTAGCAGGGATCATTTCCTGGTGTGAAAGTTGTCCAGAGATAATAACACATCAGTTCCAAAGCATAATAGATTTGAGACTACGACATGCAATCAGCATGAAGATTCAGTTTATCAGCCTCACTAACACACTGAGTCACAGTTAGAATCATTATATATTTGTTTCTTTGTTTTCATGTTATGTGTTACATTACAAAATATTATTTTTCAGTTTGTAGGGTGTATGGAGAGGATATTAATCTAATGAATGTGACAATTTTAGTGTTAATAATGATAATAGGAAAAGACATTTTGCATAGAAACTCTAGTGATTCATATGTCTAGACCTTAGAAATAGTTGTTTATAGCTTTGAGAGATTTTTGCACAGTGCATTAATTATCATAAGACAGTTCGAAATCTCTAGTCTTTTAATGGTAAGTATTGTTGGCCTTACTTGGTATGGCTATCCCTATCCCTAGTATCTAAATGTATGCTTGTATACATCCTGAGAAATCATCTTAGTTTGAAGTAAATAGCCTGTTTTTCTTTTATCTAACCTGAAAGTCTGAGTTATCGAGGTATCAGAATTTGAAAAAGGAGATTCAATATCTAGTGAATGATTGCATTTATATTTCTTACTGTTAAGCTTCCTAGCACTTTCTATCTCCTTATTTTCTGAAAGTTTCATTTTTCGCAGGGATAGGGTTTGAAAACCTGTTGTAGTGAAGAGGGAATTCTTTGCAATGATTGCAAAGACTGGGGATTTTTGTCATGGGTTGGCAAACATGTTCAGGAGAGCTCAGTTTAAAAGTGGCTAGGTTGTTACAAGGCCATAGTGAATTGAATTCAAGAGAGGAAGAAACCAGGAGTGTGGAGTGGAGGGAAGAAATCTGGACATAACTACATGACTGGGCACAAAAGGAGTAGGAGAAGCTCCACAAATGGTTAAGATGGAGTAGCCCAAAAGAAGAAACTACGAGTGCTTGGTTAGGCAAAGTAGGACTTAGATAAAATGCTAGGCTGTTAGGAACGGAATATCTAAGATGAAACCCAAGATTATTCCATGTTACTGCTTGTAAGTGCTTGAGAAACCTTTTCAAATAGTATGTACCTCAAAACCTATAGGACTAACTCAAAATTATGAGAAACCTTGGCTGCTGATACGTGCTCTACTAGGTGAGAAACCAGGAATAACCATACCAAAGACCTCGTATCTGTGATGGTGTAAGTCAATAAGAAATTTTTCAGTACAATCTCTGAAGTGTCAAATTTGCTTTAAAATATCAGAAGTTAAACAAACAAACAAACAAACAAACAAAACACTTAAGTAAAAAAAAAAAAAGTCAAGACCATAAAGCAGATAACAAGTTACAGAGTCAAAAGCTAATCTCTTTCTACAGTTGCATGCCTGCAGTAGAGCCTACCATCCCAATCAGTGCAGCTCAAATTGAACCAGAAAAGAACTTTAACAGATTCTGGAAATTCTTTCCATCACATTCAGATAGGTACGAAAATGATACCAAATACCATGGCAAAGCAAAGACTGGATGACATTATACTGTCAGCATACAATATCTCAGTAAATGTAGGTTGTGCAGTGAGAAGTCCAGCTTCAGGAAAGCATCAGAGAAAATGAAAACTGTTTAAAAAAATACTGACATCCAGTCTGGACACAAGATGTAATCCTCTGCCTTACTGAGTCCCTGAATGGTGATCTCTCAAGTCTTTTTATAGATTTTGGTATTTTGCGTACAAAAGAGCATGCAAACGTAGTAAATAAGTTTTCACCAAGGAACAGTTAAGGACTGGAAAAAAGGAATGGTAGGTGCCTCACAGGTATTTGTACAGTTGGCAGTTTGGTGGTATTGGCTGTAAGACAGTGCTGTCACTGCAGTGGCATCAATCTGGCTGTCTGATTGACTGCTGGTAACGCAGTAGCGGCAGCACAGAGTTCAGCACAGGTTATCACAGACTCAGAATTGCAAGAGAACCACAGCTTATGGACATCAATAAGTGAGCTAAGGATCACAAATCTATTATGATGGAAACTTCAGCACATTTGTAGCTTGATGCAGAATCAGATCCTGTCAGCCGCTGACAGAGTAATAGTTCACTTCTTCAACTTCCCTCTGGTTTTAGTTCCTTTTAAAATGCCCAGTAGGTCAATCAGGTCTTTCTGCTGCAGATGAAATTTCAACCTTTGTTTCAACTTCTGAACTAAGTTTTGGGTAAATAATGCAGCTCTGAGTCTCTCTTTTTAATCACATGTGCTTTTTTTGGAATTGTCTCCATGTGCATTTTGAGGCATTTGCTGCAACTGAATCACATTATAGAATTGTAGAATAGCTTGGGTTGGAAGGGGCCTTAAAGCCCACCTAGTTCTAAGCCCCTGCCATAGGCAGGGACACCTCCCACCAGACCAGGTTGCCCAGGGCTTCATCCAACCTGGCCTTGAAAACCTCCAGGGATGGGGCATCCACAGCTTCTCTGGGCAACCTGTGCCTGTGTCTCACAGCACTCTGAGAGAATTTTCTCCTAACATCTAATCTAAATTTCCCCTCTTTTAATTGAAAATTGTTCCCCCTTGTCCTATAATTATCTGTCCAAGTGAAAAGTTACTCTCCATCTTTTTTATGAATTTTTATGTATATATAAATAAATAATTGCTCTCTTTCAGCTTAGTAAAGACTGCAAGTGTAGTAAAAGGGATTGGATGAGTACAGTGGCCTGCCTTTCCTCTTTGATTTTCTCCCCGGGAAGCTTAACTTACTCAATATTCAAGAAAGGAGCTGGCCAAGATTAGAATACCTCATTTCAGAGACCTCTCTCTCTCAGCTGCGATATGATTCCAGAAGAACAAGATGAAGAACTGTAATATAAATCCTTATGATTTATATTTATGATTATGATTATGACGTGAACATTTCCAGTTGTTACCGTAAAATTCAGATGTTTTCCTTTACCCTCTCTTCCTCTGGAGAGACGAGATCTGGAGCAGCACAAGCACTATCATTATCTAAAAATGCAGTAACGGGCTATGAAGTCTGTTCCCTCCAATTGTTGCCTCCTTCCAAAGCGCATATCAGTGACCAAGAATAACCAGGGCCATGTCACTACCTATATGGAAGTCACTGTGAGTGCTAGACCTTTAAGACACCCAAAGCAAGCCTGTAAGGAGAACAGAGTCACTTCATATCCTGGAAGCACAACACAGCCCTGAGAAAGCAGTCTAGGAGGTTTCTGGAGAGCGTGGAAGATAGCTTCCTGACGCAGCTGGTTAGTGAGCCTACCAGGGGAGGTGCCCCGCTAGACCTTCTCTTCACAAACAGAGAAGGACTGGTGGAGGACGTGATCGTCGGGAGCTGTCTCGGGCAGAGTGACCACGCAATGGTGGAGTTCACTATTCTTGGCGAGGCCAGGAAGGGGACCAGTAAAACCGCTGTATTGGACTTTCGGAGGGCTGACTTTGAGCTGCTCAGGACACTGGTTGGTGGAGTCCCTTGGGAGGCGGTTCTGAAGGGCAGAGGGGTCCAGGAAGGCTGGGCGCTCTTCAAGAGGGAAGTCTTAATGGCGCAGGAACGGTCTGTTCCCACGTGCCCAAAGACGAGCTGGCGGGGAAGAAGACCGGCCTGGCTCAACAGAGAATTGTGGCTTGATCTTAGGAGGAAAAAGAGGGTTTATAAGCTTTGGAAAAGTGGGCAGGCCACTAAGGAGGACTTTAAAGAAGTAGCGAGGCTGTGCAGGGACAAAATTAGGAAGGCCAAAGCTCATCTGGAGCTCAATCTGGCTACTGCCGTTAAAGATAACAAAAAACGTTTCTATAAATACATCAACACAAAAAGGAGGACTAAGGAGAATCTCCATCCTTTACTGGATGCGGGGGGAAACTTAGTTACAAGAGATGAGGAAAAGGCGGAGGTGCTCAATGCCTTCTTTGCCTCAGTCTTTAGCGGCAATACCGGTTGTTCTCTGGATACTCAGTACCCTGAGCTGGTGGAAGGGGATGGGGAGCAGGATGTGGCCCTCATTATCCATGAAGAACTGGTTGGTGACCTACTACGGCACTTAGATGTGCACAAGTCGATGGGGCCAGATGGGATCCACCCAAGGGTACTGAGGGAACTGGCAGAGGAGCTGGCCAAGCCGCTGTCCATCATTTATCAACAGTCCTGGCTATCGGGGGAGGTCCCAATCGACTGGCGGCTAGCAAACGTGACGCCCATCTACAAGAAGGGCCGGAGGGCTGACCCAGGAAACTACAGGCCTGTCAGTTTGACCTCAGTGCCAGGAAAGCTCATGGAGCAGATCCTCCTGAGAGTCATCATGCAGCACTTGAAGGGGAAGCAGGCGATCAGGCCCAGTCAGCATGGCTTTATGAAAGGCAGGTCATGCCTGACGAACCTGATCTCCTTCTATGACAGAGTGACGCGCTGGGTGGATGAGGGAAAGGCTGTGGATGTGGTCTACCTTGACTTCAGCAAGGCTTTTGACACCGTCTCCCACAGCATTCTCCTCAAGAAACTGGCTGCTCTTGGCTTGGACTGGTGCACGCTTCGTTGGGTTAGAAACTGGCTGGATAGCCGGGCCCAAAGAGTCGTGGTGAATGGAGCCAAGTCCAGTTGGAGGCCAGTCACTAGTGGCGTCCCCCAGGGCTCGGTGCTGGGGCCGGTCCTCTTTAATATCTTCATCGATGATCTGGACGAGGGCATCGAGTGCACCCTCAGTAAGTTCGCAGATGACACCAAGTTAGGTGCGTGTGTCGATCTGCTTGAGGGTAGGAAAGCTCTGCAGGAGGATCTGGATAGGCTGGACCGATGGGCTGAGGTCAACTGCATGAAGTTTAACAAGGCCAAGTGCCGGGTCCTGCACCTGGGGCGCAATAACCCCAAGCAGAGCTACAGGCTGGGAGAGGAATGGTTGGAAAGCTGCCAGGCAGAGAAGGACCTGGGAGTGATGGTGGACAGTCGGCTGAATATGAGCCAGCAGTGTGCTCAGGTGGCCAAGAAGGCCAACGGCATCCTGGCTTGTATTAGGAACAGCGTGACCAGCAGGGCTAGGGAGGTGATCGTCCCCCTGTACTCAGCTCTGGTGAGGCCGCACCTCGAGTACTGTGTTCAGTTTTGGGCCCCTCGCTACAAGAAGGACATCGAGGTGCTTGAGCGGGTGCAGAGAAGGGCGACGAAGCTGGTGAGGGGCCTGGAGAACAAGTCCTACGAGGAGCGGCTGAGGGAGCTGGGCTTGTTCAGCCTGGAGAAGAGGAGGCTCAGGGGCGACCTTATCGCTCTTTTTAGGTACCTCAAGGGAGGCTGTAGCGAGGTGGGGGTTGGCCTGTTCTCCCACGTGCCTGGTGACAGGACGAGGGGGAATGGGTTTAAGTTGAGCCAGGGGAGTTTTAGGCTAGATGTTAGGAAGAACTTCTTCACTGAAAGGGTTGTGAGGCATTGGAACAGGCTGCCCAGGGAAGTGGTGGAGTCACCATCCTTGGAAGTCTTCAAAAGACGTTTAGATGTAGAGCTTAGGGATATGGTTTAGTGGAGGGCTGTTAGCGTTAGGTTGGAGGTTGGACTCGATGACCTTGAGGTCTCTTCCAACCTAGAAATTCTGTGATTCTGTGATTCTGAGTCTAGTTTCACTCTCTTCTATCAGGCAGGTAAAGGGACTTTCCTACAGAGAAGAGTATGAGTAACTGAAACTGTGGCAGGTTTCTTGGTTTGCCCACCCAGCATCAAAAGTCATTCTTTGCATCAGTCTCCCCAGCTCACTTCCACAAAGTGCAGTTTAGCCCTGTTTGTTTCCCTTGCCCATCTTCACAGAGTGCAGCATAGCAGAGAGGAACACAAAAGAGCAGGCTCAGAACAGGCTGATTTAACTGGTTCTTTTGATCTGAGATATGTGTATCCGTATAACACTGAAGTGAACCCCTCTTTCTTGGGGGAGAGAGCTAGCAGCCCAAATTTTGAGGAACAATTAATAGGAATTTTACAAGTGCCATGTGCTTACTACAGCACTATATTCTTACTTTTGCCACCAAGAAGGTAGGTAAAGTGCAAAGGAAGAGTTTTTGGGTGCAAGTCACCAGTGGCTTCCAAAGGAGATTGAGATACTGTCATGTCTGGATTGCTACTGGAAGCTTCTGCTACGGATTGCTATGTCTGACTTCAGTCTTTCTCTAGCAGCAACCAGCATCAGAGCAATAACCTGCCAGGGACCAGATGTGAAAGAACACAGAAGCAGCAAGGAGGGCACTTGCAGCCCTACTGTTTTTTTTTTCAGTCTTTAGTTTGTGAAGAAAGTGGGTCCTGGGTGTAAACCCACCCAAATTCAAGCAGATGTTACCATATGTAAAGTATTTCTCTGAAACATTTGAATAAGCTGTTACAAGAGGCTTATCTCAGGTTCCCACAGACGTTTCCTCTGTTTTTGCATATGGGTAATAGCTTTCCTCTCTTTCTGCCTCTCTCCCAAACTTTGATCATCATTTGATCTGATGTGATCTTAGAGCTTTTTCCAGGATTACGGTAGCATTAATATTGGCTCCGAGGAAGCGGAAATTCCCTTTTATCTCTTCCTAGGTATTTTTTTTTCCAATTCTTCACAGAAAATATAGTAAGACAAATTCACAGCATAATGTCGTTTCTGTGCTGGCTTGGATTTGTGTTAAATGCAGCCGTATGGTTCTATGGAAGTCAGTCATAAGCCTGTGCTAAGGGCAAACACCACCAGCTACAAGGTTTCATCTCAGAAGAATGTTAACAGAAGATGAAGACAGGCATGAAGTGCTCACAGAGAAACAAAAATCCAATCCCTTTTGGAGCCTACTGGGAATGCTGATCTCATGCATCAGTGAACTAGAGTTCGTATGAGACCTAGCCAGTAATTTCTGTTATCTCTTTTACATCTTCCCTGTAACGTCAGTTGGTGGAGATTAATCTTCTCGTTCCATCTGCTTCTTCAACTCAGTGCAAGGAATCAGATTTATTGACGTGATCTATCCATTAGTGAGCCAGGCAGAGCTCTCTAATGTCACGTGGCAGGTGAGGGTCATGGTCTCACTCAGGGAACCCAGTTCAATCCAGCATGGGTAGGATCAGACAAGACTTAGAACACACCAGCCAGTAGATGCAGTGCAGTGACTGTGATCTTGGACCACTGTTTTTTTCCACTGTTAATGGTTTTCTGCTGATTCTGACAGCTAATGTATCTGGTATGTTTTTCGTAAACAAAGAGCAAGCATGATAATCCATTCCAGGGAGGGAGAAAATCAGCTGGTTTGGATTAAGGAAAGTCAGGGAGAGAGAAACACAAAAACTTACATAACAGAGCTTGGACCAAGCTAAAATATCTGCAGCTAGATGTAGCCATGCTCTCCTGAGTTAATTCATTAAGACTGACTGATTTCTTTGTATGGAAATGGCAAAGAAAATGATAGGTCTTCAGAGAGATAGACACCTGCTATCTCTGCATATGTCAGCAAGGAAGCATTTGAGATAGAGAATGAGAGCTCCCACACCTCAGAAGTATCTTCTGACTAACTTCAGTGCCCCTTTAGACCACCAGAAAAATAACAAGATATGCTGTAGGTACCCTTATGTCTTGCTAGCTTACATCAACTTCACAGTGCTGCCAAGGTGTTATAGAAGGTGCTACTACACTACTGAAAAGCAGAATTAATGATTGTTGCTGTGTCCAGAAAGATGAATTTTGAATTAGGACCATTTTTAGACAAAACATGCTATTTTGTTTTTTGTTCAGGTTAGCAGTCATCACAGATGTATTCAGTACAAAAGAGATTAATTACAGTTTCTATTCTAATGAGCTTAGCAATACCATTACGTGAAACGTCAAAATCAAGCCATTAGGAGTACTGTCACTTTCTGAGCAGCAAAGTTGTGTCTCTTGAAGTACTAGTCCTGAAATGTACATATATCACCAAAACATAAATCCACTAAAATTTACATTTCTCTCAACCCGTGTTCACTTGAAGTAGATTCAACAGAAGTTTTTTCTACCTCTTGAGGATATCAGAATATGATTGATGTGTTCCTAATTTTAGATGTCAAATGTGTAGATATACTGCATCATGCCTCAGAGTGAATCCAGTGTAACAGATTGAGAACCTCAGCAGAACAGATAAGAACATTTACCTTGACTTGCTTACAAATTTCTTTCTTCATATAATAATGTCCATATATTCAACGCTCCTTAGAGGCAAATTGATAATTTTTAATAGAGTGAGATACTGGCTCACTCACTAGAGTGTGATTTGAGTTGGTTTTTGAGGGTAGATAAACCTGTGCTCCACAGTATGAAAATTGGTCTGCTCATTTCATAAAGCAGGTAAACTGTGATTACGGAAGGCAGAATGGTACTGCCGTGGCTGATAAGGCAAACTGCAGTAAGCTTGTGGTCCAACAGCGAGCTCTCCTGCTGGCAATAGCAAGTATGTCCAGGTTTTTTCTCAAATAGCAAGGAGAACAAATGAGTCAAATTTATTAGATTAGTGGACTCCCACAAAATAAAATTTCAGAGACTCACAGGTATGCTTACATAGCTGAAGGTCTTTTGGTACCTAAGGGTAAAAGAACCAAATACAAAAAAAAAAAAAAAACATATGTTAGGGGCAGGTTTTCTTTTCACTTTTGTCTCTCCACAAGTCAGTTTCTGTTCAGTTGTCTTCTGAATGCCAATTTTGCTATATTCTGCACCAGAACAACAGGTATCTGAACATAGTCTTCCTCCACTCCACAGTTGTCTTTGCCTGACCCATAACGAACCTAAATCTTGATTTTTCTTCTTTTTTTATTTGCTTTAAGCAATTATTTTTTTAATGCATTTGCATATTTTACCCTAGAAATAAAATGAATCAAAGAGTAGTTTTATGAAGATGTTGTCATTATATACTGCAGGGCAAACAGTACATACTCATTATATGAGAACAAGGAAACAATTGGTTGAATTTAAATTGAAATAGATAGAAGAAAACACATTTTGACACAACGCGTGTTCAGCCTACAGAACTGAATGCCACAAGACATCTGTGAAACCTGAGTTGTGAACTGTTAGAGAATAAGTAGTCCGGAAGACTTTGAGTTTTTCATTTTGCACTGGCCACTTTTAGACAAGATACTGTCCCTGGTGATCCACCCAGCTGTGGTAATGTCTCTTTCTGCCTATTTGGTTACAGTTAACAGTTATATGTGCAAAATCTGTGTTTCTCTATCAAATACGATTATCTTTACAAATTTTTGGAACAAACTAACGCGCTCGTTGTACCACCTGTGTTTACTGGAATCTTTCCCTTACACTGTTTTGTTTTGTTGTTTTGTTTTGATTATTACTTTTTTTTTTTTTTTTTTTTTAAAAAAAAAAAGAGATCTTCAAAATCTCAGGTCAAGGAGAATTTCTAAGAAATTACAGATTTTCTTCCTCAGCGGTCTTCCTATCATGGTCTGAAAGAATCTGAAGAGCCACATAAAATTTACACCATCATGGAAATGATAAAACAGACAACATTTTAGGCAGTGTAGAAGACATTACTGTAAGAAAACCTCAGTCTGTGTTGATATCCTATGTGCCAAGGCATTATGAAATACGTTACTGACCTTCGTGGAGTCTCTCTATGCAGAAGTGCAACCAAACTGATAGAGTTTGTTTGCTCCAGATTCTTCAGGTGCTGGTAGTACACAACAGTACACAAGGTGTACTGTTTGGAAGGGAACATGTACATTTGGAAGGGAAAGATATGGTTTTTTAAACACATTTATTCTAAATACAGTTTTATTCTGGGTCAAGGGTATTGTAGCATTTAAGATGAGGAGGACAGCAGTGTCTGGTCACTGTCATAATCTGCATCACAGAAAAATAACAGTGGCTTCCTTCCAGTCTCACTTTGAAAAACATGACAAAACCTGATAAAACACGATTCATGTTCTGACGTACTTAGAAGTGTTCAACAGAATTTTGCTGAGCCTTCTTCACGTTTCCTTATTTAGAATGAATTTTGTAATAGAGTCCTGTGTAACTTGTAGTATGTCATGACATATTTGCCATGGGATTTTGCACTCTCTTCGTGGGGTTGTGCTGTATGACCTATTCTAAAACAAAACTAAAATGCTGCTAAGAAAGTTGTTGGAAATGTTAAGATAGTCTTCAAGCATCTGCAAAGCATTCTGTATACAATGCCTAAAACCAGAGAAATCGCAGCTACAAATCACCTTTGCTAAAATCTACAAATCAGTATAAGCTAAAAAAAAAAAAAAAAAAAAGTCACATATCTAGTGTAGATGTTATATTATGGATGTTAAAAATATTCAGTAATTGTATAAACTTTTAGACCAACGTCTTTAAAAGTAACGTAGAACAGTCCTTTTTGTTTTGTGATACTTTATTAATGTAATAATTGTGCCTCTGGTGGTCTGGACTTCAGGGACTTCCAGACACTTTTACGTAATACTGCATTCATTAATGCGCAGTATCAATTTTTTTTCTAAACTGAGGTGGAAAGATTTTGTCACAGATATTTTTGTAAGGAAAGTTATTCTAAATTGCATTTGCGTTGCTGGACACTGGGCTACCTTCTATCAAAAGTATTTGGGTTTGTGGTCTGAGCCTTACTGTCCTTGAATGTTTTTGTAATCTATCTCCATTTCTCAAAAGACACAGTTTTCAGTTAACTTAATCTTTCTGCCCAACTCCTGGTTTTTTTTATCACTTTTTTCCCATCCTGCTTTCCCATTTACCGAATTTAGTAGAGGTTACTTCAATTTTATTTTCCACAGAGGAAGTGGCAGCAGTGAAGAAATCTTATTTGGTATGAATCCTCACCCTGAGCTTGAGGAGGAAAAAAAAAAAATCATCTGGATGGCAGCAAGTGCACACCAGCCCCTGATACACAGAGAGTACGAAGTTCAATTAAAAGGATGATTGTTTTATTGTTATTCACAAGTTTTCTTACTTGACTTCTTACTTGACTTACTTTTCTTACTTGACTTCTTTGGGTTTTGCTACTTTATTTCTGTCTTACCTTTTAAAAGAGGAAAGGTAGGCGCAATGCCTGCCATTCGTGAAATAAGGTGACTTCCTCGCTGCCTTTGCAAGCAAGGATTCATTTTATGACATAACTTTCCATTTTACCATCAAGCTGTAGTTCAGAACTGCTAGGTACTAAATTCTTTCCACCTAAAATTTTAAGATTAGCTGCACTTTTTAACAGAAATGTACATTGAATTAGCAGACAGAAGTATATTTTGAATAAACATAAAAGTAGAAGATTATTTGCTTTAAAAATGAATTGATTTACATGATAACAGAACTAGCTTGTCTTGTAAAATATTACCACGGTTCAATGGAATTTTTTACTCTGAAGCTTTAATAAAATATTTAAAGTGCTACTTACACGAAGATCTAGCAAGTGCTTGTTAAATGATCAATTTTGAATGGAAGATACACTATTACAGATGCTATAAGCTCCCTATGAGAGGAAAAGTAGTGTAATTGCTGGTAAATCAGTGCCTGGTCAAATAGTGCAAACAGTTTAGGCTTTAGAAAATAGCTACTCAAGTACCATGGTTTGAAAAGACAAGATAAATGGATATATAGATAATTAAAATCATTTGTGGATAGATTATATTTCAAGAGCACAAAGAAGTATGGCATTATCTGGAAGCAGCCTGGATTTGTTGTCAGATACCGTATCCTTCTGCTCATCTCATAGGAACGCTGTTTGGCATGGCTCAGAGAGGCAGACAAGATGTGCAGGCCTGATAGCATTGCACTTTAAATACTGATCACTGAGTTAATGTAGCAGGAGAGTCTCTGACAACTTTGTTAGTAACTCCACTCATTAGAAATAGAGAGATCCAAACAGATTTTCTTAACCCAGAGGAAGATGCCAGGCAGGTTTTTTTGTCATTATTTTACTCTCTCCGTATTTTTTCCCCCAGCAGCCTCCAGCCAGTCGGTACAACCACTCTGGCATTGTATTAATGTGATTCAAAGCAAGGGAGGAATAGCTTGAAGTGAGGAGTCGTGCTGCGTGCTGCCTAAGACTGCACACTGCTGAATTCACATATAAAAGTTACAATTTTCTTTCATTGCCTTGATGCCTGAGGTGGACTGTCAGAACTGTGACAGCTCACACCACCACAGATATGCGGCCATCTCCCAGGTTTATCTACGGGATTAACTCCTCAAAGGCTTTGAGAATGTGGATTACAGTCTCTGGTAGGCTGTGCTGTACCAAAGCCAACATCTCAGCTCTCACTTTCTCAGAGAAAAAAGAAGAAAAAAGATCAGAGGCTGACTGTTTTGTTGCATTATTTTGTTAAAGCGTAGACTGTATGGAGTTCCGTTCAAGTGCTTGTATAATGCGAGTTTCCATTTTTGGTCTGTTGAGCCAAACAGTGAGACAGGGGGATGTTGGTCAGGCAGCTTCTTCTTTTTAACGTGATAGCTGATATTTAGGAGTATTATTATATCTGCTGTGTGGCTTTCCTTCAGTCCCCAAAAGCAGTATTCATTATGCACTGAGAAGGAAACAGCCTTCTTTGTTTGTTGTTATCTTGAGATCCATGTAGATATACCTGGAGATATCATTTACTGTGTGTAGCCAGAAATTAAAGAGCAGTAAAGGTCAAGTGGATAAGACGCTTTATCAGAGCTTAATGAATCTACATGCTTCTGTGTATCCGTAAGATTAAAGTAACAATGTTCCAAGTTAAAACATTTTTTATATTGGGCTAAGTGTTTTTATTTTGGTGTTTGCTACATAGAAAATGTCACAACTTTTAATGAAATAGTGTCTTAGAGAGGATTTAAACCACGAGGGCATTGTCTTTTGAAATCGTTAATAATCCTCCAGGCTCAGAAGCTAAGAAAAACTTGGCTGTGCTGTTTTGCATCAGTAGATCTAGTATATATCTATCTGTTGCTACTGCCAGCAAGTTTCAGGTTGTTTAAAGCGAAGAAAACTGCATACAGTATATTTCATGGGATTGTGTTTGTGATGCATATATTTTCAAGGAGGGAGCATATGCCAAGGTGTTCAAATTTATCTATTAACCTCCTGCAGCAAAACCTCGTGCAAATAACAAACCCTGATGATCTGGTATTTCTCTCAGGGTGCAGTGGGGCAAAGTAATTTTGAGTGTCTCCACAGCACATTTCCAATGAAGTCACTGTACTTGTATAGGTCAATACATTATTATGCAAAGATGCAAGCACGGCTTCTGGAGGATAAAAGTCCCATCAGCCAAGAATTGGTCCTGACGAGCCCATTGTCAGGTGGTATAGCCTAGAGGGCTTTCCCCTCCTAGCTAGCTCATGGGGTGCTGGAGCCCCTGACCCATGCTGTATATATGGCATGCAGTAGACAAAAACAGCATAGACTTGCTCTTACTAGCCTTCAGGAGGACCTGCCTATCAGCAATTCATAAGCGCCTCTTACCCACTAAAAATGCAAACACCTCTGTCATTCTGTGCAGCTGTTCCTCCACTTGGTAAGTTCAAACTTCTCCACAGTGGGCTTTCTTACCGTTTTTACTTATAATGCATTCACTTTGCAGAACCTGATTATAGTAGGCCAGGCCATGCACTACAGATTTGCCAACATAACAAATCAGTGGAAAAAAACCCTGGTGCAAAGGTCTTCCACTTCAGTTTTGTTTGTGGACTTGTATATATGTGTCAGGAGGAAAACTCTAGGTAGTATAAGCCTCTACACCATGCTTCCTTTAAGAGGCTCTGCCAAAAAAAAAAAAAATATGCTAGTGTGAACTAAAATAGAAGGATTCTAATGTAACAAGCTAAACTCAGGGAATAGTATTTCCTTGAGAAATTTTAATTTAAATTAAGCTTATTGTTAACTCACAGAGTGTGTCTTAAATTTGGCTTTGCTTCTCATTTCTGATTCTGGCAGGGATTCTTTCTGAGTGCTTAGTAAATACACATCCTTAGAGTACTTGCCAGACTGTAACTGCTGTATCCATAATCAGATCTTGATACAGTAAGATTATGTGCAAGGAGATATGAATTAGTGTACTGTGTAGTTAGGACACAACAAAAATCTTTTAACTGAGTAATTCTGGCAAAATTGCCAAAAGTTTATATCTGAAAGATTGCTGTTTTCTTTGTACTTGACCCAAGAAAACTGTGATAAGTAGTATGGGCTACAGTCAGATTGCATAATATTGACTTTTTAATGGAGTTCCCTGTAGTCTGTAGTGGAAGCCAACAAAAATAAACAGCAGTAGATAGCCTGTCCATACTTGTTGGATAAACTCTGAGAGACCTCCTCTCTACCATTCGGTATTTTTTGGTAGTTCTGTTTCTTATCTGGATACCGGTGTATCAGTCATGTTTTGGGGTTTTTCAATCTTTTCTTACAATGAAAGTGCCTTTTTAAAGTGCAAGTGCTGTGACAAGTGTTGTTTTTATGACCCTTTGCAGACTGGATGCTAGTAGACATTTGAAAAATAGACAACATGAAACAAAAGCAGTGTGACTGCCTGTGCTCCAGCTGAATTTACTTGTGTAGTTTACCATACACTCTTTCCTTCCACAGGCATTTCCTATTCAAAACAGGAACAGGGACCACACCGCTGTTCAGTACTGCAACACCAGGGTACACAATGGCATCCGGCTCTGTTTATTCCCCTCCTACTCGGCCACTACCTAGGAACACTCTGTCCAGAAGTGCTTTTAAATTCAAGAAGTCTTCGAAGTACTGTAGCTGGAAATGTACTGCTCTCTGTGCTGTAGGGGTCTCAGTGCTGCTGGCAATACTGCTGTCCTACTTTATAGGTGAGTTCCTTTTTTTCATGATAACTGTCATCATAAATAGGGATGTCTGATGGACTGTAGATGTGCTGTCCCATCTCAACCTTCATTTATAACAGAATTTTTGGTAAAAGTAAAAACCACAACAATGACTTAATGAAAACGCCTAATTATTTTGAGATGATAGAAGATCTGAATACTTTGCAAGCACCCTGTGGCATGACAATGCATGAACTAATTTCAAAGAAGTATTCAAATTGCAATTAAGATACGTGGTGTCTAGTACTTACAAACATATATGCAAAATGCAGGCTATAAAGTCCTGTGACGTGAATATAGCTTCCAGCATATCCATGGTACTCTTCTCATTTTGCATGAAATGTAACTAATTGAGCATTTAGGAATTATAACTTATTTCATCATTATATACATGTATGTTTGTGTGTATAGCTAGTGCAAAAGTCTAATGTAGACTTTGATTGCAAGGTAGGGAAAATAAATGTCCAAAAGGACAACATGCAGAGGAGAAGAAGAGACTTCTTCCTCTCTCGTGGGGTGTTTGTTTTTAATTATTTACTGTTTTCTCTGTTTGTTAAATTTTGCCAACTTGAATTTTACATAGTTTCTTTTATTTCTTCTTCACTTTATTTAATTTCATAAATGCTTTTTCTAAATATCATATAATTTGAGGTTTAGGCAGTTAGTGGGGGAATCACTTGCCCATGACAAAAACATTATCGACTTCAGTGTGGGAACAGAACAGACTTATCATGTACATGTGCATAACTTCTTCCATGGCTTTGTCCAGATTACAGATTTTGTTACCTCTGAGTCCTTAAATGGTCTTCAAAGACTTTAAAAACACTGATTTGTTAATTAGAAGTTAAAATCAAAAATGAAAATTTAAGGGTCTGTTTTTTGTAAGGCATTGGTTGTGTTCCAATTCAGAGTCTTAAGAAGTCAAGAAAAGAAGAGGAAGGGGGGGAGTCAATCTCTCCTTCTCTCCCTCGTTTTAAAATCAGGTTAAATTAATAATAAAGCCTAGAAGGCCCTGTGATCCTTAAATCTTCATTGCCTTTGTTGAAACAGGCTTGCTACATTTCAATCCAAGGCAGAGCATAAGCTGTATAAAGCCTTTGAAGTAGTTCTTACTGGGCTGAAGCTCCTGTGAACAATGCAAGGAAGTGGGTTGCTGGGTAGCTGGAGAAATTCATCTCTGCACTGGCTAAGCAGAACCCCCAGAGCACCCTTTTCACCTCAGCTGTGAGCCCCAAAGAGCAAAATGCATGTGTACAAATGTAGGGCTTGCCACTGCTGCTCAGTCCATTGCATGCCTTGGATTTTTTTTATGCAAATGTGCACAGCAGTATGAAGGTATAGTGTAGAGTTAAGCTTTGACACTGCATCTTTTTTAAAGTGGGATTCAAATAATCCCACTTATAAAATACAGTAATTGTGCTCAGTCTTCATAATATTGCCTCTTAAATCACTACAACCAAACATCTACTACTAAAAAAAATACATAAATATGAAAGAAGGAATTCAATATGAAGTATCGCTGTCAAGAACTGGGAAGAATAGCCATACAGATAGTAAAATATTGAAGACCTGATTGTGAACTGAGCTCTACACTTTGCTAGCCCGAATGAGCGAGACTACTTATGAATTTGAGGGGCACAAGAAGATAGCTGTACTGGATTATTTCTCCCGCAGGCACATTAAGAAATATAAGCATGTCTAATGTGCCTCTATTCCTGTGTTCAAGAAAAAGAACCAGGCTTTCCAGTGAGTGAGAGCTTTCAGCTCCACATATCATTTATTCACATACTCTGTAAAAAAAGAAAAAAAAAAAAAAGACAAATATAGCTGTACATTTCATGGGCACATGCCAGCTCACGTACTTGCTGAAATAAACAATGCACAAGGGCCTTCCTCTGCCCGTAGTCAATAGGGAGCTCTTTGCCTACTGGTGATATTACACATATTTCAGCTAGCTCAGCAATCTAAATGTAAAATCCAGCACTCAGGGATGCTCTCTAGAGAACTTGGGGTCCATAAAACCATGAATGGATTACACTCATTCATATATGTGGTTTTCCCATCTCTGCAGACATAATATCAGAAATACTCTCCATTTAATAGGCCATCTAAGTATAAATTGGTGGAAATCATTTATGTAAGATGGAAATAGTCCTTCGTCTTGGTTAAATATTTCATAGTGTAGGTATGAAAGAGGAATTGAAAGAGGAGGAAATTGATAATAAAATAAAACATTAGGAAGGGCTGTGGTATCGTGTGACCTCTAGCACTGTGTGACATGCCTCTAACACAGTGATCTGGCTTGTCTGCTGAGGCCTACAGCAGCTGAGGTGGCATGTCGCATCTGTGAAGCCAGTTTGAGACATGTTTTTGACTTCACAGGGAGACATTGCCACAAGCATTAAAACACTACAGCCGTTGCTGTAAAATATGCCAGTGCATATTGATAAGGAGCACGGTATGCCCCATGTCCACTGCGTGACTGTGGCAGCTGCAGGTCGAAGGCCTAACTGGATCGCTCAAACAGGGACCAGTGATGTAACTGGGCCCTTCTTGGAAAGGGCAATGATCAACATGTCATGCCCACGCTTCCTTTAGTTGCAGTGGATATGGGGTAAAGAAAGTGACTACGGATCCCTTTGCTTAGACAACATAAGGCAGAAGAGGCAGTTTGCTAGACTTCATGTCTGCCTTTGCAGAACTGCGCAGTCAATTAGCCCCGCCAGTGGAGGGGAGCTACACCGAGTCCTGTCTGTCTTGCACTTCTTCCATCACTGTGACAGGAAAGACTCCTACATTTACAAAGTCTACAAAGAGAAGGTGAGAGTAGCAGATGTCAGCTCAGAAAGGGACCGCAGCAAGCGCTACGCTGTAAGGCCACTTAATGCAGTCTTGGAGGTCACAAGGAGTTGAAAACATTATTTTTGTCTAAAGAAAGGAAAGTCTCACTGCCAGCCTCCCTGCATACTCTTGACTTTTGAGCACTGGTGGTCTCTCAGCCATTTAAAATATTCAGAATGTTGAAACTTACCATTCCTGTCAATGAGACCTGCTAATTTTTAGAGAAAATAAATGTGAGTTGTGGAAAATGTTTATCTTCTTATTAAAGGGTTCATCTACTGTTAAACTATTGAGAAACAATGAGTTAAGCAAGAGAAACATGCAAGTAAGAAGTGCTTAACCAAGACATAGTACAGCATATATAGGAGAGTGGAGTTAAAAACCAGCTCCAGTTTAAAGTAAAGGATTCAACGAACATCTTCCTGAAATAGAGTATTATAAAGAAAGAGAATAAAGAATATAAACTGCTTAGTTTGGGGATTGAGATTACACTGGAATTTCTTTAAGCTGCTCATTTGGCTAACTGCTATTCATAATCAGATTTGCAACCAAGGAAGATGACTTTTTTTTTTTACAGCATGAACATTTTTTAGAAAACTTCAGAAATAACTCTTTTCTATTTCCCTGTTTGGAAGACTAGCAAGAACAGTCTTAAATTTAAGTCATGAAAGAGTAAGAAATATGACATTGCCTTAGCTTGACCTCTCTTTATATACACATGAATATTTTACCCAAACTTTGTACAGGCAGTCTGTGTGAGCCAGAAATAGAGTCCAACTTTACAACATGCAAGACAAAACAGAACTTTATCCTTTTTCTCCCTGTGACTTACCATCTCATTCAGCATCCATCTTTTGCAGTGAATGAATGCATGAAAAGTTTGGTAGAGCAAATGCTTAAGTGAAACATCAGAGTTGTGTATGTAATGACCAGTATGTACCTGCCAATTCTAGCTTTTGGATCTTCTATCCACTCTCTTTGTTACTAAAGGGAGCAGTTTGTTGTTCTTGGATGTGTGTTCTTTTAACTGAAGAGTCCCCTGTTCAGTTACAGAGAACTGTATCAGTTGTTTTCAGTATGTTGTTGCATAGCATAGGTTCTGACCAGCTACATTAAAGGAATAATTGGTACAGTACTAATTACTTTTTCGTTAGTGCAGATTCACAGTAGATGAAATTAATGAGAATTTGGGATATCAGTGCCCCTCTTTCTAGCCAGGGAATTGCTTTGGCAACAGGTTTTCCATTGCCAGTGGCATTGTCTTGACATTAGCTAAGTTGATACAAGAGGTTAGTGCCATTTTCACTTGCATGGGGACCCAACAGGCAAGTGGTTTTCCTCAGTCAGTGCTGGAATTACACAGTGCCAGATTCAATCAACGGAGTTTAGAGAGTTGTACACTAAATGATCCCATGCATCTGTCATTAATGTTGTCCTATGGCTACTAAATAGGTTTCTATTAACATAAAATATTACTTCAATACGTGGTGAGAGACCTGACCTGTTCAGTCCACATCTGCTGTTCTGACTTCTTAACAGCAGTCTGTTTGTATCTTACGAGCATTTTGTGTTCTGTGTATTTCAGAATTGATTGCTGTGCTAGCATTACCTCTGCAGCCAGTGGTCAGGAGAAGAATGTATGGCAGCTAGTTATTCTCGGTGATAAAGATTTAAATATCAGTGGTAACTTAAGGACATCTCTTTAAAAAAATTGAACTTTATTTAATTGAAATGGCCACAGGACTACTTTTATCACTCCTGTTCCCCATGAGCAGTTAAGTAAATCCATTTTGGACAGAAAAGAAAGCTAACTTCTAGATTTAACAACTGAAACATCTTTTGGGACAACATATATTGTAGTTTATATTTCATGCTATGAGAACCAGTAGAAAAGTCACTGTTCTGCTGTGATTCAGGGATGACCACACAGTCATAATCCAAAGTGGAAATGAAATATGAACAAAAAAGAGATACCAGACTAGAAAGCCATGTTTGATAATCACTGATAATACATTCTTTCTACATTTATATAAAAATAGACATTGTGCTTATTCTGTTATATTGTACATTCAGGTTTTTTTTTCTCAGTCTGAAAGTTGTTATTGCTTTATCATCATCTGAAGATATGCAAGCTGAAAATTTATCCACTAATAAATTTCTAATAATTAACTTCCATCAACAACTATCTTCAGAGTCTGAGAGAAGAACTTGTTGAGAGTAAGAACAGAGCAACTTAATGGAAGAGTTTTTACGGTAGAGGTAGGTGGACAGAAAAGATAGCAAACAAGTTTTGTCATTAGAGGAGAGTGTCACAGAAAGATTCAGGGTATAAAAATTACAGCTGACGGCCAATTAACTTCCTTGCAGGCAAGTTTTAAGTAATCCTGAAAAATTTAGAAAATTGTCTGTTTCTGCAGACTGAGGTTAACTTTCCATCTCTCCAGTGCTGTTCCCAAGTTTGTTGTCTGTGGTTCACCCGCGTTACTGAAGATTTAGTGTGACAGCTGCTGGCATTCACATCTACTCACAGATTGCAGAGGACCAGATGCCTTTCCTGTTGGGCTCAGTGGCAGAAGTCATAGTAGCGCAGAAGCACCCTCCTTAGAATTAATGGACAGTTAGTCATGACGGTTACAGAACTGGATTTTCGTGATTAAAACGATGACTAAATATACCTGTAGTCAAAAGGAATCTATCTTACTTTATCAGTAAAGAACAACATAATACGTCTTTTTGATTGCAATGCCAAGTTAACATTATGCTGCTGTTCGTAAAGCTCAATTACTGCCAGGAATGACGAAAACAACTTAATTAATAATGCCATTTAAATAGAATTTTTATTACGATACCCAGCATAGGTATTGTAATTAACAGGCATGAGGGAGAATATAGTTACGTTGCCATTAATCAGCTTTACTTTCATTATGTGTTTATAGAAACTCTTTTTCTCTTTGACCTGCATTTAATTTTGAGTATTGTAATGCTATTGTCACTGAGAGCTTTATCAAGAACTATTGTATTTCCAGCAGGGTGCCTGCATTCTCTGCCCACTCTGCTACCTAGGTTGTGCTTGGACCTTGGTTATGAGTAATGCTTCACTGAGGTGTGTGGGTTGGAAATATGTTCCCTGTCTGCAGCAATGTGGCAGATTTTCACAGTTAGCCAGGTTTATGCTCCTACTGCATTTCTCATTGCATCAAATCAGAGATGCTGAGGAAGACTAATACCTGTGTATATCACTGATTCTAAAAGGGTCTCTTCCAACCTAGAAATTCTGTGATTCTGTGTGAAGGTACTTTTGGAAGGAAGGTACATAGCTCCTTGCCTAAGTCACAGACAACAACTCATCTGAACAGTCCTTCAGGCTTTTAAGGAAGGCTTTGGGTGTCTCTTGTGCTTTTGGAGGCAGCAGCAGTGCTCCATGTGAGGCTTTTCTTTCCAAGCTAGAGATTTCCAGTATCACTTCCATCTTGAATTGTCTGACTCTCAAATTAAAAAGCTGCAAAGCTGTGGATTAAGTACGTAGCAGTGTTTTCCTTCTGTCCAGAATGGATGTTTACCTTTCTCTCTCAGCTCCAAATGTCACAGGCAGCAATTGCACTGGTGACAATGCCACGTGGGGGCTGTAAGGCCCAGCTTCCCCATTGAGTGTGGCTCTGCTGTGTGCTGGTCAAAATCTGTGGGCCTGCTGTTTTACAAAGTTGTGCTGGATGTTGTTCTGGAAGGACAGAGTAGTAGATATCCCATAGAAATATAAGGCAGGACCAAAGGGTGTGTGTAGCCTCTGCTGCTGGACCTGTAGTGGGGGGTTATATACGCATATACCTGGTGAACACACAGTTACAGAGCAGGTAGAAACCACCTCCTGAAATTGCTGAAGGATTTTGGTATCCTGAACGGACCTTAGGAAAGTCTCTTATGTCTGAAATACCAATCTCCAAGTTGCATTTCAGTACTTTATAATCTTCAAAAACAGTACTATAAAAGCCAGATAATTAGTGTTTGTAGGCCATACTTCAGTAATATCAGGGCAATCAACTCCTTTCACTCACTTCTGACCTGTTCTTTATAAATGACATTCTTCAGATATGCACGACTGTCCATACTATTCTGATGCTTTATCGTAAAGCTTAATATTAGTGCTAGTAATTCCATGATTTTCTGCATTGCAGTGATGTTCAGCTTTATCTAATATGAAATAATTTTTCCCTTGGTATCTCATAGCCATGGCTTTTAGATTCTGCACAATGTTCATACAAATACAAAGAGCAGGCATTGCTGATGAGCTAGCTATGCCTCCTTAGTGTGGAAATATTTATAAACAATAAAGTAGTTTCTTATGTTTGCCACATTCTTTCAAACCTGGGAGACAAAGAATGACTAGTCAGAAAATGAATAAGTTATGCTTCACCACCTTGTCAGGGGTGATCAGGCTGAAAATGCTTGTAACATCTTTCATTGAAATTGCACTAAAACTAAATGTGTTGAACATCTATGTGTTAAAGCATGAACATTAAATGTACTTTTTTGTTTCTAGTAAGAATTCCATTATGGATAATGCCTTTAGTTGATGCTTTTTAAGCAAAGATTTTGCCACTGTGTTTCAGGCTAAGTGCAAAGCATAATATAATATTTACTGTTTCAGGAGTGCACAGTATTAATATTTGATTGGTGTTGTGGATGTCACATGCTGTTATTGTTAGTGACACTGAAAGTAAAACACTTACTGAGAAAGATAATCCTCACACAGAAGGATGTAGGAACATGTAATTGGCAGTCAGGAGGTTAAAAGAGACTTTACAAGATTTTGAGGGATTAAAAGTTAATCTGGCAAGGAGAATACCCACCTCTGCTCCCAAAAAGGCTTGTGTTTTAATTATGATTTGTCACAAGGTTTTTGGCAATAGGCCTGTCACTCTTCCACTTTTGCCCAGTGGAGCGAATTGAAACTCAGTAATCCTGGCAACATAAGGTGTAGTGATAAACCGAAAGGTGACATGATGTCATTGTCCGTAGGGCCCACATTGTGTTATTTTGCTGTCGTGCTGTAGTGCAGTATGGTGCTTTTTCAAAATCTGGATGGTGTTTCCAAGAATACTGAAATGTCTCACAAGCACATCATTGTGGAGATGGGGGCCCTTCTGCACTCCTCCTATAGTCTTCTGGCAGACCCACAAACAGTAGCATTTTTTCAGTCTAATTATGAGTATTTCAGAAATGTGGTTAAATTATACTAGCTACTCTTTTGGATAAACAGGCTTAGAGCAGTTCAGAGATGTAATTCCTGTTTTATCAATGGTGGTGAACGTGTGCTATATTTTAATAGTATGTGAGCATATGTAGTACTTCAAATTTATGCTTATGTTTAAGACATTTTTCAAAGCAGAGATGAAATTACTTGGATGATTTAAGTTGTTTGTGGACATAAGATTACAGACCTCTTTTCTTTCCTGGTAGTTCCCATTAATTTATGATTTGTATTAGTGAAGAAAAAAGCCAGCCCTTAGAGATGTGCTATCCACTGTGATATCAGAATTAATAATACCTGTGTTAAAGTTGTAGTTTCCTGTATAAATTATAAAATTTCTGTAAATTGCTTCTCTTCTATAAATTGCAATCCTTTCTTGCATTTTTTCTGTGAGGAAAACTGCTTGTTCTGTTTTGAATGCTTTAAAAAAAAATCATGCTGGTAAAATGCCTGATTTAGATGAGATTTTTTGTAAACCTCTCCATACACAAGCACTTTAGAATAAAAGGTCAAGTACATATGTCCAAACTTGCTGCGAGCAATCTCCTTTGATGTTACATTTATGACTGGGATGGCAAGTACACACGGCTTTTACACAGGTGTAATTCCCCCACTGCAGTGATTAATTATGGATGCAATAGAGGCGGCCTCTGAAGTAGGCAGGAACCTTTAAATATGAGATTCTTCATTTTCACATGGATGCCATTTCAGAAGACTTCACTCACAAAAACACAACAAAACCAAAAGAAGGTCTTCTCTTAGCAATCACCACCTATAACAACATCTGTAATTTTACAATTCAAGAAAAGGAAAAGTGTTCAGATTATGTGGATGTGTGCATTTGAAATGCTCAATTTCCCTCAATAATAAAACCAAGCAAACAACCAAGAAAGAAGGTTTTTGCCAAAACATGATGAAACAGAATTACACAAAATCATCTCTTCTAATATCTCTACAGGAGGAATATGGGGCGGGCAGTGGGGGGGTTGGTTAGGTATGATGGATGAATTGGGAAATTCATCCATGGGAAAGATAATTCAGCCATTGGGAAAGATAATTAGCTCCATGAGCCTTTAAGGCAAGAAACAGATATGTTTCCGATGTTTTTAATGAAAAATATTTCTGATTTTACATTATTATGGTACAGGAAGACCGTTATTATTATTTAATTAAAACTTAATTTGAAATTGCAAAAACAAGAGCCAGATGCATATTGTTAACACCCTTTGCCAACCAGTCGTGTATTTGAGTTTCAAAAGGTGTGTAACACAATAACTTGCTATGATACATTTATCTTCACTTGTGAAAGCTTCAAACTCATCTGCTGTTCATCTTCTCTTTCATCTTTGAAATGCCAAGTTTCACAGCAGCTTTTATTGAAGCATTTTTTGTTAGGCAGTGGATCTGCATTTGACTCCAAAACTTTTCACATTGACAAGTAATAGCTCTTCAGATTTTCAACTTATTTTTCAGGTTTTCAGTCTCCAGCAGCTTCTTTCTGTGTTTCTTGTCTATTAGTAATCTCAAGAAGAGGTAATGATGTGCAGGTATCCACAAGTTTGAAAATGAGAAATTGAATCCTTCTTGTTATTTCAATTCACCTGGAGCCAAGACTAGATAATTTTAAAACACATCCTTATCGCTGATCCAGTATATTTTCATACGGTAGCAAGAGTAGTCAGTGCTCTTGATCAATCTTAGTGCTGCTCCAGAGCTAAGACTGCCTGTTCTTAATATCACCTGTGAGGTTTTATAGTTCATTGCCTTAGCAGATTTTATTTGGTGGGGGCTGGGGGAATGTTTAATGTGAAACTAATTCTAACTTGTTTTTTCCCAGGGTTTACATAACTATTAAAAAAAAAAGTGCAAAGTGGCTTACAAGCCACAATTCACTGGCCTTACAAACAATTAACAGTAGGGTTGTCTTTATGTCATAGGTTTCTTTCATAACTCATATAAGATAAATTAATTTTTCTGTTTTCTTTTTATTAGTAGTATTTTTCATGTGCTAAGAGTGCATCTTTGCTCACAGGAATAGTTTCATAAAAGCCATGTCTCACTTCAGTGAAGCCTCCAGAGGAACTATAGTCATGGTGTGTTATTGCAATCCACATAAAACACATTAATGACAATAAAATAAAGCATGCTCCATCTAGTAGCCAGTCCCTCCTGTGCCCTTACTCCTTTCTCTGGCCCAGAGACAGTGCTACTTACCCAGTCGTGATTCCTGGTGGTATAGTGAGGAGCTATATTTCTTATATATATTGCCACAAGGAACCGAGCTTAAACCTGAGGGTGATGGACAGGTTTCAGTAGGAGCATGATTGAAATTCCTGAACTGACTTAAATCTTGAAACTTTTTTGAACCAAGGATTTGCACAAGTTTGTTAGCATGTACAAATAGATAGCTAATAGCTTACAAGTTTATAGTGGATGTGTTTTGTAAAAAGATCTCTTCAGTGCTAAACTCAGTGTGTTCGTTTTGTGTGTGTTTTTGGTTTTGTGGTTTTGTTTTTTTTTAATATGAAATGAAGTGGAAATTGCATGGTTGCAAATTAATCTGCATGTAGTGTTTGGTTTATGCAGCTACACAGTTGTACAGTTCCGATAGGTGAGTGATACTTATCTAGCATAGATGTAAGTCACTTTAAAGGAATTGTTGTAAAGAGGTTACAGGTTATTTTGTTGTGGCTTCAATCACCTACCTTTGATCTATAAGTGGACAGCTGTAATTGTGATATCATGAAGCCTAACAACAGCAAAGGATGAGAAAACCTATATGTTGACTTGCACAATTGACTTGCATATGATCTCAGCGGGAAATTCTAAACAAAAGCTAATTTATGGAAAAATATGTATTTCTAATCACAGTTTAGCTCTGCGGGGTTCCAAATAACACACTACAATCTCTACATGCAGATGCTTTCATCTTACATTCCAAATTTGGTGACATTCCAAAAGTTCTTATCAAACCTTATTATCATCTTTTATTAAATCTTATTACATTTCTCCTTATTGCATGTTTGCTGTAATATTCTGTCATTCTTAATATGGAATAAAAAAGCTTTGATCTTTGTTAGACAGTCATGAGATGGAAATACGCAACACAAGTGTTTAACTCTATGCTATAAAATCCCAGCTTGGCGCGTCCTTTGAACATCCCAGTAATTGGCCTCTGTTTCTTTTTCCTTTGGTTCTTAAATCTTTTCATCAGACTGCACTTCTCTATGCCATCAACATGCAAATAGGTTATGCATGATCATATAGTGCCATTTCATTATTATTATTATTATATCCCTCGAGAGATTTGGTAGTGGAGGGTTTGGTAATAAATAAAGCTTTTGAACTATAAAAATGCTTGGACCCATTCATTGATTCTCTTGCCTAAGTAAGATGTTTCCATCGGATGTTGAGACATTACGTTGGTACTGCTTTTCTTAACACTGCTGTTTTATGAGGGCTGCCATCTAAAGGATGTCACCCTGAGCAAGAGTTGGAGCTATAGAAACAAAATAAAATAGATAAGAACAAACTGAGTTAAAGGAGGAAAAGGAAGGAGTTAAAGCCTGAGAAGGAAGAGAGTAAAGAAATGCCTGAAGGAATACAGAGAAGTAATTATCCTGCAGTCTTAACCCTGTCTTGAAAAGTGTAAATCAGGGGATTTTTTTTTTTTCCAAAATGCTTGACAAGGAAATCATTGATTATGACTTTATTAGATAGAAACCCCAAATTTATGGAATGTTTTTCATGCCCTTCTGTGAACTAAGAGAGACAAAACAGCCCTTGTCTCAAAGGAGTCAGCAATCTAATGTGCACTTCCCCATCAGTTCTGTACCTGTAATGACTTTCACCATCTTGTTAACTGTGAACAGCGTTATCTGGAAGAAAAAAAAATGTTCAGGAGAAGGCCCAGGATAATACTAACAGCTATTTAGGTAATACTGAAGACTATTACGTATCAGAGAATGTTGGATGATCATCAGAATAAATGGTAAATGTGAAACAAGCTGTAACAAATACACGCTATTTAAATAAGTGGCTACTGAATAATGATCTTTGTCTCTCTTGTAAGAAATCTGGATTCTCCCTTAAGCTTTGAATGTGCCTCACATAATGCTGTTGACAGAATTAGACCATTGTTATATAAAAGTCACTGGCTTGACAACTAAAACGAGACATCTAGACACACAAGTTTACAGAGGAATAAACATTCCACTTCTTGGTGAACATGGTAAAAATAGTTACACTGAGATCACTGCACATCTTTCTTAACATTTTGAATGCAACTGTACTTTAAAACAGCATCTTTGATTGGTGGTTGAGGAAACTAAGTTTATCCATAGCAGATACCTGGCACTTATTTGGTGCCATATTTCTTATAGACAATTTTTTGTGATGTGGTTTGCAAATATTTTATTAAAAGGTTCCGAGAAAAAAAAGAAGAATGGAGGGTATAAGTTGATTTTACTGTTTTCCCTGCAAAAAATTCAATGGACCCATTCAATAGTTAAGGATAAGAGGAAAGTGATCACAATTCTTCAGTTAATGTATTCATCTTGATAGGCATCACTAAGTTTTCTTATAACGTTGTACCAAATACTTTACATTCAGAATACAGGTTCAGAAACTTTAATGAATATGTGATGCTCCCATTGGCTAACCTTTTGAAGAGTCTTAAAATGCACTTTCAAGTTATTTTAAATTTAGAAATAACAGGCTTTTTGTTGATTTGAGAAAGACAGTAATAAATAAAGAACTTGTCTTTATAACTTGTAATTCACTTATTTAAAATTTTAATTTACTATTTTAATTGACTATTTGATCTGCAGCAACATCCAAGGCATCCTATTATCTTAGAAAAGAGGAAATGAATGCAAATCACTGACAGTTGATTTGCACATCTTCTGGTCCACTCCAGGTCCTTCAGAATAAAATAGATTCAGACTCTAATTATAGCTGCAAGAAAAATATATGGGAGATAATTTTAAAAACCACTTCAGTGTTCAAATATTTCATTTGAAAATGTATTGCCAACAGGGAGATGAACTAGAAGATAATCCTTCAACAAGATTGAGCAATAATTGCAATTTGCTTAGTTTAAATTATAATCTTTTTGCATTGCTTTAAATATAAATGATATTCACTTTTCCTTATGTGCAAGTGTGCATATATATTATTCTATTAATTCTAGGGAAGCAATTTAGTAAACCATAGTTTGAAAGCACTAGCACCCAGAAATCCACAGAAGTTACAGACCTGGAAGATATGTTCAATATCTTAGCAAGACGTTCATCTTCAAGTACAGCTTCATGAATAATAAGAGTTGATTAACATACCTTGTAAAATGCATGGCAGAGGCAAGGAGGGTCACCAACAATGCTTGGCTCCTTCCTCTTGCCAACTTTCCCCACAGTGTTAAGTATTTTATGTTTATAGAACATAGTCCACAGGTCTTATCTCCAGAGATCTTGGGGAGATGCTTGCTACTTTGAGATAGCTGATATTTTTTTTTTTCTACTGTCTAGTGTTAATTTTTCATCTGTTGTAAGAAGAGTTGGAGGAGTACTGGAAGTCTGTTTCCCAATTCAGGCAACTCTGTTTCTTTCTACTTAAAAGGATCTACCTGTCTGTGAAATTCCTGCTCCCCTGAAGTGCGCTGTCCCCTTCAGAATTCTTGCTCTGCAGAAGACAGATTTACCAAATGCATAATGTCACCTGTTGGGTTACTGGCACAACAAGCCAGTTCTTAGAGACTTCATGCTCAAACTCTCATTACCTATCCAGTTGCTGGAGGGCTACTTCAGTGAATAAAGACTCTGCTTATATGCATACAGTTTTGCTTATTCATCCTTACCACCTGCATGTTTAATACTTAACACTCGCACAGCTTATCGGGTGTTTGCTGTGCCCTTTGTTTTTCATGAGCCTGACTGTCAATCACAGTATGTTAAAAACAGATGTGGTTGATGCTGATGACTTATTAGAGACACCCTTGAATTTTGACCAGACCAATAGATAAGTTACTTTGTTTTTTTTTTACTGCATAGTATGTATACTCATATCTGTGTCCAGACTTTTTCTGTTTAGAGCTCTCCAGTACAAATGACAACTGCTGCAGCCCAGATACTGGAGGTGGCTGACACCTGTCTAATTTCTCTACCAACTAGCTGTCCCTATCCTCTTACTGTTTAAGCGTTCTTCTGTTACAATTCTCTTCTCTGCCTGTCATAACTTTGGCAGAAGAGGCCTTTGAGCCAGTGAGCAAGACAGGGAAGGGAAAGCACTGCCCAAGCTGAGGATTTGTCAACTCTCACCATTCTTCTCTCACACGGTTACACAGTTATCTATCTCTCCTACCATCTGCTAATAAAAACACTGATTTCTTTTTGGCTTACTGTAGAAAGTTTTGAAGACGGTTTTGAAGTGATAATACAGTGTATTTGCTCAAGAACAAGTTTGTTTTAAAGAGTGAAAGAAAGAATGAAATAAGTACAGCAATACTTGTTTGAGAAATGAGCATACAAGGTAAATAGGCTAGCAGCCTAAAATGAATGAAAGGGCCTGATAGAGCAGCTTCTTTTTCCTGAAGCAGATTATCGTAAAATGTTTTATAGAAGTGTAAACAAGTAATTTTTTTTCAAACATTTGCTATGAAATATATACTTCATTGCTTTTTTAATTATTAAGCGGAAATGAAGACTCTGTAGGCTGCTTTCAAACCAAAATAACTAGAATTTGATTATAGAGATTGAAAGGTAAGACCAACCAAGCTTGAAAAAGTAGTTTAAGGTGCTTTAGAAACCCTTCAGTGAACTGCATGGTGACAGATGGTAAGATTACTTGATACCATCAACAAAAATGCTGTTTTTTACAGGCTACTGTAGGTATAAATGCACTTCTTTAATCTGAGCTCTGAATCTTTTGAGTATCCCAGTCCATTTGGCATGTAGGCCATGTGCTGCTTTGAAGGCGTATAAAGGGAAGAAGAAAAACCAAATTGTTACTGTGGTTATTGCTCATATGTTTAAGGTTTGCTCTGGAGAATTCAGCTGTATCCACCACCACAGGCACTGTGTTCATGTAAAGATACACGCAGACCCCAGGGGCCTTTCTCCTAATGCCTCTCCTTCCCACCCTGCTGAAGGGAACATAGTCTTCACCATTTAAACTATCACTGTGCTCTAAAGGCTGACCGTAAAGCTGATAACCTGGCCAGTAGCAGTACAAATACCGCCGTAAGCAAGTTTGTCAGTCCTAAGGTAAGATACTGTCTCAACACCTGCAAGTAAAGAAGCCCTGTTGGTGGTAGCTAGAGATAACTTCACAGAATGGAGATGTGGACTGAACAGGCAGAAGAAGCAGAGGATATCATCGTCTATTTCTGTGCTTAAGAAGTCACCCTGATCCTCAATAGGGGCAGTCTTCCCTGTCTTGATACAAGTAAAAGGAGGTTTTTGCTAGGGTTTGTTGGCACGTGTGATTGTGACAACCCATGTTTTCACCCTTTCACTGAGGGTTCATCCCTTCTTGCAGCTGTGGGTTATTTGGACTAAATTGTTATGGTCCGTGACCACAACCATCACAAGCTGTGTGCCTCCTCGTTAGAGACATCTGCCATTCTCAGACAAGTCCTTGCTGCCATCAAAGATGTGCCAATACTGAAAGATGTTACAGTGTTAGTACCCTCACTGATTTGGCAGCCTAATTACAGGCTCAGAACTTGGTACTCTAGGAAGGATCTGCTGTGTTCACTGTCATTGTCCAACACCAAAAAAATGCCAAATTTAATGAGAATAAATCAGAACTGACAGCCAATATCTAATCCAAAATCAATAAACTGCTTTACATTAGATTTGCAACTAAGATAGCAGCTGGTAAATGAGAAATACATTCCTCCTTAATTTTGCTTCATATAACACATTCTTTATTGAAAGAAGTGGATTTACTATTTCTCTGAATATAACAGAAAAAAAAAATCTTCAGAAATAGTGGAGAATGGATTGAACTCTTACATCCGCCTCCCAAAGATGCAAGAAAGTCTTCATCCTTTTCTAGACTTGAGGAGACCAAATAAGGATGTACACCCCTGCAGGCTGCGTGCATCATTCCACCTCTGCAAATTCAGAACTGGTTCATTACATTTGACTTGAGAATCTTTGACTTCCCACTGAGCTGTGCTCTCAGTATAGAGTTACCAGTACCAGGTGCTGTTTATCAGTCATTTAGGCATCAGGAATTTTTAGAAGGTGCCTTCAGAAGCTATCCTTGTAACAATAAGAGCTTAAAGTTTACCATTGTTTAGATGGCTGCCTGAGAAGAGAACAATCTTAATGTAAAACAAGGAAGAGTAAACTATACACTGATAAAATAGTGCCAGAATTTGTCCTAACCTGCCAGTTTACCTGCATTTTTAAAGCTTGACGTCTCTGAGGCAATGGTGCTTTATTTTTTGGTCCTGTATCCATAGGCCTATTTTTGTCATGTTGTTCCCGTATGTCTGTAGCAAAATGAGACTTCTCTGAATTCCATAGTACTTTCTCAAAGGGATTAGATAGTTGAATTATATAGTGTGTTTGCAGACACGGTAAGTTTTGGGTTGTCATTAGAGCTCTCAAACAACATCTTTGGTCTGCTTCAAAAAATATTCCAGTATTAAAAATTTGTGAAACTGCTGCAGGTATCATTCTCTTCCTTTTTATTAAATGTTGTTTACTGAGCTTGGTGCAAGTTCAGTGTCAAAGTTGAGAGAACAATAGTGTTCTTGAGAGAGACAACTATTACCATCTTCGACAGGCAGCTACAGTGGGATACACATCAGCACAAACACAAAGAAAAGGTAATTGTCACTTACCTTGTAGTAACTATGATTCTTTGAGATGTAATCAATATAGATCCCACAGTTCTTGCCTTTGAAGACTTCAAATTCCAGCTGTTTTGAATTATGAGGGAATGGCTAGAAGGTCATGTCAGATTTTCCCCTTCTGACCTCCCAGCGAAGCATGAAGAGGTACAGGGCACGTACACAGTACCAGCAGAAAGAGCTGTTAGTGATGTTCCGAGCTCATGTGCTTGGAAGGGGTGCACTTCTGGAGAAAGCTATTTCAAAATAGATGCCTTTTTGTTTGTTTGTTTGTTTGCCTCCTGTGAAGTATTAAAAGTGATAAGAATCCAGCAAAGTTAGGAGAGGTGATTTAGTTCTCCAAGAAATATACTGAGTTTGAATCATGAAATATTTAGCTATTTGCAGTCTTTCATTGCTGCCAGTGAAGTGAACTGATATAACAGATAGTAGAATCTGACCCTAGAGACTTTGATGAAATATATTTAAACAGGTAAATTCATTAGATGATTAATACAAAAATAAGAATTTCAGCTGAAGGAGGGACAAAATAATAATGGTTAATTCTAGCAACGTGCCAGAAATGGTGGTGGTCAGATTTGTGTTTTAACAAGAGGTGGGAGGGGAAAAAAGAAATAAGGTTTTAGGGTCAGGGAACATTCTACATTATCAGACTTTGACAGGCAATTTAAGGTCTGAGAAAGAAGAGTAATAGTGGAGTCAGAGACTTGGAACAAAGAGAATATGTCATCTCTAGTGGGGATTTCAGTCTTTGAAGCATTCAGTAATAGGTCTTCGGTTGCATTCTGTGGGTTTTTTTTTTGTTTGTTTTGTTAGTGCTGAGCTTAAGGCAAAGACCTGGCAGAGAGGGTCTTAATTCTGCAGTGTTTGCTGTCTCCCTAACTAAACTTACACTGCAGTCTGTTTGTCTTAAGTAAGGGTTGCCATGGTCAATACAGAGAGATTGAAAGATTAGAGATGAAACCAAATAGAATGAAGAATTGCTTATCATTAGGATAGAAGGAATGAGTAACATCGACTATAGCAGTGATCTATTCCAGGGACAGAAGGAGGAGAAGAAACAAGATGCTCTGAATCATCTTCCTTGTATTCAGCACTAATAGTTAAAATACATCATTACAGAAGAATTTTCCAGTGTATTTTTATTCCTCAGTAGCACCAAAATACTATTTCATCTTTGGATGTAACTGCTCTTGTAGAATAAGCAAATCCATGTTATCCCAAAGGAAATTATAGTAATTATAATAAAAATAATTTTTGGTGGTATCCTAGAGTCATTTGAAGAGAAGGAAACCGACAAGCAGACGGCAACAAGTTGCATATGTTATGTGTATCATAGTATATCATTAAGGTGAATTGGTTTTCCATATTTTTGCTCTAAAAGTTTAGGCAGGCGGTAGAGAATCACAGGATGGCCGAGGCTGGCAGGGCCCTCTGCAGCCCATCTGGTCCAACCCTCTGCTCAGGCAGGGCCACCTGGAGCTGCTTGCCCCGGACCACATCCAGGTGGCTTTGGACAATCTCCAAGGGGATTATGGAGAATGAAGTACTTCCGAAACCTACCTTGCACATTGTCATTACTACAGCAGATAATACCCATTGTCTCCAGCCCTACTAGTGGTCCTGGCCTTGTGCTGTAGACTAGCATACAGGATTAGCACGAAACTTGAGGTTTCACAGGGTCTTGGTGACAGCATGGAAAGGAGTGGTAAAGTCATATGTTAGCCCTATAATGCCCACAGCACCCTTCTTCCTCTCCTCTTCGTGGCTAACCAGAACAGATCCATCTGCTGCAGAAATCATTTATTTCAGTAGGTCACTTAGGAGCTCACTTAAATGGTTTGTCTCTTTAGAAGGATCAAAAATGGAAAAAAAAATAGGAAAGGGCATAATTACTGCCTATCTTTTTGAACATCGATTTGGGACCAGTAAAAGACTCAAAATGAGACTGGTGAGCTTTTTGTCAGCTGTATTCACCAAAAGCGCTGTGTCATTAAAGGACAGTGGTAGTAATTGCTTAATGCCACTGCTAAGTTGAACTATTAGTCTCTGAATGCTTGTTCCTGTAATTTAATTTTTTAATGTATGACTTTCTGTTCTGCTGCAAAGCATGGAAAGCCATTATTTATGTGATTTGTCATTGTGGTTAAGAGCATCAAATAACCTGTATCCTTCACCACCAGCAATGCATCTGTTTGGCCTCAACTGGCAGTTGCAGCAAACTGAAAACGATACCTTTGAGAATGGAAAAGTGAATTCTGATACTGTGCCAACACATCCTGTAACAGTACCTGCTGGAGAAAATGGTAAGTGAAACACACCAATTCCTTTCCTCCTTTCAAGGTGTTTCCTTTCTTTGTGTTTGGTTTACATCACCAGACTTTTCCTTCAAAACTCTGTACTTAAATGGAAGTACAGAACCTTTGAAAATAGTAGTAATTCAAAATAGGCATGCAGATATGAAACAGAAGTTGTATTTCAATTGGAAAGAATACCTAACCTAACATGTGAAGGTAGTTATTAGTCTTCAGTGATAATCTTGATCTTATTAGGAAAGCTGACTGTCAACCAAAATTTCTTATGGGATTTTACAAGCAGTATTGGGTATGGACAGAAAACCTCTTGTCATGCTCAAAAAAGTAAAACCTCTTACTCCAAAATCCTTGATAACCTAATGATTTTTGTGGGGTCCCTGGAGGATGCAAGTTGGTGCTGAGGCTGGCTCAGACCATCTTCCCTGAGGGTTCCCAGGCTGCAGAAATGGCCACAGGAAAGCCAGGGTGCCCAAGGTGACAGAACACGCTATTTCATAAGGGGAACTTGACACAAGATTAAGACTTCAGGAGTCCTGTTGAGCTCTGGATAGTCTTCAGACCAAAGCCTTGTCTGCGACAGAGGGACATAATCAACCCTTTTCTAAAGGATCAGCACCAGAAGAGGCTCCACAGGGGGATTTGCATATTTTTCAAAGCTTCTCTGTTAGCTGTGCGTAGAAGTCAACTCATGACCAAGGAGCTTCCTATGGCATGATGACCTTGCTACAGAATGCCTCTTGTTTTTTTCTGATAATGAGGGTGTTTTGTTTTTTTTTCTATTTCTCTCTGAAACATAATAGGTCATGTGTACTATGTTCATTTGTTATCTAAAAATGTCTAGCGTATAATATTGAGTCTGAATCATCCAGCCAATATATAAAATCAAAAAAAAAAAAAATTTATTAATTTTGTTGTAGGAGCTTTTAAAATACAAACCACATAAAGGGATTATTTTTTATCGACCTTTTTCATGTTGCCCTTTAAGATTCTCAAAACATTTAAGAGCCTGTGCACTTTTGGCTAACAGAGGCTTTAAAATCAATAGTTTTTGAATGGAAAACTTGATTTAAATGGTTGATGAATGCGGTATTTGCTTCATTACAGAAAAATCCATTTTCCCTTTCGCAAGGTAGAGCTGACCTCCTTACCACTGAGGAGGAGGAAGCCTCTGCCAGCACTTGACATCTTGAAAAATTTTCAAGTTATCACAGCTCCAAGTTATAGAAATGATACAGCTCAGTTCATTTTTTCTTACATCTTTTTAAGCATATGAAACTTCTCCAGTAGGACTTTTTCCTTTTTCATTTCCTTTACCCTACCGCCTTTTTCTTGCACTTAGATATTCATTATCTCTTTCTGTGTTCTTACTTGTTTTGAATGAATAGCAAAAAGCTACTGTATGGTTAATGAATATTGATGCTGCAGTGACAGCTCATCATCCTGCTGTCTTCTGCTCTGAGGAGCCAAGATTATTTTTTTTAAATATACATATTTTTTTAAAATATACACTTATTTTTGTAAATATTTTATAAATATAAATTAGTTTTTCCCCTTCATCATTTTTATTTTTTTTACAAATTAGAAGCTGTTATACTGTGCCTCAAAGATAAATGGAAATAACAAATACATTGAATCCTTTTTTTCTTTCCTTATGTCCTTAAACACTATACAAGAAAATAGGGTTAATTTCGTCCGCTGCTAAAATGCTATCCTCTGCAGAATATAGTAAGTGGTTATTTATCAGCATACATCAATACTAAGCAACAGATGGACCAAAGAATACACATTTTAAACCACAAAAGGAAAGTTAAGTAGAAGGCAAAGCGTGGTGATGACTAGGTAGGAAATTTAATGAGGGGGCCCCTGTGCTATCACACTAGTTACTGAAAACTGTAAGGAAGAATCAATAAGGCCTTGATTTTGATACCTCGGCAGCCATACAGCTTTCAGTACTCCCCAACTCTTCAGCCCCCAGTAATATTCGATACTCCAATTCAGACGGGAGAAGTTTTCATTGTTACGGGGGCCATTAATTTTTCTTGAGTCTCCCTCACGTAAGTTTTGAATAGTCCTGAGCCAGTTTTGGTCAGAAAATCATAGCCCTTAAATGGGTGGCTTAGATCCTAGATAGCCATTTGCCATTCACAAGTACAGATACTTTGTGTGATGAATTAGTAAAGCTTAAACTTTAAAACGCATTCTTACAACCCTTGAAGAAAATTCAGCTGTGGTTTACCTAGAAATAGCTAGTCATAAACTGACAGTAAAAGCATGTTAAATCATCCTTAGATGCAAATCATTTGTTAAATGAAGCTTGAATCTCTGAACAAGCCTTTTCCAAAGATTTTGTTTGTTAGTTGTTTTTTTAGTGTTTTTTTTTTTTTTTTCCCTTTCTTTCTCTCCCAATGCTTTTCTCTGTATGAAGAGTAAGCTGCTGGCAACCTATCACCTGCTTATCTAGACAGGCATGATTCACGGCTGCATAAGGTAGCATAAGAATATGTATTTTGCCTAGAGATGATGAATTTTGTAGGGCAGTTCAGTTTAGGTTTTCCAAAATACTTTGTAAGCCATGCTTGATCACATCCACCACTTATTTGAAGTGTATCAGTGCTTCATTTGTTTTTATAGCTAGGCAATAGAAAAGAAAGGTTAAAAAACACAGAGCTGAAAATTTGTTTAACCATAGTGCTCTAATAGTTACTCACACCTCATATGTTGCTGTATTTATTTTATGTTGTATAAATCAATGTGCAGTTCAGAAATACCCTTTATTAATTTATGCTTAATTGAACATGTTTTTTGTTGTCATTGTTGTTGATGTTTTTAAATGCAAGGGAGAAAAAAGGGAATGGGAAAAAAGGCATTTCTTCTGGGTGACTTAAATGCAGGTTTTGAGAGTATACTGACTGAAATGTAACTGATATGCCTTGCACTTTTTTGTTTTGTTTACAGTGTATCATGTTAATTGAATGTATAGTAACTTCTTAATTAGATGCTATATTGATTTTTTTCTATAAAAAGTATGTATTTAAGGAGTATTTTGATTTTGTTTGTTGAAATAGTTGTTGCAGAAGGATATATAGTGATGTCTCACAAAAAAAGATCTGAATACAAGGTTATTCAACGGAATGGGTGAATATGCTATTGATTGTCTGTAAATCCAGCTTTGCAACCTAATATTTTAATTAGTGCTGCCTATGAAGGATGGAAAATGATATTATATGTGACACTATACAGCTATTATTGTTCAGCTTTTTTGTGTTTTGGTTGTGCATTCATTTTCATTCTGTAATGGATACGCAATTCTTTACAGAATATCTTGTGTATGAATCCCTAGAATGTTTGCAGATAAGGAGAGGGAGTTTGGCTTCATGTAATTTTCATGATTTTGTGAACTATTCTTCTTTTACAATAACTGAATTTTGCTTATTGCTTTAAATATTTGTTCAGCTCAGGATTTTGTCCACTCTAACCTCAGACAGTCAAAACAGAATTTTCAAATAAGAAATATAACAAATATTTTATCTATTAATTAACTGCAATGCATTGGATTGTTTATCTCATGAATACTCAATATAATGATGTATAGTATGTGATACAGCAAAATAATGTATATTGTAGATTAAATAATAGTACTTCTAGTACAAATTATGATATAAATATTATTTACCTATAAATTCTTTTGGTATTTTTGTTTTCTTTTCATGAGGGGCTGGAAAAGAATATTTTTTTTTGTGGTAGAGAAGTAAAATGAAAGGGAAAATATTCAGGAGGATAGCTGTTTTAAAAATAGGTTTCATCTTTGGACTATTTTGTCATTATGGAATTGTGTGAATGAATGTGACATTTCATATTTGGATTTAAAGCTTTGGACTTAAAGCTCTGTGTAAGAACTGGTACCATTTTAGAATGTGAAAAGAAAATGATGAAACTACTAACATTTTCTTATTCCTCTTTCCCCAGGAGGGAAAAAGAATAGTTAGTACCCTGTTCTTAGGAGGACAAAAAGCTAGTGATGACTTTGAGAGAGGTAGTTTGGCATTAAAGGGGCATGTGGCTACAGAGTAAAAGTACCATTTTTGATGAAGAAAATGGGAGCCTGTAAGATCATTACCTGCTAAGGATAATTGCTGAAGTCCAGTAATAGCCATTTCTGACATGTTGGGCAAAATATTTGTTTGAAAAAGAGCACCTGTTCAAGCTATCTAGTTCATCTTTTCTTACGGGTATAAAGAGGTCACTGTTTTTCATTTCAAATATACAAATAGGGGAAGTTGTAGATCAATACTGCAAACAAATATTTATTGTTTAGTGATTACCAGCCATCAGTTCTTGAATTTATACAACAAAACACGCTTCAATTTGAAGTTGTAAGAAACATACCTTTAAATGAACTGAAATAGTAAATTGAGATCTATCTTCTAGCGTAATGTATAAATATCACAAAAGGTTAACTCCAAAGTTAGAAAAGCATCAACGTCATCCTGAAAAGAGTAAAAAAATGTTTCTTCCAAGATCAGATATTTCACTGTCTCTTGAAAGCAGAACGCTGATCAATATGATGATCCTGTAAGTGAGACATTTGCAGTGACTGCAGCAGTGTTGCGGCGTATCCCTGACGATGATAGGAGCCCCCACTCAAGGCTTCTCAGTAGTGCTTCTGTAGCTGCTTAATTCAAAAGCAGCCTCTCCTCATCTGGGATGCACAAAAAGTGGTGAGGATCAATCTGTGACCTCACCTGGCATTTCAGATTTTAATCATTTTTTTTTCCAAGTCTAAATGTTTGCAAAAAGGTTGTGTCAGTTTGTTCACTCAAATGATGAATAATGTAGAATTTGAACATAGACGACAGGGCAGCAACAGAGCGTTGTCACTTCTTTACAACACTCGTACGCAAACAAGCCAGCATCTCTTGAACATGGTTATCACATTCAGATGGGTTTAGTTCAGTCCTTATAATAGACTGCCTGCTGAAGAAAGGAAGTGAATTGGTAAAAAACACAGCTGACTACAGGGTTGTGACTACACTTCCATTCTCCTTTATGTTGCTTCACACAAGGCTCACCTTGATGAGCCAGCTGACTAAATGTGGCATTGCTTGCATAGTCCAGAGCTGGCAGGTGTTGATAGGCAAGATCTTAGGCAAATCTTTTTGTCTTAGCCTAGATTTGACAGCGCTGCTGCTGTTGGGTCAAAGTAGGCCTTGACCCTGGCACCAGGTTGAGAGAGCACTTGTGTGCAGCCACACAACGTGGATATTGAGCCTGGGCATCAGGTCTGAGCCTTCAGCCACAGACAAGCTTGATGCAAGCTTTACTAAGCCATCCCAAGTCTTAAACCTGGATGGTGGCAGTTCATTCAAGCCACTTTCTTAGTGTGTAAGTCTTACTAGTTCTTTTCCTTTAAGTCTAGCAGATGGAAGATGCTCCTACAGCTAAGCCTCAATTTGTTTGCTAGTGAACAAGACAGGCTTATAATCTTTGCCGGATTTTAAAGTATGCCTGTGCAGTGCAGCCAGGGACAATGTGGAGATCTCAGTGCTGTCACAGACCTGTGCTATCCCTAGCATGCAGCCCGGTGCCTTGCAGAGTTATCAGCTTGGTCTGTAACAGTTCTGCCCCATCCATTTACTTGACAGCGCTTCACTGGCAGGTCACAGACTATTGCAGATCAGATGATATTGTTCTGCACCCGAGCTGTACTGTAAATACAGTCTTTCTTGCTTGCAACTTATCCACTCAAATAAAAAGTGTTTGTAGTGGATATGTGAATTTTGTGACGTTCTTTTTAAAGCCACAACTGGTAATCCAGTTTTTCAGTGTTAGCATTCAAAATCGCATGTTAGCATCTTCCTCTCTACTTCTGGGTGTTTCCAGAGCATCATCTCTTGGCTTCTAAGGCTAACTGATAGTTTCATTAATGCTTCTTAAAGCAAAATCATTAATACCCTTCAGGACTATGTTCTTATTCCTAGTAATTGGCCTTCAGGGTAAATACTTACTTGTAATATGGAAGACAGTGGAAGTACCAGACTTTGACATGTTACTACACATTTTAGTCAGGAGACAGCATGGTCAAGAAGGTGGTAACAAGATTGGGGCTGAGGCCAGGGAGCACAGAGGACCTAGGCTTTATGGGGAGTGAAGGCATCAGGATGTAGGCACAACAAAGGAAGAAACATTGCCTTCCTTTTGGAGAGAAAAAAAGAAGCCTAAAATAGAGAACCAGATCTGTAGGCATTGCTAGGATTGTATATACATGCTAGAATATTTGATTTAGAGAAGACTGTGTGTATTAGTTCTCTTGACTGGTTAGGTTTATCTGTTTATCTTAAAATCTGTCTGCTGCGTTTCCCTTTTTCCTTATACTTTTTTAGAATAAGTCTTTATGCTGGCAAACACTGTCTTTTGAAACACTTGACAAAAATGAATTGTTTAGTGTAGATCCCAAAGCAGTTTCTGTAGTGCCGGTGCTCAGGGAAGTTGCAGTATTTTTACTTGATAGATACTTGTGTTGTCTTTGCTTTGTTAGTTCTCAATCAGTGAACTCCCTGGGACCTTACATTGAGAAAGATTGTCAAGTAGCATTTTATGAGGTGGTTCTAAATATTTGACAGTTCACATGAAGGGTGATTGAGAACAGAAAAAGAATACTAATTTTTTCTCTCTTATTATTCTAACCTGTCAGGAAAATTAGGGGGATTTGCACAAGAAAACAACACTATAGATTCTGGAGAACTTGATATAGGCCGAAGAGCAATACAAGAAGTACCCCCTGGGATTTTCTGGAGATCACAACTCTTCATTGATCAGCCACAATTTCTAAAATTCAATATATCCCTTCAGAAAGATGCATTGATCGGAGTATACGGCCGAAAAGGCTTACCACCTTCACATACTCAGGTGAGAACTGCTTTCATTAAAAGTATGGTACATTATTGAAAACTGATAGTCTGTATCTTTTGTATCTTTTTTTATTCCTCGGGATAACATGCTTTTCCATTTTGCTGATTTTTAATCTTTATACTTTATTGATCTCATGTGATGTCCAAAACATACATAATCCCGTAAGTGGTGGGATCTAAAGTGTATAATGGGGGTGGGCGAAAGGTTCTTATTTACAAGCTGCATGAATTCTGTGTGCAGTGATGATGCTTTACATATGGGATTGTTTCATGCAGAATTTATATGTACTTTTTTTCTTCTCTAGGATATAGACATATCCTTAAAAAAAAATAGCAAACTAATGCAGTTTCCTATGGTCATACATGTGGTCATGTGTGCATGGCAAAGGTTGCATTTGCCAAATTTCCAAGCAAAAAGAAAAGAATATTTTAAGGAAACTTCAGTTTGCGCTCCAAGCAAATACTACAGCATTTACAGTTTGGTGGTTCACTAAATAAATACATAAAAGGAAAAGTATGTAATATGTGCTTATGAAGATACAGTGAACTGGGGTTGTGAAAGTGTCAGTTTTCAGTAGACAGCTGAACTGTCTTAAAACTGTTCATAAGTGTCCCAGAAGGATTTACTCTGCTCACTCCTCAAAAGGTTTCTAGCGAGACTTTACTGCATGTGATTATGCTCTTGCCTAGTAACAAAGAACCAATGTTTATCCATAGTTAGAGAAGTGTTGAAGCAAAAAAGAATAAATAGTCTTCTGGCAGGATTGGCAGGGGGAAGGGAGAAGCATTGTCTGAAATGGTATTTTGGAATCAATTGTATTCGGATCTTATTTTTAAGATTTAAGATCCTCCACGTTCAGATTGCTTTCAGCTGGATGGTAGTCCAAGTGCTGGCTCTGAACCATTGTTCCACTTGAAAAGGGAGTTGAGCTCGTGCACTTCTACCCCATTTATAGAATTACGCAATATCTTACCGATTTTTTAAGTGTATAGATTTGCCATGAACACAGCTCTCAGTATACTAGCCTAATGGGATAGTTGGAATGAAGTTTGGCTAATTATACCCAATACACAGTTGCAACTTCAAATTCAAAAACTGCAAATTTCAATTTCTCTCTTTGATCCTTATTTTTTCATTTTGATTAATATGTTGTTATATTACTGAAAGTTATTTCTTTAGGCATAAATTTTAAAAGACCTAGAGCATAGAAATATTCCTAATTATATCACCTTTTTAGCAGGTACTGTCTCATACTCATACGAAATTTTGTCGCAAATTATGTAGAAAGAGCCAGCAAAGGATTTTCTTGCAACTAAAATCTCCAAATGTTACATTAGCTTGAGTTTTTAGTTTAGTTTCCATTAAACTACAAACAAGTTATTGAATGCAGAAAATGCACTTATGTTTATTTAAAAATTTAGTCCTCATAAAAAATTATTACATGGATTTTCTTCAGACCTTCACATTTGAACACCCACCCTTAGGCTGACAACAAGCATGAGAAATTCTAGCTCAAAGAAAATTGATTCAGAGAGTTATCAGCCAATGGACATAGGGGTTTGGAATACAAATGCCATCTCAGTGATAACAATAATAACAGGAGCTAGGGAAATGCGTGTGTGGCAAGAATGAATAAAAATGAAGAAGCTGATCTGGACTTTGCATTTATATGAGAAGTTATGTAAGTAGATATGTCTGTGAGAAATGATCCTTCCTTGATTCCTTATCCTGGCAAAAGATTGAGATGGGGTGCCCTATATCCAAAAACTCTGAAAAATAAGATAACTAAATCTGTTTCCCATCATCGATGTTGCACAGACTCCTTTCCCTTTGGATTCCTGCTATGCAAGTGCTTATCCACGTTTAAGTATGATAAAACAGAAAGAAACACGCACAAATCCTGCTACTACATCTTCTGTAGATTCTGTGACTTTTTGGATACATTGTTCCCAGGATATAGGTCAAGCTCTCTTGTCCTATTTTTGTCTGGTATAAAATTAGAGTATTTTTCACAAACCATTTGACTGACACTTGATACCTTGACAAATTAGGCATGCTTACTTAGCAGCCCTGGTGAACTTGTAGGACTGCTGAAGATTCCCTAGGGTACAGGGTTTATTAGAATGTTGTTAAGGCCTGACTCCAGTCATGTCTGGTTTAGATGCCAGAGATTAACTATCTTTATGTAATCTCCTGAAAACACAGGTATATAATGAGCAGCTGGAGCAGGAGGGGTAGGGGGGCAGATAGCCACGTACCTGCACGTGGGGGAAAAAGAGTTGAGTGAAATGTTTCTCAACAGTTTAAGCCTTTTTGCAACAAAGCAAAGTCCTCATCAGGGTCTTCATGATGAAGACGCAGCTTCTATGAGTAAAACACATATTTTGCCAAATTAGCTTACATATAGAAAATAAAGGATTAAGGCTAAAGGACATCTAATGAAATGGAACACTGAGAGGGCTGCAAGCATGAATCTGTTCTTTGTTTTCTTATTTCCCCTAACCCTCATAGCTTGTGTTGACAGAGTTCTTTGCTGTGAGCCAGCCATAGCCAGCAGTGGCAGACTACCAGCTAATTGTGCGGCATCCTTTCTTTGGGTGAGGCAGCTTACTCATATAAGCTCCAAGGGTCATAGGAGCATGTTAGAAAAACACACGGATGGCCATGCGGGGTCTGATCAAAGGCCCATCTAACTCAATATTCTGTCTCTGACACTGGCCATTAGCAGATCTGTAGAGATTAATATAGCAGCATGACAGATTTGTAGTTATTCTTCCTAGAATACACTCCTGGCCTCCAGCATTTTAAGGCTGAAGGACTTCCTGAGTCAAAGGTCCTGTCTTTATATTTTATAACCTTTGAAAGATTTTTTTTTTTCCTGGTTACCTTTGAACCCCTGGAAGCTTTTAGCATCTGTGACATTTGCATCAAGAAGTTTCACAGTTTAACTATACATCTCGCATGATATATTTAGTGTGTTTTGAGACTGCTTCGTTGTAGCTTTACTTTGACACCCAGCTGGCAGTCTTTTGGAAGAGACAGTGAAGATTTTCCCAATAATTTCTTCTCAATCTCACCCATGATTTGTAGATCTCTAGTGTCCTGAAGGACTAGTGTTTTTTCCAGCCTGTTCAATCATTCTTTGCATGAAAACCGCTTCAGTCCTTTGATCATCTTTTTCCTTTTCTGAACTCCTCCAGTTTTATTGTAGCCTTTTGAGATGGGGAGGCCAGAATGGCAAAGAACACAGCTGATGTCGAGCTGCCATGGTTTTGTTGAGTGCCTTAATGCTGTCTGCTGGGTTTTTTGTTCGTTTTGATGGGGTTTGTTTTGTGTTTTTTGTTTTTTGCTGTTTGGTGTTTTTTTTAATCGTAGAACTGAAATTTCCTAAGAACTGTCTACCGTAGCTCCCTGATCTCATTCCAGAATGATACAACTTGGCTCAGAGCCCTTCTCTAGATGTGTAAAGTTAGGGTTGTTTCATGAGGACTTCGTAGAGCAGGATCTCACCCATACATATATCACATTATGTTTGTGTCTCTTGAATGCTATCTACTCTTATCTCCAAGTCACAGAGTGACAAGTGCTAATAGCAAAATTTATGCAAATGAGCAACTGCTGCCTGTTTCTCAAACGTCAGTGTTTGAATTTTCAGATCTTGTGTCAAATAATAAAGAACTGATTACTACCTGCACCCTGCCAGCATTCATAAAGTTTCTGTACCAGCTGTCCCCGTCCAATATCTTTGCTCACACGCCTTTGATACCCTGCGTGCGTTACCACCACCATCTTCCTTAGCTCCCTCCTTAAAGCTTAGGTCCTTCGATGAGAATCTGCCTCCTCTCCATATGCAAAACCTGCATGTGACATTTTCCACTTCCTCCACTTCTGTTTCCCAAACCCTTCACCTGTTTATCTATGTCTTTGTTGTATCCAGTTAAACCAAACAGTAAAACGAAACTGGAGTCTTTCATTCCATAGCTGCATGACCTTCTGATGCTAATTATCCTACCACTGTAATGGCCATAATGAAAGAATGCCAGAAATGAGCTTGGGAGAAATCTCAGTAAGTTCATAGCCCTGTCTTGGAACAGGATGGGCTGTATCGAAACCATTCGTATTAGTTTGTTAGTATTTCTTCACAACGTAATAACACAATGCAGCAAAATTAATTCTCCTTCTCTCCCACAGTACAAAATAGTATGAATACAGCATGTAGGAAACATTTTCGATATATTGTAATCAGGACAAAGTTTTTGGTTTTGTTTCTCTGTTCTACTTAGGTACCTATTATCAGTCTCAAGCACAGCCTCTGTGTGTGTCACAGACCAGTCTGAGATGCATAGTTCTCTCTTTCTGGGGAATCATAAATAAATCAACCAGAAATAATTGACAGTGGCTGTCCATTCAGAACCCAATCAATGCAAGCCTGAAAGTCTTTGTGACACTTTCTAAAAATGTCAGTTTCATTGCAGCCAGAGAATCAATATGTTTATTTAAAGAGACTTTAAGAATAAAAAAAGGACTTTGGTTTAAAGCAAAACTGAATGGAGTACTAGGGCAAATCAGCACATTTAGACTCAATATAAAGGTAATTAATTTAGCATCATAGGAGGGAAATAAAATTAGTATGTTTTTTGCTTATGAAGATAATTGTTTTTCCCAGTCTGTTTCTGTTATTCTGTCCTACATTAAAAAAAAAAAAAAAAAAAAGGCCTTTAAAAGGGTTAAGATCAATTATTGTTTGCTGGGGGACAGACTGAACAGTAAATTCCCCTCTGTACGGCTTTTAAAATGTAGTCTAAAATGGTGCTCTGGTAACAACATCTGCCCTTATTATGTTACAGATACAAAATCACTAATTGTACTGTGCTCATCAGCCATTAATATACTCTTTGTGGTCAATCAGGTAGTGTAATCATTTGCTCCTGTATCAGAAATATGTTTTTTAGCTGAAATTGTCCTACATAAAAATGACCCTCTGCAGTGTACAAATTACAAGGTCACTCCTAATGTCCATAAATGACTTGTTGAAGCACAGAACTGCCTGGGCTTTCTCTTTTTAAAAATATTAGTGAACAGCATGAGTAGGAAGAAGTGTTCTTGAGTCTAGTGGGAGGGAAAAAAATACAAAATTGTTTTTCTCTCTCAAGCATAATAATATAAATATTTAATTCTCTGACAAATGAGAATGTTGACTGGTTTTGAATAATCGCTCTCTCCCAAAACAGTTGCATTCATTTTCATGTGGTGCTGCACGTACAAAGTGACGGCACATCAAGGTACTGGCTCCTGCACATACTAATCGCATTTATGTTCTGTTCTGCTTGCTCAGACATAGCTGGGAAGGTGTCTCAGGTGTTGATAGAGGCACAGTAACTATGCATTTCTTTCACATCCTGAATGGTTGGAAGGTAAATCTGATTACTGTGGAGGAACATTCTTACAATACCAGTGAATTTTGACCTGCAAGCCTGCAATTTCAGGAAGAGAACAGGGACTTAAGCCCTATGCTGGGACAAAGGCTATCGTGTTTTCTTTTGTCCTAGGCACAGTTTCTGAAGGCCACAAGTCAGGGCATAAAACCAATGTTCTGGTCCTGGTAACCGATGTTATCCTAGCTCAGGTGAATCAGTGCTCTCACATCCTGGCCTTTACTTCAATCGGCCCTGGATGTAATTCCATTTGAAAGAGTTCTCAAATACTTGCAAAGATTGAAGGTTTATGTGTAACACTTCCCCGCGTACAATAAACGTGTATTGAAGTGAGTCTGTGAGCAGACTCAGCAGGGCCAGCAGAGACTCTCCACCACAAGCAGTAATGCTCTTGAACTTCATGTTTCAGCAAAATGATATACACGTTGACCTGAGGGACCTCCATTTTTTGTCAGTTTGTCATTTTCAGTAGTTGTCATTCTTTATGCTTTTCCTATTTTGGGCTTCTGCTAGAGGGAGTGGAAGTAAAGCTCTTCCTCTTCTTCTTTCTGAACTCCAAACTGTCTGAAATGGCGATTGAGCAGACAATTTAATCCTCAACATGGAAATAAATAAAAAGCCAAACAGATGGTTGGTGGTGGGTATTACTGTTAATCCATGCACATGTAACGTGCTTGGAAAGTCAGCGCTCACCTGTAGGTCGGGTGGCAGTGGTGACTGCAGATTTATTTCAGCTGATGTTTTCCTCCACCCAGTGTGTGAAATGGGTTCACTGGCCTGCACTCATGTCACTGAAAAAGCCTTTGCTATAAGGATGAGCACAGCTGTATGTCAAGCTCCCCTCTGTTCCCCCCTGCAGTATGACTTTGTGGAGCTCCTGGACGGCAGCCGGCTGATCGCACGGGAGCAGCGCAACCTGCTCGAGTCGGAGCGAGCGGGTCGGCAGACGAGGTCTGTCAGTCTCCACGAAGCGGGTTTTATCCAGTATTTGGATTCCGGCATCTGGCATCTGGCCTTTTATAATGATGGGAAAAATGCGGAGCAGGTGTCCTTCAATACCATCATTATAGGTAAGCATCATCTTCAAAGCTCTCACCAAAAGCTGGGCTCTGGTTGTGAAGTTTTTAGCAATCTAGAGATAAGTTTTTGTAGTCCGGTGATCTTTTTTTACAGATTTTCAATTCATAGCATTTCTTTTGCTACTCAGAAACAGATGCAGAATATATATATATATATTATTTAATTGGTCTAAGGCACAAGCTATGTACCTTTTTATAAAGAAGTGCTTGAAAGGAGTACGCCGTTGTCAAGTCTTTGTTAAGCAGCACAGAGCTGTATTTTGAGTATAGAGCTCATCTTCTTGTACCATTATAATTGGAGCCTTCCTGTTGGCATGTAAAGTCATGAGATATTACAGGCAGCAGCTATAGAAAATAACAGCTATGCATGCTCCTCAAACAAAGCGGACATTAACCCTTCCCCGAGAACCGGGGCATGCTGTCAGTCAGCAGCGGTTCGCGTGGAAGGCGCTGTCGCGCGGTGGGGCCGGTGAGTGATCCTGCTTTTTTTCCTGCAGAGTCTGTGGTGGAATGCCCCCGGAATTGCCATGGTAACGGCGAGTGCGTTTCTGGATCCTGCCATTGTTTTCCTGGCTTTCTGGGCCCCGACTGTTCAAGAGGTACCTCAGTCCAATCCTCTCCCCAAGTCAGTCTAAGCAAGCATGAAAACAAATACATTAGGAAAGAAATTGGCATGTGACAGGCTTCATAGATGTTCTTGTTTATGAAGCGTTGATGAAAAAACTCGATTTGAATCTTTCCGTCATGCTTTATTCCACAGCAGCCTGCCCGGTCCTGTGCAGCGGCAACGGGCAGTACTCCAAGGGACGCTGCCTGTGCTACAGTGGCTGGAAGGGCACCGAGTGCGACGTGCCTGCAACACAGTGCATTGATCCCCAGTGTGGGGGCCGAGGCATTTGCATCATGGGCTCTTGTGCCTGCAACTCCGGATATAAAGGAGAAAACTGTGAAGAAGGTAAACGAGTAAATATTTACCCCAGCACCTGCTGTTGTTGGTCAGGTTTCCAGCTGGCTCATCCAGCACTATTGATTTTGCCGGGTCTAGATCATATGCACTAATACCAGGAGGAGAAAGAAGCCTGTTTATAGTTAAATCTTACACATACTGAAATACGTCTGTCGCATGGTATTTCTTCAAAAATCAGTTTAGAATACTAAAAATCAAGTTTTGGAAGAACTAGTATCACTACAGAATATTATACCTCACTTACCCTCAAGTAATCAAATGTGAAAGTTCTCACTAATGATATCTTTTTGCCAGTTTTTACTTTTTTTGGGGGGTATGAAGAAAGCACACAAAAAATAGATGTTGGAATTCAAGAATACTTACTGAATTTTCACAGTATAGAATAAATCATTAATGTATTGCTTTTGTTAGTGATCTTTTCCACCAACCACATTGTGGAAAGTGCTGATTCAAATGCATCACTGTGAAAAACGACACATCATTTTTGTATTCCAAAGATGTGCATAATAATATTCTTTCTGGTATGCTGCAAAATGTAGTTCATTTTCTATTCTATTTTTTTAGGGAGTAAAAAGTGCCATTTTCTTCCTCAATGAAATTGATTTTATTGATCTCCACGTACAAAGTAATGCAATTAAGTCTCTGGAATTAAATTTTCAGACCATTGACCCTACAAGTGTAACATTTTATTGAGTCAAATTGCTAAATTAAATCTCGTCATCTAAAGCACATTAAAGTGAATTAAGAAGGATAGAGAGTATGCAACTCATTTATTTCTGAAACACATTGAGGGTCCTGTAGAGCTGTCAAAACTCCATAGCAGTGGATCAGGTCAGTTGATACCAAGTGTTGCAGGGAATCTGGCAGTTGTTACGCTGTGATTAGGCAAAACAGAGATCAGTAGCCCGAGACCTGAAGCCAATCTTGTTGTAATTCAGAAAAATTAGCAAACCTTGAAAGGTTCTTTGTTAACTCGATGGCAGCCTGTGACTGTCTCGAAGTCAGTTATGTGCACGCACAGATCTCACAATACCAGAAAGTGGTGTGGAAGTGACATGTTTTTTACAAAGAAAATTGCGGGTATGCTGACAGAGATTGGCTAGGACTCGTAGTCAATAATGATGATAAAGAGTGATTTAGCTTGTAGCCAGAGAAGGGAGGCTGGCACCAAGATACCTTGGTCTGCCCTGTCTTTTCCTCACTCGTTGCAGTGAAGCAAAGGTGAATTTGTCAGCTTCAGCCACTGATGTTTACTTTTAAGAGGAGTGCAATGCTGCATATTTCACAAGGTCTTAACGTGTGGATTAAGCCCAACAGTGCCGTGAGCACCTAGAGGTGATTATTGTTGTTAGAAATGACAAGTTTAAGCCAATCTTTCTCTTCTCCCTGCAGCGGATTGCTTGGACCCAGCCTGTTCCAGTCATGGTGTGTGCATCCACGGCGAGTGCCACTGCAACCCGGGCTGGGGGGGCAGCAACTGTGAAATCCTGAAGACAATGTGCCCGGACCAGTGCTCTGGCCACGGCACCTACCTTCAAGAGAGTGGTACCTGCACCTGCGACCCCAACTGGACAGGTCCAGATTGCTCCAATGGTAAGGGTTAAAAGCACTCATGTTTTGTAAAATGATGATGTCCTGGATAGCATCACTTTAATGACATTATTGTGTTAGCACTGGACCTGCCAAGCTGATGCAAGCCTTTCAGATGATGTTAGCATGAGATGTGAATTGATTCAAAGGTTCAAAATTGCTGATGAATTTGAAGTATTTGGAAATTGCTTTGTTATTATCTGTTAGCCACTTTCTCCTGATAGCTCACATGTAACTACAGAATCTTCTTTGTACAATATATATAAGTATCATCTTAATACATCCAGTTAGAAACTACAGCAGTGAAGCTAGAGAGTCCGTTTAAAAAATCTGTCTAGCTAATTGAAGACGTTTTTCTTGAAATCTTTGCTCAGACGTACCAGTTTGAAGGCAATGCAAATGCAAGAATGAATCCTAAACAGCTTTCGAGAAAAGGTGCAGGCTGCCAGGGCAGAAGGAGCTGGTAGAGGTAAAGAAGTAAATGGGACTTCTTGAAGTCTGAAACTGTACTTATTAAAAGTGTAATTCGAGCTTAGAGGAAATAGGAGAAAATGACTGAAGTTTCTGTCCCAGGAAGTAGAATCTAAATATTTATAATTATGACAGCAGCCTTTTGACAAATATAAGTTTTTAGAATATTGTTTAGTAGCCACATATCAAGAGACAAATCATGTCTAACTGTGAGACATGTATTTGTCTTAAACAGTTCATCTAACAACTCAGATGATTTTGTTAATGAAAACTGAACACATGGGCTAGTTGGGTCTGTGCCAGCTTATGAATAAATATAACTTTTTTTATGAGGAACCGTCTTTTTAAAGTAAATGTACTTCCTGACCAGGATCTGTGATACTCCATAATGTTTTATGTATATGAGAATGACAGGACAGAGTTCCAAACATTCAAGAAGTAAGAGAAGAGAAAGTGTCTTCTATTAAATGTGTTTAGCAGAAAAAAAATCTCATTTTCTTGAACTAAAAATGGGTATTAGTGAGAGATCTGTTGTAGTTCTCAGGCAAAACACAGATCCTCTATTTCTTGATACAGTGTCCATTACACTGTTTTTGATTATTCAGTTATCCTCCATTTTCTACTTACATTTCAAGGAATGATTGGTCGTTATAATAAATGCAATATTTTTGATCTCAGATACTTCAGAAGTGTCAAGCTCACAAAAGAGCATTGTAAAAAGACACACAGATTATTTGCTGAAGTTGTGCAAAATGACCTTCAAACTGGTACACTAAAGAAGTAAATCTTTCCCATAAACATTTTGTTAAGCTGCTAGAAGAAAAAAGAATGAGTTATTTCCATCAGAGGAGTTTATAGGTTTGAAATCAGCAGAGCTTTCCTCTATCTTCATCAGCAGTTTGTCCGTTAATTAGCCCTTCAATTCCACTTCAATTAAATTAACTCTAATTAATAAGTTCATTACAAAGATTGACGCACCTTGCTCAAAGCTAGTGTGCTAAAAGCTGATAAACACCTTCACCCTAATGAAAAATTGATTAGATTGAAGAGAAATAAACCTTTCTTTTTTGGAGCTGCGTTGACGTTTTGCGACTCTAAAGTTAATCAAACCATCTTGGATCTCTTAATCAAAAATCTAATTCAAAGTAGATATAAAATGCTGTATAGGAAGGGGGGGGGATTACAGATGTCTTTCTCCAGAAACATTCTGGTCTGTTTCATATGGGAAATGTCACAGCTCCTTGGTACTGTGTTTAATGTTCCTCTACTGGGGAAAAAAAACCTTATTGAGTGGAAAACTGGAAACCTTTGATGCACTGAAATCTGTTGAAAATAATTTCAGCCTTTTATTACTAAACTGTTTGTTGTCTTTTACAAGAAAACAAAAACAAAATACAGTACTCCTATGAAGCAATACTCTTATGTGGTTACAACCAGCTGTATGCCAAGGAAACGAAGAATTCCCTCAGGCTGTATTGTAGCTTCTCTTTTTTTCTGTTGTCTGCTTAGCAGAAGTAAGGTTTTCTGGAGTCTGACTAAATGAACTGAAACTGTAAATGCAAAATCTGGCAGTCTAAATTATCATGTTGTATTAGCAGAGACTTAACATGCGTTGTTTGGCCTCTGTCTACCTTTGGCTCTTAACATATTTTTCAATTATTCTATCAGTTACAAGATCCTGTTACTATACGTAAATGACAAGTTAAATTGCTGTATGTTGATTTATTTTTTTAACAATCTATTATTTAAATCAGACTGCTCATAGCTGTCACTGATACAAATTTACTGAATGTAAAAGAGAATCATCTTTTATATTTAACAGATGTGTCAGTATGTCAGCATAGTACTAATTTGTCTCAGTAAGGCTGATTCTTTATAATGAAAAAATGTGTCAGAAATGGCACATTTTTACTTTGAAAGAAAACAGGGAGCAGGGTAGGGAGGGGAAACCTTGTTAAAATGTACTTTCATTAATAGTAGATTTTTGCTTACAATGTACAATGACCTAGGTATGTGGTACATTTAGTCACTAGAAGTATGTTGTAACCTCTAGGTTTAAGTGCCATATAACCTAAGTTACAAAAGGCTGCTCTTAAGATGTACATGATCTCAAAAAAATGTAAATAAAATTTACTTAGAGCTAACAGAAAAACTGTGTACACTAAAGCACCACTAAGTCTAGTGGATAACTAAGTATTAACATGGAGATAAAACTCTGCTCCGTATTGTGTTGGGTCCTACCTGGAAATGCCTTTCACTTTAAATTCCGTTGATTTCATTACCAAAGATTTTGCCTTTCTTGTTCTTCACATGTTGAATTAAAATCTAGTACTGCTAATTAATGCGCACCCTCTCTCTCCTGTGTGCACTCTCTGCCTCCTTTTTTCCCCTGTTCCCCTCTCAAATCCAGAAATCTGTTCGGTGGACTGTGGCACGCACGGTGTCTGCATGGGTGGAACGTGTCGCTGCGAGGACGGCTGGACGGGCGCAGCCTGCAACCAGAGGGCCTGCCATCCCCGCTGCACCGAGCACGGCACCTGCAAGGACGGGAAGTGTGAATGTAGCCAGGGATGGAACGGAGAGCACTGTACTATTGGTAGGCTGGCTATGCTTTAATGTGTCCTTGGTGCGGAACTCAAAGAGCCAGCACTGCTGGCTGTGTCTGAATAAGAAGCGTATTACTTTGATGCTTGTTTCTTCAAACAGAATATTTGCACTTGTCAGTCTGTGTAAAGGAATTGATATTTTAAGAAAGGAAATGGTTATATAATGGCTCATCAGTTCTTCATAGCTAGTTTGCTGTGAAAAGAATTCCCTTTTCAATCTTTTCTCTTTAACTGCCTTTTTGCCGAGGAGGAGCCTACACTTATTTTAAACCATAAATATTTTCTTTAATTTATACTTTTCTATTTTTATGTGATAGCTTAATGTCTTTCGGAAATGAAGCTTCCTTTTGTTTTTCTTTTATTATTATTATTTCTCGGAGAAGAAGGTCTGAAAAGTGAATTTTGCCTATGCACAAAAACATCACTTTCACCTTGTAATATGAGATCTAACTACCCAAAATTACTTTCTTGTCAACATAATGCTCTATTTAAGAATTATATCAGTTTTTATATGTAAATAACAGCAGTTCCATACAGCAGATTGAGAAGAAGTAATCCATATTACAGCTTCTATGTTGCTGTAATTGAGTTAGTTCTAGCATGCGGAAACCTTTGGAGATTATTGTGCCTTTATTAATGGAGCTTTTCTTACTCAGTTATGTACAGTATGTATGACCCATGCACAGCACATTCTCTCCACTGCCCAAGGCTTGACAGTGCGTTAGCATGGAAGATTACTCCTGTAGGTAAGGGAACTAAGGAGACAGAAGAAAGTGGAGGAAGTGTTGTCCAAAAGTTTATAATTTTTAAGTTGATTTTGAATAGCCGTAGAGCTAAAAAAAATCACAAGATAGGACAGTAAGTCTAATAGTGGTAGAGGTGATGGATGTGAATATTGTGTGATTTTCTTTTGCTACAGGCTGTAAAGAGGCTGGAGAAGTTCAACTTCTGTGGATGTTTTGGGAGGGCTGTAACTCGGAGTGTGTGGGCATGACTGAGTCATCACTGGGGCATGAGTATCTAGAGAAAAGGCCCAAGCTACATTCCCAAATAGCTGTAGCCCTGGCTGGAAGGCAGGATAGTGATGCTGTACGTGGCAGTCACAGGAAACAGTGGCCTGAGCTTTGAGAGCAGGGAAAATGAAGGTCTGTTTTGGCTGTATTACTGATACCCACATCATTACACCAGAAAGACAAGTCAAAATTCCATTTTGTACAAGGGAGTCAGGTGTGAAGTAGTAAGATTGATTTGTGAGTTATTTTTAAAGAAATCACAATTGATTTTTTTGTTTGTTTGTTTACAAATGAGAGTGCCCAGATGTAGAGGCGGGGGGGGGTAGGGAAGGCAAGATGCAACTGTGCAGGACCCTGGGAAGAATTGATGGGGTTAATATTTTTGAGGAGCTTCCAGAAAACATGCTGACAAAGTGAGTAGCGAGGTGGGGAGAGAACTGCTTTTTAAACAATAAAATAAAGTAAATCTTTAGAAGTAGGATAAAACCTTTCCCTTGACCGCTTTAACTTGCCAACGAGCAATTACTCAGCAGATCACTCTGCTGTTGGTCTCACTGACCTTGGCAGCATTTCAAGGGTTGTAGTTATACACGGATGAACTGCTCTTGAACAATTTTTCCAACATATTAGGCACAAACAAGTTTTTTCTCAGTGCTGGCCAAGTAGGTTTGTCTTCCCACCTGTTTATTCTTCAAATGTGTGTTTACTTTCTGGCTGCTGCTATAAAAATAGTTTGATTTGTTTATATTACCCTCACAGCCTTGAAGACATGTAATGAGGTACAGTCTGTAGCCTGCTGTTAATATTTATTTTTCCTAGTGCTGTTTTCTTCAGGACCCCAGTGCTATGGAGAAGCCAGGTCATTGTACTGTTCATTTCCAAGAGTTGATCCTACTTAGTGGAGTAAAAATTGATGCTTCCTCAGCTTGGTAAATGGAGAGTCAATTTACTTTTCTCTCACCTGTCCTAGAGTATATAGTAGCTCCCTCTAAGCAATAAATTTCAAAATACTAAGGACATCAGAACGTGTCTCCATGCATACCAGCTCTTTAATGTCACCCTCCATTTGTAGCCCAAGCATTTTTCTGTTATTTACAACTCCCAGTTTGGTAGCAGAATATTTATCTAACTTCTGTTGAGCACAGGAAAGACTCCCACTCTGTCTTCATATCCCCAAAATTGAAATAAGGGCATCTTTCTTATTTCTGAGTCATTAACTGTTTAGCTACAGTAGTGTGAAAAATTTTAGAAATACAGATTTGTTTGTCTGATGCAGGTATTAGCTGGAAGGCACATAAAATGCAATGGTCTGCATTTACAACTTCTTTGGGAAAGGAACATTCCAAAGAAGTTGTAAATTTTTAGGCCAATGCACTTTATTCACTTTTGGGGAGAGGAATAGCCCACCAGATCTCTAGCTGGTCGCACAGAATGCAGTAGATAAGTATGCATTAAGTGCAGAGGTGCTAACTGGAATGTTCACTGAATCATCAAAGTCCATAACTCATTTGGATCAAAGACATAATGGTGTTTTTTTTTGTGAGGCGTGAATGCCACTTCAAATGTAAAAACTTTCTGCACCTCAACTTAAAATTTTTATGTATTTCTAAATGTTGACTGTGTGTCCAGTCTCATTTTCAGTTATCCCACTGTTTGTATTTTTAGTTGACTTTTATTAAAGGACGGAAAAAAGGAAAAGAAAAAAAAAACATAAACTTATTGCTGTAATATAAAGAAGATAGTAATGGTACTCTTCTCTAAAATCTTTTACGCCCTTGATTGCTTTTTGAGTTATTATGTTTTTTGTTTATATTCCCAAGATCCTCAAATGGAAATCTGGCCAAAGGAAAGTCTAATTGCTCTAAAATTTCAGAGACCATTTGTTTCTTTTTATTCCAATACTTCAGGACTTTGAGAAGCAAAATAATAGATGATTGCAAAGGTTTGCTTTTTTTGTTCAGACAAAATTTTGACATCTGCTACTCAGCATGCATTTGTTAAACATCAACGTTTCCCTAAGGCCAGGGATCACAAGACTGGAAATGGGTTTTAATATACATTTAATGTTATGTACATTTGGTTTGTGAGAGAGAACAGAATAGACTAAATAAATTAGATTTTTCCAAGTTTTTCAAGCAATGTGTGTAGTAAAGTGGGCAAGGTTTTTTTGACTACTGTGGTAAGCATGATGTGTGCTGCTGACACCCACTGGTCCGTTGTGCATCTCTAGCAAAGGGTATCTCTGATGTAAACACCGTACCTAATGTGGGCCACACCTGTGAGTCATTTTCTTTGCTCTGAACACATACTTGCAAAGATTTACATCAAAGATGTTCAGCAAAACACTACACAGTGTTGTGATTAAATGAATCTAATGAGAAATAAAGAAACTCAAGATTCATTGCTTTGTTTAGCACCTTAAAATATTGAACTAAACACTGGCACTATATATTACAAATACATGTTCCATTTTAAGGCTATCTAAATTGCTTACTGTCTTTTCCCTCTAGAAAATCATAGTATTTTACCATTTCTTGTATCCATGTGAAAGCAGGTTAAATCTACAGTTTATTGCAAAGCTATGGAAAATCACCTGTCAATTGTTTATTTGGTCTGGGAGTAACATTGATGGATTTGGGTTCAGCGTCCATGTTTCACTTTGTGAAGCTTAACCTGCATCTCAGTGTGATACAAGACCACACATGCACAGCTGGTGCCCAGGTGAAAGCCTGGATGAAAATTTGCTCTGTAATAAAGTTTTTATAACACAGTTGTGCTAAAATATGTTTTAGTTTCCTTTCTATCCTGGCTTGCAATGAGTTCAGTGACCCTCTCCTGTCTTAGTTGTTGCTCTGTGAGATTGGAACAGATATTTCACACGTCTCATTATTTTTTGTGATATAACTGTTATGTACCATGAGTAAATTAAGTAACTGTCTTTGGAAGCCCATAAATATGAATACTTTTCCAGCTGCTTTTCCATTAAACTCTGTTAGCTGAATGAAATTAGTAAATAATTATGTTGGTGGGGAATCTGCTATATCCATGTGCTGTGTAACATCTCAGTTTTACAATGCAGCTTAATTTTTTCTATAGACCAAATTAGTTTTAGGGTAATCTAAATTGCAAATTGGCCAATTTGCATTAAAACTATGCCTTCTTGTTCAGATTTGTCAACACCTCTTTTTTAAAAAGTCTTTAACATTAAGCATGGGTGGGTAAGACCATCTGTTTATGGAGCTTGCCTGCAGCTCCATTACTTAACACATGAGACAGGTTACAGCTGTTTAATTGTTATTGTGTTGAACGATTATCTTTCCATCCAAAATTAATGTTTATATATGTATGCATGGAAAGCAAGTCATTAAACGTAAGTGATCTAAATGTGGATTAATGTCATTAAGCATTGATATTAATCCCTCAGGAGGGCTAAAGTTAGCGTAGTGGTATTCAAGCTACTTTAGAGTGCTATGTGATGCTACCTTACCTGGTACACAGAACTGAAATTCACATCCAATGATGGTCTGCTGTAGAAGAGTACAGCTTATAATATGTTTGTATTCCCTTGGAAACTGGGATCAAAATGTTTTAGCATCTAAGAATTTTCCCTAAAAGAAGTTGAGAAAAAAATAACAAGGGTCAGAAAAATGATTAAATTAAACTTTTCTCTGCGTTAAATAATGTTAAAATCAATCAAACAAAAAAAAATGAATTTTCTTTAGCAAGAGCTTTCTAGTTTCAGCTATCTTAACTAGAAAACCAGGGAAGTCATCCAGTTTAGATTTTCAGAACTACAGAAAAAAGAAATCTGGAGCATGCTCTTGTAAGCTCATTTCCATTAGTACAGACTCTGCCCTGGTTAATGGGAAAAAAGATTTTGTGAGTATGAACAAACACGAAGGTATTTGCATGCTGTTTTTCTATGTGACCATGAGCAGCTCAGAGGTATTCCTAGCACTGAGGAATGCTTACTTTAAAAAGTGTTCTCCTTCCCTAAACCATGTGATCTGCACCTGCTTTCTTCAACATGTGTTTAGCTTAGGTCTCCTTGTATTACAGATTTCAAGTAAGACTACATGGAAATGACACTTCATCCTTTTATAACATCAGAGAGCAAGTCAGGACAAATGTTTTGCTCCTGTTAATTAAATGAAGTCCTCATAGAAAACTTGGTTTACCTATATATCATTACACCATATATCTTTGCAGTATGAGTTTGACAAAATTATGGAGCATTTTGAGGGTTTGCTTGATGTTCCCCACCTTTTGCAGGTTAGAGGGAAAGCAACATATATTATGATGACCATCCTTATCTCAATACTGATGCTAATATGGCAAGTATGTTCTACTTTTCTACAGAGTTTAAATTACCAAGTATACTCACATTTCATAGTGTTTTAATGTTTGTGTTAGGCAAAATGTGCCTTAATGTCTTCATGCCAAGAATTCTTCATAAACATTAAGATTCTTTTGAGATTTTAAAATTTTGATCAGAAGAAAATGTTTTCATTCAAAATAGAATAAATACTGCTGTATTAATACATTCTATAATTATCAAAATTCATCAATGTGTCTGTTTCCTTAGTGTAGAATTCATGGAATTACACTCAGTGCAAATTTCACCTTAAATTAAGATCTGAAGGAAGGTATATCCTTTGCCATTCAAACCTTTTATTTTCAGATAAAATCTGCCAGAGATTCAAAACTAATTACATCAATATCAATTAGGGCACGCAATAATTGTGAGTGAAATCCTACTTTCAAAATTAATGTCTCAAAAAAACCTGACCTCACTGGAGTCAGGATTTCACCACACTATTTATACCTGTACCATCAATGCAAAAACTTAATAGAAAAGAGAAGATAACTTTCTTGGCACCCAGAGGACTGATAACCACAGTTTAACAATATTTCATGGAATTTAGTGCAAATGTGGTTTTCATCTTCCCTGTGCCTGAAGAGTATGTTATTAATTTTCCAGGCCAAATCTTGAATATGCAAAATAATTTACATGCTTTGTAACTATTAAAATACTCCATTACCAGCTAACTTGAAGATAGTGCCCGCGTATCTGAAACTGTAAAACAAAGTGAATTATTTGTTCAGGCCTTAACACATTCCAAGACCAAGTATCTCAAATACAAATTATCTGTTACCATACTTTAAATTGCTAATTGGTTGATTTGCATTTAAATGAGGACCACATGTGAAGTTCAAGTTAGGCACATTTTCAGAAAACAGCAGTATCCTCTGAGATAAGAAGAATTTTAAAGTGTGCTGCAAAGCTTAATTCAGTTGAAGTGGCCAGAAAGTGAGTGCTATTGTAAGTTGTATAACTAGCTACCTGCTGGTCAGACACATTCTGAAAGTATCTCTAGTCAGAAAGAAAGACGGAAACAATAATTCTTCCCATCCCATCCTGTCCTGTTCCATGCCCTAATATGTTTTCAAGCCAAATTTAACTTTCATGCAGTTGTTACGCTATGCATCAGATTATACGTGCATCTGTCTGTAGAAGCTCTTTGAGAGTTTGTTAGAGGTCTCAAACAGGTATTTGAACTTTTTCATCCTTAAAGTGTGAGACAGTTTGAAATCCTTAATGGCATATACCCTTTCTTCTAAATCCTTTTTCAGTTAAATAGATGTTAAATAGAGAAATACACTGCTCATGAACATGTTAGAAAACATGTACCAAACTTACAATGTCTATTATAGCCTTAAAAGCAACTAAACCTTTTATTCTAAGAGTTGTGGTTTCCAATACTAATGATAAGAAGTCTTGTTTTAAAGTAAGATTGGGATTGCCTCCAGAACAAAAAATCTAGAGGATAGTGGGCTTCGGTGCCTGTGAATGTAAAAGCCCGTGGAAGGTTGCTGTGAGGAACTGTTGCAGTTTTGGCAAGGGATAAATTGCAGTGAATTCAATTCTCCCTGCAAAGACTTATGCACTAGGACTACATAGACGTTGGAGAAAAGCGCAGAAATGATGAAGGTATGATTTTGGGTTGAGAATTATGTTTTGGCCTACCTAGAGAGGAAAACAAAGAAAATTGCCGGAAACCATTATTCCAACCATGTGTTCCCCTTTACAAGAAGGGCAAGATGGAAATTTAGGAGTAAGAGTCTCAAAAGGAAAGTGTTTGTAATCCTCCTCTATTGGCAGCAACTCTCTGAACATATGGTACGTCTAAGACAAGGTTCTTACAAACTCAGAAAAAGGATGACGACCATGAGTTGCATACACTGGAAGAACATGTGCTTTCAGTACTGTTAGGTGATGAATAGAGAGAATTATATTTGCAAATGATACCAAAGCCTGCTGCCCCCAAGCACTTTGGAAGACGGGACAAGAATTTAAAATTACTTTAACAAATAGAACAGGATTTGCAGAAAAATAGGTGCAATTCAATGAATGCAAGGTTTTGTGCTTAAGTCAGAATAATCAACTGCACAAAGTCACGTTAGGAAGCAGCTCACCAGGTAGAAGAGACTCAGAAAAGACTGTAGTGAATCATGAATTTGACATGAGTGAGCTGCTCCGCAGACAGGCTAGAACAGTGGCTTTAAAATTGTAGTGAATTGTGGCCTCCTGTAAGTTTTCTGGTAGCAGTATGGACCTCCTCGGAAATTTCATATGGATGAATGGCTTTTTTTAGTTAGCCTTAGAGAATAAAAGCAGTTGCATAAAGGAATCAATACATCTTTCCCTAAGTCTGCTATGGACAGGATAAGAAGTACTGGGTTTAAATATCACAAGGGATAATTTTTTATTACATTTGAAAGATGTTTTAATTGCCAGGGTAGTTAAGCTGTGGCTGGGTGGACATGAGAGGGACGTTCTTCAAGGTGCGCTGCTAGGAGAAGTGAACCAGAATGAGGAACTACAGACTGAGACTTGAGTAGGTTAGAGTGGTTAGGACAGAGCAGTCAAATGTTTTTTGGACCAGTTCCCCCAAAACAAACACAAAAAACTTGGTTCAGACGAACTGCATTCTCCCTAAAGTTTGCAATGAAGCTCTCAAGAGTTTCTCTTCTGTTGGCAAGTGCCTGTGAAAGCACTGAGAAAGCAGTGTGCCTCATCCCCTGCTACTGCTTGGCTGTGCAGGGAGTCAGCTATAATGTTCATAACACTTCGTTAGCACAAATGGCAGAAGTGTAGGTGGCTCATCAAAGCTTCCCTGTCACTCACCGTGAAAAAATGTAATGTCACAGAATGGAATTTCTTTTTTTCGCCCTTCCTTTTTTTTTAAAATTCATTTTGTGTACGTAAGACCTGAGAACTTTCAGCTGCCCAAAAGACAGGTTAAAAGAACATCAGTAACAAAATCAAAAACACAAAGCTGGGAGGCCATGAGGCAACACTCAGTTGGCCCTTCTGTCATTGTCATGATGATTAGAAAAGAAACAACATATATAGTATCAAATACATTGTAATAAAAATATAACTACATGGAGTGCTGAAGGAGGGCTGTCAGTTCTGTACACTGATGAAGGAAGAAGGGTATAAAAATTATTTTTTCCTCTTTTAGCTCTCTCAAATTTCTGCTGTTTTCTTTAGGAGGGAGAGGCTGTAATGTAACAAAGAAGGGAGGCAGCTGCTGGTGTTAGGGGAGAGGACACAGGGGTGCTGCTCGCACTTTCAGGGTAGAGCAAAAGCAAAAAATAAAAGTTTTTAATTTGGGCAGACTATGAATGACATGGCTTTGGTCACATTCTTTTGTATTTTTACATCTAGCAGTGCTATGAGGTCAAATTCTGCTCTTGCTGCAAAGTAACTCATGACTCCTGTGGAGCTGTTGAGTTGATGCTGTAATGGGCTATTATATGCTACAAAAAATACGTGGTATGTTGTAGTTTAGTGTGTAGATTACAAAGATTATGGTGGGTGAAAATGTCTTGTGAAGGGGTGTGGCAGCTTCACACTGTTGGATAACTGAGCTCCACTGCAGCGCTCTCTCACTCACCCTCCACAAAGGAGCTGGGTTAGAAAATACAATAGAAAAGGGCTCAGAGGTTGACATAAGGACAGGGAATTGTTTACCACGTACCGGGACATGCTAAACAGATTTAGCACAGGGAGATTAATGTATTGCTTATTGCTAATAATGGAGTAGAACAGTGAGAAACTAAAAGCAAACTAGAAACACCTTCCCCCCATCCACACTCTTCTGCCTCCTCCCCCTGAGTGGCACAGGGGAATGGGGGTTACAGTCAGTCCCTAATACTTGGTCTCCACCACTCCTTCACAGTCACTCCCTGCCCCTGCTCCACATGGGGTCCCTCCCACGGGATGCCGGCCTTCCCGAAATGAGCCTGGGGGGCTGCCCACAGGCAGCAGCTCTTCAAGAACTGCTCCCACACAGCTCGGTCCCACGGGGTCCATCCCCCAGGAGCAAACTGCTCCAGCACGGATTCCCCACGGGCAGCAGGGGAGCTCCACCTCCTGCCCTCTTTCTGCACTGCCCTTGGGGTCTGCAGGGCTGGTTCTCACTCCTCTCTCCCAGCTGCTGTTGCACAGTTTTCTTCCCTTTCCGAAATCTGCTCTCCTAGAGGCCCAACCAGTGTCACTCCCTGGGTCAGCTCTGGCCAGTGGTGGGCCCCTTTTGGAGCTGTGTCTGGTCTGACATGGGGCAGCCGCTATGCTCTGCTCACAGAGGCCACCCCTGCAGCCCCCTGCTACCAAAACCTTGCCATGTAAACCCAATACAATAATAATAACATAAACTACTAGAAATATAAATTTGCTATACAGTATTTAAAAACATGTCACTGTTATAATCCTTTATGACGGAATAATCAGAATAATGCAGTGCTATAAGTATCAATTAAGGAACATCAAATCAATGGGTATGTGACTCATGCTGATTTAAACAGGAACTGATTGGGATAAATGGATTTAATATGTACTTTTATTCTGTGGCTATTCTTTCTTACCTAGAGGAAGTAGCATATGAATAATCTAAGGAAGACACTGACTTACATCTCTGGTAGGAGACTAATGGGAGACATTAAATTTAAAAAAAGAATAAAATAGGTCTGGGTTCTGACTGGTTATGAAATATGACATGTTAAATGTGAATTTGCCTGACTGTTACCACTTCTTTGTAAAACACATTAATTTGCCACATATTTATATGCAAATCTACACCCATTTATAATACAATTTATATTTTATATTGACTGCCACTTACGTGTTCTTGGATTTTGACTGTCCTAGAAAATGTACAAATTTTATACTTGTTTTTCTTTATTCCATTTGAAGCTATATTAACTCCCTCTTGAAAGTCCCTGCTTGAAATAATACCAAAACTTTAAATTTCACAGTCTTAAACCCTGCAAGAAAACTGTTGCGCATACATTGTCTGGTCTATGGCTAGTTTATTAGACTCTTTAAGGACTTCACATAACCCAAATGTGCCAGATGTTTAAAAATATCACAAAGAGGAGCACCTGCAGAGATACTCCATCCTCCAAATCCCACCTAGAATTCTCTGCACAGAAGGGAAAATGCTTGTATTTTGTATTTCCACACAGAACTGGGTTAATCCCTGTTTCAGTTTCAGGGCCATAAGCATAAGGAAGATAGTATGGCTAGTTAAACCTCACTAAAAAGTTGTGCTATTTTTGGTCACCTGTTTTCTGCTTTATGATTCTAGGATGCTGCATGGTCACAGAGTAGTTTCTAATGTTGCCCTTAATGTCAAGTGATCACAGGTAGAAGGACACTGGGATGTAGAACTTGGTTTCTGCACATTATAGGTTTATGGTCTGGTACTGACTTCTTGTAAGACTCCTGGACACACACACACAAAAAGCAGTTTCTGGTTTCCTTTTTTTTTTTTCTTTTTAACGCAGATTGTCTTTCTGAAAAGTGATAGTATGAGGCGGGCCATTTGCAAGGACTGTTTTCTGTTGCCTAGGAGGTTTTACCTATGTTCCATTTTGTTACCTATCTGTATAGTTGTGGAGACATTTAATGTTTCACTGGTGGACAGATGCATTCCCTAGGTAGACCTAATTGCTTCAATTTTATGGAAAAAACTTGATTTTTCCTCCACACTTGCTGCACTATTCTAAGAGCAGCTGTGTAGCAGCAAGGGGAATTATACTGGATGAGTAAGAGAAGAATTTGATCCACCCTGAAATGCAGCTGTATCACTTTTTGTTTGTGGTTTATGTGAAAAGGTACTTACTTTGCTGCTGCCATTCTAATGTTCTATAATTGATGTTTTCATCTTCTTCCTTTGTCTCCCTTTAACCCTATCATTATAGAAAAAACAAACAAACAAACTGTGCAGTGGACAGCTGACACTTTCTTCAAGCAACAGGGACTAGAAAGTTTCCACCTCTGTAGTTGTAGCAGTGATTGTGTCTTCTCTGGGTCTATGCAGCTCATCACCTTCCTCCTTCATCTCAGGAAGAATTTTTTCCTGTTCAACCAAACTGGAGGAAATTCTATGGCTGGAAATGCCTTTCGTACCTCAAATACACAAAGTTGAGGGTCAATAGCAAGTGACACACAGTAGTTGTCAGAAAGGGTCCACTGTCCAGCACAGTTTTAGAAAAGGACAGATTTTGAAAGTGAGCCCATATGGGCTCTGCTGGGAGATCTTGTCCGCAGCAAAAATATGGAATTGAATCTGCCATTGGTGACTCGGCTTTGCTTGTCCCTGCTACAATGGTCTGCAATGTCCCATCACCTCATGTGCAGGTGGCTGGATTTGGTAGACTTCAGTGGACCAGTCCTATGCGGTTTTGTTTTATGTATTTGTCCCTTTAACACAACTGCATCTGATGTCTGTTTCCTAAAAGTAAGGAGGGAACATACAACCTGCTGTGTTTCATGTATCAAAAGTAGGAGCCTGCTGCTTTAAACCCATCTTGTGCTCTATCTTTCATTCATCCATCTGTCCTCCTCAATTTTTTTTTTTCCTCCTCAAATGTTAATTGTGGTAACTTATGAAAAAATAAGTCTTGCTTCTCTTGGATATACTGTTATTTATTTTTATACATCTAAAGCCTGAGTTTAACTGTCACCTGTTTTTCCAAATGAAGTGGATCACCATGCTGCTAACCCCACTATGCCCTCTTCAACCCTACATATATGGTCTTAACTTATTTACATAATCGGTGTGTGTGCTCAGAAGAATAACTGGTTGAATTGAAGCAGAAGGAAATTATTCCTCTTAAAAATACTGTTAATGCAATCAGAGTTAAGATAGTATGCTGGTTATGTTGTCAGAGCTATACGTGACCTGCAAATTAAAGATCTTCCAGTATGGTCAGTGTTTTAAGCTCAAAAGCTAAGTAATTACTCTTAGGTTGTGTTGAAAATTGGATTTTTTAACTAGCTTTGATTATATTTTTGTTATACGTAAAAATCAAAGCATGTAAAGAGAAGTGGGAAGAAAAAAGAAAGACCTAGGCTTAGAAATGTGGCATCTTTCCTCTGCAGACCTCCTTTTTAAAATACTATTTCATTGAGTCATGAGTATGTTTGCTGAAAAGAGAATTTCTTGCATTTTTAAAGGCTGTGAAATACATTTTCATTCTGTGATGTAAGACCTCTCATGTCAGGAGCACCTGCTTGATTTGCATGTGAATTCTGAACAATTCCTGTTTTATGTGACACTTCTGAAATGTCTGTCTGTTTTTTTTTTTTTCTTTCTTTCTTTTTAATTCTCAAGCTCACTATTTGGATAAGATAGTGAAAGGTACTGTATATTTGCTCTTTGATGACATGCCTATACCTACATGTATATTTTAATATCTGAATATATAGTGACAAACGTACCAGATTGGCAAAAGAATCTTCTCTCACATACATTTCATGGATTATAGATTTAATTCATATTACTTTCAACTCATCTCAAATTAAAAACGAAACCTTGTTTATGTTATTATCATGACATTTTATCAGTTATTATACCTTTTTGTACAAGCTGTATACGTGCATTAGATTTTGTTTGAACCAAAAACTGAAGATAGTATTCATTTGCTGTTTGGTTTGTTTCTTTGTGAGTTTTGTCATTAGATCTCTACCTATGAAACAGTAAATATTTAGGACACAAAGCAAAGCAAAACTCTTGTCATAAAACAAGTGTCATTAGTTCCAAAGAACAGATTAATTATAGATGTGTGTTTACATGTGGATAGATCAATAGAATAATGCAGGATTTTAAGCTTCAGTTTATCTGAATGTGGAAAATCTATAGAAAATTATTATTTGTATTTTGTATGACACTAGAAAAAGCTCATATGCAGCCTTTTCAATCAAAAGATTAAAGGATGCAAATGCCTAACATGAAACAGCAAAGGGTTTTTATCTTCAGTTATGGTGAAAAATTTATTTTAAAAAATGTTTAAACTATTCCTACCCCTCTTTCCCTGAGTATATTTTTTATTCCTTATTTGTGTTTTGTTGTTTTTTTCTCATTAAAATATGGCAATATTCATGGCAATATCCAGGCTTTCACACAATAAGTCTTGAGTGTACCCAGTTGACTCCTAAAATGCTCTGTCAGTAGGGCAGTTAAATATGTAAGTCTTCCATAAATTAAACAGAAGAAACATTAAGGAAAAAATAGCTCTCTGTACATCAACAAATACTACTAGCAGCTACAGTCTGAAAGAATAAGCATAGCAAGACTAATTTCAGCCTAGCTTGGTAACACGTAACCATAACTGTAGCATCACCATACATCCTCATAAGAGGCTCTTCTCATTTTCTGCCTTCTAAGAGTAGTTTGACAAGAGTTGAACACTCTTCATAACTTTTTCCGAGTGTTTGCAATTTGAAACTCTGAGGTTGAAAGGAGTCAGTAAATTCAAAATTCTTTAGAAGAAAAAATAAGCTATTTCTTCTGAAATACTGTTCTGAGCTCAACTAAGTTTAACCAGAACAAGTCAGTAGACTAGTTCATAACAACAGTAGTTCTAGCAAGTGAAGTATTTAGCCACTTAGCTTTCTTTTGATAAAATTCTGCAGAAAATTGTGTCCAAAAATATCTGATTTATAGCCACTTTCTCATAAGATACTTAGTGCCATATCTGTACTTGCTTCTGTCAGTGTCTTATCATAGTCATAGATAAGGAACACCAAAATCTACATATTTATAGTGTTGTCATCCTCATACAGATCATGTTGGCTGCATGCCAGATTTCATCACTAGGAAGTGACAGCTACTGTTTTCTTTTTTCTTTTTTTTAATGTAATGTTAGACTGAAAACAATTATAGATTTTGGATATATTAAATTATTTTAATTGTTTCCCAAATTTTCCCTCCTTGGCCATAAAAGCAGACAAGATAGGATATAAAGGTAATAGCACAAAAGCCTTAGGGAGATTGTCACAAAAAATCACTCTCTGCTATCTGTCTTGAAGCACGTCACTACCGTGTTTTTGTTCAGTCTATCAATGTTTTATTGTGGTCCTTATGGTATTTCATTTTGTCCGTCCTAAGTAATCAAATACGCACAGCTACTACATTTAGTTGGAAATCCTGTTGGTCCTGTCCCATCCGTATGCAGCCTGAATCCTAATGTCTGTTAGAATAGATGCTAAGCTGCTTCACTATTTCCTGGGCTTTGCTTATTCTGTGAAAAGGAATGTACTTCTGGCATAAAGTATAGTCATTAAAACCAGCCTATACTTTGTGCAGTTTTTAACGCACTGTAATTTCACATGAATATACGGCAACTCTGAGACCAGATAAAGTTAATGTTCTCTTTTATTATGTGCCTAAAAACATCCCGTTTTCCTACTTCATAATTTGGAGGGATTTGTTCATAGTAACAGGGAGTTTAAACATTTTTGCCAGTAAGTAACCAATACTGCATAGAGCAAATGACAATACCAGCACAGAAAAATGTATTATTTTATACAGCTGTGTTTGCACTATGCACTCATCTCTTGTTACCCTGCCAAAAAAAAAAAAAAATTGAAAATCAAACTTAATTTTGTCTGGCCTGCAGGTATTTGGAGGATTGATGCATTTATTTCCTGCCTGTACAGGTAAGTGGTGTCTCAAGTGTCAGGCCAATCAAAGATGCCACTTTGTTAAGAATTACATTCCCCAGGTAATGTTGCTGTTCCACTCCATGTGCAATTACAGTAGTTGTGCTGTTATAAAGGCCTGTTCCCAGTAAGTGTCCCTTGTTTGTATCTTTTATTTGACCGAAATAATTGCAATATTTAAATCACCTGTGGTGTTCTTTGTCTGTTTCAACAGAGGGCTGCCCCGGCTTGTGCAACAGCAACGGAAGGTGCACGCTGGACCAGAACGGCTGGCACTGCGTCTGCCAGCCAGGATGGAGGGGAGCGGGCTGTGACGTAGCCATGGAAACTCTGTGCACTGACAGTAAGGACAACGAAGGAGGTAAGGTGTCATAGAGTCGTAGAATCATGGAATGGCTCGGGTTGGAAGGGGCCTTAGAGAGCATCTAACTCCAACCCCCTGCCAGCAGGGGGTACGCCAGCTGGATCTGTAACGCTGGGGAGGGTGTGCTGAGAACCAGAGGTTTTACAGGCAGGTGATAAAATGCTGCTACGTGCTCACATTTTACTAGCTCTGTAAGAAAACACTGAGGTATGCACTGCTTTCATACGGCATATCAGCAAAGCCTCACAAGATGCTTATGACAGGTGAGATGGGTACTTAGAAAATGACGGGTGTCACCTTAGTTTTCCTGCGGTGTTCTTTTGTAGTGGAATAAAGCATCATCTCAACTTAGTGAACTGTACTAGGGAAGAAATAAAAAGGAAGGAGTTCATGTTTGCAGTGACCTCACAAGGAAATTATCCCAAGAGGAAAGGCCAAAGAGGGCCTTTACATTTTGACCTATGATGCTATTGCTGGAAACAATTGCTTGCCCAGTCTACAAAGATAGCCTGTGAATACTCAGATAATTGACAGGACACTCCCAGAAGTCTTTTCCTTTTCTCTCTTTTTTTTTTTTTTTTTTTTTTTTTTTTTTTGCTTGCTTCTCTGCAGTCTGTCACTCAGGTGACAGGTAACAATCTGCAGTAAGATGCAGGCAGGACTGCTGACTTAAGGAATCAATCTGCAATCATCGGTGTAGGGTAGGGAAGGGAGAGGGGCTATGACTTTGGCATGACTCCAGAATCACACACAAAAACAAGACTAAATGTGAACGCAGTCATATAGTAGGTCAGCATAATAATTTTGTTCTTTCTTCCATCCTCCTCTCTCATCAACTCTTTTTTTTTTTATTTTTTTTTTTAACACATTCAGATCTGGAACAGAGATAACAAACTCCATTAGGGACTCTGGTTGCTAATATCATCTATGGCTGACTTTGTTTTGCAGCTTAAGTCTGCATATTCCATTGCCATTGTTGGTTGGCTGTTTGCTCTCATCTCCCAATTGCAGTTGGGATTTTAGAAATCACAAACATAAACAACAGTAGCATTTACTTCCCGAGGAAAAAAAGAAGTTATATGATCAAAAGAGTACTGCTATTTACTGCTTTACATATCATTGGATTTACTACACTTCTCTGTTAAATATTTTACATTTTAAGTGAACTTAGGATCCTGAAGAATATGATGCAATCTGGCATACAGGGAGCTAGTGTGAAGCTGAATTTCTGAAGGGAGCAAGAAGACTGATTTATCCATAGCATTTCCATGCAGAGATGTGCTGTTCGAAGAATAAAGTTCATGTGGGCTGGGAGATTATGAACATAAGGAAGAAAGAGAAACCTTCAAGCATGAAAAGAGACAAAGCAAGGAGGAAGAAAAACTAGGTTAGAACATAATCTGGAGGAAGAAAGATAGATGGCAGGAAAAAAAGGGAAAAAGTTGAAAGTCCAGGGTCAGACTAAAACAGGTACTGTAAGCGTTAAGGAGAATAGAATGGCATTATGTATCAGAAAGTGAGCGGGAGAGTCAACAGCAGATAACAGGAGGAAGAGGAGCAAGGTGAACAGGAATGCACGTAAACAGAACAAGACAAAAGGAGATGCTCCTTCAGACTGAAAACAATAGTAGGTGTTTGTGAGGAAAAGGGGAAACAGGATGGGGAATTGTAGCAGAAGGATCTAACAGGATGACTTAAAGTTCAAAAAGAAAGAACAATATTGCAAAAATAATACTCTAATAGTCTAATAATACTCTAATTCGTGTTGCTTGTTTTCTCTTTATTTTTTTCATTACTCCCTTTACAGACATTATGCAGCTATGTATGAGGAGGGGATTGGCTAAACAGTTTTTTTGCCATGAGAGCATATAACGCTCTTTGTCACTGACATTTCTCTTTCAGTGGACCTTATTTTTAATGTGCATGCTTCAATAAGGAGCATATTCACTTCTAATCTTGATTAGTGGCTGAGGAATCGTGTTAGAATATAACAAATTAAATTAAAAGTTGGAAGCATACCAAACAAAACTGGGAAAGGAAAGTCCTTTTTACCAGAAACCCACCCAGAAAGAGAAGCACTGTTTCTTCCCTTTCCAAGAATATGTGCAATCAGCTCCCTGATCTCTCAAGCAAGCCATTCAGATTCCAGACAGCTGCAGGTGATGGCACGCGGATGCCTCTATTGTATTTGTTTACTCTGCAACGTTAGGTTATCTGAGCACTTCTGCTGAATTTATACTGATGACTACAGGTACCTTGATTTACATCGCACTAGGCTCAGTGGTAATATAATTGGAGTTATCTTAGTTGTTAGCTAATTGAAATACTGTGGTTAATGTTAATGTTTCATCATACACTTGATAAAATATATGTAATATATTAATATGAATATAATTCATTAATAACAGTGTCTGCTGCTCCTCTGATTCTTAACTCTTTCTTGGACTGATTGTTCAAATCCCATGAACATGAGCATCACAACAACCTCAATGGGAAAATTCTTCATGAGAAGCATTAATGGCATCAAAGCACCCATCTAGATATTACTGACATATGATGGGATGATTACTCATCTTCCTTTTAATACAGATTTTTGAGAGTCCTGCAAATCCTTTCCTTTCCCTTTAAGAATCACAGTTGCTTTATCTTTTCATGTGTTTGATTTGGGTAGTCTGTTACAGGATTTTCTTTCCATTTTAGCAATCCCCAAGGAATGTGTTTTCAACAAGCAGACCTTAGGCTGAATTAAGCTCTTAATGACTTTTGTGGGGAGAGGAGAAGTCAGAGTTGTCTGTGGGTGGAAGAAGCCTAACTTCCTTACTTGGCAAAAAATGCATCCCTATTATACTTTGACAAAGTGGGCCATGTTTTGTCATCACTGTAGGAAGAATAAGCTGTTGACTTTTTAGTTTAGGTGGGTCTTTACTGAACAGATTTCCTTTGTTAGGCTTGCTTTTTAAAAGCTCCTATCCAATTATTAAGAGCAGTTAAAGGTTTCCACCAGCAGAATTGAAAGGATTATTAACGTTCTTTTATTAGTAAAATTAAAATTAATACTATTATAAAGCAAAGCCTACTTAGCACTACACTACTGTGCTTTTGTAATTACTTGCATAGGCTAGGATGGCTGGCTTAGGGTAGTCATTGTCTCAGGGTAGTACAAACGCAGACTAATTTGAGTATGCGATAGGTATGTGTACAGAGATACTGCAGTAGTAACATTGAACAAGATACTTGTGTGCTGCTTAGGAATAAATCAAGCAATTTCTGCTTTTGTGGGTTTTCTGACCAGCTGCTTCTACGTGCAACCATTTTTGCTGTCTGTAATTGAGTCAATTTGTTACACCCCATTGTAAAACTGAGCTACATGAGGATAACAGAGTTTTGTTAATACAGTTTTCCGACCATTGCAGCCTCTTCCCTTCATGTGCCACTGGCACTGAAACCATCACGGTGGGATAGCCAGCATCACAGCTCCAAAACTGGGCTATTCCTTTGCAGGCACTGAAATTCACATTGTGGAGATTCTTTGCTGCCTAACTACACAGTTGACTTACTTACCAAGAATGTGATTTATATAGGTCCTTGGCCATGATCTACCCCTGGCGCTAGCAGAACTTGTGCCCCGGAGTTATTTTGTCCCGCATGTTGTCTTCCAGGAGTTCTACACATACACCTCAAATTCCATTCAAAAGTAGACATGCCCGCTGATACATCTTATTTTGTAAACATCAGAAACACAGGAATCATGTCTTGATTCTTCTCTTTTTTTTTTTTTTTTGTTTGTTTTTATTAGTCTCTACAAAAAAGCAATTTTGTCACTTCCATTGCAATTCTGTCCATTTTGATACAAAAGGAAAAGTAACATTAACAGAGATTTCTACACCTATACTTTAGCTTTTGAGGAAGAAAACAATAATGTGTTCATTATGTCTGCTGTGTATAGAAGCACCACTTACATCTAAAACAAAAAAAAAGGTACAAAATAGCCTTCTGAGACTGATAATGATTGTCCAACTGGCTAAAAGAATTTCTATTTTCTTTATAATTTTCCTATTGCATTTGAGTGATATAACTGATAAGCTCATGTTAAGCTAAGTCTTATATTTTTCAGGCTAAACAGCATTCATCGATATTTTGCAGAGCTATTTCAGAAAGGAAATTTTACTCTGCTTCACACAGTGCAATAGAGTAGGCAACTTAGTGGTACTAGATAGCTCTAGCCACATATGTACAGAGAAAGAATGAAAAATGTTTGCTCAGGTTATAAGGAGCCAGATTCATAACCATCCGTCACTCGCCTGGGCAAGTTGCTGATAAACTCCACAGAAAAATAACAAACAGCGTATCCCTATATCTTGGCTGGTGAAAATGAGATTCTTTCTCTGATTGATGTTAGCAGAGAGGCTTGTAAAAATGCATTTCCAGCTGATTAGTTCAGAAGGTGTCAATCTCATGCAGTTTTATGACCTGCAGACTGTACTCCAGATGTACATTTGCTTTTTATAAACTAACAAAGATGAATGACTAAATTTGAGCACTTCTTTGGCAACTGCATGAGATATTGCCTGGGAGACCATACAGAGATATAAAAAACCCAAACTATGCTTTTAACCATCAGTACCCCCAGCTTTGACACTGATCCAGGCTTCTAGAGCTAAAACCAGAAGGGATCTCGGTGCTTTAGCTGGAAAGGGGTTTCACATTGTACAAGAGTGAGACCAGAAAATCACAAGAAGCACAGATCATTTGAGGCTGGAAGGGCCTCTGGATATCATCTGGTCTCGCTGCTCAAAGCAGGGTCAGCCAGGGCCGGTCGCTCAGGGCTCTGTCCAGTTGGGTTCATCTCCCAGGATGCAGACTGCACAGCCTCCCTGGGCAACCTGTTGCAGTGTCTGATGGTTCACGGTAAAAAGTTTTCTGATGTTTAAACAGAATTTCCTGTATTCCAGCCTGTGCCTGTTGCCTGTGGTCTTTTTGCCGGGCACCACTGAAAAGAGCTCCATCTTCTTTGCACCCTCCCATGAGGATTTCATGCATTGATGAGATCCCTCTCAAGCCTTCTCCTCTCCAGGTTGAAGAGTCCCAGCTCTCTCAGCCTTTCCTCTTAGGAAAGGTGTTCTGGTCCCTTAATCATCTTTGTGGTCCTTTGCTGTAGCATGTCCATGTCTCACGTCCATTTCTCTCATGTACTGGAGAGCCTGAACTGAACCCAACTCTCCAGGTATGGCCTCTTTCTGACACAGCCCAGTATGTCATCAGCACCTTGGTGCTGATGGGGTGCACTGCTGGCTCATGTTCAACTTGGTGTCCACCAGGGCTCCCGAGGTCTTCACAAAGCTGCTTTCCATCTTGTTTTCCGCCAGCATGTACTGGTGCCTGGGATTGTTCTGTCCCATGTGCAGGGCTTTGTACTTCTCTTTGTCAGACTTCATGAGGCTCCTGTCAGCCCACTTCTCCAGCCCGGGAAGGTCCCTCTGGATGGCAACACAACTCCCAGGTGTATCAACCACTCATCCCAAAGAAAAATCAATGATACTACTTTTCTCTTAAAAAAGTTTAAACTTTGATATACTTAACAGGGACTTTTTCATCCCTTTTATTTTTCTCAAACTGACTTCAATGTCAGCTGAGTTAAATAAGAATTTTAAATGTGCAAAAAGAATAGAAATCCCAGCCCCTCGATGTTCTGCCAGGCTTCCCACCAATCCACACAGCACGGCAGTTCTTAGAGGAATACCTTTAGAAGATCTCTGTTTACTTACACTCTTTCAACGTATGATTGAACAAAAATGGATGATAATTTTCCCTGCAGAAAGTTTTACTATAAAGCTAGATTCTTTTGTGAGAGAAGCAGTCACGGGCTTCCTCAGAGTGCTGCATTGGTGTATTTTTCATTTTAGTGCAGCAAGCAGGCTCCCTCTCTAATATAAATGGAATAATAAAATGTTTGAGCTATTTCAGTCTTGCTGTTCTTTTGGGGAAACAATTATCAGCAATGTGATACCATATTACATTCATCTGGAAATTTTCTGTAGCTGACATTTCCAGGCTCATTTTCCTTACGACTTTACTTACAACAAATTAGTAGTTATCAATTTGATCTTGATTTTAATCTTTCACCAAATTAGATTTCCAGTGATGTGACAGATCTAATGCTCATTATATGTGAATATTTCAGCACATAAGCATAAAAGCACCCATGTGTTTAAATCTTTTTATAGTGGCCAGTATTCCTCATCATTTTATTCAAAATAAAATCTAAATGTTAAGTACAGATTTTGTTCTCATATACATTTTCATGCAAAACAGTTGTGGAAATTGCCTTTGCCACTAGCAACAAAACCTTTCTGCCAAAGCATAAAGGAATTCACCTTGATAAATGTTGTGAAATATTTAAAGCTACTCACAGCATAGATATGCTAAAAAGTTCAGGAAAACAGCAGAGTGGGAGTTACTTGTTTCTTTTCTCTAGCAAGCCAAATAACCTCAGATAAAAGCTACTGAGACCCACCTAAAATGTTTAATATTTATAAGTTAGCAGTGTGTGCAGAGCCTGAGTTCCCTTCATTTTCTGGTTTGTTCCACATGTTTATAGAAAAGTATCGAATAAAGACATTTAATTTATGCAAGATCCTGAGTGCATTTAGCTTGCTAGGATTTCCATGGGAGTTTAAGAACTCAGTGGAAACAAACTAACTTTTCTTTAATTTAAAGTGAATTCATTAAAATCTTAATTATTAATACTCTTTCATACTATGTAATTTTTTTAATCTCTCTGCTTGCTGACTCATTCACATACAAAAGGGCAGGAGGAAGAGTTTGTTCATTTGTGTGAATTTCTGCCAACAGATGGGCTGGTTGACTGTATGGATCCTGACTGCTGTTTGCAGAGTTCTTGCCAAAATCAGCCTTATTGTCGTGGGCTACCTGATCCCCAAGATATCATCAGCCAAAGCCAACAGTCGCCATCTCAGCAAGCTGCCAAAGCATTTTATGACCGGATCAGTTTTCTTATCGGAGCAGACAGCACTCATGTCATACCTGGGGAAAGTCCTTTTAATAAGAGGTGAGCATGACTCAACCTTTACTCATGAATACAAAAGCAATTGAAAAGCGTGTGAGGTGCATGCTAGAAGATCCACTGTGATTGAAGATTTAATTGAGTGGACTTTCAGAAAGACATTTTCTCTTAGTATATCAGATTGCTTATTTTATCTCATTTCCTAAAAAATTCAAATTGCCAGTGCCACTAGGTTGCAGCAGGTGTTTGCCGTACATAGTACCTGTATTCTAATAGGGCACTTTATTAATGATTAAATAAATCTTTATTTAACCAGTTGATTTGGGCTAGCACAGTTGGAAATATATCAAAGCAATGAAAACACTTCAGAAGGAAAAGCAAAGCTACACTTTTTAAACTGAGCTCACTAAATAATATAAATTATGAATTAATGTAATAGAACTGTTAAGTGCACGACAGTGTAATTGCATAAACTATTTGACTGGTGCTCTGCGAAGCAGTAATGACCTGAAAATAAACCAGTAACAGGAAGCAGGTGTCTCGGATCTCACTGAGTGAAAGAAGATGATTTACACTAGAACCACTGCGTTTGCAGTAATTTTACAGCATTAATGTGTTTGGGCACAGCAGTTGATTAAAAGTTGTTGCACAAATGTTCCTTATTGCTCTTTTAAATTTTGTACTTTGTAGTCCCTGCAGTTTTACAGATTGCTTTGATACTAATTGAAAAGTACATTTTTCTTTAAGAACCTGCCAGAAGTATGACTTACAGAACATCTAGAAATTATAAGTTCTTAAAATTCTTCAGTGTATTACTGGGCTTAGTAACTCAGTACAGAGTTCATACAAAATGAACCAAAGTAAACTCAACCAAATTAAAACTAAATGATAATCTGTAGATGTTGAGGTATGTGTTTATACAATGTCATTTATGTGAATTTGTAGATGAGTTGAAGGCTCAGGAGTGATTTTGTTAATTAGAGTTGATACCATGTCGAGATGTATGTTTGTTTGCTGTGCTAGCTATTGTTCATTCAAAAGAGAACTAAAAAAATAAAATAGATTTGTAATTTGATATTTTTTTCACAGCCTTGCATCTGTCATAAGAGGCCAAGTATTAACTGCTGATGGAACTCCACTCATTGGGGTCAATGTCTCCTTTTTACACTACCCAGACTATGGATATACAATCACTCGCCAAGATGGAATGTGAGTACACTTTGAAGCACTTCTAAGACATCAAGACAGTAAATAAATAAATAAAGAGCTGCTTGTAAAAATAAACTAGTAATTAAATAACAGAAACAACAGACCTGAAAAAGTGGTTAAGCAACGCTGCACTTTGTACATTCTTCAAATAAATATAAACATACCATATATGTACTTTGGAAGTAGAAGGCCTTGTTGAATTTAAATGCAGCATCCGAAATTCTCCATTCTCTTAGTGCAGTATTATGTAATGTAATTTAATTGATTTCTCCATTGTTCCCAGTAGAGCTATTCTTTCTTCAGATCAGTACAGTAGGATGAAGAATCAATCAGTAAAATGGAGGCTGTGGATGGCTGTGGGAATTTGCTCAACAGCTGCCACTATTTTTTTTCTAGGTTTGACTTGGTAGCGAATGGTGGTGCCTCTCTCACACTGGTGTTTGAGCGATCGCCGTTCCTGACACAGTATCACACAGTGTGGATTCCCTGGAATGTCTTTTATGTCATGGATACCCTGGTCATGAAAAAGGAAGAGAACGACATTCCTAGTTGTGACCTGAGTGGATTCGTAAGGCCAAACCCCATTATCGTGTCATCACCTTTATCTACCTTCTTTAGAATTTCTCCTGAAGATAGTCCTATCATCCCAGAGACACAGGTAAAGTGTATTACAAACAAATAGTATTTTATCTTAGGCTAGAATTAAGTAACTATAGTGAAAAGACTGTAAATTAATTGTTTTTAAATAAATAATCCTGATAAGAATTTGCAATGTGGTTATTTTTAGACCGATTTGTTTATTCAATGTGATATTTTTTTTAATTTCATTTTTTAAAAATCTAAGAAAACTTGGTGCATGCTAGTGTCTTGTTTTGTATTTGTTTGCATCATTAAAAGGACAGAATGTCTTCATCAATCAGGCACTGCCCCATCAAAATGAACACACTGTAGTACATCAAACTTCTTAGACTGCCCTCTTGTTAGAAATGTACTTCAAAACAGAAAATGAAAAGTGTTTTTCCACTGTGTCAAAAAGAGTCATGCAGTTCAATTTATCAATTTATTTTTAATAGAGAGCATAACACTCCTATTTCTTTTCATACTGAAAAAATCTCTGTTTTTGATGCTGAGGACAGGCTTACAAGGCAATGAGCGTGTGTGCTAATGTACATCCTCAGAGCTTGTGATGTCCAAAGTAAAACTTAATATCAAAAGCTTGTTTGCAGCTGAAAGAGCTGCGACTGGAATGTATTTTTCTCTATCATATGTTGTGTTATCTCAGATAACTGATCACTAATGTAGTCTTCCTCAGCTCTTAAAGTAGAGTTGTGTTTCAAGTAGTATTTATGTCATTATTGATTTCTGATAAAACTTATTTCATTATTGATTTCTGATAAAACTTTTCCTACTGAAACAGCACTCTTTCTCCTTCCTCTTTTTCTCTCTTCCTCTCTCTCCCACCCTCACAATGTCATAATTACACAGGGCATGATTTTTCACGTTCACTAAGAAATATCCTTACATCTTCAAGGGAGATATAGAATTCAAAAAATTTTAGAGCTTTTTAAGAAAATAGCAAAATCATTAAGCAATTCATGGAAGGAGCAGGTTAAAAGTAAAGATGTAAGGAAATTACAACTAAACAGTCATACAAATCAAGACCATGCTAGGAAATTGTTGCTTTTATCCTATCTTTCTGTGCTGTTGTTAGTTCCAAGTCAATTAAAAAAAAAGGATTTGCAAAACACAGTCCACCGAAAAACAGCCTTGATTTACTTGTTTTGGCAACAGATGATAGATTCGGTTCCTGAAGTGATGGCAAATGGCTTAGATAGATGGTGTATAAATCAAGAAAAAGTAATAATAGAAAAATGTCAGAAAAAGAAGTCATTTTGTGAGCAGTGGGACTAATGAAGTCTAGATTCCAACTAATTCCCACTGCTATAATTGCAGCTGTCTGCCATGTCCAGTCCTTCCCCCACTGACTGCATTTAGCCTCTTTCTCATGGGAGTGCCAGTTTGGATACTAACTTCCCTACACAAGTCTTTTTTTTTTTCTTTCTAGTCTTTTGTTCTTGTTGTTGGGTTTGTTTTGTTTGATTGATTGATTGTGGGTTTGTTTGTTTGTTTGTTTTTTCTAAAAACTAAAGGAACTGAATTATCTTAGTGATTTCTACTATTGTTTCAGATTTGATTGAGATTTGCTACCAAGTTCAAAGGGTGGGAGATCTGGTAGGCAGGACTAGTGGCTCAGTCTGCTTTCCTTGCAAAACCAACCGAAGAAAAGGTCATATTTCCCTGAATACTAGGTGCTAATGGGTGATTTCTGATGAGGGAACAAAAGTAGTGTTGCTGTGTATGCAAAAAAAAAAAAAAATCCAGTAATGTGTAAAAAAAATCAAGAAATATTTTCTTTCATATACTTTGTTCATCAGACATACATGTATGTAATGCCCTGCTTCAGCAGGTGGGAGCTGCACAGCCGTGCCTGGGAAGTACTCTTCAGGGTCATATTCCCCTCAGAAACACTTCATGCACAAGTCTGTCTCCCAAAAAATTCACCAATCTTATAAAAGATGAGCAGGTTCAGATTCCATTAAAAACTGCCTGTTCAGGTCCAGAGGAGCTGCTATAAATCTTTTCATTTAAAAGAGGGTGATGCCAGTTTAAAGCATGGGAGGCTGGCTGAAGGCATAAGGAAAGAAACCGTTTCCTGTGTCTTGCAGTCAGCATCAGTCACCCTGTTGGTGCAGTGTGACAGCGCTCACTGTCACAGACTGGAGAAAATGATGTGCTGCTATAATCATCATCATCCCTTGAAGTGCTTCATCATCCCTTGGAGATAATGTTTCCAAAAGAGTGTACTTAGTGGCTTATGAATCCCAAAATGATCAGAGGGGGAATTAAAGTCTGTGCTGAAGAAGCAGCACAAAAGAAAACTGAAAAAAGAGGACAAGTACAAGGAAACAAAGAATGCAGTAGGTGGAGAGGTGATCACAGACCCAGCAGATCATTACTCAAAATGGATGATAATAAATATATGTTAACTAAATTTGACTATTTAGACGTAATTTTTTATCCTCTTTCAGTTGCAAGTTAGCATGCTTTGCCTAGACTTAACTAGCTGAGATTAGTCAGCATGGAACAAGGAGTTAAACTACATGCAGATGAGTGAGATCAGGTTGCGCTGGAGCTGCTTATACGTATTAGGTAATATCATTGCTGTCTTTTTCCTAATATAATAAATGTCTGTATGCCACATATTGCATTGTGGTCTGGCAGAAACCCACGTGTGAGTCACAATGAGTTCTGAAAACTCACAACTCAATGAGTTCAGTTCTGAAACTTTTTGTGGCTTTCCTTCTCCTACACTTCCATTATTCACTGTTACGTATGCTTGCAAGGCTCCAAGATGCCTTCTGCAGGTCCTGAGCAGCTTGCTTCCATCACCTCAAGTGTGTGGGTGAATGAAGGCTGAAAAGTATTCTTTCAAATTGTATGTTTTCCTTCAAATTGTATGCTTACATGTGTTTAGAGGGAAGTGGCTTTGACTGCATCTGTGGAGCGTGACCTGCATGATTAAGGGACCAAGGCAGGTTTGGAGACCTACATTGTTAGGGGACCAATTAGTGAGAGTAGATGCTTTGGTTTAATTCCAGTGTTGCCTGGGTGAACTGTGAATGAATTTTGTCAAAACAGTTCAAGATTGCACACTTTTTTTCTCTGACTCTGTTTTACTACTGGCAATACTATGCAGCGGAAATTGGCAAAATTTCTTCACCCAGAAGAATTAAGGGTAAAATAGGGGCCTCTGTAACTTAATAAAATTATTATGTTTGTTACTTCAAGATGTCCAGGTTTTCACCAAATAAATTAACCTATTTTTTCATTAAACCTTGCAGTCTAATAGGACGCCTAGATATTTCACTCTTATATAGATGCTATATCCTGGTTTCACTTAGCTTAATCTGTAAACTCTGAATTTGTGCTGAGAAAACAATGAAGATTACTTCATTGAGCTAAATATTTCCATTTAAGTGTCCTTATTTTCCAGCAGTTTATCTAATTTTCTTCTCTTTGTTTTCTGTTTTAGACTTTATATGTGCCTCTTGGTTTATGCTTTTACTGACACATTTTTAGCCTGATAGGTATATGTTTTTTTCCATCCTTCTCTGTGGTATCTTAACAATGCTTTAACTCTATAAAAAAAACAAGCATTTTTTCCCCTTTTCATTTCTCCTTGCTTTATATTGTTAACCCAGGGTTATGTCTTTATAAGTTTGCTTAAGAGCCTCAATTCTAGGGGAAGTTGTTTTTTTAAAAAAGAAAAAGATTTTTCCATCTTGAAATGAGCAGCTTCTGCTTAAAGAAGTATAATTTTAGTATTCTTTGGTCTCAAGCTTTGTGCAATAATAGTAGTTACCAATACTTACCCGTGTCTAAACATGCCATCTTTATCCCTCTCAAACCACGATGATGTTACATTTTATACAGCAGTTCAGCTCTTTACATCTCTGCAAAGAACCTTTTTCTGACACTAGAAGTTCAAGTTTACACTCATTTGTGAATTTTTTTCTCAAACCCTCTATTGAGGTTGCTCATCTGACAAAAATACTAGGCAATACAGCAGGCATTTTCCCCCTAATTGAGTGTAAATTCCCAATTCAGGGTTCTTAATACTATCATAGCATGCCACCTGAATCGCATTGTGGAGCAGGAAAGCATTCCAGAGCCTGGGCAGCTTTAGTCCTTCTGGCCAAGGATGAGGAGTCCTGAGCAATTTATGTGACTCAGTCACCCACTTGAACTTTGGGGAGAGGAAACTCTGTCTTTGAGAAAATTGAGGTGACCCTTATCTGAGTCCTGTAGGTTAAGTATTTCATAGCTTTCCTCCCAAGAAGCTTGATCATCCGTAAATAAAATGTCAGCCCTTCGAATGTGGTGGGGGGGCTATAACTCAGTCCCCGTAGGGTGTCAGCATTTCTGGAGGTAGTTTGATACTCTGTCGGGAAAAGGTAAAGTACAGACAGATTGGTTGTGCTGGCGATTCCTGATGTGACTTTTATACCCAGTGACTTTCCTGATTGCTTTACAATTGATGTGTTGTCATGGCTCCCATAGGATGCTCTCTGCTGTGCCCGATGATTTAACGTTTCAGATGAACATTAAACTGTTTAATTCTCTTTGTAATGCTTGATTCTAGGAGAGAGATTGAGATGCATAACCTTACCTCTAGATTTCGAAAGTTCGCAAGAAAATAAGTTACTACAGGGAATATTTTATGGAAAGAAGGAAGTTATAAGTCAGATTTCCAGCAGATGTTTGAGGCTTCTGCAGAAACTAATAATAGGGGTTCGGGTTTTTTTTGTTTTAAACCTCGCTGAGAACTGCGTGTGTCCTACTTTCTAATTTGATAGTAATCCAAATACACAGTGGAATTTCTTGGAAATTGAAACTTCAAGGTGTCCTCTTTATTGTCTGTTATCTCAGGCAAGAGTATCAGAAGACCACCTAAGTGTTTAACACTGCTCTTCCACAGTTAAAGTTGTAAAAGAAACAGTGGTCTTAACAGGAGACCAGTCAAGTCCATTAAATTGTGTCCTATTACAAGTGTATTATTTCTTTTTCTCCTCTTGCTTACGGAGAACTCCATCTGTTAGACCAGATTTAATGTGCAGTAGATGAGAGTCCCGCTGATGTCTTGAGGAGGAATTTGTCTTTTGTTCATTGGTGTTTTGTGTTGTTCCTTCAAAGTCTTAGAAAAGGAATATGTTCACAATTGCTTTTCTCTCTAGAGAGTTTTGTTTGTTTGTGCAGAAAAGATTTTCTTCTCATCTGGCTTAGATACTGTGTGTATATAGGACTGAAGGAGAGCAGACTAGATTTTCAAACAGAATTGATACAACTCATCTCCTTCCAGGTGATGGTACTGCTTGTCATTTCTCTCAGTGATGCCAGGTTGATGGTGGGGGGAAAAAAGAAACTTTCAAAGGTTAAGAATTAAGAATTTCATTTGTCCGGTGTCTTCCAGTGCCTCCTTTATTTCCCACAGCTCTGTTACAGCCTTGCTGGAGGTGAAGAGTCATATCCTTACACATCAGGTTTTAGTAACCATTTATGCCAGACCATGAGCCAAAATACTATTTCTGATTTGTTGCTGCTATTGTTAAGGGGAAGGAGGCAAATGCAATTAATAGTATACAAATCTATATACCAGCAGTAGTGCTAACATAGGTAATGTTGTATTATCTGTTGCCCTCCTCAGGACCATAGAACCACATATTTTGATTCTGTTCAACCCAGTCAATTGTTTAAAAGCGGTGTCTGAGGATTCTCTAGCATAGAGAACACTGGAGAAAACCTGAGCTACAGAAATCCTGAGCTAACATAGCACTTCTTCAGTAGCCAGCTTTTGATGGCACTGAAGTCTCAGGCTTAATGTCAGGGATATTTGTTCACTCCCTGAAGTCTGCTTTCTACTGATACTAATTAGTGTTTGGTCTTCAGGGTTCAGGACCAGGAGACAGGTAGGTAAAATACAGCTTTCCAAACGTACTTCCCCAGGAGTGCTCTTTTGACACCACAAAGGCTCCGGGCTTGTGATTCAGCATCCTTTGCCCTCTATTCCCCCCACAGAAACATTATGTTTATAGATGTGTCTAGATACTTCTTTTTCCTTATTTTCAATAAGCAAGGATGGTTGGTAGCTGTGCAGCCGAAGTGCTGGCTCTCAGTGTTTAGGGACATGATTCTAATAGAGTTTTATGTCCCAACTGAGGTATAGGACAGTATTGGCTGTCTTCATCCATGTTACACAGAAACCTTCCACATCCATCTATCACCCACTAAAGCTCCCCAGCTCAAAGGCAAAGACAAGGTAGAGGGGGGAGGAACCTTTTAAAAATAAAATTGAATCATTGCACCTCTCTGAAATGAGAAAGTGGTGAGCTGATGTCTGAGTAGTGAATATTGATCAGGAAATATGGAAAAGCTTTCCCTGAGGCATCCTACTTATCTCAGTGAAATAAATGGAAGAATACTCTGGTTTAAAGTATTTACAATCCACAGATAATGCAAATAATAAACCACCTAAAAGTCCTTCCTGTGTTGCACCATTACCATGTGAACTTCAGGAGCAATTAGAGATCCTGACTAAATCTGAAGCTCTGCAGTGTTTTGAGGCTCTTTTGCCTTTATTATGTATCCATAGTTAGGATATGGATGGCGGCACAAGAAGGGGCTGTTTACACTTAGGTAGAAGATGCTTTTCTGCTGGTTTTGGAAAAAGCATTTGGGAAGGCTCTCCATACTCTCCTCTTCTCCATACCTCCACCTATTAAAATAAAGGAGACATCTTTGAAATCCTTCAGCAGAATGTATGAATTAAGCAGCTTTAGTATAACAAAGATGTTAGACTTTGCTATTCTGTAAAAAAAAAAAAAAGAAAAAAAAAGAAAAAAAAAAAGTGAAATACTGTTCTTTATTTGTTTTTATTTTACATATTAAATGAAGGCCAGATTTAGATGATACTTCATAATGGATTGTTGTGTAGCACCATAGCATCATATCAAGCCCCGTTTTACAATATCTGCATTGTTACGTTTAATTTCCAGATCATTCACACGTTGCCTTTTTTCTTATCAATGCATAGGTACTTCATGAAGAAACGACAATACCAGGAACTGATCTGAAGTTATCATACTTAAGCTCCAGGGCTGCAGGATATAAATCTGTTCTGAAGATCACTATGACCCAATCTGTTATACCATTTAATCTAATGAAAGTTCATCTTATGGTGGCAGTGGTAGGAAGGCTTTTCCAGAAATGGTTCCCTGCATCTCCAAATCTGGCTTACACTTTCATATGGGATAAAACTGATGCATACAATCAGAGAGTCTATGGATTATCTGAAGCTGTTGGTATGTGTTTTAAGCAAAAGTTTGGGGTTTTTTTGCATTTTTGCTGTTGTCTTGAAAATAGAGAAACACATCTGAAATACCTGTGTCCATTAATCAGAAAATGTTTAGCATAATAAGATGAGAAACAATGGTGGGTAGTAAAGTATATTAAACTACACAAATCTAAACTTTTAATTATGAGAAAAGCATGCTTCAAAAGGAAAAAGAGACTGCTCACTGTCATTTTTCACCCATAGTTCTTACCCATGAGTAACCCTCAGCCTAATAATATGGTATGGTGTTCAGTCTGTGCACTCCCCATATTTTAGAGCACAATAGCATTCTGACATAATTCACAAAACGGGTTTCTTCTGTACCTGTCCTCTTCTAATAATTTTTAATAAGTAAGATTATTTTAATAACCCAAGATTACTTTTTAAAGTATTTTGAAATTCTGTTTAGTATTTTCAATACATCTAAGGAAGCCGTAGGGATTTTTAGGTAGCCTGTGAGAGCAGAAGAACACACACAGTTTAGGAAATTACATTCTTTAAACTATTCATCTGAACAAGTTTCTATAATTAATGAGGAAATGCACTGTTTTTTTCAGTGTCTGTAGGCTACGAATATGAGTCTTGCTTAGATCTGACTCTCTGGGAAAAGCGGACTGCCATTTTGCAAGGCTACGAACTGGATGCCTCCAACATGGGTGGCTGGACATTGGATAAACACCATGTCTTGGACGTTCAGAATGGTAAGGAGTTACGCTTCCTCTTCCTAATTTTAATACTCAGCTGCCTCTCAACTGCCCCACACCTTAGTCATCTCATTTTAGCTTTTCAAATGTTTGCTTCCCTATTTTAAAAAACTGAAATTACAGAATGCTTTGCATGTAATAAATGCTTTGCTTCCTCCTACTAATGCATATGCATTAATAAGTGCATCTAACAGTGCCATTCTCTGTTGGATATGTTCTCCAAAGAAACCACCCCCAAAAAATTAAGTGATGCTAAAGAGACACTGTTTCTAAAGCAATTGTAGATGTCACCATTGTTATTGGCACTAGCTGGATGTATGGTAGCAGTATCTGGAACACTTCTTTTCACAAAAAATTAAAAATTAAATGGCAATAGCAGGCATTCCTGCCGAACCGAGAGGTCTCCACTTCCAGTTTTAAATCCTTCATTTATACAGGAGATTTTCCCCTTCAGGTCATGATATCCCCAGCCACAGCATGACTGCTGAGAGGCGCATTTAGTGCATGGTTACAATCTATTCTGGAGGATAAGCAGTTGTTTCCACTGTCCTCTCATTTAAACCCTTCCCTGATGTACATCCTCCCCAGGATGCGTGGTCAGCTCAACACATTGCAGGTGACAAATGACAGTGCCTTCAGTCAATGAAGGCTCCTTATGCCCCTCATTATCAGGACAAACTCCAGTGAGCAAGTCCTCTTTAATCCCAGTGAAAAGATGAGGAGCAGGACACACTTAACAAGGACCGTGCCTTGGCATCAAGGTCAATTTGTCCAGTGTGTCTCTCAGTTACTGCCAGGTGGGTGCCATGCTAAGGAAACACCAGCTGAACACTGAACAGGAGGAAATACGTAAAAATTGGGCTAGAAGTGTGTAAGAAAGGTGAAATAGACAAAGTTGCATAGCTTATGGTAGAAGTTGGTTGCACTCAATTTTTGTGGAAAGGAGGTACCCAGAAGTAATTCAGTGGGAAGAACATCACTTCTGTGGTACCCAGTGTCCCTCAGAGGTCCTGCTAGTGCATCAGTTTATTTGCTGTGATATGCTAATCATCACCTAAAAGCCTTGCTTCTGGCTAGTAGAAAAACAAAGTACCCAAATAAAGGGAAAGGTGTACCTAAATTGTACCTAATTTAAAAGTGGGTGGGGAAAAGTGCATATTCCTGAAAGGTAATTCATCTAAAAATGTAAAGAGCTACAATTCTAAATATATATATAGATATATAGATATATATATAGATATATATATATATATATATATATATATATATATATAAAATATTGATTCTGTTCACAAGTTGAATTGGCGGTGGCTTTAAATTATTTTCAAGAGTACATTTGACAAGTAATGACTTTTCAAAGTGACGTGTGTCTAATTGAATAAACAAAGTGGAGAGTTGTAATGGCAAGGTGGGTGAGCTGGAGAAATGTATTCAGAAGAGAGTGCAGACACTGTTTGTACGGACATCCTAAGCTACTGCAGTAAATAGTCTAATGTGCATCTCTTAGTCTGTGATAATAGAGGAGAAATGTGAAGGACCAATTTTTCAAGGTAATGACAGAATAAATCAGATGCAATAGTGCACTGTGCTGACTTGTAGAATTCCTCTGATGAAAATTATAGAACTCAGCTATTTCAGGCAAAATTATGGTTCCATGATTGTCATAAATGATGTAATCATAGGAGAGGGGATTTCGTATACTGCTAATGCATTCTGGCTTTGACTATTCATGAAAAATACATTCTCCTTCTTTTGATTTAGATTACTTATTTAGATTACTTGTTGTTAAGTTTCCATAAACCATTTTCATTCTTCCCGATTTGATCATGTTTATTGGTCTTATGTTTATAATCTCCCAAATTTTATAACATTAAAAAGTAGTGAAGCCACCTAAAGCATTTAAAGGGCAAAGTGTTTTTTCCTCATATCTTTCAGTATAAAGAATGCATTTTCAGTCTGTAAGGACTGACAGAGGAATACATCTTAAATTTCCTCTAAGCACCTCAAAAGACAAATGTATCCCTTAGCCCCAAATTGCCTTTGAAACTGTATGGACAATTGATAAAGCATTTATCACTGTAAAGTACAAAGTAAGTGACACATGGTTTACATGGATTATACCACGAAAAGGTAAATTGTGACTTATGAGTACAACCATAACACCTGACCATTAGTAGAGTACCCATTGATGGATTCACTGAGGTCTATAATACAAGAAGAATCTGGCAACATTTTTAACATGCTGTAAATTCAAACATTTTTTCCAAACTGAAGATTTAACATAAAGCATGCATTTTTCTTCTCGGTTTCCTATGGAGGCTATAAGGAAGAAAAATACTGCTGGCACATTGCTTTGTCTTTACAAAATTACTGTTCCTTTCATGCCTCAAAGCAGAATTAAGTTTAAGAGACAGGTTGGCCTGGCACCACAATTTTTTTTGTTTTTTTGACATTTTTAATAACTGCCTATAACTGCAGACATGGTATTGAGGCAGACTTTATTGCCAGAGGTAGATTTTTATTGTGAGCTGAGTAAAGAGCCTTTTATAATGTAAGAGTGTGGCAATCTCCAACTTTTTGAAGTAACTGTTTAATTCATATTTTCAATTTGTGGTAGTAATCTGCTTTAGATTACATTTGACAACATATTCATAATTAGTTAAAGTAGGGCATTAGAGATGCAATTTGCAAGTACATTTTTTTCCTTTTTAATGATATATACACAGGTAGAATTTCAGTTATTTCAGGAGAATTTCTAAACAGAAGTTTAAAATACATTTTTACTACATTTTTTGGACAAGATAATTTAATGCTTTGTGTGTGTTTTAGTGACTTTATTAAAACATTTGTAGTTCATAACTAAGTTCTGTTACTTGTAGTGAGAAAAAAAGTGGTGCTGAAACAATTACAAGTCCGTTAAACTATATTGCTCAAATAAAAAGAGATACTCAGAATATCTATGCATCATCTCCTGTACATACATTCAAGGTTTTTATAAACTTTGTTGTTGTTATTTTGTGATTTTTGTATTATCTGCCAGGAATCCTCTACAAAGGAAATGGTGAAAATCAATTTATATCTCAGCAACCCCCAGTTGTCAGTAGTATCATGGGCAATGGAAGAAGACGCAGCATCTCCTGTCCAAGTTGTAACGGTCAAGCTGATGGTAATAAACTACTGGCTCCAGTTGCCTTAGCTTGTGGGATAGATGGAAGTCTTTACATTGGAGATTTCAACTACGTTCGACGGATATTTCCATCTGGAAATGTAACTAGTGTTCTGGAGCTAAGGTATGTTATACTCACATTTGGACCTTTTGAGTTGTGAATTACTGATGCAAACTGAAGTGTGGAATGGATTTCTGATGTTGTGTAAGTTAGGGCTTCCAAATGCTTTTGAAGCAAAAAAGTGGACTCAAAAATTTTAACATGTTGGAAATAGTATTTAAAACTGAAATGATGAAAATTTACCATGGTAAAATACCTTAACTCTGTAAATGCAAACTGTGAGAATTTGGTCTTCCCAGAGTAATTATTCTGTGGGTTTAAAGAGTGAGTATATATAGTCAACGTGAGTGGACCTCTTCACTAATGATAGATTTAAATGTTGCCTTCTTTTCATCTTCTAACATCCTTTCTGAATATTTTTCTAATAATGTTTTTCTGTTCTTTTTTACTTGCTCCCACCAAGAAATAAAGATTTTAGACATAGGTAAGCATTTCTTAAAGAAGATTTCTATATTTCTAACTGTTCTTTTTTCTTTTTTAACAAATGAATGCTTATAATGGACAAGTCCTTTCTGAGATGTATTATTAGGAAAGGGGAGTATTTTTCAAAAATAATGAGTTCATATGTTTTAGTTATGTCAGCTGTCAGGCTGCATCGTCCTTTCGGATACAAGCTCCTATTTTCTCATCACTCTCTGTCCACAGCCAGGCTTCTTTTTATGCTTGTATGTGCCCTCCTGCACTATCCCTTCATGCCTTCTTGCTCCTGTTCCTTTGCTCACACTTCCGCTGTTTCTATCAAAACTCATTCATTAGTCAGATCCCCCAAATACAGTGAGAACAGCATATAACTAATAGAAGTATTACAGAAGTAGAAATTACAGAAGTGTAAAGTGAGTTCATTTCATTAGCCTTTTGATGCTGAGCCTTTTCAAGCTCACATTAAACAGATGCTTTTGTTTAAATGTGAACTTTTCTTAGTAATGAAAGCTGAAATTGTCATGTAATAACAAGACTCCAGCAGTTCAGATTGTGAAGTACGTGAAGATTCCATAAGGCTTGTCACAGAAACAAGAGTAATCAGAGGGGTTGTAGTGCAGCATTCATCTGTCCTGGCATAGGTACAATAGTGGCAAGAACAGAGGCGAGGAAGGTGGATGCTTAGAAGTGCTTTGCCACAGCAGCTGTCACTGAAAAGGAGACAAAAACAACGTTATGCTAAAGCCTTGTTGGATACATGAAGCCCTGCAAGACTTTGTGTCAGACTTGCTAAGTACAGGGCTCAGCAGCCCTGCAGGGTCTCTTTCACTCCTTTTTTGCTGTCAACCCTTTTCCTTCCTCATTTTTCAACAAGGAGAGTCATATCTCGGTTCTCCTTTAGACTATTTTTTTTTAAGTTCACTTAAATCTGAACCTTCTTTATAAGGACAGGTTTTATGTTCAAAAAATTATTTCAAGTGGGTTAGGCAAAAAATTCCATGACTAAATAAGACGTTTGCATCACTGCTAATAGTCAGAAATGGGAGGTGATGCATAGTCTGGCTGGTTTGAAGTTATTTTCCAGGTGTGACTCTGAGGTAATCTGATAATTTTAGATTTCATTATTAAGTTTAATTTGCATTTGTTGCACTACTTTTAGAAGAAATCCCTTGTGATAACACAAAGCTGTGATTACAGCTGTATAAGACATTGTCTGACAAATGTGTGGAATACAGAGTAATACTGAAAATGGGAATTTGGAATGGACAAAGGGGATTAAGGTGCTGGTGCGCAACGAGGTGTGTTTTGCTGTGATTTAGTGGTGATGGTCTCTCCTACCTCCAGCAGAGTTGTGGTCACAGTCTCAGCTCTGGCCTTTCAGAAACAATTCAGTGAGGGCAAACATTGGGGCTTCTCTCTTTTATTCATGTACATGTTCATAAGCTCCAGACAGTGACATTGTAATCATACCGCACAAATTAGGGTAACAGCATCTTCATAGGCTTGTGTAGCAGATACAAAGTGGGGGTTCCTCCTGAGGTAGGCAGATGCCTTGAAGACCATGGACAATGAGCACTGCAGCAGTGGTCGTGGAGCCCAGCAGGCAGGGAGGTGTTGAGCCCAGTGTACAGCCCAACATGGTCTACCTGAGTCTGAGTTTTCTCTCCCATCACAGGACGTTTTCCCAGCGTGAAAACTCTTAGGGTTTTGCTGCTCAGGGACTTCTTAAGCCACAAGTGTACCTTTATGTTATATCCCCTGACACCTCTTCGTTCCCTTGATTTATTTGACATTTTTTAAACATGTAAACTTTGAGCATCCACCAGATCCTGTGGCCATGGGTTCCCCCAGCTTCAGGACACACTGCGAGAGAAAATAGCTTCTTTTGCCTGGTAAAATATGCATTCACCAAGTAAAACAGATGACAAGCACTAAATACTAGCTGAGAGCTGTTATCTGCTCAAGCATTCACCTTTCCTCACCTACAGACATGGCGGTTCAGCACAGAGAGCAAATCTCCCACCTCAAGGCGCCTGTGCTCTAAATTAGGGAGACGCTGCAGGTCGAATTTATTCTCTAATCTACCAGTGACCTAACGTTTTTTCAGTCTGAAAGCTGAGCTGATGTCTTTATACACCCTGCTGCCTATGGCTGATTAATGCTGATAGGCATTCATGGAAGCAATTTTTAGAAGGACTCTGAAGACAGGGAGGTCACTTGTAGGCTATGGCGATATCCTGCAGAGAGACAGAAAAAAGTTTTCTTAGACCTAAAAACAGCTTTGAGGGCATATGGTTTAGATGGCATACATTGGATGGGAGAGTATAGACCAGGGCCAGAGCAGGAAGAGTAGTGTTTTTTTAAATTCTGCATGGAGAGTAATGCAAGTGATCTGACAGCTGAGGATTTAAAAGAACAGCATAAGCAAGATAAAGCAGTGAGAAACAGATCATGACAGCAGCTAAACAGTAGGCAGCACTTACAAGTAAGTTTTTCTAACATTTTACCATTTTGCATTAAGAAAGCCAAAAACAGGAATGGGAAAATGTGCAAGGTCTGGTCACTGAAAAGGCTTAAGCTGTTTGCACACATGCACGTGTGTGTGTGCTTTAAATCGTTAGCACTGTTGATTAAGTGCAGATAGAACAAGATAATTTGTAGTTGTTTGTCTTTATTGGACCATGTTGGCATGTAACCACTTCTTTTCCAGAGCCCTGTGCAGCAGCCTGGCAATACTGAATGAGCCCAGAAGCCTGGCTCTGCATTTTACTTCTCTGTTCTTGTTATTGGTAGAGGGCAGAGCCTTAACATTATTTCAAACTACAACGAAATAGAAGAATCTCTGCAGCTTTGCAGGTGTTAGATACTTAACCCTGTGCTATTTTAGAGGTCTGCATAGTGTGCATAAATGTCTTCTGGCTAGGAAACATGGTTTTCAGTGGACAGTGATCTAGTTCCTCAGATTGTGCCTTGCTCCAGAGAATTGGTGGTTTGTTCCTAACGGCTAAAGCTACCTCAGCTTTCTGACCTTCCCTTGAAAAGAAACACCAAAGTTAAGCCTGCTGTATTGCCTCAGAAAGAAACCATTAGACATTACTTAAGACAAATTGAAGAGTTTATATTGATTCAATAATATCCTATGTGCTCTCAAACCTCAGGGTTGTTGGGATTATTTTGGATAAAATGAGAAAATATCCTTAAATTGTCGTCTGTATTTTTTAATAAGGATGCACTACTTATTACCAGAACTCATCCTGACTAAGAAGGACTGTATCATTTTTGCTGGAATTAATTAAAATATAAATGTTTTCATATATATGAAGAGAGCAGCTTTAAAAAATCTTTTTTAGATATTTAAAAAAAAATGTTAGGCATAAATCATTTAGTTGATTTGATGACTCTTTATTCCAACAACTGAAAAATGCAATTTAGGCAATGTTAAATGAGTTGAAGAAAAGTACCTTAATTTAGATTATAGTAGCATAAGAAAGGACTTTATTTTAAATTACAATGAAATAAAATTTAATTCACATTTTGCTATGTGTTTATACGTGAAATGTCTGCAAAGTTTCTTAAAGACCAGAGTAATCATATAAATGGGTATAATTTAATTTGCAGCCCATGGAGATATAAATAATTTGTACACTATATAGTGATCGTATAAATGATCTCTTTGTAAATTAAGGTTCGGAAAATACCTTTAAACTATTTAGTGCATTGGCAATAACAAGTTTTTAACAGACAGAAATTTGAGTTAAGGCTCCACTTAATTGTTTTCAGGCATGCTGTATAGCATTCAGCTCTGTAACAGGGCTTTTTAAGAGGTGCTAATCACTGTGTATTTGATTTCATTAGTCTGCTTCACTTGATTTCTTCCTTCTGCACCAACATGTTTAAACTCTTAAAACCAAAGAAAATCCTATTTATGCAACACATTTTTCTGTGTTTTTGTAATTGGAGAGCTATAAAAATCTGTCCCTGCTAAAAGGCATCGTTTGTTCACAAGTTGTTCCTGTTGGTCTCTTGTTGCTTTTTCCAAGTGGCAGTACATAAAAATGTGTTACATTAGCACAGTTATGTATTTACAAAATGTGAAGTACAGTGTTCTGCGAACAGATGTTTGGATATCACCAAGACTGGTAGATACGTTTCAGCAGCGCTTTTGCAAACATCAGAAGTGGAACTGACTGTTCTGACACTGATTCAATCCATTAGGAGAGCATCTGAAATTACCTCCTGTGTTTACATGACCTTATTTCAGTTCTTCATGCCGTAAATTAGGTCAGGAATCCTAACTGCGGTGGGTTAAGTTTCTACGTCGTAATATATCAACCCAAAAGGTACTCTCCAGGGTAGGTTTTTTCACCAGCAGGGGAGAAAAGACAGTAATTCTCAATTATGTAGCACCAGTGGAGAGGCAAAGTGTACGTTTCTGGGAAAATGGTTAGCAATATATATTTTCACTGTAATAAAGACTGTGTTGGCATAGTTAGTGGTTTTGTGCCAATGTGTACAGTTGTTTGAAATATGACTCTGTGTTAAGGAAAACGGAAAAGCTCCGCTCAGTGTTCTGGTGGAAAAGATGACATTTCCTAATGCGTTAAATCATGCATGTCACGTCTTTGAAAGCAGTGGATTAAACAAATACTTATGAAGGATGTCTTATCTCTTGCCTGTGAACTAATAATATGAACTCTGCCTTATCTGTTTATGAATTATATAAACCGTGCACCCCAGCAGCCTTATGTAAATTATAATAAAACGGAGAGGATGATAACAGCAACAAAGTGTAAGCTAGGGTTGGGGTCATGGTGCAAAGTTTGAAACTGAACCAAGGTTTCAGTCAACACCAGTTCTAAGACTCCACTGTTTTGATGTGGCCTATTATGGCGATGAGAAGTGTCTCTATAGCATTGTAGACAAAATCGAATTTTCTGTCCCAAAAGGATGACTAGTCTAGGTTGGCCTGCCTCTGACACAGGAAACAAATGAAAACCGAGAAAAGCTTTGGGGCCATGACCTCTGCTGCATAAGCCCAGAGCACCAGCATGATTGTTAACTATTTATATATTAGTACAGACTGTGTGTGAACTGAAATCTTTTCTTCTTGGTCCGACGTTGGTGCAATTAATTACAGCACAAGCAATGTGTAATTCCTTTTTACAGCAGCAACCCAGCCCACAGATACTACCTCGCAACTGACCCCGTGACAGGAGATTTGTACGTTTCGGACACAAACACACGCAGGATCTATCGGCCCAGGTCACTCACGGGTGCGAAAGACCTGACGAAAAATGCTGAGGTAATAGGAGGAACCGGGGAGCAGTGCCTGCCCTTTGATGAGGCAAGATGTGGTGATGGAGGCAAGGCGGTGGAGGCAACTCTCATGAGCCCTAAAGGTAAATATGAAAGTTCAGAGATGGGCACGGTCACGTTTAATACAAGAGTTGGTTCAAAAATGTAGTTTCGCATAATTTTTCCCAACGGGGAAAACCATTGAGGAAGAGAGCTGCAGGAGAGCCGGGTTAATTTTATAGTCAATATGTGGCTTTCATGGTTATTGAGCACTTTAAAATGCTCATTTAGATTATGTGTTTGGCAAACAATGGTGAAGATGTAAAATCAGTGTTGCATGTGGTCCCACTTACCCAGTGTTTCAGGTTAACTTAAATGCTAGGCCTTTTTCTGCCCTTAATATACACACCACTATATACATACCACTCAGGCCCGTAGTTATAGATAATATATTAATAGCTGGCACAAGAAACTAATTTTTATCCTCTTCACTGAAGGAATAGCAATCGACAAGAATGGGTTAATCTACTTTGTTGATGGGACCATGATCAGAAAAGTGGATCAGAATGGCATAATATCCACATTGCTTGGCTCCAACGACCTGACCTCAGCACGGCCTCTAACCTGCGATACCAGCATGCACATCAGCCAGGTACATGTTAACAGCCGCTAATTGAGAAAGCAAATCTGGGGCTAGAAATGCAAATGCAGCTTCCTTGCCCATTAAAATAAAACTGGGTGGAGTGTGTAATGAATATTTAAGAGGAGAATTTGTGGAGAAAGAAACCTATTCCAAGGATGTGAATCTCAGTGTATTCTCCTAGCTATAAATGCTGCTGTATTCAATTTTTCTGCCCATAAAGTTCAGTTTAGTTTAGAACAGCAAAACCATCAGCAGGAAATGTTAAGTCCAGTAGTAAATACTGGAAGAACGACAGATATATTAGAATTGTATTGGCATGTCGATGTTTTCTGAATTACTAATAGCCTACTAGGGTGAATGAGAGGATATATATATAATAGAGAAATTCTTTTTTTGTCTCAACAAGTTTGTATAGGTAAGAAGAGATGTCACTAGTGCTGTGTTTAGAAATGGAGCACAGTCCAGTGTTTCATAGTCTGGAATGTAGTAAGTTATTTTTGCTGGTGCAAAAATAACTGTCCATGAACACTAGACTGATAGCTCTCTTTATTTTTATTTATGCATTGGTGATACAAACAAGTATGGCACTTATTGGAGGGGAAATTTGACCTGTATTATAGTTCCAATGCTGCTGTTTTTCAATGAAGCAGTCATCTGGAAACCTGTCCCCTTACCTCCCTGAAATCTTTCATTTGCTGCATTTCTTTTTGTACAAGTCTTTTTGTCTTGATTGGTTACAGCAGATGAAAAATATCCGTACAGCATTCTCTAAAACTGAAGGTGAATTCATTCATTTCATTTAAGGTGCACTAGTGAACTGTGTAGTAAACCACTTCTCTTTGTTAAGGTTCGTCTGGAATGGCCTACAGATTTAGCTATCAACCCAATGGATAACTCCATTTATGTTCTGGATAACAACGTAGTTTTGCAGATCACCGAAAACCGTCAGGTTCGCATTGCTGCGGGGAGGCCAATGCATTGCCAAGTACCCGGAGTGGAGTACACGGTGGGCAAGCATGCTGTACAGACCACATTAGAGTCAGCAACTGCCATTGCAGTGTCTTACAGTGGAGTACTTTACGTTACAGAAACTGATGAAAAAAAGATTAATAGGATAAGACAGGTTACAACCGATGGAGAGATCTCATTAGTTGCTGGAATACCTTCAGAGTGTGATTGCAAAAATGATGTCAACTGTGACTGTTACCAGAATGGAGATGGCTATGCTAAAGATGCCAAACTCAATGCCCCTTCCTCTTTAGCTGTGTCTCCAGATGGCACGCTGTATATTGCTGATCTGGGAAACATTAGGATACGGGCTGTGTCAAAGAACAAACCCTTATTGAACTCAATGAACTTTTATGAAGTTGCTTCTCCAACTGATCAAGAGCTTTATATCTTTGATGTCAATGGTACTCACCAGTACACTGTGAGCTTAGTCACTGGAGACTACCTGTACAATTTTAGCTACAGTAATGATAATGATATTACTGCAGTCACAGACAGCAACGGGAATACTCTTCGTATCAGACGGGACCCCAACCGGATGCCAGTAAGAGTGGTCTCTCCTGATAACCAAGTCATCTGGTTGACGATAGGCACTAATGGATGTTTGAAAAGCATGACAGCACAAGGACAAGAGCTTGTTTTATTTACCTACCATGGCAACAGTGGACTTCTGGCAACTAAAAGTGATGAGACTGGGTGGACCACTTTTTTTGAGTAAGTACATAAAATAAAGCTAGATGCTGTATAGTTCTATTGAGCTATACAGCACCACTTGAAATATTGCTAAAGACTGGTAAGTAAATGTGAAGATGACACTTAATATCAAAAAACACTGGAAGATACTTTTCGTTTTCCAGGCTGTCCACATCTATCTTATTTATTCTAAGCATTGGGTCTGCGTAATCTTAAATTCATTATTTTCAATTTATGTTTTATACATTAAAATAATTGTGAGACAACATCTCACTCTTGTCAATAAAGTTGTAACTCAGACAACTACGATTTTTACATTTGCATGAGAAACTAGATTTTTTATCCTCTTTGCTCATTAGATTGACATTGTTCTGCAGCAAATACTGACAAGAAATGTGCTTCACTGCTAAACGTTTTTTTCTTTATTTTTTTAACATCTTTTCTTATTACATGCCTGCACTTTCTTTTACCCACAAAAAGCTGGGTGGATTTTTTTTTTTTTTTTTTTTTTGAAGTGGTGAAAGCTTGTTTCCCTGAGTGGCAAATATCCAGGACCATCTCCTGGATGACATGACAAGCTTTCACACAGGTGGACCCTGGGTGGAGGAATCTGAGAAGAGAAAGCAAGATCTTGGGGGAAATACCATTCCTGTAGGAATAAACTGAAAACACAGACCACCAGCAGTGTGTGGTATACACGCATGCAAACACAACAGTGAGAGATACTAGATTTTTAATTTTACCAACCTCTGAAAAATCTTTTAAGTTAATTGTTTCACCCTGTGTAAGTCATTATATCATAAATGCCTGTTCATAACATTAGCAAAAAGTTTTACGGAATCCTCAATTACATTGAAGGAGGAAGGTCATGACAGTTTATAGATAAACTAGTAGAACCTGACAGTTCAGATAGTGCCTTTAAAGGCAGTTTCATCCCCTAATGAACTAGACTACAGACTGATATGCCAAGCAAAACATATCAAAAATACAGCTTAAAACACAATTTATTTTAATAAAGATTGATGTAAAATTAACACTGATTTTTTGCAGTTATCTCAGTCAACTGGAAAATAATGTGTGTTCTTAAATCACTTGAAAGACAGATGCCATGGTTGGGTAAAAATGTGTCTGTGAAGGAGTGGAAGATGTAAAGTTAGTAAGATAAGTAAAAGCATTAGAGAGCCCTCAGCTGAAGTATTCAGGATTACAAAGGGCATCATGAAAATCCAGTAAGTCATTCTTCTTTTTTTTTTTTTCCTTCTTTTCTCCTATCTTTTAGATGAAATGCAGTAGCAACTGCTGCCAAGGTCAGGGCCTGAAAAAAGCTTTCAATTCAACACACATGATAAAGAAAATAAAGTGCTGGTGTCAGGCAGCGGCAGCAAAGCCAAACATCTGTGTTCTGAGATAACTTCACATTTATGTCAGTGTACATTTGGCCGAGGCAGTACACAGGAAGGCTATGAGCACCTGTATCTACTCTCCAACCTTTACATTTGCCCATCAGAGACACGAGAGCAGCAGGTGCTGCTTCACTGCATATTGTGTCCTGAAGTGGAGACACGGCTAGAAGTGCTGATTCCTAACAAAGACAGCAGGTGGAATGGCACTGCTGCCAGTTTTAAGGTATTCTTACAATAAGCTGCAAGTTGGCAGGCCTTTCGGAGTGGGCACGATACCAAAGCATTAGCGCACGTCTGTAATATTTAATTGTGCATTTGTGCATTGCTGCGCATCTTTTTAGGTCCTGCCAAGAGGACACAAGCACAGCGAGGATACACAGAGGAATGAGAGAGGCACAGAGGAATGAGAAGCTGTTCAGTCAGGAGGGCATGTGTTCTCAGTCCCGGGAGTTAGCCGTGTCCTATATGCTGAGAGACCAAAGCACAGCTTCAGATGGGCTGTAAATACTCATCTATTTCCACAGAGTAAATCCAGTATTTAACTGTGACACACAAAACCCACTTGTTTCCAACATGTGATTTGGGCAAGGCAGTCAATTTGGGGGATAGTGAAGTCCCTTACTGAAATTAAGGCATCTGTTGGGTACAGCAGGCACTTCAAATCATGCTGGCATTCATACTGAATAATTGAGGACCCAGAGTTTTAATCAGGGCAGTAATTTCTCACCACGATGTGTGTAGTTTTTGCGTGCCTACTGTGGTGCACTGCAGAAGCAGCTGATGGCTCCTGAATGTATTGTCATGGTGTCTGCAAGATCACAAGAAAAAAGCAGATACTCTGTTCGCCAGTAAGCGTTTTAAAGGCCTGTATTTTTCCTCATAGGAAGAATTTATGCTACTGTGTGTCATGAAATAGATAGTTATTTACTGAGTTTGTAAATAGCCCTCTTTCACATCTGGTCTGCTTTCGTGCAGGCTTTCTGGTCTGTGTTAGGTATGTCCAGCTGGCTTGCACAGAACCCAAAGGGCAGGCTATTCCCCTCAGAATATTATATTATTTCCAAGCTGCTGTTTATGCACTTCCTAAACAATTGCCTCGGACCAATGTCTCATTATAAGTCCCAGGCTGAAATAATTATGGAGAGAGCAAAGCAATTTCATTCACCCCAAATCTGCAAGTGTATTAGGCTTTTGCAGAAGCAAAGATATTAATCTCCTCTCTGTATCCATGGTGAAGAAGTAATCTGTTTAATTGCAACACGGAAGATGGAGATTAGACATTTGGAAAAACTTCACTGTGAAGATTTTGGAGCCCTGAAGCAGACAGACAACAGTGACCCCTTACCCTTCACAGGCTGTCTTTAAGAACAGATGAGACATCTTTGAGGACTAACTTGGGAAGAACAGATCCTGCCTTGGGGTAGGGGCTGGACCATCTGACCTCTCAAGGTCCCTTGCAGTCATGTTTTCTATGATGCTCTGTACAAGCTAATACCAAATATAAAAAATTGTGCTGATTATGTAAAGCTACAGGGAATGAGCAAAAAAAAAGCACCGAGTTATTTTTCTTGCCAAAACAGCATTCTTAAAGACATCCATTGGGTATCAGAGCTGCTTACTGTTTTTGGACATAAAATCCCCATACACTAAACTTGTGTCTGTGTACTTCCCTTTTGAAGAAAAAGTAGATAAAAATGAGACCATTCTGCATCTTTTATTCTGGGATCAGCAAACATTGTTTTGACTTTGCTTTTCAGTGGTGGTGATTTGTAATAGTAAATCTGCCTTCAGCTGGATTTCCAGAGGCTTCTGCATCTATTGCCGAAGTGGAAACCATGCATAGTGTTCAGGGGCTTGTGTTGGAGTGACATGGTGTGTGTGTGTGTGTATCTCAGCCCCAGCTTTTGGCATTTTTACGTTGGTAGGTAGGATGGGCTAAAAATTCTTCAGTTGAACATTTTTCTGCTGAAAAAAATGAAGTCCTGTTAAAGCTATAAGGTTTCCCTAGGATGCCTGGATAGGAATAAGAAATGAGGAGAAGAAATTGTTCTGACTTTCTTGTTCTATTTTGGTAATAGCAAAATATTTCAGTTTCATTACTGGATACATTTTCTTTTCATATAGGAGTTTGTTTATGTATTTTATTTACTTTATTTACTCTATATTATTACTCAGCTTCTCAAAATATTTTGGGAAGGGAATAAAGTTTATATTCCATTGTGAATTTAGACTTTCTTTCAACTCAGACTTAAAACCTTTCAACTGTTAGAATTTCCAATGGAATAGAAATGTCATTTTTCATCTGTGATTATGGCTGGGTTGTTTCACCATTTGGTGGTCATGCATCTGCTTAAATGGCAGAAGTTACAGTGGAGTAAAAATGCTGCATTTCTAGTAATAAAAAGATCAGTCTTCACAGCCAATTCGGTAATAGCTTTGTTAACTCTTGTACAAATCTGTACAACTGCACCATGGATTCTGCTGAGTTCTCAGTGATGCGGGAGTAGATTTAAGACAACTATTTAATTTTTTGTTAATTTTTTGGAGCAACTTTTTGGTGAAAAGAGGAACCTTTGAAGAAAATACTGCATCCCAAAATTGGCAATCGCTGCCCTGGCACATATGACAGCATCTTTTTGTGTTGTCCCTCTTCCCTACAATCTCAGTCACACCAATATCAGAGCCAAAAAGAAGTTTACTTTTTATTTTATTTCATCTGGACACTAAATGATCTAGAGTTTATTTTATTTAGTCTCCACTTTGCCTGAGGGAAGGACTGGCATACAGGAAATACTTGTTTTATTCTATGTGGTTTTCAAAGTGAAAATTACAAGTGCTTGTAATCAGAAGTGAACTCCTAAGAAGCCCCGAGGTGCCCCTGTGCAACTGGCTCAGCGGTGCAGGAAGGCAGAGCCCCCAGCCTGCCATGCCACGTCTCCATGAACGCCCTGGTGTGCCAGCACTTGCCAGCCAAGTCAGCTGAAAATGCTTCAAAAGCTCACTTAAAAAATAAATTAATTAACTAATTATTATTATTTTTTCAAAAAAAAAAAGCAGTGTGCATACAAACTGGCACCTGAGTGGTCTCTTCCTCACAGACGGCTGAGGACAAGTTGTGGTCAGCCCAGCATCAGGTGGCCGGGATCCATTTCCAGTGGTCCTGGCCTAGGTGTGTCTGCAGGCTCCTTTGTAAAGAGGCAAAGCGCTCAGTAAGTTTCCAAAGGCAGCAAATGCTACAGTTCCACACATCTACATTTTCTTTCATTTATGCCTCGTGCCCCCGTTTCCCTGAGAAGTGCAGACAACATAGCGATCGCCTTTGGCTTCCTCTTCCCCCTTTAGCTAATCTGAGGTAACTTTGCTCCCTTAGCTGTGAATTCTTTCCAGTAGCCACTGATTATTATCTCTTTCCTGTCTTCTCCACTCTTGCCTCGCTCTCCTTTTGGGAGCAATGTCAGCAGGCAATATCTGATCCAAACTAAGATGCCTCCTCCTCTTCCCTGCGATTTCACTCCCTTTCTTCCAAGTCTCTTTTTGGCTCTCCAGACCCTCCCCTCCAACTGCATTTCCTTACTTCCTTACCTCGTATCTTGCTCCTTGCCATGTCTCCTGTCATTTCTCTAAGGCGTGTTTGGCTTCCCTGCCTTTTCCTTTCCCAGAGGTGCATTTCTTCTCAATCCCCTCTTGTATCTCTTGACAGTCCATCCAATGTTTCCCCGGGTACTTCATGCCCTGAGCTCATTTGTCTTCTCATTCCTCTCCTCCCTCTCTCGCTCAATTCCTGTCTCCAAGGGAATGCAACAGAAATCAAAGAGAGTGACATTAGCAGGCAGAGCTCTTACAAGTTTACTTTGCTCCCACAGTTAAATTAATGAGCTTTCCAGCCCTTCCAGAAAGGCGGTGAAATTGTGCAGACTGTGAAATCCTTACGGTAATTTTACAGGCAAGAGAGTTGCAGGTGAAATGTATTTCCACTGCGTGCTGCAGAGTATCACGCTTTACATATGAAGCTTTTATTAACAATGCATTCATTGCTGTGGTTGCCTTAAAACTGCAGCATTCAGAGTAAGACCCTGCCTCTGGCTTGGACTTGTTTAGTTTCCCCGTGCAGCCGGCACATCATCTGTAACTGTCGGCATTTGGCAACAGGGAACAGATGATATTTTGCAGTATTTCTCCTGCTTCGTCTTAATGGCTTTCTGGTGGAGTCTGACTTGGAAATACCGAGTTTCTGCTTGCAAAAAGTCTAAGGAACTTTTAATGAAAAGTTAAATTTAAAGAAAAGCAAATATTTAATTTCAATCACGTAAAAATTATCTCCCAATAACAGTGTCAATTCACTTGAACTTTTACGGTATATTAAGGTGTTCACAATTCAGTTTCCATCATTAATATTTGTATACTGTTTCTTGTAAATTTGGGGGTAACTTTGGGTACATTTTGGGTTTTATTTCTGTTTCTACTTGTGTTCATTTTTCTATCACATTTTTGTTTCAAAAAATATCAAAAAAATGCCTACTCTTTTTTTCTTGCAATTTTCGGGCTTTCATTATAATTTGATTTTGTTTTCTTAAAAATACTAGAATCTGGTACAAAATTGTAATCTGTTTTTTGTTTTGTTTTGGTTTGTTTGTTTTTTTACCAGCTCTAAACAGTGTCCTCTGAATGTCCTTGGTATCACAGTGCTGTTTAGATATTTTTCTCCTTTTACCATCAACAGCCTTCTGCACCTTTTGCTTTTACTGTCGCTGCTTTGTGCTTCATCTGTCCAAACTGCAGTGGCTTTGAAGTAATTAACCACACTCATCACATCAGTTTTGTATAATGTTCCCATACTGACTTTTGCATCCTCACATGAGCCTTTACTTGCAAATCATGTCTTACAAGTGTGATAACATTAATCTTCCCATATTATAATTACTCAAGCAACTTAATTCATGTTCTCTTCATTCTTATTTTTTTCCTAAGTGTCTTTTTTGGGATATTTTCTAGATACCTAGTCCTTGCACATGTGCCTCTTTATCCACGTTGCTTCTCTGAGTCCAGCAGGCAGTGCACATATTACTGTCTGAAAGCACCTTTTAGGAACTAGCTGGTTCTCTGTTAGTCAACATTTGGTGTTTCTCCTCCTCTCAACATTGAACAGACTGAAATTCTAGTAGGTGTAACCTTCTCTCACCGTTTCATATAGACCCATGGAGGCAAGGCTGGCCAAAAAAACTTTAAAGCATTTCCCTCTATTCAAACTAGACAAATATTTCCTCTGCCCAGAGAGAATTCATGGAGAAAAATATCTAGTTGATGTGTGCAATTGTGCATGGCCACAGCAAACTGAAGAATATCCTGTGTTTTAAACCTTCTCCTAGTTACATTGGTACTCCACACACAGAACTGAGGACTCATGCAACATGGGTTTTCTGAGGAGAGCTTAGTGACAGTTGTGCTTCCTGTCTGTACTTACCATGTTTCTCTTTAGATAAATTGTTAATATATTTTTTTTTAATTTCTAACTTAAACTTCGTTTTGCCGAGAACAGAGATTGTGATCTCACAGTTTTCTCAGCAGGAACACTAACTCAACTTTACTGTACATTTCATAACTATAATACAACATGCTGTTACATAGTCTGATAAGGGTTATGCTGTCAGTGGAGAACACAAACTTGCAGTTTCAGACTCATCCTACTAAATAACAAAGCAGACATGTTAAAAATAATCAATTAATAGCAATGTAAAATTTTTCAGAGAACTTCAGCTTGTACCCTAATTGCTCAGGTATCAGTAGCAGATCTGGTTTGATAGACATTTACCTGTTCCTTTTTTTTTTTTTTTTTTTGAATGTTTGCTATTTCTTGTCCTTAGAACTAGTCTAAGTAATAAAAGTAGAACTGAGAAACCATTGAATAGGTAATAATATCAAAATAGCAACACTGAAGACACATATCATTATTACATCCTACGTGCATGAGAAAAAAAGAAGTGCTTTGATTTCTGCCAAGAAAATCAGCATATGATGTCTCTGTGGTTTTGGAAAGCTCTTACAAGTAAAGATAGTTCAGCAAAAAAAACAGTATCTTTCTTGCTAATGACATAAATGTCCTGTACTGTCAATCCAATCAACTCTGTTCAGGCTTCTGAAAGTATCCATTTCGCTTCTGGCTTAATCAGGAGCTTAAGAATACCATTTGTTCAGTTATCCCCACGGTAGTGTTCTTGTCCCATGTTCATTTTCTGTATCAAGCACGAGTCAGTGAGGCTAGAGCCAAGCTCGCTGTCTCTCCTTTACACTCACTTCACTGGGGAGCTGGTGCACTGAGCATGGAAGGGCAGCTCTAGCCTTCACGTAACAGCTGTGTTTTCAGCCCCACAGTATTCAAGCACAGCCCTCATGCTCAGGCCTCACCTTGCACTGCTTCTTTCACCAGGTGTTGCTTCATTCACTTCAAAGCACCGTTCCCCCAGAATGCCTGTTCTTGGAAGTCATTTTGGACTAGGTCGTAAAAATGGTCAATCTTTCTGAAGATTTTGGTCGTTTTGTTTTGTTTTGTTTTGTTTGAAGCAGGTTGCTACAGTTTTCATGAAAATGGGCAATTTGGATAGAGGAGGATGTCTGGACTGATCAGCTTTTTAGGGAGTCTACAGAGCACATGGCACTGAAAGCCATACCCAGTTCCCCCAGCAGATGAGAGTCTGTCACTTCAGCAGCCTGCACTGGCTGGGTATGATTCATGCACCAAAGCAGTAAGGGTGCTGTAATAAACTAACCGCAGAACCTGAACCTAGCAAAATTTTTTAGTACCTTGGCATTTCACTATCCTAAAAAAAAAAAAAAAAAATACATCCATATAATTTTGTGTTCCTTTTGCTAAGTTTTCTTTTCAAACATAATGTAATTTATTAAGTTCTATTATGTCCAAGTTATGGGTTGTTGTTGTTGCGACCCTGTAAAAACACCCGGATAGTAAAAACTTTTACAGTGAAAAAGAAAAAAAAAGGGGGGGGAAGCAACAGTAAAGCTTATTCTGTAAACAACATCTGACCAAAGAGACCTGCCTTACATCCTTTTTTTCTTGAAAGGCCTGAGCACTCAGCCCTGATACTATAAGCAGACCTTAAAGCAAGGGCCAATCTGTCAAACAAAGTATATATACACCAAGATTTCTTCTATTTGAAAGGCCACATTCCAGTATTTATATCAGCAGGGCGCACTGTTTATTTGTACAGCAATAGCCGAGCTAGGCAAGAGGGGGGAAGTGACAGAGGAACAAAACGTGGGCCTCAGGGAGCCCCGAGATCAAAGCCTGCAGGGAGCTGCCGCAGGACAGGCGCTCGCCCTGCACACCCCTACAAAACCCCAAGCCCAGACCCCGTGGGGCTGGGGGCAGTGAATGCCTGTTAGAGGGTAGCTGAAAAGCAAGGCTTGAGCATTGAGGTCTTGTAGATAAAAGCCTGGCTGCAGCTCTGTGGCTGCCTGGCTACTGTTGTTTAGGTTCATCTTCGTATGGATGGTCCCCGTGCTATTGGCTTTGAATCTACTGTGCTTGATTGGAAAGTGTCAGCACTGCTGAGGAGCACCCCCAAAACCCTGGGAAGCATCTTCATCCCCAGGAGACACCTCTAATCTAAGCCGCACCACCTCTGTCCTGCTGCTTCCCCTTGCACACACACCAGTCATTTGTCCTCCTCTTCCAAAAACACCAGCATCGTTCGCACGAGTTACTTATCCAGACCTTTGTGCACGTACACCTTATGTCAGAAATGAGAGGTATGGCAGACTTCATGGTTTGTGAGTGCTTACAAGAATATAAATGGCAGATGCTTATCACAGCAAACAGCACAGTGTTGGAAGGCTGCAACACCGTACGGTCTGATGGAAGCAACAAGTAAAAAAGTTTGGCAGTCTTCTGGCAAAAAGTAAAGATAAAATGATGATAAATTCATGTACTGCTTCTTTCACTGCAAAGTACCATTCCCCCGAAACACCCATCTGGAAGTCATTTTGGATTAGGCTGTAAAGGTGGTCAATCTTAGGGGAGCGCCAGCACCGAACTCGCACTTGTTTTCATTGTTGTGCGATGAAGTGGAAAATGAGCATCAGAAACGCCTGGGCGCGGAAGTGGGCGAGCTATCGGGAGGGAAGGTGTTGATTCATTTCTGTGAGCTCCTTTCCAACAGACACATTTTCTGCAGTGATTTCAGTTTAGAGTGTGCCTGTTGTTTTGCAGATGAGTTATAGCTGTCAGGAATGGCCTATTTGGGTGAATTGTTCACATGTCTAGTATATTGAATGCCAGTTTACAGAAAAGACCGAAAACTATCCTTTTAACGTTATGACAAAATAGATACACACAAAAAAAGCCTCAAATGCTGGGGCTATAACAGGAGAAGGTGAAAAGAAAATTTGTCAATTACTTTCAAGCTGAGGAAATGTCTTCATTAAACATGGGCTGAAACATTCGTCCTGACCAGGTTGCTAAGATAAAAAAAAACATTACCTGAATTATTTAACCAGCTGTGCAGTTAGACCAGACTATCCCAGCTGAAGCTGGCCCTTCTCGGTGGAAGACAGGCATCAGATAAAGGGAGAGGAAAAGATGGCCAGCTGCTTGAATTCGGGCTTGAGTTTTCTGACACTTGTTTGAGCAAGACAGAGAAATTCAGCTGATACTTAACAGACTTTTAATGCCTTTCCAGCCTCTGTGAGTTTGCATTTTTCTGTCCAAATTCCATTTTAAAACCAAGTAGTGACAGATAAATTCCTATCCAGAATTGGATTTCAGGCTGCAGTTTACTTTAAGCGCTTCCAAGCATCACTCCTGGACCTATTTTCTGTGATTCGTATTCAGCTACTATTTTGTCAGATAAGTACAGGAGGAGTGAGATGGAGATGGAGGCAGAAGTGGAGAAGTAGAAGCATGAGAGGGAAAGTGAGGGGAGGCAAGATAAGAGACCTTGTTCATATATTTAAGGTTCTGTAAGACTGGTAAGAATACGGTTGTTTTTTTCTCATGCTTAACAACTTTCCAGATAAGAACAAAAGAATAAATGCTACCCTTATTAGACAGTAGTCCTTTATTTAAAAAAATAAATAAAATCAAAGCTCTTGTCATAATTTACAAGCTTACTAACATATATCAAGTTGTCATTTACAACACATATGCTCCCTTCTTCCCCTCTTGCTAGGTAAAACAAACCTTAACAAGACATACACAGATCTCATTGTTTATGTTTTTCTTTTCTTTTCTTTTCTTTTCTTTTCTTTTCTTTTCTTTTCTTTTCTTTTCTTTTCTTTTCTTTTCTTTTCTTTTCTTTTCTTTTCTTTTCTTTTCTTTTCTTTTTTTGTTTAATCTACCTGTTATATTTTAAAAAATCTAGTTTACTATTTTGGGTTTCCTGATATATTTGCACTGTGAATTCACAAGCAAGATGCTAAACCTTTTAAGGTCTAATACAAACTGTGCAAATAAAGGAATACATGCAAACAGTATATAAATTAATATTGTGTTTAAGAAGGCAGGTTATAATGTATGCATATCTGTAAGGCTATAGAATAAAAGCCAAAAAAAGGCAGAATCATTTGTCTGTCCATGCATCCGTAGGTTATTTTCAGTTTGTGCATTCAGTTTGTGCCATAGCAGGATCGTCCAGTCACTCTTGTTACAAACTAAAAGCAAAAATGTGTATCAAAATTGGGAAAGCAACTCAGAAATGGAGTGAAGGGGAAGAGCTACCTAAATGTCATGCTGTTGAAGTTAAGAGTCTTTTCCTCTCTTCCAAAAACCCACTTAATGGTTGAAGATGGGCAGAATAGAGCTCCCAGTAACCTGCCGTGCCCAGTTTTAAAATGGGAGGACAAGAAAGTTCTGTATCAGTAACAAAATTATAATGAAAGGGAAGCTATACAAGCTATGCATTTGTTTCCTTGTAATCAGCAAGATAGCTATTTTATTACTGTTTTAGCAAAGCAATGATACCCAATCAAGGTGGCTTCTCCTTACTACAGTTTTCAAACTGCAAGTTCACTTTTTGGAGGGACTAAGCTTCAGGTACATCATGGGAGGCTAAACACGGCTGAAAGAAGGTGTTTGCAAAATGACAAACATTCTTTAATGCTGAAGACAACAGTCTTCATTGTAAATGTGAGCACAGTGGCCACAACAAGCTCAGTGAGACATTTCACTGCCAGGTTAGGGTGGATTTTCAGTATGTATCTGAACACAGTGATTATACACCTAAACCAGCAGCACACCATACTGCAGAAGTTTCTGCTCTCACCCGCCAATAAGCAGCATATTGATATAAGAGGCTTCCTGTGAATAACATGAAACAAGTAGGGTAATGCTCCATGAATTTTCTAGCCACTCTTGATAATTCAAGATGTATAAAGGAAATGCCTGATGTGCTGAGTGAGTATGTGGCAGTACTTTTCATTCTACTGTCAAAATTATACATGTCTATATTTTGAGATGTATTCATGCCTCATTTCTCTAATACAGTATCCCAACTAATAGTATAATCCATAACCAGTCTTTAAAGAAATACATAATACACATTTGCACTGTATGTCTTGTTATCTGAAATGTACAGGAACCTTGTGCCTTGCTCTTAAACCTGACATGTTTACAACAGCTAGAAAAAAAATATATGGAATTTATTTTGTTACGGGAATATGCTGCAGAGGTCTGTGGAAAAACAGTATCAGTCATAACTTAGCTATTGGCTTTAGCAACAACCTTTACTATACACTTCATTTCTATAGCTCCCTATTTTATGTTGAAGTAACTTCAAATATAAAATGTTAATAATGCTCTGCAAGCTGGGGTCGAGCTAAATGTGCTCCAAACTATGATGCAACACACATGAGAAAGAAGTCAGAAATAAAGAAAGTAGGGCATTTCCATCTGTGACAAGGATTGCCAGGAAATTATCACTGCAAAGTGAAAATTGTCCTACATAGACTAGAACAGAAAATGGTCTGGGAAGGAATGTAATTAAAACTAAAGAAGATGAACAATGGAAGAGGGACTTCCAGCAGGTGAAGAGCGAAAGGTCAAGAATCCGGGATGCTGATAATCATTATCTCTGAGAATTTCTCACTGCAGAAGGGCAAAACTAGCCAGCAGTGTCAGATCACCCTAAGGAAGAAAAAGAATTTGATCTAAGGGGAAATTCAGCTAGTGGTGGTGGCAACTGTCCTGCCCCTGCTGCTCTCTTCTGTAGTTATTGACCGAATATGAAGATCATTATGTTAATGAGTGGAACAGGGTTTATAGGATTAAAGCACATGAGGTAATGCCCAGTAAGCAAGTTTTTGTTTTAGATTCTTGAAATGTTTATGTGCAACCTGCTCTTGAGGAATTTAAGAGAGAGGTTGAACGGCTTTGCCTGGAATAGGAGGCAGATCAGAGGGCTCAGCAGTAACATGTGTGCCTGTGCTTGTGTTTGGATGAAAAGATCAAAGAGGCTGTGAAATGCCAAATATAGGTGCTTGCCCTCTAGACTTTATATCCTGTTCCTGTTAGGGCAATTTCAATATTAGAACACAAGACAGATAAAAGAAATCTCTCGGTCTAAAACTGACAATCTTGGATGAATAAATTCACCTTGGCAGCAGAACGCAAGGATATTTGGATGTAATAAGAAAAATAGCATAGGAATGCCCAAAGGTATGAGTGATGTTGCTATGTTGAGCATTGATAAGGCTTTCATTGTGGGCAAAAAGATATCAAGTGTAGAAGTAAGTTTAGTATTCGATGTGCAGAATGAAGGACACACATTACAATCCATCATAAAATGGAATATGTAATAAATTGTAGAAAGACCTATTTCCTTTCTTTCTTTTTGTTCCTGGCTATAAAAGTATGAGAAATCCTATTCTTACTTTTCACATCTCATTCACATTTTCTTCCAGCACTGGGATGCCTGAACCAAGCAATCATGGCTTTTAAGATTCTTTTAGCTTTAAAGTCATGTTTTTAAGAACATGAATGTGTAGCATGAATTTTGCTGATCTTTGAACTCTTCCCCTCTGTAATAATATTAGCTGCTTATTCCAGGCTCATGGTGTGCTTTTCATGTATTTGTGAAAGAAAAGAGACCAGTTCGGGAACTATATGCACAGACTGAAAAATATAATATGGAAGCAAGAATGCATAAAACAAGAAAGCAATGTTCAGCGCTGCATACTGTAGTGAAGCCACACACTCTACTGAAAGCTACAGATGCATAGTGCTTACCAACTCCAGTGTTGTACTCAGAAATATGTATAATTAATTGCTCATAAATGTTATGATTCAAAGGATGAAAAGTTCTTATAGAGAAATCTTGCCTTTTGTAACTTTAGGAAGCATTGTTCCAGATGAAAACTGGCACTTGGCTCCTGGAATCAAAGGACACAAGTAGCTCCCGAAAAGATAACTTGATACCATTTTCAAGCATTCTTCTGTAACATGAAAAATAGAAAAGGACAGTAATTGGGGAATGTATGTTCCCCTGGGAGTTTAAAAGGGAAGTTGTGCATGAAAAGAAAATAAATTTATGGAACTGAAGGTCATTAATGGGCTTGCAGTCAAATTTATGCACAAGGAATGTTGGTGTATTTGTTTCAGTTTATTGCATAAATGCAGCATCTCAGCTTGCCAAGTCCTGTATGGGAAAAACAGCCAAAATTAGGGACAGAAACACCCTGGAAGAAACCCTGGTTTTTGAAATATACTTAATTTCAAGAAATAAGTTTCCCCACTTCATTTCCCTGGCTTGCAGAAGGGCTTCTGATTTTTAAACATTCTTTCCTTTTTCCTGTTGCTAAGTGTAAGTCTCTCATAAACAAAGGAAATCAACTGTGTTAAAAGGATGAAAATGACTGTGTGCAAAAAGCTGTCAAATCTACAGAGTAAGCAAACTGGAAAAAAACATTTCTAAACCTAATCCTTTCAGTTACAGCAATCCGTGCAGCACTCTCAATGTACGCAGAAAGTAAGGGTATCGTGGGTTAAAACTGGAATTAATTCTCCGAATTTAAAAAAGAATTTCTGTAGCCTCAGTGATATACTTGGTTTGTTTTGTTGTTGTTTGGGAGGTTCTTTCCCAGAAGGAGCATTTTGATGATAATTCTAAGTATGAAGTGTCTACCATGCTTTGTGGATCAGCAGGGTCACGTTATTGGTACTTCAGGAGAATAAAGCTTCCTTCAGCTTCCTCCTGCACAGTCACGGTAGAGGGATGGACAACTCCTGACATCAAGCAGGTCTTAGGTGGGCTGAATCGCCCTTCAGATACTTGTTTCTCTCTGTTGCAGACACAGGGAGACTCTAATTCTGAAAAACACGCCTCAGCTGAACTCCTGAGCTGATGAATCCAAGCTGTAGTATTTGAAGAGCTAATCTCAAAGGCAGTTGTATGACCTGAAGCTTACACAGTGCCTTACCTCTGTACATGATGACTGCAATATCTGTTTGGATTTGACCATGGTCTTGGTCCTGTGTTTGAAAAACATGGTGGAAGTATCCCCTCATTCACTGAGTGCTTACTTGGGTCTCAAAAAGCACTGCTACCAATATTCTGCACGTCTGATGGGATCACTTTGATTGTCTCGTTTTTCACTTACACAGAGCTGCACATATCTTATCAATGGTATTAGTAGCTGGAGTATTCCTAACACAGCACAGGAAAAGACATGTTTTACAAGTCCTAAGTCTATTTCCATTACAGACATTTTATCTACCTACCTACTCTCGAATGGATATGTAACTATTGGTTTAAAGAAATATCAGTGGCAACAGGAAAAAGCTTATCCAGCGTGGCTTGTGCCACAGTTCTCAGTCTATGATCCACAGGTAGCTATCAAGTTATATACACTAGCTGCTATGATTTCCAGCTACAAACAGCTTACGTAGAATAAATACCACCTGAGATTCTTTCTCTTAATAAACCAAGGGATGTTAAGCACTCAGGACCAGGAGAGCAGGTGGTCCACATAATCAGTGAATAGGAAGGGCCAGAGGGAAGGACTGTTTAGATACCCTTTTTATGCAAATTTTTGAGGATTCCTATAATAACAACAAAGATCTATTCCACTAACAGGGAGTGAGTACATAATGCTACGGAATTTAGCGCCAACAAATACTCTCCCTTTGAAACGGTGAATTAGGTGTGCAGCAGGATCTGGTCACACTTCAAAGAATCATATGCAGAGCTGAAGATCCATCTGTTTGCTCTTGCTATCGCCATTGAGGCTCCTGTATGTTAAACAGTCTTTTGACTACTTCAAAGCACGTTTGAAGTCTCTGCTGTGCCTATCCCATGCACAAAAAGCAAGAGTGCATTAACAATATGAGTAGCTGGTATTTCTGTTCATTTTGCTTGTAAATGAAAACAATTTGTTCCTGCTATGTATCATTTTTGGACTTTTTTTTTTTTTTTTTTTTTTTTAGCTATGATAGTGAGGGCCGTCTAACAAACGTTACATTCCCTACTGGAGTTGTCACAAACCTTCACGGGGAAATGGAAAGGGCCATTACGGTGGACATTGAGTCATCCAGCAGAGAGGAAGACGTCAGCATCACTTCCAACTTATCATCAATTGATTCTTTCTATACCATGGTTCAAGGTACTGTATGCAAAACCTTTCTCAGCAGATACTGACCTGAAAACTCTTTTCTTCTGGCACAAACAGTTTACATGAGATGCCTTAGAGGGAAACTTAGAGGCGTAGTGTTTGGAGGAGGTGATACACACATGCTTTTATACATACATAAAAAGAACTGTTCAGGGAAGGAAGGAGGTACAATGAAAGTATAATTAAATGTTTTCTAACCAAATAGCTTTTGCAACAGTTGTTGGAAGTAGTCAGAATACCTACTTTGCATAAAAAGGGAATCTGCAAAAAGTGTGAAATGGATTGTGAGGGAAATGGGTGTAAAAATAGCATGAAGTGAGATTTGAGCTTTAAAATAGCATGTGACGGCCCAGCAGCCACATCCTTGCAAAAGTCACTAGTCACAACATACTTTGGATGTGGCCAAAAATGCCAAATGAAACAGCAGAGATTATGTTTTGTGCAACTCCAAAGACTATACTCAATATACAAAGAATATAGGTGGGATTTTTAAGAGGTGTTCAAGTGACTTCCCAAAGGTGTTTTTGCTCTCATGGGATACACATGGATGTGACACAGATGACTTCATTAATCTCACCCTTGGTGTTTATTTCCGTTAGGTCAGTGGCTGAAGTCAACATTTTACATGTATATATTGCATAAGTGGTAGGGAACAAAGGCAGACTTACCCCATGGATGTAATGCGTGTTTCTCTGCGTGTTGTTTTTTTTTTTTGCATTTTCAGATCAGTTGAGAAACAGCTACCAGATCGGTTATGACGGCTCGCTCAGAATCCTGTACGCCAGCGGCCTGGATTCACACTACCAGACAGAGCCACACGTCCTGGCTGGCACTGCCAACCCGACAGTAGCAAAAAGGAACATGACCCTCCCGGGGGAGAACGGGCAGAACTTGGTGGAGTGGCGATTCCGGAAAGAGCAAGCCCAGGGAAAAGTCAATGTGTTTGGCCGAAAGCTTAGGGTAAGCATGCAAGCATGCGTGGTGTCTATTGCCTTCTCATTAAGTGAGAGGAAACCTAAATGCATTCTTGCAGGTATTGCCATCCAACAACCACAGAGTATTTACCGCGGGTAAGCTTACTGTAGAGTTTAAAGTTGTTGCTTTTATTCCTTTATATATTGGCTCTTTTTCCATATTAATTGCTCTTTTCTGTGGATTCTAAGCTGTTCTTTTTAGACTTCAATGCCTTGAAATGACTCTGGATAAAAAGAATATTTTTACTGCTTTCCTTCACTTTTTATTTCCAGCACTGAATTCACACACCTGCTTTTGAATCATTTTAAATTAGTCTGCCATAAGTTAGCATGGTCTTAGAGTTTTCTTTCTTTAAATTTTTAAATAAAAAATATACTAATACTTATTTCTGGTAGAAAGGGTGTAACACTGTGTGAATGTGTATGGCATATTCCTCTAACATATGTCTTTACCATTTTGTTGGCATTTCTTCTTCCTATATAGTGTGTGAAATGTAAGTAGGAAGCAAACTATGATTTATGACAGCCATTTGGTAAAGACAACATAGATTAAGCATTTAAAATTGGGTTGCCAGGAAACCATTTCGAGACCACATCGGAGGTCTGACATACTATTAGGACTGAACTCAGTTCTTTAAAATAAGGCCTAGGCAGTATATCAAATAAAGGTAAGTAATTTCAGACCACTTGACTTCTGAGAGGTAACATGCCATTTTTTAATTTTAATTTTTTTTTACTTTCCTTTGGGAAGGAGGGAATGCTGTCATGCATTTTCTATCTCTCTCTACCGCTTGCTCTGCAAGAAGAATTGATTTTTTCCAAGAAGGAAGAATGATAATGTACAAAAGCTGCTGCTTAAGAACAACATACTTGTACCTAGCTGTGGTAGCAGTCTTACCATGGATAAGGAAGAGAAAAAGAAATCCATGCTTGTGGAGCTCGCCCTTGTGGTTCTGGTTCATAGCCATCTTATTACATAGCAAGTTGGGATAATACACCTGCCAAGTAATTCATGAAGGAAGGCTAAGAAAATAAATAAATAAATATATAAATAATCATACCAATAGTATGATTGGTTTTGGTATTGAAACAAATGTCTATGAGTCCAGTTCTAAAAAGCAAAGCAAAATTTTATCATTCTGATAAAAAGAAGGTTAAAGAAATGTCATGGGCAACTCTGACTTGGAAGAGCTGAAAGAAGGAACAGCGAAGAGGGAAAGACTTAATATAAGAGGGGGGAAGTGAGAGCTCATAAATTAGGACAAAATAGTGGTAATTAAAAATGTATATGCAAATGTGAGAAGTAGGGCAGGCAGAGAATATGGGCTAATAAGAGAAAAGAAAATTGCTACGAAATTAAAAAAGGGAAGTTTTTTCTGAAAGTGGTTTACATAGGAAGATACTGCAGAAATGTTGCTCAGGGGTAGGTGGGGGGTGGAGAAAGGAAACAAGAACTGAAAGAACAAGAATAACTTACAGAGCTCATCATTTCCATCTACAGATATGTCAGTAACATTTTGCTGCAGAGAAGACAAATGTAGACAAAAAACAGTGACAAAATGTATTGCCAGTAAATGTGCTCATATATATGACACTTTCACTGCATTATATATATGCAGCATGTAACACCGTGAAGTACACTGTGGGGTTTCTATCTCTTGGGTTTCTATCTTGTAATAGTTATACCCACTACTAGTAGTCTTTATAAAGAAATAAATGTCGTTTTCACTATTCCTGAACTCGACAAGCCTCTGTCAATCTAACTTTTGTTCAGATTTGTTCCGTGTGTGCTCTATAAGCTGGCTTTGTCACTGGACCTGTACATCTGTTCTGTAAGCTGGTCTTTGGCAAAGACTGCTGCCAGTCCTCTTCAGGGAAGAGCCATTTTGGGGCAGTTTTACTGAGGCCAAGACAGACCCTCACTTACAAGGTTCTTAAATAAAGGAACTGGTATGAGTTCTGCCTCAGGGGGTGCACCTAGAGAGGACAGGTGACACCAAAGAGGGACCTCACAATAAGGGGTTTTGCACTACCTCCTCCAGGCAAGCTCCAAGTCCTGCAGACACCTCCAGTTTTCACATCACCTCTTGAACCTCTCTGTAAGGCACAATATCCCCCTACTCCTAATGGGGAAATCACTGTCTGGTTTTCATGCTTCTCAGGGAGCCACAGGAGAGAAAGCCAGGAGACAGAGCAGAGCAGGATAGGTGGACACCATAATTACTGAAAGAAGAGGACAGGTGTCAAGAGACTTGGTTTTGTGTCATTGTGTTTGTTCATTGAAAATTTCCTCAATTACTGTTTATATCATAATGAAGCCCAGAATTACCAAATGTATTTAGAAGTATGATTGTTTTAGACACAATAAAAGTGTTTACACTTTGCTGTAGAAGCATTCAACCAAAGCTAACTTGTCCTTCTAACTGCCACGTGTATTACAAGACCATGCAAGCACAGCCAGTTTCACCCAAAGCTCACATTTGAAAGCAAGAGCTCTGTCAGCAGATTTTGGAATCTGGCTACAGAAAGAGGCACTTCCTTTCTTCTAGCATCCTGCCCTTACACAGACCAGACAGATGGAAAGTGAGAATCAAGGGATGTTATTATCCCATTTAGCAGATAAGGCAGTGAGACAGCTAGATTAAGTACTTTGCTGTAATTTACACCGGAAGGATGTGCTTAGCCAAGAAATTAACCACAATTGCTTGGACATCTGCCTTAACCATAAAACCACCCTCCCCTCTTTGCCAGTTCAGAAATCAGAAGTACCTATTCTCACTTCATCATTTAAGCCTGAGAGGCAGACAAGAAAATTAATAAAACTCATAATTAAATGTAAAATAAAGAAGGTAAGATGGAGAGAAAGGGAAGAAAAAAATCACAGAAGCAAAACGGGCAGGGAGAGGGAGAGATGAGTGCAGGCATGCGTGGGAGAGGCTGAGAGATAAAAGCCAGCGATAAACAAGATTTAAGTGTAAATTTAGGCAAATGATTGAATATAAATGTTGAAAAACTTATACAAAAAATACCTGAAAATGAAAAAGTAAAAAAAAAAAAAGGTTAAACTACTTTTAGAATCAGTCTTGTAGCGTTAAACTACTTTTAGAATCAGTCTTGTAGCATTAATTTTTCACAGTATGTTTAAATAATATTTGATGGCTCATTGAGTTCATAATGTAGCTATTCTGCATCTACTCAACTTTGTGTTCCTTACTTAGAAGATTTACATGAAAATAGGATTTTTTGTTCTGAAATTGATAGTGCAGATTGTTGTCATGCCAGTGATTTCATATTAAAAATGAGCACGTCAACATAAATAGAGGTAATGAAGATAGATAAATAGACAGATACAAGCAAAACTGAATATTTGGAGGTTTTTTAATGTTCGCCTATAACCCATTGCCATTGCTTTAATACCTTTTGTGCTAATAATAAAGGATTTGATTTATATTGATCTTTTAGAAGATCATCATCCTCTGGGTAAAAGTAGCAAAGTCCATGATATATGGATTTTTAAACATGCAGCTCTAAAAAATGCAAAAATCCTCCAAAAAAACGTGGATATCTATTTTCTTTTTCTTTTCTAAATGCTATTTAGTCATCTTCATTCTTCACTTCTTTGGCATATATACATCAAATACTTGAATAAGTATTTTTTAAAAATCTTAATTCACATAGTCATATGTCTGTCCGCTACTTCTCATGTTAGCAAGATACAGTGTTAAAAATCTTAATTATCAGTGTTTCATCCTTACCTGCAATAACTAAAAGGCACAGCAGATAGAGAAATGGTTTGCAGATGAACAAAGAAACCTAGAGACCTGCTTGAGAACACTAGAAAGCAGTTACAGAAGATGAACAGAGAATTGCAAAAATGCCAGTATGGGAAAAGAAAAACAGACGTTTTCATTTCACAAATACAAAAAATGAAAGCTGATTCAACGAAACTGAAAGTTAACGTATTTAAAACACTAAAACAGAGGGGATGTATTCCAGTTTTAAAGGTATTACATAAAACACACTATCCATCACTGTTGTTTACATATATTATATTTTCAAAAATCAACAATATCTGTTTCAAATTAAAATAACTATAAACCTCAACACACTTATAACTGTTTTGCAGTGGTTCTGTAGTCTTCCAGCCATTTATGGCTTTAACTGGTCAGTTAACTAGGCAAAGGACTTAATCCTGTACTGAAGGTTTCAGCATAATAATACATTGTGGCTATGGATCAGATACTCAGTTAAATTTCCATCTGAACTAGAAAGGTGATAGCCTGTGGTCTAAAACGTGTTTGATCTTAATTTGAAGATTAAATGTGCTTTTGAAGATCTTAATTTTGTATTTATTCTTTCAAAAAATACTTGCTGTAGAGGATTAGGACTCAGTTCATTATCTTAGAGTTCGATAGTCATGACCTGGACCAGCAGTTGCTGGGATATGTCTTAATAGTTTGCTAGATATAGTTTAGACTGCCACAAAATAAATAGTTAGTTCTCTGAAATGGCACTGTTTACTGAAGAAGTTTTCAGTGCATATTTTTAAGTATTTTCTTAACAGTTGACTGAGCATCAAGAAAGAACACAAATAGCAACAAATTCTGGGCCATCTCTTCATATAATGAAACCTTTTAAAATATATGCTAATGCAGTGCATCACATTTACATCAGGAAGTTGCTAAAATAATTTATATACACAGCAAATCAATCACTGGAAATGGTATTTAAAGAATAGCTAGCATTTTGTGGAAATAATAGGTGGGTAGTGTTTGAACAGCATGATTTATGATGTCACTTTGTTTGTTTTAAAAAGGTTAATGGCAGAAACCTCCTTTCAGTTGACTTTGATCGAACCACAAAGACAGAAAAGATCTACGATGACCACCGTAAATTTCTGCTGAGGATTGCCTACGACACGTCAGGGCACCCCACGCTGTGGCTACCAAGCAGCAAGCTGATGGCTGTCAATGTTACCTATTCATCCACAGGGCAAATAGGCAGCGTACAGCGAGGGACAACTAGTGAAAAAATAGAGTATGATGGACAGGGAAGGATAGTGTCTAGAGTGTTTGCTGATGGGAAAACCTGGAGTTACACGTACTTGGAAAAGGTAAAGAACCCTCAGGGTTTTAAAAATGCTTTGAATGTTCTAAAATTGTGCAGCATCTGACTGCTGTATGCAATGTAAAAACAGGTAGTGAAGCGTATTTCAATTACTCTTACGTATCAACATGTGGTTCCTATGGGAATGTTTTATCAAATAGATAAGTAACCGTGCTGTAGCTAATTGTTAAGAATTGATGACTTTCTAAATTAAGCAGCATCTGTATTTACCTTTTATTTCATATGCTTAAAATAAGGTACAGGAATTATATCTCTGCAATATAATTCAGTTGAAAATCATTTCTTTGTAAATTATCCACTTCTTTCTTCACTAACAAAAAAATCCTGTTTTTAAGTAGTTGTGTCTCTCAATTTACTTTTGCTGTGTGGTGTAGCATAGAAATAAATAATAAGCAAAAATCAGAGGTGTTCATTATATATACTGATTACTGAATGATAGCTCTTCCTCTAGAAATAGCTGTGAAAATCCCCCTTGTGAGATCTCATGCCTGCTTCTACTCAGGCAGATAATGATAGGACAAGGGGGAATGGTTTTAAGCTACAAGAGGGAAGCTTTAGATGTTAGGAGGAAATTCTTCACTCAGAGGGTGGCGAGGCACTGGCACAGGCTGCCCAGAGAAGCTGTGGGTGCCCCATTCCTGGAGGTGCTCAGGGCCAGGCTGGGTGGGGCTTTCGGCAGCCTGGGCTGGCGGGAGGTGTCCCTGCCCATGGCAGGGGGTGGGATGGGGTGAGCTTTAAGGTCCCTTCCAACCCGAACCATTCTGTGATTCTGTGCAAAAACAGAATCAATTTCTTTGTGGGATTTAAATTGCTCCTATTGAATCTGTTGCTCAGCAAATACTGTTTGCTAGTCATCGCAGACATGATTTAATTCAGACCTATGATACATAATAGCCACACATCAGAAAAATGTTAGAATAATTCTGAGTGGCTCCTTCTGATATAAATAATCAAACAATTCTTTTGTCTATGTCTTAGCACATACAGAACACAGTATTCAGAGATCTCAGGCTATTCAAATTCTTCAAAGTCATCTCTAATTGTAGGGAAGAAATTGTATCTCCCATATGTTGTTCTCCTCCTGAGTTAATGGCTCCAAGACAGTTTTTCTTCTTCCCATATTAAACATGACTTATCTGAATCCATTGACAATCTGCTGTTTAGCTGTGAGTGCTTGATAAAAGAGTGATACAGTCATAACAAGTAGCAAATTATGAATGTCGAACTACTAATTACAGAACCCCTTAAAATTAAGCATCCAAGTAAATTAGGCAGGGAGATGTTAACAACATGTAAGGTCAAGGATAACTCAATTAAAGAGGAGATAATTTTCTCAAGTGGGAATGTCACATTTTTGCAAAGAAATAGTATCAGTATATGTGGGGGGGTACTCCACCATTTGTCACATGGTAAAAATCTGTTCTTAATTTTCAGTCAATGGTTCTTCTGCTTCATAGCCAACGGCAATATATCTTTGAATACGATTTGTTGGATCGGCTTTCTGCTGTCACCATGCCCAGTGTTGCTCGTCATACCATGCAGACTATTCGCTCCATTGGCTATTACCGGAATATATACAACCCCCCTGAAAGTAATGCTTCGGTTATAATGGACTACAATGAAGAAGGGCAGCTCCTTCAAACTGCTTTCCTGGGGACAAGCCGAAGAGTATTATTCAAGTACAGACGGCAGACCAAGCTCTCGGAAATTTTATACGATAGTACAAGAGTTAGTTTTACTTATGATGAGACAGCAGGAGTCCTGAAAACAGTAAACCTCCAAAGCGATGGCTTTATCTGCACCATTAGATACAGGCAAATTGGCCCATTGATTGACAGACAGATTTTCCGCTTTAGCGAAGACGGAATGGTAAATGCCCGATTTGACTACAGCTATGACAATAGCTTCAGAGTGACTAGCATGCAAGGTGTCATCAATGAAACCCCATTGCCGATTGACCTCTACCAGTTTGACGATATCTCCGGCAAAGTTGAACAATTTGGAAAATTTGGAGTTATATATTATGATATTAACCAAATCATCTCTACAGCTGTAATGACTTACACAAAGCACTTTGATGCACATGGTCGCATCAAGGAAATTCAGTACGAAATATTTCGGTCACTAATGTATTGGATTACAATTCAGTATGATAACATGGGACGAGTGACAAAAAGAGAAATTAAGATTGGGCCATTTGCCAACACCACGAAATATGCTTACGAGTATGATGTAGATGGTCAGCTCCAGACAGTTTATCTGAATGAAAAAATAATGTGGCGATACAACTATGACTTGAATGGCAACCTCCACTTGCTCAACCCCAGTAGCAGTGCCCGTTTGACACCACTTCGTTATGACCTGAGAGACAGAATAACCCGGCTAGGGGACGTGCAGTATCGATTAGATGAAGATGGATTTCTGCGTCAGAGGGGTACTGAAATCTTTGAATACAGTTCAAAGGGCCTTCTTACTAGAGTTTATAGCAAAGGCAGTGGATGGACAGTGATTTACCGTTACGATGGACTTGGACGACGAGTTTCCAGTAAAACCAGCCTTGGACAGCATCTGCAGTTTTTTTATGCAGACCTTACTTACCCAACCAGGATCACTCACGTATACAACCACTCAAGTTCTGAAATCACATCTCTTTACTATGACCTGCAAGGACATCTTTTTGCCATGGAGATTAGCAGTGGAGATGAGTTTTACATTGCATCAGACAATACGGGGACACCACTCGCTGTTTTTAGTAGCAATGGTCTCATGCTTAAGCAAATTCAATACACTGCTTACGGAGAGATCTACTTCGACTCTAACCTTGACTTCCAGCTGGTAATAGGATTCCATGGAGGCTTATACGACCCACTGACCAAGCTAGTCCACTTTGGAGAAAGAGATTATGACATAATGGCGGGCCGGTGGACAACACCTGATATTGAAGTCTGGAAGAGAATTGGGAAAGATCCAGCTCCTTTTAATTTGTACATGTTTAGAAATAACAACCCAGCAAGTAAAATACATGATGTGAAGGATTATATCACAGGTAAAAGAAGGTTACTTAAATTGCAAGACTGTTTCCTGCTTGCTCAGACTTTTTTCTCTATGTATTCTTATAATCTGGAATCTGTTTATCTGCGTTACAGACTGAGGATACTATGTGTGAAAGTTTAGTAAAGAAACTTGCAGGGAAAATTATTGTTCAGAAAAGTACTTGGCATTTAGGACCACATCAACAAAGTGATTTTAGCTTGGTGTGCTAGGCTTATAAACATCCAGTTTAGACTGGAATGTACAATTTTGGTGAAGTACCTTGGTATGTTGTATTTGGAAAAGCTATTTATGAGAAAACACTAAGCTCTCGACAATGAAATGAACTACAGCAAACATACTCATCAGGAATGGTGAAACAGCAATCTTGAAATATCTTGTCTAGCTTTAGACATCGATTTAGGTACCTAAGAGAGATGGAAATACACAACATATTATTAGCTTTTAGGCTTAGGTAACTACAGTAAGAGATCTACTTGTGTCCTACACAATCCTTATGGTGTCCTAGTGTTAGGCTTGACACAAAATGATAATTCAGAGTATCTCAGTATACATAGAGGTTGAGTTTTCCAAAGTACATTTCAACGTACCAGTGGAATACATCTCTTCCTGAACTGTAACACTGGGTTGCTCAAAGATCTCAGTGTATTGGGAGAGGAAAGGGGAGTTCTAGATTCTCCTCCTAGTATTGTAACACATTGCCAAGTGTTCTCATAATGAAAATAAATAGACTGCTTGAGCAAGTACAAGAGCAAGATCCCCTCAAGAACACTCATGAGAATCTCCTTACACTTAAATTAGTCAGATTTTTTTTTATGGATCAGGGCTATTGGGCAGTAAGAAATACATATTTGTGTACCAAAAAGAAGAGGGAGTGAGAATGTAAGGTAGCAAGGGCAGGAGGAGTCTTTCTATGACCAATTAAATTCATGAACACAGCAGAAAATATTCACTGGAAGTACGTTGGCTGATAGTTGCTAGAGTGGGTTTTTGCAAGGCTGCTAATGTAAATCGGCTAAGAAAGAGAAATCCACCAATGATATATAGCCCACTGACTACACAGGGAGGACCAGGGAGTACGGAACAGGACATGCTAAAAATAATACAAAATTCTCTTTTGGCAACAGAAAGCTGCTGACATGCCACTTGTACAATTGAGTTGTTAGGGAACCTCTATATGCTTTTTGTGGATCTAGAGGTAGTGACGTGTATTGTTTTCCATTAATCTACATACAGAAAATAACGCACATCACCAGAAGTTTCTGAAAAGTGCATGGCTCAATCAGAATCATTTGAATTTTTGTATTTGAATAAATGTAAATTTTACACAGACAGCACTAGACAAAGGAGGAGCTCAGCTCCACTTTGTGAGGCTACCACTCAGAGAAGCATACTAGGAATTAAGTGGGTTTGCATTAATTTGAAAACCAGCAGCTATTAATAGGTTGCTAACAGGCTGCCTCGGAGCAAGGATGATAGTAAACCTTTGGATCTGGCCTCTTCTAGCAGCATGTGCTATAGGGGATGCAGTTGCAATCAGATTGTTTGTGGCATTGAAAATGATGCACGTGGTTCAAAAATTGCCCTCATAATACAGCTTTCGTTCTTCTCTTAACATCTTCCACATATGGAATACATAGACACGTGCTGCTTATACGAGGTTATCATTACAATGACTAATTCAGCTGGCTGGCATTTTTAGATCCAGAGCCTCATGAGGCATATCATTTATCTGGAAAGGTTATAAATTATTTTTGGGTACATATTTTTTAAGATTTGGAAGGATTTTGTTCCTTCTTCCACTTGTGTGGGGTTTTCTTAAATAAAAACTACTAGACTCGATAAGGAGCACTCTGCCAGCTTCCACCAAACTTAATATTTGTGAAAGATAGGGTAGAAAGACCAAAACTAGCAAGGCAGAGCACCCATTCTTGCCCAACAATTGTTAATTAGTTAATTGCTGGCATCCCTAATTTATTTATTTTAACAGAACATAAAGTGTATCATAAATAATGTTATCTAATGCTAATTTAGTATTCTGTCTACTTACTGACACAATTATAATACATTTCATTAGTTTTTAATTTCATCACTCTGACTTCATCTGAAAGACGGCGAGATTTCTCTTGAATCAACATAAATTCAATACCAAATCATTTAAAAGGTAATTGACTGTAAAGGTGTTATTTCAGATACAGTTTGAAGACACTACAAGAAAACATATATAACAAAAGAACTGGATGTGTTCAGCAGCACTTTTTCGCTTTATTTTGATGTATTGATGATGAATGTATGACAAAGAGAGTGATCAGTCTGACCCTGAAATCCCAGTTAGCTTAGGCTATATTGGAAGGAAATCTCACCCAGTCATGCTCCTATATTTGTTCTGGAAGTCACTGAGGCCTTTAAGATTTCTGAAACCTGCAGTACCTTTCAAAAGAGCCTGGAACACAGAGCAGAAATTTGACGTAAGCCTAGGACTTCAGGTTTTCTACACTGGCTTGCTATTCTAGCTGTAGCACAAATCTAAATCCATACATATCAAAGCAAAGACTGTTGAATAATTTTCATATTACAGAAGGAGATCAACTACGTCAAAAGCTATTCCCTGTACAAATGGTAACAAATAATTGCAAAATACTGAACAATTCTAATATTTTCCTCTCTCTCTCTCTTTTTTTATACTCTTTCAGATGTTAACAGCTGGCTGGTGACATTCGGTTTCCATCTGCACAACGCCATTCCCGGTTTTCCTGTTCCTAAATTTGATTTAACAGAACCCTCCTATGAACTTGTGAAGAGCCAGCAATGGGAAGATATACCTGTAAGAAACAAAGCGAAGCATACAAATGGAAGGAGATAGAATGTTCCCTCCTATTCAGCTTTTAATAGGCATAGATAATCCTGCCAGGGCTACTTGCTAACTTAAATCTGAACAGTACTTTTCAAACCTCTGATTTTTATCTATTTATTTTCAAAATAATTTAAGAAGTTACAGATGATGTTCTTTCTTACAGATTTGCTAAGCTAGGTACAATTTTAAATAAGCTTTTTGTTTGCTTTCAGCAATAATAAAAATGCAGAAGGACAATAATCAACTAAAAGAAGTTTAAGACCCTTTAAAGATGTCTGAGTTTCCTAGCAGAAACTACAGAGATTAGATTTGTACTAACACTCTGCCTGAAGGCAGAAACTGAACACTGTAGCAAAAAATAGACTGTGAAATAAACAGAAGAACAGGTGATATAAATTATGCATACCAGGCACCACTACAATTTTACTTCTCTTTAATATTAACCATGTTTTATATGTAAAGATAAAATATTGAAAATGAAATTACCTGAGGTAAAATCCATTACATTACATAAAACCAAAACTCCAGGTGCTTATGAAGTTCTTTTGGGAGGAAGAAAATGAACTTCAAACCTGAAAACCTCTTAGAATTTTGAATGATAAAAGAAATGAATGTAAAACTTAAAATCCAAACCCGCTATTAAAGAAAACGTTGTTTACAAATCATATTATTATTCAAAGATCAAAGACCTATGCCCGCTAAAATCTTACAGTTCTCAATTAAGAAGGAAGTGTTAAAAGAGACAGTAAAATGGGTAATCTGATCATGAGCAGTCAAAAACCGTTCTCTCTTTACAAGAATCATGATAGAGAACTTTACAAGATTAAAACCTTGCAAGCTAATTTAGACAAAAAAAAAAAAATCATTTAAAAGGTGGCCCAGCAGAAGGGAATATGTGGAAGGGAGTTCTGCATGCACAAAGTGACCACTATCTGTATAGTTTAATAGCCAGGGACCAAGTAATGGAGAAAGACCGTAGAGCACACCAGGAGAATGGCGTGGTTCACGAATAGCAGAAGCAGTGATGAGCATTGCGTGTACCCTGGGCTGTTATCAGGAGATGAGAGACCTGTCATCAGGCACTGCTGTGAAGAACCATTAGAGGCTGTTTATTTAGATCTCAAAGGCTAAAGAACACAATTACACAGTAACACCAGGGAAAGGGCACCAGGAAGAGATGGGAGCAGCCAGCTGGTTGTCAGAAACCTTCCTTCAGGACAGGAGTACCAGGGAGGCATGTGAGGAGTGCCAGGGACATGCAACATGACAAAGGAGGAGGGAGAGAGATGTGGGAGGAAAACAAAGATGCAAAATTCTCAGGTAGGAAGAAGTTGTAACTTCAGTATTCACTGTTGAATAAGCAAACGCAACCAGGAGCCAGACGTAAACATAAGAAACACTCAGTATTTTGAAACGTTTTGGGGAGTGAGCTGTACCCAGCTCTGAGGTTTTGCTTCAGAGCTCTGAGGTTACGTTAAAAATAAACAAATTTTGTCATTAAGTTGTTACAGCATCTTGCTGCTCTCGCTGATGAGTGTGCTGGCTAGAATATATCTTATGCTCAATAGCTTTCCTGTAGGATTCAGAACTGAAATTCATACTTGTTAGCAAGTGCAGACAAGAAGCTGCCACCTTTAAGAAGAGTTGAGAGCCCAAGTCAATTTAAATTCCCTCAGGAACTGTACCCTCCAGAAAGCTGCCCTCGTGGCAAAGCAGAGAAGCCTTTGCAAACCTTTTGCCAGGCTTTGATTAGCAGCAAGGCTGCATTAAGATTGCAGAGTCTGTGTTAATGACTCCTGCTTGGTATCCCATCCAAAAATTTCAGAAGAGTGAACAGGCTTGTGCCTTATTTGTCAGTCAGGAGTTAAGTGGGTTTAAACAATATTTTACTGAAAGGAAAAGGGGTCAATTGGAAGATAAGCTGGATAATCTACAGAAACTAACTACTCCTTTTCAAAAGTGCAGCCAAAGCTATTTAAATCTTTCTCTCTGTTTCCTGCTGAGACAACTGCTAGGGCAGCTGTCTGCTCTCCACCTCCGTCAATACGATCTCATTCACAGCTTGTTGTTGTTAAGCCCCAGGGTTAGACTGATAGGATGTGCCTATTCTGCACAGTGGTAAGGTCTCATCCTAGCCACAGCTGACCCCATAACGCGAGCTGCCCCGCTGTCTGGCCATGCTAGGTAACCATTTCTGCTGGCTGCTCCTACTTTTCTTGCTGTAGGGGCTAACCACAGCAGTTCTGCTGACAGGTCCAGGTCCCTGGTTGTCTTCTCACCTTACCAAGAGTGCATCTAGCAGACTGGCCTACATGTAGCTCTTAACAGTCAAACAAACTTTTAAAACAGATTTTCCTATCCTTGCTTTCCCATCGTGTGCCTTTGCACCTCAGAACTGCAACTGTAATTTCCTCCCCTTTATGGCACACCTACCTTGCCAACAAGAGCACCCTAGATAAGGGAAAATGTGAAGTAATAAGTGAGCGTATTTTAGACTTGCCTGTTGGTTATTTTCATTCATTGCCCCTTTTCTTTGCCAGCTGTCAACAAAGCACTTTGCCGTATTCAGGAGTATGCCCCTCTGAAGTTCTCTGGAGAGAGGCTGCTCATCCCTTTCAGGCCCCAGCCAGCATGCTGAGACTTGAAGTGAAACGGATGCTCACGTAGCTGGAGTGGCTGCAGCTTTTTCACACATCCCCTTTTGTCAGTTTGTGCCAGTATTTGCAGGGAAGAGCATCAGTCCCCAACACTTCGCTCCTCTGCTCCGTACCATTTACCTCCTCCTCTTTAGCCATAAAGCCTATTCTCACGGTTTGCCACCTTCCTTTACCAGCTTCAGGGGATATGAGACCCTCCCTGCAGTTTGGTCTTGGACCACAGCTAATTAAGAAGCTGCATCTCCTGATTCGGTGTAAAGAAAGGTTTGTTCTCCTAAAGCACAGCTTCATGGCTTGCAAAAACCTCCTCAATTTAGATGGAACTGTAGGATGAGACAACACCGTATCAGACAGCTCTTTCCCCTATCAAGTATTAGAATTGCAAGTCTGTCCTGTGTGGCCCACTAAGTAGCCTGTGAAATAAACAGTGCTTTTGTGCATGCGCAGGTTCTCAGGGAGACAAAGAGAGAAACATTATCAAACCAAATAGTCTTGTAGCTCAGTAGAACAAGCAGTATGTAGATTTAATTAACTCCTTGGCACTGTCAGTTGTGGCATATCCTGTTGTTGTCCATGGGCAGCGCACCAAGAAAGCCTGCCTGTTTGGCATCTAGAGGGCTACAGATGGTTGGTAAAACTTCTGTTCTTGTTTACAGCCAATTTCTGGAGTGCAACAACAAGTGGCGAGACAAGCAAAGGCTTTCCTTTCCCTGGGAAAGATGGCAGAAGTGCAGGTCAGCAGACGGAAATCCAGCGGAGAGAAGTCGTGGCTGTGGTTTGCTACAGTGAAGTCTCTGATCGGGAAAGGGGTGATGCTGGCTGTCAATCAAGGGAAAGTGCAAACGAACGTGCTCAACATCGCAAACGAGGACTGCATAAAAGTGGCAGCTGTTCTGAACAACGCCTACTACCTAGAAAACTTGCATTTCACCGTGGAAGGAAAGGACACGCACTATTTTATCAAGACCACCTCCCCCGAGAGTGACCTTGGGACGCTGAGGCTGACGAGTGGGCGCAAGGCCCTGGAGAATGGCATCAACGTCACCGTTTCCCAGTCCACAACCGTGGTAAACGGCAGGACTCGTAGGTTTGCCGATGTTGAGATGCAGTACGGTGCTTTAGCGCTTCACGTCCGCTATGGCATGACGCTTGATGAGGAGAAAGCCCGAATACTGGAGCAAGCCAGGCAAAGAGCCCTTTCCAGTGCCTGGGCCAGAGAACAACAGAGAGTAAGGGATGGAGAGGAAGGCGCCAGGCTGTGGACAGAGGGAGAAAAGAGGCAGTTGCTAAGTGCTGGGAAGGTACAAGGATATGATGGGTACTATGTACTCTCTGTGGAGCAATATCCAGAATTAGCAGACAGCGCTAACAATATACAGTTCCTCAGACAAAGTGAGATAGGAAAGAGGTAACACACTGGCTTAGCTCAGGCTGCCAAAGAGACTGTGTACCAGTGTCTTCTAAAAAGGAGACCAAACTGTTTTGCTGCATTACTACTTGAGCCTAAGCTTACATCTTTGCTCAGATTTTTTCTGTAGCACAATCCGAACGGACTCTAAGGAAAAGAGCGCCTTCCACAAGAATGATACTGCTAATGACAAAACTTTTTTTTTCTCAATGACCTTAAAGGTGATCTGCTTTAAAGAATATGTTTACATATGCATATCGCTGCACTCAAGTTGGACTGAAAAGTATTAAAAAAAAAAAAAAAAAGAAGAAGAAGAAAGAAATGAAAAAGGCCTAAAGATTTTGCAACAGGCTGTCTGTTCCTTTGAGGCACTGTATTCAATTAAGATACAGACCCATACAGTGTTTCCAAATGTTACTGAATTGTTGACCTTTGCTTACCAGAAGTAGTCTCTCTCTTTCTCTCTCTCTTTTTCTCTCTCTTTCTCACTGCATAGGATGTGGTATATATCTGTTAATTTTAAAACGTGGGGCAAAAATTACTGTTTATAGACAACCCAACTGCTTTAAACTGTGCTGCTTTCTAAAAGGACATTGGCACAAGTGACTTATGCTACCATGGGAATTTAATAATGGATTTTACAATGCTAACATGGTTTGCCTTGGGGGGAAAAACGGCAAGTAGAATCCTTGTTACAGATAAGCAAAGGAAACCCTGATTTTTTTGTAAATTATGTGAGACAAGTTGTTTATGGATTTTTATATGAATTACAATTTACTGTACATCAAATATTAGTCTCAGAGGAGTTAATTTATGTAAAGTGTTTAAAAAAGTTTATACTTAAAAATAAAATGATAAAAACATGTGCTGTGTGTGATTTTTTTAAAGAAAAAGGAATTGCACCTTTTATGTTATAGCTGTACAGTATAAAGGATTATATTGTAGAGATATAACAGTGATAACTAATGTCCAAAAGTGTTAATATTTTTGTATTAGGTTTAAAGCTGTGCATCTATCACTCTGCTGATAGGATGAAACACTCCAAAGTGGCTGGCTGAATCAGACTGCAGCTCCCTTCCCTCCTGTACCTCTCCTGTCACCCAGGCCAGTGCCACTTCATCAGTCATTGTTAGAAGGCACAGTAACCAAATAAGTCTCGTTTATTATGATGGAAGACTTTAATAGGTTGGGTTTTCCTTGTCTTTTTCAGCCCTAACGTAATAAATGGACATTTATTCATACCAAGTGGGGTTTCTGTTGTTTTTTTAGAAGCTTTGTTTCACAATGGAGAGAATAGTGTCTCAGGTGCTTGGCAAATTGTATGTAGAAGAAGAAGAAGAAATGATGTAGTTTCATCCAGTTATGTCAACTTTGTCTTCTGTATAGTACAGCTCTTTTAGATGTTATAACTCCAGATAGAAGAAGCGTACCTCTGACCTGATGCTACACAATAGCTCTTTAGGCAGGCAGGCTGTTCAGCAGGTTCATTTCCTGGCCTTCAGCTGGCAGATCAAATCCCATTACTGTGAAAACAACACGGGGATGGAGAGGAAGGTCTAATCCTAGTGCCTAGTCTGCATCTCAACACCACTGCATAGATTTGGCATGCTCTGCTCCAAGGCCCAGTGTATTTGCTGCAGGACGTAACCGAAGCGTGCAGCTGGTTCCTTATAGGAAGCCTGTAGGGGCATCTATGGCATCTGTTCTACATCTTGGCTGAAACCATTCTTAGAGCTTTACTCTCATGAGCACTAAATTCAGCCACAAAAACAAATATTTTTAAGATGAGACAAAATTGGTTTGTTTTTTTTGTTTGTTTTTTTTTTCTGATGTTCATTGAAATATACACAGTTATTTCTATCCATGTATTATAATGACAAAACATAGTAAGTGAACGTGTCTTAACTATGAATGGTTCAAGTGGATGTAATAAAAATAGTTTTCTAACTGCTTTGTATTCTGAGAGTCTATGGTATTACATACTCTAAATTGCACATTAGGATTGTTTGATAAACAGATCTGAATTTCTCCCGGCCAAGTTGCTACCGAATCTACAGTATCGGTGCTGTTACTGTATGTGTGTATTTGGTAGAGCATACAGAAGTAATTACACATATAATGAATGCTAATCATCTATTAGAATGAAAGCACAGATTAGTTGTTAGTATTTTTACCCTTGAAGCCTTGAGGGCCCTAAATTTAGAGAGGAGGATATGTCAGACCCCAGCGGCGTGTCATTGATCTACGTATTATTTTTGAAGATGTAAAATGCTAGGTGTTCGCAGTTCTGTTGGGTGGCTCTTCCACAGCACTGTATTTAGCATGCTGTAAGTGCTCTCTGTTGAAATAGGCTCATATTCTAAATTATGTCAAATGTTTCTGTTCTGTTTGAATATGAAAAGCTTGTATAACATGTCAACAATGAAATATATCTTCTACTTGACGCGTACCAGTTCCTTCTCCTTTGTTCTGGCACCAATAAACAACAAATTATAGTATCTGTTGGTGATCATTTTAGATAAAGTCAAATCAAGCCAATTAGTGGCCTTGTTAGTAGGTATAATGAGCCTATTTCTTGCTAAAAAAAGACTTGTGATCTGGACGTGCTCCTGCAGGAAATAGTGACCTTGGGGAATATATAAACAAAAGATCTTTTTAAAGAAAAAAAATATGTATAATTAAAAGAAACATATTACAAAAAAGGAGATTCTAAGTATTTTAGGCAATGCCAGTCAAAATGCTATCCTGATATTTTGAGATGTATATTTCGTCTGATTTGTATTGTTCTTTTAATTTGCCTTCTTAACTTTATATGTGTCCTGAATTTTCCACAAATTGATAACTATAGATTGCATCTAGGCTTTCCAATAAAAGCCAACCCAATGTGTGCATGTGTGTTGTGTTTATATTTGCTTTTTAAACCCGTATGTCAGATATTACAGCTGCGCTATCGCTTTTCTGGTTCTATCGGCAGAAGCAAAGCGATCCAGTTGCACGGGTATTGATTCATTTGCTTCACAGTTGGCAGTGTCTTTTTTCCTCTGTCCAATGGCCTAGTCTGCTAACTCAGCAAAGTGAATTACTCCATGGGATCTCTCGGGTGGCCTACTTTAGAGAAAACATTAAATATACCTCACAAAGTCAAATCTTCTATAGATAAGGAAAAGCCAAAGAAAAAAAAAAATCACTTAGAACTGTTTTCTCTCATGTTCTCCTGAGTAAAAATACGACAAAAAGTATTTGATTAGAAATAATTAGGTTGGCACTGGTAGTTACATATATACACAGAAGAGATCCTTCAATCTGCATTTAGACCCACTTTATGGAAACTGCTGACTTCAGCTCTACTGTATGTCAGGAGACCGCTTTGATTTTAGTTGGAACAGGCAGACTTCACCACACTTACTTTGTAGTGACAACCTCAAGTTGATAACATGTTGATCCAGCATGAATCGGGTCACTCTGCTTAGCTAACTGTGCCCTAATTTTGTTATTAAAAAAAAAAAAAAAGAAAGAAAAAAAAAGCCAGTCAGAGAGCTTTGTATGTTCACACTTGGGAGGTGAGAGATTTGCATTTGACAAGGAAAAAAAATGCCAGTTACCACTGCCACTCTTCAGAGGCACTTTTAAAGTGATGGCTGAAAGACTGCAAAAGAAGAAACACTGCATAAAATAACAGTTTAAAATGATTGTCTATGAGAGAATAGGCTGTGTTTGCAGAGAATCCAAGATGACAAAATGTTTGAATTCTGACTTCAATTGCTGAGTTTAAAATTTGGTGAATTAATACACAGTTTTGAATCTTTAAGCTATTCTTTTAAAGGCACATCACTAAAAAGAAGGGAGAAAAAAAAAAATTATTAAAATGTTAATACCATGGTTTACGGTTACCTCCAGCATGGCAAGCTACAGCTACACATATGGCGAGATTCAGAACCTTTAAGAGCAAGGACTGGCGTACAGTTCTTTGGGGATGGGAAATGCAAAGCAAAGACACTTACTAGAAACAGCTTCTAAGCAGCTTATTAGAAGTTGTTTATTTGACACTTACTGGAAGCTGCCAGGGTTAAAAATAAGCCAAAGCAGAGAGCATCACACAGCGTGAACTGAGCAGCACAGGCACAGGGAAATATCCCTAGCTGCACAGCCACATCCAAACCGACCAGACTGATCAGCTTCTCATCTACAGCCAATTAGTGCTAAGGACTAAATATGCAGTGCTTATAAAATTAAATTGATCTTTGACTGCACACACAAGTTTCTGGGGCCCGTTGATCAAAAATAAAGCCAAAAACGAACACCAGTTAATTGACAGGGACATGCCAATTTTCTTCCCCTAGGAAAGAGGCACACACAAGGTCCATAGCCATCACACTGACGGACAGCGCTTAGGACTTTAACATTTCCCTCTGAAGTTTTCAGCTTTATGGCAGAAGGACTGTGTGAGGCAAAATTTAACAGTGTGAGTACCTTGGTTAGAACTAAGAAAAAAGTGGAAATGCTAGTAATAGCAAAGCCCTGAAGTAAAACCTCCTTCCTCCTAGCCCATTTTCAACTTTAATAGTAGTGTAGATAAGGAAGCCAGCACCTGCAGCAAGCACACCACCAAAGCCTAAAAAAATGTTCGCTCAAGAAGCAGAGAAATTGTTGCAGATCCCCAGAAATGTCTTAGGCCTCTCAGGGTGAAAAATGATGCAAAGCTGTGTTTCTCAGGCCACCTCCTGATCGCAGGATGTAACGCTGGATATTGCAGTTAGCACGGTGAGGGTGGCAGAGGAACAAGAGCACGCTGCTAGCCGCCCATGTGCAGTCTGCCCTGCTTCAGTAACGGGACATGCTGGGGATGACAGGGGACCGAGAGGGAAGGGACGTGTCCTGTCAGCAGCTGGTCTAAAACCCAGCAGTGGGAGCGAAGTCACGCAGCATCACACAAACACTGGCACGAGGTTTATCTTAGCTGCATGATTCTTTATACACATTCCTTAAGAACAAACAAATAAATAAATAAATAAATAAGCCTGGCCTGATTTCTAGTGTCAGAAATTGATACAATGCTGATCTGTGCAAGGATGACATAAAATGCATCCCCAAATAAAGATAAATATGCTAAACATTGTGCCCCACTTCTAAACAAAGCACGCTAAACAGCAAAAACATCCCTTTCTTGAAGTACCTAAGGGTCTTATGGGCAATTTGGAGGGTCAATAATGTGCGTAACAACATGGCAGCTCATTAGCGTCATGCTTTCACAATCCCTACCTCATTGTATTTAGTAGTTCTGCAGGTAAACTCTCCTGCTGTTAATTACTATAAATTCCTACATAAATTGAGTAAACCTTTTAATTTACTAAGTTAAAATTCTGGCATTGAGGAATATAAATTTCTAGAGACACGTGCAATTTTTTTTCCCTACTATAAACTGAGTCAAAGCTCATAGCAAGGTAATTATGCAGCTTAGAGTTAATGGCTCCCACAAAGCTGTCTTAATAAAGCCTTTTGGGATTCAGGAGGAAAAGGAAGAAACTAAGAACAAGGCTGGAAGGCGACAACATGTTTCAACCAGCTCTAGTTACTCAATCACACTTAAGCTGTCTGAGACAGCAGAGAGAGTGCCATGCATTACAGAGGCATGCTGGAAATAATTGCTATCCCAACACAATGAAGTATTTCCACATTCCAAGCCCAGGAACAATTTTAAAACCAAAATGACAAGAATGGCTATCTAATGGACCAATTAACCTTACCTCAATCAAAAAACAAACAAAATCAGTGTATGGAAAGCTAACAGAGAAACCAGCTGAAGAATTAAAATGTGAGAATGGCTATAGGCATGTCACTTGATGCTGTAGAAAAATCCATCCAGTGTTTGCTGACAAGAACTATGGGGCAAAAAAAAAGAGGGAGGAGAGGGGGCACAAGACCCAGTGCTAGTCACCATTTTCTGTAAGAACAGGGCAGTACATATAAAAAAATTAGTGATGCCAACATCTGCAGATGACAAAAATTGATGGAGTGGCAAATAATGGCTAGGACAGGGCAGTCAAACAGAACAATATGGATCACTCGCTAAAATGAGCCCATTCAAACCAAATGCATTTTAATACAGGCGACTCCAGAAGTAAAGTATCTCAGAATAAGAAATGCAAATCTCGCTATGAAAGGTATGTAGCAGCCTACAAGAAAGCAATGACTGGAAAGAATGAGGAGCACATAATAGATAAATAACTCATTGTGAGATTCCAGTACAATAGTGGTGGCAATGAAGAGCTCATAGGGGTGGAAAAGCTTAATGAGATTACTGGCCTTGTTAAACAAGGGAAATAGGAAGGCAATGTTATCTCTGCGTATGGCACTGGCAACACTACTCTTGCATACAGTTCTGGAGCATGCATTGTGAAGAAGCTGTTAAAACCCTGGAGAGAGCGCACATGGAGACATCACAAATAAATCTGAGGCTTAGCAAAAACAAAAAGGAAAAAGAACAAAAAAAAAGACACAGCTGCTTGCAGGGAGAGATTTAAACAGCTCACCAAAAAAAAAAAAAAAAAAAAAAAAAAAAAAAAAGCCCCAAAGGGTGCCTTGACAATAGACTGTAAGTGCCTCCAGAGAAAAAAACACATTGGAGTAAAGTGCTTCTAAATGTGGGAAAGGGGGCAGAAGAGGTGTCTGGGAAGGCAGTTCTGATAAATTCACATTTGGAACTAAAAAGAGCAGGACGAGGGGCAGCTGCTTCATGACCGCTAGAGCAAACTACAAGGGAAGAATTTTCCAGAAGCTTTTGGCAAAAACAAGACAGCTGTTGGAATTACGCTTGATGGATGCTGGTGACGGGAGTTTAGACTAGATGATGGCACGGTCCATTTGGCCCCGCACTAGACATGAAAGTAAATACTTTTCAACTCTGGTAAACGCCAGGCCAGAGGGTTAGGGTTTGTCTCGCCCTGCTCCCCACCCCTTTCCAACCCGAAATACCCACATTAATTTGACAGACTGAAGCCAACAAAAATTATTCTAAAAGCCCAGACTTTTTAAATGGGCAGAGCCAGCTTGCAGCGTTTTTAAATCATAGCTTGGTTTCCACAGCAGAGATAAGACTTTCTATTACTCTTTATAGCAGCTGATTATTAAAACTAACTAAAATAAGCCTTCACTTTCTATTAAATTCTTTTCATGAGCGTAGCAGGAGTCAGTGCTTCCAATATGCCTGCATGTTTATGTCTCCAAGGTATCCAGAGGCAAGTGTTTAGGTTAAAAAAAAAAAAAAAAAATCCTGTCTGTGCCAACAGTGACTGCACTTTGCCCTGAGCATACATTGCCCTCAATTATTGACTCTCCCTGCTCCTTCCCAGGTGTTTCATGCTCTGTCAGCCCGGGTGAAGGTGGAGCGGCAGCTAGTCATTATTTGGTGCAAAATGAAGAGCTGATGCCTGCAGCATCGCTAGGACGGGCTTGCATGCTAGCGGATTTCTAACCTATTTAATCTACTTTACAACCAACAACGGGCAGAAAATTGCTCACTCCTGGCTCCTTCCCCACTTCACAAAGACACTAAAACGGCGCTCCAGGCCAGCTCCCCCGCTCCCACACCGTGCCCGGGCTCAGCCAAGCACCGGCCCCGGCAGCACCACCGAGCCGGGCCGCCCCTGGGGCCGCAGCCGGCGGGGCTGGAGCCGCTCACGGGGCTTCTTCTGCACCGGAGCCCGGCCCGGCCCGGCCCGGCTCCCCTCAGCGCGGCGCCGCCATGGCTCGCGTGCCCCCTGGCGGGGGTGCCTGGGCCGCCATTTTGTGGGCCCCACGGCTCGGCAAGGCCGGGTTCTCACAAAAACGGGTAAAGAAGAGAAATGCGGTGGCTAAGAAACAGGACGTTAAGATCCCGTGAAATTAAATTAAATTAATAAAAGTCGCCAAGTGTCAACCTGAAGCACGCTGTGGCTCTTGGGTACAGCGTAACATTTCATACCTGCAGAGCACATGGCAGCAACTGGAAAGGCAGCACCGGCTTCAAATCTAGTGCAATGCGCAGTTTTAAATGAGGCTTTAAAACCCACACTGCATGAGGCCAGGCACTGCCCACCCTGTCAGCCCCCAAAGCACTCACTGCATGGCCCAGCCCCAGCAGCAGATCCCAGTCAGAAATCCCAAAGAGGGGCCCCTTCTGTGGCCAGTCACACTCCCCGCTTCCAATGGTGTGTAGCTGCGCTAATACCACCTTGTTCCTCTCTAAATACAGTAAAAGGGTACCAGCTTGACTACTGGCACGTGCATTTAGTAAAATACTTTTTTTTTAACTGCACAAAAGATACTTACTGGCTTTCATCCACCGCCAGTGAAATGCAACAACACAGAGATCAACTACTTCAAACGCAGAGCAGTGCTCCCGCTGCCTCTCGTGGTGTTGCTGGAAGGGGCTGCTATGGACGGAGCCAGACCCATGGTGGCTGGCCCCCAGGCTGGCCCTGGCCATGGGCACCGCAGTGGCCAGCACCAACAGGCTGATAGCCCAGCCAGCTGCTGCAGAGCGCCAGCAGCTCGGCAGGGAGGGAGGAAAGGAAGGGTTGAGTCTGATGTTGTGCAGCAAAGTGTGTGCCTGGCTGGTTAATTTGTGATTTCACTCCCCCATAAATCAAATCAGATGTCCCTATAAATCCTGCTCCTCAGCAAGAAAGCAGAAGGGCAGGAGCTGCATGGAGCAGGGAACAGGACCATTTTTCTTTTCAGTGGCAGCAGCACATCAGTGACACTCAGTGCTGTGCTGGGTCAGGCCTTCACCCTCTGCTAAGTTAATACCAACAGCTCCTTCATCTAGAGGGCAGATAGTAACAGTGGAGGCCCCCCCTCCTTTGCACTTTTCTTCCTTTCTTTCCTCCGGTTACAATAGCAATAGCCTCTGAAGGAGCTGTGCTAATTAGTTGCTATTACACTTCTTGGGTGGTTGGAAGAACACACTGCCTCTGACCTCATGCTTTGCAAGGTACCTTAACAGCTTATTACTGCTATTGCACGGCAGCAATGGTTCATTTTATAGTTACTTTGAAAGAGCCATTCCTCCAGTGCTGAGATATAATCTAAGACTAATGCAGAGTCTCTCCAGAAGACTGCTGTTAAACTGTCTATAACCGAGTGTCCAAACACTGCACAAAGCTGTTTCATTTGCTTAACATCGACTCACTAGCAATTAATATGCCTGACATAACAGTGCACTACAAGGCCCATAAAATCTGTAGCAGTAGGGGAGTGAAATGATTATAACATTTTTTTTTCTTTTTTCAATAATACCAGACTACAGTTTGGGCACTGTAATCTTTTCAAAGCAAGAAGCTGAGCTGCATCTGAACAGCTGTTGTTTACTGAAGCAATAATTAGCAATGAACCAGTCAAAATACCTGCTACCTTCTGCAGCAGCTCAGCAGTTACCTGCACCCTGTGCCTGGAAGCAGAGGCTCACAGCTTCGCATGTAGACCATCCTTAACAACAACAAGAAGTCTCAACCAACTTTAAAAAAGGAAATATTTTAAGTGGCAGTGCTAACCAGCCTTATGCAATAGAAGCAATCCCACTGAACTCATTGTGAGCCAGGAGACACAGATTTCAGATTGTAGCAGATTTCCTTAGCACAACAGTTTTCAGCTGGTGGGGGACAGGACATGATGCAGATTAGGTGCTAGGCACAGTCCTGCTGAATAGGCTCTGCTGCCCCTGGGCAAGGTCAGCTGCACCCCCCTGGGACTGAAACCTCTAGGGAACCACGTGTATAAAGCCATTTACTATGTCTCTGAGTCTCCTGGTCTTGCAGGGCTTTCTAGCTTAGTTTGAAAGAGCAGCAGAGAGAGAAGGGAGAGAGCTGCAGAAGACAAGGGAGAAAAGAGGCAGGCATGGGACATTTTGAGGATGGACCTTTTGATTCCACACCTGGATGAAACCTAGAGATCTCTCTGATCTTCCACTGGGGGAAATTACAAGCAGAGAGTGAGGCATCCCAAAGTAGCCATTTGTTTATTGATCGGGGCATGTAGCTGGGATGAATGGGTTTACAGCCATGAATCTGAGCCTCAGGGTTGTATGTTTCATTCTCCACAGACCTGAGCTCTCTGATATGCCTGCAGGTGGTGTGAGATGAGCATGACTTTGGACTCAAGTGAGAAGACAGGAACATGCAGCCAGGTTTGGTGTGAAGGGGAAACGGGCAGGACCTCACTCACCAGAATCAGTTTAAATGGCTGTCCCATAACAATTCCAGTCACCTGCATCCTCTCTGGCCCAATAAATATTTAATCTCTTAGCTGAACATGAAATAGCTGTAAGTAGAGATTGAGAAAGCCTCATAACAGCAGTAGCAGCCTGGAGCCCTGCCCATCTGAGCTACTAGACATGGAAGTTCAGGTCTCCGGGTCAGCAGAGCACTGGAAGAAGTCTCCAAGGACCCAGGGAGGGCTGCCAGCCATGCCAGGGTGAGCGGGATGCTCCGCGGACAGGCAGCTGCGCCTCTCCAGAGATTCCTTCTCCTGCGTGAGAAGGCTTGCCTGCCAAAACTGATAGGTACATTTCCACTAACAGCTGTCAAATCAGTGATTCCTGATGAGAGAAAAAAAAAACATTTTGACAGAAAATTCCTGACCAGCACTGCACAATAAGCTAGAAACTGACTTATCTCATTACACCTGTAGTGCCTCAAAGCTCCCTTTTCTGACTAGTTAAGTTGTCCTTTTGAGATGAAGCTCTGATGTTAGAGACATAGGCATCCAACACAGTCAGTTATGAGCTTGAGGAGTTTCACTTAAATAAAAGAAAATATACTTCAAAGTTTAATTTTTTGTTGGCATTACATATTTTTTTTTTCATATTATCCAGAGCTCTGTTAGCTGTCATTCTGCCATTGGAAAGCCAACTAGAGTTACTGGGCTAGTCAAGAAAAAAACAGGAAATACAACAGACCAGTACAATTTCACTGGATGAACTCGGCACAGCGAGAAATGGCAAACAGTGTGATTTTAAGTGAAGTCTTCCAGATTGAGACGATAGGAACCTAACTGTCCTTTCAGTGACCTTTACCACCCCAGAGCTGCAACTGCAGAAGTTCAGTCATTTTAAAATAAACACGGTAATATTTACATAAATGTAAATAAAATCAAGTCACAGCATGCCATACCTTTCAGGTCTATTAAGACATACCCCATGTGGTGTCGTGAGGCACAAGGCCAAATGAATTCAACAACCCAAGAAACAGAATAGTGCCCTCAGAGTGGCTGGCCTGGGGTGTTATTAAACAGAAACCTGAAATATCTGTAAGCAGAAGGGATTTGCTTTTCCTCATTCCTGTTGACGTGTGCATAAATCACTGCAGCTCGGTAAAGCAGCACCATTTGTTTTCCAGAGTTCTATTTATTTCTCAGTCAGAGCAAACAAGAAACATTCAGCCAAAATGCTATGGATGTGACACTAGCTGACAAACACAGGGAGATGTGGAGCTGACAACCCATAGTTAAGGAATGCTGGTGAGCCCGGATCTTGCAGCCCACACATTACATCAGATCACACCATGCCTTAGCCCACCACAGTGTGCAGCCATGGGAGCTCAAATAAAAGTATAGCTACACATACAAGGTGGAAGTTTTAACTGTACCGTAGGAATTCAGGTGATACAAGGCCTAACAGAGGGTTCAGACAGGTTCAGTTGCTGTCACTAATGGGATTTGTACAACCTTTGATCAGAACAGTTCCATTGCCAACATATTAATGCTGTACAAAAATTTGTAAGACCAATTAGAATACGACAAACCCTCCACTCAAATTTCTGGATTGTGTTCAGGGTTAGGAGTTAAAATAAATAATAAATAAATCGTGCATCTTATAGTAAAATCCTTTGACTGCTTACCAGTTAACCTGAACAACCCAGTGGTTAATGTCTGAGTATGTCCCCCCACCACTAAGGCATTTGAGCAATATGTAGTGAAAGCATTTTTTTATTATTATTATTTTTTTAATAGGGATGAAAGCAGTGTAACATAGGCTTTGTGCTGTCTTCCAAACCAGAAGCCTCTTGCACATAAGGGGGCCTGGAGGCTGCAGGGATGCAGGAAGCCATCCAGCTTTACTCCTTGCTCAGAGTGGCTGTTAACATCGCTTCCTGGGGAAGCAGTTTCCATGCACCACACTGCAGGCTCAGGACCTCAAAAGACCATATGCTGCAAGATTTCCTTGGGGATTTGTCTGGGAAGAGCAAAAATCATTACGGAAGGTTATGCTGTAGCATCCAAAGCCTATGTCATGGCACAGGTGAGGTGCAAAAGCAGCCAGGATCACAGCAACAGTGACACGGGCAGCCTCAGCAGGTGGGGCAGGGTCCAACCCTGAATAGCAGGGAGGAAGCCAGGTGGAAAGCAAATGAAAATAAAATACCAGCTAAAGAGAACATGGATTACATAAAATAAACCTGCCTTCAGTGCTAGCAAGGAAAAGGGTCAGGAAGAAAGCCTCAGCACCTCAGTGTAGCACAGAGGAGGCAGTGTCATGAGGTCGGAGCAGGGCAGAAGGCCCTGCCCATGCCAGCAGATGTCAGAAGACATGTCAGAAGAACAGGCACAGGGTGAACACCAGGGATCTCTGACGTAAGGGGCTGTCCCACCTTACAACTTCTGCTTGTCATTTCTAATCCACGCCAAGCCTCAGTGGTAGGCAGGCAGGATAGGGTGCTTTTTGCCATCCCCAAGCCACCAAGCTTTTCCCTCAAGTGCTTTGCAAATGGCTAAGAAGACCTGTACACCAGACGCTCACGAGACCAGCAAACAAATCTTGCTAATGGTTCCTTGATAATCTGTGTGCCCAGATGGAGCACTTACCACCTGTTTGGACTGAGAATTACCTGAGAGCTTTCTTCCCATTTATTTAAGGACAGATTCTCTCACTGTTCTGCTGGGGAAAGCCGAGATGAAACTGCTCACTCTGCCCCTTCCTAAACTTCTGATTCAGGCTGTAATAACTCCAGAACACTATTCGTCTGGGGTATTACCCTAGACAAAAGTGGAAAGTTTCCTAGGGTGAAATTATACAATTACTGGCCCGCTGCTCACAGCTCCCGCCAGGCAGGCTCGCCTCAGAGTCAGCAGCTATAGGCTCATGAGAGAGTCTACGCACTTTCCAAGGCCATGGGTCTTGCAATATTTCACACTGCAGGAGAGAGAAGGAGGTGAGAACAACCGAGGTTCTTAATAAAACTTGGTTCTTTTGAAACATCTGTCTTTGAAGCGCTCATAACATTTTACAAAAGAAGCCGAGCTTTATCCTCATTTTACAGAGAGATGATAAGAGTTGCAAGCAACAGCAGGCCAGAAGCAGAGTCGTGAAACCAGACCCCAGGCCTCCCAGTTTCTGTGGGTCTAATGGTGGGAACAGGCTGCCATCATGGGAATCTTCTCTTAATGATAGTTTCTCCACAAAGGCACTGACATTTTAGCACTAATTTTAAAAACGTTTCCACTAACAGCAGTGGAAGTTGTAAGTGCTGATGTAACTCTCGTGGAAATAAGATTTGAAACAGGATACAGAGTTCCCTGTAAGAGCCTCACATTTTAGCTTGTATTACAGGTGCCTTTCCATGAGTATTCAAGGCAGTTTCCAAACACTGGTTTAGACGCTTCCCGTACTCAGGCATATCTTAAGCCATTTGGCAGCTGCTCTTAGGAAGTTTTGCACTTGTGTGAGATCCTCTGGAGAAAAAAGAGATCTTCAAAGAGATAACTATCTACTTCTGATTAAAAGCGTAGCTTGGTATGCTGCTTGAACACCACTGGGTGCATCCTGCATAGCACGTCCTGATTAGCAGCGTGTTGAACATTCAGAAGAAATTTTTCTTGTCCTGTTAGTTTATATGAAGGCTGATGAAAGTTCAGGATTTTAAAATGGTGCTTGACTGAAACACAAGGACCCTGCAGCCAGCAGAGACAGCCCAGGACCGGCTCTTTTCAGAAACAATCACTCCTGCTCTATGCATCTTGTCCCAAGGGTACAAGAAGCCACAATAAATGTCCTCTACTTTTCCACTAGTGCTGGTCATTGGAGTGACCTCGGCAATGGTTAGCTGTCAGGAGCTCTCAGACCTTAAAACAAGTACCTGGGGACGCCCATGTCAAATTTTATTGTCAGTGTTGAATGCACCGCCGCGTTTACAGCTCTTCCATCCTGAGCTCACCCAACGCTGTGCTACTACAGCAGAAGCCCGTTCTCCTAACATTTATGAACTGTGTGTTGAAAGCTGGTTCAAGTATATTGTAAAAGAAGTGACTTATGCTTCAATATTTTAAGCATCAGATATGGTTTCCTTATGAGCTTGCTGCCAAAGTCTTCCTGTCCTCTAAGTAACATCCAGACTAGTCCTCTCTTCTGTGAAATATCTGTGCTGCAGTGTCCCTTGCAGAAGCTGCCTGTCTCATGACTCCATCTGCCCCAAGGTTATCAGGAGTCCAGCTAGATCCCCACATCTCCTGGAAGTGCTGTTTTCCTGAGTGGTTTGGATGCCTATTAGTGGCCTGCCTGTGTGTTCATCTGGTCTGTTAGGAGAGCAAGCCTGTGGCAAACATAGATGTTTGCTTTGTTAGCACAGGCTTTCCTACCACTCTTCTGTGGAAAGAGGAAGGAGGTTTCTTCCCTGCAAGGGTAACTGTTCAGACCAAGTAGTAAGAGAACATAAAACTGCAGCCACTGCTTAAAAAAGAGTAACAATGCTGTGAACGTGAGAAGCCAGGAGAGACATTTTGTATGCTGTGAAACTCATATAAGCAACAGAGCCTGACACCTAATGGAGGAAGGGCCAATGAAGGTCAGAAAAATTACACTGGAAATCTCTGCATTACTTCTAAACTAGAAGTGTTGTCTGTTGCCAGTGGCCTTTGGTGTAGTTTTCACTATGTTCATATGGTAGCTATTCATTGTTGGGTAATTATCTTGTTTTATTTTTCTATTTATTTATCGAGTAAATCAAACTAATAAAAATCCAGCCCACGATTGCCATGGGAACACTCCAACAAGGACAGATGCAGCGTATAGCTGCGAGGAAAGAAAGCAGGCTTCAACTTTATTAAATTATACACGAAGCAATCAATACAACTTAACACAAACAGCCCTTGCAGGCTCTGCACTAACCATCCAGCAGGCTCAGCCAGTATCTGTAGAGCCTCGTACAACACCAAACAGTAACAACCCCTGTGCCAAGTTTCTGTAAGGGTCCGTGCTGCAGGGTGTAGTCTTTCTTGTCCTTCCCTTGTATCCTTCTAAAGGGGATCCCAGAAACTGTGCAGTCTACTTTCCATCCCATAGACATTGCAAGTATTTTTTCCCCCTTCCCTAAAGCTATTGAATTTTTGCTCTGGCTATCTCAGAAATTGCATTGAAAACCTAGTGCTACTTAAAATAATACATTTAGACTATTTCAGTTTCTGAAAGCAGAAATCAAATCCATGGCTAACAAATCCAAATTGTTGTTTAGCTTAACTCGGTCACTGTCTCTGCAAAGATGGATGACAAGAGACAGAAAAATAGAAAGCAGAGAGTAGAAGAGATTAAAGCGATAAAGGGCCTACAAAGCTCATAGCAATTTTTCTCCTTAATTTCCTCATATTCAAGGTAATGCCACTGAGAGAGAGCCAACAAAAAGAATTACACACGCTGCCCAGACTGTATTTGTAAAAGGCAGTCTCATCACTCCCGATCCTTTGTATTGCTGGCAGTGAGGGTCGTCTTTCTGGACACGGCAGGGAGAGAAGGTGCCAGGCATTTGATTAGGCCAGATCACAGTCTCCTTAAGTCCCCCAGCTGGGAGCCATCTGGCAGTAACTCACCCTGTGCGGGTCATCCGCCTAGTGCAATGCCTTCCCCCTGCCAGGGCTCTGTGATTGCCCTCCCTGCACATTTCCACCCATCCCAGCAGCGCTGACAAGGCCCCCTCCACCCCTCACTGCTGAGCTGGGAATAGGCCCGTCTCCTCTGGACCAGGCATCTGGAACCAATGCTAAGATCCCTTTTCTTTATTTCTAGCCCTCTTCTGGTGACAGTTTATCAGGAATCAGCTCTGCAATTAAACAATATTTATGCCAAGCACTTTTCAGAATGAGAAATAACGTTACATTGCTTTGCTCCCCCTAGCCATACTCCGGCTCCTTTGGGGATTATTCACTACCTCCTTTCCAGCATCATCTCCAGTCCCTAACCAGAAAGACACAGCAGCTCTGCCTGGCAGGAATGCAGCTCTGAACACACATCTTCAGAACAGCCAGACACTCCTCTTCCCTGTTCAAGTTATTTAAGCCACCAGCAGATGACACCTCTTGTGACACTGTTCGTTCAGGACAGACATCCTGGTTTGTTGCAGCAGCTCCTGTACAGAGGGTGGCTGTGTCCCTAATGCCTTTGCCCTACCTACTCTCCTTACAAGAAGTCCCACACGGCTCCATTCCTCCCTTCTGCCGTCCCTCTACAGGTAGAGATATGCATAGGTCCATTTATATAAGCTTTCCTCAACTTCAACAATGCCTTCTTTTCTTAAATGCAAATTACTGCCATCTGTAGTGCATTGTTCCTATTGTATTTCTCAGCACTTTGTGCTAAAAACTCTTCTCAGCCATCACATTGCACACCAGAGTCAGTGTCTGGCAAATTACACAATTGCTGCAGTGCAAAGAAAGCTTGTGATTGTGATGCATTGAGATAATCTTTCATCTGATTAAAAACAAAAACAAAAATAATAATAATAATAATAAAGTAATAAAATGCATCTCTGACCTGGGAAGGGTTTGTGTTCACTTCCAGGACTTCTGCTTTGAGCTTTCTGAATGGAAGTGTATGCAGAGTGAGGCATTCAGACTTACAACTGTTGCTTCCTAGTCCAACCTATTTAGGATGTTATTTGTCTCTCATTTCCTCCTCTGTGAAGTATTTAAGCAAAGACTTAAGAGTAATATCATTATTGCTAACAAGATTGTGTTCATTCTCCATTGCAATGCACAAGCACACAGTTACAGATAAATTGAGCTCTGGATGATTTACCTTCACCATACTATTAAGTTATTGCAACATCTTTGTTCTCATCTCTTCTGCTCTAATAGTTTTAATTAATTTAAAGTAACAAGTAAATTGTTTCCTTTCTGCTTAACCCTCTAAAGTATGTTTCATCCTTGAGGCTGAATTACCGATGAGTGACATTTGTTAGTGAAACAGAATTTTTCCCTTCCCTAAATCCAATAGATTCGTGTTGAATGCTACCAAAACTACCAAAACAGAGTTTTACAGAGTTTTGGTTCATTTTTCTTTTTGTTTAACCTATTTAGTAGAGCTGGCTGGCCATCCTGGAGACACTACAGTTCTGTAAATGAAAGATGTTGGTTATTTAAGCATTGGGCTGTGATAAACAGTTCCACATAAAGTTGTTGTTTTCTAAATATTGTACCAAGGTTGGTATCATTTAGGTCGCTAAAATATCTCATTAAAATAAAACATGAATATGCATTTTGACACAAAATCAAACTAATAAAATGCTTTCTAGCAGCAACCTCATGCATATGTAGTAAGGTATATGTTTTTAATATTGATTGAGCAAAATTCAGTCACTGGTATTGACCCATGAGGAAGACAGTGTGCATGGGGTACCTGATGAAGGCCCTTGTTCTCTTAATTGGAGCACTTGGTTCCAGTAAACACTGAGGACTGTCCTGGAGATCAGGATGCTCGCAATGCTGCAATTCCTAGCAGAGCCAGAAAAAAAAAAAAAAAAAAAAAAAAAAAAGTGTTAAGACAGGCTTGAATCTGAGGAAGTGCTGATCTGGAACCTAACTTTGTCATTACTCCCAGCCTCAGCCTGGAACCCAAACCCAGGCTCTGAGAGGGCTTGAATTCTGCAAGTTCACATCTGGGTCCAATCAGACAGCTCAAGCCCATTTCCAAGCAGAGGCAAGCTGAAAGGCATGTGGTGTGCTGGGGAGACAAACCGCAGATGTTTATTGTGCTCTTGCGCCCTTAGCAATTGTTTTAATGGGCTGGAGCTCCTGGGAGACCATTTGACTTTTGCTCATGTCTATACTGTTCCCTCATACTGCTGACTATGCAGAAGCCCGAAGCTGTCAACAATCTGCTTCCAGTGTTATTTCAAGGAAAGAAAAGTGAAGTGGCATCTGATCTGTTGAGAGAGAATGGGGAGGGAGGTTATTTTAAAAATATAAAGCAACAACAAAAATCTGTATGGAATCGATATTACAATCAATAGCTTTTGCCCCTTTGGAAAGCACAGCTTAGTCTGAAACACAGGTTTCCCCTTCTCTGTTGCAACAACCATCCATTAAAAAGACTAGTGCTTACTTTGCCAAGACCGCATTGTCAGTAAGTGTTTTGAAGCTGTGCAATAATGATTATTGTGCAGTATTGCATTTTAATAATTCAAATAAACCATGGAACATTATGATCTCTACGGCTAAGTAAATACTTTGTTGCAGCTCCAGCCTTGGAAAGCATCATCCATTTCAGAAGAAATGTCTCTTTGCAGAAAGAGCAGTTTAAAACCACAGCCTGCCCGAAAATATTTTTGTGAAGACCACCATAACGTGAGAAACGTAGTAAGCGATTAAATCTCTTGCCGTCTATTGCACCATAAAACTTGTGCAAGCAAGAAGATGCTTCCATATGTGTCAGGCGTTCAGTGCCTTTATTCTTTAGCCATTGAGGTTCCCTACTTCTTCCTTCGCCCAAGAGTCGAGTTGTGGCAGAGGGGGCACGCCTGTCCTTCCCCTCTGGGAAGAAGCCCAGGCGGCGAGTGAGCGGGGCCTTGTAAGGGCACTGGACAAGGATGAGTGGAGTGGGATGTATGACTGAAGGACAATGGAGGTGAAGAAATGCTACGATTTCATGGGAACGAGTAGAGCCCTCCAGGGAAGAAAAGAACCAGGCAAAATTAAAAGAGAAAATAGAGGGCAGGATCGCTAAAAGAAGTGTGATTACTCAAGGGCATTGCTTTCAGGGGGAGAAGAGTTAGAAAACGCAGAACAGGATGCATTGCTTAGACTAGAAATTTCACAAGGGAAGGCTGTCAAACCTAGTTGTCAACTATTTAAAAATGTACTGTTAGTATTGCTAAGCTGGACTAACATATGGCACACAAATTCCTGGATCTCCCCAGTCACTGGGAATGTTGCAACCTACTTAAAAGTCACAAAGATTTCACTCACTGCCTTGCCCTGAGAACAAAAGAGTCCTAAGTCTTCTCGTGGCCACTGAGATGTAGGCAGTAACTGAAGTGCAAATTCTCAAAAAATAAATGAAAAGATTTTTTCTCGCTGAGGAAACAAAGCACTTTATTTTTCTAATTCTTATCTGAATATAGCAACACAGCGTCTCATTTCCCCATTCCCTGCCTTGAAAGTTTGAGGTTACACATTTACGTTGCACAATTCTGCTGAGGCCGTCTGCTCTGCCTTGAGTGGAACCGTACAGACAAAGGACATTTTCTAATCTGCTAAATCACATAGCCCAAGGATCTTCTCCATTTTAATGTGCATGGTTTTCTACAGCCCTCGAAAGATGAGATTAGATTAGATGGAATATTATCAGGACTAAAATCACTAATGTATCACTAGAAAATGAAAGAAGAAGTTGCTGTCTATTAAAGTGCAACAAAACTACTAAACAGGAAATGGATGAATGGCTGCAATAAATCAAAGCTTAATAAGGCTTTCAATCCATGTGGTTTTTTATTTATAGCAGAGAACTGAATAGGCTAATATTTCTCATGCAAATTTACATAAATGTGTTCTTTACTGTCCGCTAGGTCAAACACAGCCCTGGTAGGTGCAGACACAATTCCCCTGGCTTCCGAGAAGACAGAGTAACCACACTTTTGAGGAATGTGTTGCTCTGACAAACAGCAGAGTCAAAAGTACTCTGTGACAGGTAGAAAATTTGCATTTCCATTAGTGAGGCCTTTGTCAAATGAAATCCCTGAAGGCAACGAAGAATGTGTGTGGAAGGAAAATGCAATGTATTAATTTACACCCCTTCACACCCCCCCCCCCCCAAAAAAAAAAAAATTCACTGTATAGTTCAATGAAATGTAAGTTAAGATAAAAGGCAGAGGGCAAAGATTTACATTCCGAAGGGCTATACAATAAAGGGATAGTGATTTGTGGATGCTTTTGCCACATGATAGCCTTAAAAAGAAATGCTTTTAGATAGTTTGGCTGTCTGTTAATTCATCAAGGACTCAACTCTTATATCCTGTTCAAAATTACCAGCTGCTCAAGTAGTGCCATTAAGGTGTACAGAGTCAGGGCACAAGGATCAAACTGAGTCTGTGTACGAGCCATTTTGCTCCTCTGAAAAATCTGTAACACGTGCTCTACTACTTGAAAAAATAAGCCTACTTTTTACCCCTTTTTTTAAAGTTTATCAAAATGTGGATACAATTTAAAGGATTGTGCTTAATCTTTTTGTCTATTGTCTTTTAGAAATCAATGATAAAATACTGTCAGGATTTTTAATGAGATTCCTATTATTCTATGCTCTGCAACACCTGCTTCTCATGGATGCAACTCTAATGAGAAATTAACAGGTCATCAGTGGAATTATGGCTAAAACAAGATACTATTTCATGTAAATAAAAATGTCAGAAATTGATCCAAGGTTTAATTTGACCAAGCTTTAAAACACATTCATATTATCACAACTAGCCCTGATCATTTTAGGATGTCTATATCCCACATTAGTTCTTCATTTGTATTCCAGATATTTATCAAGAGTCACTTTATCTTGAGCCTGATGGATTTAAATTTGTAGTTTCCCCAGATATATTTGAGCATTTCAGGGGAATACACATCTTAAAGGTTAACTTAAGACCGTACAGAATTAATGTTTTCAAACCAGTAAATTTAGCGGCATGTCCTTCCCCACCACAGCCCATCCCAGAATCCCAGTGGGAGCTGGCACTTTCTATACTATCACCTTTCCATCTTGCACCCCTTCCTTTACTCTGGTGCATGTAGATGGACAGCTGGATAATGTGAACTTGTGGCAGGATGTACCAAAACTTACTTAAGCTTATCTACCCTGTTGTTTCCATGCAATGCCAACAGTTTGCCTGGACCTCTACATTCAGATGTGGAAACAAGATCCCAGCTCTGAGGAGCACAGGGAGAATACTTTGCACTTGTGCACACTGATGGTGGCTTTAGGAGTGCGTGCATGCTCTTTACCAAGTCAGCTAATGAAAGTAAATTTGCCTCATCAAGAAGTCTTTTCAGGAACAGCTCAAATATTTACCTACTCATTTTCATACAAACCTCTCACAGGTTAACTATTGATCACGCCTCAGACTAGTCAGCTGTCAAGTAAAGTTAGAATAATTCTTGCATAGGCATTCTTCTAGTTTATTCCTCCTCCAGTATACAGTCTTGTTGTACTAGCCCCTATGTGATGCGTGGTGCTTGTAAATTGCTCCATCAAAAGAAAATGCAAAAGCTTGACCCCAACCAAAATAGTCATATTGGATGAGTTATGAGGTACGGTTATGAGTTTACCAGGTCCAGAAGCCTAAGTCCTAATAACATCTTCCCCTTCAATTGGATTTCTGCTCTGACACCATCTATGACATTCAGAAGGTCTTTCCAGGAGTAAATTAATAGTTTTTTTGTGACATCCCCTGAAAATCAGAACGCTACTAGAGTGAAAGGGGATGTTCTGAGCTGCAAACATCATGTCCACAATGAAGCCTTTTTTTCTTTTTTTTTTTTCAAACAGTAAGAAATATCTCACTAGATAAATTAAAGAACAGACAGACAACGCACACTGGCTAGTATCCAATTTTCTATCTTCAGGAAATGGTGTAAATTGCTTTCATTATGCTTTTATAAAATGGTTAGTTCTATACAGGATCTAAGTATTGCTTTCTGGTTTGGGCTCTTTCTGCCTCTGTTCTTACTTATTGCTGCCTCACTAACTTTATTGCTAGCAAAGTTTTTCAGCATTTCTTTCTTTTTTTCTTTCCCCTTTTCATACAGCAATAATTATTATTCGATTCAACAAATGCATACAAATGGTTTCCATTAGAATTTTAATCTACTCTCAAAATGAAAGAAAAGCTTTGTATAAATCTTTTTAAATTACCAGAACATAAATTCAGACAGGGACATCTCCACCTAGGCTGAGCTAGGGAGTTCACAGCCTGCTGTCCTTGCTCATAAATTAATTGAGGTCTCTAGCTGCTGTAAATGAACAGTGCATCCTGCAAAAGATCATATCTGTCAAGATTGCAGATTGGTTTCTATCAGAGTTTGCAAAAGTCAGAGCTCACAATGCTTTCATTATGTCTATGAGTATGGCTTCCCAACTGGAAAGAAATGTGTGTTTTGTTCTGTTGGGCCAAGATTTACAGAAAGCAATTTTCCTCCATGCTCCGGCTATGACAAACCTACTGAAAAATGTCATTTCATGACTTCTTTCATTCAATCACCTTTTTACTGACAAATATATATATTCTTTCTGCTCGATGTATACGCACCGTGACATTTAATGGGCAAGGAAAGTTAATCACAGGTGAGTACATATCCCTCTTGGATATTGCAAGCTATACTGCTTTCACTGCCACTACTCCATTATAAAGTAAGCATGGCTTCAGCTGGCTCCCACAACTACCTGCTTTATATCAGAAATTTATACATTTTTAAGGGGCTCCCTAAGATTCTAGGCACCAGCTAGCATATCCATGAAAACCTCTTAGACATCCTACATTATGGTAGGGTTATGACAGAGTGCGAATAGAGTCCGACGCAAGGTGGATATTACTGAGTCCGCAGTATCATTTTGTTTCTTCCCCTTTGGCTCTCCACTGTGAATCTGCAGGCACATGAGGGATGGAGTAAGGAAAAGACAGAGATCATCAGATCACAGAGTTTGGGCTGTTTGGTTTGTTTGCTTGTTTGTTTCATCAGTGCCATATTGGATGATGGTGGCAGGGACCACAGACACATTAACACTTGTTTGCAAGAGTTCAGAAATCAAAAGGAGAGTAGGACTGATCAGAACAGCTCTTTGCACTAGTGAGTAGAATTAATGCTACTTCAGTTGTCGGGGATTAAAACCCAGACACTGTACATCCACGTATTTCCTTCCTTGCCTATGCCAGCTGTGCTGAGCCTTCCCTCTTCATGGCAGAAACTTCACAGGAGGCATCCCAAAATCACTTCAATGTCCACCTGTCACCCCTACCTCTCTAGTTTACAAAAAGAAAATTCTCTCTTGTTATCTGGAAGCAGCAGAAAGCCATCATACCAATTCTTAAAAACGATGAGGAGATTTGCCACAGCTACAAACACCAGTCACAGAATGGTCTTGATGATCTCACTACACAAAATGCTAGCAAGACAGGGCTAGAAGGGCATACCATGGCATTTTGTTCTGTAAATACACACACAACCTTTTAAAGAATGCAGATTATTTACATCCTAAAAGTTAATGTGCCTGTTAATCTCTATTTAAAAGCTTCTGCTTTAGCCTTTTAGTGTCAACCAGTTATGGTCCATGAAACAAAGGTGGCTGCCAGCCACAAGAGCCAAATATGTGCTGGAAATTAATTATTTACTTGGCAGGCTCAGCAGTCACTTTGCTATCAAAGCAATTGGGGCAATTTAGCTCCTTTATTAAATACTCAATAGTTCTGACCTGTATCACACAGGTGACATTCAGCATTCCCGTGTCATGATGCTGCCTCTTCCCACTATGGGTCACAAGCACCACGCTGTCAAACTCTTCTCCAGGAAAAATACTTGCAGGTGCAAACATCAGCAGTTGTCCTGGTAGTCTAGTTTAGAAAGCATTTAAAATAAGTATTTTAAATGTACAACTGCTCTGTGCTGGGCTCACACAACAGGAGGGAAATTTCAGGCTGGAAGTTTTCACTGTAGCAGATTACTGACTGCTGAAGATGTGGATTGCAGTGGCAACCCTGATAATATGCTCACCATAGCAGGGACAAGGCAGTATGGTGCAAAACAAAATCCCTCATAAGCAAATATTCATAATATTTTGTGTTATTTCAACCAATGCCTGACACATACTAGCATACAGGTATGTACATCACTCCACTGAGCAGCAGAAGGAAAAGGTAAAGTAAAAGAAGAAAAGAGAGAGAGAGAGAGAGAAAGAAAAAGCCCTGCAGTATTTTTCACTTTGGAACACAAATCAAACTGCAGAGATTATTGATGAACAGCAGGTTGATCCCCAAAACTGTGTTGTTGCCATCACAGGTTGAAGTGACGCTAACAATTCCAGCAAATATTTAAGTTTCCTCCTTCATTTACTTCAACATACTGGTCACAGTCACAGCCTTTTGAACTGAGTAGTCCCTCCCTATAACTTCAAATATTTGAAAACACCTCAGAGTCATTTTATGAATAATTTAAAGAGGCCTTTTCAGGTTTTTCCCTAATAAGATCCCCAGGTTGTCACACTCTCTCTGTATCCCATTACAAACTGCAAGCAACTGTATCTATCCCATTACAAACTCACTGTGTTGTACTACTGACTAACTCTCACTGCTTATTATTTTTTTCCAAAATTTCTCTCTCTTGGGGGCTTTCTGTGTTTCAGATTATTTTTCCCCAGATGCAGTAATTTTCTTTTCTCTCTTGTGTTTTCAGAGAAGACTGAGAGGAGTGGTTAAGGGATCTTGCAGTGGACCCAGACTTGAGAGCAATTACCCATGCAAGCCAGGAGCAAGACTCAATTGGCCCGACCAACATCGTTCATGCTGGGCAGTCTGGCACTGTTGAAGGTGATACCTTGCTCGTAAACAACTGATAAGAGAAATGCTCAGACTTCAGCCACATTAGTTTGATGTACCACCTTGGTTAGGAAGTGTTTGACCTTGAGTTGTCCACAACTTAAGATAGGAAGGCAAAAAGTCAATGAGACTTAATGACCTTCCTTCCCTCCCCGCAACTTTCTCCTACTAAGGATCAGCTGTGAATTTCTTTACTGTGTTACATACCTTCAAGGGATTGAGATACATCCTAAACAGACTACACCAAGCAGTAACCTAGAGACAACCATCCATGATTCAGGATAAAAACCCATCAGTAACTCCTTCACTTTACAGGAAAAGAACCCTCACAATATGCAGTTACGTACCTGTTCATCAAATCTGACTTTTTTTAGCATGGATTTGAAGTATACAATGTTGATCCCTGTTAGACTACCCGGCTAAATGGACCATATGTGTATTTGATTAGACTGTAGACAGTTCCAATGTTCCAGACAGCTCCCCTAATGAAGGTCCTGCCTACCAAATGGATCAAAATCCCATCAGCTCTAATGACTGGCATCAATCCCCCTGTGTTGATGCAGTACCTTTGCTTCTAGCAACATGTCACGGTGTTTTCTGTGTTAGAAACTGAGGATTTAATGATGACAATATAGAGGTAATTATAGATTTATGTATGCAGCAACAATTTTGTTCTATCCATTATTTTGATTTTTTTTTTTTAAATTTGGACACAGTGTATGTGACTATCACAACACTTTCATAAAGTTCTTGCTTAGCAGAGCGATGTGAGAGGAGAGGTGGTGCACAAGTGGTGCAAGTGGTGCCGTCTTATAAGCACTATTAGAAAGTGGGACAGGGTGGGATTTGAGGATCTTGATTACCAAACCTGAAAAAAAATATGAAGGAAGAATGCTCTATGTATGTGTCAAAAGAGTATTAGAGTGATTATTTGTCAGGAAACTGCATTTATTTATGGCAAGTTTCCCATTATTGCTGTATGATGTGTTATGATAACCTCTACTTCACTGAAACTTACATCAGTAGTTTTCAAGAGAAACAAGAGTCAGGAAGCCCATTTTAGGTGATTAATCTACATCTCTGCCCATGAAGAAATACAGACTGAAGCACCATTCCACTTCAGAAGCTTGCATTAAAATGTGCTGGCAGCAGGACAGAAGGCAAGTGTTCATATCTGTGCAGGTAAATTCTAAAATCAGAAATACAAATACGACAGAAAAAGCAATCTGTTGAATACTACATTGCTCTCATTTAAGAGCAAAGAGAAAAGATTTTTGTGTATTACTGAGGTGCCACGGACAGACAGCTTGCAAACACATGTGAAAAGGTAGTCTACACCAATCACCAATGTCCAGCCCCTAGCAAGCAATTTATCTCTCTTTCAGTCTAGCTTTTAAATGAAAGGTGCCTGCTCTTTCTGAAGTTATTGGATTGTGTTCTGACAATAAAGTTAAATTACACAAGGAGTATCTAGAATATTTCATCACAAAATCAATGTGCCTTATTTTAAACTTTGCTTTCTTCATCATAACTTACATACACGCACACTGATCTATGAAAGTTTTCGTTCAGTAAGAACACAATTTCAAAAAAGCTACTGCTGCCTCAAGGAAAATACTGAAATATATTCTAAGACAGAAATAATTCTATTTATCAACCATTTTTCTTCCTCACCTCTTTGCTATTTAGAATATTTGCATGAAAATGGGATCTTTATTTCCCAAGAGTTCATCAGCTGCTACTGCTATGATATAATTTCCATGGATACCAATTGTATGTGATGTTGCAAGCATATGACAAAAGGATGAGGAATAAGGAAGAGAGAAATCAACTAGCTGCTCTATTCTTTGGCTATGCTTTTGGGTAACTCCATAAACAAAGCCTAAAGCCTTATCTAATCAATTCATCACTCCCACACAAATAATCTGCTTGGTCCTTCTCCCTTACAAGTCCTTTTGGCAAAAATGTCCCAACTTATTTAAATGGGTTCAGTCCTTCAAATATTATCTCTGACTCAATGAGAACAGGACTCAGGACTTCAGGGAGTGACAGAGACAAAAGCCATTATTTTTTAACCTAACTTTAAATCTTGCTAATTCAGAATTTTAAGTGGTAGATTTCTCAACTGAATATATGTGTGTGTGTGTGTGTGTGTGTGTGTATATATATATATACACACCTTGGTAAGGTATCTGTTTCAGTAAAATTAACATCAAAGAATTATAGATATAATGAAATTTGTATGCTAAGGAGGGAAGAACTAATGAAGAAAACACCAAGTTTCAAAATATATCTGTTACATCAGTAGGTACAGCAATTTAATGCTATGTGCCTGCAGAACTGTGCAAGGCTGAGTTAGTTCACAGCCTGATGTGGATTTTGATATCTACATCTTGTTAAAAATCATTTGAAGAATATGTTACCTTCAGTTTAAAGCCCTTTCTAATAAGTGGTTTGGGATGAACACATTTTCTCACTTTGTAATTATATAAAAATATATTTTTGAATGTGTTTGACCAGAACATGACTCAAGGATTTTGCTTCTACTCAGGAGAGAAAAGTCCAGAAGCAAGCAGCAGCGTGAGCAGAAAGATCTGGAGCCTCACTTCATCCAGGGAACCCTGATGATGCTTGCAGGCAAGTCCTTGCCATGTTTTGATCATCACACGGTAATGTGTGACCTACAGAGACAGAGAAAGAAAGTCACAACTATAAAGCCCTCACTGGTATCTCTGATCCCTCACCCCAACACCTCAAAGGCAAAGGAAAATTCCTAATTCACAGGGAAAGAAACAGACAGCTGCAAACCAGTTAAGAAGCGTGGCAAGAGTAAAAGGTATGGCTAGGAGCAGAGCTACAGAGAGAGGTCCCATGGGAGAGCACTAACCACCGAGACACAGCCCTGGTCCAAGGGTGGTCAGAGCACAGCAGCCAGGAGCACCGAGAACATCTCATTCATCTCGTTCACTCCTCCAAGCCCTAACAGTGCTTCCCCAGCATCTTACAAATCACCCCTTCATTACACTTTGCAACCATAGTTAAGCTTCTCTGCCAGGAGCTAGGAGTCACTGAGCCCCTCAGAGTCCTCCCTGCTTTTGCTTTTGTTTCCCGTTGCAGGCTCGAGCAGCACGCTGAGGGGCAACCACAAAAAGCCTCTCTGTGGCTTGCAGGCTGCTGCCTCGTGAGCCCATTCACTAGCTGAGGAGAAATGGATGCTAACTCTCAGCACAGCCAGAGGAAGAGCAATAAAAGCTTTCTCATCCCTTCTCCTGGAACAGAAAGTTCAGTGCAAATATGAGACCCAGGCGATACAGCAGGCTGCTCCTCTCCCCCAGGGCAGGCCACGAGTGTCCTGCAATTTTGTAGTCTCCTCCCAGAAACTGAAATCCAAGGCGTGCATACCTTGCAACACATGGGGCCAAGGCTCCAACTATGCATTTTTCTGTTCCTTTCCTACCTCTCAGTAGCCTTAACATTATCGCTGGGGTAGATATGAACTTTTTTTTTTTTTTAAACTTTGCTCATCTGTCAAGTCTCATTCCCTGACATCAAGGAGATCAATCTGCCTTCCTTAAACACAACTCCTGGCTCTTTTGAGAGGCTTCCCTTTTTAGATATTGGTCTCCTAAGCTCCTCTCCACAGCCTGTCTCCCCTGCTGCATCCTTCAACAGATTTTTTCAAATGAGAACAGACAACCCATATAGGCTGACATGCTTTTTGCACCGCTCGCTGCTCACATCTGAACGCTGCTAACCAATCTGCCTGCACTGCCAGGCAGTACAGTGGTGGGAGTGGGGACGAGAGGTGTCTGCGACATGTGTACAGGCATGCAGTTGGAAGGGACTGCCTTCCTGTAGTCAGTGAAAATAATGTGGGTGAGGAAGCTCATAAACATTACTAGCATAGTTGTAAGCAGAGACAAAAAGGGTTTTATGGAAGAAAAAAATAAAAAGAAACTATTAAAAAAAAAAAAAAGCACACACACACATACAAAAAAAAAAAAAAAAGAAAACAAACAAACATTATCAGAATCTACCCTCGTTGTTGGAGTTTTTTCCTCAGAAAGAAAGCATGTTCAGGCATTCAGGTATTCTCTCTTGAATGCAAAATTCTCAGAAACATCATTCATAGGTAGTCTTTCTTCACCTGAGGTAAAGTTGGTCAGTTTTGTTTGCTCAATGCTTGTAGTTATGCCTTAACCTTAGAAAGCAGCTGAAATAAAACAAAGATGGTGAAGTTCCAATGCTACACAGCTATTTTGACTTTCACAGGGAGTTACCCATAGGGAGAAACCCACAGGGAGTTTCAGGTGACAAGATGGTGACCTGAAACAGCTCTTCTTTGCTCTCCTTCAGTCCATTTCCCTCCCACATGGGATATGTAAAAGAATATCTTAGTTACATCAGCCTGAGCTAAAAGTGCATTTAAAATCAATCCAGGTAGTGCATAGCCCCCACTTGAGGGCAGAATTCAAAATCAGAATATTTATTACCAAGCTGTAAAGCTGTGTTTTTGCAGACTTTGTCAGGAAGGCGTTGTTCGAATGCCAATAGGGACATCAGGCTCCTCATAATAGACCTCAGGTCAGGAAAGGATGTGAACACATCGTCAGCTTTAGCCCCACTGACTTAAAAGATAGTTAAGCACATATTCTACATCCTGTCATGAACAGGAAATATGTAGTACCGTACAGCCACCTTAGCTGCGAGGGGAATATGCATGCTTATACAGGAATCTAGCTCACTGCAAAGCTTGGATGGTTACAGCTTTTCTTGCACTCTAAGCTGCAATCAATAGAAAGTGGCCAGTAGTGAACAATGAGATCTAATCCAAAACAGCCTATTAAGGTGCTTCTTGTTTGTTTTTTTTGTTTGTTTGTTTTCCTCCCAAACCAAATGTGTGAAGGTACCATCATACCTTGTAGCAAGAACCATCCCAGACACCAGCGACCCTACTGCAGGCTTAAGACAGTGCTAGTGGGTGTGGGACTCCAAAGACCCATGCTCAGAGACACATCCTGCTGGGTGCCACATAGACCTCTTGCTTGTATCTCAGAACCCCTGGACAAAAAGAGACCTTGGAGGAGATGGTGGGAAGAACGGGTGCAGGAAGAGACAATGAGGATCCAAGAGTAGGGAGAGGCGGAGCAGGAAGCAGCCAAAGCACACACCTGGAAATCTCCTGGAGCCACTGCTCTGAATTCAGCTGCTATGTTTTATTTCTGGATGAGAGATGCTGAATGTCAGGGAGAAGCAGTCAGCCCCCCTCACATACCTCCAGGCTACCCTCCTGCCTGTACAATGTCCTAGAGCAGAGGGTGTAGTCCAGCTGCACAGAGGACAAGAGGAAATGGCCTCAAGTTGTGTCAGGGGAAGTTCAGGTTGGAAATTAGGAGATGTTTCTTCTCAGAAAGAGTAGTTAGGCATTGGAATAGTTTGCCCAGGGAGGTGGTGGAGTCACTGTCCCTGGGGGTGTTTAAGGAAAGGTAGGACGTGGAGCTTAGGGACATGGTTTAGGGGGTGATAGTGGTGGTAGTAGGATGGTTGGACCAGATGATTTTGGAAGTCTTTTACAACCTTAATGATTCTGTGATTCTAAGCCTACACAGTGCTTTCACTGTGCTTTCATCTACCTTCCAACTAACCATGACGGTACTCCGCAATGATCGCTTAGTGGCCTGGCACACTGGAAGCACGAACATAGCCTATGACTTTCAAAAGACAGTAACTCTATTTGATGAAAATCTGTGTTTCTTTCATGCTAACTAAAGAATATATATTCCCTAATCACTTTGAAAAAGTTCCTTCAGTTTAGGACAGGTTTGTTTGAGGTGCTCAGCTTCTCCACCCTTCCTCTTACTCAACTTATTTTTTTCCCTCCAAATTATGGGGAGGTTCCTTCTCTTGTTTCTAGACAGCTTCATTTGGCCTTGAAGAGTCCAATAGATAACACAGCTCCTATACAAACACACATCCTTTTCTCTCATCATTTAATCTTCAGACTTCAACACCCTACCACAGAAAGTCCCTGTTCTGGTCTCCTCTGTCCCCTCCCTCAGGCCAAGCCTCCAAGCACCAGCCAATACTCTCCTCAGGTGTTTCCACACCTAACTAGTTTTTGTTTTTGTTTTTGTTTTTTGTTTTGTGTGTGTGTGTGTGTTAGTTTTCTTGTAGTTGTTACTGTTGTTTGTTTTATTGCTTTGTGTTTTTTTTTTTTTTTGTTGTTGTTTTTCCCTCTGGAAGACAGATAAGCAATGTTAACAGCAAAGTCCCATTTCTTACAAAGCCATTTCCCCAGTTGTCACAGAAATATACCTTCCCCATAAGATTTAAAACCAGAAAGAATAAATATGATACACGTATCCAATATAATTAAGTACAGTCATTCCTGAAAAAGGAAATCTGCAATTCAAAATCCTGGCATCTGAATTTGAAGCTCTCTAGCAAAACTTGTCAGCTCCTCAAGAAATAAATATGAAAACCACACCACAAAACACTAGATGCATTATTATTAGTATCTTAATAACAGTACAAATATTAAAGTGCCATATTGTTTACAACACAAAATTAAAATTTTAATTTTAATCAGTCCTGTTTACCCAGCAACATTCTGATTAGCAGAGTTGATTGAACAGTGAAGAAAAAAAAAAAAAAAAAAAAAAAAACCACAACAAAATACGCCACATAAAAGACTTGAGCACAAGTCAACAAGCAGTAAGAGCGGAGTTACACAGCCAACTGAAGAATGCACCCAAGTCTCTGGCAAAACAAGACACAACTTATGCCACTGAAGTGGTGATTTGAATACATTTCATTTCCTCTCCTTTGGTGCAGGGAGCCCGTCTGCATATTTGCACGACAGAACTGAAATACACATTAGCTTAAAACAATGAAGGAATAGGGAGGCAGAGAACATGGAGTAGGAAATCCCATGAAACCATAGGCAATTGCTTCTTTATTATGCATATTTTGCTGCTGAAGCACATTATTCTCGTTCTCCTTAGGGCACCGTTTGTTAAGAGCACAGTAAATAATGTCAACAACGGCAAACCCAGCACACCGAGCCTGATTTTTTTGTCTCAGATGTGGGTGAGAGAGAGCACTGACAGAAGCCTTATTTTCCAGCACAAACCTGAAAGCATGCAAGAGGGAAGCGGCAGTTCCTCATTCCAACCCCTGCTCTTTAACACCTCCTAAAAATAAAAAAGTCAGGTTCACAGGATGATGGTGCCCTTCTTAGAACCATAGAAGACCAGGCTGGAAGGGACCCGCAACGATCATCATGCCCAACTTTTGTTCCTCATGTGGAGCCATGGACGGCTGCCGCTCAGGCGCCGCCATTTTGTGCCACAACTATGGAGGTGGCGCCTGACGGGCAGGAAGCTGAAGGCGCCTTGCTCCTGGAAGGCCTCTGCCACAGGGACTCACTTCAAAGCCGTGGTCATGGCACATTGGAAGGGTTTGGACAACACCACCCCACTGCTCCTGGAGATGAGAGCGTTGGGCAGCCAGCTGCTGCGCTCCTGCTCCAGCAGAAATCAAATGCTGCACTCCCTTCCACAGTTTGATTAACCACATGCTTCATTAATGCTTTCACTGTTGTTTAACAATGCTGTAAATGCCAGGAAGACACTGGTTGTTTATTTGTTTGGTTTTTGAATGAGGCAGAGACAATTCACAAATGCTTTTTTTCCTTTTTTTTTTTTCCCCCTCATGATTTCCTTTAAGACAGAGAAAATAAACAGGTGAGTTAAGTGTAAAAGGAAAGGAATGTGGACTTAAAGGTTTCATACAGGGTTTCTTAAACAGTCTGTTAAATGCTTTTCCATTGTGCACCTTTCAGTCGTTTCTGAGGCTGAGAACACGGAGGAGATGCAGACTACGCACTTGAAACAAGTTTTACCCCTCTGTTCTCAAGTCACAGAGAGTTTTGCATTAGATTTTAAAGGAAAGGGAGAGAGAAATCTACTAAAAATGACTTCAGTGGAGCAAACCCTTTGAGCCAGCCCCACTGAAGAGAGAAAGAGTTGGTTCCTCACACTTTCAGACACGTATTACATAGGCCCTTTTTTTACCTACAACTGAGAAGAAACAGCTGCAAATAAGCGGCCCTTCAGCTGTGGTCAGTTCTGAACTTCATTCTTAAGTGCTCCAGTGTAGCAAAACCTGAAGCCAACCCCTTTGGATTACTAGAGTACCGCTCTCTGCTTCTTCACAAGTTTCTCACCACTCCATAGCAGCTTTGAGACTCCCTGCGGTACAGCTGCTCCCCACAGCCTCACCTCGTAAACTTCGCCCAGACACCCAGGTGAGACCAAGCCCTGCGTAATTGCTGCTTCAGGGCAATCAAGTGGAGCCTCTGTGCTTTGTCCCACTTCACTTGCATCAAGTCTCCCATCACCCAACTTCAGAGAGAAAAGTGGAGAGCAGTAAGTTGGAATTCTTGTTTACTTTGCTTGCTCTCAACAGGATAAAATCCCTCCAAGATTCATTTCAGTAGCTGATTAATTGCTGCAGCAATTGTATGCACGGAGCTTTCAGTCTGAGTGATACACCAGAAGAGCTTTTATTGCCAATGTAATAGCAGGCTATTTTAGAAATCAGAACGATTATACTGGTCACAGCATACTTTTTGTTGTGTTTGTGAAAATATTCCTCATATACAAAGCAGTAAAGTGTTCAGTCAGTGATCAAAGTTTCAGAGATGAAGATTATACTCTCACACAAAATGAGAGCGTATGAAACCACCCTTTCTTAAATGAAATTTATGTAAATAAGATTGCTGGTTCCTTGGGTTCTCTCATGGTGGAATAGAATAATATTTAGAAGGAAAATCTAGAAGGCAGGATTTTGATTCAACATTTATGGTGGTGTTATATTGAACTCAATAGGATCTCAGCATTTATTTGAATGGGATTTCTTCCTCCAATTAATGCTGCTGAAGTAACTATCAAAATGTTCCCCAGTCCCCTTCCAGCTTCCTGCAGTTTTTTAAGCAGTCACCTGCCTGTCACCTCACAGGCCATAGAGGTGGTTTACCATGGGGTGTGGTGTCAGTAGCCACGATGGGCTCTGTGAAGCTTCATGCTGGTGAGACATGGGGCTCAAAGAATAGTGCAGCTGGTAGTTCAAAGCCCAACTGTGCCAACGGTAATGACTGGAGGAAAGGGCTGATGGAAACACAATGAATTACAACAAGGCAAATGCAAAGTCCTGCACCAGGAACACAACTTCACATTACAGGACTGGCTGGACGCGCACACTGGACAGAGGGCTCCTTGGTAGAGAAGGACTGAGGTGGACAAGAAGATGAAGTGCCCTCTCAGCAGAGAAGGCTAACTGCATACCAGGCTCTACTCAGAAGCATGCAGCCAGAGGGTTAACAGGGTGATTATTTGTACTCTTCTGTTCAGCGTTTTTAAAACCACATCTGGAGTATGTAGTCTGGGCTCCCCAGACAGTCAATAGAGGGACACTAAGATGGTGAGGGAGTTGCACATGTAATGCATGAGAAAGAATTAAAGCAGCATTTGTTCGGCCTGGAGAAGAAAAGGTTAAAGATGAGGGGAACCCAGCTGCTAACTTGAGATACCTAATAAGCAGTAACAAAGATGACAGCCAGATTTATATTTTTTTTCAGACACCTACAGGGAACAGATGAGAGGCAATAGACATAAACTGTAGCAGTGGAAATTCTGACTGAAGTAAAACGAAACCTAGTGAAGGTGGAGCAAGTACTGGAATGGCTGACCAGAAGGGCTGCAGAATCTCCATTCTTGGAGATTTGCAAAACTCAACTGGACAAGGCCTGAACAACTGGATCTAACTTCCCAGCCAACGATGATTTCAACAGTAGGACTAAATGATTAATTGCTGAATTAGTAGGACTAAATGTCTTACCAGCCTGAATGGTTCTATGCATCCTCAACCTGAGCTTCAGAAGCTGACACACAGTTTATTATGTTTAACAATTTTCATTGTTTTCTCTGGTAATTGACATATTTATTCTTTATTTGGAAGGCAAAGCACTATCTCCTAAACGATTAAAAAATGATAATAAAAGCCAGAAACATAGATTTCTAGGCATGCGCAGAAACAGTAAGGGTCAAAGCATCTTCAAGATTTTTCTAAGACATTAAGCTCAGGCTAAGCATATATAATCTCAAGAGTGTATGTACTTTTTTCCGTTTCTATCAAGTTGCTCTAGAAATCAGAGTACCTACTTGCTAGCCTGTATCAACAGAAAATTACTCTGAAAGGTTATAAACATGGCTTTTAACAGATCAAAAACACCGATTGGAAGAAATCTATAATCCTATCATACTCTCCAGTGCTGCTGTTTTGTTACACAAACAGAAGTCTTGGGGGGGGGTTATAAAAATTAGCGCATTGCATTCCTAAAAAACACTTGAACTTTGGTTCAAAAACCTTTTGACTTATGTACACTATACATTCTTGTTATCCAAGGCCTTATAGAAAAAAAAAAAAAAGCTTAAATTAACCTGAATTACAATGCATACATCTTATAAGTATAAAAGATTAGCAATTACCTATGAGGAAAACAGCAGTTTTGCTGCCAAAAACAAAATTTTGCTTCTTTTCTCCCCTCTGTCCCATTGTCAGAACACTGCAACTTAAAATGCTTCTACTTATTAATTTAGGCCAAAGAAAAAGATGTGCATAAGCTGTTTTAGTGACATTTTATTAAAGTAATTTTTCAGGTTTCACCCTCCCCCTCCACATATGTGCAAATTTCTTCTTCTGGCAGTAAGCCACAGACCAATTCTGAGGTGGAAAACAGTTGTAAGAAAAAAAAAAAAAAGTCAGAAATTACTTTATAAACGGACACATTTTATAATACATTACAATGCTCCCTTTAGTAGCCAAATGGTTCGTGAACATTACCCTTTATGTAATATCACAAATGCACAAAATATGCTTTGCATATGATTGCAAAACCAGCAGCACTCTGGAGCCAAGCACATGGTTTAATATTATAATAATGAGTCTACTTCAACGTAGTGGATTTTAATAAGACTTTAATAATACTGGTATGAAGCCAAATTACATAATGTCCCAAAATATGAAACAAAGCTTTTACTGAGAAAATAAAAGCTCACTGAAGTATAACCACATTTAAAAAAAAAAAAAAAAGGCAAAACAAAAAAACAAAAAAACAACCCACCACCAACAATGTTATCTAAACAAAGCCATTAGGCATATTTAATTTAAAAAAATCAAATTAGAGAAAAGGAACTCAAATCTATTCCCAGATCTCAAGATAAAATTAAAAAGGACATTATTTTAGGCAACATTTATGAAAATGAAGGTACTACGCCAGCACTGGGAAACAAGCTAACACCATAATTACCTCTTTTGGCACAGATATGGATACGGGTTGAATATCTCCAATTTCTCTCAGAGGACAAAAAATGATTCAGTTACCTTACAGGTTAATTTTAAGATTGAACTATGCTGGATTGTCTAGAAACAACTTAGACCAATAAACAAATTTCCTTCTATACATGAAAACCAGCTCCAAATAAGAGTCCCAAAGGTAAGAGACAAATGATTTACTCCCTCTAACCCTCTCAGTTCTAGAGTCTTGGGAAAAGTAAGGGAATTGAAAGGATTCTGAAGCTTGCTCCAGCATGGACCACTCTCAGAACAACTTCCTCTCTCAGCTCTCCTCAAATATAACATTGTTAGATAGCAATTAAAAGAAAAATCAATATTCCGATTGTTGGATAATGCATGTAGAAGATCACACATTCTTTAATCTGTATAGCCTTTTAAAATACTAGCGTTATGCTAGTTGGAAGATTAGTATTTGCATGGGTAACATTTTTTGTTATTTATTAGAATCAACTATTTAGACCCACATAGAGAGATCAACATATATTAGCATATTCTGATGTACCTCTAGTTACAGTAAGAACTACTGTTAAACTGAGTCTAAATGAATGCTGACAGCCTATCAGAGCATGTGGTGATGAATACAGCAAGAATCAGAACAGTTTTCTTTACATACATTATATTGTCTCAACTACACGTCTCTAGACTTTTAAAGCAGATTTGATAAAGGCATTACATTTTTTTAAGTAGATTTAGATTCCACGTGACAAGATGAAGTGAGGGAAACATTTTATGCCTTACATTTCTTAGAAGTCTACTTTAGCTATAGAAACCATTAAAAAGTTGCAAGTAACTTCAAGATGAAAGGCATTAGCAGCTTTTTAGAAAAGGATAATCACAGTCTTCTAGAGATTTAATGAGACTTAATTCACAGAAGCTTTTGACTTGGTCTGCTGTTAATTGAATCAAAGTCGATGATGATCTTGTTACATTTTGGCTTGAATTCCCTAAAATAAAGAAAAATACAGATATTAGTTAGTGAGTAGTTAAAACATTTTGCTTGCTTTAGCTCCAGCTAAATTTTTGAAAGAAAAAATCCTCCTTGGATTCACATAGTTTTCATCTCTGTGGGAGCCAATTACAGTGCAACAGACTGCGAGAAACCTGGACAAGAAAGACTAAGACAAAGACACATGGAGTGGGTTAGCCTGTACATTCTTCAGCTATTGGAGTTCATAAATTACCCAGGAGTCAAAGGACTTCTAACAACTTAGCTGCAGGCGGTGGCATCATGTTACCAGGGCTGGGATTTTTGTTCGTATATATTTATATTTCAAATGCTTTACACATAAAGATGTATACGTAAATGTGTATGTAAATATTTCCATACACTGTGCACATTTATATATATATATATATGCATGTGTGTATATAAAATATTTGAAATATGTTTTGATAAATATTTTTATCTTTTTTTTTCCCCTCACCAAGTTTTCAAAGAACTTTGATATTTTGCCTCAGTATATTTTAATATTTTTTTGTGCTAGGGGAATAGATCATGTTACATATTGTACTGGGGTAAAAACAAACTAGTTAAGAGGAAATCATTTAAAAATTGTAACTTTAGAACTATAAAATTAATACAGACACAAAATGTTTCCTTTTATTATCATTAGAGCATCTGCTACAGCAATTAGTAAGTAAGGTATTTGGGGACTGAGCATATATTTTACAGTCTACCAGTAAACAAAGGATTATGCAAATAGTGTGGATTTAGTGCCTAATTAAGCTCTGCAATTCAGTTCAAGAGATTCATTAAGTACCACCTACATCCTTAATAATCAATACAAGAATGAAGAACAATCAACATAGAAAAGCTCATGCTGCTGACCACAAAATCTCTGAAGGACTGCAACACACTTTGTCCAGAATAGCAGTCCGAAATACAAGAAACACTTCTCACCCTGTAGAATTTACAAGATTTGACTTGCAAGAGAATGATTTATGCTTCTTAGTCAAACAGTCTTAGTAGACACAAAATACACTGAAGGCCTAAAACTGAATTTCAAGTACTGCTATATTTTTTCATGGTTGTTTCTTAGCCCAGTAGGTACCTTTCATCCTAAAATTTTATCTGTCAGAATTGTTATGTTTGCAAATTTTTCAAAGCCTTTGTATTAATATTGTAAAAATTTTTTAGAGCTGCAAAGCCTCCCTGACTGCATAATTACCCTCACCCACAGCATGCTATTGCTATCAAACTGGCTGTTGAACACATCATAGAATGGTTTAGGTTGGAAAGGACCTTAAAGCCCATCCAGTCCTAACCCCCTGCCATGGGCAGGGACACCTCCCACCAGAACAGGTTGCCCAAAGCCCCATCCAGCCTGGCCTTGAGCACCTCCAGGGTCAACTTCATCCGGCAGTTCCCTCAGAGACATCTCATCGGGTCCCACAGACTTGTGCACCTTCAGGTTCTTTAGGTGGTCTTGAACCTAATCTTCTCCTGCAGTGGGCTGTTCTTCATTATCCCAGTCCCTGCCTTTGCCTTCTGTGACTTGGGCGGTGTGGCTAGAGCTCTTGCCAGTGAAGACTAAGGCAAAATAGCTTTGTTGTCCCTCCAACAAGGTATCAGGGCGGCTGAAGTCTCCCATGAGGACCAGAGCTTGTGAACATAAGGCTGCTCCTATCTACAGAAGGCCTCCTCCACTTGGTCTTCCTGGTCTGGTGGCCTGTAGCAGACCCCCACTATAATGTCACCTATCCCTGCCCTCCCTTTAATCCTGACCCTGATTGTCTTTAGGTATCTCTGCCAGCATCTTTAAAAATCCTAGTCGTCAAACATTTTTCAAATTCTCTTTAAGGCAAATATTCCATGCTTTACACTCTTATCACAAGAAAAGCTGACCAAAGAAGACTGGACAGCTATAGGCACCAATAATTATATACGTTTGGCTGGTTTGATACCTGCCTAAATTGACTGCGATGTGAAGATACTAAGCTTTCAATACGTATCAGGTAATCCATAGAAAATAAATTGGTCATTTCAGTCCATTCATAGGATAATTCATGTTGTAAGGGAATTGAGGAGGTCATCTTACCGAACCTCCTGTTCAAAGCAGGGTCAGTGATGACTCTGAGCACAATGTAACAAATGAACCATCACATCCACAATTTCACTGGCAGTCTCTAAAGAAAAGTCCAGGAATGGTCCAAGTGGACCATTTTCTCATACAAACATTATGAAACTGAACTTCAACCATACTCTAGGGAAAAACAATGGTGCAACAGTCCATCAACCCAGTATCTTTTGCAGGCATACAGATCAGAGAAGAAAACGTTGCACAATGCAAAGAAAAAAACAATTGCCCTGAAGTTGGTCTCTGTCACACATCATTTTCTTCCTTTCCAAAATAAAAATAAAGTTAATTGAAAGCTCTCTTGCCTGTATACAATACCAGCTAAATCAAACATCCGCCGTGCTGCTGTCATTTCAGTAGTGTCGTGGTACTTGTCAGACATAAAAATAATTTCCTTTATGCCTAGAAAGGTCATACAGAAAAAAAACATTAGGATTATATTAAAAGGAGAAAAAAAAAAAAAAAAGTAATGACATTAGAACTGGTGCACAAAATCAGAGAAGACGACACTCAACCACATACTTTAGAACTCTCTGATCCGTCTCTGCTTCCCAAATATTACAGGTTGCACTTGAATAGAGGGGTGTGTAAGGAAAACAGTTCTCTTAAAAATGTTAGAGAATATTTTCTCCACTTTCACCTAAGTTTACCACAGAAAACCAGAACCAAAAACTTGCCAGCAAACCCATAAGATAAATGGACTAGAAAATAAGTACTTTTGCAAAAAGTTATTGAAAACTTGCCTTTTTACTTCTCTAATGTGGATGAAATTCCTCACAAAGAACTTAACCCCAAATGTCATTCCCCTTCCAAATGCATAGTTTTTTCTTTTTCTTTTGTTTTCCATTTTATAAATAACTTTAAATCCCAGGTTTAAATCCTTATAAACACATATTCTCTCAAATGGTTGAATGATCTATGCTTAAATTAACGATTTGTGCTGTACTTAGAGGAGAAGCGTAAAGGCTGACCCAAGAGAAGTTACAAATGTTTCAGAGCCTATCAATATCTTACTGTATTAGTGGATACCATAAATATCAATACACTGCTATTTTTCTGCTGACCAAGCTGCATAAGGAAAAGGATGAGTGAGTGACTACACTGAGTACAAGCAACAAATCTATTTTGAAAACCATTTGATTTTTATTCTGTAAATAAGAGAATTAAGCATACAGAATATGATTGTCTTCCACCTTCATTCCTCTTCACTTCAAGCCTTACTGACCAAAATAAAGAAGTATTCTTTTTGCTGCTTTCTTTCTTCCTAGATTCCAATGGCCGTTAGTGGCAAGAGGAAGTCCCCAGAATGGCAATCCATGCTAAGGCTGCAAAATATATGCTGCCTTAAGCAGAGATTTTTATGGAACTGAAGCCTATTGCAGATATGCCTAATCTGGAAAAGGCGACACATTTAGGCCAGCACACTTGCTGCTGTGGTACAGATTTATAACAATTGTAATGAAAGACATAATTAAATAGGATCATAGAAGTCTTATGACATTTATGCGCAAAGATATTTTAAAATCTTCAAATATCTACTATGCATCACATTCAAATTAAAATTTCATGTATATACTCCCAACAGACCTTTTGTCATGCAGAAGTTTATTTCTTTCTGCCCTACTCTATTCAATGTGTCAGAGCACAGTAAAATTGACAGTAATTATATGCAAAGCCTGTGTTGTTCTTTGGCAGCTCCTGGTCTAAGAAGTTACAAACCTAAATTAGAAGCACGCTTAGAATCACAGAAGATGCAATTAGCACTGGAAAAATTTGGCACCATTCAGATGCAAAAAAACCCCACAAGTAGCATCTTATGAAGTTGACAGTGCAATTAATTTAGATCTAACAGCAGCAATTTAACATCAAATACATCCGTGATAAGATACCAACGAGACGGCAGCTCTGCAACCCTGACAAATCAAGCTGGCACTACTCCTTACCTGCCTGGATGATGAGCTTTGCACATTCATTACATGGAAATAAGGCAACATACATGCTGCAGCCTTTCACGTCAGCTGAGTTTTTGTTCATGATGGCGTTCAATTCAGCATGGCATACTGATTAAAAAAAAAAAAAAAAAAAACAACCACAATTCATAATACTGTTCATTAAAATAAATCAGTCAAACTAAAATTAAAGTGTTACAATATAACTGCTTACATCCTTTCAAAGGCAAATAGCTTGCACAGCTTGTCATAAAGGGCAAAGGAAGAAATAAAAGCAGAAATACCAAGATCAATGAAGGTCAATTGTTCTGACCAGGCTGCCGATTAGTAATGATATCATTAAGCACATTAGCATTGCCATTTGCTAACACCTATAGCAGGCAACAAAGCCTTAGGCTGTGGGCCAAGTAGTTGCAACCACCCTAAGTGAAGCAATATCTCACAGCTTCACAACTCTCTAGAGTATCTAATTGCCAGTATAAAACAGCTCATTTATGTGTTTACATGCACAGATAGGAACATTCTTATGGTTATAAGAGCGCACTGTGTGCTCTTAAAGGCAGGAGGATCATGAAGTAAAACTGAGCGGCTCTGTCCTCTGGGTCCCAGAACTGCTCAGCGCTGCTGCATGATTCTCTCACCCCAAGAATACACAAGACACACTCAACCATAAAAACGTCCCAGCTTTAATATTAAAGCGAGTTTACTGCTCATTAAAAGGTGTCAGACTTCCCAAGCAAGAAAACAAAGTCCTCTATTTTGCCATGGATTTCAGATAGCCCAGGTAGCAACAGACAACTCTGCCTTATTCCACCATAACACAATAGCTCTTTCTGGACAGGTGGCAACTTAGGGTTCAAGTTTTTATGCTGTACACATCAGTACGTTACCTAACATGCCTCAAACAAAGGTGAAAAAAGCTCAGTTTATGTCATTCACCGTGAACCTCTGAAAAAAACATTAGGAAAGAGCATCTCTGCTAGAACCTCCTGTTTACACCTAGGAATGACAGCGAGTTGCATAATTCATACACCTATCTACTAAGAAACTGTCTGGTACCCTGACTTCGTAAACAGGTGCTGAAGTGAAGCGTGGGTTTGAGCTCATCTAGAGACCTGCATGTGCAGACATTAAGCGTTTTTTTCCCCTGCTCATCTTGAAGAATGAATTAAAAAAATCTTCTTCTCCCTTGCATATATGGGAAAATTAAAATGGGCAAAGTTAAGAGCCCAAGTTCACAGTAGAGTTGCTACTATGCACTGACCTCACGTGTGAATGATCTCACTGCACAGAGTAACTGAGTGTTGCACTTTCAACATGCAAGAACCGAATGGAAATGTTTTCCGTATGTGCTAAGGGTCTACATGGAATTTTCTATGTAGCAGCTAATGCACTAGAAATTTACAGCCTAACTTACAGCACACAAACTTTTCCATGTTGGCAAGTCACAAAGGACCAAACACTTGCTAAAGAAAGCGGAGCATCAACTTCTACAAGCAGTCCCCAGAACTGCCATGACTATGCTGCCCACATACCTTCTCATAAACAGTACAGCCAGAAACTAACATAAAAAATAGGAAATTAACAACGAAAAAGAGGTTTCTATTAGTATTATTTCTATTACTACTGTAATCAAATCACACGATTTTAAACATGTTCCATTAAGTATATAAGATATACTATTTTACGAACTTAGAAGACTCAGAAAATAATTTTAACTCCAAACATATTGCTGAGTTTCAGTAATCTTACCTTCACATGAAACAGCCACAGAATTATTTATCTGGGGCTACAGAAGGTTGAGGGAAAAACAAAGCATCATAATTTCAGCAGCTGGAACCAGGTTGTGTTGACAGGTCAGAACCATCACTTTTAAGTTTCTTTGAACAACATACTTACGTCCCAGGCACCAGTCTCGAAGGCCTCCAGAAAGAAGGATGAGGGAATGTTTTCAAAGGCTCACGGAAGTAAAAAAAAACAAACAAAAAAAAACCCCACAACCCTAATTCCTTCAGTAAATATTTTTCTTTAACTAAAACTCAGAAATCTTCAGCCATAAAATCAGACACATTTCGTTATTAGTACTACAACAAGCTTCCTTCCTGCGCTGATGAGAAAGAGCCTTTAAGAAACTGCAGGATTCTGCAAATTTTCAACAACAAATCTCCCAAACAAAAACAATTTTGGGCCAAAAATAACTTGTAAAAGATAATCAGCTGGAGTAAGGGAGGGAAACTATTTGCCTCCTGATCATGCTAATACAATCTGAAGTCAAGAACAAGGACAACTCTCTAGAGTGGTGGGACAAGGACAGACCAATGATAACAAGGGAGAAGTAGAAACTAATCATTCCAAGACAAGAAGTAGCGAGGTCTCTAACAAAACTGGCAGAATTTAATTTCAAAAACAAAAGGAGGTGGGCTTTGCATGCACGCTGTTGATCAACTAAATACCCCTTACTGCACAAAGGAGTAGGGAACTAAAGACTTACATTGATTCAAGAAGTCATCTTTTTTCTCCAGTATTTTTTTTTCCAGTTTAGTGGGCTATTAAATACAAAACGATCCTGTCTCAGTAGTTGGAACTTGGAAGACTATTATTCTAGGGTACTGCCATTTTATGTGTCTTTGTTGCATACGTTCCCCTAGACATCTGCTACTGGCCCGTCTGAGGTGTTATGTTAGATGGTCCATAAGAAGGTACAAGCATCAGACAAATATTTTCAGGTTTTCTGCCATCGCTCTTGATCCCCTCTTCCTCGTTTTCCCTCTCTCTGGCAGACAGGCATTGACTACTGATCCATTTATAAATAAGAAATTTCAATGGGTAACAGATTATCTCATAGACCTGCCAAACTTTCTATAGAGCATTACTGAAGGAAACAGAAATCAAATCCAGGAGTCCAAAATCTCTAGGTATAATAAGTACCACATTTAGAGTATTACAAAGTTTTCTAGCCTGTTAAGAGCTCCAACTAGGATTAGTAACATATTGTTCTCTCTCAGACAGTAAGAGGCTAACTTAGAGTAACCTTTCACAGGTGCACAGCATTCAGAACCCTGAAAGCTGTTTATTTAAACAGACTGGTAGAACTAAGAGTTTTTACAATACCTGTGGGGGCCCCCAGTGTCAGTAGTGGTTTGGGCTATTTTTTTCTTTTTTCCTTTTTAAAATATTATTCACATATAGTTAATATTATAGTAGGTCTGCAACATTGGTTTCTATGTTGGAAAAGTGACTTGAAAAGTATTCTCTAAAGACTTCATTAGCCGAAGAAATAACCATGCAACGAGAAGTTAGTGTGTCCTGTGACATTCCCACCACCTGCTACAGTGTTTGTGAGAGGAAGAAAAAAAAGCAGAGGGATGACTGCTTTGTTACTGCTAGTATTAATTAATACTGTGTTTCCATCTTTTCTAATTGCATATTGCTTCGTGTTGTATATGTAAGATAGCACTCATCCTTAAGCCTACCTGTAAAAAGGTGACCCCTAATAACCCTACTAATGGTCATTTTTCAGTAATTAAACGCTTACCATGAACACGTTCTTGCAGTGTCAGAACTATTCTTCCCACCTTCTAAAAGTGTTCTGATAAATGATTTTATGGGAACCATATGATTATTCAAAATGCTTATTAATTCTGTTAAAAGACTCATATGCCTGATGAAGACCTGAAGGGACCACCATAACATGTCACCTTTTAAAAAGAAATCAAAAGGAAGGCCTCCAGGGAGTGACCTGATGTGATTAGTTACTAACAGAAACAGACTAGGAATTTAGAGAAATTGTGTACTAAATATGGTGTTATGCTTAAAGGGAACACAATTAAATGAATACAGACTGTTGTGCAACAAGTTTTGACCTACTTATTAACATAAGATTTTATACTGCCACGTTAACTAACTTGACAAATACTACAGGTTCTTGATACAGATAAATGGTCCTAGCAAGGTGTTCTGAAACATAAAGCTGGCACAGAAATAAATACAGGGAGTTCTGTAATTTGGCCCACTTGTTCTCAGTCCTTTGGTAAAATCTGCACCTTTTCATGTTCTTGCCCCTCATCCATTCAGTCTTTGTCCAAGCTCCACCTCCACTGTTACCCTCTACTCACTGGACCTGATAAAGCAAGGATCACAGAAGGGACTAAGGTGTTATTGAAATGCACGGGGTCTGAAGTGCCATCCCTTGGGGACAGTGGTCAGTGGATCCGGAATTTGTAGAATTATGCCAATTATTTTTTTTAACCCTTTGTGAAAGCGCGGGGATGGGTGCAGGCGACTACATTAGCAGAAGGCAGGACACTGACGTAGGGCTGATGCTGCCCTCAGCCCTTCTTCCTCCGTGTGTTGGAGGAAGGGCTGTTGCTGTGCTCAGGGCAGGAAGGCAAGAATAACGTGACCAGATTTCATTGGAGTCAGCCTGTTCAGACTGCAGTCAGGAAAAGGGAATGGCCCCACCTCACTAATTTGTACTCAGCCCATCTATGAGCATGACATAAAATCTGCCAGGGCAGGCCAGGAAAGCCCCTCTCAGAACCTCAGAAGCACTAAGCCAATGCAACCCATTTTCCAGTTCCTCCCACGCTGCTCCAAGTCTATTCAAATCTCAGCAAGAACACAGGGCTGTTTCTTAAGGGACAGTTAGAACAAGAGAAATTTCAGTGTTTCCAAATCTCCAAGCTTTCTAGAGATTTGGTGTGTGACACTAAAGTTGGAAAGAAATCCATGCAGGACAAGTGAGTGAGTGGCTGTAGGTAGAGACTGTCTCCTATAGATCCTCCTTCCAGTTGAAGCCTCAGCTTTGCACTGCCAGTTGGAGAGAGAGCATCACACTTCTTCATAGTGCCTTATCAAGTTTTGTGCTGTCAAAATAACAGCTTCTACAGAAGTAACATTTGCCTGAATATCTTCAAGTGTTCATCTCTTTAAAAAGATGACGAAAAGCTCATAATCCTAACACGACAAAATGTTGCTAACAGTTTGTTTCATTTTACACAGCAGGTACTCTTCAATTAGAGTATACTTTTTGCCACAGCACATATTTTATCATATCTGAACCTGTATAAATATTTGTAAGCATATTTACTGAATATTTTCCCTATTGCTTAGGAGGTTTCTATATTTGCCAGTCATTTTAATTTAAAACTCTCTTAATTAGAGACTGGTTGTCAAATAGATGTTCTTAGATTACAGTGGAGACAGAGGGCATAACAGGAGCGCAGCAACTAGCATTAGTGGGAAGACTTACGATAACAGGAGAAAAACATAGTACTTTAAATGATCAGTGAGAGGAAACTGTGCATCATCAAATCCTTGCATTCATCTAACAGTAATAGAGGGCACTTACTTTGACACTGAAAGCCAGAATTTCGTCTAATTATTAAGAAGGTTCTACACACTGTATTGAACACAAAGCTTTAGGAAGAGCTTTTAATAACATCTTAGTGAAGTAGGTATCCAAAACTAGCCTTCAGTTTCTCTCGTGTGCACAGAAACATCCCCGTTCCTGTCACTGACTGGCAGCCTGGAAAGAACCAGTTCCCACAAAGCAACAAAAGCCTGATTTTGTGCTGTGAAAGATGGCACTCTGCAAAACACTAACTACTTTCTGACACAACAAGGCCATACTACTTAACTGTTCAAATATATTCTGCAGCTCAAAAGAAAAGTTGTAATCAGTTTCAAAACTCTCACAAGGAATGTGCAGTACCGGTACAGGCGATCCACATTAGGATTCCAGGATTGTACAAATGCAAACATCTACACTCTCTAAGGTAAAGTGAGCACTACCTCCCACATTTTCATGCTTTCTTTCAGTAGCAGCTCAGATTACACTTAGGTATGCGTAAATTCCTTTTAATTTTTTTTTTTCTTAAATCAAGCACAGCCTGTTTCTTAACACTGAGCTGAACAGAAGCTGTACTTCAGGGTGCAGGTTAGACGTGTACAACGTACCATATATTGCAGCAGACACAGATAACTGAGACACTAGGGAATTTCAAGCCAACAGGTTTCAAGATGCAGTAAAATTTAAGAGTGATGGGATTTGGTTAGCCTTAAAAAAAATAAAAGTTCAAAAGATTACTGTTATCACTAAGTGCACAGGGAGAGGGAGAAAGGAAGAAGAAACATTGATGGCACAGAGTAAGGAAAGCTAAAAGAACAACGTTGGCATACACAATAATGTATAAACTAACAATAAATAAATCTAGCATGGAAACAGGAAGTTTTCTAGCCATGAAACAATGAAAATGATCAGAGCTGTGGGGTCAATGTACCCATCTGTTCTGCTGGAGCTCAATAAATTTATTATAGGATCATCTAACAGACTTCTGCACAGATAGCCTCTGGGCCCAATCCCCTGCTATGCCTGTGCTACTAAACACGGACAGGGCCAGGGACTGACCCCTGGCCCCGAGGCCAACTGGCACAGACTGGCTCCTGCTCCTCTTTCTCAGGGCTCCAGCAACACTACACAGCACTTGGCCCCGGGTTTCCTCACGGCTCCACATCTCCAGAGTCCCATGGCAACACACACATATTTTGTATGTTCAAAGTGCATAAAGAAATGAGATGGCTTTTTTGCAGCCCACCAGTGGTATTTTCACAGCATGAAACAGAGTATGCCTTGCATATCCTCCAGTACGGCCTGAGGGAGGGAGGAAGGTTAAGCATACCATCTCAGCAGGCTTTGCATGATAGGCTCATACAGAATGAGAGCTTTCTTACAGCCTTTCTTCCACCCTGGCTTCTGGAGCAGTCTCTGAGTAAGCCATTTGCAGAGAAACACCCAGGCTTTGTTCTGGAGAAAACCAGTCAGGGTGGTCCAAAACACCCTGTGAAAAAGTTAGTTGATGTTTATACCTAAACTAATACAGTACATAAAACCAGGAAGGAGGTCAGCACTCAAATTCAACCCCAGTCCTATCCTGTAGCGGTGCAGATGCATAAAATAGCTCTAGAAGACATCTTCCAGGTTACTCTGGTGGTACATGCACAACTGTTGTCAGCTTTACCCTATAAGTTACATTGCAGCTGTAGTGAATACAGTGCCAGCATTCCCATGATAAGCTAATGGAGCACACAGTAAGACTGTATCGTCTGCGAACAAGCTAGTCAGGAAAAGTCAAGGATAGAAAGTTCAATTTACACAAATGCTGTGATGATTAGTAAAAGCAGAAAGGAAAACATGACAGTTTAATGAGATTTTAGCAGTGATTCTATGTGTCTCTTTGCATCTACCAGATTTTTTTTAAGCAGAAGATTTTTTTTTTATATATACTTGTCTGGTCTGTCAACTGTGCTATCAAGATTAATAAGAAACTGCTAGAGTTTAAATGATCTGTGAATTACAAAATAGGTCGTTTATTCATCACAGCAGACATTTTACGTTACAAAGTTGTGATTTTTTTTAATGAGGTGAAGACTAAGATTCTTTGGGGGGAAGGGTGCTAGTTAGACCAATTCCTAGAAAGGAAATCAGCTCTCCAGGCTGTTAGATTGGTTAGTGCGGTTTTTAAACATCATGTGTTACGAGGTTTTTACTCACTAAAACATTCTGCATCTTTTGGAGTCAGTGTTAACTAAAAAAAAAAAAAAAAAAAATCTCACAATATCTCCTGCTAAAATTCCCCACAAATCCATACAGTTTTTTTAGTTTAAGTTGATCAACTTTATATTAGACCGCCCTGTTTCTGCATCTCTCCTGGAACGTGCTTACATGCCAAAGACCACCCACACTGATCTTAGTTCCGAACTGAGACCTAACAGCAAGCATTACGACTCAACCAAAATCAATATTCTGTTTTCAGTACTTTGTATTTAATCAATGGGCTAATGCTTGTTTCCACACCCTATAAATAAAGAGCAGTCATACCACGCGGTACCGTTATGGGACCTTCATTGTACGTAAAACCACTGCTGCTGTGCCTTAGAGCAGATGTTAAAACTTGGCAGGAGCTGGCCCTACTATCAGCAACGCATCTCTTAAGAAAAATAATAATAAACTGCATCAAGTTTAAGAGTTAATGTTAGAGGTTTTATAGCAAACTGGTAAACTGAATCAGGACAAGTACCAGAGTTGTAAGAACTCAGATACAAAACTGATTGAGCTGAACCACTGCATATAATCTTTCACTTCAGTGCTATAATAATGTCAGTTTTCAGAGAGAACTTTGGGTGAAACAGGGAATTTCAAAACTAATGCAAGTCTAATTTCTGTATCAGATCAATTTTTGTAAGCTGTAAGAAAATAAAAAACAGGAATTAGTAGATACTGTATACTGAAGGAGTCAGTATCTTTCCAAAAGCCAGATTCCGGTGCTCATTTCCCCACACCTATGTAGGAGGAAAGGGAGAGTTCCTCAGGGCTCTTGTTCAGCTTTGTGACTCTTCCCCCTTCCACTCCTGAGCCCAGGACAGACTAAGATGTGGCACAGCACGAAGGAGCTCCTAATACCCATTTTTCCTGCTCCACTGGTCTCATCCCACAGAGGTTCAGCACGAGCTGGTGTGAAAGCAGAAAGATGAAGGGGGATGGAAGAGAGAGTGCACTCTCTCCTTCTTTATCAGTCCTAACCACAGTTCCTGCCCAACATAGGCTACTGAGGGCCACAAGGCAGCTCCCAATACCATTTCCATGCCCAAGAGGCAGTCCTCATGGAGTGAAGCCTGAGGCAGTCCACTGGGTTATCTTCACTGGTTCCTTCAAGCCTGTGGCCCAGAGGGGCAACAGTACAGCCTTGTGCCACCAATATTCACTGAGAACCCTTCAAAGCAGGCTTGCAGAAGGCCAAACTAAGCCTGCTGCAAAGGCAAAGACAGGATCCGAAGCAGCACTCACCTATATTTACCATGAAACTGTCATTGCTCTTCACTCATCCTCTCAATTTAGTAAATGTGAACCAAATCATAGGTTGAAATGAACAGTGCAAGTCACTTTACCTGTAGCAGGGCAGATCTACTGCATACCACATAAGATAGAGGCACGGAATGACAGAATGTGATGATATACTTCAAGACAAACAAAATTCGACTCTTTCATAATATGCACTGTCTATGCCATGAACATCTGAACACTGGAATTTCCAACAGCCACTAGAGTTTACAATTTTAATACCGCTACTTTAGACACAATTATTTGTTTTGCATATACATGCTCTCAGTAATTTCCGTGGAGACAAACACACCGAAACAGCAATCATTTGCATACGCTGTGACTGTGTGCTGATGAGCTGCATTCTATTTACAAGTTTTCATTACATAATCCAAACCAGCTAACCATTCATGAATATATTTCACGAGGAATTCAGTCCTTCATGAAGACTTTTCATTTACTTTCACAGCTGTGATTTTTATCCTGACATATCACACGTGCACATTAACAAAGTTGGCTGAGTGGAAGAAAAACTGACTGACGTTTTACCAAATGAACTTTCACATATACAGACATCAAAAGCTTGATTTGTCAACCACAAGATGCCTTACCATAAGGATATTTTGTGTCTAGTCTATGTGCTGCTGTTCTCGTCCAAGGCAGTACATCATCGCTGCAGCCATTTGGCATCCCATTGTATCCAATTCCAACAATCTTGTTTTCTGAATTTACAATGCAGGCACCAACCTAGATAAAATAAGACTTATATAGTATCAGCAGCATGAAAAATAATGTATCAACAAGCACAATAAAATCTGAACTTGAAAAGCCAATCCTACAAATGTAATTTAAGAGATACAAGCGTTACCCTGTATTAAGTCGCACTGTCTTGAGCACAACAAGGATACAATAACCAAGGCCACAACTGTACCTAACTGGCAGAGCTTTAAAATAAATCAGGGCAGATGCAAGCCCGCTACCCTCTGGTTATGCAGTCCCAAACTAGTCTGCCAGCACCATTCCTTGTCTGGCTATAAAGTGAACCAAGTTCAGGGAGTAGGACCAGCACAGAACTAACTGTACTAAGTGTAAGTTTTCTTGCAGGTTAGCTCCCCAAACTATCAGCAGGAGCTAAAGAAAATGGATGGAAGATAAATTAGAATGTGGTAGTGTTGACCTAGTGATAAGCTCACAAACCTCTGTGGCTTGTTTATGCAAACATGTACCAAAATACCAGACCATTTAACTGCCACCCTTCATTACTTTAATAAAAGTCTGCACAGGAGCCCTACTTTTAGGGTGACGAACTGCCCCATTTTTACATTTTCTGTCCATATTTTATATGTATTGAAACAGCAACAGACTTAGTTTTACTTTGCACGATGTGTTTTTAACCAGCACTTGGGTAACAGGAATTTAGTCCTAAATAAGTATGATTCAGAGAAGTGAGAGCCATAATGTACAGAAGCCAGCAAGTAATTGAGCAAGCTGTTAATACACATTTTAATCCATTGCTTTGTTGGGATTTTCTTCCAAAAATTTGTCACACAAAAGAAGACTAACAGGATGCTGGGCGCTGCAGAACAGCATGTTTCAGGAGAGGTTATCTATCAACTCCAACCGATGTTCAAGTGCAAGAGAGGCACGTGAAAGAAGTAAAGAATGGAGAGAAAGGCAATGAATTGGAGGGACAAGGAGAACTGGAAGGAGAAACCAAACTAGATGACAACTGAAATCAATCCAAGAACAAAAAACAGGGAATTTTTATACTCTTACAGGTGAGGAAAAGGAACTTGCTAAGATGCTATGTCTTAAAAAATTACAGCCTAAAACTTTCAGTAGTTACATCCTCCTCTAACAGTAACCATATTTACTAGAAAAAGAAGAAAACGTCTATGTCATCTTAACTTTCAGATGAAGAGAAGATTTACAAAACTCCAAGCTGCAAACGTACACACAGAATTATACACATGAGGTCAGACCCAATAAGAGAATTTCTGTAACAAAAAGTGCTGACCATGTTAAAAATTCAATAGCTATATACTGAAATAACTTTTAATAACAAAACCCTGAAAGTGCTACATGTGCATCTGATGTGATGTGCAACACAGATTAGGTTATGTTACTCTTATGCATTGCCTCCTTACCTGAGAACTTGGATCTTTGCTTCTTTGTGCTGACAAAAATGCTACGGCCATAAAATATTCAGGCCATTCCAAATAATCCTCTCGTTTTCTGCAGGATGCTTCATTGCCAAAACTATATTTTATGGGAAAATAAATAAATAAATAAATAAATCAGTAAACAACACATATGTACAGTTATTACAGACTGTATTCTTTAAATGTGTACAAGGTTAATTTAACCAGGATCAGACTGTGGCTAAGACCACCGTGTATTCACCAATATTTTAGCAGTAAAATAGTCAGTGTTATGTGCTTTCCAAGAACTTATATATGCAACATTTCCATTCAGGGGAAAGGCACCCAAGTGAGGTTGCAAATTTCAGTTTTAGATAAGAAGGCTGAGCTATTCAGAGCACTGAGCTATTCAAAGACAGAGCAATTTATCCTTGATAGATAACGCCTTGTATATTTCTAAGATTCAGGTATATCATGTACTGGCATTCTTTTCGGTCAAACAACATAATCTTTTTTTTATGATGACTGCGCTAACTGCAAGCCTCTAATCTAAGCTATTTTGTACTTCTGCCTACGACAAGTGTTCGTTAGATTTCTATTTGGAAGCTTCCTGTGCAGGCTTTCGTTTCTGTCTGTACAATTATAGCCGTGAGTTTGCCTCTCAATGCAACACTTACTGGCAACAATCTGACCTTGTAAACTATTCTGATAGGCCCCTGCTAAGTTGCTTTTGAGATTATGCTCTTTATGAAGGCCTCCTAAAAGAAGATACGAGATAGATTGAAGAATTTTTCCCTTAGAATATGTAAGTGTGGCATGAAAAGTAGTTTCTTTCCCTACATTGGGGGGTTTGTTTGGGGGAACAGGCAGGGGGGATGTGATTCATCACTTTCTTTTGCCTCCTTATGGTTGAGTGGCTGCTTGGACAGCATAAGAAAAAATTCTGTGCTTTCCAGTTCGAAGAGGGAAAAGACATCTCTCTCTCCCCTCTGATATATTAAAGCTTAGCAAATTTCAAGGAAAATATTGAATCCAAATAAGCATACCCCAGATCCCACTTACCATTGCTACACTTGAAAAACAAACTGATGTCATGATTCTAGCAGCTCTCCAGTGATTCATGGAACATCTCAAATACCAGACAGTAAATAGCCTATAAAAATACAAGCAGTGCAGTACTTTTCTTCTTGGGCCCCTCTTACCAAGGACTACAGCTTAAGGTATTTTAGGAAAAAGAGGAAGGAGACTGAGACACCCTTCTAGCAATGTTGAGCCATGCAGAAAAATACTTCATAGGTAACTGCAAGTAGCAAGACATCTTGTAGCCACTCTAGTACCAGCGCCTTCCAAGCACAAACATTAGAAGATAAATATTTTGTTAGTTGTTATTTTTATAACAAAAAAATATAATAGCATATATTTGAGGCTTGCAGTTAGCTTGTCACACTGAGGTTACACTATTTATTGAAGAGAATGCTGGTACACAAATGATAAAACTACAAAGGTGCTATCTTCTAAAACCAAATTGCTACTTTTGAGTTGTTTGTATATGGCATCTTACAACTAAGCAGTTTTGGCTTTTCCGTGGAATGAATGAGAATTATCATTGAGGCCATCATCTCAGTGTAAGGTGGGAGAAACGTATATTCTCTGTGCAACCAGCACACCTCTCACACTGACAACACTGTAAATAGCATGAAAAATGTCAACTGTGAAAGCAAACACAAAAATGTGAGTGTCCAAACTACCCTCGATCACTTCAGCTAAAGGGTTGGAATGGTATCCTACTAAGAAAGAATAGGGTGCAGAGAACAAGTTCACAGCAGAAAGATTTAAGGCTTGCCTTACTATTCTTGCCATTTTTCCACACCAAACTGAACTGTGACAGGTTAATTAAAATACAAAAAAAGTACTTAAACTGATTTGAGTGATTATTTAAAAAATGTCACAAAAGTAGGTTTACACAATCCAAAACACCATCAGACTTCAAATGATTACTCTAATACATTCCAAACTAAGTGACATTCACAGGGATGTCTTCAGAGAGCCCTCAGCAGAGACACAGAAGACTCAATGCAGAACTACACCAAATGAAATATTCTGAGAAAAGCTCTCCAGAAAAACAATAGCACTCTGAAATAAGAGATCCTGAGATCTCCTTTTGTTAAATTATTCCCTAGCAACCCTAGTTATTCAAAAAACAACAAAAGCCCCTATTTACTTTGCTTATAAGTACAGAACGCTATGTAAGTGGAAGTCCCTCAGAGTACCAACTTAACAGGGAGAGGAGCATATCTGAAAAATGAGCAGAAGGCTTACATCAAAGGGAACACAAAAACAAAACAAAAAACCCCTTACTCAATTACTTCTACTTAACATCACAATGTTTGGCTAGATAATTCCCTCAGCTCAATGCACAGGAACACAGGAGTGTGAAATGGATATAAAACACTTCATTTCTGATTGAGCAGAAGCCAAGGACTTGGCTAGCACTCAAGCACACAGAGGAAAATTAAGTTTATAGATTTTGGGCAGCTGGTCATCCTCCTCACACTCATTTATAAGTTCTAGAATTGCACGAATAAAGGCTATTCTAGAAAATATGATAGCTGGCTGTAAAACGCGCAAATAAGGTTTATCCTTGTGATAATTCCTAAGAACTTATGAATAAAAGTGATGGGAAGTAAAAGCCATGAAGATAACACCACTCAAGGAAGACGAAAAAAAATCTTCAAATTCTACAGTGATTTGCAGTCTGCAGGGAAGTCTGCATAAACTGTATTTCAAAGGCAAACAGAGAAAGATTCTGTAACTAAAGGACAATGCCTCTCTTCTCAGCTCTTTTGCATCCATCCAGGTTTCAAGTAAACTAACAGGCTGTCTCAGAAAGGAAGAAGCTTCATTCAGCTACTAAAAAATAAAAAAAAAGTCTTCCTTAATGAAAGATGTAGCCGAGGATCCTAGAACAGAATACATCACTTCAAGATTTATGGTGGTCAGTTACACAACAAGGTAGCACAACTCAGGAACAACAGGGTATCGGGCTTTTTTTTTTTTTATTTTTTTTCCTGCAGCTTTCAGGTTTGTGATACCACGTGCACTATACTCCAACTATAATGTATTAAGGAGGTTTTTTTTCTTTCTTTTTCTGCAGGATGGATTATGCTCCTGAAGATCACCTACCAATGTTCTGACACTCAACTTGCAGCAATCAGGGCAAGAAGGAGGAAGGGTATTTTTTTAAAAAGTAAATAAATAAAAAAAGGCCAGCCGGCTCCCCACACCGGCCCCGTGAGGGCTCCCCGTGTTGCCTGTGACCGGCGTTGTACCAAGCGGGCCCGCCAGCCCTGAGGCTCGCCACCTTTCCCCGCAGGTCGCTACACCTTCCTCACCGGGGGGCAGCTTTTTGAGAGAAAGCAGAAAACAAACCTTCCCCACCGAGAAGCGACACTGAATACCAGCACCCCGCTTCTCCCCGGCTCAACCCCCAAACCCCTAATCGCAGGCGCTTTCTAGAAACACCCAGCGCCCCGCAGCGCCCCGCGGCCTGCCCCCGCGGCTCCCCGGCCAAGAACCGGGCGCCGCTTCCTCGAAAGCGGCCGGCCCGGCCCGGGAGCCCCCCGCTTCCACCCTCTCCGGGCCGCCAGCCCCGGGGCCGTGCCGGGCAGGAGGCGCCGGAGCCGTACCCGTTAACGTGGCCGGGCCGCTGGGCGCTCATCCCGCCGCTCGCCTTCGCCCCTTGGCGCCAAAGCGGGAGCGGGCGGGGAAAGGGGCGGGCGGGGAGGCGGGCGGCCCCGCCGCCATGTCGCGGCGAGCCGCCGGGGGGCCGCCGAGTTGCCTGAGGGGTTGAGGCAGCTGGGCGAGCGCGTAGGCCGCGCATAAGTTGTAAGAGCGAAATAAATGTGCGTGCTGGCGTGATGTGTGTGTGTGCTTTCGGCTGGGGGCTACCCAGGCTGGGTGTTTGGTCGCCTTATTGGAGGCACGCGAATGGGAGCAAGTTACTGAGGTTTGCTCTTACAGGGCTGTGAGATATCACCAGGAGCCTCCCCAGATCCATTCATGTCTATCCAACTCATTTCCCACTGGAAACAGCGACAGGTGTGACAAACTCACTGATGGACAAAAGAAAAATGACTTTGAGGGCAGCCCTGACACAAGTTTGTGCACATGAGCTGTGCAGCACGCACTGTACCATTGTCCTGAATAATGGTCACCAGTCATGGCCGAAATAACCATTCCATCAAAACCCACCCTCTTAAGCTAAGATGGCATTTCTGGGAAACTGGGCACACAGTAGTCCTACCCCAGAAACTCCATAGAGTCCCCACATGCTAACCAAATGCACAGCAAACTGCAGAGGTGAGTATACCAGGTGATGTAAAGTACACCAACATGGGCTGTGAGAAGGTGGCCAAGTCAAGGATCCCACCACGGTCATAGCTATTCTTGAAACCATCCCAAAAAAGAGAGCCAAGGTGATTGAAACGGAGATATGCATTGCTAATATGTTCATATTTAGATGGCTGCATCAGCTAGCTGTCTTCTTTTTTGTTGTTGTTGTTAACAACTGACAAACCATCAAGGATGAAAACGTTACCTAATTTTACAGATAGTCCTATTTAGTTGTAATGAGAAAACTCAGCATAAGCAGCCTGTTTTCTAAGTTTTTCAGCTGTCAGAGTGGAAAGCATACAGTTATTTTGGTTTGTAACAGTTCCGTATTCACAATTTCATATAGACAACTAATGTTCATGAAAAGGAACAATTTAAATGCAAGAAAAAGAAAAGAAATTTAATGAAGGTAAATGCAGTCAGGAAAACATGAGCCTGAAGGTGAAATGAAAGGCCTGATTATGGCTGATCACGAAGAGAGTTAAAGAGCACTCATTTAATTAATCTGGAGAAAAATTTAGCATAATGCAGTTCAAAAAGTTTGCTACTATCTGTGTATGTGTTTCTGCACTCTTGAAGTATGAATTAAAATTAATAGTGCTACGATTGCCTATGCCATATTTATTATTTTTCATAATTAAGATTCTGAGGGCAAACCATAACAACTACTAACCTTTCAAAAACAGCGCTTATATGCTGATCATATGCACTGAATGATGGATTTTCTGTTCTGTGAACACAGATTAAGAGTTCTTACAAACTATTCCCTGCCTTGAATTTATCATGTTTTCCAGCTTCCAGGACACTGTGGTATAAACATAGGGTTGCACTGAGGGCAGTTAGCTCCTCTTCCTACAGGTATGGGGCAAAGTCCTGCAGCCTGGTCTGTTGACTAAGACTTTTCTGGTGTCTGCCTACTTTGCAGCTCCTCTGCAGCTAATTGTCTGAATCCTCATCTCTACTACCTTTGTTTTACACTGTGATCTAGAAGTCTATTTGCATCCTTCATCTGTCTCAGGACCATTCAGATCTTTGTGATAGAACTGGAACGCTCTACCTCAAAGCCCCTGTTAAGAAAGGCATGCACTCAAATAGGCTGGATTTCATCTAATTTTGTATCTGACATTTTAGCCCTTCCTTACACATTCCTTGTTTGTTCCACAGAAGCAGGATGTATATGAAGAAGAATGGAGTACCTCAGGTACTCTTTTATAGTTTGTTGGTTTTTTTTTGGTTGTCTCTGATTTCATAGATGAAAGCCCTGAGCATTAAGTATCGTGAACTTGCTGTATAGATGTCAATAAACAATCTGAGCTGATTACAAATATTTTAGATGCTCTTCTTAATGAGAAGTGATGCAACTTTGAAAGACATGCTAAATGTATAACCATCTGTCAGGATGTTTATATTTTTAGCTTAATGCTTAGGAAATGTTCATCTTCTACCTTTTGTCAGTTTTGATAAAAGCAAATTAAGTTGAGTTTGGGGTTTCAGATCCCCTCCAGGCTTCAGACCCTCTCCCCATATTCTTTCTGCTTGCAAACACACACTTTTAACTTTGTTAATGTAGCATATACAGAAGTTTACTCAGAGAGTAATGTTTGCTATTGGCCAGGTTATGGAGTATACAGTTTGCTAGATGACCCTAAAATCAATCCCAAAACTTAAGGCAAAAGTAAAAAGAAATTGCTGAGTTGTCGCTTTTTTTCTCTAATAGAATAATGTTTTCAGAAACTAATAACTAAATTTAGGAAAAAAAAAAAAAACATTAAAAAAAAAAAGTCAAATAAATATGACAATATGTCTATATCTGCCTATTTGTTTACATCTGGTTCTTACCTGTCTTTCAGAGAAATACAGCTAGCTGACAGGATAATTTTCATAGTTAGAGAAGGGGTCATTTTTAGGCTAGTCTCATCATCCAAATATTTTTCCAAATAGGAATTTCTACTTGGGTTAAATTTTTTCTTCCGTACTTGCTTAGGCACTGAGAACACACTCAATGCAAATGCAGCTGCTCATATATGCTGAACTTCTCAATTTCTATAGCCAATTTAATCATGAATTTATGACTTCCTCACTGGTCAAATGACATTTGTAGCAATGTAAGGCTTTGTTCTGTGAAAAAACTCCTATTGATGGAACCCTCTTGCTGGAAGACCTAAACAGGGTTAGCTGCAACAGCTTGTTAGTAAAGCAGCCCATTAATAGGCTGCAAAAACCTGTTGGATTTGTATAACATATCATTTTGTATAGGGAGCATAAGCATTTCAGAATCGCAACAGGAGTTTTAAATTATTACCATCCTTTGATCAAAACTAAGTAGGATGATATTGTGATACATTTGGTGCAGGTAAAAGCCTGTTGCAAACCCACTGTTTACAAACTCAAGTGCCAAAATTCAGGATGTCAAGTCTGTGTTTAGATGCCTACGGTTATACAGGTTTGTGAACACAGAATGCCAAAAACACTTGATGCTTTCAGTCAAACTGTGCATGATGAGCATCTCTGACAGAATCCATGCAATACTAAGGTATTTCTCTGATTTTCAAGGCCAACTGGAAATCTGTTCTCTTTATCATTTTTAGATTTGCTGATTTGCATATTACCTTACCTACAATGGAGAGCTAGATTTAAGTTTTCTTCCTTCCTGTCCAAGTCTAACACTATCTATTTTGAATACCACATTTTCTGTCCTCCAGACTCAACATTTCCACAGTTTATCAACTCCCTAAATCCAGCTTCTCACATTGCTGATAGCAGCTAAGTGTCTTCTCTGAGATCTGCCTTTTATTTGCGCTTTATTCTCACTGGGGTAACAAACAGTTTTCTCTTCAAGTTTTAGCATCACAGTTATTTTTCATCTCACCTAAAATTTTTAAGAATGTATGGTGTTTTTCCTAATTCTGACTGTTTACTTGTTTTATTCATACTGACCATTTCAATATCAGCAAATACTCTCTTCCCAGTGTCCTGATCGCCTCATCATTACTTTGATATCAGCATATTCTCCAGCTAGATTTGTTCTTTCTATATCTTATTTGCTGCTGCTTTCTCTATTTTTTTAATGTTTTTACTTATGACTCCGATCAGTCCTCTACTTTTTAAATTCCTTGTTCCATTCATACCTGCCCTTGCAAGCCAAATTCCCTGTTTTATGCAAGGTAGCATAATTGACAGGACTGAGACAAGTGCTAGAAAAAACGGTGATACCGCATGTGATCTCTTCATACTTCTATCAAGAATAAATCCCAGATAACGTTGCTAGGTCATCCTTTGGAAAGTAAACCGAGATACAAAGTCTCAGACTGTAAGTCTTTTGGCAACCTTCATGTTTTTTTCCGAAAGATGAATGACCTTCTTTGCCCACCCATACTAGTCATAATCACAGTTATTCCCTCATTAGAAGTGAGAAATTAATTTTCTGCTTTCAATATAATATTTCACTTTCTTGGCATGCTGCTTCTGTATTCAGCACCTGCCTACGTACTTCACAGCTTTCTATTTCTCCTGTTATCTTCCCCTTATTTTTCAAGGCTATTTTTGATAACTAAGAAGATTATTTTCAACTTCTGTACCTTCCACTTTACCATGGTTTCCTATCATGATGCCGTGGCTTTTTATGTTACTTCCATGAACTTTGCCTAAGTCCCCAAATCTCTTACAATGCATCAACTTGTAGTAACTCTATCTGGACTATAAGATGACCTGTACTCACTGCATCAGACACATTCTGAAGAAAGAAGTCTTTACTCTGCCATCACATATAAATAATCTTGAACACATGTACCCCTTCATATCTGGGGGACTGGTTTGCTTTATATAGTCTTTTTTTTTTTTTTTTTTTTTTTTTTTAACTCCTTGATAAAAGTTCCTTTTATGCTTCTCTTCTTTTACCTCAGTAGGTAGGCTTTCTTTCTGCCTTTCTTCTTGTTCCTTTCAATTTTTTCTTTGTTTATGGTAAGTTTTAGCTTTCTCCTATAGAGAGTTCTTCAATTTCAATGTATCATTTCCTCTCATTTATCTTAGCTGTACCTTTAGATTTCATTGTTACAGGTTGATAATACTTAAATCTTCATATAAGAGCTGCTCTACAGAATCGTTTTCTTACATCTTTATATGGGCTTTAGCATGGACAGTTTTAAGTAAGCATGCTAAACCCATCCTGTGGAAAGATACAAATTACTTTTTCAGGTACCCTCTGGATCATGGTTAAAAAAAAAATAGACAAGTATTTCAGGATTCTTAGACACACCACTTTATTTAGCAAAATTAAACTAAGTTACAAGAAACAAAAAGAACTGCTGTTATCACCCTGTTTTTGTCCCGTTCCTCACCTCAGCATGATGAGATCTTTGACCTATTTGCCTTCCAAGTTTGCCATTATTCCCATTTCCCCAAATACTCATTAGCACCAGAGGTATTTCCTGTCTTCAGTAATAACTGCTCAATTCCTAGGACAGAGCAGCAAGTGAACTGTGCAGCAGAAGGCAGAGAGCCTTCATTTTATGACGTCCCAGCATTAGTTGGCAGCAGGGCACAGAGAGCTCAGGTGCTACTATCATATTATATGTGAGTTCTTTTCATCTATTCCTACTCAAGCTCTGGCTGTTTCCTAAACTCATTGAACTAATTACCGAAGAGCAGCTAACAGCCACGATGCTTTAACTTATCAATAATGAAAAGTGAGCTGGAGCTGTCAGGAAATACATTTGACATCCCAGCTTTGAAGAACAGGAACTCTGCGCTCCGTCTATAGATATGAGGGGAAATATAATCATTAGTAAACCTAATTTATTTTATAAGCAGAGTTGGCAGTGTGATTCGTTCTCAAGATTTCCTGGCACTTTCCCATTATGAGATTCTGCTTTTAGTTGTCTACATCAGACAAACATGATTTGTTCAGGCTGAAATAACCCAACCTGGGTATTTGTCTCTACTAACATGATTTTTTATCTTTCAGGTTGTATTCATATTAAAAGTATATATATAATGTACCTTTGAAACCATTATAAATGAAAGCATATTCACATTAGAAAGGTATTGACTCGGACAGCAAAAACAGTGTATGCTAAATGAGGAATTATAGCATGGAGCCACAGCAGCTTTGGGCTATAGAAAACATATGATTAGGTAAAGGATGCAAAAAGGAGGATGTGACCTTATAAGAAGGAATAGTTACCAAATTCCAAGGTGGATGGACTATACATTATGGAAAGGAAGGACAGGCATTAGTTACATATTTTCAATTTTTTATTTTTCAGAATACAAGAGAATATTGATAGGGTTCAAAGTACTGAATAAAAATTGTCTTTTGAGGCCAGCCTTCACAGCAGCCTAGGGAGATAAAGAAATTAAAATAACACTTGCACTTTATTTTTTCAAAACTGAGGAAGCAAAGGGAATTGAAATGTGATATTCTTCAATTACAGGGAAGCAAACTAAGAGGCTCCCTATTACTTCTACAAAAAATCCTATATACCCCTATAATAGGTTCTGTAGGGAGAATAGCAAGGAGAACTCTAAATCTCTCCACTGGTGTATCTGTCCTCAGGGGTCAGCATTTTTCCACAGAAGATGAATGTCTTACACAAGCAAAATAAAATATAGGTGAAAAAATATAAGAATTCTATGGTTTTTTTTGAGAACTCTTTACCCTTGTTAGTGTAACTTTTTATGGTTAAAATGCAAAGAGCCTTTTAATTTGACCTTAGGTTTTTTAAAGGATTAGAAAATGGAGGCTTTTCTTTTTGGGTGATATTATGTGAGTTATTTTATTTGGATTTTGCATTAGAAAATTCTTTTAGGTTTTGAATGATGCTTCAGATGAAGTACAAGAACCTGAAATTAGCTAGCACAATGGAATCAATATTGAGCAATATTTTCTTTCTGAAAGAAATTCAGTCTGACAGAAAAAAGTAAAAACGGTGTAAGGAAACTGAGACTCTGGCTAAAAAGCTGGATACAGAAATTCCTTGTAAAGCAGTACAAATTAGTTGATGTCACCAGAACAAGAAAACCATACTGACAGAATAAAATGTTATCCAGGTTCCTGAATACTTTATTATCACCACCTTAGGTCACTAAGCTTCACAAGCTATATCCATCAAGTATGATAGCAGTATATATACTCACAGCTGAAGCTAGAAGGTGCAGTGCTTTCAAGTACTAACGATTTACATTAAGACACCTGGGTTCAAAGTCAGTTGATGACAAGAACAAAATGGGTTTGTTGGTCTCAGCCTGCTCTCTAGTGGACAATCACACATTAACCCAGTCTGGGAAGAATCTCAAGAATTAGATTTGTTGGCCAAGACATAAGGTTAAATTCATATTCTCTGAATAACATTACTAGGAATAAAAATAAACTCTGTATCTGTGTTTGTTGTGCTATTCCAAAATACTGCAAGGTGAGATATTGCCATCAGCATTTCATAAATACTGTATTCAGTATTCTTGTTACCAAAATTTGAAAGGATACAAGAAAATGGGAAAAGATACAATGGAAGGAAACAAAGACAATTAGATGCTTCCATATTCAAGGAGAATGAAGATACGATGAAATACTAGCAAAGAAGATGTAATATGTAATGTTTATGACTAAGTAAAATATTTTTCATTATTTACTCTTTTTTTTGTAATACAAGACACATAGAAAAAATAGACAATAATGATTTTTTAAAAATCTGATACATAATTAACCTATAAACTTGTGTCTGAAAGACATCTTAGAGACGAGAGCTAAATAGCACTTTTAAAAGACTTTGGTTTCTATATGAATAAAAATAATAGTAAGAGTTACATTAGATAGCATTAAAATGTATGAGGGATATAAACTCTCATGATTCAACATATAAAACACACATAAATTGCCTAGAGCTTGGGAAGAAACTACACCCACAGATGTTTTATTTCATTAGTATATCCCATAGAGTGGTTAGGTTCACTTCATTGGGCAGGCAGTAGAATGATGGAGCCTTACAGTTGTATAGTCTGTGGCATTTCCTACCTTTCCAAGACAAATTCCTGAGTGACTCATCTGCAGAAATCAGCTGCAAAAAAATTGTCAGGAACTCTGACCTCATTTCAGGTTACTCCCCTTTACATTGCTTAACTTTTCATTAGTCAGGAAGATAACATTCATTGATATCCAAGCACTTCCAATTACAATCACATTCCGATTACAATCACATGCCAATTACAGAGGCAAAGCAAAATTTTATTGAGTCTCTTTTCAAAACTTTTTACAAAATATAAAAAATTAAGCTTAGCTATCACTAACTTACAATTGACAATTACATATTATTCATATTTCATATTATACATTAACATATATATACACACTATATGTCAGCACCCACATTTTCTTACAAAGTCTTGTACTTTTACATAGTCTAAGATGACCATTCCATAATTTTTCATCAGATTATCTACTCACCTTTTTGCAGGAATGCTAGAATACCTCTACATTTTACAAGCCTACATTTCAAATTCAAGATTCATTTAAAATTCAGTTCTTATCCAAATGGGTCTCATGGACTGGCTGTTGTTTACTGTATTTAGAAAGCTACATTTCTGGATTTTACACTACTACTACTACTACTACTACTACTACTACTACTAAAAGCTGCCATTTGAATTAATGATATTGTTCTGGTTCCAAATTTAGATATTTTTTTTTCCACAAGAAAACAGATTTACTTTCAGTTTTGCAAAGAAATGCAACTCCAGGTATACTTTAAAGGACAATTTGTCAACATTAATTTCCATTGCTTTCTCAGTTGCTAATTATACTATTAGTTATCAAAGTTCTTCTTTCTATGGTGCTTTCATAATTACCATTTCTGATTATTTATTTCCAACCTTGTGATATTTGACATTTTACTTAGAGGTTGAGCAAGTAAATAGTTGTGTGAAAATGTGAGCTGTCATTTACAGAAAAAAAAAACACATTATTTCTAGACTTTGTAGTTAAAAAGTGAATTTTAACTACTTTTAAAAAGTAAACCAAGTGAGTCTGAAAGTCCCTTAAATCACAAGGCAAATGAAGAAATAATTTATTGGGGAAAGGAGCTGACTCATAATTTCTGCCTATGTGAAGATGACAATATGTTTCCTTGAGTAAATTCTTACTGCAAAATTATGTATTTATGGAATAGCTTGACAAGTGTAATTTCCTTGAATATAATATATATATATATATATATAATTAGAAATGTTAAATAGGACCTAAATTTGCCAAGCATAATATAGAGGAATGGAATGGCTAAAATCTCATAACTTCAAAAGAATTTGAATTATGCATTTAAATTCAGACTTGTGGCGTGAACTAAGATAATTACCAGGAAAATAGCAGCTTTTGCAGTCAATAACAGACATTACATTGAGTTTGTCAATTTTTCTGAGCTGACAAATGAAAGATGATGGCTGCAGAAATGAGTTGCAGATTATATGAGAACTACTACGGTCCATAAGAGCTAATGCTTTTATTCTCAAAGCCTGAAGCTGTAAGGAATATTAATAAAGCTATTTATATTTAGCTAGTTGTAGTGCATCAGGTACCTAGTAAAGAAAGGTTTCTTCATAGAAGTAGTCTTTTGTTTCTACTTGGCATCCAACACAGCTTTCCAAAAATGTTTTTCCTCTCTATTCTCCTGATAATTCAACAGCAAGAGGACCAAGGAAACCCTGTCAGTAGTACCGACTGCTTGCAAAGAAATTCTGTTGTACTCATGACCACCTGCTGGCAAACACTAATGCAGAGAACAAAAATAAGTAAGATGTGCTATAGCTCAAAACAGATGTGCTGGAAATGGGATATAGTAAGTGATAAAGGAGAAATCCACCATAATAGTGTTGCCTCACTGCTAGAGAGCAAATAAGTAATAATAATAAACAGTATTTAAACTATTCAATAACTTACTCTTGATTTGGTATCTTATAAAAGAGGTTCAACTATTTTATTTTCTGAAGAGCAGAGATCCATGCATATTAGAGGAGGAACATACTGTAACCGTGACTATATATATATATATATATATATATATATATATATATATATATATATATATATATATTCCAGGGATATAAACCACTGAATGACAGCTCAGGATCAGCCAAAACTGATCAAAGTCTCAAGAATCTTATCTCCTGAAGTTCTGTGGGAGCACACTGTGACAAGCTTATCTCTTTCATCCCAAATTTAGAATATGTCAGAATGGCTTAATCCTACATGTTTATTCTCACATTTGACTTTTTTTTTTTTAATTAATATGGTAAGTGGGAACCAAACTTTCAATTTTCTTACCAGTTGCCATCATTTGGAAAGTGCCATAGCATGGAAAAAAGTTCTTGCTTCTGAATTTCGTCTTTCAGCTGACATCTTTTCAGATTTTCCTCAGCAATTCTTCAAAAGGCTTCTGAGCTGGGTTGCAGAGAAACCTGAGTAGTAAGGATCCTTAGAAAAGAAGTCTAAAGATCTAGGCTAGAAAGAAAATGAGACGAAACCCCATCTATTGTTATTTTTACACCTCATAATTTTTCAAAGTATCAGAATTCTTAGCAATGATAGAGATTCCCCAGACCGGATGGCAGTTCTCTCACACCATAAGGCATGGTACACTTGAGAGCAGCAGGCCGTCACCCCAAGCAGGAGACCCTCCGCCAGCCTGACTGGAGGCTGAGTTACCTGCAGTGTGTACAGTCCCTCCACTGATATGAGGAGAGCCCTACACCTTCCTTCTGCACAATCTCGTTAGTGTTCATTGTAATTGTCACAACTGTCCCTGTCTGTGAAAGGCTTGTGAAGGAGCTGGGTCACTGAGCAGGCACCATGAGGAGCTCTCCCTGGTGCCTTAGCAGGGAAGCCCAAGGCACGGGCTCCTATCTGCTACAGCCCTACTGAGCAAAGCATCACCCCGATTACCATTGTCATTCCAGACATGGCAGCAGACAAAGTCTAGTTACTCCCCACTGCCACAGTCCCAAAATGGCAGTAAAGGTGCCAAAAAAAATGCAAACAGGGTCAACCATTCAAAAAAACTTATAGTGTTTTGAGAGAGAGAAATACAAGGCGGCTAGGTGGATTATCCACAGCAGTAAGGGGACAAAGCAAAGGCAGATAAAAGCCTGGGAAGCCTGGCAGCACATGCACCTACCTCCCCACGTTTTCATTTTTTGGTTCTCTACAGACACAGCTCTGAGGAAGGGATCCCTGCCAGCAATCTCCTAGACTAGAGCATGGTCAAGGAACAGCTAGGAGCTTACTCTTGGGCACTTCTTCCCTACGGTTTTATTTTAATTCAAAAAAGAGTAACAAAGTAAGACAGAGGACGTTTGTTAAAAGTCAGTCTCAACTCTGTACAGGCACCAAGGAACCTGCTTAAGGATTTGTACTAGAAATACATGCTTTCTCTTGAGAAGGACTTCAGAAAGGGTAAAAGAAAGCTCGTGTAACTAATCGGCAGGGTAAGAGAGGTTGTTAGAAGCAAAAATACATCTTTGAAAATGCTGAAGTCATGTTCAAATGACACAAGAAGAAATAGTTACAAACTCTGGCAGGTTAAATGTGAAAACGTACCAAGGCAGACCGAAAAGCACCAGAAGAATAAGTAACAAAGGAATAAAAATTACTAATCCTTTCCTCTACAAAATACATCAGGGGCAGGAATTTTGCTAGAATCTGTCAGACCAGTTGGTTTGCAGGGCATAAAAGAGTACTCAGAGAAGACAGGATCGTTGCAGAGACACTATGTGAACTCTGCATTGGTGTTCACTGTGGAAGGAACTGGGAAGATTCTGAAACCAGAACCCTTCTTGGCAGGGGACCCATCAGAAGATCAGTCTGAAATTGAAATTATTGTAGAAGAGATTATGGAGTAAATAGATAAAGTGAAAATCACCAGGATTGTCTAGTATTCACTCCAAATTTCTAAAGGAACTCAAGGACGAAAGAGCTGAATTACTCACAGCAGGGTGTAACCTATTTCTTTAAATTGCCTTGCTTCTGGAAGGCAGCAGATGTGACATCAATTCCTTAAAAAGGTTCCAGAGAAAATCTGGGGAATGGTAGCAATGTAAGTCTGACATGTATTGGGCAAATAACTAGAAACAATGATAAGGAACAGAATTAGGGGACACCTGGACAGATCTGATTTATCTGGGAAGAGTTAGCATCCTGCTTAGGAAAGCACCACCTTACAACTCTGATGAAAGCTTTTCAGTGCATTCAGATGTAGCTCAGTAAATATGATTTTGCCAATACTAGTAAAAGGCCAGAAACTGTGTAGTGACCTGGCAGTGCAGGAATTAACAGGAGTTACCTGGGCTTGTCTTGACTTGAGCTGATTTGGGATTTTTTTCAGGATATTACAATTGTCTTTTAGTGATCACATGCCTAATTGGGTTGAGTTTGGCTCTGTGGATACTTTACACTGTAAAAGCCTGATAACCATACTCTCACAATAGCTATTTATTTATTTTACTTTAAAAGAGGTTGTGAGAATCTGTGGGGCAGATTTCAATGAGAAGGATGCAGACTGTAGTAAGAAAACACAAGCAGACCCCAAAACAGAGGGGAATGACCTTCTCTCCCCCACGAACATCAAACTCCTACCAGCAAAGATGTGGGAGGCCAGGGATTCGTAACACCCCCACTTCTGCTGCAATTTGTTCAGGAAGGTGGGGAAGATGGAAGTTGTTGACCTTAGGACCCAGTGGTACATACAGAAGGTGAGCACAGCACCAGAGAATTTGAGTGGATACAAACAAGTTTATATACAATGATTTTAACTGTATTGTTAATGTATTCTTTCTGCATTAATGGGATGATTTCTACCATTAGGTTGTTAAAACATTAAAGGGACTAACAGTGCATTCTTACCTCCTTCTATAAGGCACGATCCCTTCTGCCCATAACAGGATTTAAATGTAACATGCATCCAGCCTCAGGCTTGGGCTAGTCCTGAGGGCTGGGGTTAAGGTGTGATAAGGCAGAAATCTTACAGGGTGTGATGAGACTGATGGTAGAAAAGGGAATCCAAGAAAGGACAGGTGTGGTGGTTTTACCGTGCTGGGCAGCTAAACCCCACAACCGCTCTCTCACTCCCCCTCCTTTAGATAAGGAGGGGGAGAAGTAAAGCAAAGAACAACTCACGGGTTGAGATAAGGATAATTTAATTAAAGGGAAATAATTATAATAATTAAATAAAGACTACCATGAACTAAACAACTTAACTAAGGGGAAAATAAAAGGGAAAGGGGAAAAAGGGAGGAAAACAAACAAACAAAATAAATGAAAGCTATATGGAAGTGCAGAGGAAAGAAATTACTCTCTACTTCCCACAAATGAGCGATGATTGACCACGTCCTTGAAGCAAGGCCTCAACGCACGCAGCCGGTGTTCGAGAGGAGGACCGACGTCTTCTCAACGAGAGCCCACCCCTCCCCTCTTCTTCCTGTTTCCACCTTTTATTGCTGAGTGTGACACCACATGGTATGGAATATCCCTTAGATTGGTTTAGGTCAGCTGCCCTAGTGATGTTTCTCTTCTCATTTTTTGCCCCTAGGAGGGTTAGAGAAAGGCCCAATGCTGTGCCACTGCTGCTCAGCAGTAGACACAACACTGGTGTGATAACACTGCTGTTCCAGCTACAAGTACAGAGTACGGCACTGAATGGGCTGCTGCCGGGAAAGTTAACATTCCAGCCAGACCCAGTACAGGTGTCCAGGGGTTTCCCACAGAGAACACTACTTGATGGGCCTTAAGCACACTATGAGGCTTCAGCCTAAGCTTCATGTTGGCCTTTGACAAAGTTCAGAAAAGGTAGTTGAAAAGGGTGTGCTTCTTGATTCAATGTGGAAGATGTCTAGAAAACAGAAAAGACCTGTCACAAGTAAATTCCACAACAATATCTGCTTTATTATTCTTTTTGGAGCATTTGAACCTGAGTTTTGGCTAGGCCATGATTATGATTTGTTTAAATAAAATGCTGACAGGCATGGTGGGACTCCATGGATGTGGAGGGCAGGCCTTAAAAAGCTTTCCAAAGACAGCATTAGGCTAGGGGATTGAGCATAAACAGTGAAGGCATCAAATGGAAGCTACTTGCACAGATAAATAGTTGGTTAAAAGACAAAAAAGAAAGCATCAAAGTAAATGGTGAGTTTTCATAGTGGAGGACATTGCAAGCGAAGATTCAGTGTTTTGAGACATGTTCTTCAGCATAAATGATTTGGAAATGGGAGTCAGTAATGGGACGACAGTGTGTGCGTTGGTAATAACATCAAATTAATGGTTAGAGGGACAGAGGTTTCTTGTGAAGAATGGCTTAAGTCCCAGAGACTGGCAAAGTCCCTAGAACATACAATACAAACTAGGTCTTGTCTTTGAAAGGAGATAAAGTATGACAGGAAAGTTACCCACTGGTTCAATACTATGTATGAGACATCAACTCTGTCAGTATTTGGCTCCCCAGTAACAGATACATTTAGTGTGGTTCAGGAAGCTTTGGGCTTGAATGGTGCAAGAGACCACTTGTCATTGTCATTCAGGGTCCAGAAAACCTCAAGCAGCAATGGTAGGACATGTCAGCCAGCGTAGTAAAAGCATTAAGTCACACAAAGGGCTAGAGAACCTGTCCTCTAAGCTAGAGTCTGACTACTGATTTGTGAAGTTGGCCGTAGTGGTCAGGTTTATGGGACCATGCTTTGCACACAGAGCAGTAATGCTCTGGCTGGGAACAGGCCTCGTTCTGATTTCAAGCAGTCAAAAAGAAGAGAACTCCTATTTTTCTGTTTCTTGTTAAACTCCGTATCAATAAAAGAAGAAGAAAAAAGTATGAAGTATCTAAGGAAAAAAAAGTGTTGCTCTGAAATCTATGTTGCCCTTAACATGCCCGCAGAACTTCCAGCGAGATGCAAAGAGCAGCGTGCAGCAAACATCTCCAGTCAGGCTTCTTTTCACTGTGAATCCCTGTTGAATTCATAGGGCTTTCAATGGCAACGAGTTTTAAAGGAATTCCAGTTCTAAATATATAACAGCCTAATAATTTGGAACAGTAATTCTTCCCCCATCAAATTTAATGGGTGCTTTTTGGATTTTATGTGTTTGTGACATTTTTGCAGACTCGTATTTCATTTGTTGTCTTCGCATTGCTACAGAGTCGCACCCCAGGGTACTTTACGAAACTGTAACTGATGTAAAAACTTGATTGGCAGATTTTTGTGTGTAAAATGTATGTTTCATGACATTTCAAAGTATTTCTTGATGGAATCTGCTTTGTTCTCTATGAGGCTGTATTTCCTTTTCTATTTTGTGAAATTGTATTTTTTGCATTGGGTACTGTACCAAATACATTGCTTTATTTAATGTCTCAGTAAAATATTAAATGATGCTTATGGGATTATGAAAGGTATCTAAAAATACAAGAAAAATGTTTCTGCTTTGTTAAACTGCCCAGACCCTCCATGTAAATAGAATTTTTAATATTTCAGTGTGAAGATCACCAAAATGAAAATAACGCATAACAAATTTGCTTAGTTTCTTTGAGGAAGTGACAACAAAACCAGGCAAGAATAAACAAGTATACATTATTCACTTGGATTCCAAGGAAGCTTTTAATACAGTACCAAATACATTATTAATGAATAGGGTAAGAAGGTAAGGAAGTAATACTCATCTGGCTAACAAAATTGCTTGCTTACAAAGTCAGAGAATGATTGTAAATGTTAAAGGAAGATGACAAATGCAGCAGCACCGAGCTTAGCATTAGGTCCTCATCTTTGTCATATAAATGAACTGGAAAACTGAGAAAGCTTTGAGATGTGCAATTTGATGTGTCAGGAATGCAGGGAACAGCCGGTCAGGAACAGGAAGGCATAAAATACACTCCTTTGGATGGGAAATGAATGGGAAAAAATGGTATGTATATGTCTTAGAAGTGATAAGTGTAAAATGTCTAAAAGTAAGAATAAGGAAGTTCAAAAAAAATAACAGAGGTTATGCCCTAAATTATGGGTGGTATTGAGCAGGTCAAAGATCTGGAAATGTTAAATGCAAAGCTTAGAACAACAGGTAATTAATATTAAATTCTGTCCAGATCATTTGGTAAGAATAAAACACTGCATAAATACAATTAGCTGTTCAATATCTAGCAGCTACTAGAAAGGACAAAAATTCCATGCAGAAGAGGGAGAATGCTAGATCCAGACCCACTACAAATGAACGTGGGAAGAATTGAAAACCAGCATATTAATTTGAATCTGTCCCAGGAAGACAAAGATTAACAGCTCAAGTTTACTCATTTGGCTGTCTTTGTGCAATGAACTGATAATTAAGCCAGCAGACACATTAGTGACTGACAGAATAGCAAAATGAAATTTTCTCTTATCTGCCTGTTGTTCTCAGTAAATTAGGAGGTATACAAGGAGAGGACAGTACTGGCTGGAAGACTACTGTGATACTTCTGGGAACAAAGAGGGATTTTGCACTGTATTTCAAAAGTGCATATATTAGAACACTAAGAGATGTTTTTCACTGCTATATTCTCTACCCAGAGTACATGCTAAATTTATCACCACTATATTTGTCCTTGTACTTTGAGTGTTTAGGTTTCAGTTGCCCCAGAAGGTGAAAAAGAAGGTGAAAACTCAAGACGAGTGGTTAGAAGCACTCCTACTGCTACCAAATCCTTGATTTACATTGAGTCATGTGGAAGTTTTGTCTCCCACCTGCCTTTTCAGTTTCCAGATGCAGCCTTTAGGAGAACCATTTAGGCAATATTAAGACAAGTGTGAGCTACACTTCACTGCATCTGACCATACTCAGTAGCATCAAGATGGCTTATTCTTTTGACAGCAGCAACTCACAAATAAACACTGGCTGAAGCTGATGCAAACAAGTAGGTGATGCTACTTGAAGAGTTCATGGAGGCAGTAAGTCTACCCTGAATGAAAACACAAAACTCTAAAGTGGCCAACTCAGTCTATAACTGAGGACTGTTTGTGGATTCTCACTGATGCTCTTGCATCTTTGCATCTGGGACAAATGCTTGCTGTCAGGCAGTTGTCTTTCTTGGATTGCAGTAGATTATAACATTCCATTTTATCTAGCTTACAGCAAAGCACTATGAAACCTGCAGTTCTCCAGAAGCTCTAGCCAGTTACTCACCTTTGGGGAATCAGAATCAGTTCCAGGCACAGAAAACTCACTATCCACTTCCCCATATTGCTTTTTCATAGATTCAAAGTTAAATCTAAGATCTCAGTATTCTGTGACCTCATGTCAAACTACCTGAAAACTAGGAGACAAAGAGTATGAGGATATGGTGTAACAGAGTTGTGTCTTTGCCATACTCTACCAGGATAACATATACGTAGATAAACAAAATTCTGTAAGGGCTGAGCATGGGTCAAAGTAGAAAATACAAAATCATTTGTTGCAGAAAGGGTCACACAAGGTCACCACCTTATATTTTATGTGTAAGACAGGCTAGAACATAAAAAGGACTCATTAACAATATTTCCCCAATATTGTTAAGGCAGCGGTTAAATGATGATAGTCACACTTCTGTTTTTTGGAAGAGATTAAAATATTAATATAGTGAGTGCAGTATAAAGAATGGAAAAGAACAAGAGAGGTCCTTCCTTTACAGTGAGTTATAACCTTCACTATACAAAGCAACACAGTTGCCTTCCTATTGATGTCAGATGTATATGGAGAAAATAGGCCTGAAAGCAGTGATTGCTTGGGATTGTCTCTCATGGGTTTGTGCACAGGGGTCAGGGTACTGAGAACAAAATGAACCTTCTCCCTGCCCTATTGAATCCTTCTTACAACAAGGGAATGAACAGATCTGGTCCCCAGCCCACCCTAAGGACTGCCCTGTGTCATTTGGAGCAGTACCTTTCTCACACAACCTCTTTTCCTGCCCCTTTTGTTTTTATTCACAACTCGTGTAACAATGCCTTTAAGTGTCCACCTCAGTTTTCCGTCCTTTTCTCTCCCGTCCTCTGCACCATCACTTTGGCAAAACCACAGGGTGGCACGGGCCGTCTTCCCGCTCTGTCATCTTCCTTTCACAGAAGGACGCTTTTTCGATACCTCAGACACTGGTTTCTACACGTGGGGAGGAAAATCGATTCTCTCAGTTGGTGGACCTCTTCTACCAACTTCTTCCTCAACCTCTTCCAAAGCTTTCTCTGCAGCCAAGACACACAGGCCTGTAGGGAAGAGGAGAGGCTTTCTTCATACTGCTTTTGACTCATGTGCTGTGGAAACCACATTTCTTTTATGAACAGTCTTGTGACTTCCACTTAGTGAAAGTTATGAGAATGCCACCAGTATCTCTCCCAATCTGTTTCTACTTACCACAAGGCATAATTTGAGTTCATGTTAAGGCACCTTTTTCACACTGCCTGATGTTCAACCCTAACAAATAGTTGAGAACATTCCTGGAAGGCAGGCTTATCTGTAAGCACTGGAGCTTCTGAGTCGGTGGGGTTTTAGTTTTATTTACTATTATAATGTTTTTAAGGGCTGGAAAGGGAGCTTAGAATCCACATAACTAGTTTCACCGAGAACAGACAAGGTGAAGGAAGTACTCCAACTCCTCTACATTAAAGAACTGTAGAACCCAGGAACACTTACCTGCCAGCTTCTGAACCTGAGTCGCTTCCACACTGCTTCACAGGGAAGTCGCACCAGCAGGGTTCTGCTGCACTGAGAAGGCACCGCCAACATAGCTAGCTCATAGAGTCACTAAAACCATTTCACATAGATGGCAGAAAACTTGAAGAAAAAGCAGCCCACAGGGGAACACTGAGCCCACTTCACCACGACAGCAGAAAAGCACCCTAGACAACCTGAGCCTCAAACTCCCCCTGAGAAGGCAATTCCCCACAGTTCCTCAAGCTTCCTTTATAGCAAAGGACAAATGACCCACACCTGGCAGATTTCACTTCACAAGGGTGGAGCCAAGAGACCTTGTGGAATAGGCTCCTCTACCTGGCTTCAGTCTTTTAAGGTCAATTGCTCCTTATCACTAATAGAAATAGCCTGACAAGGGGCTTAGTGGTTAGAGTTGACCTAATGAATTAACTACAAAAGCTGCACAAGGGTCATATTTCTGTCAGTCATTCTGTCAGGAAAATTAGTACAGAGCCTGTTAAAGTAAATAAATAAATAGAAAGACAGATAGAGAAATCAAAGAAATCAAAGAAAATGACCTTAAAGGCAAAATTGCAATCATAGATTTTCATCTGTCTAGTCACGACAGATAAAGAATATAGCAATCAGAATTACTTTTCTTGGCATTAATGTTATTTAAGTCTGCTTTTCTGAGATGTCTTCCTTATGCAGGACTTTTCAAAATCTAGCCCCATGACCTCTGACTACACTATTTACTTCTGCTGCGTATAAGCTATCGCGTACAAATGCCAGGATCCAGATCCTCACTAACTGTTCAGGTCAAGGACTGGGCTGAAGGTCTGGGCTTTGATTTGGTTACATGCCCACATTGCTGTTTCCTGGCAGGTCATGGGAAGAAGACTGGCTGGCTTGGGGGAGCTTATGTACACGTGCCTTTTAGGCTGCAGCCAACGTGTTCCTCTAGAAGTGTACATAAGCTCCCCCAAGCCAGACAATTTCAGACTCTGGAAGTCTGAAGAGGGTTGCAGTCTCCAAGCTCAGATACAACCCCATGTTAGTCTGGTGCAACTGATTTTTGTGTTCCTTGCACTGGCTTTTCCTTCACCTCCTCTTCAGAGGCAAGGACACGCATCTCTTTTGTGCTCCTTTGTTAGTAAACAAACCAGGAGACATTCAAGCCTCTTTCTTCAAGTCAGTAAGATACTGGGCTACAGAGATGGTGAAGGGCCTAGAGGGGAAGATGTATGAGGAGCGGCTGAGGTCACTGGGCCTGTTCAGCCTGGAAACGAGGTGGCTGAGGGGAGACCTCATCGCAGTCTACAGCTTCCTCGCGAGGGGGAGTGGACAGGCAGGTACCGATCTATTCTCTTCAGTCCCCAGTGATAGGACCCACGGGAATGGTGTCAACCTGAGGCAGGGGAGGCTTAGGCTAGACATCAGGAAGAGGCTCCTCACTGAGAGGGTTGTCGCACACTGGAACAGGCTCCCCAGGCAAGTAGTCACTGCACCAAGCCTGTTGGCGTTTAAGAAGCATTTGGACTGTGCACTTAGTCCCGTGGTCTGAACTTTTGGGTAGACCTGTGTGGTGCCAGGAGTTGGACTCAATGATCCTTAGGGGACCATTCCAACTCGGGATAATCTATGATTCTATACCCACCTTTGGTTTCAGTGAGAATTCAGGCCCTGAAAACAACCAAAGTTTCTTCTGGATGGTGTTTTTTCTGAATAGGATAACTTCATTTCCCTTTTGAAGACTTACAAGGATGTAGTAACAAAAGCAAAGGCAGAAAACAGCACCTGAGGCACAGGCTACTTTTCAGCCTGCGGCAGACTATAGGTATTGTTATAAATGACTGAGTCCCAAATAGGGTTACAATCAAGGTTTACAATTTATTAAAGGAACAGAGGTAAGCAAACAGCGCTGGGTGCACCGCGAGTCTCTGCTCCACCAAGACGCACACCAGTTACATCAGGCGGCTGGTTTTTATGCTCCTAGGCTAATACATATTCATCACCACTTTTGGAAAAGGCAGGGTTCTTATCATTATTTTCCCAGCACCCGAACCATCGCACGGATGCATACGTATCAGTCTCCGGCAGTCCCTCTGGGGGTCGCTCGAACTGAAGGCTCGTAGTCTTCCTCCCAGGCTTCGTCCTTTGGTTGTTCTTCAGCTTCCCCCTCACCCCCTCCCCCTCCTTATTTAGTGGTCTCTGGGCCACTTGTCAGAAAGTTGTGTCTCATGCAATAGTCAGCAGTTAGCTCAAAAAACTCCCCCCTATTCTCTTATCTCCCAGACCCAAGTCTCAAGGTTTACCCTTCAAACCCTCTATCGACATGAACTGCTAGACCATTCTTTTGCAACATACAAGAACTATATACACTAACCACTCTGTTTCTCTTGGACTTGTGGTTATTTATGCAAGAGGATGTAAGACAGAAGGTCACATTTCATTATGAGGCCCTAGCATTGTTCCATATTGACTCGAATCAGATGAACATATTTCACAGGATGATATTATCATTTCAGACAAATATGATCTATGTAGCGTGAAGTGTTCTGGCATGCTTACACTCTGCCAAGGGCCCGAAAATGGGACCTTCATTTTAAGACTGCATGGAAAAGAAAACAAAAACAACAACAACACAGAAGGAACTTTTCCTTCACCTACATTTTATTATTATTTTGCAACTCCTGCAGGTGTCCACAAGAAATTTTGCCCCACCCATTCCCCCCAAAAAACAAAGAAACAAAAAAATACATTGTGGCACAGAGGCATAATTTCAGTTCACACCAGTAGACGGTCTTCTCACTGAAGTGCAGTTAAGCCCCACAAAGTGCCAAAAAACTGCCAAAATGTAATGTACTTACAGGTTACTTTTCTATGTTCGCATTATTTACTTGTCTGGTCTTGCCTTCAGGGCTTGACCTGTCGGGGGGGGGGGGGGGGGGGGGGGGACGGGGTGGGAACATGTAATGCCGTGCAAGGTTGTTTGGGTGTATGACTGACAACATGACTTTAAAATTTTGAACTGTTTGTAGACTATCTAGAAGAGTACACTATCCCCAAGGGAAACATGGAAACTACCCGTTGCTTCTCAGGTTTAAAGTAAAAGGTGTAAGCATCTGTTAAGGGGTGAGAAAAAGTGTAATCAGCTGTTTGAGTACAATTCTTATGTATACAGGAACATTTTCCTCTCCAATTTCCAACTTTTTTCATCGTGCAACGTTTTTCATCATGCTTCTAGAACAGGATTCTGATTCTAACAATGGTTCCTAGTGCAAATTTCCAGAGAAGAGAGAAGCAAACCAGTCCTGACTGCTTTGAATGGGATGGAGAGAGCAAACAAATGTAAATGAAGAAAATAAACCTGAAGGAATGTTTTCACATAATTGTCATTGTCCAAAAGCTTTATATTGGTTGAATCCTTGAAAGTTTATTAATGGACACTCAGGTAGCATCACTGAATTTGAGGTAGTAAGATAGACTTGCATCGTTGCAGAGCCTCAGTCGCAGTTTAAATTGGCACTGCCTCTAATTTCACGAGAACGAAAGAGAAAAGCACATCTTTCTACCGTGTCAGCTACTGGCAGACTTGGGGGAGGGGATGGGGTGGAGGGGAAAAAGACGGTTATTCAAATTAAAAAGTAATGTTTTCTTAGGACATTTCACCCAATACGTAATATTTAGGAGTAACCAGACTACAAATGAAAGGGAAGATGAAACACTACAAGGTACTTGCGTGACCTTAATTTACATGGCAATTGATTACAACCACAATCTGCAGTGATTACACCATTCCCCCTTGAGACAGAAAAACGGGATTCCCATATTACTTAAGGGGAGTGTAATCCCTCTCAAAATATGAGGGTCTGAGGTACACATACCACTGAGTACTGAAAATCTTAAGACTAGGCAGCACCAAACTCAGCTGAGAAGGGAGGAGGAGTCTCTTTGAACCTTCATGTAACAGAAAGGAAACTCAGATTTTGGCCCTAAGTAATTGTTATTAGAGACAGGCTGGGAGCTGGTTCCTTTTAACCCAGCACCCATTTCCGCATCTTCAGAGCTAAAGAAATGGTTGATTGCTCTGTTGAATCGTGTTCCAGGCGGAAAAACTCATGCTCCTATTAGAAGAAAGAGCTTAATGTCTTGCTTGGGTCCTAAAGATGAGTTTTGCATTCAGACGTACCCCCTCCAAGACAAACAGCTACCTTTACTTTGTGGGGCTCACATTCTGCATAAGAGATGCGTAGCTTCAAGCTTCATGATGCCTCCTCTCGATGAAGGGAGGAGGTTGCAGACGCATAAAAGGGCAAGACAACTTCCCAAACTACATCGCATTGCCACAAAACTACCTCAGTGTATTCCCGCCAGGGCACAAAACCCCTTCGCAAATCACCACAGGTTAGACATAACAGCAAAAAAGGGCAGAGCGAATTGTTGATTTTTTTTCTGCATACTCCCAACATCAGGAGCCGGTCAAGCTGAGATGAGAGCTTGAGATCCCAACTGCGGCTTAGGATAGGCTGTGCACCACAGAACTTGGTCCCCATAAGACGTGTTGCTTCAGAATGACATCCAGGGTGGCGACGTCACTTGGAAAGTTCCTCCAAAGTATTCCCTGAGTTGCATGCTAAGTGGCACTGCCTTTACAGAGCCGTTTTCCTGGGGACCAGATCTAGGGACCAGGGGTACTGATAGGACACGAAAAGCCCACCTGATAAACATATGGCTCAGAGGCTGGTGCCATCACAGAAATCTTGTTTTTTTTGACCATGGGACGTTTTACTCGGCACCCAGCCTTATGGCCACAGACGGGTCCCTATCTCTAAGGGGAAAACGGATCCTGGGCCAGGAGCTGGTGGGGCTCATTCAGAGGGCTTTAAACTAGGTAAGATGGGGGATGGGGCTGAAACAAGGCTTGTTAGAGCTGTGCCAAGGGGAACAATGGCAAGGCCGGGGGATATAGCAATGGCCCAGCTGAAGTGCATCTACACCAATGCACGCAGCGTGGGTAACAAACAGGAGGAGCTGGAAGCCATCGTGCGGCAGGCAGGCTACGACTTGGTTGCCATCACGGAGATGTGGTGGGACCACTCTCATGACTGGAGTGCTGCAATGTCTGGCTATAGGCTCTTCAGAAGGGACAGGCAGCACAGAAGGGGTGGTCATGTGGCTCTCTATATTAGAGAATCTTTCGATGTTGTGGAACTCAAGGCTGGGAATAACAAGGTTGAGTCCCTTTGGGTTAGGATCGGCGGGAAGGCCAACAAGGCAAGCATCCTAGCGGGGATCTGTTATAGACCGCCAAACCAGGATGAGAAGATGGATGAGGAGTTCTACAGGCAGCTGATAGAAGCTGCAAAATCATTAGCGCTTGTTCTTGTGGGGGACTTCAACTTCCCAGATATATCCTGGAAGCACAACACAGCCCAGAGAAAGCAGTCTAGGAAGTTTCTGGAGAGCATGGAAGATAGCTTCCTGACACAGCTGGTTAGTGAGCCTACCAGGGGAGGTGCCCCACTAGACCTTCTCTTCACAAACAGAGAAGGACTGGTGGCAGATGCGGTGGTCAGAAGCTGTCTTGGGCAGAGTGACCATGAAATGGTGGAGTTCACTATTCTTGGTGAGGCCAGGAAGGGGACCAGTAAAACCGCTGTATTGGACTTCCGGAGGGCTGACTTTGAGCTGCTCAGGACACTGGTTGGTAGAGTCCCTTGGGAGGCGGTTCGGAAGGGCAGAGGAGTCCTGGAAGGCTGGGCGCTCTTCAAGAAGGAAATCGTAATGGTGCAGGAACGGTCTGTCCCCATGTGCCCAAAGACGAGCCGGCGGGAAAGAAGACCAGCCTGGCTCAACGGAGAGTTGCAGCTTGAGCTTAAGAGAAAAAAAGAGGGTTTATAATCTTTGGAAAAAAGGGCAGGCCACTGAGGAGGACTATAAGGACGTTATGAGGCTGTGCAGGGACAAAATTAGAAAGGCCAAAGCTCATCTGGAGCTCAATCTGGCTACTGCCGTTAAAGACTACAAAAAATGTTTTTACAAATACAGCAACGCAAAACGGAGGACTAAGGAGAATCTCCATCCTTTACTGGATGCGAGGGGAAACCTTGTTACAAAAGATGAGGAAAAGGCGGAGGTGCTCAATGCCTTCTTTGCCTCAGTCTTTAGCGGCAATACCAGTTGTTCTCTGGATACCCAGTACCCTGAGCTGGCGGAAGGGGATGGGGAGCAGGATGTGGCCCTCACTACCCATGAAGAAATGGTTGGTGACCTGCTACGGCACTTGGATGTGTGCAAGTCGATGGGGCCGGATGGGATTCACCCAAGGGTACTGAGAGAACTGGCAGAAGAGCTGGCCAAGCTGCTTACCATCATTTATCAGCAGTCCTGGCTATCGGGGGAGGTCCCAGCTGACTGGCGGCTAGCAAACGTGACGCCCATCTACAAGAAGGGCCGGAGGGCAGACCCAGGGAACTACAGGCCTGTCAGTTTGACCTCAGTACCAGGGAAGCTCATGGAGCAGATTATCTTGAGAGTCATCACGCGGCACTTGCAGGGCAAGCAGGCGATCAGGCCCAGTCAGCATGGGTTTATGAAAGGCAGGTCCTGCTTGACGAACCTGATCTCCTTCTATGACAAAGTGACGCGCTGGGTGGATGAGGGAAAGGCTGTGGATGTGGTCTACCTTGACTTCAGCAAGGCTTTTGACACCGTTTCCCACAGCATTCTCCTCAAGAAACTGGCTGCTCTTGGCTTGGACTGGCGCACGCTTCGTTGGGTTAGAAACTGGCTGGATAGCCGGGCCCAAAGAGTCGTGGTGAATGGAGTCAAATCCAGTTGGAGGCCGGTCACTAGTGGCGTCCCCCAGGGCTCAGTGCTGGGGCCAGTCCTCTTTAATATCTTCATCGATGATCTGGATGAGGGCATTGAGTGCACCCTCAGTAAGTTTGCAGATGACACCAAGTTAGGTGCGTGTGTCGATCTGCTCGAGGGTAGGAAAGCTCTGCAGGAGGATCTGGATAGGCTGCACCGATGGGCTGAGGTCAACTGCATCAAGTTCAACAAGGCCAAGTGCCAGGTCCTGCACCTGGGGCGCAATAACCCCAAGCAGAGCTACAGGCTGGGAGATGAGTGGTTGGAAAGCTGCCAGGTGGAGAAGGACCTGGGAGTGATGGTGGATAGTCAGCTGGATATGAGCCAGCAGTGTGCTCAGGTGGCCAAGAAGGCCAACGGCATCCTGGCTTGTATCAGGAACAGTGTGACCAGCAGGGCTAGGGAAGTGATTGTCCCCCTGTACTCGGCTCTGGTGAGGCCGCACCTGGAGTACTGTGTTCAGTTTTGGGCCCCTCGCCACAAGAAGGACATCGAGGTGCTTGAGCGGGTGCAGAGAAGGGCGACGAAGCTGGTGAGGGGCCTGGAGAACAAGTCCTACGAGAAGTGGCTGAGGGAGCTGGGCTTGTTCAGCCTGGAGAAGAGGAGGCTCAGGGGTGACCTTATTGCTCTTTACAGATACCTTAAAGGAGGCTACAGCGAGGTGGGGGTTGGTCTGTTCTCCCACATGCCTGGTGACAGGACGAGGGGGAATGGGCTTAAGTTGCGCCAGGGGAGTTTTAGGCTGGATGTTAGGAAGAACTTCTTTACCGAAAGGGTTGTTAGACATTGGAACGGGCTGCCCAGGGAAGTGGTGGAGTCACCATCCCTGGAAGTCTTTAAAAGACATTTAGATGTAGAGCTTAGTGATATGGTTTAGTGGAGGACTTGTTAGTGTTAGGTCAGAGGTTGGACTCGATGATCTTGAGGTCTCTTCCAACCTAGAAATTCTGCGATTCTGTGATTCTGTAATCTCTGCTATGCTGGCCTGTTCTATGTGGCTCTTTGTAGATCCTCTACGTTATAAAACCTTTCAGAGCAGCAGTCAGTATGGACAGTCTTCCTGTTGTTGTTTTTTTTTTTTTTTTAATCATTCCCTTGAATCAGACTATGGGTGCTCTTGCTTAATTCTTTACATATCTCAGATATTTTCATCATCTTGCTGGGTGACTGTAACACACAGGTGCTGTCAAACACTCCAATGAATCTTACATCTATGCTTCGTATTTAATATTTTCATAAATAATTTTTCCTCAAAGACATTCAGATATCCACCTTTGGTAGATTTCCAGATTTTGTATCCACACATTAAGATGCAAATTACTCTCCCTCTCTCTCCTTAGAGCAATCTCCTAATGCTTCTTTTCATAACATTGTCAGTTTTAAACTTCTGAACGTTCAGTTTTGCAATACTAATGACCATCTTTGGTAGAATATGCAAAATAGAGTAATCTGCTGTTAGCACCACTGGCATCAGTTGTATTATTCTTGCTCTTTGTGAGTACAGTGATGAATAGAAATAGGCCCAATGCACACAAGAATAGCTTCTCAGGATCCTCTTCTGGACAATCTTCTATTTAATTGTTTCTTTTACAAAGCTTTCAAGACATCCAGAATTTTTTATATGCCTTTCCACTAGATTGGAAGAAATGTAATAATGTTTTTAATAGGTATGTAAGTGAATGAAGCTATGAAAATGAAATGAGGGTAGAAGCAGAAATTGAAGCAATCTTACTACTGTACTGTAGAAAAAAAGACAGTACAGTAGTAAGTTTGCTTGCTTTATCTTATTACGTGGAGAAGAATTAATATATCAAATATACTTACTGGTAGCTCATTTATAGCTAGATGGTCACCAGCTATGGTCTATATGGGGACCTCTACATACTATTTTATGTCCTCTACATTTATTAACAGGGGATGAATCTGTTTCATAATTGACAAAAATGATGTTTCATCCATGAAGTTTGTAATAAAAATAATATGGCTTCAGGCATCAGCTGACAACTTATTTTCTGAGCACAAGGGAATCATTAATTTTGAGAGACAATCAACTGCTAAATCAATTTAAAAATATAGGTGCTTTCAGTTAGCTTTAATTGTTCATTATCAGAAGAAACTCAAATGCTTGGTGTAGCTACCTAAGGTACCAGCTAACCAAACCTATGACGAAGTTTTAATAATTTGCATAAAAGTGAATCTGAAATATTTGGGTAAATCTTTTCCAGGAACATATTTATTAGAGCACAGGATGCCATCCCCATCATAGCTACACCCAACCTCTAATAGCCTCCTGATTTTCTTAATTCTACTGAAATTGGAAACACTGAAATGTGTGGTAGCTGCTATCCATAGCATTTACGGTAATGGTTTTCCATAGAGCTGCCTCCCTTTATCTTGTAGCCAACCTCCCGCCATTAGGAAAAACAAAACAAACAAAACAAAACAAAACAAAACCCACAAACAAACAGAAATGCAAAGTAAGAAAGAATTAGCTCATGCCTGTGGGACTTTACCAAGTCCCTGTGAAATCCATTGGCTGTACCTCAGCCTGCTGAACAAGAAATTCTAGTTGCTAGAACTAGTGAAGGAATTTTTCCAAGTATTATTGCAAATCACAATATTCCCCTTAGATTATCACTGACAGAATTTTAAAATATTTACATTATTTATCAGCTCCTGCATCTCCTCAACTAAATGAAAGTTGTAATCAATAAATCATCAATATCTCACTTTTTCTTTCATTCTCTGGGATGTAAATTATGGAGCTTTCCATTGTTCCTATACATATACAGGTAATGCCCAGCCTTTCCAAACCCATCGGAAATAAACTTACTTCTAATCAATAAAGGTGCACCTATCATGGGAGTTGTAAGTACTTCTATATACTGAGTAATGAATTTAAATAGCACAGGATAAAATGGCAGAAGTTGTTTATGCATTCCACCTCTGCAACCTTACAGCTTCAGAGTAAAGATGAACAGAATTGGCTCCGATGCTTAGGCAGTTATTAATTTTATTGTGAATTGTGTGCTTATAGCTCTCCTGGTGTATCATGAGAAGTGAGAACGCTCAACATAACAGACACCATTCTACTATAGACAGAGCATGGAGCGGAGCAGGGAGAAGAGGGGAGTTCAGTCAAAAGGGCCCTACAAAATGGCGTCAGCGGCACAGCGAGGCGAGGTGAGGAACGTTCAGTCAGAAGGGATCTACAAAATGGCGTCAGCGGAGCGGAGAGTTCAGTCAGAAGGGACCTACAAAATGGCATCAGAGGAGTGAAGTGAAGAGGAGAGTTGAGGAGAGGTGAGGACAGTTGAGGCAAGGCGAGGCGAGGAGAGTTTAGTCAGAGGGGACTTAAAAATGGTGCCTGAGGAGTGGAGAGGAGCACAGTGAAGTGGAGAGGAAAGGAGAGGAGAGTTCAGTCAGAAGGGGCCTAAAAAATGGCGTCAGAGGAGCTGAGTGGAGCAGAGAGTTGAGGAGAGGAGAGTTGAGGAGAGGAGAAGACAGCTGAGGAGAGTGGAGGAGAGTTGAGGAGAGGAGAGCTGAGGAGAGGAGAGTTCAGGAGAGGAGAGGACAGTTGAGGAGAGTGGAGGAGAGTTGAGGAGAGGAACGTTGAGGGGAGTTGAGGAGAGTTGAGGGGAGAAGAGGGGAGGAGAGGGGAGGGGAGGGGAGGGGAGAGGTGATTTCAGTCAGAAGGGACCTACAAAATGGCGTCAGAGGCGAGGAGAGGTGACGCGAGGTGAGGAGAGTTCAGTCAGAAGGGACCTACAAAATGGCGTCAGCGGAGTGGAGAGAAGAGTTGAGGAGAGGTGAGGACAGTTGAGGCGAGGCGAGGAGAAGAGAGTCAGACGGGACCTACAAAATGGCGCCTGAGGAGTGGAGTGCAGTGGAGTGTATAGGAGAGTTCAGTCAGAAGGGGCCTACAAAATGGCACCAGAGGAGCTGAGCGGAGCGGAGAGTTGAGGAGCATTGAAGAGCATTGAGGAGAAGAGAGTTTAGGAGAGTTGAGGAGAGGAAAAGACAGTTGAGGAGAGGAGGGGAGGGGAGGAGAGGAGGGGAGGAGAGGAGGGGAGAGGAGAGAGGTTTTTTTAAATAAAATACTTGCTTCAGGAAAGGTGAGATGGTTAATGAGGCAACAGTAAATGCTGAAGATAGAGCTGGCATGCTTTCTGTAACAGAAGTCATGTGGGGCTCAAAGTTGTCCTTAGACTGTTTTTTTTTTTGAGTACAGCTATACTTCACCCACAAACTTAAATAGGAGTTCAGTTTACTTAGGAATTTAATTAACTTTATTTCAAACCGTAGGGAAAAAAACATTTAAAACTTCTTGCCATTACCCCCAAACTTGTTTTGAAGGTGTCTTTTGATAAGAAAAACCAGCCCATTAATCTGAATGACAATTATTACTGTTCTCAAAACTAAACCACTTAAAGAGTCCAAGAGTTCTTATGGGAAAGTTTAAAACTATTATACTTCAAATTAAATTTGAAGGTATTGCATATTGAGTTGCTTTTTTTTTTTTCTCTCCCATCATTTTTAATTACTAGTGTATTTGCATGAAAATGGAATCTTTATTTCTTGAAAGCTCATCTGCTCCTGCTGCTTATTCTTTATTGAGGATGTCACATGCAAAGGGTTAGATCTTCAGGTGAGGTAAAAGCAGGAACAGATGTGCTTAGAAGAAAGTAAGTTTTTATGCAAATAGTATTTTTAATAAAAACAGATGAGGATAAAAAGTGAAAATATATGCTCTGAAAACTAAATCCCAGTATTTCTTTCTGGGAGATACAGTTGTCTCTCCAAACAAAAGTTACTTTGAACTTTAAAACTGAATACAGAATAGGAAAAAAAATATATATATATATAAAGAGAATATGAAATTATAAAAACTTAAAGATTCACTAGATCACTGTTTACTCAAAAAAATTCATGGTTCATTTGTTATTCATGGTTCATTTAAACCCTCAAATTAAGACTTGGTCTATAATAAAGGAAAAAAAATCTAATTTTTATGGTCCTCTCTGAAAAAAAATGACTGAATTCTATCTAAACAGAGGTGTTTGTATTGTAAAATTCTATCAGTTAAATGCTTACATATTAGTGTGAACAAACCACAAATAACACAAAGTGGGAACTACATATTGGCTCCTCCATGTACAGATCCAGTGAAAACACAGTGGTGCAATACTTTGAGAGAGGTTGCACACACATGTGTCTATGCTTTCAGAGAGAAGTGAAGATATTTAACACCTGGTGGTCCCTAATGTATGCCCCTCAGCTTCTATTTCTCAATAACATGGCTTGATTCCAGCTATCAACATAATCGAGTACATGAAAATAGTCATGAGAGCCTGTATTAGAAGTATAAGAAAAGCTATCAAAGTCTCACACAGTAAAATAAAACTGTTATTTGAAAGAGCTTATGAACTCTACCAGATGTTTTGAAGATTAACTGCTCTTTAGATAGCTCCGTGCAGTTCCATAAGAGATGTTGAGGTTAGGTTTGACAGCCATTGCACCTGTGTGCAGCCTATCAGGAAAGCATCCTGAAGTTCATCACACTCTGGGCGCCAGATTGGCGATGACAGAAGATGAGCTGCTACTCGTCGGGTATTACAAAACCACACACAACAACTTGGCTGCGTAAGTAAAGACTCAGAATGACAAAATGGCACCAATGGTTTCCATGGTCAGATTCCCATTCCAGATAGGGTAAACTAGAGGCAGTGCTGCCTCTCTGCTGAAAGGGGGCACCAGTTGATAGGGAAGGGAAGGGAAGGGAAGGGAAGGGAAGGGAAGGGAAGGGAAGGGAAGGGAAGGGAAGGGAAGGGAAGGGAAGGGAAGGGAAGGGAAGGGAAGGGAAGGGAAGGGAAGGGAAGGGAAGGGAAGGGAAGGGAAGGGAAGGGAAGGGAAGGGAAGGGAAGGGAAGGGAAGGGAAGGGGTTTGCAACATCAATCCTACTAGGAAAAATACAACTCTGTCCAAACTCCAGAAGCGATACCTGACCTCATTTCTTTTAGTACAGAAGTGCCACAGAGGCAGAGGCAAAGCCCACCAAGTACTTCACCTGCGGCCAGGAAAAATTGACAGTGCACTCAGATACTCAGATTCAAATCTACAATCCAAATGAATTGCTACTAATAAAAACAAAGCACAGAGCCCCTTTTACATTGTTTTATCCTGTTTAAAAGACAAACATTTGCACACTGCAAGCCTCAAATGGATAAAAGCTACCATGAGAACTTATAAGCCATCTGCTAGCTTCCTAATGAAGCCAGTAACTATTATTGTTTACAGTTGAACACCGGGGGTCATGTGTATTTGCTGTAATGAAAGAATCAATGCATCACTGCAGATGCTAAAAGAGAACTTTTTTTTTTTTTTTCCAGACGGCTAATTATAAATACAATAAAATAACAAATTAAAAAAAAATCTGTTCATCTCCTTTGAGAAATAGTGCTTGGCACACCAAATACAAATTGCAGCACTTTTCTGTTTTCTAGTAGTCTCTACTTGACAGACTCAGCATACAGAAACAGAATCACAAAAAAGTTACTCTTCAATTCTTAATGAATAGCTGACCACCAAGGAATGTTTAGTCCCTAATTCTCTAATCTTTACAAACGTCCTGCATTACTTAATTGTATGGTTTATCTGAATGTAATGATGAAATGTGCATTAGCAAGCAGCCAGATAACTGTTGTTGTTTCACTCTGTTTCTCTTGCCTGAAGAAGACACCATGACATGTGAAAACTTGGCTCAGTCAGGCTATTAAACATGTCCTGAAGTTTCTTGGATTTTTCAAATGTTGGCTGAAGAGAAACTGATACACAGCAGTGAAGCCTCCCATTTCTGGCTTACTACATCATCACTCACACAAAAATACACTAACAAAAATACACAAAAAGCTATATAGCAATATGAATGCCCAACATCTAGCAAAAACAAACAAGCCATTCATTCTGAAACCTTGTCAGTGGCCATTACGTGTTTTAATTTCCTAAAGTCTGTAAGTCAAGAGAGCTGACTTGTTTTGCTGAGCTGAAACAGTGCAAATGACCCTTCCTGCTCTACATAGACCTCTGATACCATGGTCTATGGTGCAGCCCTCCTAGAGCCCATACTCTTCTCATTCCACCTATAGCATATGTGGAGGTGTATGTCTATCATGTGACTAAAATGCAGTATAACATCCTAGCTAGATGGGCTGAGGTAGAAAGGAAAGCTGTATTATTGTATGTACCGAATCAGTAAATACATTAGAAAAGAAAGGGGGACAAACTATATTCCTCTTTTACAATGACGCATACTTGTACCAAGCTGTACCCACCCTGGAGACTGAAATAAAGGAAACTGTCAGCAGAATACCACTTCTTTTTTTTTAATTTTGTTTTCCTATCGTGGTGATGACCAGAGAGACAACACCTGGTGGATCAGCGTGGGCAGTTTATTACTGGCAGCCTGCTGGAAGCTGCTGGCCCTCACTGCAACCCTTTGCTGTGACCCCATCCTTCACCGATGACCAGTGTGCAAAGGCAGACCTACTGCATGAATTCCTACACGAGCACCATCACTGACAGAGCTGAGTGATTAGAGAATGGGAGAGGGTGAGGAGAATAATTTGGTTTCGGTTCCTACTCTGACAGTGTTTCTGTCTTTGTGGACTTAAGTGAATAACTTAATTTATATGTCTTAATTCTCTTGTTTCACAAAATGCCTCAGATAATACTTTCTTCCCTAAACTACATGCAAATGTATACGAATATGCTTGCATCCCCAAATTACAGGGGAGTTGCAAGAATTAATTAGTTAATGTTTGCAAAGTGCTTTGAAGGCAGAAAGCACTCTATAAATGCTAATTATTAAATCAAAGGTTTATCTGACTTTATTACCAAACCACTAATAAAATAAGTTACATTGCATGTACAGGCTGGAAAAGGCACTTCTACTGTCTAAAAGATATAAAGGTTTTAATTAGCAAATGTTTTGAAAGCACTTTGCTGATGAAAGAAATGCTAAATATTAATAAAGGTTTTCCCTAATGAAAACAGCTACAAAATATGAACTCCTGGATGCTACTGTAACTTCTGCATATATTATCTAAAGTTTTGTCCCATGAGAACAACATTTTTATTTGAGGCACGGTTTTTGTAATATTGATGAAAAAAATTGTGGTTATGTTTGTCAAATGAATGTTCAGATGCAGCAAGAGATTAAAGGTATCATTCTTAGGAGAAAATAGCAAAACCTAATGTATTGTCAAATTATAAATGTACATGCATACTATTGTTCTTACTATTTAACTTCAAATGGTATTTTGCTATGCTTCCAAGCATCTGCTAATTTACAAAGTTCAGCTCCTCCAAAACACTCTGTATGCACATATATGACCTGTTATCCACATGCTATCTTAAAATCTAAGCATACAGACACATTTGAATCTGTTAGGAATAGGCTAGAAAGACTGAACTCTGAAACTTCCTCAGGCCTTCTGAAACACTGTGAATCCTTTGCTTCGCATGATTTTATCCTGCCAGGGGAAAACTTTTGTTCACCTGTTTGCAACACTTTTTTGCCCTCTGGATTTAATAGTATAAACCTGGATATTGTAATTTAAACATATAAATTTATTAGTATTAGTGTAATTAATGTATTAACACAATCAACTCTGATTCATTCCCTCCCTGCACCCGTTTTAAACTTAAACTTGATTTTAGAACCCTCTGGAATAATATTATTATTTTGAAATTATCAGATGGTAATCAGTACTTGTCAAAAGCTTAGGCTAGTGGTTTGGAAGGAAGTTTGAAAGTAGATCTTGGTATGCATAATACCTCTTGTAATGTCTGCAGAAAACATGAAACCTTGAGCAATGAGCAAAGCCCTATTAATCTGCTTTGCTAAGAGGGGAGAGGCATGCCAGCATCCTCCCTACTTAACACTGTGCAGATGGCAGCAGGATGAGAATGCAACCAGTCAGGCCTGCTAAGTGAAGCAATGGAGCCTGGCTGCCAAGGCAGAAGCTGCCCGTTTCCATGGTCCAGGAGGCAAAATATCTAGTGCTGTCCCTACTGCTTCCAGCAGGAAGGAGAGCTCCAGGTGCTGCTCCTCCAGAGACCAACAGGGTCTGCCGCTTTCTAACGTCACAGAATGCTGGCTCAAAAATTTCCCTCTAAAATCCTGTAATAGTACGTGTTCATTAATATGAGACATAAAGCTCAAATAGGGCAGGAAAATGCCCAGAATCTGACATGCTACAGCAAAGGGTTGCGTTAATTTCTGTGCTCTTAGGATAGCTCTTCCGGGCAGACTGGGTGAGTCAGAGCAGCAGCATTAAGTGATAATCCTTTATCACTACATCTGTTTGTCAAGCCGGCCCTGAAGGAAAGGTGAGCAAGATTTTTGGAGAGGGAGGAGGGTTCAGAAAGGAAGGGTCATCTGGGAATAGATGGGAAATGAAAAGTCCTCAGATTTGGTAAAATGTCAAACAGGTCTTTAGCAGAAGGAACTCAAGATTAATGATTTTCTCTAAGCCCAGCTTTTTTATTATGTTTTCTTGGGTTCCGAAATTACCTTCTAGAAACATGATTACTGTATTTTTTACAAAACAATTCCAGACTAACCAATAGAAAGATAGACCACATTATTTTGCAGTTTGTTTAACATTACACATTGTGAAAAGCAGTACCAATGAGGTAAAGCAAGAGCAGCAGTGCTGAAGTAAGGTCTAAAATGGTATTCTTGATAGTATTATAGCAATTAGCCCTTATTTTTGAAAAAAAAAAAGGGAAATTTTGTGGCCTTCCTGGATAAATCTTGTGGATTTTAAAATTAATGGATGGTATTACACTAAACGTAGTGACAAAAGTAAAATAACCTTTTTAAAATTTTTATCGCTACATTAATTAAATCAGAATGGAATAACATAAAGGTATATACAAATCCTTGCTTGGAAAACCTTAAGACGTATGTCAACTTGCACAGAATAATTTTGATGGCATTAGAGCTCAAAAAAATAGGTCCACTTTCAGTCCTGTATTTTGATCTTGTATAGGTCTGATATCACCAATGGTATGGGTCCATTCCTGGATGGAAGCAATAAAATTATAAATAATGCAGGAAAACGCAGGCGTGCTCATGGAATGCTTCTGTCTTGCAGCTGGGGAAAAGGCACATTAAGTATTAATAAATGATGCTGATAAAATACTTCCCATTCTAACAATAAATCAAAAAAACATTGTGATGGAACTGGGACTGGCACTAGAGCTTTGGAATACACTGGTCAAAAGTAAATGATACTGTACAAACATTAAGTCACACATCTGAGAAACAAGTATGCAGGCTATCCTTGGAGGATGGCGCGCTTAGACCTGAGAATCCATATCACAGACAAAGGGCTTAAATCACAGCAGTAATCCTTGGTGAGGTGCTGTGGCAGAAGTTAATCCAATCTGTGGACAAAAAAAACCAAAAACATGGAATCTATAGTAGAAGAGGAGAGATGCCACATATCCCTATATTTGACACTAGTGTGACTGTTATTTATATTTTTGATAATTTAAACTGAAGAAAAATCTCCTTTAATTGGAGTGGAGTCAGAGAAGAGAAAATCATTAATGGACTGGAAACTGAGCTATAGAGTGAAATCTTACCAAAGAGAAGATTAGGAAGCAATTTGATCACATTATGTACATTTGTAAAATAGAAACAGTCAGTTTCACTTGTGAAAAAAAGAAAGCTTTAAATAGGTCTGACAAAACACAAAAATGGAGAATTCTGACGTGGAAATGTTTACCTCTTTTCTACATCTATGTTTAATTCAGCTATGTATGAAGCAATGTAATTAAAATCCAATATTTGAAGATGATGCAAAAATCACTTGCTTGACTTGCTTCAAATAAAAATTCAAGTTAGTAGCATTTAGCTATTTGGGTTTCCTGCAGTCATTTGAAGGCAACCCTAAAAAAGACTTTTTCTATTTGGTTTGGTATTCCATTATCCTTATTTACTTTAGTAATGTAGTTTTCTTCCTAACTGACATGCGTCTCCTTTTGAGAAAACATACTTTTGCGATTTGTCCCGGAACAAGTTGCTCAAACAGATTCACATTAAAAATATTGATAAGCCTAGCTACACTTTGAGACAATCTCGTATCTCAGAAATCCCATGTAACAACCAACGTAGATTAGATGCCAATGCTAGTCTGGAAAAGAAAGGTTTTGCAGAGGTGATGAAACCCTGGCATATCCTGGCGTTGACAGCATTTGCCCTGTACCCAGCTAGATGGCGTTTGGCACGGGGAGTCATGCTAAGGATTTTAAGTCATTGGCCTGACTAAAAGAGGATTTCCCAATGGTGCTACAAAAGTATCAACTGTCCCATAAAGCTGGAGAGGAAATAGAAAGTTTTGACATACTGATTACAGGCTGTCTTACATACATAATTGTTTGACTTTGTTTTTTGCTTTTTTGTTTGTGTTGTTGTTTTTGCTATTTCTTAGTTGTCTGCAGGTTCTTTAGTTCATTATTTGACATTGTTTCCAAAAATATGACATGACAAGACATCATAATTATTCTGTCAGGTTGATTTGGTATATTTGAACATATGAGTCTTCTGTAAATAAAGCAAAAGGGATATGAAAGAGAATTTTAGCTCTGCAGTCTGGTTTAAGGCCTTTGATTTTACTTTGATTTGGAAATGTCATGGTTCACTGAAAGCTTACCAGAGCGAGTTTAATGGATTAGAATATGTTATTAAAATGAGATGGCTAGAGAAGTGTATTCCACAGATGTGGAATATTGAGAAGGGAGATTAAACAAACTGACTTGCAAGAGGCCTCTGCTGCATTAAAAGGCAGTGTAGACTATTTTTTCTTTCATGGCTTTTAGGATGAAGGGCAGGAATAGCAGTAGAGGTTCATTACAGCAGTGTTCTGAAGCCATCAAGTTTTCTCTGTTTGTACCTTTTCTTCATTTACACTGAGACACCAAAAAAGATGTCTCAGAGATATATGCAGAAAAAAGTTAATATTTGATGTGGTGTTATGGACACATAAAATCTGCATATATGTGCTTCTCAGAATTTTCTATGTTCTTTTTGAGATTTTTTGTTTTTTGAAACATGTTTTCCTTCAGGGATTTCTTTGACTCACGGAAATCTCTTTTAATAAGCAACTCCTTACCTTCTTCTCCCCCGCCCCAGCATGTTTCTTTTCCTCCTCTTACCAAAACAAACAAAAGCTTGCATTAATCTGCTCATGACCTATGAAAACAACCTAAAAGTTTAAAAATATACATTTTTATTGTTCAGAACTTTGTTTTTTTTTTTTTTTTTAACAGCATTTTGAAACCTATAGCTAGTGGTTACATATAACCTGAGTATAGCTCTTGCCCTGTAACTCTTTTTCTAATTGCCTAGCTAGACCAAAAAGGAAATCAGCACTAAGTCTAAACATCCAGGGGCTCACTTGCTGGGACACTTCTGCTCTAGAATTCAAGAAGCGTATTTGCAGCATAGCACTTTATTTGTTTTGGTATGTTTGAATTATGTGCCACTCTTTTTTGTTCTTTAAAGTAGGGCTAATAGGAACCTTGTGAAGCTGAGCAAAGGCAAGTGCAAAGTCCTGTACAGGGGGAGGAATAATCTCATGCACAATTACGTGTTCCAGGCCAGCTGGCTGGAACACAGCTCTGCTAAAAGAGACCTGGGGGTCCTGGTGGACAAAAAGCTGACCATGGACCAGCAGGTGTCCTTACAGCATCCTGGGCTATGATAGGATGAGTGTTGTCAGCAGGTCAAGGGATGTGATTCTTCTCCACTCAGCACTGGTGACGCCACGCCTGGAGTGTTGTCCCCAGTTCTGGGCTCCCCAGTACAAGACAGACCCGGGCATACTGGAGAGAGTCCAATAAAGGGCCATGAAGATAACAAAGAGACTAAAGCATCTCTCCTAAGAGGAAAGGCTGGGAGAGCTGGGACTGTTCAGCCTTGAGAAGGATCTGGGGGAATCTTATCGATGTCTGTAAGTACCTGAAGGGAGGATGTTAAGAGGACAGAGCAAGGCTCTTTTCAGAGGTGCCCAGTGACAGGACAAGAGGCAATGTGTACAAACTCAAACACAGTAGTTCCCTTCTGAACATCAGGAAAAAATCTTTTCACCGTGAGCATCACCAAGCTCTGGCACAGGTTGCCCACACAAGCTGTGGAGTCTCCATCCTTGGAGATCTTCCTAGGCCACCTGGGCAACGTACTCCAGGTGCTCCTACTCGAGCAGGGTGGTTGGGCCAGATGACATCCAGAGGTGCCTTCCAACCTCAACCATCCTGTGATTCCTCAGCTGTAAGCATCAACTGTATATCCTTAGGTTTTACATTCACACCTTTACAAAACAGCTGATTATCAGCAACAGCTCTGATATTTCAGTGTAGTGGGTTTATGTGGCAAGGTTTTGGTAGCAGGGGGCTATAGGGGTGGTTTCTGTGAGAAAGATCTAGAAGCTGCCCCAAGTTTGTGAAGGGCCCCATTGTTTTCCAGATCTGAGCCAATAAGCGATGTTGTTTGCGCCTCTGTGAGAGCATATTTAAGACAGGGAAAAAAACGCTGCGCCAGACAACAGCCGGGAGTGAGAGAACGGCCTTGCAGGTGCCAAGGTCAGTGTAGAGGGAGGGGGAGAGGTGCTCCAGGCGCCGGAGCAGAAGTCCCCTGCGGCCTGTGGTGAGGACCATGGTGAAGCAGGATGTCCCCCTGCAGCCCATGGAGTACCACGGTGGAGCAGGGTTCCACGCTGCAGCCCGTGGAGGAGACCACGGTGGAGCAGGTGGCCCTGCACCGACGGAGGCTGCTGCCTGTGGAAGACCCCTGCCGGAGCAGATTCCGGGCCGGACCTGTAGCCCGTGGAGAGGAGCCCACGCATGAGCAGGTGACCCGGCAGGAGCTGCTGCCCGTGGGGGAGCCAGGCTGGAGCAGTTTTCTCCTGAGGGATGGACCCCGTGGTACAGACCCATATCTGGAGCAGTTCTGGAAGAGCTGCTGCCTGTGGGAAGCCCACGCCGGATCAGTTCATCAAGGACTGCATCCTGAGGGTGGGACCCCACAGCACAGGGGACGAGAGTGATCGAGAAGGAGCGGCAGAGAAGAAGTGCTGTAGACTGACCATAACCCCCATTCCCCCGTTCCCCTGCGCTGCTCACGGGCAGGAGGTGGAAGAGGGTGGATGGGGGGAAGGTGCTTTTGTTTTTTTTTTCCTTTGTTTTCTCACTTCTCTCGCTTGTTAGTTGTAGGCAATAAATCTTACTATCTCCTTATGCCGAGTCTGTTTTGCCCGTTACAATAATTATTGCGTGATTTTCTCGTCCTTATCTTAATCCTTGAGCCCTTTTCACATATTTTCTCCCCATTCCTCTTTGAGGAGGGGGAGTGAGAGAGCGGCTGTGGTGGAGCTCGGCTGCCCACTCGAGCGGAACCACGACATTCAGTCCAAGGATTATGTTTTAATACTTCAATTTTGCAGACTTTGCCTAGCTTTGAATTATTTTCCTTGAATTATTATCTAATGTAATCTTTTACACTGTTAGAGGTTGTTTCTTTATTACTGCATTTCATTTATGAACACACAAGTATAGCGATTTATGCTTTTGTAATGTTGTTCCACCAAAAAATCCAAAGGAGAGAGCTGTAGGAATAGTGTAATGTGTCTTATATGTGGACATGGGTATTTCATAACATATGTTTTACCATATGGACTTTATAGCTTTTATACACCATATTTTACCTGGGAATTAGATACAAAATAAAATATGAATTATAATCTTTTCCTTGTGATAAGAAAGCTTATCCCAAGTATTTCTGAGACCACATATTGAAATAATAAAAATGACACAGTACAGTTCGACAGATTCAGCTCAGGAGCTGAAAGCATCGTATGTTCTCATTCCTATCCTATTTCGTTTAGGTATTTTTTACTCTATCAAGTCACTTAACACATTTCTTTTGGTATGTCCACCACAAAGTGAAGATAGTAATACTATGCCGTGATCTTGAAAACTTTTTATTGGGATCCTGGGTTTTAGATACCAAACTGGAATGAAAATTGCCATGGGATGAATAGCACAACTCAGCAACACCTCTAGCAGTCCAGAAGTGCTAAATCTTGGTGTTGATGCATCAGTCTCATTCTTGCTACAGATTTGAACAAGCTCTGAGATTTCATTTTTGCAACATAGTTTCTAGCCTCTGTTAGCAATCAGACAGAATTGGGGTTTGCTTGGTGTCAGAACAGGACAGAAGTCAAAATACCTTGTATTCATGCAAAGGAACTGCACTTTTTGGAAGGGAAAACAAGAGGTGGGAAGTAGGTGGAAGAGAAAAGAAGCATTTTTTTCGTATAGAAGTTTGCTGGGTTTGTACTGGTTGTGTGTTTCGAAAAATATTTTCATTTGTTATGAAAACAGGTTCTTTAACTGTCTTAATCAGTCAGATCACTTTTTTGTAATGCAAATCTTAAATACTCAAGCAATTAATCCAGTCCACTTCATCACTGCACTATGTTCCTAGAAGTACACGGATGATATAGGAGAGAGTAATACTTGAGAATATTATTGATAAAACATTCCTTTTTGTATTTCATCCATTGCCTCCTTTAGATACAACACAGCAGACATATGTGCTTTCTTCTTGCCGTGGTGGGAGCTCTTACTCCTTGCACCAGTAGAAAGGGACTGTTAAAAGCATTAGCTCTGTAAATCTTGTTAGAGTATCTTAAATACTTGAAGAAATTAATTGCTGTCCACCAAAGGAGCTGATGTTGGGAAACTTTTTCATTCTTCATTGAGTCCCTCTACTGCTGGTCTATTTCTGCCCTACATGGCCAAAAGAGAAGGCCAAGCTCTTGAGAACCTCCTTGGCTGACTGGGCATGCCTTTGTGATTCTCCAAAGTCATTAGACAGCAGTGAAAGACACTGCAATTCCAGATACAATGAAATGTACGAAAGTTAAATTTGTATGCATGAGAGAGATCATTTTTAAAAAAATACAGAGATTATGAAGATATAACACCAAGAATATGTACCAAGACTGCATCAAGAAACTTTCATTAACCTCTCTGATTAACCTCAGAGGTTAATTTGCACCTCATCAAGCTTAGGGGCTTTGGAACAACCAAAATTATCCATCTTCTTTTTCCTTTGTCCACAGCAATATTGCTGATATTTCAGCAGCATGAATCAGAGTTCACAGAACTGAATGCTGAGTTAGTTTTAATGAGTGGTTTAAAGAGGGCTGAGTTTAAGATTTTTATCATGAAAACATTACTCACATTTCCATAGTTAAGCTTCGGGCAATCCTATTACCACATAATTTCTACTGTACCTACCCTAAACTTTTAATCTGACTAACAATCAGTTAAAATTCTTCTGTGCACTTATTTTCAGATGTATGGGATTAGAACTATGCCTTCAAGGACTCAAAATGTGTAATTTCTTGTGATTTTCTTCTACGTCTACCTGAAAGCAAGAAGAAGGCCAAAGTTTTGAAAAAGCTCACATGTATAAATATATGATGAACATATATACATATGTATATATTAATTTGAAGAACCCTGTATGGGCTTTTTCAGTAATACTCTGGAAAGTCTTTGTAGGACATCCTATTTTAGCAGCAAGTGGTCCAATTGAAAATCAGGGGAAAGAGCAAGCTTTGGAGTAAAGAGAAAAACTGAATGAGCATAAGCATTATCAAAGCTGTTCACTGGCTCCACTGCTTCTGCAGAGTTTCATCATAAGTTCAACTAGAAACAATATTATTCAAAGATCTTTTACTCTCAGCTGTATCCATGCATAAGAAGCTGACAATAGTAAAAGTAGCATTCCTCCGCCTTTCCTCCCTCCACCATGTACCCTGTTTTGCTTTACAGGACTTTTAAAACCATTATTAAAAATAAAAATCTTCTGGCACAAAGGAGTCTTAGTTGTTGGGTTTTTTCTTTCCTTTTTTTTTTGGTGGTAGTTTTTGTTTTGTTTTTGAAGATGTAGCCATCTTAGATAAAAATCACTGTGCTTATAAATAAATAAGTCAGTATTTATAATGCTGAAAATATTGACCTTTTTTTTTTTTTTAACAATTTTATGATAGCTATATGTCAAGGAAGTCAGATTGGCTGTCCAAATTGGTTTGTACAGTGTTTAAGTGTCTAAAAAAATAGCAACATAACTAATACATATATATTCAAACATTTTTGTCATATGTTTTCAGAGATTAATTCTGTCAGCATATTTCATAATTCATTCTGCATTCAAATTCTGTTTGAAAGCAGCAGAGACTGAACTATGTAGATTTTCAGGGAGACAGCTGTGGCTCTTGATTCAGAGCCATTTATGGATAGTATGAGTTAGGGCTGTAACAGCTGTAAATTTCTTCAGGGACATCAGTTTGGAGAATCATCAAGTTAAGGGAGTCTTTTGTTATAGAGGGATAGGGTACTAACATGCCTTTTTTTTTATAGTCACAGTTAGTCCCAGAAACAGCTTTACCGTGAATCAAGAAGTAAGCAGGGAACAGCAGGAGATTAACTACGCTAGTACAGACTGGAGTAGGGAATGCTTCTTGTTACATGACAGGGGCACAACTATTTACCCCTTTCTGGGTTCAGCAACCTCTGTTCTTGTGTTCCAAGTTTTCATTTTTTCTCCTTCTAGCTGACAAGAGTGAAGTAGAAAGGACACAAAGTGGTTACAAATCTAATTCCCTTTAACTCAGTCCCTTAACTATGTACTACTTTTAATGTTAACAGGTCTGAAGAAGTTCAACATGCATGCACAAAGCAAAACAGAGGAACAATTAGCTCCTTTTCATTGAGCCTATCTTGTTATTAATCATATTTACAAATAAATACTTAAGTCATGCCAAAGCTACATTACTCCGTGCTTTCAGACAACTCCTACATATGCACCCTTCTGTTTTGAATAAAGCATGCTTACATCTTCTGAACTATTCTGTCTTATGCAATTAAGCCAAACAATCTGTGGTATGCTGTCAGCTGACAATGTCAGCACAACATGCTAGGAAGGTTATCAGTTGAAATGTAAGAGGTATACTTGCAAATCTACTTTTAGTTAAAATTTATAGCATATTTTAGGCTAAAAAGGGTCATTATGAACTTTCTTCTACCTTCTTATATTAAATATAAGAAAGAATATTGAAGGATAGTGGAAGAAACTATTTTCCACCACTTCAAATTGAAAAAAAAAAAAAAAAAAAAAAAAAGCAGGAAACAGGATGATAGTTTGTATCTGTTACCTACAACAAAATCAGACATTTAAAAAGCTAAATGTTCTTCTAAATGTTATGGTAACAATAAAGGTCTGGCATTTATTTACACAAATATTACCTACTTTTTGTCAGTATGACTTCAACTATTGTAATTTCTAAGTAGTTCTAAATTGATATCCTGGACTGTGGACTCCTAACTGCAAATATGATGAGGTACTCCAACAACAGAAAGTGGAGGGGGGACAGAGAACGCCTAACACTCACCATGTAACAGTTTGCATTTAAGTGTAAGCACATCTGTATATGCACCCACAAGCGTAGACAAGTATGCAGTGGTCTTAATACATTTATTCACAAAAATTAAGAAGTACCATTTCTACCTGTTTGTACAAATGAAAGTGTTGATGTTTTCTGATGAGAGGTTTTACTTCAAGGACAGTTAGAAATCAGCTCAACAACCATGTGGATCTCAACTGACCAATAAAAAAAACAGATGTGGTTTGGACTGCTGTGGTGGTGACATAGAATAGGGATTAGTTACTACTTCAGATGTCATAATTAACTTTGGGGGAAATGACAGTTCAGTTTTGGCTTGATACTACAAATTTTCTAACTGCATGTGCTTTTTTGTGTGGATTGTTTAGAGGGTAGGAATATAGGAATGTTGCTGTATAACAGGCCTCCTTTTTCAGAATGAAAAAGGCTGTACCATTATAAAAGCCTCTTATTAATGCCAAAGATAAGTAACTGGCAGCTAGGTTCAGAGAAAAGAATATCCTCTGTAGCTTTTTTCAGCTTACATAACAAGAAACCTCATTGATAAAGCAAACTAAGCTTTAAAATGGAAAAAGAAATCCTGCTTATCCTGTCCCATAATTGCTACATGTACTTTCTCACTGCAGGATGTCACCTAAAAGCAAGTTTATAAAATTAGGCTATTGGAAGAGACACAAACGTCAATGGATAGTAAAAGTGCTTCTTTACACTGATGGAAAAAAAGACTGGACTTTATGAACCAATCAGCTGACTGAAACTTAATACTCTCAATGAAAATGAATGAGTCTGTTACTTTAATAGGCAATGATCCTGTTACTTTCTGTAGCTGAACTCTGACAGAGATCCAGAGGTTAGGACAGCTCAGTTTTTCTCCACTGTTAATCACCAGGGCCTTATATTGAGTATGTACTTTCATTGCACATCACCTTAATTCAGCCAACGTGAAAATAAAAACTTTAAGATAGTCTGGGGCTTAACAAACACGTGTTTTTTGGGAAGCATAGAAGCCATTTGCAGAGATAGAAGCGCAGATTAGTATTACAGAATAAAATAATTAGAATGACTAAAATTACATAGGTCTTTACCAGATTGGTAATTAGCTAAATTAAAGTCATATCTTAATGGTATTTTTTTTTCTATTTGGGAGCAGAACCAACAATGGGACTTAGATGCTTGCAAATTAGTTCCTGCAACGCCTAATGGTTAGGTATCTGGCCACTGAAGTGGAATCCAAAACCCTGTTAGGCAGCGGACAAGTCTGGTTCTTAATAAGTATAATTTGTATCAGAAGAATAATTCATAAAGCTGAGTGCTAAACGGAGCTATAATAGAGTAGGCAAGCAGATTTAAGAAAGAAGGAAACGAGAAGACAGATCTGGATTCCAGACCCCTCTCTCCCAGGAAAATTTTGTTTAATCCAGTAACAGCTAGGTGGAAAGAGACAACATATTCTGGAAAATAGAAAAAAAACTTGGGTTACCTAGGACTCCCGGACGCTAAACTACAGCCATACTCTACCACTGGTGTTCCACTTGTGGTACCAAATCTCAGGAATCAGATACACATGCAAATGAATAGAGCTCATTAAGTTACCTTCTATCAGCTGAGCCATGGTAACTAGCCTCACATGCTCTTCTCCTGTGGCAAACATGAGATAAACATAGAGTAACTCACACCTGCTTTCTATACTTAATGCAACATAGGCGGCTGCTTTGCAGGCCAGGATGGCTCTGTGCACACAGTACATAGATATTCTCTGCTGGTGTCTCTGTTTAAAAAGAAAGAAAAGTTTGGATTAAAGGGGAAAAGTTGAAAACTGAAATGAAAAAGAAAACCTTAGGTATTTTAAGCGTCAGCGTCCTCTCCTCAACCCTTGAGCCTTGGCACGGCTCAGAGCGAGCCCACCTGAACGCCCCCCAGGGCTGCGAAGCCCAGCTCGTGAGGCTCAGCACCTCTCGCCAACCCCGACGGGAGGGCGAGGGGAGCTCCGTGGGGGCGGCCACGACCCGGGGCAGCGAGGTACGGGCGAGGCTGCCCCCAGACGTGCCCTGCGGGGCCGGGACAGCCCCCGGGGCCAGCCCCAGACGCGGGGCCGGCCCCCGGCCCTCAGACAAAGGGCTTGGGGCAGCCGGGGGGCAGAGGGCTCGGGGCGGCGGAGCGGTGCGGGAAGCCGGCCCGCTGGGGAGCCGCGGGGCCTCCCTCTCCGCCTCGCCCGTCCCCTGCCCCTGCCCCACGCCGGGCATTTTCCTGCCTCGCTCCTCGTCCCGCCCCGCTCGGGGCCCGGCGCGGTCTCGGCGGGCAGCGCCGTCAGGGTTAACCGCGAGGAATGCGGCGGGAGGAATGTGCATGCAGATGAGAGGGATGCTAATCTCATGCTAATGAGCGGCGGCCGCGGCCGCCCGGGGCTCAGCCGGGCTCCCCGCACCCGCGCCCAGACGGCAGCTGGGCTCCGCCGGGAAGCCTGACCCGGGCTGCCGCCCGCCCCGACATGGTGGACTGAGAGCCGGCGGCCCACCAGGCTTCGCCGGGCTCCCCCCAGCGCGTCCCCCGGCCTCCCCGGCCCGGGCGGGGGCTTTTCCCGCTTCCCTTCTTTCTTTCCGTCCCTATGGAGCAGCTACCCCCGCCCGCCGACCATGCCTAGGAAAGCGGGGAATGGGCAGCTCCCCTTACCCGATGGCTGGGAGGAGGCGAGGGATTACGACGGCAAAGTCTTCTACATCGACCACAACACCAAGCAGACCAGCTGGATCGACCCCAGGGACAGGTGGGTGCGAGGCCGGGGGGCACGGGCTGGGAGCACCCCCCTGTGCCTTCCTCCTCCTCCTCCTCCTCCTCCTCCTCCTCCTCCTCCCCATCGGCACGCTGTGTGCGAGCCCCTCGGTGCCTTGGTGTTGTCAGGCTTTTACGGACCGGGGGGGCCGGGGCACAGCACAACTCTTTCCGGAGGCAAGCGGGGTCGCTGGAGTTTGGGGAAACTCTGCCTGGATGCCTGGGTGGCGGGGGCCCGGGGACAAAAGGTGGCCCCGGGCGCGGAAAGCAGCCGGGCTTCCCGACAGGTACAAAACTTGGCGGCTCCCTCCCCAGCCCGAGGCGCTGCCCGGTCGCCATCCTTCCTTCCCCCGCCGCCCCCAGCGCGGCGGCGGCTGTGGGGCCGCCCCCCGGGCGCTGCCCCCTCCGGTGTCCCGGTGCCGTCCCCGGTCCCGGTTCTGTCCCGCCCGAGGAGGTCTCCGCTGCTCCCGGGGGGGGAGCCCGGGCTGCCCGAGGCCTCGTGTGTCCGCTAGGCCTCGGCAAGGCTCGTTCCTCTCAGCCCCCCTTGGCTGCTCTCAGCGCTAAAATCGGCAAAAGCTGCCCTAAAACGCGGCGTGAGCCGGGCGGGCAGTCTGCACGCTGCGAGCACATGAGTCGGTGGGGCAGGGCTTTCGGCTGGGGCTGGCTCCTGCCTCTACGGGGGGGCTTCAGGCTCCACAAGTGGCTGCCTGTTAACAGGGTGAGGCTGGGCGCCCCCGGTACCTGTGGTAAACCCATGCACTGTGGCCAAAGTGGTCCCGAAAAGTTCTTAAAAACCCAAACTTTGCCTATATGACGAAATCACGTGTATTCCCTATCACACATAACCTATACATATAACTACATACAAAATACAACACTGTGTGCCAGTTATCAAAACCTTCTAAAAGGCATTATAAATTTATGGGACAAGCTGTGCTGAATTATAAATGAAGGCCCGGCTTTGTATTTCGCTGGTGGAATTAGAAAAGGCCCTTGTGACAAAGTTTGCGGCCCGTGAGCTGCAAAGGGAGGCTTTGACAAGCATCCTCTGCTGTGTCAGGCCTGCTGCTTGTTGTACTCGGTATAACAGCAAATTCCAGTAATGGCAAACATAATGCTTAACGTGTTTTAAAGTGTAAGGGAGTTTAAATACCTTGTAAATATTAGTGAGCTGGTAAAGTATACAGGACAGTGGGTTTTATTACACCTGTAATAAACAGGCCTTTTGGGGTCACTGAGTTTATTTTTTCACTGCAGACAATAAGTCCTGTTTTTACTGTTTCTAGAAATAACATATTTAAAGTTTCGTTTTTAGACTTCTGTGTTTGCGAAGCAGATTAAAAGGTGGTATAACTGAGGTAAAGCAAAAAGAAAATTCGAGTCTACTCATTATAATACTGCCTCATGAGTATATCAGTTTATTTACTTTTTACACGTTCTGTAGCCTTCAATATTTGGTGGTAACATTGGTGGTAATATTTGGTGGTAACACTTGAGTCTTCACTTAACAGACTGTGCAGTTCAGTGAGTAACAATTGTCTGTTTGCCATCTTACAGGTATAGGATAAATAGTGTTTCATTAATACGTTGATTACAGGCGAAAGGGAAATCAAGTCCTGAGACCTGATAGCCTGTAATGAGAACTAAGGAAGTAAAAGACCTTGTTCAGAAAGTGTTTTGCGTGACTGACAAGGGTTAACAATTATTTCCAAACACCACAAACAGAAAGAGAGATTTTGTGCTCAGTGCTTGAGCAAATCTACAATTTAGTATACATGGCTCAACTGTGAAGCTGAATTGCCTGCACAGGAGCCTGACAAGCCCATTTAATCTGCAGTTTACACTGCTTGTATTTACAATATCTGTATTTACAATCTGTTTGTATTGGTGACCTGGTTTGGAAAAGCGTTTGAAATTGAATTGTTTGAAAGTCTCGTGATGACTTTGTTTGAGATTGCATTGTATTTTCCAGGTATTTGGAGAATGTATGTTCTGAAACCATGTAGGACAAAATGAGGGCTTCCTGTCAGAAAAACTGGAAAGTGATCTTCCAAGTTTGTTATTGCAGTAAAATCTGGAATTATGCTGTGTCTAACTTACCTGAAATAGTCAAAATGAAGACTATGGATTCTACAGGAAGACTAGAAACACATTACCTCATTTGATGATACTTGCAGACTTTGTTTTCAACTTTTGTTTTTTTTCTGATGGAGTTTTTCATAAAGTTTTCATAATGTACTTGTGGAATATTACAGTACACAGGCTCCTAAAATCTTTTACTGGTAAAGCAAGTGTGGAATATGTATGTTTTTATGGACCATTTTTCTTCTGCTTTTATTGTACAGCATTCTCTGGATATTTTTACATAGAAAAGTGACACTTGAAATTTTAAAATAATTTTTTAACCTCTTTGATTGAGAAGATGCAAATAGTGGAGACAAGCACTGTGAGACGACAGCTGTATGTCTGTGGGTCGTCGGGTGTGTTTGGGCACAACTAGGAGTCCTTGTTACTGGTATAAAATACTCATGTCTAGAAATAACCTGACAGTTGAAAATAACATATTCCTAGGCTTCTTGGAAAATTTTGTGGGGTTTGTTTGTTTCCTAAACGTGCCAGTACTTGTTTCACTCACTTTTCTAGATGTTCTGATAGTACATGTAACTGTTACTGCTTATGTGGTGCAGGTTTGTTGACAATAATGATAACTTTGTGTACAGCTGTGAAGAAAATCTCACATCAGCTTCATGCTTGTGGCTTAGTTTTCAGTTTTGCCCACTTCATTTATCTGAGTAAACCCATTGACATTAGAGAAGCTCACACTAGCAAGGGCAAGAGTGACTTGGCTTGTGTATTTCAGGGAGTGCTGTGAAAGTTATTTGAATTGCTCTGTTCTTTAGATTCTTTTGTTTTCTTTTGTGCTGTTCAACAGTGATTTCTCTCTCTGAACACTTAGGTTATCATATTGGTTTGTTCTGAAGACTGGTGACCCAAGTGAGAAGGCACTCTGAGATGGAAGTGCGAGGAGGAGAAGATGTAATGACAAGAACATGGGAGTTGTAGTAACATTTTCACTGGCTAAATATATGGGTGTTATTTCTTCTGACTCCTCCAAGCTATAGCAAACTGAGATCTCACTGATCTTATCAGTTCCTCTGAAAAAGATTTATTGTAGAAAGGGAAATAGCCAAAAATATCAATTGTATCATGCTGTTACTTGATAAATTTAGGAACAGACAGCTATGGACTGGAGAAAGTGAGCCAGAGGAAAAGGTGTAAAAGGGCTAGAGGAATTTATACTCTCTTTGAAGTTCCCTTGAAACTCTTGCAAGTTTCTAGGATGCTAAAATAATGTGTTTTTTTTGTTTGTTTGTTTCTTTCTTTCTTTGTTTTTTTCATTGTTTCCTTTTGTTTGTTTTCTGATAGGCAATTAAGAAGGCCTTGCAGTTGAGACAGAAATTTAGAAAGGAAAACTACATTTTTTTCCATCATGTGGCACATTTTAAGTGGGCCTCATATTTCTTACAGTCCAAGGTGGAACCAACAGAGTAGAGCACCAAAGAGAAACAGAATAGGAGACAGGAATCTCAGTAACCTCAAATCTTCAGCAGTTGGATGATGTTTGTGTTTCTCATCAGGAATGCAGGGCTTCTTGTCTCCTGGTTTCTGCATAATAAATGGTCCATGCTCCACTACTCAGCATCACCGACTTTATATATATATTCTTTATTAATAGCTTACCTAAAATGAATTTTAGGCATAACTACATAAACAACAAGTGCTTGAGAAACATAGGATATGCAGAAACCAGAGAGCTTCTCTACTCAGAAATTGTGGAAGAATTTTCATAGTGCTGACATAAGAAGGTAATGCGGTTTCCATTGGTGCTTTCATCTTTTGGGGAGTTGAAGGCACTACAACTTCTACCATGGATTTCTGTAATTTGTGTGAGATTTGTCTGTCCGAATTAGCACTTTATTAGTTGGTGACAGTTAAACTTTGCATGCCTTTTTCCCTCAGAAAAGAAGGGCACATTTTTCTTTCTTTTTTTACTGGAACTTGCTTTCTCTTGTCCTGTGAACATCAGAATCCCTGAGAAGGAAAGATACAGAGGCTGAAGCTACTTGAGCAGGAAGGCTGTCATCTTGTCTCCTTCCTGGACACTATAGTGGCTCAGGAGTGCTTGGTAGGAGACTTAAAGCCATTTCAGGTGGAAAGTTAGAGGAATGGGGCATATACTGTGCCATACTTCTACCTTACTGTGTTGATAGAAGTTAAGGGTAGCATCAGAAACAGGAAGTGGGAAAGGGAATAGCATGATGGAGATGTACCATTAGAGGTCGAAGAATACGTTTGGATCAGTTCTTTTTGTACAGACATAAGCTGTGTTGGGACAATAAGTAGAATAACTTACTTTCTGAGGTGTTCTGTGTCAGAGGTGCTAGGCAGGCACAGTTCTGTGGGACACTGGTGACTGTAGGTAAGAAACAACTTCTGGCACGTCTCCCCCCTGCCCCAGGAGCTGTAGTGGTGGTGGTGCCCACAAAATTGGGACAAAAATAGGAGGATGATTCACCTGTCCTTTGAAGAATTATGATGTTAAATTGAAGCGTTAGTCATTACATTTTGAAAGGGATGGTTCTTAATTCTCTTTTAAGTGCAAATTTTCACATTGCAGGTTTAAGGTACAACTGGAGCAATGACCTGATAAATCCTTTCTTCAGGGTCCTGATTGCAAAGAATGAATTTAATGGCAAACTGTCCCTGAAAGATTCACTTTCCCATTCCCTTTCTATTTCCCCTTGCTTCTCCCTTGTTGCTAGCAGTGGAGGATAGTGTGAGGCCTTCGCTTTTTGGTGGCATTGAGCTGTTGAGTGATTGCCTCACCGTACCTTAGGAAATAATAATCTTAATATGAAATAGTCACCTGTCTGTTCTGGAAAATCAGCAGAGGACCATTTGATGACACACTGAAGTGTACAACTTGCAATAACTGTGTAGTAAGATAGAACTATTACTTTTTTTTTTCCCCAGCTGTGTTTCCCAGTATCTTTTCCTGCCTTGTTTCAGCCTGTAGCATCTTTACTGTTTGTTCTTTATCCTCACTCCACATAATTCATAATTTGTTCGTGTCTGCTTGTCTGTTCAGGAATGTGCATATTCCCTGTGAAACTGTCTGGTATCTTATTCTGGTTTCAGTGACAGGTTGGGAACTGCTTTTATTTAATTGCATATTTATTCAAAATAAAACCTGCGATGCAAGTACTGAACTCGCAATGAGAGACTAGCTGTGTCTGAACTTCTGACACCTTCATTTGTTTATCCGGTGTAAAGTAGCATTCCAGTATTACAGCGCTAATATAGCTGTGATAGCATCAGACAGTGTTAAAATACATAGTGATTGTGTCTGTGGGTTTTTTAACCAGTCTGTCATTTGCTTGAGGATATGTGTTGTTGGTTTTAGCATTAGTGAAAATGGCTGCGTAAATCTCAGATAACGCTTTTATTCTTTATTTCTCTGGGAGTGATAGGGCTGCTCTGTATCTTTCATCTTGGAGCATGTAAAGTTAACAAGTCAGGAAATGCAGGCTATTTGCTTATGTGTGCAAAGTAAGTACCACTGCTAAAGCCAAGGACTGTGACCTGTTACGTAAAATGGGGCAAGTGGTCTAGACTGTGGTTTATCCAGACCTGTGTCTGTAGTGCTTACCTACCGGAGCTATGTTGATTAAAACCTATCTTGACTTGCAGGATAGCATTACTGTAGTTCTCACGCGCAATGTAAGCCATGCTCAATGAGAAATTGTATGCAAGAAGGAAAATACACCTTTTCTCAAATGGAGCAGAGCTGTTTGCTAGAGATGTTTTCCTACTACAACTAAAAAAAGGAACCCTTCGGAATTACCTGACACTTTCAGGAAAAGGAAACTGGCTTTACTTTGAAGTAATGGCTGAGAAAGAAGTTTTCATTGTATGGAGAAGTGTCAATAGAGATCAAATAGGACAAGTTATTTACAACTTTAAGGATTTGTACAGTTTTTGTTAGTTCTTGTCTTTTTCTAGCTACATAACTTCTGTTCAACTCTTTGGTTAAAATTCAATACTTGGACGTGTTATTAAGATTATTAGGAAGAATAAGCTTAGAGGATTCCCTGCTTTCACTTACTAATGTTTATAATGGATAGACAAGTTGAATTTTGTGAAATATGTTGTTGTTCTTGGCATTCTTTTTAGTCTAAAAAATGTTACAGATATTTGAGTTTTTATAATTTTTGTGTCACTCAGATGACTAGAAATCAGAAGAATACTAATGGAAATAATGGAAGATGTTGAAAATGGACCAGCATATGGCAATATTTACATGGTGACACATTTTCAGAAAGATACAAATAAAAACAATGCTGAGATTCCCAAACTATTACGCCGGGACATATAAATTCTTATTACCACAACCTGCAGGCAAGTAGAAGAGGTTTGTAGAGGGGTAATGCATCCTTCTGTCTGGATTGTCACGGTCCTGTTTACCCATCCCTCTCCTGACACTGAGTAGTGATCTAGGAGGCAAACAATAATTACCAGGAGGCGATTTGGCTCAAACAAGTTTTATAGGATTATTTTCCAGCAGAATCGACTTGTGTCATTGAATGTATACCAATGCTGCTGAGAGGGAGGAGACGAGTCCAGAGCTGGGAACAAGAGGGGATGGCTGATTTCCATTGTCTATGAAGCAGATTAGAAATTCTTTGATTTTGGAGTATTTTTTTCTCATTTTTCATACAACACGTTATAAGCTCTGCTGCAAAGTATCACACCCTGCAGACATTGGTTTGCAGTAAAATTAGGCAAGAAGAATGACAATGTAACTCAAAGCTTTTGAGTGTTTTATTGGGTGAAGCATACTGGAGCTGTTTGTCTGTATGGACAAATTGACTTGCCCCTCATTTGGAAGGAGCAGCCAGTGGCTGGAAAGGAGAGTGATGTAGAAGTTATCTTCTCCCATCTGTTACTTGAGTTACTTACTACATGGTTTTGCTTTGTGGATGTGGGATTTTTGTTCTATTCTGTTTTGAAATAGCACATTTAGAGCTTTGCTGAATACTCTTCTCAGTGGTGTTTTCTGATTAAAACCACTGGTTTTAAACTGAAGTTCCTACCCAGTGAAGTCTGTCTCTGACTCTTGTGTTTTTAAAAAGACAATGAGAAGTTGGTTTCTTTTTATCTTATTTTCTTAAAATGTACATTTTTAAGGCTAATTTCCTTTTGGAATTTTTTTAAATTGTTTACGACTTCTGGGCCAAGGCAGTATGTCAGTGATATGAATGTATTCTGTCAACTGAAACAATCATTTGCATCTCATAGAACAAGATCAGATGCTATCCTTTGAACTTGAATACTGTTTGTACTTGAAGAAAGGCAACTTTATCTCATCAACTCTGAATGCATATTGTATTCAAAGTAACTGTTTGGATATGTAAAGACATGTATTGTCTTGGGACAGCAAACAAAGTCTGTCTGCTCTTGATTCATGCTATAAAGTACCGCAGGTTGGACATATTTTGGTGTATCTGTACTATTTTTCTCAACTCATTAAATCAAACTTCAGTCTTTATTTGAAAAAATAAAAAAAAGCTATACTGGAATGCTTTCCATAGTAAACTGTTTGTTCTTATAATCAGGATTTCAATGTCTAGAAATACCAGTCTTGCTTTTGCTTTCAGTATAGGGAAAAAGATCGAGAAGGATCTGTATTTTCAGCTAAATCCTTCTAGGACGTTCTATTTGTGTTAGCAACTTTCTCATGCTGTTAATGATGAAGAGTACTTTACACACCTATTGTTTCTTTTTAAAGTACATTCAAGTGTGAAACTGTAGTCTTGCCCAGATAAGCTTATCTATTTTATGGCCTGCGGATCTGGCTGGTGAAGAATTATTGCTCTGATTCAGTGCCGTGCCCTTCGCTCTTCAGAGCTTGCCTCGTATAGCTGAGAATGTGTGACAAGGCTGCAGGTATCGCCAGGCAGATGGCAGGTGAACTTTTGGTGTTTTGCAGATTGAGCACAAGCCCATGGTGCTGCATGGCCCTTGTATGACGAACAGCGCCTGTCTTTTAGCTACGTGGCAGGTGTATGTCCTGGTAGCATCTTGTCAAGGAAGGGGACTTGCCTACAGCACAGGTACCCTTTGCCATATCGCTACGTGGCAGTGTCTGTTTTGATCACACGTTGGAGGATGCTCTGGATGTTTCTGTAGTGGTTCTGGAGGAGGAGGCATGGCCCACTTCAGCTGAAAATGCAGGCTTTGTAACCTCTCTTGCTGCCTGTGGTAGATTGCAGAAACATTGTCAGGGAAAGAAATTTATTTCCTCTTAATGAGGAAACAACGGGGTGGGATTTTTCCTTTGTTTAATGTTGTCAGCTGTTAAACTGTGGTCTTGTCCAGAAGCATCTGTCTCATGGCCTAATAATCTGACCAAGGAAGAGTAATTACTCTTACTCAAAGTCTTGTCCTTTCATTCTTAATTTACATTTACTTGATTAAGCTGAAAACATTTAGGAAGACTTAAAACTTTCTGCCTTTTCACTGGTGTTAACAAAATGTCTCTGTGAAAGCTAATTCCTGTTAGAAGTAACCACGTGCAAAGCTTCAGCTGGTTAATAAACAGTTACTGTGCATCAGCGAAAGATGTAATCCTGATTTTAAAACTACTTTGTAAAATGCAGTTATTGAACAAATGGTTACAGTTCCTGTCCTGTGATTTGATTCAGTTTCAGGAGCCAGTCTGGCTGCATAGGACATCCAGGTGGGTGCTGCTGTCCTCACTGTAGCCTTATCAGTGTGGAGCCTGAGCAGAGATTTTGCCTTCTGCTCCACGAAGACCCAGTGGGGACCACAGGCAGGGAGCAGGGTTTGTAGTGCAGTAAGGCTGGAGTAGTTGTGAGCCAAACAAGGGAGGGAATGTTTTGGTTTTGTTTGTTTTGGGAGGGCAGTGGGGAAGTGGGACATGTCATAGAATGTAATGCACTTTGCTCCTCTGATGTACTCTGTGGTTACAATTGCTTATAAAGCTCCTTTCAACTATGTTGTCTTCTGCGTTTTTGTCTGACATGCACATGATATAAACCTTCTTCATGAACTAAATGACGTCTCTTTTTCCTATGTAGTCTGTCACTCAGGTGCACTTCTACTTCTCTTGTCAAATATGTGTTGTTAATTGGAGTTTGAGTTCAATTTTCTAATGTTTTGGCTGCCTTTAGTTAACAGTGAATGTCTAGTTTCAGGTATTATTGTTTTGTATTTGTGCTTCCTTGGTGAAACGCTGACTAATGCAATATCAAATACATATATTTTTATTATTATTATTTTTTAAGAGGTATGGCAAACATCCTATGAGATACTTGTGAGCTTTCAGAAGCTTAGGAGCTTAGTAGCCTATTTCTTTAGGATGTGATGGCTGGATGGGAATGTGTTAACACATAGCTTCCCTTCCTAATTTGTCGCTTGTTGTTGTAACTTTGGGGGGAAAAAAAAAAAAAAAAAGTTAGGTCATAGTTCTGCCTTGAGAGCTGTATGGGGCTTAATTATGCTTTTTTGCACTCCTGGGGGATGTATAGCTGGGCATGCCAAAGCCCACTCAGTTCCATCCAAGCTGATCCCATATTCCCAAGACCTATATGGTGTGTATTCACCTTAACAAAGGGAAAAAAATCAAGTCCTTTTTAGCTCTTCCTATCAGTGGCTGTCTTAACACATTATGCCATTTATGATAAATTTTCAAGCATGACCTTGCAAACATTACGTATATATTTTATTATTTTTTTTGTCATTGATTAATTTTTCTCACATTTCCTGTAATGGAGAGTTTTACTGTCTGCAGGGTCTGACCCAAATGGCATTTTGTTTTGGTTTTTATTGTTGTTGCTTGAGACATTTAGTACAGGGTGTAGAGATTTGCATTTGCTTCCCCCTCTTCTCTGTTTTGTTTTGTTTTGTTTTCTTCAGTTTGGACACAACTGAAGAGTGGTGAGAGATTCTAATTTGGAGTGCTGTGGCCTTCTCTCCAAGAGAGATTTGCAAAATAAGCTATGATAGGAGTTTAAGGCACGAAACTATTCAGTACTAAATTCCAGAGAGCGCAGCGATAAACTGCCAAAACTGGAATTGGAATGTCCATAGTGTTGGAGTGAAAGAGGGAAAACAGAATGCTGCTGGGATGCTGCAGCCTCCCAAGGTCTGGTTTGAATTTTTCCCTCTGAAGTAAAGAGTAGCGTTCCCTTTAACATACCGGCTTGGAATGCAGACCTGAAGAGAAGCTCCAGCTACCGCTGTGTTACAGTACCTAATGGTTCCTGTACAGGAGGAGGTTGGCTGAAGTGTTTCCTATTTCCCACGTTCTTTTGCAGTTGTCAGCTTTGTTTTGTACAGAAGTGGCAGGCTGAGGTGGTGCTTCAGTGAGTTACAGCATGAAGAAGGATCACTTGGAATGGGAGCATTAAATATTTAAAATACTTCTTTCTGAGACATCAAGTAGTAAATAATTGTTCATAAGAGCATGCAATGCAGGGTAGTCTGACAAGGAGCAAAGACCTTCCTTCTGTCATGTCCCGTGTATTGCAGTGTTTGAAACGAACTGTTAAAGTATTTACAATCATTCTGGTAAATGGGAGAACGCTATGGATGTGAATAATCATCTGAGACCTCTGCGGGACATTCCTGAAATACTGTTCAACTGACTAGGGAAATTATGGGATGCAGCAAAACACACAAACACTGCGTGCTCTTTAGTCAGGCTCACGCAGTCAATGGTTCACTACTATACTAAGTAAGGCATAATACAACAGGAACTTAGGCATTAAACGTGATTTCTTCGAGTTTCTGCGCTTCAGATGTTCTTTACTGTTTTTTATTGTTGTTTTTTTGGCCCCCTCTGTTTTTCTATCTCCTCTTTCAGAGAAAGACTTCAGAGAACTAAAGTTTGAGGTTCGTAAAGGAATGTCTCTTAGTTAGACTGCTGTGTTAGCTCATTTACTGATACTACAGTCTAGAAGGTGAATTGCTCATAGCAAAGCAAATTATTATGGTGATGTGCATTAAGCTTTTGGGGTCTTGTTCATGTTGCTTGCTTGTTGTGTTGTTCGGCCTCACTTGCTAGCACTGCTTACAGTGATGTAAAATGCTGTGCTATGGGAGGTTGTTGATCTGCATTCAGGACCTGGCTGGCCCATTTGCTCAGAATATGTGAAAATCATCAAAACTTTGTTTTTTTCCAGGCAAAATTTTGGCAAGAAAAATAAGCCTTGATGACAAATGTAGAAGAGTTAAGTATTTTTCCTTTAAATAAAAAAAAAACAAAATCTTTAGAACCTCCTGAAGCCATTATTTCCTGTCCCTATTTGTATTCTGTGGAAGAGAGACCTGTAAGTGTTAAAACAAGTATTTCAGGGGTTTATAACTTGCCTTTTTTGCATTATTGACTGGGCAGAATGTGGCTTTATTGGGGGAGATCATCAAATTAACTAAACGTGATATTTTGGAAAAAAATCTTTGTTTCAGAGAAGTAATGTGTTGATCCTGTCTGGTTAAGTTCAGGGAAAGCACCTAGGACCATTCCTCCTATGAAGTCATTAATCCCAAACACACATACCTTTAATGGCAAAATTCAGTGATGACCAAGGAGTTACAAGAGAAGGACACTAAAATGTGCTGAACTGGAGGGGGAATTATGAGGGGAGAGGGAGGTTACTGGTGGTGCTTTGCCGTGCGATGACATTAACAGAATCATTACCTGCTTCAGCAGCATCCGCAAAATAATGTAGATCTTATTTTGTTCTTGCTATAAGTCCCATGAGCAAAAATATAGAAATCAGCTTTCTTTCTTCATTTGAAGACTCTTTCTGCACTATGTAATAGTGAAATAGATCTCTGACACCCAGCAGTTAGCATGTACCTTGAATTTTAGAATTTGATGGGGAAAATGTAATATACATCTAGTGATTGGTTTATTAAAGGTACCTGTGTGAGGCCTATGTTATTTGCAGTGTAATCTTAAAATTAGTCCTAGTATATGTACTCAAAACATCTCATTATTATTTTTGTCAGTTCCTCCAAATGTGACTTTGGAAGGGACAACATTTTAAAGTTTGTTCCAGAAAGCACTTTGAGAGATACGGATGATTGAAAACAACTCTCCTGAATGGCACCTTGCTGTACTCCATAGATCATAACAGCTTTTATTCACCACTGTGATTGTTTTTTAAATTACTACCTGTGGATGAATACTTGAAAGAATTGCCCTGCTGGCTGCATATTTGGTTTGATTGGGGGCTATCTTGAAGTTGTCTTTAAATTACATGGGGTTCTTGATGATCCTAGCATTTTCTAATCTTCTTTCTTCTGCAGTTTTGTTTCATAGACTCTTGCAAGTTTAGGGAGAATAATAATTCTCTTTAATTTTTTTCATCTTAAAAAAAAAAAAAAAGTCATTTTGAGCTAAAATATTCAGAGATGCTTCTTTCAAAAATGATAAACGGGCTGTTTATTTTGCATTATTCTTCCCCTGAAGATGTAAATTTTGTAATGAATGATTATTTTACTAATAGTTGCTGATGGACTGGAAACTATTTAATTTATACAAGATGCATTTGTTGCAGGGAGAACGCCAAGTGACATCCATGAGAGCGGTGTACAAAAGCGATGCTGCTTTAATACTTTATTAAAGTATCAGTATGGCAGTAATGTGCTACATGTTTTTCAGAGGTGGATGTTTCATTGGACTGTCACTAAAAAGGCAGAAGAAAAGAGAGGAAATGAATGTCACGAGACAAAGTGACAGTTGAAGTTAGCTGAAATATTTTGAATAAACAGCTTTTTTTTTTTTTTTTTTTTTTTTCCACAAAACTTGCAGTGCTGATAAGTCCGTATAAAATGTTACATTTTTCTGTGTTGATGAAAATTTTGTCAGGGAGCTCTTTTGGGAGCGTGAAAGGCTGGGAAGGTTTTATTGCTTGTTAGGCAGGGCGCTGCTCTGGAATGTGAAAGAATCAGATTCCAGTCCCTGGCTGGACTCAGAGCGCCTTGGTGCTGTGGAAAAGCCATCTCCCTGCCCCTGATGAAGGGGACGGGGCAGGTACCTGAACACCCAGGTCCGTTTCCTTCACGGCTGCAACCCGAGGCAACAGGGAAATCAGCCTCCAAGTCGGAAAATGGAGCATTGCAAATGTTTTTCTGGAGGGGAAAAGCAAACAGAGGAATAAAAAGAAACAATGCTGTAAAAATTCCTGTGAAACGTAATGGTTGTCCTCTCGATAGCAGTGAGGTGTGCCTATCACTGGAAATATTTAACCAGAGACAGTTCTCAATCTCCATAAATTCCTCTCCGATTTTTATCAACAGCCGTTTCCAGCTGCCGTGCCCCGTGTTCCCTCTGTTCCTGGTGCACGGCCTTCCTTCAGTCACTCAGGACATCACCCCAGCGAACAAGCAGAAGATAGGAGGGTGATGGAAAGAGGGGGCCGTAGCCCGCCCAGGTATATCACCCCGTCTGTGGGATGAATAAAAGGAGGTGAGGGTGATGGCAGCGGGGGAGAGTGACATTTTTCGTTGTGCTCAAGTCCACCGTCTGGCTGAGCATGGCAGCCTAACAGCACAGCTCAGGCTGCTGGTGGCTGGCAGGGAGAGCACGATTTGCTCTGTACAGTTCTTGTTAGGTTGGCTCCTTGGGCCCTGCAGACAGGCTGAGCCAGGCCTTCCTTCTGCAGATCCCTAAAAACCGAGTTCACGAGATTCTAGCTGGGTTTTGTGCTACCTTTGCCCTTGGAAATTGCTTCCCCCTTTCTGCTTTCTTTTTCTGAGGTATTATAGCAGCTGGAGGAAGCAAGACAGAAGGAAACAAGGACACAAAGGTCAGCGTTGAGGTGTTTCAGTCCTTGTATTGTCTTAGCAGGGAGTTCGGTTTGTTATGGCAGGCTGCAGATATCCCCTGTACCTCAGCTGAGGGATTTCTGACCCTTCTCTGCCTCATTCTGTATGCAGCAGCTGCAAACCATGCTCTGCAGGCCCTACTCTGTCCTGCTCTGCTCAGCTGACAGAGAGACTTAGTGGTCTTTCTGCCTAGAGTGACTTTCACAGGAACATCCCACCACATGGATCCCTTTGACTGTGTCCTCACGGCCCGCAGCAATTACCCAGGCTTATCGAGAACACGGTCAGTCACAACACATCACTGTTACCTGGGCCACCCGTGAAGGCCTTTGGTTATGGCCTAAGCATAGCGTGTGACGGTACGGTAAAGGCCCTTTGGGCATTAGTTAAACTTCCCAGTCAGGTTAGCGAGAGGCTTCATCTTCTCAAAGCTTGCTGCAAGGATCCAAAAATGCCCCAGCCTGCTTCCTTCAGCTGGCACGGTGGATTACCATGCTCCATCAACTGGCCTAATTCTTCGGCTGCCGGTGAGGGTCACCAAGCACTGCTGCTTCCCTGCCTATCTCCCCGCGGCTGGTTGCAGAGGGACAGCAGGAAGAACAATCCGGACTTGGACAAACAAGAAGACAAACTGTTTGTTTCTTCACAAACCCTATCTGTCTCTGTTGCACGAGGCCGTGCATTTCTTCTGTGGGCTCTGGTCAAGCAAAGCCAGGTGTCACTACCAAAAACCAAACGTGTTTTATGAAGGTTTTTGCAGGCAGAAGTCACTTCTGGACAGTGCTGACACAGAAATGCTGATAAAGGCTGAAATCCTGTAATGTCAAGAAATGAACTGTGCTTTTACTCAGGCTGTAGTTCTTTGAAGTGATGTTGCTATTTATATAAGCTACGTAAACCAAATTGGAGACCTTGCTACAATCCATTTATTGTTAATTTAAGTGCTAGAAACACGGTGACTTTAACACAGAGGAAACAGTAAAGTGAAGGAGAAAAGAAATGCGATGGGCAAAATGAAACATTTCTTGTCTCTTTGGCCTGAAGCAGTGATGTCAGCAAAAAGGACAGAGCCTAGGCCCTTTCGCCCGGACTTCAATAAAGAGCAGAGTTTTTCCACTATGTGACCAGTGTAAAAACTAATGACCACAGGATTTGGGGTTGAGAGAGGATAAAATTACCATATCCTGAAAAAGTGAGTGCAGAGCTATGCAAATCACCTTTAGGAAGGAATTTAACTGCTTTAGTTTATTGCAAACCCCTACTTTTCTTCCTTGATGTTTTTGCCTATAAAGTTCAGATCTTTACAGCATAGCACAAAAAGAGATGCTCAGTGTACTGACAACTGAAAGCATGAACAGCATGAACTGATCATCCCACAAGCGCATTAAAATGTTCAGAACTAAATGTGAAAGAATGGATTTTTCATTAAACAAGCATGCAGCACTGATGATTCCTCTTAACTTCTACCATTTCAAAGACTTGACAGAAGATCAAATCTCTCTTTTTATGGCTGATTTAAATCAATCATTGTTCTGTCCGGCAAAATTCCAAGCCCACATTTGAAAGCTCTTTTGAGAATTCTCCTTCCCCCACCCTAGGTTATATCTGCCAGATCAGGAAATTCCAGCTTCTTCTCTTAAACTTACTGTGGAATCCCCAGAGTCTGAAATGCAGAAAACAGATTTTTGCTGGACTGCAAATAATCACGATCCTCTTTTTCTTCCCTAACCTTTTCACATGCTCTCTAAAATAGAGCTTTAGCCATGCTGAGCGCTTGCAGATAAGCTAAAAAAGAATTGCACCGAGTGTCAGGAGTTTGGAAGTCTGTCCTCGTTTGGTCCAAGTCCGTGCTCGTACGCATTCTCTTTAAATGTTAATCTTCCTTGTATTTGTTTTAATTGCTTTACTTAATATACTGTAGGGCGTTGAAATGCATGCAGGCACTTAATGGCATTTTTAACAGATTAGAAGTTTGGCTCCTATTTAATTACACTGCTCCCATTTTTAAGCTTTCCAATCCTTCTGGAAATTGTTTTAGACGACTGATGTTTGTAGGAGGAGAGTCAGAAGTCTAGCCTCCAAGCAGATACATTTTATTTTAAAAGCTTGAATGATACATGAAGTAATTTCCCAAAGGAACCTGAGGATATCATGTAGAATTGGAGGAAAAATAGTATCTCAAAGTATTAATATGTATGTTAAAGATTTTTCACAAAAGCAAGTGATGTAGATTGATTTATGAGAGATAGTATGAGACTTTCATTGAAAAGTTTAAAGAGATTACACAAGTAATTGGATAGTGGAGATTTGTATCTGGACTATCTCTTAAGAGCAATCTTCTCTGTTCAGTTTAAAAGAATAATAAATGGCAAATGGAGATGTAATGCTTATCTTGGCAAGGAGTGACTGCGTACTTCCAGCGTGTGAGCTATTGTTGAGGTTTTTCATTACTCAAACTGTGTAAAAACTTTACATCTAACACAATACTTAAGTGATTTTTATGGAGTAATCATTTAAAAATACAGTGCCTAAGAAATTCCAGAAGTCTGTGAAATCGCAGCTTTCCAGTCAGCTGAATTTACTGAAACATCGCTTATATGGCAACTTGCCTCTTCCAGTACAAAAGATATATACGGTGTGGGAGATTACTGTTTAATCAGTTGTTTATGCTCAGGTGGTGTTTTTCCATGAAAGTGCCTCTGCTCAGTGTTTGAGACAGTATTGTAGCTTTCAGTGTTGTTGGCAATTTTTGAAAACACTTCTTACTGGAGCCTCATTAAGGAACTAGTTTTGGCTTTAAAAATCAAAAAGCTAAAGCTTCTCACTGAAGGACAGAATGCTTCTTAGATTTGTTTTTGGCAAACATGATGGAAGTCAGGTAATATGCCTTTGGTGTAGAAGGAGGCTGTATGTGGAGCATTTCCTTGGCTTGCTCTGGAAAGGTGGGTAGCATTCACAGGATTGGGCTCTTCAGGGATTTACCTGGTTTTGCTTTGAAATTCAAGTAGCCAGGAGATCAAGGTATTGCAATGAGTAGCCATTTTCCTAATTGCCCAAGCAATTCCAGTTCATAATACTGTGGAAATCAAATGCCATTCTCAGTCATTTCTTCCTTTTTTTTTTTTTTTTTTTTTTTTTTTTTTTTTTTTTTTTCAAAGCAGGACTTTGCAACCAGTTCCAGTTTGTTGTTAGCCCCAAAAAATCTTCACCTACCAAAAGCAATCTCCTAACTTTCACCACATAAAGACTGCACACTGTAATTAAACACCTCTCCAGTTTTGCATGCTTCATCTTATCTGTTTTAATAGCTTCATCTTAGGGAGTGTTAGTAGCAGTCATGCATATTACAGCATTGCATGCAATGTCCACGAAGGAGCAGGGTTTCAGAGGCTGCCCCATGACTTGTCCGTACCAACCCGAACTGGGGCTGCGGTTGTTCCACCCTTTAATGTAGCATGGGCATTTGTACCAGTGGTGAACTGGTTAGGCAGCTGAACTGGTGTGGAAATTAATAATCAAATCCCTCCACTCTTGCTAGTTTATTTCTTTGATCTGGCTTGCTCTGGAGTCACATGTGTGTCAGCATGAGTGGAAGAGACGGGGCATGAACGTGGAGCTGGAAGTGGCAGGAGAGCAGAACCATGAAAGCCAGGTTAGAGCTGACTGAAGTGGTAGGGAGCTTCAGTATTTGGCATGGCATAGGCAAGCAACAAAAATAATTTTTCTTTAGGCAAGATATCTTACGGTGGGGTTTTTAAGCACCAAGACAAAGGCAGGCAGGCAGGAGTGAGTCTACTTGCCTATCTGCGTGCATGCTTTGGCGGCGTGGCGATAGCAAAGATTTAAAAACTACATGCAAAAAGCATGGCTAGCTGTGAGATCAGACCAAGGTACTTGGGCACCAGATCTCTGATAACATGTTCCACTGTCTGCTTGTCCTCATGGTGAGATTTTTTTCCTTATATCCAGTCTGACCCTGCTGTTTCAGCTTCTGCCCGTTTGCTCTCATCCTCTCGCCATGCCCACCCATGTAAAGTGTCTGACACAAGTGTCTTAAATCCCTCACAGGCTGCTGTTGGGTCACCCTGAGCACTCTGTTCTCGGGGCTGGAGAAACCCCAGTCCCTCACATTCAGCTCGCTGCCCACCACGACCCCAGGGCTGCAGAGCAGCTCTCCAGCTGGTCAGTCCCAGACTGTAGTGTTGCAAGGGATTTTCCTTCCTGCGTTCAGTATCTAGCAGTTATCCTCGCTGAATTTCATACAGTTCCTGTTGGCCCGTTCCTACGGCCTTCTGAATGGTGATCATATCCCTGATGGTGTTGATTGTTGCCCCCAGTTTGGTGTCATCTGCAAGGCTGATGAGATTGGGCTTGGATGTCACCTCCAAATTGTGGATATAGATATTACGCAGGACAGATCCCTGCAATAATTCACTTCTTCCAGGTAGACTACAACCCACTGACCACTAGCTCAAAAGAAGGCCAGCCTGGGCTGCAGGCTCCTATTACAGGACTGGGACAGACAAAGAGAACTGGTGCTGCACTTCTGGTCAAAAAGTGGAGATTAGCTATGCCTTCCTGCTTTCAAACCAAAGTGGAACATATTCATGGAAACTTTGTATAAGAGGTACTGCTGAATTAATTTGTAACTTCAACTTCTGGGAGGTGCTCAAGGCCAGGCTGGATGGGGCTTTGGGCAACCTGGTGTGGTGGGAGGTGTCCCTGTCCGTGGCAGGGGGTTGGAGCTGGGTGGGCTTTAAGGTCCTTTCCAGCCCAAACCGTTCTGTGATTCCATGGCTAGGTTAGCATTTAGCTTTTACTGAAATCCAATATTGGCCGTGTATTACTTGCTAAAAACGTGATTAATAACAATCTAAGAAATTTGGATTTAAAGCAACATTTTTGTATTTAAAATAAAATGCTTTGTGTGACCAACTCAACAGAAGCTAAAAAAAAAAGAAAAAAAGTGTCTTAGGAAAAGCTCAATTGGCGTATTGACTCATAAACTATTAAATAACTAAATGCTTATTAAGTAAGAACACGTTACAGGGACTTAAAAGATAACTTTTCCTGTAAGTTTGCAGTTTCTCGTGCTGTAGTGTTTATAGTGAGGCAGTTCAAATAATCCTTTCTAACGGGGGTCCTGTTTGAGGTGTATGTGCAAGGTCAAAGTATTTTTTTATTTTTTTAGTCCCAGTGGGGACAATTCTTCCTTTTAATCATTAAGATTTCTCCATTTTTTTTTGTTCCTTTACATTGCCAAAGAATGAAGATTGTACCACACTTGTTTTAGCTATGCTAATATATTGGTAGCTATCTTGGATCAGGTATTAACTTTCCTTTGGTCATTAATACAGAGGTCAGCAGCTTTTGTGTATCTTTGTTGATTTTTTTGTTTTTGTTTTTCTTTAAGCTTACTTTAAGATAAGGTACTGCATCTGACATGGTTTCTGTCCTTGGAATTCTAATTTCCAAAGCTAACAGCCTTAGGAAGTAAAAGAGTAACGGGTTTAATTCATATGTCTGCCAGAAGAGTGAATTCAGAACAAAAATTCCAATAACAAAGTGGTTGCGTATGGATTTCATGTTTATTATCACTGTGGAGCTACTTTTTGCATTTTTGTAAAGTCTGTTTTTGAAAGCAATTACAGTTTTGACTTCAAAATCCTGTGGCAGTGGGGTTCAACTATGACTTTGTTGTACACGACTTTGTTTTGAACCTGCTCTTCTGTAATTTCTGTTTGTGCCTCCTTCTAGTGTGAGATACAGAGAATAATTGCTGCCTGTTCCCTTCCTTGAATGCAATATTTCTGCTCTGTAAGCAACTTTCAAGATGAGTAATTGTAATCTGTTCAGTTACATATGCATTTTATACCCTGATTGTTATTGCCCATTTTTTTCCATATCTTCATCTGTGGTTTTATGTTATAGATGTGTGTGTGTGTGTGTGTGTGTGTGTGTGTGTGTACAGGGCTGTCAGCACTTAACGCTGTGTTAAAGTATAATCACAGTAACTTTGTAGAAATTATATGATGATATTTTCTGTTTGGTTTTATACTCCTTTCCTAGTAACTTGTAAATGAGCTGTTTGGCTTTTTGAATTCTGCTAAATGTTAGGCTGCTGCAAAACCATCTACGAGAAGCTGGATGCCTTCTTCAGCAGTATTGGCAAACATAGTTAATGTCTCTTGCTCCAATTAAAAGTGATTCAGGATACAAGATCTCTTTGCTGATTTTTTGTGTCTAACCTCTTTTTTTTTTTTTTTTCCCCTATTTGGCGTTTCTAAGTGTTAGCTTAAGCAATTAAATTTGAGAATGTGCAAAATAACCTCCTGCTGGTCTCCCCATCTTCTTTCCCCTTCTCACATACACTTTCACCTTGAAAGACAGGATTGGTAAAACATTGCTTTTACCTACTCATGGGAGTATTATGAATATAGTTTCGATGTGTGTACACTTGTTTGAAGAAATGATGGTAATTTACTCTGTGCTGGTAGGGACCACAGCCAGGGAATAGGTTTTAACATACTTGGTGATCTCTGAAGTAATTCCTTAACCTGGATTAGAATTATCTTTGTAAACCAGTGATGCAAACTGCTAACAAACTTGAAGGGAATGTTTCCACATGTAGAAAAGGTAGACAGCCCTATTCCAGTCTGGTAAGTAGAGCATTAGCTCTTCTGGCAAGTCCAGGTTGCCTTTTATAATGTCTCGCAGAATTCCTAAGCTATCTTTGCAAATTACTGCCTTGGAAGTATTTCCTCTGCTCTGAACAGCTGTGTGTGCCAAATATACTCAATAAAGAGGGATAAGGGGGTAGAGGAAAGGCTTCTAAGGGTTCTGTGTTTTTTTTTCCTTCCTTTTTTTTTTTTTTGAATTTTGCCTTTCTAGGAACTGAAAAGCATATCTGACCTTGAAAGATGTTTAGTCAGTTTGACACGAGAGGTAAAAGCTGGTTTCTTTCTTTATTAAGCGGAGAGCCATGCTGAAGTAAATTGAGTATATGTAGTACTCCTGCTAGTGAGTACTAGAAAGTTTGTTGCATTTGTTTAAGGTTTTGGTATAGCAGTTTTTCTTTTTTTTTTTTTTTTTTTTTTCCTTTTTGAAGGCAGTTTCTGGGAGTGGGTGTGCGGGAAGGAAGTCAGAGCAGAACACTTGGATGTTTCCTGTTATATAATCGCTGCATATTTCCCATTCCTCAAATCGTATTGCCAGTGGGAATAAATTTCATCTAAAGCTTGAATTCAATTAATATTGTGAATAAAGAATGTAAAACGGTAGAGGTGCTGAAGGAACTCTATTTTATTTAATGGAATACTATTTTGGGTGTGTCTTGAAATATACAGAGGAAGGCAGTTTAATTTCACTAAATGTATTGATAACTAGAATTAAGTTTTTATTATTAATTATATATATATATGATATTTTTCTTTATCAATAAGTTTTATATATTAGCATCGTTGGAAGGTGGGGTTAAGTGTAGGCCAGGGCATATATCTGAAACCTTGTTGTAACTGTGATTTTAGAGTACTGTGACACCTTGGCACCATGTATTTGTAAGTTGTGTGATTAGATTTGTGAGAAGCAAGCACGTTTGTCGCACTCCTTATTTATTATTTCAGTCATGCAGTTTCACTCTTTGGTCAGGCTGTGGTGTCCAGGCTTCTCAGTCAGCTGCAGGGTCCCTCGCTCTGCTCTCATGGATGTAAAGGTTTTCTAGAGGCTGGCTTCTGTGGAACCATAGCCGAAATGATTTAAGGCAGCTTTCTGAACCATTTGCACCAAAGGTTGTCAGACTTTTTTGGTCTGTTATTAATACTAAGATGCAAACGTATTCCCCTCTCTTTCTTTGTAGTAGTGTGCTGCTTGCAGTTGTATAAAACCAGTGGTGTGTTTGTTCCTTTTCTGTGTAAACAATTGTGAGTCCATTTTAAAGACTGCTACTACTCTTGTAGCTTCTGGAAAGAGAGTTCACCAATGCCAGAGGTTGGCCAAGTGTCCTTGGTACTGTTAGAGCTAGGGCAGACTTCTTGCAGCAGGAGCTGCAGGGATACCATCAAGTACCTAATGCTTTCATGAGGTCTGCGGCAAAAATGGCTACAAACCAAGTGATTGGGTGAGAAGCTAGAAATACAGCCACGAAGAGCTCGGTATTGAGAATAATGGTTAGAGACGGTGTAGCCTCCCCTAGGGTGCAGTTCGTAGGTCTGTGTCTGAATTGCGGTGACCTTGGGCAGTTAACTCAAGTTCGCTCTTCCCTGCTCCTGGAATGATTGGTGTACTTGGCTGAAGTGCCTCGCGGTGCTGAAGTCGAATGTTTGTGAGGTTATTTGAGATGTTCAGATGGATGGGACTTTTCAAAAGGGCTTGTCACAGATTTAAGTTTCGTGCTACTGAAATTGGTAACACTCCCGCTGACTTCAGTGGGAGCAGAGTTAGGCGAAGGAGGGTGATAAATACCCTCTCCGTAAATCCAAAGGTTCCTTGTAGTGCAAGCATTCGTCTGCAAGAGGAGTGAAGGGGAGTTCACGGAACAACATTTTCAGGATTATTTTCTGTAGAGCTCATTTGGACAAGCGTGTATATGAAATTACAGAAAGGAAGAAAGGGAAAGGTTAAGGAGAAGGAAGATCTGTTAATGCTGACATTACTGTCACGATTGTTTTCTGGTTTGGACTGTTTCTTCATTGAGTTTCTCTCTCCCAGACTTAATTTTCATGCTGCAGTAACGTCCTGTCTTTAACCCTCCTGTGGTTAGCTATCTGCCAGGAAGTGTGCTTTTGATACTTACTGCCTGACATACCCAAGCTGATAAATCATCCAAAATAGCAAAATAAAAGTTGTAATCCTTTATAATAAGTGCATCTGTCTTGATTTATTCAGATAAAGTATTTCAGCCTGCGGTCATTTTCCTCCCATTGTTTGTTATATCATGCTTCGGTTAAATGGTAAGCTTTTGGGGACAGATGTTGCTTGGTTTTGCTTACAGAAGCTCTTGCAGAGTTTTAATTTCACAAACCAATGCTTGACTTTTTTTTTAGCATGTATTTCTAAGGTAATGTCTTCCCATTGTAGAGAAATAGTTTGGTAATATATGAAATGAGAAGTGAAGTGGGAGAAGCCAGGTGAAGGAAGCATTTCCAAGTCCAGTTTGCAGGTAGAGATTGTAAGATTGTTAACATTTAATCGAGCTGGAAAAGTATCATAGTGCATATGGCCTCAGATTAAAACTAATAGCTAATTTTCTTAACAGGGCTCTTGACAGACAACACGGTTTCCTTCTATCAACAGTGTACAAGCATGTATACCACTAACCTATAGCAACGCCGCACAGAGCAGCCGTTTCATAATGTCACTGCATTCGAGCTTTCCAGGGGAAAAGCTCAAAGGTCGTATCGCTGGTTTATGGCTGTGGAATTATCCCTGCGCGAGGGTATGGTTATCAGACATTCCTGGCATTCCAGGTGTCTAATATTATAGTGCTTACATGCCAGCACAGGACCAACTGCCGCGTCAAAGAAAGACGCAGGAGAAAACATGCGTGGCGTTACCCATTTCCACTCCTCCGCCCCCTGCTCCCCCACCCCATAGCCTTGCAAAATGTCCGCTTTGCATTGACCTTGGCAATGCTGAGGGGATAAACAAATCACCAGTAAAGTGATTTGATTGATTTTTTTTTTTTTCCCCCTACAAAATATTGCTCATTCTCCTTTTCATTCTTTTTTTTTTTTTCCAGTATCTTCTACTGCTAAAACAATGTAGCAAAACGTATAGCTGTGTTCCCTGTGTTTGTTTTTTTTTTTTTTCTTTGCTGATGGTTATTGTTAAGTAGAAAGCAAAAAGCGTTTATCATAATCAAAAGGAAAAGGAAACAAAAATCCATGCCAGCAGGCAGTTTGACCTGGTCCTGTGAGCAGTGGGTGTGGGTCCCTTCCTTCCCAAAAGCATTCTTCCCCTTCTGGGTCTGGGCCATTCAGTCTGTGGGCCTTTTCAGAAGCACCTGTGAAGGGACAGGGCGAGCTGACATCGAGCTAATATTAACCCCTTGAGCACTGGGAAGAGGCAGTTCAGCTCTGTTTCATTGCTGCTGTAATGGATGCTCTGGCCGTCTGGAAGATGCACGTAGCATCTTATGGTAAGCTGGGCAGCAGCACGTTCCCTCTTACGTGCTTTCATGTGTGCCTGTGTGAGGAGGATATCAGTTCCCTGGCTGTTTGGTGGTGGGTGTTTTTTTTTTTCCATCCTTAACTTTTCTAATTTTGGGAATCTGGGGACAGGTAGGAAGTTTGAGCAATGAGGATATGCCTTTTTCAAAATAAAAGCACAGCAGTTCTTGTTCACAGACTGCAAGCACTGATGATGATTCTATAGGACACCTGCGAAACAGTGAAGTGAGGTAGGGAGGGATCTTTTGGGAAAACTGCATTCCATCATATAAAGATTGTGATTTATGTATTTCACAGCACTTTGGATTTGGTCTGGTTTGGTTTTATCCCTCCTAAGTTGCTTGGTGGGTGTCTTGGTTTTTAGTTTGGTTCACTACTTCTGCAGATTTTACTGGGCTTTCTAAGACAAAAACAAACAAATAAATAACCCCAAACCCAACTTTTTGTCTAAAGAGATAGCATTCATTCTGTAGTAGCTTTTCTTCAGTTATTTTTATTATCAGATTGTAATTTTCGAGACTTGATTTGCGCTGTTAAATTAAGCGGACTCATTCTTTGCAGATGTGAGTAGATATTTGTTTTAAAGAACTTGTTGCTCTCAGTGTGCTGTGCCTCCTATCTCTTAACTGCATAGGCTGCATTGTCCTATAGTGGTTCTCTTTGTAGTGGATATCTTATTGGAAACAAAGTGTTTGTTTGTTGTTGTTTTTTTGTTTGTTTGTTTGTTTTTTTAGAGTTTGTTTTTTGATATTATAGAAGTTCAGTAAAAGTGATGTGTAAACAAATTGAATTTAGGATTTTTTTCTGGTGGCAGGTTTTCAGGTAGGTTAGTTGGCTTGTTTTCATCCTTTTCCTGGCAGTTGAGCGTTTCTTGACCGAATTGGGAAGAGTAGTTACTGGAAAACATTGCAGGAATGGAGTACAGTTTCCTACAGCACTTAGTGCTCGTCTCCAAAGCCGTTGATGGTGAGGTACCAGCTTGTTTCTAAGCAGTAGGCACTGAACACTGAGCGGCTGTGTGCCATGGTACAGCGTACGGAACTGAGTTGGTCTTCAGGAAGGCCTTTTGGCAGTAACAGCCCGCACAGATAATGGGCTGCCACGGCCATTTCACATGGTAGTGCTAATGTAACCGCGGCTCTGAAGGGCTCTCTAAATGAGAACTAAGAAAGACACCATTCAGCACACTGCCCTTTTCAGCAAAGCATTTCAAAACAGCCTTGAGTACTTTGCCTAAATTATAGAGAAGAAACCATTTATTCAGTACTCTAAAAAAGATTTAAAAAAACAACAACAAAAACCTATGAGGAAGGAAAAAGATTGTTTAGTTTCTTTCTGATCTTTGTACGCTGCCTGAACACAATATTCTGTTGACCTGGGCTGCTGGCTAGCTAGACAAGTCTTTTAATGGAAACTCTATTTTTCTAAGCCTTACTTAGGTTCCCTCAAACATTTTTGCATGTCGTCTAGTCCTATCTACGCAAATCCATAACTGGCTTGTAATACAGGAGATGTCATTGTAAACCACTGTCAGAATGAATTCAGTACTGGAGCAAAGTGCTTGAGCTTGTAAAACACTTGGGAGAGCTGTTACCCCAATAATACATCCCCAGATATTGTCCAGCCGCTGCTGCAAGGTGGTGAACTTACTTATTCATGTCTCTTAGTATAAGCGCTTACCTGTGTGTGTGTCCGTTTTTATTTACCAAAAAAAACCCTCTAAAACACACAAAAAATACATTTCTTTAGGGCCTACTTGCTGTCATAAGTATTTGGGGGTTTAAAGGAATTATAAGATAGAAATTGCAAGCTATTAAAAATGGTACTGTACCTGTATGGTGTTTTGAAAACTAGAGTCATCTCCCAGTTATCGCAGGTTTCCATTCTTTGTATACAAATTTGACTGTTTTACTCATCCTTGTATTATCTAGGAACAAAAGGATCTGAGATCTGGAAAATGAGAGAAAATGTTCAGTGTATGCCAGAAATACCTGCTGATGGAATTAGTAAGTCTTTTTCAGCTAAATGCACACAACTGCCCTGTGACTTTATTCTCTGCAGTTAGTTTGAGTATGCAGCTGTGGTACAAGCAAAGACAAAGGCATGGTGGTGCTCTCAAGGTACTGCTGGCAGCTACGTGTACAGGTGAGGTGTGAGGCTAGGAACCTTTATGTGCCTATACTGATGTATGCATGCAGCTGTAACACTGAACAGGCTAATGGTGCACATGCTGTGGTGGCTGTAGGCATAAATCAGCATTATCTGGTATTACTGAGATCTTTTCATAATTAAAGAATGGGATGGCATTTAGTTTGAACTATTCTTATTAATTCTGTATTGGTGAAGAAAAGGTAACATGTATGTTAATGTCCACTGAAAAATGATTGTACAAATCTCGTGAGCAAGACAAACAAGACTCTTGACCCTCTGATATTTAAGGACTATAATAAAACAGGGGCTGCCAGCATGCTAGCCCGTGTTTAACATATTCTCATGTCATGCTGATGTTCGCTGAATTACTCTTTCAAAATAATACCTGTAATGAACTAGTGGTTTATCTTAATAACACCCTTGTTAAAAGAGAATGTACCTAAGCGATACAGAGTTTGTACATAACGTCTTGGCCTGATATCTGAATGGGAGGGACTGTTGTGTTAAGAACGCGGTGTTTAGAAACTAAAATCCTGTCAACAGAACCATGAATGAGATTTGGGAGAGAGAAATTGTGGAGCAGTGTTGGCTAGTTTGTAGACATGAATGATCAAAGAAAATAGTGAAAAGAGTGGTTTATGAGCATGCAAATTCTGCCACTTTCTGCAGGTAAACAGTCCAGTTACTACTTCTTAAAGTTAGGGAGCTGACAACAGAAAGTAAGCTTGTTTTGTTGCAGCTTCAGCCAGTAATTTGTAGAAGAGAAAATTGTCTTCCTGATGTAATGTAACTTCTTTGCTGTCAGTGGATACAGACCTCAGCCATAGTAAGCCTCAGTGCTCCCTTCCTAACCCTATCATGGAGATACAGTGTGGTCTCCTGCAGTGCTGTATACAGTCTGCTACCTGGACAGTACTGCTAAGTATTCGTCCTGCTTAAATTTAGTCACCTTGCTTTGGGTCAGGAGCCTCACATTTAGATGATTTCCACAGCCAGGTAGAAAAAGAGGGAAACCTTCAGAGTGTTATTCATTCTCAGTCTAAGTAGATGTGCTGAATTAGTCTCCATAGGGAACATAAATGAGTAATTCAGGTTAGATAACGAACTCTTAAAGTTGATGGGATGAATTGCACCCTTGAGTTTTATATAAGAAATCTATCTTGGGTGCCTGAAGTGAGTAAAATCCATGTCTGGCAGCATATTTGGAATGGGAATAGAAGGTTTATAGATCTTTTGAATTCATAATGGTTGTAGCATTAGAAAGCTGGTTAAGAGTTTAATTGATTTTAACTTTTAATTTTAACAATTGATGTAACTTGAGCACTAAATTAGGAGTTCTAGTAAAGAATTTGAACACTTCTCTTTCTCTATACATTCCTTTGCCTGATGAGTTCATTTAAATATTTACATTTGAGCTACTGCATGAAAATAAGAATGGAATATTTTCAGTTGTGTTTTTGCGAAGTAAGTAAGAAAGTAACTGACGTTGATCATATATGCTTGTATTCTGTGTCCTTGTGCTGACTGGAAGTATTTGCGGTGGTGTTAACCGCTGTATTGTGTGGCTGGTAGGTCACCTGTACACCCTTTTGTAAGTTAAGTGAGGCAGGTTCCAGGTAAGTGTGCATGTGTCATTCCGTCTTTGGGGTTCTTCGCTTATGTTTTAATAGATGTACCTTAAAGTTTTGTCTTCTCAGTTCATAGAGTGTGGAGGAGTTGTGTTTTTCAGAACAGTTGGTAATCTCTTTTAAAAAGAAAGTAATAGAGAGTCCTGCATTGTAAGAGAAATGTGCAATGTACATTGTTATATAGCAGTCGGTGTACAAGAATGAATGGGTATGAAATTTAATCTGTGTAACACTTCAGATAAGTGTCATGCTAGATCTTGCTGCAAGGCAAAGCACGTGAGGGCATTTTGGGTAGGGGATAATTGGGATTTGAAGAAAGTTTTCAAATGCATGTTGAAATTGCTACAGAAGTTGAGCATTGACCCTAGTTATAATTGAATTCAAACCTCCGAGTCTTGACTGTAGGTCAAGCATTGCACAACAAAGGAGGTATTCTTGGAAGTCATTTTGAAAGAGATTAGGATGAACCTGTTCATAGTTCTCGGGTATCTTTTATGCACCTCTTACCAACCTGCATTTTTCTCCTTTCTAATTGAGGAAGAGAAGAGTCTTGGATTTGTTTCTTTTTTGTCATCCTCCTTCAGTTTTCTGAGATGTGCCTTCTTACTTTTCTCTCTTCCCCTCATGCTTTATCACATTTATTATAAATTGCATTGCATCAGTCTAAGCAAAACATCTCAAGCTTTACTCATGTAGTCCTTGCTTATATGGGTAACATCAGCACTTGAAATATGCTAAGGAAGTTAGATGAATTTAGAAGGGAGCAAAGACCAAATTCTGGAGTTTCCTGTTGATAAAGTAGAGTCCTAATCATAATATGGGTAATTTCTGCTTCAGTGTTGTGACTTCATCCTGAAGAGATCTTGGAGAGAAATGAAGTCAGAGAAGGGATGCAGCAGAATGCATTATTCTTGTATCAAATAACACATGGAAATGTTTTTGTGCATACACATACGCATACCCTTTTGAAGAATATGCACACTGATCATCAAGAAAGTGTGAAATACCATGGGTTGCCTGTATCTTGGCAGAAAGACAGCATTTACTGCTACATGTAGTAAATTTCTCATTTTTTTTGTGGCTTTCCTAGGAATAGACGCTTCTTGTGGTATGCACCCACTGCTTGTTCTCTCAGTCCTTGGAGCACTCTTCAAAACATAGGCTGAAATGGCAGCATTGCAGTAGCATGGGGTTGAGTAGAAAAAAAATTGCTATTTATGAGTTTAAGGTTAATGAAGTAGACTTCATTTGGACAGAATTCTAAAAAGGATCAATAAATAAATAAAAATATTGTCCATAGGCGGGAATACTCGAGTTTAATGAATATGCATTTAAAAAACCTTCTGTTAACTGATTCAGCTTCACAGTACGCTAACTGTGGACTTTAAGTCATCCTTGTCTGAGTATTGGCATTCTTTCAGGAACATGTAAATTGATAACCACAAACCGAAGAAGTATTGCAAACTACTACCTTGGAATATCAGTGCCCTGAGACGCAGCACTTAATCCTCTATTATGGTGCAATAAACCTCATTTTTCTTGGGTCATGGTTAATGAATGTAATGGCAGTCCGTCCATCAGCTGTTATTATGTCACAGATAATGATCTCCACGCAGGCAAGATTCCTGCAGCCCCTGCTCTCAGGTATTATTTCCTTCCCAGTTACATCTCATAACTACCTCGTAACTCTTTGCTTTCAACTTCTGTCTTCCAGATTTTCTCTTGCATTTTATTTGTCATCATGTCATATTAATCTCATCCGTTTGCCATATGTATTTTGAAAGTAAATAGTATTTATATGGGGACAGTTTTGAGGGCTCGAACCAGCCCCCTATCTCCTTGTGCTGATTGCTGCTTCATCATGAAAAGTGTCTGGCTCAAAAATCTTGTGCTATTAAAAGACTCTGGAACAAACGAGAGAGCCATGGGGATGTAACACTCTTAGATAGTTATGATCTTGTTATATACAAACCTGCCCAAGTTTTAAAAACGTACTCAGGAGCAGTTCTGATGTAGCTTGGATGTGACAGCTGTGATGGCCAAGCATGATCCCGAAGAAAAGAATCTGTCTGGCACTATCTGGACTTTGCTGCTTCTGCCTCCCTCTTCTTTTCTTTGAGGTCTACAGTGGGTCACTTGAGTAGTACTTTTCCACAGTTTTTTGTTTTTTTTTTTTTTTTTAAATCACATTAATTTATGGAGAGTGGGAAGAGACGGTGGCTGCTATTCATTCTCACGGTGTCCGATTTCTGAAAGGTGATAACACCTGGGCACTACATCCATATGGCCAGAGTGGTCTGTGCAGCTCCAAACTGCAGAATGAGCTCTAACAATAAGAAGTCAGTATTTGATTAAAAATAAAATTGGCGAGGAGTGCAGATGAAAAGCCAGGATATTACTGGGAATATATCCTTCCTGTAGAGGTGGTTTAGAAGTCACAACTTCTGATTGTTGCTAGCTGTGTTGTGTGTCTTTGGTGAAAGTATTAAATGCTTGTACAGAGTTTTAAGTGAATTTATTAGAAAGACCATCTGTGCATGTTTATGCAAGTTTGCTATGATCCCCACTCTGCGATATTGTGTTTCAAATATTTGTACTCCTTAAATCAAAATGCAAATCTTGCAGTTCAATGCTATAACATTAAAGCTAAGGATGAAGCTGATTATTTATTTATTTATTTATGTTCAGTGTAAGAAATGTTTTATGAAAATCCACATCTGTAATGCAATTCAAGGCAGGACTTTCTTCGCAGCATGCTGCTCCCGCATAGCTGGCACAGGTCCACACGACTAACCGGCCGCGCTGAAGGGCTCTTGCTTTCATGCCATTGATGTTTCCTCTGAGTAACGGCCTGGGAACTCTTTATCACAGGTACCTGGTGTTCAGTCCGCTGCATGCTGTGGACAGCCTGACTGAAGCCACGATTGTATTATCCCAGCTTTCAAAGGCTTCCCCTGCTTTCCTAAGATCCCTCTCTTTCTGTCTAGCTGTTGCTATTTGCAAACAAGGCAGTAAGCTTTGCTGTGATGCTGGTAACCGCTAATGGTAGCGTTTGGGCAGGTGCACTTGATCTGGCAGGGCAGCTGGTAACCCCAGCAGCTTGCAGCTTTTTCCTGTAGAAGAGTTGCTCCTGGACTGTGGCAAGACAGAATGCGGTGGGTTACGACAGAGAAGAAGGAAAACAGGTACTACAGAAGCTACGTCTTTTCACAGTGCTGTGAAAAGTGGCAGTGGCTGGCCATTCTTGTGGATAACCTCTCCTAATAAACTTCTCTCACTGCTCTCTTGTGCTGTTTATAGTCTGTAGTGATCCAGATGTAATTTCACATTGGCGTTTTCACCTGAGTTTTGTCATAGTTTTCAGTGTGTTTAGTGGTTTTGCACAGCAGTTTGTAAGTGGCAATAAATTAGCAAACTTGCTTTGTGTTTGCTTTCTTTTGTTTGTCAAAAAAGTATCAGTGACTTTCATGGGATTACATTTTAAACTTTAGAGAAATACAAAAACATAGATCCATGGTTGCAATTTAAGAAAAAAAATCTGTCTACTCTGCAGAAATTTTGAAGTATTAGAGCTTGGTTATTTGTAATTTCTACATTCCTAATTTGCAGGAGCAAAGTATTGCCCTACTTTAAGAATTGATAGGTCAAATCCATCAATATTTTTTTCTGTGGGACAGTAATTTTGAAATCAGAACTATGCTCAGCTACATGAAGAACTTAGTTCAGTAGCTTTTAAAAGTATTTTCTCTGTAGTGTTTTCTGCACAAAAAAGCCCTTTCGTTTTGTAGCAGGTAAAACATGCCAATCTTCTCTCTGCCATTCCTCACAAAAAGTGTTGATAAACTGATTTCTTTTGGAAAATTTGGAAATTTGCAAATAATTATTAAAAAAATACTAACCCCAAAAATCCCAATGTGAATTAGATGGTTAACTTTTTATTTATTTGGAATTTTCATGATGAGATGAAAGCTTCGGTGAGCAAAGGAGGTGATACTTGTGTGTCCCACAAACTGCGCTTGGTAATCCTAGTGTCAGGATTTTTATTTTAAATTCTGAGTATGTACTAACGTTACAGTGATAATCTTAAATCTTTTGTTTTTCCTATTAAATAAATCAGTAAGTGACATGGCTGTGGTTTTATCAACAGGAAACTCAATAGTCATTTCTTTCCCCTAAACCAGCAATAACATGATGATGCAAAGCTTTGCTCAGCCCCAGTTGGAAAAAAATGCATGTATTATTGTTACCAAACTATTTCTTGTTGCAAATAGGTTTTTAAAATGAAAAACTTTAATTATCTATCTTCCTAAAAAGGATCCAGGTGAACATCGGAATGTCCATTGAATGTTACTTATGTCTATTCTATGCACTCTTTCTCCAAACTGCTGCTAATTTTGTTCAAGTACATGGGTTGGTTAAGTGCTGCTAGCAGTATCTTAGATGGTTATATTTTCTTTTCTGTGTTTTCTGGCTACACTTGTTAGAAAAGATGACCTTGAAATCCAGTGTTGTCATCACAGTCTCAAGGTTGAAGGGTCCAGTTCTTCTGAGGACAAATTGGGATGTAGATTGTTCTTTTACAAGCTATTGGTTGTTGTTTAATTTTGAACTGTCAAATGTGAAAGATGTTGCAATGAATTTCTCACTTGAGTACCTGTGCTGGAAAATGTTTGCAATAATTTATGTTATGTTCTTGGAGTTAATGAATTCATAAGGATGGAGTAGGGGGAAAAGAATCAAGAGCCTAAACTGTAAGGGGGGGCTGAGGGATAGCTCTCCTTACTCCGTATTGTCATTCTTTAGCTTTTGTCACAATAGGAATTCATACAAATAACAAACATGTAGGGAAGAGAGAGAACCTATACCTTGAACTTGTTTCTTTTTCTATAGGTTAACGAAACCCTTGTCGTTTGCGGATTGTGTTGGGGATGAACTGCCATGGGGATGGGAAGCTGCATATGATCCTCAGATTGGTGTGTACTATATCGATCACATCAACCGTAAGTATTTTTCAGTTTGCCATATTGATTTTATAAGAAGGCTTATCACAATTAGACTTTCCTGAGAAGCTCCTGAAGTGTAACTAGGAGTAGGAAAAGATTTCTTATATGGTGGTTTTACTCTGCTGGGCAGCCAAACTCTACCACAGCCAGTTTCTCAAAGGGAAAGGGGTACAGAATGAAGCCATCAGGAGCTGGCTTTTATCTGACATAGGGCAGCTTCTGGACTTGTCTCACAGAAGCCAGCCCTGCAGCCCCCCTGCTACCAAAATCTTACCACGTAAACCCAATATAGAATTGTAGTTACAGTAATGATTCAACATGTTCAATAATCAAATTATCACGTTGCTATGCCTGGTTTGGGAATGGTTGCAAGACTACTCTCAGTTATTCACAATTATTCACTCTTAATCATTTTCTGTGGAAGAAGTCCATGTAATGTATGGTAAATAAAGATGGTTTACATCTGTTGGTACCTGTAAAGTGTAGGATGTTGGATGGCTATTACATATTCAGCAATGCACACTGGTGGGTCTGAGTATAGTCAGACATGAGTAACCGAAAACTGGCTTCAGTCAGACTACTGAAAGGAGCTATGTAGAACAGGCAGTATGGAGTGGGGGGGGGTAATTTGCAATTTGTATGTGTGGTCTGGCACATGTATTGTAGTTTTAAGAATGTTGTAGAATACAGTTCAAGCTATAAATAATGCTGTATCTTGTAGTAATAGGAAAGGGAATGGGGATCAAAATGCTAGGGAAAAATTGACCTTTGGTATATCATTATTGGCTTCAGAAGGCTTACAAGCAAATCTGTTGCAGAATGACTACATCTTCTTCTACATATACTTTTAATTGCATAGGAGCTATAGCTAAAGCATACAAAACTACAGCAAAAAAATTTGAAATGCAATCCATGTTAAACTTAGCCAAATGAATACATTACTGAAAGCATTTCTGTCTTCTTTTTATGTCTTCATTAGTCCATCCTAACTGATACCTTTCTCTCTTTTCTTAGAAATGCTCTTTTATAACATAATAGAAAGGATTCAATTTAAAATACCTGAGTGTAAGTGCCTGTGTATGTGCTAGCAGTGCTGTGTACTTAAAGAATAGTAAGGTGCCTCTGCCTGTGGTGGTTTTACCCTGCTGAGCTCCACTGCAGCTGATCTCTCACTTCTGCTCCTCAAAGGAAAAAGGGGAGAAAATATAATGGAAAGGGCTCAAGAGTTGAGATAAGGAAAGGGAGATTGCTCACCAGTTACCACCATGGGCAAAACAGACTCACTGTAGGGAGATTAATAAAATTTATTGCGTATCACTAGCGGACTAGCACGCTGAGAAACTAAAAGCAAACTAAAAACACCTTCCCCCATCCACCCTCCTCTATGTCCTCCCCGAGTGGCACACGGGAATGGGGAATGGGGGCAGTGGTCAGTCCCTGCAGCTTCATTTGCACCACTCCTTCATGGTCCCTCCCTGCCCCTGCTCCCTGTGGGGTCCCTCCCACGGGATGCCGTCCTTCCCGAACTGATCCTGCAGGGGCTGCCCATGGGCAGCAGCTCCTCAAGAACTGCTCCCACATGGCTCCGTACCACGGGGTCCATCCCCCAGGAGCAAACTGCTCCATGTGGGACCCATGGGCTGCAGGGGGACAGCCTGCTCCACCAGGGGCCTCTCCACAGGCCACAGGGGAACTGCTGCTGCATGCCTGGAGCACCTCCTGCCCTCCTGCTGCAGTGACCTGGAGGTCTGCAGGGCTGTCTGTTAGATTTTCTCGCTCTCCCAGCTGCTGTTGCACAGCAGTTTTTTTCCCTTTCTTAGCTCTGCTGTCCCAGAGGCCCAACCAGGGTTGCTCCCTGGCTTGGCTGTGGTCAGCGGCAGGTCCCTTTTGGAGCTGAATCTGATCTGACATGGGGCAGCTGCTGGGCTTTGCTCACAGAGGCTGGTGAGAGGTTGTCTTCAGAAACAGCCTCCTCTTCAGCTTTCACCCAGTGGCATCTCAGGTGCACGTGCAAGTGAATCAAGCCCAAGATGTCTAAACCGCTATTGTAGTCGATAGCTATGTAATTAGTATAGCTGGTATAAAGAACAGTGCGATCTAAATGACTGCTTGGGTGTTTGCTTTGACGTTGAGCTGATTTAAGCTCCTTTGGTTGGTTTGGACTGGAGCTCTGATAAATAGAATGGGGCATTAGACATCTGCTATGCTTGTTGAACACCTGCAGGTAGACCCCTAATCATAATCTCGAACTGAATCCCATCCAGTAACCTCTTTTGGGGTTTTATAGTCCTATTTTATCAGAATAACAATGAGAGACCACTGATCTTACATGTATTAAACATTTCTGAACTTAAATAAATAAATGAGGACATACTTGACTGAATTTAGAAGATGAAAAAAGAAAAGGATTTGCTTCTGAATCCAAATGCTATTACAAGATGAAACTTGTCTTATTATAAAACTTAGGCTGTAAAGCAGGTAATCAATGTTTTGGTGTGCTCAGAAAGTGCTTTCAGATCACTGCTCTGATAATCATGCTCTTTTATTCTATACATGTTCAAAATATTTAATCACCTCTAAAAATGTCAGTCTTACAGGGTTTTTTGTTTGTTTGTTTTAGAAATGAGCGTTTTTAGATTTTTTTTTTTTTTGTCTGTTTAAATGCTATTTCTGTGCATTGACTGTGACTTCTTGAGTGTTAGAAGTTTCTCATGGGTTAAAGTTCTGTTTCACACGTGTAAAGAGTTCAGGCCTGGACAGCATTGTCTTGGAGTTATGTTGAAAATAGTATATACCACAAACAGTAATGCTTCCACATAAGAGAGAAGAATAGTGTATGTATATCCATCTGAATATGGTCGTCTTTCTGAGGCTAGTAGAAACAAGTGTGATTAGCTGGGTTTCTTTATATTAATATATTAATATAAATATATTAATTAATAATATATTAATATATAAAATATATATTAATATATATGATGGATGATAAGTGGTGTAGTTTGGGCCTTGGTGTGGTTAAACTGTTTTCCATCCAGTGTTTGGCAGAGTATTTGGTTCCTGTTTTATTAATACAGGTTCATTTATAGCAATTTTAGTGAAAATTATTATTTTGTAAAACAAAACTATGTTTTATTTTTGTGCACTGTATTTTGCAATGTTTGGGTGAGGATTACTCAAATTGCTGGGCAGTAAGCTGCCTCAGGGTCTTCTAAGCGGGTCTAATGTGCCAAATGTGGACATTTGAACTTTTACTTCATCTTACTGGAGTGCAACATACTGTTTTGATATTATTGACATCTCTACTATGGAGCTCCTGCTTACTGCTTTATTAATGTCATAATTCAGATGTGTTGGATATGCTTTGTGGTTTTGAACTGGTAAAATTGTGTGTCAGGCCAGTGGACATGTTAGAAGACTCTCCTTCTTTTAACTGTATCAATTCCCATTTTGTTAATTCTTTTAGTGGACGAAGAAATTCAGTGAGGGAGAAAAACAAACTGCATCCACTGCTAGGAGGAAGACCAAATGGGCAGATGTAGGTTTCAGGTTATCCACAGAAGTTGGAGCAACAGTAGTAAAACTGGCCAATCTTGTTAGGTTTCCTCAATCAAAACCATTAAACCATGAGCAGCAGGATGGATCTTAGTGGGGGGGGGAAAAAAAAAAAAAAAAAAAAAGTAAATGGTTTTACTTCTGGTTGTTCCCTCCTCTTCTGTTAAAAACTTAAGGTTGAAAGTTTCAGTGGTGGAATTTCCATTAGTACACGTTGCTAGACTTAGTCTCATCTTTTTGAAGATGGATAGAGCCAAAAGTCCCGTTGATTTCAAGAAAGAAGTGCTAGGCTGGAATTTGCAATGTTATAAAAAAAAAAAAAAAAATCTGCCAAATTTATATAATGAAAGATTAAATTCTTCAAATATTCATATCAATAGATCTTAAAATAAAACCTTGTAAATATTTTCCCCACCTGTGTGATTACCTGTCCTAGTCCTTTACCTTCCCTTCTCCCATACAAACCCAAGAAAACCCTTAATTGCCAGTGGTAACTCAATTTCTCCTCCAAAGAGGGGTAAGAGTTGGCTGCGAGCAGTCTGCGATCGTAAACACTCCTTCAAACTTGAGGAACTGCGCATTTGGTGTCAATATGTTTAAGTATAATTTGGTTTTATTATCATCACACATTTTGTGTGTTTTTATATATTTCCGTGGAGTTCTTTTCAAATACAATTTTCTTCTAGCTCTTCGTGATTGCCTTAGAGCTTTCTCATGATCCTCTCTGATGATGTAACCCACTTTGAGAAACACTGACTGAGGTCATTACTTTATGAATATATTACCCCAATTAGGAGTCTTAATGTGATACTTCCAGCCTCAAGGGAGACCAGATTACAGGCCATCTGTCACAGCAGAACATGCTTGCATATGATGTGGGTAGCTAATACCATAAGAAACTAAATGCTTAACCTGTGGTTCAGTAGCACCCTTTGTTAGAGGGCTGACTGAAGGGATATTATCTGGTGATCAGGGACTGAGGAGTTCCTTTTGCACAGGATCCTTCTTGCTGTGGTTTGGGAGAAATCAGAGATTTTTTATCTTGTGCTGTTCACACTTAAAATTTTTGTTACCCATGTGTATTTGTATTCAGCCACTTTAGATGTCTAATTTGCTAACATTCACTAATTTTGCTAAATAATATGGTTAGGAACTCACAGCAATACAAAAAATAACACTAACCTATTATTCTGCTTAATTTCATATATCTGCAAGCAAAGATGTCACTTCCACATTTTTCCAGTTTTTTTTTTCCTGCAGGTTTTCCATCATCAGACTCCAAGTGGCTAAGGTGCAAACGTTTGTGCTCATAAAGATTGGATTTGCAAACACTTTTAAGCTGATAGAATCTCTGAAAGAATTGGTCCGGCTCTATTGTTACCTCTGGCCTTTTGTTCTGCCCCTGCAGTGTTTTTGCTTATACTGGCATGAATATTTGCATGGCCAGACAGTGAATCAGATCAGGGAGCTGATTCGAGTTGAAACTAATCTGGCACGGCGAAAAAAAAAGTTGCTGTTTGTTCTCCTTTCCACACCCCTGTTTATGCAAGGGAGGGAAGGTGACCCGGGAATATGAATGAACGTTCAGGTAGATGAGACAGGGGACAGCAGTTTCTTGCAGTAGCACTGGTTAAAGGCATTTTGAAACTACACCCCTGAACTTTCATCTGGTCTGTGCCCTGCGTGGGCTTGCCAGGAAGTAGTTTTGACTCTGAGGCTGTGATATCCAGGTGCAGTTCTTAAATGGTGGTGCCAGCTGCAGTAATCCTTGCTTACTCTGGTTCCTGCCCCATGTTGTGTCAGTGTGACCATGTAGGGAGCAAGGACGATGGGTGAGCATTCTGCTTCCTGAGGTGTGTGAGTTGTCACCCCCCTCCTCCACTTCCTTCCCCACTGCTGCTCAGCTTTTCTGACCTGGATCACTGCCTCGGATGTGTGTACACCAACAGCTGCAGAAAGGTGGCGGTGGGAGAAGGTAGGGTGGGAGTCCTTCTAGCTGGTGGAACTGGCTCACGCCTGGGAAACGGTCTGCAAAAGGGAACTCAAGTTTAAGGATGGCCACCACCACGGACATTCACCCTGTAGACATGCTTGTCTACAGATTTTAGGTGCAGAAGCCTGTGGGAAATGTGAGCTTCATTGAAATGAGTGAATTAGATTTAACTATATTGTTCCTCTTTTCTTCAATAAGTGAAGTTAGGAAGTTGAGTCAACATATTTATATGTAGGTGTTTTTTTTTCCTATTTCATCTGCAGATAGCATCAATTAGGAACTCTGTATTTGGCACGAAGAGGGAGGGATCGCTAAGAAACGATAACTGTTTGCACACTTCTAGGTTTCTTAGCACTTAGTGGTTGGCCAAGTATCTAAATATCTTCTATTTCAAGTACTGTGCTTTAGTCAGTTGGGATACAAAACAAAAGCCTAAAGTTTCAAGTAACACAGAGGTGAAATAGATAGGTAGCAGACCTGTTTTTATGAACGTCTTTATTTCCATGCTGTGTAAATAACACGTATGTACTTCCAAAATGATGGGCAGGGTTGTTGTGTTTTGTAATTCATTGGTGAAAATTGATGCTATGCAGATTTATACTTGGACTTTATTACTCAAATTTTGTGGATTCCCATTGCTATAAGCCACATTTTTTAGACCCTAGCTTTTTTCAGCAACTTCTACTTTGGGCTTAAATAAACAAATAGTAAATGTGTCATTTAGTATGACAGCAATTTGGGCTTTTTGTTGACGTCATACAGTGTTAAGTAACAGTTGCTGTAATTGACAGCAAGTTGAGAGAGCCGTGTTTTTTTGCTATGTGGGTTCTTTTTTTTCAGTTCTATAAGTGTGGTCATCACAGTTTAGCAATTGTTCAAAGTTTTTTCAACTTTTCCAGTTAACTAGAGAGTTCAACTTTATTAAAAATGCTTAGAATCACATTTTATGAAGTTTCTCAAAACAAACAAACGAAAACCTACTGTGAAAGGTAATTACGGTAAATTAACATTTGTTTTATCATGACTGAACTGATGAACTTCAGTGGATTTGTGGTTTTGGTGGAAGGAAGGGTGATAACTGAAATCCTTGCATGGATCTTTGTGATCATCAAGATTGTGCTTGAGCTGTAAACTTCCAGATTCATTTTACAGAGTCTGTGTCTCCTTGTGGTGAGTTTAATTTGTTTCTGGATGGGTCTAAATAACAGATCTCAGTATCTAAAGACAAGCAAAAGCAAAAAAAAAAAATAAATAAATAGAAAAAGCTAGCAAGTATAGATACACAGGGATGAAAGAAATTTTATTTTCCTCAACATTGCTAAAGATATGAATGTACTATTAGCACTTACTATAATAATAGATTGAAGTGCTGAAATCCTGATTTGTTTTCTTAAATGCTTGAAACTTGAGAGATTACTTTGTAGTGTGACTAGTTGATTTCCATTATTAGTGTTAATGGTACTCAAGAAGCCTGTTTCCTGTACATTTGGGGAATTTACAGAGTTTGCGGAATAAAGTCCTGTTGTTCTAAACACTCTCTTTGTGAGACCTTGGCTTATCTGAAAGATTTCTACTTCTGGCTCAGCATGAATAGTCTGAGGGAATCATGGGCTGGAACAAGCTCTGCCATGCTTTCAGCACCTTACATGTTCCTAAATAACTCGTCCCCTTCCAGATTTATTTTCAGGCTGAGGAATAACCAGGCAGGAGGTTGTTTTCCTCATGGCATTGTTCTAGCCAACCTAGAAAACAGGTATTCTGCTGTGGGTAGGTTAGTGGCAAAGGTATTAGAAAGGAGCTGAGTGACAGTATTTAAAAGGTATGAATGGGAAGGAATAGCTACTCTTAGCCCAGTTGTATTTCAATTCATTGCATCTCCTTTTTTTTTTTTTTTTTTTTTTTTTTTTTTTTTTGTAACTCATTACTTTGTATTCTAAGTTTTTTTGTTTTTTGTTTTTTCTCCCTGCCCTCCACCCCTCTGCTCCCAGCACTTTTCTTCAAAGAAGAAGTTGAGCATCTACCTTCTCTGCTTCTGCAGCTCCTCCCTACTTAGTTTTAATTTTCCACTTTGGAAGCATGAATGCACATTTTGGTTCTTTCCCAGAGGCTGTTTTCTGCCACTGATTCCTCCGCAGAGAAAAAGAAAATTAAGTCAGAGTGATGCTAAAAGGTCAGGAAGCATGGAGTTACAGGGATTTGCGTCTACTTAGCTCAAGACGAGAATTCACTGAAGGTCTCTGCTTCCCCACTTGGTTTCCTTCCTTCTTAAAATTTCAAAGCCTAGCTTTCGCATACACTGTTTGACAGTCCTAACAATATTTTAACTACAGGTGCTCTTTTTCTTGCTGTAATCATAGAGGCTTTCATGCCATTTCATGCCTGTGTGGCTGGTTTATCTGTCACAAGGACTTTGTGGATACAGTGACACTTCTCCGTTCCAGCCTGGGACTGAAGTTGTACTTCATACACATATTGCCAGACCATATTCTTGGGCAAGGAAAGAATCTGAAAATCCCACCATGAGTCTGCAATTAGCACTAGTTTGAGAGAGTAGGATTGTGTATCTTGTAAGCGTGTACTGTTTGTTCCCACGGCACATCACTGTCTTTTAAGCAAGTGGTGCCATGCAGGCATTTGGGAAACAATTGTGAAGACTCCTTACTGTCAGCAGACACATGGTGAAAACCCAAGAGCAGTACATCTTATCTCAAATCTCATTTATAGGTTGCTATCTTCCCTGCCCCCTGGCTATAGAGAGTCCTATGTAATAAGAAGGGATTAGAGTAATCTGGTCTGTGCTGGCTACAGAAGGCAATGAAGGCTCTGGATTAAAGATGGTTTTAGCTGCTGACTTTTATGTAAAGACTATACGTGTTTTTTAGTGTTGTTTTTTTTTTTTTTTTCTTTTTTCTTTCCCCTCATGTCATATTTCTGATAGCCACAGCAGTAGAACATTACCTGCCTACCTATGAGATAATGTCTATAGAACAAATGCTCAGAGTTTCTACTGCTCTCATCTCTAGGATGTATAAGCATATGCAGCCACAATGTCTAGAAGAAACTAAAGTGCCATAAGGATAACATGTTGCTCAGTATTTCTTAGTAAAAACCTCTGAATAAATATTTCTTGGAAATCTGCTCATGCTTGCACGGTAGAGCTGGAAAACATTCTCATTTTCTCTCATTTCTCAATTCAAGCACAGAATAATTTTATGGAAAAAGTGAAGAAGGCATCTGGAAGGGAGGAAGCATTGTTCTTGTACGAGTTCTACGGCAGGAAACAAACTGTAGAGAGCTCAGTTCAAAGCATCCTCTGAATAACCTAATTTTCCTTCATGTCTCTCTTTAGAAGCCATATTCCATCTTATATAATGTGGTAGAATGTGATTTTCTTTGAGTATCCAGCAATGTTTTAGATCATTTTAAAGACGCTGCATATGTCACCTTGTTGGGCTGCACAGTCTTCTGCTTCTCTGTAATGTGCTGCTCTTTATTTTATGTACCTATTGAACAAATACATCAGTTTGAAACAACGCAATATTTCTTGACTTTGTCCTCAAATTTGCGGGTGCAAATTGCTTTTCTTATTGTTTGAGTTTGACTACAAAGTATACACAAAGTATTTTGAAAGGAGGGAAGTGAAGAGAAAAAGGAATAAGAAAAAAGTCTTTCAGAAAGCCTCTGGTATGTAAACAATGAAGCACATTCCTTACACTAGTCCGGGAACACTTTGTTATGCTCCCTGAAACCACTGCTAGTGCATTTGTTCCCTTGCTGTTGGTTAGGGTTTGCAGCTCAGTTACCTGCAATATTTGTTATGCCAGCTGAAGTACGATGAAGTAATATTTACACTCTTTTTTTCCCACCTGTACTTCTGTCTGATTGCAGGCAAAAAAATGGAGATTTGAGAGCCAGTTTGCTTATCAAGAAACACAGGATATACCCGTAGAATAAACATATCCATGGTGGTTACATAATGGTGTTTATAAAATTGCTTTCACCACCCACCATTAAGCTAGGTTGAATTGCCCTGTGATGGTTGGTATCAGACACCCGTGTTCCGCTCCTGATGTAATATATCAAAGGGTTGGTGGTGGTTTTGTGCCTGTGCCATCGTGAGGTGGTTGTGTGCGAGATACACTTGAAATCCCGGTTCTCTCTCACCACGGCTACCCCCGCTTTGGCTTCGCTGCAGCCGTTCTCCAGGGACTTGCCCTCAGCAGGCTGTGGGCTGTTTTCCAGCTGTCCCCTCCTTCTCAAACCACTTCTGTGGAACAGGACGTAACGCCACCGCAGCAGAGGCAGCGGGGACTATTCAAAGACCAAACTGGATTTACTTTAAACACTTTCTTCATCTGCTGTACTTCAGGAGAAACTCCAGGGATGGAGGAGTCCTGAACATAGTCAGTTACTGGGTTTGAGTTTTTGAGGCCTATGCTGCCCTCTTAAAGTTGGGATCTGTTTGGTTGGAGGTGGTAGTCACATAATTGGGATGCAAGATAACCAGAAATGCCAGGTGTGACAGCTATCCTTTCATCAGTTAACTTTTCAGGCAGAGAAACCGCCAGGACACGATACACTTGCTTTTATGTAATAGTTTTGGCTGAGCGAATATTTGGGTGGATTTAGTGTGTCAAATGGGCTTTGTGCTGGGTTGGGTGAACACCACAGACTGTGCAGAAGAGAACATGTGAATGTGCAGCGTGGTGGAGACAACATGGTGGAAACTCCCCCCAAAAAAGGGGGCTTCTATTGCAGCTACAGCTGTGACAGATGAGACTCCGCCTGCTCTAGCATGCCTGCTGCTGTACAGGTCTTGGGGCTTTGGTCTGCATTTCTACCCAGGTCAAGTAGTTTCACTTGAAATCCTGAAACCAGTTTCAAGTGAAAACCTGTACCAGAAAAGTGCAAATTCTGTCCCAGAGTGCTGAGATTCTGGTACCCTTACAAACTGGAGTACTACAGGCAAGTGATTAAACAGATGAGAGCTCTGTCATCTGGATGAGAAGTGTAATGCCGCAGCGTTGTCCCCACCTGCTCTGCATGTGTCCTTCTCAAGTAGCAGTCCAGAACCTCCGGCATTTTTTTGGTGGGGCCCTTTCGGAGTGATTGCTGTCTTAACTGTGGTGCCTGAAAGCAACCTGCCGGACTGAAGACAGCTTTCGTACAGGTCGTTCTAGAGCCAATTGACACTATTATTTTATTTGGCAAAGGGAGATGCTGGAAAAACTATTGCTTCCATGTATTGTTAATCCCGTAGTAAAACATCCAATTCTCTCATGTCTAGCAGTAGGGCGTCAGGGAGCCGTTCCCTTCCCTGTGGGATTTTCTAGTGGGATTTTAATTCCATGTATTTTAGAGAAATATGATCTACTGCTGATAAGGTGATAGTTTCCTTCTGTTGAAGTAGACTGTAAAAATTTGGCAGAGTGTCTGGGTAGCAGACAGAAACATAACATCTGACTATCTAATAATAATTAAAAAAAAAAAAAAAAAAAGCCTGCATATCCTGTGTGTCCTCTATATAATACATATCTTGTGTATAATTACATGGGGCAAGTTTAATATTATAGCTTGAAAAGCTTGGTTTATTTCTTTGGTTAGAACTCGCTTCAAGGGCAGTAAAGTCCTGGAATTTTGGCTCCGAGTGCTTGTTTGGGCCAGATCCTTCACTCGGTTTAAGTGCATCAAACCTGGCTGGCAGTGAGCCAGGAAGATTGTATTTCATTAATAGCAGGGTGATCAAAGCCAACGCAGCTCGATCTTCCACGCTGCAGGTCTGTGATAACTTCAGTGCTCGGGAACATCCTTGGGTGGAGCATGCCATCCTGCTGCTTGTGCGGTTCCGCCCGTCCAGAACTTCCCCTCAGCCAGGGTAGTCGCTCAGATCATTAAAAATGGAAGGAAATAAACTGCTGGTTTGTAATTTTGAATAAATTACTTATCAACATACTTGCAGTAATTTATTTAAAGTTAAATTAATTGGTTTCAAATCGAGATCTCTTAATAGAATCAAGTAATTTTGATTCACAAATGGCTTTGCCAAATGATGTTAAAACCAAGTTACATCAGGAATGTGCAATGTAACTATTAGACATGTCCCCCCCCCCCGAATTCTGTTACTAGAGTTTATTATTTTGCGTTGTGATTGGACTGAGAAAGTTGATGTATATTTTTCTAAATTTAGTCACTGCTCTTGACAGAGCCTGATGTACTGCTCTTAGTTGTTTAAAGATCCATTTTAAGGAGATGCCTTTTGCTCATATCCAAGTTTATGCCACAGAAAATGATGAGCACTAAATCTTCATTTTCTCTGCAAGAAACAACTGAACTAGTGAATTTAACTGGTGATGCTGAAAGGGTTGAGAGGGGTGATGCCCAGGGAGGTGGTTTGTCTGTTCTCCACTGATGATGATGGGAGGAAGTCCAGTTGGCATTTTCTAGAGCAGATATAACCATAGAGTTTCTTACAACTTTGTCTAGAACAGATATAAATCATGTAAGCCCTGTTGCAGTCACCAGTGGAAACACCTGTCTGCCCTAAAAAAAAGAATGGGCCTCTCTAAAGTTCGTTCTTCATCAGCTGTTGAATTATAAGGGTAGGAGACTGTTGGGGACTTATTTGTGGTTTAAATCCCACTGTATAGTTTAAAGAGAAAGGGTTTCACATCTCACTTCGAAACGTTCAGCAAGCTGTGCCCTCAGTACCATGCATGTAACTGCCCCAATAATACTGGTGTGTACAAATTTGACCCTAACAGCAGGTGCTTGAGACACTCTCTTTCAAGGAAAAAAAAAAAAAAATAAAAAAATCTTATCTTTCTGAGGCTTTGAGAACTATAAATATTTGTTTTTGAAAGGAGAACTCTGCCTTTTTCTTTTTTTTTTTTTTTTAATTTACATGTGCTCAGATTACATGTGCTCCATGAACATACTTCTCACAGCGTAGCATTACAATACCAGAACTATTATCCATAGTTCTGTCAATGTGGTTTTTTTTCCCCCTCTGTGGGGTAGAAATGCTGATTACAGTTCAGTTGACTGAAAATTATAAATGAACAAGTGTTCATGCTGCTACACAGACAAGTGTATATATATATGAACATCTTGCCAAACAAGTAATTTAATTTGGGGGGGGTTCCACTTCATCATATTTGAGAAGACGTGGAGTGAAAAATACTCTGGAGCCTTCTCTGCGTGGTGAAAGCTGACATCAGTATCAGTTCTGGGATAATGATCCCAATAACGCTTTGCCTTTTCCAGGATTATGTTTTTCTTGACTGAGCATTTGTTCTGGAATAAAATACCCACAGATAGACTTGGCTGAGCATGGTTTGGCCAGCCAATTTACCTTCCTGGGCAGTTACCCAAACCTCGGTGTGCTGAAGCTGCACTTCTTAAAAGGCAGGGTCACCTTTAGTTCATCTACGACTGTCTGAATAAAAGAAGTTAGGTCGTATCATCAGAGTTTTGTTTTGCACGTGCAGCTGTGAGAGGCAAAAAGAAAATGTATGGTCGTATTTGTCAGCAACAAAAAATCATCTGCTCTTGATCAGCTTTGTCCTTCTCTTGCAGTCACAAGGACAGGGCATCTGTAGGCCACATTTTAGGACTCTGCAGGCTACATTTGGTCTTTGGGCTGCATGTCGAGCAATCCTCACTTAAAACCTACAAGGCAATTACCTACAACACGCTCGAAGATGAGACCTTCCAATCTTGTAAGATTATTCGGTGGCTGCTGGTTGCACTCTTAAAACACAATCACATCATTACACTCTTCTAAAAAAGCAACATAACTGCATTTATCCTATTTGATCGCTGACCCATGAGAGTCCTGCTTCATGCTCTTCATCCCGCTTCACAAAGAAGGACACCTCTGGAAACAGGCACTTCTTATCTTGGGTAAATAACTGGGAATGTGGAGGTGCCTTAAAGCACAATGGCATTAAGTGGCCACAGATAGGGACATGTGTTGACTGTTTAGGAAAGAAAAGTTATTGATTTGCTTCTTTGTGTTCCTGATAGCTTTGTGGAAAAGAGCAGGTGGCTGTAAACACGATGTGTGCGGCTGCAGATAGAGGTAGTTTTTTGGAGAATGTTCATGTTGGGGTTATTGGGAAACCAACTGTGCATAAAGCTTCTCTATGTTAATCCTTTATGCACCACACTTGGGTTATGTGATTTATGCTCTCCATGCTTCCACTGTGTGCGTGTAGGAAATACGTTCCCACGTATAAACACAAAAGCTTGACGTGTTTGTAAATGGTGGGGGGGTCACTAGCATGGGGTGGGGGTACATGAATTGGTTTGTTTGTCAGAGCATCAGGAATTACACAGACATTGTGGGTTTAGGATTCTACACAGTTGGTTCTGTGGGAAGCTTCTTTTATTTCCATATCTCTGGTTTATGGGATGTTAGCACCAAGAAGAGCTTTTGAAAACTGGTAGTTAGTTGTTATGAGAAATTGTTATTAACCAGAACCTGTCCTTATCAGCAGTTTAAAAAGTCTTTTCAGTGCTTAAAAGGGACTTGGAAAAAAGATGGAGAGCTACTTTTGACACAGATAGATAGTGATAGGGCAAGGGGGAATGGTTTTAAACTAAAAGAGGGAAGACTTGGATTAAAGGTCAGGAGGAAATTCTTCACTCAGAGGGTGGTGAGGTGCTGGCACAGGCTGCCCAGAGAAGCTGTGGCTGCCCCATCCCTGGAGGTGCTCAAGGCCAGGCTGGATGGGGCTTTGGGCAGCCTGGGCTGGCGGGAGGTGTCCCTGCCCATGGCAGGGGGGTGGGACTGGCTGTGCTTTAAGGTCCCTTCCAACCCAAAGCATTCTACAATATGATATGAAAATGTGTAGTTGAGAGAGTGCCTGCTCCCCAGGAGAGCAGTTCAGGTAGGGGCTGGGGCAGTGGGGTGCTGCAGTTCTTTTCTCCCCTGTGTCTTCAGCCACACGGTCCCGTTCCCCTCTCCCACCCTGCCCCGGTGCTCACAGTGAACCAATTTAGGGAATCAAAGTGGCAGAAAACTTAAGCCAGAGAGTAACCTTTTCACCTGCTTTTTGAAAAATAAAAAACAACAACAAAAAAAAAACGGAGTAAATACTTTGTGCTTAAATACCTTAGTACTGAATGTTATGTTTCTGTCAGTGTGGATCCACATAGATTTATAGCATGTAACTTAGAAAGAAAATGCCGTGTGGTGCCCAGCTTACATTCAACTTTCAAACTTTCCATGGCTACGCCTTACGAGAACACCAGTTTTTCTACTTGGTACAGCCTTAAAGAAAGAATATTCATTGGACAGCTTCCAAACGTGCTGGGCTAAGTCTGGAAATCTGAATGATAAGGTTGGACATTCAGCTTAGCTCTTCCGCTTTGCATGTTTAAAAAAAATAAATTAAAACCTGGTCCTCATTAGATTGATAATCACATGCTTTCTGTAGTATCTAGCACTGTCATGTGTCTGGTGGGTTTCTTGGTGCTTTCTATGCGAGTCTTACTTCTGTGTAGCTCCTTGAGTTAAAATGTTTCACGTAAAATCTTCCTAAAGGCCTGTTCCAACCTTTTTGGTTACATTACCTGGTAGTCAGTGGAAAGGAGGAGACTCTTCAGAAAGGCAGTTTGGTCCTGTGTATCTTAGGGACATGTCTTAAGTGGAACGACGTGCTGTTCCTCTCTTGCTGTTGACCGTAAATAAAGCAATGTTACATCGTCAGTTCAGTTGCAGTGGAAAAGCTAAACAGAAAGACTGCTTTCATAGAGGAAAAGGAGTGAGATAACCACAATAAAACATGAAAAGGAGATGGCTGCAAAAATTAATGAAGTGGGGGTTGTATTTGTGTTTGTTTTTATTTTTTTTAGTGCAATAGCTAAGAATAAGTTTCATTTTTTTCTTCAGAAATGCATTTAATTTTAAGGTGTCATTCGAAGAGTTTTTATTGATCCTATTATTTCCAAATGCTTGGATGCAGAAAATATGGGTGAAAAGTTTTCATATGTTTTAATTCAGTGTTGTGGGGCGTAAGAATGATCTACATAGAGCGTTACATATTGTGCACTAATAGCTAATTTTACAAGTGATCACTGAAGTACTGTTTCTGAAGCACACTATCGTGGCAAAGAGAAACTTAAATAAAACCGAGCATCTGCTTAGTAAGCAAAGCCAAGCTATGGTTTAGACTTCCAAAACTGTGGATTGCAAGCAGAGAAACAATTCAGTTGTGACCAGATTTCAGCATAAGTACCTTTAAATTCTTTCTTTTTCCTCCCATACAGAAACAACACAAATAGAAGATCCCAGGAAACAATGGAGGCAAGAGCAAGAGAGAATGTTAAAGGATTATCTTATGGTAGCCCAGGATGCTCTCAGTACTCAGAAAGAGCTGTACCAGGTGAAGGAACAGAGGCTAGCACTTGCACTGGATGAGTATGTACGGTTGAACGATGCCTACAAAGAAAAATCAAGCTCTCGTACAAGCTGTAAGTACAGTAGAAAATACAATGTAACCTCTTTGATCTGTGCCCTGCAGGAGATCGTGTTTCGCTTTAGGATGAGTTTTCAAGGTTTGCTATGAACACCTTGTACTTTGGCTTTTTTAAGAGGTAGCATCCCTCCTTTTTTTTTTTTTTTTTTTTTTTTTTTTTTTTTTTAATATAAAGATATTCTGCTGGAAAGAACTCTCTTCTGTCCGATACAATTGAACTCCTTTGAGCCATGGTTTAGAGTAGTTGGCTCTGAACTCTATTTTGTCAAGCTGTTTGTCAGAAAAAAATTCTGCCAAATCTAGGTTCAAAGTAAATAGGATCTCCTGCACTTCATGGCTGCATACTGAAATGACCCCGCTGTGTGACAGGTACCTGCAGTAGACCAAAAAGAGAATTTGTTGCTGCTTCATGCAATAATCTTGCAACATGTATGAAGTGATAAGGTGTGAGGCAGAGATACATGTTACAGTAGCAGACGAGGAATTAGCCTGTGGTGAAGTGCTCTCAGAAGCCTGTATTTGGTTTGTTGGCTAAATATCTCTCTTAGAAATGGATGGTGTGATAAAAGTAACATGTGCAGCTTGGGAAGAACTGAGCAGCAGACCTCTGAGACTTCTGAATTAAATCTTCTGCTTTCCAAAAACCTCCTTAGAAGCTACGCCTTCCACGAGGAGGTGATTGCATGATTTTGAGATGTCTCAGCTGGAAGAACAGGAACAGAAAGCAAGGGCTAGAAAGCGAGGGAAAATGAGATGCTTCTTATGGATTCTGCAATAGAATGAAGGAGGGAAGGTACAAAATAATGACAGAGGAAAGAAAGAGGGAAATTTTGATTGTTCGTTAATTATTGCCATGCTGCAATGCTGACTATCCTATAAAAGTATATATATTTGTAAAATATTATATGTTTTTTGGTACTTTGTAATTTTAGATCAATGTGGTTTTGTCAAGGAAAGGAGTAATTAGTGATTTAAACGTGCTTAAATATTTGTCCTTTTTTGTCTTTTAAAAAAGTGTTCTCAGGCTCCTCATCAAGCACAAAGTATGACCCTGACATTCTGAAGGCTGAAATCTCCACTACAAGATTAAGGGTGAGAGTTCTTAATTCATATTCATTTGTATTCTGTATGCAAACTTCCTGACTGTAGAATGCAAAGTTTGAACTAGCAGAGGTATCTTGTACCCCGATAGTGAAACCTCATAATATTATGATTAAATATCAGTCAAGGGTTTTTAATGAATTGTAAGTGGATTTTTAAAGCTGTCTCAGCTACTTCTAGAGAACACACTTTGGTGAAACTTTGACAGATATTCTAACAAGATGTGGGTTTAAATAAATTTGAGGTCTATTTTCACTTCTATGCTCCTGCTTTTAAAAGGAAGAATAAAAATAATTAGGTGGAAATAAAGTAGTAGGCAAAGATGAGGTGCAACTATGTGACTTTTTACACAATCTTTCTTCTGCGAGAAATGGACCATTAGCTACATGAACTGCCTCACAAATATCTGTTGGTTTAAAAACTCACCAGTAATGGTGTAAAATTTTGCTTTGATTTGTCAAAATGGAACAGTTTAGGTCAAGATTGAAAATTATTCACTTTTTGAAATTGCTAACAAGCAAAAACATTATTTGGTCAGCTCCTTTCAGTATGATCAGTAACAGACTCGGTACAAAGAACTTTCATTCACAGGTTAGTCTCTAGTGAATTCATCTTGAATGAAGAGGAAATGGTGTGGAAGACATTTAAAATCCATATAGGGAATTCGTTTATTTAAGCTTTGGCGTATAGTGCTCAATGGATAACCTGGACTTCCTGTAGTTAGTAATGAAAAAAAATCAGATCAAACCATGCAGGATGAAAAAACAGCACCTCACAGCACAGTCCTTGAGCGAGGGCTGGGATACAGATTCTGCCTGAGCAGAGACAGCACAAGCGGTGCCAGTTACTCAGCTCCTCCATTGCCCCCTCCTGGCTTCTGCACAGAGCAGCACTTGCAGAAGCCTCAGAGACTTCGCTGAGAGTAATGAGTTATGATTAGGAGTCTAAACAATTCATGTTTAAATGGAGTTGTGGAAGATGGAATAGCTCATTAAAATTTAAAAATGATATAAATGAGAGATGGAGTTCACTGTAAAACCGGTGTCCAGATGTTGCCCTCCTGGCTGCTTGTACAGCCTGCCCTTCCTTAGAAATACCAGTCTGTAGTCCCTTATTTTTTAAGCAGAAGGGAAAGTTATTAGCGAGAAAACCCATTTCAGCAGTGAGGACATTGGAGAAAAATGTTGAAGGTTCAGAGGGAGAATCTATGACAATAGGACCCTGGCCAAGAACAAGATTGAAAAGACAAGGGCAGAGCTTCTCTCTGAAGCCAGCACAGCAGTAAAAGAGGTTCCCTGTTGGCAAGGGGACCGCTGGTGTATTTGGGAAATTAATGGTGGTGTTGAAGAACAAAACACATGGCCAAAAGTAAATACAGTCACCTAAGAGTCAGGGGAGAATACTTAAACGTGGTCCTATGCTCAGTTTTTCCTGTTACAATACTCTGGTCAGCTCCCAACTCAGAATGCACAAACACTGAATCACCTCTTGGCTACAGTTCTACAAATTGTCCATTCACTGGTGAGAGGCTAATGTGCTAATCACTAGAGCTAAGTTTTTGGAGGTGCCTCCCTCTCTTCATTGCTTGTTGGAGTCAATGTAAACCTAGCATCCTGCTGGTTCTCAACGCAAGGTTTAATGGCATTGCAAAGTCCAAGTTGCGTATGTGCCTAAAATAGGTGACCTGAATCTTGTCTGCAGAGTTTAGAGGGGTGCAGTCCAAGAATATCTGTATCAGCATAAAGTGTGCTGTCATCCAAACCCACTGGATATGAAAATCATTGAGATAACAAAAAGTGGAGCTCTGCGATGCTAGGGCTGAAAAGTGGTTTTCAAGGAAGATGGCAAGAGAGGTATGACTGCATTATATCATAGTTCACCCTTCTTTGAATGTTTGAGGATGCTTTGCTAATATTCAGCCTTTTGGCATTCTGCAGTACGTGCATGCATGGACTTAATGGGAAACAAAGTTAGTCATTAGCGAGCTGCGGGCCAGCTAGTTAGAATTTGCACATTGTTTAGTGAACCATTAGGTCAGATGTACTAAACCTGTTTCTCTCTCTCACGCTGGCTGAAGCTTACTGGCATCGTCAGGTTAATGGTGGCTGGAGGGGGGGGAACTCAGCATTCGAGGAAGTTCTGAAGTGGCTTTTGGCCTTTTCCTTGTTAGCTGGGCTTAATATATGCACACTTTTGGGTATGTGAATTGCCTAGCACACAATATGTCACGGAGAACACATGACAGAAATATGAGAGCAGGGACAAAAATTTGATGTGTGATCAAAGTCTGTTTTATGCATATGCAGCAAGTAGGGGATGAACCTTTATGAAATAACGAGATTTTTGTTGTTCCATTAAGTTTGAGTGCTGGGGGTTGAAGGGGTTAGCACAGAACCCTGATTGAAGATACAGTTAGGAGGAGCGAGCAAGAGGCCTGCCAGGTGCCTTAGGAAGATGTACAGAAGCAGTAGGAAGAGGGTGAAGGATAAAGCACGTGAAGAGTTGTAAAAAAGAGGGGATTATATAAAAGTTATGAAGGAGAAGGCGAGGAGCACAAGAATAGTTTAATGCGACTACAGTGCAGTAAACACGGAGTCTCTATTATCATGTAGGTCACGTCCTTCTATGATAACATACCTAACTCACATTTCTTGATAATGAAATGATGATGAATTGCAGAAGAGGACACTCAAAAGATGATCTTGAGAAAAATGGAAGGGCTTCTGAGAGATCCAGTTGAAAGTGAGCGTGCCTTCTGCAATTACTATAAATTCACATTTCAGATTTAAAAAAAAAAAAGTTCAGTCATTCTTCATTTCTTCAAAAAGTTGGGGCTTTTTTCATATTTTATACATTACTTTACCTGAAATCCAGTGGTGGTATGTTTGTTTTCTATAAACCTGACTGAAACTCTTGAGAGAAATTATTCTTGCAGTTTAATATTCTCGCTTAGTTCTCTGTTCTGCTTAACTGCAGGAAAGCGTCATGCTAGTCAGGGAAGAAATAGTTGAAGAGAGCTGAATGTGTAGTTAGTTAGGGACATTGCCAATTTATTACACTAAATATTCAGTATAGTGAAAATAAAAACAGTTTTCTGTCAATTAAAGCAACTAGTGATGATAGCTTCTAAAAGTCTGAGTGTAACCCCTAATAATCTAGGTAGCTGATTTGCTTTGGATAAAATGGAGATTGTAAGCATTTTATTTCTGTCAAGGAAAATGCATTAGCCAGAAGATACAAACTTGAATGCCAACGTGTCATTTACAAACCCATGTGTAGAAACACTCAAATCACTGATTATTTTAGACATAGGAAGCATTTGAAGTGTCTTTGAAAGCTACAGCAGCTGCTTCTCATGCTTTTCATCACATTTATTGATTTGAAGAATAGCATGAAGTAGGACATCTAAAAGGAAATGCTTGCAAACGGTCTTGGAGATGTAATTTTGGAATTATTAAAGTGGTCAGAATTACTTATTTTAATACAGTCTGTTTTTCAAAATGCAGTTGAGCATCTGAAGACCTACATGAAAACAAGCAAGAGTTTCACAGTGATAGTGAGAGCAGAGGACTTCTAGCAGGCTTTTCCTTTTTTCACCTTACTGATTCAAGAGATTAAAAATAAATAAACATCTGGCTAGTATGTAGAGTGCAAGATGTAGAGGCAGATGTAGGTGTATAAATACCAAAATTTGGAAGTCCATGTTTCATGTACACATTTCTGTCTCTGTGTGTGCTGAGGATGAATTTTAATTTATGTTAGAAGTACGCTGCTTTATGGGTAGTCCAGAAACTTTGTTTTAGTGTGTTTGGGAAGGGTGACATTAACAAATAAAAAACAACCCTTCATTTAATTTTTAATATAATCTTGGTTCATAAATATTTTGTAGTGTACTCATCTGCTAGCCTCTGGAAGAGCAATATTAGGGTTAAAAAGCAATTGAGCATGCAAATTTAGAGAAAGCAGGGAATGTTTTGCCAAAAACACATCTATTGAATAGATGCATATATTTGTGATCCAAATGTGCTTAATTAACGTTGTTTTGGAATTAAATGAATGTGAATTTTATTCATAGGGACCCAATGCTTGTAAAGCTTTCTAAGAAAGGATAATTCATAGAAAACAAGGAGAGTCCACACTTTGTCTTTTACTGTGCAAATGACTTGAGAGCTTCCTGGAATGAAAAAGTGAAAATATAATAAGCTTAAAAATAAACAGGAATGTCCCTGTAGGACAGTTGGAATGCATGCTTAACAAGTGAGAAGTAAATTACTTGTTAAAGTTCTCTCAGGTTTAATAACACAGTGTGGTATCAATACAAATAAGGAATGTGATTTAATCTGCTTGTGTCCCTTTAATACTAAAGCATGTTGCCCATAGACATAAGGAAGAGAACAGATCCTTTTGTTTCTAATGTGTGTCAGTAGAGCAATTTACTTTCTTTTTTTCTCATCCGATGTAGAGAATACATTAATTGTTCAAAGCCATGTGTTATGCCATTTAACAAGAGGAATTTTCTAAGTCTTGCTTTGATTTAACACAAGGTTAAGAAGCTGAAGAGGGAACTCTCTCAGATGAAGCAAGAGCTGCTGTACAAGGAACAGGGCTTTGAAACGCTGCAACAGTGAGTAATAAAATAGTTGAAATTGACTTAATTCAGTCATCTGATTTCTTTCTTTTTTTTTTTTTTTTCTTTGTCATGGAATTGAATACATCTTATGTGAGATAATTATTGGGGGAAAAATGAGAATATAACAACTCTTTTTGTTGCACTTAGGAAACAGGAAATCAGTAGAAATAGCAAACCTATTATGCAAGTGTTAACGTGAGAAATCTCTTCCCCCTTCTATTTTTTTTTTCATGAAGGAGCTTGTGTTGCAAAGAAGCAGAAAGAAGGTCATACACACACATACACACAAAGTAATTAGGTCTGTCTTTCCTCCTTCCCCAGATCTCAGCTCAAAAGAGAGAGGAGGGTGCAGATCTCAGAGGTATAAATGGTGCCACAATTGTGCAGGGTTTGAAGTGAGTCACAATTTGAGGATTAGAGACCTGACTTTCTTTGTTCCAGTTGCTGGAATGCCTGGGCTCCAAAGGGCTGATGCTGAACTGGGTGAACATTCTGGGTATTTAACCAGTTGGAATATTAGGAACTGATTTTTTTTAATTATTATTTCTTCCCAGTCAGAGCAGTCCCTGCTGCTCTTGACTTACAAAGTTGGGCCAGAAAGTATTAAACATTACTCAAAACTATCACCACAGAGAACATGGTGGTTCACTGTGGGACATGAGTTGCTGCAGAGGAATCTTTACTAACAAGTATGTTTTCTTAACTAACGTGAACAAAGAATTATTAATGCTAGTCATTATCTGTATTGCAGTATGTACCCATACATTAATACAGGAAAATGCTGAGCTGTGTGCTCTTGCTACACTAGTTCCAGTAGCAAAAGCAATGTTGCATTGTTAATTTAACACTGTTTGGATTCTTTTACCCCTTTCCTCAGGACCTCCTGTGTATGTTAGTGTAATGTCATATAAGTAATAACCTTTATTCTGGAGAGCTCGCAGAATATATAGGGAAGATGGACAAAATGTAGGAGAAGGGAGGTGTACTTCTATCTTGCTGGTAGAGTGCTAAAACACAGAGAAGTGATTTGCTCAGGTTGACAGAGTATCTGTGTTTGGAGCTGAGTGACTGGGGTTATTTCCCACTTCTTACCAAAGCATGTTGTAGGTTGTTTAATGTTGTTTCCTTTGTATTGTAATAGATCAGTTTGGGACAGTAAGGTTTTTGTTGTTGTTGTTGTTTTTGAACTGGGAGAAAGAAATTCTGGTCCCAGAAATGGCCAGGAAAAATGGTGAAAGCAAATGTTGCTCCGTCAATGCTATTGTAATTACAGACTTGTCCAAATGGAGCAAATTATTTATTTTTTCTTAGTATGAAGAGTTTGAAGTTGATTAGGAACTGAAAACCCTTGGCACCTTAGTAGGATACCAATCAAATCCCTACCGTCTTTCCTTTTGACTAAAACAGAAATGTAACATTTGTTGTTATTTAAATATATAAAGACTGGAGTGGAGGGGAGAAAAAGATAATTGACTGAATTTAATAAACAGATTAATAAATTAGATTTCATTTGAAGCAGAGTTTAGAAAAGACAGACATACTGATTCTAAAGTTTAAGGTAATAAGAACTTATGCTGCTGTCCCAAGATTAAAGGTTAGCCAATCATGCTGGTTTTATTATATTAATTCAACAATGAAGTATTGTTTTGAGGCAGCTTGCTCACAAGCCATTTTGATAGGAATCCAAAGCATGTTTCAGAAACTGTCAACAGCATTCCACAGCAACACAATGGACATTTGTTTTAAAAATTCAGTCAGCAACTTATGAACAGTACTAATCCCATTAATTTGAAACAGGAAGATGGAATATTGTATATGTCAGAGATCCTTCTTGTCCATCTTAATTACATACAGAATAAAGTAGTTGCAATTTGAAAGTGACACGTTGTATTACTAGGCAGCATGTGGCGTATTACCCAGCTGTTCATTCATGACTGCAATTGTTGGCATATCCTCTATCTCTTTGACTTTAGCAACCTGATGAGTTACCAGAAATTGGGTGCTTGCAGAGAATAAGTCTGTGAAGTGTGTGCATACCTACAAAAATGTTTGAGGATCTTTCAAGTTGAAACAAATATATTCTTGAATGGGAATCTTGAGTGTTGAGTCGTATTTTTTAATCAAATTCTCATTAAAAAAAAAAAAGGCTGTTCTGTTTTGCATAAAAACTGAAACATGGAGAAAGGAAAAAAGATGCTGTCACATCTTTAATGACTGCATTAGAACCTTGATATCTTTGTGCATAAATTTAGAAGAAAAACAGAATACTTTGTTACCGGTTTTGTGTTCTTGCAGGGGATGCTTGAGATCACTTCTGATCACTAAAGCATTTGTTCAGTCTTCACTCACAAGGTCAATGTCTTGTAGCAAAGATGATGGGTGATGATTGAAAAAAAGAAAACCAATTGCACTATAAAAATGCATTCTCTACTAGATGCTCGACTTTTGTGAAGATGCCTGTTGTTTTTAATTTTGCAAAGCACAGCTGCAATCATTTATATGATGCTATGAAATATTCAGTTAAACTAGAGGTTGGAGAAATGTGTTTACAAACTATACTTTTAAGTCAAGACTGAAATAGCTTTTTTTTTTTTTTTCTCTGAGTTTGGGAACCTTGTTATTGTTAAGTTAAAATTTTGTAAAGTTAATGATATTGCATGTATTCAGTAAATTGTCTGGTGTATGACATGGTATTAATTATCCAGAGTTTTGCTTGTCTGTTGGATGCCACATTGTGGGTCTGGGTGGAGGAGTACTGCTCAAAATAAATTCTGCTTCTGTAAGGATCACACACAGTTAATATTATAAAAGTTGTGCCCTAAAGTTGCTTCTCTGCTGCAGAGAGTTAGGGTGGGGATGGGATTTTTGATTGTGTTGTCAGCAATACGCTATAATTCTGGTAGCATGTTAGGAGTATTATTTCAGATAGTGCTTGCTCTGTGCCCCACATGTCCTTAAGGCTGGATCAACTAAAAAACGTGGAGTCTCTGCTTTTGGTAAGGCCCCGCTAGTGGCCTAAGGTGGTTTTAATGCCAGCATTAGGTTTTTCCGTAAAATTTCCCATGTCAGCAAAACCCATCCACTGTATGTGCGTTAGACACCTTGACACTTTTGCTAAGCATTAAATACTAAGTATTTTAATGCAGATTTCAATGTCCTTTTTTCTCTTTACGTGTCTGTTAATGGAAATAGTCTCTCCTTCCCTTCTATTCTCTGACTATGCTTGTCAGAAACAAAACAGCAGAGGCGTTATTTGCTGCATTCAGTATTAATATTCTTTGTTTTCCACAGAATTGACCAAAAAATGTCTGGAGGACAGAGTGGGTATGAACTGTGTGAAGCCAAAGCCATCCTGAGTGAACTGAAATCTATCAGAAAGGCAATAAGTTCAGGGGAGAGAGAAAAACAAGATTTAATGAAGGTATTTCCTAGGGCTGACATAACTTTTGTGTGGATTTATTTTATCATAAGGAGCTTTGATGATGCTAAATACATGTTAGACTTTTTCAAGGGATGCTCAAAACTGTGAGTGAAAGTAGCATTAAAATCACTTTTCAGATGCAGAAACTGAAGCCTGTGACTTTCTTAATTCAAAAAGTCACTCTATGGCAGTCAGAGAATATAGATATCTGAATTTATAGGTAAGGTGCAGTGCATGTTACCTCTAAACAACAATTTAAAATATTAAATGGACAAAACTTGAGAGATACACATTTAGATGTGTAAGTGGTACAAGTCTTCCAAATCTAAATTGCACTATGTCAATTTCTGAAACCATATCTTTTCTTTTTTTAATCATCCAGTTATTAAAAATTGTTTGATAAAAGGAGGGGAGAGAGAAAAAGAGAGAGAACGAGAATGGCATTGTCATACTTAGTATCATCTATGAACTGCTTGGTTAGAAGGCTAGTTTGCTTAATGTGAGGAATGAAAACTAGAAAATTTATACTGGAATCTTTTAGGTGAACATCTTTTGAAGAGGAACTAGTATAAATGCTGTAAAGTACAAAGGCACTTTAACACCATCTCATTCTCTGTTTCCTGAACAGAGTCTTGCAAAGCTGAGAGAGAAATTCAGTCTTGACCAGACCATTGGGACATCTGAACCAGACTTGAGTTCGAGCTCTGTAAACTCCCAGCTGTGTTTTTCTAGACAAACATTGGATACAGGGTCTCAGACTGACATTTCTGGTGAGGTGAGCTTTTTTCATTTTGTCAAATGTAAAGAGAAATTAAATCAGAATGCTGTGGTTAATGGAACTGGCTGTTTCAAATGGCTGTTTACTGTTGCTGATAGGTGCATATATATGCATGTTTAAAGAGAAAATTCCTTAGTTAACTGATTTTCCCCTTAAATTTCAAATCAGGATTCAGATGAAGTTTCTACATTTGGCATGAAGCATTTATCTGGCATCTTATTTAATCAAACAGTTCCAGTACACTGAAGTTCAGCATAAGTAGGTAGTATTGTGTGGATCTGTCTGTATGGTTATGTTGCACCTTACAGACTTGCTTTGATCTGAAGATGTTTTTAATTTTCAGAAAGAAGATCTCAGAATTTAACTGTGCAATTTCATTTCACACAGCTGAAATGCTGTTAATGGAACTACCTCTTCAATGATTCATTAATAATTTCTCTGTTTCACTGACAGTGTATTTACAGTGACAGAAAGCTGTGCTTAATTTTGGCACCTTCTTTGAACTTCCATGGGCTAGATTTGTAAGGAAGAGTAGTTTGGCACTACGTTTGCCAAAGAGCTACACTTGTCTATGTTTTTTAACAAATTTTTTTGAAGTCTTACTTTAAGATGTACTGACCTAACCCTGAATTTTAAGTTCAGTGGAGTTCAAAGTTCAAATTTTTGGGTGCAATCAATGCAAGACTTGTTTGAAAATGCCCTTGATTTGCTCTGATAGAATATGGTAGTACAGTAGTTACAAACACATGAACTTTATCAGAAGAAAACAGCACCGTTGTTTATCTGAGTATATTCCTAACCGTGTATATAGCAGCAAGCATGTAGCTGAAGGCGGGTGTGGTTTTATTTTCTAAATAGTAATTTTTCTACCCTGTGCATTTGTTTGGTGTTGTTGATTCATTTTACAGTTTTACACAGTAATAAGGCTAATATTTTTTTCTCAACAGGTTGGAGCAAGAAGTAGATCAAATTTAGCAGAGAAGGTCAGATTAAGTCTCCAGTATGAAGAGGCAAAAAGAAGGTAATGGGGTTAGTTGCTTTGTTAAATTACAGTCTTGAGCTGGGAGGTTTCCGACCTCTCCAGTACTAACATTGTGCTCACAGTGACATCTAGTGGACACCTCCCTGGAAATACCAGGCATTACTGTAAAATGTTTCTTCAGAATGCAAAGTGGGCTTTCAGGAGCCTTCAGTGCTGTTGAGCAGTAGTTTTCACATTTAATGCTAAGTTACATATGTTAAGAAATAAAATGCAGCCAGTGACAAGTTAACGGCAGATTAAGGGAATAGAGTGAAATGGCATTCCACTGACAGGGGTTGCTAGTCTGTTCATGTCCGTGTAAATCCTTCTTTGGGGTCATCATTTCAGTTCACAATGCCACTGAAGGTTCTTCGGGTTTAGAGTTGCCTCAAATTTTCAGCACAGGTTTGGTAGGTTTAATTATCTCTCTTTCCCTGAGATTTTGAATAATTTAAATACTTGTTATCACTGTGGGGTTATTTTTTTAATGAGTTTAACCTGAGGAGAGAAGAAATCAGGAACTGTCCCACTGCTGAATGTGAAATGCTTTTCAAATAAAGTTCTGCAGTAGCTGATCTTGAAAGCGGTGTCATTTTGATGGATTGCCACAGCGCTGAAAGAATGGCCATCAGCAAGCAGAACATTCTGGGTTAGAGTGACATGCCTCCTGGTACGCCAGAGGAGTAGTGCTGCATAATACTGGGGGAAGGTTTATTCTTTGTAAAAAAAAAAAAAAATAAGTCATGGATATGTTTTTATTATTAATGTATTAATTGTGTTGTATTACTTTCTAATATTTTCCACAAAATTAAGTATCAGCTATTCAGAAACCACACAGCTTTTGTTACGTACTTTAACAGAAATAGAAGTCTCACACCCAGGGTTCCTACTCTATGTTAAAAAACAAAGCAAAACAATAAAATAAAAACTAGCACTTTTCCACAGATGAAAATTGTGATGAGAACTCCATTTATGCTGTGACTTAATTATTAACTCATTTGGAATACTGTGGCATGCTCAGTTAGAAAACCAGGAAGAGATATTGTAAGCCTTTACTTTGTATTTATATGTTTTAAAGGCAGGAGGTAGCACAACTGATGTTTTCCTGTCTAATTCCAAATATATGTCCTCTTCATGTATGTTAGTAGCTATGATCCTTGCTGGAAACAACAGTAACTCTTTATATCCTCATTAGGGATCCTAAAAAGTTATTATATAATCAATGCAGTCAACAAAGAGTGCTGTGGCTGTTGTGTTTCTTCAGTATTGAATTTGGGTGATTTTGCCTCAAAATCATTGTGTACATAGTATTAATGGTCAGATGGTGTTTTAGGTGCATATAGATGGCGTTTTCTGTCAACTTCTTTCATCCAAAACCAGATCATCCTCTCTTTTGTCTATGTCTTGATACAAGGAAGTCCCACCATTGTGTTTTATATCTCATTTGCAGGAACAAGAAAGTACCTGGCAGTAAGTTGGTATATTGCTTCTAGCTAATAGAAAAGCACAGTGCACAGTGTTTGAGGTGTGTTCTGCTGCAGCACAGGATCTTACTGTCTCATAAATTAGCCAAGAATGTGGGTCAAAATTGCAGTAGCTCAAGTACTTAATCTTTACATAACTAAGTAATTGTTCTGTGCAACATCAGTGTGTTTCAGGCTTAAAATACCTTTTAAGTGGTGTCTTTATTCAGTTTTGTCAGAGAACTTCCAAATAATGGGTATTCCTTTCCACTTTAAATAAGGCAGTCAGATTACTTGAAGACACTGTTGGAATGGTTTTATCAGTGATTGTAGGGTAAACTTAATAAAGTGTACATATCTCAGAATAACAAAAAAATGTACTAAAATGCAGTATCTAATCACATTCCCCCTAATTATTATGGCCATTGTAATAATCACTGGAAGTTAATAAATATTGGCCATCTTTTCTGAAATATGAAATGTGCAAATTCTTAGTTGCTTTGTATTTAAAAAGAGGGAGAGACGCTCTTGTGAGTGAAGTTCTTTACTTCAAAAAGTTATTTCCAAAATTATCAGATAATTGTGTATGTTGCATATTTTATGTCGTTTAGCCAGCAGCCTCTTGAAGAGGAGGAATGTTGTCTGTGGAAAAGGGTATCAGGATAGCAGAGAGTTATCTGTAGCAGAGGGAGCAAAAGAACTGTCGGGAGACCATTCCGCTAGCCATCAAGCAGCTGTCAATAGCAGCTGCTTAGAACAAGGTTAGCTACAGAGCCAGGGTTAGCTGGAGCTAGTGACCTGGAGATTGAAATCTTAACACCTCATTATCCATCTGAAATGATGCAGTTGTTTTCCCTCTGCATACAGCTTCTCCAAAGGACTGTTAAATTGTATACATAGCGGCAAAATATGTTGAAATGCTTCATTTCATTTCATCCTGCTGTTTGGTTATGGTAACACTGCTGATGGTATTTCTGTTTATTTTTGCATTGTTGTTTTGTGAAAATGCTCAAACTTGTTCTTGCAGCACTTTGATGGGTGTATTTTTTATTAATATTTTTATAGCTGTTGTTTTTTCATTGAGGTGCAGATGAGATAAATTTTACCCATGGAACAAGAAAGGGGAGGTTCCCCTTAAGCTTCTAGTATGAGCAACAGGATAGTTAGATTTAATATTAACTATTCTTAGCTTTGACCATAAATAAAAACCTTAATGTACTGTAAAATTAATAGTTGAGGTGCAAAATAAGCATGATATCATTAGTTTTGTAAATGACAGAAAACAGACTGGAAAGATGAAACGTGTTTTCCTAGAAATCTGTCGGGACTACAGAAATATGACACAAACCAAATTGTGTGTGTGTGATGATGCAACATGGCATGGGTCATTACTTTAGGCAGTGCCTGTTAACACTGAAGTTGCACAGACTTGGATCAGTTTGTGAGCTAACTTAGGTGTATTTAACTGTGGTAGTTATATATAAACACAACAGATAAATTCCTCTTGCCCTAGATTGTCAGGGAATGTCTTCCTATTTTGACTTTTCCTTTCTCTGCGTTTTCCCAGCCCACAACAAAGTGATGAGGAAGGCTCAGAGCCATTACATAGATCAGAGCTTCCCATAACTCTCTATGCAGTTATTTCAGGCATAGCTAAGGCTGGAAGTGATTAGAAGTTACCATCTGGCTAGATATGTGGCACCTGTAGTGGGAATTTTTATGCTTTATGTAGTTTCCAGTGGACAATGAGTCTTTATTGCAAAACCTGCACTTTTGTGCTGTGCTGCTGAGCCCAATGGCAGAGCGGTTCTGGAGACTGAATACTGGCAATAACCTTTCTTGATCAGAATGGAGCCATCGTACAATAATAATGTAGGGAACTTCCTTTGCTATCCCAAATCTTGGGCTCCTAACGCCGTGATCAGACATCTACAGTGGAATAGCAGTTGCACAGACTTCCAAGCAGATACTTTTCCTTCAGGCGTCCACTGTCATATTGCCTTTTCATTTCATCACATAGGAGAACAATGCTCCTACCTTTTAAGATTTGCATGCGCATCTGCTGCTGAAGTGAGCACCTTGATATTGTGTGTGTTCTTTAACGGTGGTCCTTGCTGTTTGAGAAGCAATCAGTCTCCAACAGCTTGGAGAAATAGATCATACTCCTAGATGAGTAAAGCAAAGTAAAGCTTTTTCAGTAAAGCTTTTATTAACGTTGAGACTTTTAATTCAACTCAGGAGGAACTCACTTTTAATGCATATGCATATTACTGTGCATTTTAGCATTCTTCCATATATGAAGCAGGTAACTTTAGAAAAGGCACCACAGTTCCAAGGTTTGGCATTCATTTCTTCATTCTCAGAAGTACATTCTTCTGAGGTATTTAGGGCAGAGAGGATTACACAGCCTGTTGGCCTGGATAGGTGGCTTGCTTCTCTGTCAAAGTCTGCGTTCTTGTGAAGTAAATGTAATTAAAAGTATGTTAAGTAAGAAAAGTTGAAAGTAGAAAAAGTAGTTATATACTCACACCTTTCAAAATATTGTATCATTTCTGTCTTTCCTCATAATTGCGTGCTGTGCTGGGCTCAGACAAATCTGTTATGTTTTATTTTAGCATGGCTAACTTAAAGATCGAACTGTCTAAGCTAGATAGTGAGGCCTGGCCTGGGGCACTGGATGTGGAAAAGGAAAAACTGATGCTAATCAATGAAAAAGAAGAGCTTTTGAAGGAACTCCAGTTTATTACACCACGCAAACGTACTCAAGATGAGCTAGAGCAGCTAGAAGCAGAAAGGAAGAGGCTTGAAGAGGAGCTGCATTCTGTAAAGAGCACACCCAGTCAAGCACTTGCTGAAAGGTAAGGGGTTGTTTCTGCTGGTATTAAATGCCTCTTTCTGCAATCTAACCTTTGTACTTGTTACAGACCCTGAACTGTGCCTTGATGGGCTGTTTTCCTTCAGTAACTGTTCTATGTAGGTCTTAATTAAATGTGTTATTAGCCCACTGGGCAGAAACACAAAGAAGTCTTCTGTACTCTGAGAGAATGCGAACACCCTGTATGTGCTCTGCAATATCAGTTGCTCTGCATTTCTTACCAGCATGAAAATGCCTGTGACAGATGTTAAATAACTGAGGAATGTCAACAGACCAGCAGGAGGGCAATACATCATTCACTAGTGTCTGATAATAGCAGCAAACTATTTGAACTCAGGTTACAAAGATTATCTTGATTGTTGCAACATCTGAAGCCTTTCATTGTGAGTTTTATTACATGCAAAAATGCAACCGAAAGAGAAAAAAAAGAAGAAAAAAAAAAAAAAAGTTGAGAGGAGAAGCATAATTGCTGCAAAACTTTTCTAACTTGTCGCTTCCTAACTGGCAACTGAAGCAACTCCCACGATAAATGGTATTAGCCAGATTCAGAGCTGGAGAAAATCAAAGGTGACTGTCACAAATGGACTTTTCATCAACTGTAAGTGGAAATAAACTTATGGGAATCTCTAGCACACATAAAATGCAATAAGCACAAAATGTCACTTTATTTATCAGTGCAGTATGCCTTACTGAAGTAATATAATCAGCATTGTAAGACTTTCCTACTTCCCACTGTGAGGAAACACCTGCTGGTGCTCCGTTTCCACTCAATGGTGAAATTCTTATTTTTGACATTAGAAGGCGGCTCCTAAATTTTAACTGAGTAGTGAGGAAATTCCTTCTTGTTTCCAAATAAGTGTGTGTGAATTAGGCATGGTTTTTAAACGTATTTGTATACATCCTAATATTTAAAACTGCACCATACTAAGAATCCAAAAGTGTTATAGGATAATGGTTGTGTCCTACTACCCTTCTACAGGAGAAATTACCAGTCTGTCTTGATAGTATCCAAATTACAATGGCTCCATTGCTTTCTGTCCATTAATAAATGGACAATAAGTGGTAAATAATAAAATCACATAGACAAAAAATTTGAAACTAAGGTTTTGATGATAATGCTGTTGTAAGTAATAGCTGAGTCTTGACTATTACTGTGAATAATTAGCTTATTACATACTTAGTCTTTGGTTTTGGTTTTGAGTGTTTAGTGCCAAATAAAATTGTGCACATAACCTTTTTCCCATACATGCCAGATGCCAAACTTGGAGAACGGCAAGAAAAAACTGTTTCCCATTCAAGTGAAAATGAAACAGCACCTTTTTGTTTTGTTTTGTTCTGTTTTATTTTTCCAAGGGTAGTGACACAGGTAGTTATTATATCTTAAGATTCTTTTTCCTCTATTTTCTTCAAGTTATTCTGCTTTGATTTTTATTCTGCAGCTGAAAATGTGGAGTAGTCTTCTGCGGTTACTGTATGATTTCATGTCATACTCTGCTGGTTGAGGCAGTATTTATGGTGTTTTCTGGCTGGCTTCTGTGCCATTCCAGTGAAGCTCCAGTGAATCTCTACCTGCAGCTCTTTATCATATTAAAACTGTCTCCCTCTTGATGACTTCAGAGCAAGTCAGTTCTTTCACACCAAGCTAATTTGGAGATTGTTTCTGGTGTGTCTGCTATGAATTTAAAGAAAATCCTGTTTTTTGTAGAGGAATTCAGATGATGAAACTTTTCCTGAATCTATAAAAAGGTTACAGTTAATTGTGTCAGATCAAACGTCATCATTTTATTCCTTAGAGACGAGGAAGATTCTGCTTTCCATTTTCGGTGGAGTAGCCGCACCACCTTCAAAGCGCAGCACTGTCATTGCATTACTATTTTCTTTCATAAAGTTTCATGAATACGTTAGGTTTCCAGTCTTTCACTGATACTGATAATAAAGCAACAGTATAAGAAGCTGTGGATTGTGTCAGGAGCATGATATGACAAGTTGTTTTTCCTTTTGTAAGTTGTTTTTTTTTTTTTTTTTTAAGGGGGAAGAATAAACAGGAAACTTGCTCTGACTTACAAACATTGCCAGTGTAGCCCTGGGTTATTTTGGAGAAGAGTGCTGAAACTGCCACTAGTAGATGTACTTGGAGTCAGTTTACAGAAGCAGGGTATAAATCGTAACATATCAGCTTCAAAAAAGCAGACAGGGCTTAGTCTAGCTGCCCGAAGAAGCCTTCCAGCAACTGCTCAGAAATAGCTGCATTGTGAAACTGCTGAGAACTGTGTGCTGCTTTATTGCCTCTGCATTTGTATTAGGGAGAGACTCCATTACTTCTGGAGTCCTTGGCAGAATCTCGGTAATCACAGGCCTTTAGATGGATGCATGTTAATCTCCGTGATTGTGCTGCTGCCTGTAGTACTGCCCCCCCAGTCTTGTGTCTCGCAAACAGACGTGTCCACATAAATTTCCACTGAAAGGTGAAGTGTGTACGTGTTAACGTCTTAATGTTTTTGTTTGCTCGTTAAAGATTTTAGGCCTCTGTCATCAGTGTTACAGTCTATGATCGAAATGGGAGAAAGGTGTCTCAAATCACTCCTGCGATGAGCATTGGATGAATTCAGATCCGAGGGTTGCAAGGGGAGTTTACCCTGCTGATGGTTAGGGTGTTTACATGGTCTGTGGCATGTTAAAGATCCTGTCAATGCTATAAAGTAGGTTTCAAAGTATGGAAGTTGGCTTGATGTAGGAGGGAAAAAATAGCTTGAATCTCAATTAGTTGTGGGATAATGAATTTATTTATTGAAAAGTCACAAAAGAGTTAACAAAGAGTGCTGTTGCTTGAGAAAAGCGGGATAGATTGTGCTTTAAAAGAAGGCAGAAGGCACTATATAGTTAAAAGTGCTGGGAGGGAATGTCTGATACCCCAGTTGAGCTTAATTCTTGGCTGGGAAACCTGTGTGCATGAGCAGGGAATGAAATACCGCGTTATGCTTTTACCAGCACCAGCAGGTATTGGCAGATGAAGGCGTTACCACGGTGTAGGAGCACACGCAGTGTGCGCAGTGAAGTGGAAGTTCACACCCTGGCTGACCTCGGGGTAACTTCTTCACCTTTGCATAACCCAGATTCGCTCGCTGAATGAGCATGGGTGTAAGCAAGTGCTTTTCATGCTTTGTTGAATCGAGGACTTAATGCCTTTTAACTGGTATCTTGCACTGGGGGAGCGAGTTCTGGGAACTCTGGAGTATTTCCTTCAGTTTGCATAAGAAAGCAATGGTTGATTTTTGGTTTTGTTCTTTGAAGTGTTTCTCTGCAGTTGAATTTTAATTTACACGTCTTTGAGATGCCAGAAAGGCCAGAGGAAAGGTTTCTGAGAATGGACCTGAAACCTTTTTAGAGTAATTTTTGTTGTCCCTCAGATTAGTTGCTTAAGAACTTGTTACATGTATCAGTTGACTGAACAGGGGCTAGAGAATACACTAATCCACAACTACAGCAGGGTTTTAGCTGAAACCACTGAGGGAAAGCAATTTATTTGGTGTTGCAAATGGAGTGATAAAAGGGAGTTATAAAAGGAAAAGCCACTGTAAGGGTTATTGAATCCTTTCTGTAAGCAGCCAGCCGAAAGGGGTGGGAGAACTCTACCGTTTGGAGCTGTAGAGCTAGGCTGGATGGCAGTGCAGGAGGTAATAATCCTGCTTTGTAATAAAGGTGAGCCTCAGTAATGAGCATTACAATGCTGTGTTGCTCAGATGTGATGAAAAAACAGTTGGGAATGTAGATATTTTTACCAAGGACTCCTAAATGGGATCCGCCATCTCAGAACTTTACATTTGGATCCGGCCTATTTATTGTGCTTTGTCTTTAGGAAGACTCTGAGATCAAAGGGAGAGCTTTAATATTAAACTCCCTGCAGCGCTACCCCAAGTTCTCGCGTTGTCAGTGTCAGTAGTGGTATCGGTGTTCTTTTGCTGTTTGTGGTGCTGCTGTTGTCTTCCCCTGAAACTATACTAAGTGAGGAGCCAAGCTGTAGCATGGCTTTTTAAGACAGTAGTAGTGCAGATCTTATTTTCCTGAAGTTGTAGCTGTTTTCCCAGTGTTTGTGTGTCAGTCCTTGTTTCACTTGGTGCAGTATGAACGTACCAACGTGCTGCTCACTTGCACGCTTAGCAGGCTCGTTGCAGTGCTTAGTATTCTGCAGTCAAAGTCACTCTGCTGAAGTGGTTGGGGTTTAATGATAGGATTGAGAGCTAGTGCAGCCTCTTGGATTTTAGTAGTCAGCAACCAGATGAAAACGAGGGATGTTCACTGTGTTTCTGTCTTACCATGAGGTATTTTAGCCTTGTGACTATTCAGTAATGCTTTTCTCTACTTACGTGTACCTCTGTTTCCAGGTTGAAACTGGAGGAGAGAAGAAAAGAGTTGGTACAGAAACTTGAAGAAACTACAAAACTGACTACTTATTTGCATTCGCAGCTTAGGAGGTGAGGCTGTACTGCAGAATGTAAAACCGGGCTTCAGCAACAGGCTGGTGGACTTGGTTGTCTTGGATTTTTCTCTTAGCTGGAGGCTGAACAAAATTTGTTTAATATTAAAGTAAGAAAATGCAAGTATAATAGCTTCAAGCATTCTGCCTCTGTGTGAACCTGGTGTACCTTCAGATTTTTAGTAAATATTCAAGACCGGATTAAATGGATTTATTTTTGCATTGCTTCTATAATTAAACAGAGGTACATTTTCTTGCTCCAGTGTAAATAAATAAACAAATTGTGAATTCCCTAATTGGTCAGATCTCCACAATGCTGTCACTGAGGAGACAAAATTGTTCCTCAGGCATCTGTGTAAAATGAGAAGTGCAGCCTTTGATCTGCATAATGACCAGAGAGGCTCAGTGCATGCATGTGTACGTGTAAATACTTGTGTGAATAGGTGGTTCTGATTTCATTCTTCAACTCTGACTTGTGCTTTCTGTAGACAGAGAAGTACCCTCTGCAGGATATATTTTCCTCAGTCATTGTTTCAAAATATGACTGTGGGTTCATGAAATTCATAGTGATAACAACGTAGTAATCAGTTACAGCAACTGTGAACTCAAACTCAGTGCTCTGATGGGAATTCTCATATTTAACAGCTCATGTATGGTCCTAAGGAAGAGTTTCTCCCATTTCTGGACTGCACCCTGGGCCACCAAACCATGTGTCCATTACGTCTATTTACAAATTCCTGAATTTGGTCAAACTCCGTATGTATCCCAGTGGGATACACCAGTCAAACAGCTGCATTAATGTTTGGGTACTGCTTGAAAAATACAAATGGGTTTTTAAGAGGAAAAATGTTTTAAAGCATTTTTAAAGGTCCCCTCACAATAAGCCATACCATCCTATTTTGGGGGTCTAAAATGGCTTAGCAATTTCAGACATCTCAGCCAGATCCTGTAAATTGCGTCTTGATTGGTGATCAGTTAGAGAAAGAGTCTTCTAGACTTCTAAAAATCCACCACCCCACCCTTTTTTACTGTAGTTTATGATCTTGTTTCTTTAAAGGGGATTGCCTTGAATTATTTTTCCTGCTGTTTTTCCCCCATCAGAGTCCTCCTGAGCCAAGTCAGTGGCACACAGTTTCTCTGGCTTGGCAGGGCTCCTTATCTTCGCTTATTAAGAGGAAAAGATCGCGTATTACAGCCTGTGCCAAGCTTATGTATTTCCTGTGCGTGCGGAGTGTCTTACAGACATGAAGTAGTTCTGCTGTGAGTCCTCTGCTTCTGAAAGCTGCCATTTCTCCCATGTGCTTCGGCAAAGAGCAGGCTGCATATATTTCTCTGGAGGTGGCAGCAGTCTTCTGCTGTCACAAGCTCTTTCTTTTGCTGTGACATTGACCCCCATGAGCACCCACACCAGGGTCATTTGAGGGAGCAGAGCAGCTGAGAAAGCTGCTGTCACTGCCAGACCAGTTTGTCAAACCCGCAGCCTTCTCCGGAAGAAAAGGGCCCTGGGAACAGGCCATAAAGCTGTTTAAAGTGCCCTGATGGTGTGCAGGTTGGGCACACTGAGCTAAACCACGTATGATCGCATAAAAAATGCCCTGAGCAGCATTCAGTGTAAGAAATCGTTACGGTGCAGCTCCCAGTCAGTCTTATCTCTGCTCCTACTGTTTCTGCTGGTTCTGTTTAGTAACATCAGTGTATGTTTTTGTTCTTTCTTTGCAGCCTCTCAGCTAGCACATTGTCTGTGTCTTCAGGGAGCAGTTTGGGATCGCTGGCATCCAGCCGGGGGTCTCTGAATACATCAAGCAGAGGGTCGCTAAACTCACTCAGCTCCACGGATCTCTACTATAACCCAGGCGATCAGATAACAGACTTGGACTATCAGTATAAGCTTGACTTCATATTGCAGGAAAAAAGTGGTTACATTCCTTCGGGGCCTATCACTACTATTCATGAAAACGAAGTGGTCAGCTCCCATGGGAGACTGGGTTACAGTGACTCTCCTTCAGCTGCAGACCACCCCAAACTGACTGAGCCTCCCAAATCTGTGACATCGCTGTCTTCCAGGTCCTCACTCTCCTCCTTGTCCCCCCCGGGCTCCCCTTTGGTTTTAGAAGCTGCATTTTCTGTCTCAGCTCAAAATTCCCCTCTGCATCACCTCACTACAGACTTTGAAGACTGTGACCTTTCAGGTGATTTTGCAGGCATTAGTCTCTGTGAGAACCAAATGTTATTGGACTCTGAAGCCAGAGCAGGATCTCAGATTCCTACAGACGATAAAGATCTTAATGAAAGCATTAGGCAGCCTCTGCCTTCTCTACATGAAGGAAGTTCAGGTAATTAAAAAAAAATGTAATGTCAAATGTATACGTAATGTGAAGATTTCGTACTAACAGATGACTTTTGAATAGAGATATCTCCTGTAGCTGAGGAGTAGCTTGAACATGTGTTTGTCATTGTGGGCAGTAGTTTAAAAGGACACTACATAACTTCTAGCTTCAGGTGCAGAGAGCTGTGATCACCCCAGTTCCATCTACATTTGTTCAACAGCTGTCTCAGAAGGGAAATTTATGTGTTACAGACTTTATAGCCTGAAAAGTAATAGAAAAAATGAAAGCTGGATCTTGAAGACAAGGAGGCAAGGTGTCCTTATGTATTGACAGAATGTGTGGGGATAGGGCAAAAATACCTTGTGGTATTTCTTGGTAACTTGAAATCAGACGCTTTGTTTCTCACTGAAGGGTAAGTTACAAGCTGGCACCCTCAGTAAAAGAGATTTCTGGACGTAGAGTTTGAATTTTTGTGTGTATTTGAACCTGCTGTCACCAAAAGATCTGCAGTTCATTTTGGATGTGAGCTGAGGGACAGGACAAGTTACCATGTGCCATAGTGATACTCTCTGCCCATTTTTAACATGGATTTCATAGCTTTCAGCTTTTTATCCACCTGCGAGTTAAAACAGAGCACCTAAGCTAGTCTAGGTTCTCCCTACAGTCTGTGGGTAACTTCCAAAAGGATGAGTTGTCTGATCCCAAAACTTGCTTCCCTGTAAGGAAGATGGATGAATTGTCCTGTGAGTTATTGAAGTATCCTTGGTAACTGGGTAATGTTAACTTTGAGATGGCAGATTTAGATGTAATGAATTCCGCTCCTAGTCTGTAGTAAAGGTAGTGCAACCCAGGGTTCTCACATTGTCACAGCCTTTCGCAGAGTCAGAACTTCAAAAATCCCAGCTGCCAGGACTCAAAGGCTTGTCCTTAGAGCGCTGACTTTGCTGCCAGTTGTTGAGGTTGACAGTACGTTGTGCTTTCTCTGCACGTTTACTTATTGACTTTTCCTAGTGTCATGCAGCAGATCCATTTTGCCAATGAAGAACCAAAGGAGCCAGATTTCCTCTAGCACTGAGCAAGAAAAAAAAAAACACAACATGAAATGTATCTCATCAGCACGTGATATTCCCAGTTCTGCATTTTTGGGGCTGAGCTAACAGTGAAGTATCTAACAGAGAAGTTTGGGTGTCTTAGAATTAAACTATAGCCTAGCTAGAGAGTGCATTGTCCAGATAAGTTACCAAGTTTGAACTCTTGTGCCAGGAATTTGCCAGTTTGCCAAAAAAGAAAAAAAGTACCAGGACATAGACACATTTTAACGAGCAAATTATTATTTTTTTAAAATATCAAGGAATTGTAACATCTTTTGGTTCATTAGCTCAGCTTAGTGCAATATCAGAGAGGGAGAGGAAGTGTCATTTTGTCCTTTGTCCTTTCAATATAATGTAACACAGTAGTTATTTTGTTTTAGAGCTATCTTACAGAACATGGAACAAATAGTTAATTTCCCTGCGCATATTTCAGCAGCATATCCTTTCCAAACTACCAACTTTCTGTCTGTCTTTGCAATCTGGCTGCAATCCATCTGGTCTGAAAGCTGAATTTAAGACTGTTTGGAATTTAGGAACACAGGGCTGTGAGGAATCATTTTTTTGGAGAAATAATGATTTAAAGAAATACATTTTTCAAAGGCATTATGTGGTTGTCTTTTTGAGGACCTGTAATTCTGGGTAATGTCAGGGTATCTTTTAAGTCTATAGACAGTTACGATTTTAAAGTATAAATTCATCCTGGTATTCATCACTGATACTTTCTTATATAGGGTCCCATATATTATTTTAAAATCTGCATTTAGATTGCCAAAATGAGTACTCAGATTTTGAAAAGCCAGAAATGAATGAATTAAGCTTCCTATACTACAAGTTTCCACAGTAAAATGGGCCTCGTGGTGAGGCTTCAATACATTAGAAGTGAGGTATGGAGCTGGGGTAGGTTCAGTGCTCCTACTTTAATTTCCCTCTTGGAGCTGCTGCAGTGGTGAATGGGAAGGTTTACAGCAAACTCAGCTTGAGACATAAAACCTGCACAGAAAATCTCAGCCTGATAGTACAAGTTTTACAAGACTACGAGTCTGAATACTACAGAATCTGAATTTGGGGGTAGACTAACAGCAGAAGACGGTATAGGTAGTATTTTCATGTCGTAAGCTCCCATGGCTATTTAGATGCAGTGCTCACCACCTTCTGTCTGTCCCTGACTTCTCTCCACAGGTGAACCATACACACATTTGCCCCTCTGTACATGTCCCTGCTGTCAGAAACCAAGTTGGAATATCATGTAGTTCTTCCACAGTCAGTCTCTGTCATTGTCAAAGTCAATTCAGGCTGCTGTGGTAATTCCTAAGGGTAATCAATAAATCATGTCATCACCTTCACCCCTCGTGGGGGGGGGAAGGGAAAGAGCACTTCATCATCAAGGAAAAAGCATTCCTACTGCCATAAATAAAAGCACAAATGCAGCAATCAATCATCTAATCTGAAGCCTTAAATTTTAAACATCTTAACAAGATGTAAAGTCATGATTCAGGTGGGGACGATAATGCATATCAACATCCTCACCCGTCGGCAGATAAAAGTACTGCACAGGCCCTCACCATACCACACTGCAGAGCGTGGCTTTCACTGAGTGCTGCTGCCTCGCTCTGTGAGACTAGCAGATGAGTAGGAGCTGAAGATTAAAGGTGAGCAGTAGCTGATAGTAAAGACTTCATAAAATAAAATAAAAAATTGATGATAGTAAACTAGAGGGTGTTTTTCATTTCTAGTTGTTAAATTGCTGGGAAGAGAGCTTCTGTCTGACTTGTGAATATTTAATAAACAGTCAGCACTCAGTCACTTTGCATGTAGCTGAAGTGTTACAACAGTGCAGAATGTGAACATGGCAAATGCAGGTTCAAAGATCAGGATAATTGGAGTTAATATAATGAAGATAATGAAGGATAATAACTAGCTCAACTGATACAGGTGATGATAGAAGCATGTATCTTTGGAAAGGAATAGTAGTTGTACATTTTGAAGTTCATCAGTTTGGAAATATCCCCTAGACAGAATATGCGGTAAGAGTAATACAGTCTCAGAATGTTTAATGATGTGGAACAAAACCAGTCTGTGATACTCAGTTAAGGGTCACTGCTTTCAACTTGACAGCTTTCTAAGCTATGCACTTCTCTTTTCCTGACTATTAATCTCTTTGACTAATTTTCCTTCTTCTTTCTTTTCTTAGGTGTTGACTTACCAAGAAGAGCAGCTGGTCACCTGCTTGCGGAGAAAACAGCTTGTGTATCTGCTGCCGTGTCTGATGAGTCTGTAGCTGGAGATAGTGGTGTATATGAAGCTTCTGTGAAACAGTAGGTTTGAGAAATAATGCAAGGTTTTCCACCCAAAATTACACATTTCCATAAGCAGTTATGTAGTATCAGCGTAAGGAGTTTAGACATTCTGTGCAGGTTCTGCCATGTGGCTGTATTGACACTGCTCAGAGCGACTTTTGTTACTTATTGTTTTATCTGAATTTTATGACTGCAAAGCATTTTGCTTGAATATTTGCTTTGTTAAAAAGTGGGGATTGGAAAGATGAGAAGATCCCTAGTTGAAACTTTAGTATAAAAATAATCCAGGCTAGGGTTTAATATTCACATTGCACTGTGGTGGACAGCATACAAGAAGAAAAGTATTTGCTGCCATTGCTTTTTGACAAGACATGACTTCCATGGGATTCTTCACACTTGTTTCTGTGGTATTTTCACTCTTCTAGCAGCAAGAAGAATAAACTTTAGACTGGATAACAGAAGACTGTTGCAAACTGTGAGAGAAACTAAAATCTTTATTTTCTATCTCAGTGTTGGCAAATTCTTGACATTAAGAATTTTTTGTCCTTTGAGTATTCTGAGGGGTATTTTTGCAGGATGCTTACAAAGATGTAGATGCATGTCTTCTGTTGCCAGGCTAAATGCTTTTTTATTAGGACAGATAAAGGTGTATTATGGTATCATAAACAGGCTTTATTGGCCTCTGGTGAAGGTATTTCTACTTGCGCAGTCTTCCATAAATTAAAAGGTAACAAAAATGGATTTCACTAAATAGAAAAGCACAAATAAAAAAAATAAAAAAAGGATTTGTCATGAAGTATTACAGTGGCCATTCCATCCCAGCGTAGATCACGGACCCACCCTGAATTCTGAATCCTAGTAGTTTGCTCCCTATGTTCAGTTAGACATAAAGCATTTTCTTACACTGAAGTAAACTTCTGTGTATAAAAAGGACAGCACTACTTCTTTCAGAAAGCATTTCCTTGCTGTATGGGTGATGGAGCTCTAGAATAGGTTGCCCAGAGAGGTAGCAGAGTTCTTCCTTTGAAGTGGTAGTGGAGACTTGCTTCCTTCTTTGAAGATCTTGGAGATCTTCAAAGCTGCCAGGATATGGTCCTAGGCTGTCTGCTGTAGGTGTCCCTGCTTGAGCAGGGGGATTGGACCAGATGACCTCGAGGGCCCTTCCAGCCTCAACCACTCAGAAAATTCAGCCTCCACTTGACTAAGTGACTGTGATTGTTTGGTTTAATTCACTAGCCATTCCATTATTGTCTTTCCACTTTCAGTTCTGAGCCACTGTGATCAGATCACTTCTGCTCTGGTTATAAGCGCAATGGATAGAAATGAACAACCATGAAACTAAAAGCCATGGATGTTCTGTGAAGCTCTTTAGCTGTCCTCTCCAGTGACTGGAGGGATAGCTGGAAAACAGACAAAATTCCTGTCTTCTCCCTGGGGTTATTCAGGAAGAGACCTGCTCTATTACTCAGGAAGAGAGAAGAGGGGACGGTTGCATCCCCTCAGCCTGTACACAAAAGCAAACTCTTGCCATTTGTGCAAGCCAAGATTTACAGGTACTAAGTTTTCTGTGATAGTTCCAGGTCTCAGCATTCTTAATTCTTACTGAGTAGGAAGTAGTGAAGAGGTAGTAAGTGCCTCTGTGTGGTTCACTTATGTTTAGTATCTTTATGAGCACTCCGTATGGAATAACTTAAAAATTCTTGGTGTGCTCCAGTTCTGTGATTTCCACTATATAGACCAGTCCTTTGTGTTGAGTAATTTAAGGCAGGGGAGGAAATAAATACACCCTATCATATTAGCCAGCTGCTAGGAAATGAATAGGAACGGGAAACCTCTAGATGTAGAGTCTTAAAATAACGCTTGGTAACATATGGAATATCTGCATCATTCTCCACATTTCCTATTTTGACCAGCATTTATTGATCCCAACAGTCTGTTTTTAAAGATCATTGAAACACATTAATACCACGTCCTCATTCAAACCTCACAGAAAATTACTGTATTTTGCTTGTTTGTTTGTTTTTGTCACACTGATTCTCTGTAATTCCATTCTGTACTGGAGTTGCTCTTCAGCTGCAAGGATTGAGTCCTTTTGGTTCTTTGAATGGCTTTGAAAACAGGCTCAGAAGAAAGATCTTTCTTGTTTGCACAGAAACCTCTTCATTATAGAGTTCCTCTTAAATGTTCTCTGAAGCCGTATTTCGTATACAGCATACATGTGGTCCGATGCTTATCAGAAACCGTACTTTCCAATTTTGTGTCCAGGGGGATAAAGAAGTACTAAACGTGTATAAAAAGTCATCAGTTTTTCCCTTGCCTGTTAGTCTGGTTTGCTTCAGCAATCATTAAAAGGCCTTTACAGCTCATTACTGGAGTTGTCAAAACATCCAGGCACCAACTATCTTAAAACAGGAGTTGCTATTGTGTAGGCCGTGAAATTCTCATTTGGACTGCGTGCTGCAATTAAATCAGCCTGGTTAGGAGAATACATATACGTTCTGTGCGTGCGTACCTCAATTATTGCTGAATCTAAGTACAATTTTCCTAATGATTGAGTATTTGCTTGTTTGCCCTAGACCAAACGAAACCGAGGACACTGTATATAGTGAAGATGATGCAACAACTCTCGAGGCTGCCCAGGTACAGATAGGACTCAGGTGAGTGAGCAGCAAAGGGAGTATTTGTCTTCCTATGTAAATGCAAACAATGAGCTTTCCTCACGTTGTCCTTTCTTTAACAGATACGACCACAGCAATTCAAGTTTTGTGATAATCATAGGCCAGCTTAGAAATCTTCCAGCGTTTTCCGTCCCCCTTGGCTCTAAAGTGTAAGTCAAAAAATCACTGAGTAGTAGTGTTGAAATATGAGAGTATAATAATACATTGTGTACATTTTTCAAAGGAATGTATTGATTTACTGCTTAACAACACTAAAATATGTATAAAACATTTCTAACCATAGTAGTACTTAGCTTATACAGATGCTATCAATGCTGCAGGAAAAAGAAGTTACCAGAAAATTTGTACATTAAAGTGGAATACTTAATATTTATGTCAAGGGCATTTATGTTCACCTGGGAAGATAGAGGTTTGTCACAGCAAAATCTGAGGCATTGATTGACATTTAAACTTTTTTTTTTTTTTTTAATTAAAATGAAAGTTAGCACTTAGGCTAAACAAAACTGGTAAGCACTTCATCTTTTATTTGTCTGTTTACCCATCATTCTGGCCTGATGCCAGTAAATTGGCTAACAAATATTAAAAAGAATGCTCCAGTGAACTGTCTTTTAAACACAATTTTAATTTACTTTATCTACTATTCCTACTTCTTTTCTAAACGTTTCCTAATTGTATTTCTTAATCTACTAAAACGGCTACTTCCAGTAGACCATACAAATTGCTCAGCTACACTTAGGTGAATACTACAGCAGCATTACTGAAATTACATTACACTGCCACTTAACTTTGGGATTGGTTTGTCAAAAGGCTGTACGCCTGCTCTCCAGGCTATACTTGATAACCAAACAACTTAGATCTCACTCTTTATCCCAAAAAGCTGAACATAATTGGGGAATAAAAGATATACCTAAATTCAGAAAGCAAAATCAAACTTCTCCCAGACCTAATTTCTTCTGTTTCATTTCATATAAAACCAAATTTTTAATAATACTAACAGTATGTACAAAATCACTACCAAAAGATACAGTAATACTGCTGTAACTCTGGGGAGAATAATTTATTTTTTTCTCAGTTTTTTGCAGAATACTTTTCCTTGACCCACTTTTTCTTCTTGCTTTAGATAGCTTCATTGTATTCTGTTCTACAGTGAGTATCAATAATATTTAAAGCCAATACCAGAAATAGGTTAGTGCGTAGGCACAGAGAAGATGCAGAACAATTACTGGTTCTCTATTTGTGTGTATGAGGTGCTGTGCACTAGGTAAATAACATCGACAAATTGCATTAGGAATGTCTTCGCTCCATCAAATCACTATTAAAGTGAGACTTTCAAGTTAGGTGATAACTACCTTTATTCACACAGTATCCATGCGTATTTGTTAAATAAATAGAATGTGGCTGCCTAACAATTTCAAGATATTTCCTAAACTGAAGTTCAAGCTTTCAGGCCACATTCTTCTAAGTCTCACTTCATGTCTTACGAATTAGTCTTAAGCAGCTATGACCCTAACTATTTTCTTCCACATTTTTCTTAGTTTTCTGTTTTCTTTGAAGTTTTTGTATCGTTTGCTTTTTTAAAAGATTAAAGGACATGTTGCTGCTTTTCAGTGCTGCTCCCACAGTTCTAAGACTTTAGTTTTTACCTCTACATTTTTATTTTTTTTTGGTAACTAACATTAACATCATTTTTCCTCCCGTCTGTGACATGGTCTTCACTGTTCCCAGTACTACACCAGAGGATAAATTTGGTTAGGGACAGAAATAGCTACCTCTTCTGCTACTACCATCCCAGATGCAGACATTCCTTTTGGGGAAATGCTTGTGGAAGGCATGGGGTGGGGGAGTAGTTTTTTGACCCCTTCTCTCTTTTTCACCTATTTGATTCCACCTCTGATTTGTTGCTGTTTCATTTTCTTGCTGTGCAGTCCTTTAGACGATTGGGGTCAACTTCTATCACACATCACCAGCAAATGCTAGTTTAAATACAGGTAAAGGTTTTGTTTTGTTTCCGGCAGGTACATTAGAGTAGCAGTACTTCCATCCTCAGCCGATACCAGCTGTCTGTTCCGCACAAAAGTCCATCCGGCCATGGAGACCATTTTATTCAACGAGCTATTCAGAGTGGCCATTTCCCAAGTAACACTGCTCCAGAAGACACTGAGAATAGACGTGTGTGCTGTCAGTAGAAATCGTCGGGAGGAGTGCTTGGTATGCAGGTTTACTGCTGGCTTTTTTTGGCATGCATTTGTTTATTGTGTCTCCTCTAATTTTTGAGGGTCAGGGCCACTGAAATTTCACAGTACTTGCTTCAGATTTTTTTTCCTTTTCATGCTTATTGATTTAATACTTAAAATACTGCCTTTCTGTTAAACTCCAGATACACAATCTAAGCCTGGATGGATGTTTTAGGAGGTGTTTTGATAATTCTAACACTGCGTTACCTTAAGCCTTTAGCTATAGACTGGTACTGCAGCTTTGCAGTTTTAGATATTAAGAAATCACATATTTAATGCAACATTAACACTAGACTGTAAAAAGCTGAATGAGAGCCACAATACATCCAAATAAATCATTGTGAACCCTCCTTACCAAACCTTGAAACCTTATTACCAAAGAACAAAATTAAGCTAAATAAAGTTTTGCACATTGTTGTAGGTTATATTAAGTCCACTTTTTTAGTCTTGGTGATCTGTAGAAATAATAATAAAGCATAACATTCACAGACCAGCCTATTTCAAACCAGCTTTCTTGTATTCTGTCGTTAATTGTTGTCATTGCCTAATCAGTGATGCTTCATTTACTTTCAGATTGCTTTTGCACTTTCTGGTGCAAATCAGCCTACTTTTTCACCACAAGTCTGACTTAGTAGCACAGTGAGATTTTCAGTTAAAACGCCCTGAAGAGATGCTGGAATTCTGTAAAGGTTCATCAGACCAGATTACTGAGAATGGCCTCTCACTTTCAAAAATGCAGAAGTTAACTTACTTCCTGGGGGATGTGTTGGCCTTTCTCAGTGTGTTAGCAGACTGAACTCATCAGCTTGACTGATGTGAAGAAAACCAAGAGGTTTCCCCTCAGGTGGAGGAACAGTCAAAGACCAAAAATGCAACAGAATGGAGGATTCAAAGGTGAAGGGAAAAAAATATAAAAAAAAATATAAAACAACAAACCAAAAGACATAAGGGCTAATCACAGGATCAAATGAAAGACTTTGGAATATGACCCCCAGCAGAAAGCCCTGGGCAACATGACCAGAGTCTTGGCAAGAGCTATGTACTCAGCCCAGTAGCTGTGAGAATAATTTGCTTTGCCAAAGAACGAAGGGTTGTAATCTCCAAGGCACAGCCCCAAACCAAGTATTTTATAATTTCCCAGAGTGCCAACTCAGTGGATGTTAGTGCTTGTCCAAATGAAAGGGTTTCTTAATCTCCTTTATATAGTGTCTTTTCATCTGCTTCCTCACTGGTTAGAGCAAACAAGGTCATCCATTATTGTTTGCTGTATTGATGATTTTTGTGGTGAAACAACTGAAAAAATTGACTAAAACTTGCTGCCCCGTGAGTTGACGCTGCAGGTTTCACTGACACAGTTTTCCATTATTGAATGCTATAGAAAGCAGGCATATGATATGTTGATAGAGAGGGATTTGTGTGCGTGCATGTGGGGAGAAATTCCATATACTGAAACAAATGGACAGCAGAATGGACAGTTTGGGCCTTCCCATGTATTTCTCTTTGTTTAATTAGCAAGGGAGGGAAATAGAAAAAATGTACAGTTAAAAAGAAAATTAAGATCCGTGTCAAATTTGTGCTGCCTAATTTACCTGATAAATTCTGTAGAATTTATTTTCAGCTGTCTCGCAGGAAAATGACAGATATGAACTTCTTTCTTTCCCTTTATTTTTGCGCAGGCTGGAACTCATATCAGTCTGGCAGATTTATCGTTTTCTGATGAGACTTGTACTCTGTGGTACAACCTTTTGCCTTGCAAGCAAATTCCTGGCAAAATAAACAAGGAACAGAATGAAGAATCCATGTTTCTGTTAAGCAAGCAGTCTTCGGACTCACTGGACTTGGTGAGTGATGTGTTGGCTATTACTGTAATAACAAGGAAAAAAGCCAGAGACTCTACTTGTCATAGCACTATGATTTTGTGCATATTAATTGTCCTCCCCCAAGACCTAGTCATGCAGTTTTGTTCATATTGACTTTTTGTGTGAGTGGATCTTATATGGTGTTACAAGCTTGTTGCTAAATGTGGCTAGGGATGAGGCTTCGTAGTGGATTACAGAACTGCGCTCCAGTTCACAACACTTGAGCTGTTTCTTCTTGAAAATAATCTTAACAAAGCTTTTATTAACATTACCATTGGCTTTCATATGCATGTATTAAAAATTACTATTCATTATTTGAATTTGTATGCTTAAAAAAAGCCATTTACGCAAAACACTTGCCAATTTTTCTAGTTAAATAAGCTTTTCTGCTTCAATGCCTCCTTAAGAGAACTACATTTAAAAATGTGACTCTAAAGAGCAATGTGTTTTTTTTTTTTTAACCTAGTGATATTACAAGAAGAGAGACAAGGTACTACAGGAAGACAGAACTATATTTGATTCCATTATCATTTTACAAATAATCTATTTTTGATTGAGATTTATTAGTTAATGTGCGATACGGTGACAATTCAAAACCCTTGTATTTGTGATCTAAGTCGCATTTTTGCTGGCACCAGGGTAATACAGCTCTTGTGAGTTGTGATTTTCTTTTTGCTTATGTTATATATCACTCCGTTCTGTTTTTCCCTCTCGTTCCTTGTAAGCAGGATGCTGTGTCAGCTCTGCTGGAGAGGACATCTGCTGAGCTGGAAGCAGTAGAACAAGAGCTGGCTGAAGATGAGGAGGAGGAGGATGAACAGGAGCAAAGGGGCTCTGAGGAAGACTGGTAAAACCACTTTTTTCCCCTTACTGTTCAGGCCTGAGTCTGCTCCTTCTCCCTTTCCATAGACAAATGGAAAGGCTGTACTTTCAGAGGAGATGGTGGGGAGGAGACTCATTCTCTTTTGTGATCAATTCATTCACCTTCTTTTAGGTTTACAGTGTCTTGGCTGCTCTGTTAACTCCCATTGCCAATGCCCCTCCATGCGCATCTTCCTGTGAACCCATTTGGGGTGTCTAAGCCACTGGAGGTGTACTAAATGTGTTCTATTAAGTGTTAGTTGCATTAATAGGATTTGAAGGGAGACCTGCTGCCCAACAGAGTCAGCTTCCACTGATCATCTTCTTTTTGAAGAAGCTGTGAACTTTCCCCAGAAAGAAGCTTCTTGCTACATTGCTATGTTGAGTGGTGTTTCCATGCAATTTTTTAGCTACAGTGTAAAAATAAATACATACTTTTTTGCGGGGGAAGAAGGGACTTGCTCATTGGTTTTGTGGCCAAAGTCCTTCAATGTTATCAGCACACAGCTATAGTATATAGCACAGTGCTATTGTAATGATCCTGAAGGTGATCTGTAGTAGAGCTTGCTGGGTTTTATTGGTGCATATAATAAAAAGTGCTTTCATGTGAACTTTTTGGAAACATTTCAGTGACACTCATTTTCCCTGTCAGGAAAACATGTGCATTATACATGGGTGAAGGCCTTCCAATACCTTTGTGCTGGATATGGTGGGCTTTATCAGTTCAAGAATAAACCTGGGCTACTTTTGTTTGTACAGGTTAGAAATGCTCGTAGAAGCATCTGATGAAATAGTTGACGAAGAGGAAGATGGCATTAAGCTGGCAGTAGAAGGCAGCTGTCCTGATGACATGGGGTTATTCACTGATGCAGCAGAAATGGAGGAAGACAAGGACAGAGGGAACGATGATGAGGGCCATGAAAGCCAGCAAGCTGCGGTAATACTAACACTGGTGAGTATTTTGGAATATGCATTCCTGTGGTATCTTTATATGTCTGAAGACCTGTTTCTGAGCAGTTAATCTAGAAATCTGTCACATCTGAGCATTCACAATTTGATGCGGCATTTACTGTAGGACTTGTATGTATTTTTAACAAAACTTTTGTGGTCCGTTCTGAACCATACAGAAGGCATTTAACAGATATGCTTCACAGAGCTTTTAAGTTAAAGACGATTAATTAAAAATGTCAGTTTTCACCTTTTTTTGTTGCACAGAGAGAATATTTAAGGTACAGGTGCAGTTCAGTAGTTAAAATATTTCTGCATGCCCATTTCGTTGTTGCCTATTTTCTTCTGATTTATCTGCTCTGTTTCGCTTCTAATAAATAGAGGGAGAAACAGAACAGGGATCAAGATCTTTAAACCAGTGAGGGGATTTCATTATTTCTTCTCTTTATATTGGGGCATGAAATACAAAAGCTGCTTAGCAGAGCAGAGGCAGAAAGACTAATTTAACATAAAATTCCAAAATGTGCATTAAACTGTACTGTTGAACTACTCACACATTGCACATAGCAAATCCCATGTTCTTGTCAACTGTTTACCTAAAATTATACTCTACTATTTGGAGAGCACCTTTAGAAAACCTTTCATACAGATATGCTTGATGTGGTAGCACGAACTCTAGAAATAAAATTTTAAGAATGCTTTTTAGCACCTTACTGAAAATACTGGTGCATATATTAGACCTACAGATTCTGTAAAATAACAAGGTAAAAATTATGTAAAATAACAAGGTAAAAAGACGAGTGACAGCTTGATCCTTCAAGTTTGTGACAATACAAAAGTTTGACGGTGGACTTGCTTGAAACTGTAATTAACTTCCAATTAATGTGCAAAGATGTCAAATGAACCGAGGCTGTGGTACAAAAGGACTGACAGTCTTCTGGGTAGCAGACAAATATAGATCAGAGCTCTAACTCAGCAAGGGGAGACATCAAGGAGACCATCTGAAGGTTAGACACACATGTAAGTCTTTCGCTAAGCCAGGGCTAGACCTGGACAGTGAGTAAAAGACAGACCTGATTACAAACCAGCCACACAACAGATGATCTTGTGCCAGAGCCTTTCAGGACTGCAGTTGTGCTATTTAGGCCCTTGTATTTATCACCCGTGCGTTCAAAATCATGAAGCTCATTAAACTACCTGAGTTGGAGAAAATGCCCCAATGCACATCAGTAATACCAAACGTGCCAGCTGCTGCAGTGCTCGTTGTAGCCCTGCTGTCAAGGTGATTGCTGTGTGTTAGCACAGACTGCGCCACCTATGGGGATGCTGCACCTGAGGCTCCCCGTGACACGCTTGGGGTAACCATACTAGGCAGCAGCCCCTTCTGAGGGCCAGCAGCTAGAAATGTCTTCTGCCTGGGTTTCACAAGGCTGGCAAAGCTCTGTAGAAGCCCCACTGCTGGGCCTTTGGGGCTGTGTGACTGTATGGAAGGGCCAGGGCAATGCAACTTTCCCAGCTGCTGCTTGCAGTGCACGAGCACCATCTCTGGCATGGCAGAACCTCGTTTTTCTGCAAATGCCGAACAAAGCCAGTATAAATACAAATGCAGAGTCATAACAACAATAATAATAATCTCTGCAAATGGCAAACCAAAACACTTGTTGTACCATGGCTGTATCACACCATCTGCAGGACAGCAAAGGCAAAAGCCTTGGTTCTGTTGGATACACAGGGTACCTTCAAAGACTCCCCCCAGTGCCTCTACACATTTGGGAGTTTTGCTTTTCTTTACTTGTCGTAGTTTCTCTGTTATGTGCAAGATGATTTTTGCCACTTGTCTTTTTCCATCCCGTGTAAGGTGACAAGAATGCTTGTAAAATCTGAAGACATAGAAACTATGCAGTGGCATGTGTCTGGATACACTACTTATAAACCTCATTTCTTTTGATAGGTTGATAAAGAGACTAACACTGAGGAACCAGTTAATGAGAATGCAACAGTCCGACCCAAGGACAGGGCCAGCTGGAGCTCCAGACAGCGTCCCTTTGTCAGGAACAGCATGATAGTGCGCTCACAAACCTTCTCTCCAGGCGAGCGGAACCAATACATCTGTAGGGTAAGAGGAAAAACACTTGGAATGAAGAGCTATTAACGAAAGAGTCATTTAACTTCTTGGGAATGATGCATTAATGACAGTGAGTCATGTACCAATTTTCCCTGCAAGAGGCAGAGCCTGTGCTTTCTCTCAGTTTGTTCTTTCCCTAACTGACCTGATGTGTAGGAGAACTGCCTTCAGCAAAGTTTTGTGCTCTTGCAAAACTCCTTTACTAGGGCAAAAATAGATCCTATTGGAGAGAAGTAGCAAAGTCCTGTCCTGTGCTGGCTGTCTGCAAAAAGTGTTTTGCTGCACATGAGCAGCTACAGCTCTCACACGGCAAAATAATTTGTTAAAACAAAATAGAGTTCACTGTAAATTGCCATTACATTAACATATTTTAATAATATAACCATTTAAATGTAACAGTGTGGAAAGAGCTCAGTCATCAATTGTAAATATCACTTTGTATCTTAACTGGTTTTAAACCTGGGCAACCCGAATCCTGCTGTAATTACCTCTTTGAAGGATGTGTGAGCACAGCCTAGGGGCTAAGTTTTAAGCATGGCTTTAATGACAAAGTTATCCAGTCTCTATAATGGTAGTATGGGGGGGGGTGGGAGAAAAAAAAAGAATATTTAAATTATCAACCCTATTGCTGCTCAGCTGAGAAAATCATGTGTTTGAAGATTTAAAGCATGGACTACCAGCTCTATAGATTGTCATTTACAGATACCCTAGAAAAGGCAGGTTATTTTGATCTTCATTTTCTACAGGCTACTCACACAAGTGTGACTTTTTAAAATACTTGATGCTTTAAATCTTCTCCAGTTCAGTTAGAGGTGGTTGCATTTATCATTTGGAAATGGTAATGTTGGTTGCCTCTTTATAATTCTCATTGGCCTAAAAATCTATCGTCAGTATGTAAATATTTAAATGACTATTCATACATATGAATGAAAAGTAGTGGATAGTATTGTAACAATCTGTACATGATTTGGATAGATCATTGGCTGAATTCAGAACTTAGCCTTCATTTTAATTCATTTTAATTTAATACTGGCAACTGTCTATAGTGGCAAAAAAAAAAGGAGGGGGACCATTAACTGTGGAGGTCATCTACAGGAAGTGACGCTAGGTGCTTTGATGGCTTAGTTAGTAAAAACCCATGAGTTTTCTGCATCCATAAAGTTCTGCACTTTTGTAGCTTAGAAACTTGCCACGTACCTGCTGCCTGAAGCCAGAACCTGAAATAACAAGCTGTGACCAAAACACTGTCTCTGTCATCGCGTACAGTATAGTATGTCCTGGAAGCAAAGTAACCAAGAAAAAAAAACACGTTTGCACAAATCCGTCTTTTGCAGCTTCAGAAATACTCATGGTCCGTTGCCTGGGCTCAGGAGTGGGCACTGTAGCTGCATCCAAGCCTGTGGATAGGGCTGAGCACTCATGTCTCCGCGGTCTTAAGAAAGTACCTGTTCTCATATGATGCTACAGCAAACAAACAAAACTATTTTTGAGGCCTAAAGGACAGACCCGAAGTCTGTTGGCACCTTTGAAAAATCTCCCTTGAAAAGTGCTTAAAACAGTGGTCAGTGATGACCTCCACCTGTGTGTATCCAGGGGTGAGTTCCCAGCAGCATCTCCGTGGTGAAAAGACAGACTTCTCTCTAGAGAAGTGTATTCATGTTGCAAAAGTAATTTATTTCTCACCCCAACTCCCAGTCGGTCCTGTATAAACATGCTTTAGGGCTCTGGCAAGTTGGTTATTGAAATGTTAGCAGAATGATTCTTTTTATCTGTCCTTTTCTGAGGAGGTGAAAATAAATATTTAGATAGATGCTTCTGTTTTCTTTGAAGATTTACCACCACGCATGTTGATGCATCTAACAATCAGCCTGTGTTGATGTATGTGGGACTGATGCTGTAACTAAGAAAAAAAACCCTGTTGTTCTGTGGTGGATATTTGAGAAGGAAAAAGTACTTCAGAATGAAGTTGTACACACACCTGTACTTTTTACAAATAGTAATACAAAACAAAAGGTGTATGTCTACAGAAATTTTCCTTCCCTGTGGTAAATTTGTTAAAGCCTGCCCCAAGTAAAAGAAATCCATAATAAATGAACTCTGTAGTATAGTCTGCAGTCATACAGAAGCCAGCCAGTGATTTGGTGGTACTTAATAGCCAGTTATCTTCCTTGATTCCTGAACAGTCTACTAGTTAGTTCAGTAAGATCAGTGATTGTCATGGCATAGGAGCAGAAATTTAGAGTAGATGCTCTAGTTATTTTTTCTTGTATTTTACATGTATAGTAAGAATGACCTACCTGTATGATCAACACTGAGGCTTTTGGACTGTCTTCATCAATACAGATGTATTTGTATGTGAAGATGCTTTATATCTCTGTTCATTATATACATTTTGACAGTTGAATCGAAGTGACAGCGACAGCTCAACACTGGCCAAAAAGTCTCTCTTTGTGAGAAACGCCACAGAAAGGAGGAGCCTAAGAGTTAAACGGGTGAGTGCTGCATTACCTGTGCGGTTTAAGGGAAAGAGTTTGGAGATGAGGAATAGCAAGTAACTTAAGCCATATGCTTTATTTCAAGTATTTGAGCAAAAGTGATGCAAGTTACCAGATGTAGACTCTATTTTCAAGTTGAGACCTCCCCACAATGGTCTTTATCCTTCACTATCCTCCACTGACAAAGCTTATGTTGCTCTAGTTGTGGCTGGAGCCAGCAGCAAGGTGCTGGCGCTCAGCATTGCAACATCTACTGTTGGATTTTAACATGTTACCGTCAAAGCAGTCTGAGTTAAAGAACCGTAGTGTTACAAAGAGACCCAAGGCAGCTTAAGCTGCACAAATGTGAACATCAGCAGCATGCATCTTGAGCAAATTTTGATGGAAATTTCAAGGATTCAGATATGCTTTTAAAGTTGATTTACTCTTCTCCAAGAGTGTATGAGGAACAAAGTGACTGAAGGAGAAGAGAGTAAGATTATTTTTATTTTACATAGAGTTCATTCTTATAAGTTATGAGGTATATTTTAATCTTGACTGCAACTAAAAATACGCTTCCCCAGAAGGGTTGTTACCAGGTAGCAGGATTACATTTGGCATAAGAAAGAAGTATAAAATAGCCTAGGACAGCTTGTACTGCCCAATTTATTCATGTGAAAATGCACAGTGAAAGGATAGTAAATAAATGTGAAATATACTAAAAAAGTGCCTGTTTACAGAGTTCATAACATCATTTGCTTGGGCCTTGAAAAAGCAACCGTTGAGTAAAAAAACAAAAAATATATAGTTGAAATCTGTGGGGAAGTCTGTGTAGTTTTGGACTACTGGTATTGTGCTGTCCTGAGGATCAGACCAGGGTTTTTTGGTTTTAACCTGTCAATATATCATTCTACAAGTTTTTGGTGAATCTTTTGCACTTATGTTTAATGACTGACCGAAAAATAATTGCAGAATAGATGGATGTTTGGATGGGGATCTTATAGCAACTTTCTGCTAACAGAAAATAGTTGAGCTTTTCTGAATGTATTCTGTCAAATTCTGCACTAGCCTTTCTGGATATTAATTTTTATTTTTCTCCTTCCCAAATGATTCAGCCTGTTTGCCAACCGATCATGCGAAGAGCTATGCAAGAGTGCCCTATCCGCACTTCCCTGGACTTGGAGCTGGACCTCCAGGCGTCACGCACACGACAGAATCGACTGAATGATGAGCTTCAGGCCTTGCGGGATCTTAAACAGAAGCTTGAGGAAATGAAAGGTAGAGGAGAGACAGACCTTCCCCTGTGTGTGCTCGAGGATGAACGATTTCAGAAACTCCTGAAACAAGCTGAAAAACAGGTATGAGCAGCATACAGATTTTGTGTGATTGAACAGAGATATGCTCTTGCCTTTTTTACAAATACATTTACAGATTTTTCCAGAAGTTCAGAGTTGACTACTTATGCTATGTAATTCAGATGTGTAAATGCTATTTCCTCTATTAGTCAATACTACAGTATTTACACCTAGAATATGAAGCAGCATTGTTGTAGCACCCCTATCTAAATGCTGTAGTAATTCAGAGTAGAAACTGTTATTTGAGGTAATAGGTGTGGTTGGTGTAGTAAAATAGCAGAGGTGTCTACTTGAAAGTTCATTTAACAGTTGCATCCCAGCCATATGTCTACAGAGTTTCATACGCTTTTTGTCCTCCAGCATTAGCTGATTTGCAGCCTTCACAGAACTGGTAGCCAAAAGATCATTTTATCAGGTAGGGAGAGGCAACGGCCATTACTTACAGTAGTGGGGGTGTACAGGAAGGGTGGTACTTCCGCTGTGGCTTAGTTCTTTAGGCAGGACATACTTGTTCTAATTTTGGCAGATTAAAGCCAAATTCTGCTCTCCATGGGATTGTCTGTAAAAGAATACAAATATATATTCAGTCTCTAATCTAACAAACTAAGATGGGATGCCCTCATGTGAGTAAAGACAAGAATAAGGATAGAAGGGATGAGAGGCAGCAGTGACAAGCTGGACCATGGGAAATTCTGACTTAATAAGTGAAAAAAGTTGGATTTTAAGTGTTTTTTGTTTTGTTTTAGGGGGGCATATGGTTGTGTTTTTTAAACTATGAGGGTGATCATCCTCTCCTGGACACAAGTTATTCAAAGTAGTAAAAATGGAAACCCATTTCAATAAACTGCAGAGGACCTCTTAATATGTAAATAACAGTTTTAAAAATAGTTAATAGCCTTGTGTAGGGCAGGGAAGGGATAATCCTAATATTTACACATACAAAGATGGGCTCTGAATTAGCTGAATTAGGAATGAGATACTGCAGATACAAGAAACAAAAACATCACAATGCTCTGATGCCAAAAAGCAAATAAGACATTGGGAATTAGAAAGCTGGAACAAAACAAGTCATCATTCTTTAATGATATAAATACATGTTCTACCTGCAACTTAAACATTGTTCAGTATGGTTCCCCATCTCAAAGCAGATAATAAGACTACAAAGGGTGAACAAGAACGGTCAAAGGAAGGAAACAGATTCTGTGTTAGGAATTGCCAAGTAGCTACACCTAAAGCTACAACTGTAAAATCATGAGTGTTGTGGAGGAGAGCACTTATATATTCATCATCTTTTAAATATGAGAAATAGGGAAATGAAGGGGTAGCAAGTTAAACAAACACATTATGATATTTAAAAGCTGTAAATATAAAAATATATTTTATATTTATAAAACTATATAATATTATATAAAATATATAAATATATAAAAAGATTTTTGACCAAACATTGTGAATAGCACAAGTTTACGTAGACTCAAAAAGCAGAAAAATGAAAGAAAATGGAAGAAAAATCCAGCAGAGGTCATTAACCAGAGTGATACCACCTACTTCAAGAAGGCCTTGACCATCAGCTTAGAAAACAAAGCATTTTCCCAATATGTTCTCCCACGTCTGTTCTTGACCAGTGCTGTCCTCTCTGTCTGTCTCTTCCTTGGCTTCTGCTGTTGGCCATACTTAGCTAAGTTTTAAAATGGCTATAAAAACTAGCACAGTTCAGGCTCAGTGTTGAAAAGTATTTTGAAAGACCCTTGATTAAAATGGAGTAAGACATCACAATGTTTAAATATCACATGATGTATCCATGTTTTATCATTATTATTTTACTTCATTGGATGTATTTGACCTTTGAAAAATTTAACCCATAAGAATAGCAGTTTATATAAAAGAAATTTATCTACATTTGTTTGTAAGTTTATAGGTTGTATCTAATGCTCAATGCAGGACAATCATTTTAAATTGTTTGTTTAATTTAAAACAAAACCCACAAGCTTATTCCCACTAGAATAGAGTACTGTTTAATATTCTTTTTTTAATATTCCTTTGGATTTGTGCATTCTTATTTCAGCCAGCTCTTCCAAGGAGATAGGTGTCTGATATCTTATATTTCTGGAGTCAGTTATCAGCCCAGTGACACATGCTGCGATGAGGAATAAGGGCAGTAATATACATTCTTAAAATACATGCAGGCTGCAGCACAGCATTTAAGTCCCTCTTTCCAAGCTAAAAGTGAGATCAATGATCACAACCACTCCACCTCTTTGAACAGTGCTTACCAAGTTTCTAGAAATATTTCTGCCCTTAGTATCATTGCAGCCTTCCCCTGCGGAACAAAACAACCCTGAGAATGCTGTACTCTGCTGTCAGTGTTTCCTCTTGGGTTAGCAGAACACAGCAGTCCACAGAACATCATCATACATTATTTTTGAGATCCTGCAGGCATTATAATGGCACAGACTAATGCAGCAGCTAGAAGTGCCAGAACAACTGAGAGAGTCTCAAGTGGAAAAAGAAATTGCAGATGTAGGGGATATTGAAAATCAGTGGCTGCTTGCTAGCAGGCAGTTACTCTGCTTGAAGCCCAATGCCCAGACTCCATTCCTTCCCTGCCTACTACACATTCCTAAGTATAGCAAGAATGTAAAGCCCACTAATAACTGCAGATCAAAACCAGTAGGTAATTCTGTGCAGCACAAACATTGTTTCTGTTTAGGTAGCATTTCTGTGAGAAATCATCCAGGATTTCAAAGTTTGTCTTAAATCCTCATACAAGTAAGTTTTCAGATACCTAGCGCCCTTTGAAGTACCTCCTCTTCACACGTGTCCAAAAAAGATTCTTGTGTATGGCCACAAATATCTTTTTTTTTTCCAAGATACAGTCTATGTAAAAGTAATCTTAAATTGTGTCATTAATAACACAAATATGTCCTTGTTTCCAGTGTTTTGGTGTTTAGCACTTAACAATTTTTCTTTAGGCTCGCTTTCATTCTCCTACACAAAAAAAAAAAAAAATGAATGTGACAGGAGTTAGCATTTCAGCTTTAATTTTGCTCGTCTTTTCTTATTCTTTGTTATCTCATGCTTAAGTTAAGCACGGATACCGGGATTCCTCTCTGGCTGAGGTCAGATTTTTGGCACTTAAGGAATGCACAGCCAAAGTTTGTGTGCCTCTGTGTTTTAGATGGATGGAGGATTGACTGGCTATAAATCAGTCAAGAACCATGATATTAATACAGTCCCAGTCTTGTACACACCTTCTCATGTGCATGTTCTCATACTAGACTGAAATTAAAGTCTACCTGAGAGCATCCTGAAACTGTCAAGTTCTGAGTCCCAATCCACGTTCGAGGTAGCTGTGGCAAATGGGAGAGATCACTTCCCTCAGTTGTCTGCTCCTTCCTTCTGCTGGAGATTGCTGCTCTGCACTAGCAGGGAATGTCTCTTAGCTTCCTGCAGCCTGACACGCTAGTTCAAAATAAATTTGACACCTGTCTGACAGAGATCACAAGTCTGTAGACCTTTGGTCTCTCACTATGTGTTGTTGGCTCAGAGTAATTTTATGCATATAAAAAATTAAAGGATTTTTCTGATAAAAATGTAAGGAGTGCAATATCAGCACAGTGAATGGCCAGCGTTAAGAAAAAAAACGATGTGTTTATAAACGATTATAGCCTGAAATGCAGTAGTCACAAAAATCTTGCATATAATTAGGGAGAAGATACAATTTTTTAAAACTTACTAATTTTATGTTTAGTGTATTGATGATAAATATTAGCTGTGGGATCTGATAAAAACATATGGCCAGTGACATACGTAAAATTAATTAATACACTGCCAGCTGTAGATTGCAAACTTATGTTCACTAACAAATAGGGGAAACAATGTTTACAGGTTAATTTCACTTTAAAATCTTTGCTCTTTTGGAGTTGGGAACTGAAGTTAACAGCAGCACAAGTTTACTGGTGGGTAGGTATTTACTGAACTGCATTCATATCAAGAAAGATCCTTGAAACCAGGCCAGATACCTTTGTAGAGGCTGGTGTTCTTGCCTTGGCTTTGATACTGCTACAATGCAAATGAAAGAATGCGTCTTTATCCACATGTAAAATCTGTGTTTTTTAAGCAGCTTACGTGAACCTTCCCACTAGGTCTATGATTTCACTACCATTAGGACTGAGAGAGCATTGATGGGTATCACCAGCTCTAGGGAGAAGCAAGTCAGCAAGGGCTGCTGAGATGGAAATCAGTGTCCATGGAGCAAAGATACCCCTTGGGAGTTCTCATCTTTCACCTGTTTATTCCAAAGCTTCTGTTCCCTTGAGCTCTTATTTGCAGTCTCTAGTAACGGATTCATAGAATAAGGAAGGGGCTACCTTACAGAAAATGCTAAGCACATCTGTTTTATACAAAATGCCTTTGTCTTGTATCAACCCTTCTACCAGTTTGTTTTTAATCCCTTATTAACATCATAAAAGAAGGACTTACAGTAGATTTCACTAGAAAATTTGGATGTAGTAAAATTAATACATTTGTTAATAAGTGACTGTATTTCCCACTCATATTTGTTTGTGTGGTACTGGGAACTTGATTCCAATGCATTTAGCATCAGCTTAACCTCATTTTGGTTTATGCCCTCAGTGCCTATAAAGCGTTTTAATAGAAGGCGGTGATGTGAAAAATGCATTGCAGAAGAAGAAAATTATTTTATGGCTTTGTTTTTCCCATGAACCAGTTCAATATATAGTAAGCATCGTAATGTTCTACAACAGGTATTTTCTTACATAAAATTACAGAACACCTCTAAGCTGAAGTGGATACTAAAGCTAGATTTTCAGTTGGGTGAAAGCAATTTGAAAGAATGTGTCTTTAGTCTCACATTTCTTTCAGACTAGCATTTTTAACTGAAAAAATACAGCGTTATTGCAAGTATTAGAATTGACATGCATTTGACTAACGGTAAATATGGTTAATATGGTTTGTATATAAATACAAACATAAATAGTGTTGTGTCATGAATAAAAGTGTAAGAATTCATGAATATTAACTTTGCAAAGGTTAGCAGAACTTGAATGTGTATTTTGAGAGCTCTTTCTTTTTAGATAATTTCACCATTTAGTCATTTCAGATTAGGTATAGACAATTTTCCTAACAGCTGACATTAGGAAATAAAAATATTTTACACAGAAGGAGAATTACTGTTTCTCAGTTCCAAAAAGACATTTGGATAGACAGCATTTGTTTGTACAAACTTAAGAATTGTTTAACTGTCTAGGTATTGCCCGAAGAAATATCAAACTTTACAGTACTTAGTAACTACCTGTGATGGCACTTCTTTTTGTTTTTATTGTATTTTTAGAAAATGCTCAGTTACCTTACTGAGTGCTCATTGCTTAGACTTCGTAACATCTTCTGTCTTGCTGGCCCTTTGTGTAGAGATTTTGGTTGACAGAAGAATTTGTCATTTCTGTGAAATAAGCAGTTGCTCATTATTAGCAAAATATAGTTATTTTATAGTTATTTTACAGGCTGAACAGTCAAAAGAAGAGCAGAAACAAGGTTTAAGTGCTGAGAAACTGATGAGGAAAGCTTCTAAGGATGTATGCCGGTTACGGGAGCAAAGCCAGAAAGTGCCGCTGCAGGTGCAGTCATTCAGGTATGGCCTTTTATGCTTTTTCACATTTTTTTTAGTGTAGTTAAGTAACATTTTTTTTTCCTAAATATAACTAAACATGACCTGCAATAAAAGTCCACACACCTTAGAATTGCAAGACACATCAACCGTTTGTAACAAAGCTAAAAGTTGGAGTTTGAGAGGGCTGGGTAACTTGCTCACAGGACAGAAGCTGAGCTGTGGTGGTGGTAAGAAAGCAGAGAGAAGCAGAAAGGGTTCCTCAGCAAAGAAGCGTTACAGTTGCGCTATTTAACTTCAGTATGAAATTCAGTGCATCTTCATAGGGTTTTCATTTTCTCAGCAACACTTTTTGAAAAGAAGGGGGGGGACAGTGATGGAAATTTAACAGTCATCACAGAAATGCTGCTGCATAAGTTTACAGAAACACGTGGTAGTGCTTAAGACACAATCATTCCTCTGCAAGAAGGGTATAGTAAGCCTCCCTTCTCCTTTATCTCCTAATCACAACACAATTCACCCAGGAATCCCATTTATGTAGTTGATTTTGCTCTGGGCTGCTATTTTTGATCAGAACTTAAGCTTACCAGTGAAAAAAGATGGTTTAGTCTCTTGGACAACTAGTTACTTCCTAAGGCTGAATTGTAGTCGTCCTGCTAGTTGGACTTGGTACAATGATGTGGCCTCAGACTAATCACACAGAGGCATTTTGAAGCTCTCAAGAAGAGTGTCTCTTCTGAGCTTTGATTTTTAAGCCCCCAATATTTATCATCTGCTTTCTAGCCTTCTGGCAGACAAGCATGTACAAACTTGTTATGCTTCAGTAATCTCTCCGTTTGTAAGAGACAGAAATGGTAACAGCACAGGGGAAACAATTGGAGACTGGGATGACAATTCTGCTGCTTGCACGGACCTAGTTCTTAAGTTTTCTTTTCCCTTTTCCAAAGTCAGAATTAAATTTTTTGCCTTTTCTTCACTGCCCCCCCCAGATATCATCATAGGAAATGCGGTGACTGTATCAATATTTTTGTCTTGTCATTGCAGTTATTACTGAAACATTGACTTTTTCTTGTTCAATATTGGAGCTGCTTTTTACATAAATCTGCCTAAGAAAGGAATTACAAGAAGATATTCTGGCAAATGCAATTGTAAATAAATTCACTGTGTATTTTCCTCACTGTGTATTTTTCCAAGCCTGTATTTTAAAGAACTACGCTGTGACATTAGCAACTCTAGAGTAGATGACATTAGAGTCATGCCATAAATGGTGAAATAACAACTTGTTTTTGTTTCTAATTTCAGGGAGAAGATAGCATATTTCACAAGAGCAAAGATCAGTATACCAGCCCTTCCAGCTGATGACGTGTAATTATGCATTTTCATTGAAGTGTTTTCCCACTTGCTCATCTCTTTTTTAGATGAACTTTTTAGTTCTAGTGACCTGCTTTTAAAAGATCTTCTATTTTACATTCACTATTGATATGTTTATTTGTAAAATACAGTGAATTGAATTGTATGCCTGAAAAAGACAAAAAAAAACAACAACCAGAAAACCAAAGTAGATTAATTTTGGTATACTGATGCTGATTTTGTACAGTTTGTATGTAATGCATGTGTGTTTTTATTTTGTAAAGATGGAACAAAGGAACAAAGGCAGTACTAAGCATGTATCCTGTTGAACCGCACTGTGTTGAGAAATATTACGTTCAACAGAAGATTGTTTATCTTTTCACTATTTTCATGTGAGCAGACTGTGAAGATGGCTGTTTTGCCATGCAATATTTTTGTATAAGAGTGTGACTTTCATAGTTTGAAGTTAACTACAACTGTAAACTCCTTTCCAAAACATCAAGGCTGCCTCACAACAGCTGCTAATTAGATTCATCACCCATATTGGAATTTTGTTTCTGAAAACAAATATCTTCTGTTTTTGTTTTTAATACTTTACAGGAAGAAACAGAGCCCAGAGTTTAGTTTTGTGAATGTACAGTACTTTAACCTGCACTAAAAGGTTTCTTGCATCTGCTGGAGAGTGAGGAAAGACAAAGCAGACAAGTAACCCTAAAAACTTATTATGAGACTACCAAAAGGGCAGCTGCTTTCTGAACTGGAAGCTGAATCAGATTTGTAATACCAGCATTGAAATCAGAATAGTTATAGCCACTGTACACTTAGTGAGGGTTTCCTCAATATGAATCTTTTGTCTTTAAGGCTCTTATTGCTGACTAGGAGAATATAGCAATGTTCACTAGGCTTACAAATACATGGAGATTATTTTTTTTTTTTTTTTAGCGTATTTGTACCAACAGAAAAATCTAGTCAGATTGCTGTTGGTAAAGTAAACCCTTTCTGATCTGAAAAGATCCTAACTAGAAGGCTTTGCCTATTTTGATACAGAACATTGTTAAAAATACACAACTGACCCTGTATGCAGTTGAGCGTGCACAGGTTTAATAACTAGATATGAAGAACATATTTCAAATTTGTTTTATATGGAGAAGCCTCCTAGGAAGAAACATCAACTTGTATTCATTCTGTTAGAAGTCCAGAACATCGGATGTTTACACAGCCCTGTCTGGGTAAAAGCAGTTGGGGTTTTACCTTGTTTGGACTGCACAAGTAGACAGACAGCGTAGACAGAATTATTTCGTTTTCTACTTAGTATGTTGCACTCACATGTATTTAATGCAGTGGCTGAGGTTTTCTTCCCCAAGCAACAAGCCGCATATGCATGGTCTTAATCTTTCAAAAAGGCTGTAATTGGTGAGAAAATGGAAGTGCCTATAACCACAATATAGTAGCAGCTGTCTGAAGTTCAAAGTGACAATTCTGTCGTGAGAGGTCTGTATAAGCCTCACCCAAGGGTTTTCTTATGCACAAATGCATCAGTTCACTTCAATGTATAGCAAAACATGCTATTTTGGGCATTATGACTGGTTGAACATCCTTTATGAATGCCCCATTTGTTTTTTGTTTCTTGGGTTTGAGATAACATTCATATTCGAAAGGTCAATTTTAAAAAACAAGTCTGGAATTATTTAATGTAGAGGTGAAATGAAGGTTGGCAGTTTCAACTTCTCAATTTGATTATATAAGATGTTTGTAGAATAATGTTTAGAGGTATACTTTATGATTTTTCTTTTATTTATTTACAGTCTTATTTATGTTCTGTTTAATATAGTTCAGTTCTGGCCATAAAAATAAGGATGCTGTTGTGAAAAGTATTTAGAGCTGCCTAAATTCTTGCCAGCTTAGCTGTTTTTTCTCACACATTGAATAATTTTCAAAAAAGTATTACCTGATTTGTAAGCACGGGGTAAGGCCAAAATGTAAGTACTGCTGGCTTTAGCTTGCAAAACTCATTTAAAAATGAGAGACTTATTGCTCCTCCCTTTCCACATTGGTAAGGCTGAACATATTTATAGGCAGCTTTTAACAGTTCTGTTTGTTTTGTTTTTAACTAATTCAAATTATGCACACTCAAAACACTCAATAGAATAAGCTAAAATAATACATACAAATAACCCCCATCAGTTTAAAATTATAAATATTACTCCAAGTAGAACTTACTCTGCACAGCAGGGTATAACAAATGTAATTAGTTCTGTTTCCAGGTACCAATATCATGCAGTTGCATATATCAAAATCTAAATATTACTGGTACAAGAATATTTAGCCAAATGAGCAAAGGTAAGCAGAAATTGTAATAGAACAAATCATTTTTTTTTAAAAAAAAAAACTATTGCTATGTTTATACTGTATTAAATATCAAATGCTCAGGACTGAACTAAATATTTAATCAGGTTATATTCTGAATGTGTTTCTGTTCTAATTTTGTCTGTAAGAGTATGCAAATACATCACATAGATTAACTTGTCTCTGCACTTTCCATGTGTTTCAGTGATTGGAAAATACTTTTTTTTAAACAAAGCTCTTTTCCAGACCAGTGTTTTATTTCTTTTATTGCTGTTCTATGTCTTCATATGCTCTTTGCAGAAACAGATGGCTGCTACAGATTTGTCAATGTAAAATCACCGCAATTTATAGAAAGTTCACATCAATCACTGACAAGTCTTAGGATAAGTTATAAAGAAAATTATTCATACACTTAAGTTAGTTCTTTACGTTCATTAAATAAGAACTTCAGTAGCGATGAGCACAGTCAACTCTCCACCAGGCAGCATCTTACTATTATTCAAAACTGCTGGCTTACCAGAGATCGTGCGTGTGTGCTGGAATATATTCGATCGTCCATGTGCACACACACACGGTCTGGATGGAGAATCTTGTACTACATGACATTGACAACATTTAGTTTATGCTGGTGTAAATGAATATAAATCCATGGAATTTCATTTAAGGATATACCTTGTATTATATTTCTGTATTGTGTGTTGAACTAGCACTACAAACTGTTTCAGAACTTGAGTATTTTTTGTAAGAAAGACATTCTTTAAAGCAGCCCCACAACATCAGTACAGCTTCTGCTATGTAAAATATGGTCAAGTCTCCATGCATACCTAGAGATCCAAGATTTTATACTCATTTATCATTTAAAAACACACACACAAACACTGCAATTGATCAGATTTTGGAGAAAAAACAACAGGGACTTGGATCTGCAGAGCTCATCCATTAGTGTAATTAAAGGAACTACACAATAAGAAACAATCCCTGCCCTCAGTCTTGTAAACAACAGCCTGTCCATTCAGCAGCCTTCCCTTACTGTAATGCAAGAGTAAGAAATCTGAAAGCCCAGCATCTACCCTTTTCAATGTCCTCTATTTCCAGTTTCCACATACTGATGGGTGTCTTGCATATCTGCCATTGTATGCTGTTCTGGTAATTGATGCTCAGATGACAAGACGACTGTGGAGAGGAGTAGGGAGCCTCCTAGAATTACAAAAAAATCCCCCAAACCAGCCACTGAACAGTGCATCCCCTATTTCCCATCTGGGTACAATCTCCGGGATCTGTTCATCCCCAAATTCCTGGATTATATTATGGGCAACACAAGAAACAAGGACTAGGACCAGAACTCCAGCTATCCACATGAGTATTCCTCCAAGAAGTAACAGCTGTTTCTTTAGCTTCTGCTCTGTGCCCTCCATCATTAGGCAGTCCAAACCAAGACTAGAGATCACAAGGCTCAGAAAGCTTGGTCCATTTGATGAAGATACTAAAATCCTGGAAGTCCTGAATTCTAGAGGCAAAGCTAGGAAAGAATCAAAGTCTGTGTTCCTCCTACATCTCGGACTATACATGTTTGCCAGAGTCCCATAGTCCAAAGCTCCAGTTCGTTTAAGTCTAAGTTGAGATCTTTCCAGTCTGGTAAATAGTTACAGGTACCGGTTAAAATCCATCCTAGTGTAGACAACAGCAATCCAACTAACTGCAGCCTATGTCTGTGGACTAAGTTCATTTTTAGCAGTTGTAGAAGTACTGAACTGCTTGCTTTTGCAGACAATACATACTGAACATTGACAAAAGTTAAAACAATGCTTTGTAAAGCATGAAGTACTCCTCCCCCTCCAGCCTTATGTTATGTGCAGCGTTTGGGGGATTGGGAAGTAGTGTGGTAAACCAGTAATTGAAGGGTGTGACCACAGCTAGGCTCATCTTTCATTAGTTTGCATTTATAAGTTAATTTTTTTTAATTCTATACTTTGCTGTGCATTGATTTGCTAGAGCATTACAGCAGTTCTGCTAATTTTGGCATTTCATAGTTTGTTTTTAAATTAAACTAAGAACCACAGATACAAGGTATTTTAATACCACATTGGTATATTCCCACTTAAGCGAGGCTGTCTGCTTTGAGGCCAGTTAAATATCATTTGCTTCAAGTTAACGGCTACACGTTGAGAGCAACATGTTGCTGTAGGTGAGCAGATACCAAGAAGCCTTTGACAGAGCACATAAAACCTCAGTGCACTATTTTCTGACACAGGCAGGTATTTTGAAAGCTGTGTATCTCAGCCTCTTTTTGGTGCATAAGGGATGCAGATCTTAAAATTGAGTTATTCTATGTGCTAGATTGGGTAAACAACTTCTTGGGTATGAAGCACCCACACCGTAATACCCCATGCACAAAAAGACATCCACAACTCTTGGTAGCACGCCAGAAATCTACAGTTTTCTTAGCACTGCGATTTGCTAGTACACTGAAAAACAATTTGAGGCAATGAATTCACGTAGACTGTTTGGGATGAGGAAAAAAACACTCGAGCTCATATGTCACTGCATTAGGCAAGTGGAAAATTGCGACAGGGAATCAAGCTTTGCGGCTCAGTTAATTGGGTTTGTATGAAAAGGAAGCGTATGTATTTTGGTTAAAAGCCAAGATGTAACAGAACATGCATATTCATCTTGAGGATTTTACAGTGCAGTTGAGAAAATAAAAGCACCTTTTCTACACAGTCTATGAAAAACTTCAGCGTTCTCCTGTAAAACAATATTTTAAATAGTTCTACAGGTGAGAAATTACACCACTTCCAAATCCCAGTTATGAAGAAAACATGAAAGTTTAGGAATCAGCTAAGTAACAAAGAGTCCTTTGAATTACTACGGAACAAGCTTCTGGCTTGTACTAGAGTTTGGAAAAGATAGAGCAGTTTTTCTGTACTACTTAAAACTCCTGGTTTTAAGGCCTGGTTTCAGTTTCCAAGTGTTGACACTGATCTTGCTGTTCTGCTACTGCGTAATGGCCTGAAGATGGATGGACTTCAGTTGAACAGATTGTGCAATTAAGTAGGGATCCTCCTAATATCAGGCAAAATCCAGCAAGCCAGCCAACAAATAACGCTTCCCCCAAATCCCACCTGGGAACAATATCTGGTATATTCTCATCCCAAAATTCCTGGACTGTGGAGTGGGCAACCCAAGAAACTGGGACAATAGCCGTAATCCCCGATATCCAGAAGAGCATTCCTCCAAACTGCAACAGCCGTTTCTTTTGATCCTGTTGTCTTTCACCAAGTTTCAAACAGTCCAACCCAAATCCTGAGAGCAAGAGGCCCACAAGCCCCAATCCATTAGAGAAAAACATCAAAATCCTAGAAAACCTGAGTTCTGGAGGCAAAGCTAAGAAAGAATCAAAGTCCTTGCATTGCATTCCCCCTTCTTCCTGGACAACACAAGCTTGCCAGAGTCCCATGGTCCAGATCTCCAGTTCATTCAGTTCCAAGTTCAGGTTTTTCCACTGGGGTAAGTAGGTAGTGAGGCAGGACAGGACCCATCCCAACAGAGATAACAACATGCCACCCGATTGCATCACCGGCCGATAGGCCAAGGCCATTGTAAGAGCGCAGTCCTTGAGGTGCGAGGAGGAAGGGGAGGAAGGTCTCCCCAGGCGCTCTGTAACAACTGCTGCCGTCAGCCGTGGTGGACGCTATGATGATTTTAGTTCTCTGCTGCCCCGAATATAAGCCTTTGCTGTTAACCCCTTGTGAGCTCTCAAGCACTTTTTTGTTCTTCACGAATATAATGTTTCACATAAAGGACGAAGGACTTCGCTAAACCATGAGTTAGGCTTTCTGATAAGGATTTGATCTGTTACCTTCCAATTTGCTTGGTAAAATTATATCCCAATGCCTGATGATTACAAGCCTGAGGATGAACAAAGAAGGCTCTATGACCCCTCACCCTAAAACACAACGGAAATCTTTGTGCTTCAATACGGATTAATTAGATTTTAAGTGGTGATAAAAAGTCAGCTCTGTGTGCAACAGGACTTCATTGTAATGGCTAAATTTGAGATTTCAGGGATGTAAATCAAGGCCTTGCAAAGAAAGGTAGACTGTTTGCCTATAATCTTTATTCTTAGACTTCCTCAACATACATAACGGCTTATCTTCCACTGCTGTTTTATGTCCCCAGCACTGTAAAAGACGCTTTGTAAAAGATCCTTACGTTTCACATTTTCTACATTCACTTCTTTTAAAATGGGCTTTGTTTTGACCGACTCTTGAGGGGAAAAGGAGACGGCTATGGTCAAAGTACCGTAGAGAATGAAATCCTAGCCATCCCGCCCCATAATGAACTCAGGCAGATCATCAGACGGGGTAAGCTGTACCCGCCCCAGGACCTCAGCAGCACCACGGTAGCAGCTTACACCAGCCCAGTGTCCCCTTTCCTACAGCCCATGTCCCAGATGGCACAGAGCATCCGCTAGTGTCTAACAGCTTTTGGCACTCAGAGCTCCGAGGGCCGGGGGATGTCTAGTACCTTTCTGATCAAAGCAAAATGCCACTATGACATTACCCCGTTAGGAACCCCTGCTTTTTCCTGCTGTCACGTTAGCTGTACTGCTGCTTGCCTGCTGGGTCAGCAGGGAGAACACTTGTCTGTTATTGCCACCCACAGGCAGCAGCACAGCCTGTATGGGAGAAAGCTGAGCAGAGCAAACATGCACACATGTACAACCCTGAGGTTCTCTCCAGCCTCCCTTGGCTTCATTTGCTGGATGTGATACAGAACCACGTCTGACAAATCCGCGTATTTTCTTTTGCAGTTGTTCAAAATGGGTTACTGGGTGATGGAAGAGCATGGCACTGCTTCTGAAGGTCTCCAAAACTTCCTAACCCTCGTGTTTTTACTGCCACAAGTTGTAAAGAGCCAACACAAAGAAAGATGATCTGTTTCCCCTGTGCTTGCGTGCCAACCCAGGCAAACAACTTACACCTGGTCAAAAAATTACCACGTACAAGAGCAGGGTATCACCAAGGATATTACTGACAACACTGGGAACAAACTGATGCAAGCAAGGCTCTAACTTTGGCCACCCGCTAGGCATAAGAAATAAAAATTCATTCAGACTCCAGATTGTGCTTTCAGATTTGGCAGTGTTGTTTCTCTCCCCTTTCTGTTTTCAGAGCAGGGAAACTAGTTCTGGAAATCATCCTAACATTCAATGAGAAACTCCATAATGTCATTTGAGTAATTTTTCAGATAAACAGCTACACTTCAGGAGTGCTTCTGCTCATTCAGGGGCTACATGCTTATTTGACTTCTAAATCATGGTCACTGCCAGACTATTACCAGCAGCCAGTTGCACTTCCCTTATCTACGAACCTTTCACATTTCCTTCCCTGCTGCTAATTCCAACAATCACTGCAGTGTGGAAGCACAAGATCAGGCACGTGAAAGCCATTCATTCTGCTAACGCTGACCATAGCAGCAGCATTATGCCAGCCTTCAAACTGTAGCAGTCAGAAGCACTGAGACCGCAGCATCAGTAAGAGCTGCCAATTCCATTCTGCAGCTTTTTGTTAACCGCACAGTAACTCGGGGCAAGCAAAAGCTTCCTTATACTATCCTGTGCAAGATTATAAAAGAATCGCTGTTTTTCCAGAGGAAGAAAAAATAGCTAAGATTTGCCTTGTTACCAGGATAGTAACAAGGTCTGAAATGCCTTCACTTGGAACTTACCTATCTTAGGAAAATCTCAGCAAGCCCATGAAGAAACAAAAGGGCTTCTAGCTGAACCTAGATTAGGTGAAATCTCAGGTTGGTAACTGTCTTAGTCCTATCTCCCTTGTGATTCTTCTACACTTTTCCTCCCCACCATTACTTCTTTCTTTCTCTTGCATCTAAAAATGTCTTACTCTTGGAAAAAAATTATTTTGGTCAACTTGTGCGTACACAGAAGGAGCTACTGCTGACCCTAGGGGTTAGAACCAGGCGACACACAGCAGCCACAAGACACGCGCCACGTGGGGCTCTGCCCCAGCTGTGCTCAGCAACGACATGAAGCAGATGCTGACAGCCGCATGGCCCAAAGCACCACAGGCTGCACCAGCCCTTTCATCTCAAGGCGTTTCAGTGGAGATGGCCACTGCCCCCCGAGCCAGCCAGGCAGGGTCGCTGCCCCTGAGGGATTCCCACAGCTGAGGCCATGGGGCCGCACACTGGTAAGCTGCTCCAGGACAAGCCCCTTCTGCTTTCCCTGCCAGCCCCTGCAGCAAGGATGGTGTTTGTCTAGCTGTCAGTGAACAGCATGCTTTCAGGTGGGAAGGGAGAGGCTGCATTTAGAAGGGCTTCTGATCGCTTGGTCTTGGAGCACCTTTTTCTGTAGGCTTGCAATAAAGCCCAATGTATGCAGCGTTCAGAAGTACCATCCTACAGGATCTTATGCAGCTGAAATAACGTCAGCGTGAAGAACTGAGGCAGCAGGCTCAGCATAGCATCACACCCTCCCAAAGGCCGGCACTTGCCACAGACACCCACATGGGTACATTTCACATGGGCTGCGGTTGCCATTTGAGTGTTTCAGCAGCCAGTTCTGTGAGACACGAAGCTTTCGTAGCTCTCATTACAGTTGATGCCCATCAACATAAAGCACGGGGCACAACTGGGTTCCTACAATTTCTGTAACGCTGTTTTAAGTGCTGGAAATCACACCATTCATTCTCATCACCTCCAAGCATCATTTGCAAGGTAGACTAGACTAGATTTTGGCTAGATTAAAGCAGAATGAGGATGTTCAGCATGTATATTGCTTTATGCAGGTGAGTGCATTACACTCTTTTCACCCCACAAACCCTTTCAGGCTGAAGACAAGGATTCTGAATCACATTGCAAATACATATCTCCTTTGCAAGCTTTAGCACTACCTTAACTCTTCTGGGAACCTCACGGCCAGAGAGTACACTTTTACACTAGGTACACTGATACTTTACCCCCTGCAAGGAGCGTTGAAGAATTGTTGCCTGTACACAGCTCTGCAGCCCACACAGTTAACCAAAGTTTTCTGTTCAGCATAAGCAGAAAGAAATAGCAGGTGCAGCACTTTGGGAGCAGATTAGAAATTGAATCCCACAAAAGCAGTCAGCTCATTGTAAAAGACTGACTCTTTCCTACACTTTCAGTTCCTATGTAAGACATAAGCATGTTCATGTTGAGGGTTTGTTTATTCTCCTCCAGCAGTCCAGAAGCGTGCTCATCTATGAAGTGAAAGTGTCTCCAGTAGCATTCCCCAGACACTGCCATAATTTTTGCTAATTCTGAAGACTGCACTGAAGATAGGGAACTGAGTTCCCTAAATATTTTCCATGGCTCATTTAAATATCTAGTATTTTCATGAATCATTTATGGGTGTCTCTTATCTTTGGATTTCCATCTTATAAATGCATATGCAAAAGATGGAAATATGAGCCAGTGTGTAGATTTTTCTGTAACTAAATCTTATATAAGCCAGCAAAAGACAGCTACTGTCAGAAGCTGGCATGGTGGTGCCTTCAGCATCTTGTTACAAGTGAGTTAGTTCATTCAGCTTGGCAGTCTTTCGCCTTCCACCTTCCTGCTTGAACTGCAAGTTTTGGGAGTTAGTATTTGCTTACCCAGCTAAGCTCCCACTTGGTGATGCTGGAGCATCTTTTGGTTTTGGTGCCCTTCAGGGAACCAAAGAATCAAGCAAAGAGCACAACTCATGCTGCCAGCCAGATTGCCTTACTCCAGGCTGCATTTAAGTGAACTTTGACATCAGGGCCAAAAATAATTATTTGTATTGGTGGATCTGAAAATTTCAGGGGGCTTCACAGAGCACCACAGTAGAAAAAGAGAGTGACTTCTCCCTGAAAAATTAACTATGTGCTTTCACTTTTATAGTGATAGCAGGAATATTATAGCCTTCTAATGAAGTGAAACAGACTGATCTGAATGTTATGTATTACTGAAGTTGTTACTATTCTTCTTTTGTTTGATTTCTTCCTTGTCTCCCCCACTGAAATTAACACTACCAAATTAGATAACACCCTCAGCCATATAATCCAGCATATGAACAGCATTAGTTGCTACATACACATCTGATCCACAACAGCAATACTTCATTTTGAACACTTAGAAGCTGTCACAAAAGCACTGAAGAGAGGCAGCAGGGAGGGGGTTATGCCAGTGATGCAGATAATGAGCATTTCCATTTCAGAAGGGGAAGAGAGGCTATGCTTTGAAGCACAGAGTTAGCTCATGGTGTCGTTACACTTTGATAAAATATCTAACTCGATATTTAGAGGTGGTGACTTGAGACTACAGTACTTCTTTCTGTATTACATCTAAAGAGAGCTTCCCTCAGTGAGTGCTTGGATGCTGCTAGAGCAAACAAGCCATGACACACACAGCCAAATATTTTGTGGAGAAGTTACAGCAGAAGAGGACAGGTCAATAGAGGCAAAGCAAATTATCACAAAGGCCTTATCACCTCTTCTGATCCTTGACACGGGCAGAGAGCGTACCCTAGCAATCAGCGTGCAGCTGCTGGGGATGGTTTCACAGCACTACTGCACCACGGCTGGCACACAGAGCGCGAGGCAGAGCTGGGGCGAGGGCAGCAGGCTCAGCACGCATGTGCCCCCCTTAGCATCTTCAGGAGAGGCAGTAAGGAGCCGCAGAGCCTTTGGACAAAGGGCCTCCCTCCTCAAATAGGCATATTCTCAGCTATTCGATATTGCAAGGGCTGCCCAACCCTGCATATCTTTCCTCTTCAAACACCGGATATAATTCATTAAGCAGCTTAAACAAGAGCGTATCACATAAGCAACAGAAATGTACTCCTAGAAGTGAAAAGCCTTGCTAAAAACTGCACTTTTGCAAGATTAATCAAAATCTTGGAATAAGATGTCCTGTAGGATTAACAGCAGTTGCACAAGATCTAGAAGGGAAAGGAACTAAAAGGGTTAAGCACAGCGAGGTGAAACTGCCTCTCTCTGCTTTAGGAACTTACTCAAAAGATTGAAATGAGAGAGGGTGGATTTGCCGTCATTATACTGGAAGAATAAAGAATGCTTTAAGGCTCAGTACTTCAACCTTTGCAGGAACTTTTCCATCACCATCCCAATCCAGACTTCAAAGTGAGGGCTGACTGGGTAAGGAAATTAGCCTTATCCTTCAGGGAACTAGTTCTGGTACACTGTTAATACAGGAGATTACTGTAAGTATGAAAACTCAGGTCACTTGCAGTGATTGGAATGTGATTTTCTTGAATGACAGAAGTCTAAGAAATTAATTTCTGAGCTGTGAAACGTACAGGCTTATCATTATCCATCTCTTATTACGAGACTCTGGTTTAAGTGTTACACACGTATTCCTACAGCGCTCTTCATTTGACACCTGCAAACAATTTTTATAATAAGTTTTCCCTCTTTCCTTAAGACTTGTTTCATATTTTCAGTAAACTTATGAGAAATTCGTAGCACCGAGTTGAACCTGCACTGGGAATTGTTACTGCATGACAACAGGGATTTCAAAGATAATATAGACTTGTTAACCATAAATTAGAAGATTGCACATATCTTATAACATTGAGCTAGCCAGGGTGTGAAATGAGACATGAGAATGTCTGACAAGTGAAGGAGGCGAGGGACACCTGTGGCGTTTTGTTCATCTGCCATAATTGGGACGTGGGGAGAAAGAGAGAGAGAGGAAGCTAAACAAATTCTGTAGCAGTTTGATTTTTTTTTTTTCCCCATTAGATTCTACTGGCTAAACAGTTTAAGTGTTGTACCTCTTAAGGCGCTGGGAGCTACGAGATGCAGAAAGGGAAGGTCTTTCCTAGCAAGTGACTGTTCTCTCTAGTGCTACAGAGCTTTTCGCTACAAAAAGAAGTTTTTTTTCCCCCACAAATGAAATCTTAGCAAGTTTATACTTGAAAGAGTTTGTGACATCACATCATTAACAAACTAAACCACTAATATTTATCAGTATTATTTAAAACCTATTCATCCACCTCTTACTGTCATCTTCTGTAACATTCGTTCCCACATCTTCCCTCTGCTTCCTCTCACCTTCCATCCATTACACACAAAAAAAGCCCAAAGCCCTCTGTGTATTCATTCAACTCCCTTCAGGAGGGCAGTGAGAACTCTCTATTTGACCCTTTTCTACAGGGCCAAATGGGCTCCCTGAGGAAGAAATGGGTGCAGGGGGAGAAGAAGCAACAACAGTTTCCTCCCTTCACTTTCCCCTGGCCCTCCCACTGTTCGCTGCCACTCAGCAGCATCCTCTGATGTCAAATACTGCCCGCAGCGGTGAGAAGGATGATGTGGAGAATCCACTAACACATCCAACGCACCACGTACTGCAAAATGCTGTATAGCTGAGACAGGCGTCCTGATTACATCTGCATCAGGAGATTGAGGTAATGCCTGGCTCTGTCCAGTAGCAACCCAGAGAGAGGCAACTGCTGAAGACTTCTAATCTTAGACCTCAGCAACAGTTACATGATGATTATTTTCCTTTTACCTAACTGATGATCACTACATATTGGAAATAATCCTGCAAAAGTGCTAAGTATCTTCTGCGGAGTACCACACACTTTCTAAACACTACTTGCACAGAGGTGAGCGCTACCTCTGTACCATAGGTTTAAACACTTAAACAGAGAATGCTTTACCACAAATGAAAGGCAGCAAAGAGGCTTAGGTTCTGACTGCAAGAAAACGATTGTGGAAATGATTACAGTTCATATATGTCCCAACATAAAGACAAGCTGTGTTCACTTGAGCAGACATCTGCTTTGAATTCTTTTTCATTGGTCACACAGAAGAATTGACTTTTTCTCTTTCATAGTACACAGCAAGTGATCCTGATAAAGTGACTAATCTGCAATGTACTCAAATCCTTGTATTATTTTGTAAAAATAAATAAATAAAAAATCCAGCAACTGCATGTGTTAAAGAAATATATAAAGTGCACATGTGCACATCACTGAGCTTAGTATTAGTAAATGTAGCTGTGCAAATATATTCAAGTGAACACAAGGCTATAGGACACTAGGCCAAGCCAAAGGTCTATCTGGCTCAGCAGCAGATAACCAGGAAGGAATAAAAGACAAGAATGTGATAAGGATAGATTGGTACTGTCTTCTTCCTACAGCATAAAGATTTCCCAAACTTGGACTTCAAGTATACATCTTTAAAAACCTTTGATGGATCTTTCCCCGGTGAATTTGCCTGAAAAAGTACACATTTACCACATCCAGAGCATCTTACAGCTTCCACAGTTTAGTTTTGCCTTGTATCATGTTTTCCCCTTTAATTGTAAACTCGCTGCTAGATCGTTTTATTTGCTAGCACCTCATTCTTTTGACTGCTTGTTCACAATGCTTCCTAACATAACTCATTACCTCAGAACAATTCATTTGTTTTCATACTTAATACTTCTTTAACATCCTTACACAGAGGTCTTCTCCATGCCGAGGAGTCCTACCTATTAAATCGTCACCTCAAAATAGATGAGAGTGGCGATCTCTTGTGGTGAACCCACCTGCCCACTGTCATGAGCTCAATAAAGCACACACACTGCCAGCTACCACACTGTAAGAGAATTCATCTGGGAAAGTAGACCTCTCTTCTTTCACACCACTATTATTACCGTTGTCAGAGTTATTTTTCTGTTGACCGTACACTTCAGGACAGAAACCTATTTCTTGTTGAAACGTCTCCTGAAGATGGGAATATTGTGAACAGCACTGTGCTGGTATAGTTGTGAGCTGGTGACACCATTTTGAGAAAACAACTCCTCCAGCCCAATAAATAAAAATGGAAAAGAATTAATCCTCTCAACAGTATTCTGCTTAAAAACTAGTATCTTTCATCATAAGATATCATCTAAAAGTGGTGGGATTTTTTTTTGTTTTTGTTTTTAAATAGGAAGGGTACACTCCCAAGTGGATGTACAAATGAATTTCCTGTAATATTCTGCCAGATGCACAGATGGCATGAGATTAGGAGAGAGCTCCTGGCACCAAATGCATGATGATTTTCATAAAGTGTAGGTTCAATGGTTGGGAGTAATGCATCTGTATTCATGTGAAAACCCTTTATGCTACATCATATTATCATGCTTTCTCTTTACCTAATTATCACTTCTCTGCAGGACAATGATCACAGATTTTGCTGCTGTATTGCTAGAGAGAAAAATGGGGCATTACATCCCTCAAGGAGTGCAAGTTCTCTACCTGACCCGCGTCTGCAAGAACCACAGCTCACATGAAGACCGCTGACAGCAGGGTGTAGAAGTGTGCTTAACCTGTGGAGTTTCCCCAGAAAGGTGGGATAAAGTTACCTATTGTTTTCAGATAAGTTGACAGAATCATTACAAGTCATTTTTGCCCATCTTCTTACAAGACAAAGTACAGCAAGCCTAGACTAACAGACATGTATTTAGCTTATCTTTAAAAGCCTCCAATGACAGAAAAAAAAAAAAAATCCAGCATTCTTAAGCAACCAATTCTAATGAAGCCCTGGAATACAGATCATGTCTCCTCAGGCCATTGTTCTTGTCCTCCCCTTTTGTTCTTCTTTCTTAAGCAATGTCACAGAGGTGGACATTGTCTGCCACCTTGCATACAACATTCCTGATGGCACAATCCCTAAACAAAAGTAGTTTTTCTTGTTGTTGACACCATCATAAAAATCTGATTCAGTTTATGATTTACTACAATTTTTAATTCTGGTACGAAGTTCGTGCTCCTCGCAGTGCACACACACTTGGTCTTCTACTGATGTAAAAGACAAGGACCTTTCCCAGCTCCCAGCACAGCCATGGACGAAGATGGGGGCTGAGAAGCATTCCCCTTCCCCTACTCCCTGCTAGGCAGGGCGGAGAGCATGCAGGTATCCCTCCATGAAACTCCGACACAGAAACCTGTCTCCCACCTCCGCACACAGTTTGCTTTCAGAAACGTTTGATCGCAGAGCTCCCTGCTGGACTCTTAGCACATCTCCACAAACGCAAGACAAAAGCAGCCTATTTCATATTTCTGCTAGGAGTCAAAAAATGAAACTACCACCAAACTGTGAAAGGCTGGAAGTGAGGTGGCTTGAGAAAAGGAAAGGGAAAGGATATAGCTTGGGAGCACCTTGTTAAAAATTGGAAGCGCAGTTCCTAAATACCAAGTCCACCTGAGGTGTAGTATGTATCAGAAAATAATGCAAGTCGGTTTACAGCTTTGGCACTTTCTCCCTCTTAATTATGGAACTCCTGGATTATTTTCCAGGGCACAGAAGACATTAGCATGCACAGATCATCTCACTGGTACCACACTGAACATTTACCTTCCTTGCCTTCAAAGCACGTGCCACAAAGCCTACCAATTAAACTGGCTTCTCAGACTTGTACAGGAAAACACAGCTCAGTCTCCAGACCTGAGGGAACCCAAACTGCAAAGCCAGTGATCCTCATGGATCTGAGGAAGCCAGCTGTGACCAAAGCAGGAGTCCCATACACAGCAGCAGTGCTGTACTACCATGCTGAGCCCCCAGCACAACAGCATCTTCTCACCTGCTGGTGGCTGTGGAGCTACATTATTTGTGTGAGGCCAGGAGAAGTGGATCAGGGAAAAATGTAGGAACTCTCCTGGCAAAAAGATAACGAAAACCCTGTCTCCTTTGTCTTTTATACAATTTAGCTTTTTGTATCAGAGCACAGTAGGAGTGAAAATATGCTGTTGGGGCCTAGCAAACAACCTAAACAACCAATAACAGATGAAAAGACCTTGCAGCGTGATGGAAGGAAGACGCTCAAGTTTCAGTAGAAGGATCTGCAGTGTCAAGTACTGCAGCACAGTCTGGGACTGCCACAATCCCCACTGCCAGCTGGAACAGGAATTAAGGGCAGAAATGAATGATTCTTGCAAATGAAACATGAGCTACAGATGTATAATTTGGGAGTTTCCAACAGCTCAGGGAAGAAGCAGTAGTTGATAGAAAGCTGAGAGCTGCACAAGAGATGCCTACTAACATTCGAGCAGTAAAGGCAAGAAAGATTTACAGTCAGCTGGGGAAACTGGGACAAGAAGCTTTCTTTGATAGCATGCCTCACAGAAACGCTGCAAACTAAAGCAGATCTTTGAAATGCTACATGTGTATATTCGGTATTAGATAATGATTACAGAATATTTGACCCTGCACTGCCACGAGCACCTGATATATGTATAAAAAACTAATTTATAAAGACATTGCTAGGGCCCTGAAGGCAAAAGGGAAAATAATTCAGATCATAAAGCAAAGAAACTCCATTGTTAGGATTTGTATGAGAAGCTGTCAAGGAGGTGGGTTGATGCAGGATTCAAAAGGCAGTTTTATATCTAACTACATTGTGAACCATCTTTGACTACCTTGCTTTGCTTTTAAATGAGGGGGCAGGGGAATCAATCTTTTAGGAGAGCTCCAACTGAAAACATACTAACAGCCCCAAACAATAAGAAAAATCTTCTGTTGCCCAGAGTCTCATAAATCTCGCCAAATCCACACAAGTAAACACAGATCATGGGCACTGCGTGGCAGGCCCCAAAGTGCTGCTTAGCTCAAATGCTATTTCTGTCAGTGACCAGCAACAGAAGCTAGGGAACAGCCGAAAACTGGGACAAGCAGATAGCGCAGCTTCCTCAACATATTTACCAGCCTCCACCTAAAGGCAGGTCAGGGCCTTCCCAAGTCTCGAGGCAGTGTCTTTGCATTCAAAGCTCTTCGCTGACTGTTCTTTCATCGTTTCGCCCATGCACTTACTGAAATCTTGCTCAGCTTCAGAAAACCTGATCTTGGGCCAAAGTTAGAGAAAACTCTCGCCAGTGAAGCAATGTTCCCTTCACACACACACACACACACACCCCTTTTTCAAAGTCAGTACTGAAATCAGTTGTTTTTCTTGCCTATTCCCTTTTGAGGGAGTACAATACAATAGACAAGATACAATAGAAAGGGTTTCCAGTTCAGATATCCTAGCATGCCTTTGCTAGCCTTTAGAAAAATAGCCAGATCACAAAAATATATATTAAATAAGCGTCCACACAAATTAAACGTTTAAACATATAACAGTTATGTATTCCTTCTGGTATTTCATTTAAAAAATAGTGCCAAGCTGTTCCAAGTTTCATTTTCTGTGAATCAAAGCTTATGCTTTACTTTCAGAAATTGAATGCTGTTCCCAGTAGCCTCATCTCATCCATCCTTAAAGCGTAACACTCACAGTGCAAACCATTTCTTGGGGTTCTGCAAGAACTGAGTAGTGCTTTACTCCCTGTCTTTGTTACGTGCAAACTAAACACTAATCTCCTCCAGGCACAAACCAGACTTACTGGCTCTATGGAAGTGACAAGGACCTCAAAGGTAGCATAAAGCTATTCTACAACAGTGATCCCAGTGTTAATGCATTGAAACAAGCAGACAAATCCCAATAAAGCATTAACACGTACAGCTAACACAAGTGGCCATGAGAAGACCTGAACTCTAAGTTTGATTTCCATACAAACTGTATGGCAGACAAATGATGGCAGTTCAGTTTTATAACCAAGTCTGGATTCACTGCAGCTCTCCAGGTAGCCTAAGCAAAGCAGTACCCAAAACAAGGAATAGCATGCAGAACAAGGAAGAGGACCATAGGCTGGAAGTCAGACTCTGGTCTTTTTCTAAACTCATTATGGACTTATTTTTAAGAAGCAATTTACAGACATTTTCTGTAAGTACTTTGTTCTCTCTCACCTGTAAAATGGGATTCAGAGCAGACAAAACCATGGGTTCTTACTGGCCACCTCAGATGTGCAAAGAGATCCTATGTAAGATACTTGTACATAAAGCAATCTAATCTTGCATAATTATTAGGCAAGTCATCTCACTTTCAAAAGGAAAAAAAAAAGGCTATAGTGGATTTTAGTGCACAGCACATTTAGGAATAAGTCTAGAAGTGTTAGTATTCTGATAAAGAAAGTGGTCCTAAGGGTTGATGCATCTTATGACTGTAGGAGAAGTGACGGTAGAAGAGAATTCTTTGATGTTTTATTTAAAAGTTGTGCTCAATAATTCAATAAAGAGTTCCATTATAAATCAGAAAAGAGTAAGAACGTGTCATGAGTACAATCCAGTAATGAATAAAAAACAAACATAAGGATAGCAAGTATCTGTAATTTAGGAAGCATATAGCTTGCTATTTAACCCTACTGAATTAAGTCACCTGGGGTGGAAATCAGCACAGAGTCTTGGATCTGAAAAGTGACCCTACTGTAACACTCTCATCCTGTGAGATTGAATAGATGAAAATTACACAGCAGCTCCAGTGTTTTTACTACCAGACATGCACTGCTCTAGCTTTTTGATCAACCATTGACACCAGATTTTTTTTCATGCTTCCAGGTGAGGCAAACATAAAAAAGGAAAAGTAAGACTGATGGTATGTGTTTTGTTTCTTAGATCTTTCCCTCTTATCCCACAACAAGTACTGTCAGGTCAGTTAGATACCCCAGTGCCTACTACTTAATCAAAACTCTGTTATGCACAAATCCAGAAGAATTTAATCCCAAGAATAAGATTTACCTTTTCTTCTGAGAAAGATAGGAGGCCTCAGTGCTCCTGAGTATGTGGAACAAGAGGATTAAAATTCCAGAATTTCTGGTGGACTTGGCTTCATGGACACCTCATTTCCCCCTTCAAGGTGCCTTTATTTAGTCTCAGATGCAAAAGGCTGAAAATGCTAATTTCTTATGTTCCCATAACCCCAACTCAACTCGCCATTCTGTATTTTCTAGCAAGTAGTACAAAATTATTTCATATAACCTCACAAGCATCTGCTGGCAGCAAGGAGGCCAAACCAAATTAGGAAACACATTTCCATGAAGAGTCTTCCATCAAAACACAGCAAATATGGAAATTTCCAACAACTCAGCATGTTGCTACATCGCCATTTGCCCATAAATTCCAATAATACACAGCTCAGGGATCCCATTAGCATCCTAGAGAGTGAATAATGAGCGAGCTATAAATCTCAAGGCCTATAATCACAGTCAGGGCTACCTATCCCCAATCTTTGAATCCAAAAATATATTTTGTTAATTGCATTAGCTATTTTTTATGTTATTTTGTGCCAAAATAAGCAATTCTAAACTGAGTGACACCTTTTATCAACTTCAGCTGTAACTCTGTCATCTATCACCACTTTCTACCTGGACGTCTTGTTTACAGAAGGAAAAAAACTCAGCTTCAGGATCTGTTATTAGCAACAAACTCACAACCAGATGTGGAAGGCCAAGTACCTTGTCTCTTCTTCCTTGCCAGGAAGTAATACTTCCACCTGTTGGTATTCCTGCCTTACCTCCTCCCCCAGTCCTTCAATAACTATTATATTACAGCTGGTCCTGATAGCCCCCTCAGAACACACCACAATTTGCCCAAGATACTCCTCAGCACGAATTGATTTTCTATATATTTTAATACATTTCCACCTTTCTTCTTGACTCAGGCATCTCTGAGGCACCCAAGTCAATATCAGTGACTTGACCCAAGTGACTATCAACCCAAGCCCGTATTTAGCAGGACATGACAGCGGTAACATTTTTGATTAAAGCAGGATCTTGTTTCCTTGCTGTCTCCTGCTGCTTTATATTCCTAATATGAAGGCAAATGCCACTAGTTTGATATGCCTTCAGGTGAAGAATAGCAGCCTTCATTTCATTACACTAACAGGATTGTAGAAAAAAAAAAAAATCAATTTAAAGAAAATCCATGATCTCTAAGAGATTATTGAGGAACAAGATCTGAGATTGATATAAACCTTCCTTATGCTATGGTGTCAGGCATAACTGGAAAGACAGAAAAAATGGGAAACTTAAACCTGAGGAACGAAACATGAGTGAAGCAGAACTAAACCTTCTCCCCTTAAGCCTCTACATTCTATTTCTCTTTCTTAGTTTTGGAAAGCTGTAGCAGAGCTCTGTTCTTTTAAGGACATTACATAAGCATTCAAATGTAAAATTTTTCAGATTCTAGCAAGTCTTCAACCTGAGGCATGGGTTTACATATGGCAAGTACAGCAAATTCTAATTTCCATTGCCATATTATTTACATTTTTAAAAGTCAAACCTGACAGTCATCAAAATTATGTTAGGAACTCAGTGCTAAAAAGGTGCATGTTGTACAAGGTTGTGGTGGCATTTTAAAAATTACTTTATCTGTGCAACAGAGGATTTTTTTATGCTTATGCTGCTCTTGTGTCTAAGTATCCAATTTCTAGAAGGCCAGAATCATTTACTGTAACATAAACTAGCCCCGACTTGCTAGATTTACCTCTATTTAAGTAAAATTTGTTCTTTTAAACAAATCACATAAGAAGTTATTCACATATACAATGTTTTCTGTTGTTCCATATACTAATACCTTTTAAGACAAATACAATTTTGAAACAAGTAAAATATAAAAGTTTATTACTACCTGACCACAGGTTTGCAGAAAGGGATGAACAACAGTTCTAGACAGTTTCCCCATGGATAAATTCCCTCTCCACTTAAACGTGAGACATTTAAGGGGGTTATTTCCAGATGGTTTACGTGTATTCATAAAGCAAACCACTTGGTTACATACCTCAGAGAAAGTTACAACAGACTATTGATTAACATTATACTTAACTCTTATGTTACTTCTCTTGTGTTATGACCTGAGCTGACAAGTGTTTTCAAAGATTGAGTTTTCAATTAAATGCAGCTTGAGTTCTTCAGCCTCCAAGAGACGTGCTGCAAAACATCCTTATTACACAGCTTACAAACATTTTAACACTACTGTAATAATGTACTACAACTTGATTGTTATTGCTCTAACATAAGAAACAGCATATGGTTCCTGTCAGACTATTCTGTTTATTTCATTCTTACAGCTGTTGTGGAAGCAAATAGAAATTTTAGGTAGACCTCTCCAAACCTTAATTGGTTTCTGTATGCATAGCTATTTATGCTAAAAGCTTTCATTTAAACAAATACCTTAGTGCAGTTAGCGCAACGCAAAAGCAATTGAGAGTCATTCGCCATTTGTTTCTCTGTTCATTATACAACTACTCTGATCCTAGGCACAAATGGAGCAGTGCTGGGAGACATGCTATGAGAGCGTACAAAATGCCAGTGCCTGGTCCTGAAGGACTTTCAGTCAAAAAATAAATAAAATTAAAACTTTCAGTAATAGTTACCCTGCAGGTCTGATGAAAAGGGCCACATCTAAGTAATATTATTGCAGAAGTTCACTGAGACTCCGACCAATGCAAAATAAAACTAGATGCTGTACTAAGTAACAACACTTGCCTCAACTTTCTTTCTCTGCTCTTAATCAGGGCCCCCATCCTTCCCAGGAGCACAGCCAATAATCAGATGGGAAGCCTGGGGCTAGATAAAAAAAAGAATTCATTCTCCTCAGCTTTATGACAGCTTTCAAGCAGACAGTTGTTTGAAACTGCTTTCAATTTTGGAACATTAGAAATGGCCCCAGCAAAGACAGATCTGTGAGTTAGGCACAGAAGACTGCCAGCAGCAAGAAACAAGTTGTCAATGAAATTTACTACCTCCCCATCTGATGGAAGCTAACATGTCTTTGCAGACGGTAACAAATGCATGAAAATATGCTTTAGTCCAACAAAAAGTTTATTTTGTCACATCTGGAAAGAATATAGCATTGTCCCTTTCCCAACCTGCAAACAGAGGAAGCAGCCTGCTAGTACAGGTAGACCAAATTCATGCCTGAAGTACCAGCTTCTGGAGTCCTTGAATTGCATCCAAATCTGAGCTTCCAGTTTTCTGTCATCAAATACATCAGTGCAGGCCTGAATCTGCAGAAAGCCTAATTCAATTGCTCTGGCAAACACAACTCACTTCTTGACTGTGCATGGGTTGTAACCTCACAACTCACTGCTAGACACACACAGCTCGCATGCCCCTCAAACCCCAGTTGTACAAACACAGTGGGCTCACCCCGAAGAGTTGCTGTACAGCCTGTATATCATGCTCATCTACCATAAAGCCTACTTGCTATTGTTCCTAGCAGCACTCTGAGGGAACATCTGGAAACACAGCAGGGGCTCAGTGCTTGGTATATAACCAAGTTTTTAGGACAGGACAGCCTGATGAATTTGAGCATGTCCAGCAAGGATTCTGGGTGCTCTTGTTGTCTGCACGTGTCTAGCCAGCACGTAAATCCTATGAGCACACAACGTGTGCCACCGAGACAGTAATATTCACAGCCAAGAAGAATAAGTGTGCCTCACGTTTCTATTAGTACGGTATTATCTTGCTGTAAATATTAACTTTGCTGTAGTTTAGAACTCTAACTGTAAATTAATGGAAAGCTGATGGGAACATAAGGAGACTATGCTCTTAATGATCTTAATAGTACCTTTCAGCACGCCAATGGGAATTATGGGGAGATGCATTTTGAGATATTATTTCTAGTGCCATTAGAGCCTTAAGACACACAGATAAAAGCGTAAGATGACATCAATATACTTAAGGAGGATTTTAGTGACTTTTTTAATAACTTCTTAATCACAAAAGTGCTTCTAATGCAATTGTTTCCAGCATGTAATTCAAACTGAAAGTTAATGTTTAACAGGAATAGATGTAATGAAACAGTTTTAGAAGGATTTCTTGTTAGAATATCTGTTTCTCCAATTAGCAGAAGCTAATGTTTTAATATTGAACACTGTCACTGCAGAAGATGAAAGCTCTGAATGTTTCAAAGATAAGCAACACTGCTTATTTCAGCCCATTTTGCGACAGAAACTAACCACTTTCTGATACATGCCACTTAAAAATGCTGAGGGTGACAAGAGATAAATCTCACACGTTATTAGGAGAGCAGCAGCTCAGAACATTTTTACACTGAGACAAAAATATGTATGAGAGAGACTATTCTGGTTTTGCAAAACAGACATCTATCCCAATCATTCTCTAAATGAGTTAAATGCTTCCACCTGAAGCAAAGAAACTTCTCAATGGAAAGAGGACAAGCTACTAGAGCTCTGCTGGATCATATACGTGTTCAAAATGGTAGCTCCTGAGCTGACCTAGGGACATTCCTCAAGTTAGCCCTGTCCTATGGAAGAGTTCTACAACAAGATCCAGCTCTTACCACCACACAGTGTAATGTAAGTCGGCAAGACGTGTTCTGGGTCACCATCAGAGAACCCTACTGATACTAGAAGGCCTCAGGTAATGTACAGATTTCCTCACAATTTCAGTATAAATACAATTAACTGGATTAAGAAATAAAATCTTGCACCATTTGGGTCTCTTTCTGAGGGGTGAAACTAGTTGGAATTCTACAGAAAAAAAAAAAAAAAAAAAAAAAAAAACAAGCTTCCTTGCTCACATTGACCGACGGGGTATACATGTATACCACCAGCCCTTTGAAGTCCCCCATTCCAGATTCAGGCAGGCCTCCAGAGCACGCAGGCTCTACAGTGACGCACCCCAGCAATAACAACCAGCTTTGCAACCGTGCTGCCTGTAACCTCTCTGGAAAGCAGTTTCAAGAGCCTCCATCACAGCCATTATAGGGAAGAAAGAAATCCATAAGCACTCATGCAATATATCTGCCTATCACCAGCCATTCACATGAAGGAACAGACAGGACGCTATTTATGAAAACCAGGAAACAACTGGAAAAGCACTGTCTCAGAAATAGAAATACCAAAGTTATGAAGCACCAACTGCACTGCTGTAGGCACACACAGATCTTGCTACATCTTTCTTCAGGGAGGGAAAAGGTTAATTTACAGAAAAGTCCACAGAAAGCCTCAGCCAAGGAACCACTCCACACTTGCCTTTGTTCAGGCTAATCTCTATCTGCAAACAGCAACTTTCCACACCAGTGCTGCCATACAAATCCTGCTGGGCTGTGCGAGGGAAGCCCCGGTCAGGAGCTAGCACGAGCACCACAAAAACCAGAGCCTCCTTCCCAGAGCTAAGCAAGGCCTTGCTGCAGCACTTCGCGCTCTGGAGTGTGACCTCCTCAGCTCTCGCATCCCCTGCTAAAGCCCACCGCAGAGCAAGTAGGTCTCAACTTCTCACAGCACAATTCTCTGCACAACCCCTCCCTCACCCCAGCCTTCCAGCTTTCAAACCACAGGCTATAAACAGCAGTTTCTGCTCTTACCTGGCTTCCTCCAGCTTTGTTTCTCCTTCAGATCGCTGTTCACAAAGATCTTGTTATTTTCCTGAAGCTAAGCACCAACTCCCTGTCACCACAGTGAGATTTTTCTTTTCCCTGCTCCCCTACCTTACCTCTCCTGCCAGAGCACCCAGCTGCAATCATTCCTCACCCCCAGGTGTAGCTCAGGGCTAATTAGGTATTGGGGCTCTTTTCTGCTAAGTCTGAAATCCCACCACAACTTTCCATCCCGATGGGGGAAAAGAGGGCAGATTTAAATCCCTGTTATGTACAGAAGACATTCAGGAGCTTTGGGGTTGCTTTTGCACTTGAACAGAGCAGGAAACAGACTGCTTTCCACCACTGCAAAGATCTGCAGCAGTTTAAGAAAGACATTTAGTTTTGCTTTGAGATGGATCCATATGTTTTAAAATCTACAGGGATAAACTGAGATAGACTTGCTTGCTCCAGAAGAGCAAACAGCTCAAAATTTAGGTTGTTTTGCTGAGATCAAAGAGACACTATGCAGGTTAAACTGACTGTGACCTCTGTCCCTTAGATTGCAAATGAGTGTCCTGGTCACCTGGGTACACTCACATGGGGGTACTTGGTCTGACTAGAAAAAAGATTCTTGCCTTTACTGCAGCAAAGGTGAACACAGAGCACTCTCACCACCACGCTTCAGCAGGTTCAGGAGCAAAGCAAGGAGCTGCTCTTTAGCCCAGCATGAAAGAACTCAACTGAATAGCCCAATTTTTTGGTTTTGCATGTAAAGAAAGTAACCTCTGCAGCCTGGTGGTTAGATCTGCACAAGGGAAGACGCGGATTTCAGTCCCTCTTTTAGCAACTATCCTACACTAGTAATTCATAAGAACTAGAATCCCCATCTTCCCTTTTCTTTGGGAGTGCTCTCGCCAGCAAATGACACTCATGGTTCTTGATCCAAAGCATATTTAATTATTCCATGCAAAACTTCACGAAAGGGAATTCAGTGAGCAGGAGGCTGGAACACTTTACATGCTGGCAATTAGGGCATTGCCTTTCAAAGTCCTGAAAGCAGTGAATAAATGGACTTTGTGTACCTATGCCTGCATGAATGCTCTAATCATTAAGCTCTCGGATAAATGAGGAGAGGATATAAGCCACTCTTGCCTCTTACCAGCCTAAGATAAATAAAACCTTTCTATCCCAACGTCCTTTTAAACACAAACAAAAACTACCCATAACATGTCAACCCACCAAGGTGCAAAACATGTTCTCCACCTGACCCTTCAGGCTGGACTGTGGCATGGGCCACTGCCATGTAGGGTCACCTGGACCCCAACACCCACTGAATAACTGTCCCTTCCAGAGACACCCAGCGCTGGGCTACCCACTTCTCTTCCTGGGCTGGTATCCAATTTAAACTGAGCTCTTCAGCACCATCAAGTCCGAGACACCCCTGGGCATACGTGCCTGGAGAGAACTCTATTAGCAGAGAAGTGATTACAGATCCTTTCATGCAAAATTGCAGGAGGACATAAATTTTAACCATACAAACATACATACCGATTAAATCCATTTGTGGATCTAACCTTTAGTCCTTTTAAAAATAAAATTAACCATAGAACCTACTTTCTCTTTCCCATCTAACCTGGGAATAAAAGAGCCAATAAGCTCACAGCAAGGCCGCAAACCAGTCTGGAAATAAAAAAGACAGAAAGTCAATTTGCTTAACATCTACCCTAGTCAAATGAACCCCAAGTTTGTTGTGCATTTATCCTTACAGCACATTCAACTGTTCAGCATTCAATTTCAGCAACAAGATGCTGAAATGCTCAAAGGCAAACCTGTTCTGGTATAATCGGTTTATGCACATGCACAGTGTGCTGTTCATTGTATGCCCAGCACAAACCCCTTCTCTGTGCTAGAAGACAGAAGGGCTGTGGAGGTTTACTGGTCACAAAAGAGAATTTTTTCTGTATGTCACAATATAAACTAGCAAATATGTCTTGAAGCCATACCCTTACATTATAATGCAGGATAAAATCAAAACCATACCAAGATACATCTTTAAAACAATGCAATCTATATATTCATATATTCTCCTTCTCAGACACTGAAAATACGGGCAAAATGTTAGTTTGAAATCTGTGCAGCAGGCTCCCTGACTAACATTTGGCTGTCAATAAAGAGATTACTGTAGGATTAAGCCTTACCTTGGGAGATAGAGAAAAAACAAATCTCTAATTATCTCTACTCTTGTACTCTGGCCATGATTTCTGTTTCTCTGGGGAAAAATAAGCCTTGTGTTGTCTTAAGTTTAATGTGTGTATTCTTTCAGTTAGTTTTAATATATTTTAAAGTATTAATAAGGTAACTTCTCACTTTTTTTTTCCCATCTTTACACGTGCTTTTTAATAGGAATATTTTTGTAATTGTTCTTGCAGCATATACACTTACTGATGCTACACAGCCTTGTTTTATACATTTTACCCTATATCCTGATCTTCCCTTTCAAGAATGACCTAAAACACCTGAATCACTACAGAAGAATGAATTTTGGATTTGTAATCAAACAGTTTACCTTTTGTTACTAATTAACTGTACTACTGACAAATATTTGCAAAGCAAAGTCTGTTTGTTAATGACTAAACACCAGCATGAACAGAAGTAACCTTCCTCATTTTGAGAGGAATGCCATTCAAATACCATCTTATTCTTTCTCCTACAGACAAAGTTGAAGTTGGAATTAAAATAAGTGTGAACAAAAAAAGAAGTCTTGATCTAGAAAAATTATATCATGGTTCTGCTGAGTGGAGTGAAGAGGGAAGGAAAATTAAGGACATACTTTCTAATAATGTGAGAGAAAACAACCCAGTATGCAACTGAGGGAGAGAAGGAGAAGTTAACGGCGGAAGAGAGCTGCAGTTTAAAGTAAGAAAAGCACAGCAGAGTGCTTTCGGTGAATTTGCTGAGGAGGAAAGAGAAGGATGAATGAATAGAATGTGGTAGAATGATGAAGAAAAGGTGTGTAGAAATGAGGGTGGCTGACCGGGTGTCACAGTGAGGTAAATGAAGGGAGCAAGGGAAAAGCATGAGGCAGACATGAGAAAGAAATACAAATAGTTCAGTGAGAAGGAAAACCGCAATGATTACTGATGCTGCAGATGCAGAAGAAATGAAAATTACCAGGAAAAAATCACTAGACTGTACTACAAAACATGAGATAGAAAAGGAAAGCAAAAACATGAGAGAGAGAAAAAAAAAAAAAAAAAAAAAAACACCAGGCTATTTGTTATGTCTTCATTTGTATTAAATCCAATTTAAATTACAACGCTACTGTTTGACTTAGAGGACGTCAGGAAAGCTCTACAAAATATTTTCTTTCCCTGGAAAGTGAATGTCCAACTCACTTTTCCTGAAATGTTCCTATTCTGTTAGGAAAAGGAGAACAAAATATGTTATTCTGACTTAAACTGAATTGGTGTTAAGTTTGCCTAACCAATCAAAAAGACTCCTTATGGGTTAATCTATAACTAAACTTTTCCTGTATGAATTGCTGTAGGGTTTCTGGGAAGTTATTGTTCAAATATCACATTCTTTTCAATGAATTAACTTTCCAGGAGGTTGCAATCCTGCAGCCTCCCATCTGCTAAAACTGTTAGATTGGACGCTATCAGGAAAAACATGATGTCACGGGACACTCGGCCTAAACAGGCACCTAGTCTAAAGACAAAAATGGGAAAGAGGCACAGAAGCGTTTCTTGCATAGAGCTCCCTCTTCCCATTTGTACTTGTTTTTTGCTCTCTCATGATGTCTTTCAATTTCCAGTCCTCACCTCCCCTCACATCCAAAGTTACTTCTAAGCTCCATGCTTTATCTGTTATCATTACTTCCACATCACCCCTTTTTCTCTCCCACCCAATCTTTATTTACTAGATACTCTGCCTGCTACAAAGACTAGTATGTCTGCTGTGAAAGGTTACATGCTCCCCTTGTTATTTTGGGTGCATCTGCCTGTCCAGGTATCTTCATTCTCAGGTGGCTGTCACTCAGACGCTTTCCATGAGCCCAGATAAGAAGTTTCTTAGCCAGTGCTAGTTAAGGGGTCAGTTGAGGATGTGAGTGTGCTTGTAATACATGAAGCTCTTGGTGTGTGCTGGCACAAGAAATACATATTTATAAGTCACACACACATACACAAAGGCACCACCAACAAAGACTTTCAAGCATATAAAAAAGAACATTTTTCAATTATGTGTTGTGATGTGTATGCCCAGGGGTTTAACACATATGTGTGTGTATATGATAGGTGTGCTGATGATAAGAAATGTTTTCAGTTCTTGCCGATCTTTTCCTTACCCCTAGGACTTGTTATAGAAGAAAACACATTTCCAAAAATATATTACAAAAAATACAGCAAGATAGTTGTTTTGATAACAGGCATTTAAGAAGTACAAAAGCAGTTCAATCTTGTATCACAGTTCAATTGTAGCTAGAGTTCTTCTGGCTTCTTTAAAGACATCAACTTTATGTATTTTACGGAATAAATAAGCTTATATGCAAAATTAATTGCTATGTGTCACAAATTTGTAAGACTTTTTACCCTTTCCTTCTGGAATCAACTAACCTCACTGATTAGTCACACAAGACAAAAACCTTTTCAAAGCTTCCCTCCAAAGAACATTTGTGTTTGAATTATGATAGACCTAAAAGATGAACTAGTCAAATGTTTTCCAAATCCTGAGTAAATCGGCTTTGTGTTGAGATGAGTTGTCTTCCTCCCCCACAAAGGAATTTCAAAGGTGTGAGTAACTCAATGTACTTGTATTTTTCAACAGAAATAACAGATGTTCTCAAGTTTCTCCAAGCTGTGACTCCAACTGTTGTGCTGAAGAAAGTCATGACCCAGCTCCTACAAACATATTAAAACTGATTTTATTTCGCCTTACATTTTATTAGCCAGTTGCTCTGTCTATTTATACTATTAAACATGAAGCTTTCAACGACAAAGGGACTCATCACACACTAATTGAAACCAATGTCAGCACTCCAACTGGGTGCCAGAGTCCTTTACAAACATTGGCAAGCATACTCGGTGAACTCAAATTTTTAAAAGTCCAGTCTCTGCATAATTTTGAATGCCTTGAGGTAATCAGAATACCAAAATAATAGGCACGAGAGCCAAAGCAGTTTGTCAGGGAGCTGTCCCTTCGTAGTTATACCTCAAAACTATAAGAACAGAACTGCCATCTCTCTATTTTAGAACAGCGGTATTGTTAGATGCCTGCTTGTATAAAACATGCCTGACTCAATGATGCAAACATAGGATAACGCTCACGAACTGTTAATTGAGAATGAGCCCAGTACAGGGCACGACTCAATCCAGTTCACAGTGGACAAGTGAACCTGAAAAAACACACAACTATCGTTTGCATGTTCTCCTTAGTCCATCTCATCTCCTACCTGTGAGCTTGACAAGAGGTAGCACATGATGTGCGGCTTCTGAATTAGGCATATACCAATCGGCCATCTAGCACACCTTATGGAAATGGTAACAGCCCAGCTTGTTCTAAAACCTTTTCACCATGGGAGCACTCATGTCAATTTTTCTCTCCCCACCTGTCAATGCTCACAAAACTTGTAGGGTTTCAAGTGTCTTTGATATGTAAAAACAATTTTCCTCTTAAGTGTGGCTGAAAACAGTCCATAGATTCCAAACTTGTTATGAACAAAATGATAGACCAAGACATGAAACCAGGTAAAATAGCTGTATTGCACAAAATTAACGTGCCCCATGCTGAATGCATAAAAATCGCTTGATTGACAAGCCCTGCAATGTAATTACCATTGTGAAATCATTAACTAATACCATGTTAACTCTGTGGAGCTCTGCAAACAAATATTCTCTTTTAGTTTGCCAGTAAACTAAGAGGACAGTATCTTTCTCTTCAGGATGTGCAGGCTGCAATATTAAAGAATTTGTTATCCCAGTCAGACAAGTCTATCACAGCACAGTCTTCACTCAAAATCTCTGTTGATAACACCAGCCATTTGTTAGAGCCATATCCATAATCCCAAGAAACTGTCTTAAGAACAATACAAGTTGCACTTTGTTGCTTTAGGAGAGATCAGATGATTAAAAGCAACAAAAATGATTATTTTTCTCTCTTTCATAGCAAATTGCACAAATTTTAGTTTAATGAAGCCAAGGAAAGCATCAGTCTGTCTTCTTACAGCACTGTCTCAGTTGAAATATAATTTTGAAGAATACGAAATGTTTTGATTGCTGACAATTGAACTGACTTTATACAAAATAATTTCTGTGCTGCCTCATTTTCTCACACAATAGATAATTGTTTAGGGCCCCGGCTTGCTACACATTCATGCCTCTGAGACTTCTGCACATCAAGGAGGAGGGAGCCTTCCTTACCTTTAGTCAGAGAGGTTTTGTCTGTGTGTGGTAATGGTTTATTTATAAAATAGAAAAAAGGCACATCTAACGTAATCTTGGAGTGTAACTAGAAAAGGACAGATATTTGACCAACTGCTTTGGTTCATGCACCCAATATAATATTCATAATATTTGGTATTACCAACACCTCAGTAAGTCAGGTACTGTCAAAGACTGGACATCTTCCAGCTGAAGGCATTAGGAGGGAATGAAGTCATAGAAATCATGGAAAGAAGGCAGGCTTACTGCAGAGAGCTGTGACGTAGCAAACAACTATACAGAAGTCAGGTTTCATTTGTTTGCTTCCCACACAACATCTCTTTTATGCAGGCTGCCATACAGAATAAAACAAATGTCCTTCATAAACTCTAGCGTGTTACATCAATAGAGCCATCTTTATCAACTGTACTTGTAATCTTGCCAAAGAACAATATGAAAGTTGTTTGACAAGACCTGCTTTTTCTGAATAAAACAGGCATTTCATGGTCATGAATGAAAATGTGATATTATAGCTCCTAAATATTGAAAACCTGTAGATCTCCCAGTTCCCTAGCTCTCTGTCCACCCCTCAGTGATGACTTACGTCTCTAAAAATCTTAAATTGCATACCCTGGTTATTAACCTATATTCTGCTCCACTCTCACCCCTTCCAGTTGCTTTTCAGAAGGCATAGCTTACAACACAATCTTCACTTTACCTACACGTGAGATAATAAAATCGAAACATTTCCAAAACAAACAGAAACAACCAACCACTTCATATCAGCTCTTCATAAAACAGAATTATGCAGAACAGCATGCAGCCCCATTCTGAAGACAAAAATTAAAAGCAGATGTGGCCACTGTTTGTCCAGTCAGCATTGTGGACGGATACAACTGTGATGCTGGTGGGGGACCTATAAAAACCACCACTGTGCTCCTATCCCACCATCCTCAGCATGATCCTCACTGAGTGAGACAAATGGGGTGACTGCGAGCCCTCGGGGTGCAGGCTGGTGATACTACTAAGCCAGTAATGGTCACATCCACAGAAGGCACAGTCCCAGCCTCCCTTTTTCTCTCTTAGCCCCTATGGCAGATTTGTTCCTGGAATCAACAGATGTAAGAGACTTCAAGATGGCAAATTAAACATCCTATGTTGGAGCTATTTTTGGAAGTTATTGAGAGATTTGCAAGCAAGACAATTTAATTTGCTTCGGTTTTATTATTAATTTTTAAAATTTAAAATTCCTGCACCCCAAAACTACCCACATTGTAGCTTGCACTTTGCAGACAAAACAAAGAGGCTCTTTTGTCTCGGAAGTGCTTATTATTTATTATTTGGCTCACAGAGAGAAGATGAGCACGAAGAGAATGTGATGCTAGTTCATATGAAAGTGTCTAGCAAAACAGTTGTGTTGCTACGCTTAGCCCCTGACAAACCTAGGGGCAGAGAAGAGATGTTTGACAAAGCACAGAAAGATGGGCTTATGCGTATTTACACAGATTCTGTGCTATGTGTAACCAGCAGCATGGGTGGAAGCCTGAAAGTATATGTACAACAGTGCTTTAAAAGACTGACATGATTTATATAATGGCAGCAACAGACTACTTCTTGGTATTGTAGAACAGACGGCTTGAAAAGTAAAGAGAAGTCGGTCGTATTTCATACAGTGAAGGAACGGGAGTCAATGGCATTGTGCAAAACAGAGGAGTGACAGGACTGGGACAAAGAGCCAAGAAAATAACCTTTGTAAATGGACTGAAAGACAATGAAAGTGTTGTTAAGCGCACACAACTCCCAGCAGGCTATTTTGGGGAAGAAGAGGGTAGAAGGCCACAAGAGCTGAGAAGGTAAGCAAGACATGCCTGAAAAAGATAAAAAGCAGTAACTGGATGGAAATCAACTGTTGAAAACAGACTAGAGCCCACAGATTAACAACCTGAACAGCTGGTTTGGATGAGATGAGGCAGCACAAGTGCATTCTACCACTACATGTCCCGTAATTAAAGGTTAGGAATATTTTGTAAGAAATTCACATAAATATGAGACTGCAGTCTGGAAAGCAGCAATAATGAAGGCTGTAACTCAGAAACAGTACTGGTCCTGAAACATGTAAGCACTTGCTGAACTTCAGATAAGCTGGACAGTTCTTGGTCTTTCTTAAAACAGATGTGAACCTCGATTAAGCTTAAGGCAATTTCATTCCAGTTACTGTCTTTCTCCCAGTGTCTCTGGTTTTACCACTGAGACCCAAAAACTGTGAGCAAAAATGAGAGCCTTAAGAAAAGGCCTGTCTCCTGCTGGAGCTCTTGAGAACTGATCTGGGGATACGAAGAAGTATATTTGGATTAGCAGGCTACCCGGAGATTCTCCCAGCATACATGTACTAAATTCCCCTGGATGATAAAGGTCTGGCTGTAGTATAAACAGTAATGAAATTCCTGCTTTGTCCAAGAAACAAACCTTTTTTTTTTTTTTTTCTTATTCTGGCCAGGTGTCATTCTGTCAGGGAAAAGGGATTTGCTGTAAGCCTTTAAGAGTAGTACACTGACCAATCCTGTATTAAAAAGTTCCATGTGGACAAATCAGACTACAACATTTAGGGAGACTCAGGAGAGTCTATAGAGTACTTTCATGCAGCAATAGCAAGGAATACTCTGACAGCTAGGAAACTTCAGCTGTGAGCTGCTAATTATCATGTGCTCCAAACCTCTTCTCACAGACTAAAACCCTTGGCAGTTGAAGCTCTGCAGTCTCTGAAAGCTTATCTGGAGTTTATCCTCCAGAGGCTGTGAGAAGGAGAAGGGGAGTGACCCTTCCCTGACTAATTATGTAGCTTTATGTGCCTTCTCAGATGGAGACTTCTGAGGAGGAACCTGAAAGAAATTTCAGTTTCAAAGGCTGTTATACACTCTTGCTGTACTTTTTCCTGCCTTAGAAAAAGAGTTACTCAATTTTGCACTTATCTAAACAAATGCTGTTTGAAATATATGCCCCTGAGAAATGGTCTATCACCCTTTCCCAGGAGGAGAAAAAGTTGCCTTGGTATAATCAATGCCTCTTTCTGTGCCTGCATACAGTCTGCTGTTTTGATCCCAAGCTGTATCCAGCCTGAGAAGAAATGGTACCTCCCCAAGGTTGCCTTACAGTGGAAAAATGTGCACCTTTACAGCATGGCCTGTAAGGAATCAAAGACATGACTACCCTGTGGTGGTAGCTCGTAGCATTAGCAAGATGAAATAGTCCTGTAAATTTTTAATATTCTGTATCTTGTGCCTTGCTAGTACTCTCCCCCTTCCCGCTTCTAGGGTTGAAACCAATTTGTGTTTTGTTCTGATCTACAAGTCTATGAACTTCTAAATACAGAGCCATCAGGTCTTGCAATTAGACAGTTATTTATGACACACTGTCTGGGTTGTCTGGCAGACTTTCACATGACACTGTCTTCTTAGCATAGTAACGTTTCATCTGGTATTTGGTAGAATACAGATAGTTTTTATATCTTTGTACATTATCTGCTAAATGCATTTGTTGAGCAACACTTCTTACCTAAATAAAAGCAGAGCACTACATTTGGCGTTCACTTCTTACCGACGGATTCCCTCATATTCAATTGTGGAATTGCCTTAATTCTCTCTATACTGTTTCCAGCTGTAGTGTGTTTCTTTAAGAAAGGGGTTTTGTTCCCTCAATCTTGGCAAGACTAAATCTGATCACTTTTAAGCCACTGTTCTGCATTTATATATGAAGAGAAGGAAAGAGAAAGTACCCTTCTACAAACTCATCGGAAGTTTGCATCTTGGAGATCATTATCTTACTGTTTTCCTGTACTCGGCAAATAGAAAACCACAAGCTTGTGCTCATGGTATCAGCACTCAAGGCTCTAGCTTAAAAATAAAACAAAAAACATGGTAGCCATAAGCTTAGTATTTTGCTTGTGTTGTTGCCAGTTCTCTTGTTTGTGTGAATGATCTCTGTGCAGTCACCGTAGGGGAAAAAAAATAAAATAATAATAAATAATAAAAAAAACTCTATTGCTGGCCCAGAATTAGAATATAGTTGATTTTTGCCTGTGTTATATTTCAAGTTCCTGTCTGCAATAATTAATTATAAACCATCACTCTCAGGCCTTCTTCTCTATTACTGTTTTCTAAACAGCAGTGCTTGATTTTGTATATATAATGATTATTATTTCTTCCCAGGTGTATTACCTTACATTTATCTATATTAAATCTCATTTCACTTTCCTCTGTCCATCTCTGAGAAGTTGCCCCTGGCCTTATTCTCCAGTGAGGAGAGATCCTTCCTCAGAGCTGCTTTGTTTATGGGATACATTGCTGGGAGGGCGTAATAGGTGAAATAATCGTGTAGCTCTTCTAGACTTTTCATTTCCTCTTTCCTGCATTCCAATTCTGCTCCCTCTGATGTAGTCATTGACTTCAATTCAATCAAGAACAAGCATTTAAAGAGCTGGCCCATTGTATGGATAATGGCAACAGTCCAGTTATTGAAATTTCCTAATCCTTTGTTTGGATTAAATTTCTTGTTCTCTTCTGAAACAGGCATAGGGGATGAGAGAAGAGATTAAACTATATTACACTGCAGCCCAAGCCTGCAAAAATATTTCATAAAAGCGCTTTGTAAATACTCTCAGTGTCTGCTGTTTTTCTGCACCTGAAGGAGTTGTTTAATTTCATGCCAAGACCTTCATTTTGGCCTGTTTGGATTCAGTTGTGTCTCTGCTGGACTCGAGTTTGATTTTGAACTGACAGAATTTTGGTTCTGGGCTAGCTTTTGGCACTGCAACCCCCATACTGTACATCATCATTGATTTGTACCCTGATGGCTCTGAAGATGAACTAGCTGACAGCAACCCTTTGGGTTTTAGATAGCCTTTGACAAAACCTTGCCCAGGAAGTGAATTTGTCTGATCCTAGCCAGCAGCCTAACTGAATCTGGGCAAGGCCCTCATAGAGATGAGAAAATGAATCTTTTCCACCAGTGTCACTTGAAATGTTCTTGAAATGCACTATAGATGCCAGCATTGCTTCAGTAACCTACTCGGGGGTTTGGGAGTTCCTGTTCCCTTCCTTGCACTGGCAGTAATGATCATGCAGTCCCGCAGGGAGTCAGCTCAACAATGATACTAATTAATTACTGCAGACAGGAGCTCAAAATGTAACATTGTTGAAAACATCAAATGCCTGTGCTGTTTTGTCTGCAGCTGGTCTCTAATGGCTGCATTTGAGGAAAATCTTTAGCATAGCTAAGAGCAAAATCTCATTCTCTCTCACTCTGCTGTTAAAGAAATATAAAACCGAATGGTAGCAAATGCCACCAATTAGAAGCTGGCTAAAGTAAAATACAGGGTAAAGAAAAAATTAGTTTTCAACAGTTTTAACAGTAGGGTGCTCTTGGGAAGGATAGTGCGGGAAACATTTGTCTGGAAGACACCAGCTGGGTCGCTGAGTCAGTCCCTGCAAACACAAGCTGCCACTCAATAATCATCGAGTCCAGAACGATCCACAAAATATTGACTCCACACGCCTTCATACACAACAGGCCTCTTTCAACATCTTATAATAATCTTAAGACCTACTGCGAACACAAAAAGTGACATTGATAGCGAGCGTCCGGAAATGAACAAGTGAAATCATGGACACTGTCAGCGTCCAAGGACGTGGATTCATGATCCAGCCTTTCTCCCTTTTTTTCACCACATAAAGCAGAACACTGTGCTAGAATGGGTTGCAGGTTTGGCTGAAAACTCACTGTATAAAATAGTGATTAATTTTCAGCCACATCAACTTCCTGAAACCAGTCGAGAACGACCAGCTTCTTTTTTTGGCAAGCTTAGCTCTTGGCTGCTATGCTTCCTGGACCAACCCACTGCTCAGCTGCACAAATATCAGGAGGGACCATGGTAGCTCTGACTTAGATGAGGATAAACTGCTAGGGAACTGCACTCTGGAGATGAAATTGCTCTTAGCAGCAACGCCAACCGAATGACCAGCTGCTGCCAAACGGAGCAGTTCCATGCAATTCTGCCCCAACTGGCAGTTCTGCTCAGTGAACCATTCAACAACTACTCATTTTTGAGCTGGAGTTTGTTTTCTTCTAGTTCAGCTCACCATGGCCACTAGAGAAATGGAAATGCATGGCCAAGGAGGAGGGGAGAAGTAGAACCACCTCACTTTGGACTGGCAAACTGCTAGAGTTACGTGGTTGTATTGCAGAGCTACACTGCATAAGCAGTTCCCTTTAAATGCTCATAATACTATAATAATAATAATAATAATATATCTGTGGGCCAGCATACATGGTCACAATGGACAGGATGAAGGACCCAATCAAACTTAAGAAGTCTGGAGAAAAAAAAGAATCTTTTTTTTTTTTTCAGCCAGGGGTGTTCCCTGGTTAGGTTCGTGTTAAAACCAAAAAAGATTTGCCTGCATGCTGGCAGATCAACAAAAAGTGGATATGCTTGGCAGATCAGGAGCTGAAGAAGCTGTTGACAAAATTTTCACATGAGGAGGTCTCTTCCTGAGCGAGTGTTGGTGATAGCCTGCTTCACGCACAGAGCTGGCCACGATGACTTCCAGACACCCCTTCCAAAACTGCATTTCTGTGATTTTATATTTTCTTACTACAGGAACAAAAAGCCGTAACCCAGTACTCACAGCAGTTTTAGTACAATGTGCTAAATGAACTGTGCTAATAAGTATATTTTAAACCTGCACAAGCTATTAATTACAATGTTTTTCTTAGCAGTTTTCAGATGTCCAGGCTTAAGCCAGCCAGCTCTGTTAAATTTCAGCTCTTCTTGGGGAAAACTCCTGTCTGGCTGCTATTTCCACTCTTGCTGCCTCTCAAAAAGCAGTCACTCAGAGCTTCCTCGGAAGACAGCTAATGTGCTCCCTGAATGCCTTTTTGCCCTCTTTCTCCCTTGTTTCTTCTACTCTGAGCTCAGCAATAGACTAGCTCTTCTGCTTCTCTTCGTAATACAGGACCTCTCACATGAAAAGGACAGAATTCTCTCTTTACAACCTAGCCTTTATCTAGAAAATTTGGGATTGCAATTTAGCTGTATTAGTGGGATTTATGGATAACCTGACTAGCACAAAGGGACATAATATGTCAGAAGATCCAGTGTTAATCTTTTAATTTACAACAGGCATTCAGTGTGCAAGTGTCACACCTGTAGTTCTAGGGTCTGTACTGGTCTATCAATACGTGCAACATATTCAGCAAACATCAGCTGCAATATTTAGTAATTGCTCACTGGCTGTATGAAAAAAGGAAATAACTGCTAGGGTGTCACCTTGCTCTGAACACACCAGAAAAGCCAGTGCCTCAAGTGACTCAAGGATGCATAAACCCAAGAGAAAATGCAGACAGAGGGCAGCAAAACGATCCAGAGGTTGAAAAAGAATCTTTATGGTATAAGGTATAAGACATCTGTTAAATCTGTAAGAGTGCTGACAGGATCGCCATGTGCAGGTATATACATAAGGAAAAGATACCTCACCGTGGGGGGCTTTTCATTTTTGCAGACAAGAACATAACAAGATCTAATGACTGGAAAATTAAATGAGACAAATTCAAGATTGAAATAAGATGCAATTTCTTAGCAGCTGGGGTAATTAACACTGGAACAACTTACCAGGGGAGGTGGTAGAGTCACCATCGATTGAGTCCTTAAGGCAAAATTAGGTATTTTTCCAGGAGACATACTTCAGTCCAGCCTCTAGGAAAACTGAAGGAGATTAGGCAAAAAAAAAATGCCTAAGGTTGCTTACAGCCAAGAAACCTTTTCATACAGTCCCATGAATACAGCCCACCAGAGTGCCAGCTATGCTGTTTGAACTGGGGATCTGGGGCTGGGCCTACAGTATCAAATTTATAATGTTCCTTCTGGAAGAAAATGTGCCCTCATATCCCAGGCACAAATTTGATCTAAATATTTATCATCTGCTAGCAGCAGATGGATTTTTAAAATAGAAAAAAAATCAGAAATCAAACATACACTGCCTATAAATATTTACAAAATTTTCATGGTTAATGTTGGCTTTTGTGTGTTTCTCTTTAATAGCATTTTGCTAAGTGCCGTGACTTTCGAAGTCAGAGATATCTAGCTGTGCATGCATAAATTTCCCTGGCAGACACAGTGGAAAAAAAATAAATAAAAATTGAAGTTAGCAACAAAAAGGATAAAAAAAGAAAAACAAAACTTTGTTTTCATGACTATTTAATCTGTGTATGCCTTTCTTTTAGCGATGTTATTTATAAAATTCTGTTTCTGCTATTGTGTGTTCACTATCACTGTCATAGCTTGGATAAAAAAAGATAAGTTGATGACTTTATAAAGTTTGAAATGATTGCTCAAATCTTCAGGGAACCGGATCCCTCCCTGTGACATTAAACAATTTACAAAACACCAGGAACAACCATTCCAATAGCAAGAAGCTATTAATTTTCATCATTTTCATAATTTCACAGGTGTCAAATCTTAATCCATTATGCCCAAGTATATTGTGCTGCATAGTTCCTTGCTGACTTGCCATGGGCTAATTATTGATGGTTCACTACATTCTAATAAAACCTCTATTTCATCTGTCTGTCATATGGAAATGAAACAACACAGAGAAGTTGCCAAAACGACTACTTGAGGCCGTTAAAAAAAAAATAGAAGAGACATTCCACTGCTTCCATCCCACAGGTCATTCTGAATACTGCCTGTTGAATAATGTTTTTGCTTTGCTTCTTCAGTTTAACTTTTTCTTACTAACAATCATAGAATCATAGAACGGCTTGTGTTAGAAGGAACCTTAAAGTTCATCTGGTTCCAACCCCCTGCCATGGGCAGGGATGCCAAATAAGCACTTGCCTTCATACAAACATCAACTTGAACCTTTAAATTATTTTGAAAGAATGTTATATTTATGGATATATTCACCAGTTATTTCAGAGTACAGTAATTCAGTTGTCAGTGCTTTGGGAGCATACTTGCCACCCAGACAGGGAATTTATGCTTTAGTTGTGATTGTATCTCTAACCTGAAACATTGCTTTGTCTCACTGGAAGGAAAAGGTAGGTCTCCTGATAAATGTAGTGGAGGAGACTGTGCTTTGCTCTTTGCCACACTGCTGTCTGCCACTGTGACCTTGCAGTAGACTCACAATTTCTATAAAGTTATGGTGCCTGAAAAAATTACCATCCTGGTATCTTTCCTGCTCTCCATCAATACTTACTGCTCTAATTAAGAGGTAAAACAGACCTGTTTCAAGCAGCAGCTAGGTTGGATGTCCATTATTTCACAGCAACAACGCACAGCCTGAAATACACGCTTAAGAGGGCATCTTCTATTTTTACCAAGAGGGAGGTAAATGCTGGCACAAAGCCACATCTGACACCTGTACATGAAAAATGCATCTGCTACTGCAGCTAAACCCTACAGGGGTAATGAATAAAAGGCCATGGGCCAACGATTTCTCTCGCTGGACATGCACATATGGCTTGATGCAGCACTATGTGCGGAATCCTCCAGCCAGGTCTGAGCCAGAAAGTCACAGGTGTATTTGCATGACCACCATGTTGTGTCCAACCTAATTAGCACCGTGTCCAGCCTAATTAGCACCACCCACCAACAGGGTTAAGTGCTTTGGGTGCAGCAACACTTGTATGCAAGTCTACCGACACTGCTTCCTGTGCTCTGTTGCACTGTTTAGAGGCGCTCTGACAAGTATTTTTATAACAAATTCAAGTCATTTTATTTTATTGTTTCCAAGGCAATGTGAAACTTCACTCTTTATTTTTTCCATACCTTTTCTATTTAAATGAATAGGAAAAAAAATGCTTACCATGCCAAAATACTAGAATAAAATATGTTTAGGGTATGCTTATACAGGTGTCTAAAAGGAACCCAAACACTAAGAACAGCTAGGTGAAAAGAAATCCCCAGGTCTCTATGCTCAGCTGCTCATTTAAGCGCTGACTCCCTGCTATCTTGTCTCTGGGGCAGCAATTTACAATTCTGTTAGATGTTACTGTAAACTGCTTAGTAGCAATGCTGTGTCCATTTGCACAAGCATGAATGATGATCCAAGGTGCGAAGCAACAGCAAATCAGTCTCTGCTATTTATATGTGACCTTAGGGAAGTACATCTGCTTCAGGGCATAGCTTTGAGAGTATTTTGGGGGGAGGTTGTGTGCTGTTTTTTTTTTGTTTGTTTGTTTGTTTGTTTTTGTTTTAATAATAATAAAAACATTCTGTAGCAGTTTAAACCCTTTTAGTTTCTCAGATAAACTGGCAGAGCATACCTATTTCAAGCCAATACACAGACACATTAAGTGCAGTAATGAAATCCGTAATTCCTACAAGCAACCAAACTGGGCCATATCAGCTAGCAGTTTACTGTGGCATCTTCAAATCTTGAGAGATTTGAAGGATGCAGTGATTGCCTCAGGGAGGATATTCCATATGTTGAGGGTGACCAAAAGGACATCATTAACACAATTACAAGAAAAGCAGATGGACTAGATAAGGAGACTGTGAGAGAAGAGGACAGCAGATGACAGGAAAAGACAAAGTTTGTGAAGTGTTTTTGTGCAACTGAGAATGCAGCTGAGCTGACAGAGCACCCAGCTGCTGCTGAGAGGGCAGGCTCCACGGGCATGCAGCACAACAGCCTTACAAGAAGCGGCGAGTACTTCTATGATCGGCTGGCTCCCACATCTGGCTCACTGGGGAGCTAGATAAGCAGCGGTGTTGGCACAGGGAAAGTCCCAGGAATCCAGGAGGAGGGGAGAAGAAGGAGGCACAGCACTGCTCCTTCGGAAGCAGCTAGCTATTAGCTGGCTTACCTCTATCATCGAAATCAGGTCACGGCTCAACAGCTACCAACAGTACCAGCTAAACCAGCACAAGCCATTGCAGCCTGCATGCACCTGCTCATCTCTCACCACTTCTACCTGCCCCTGACCTAACCCCTCCATGGCACCAGCCAAAATGCTGTGTGATAGACCACACCACAGAAACAGGCAGCTGGAAAAGGTGCCTCTCCTCCTTCCCCCCTGTTGCTTTTCAGCCAAATCAGGTTCCTAATCTGGATTACCACGCAGCCAAGCAAAACAACTGTGCCAGCAGACTAGCAGGGATATCAAAGGGACAGGAGTGAGCAGAGACTGTCTTAGGCCAGCACTGCTGGCAAAAAAAAATGGCTCTCAGAGGGCCAGAGGGCTTGCAGACACAGGGAAATCTATGGAGATATGCTAAAGAGCACAAAAAGGAGCTACAGAAAGAGCCCAGGGAGATAAGTGTAACAATAGTGTTTCAAGGAACCTCTCTGACAGGTCAGATCAAGCATAGGAAAAAAAAAAATGTCATAAGCAGGATGAGAGATAATAAAAACCTAAAAAAAAGCCCATCTGTGATGTGGACAGAGATAACAAGACTTTGGAGAAGAAAAGGAAACAAAATTCATATACATCACAACAAACAGGTTTAAAAAACAGACTGGAGTCAAAGAGGACTCCCAGGTTATAGGTCTGATTGACAGTGAGTAGTTGTGTGCCTTTCAGGCAGGATCAAAGTCCCTGCTCAGAAAAAAAACAGGGGTCCTTGTGTAGGGACTGCAGATGAAGTTTCAAGTTGGGAGGATTTCTGAAACACTATACAACAGTTCCTCAGCAGGTGGAAGCTCTTAATTCTGAATGAATTCCTATGTTTTTTTTGTTTTTTTTTAAATGAGCTTAAAAACTAACATACTGAAAAGTGTACCTGTTCGTGATATTAGAAATGGCCGATATGGACAGCACTGCCATGCAGGACAGAGACCAAAAATTGTTGGGGTATTTTGCAAATCTTCACATGAGAATCCAGAAAGAGCCAAAGCTGCATCTTTTACTTTTCACCTTTTTGACAGGAGAAGTATTTAGATTCAGAAACCTAGACTTTGCCTCCACTGTAATTTTGCGACTGTCAAAAACTAGAAGTACAGCTGAGAGTGTTTAAGAGCTGGTTTTGATGACAAAGTATTACATCGGCAAGGAAAATGAGTCCACATTTGTCTATTTCAGTAACGGAATGAAAAAGTAAGCCATTCGCACTTTTTGAGGTTACACCGAACATCTAGAGAGATTTCCATGCGATCTTGTCTCCTTCAGTGCCATCCAGTGGCGTTACTGTGAAATATCCGAGAGGATATACAAAAACCCCAGAGCACACAAAACAGCTCTGTATTTTCAGGAGGTGCTGTTCATACCAGGTAAATTGCAGGTTGTCAGGGATATTGGTATAACAATAATGAAAAACAGAGCCATGATTTTCAATAGCAATAATTCAAATTAGATTTGACATTGTTGCCTGGAGTCTCAGGAAAGCTCCTTATATCATTTCTAAAATAGTTATTTGTGTCTGCAAAATATGTAGCACATACAAAATTCATACGGGTACAGCACGATATAAAGATTTAATAGCATCCATTTGCGTAATGCAGCTATCCACAACCCAAGCCAATAAAATATTAGTTGTAATTTTTCTCTTTCTCCAAGGCATGAATAGTTTGACTGAAGGAGCTCGGGTATCTAGATTTACAGGCTCTTACACTCTCAATAATGCAAGTATATTTAAAACATACTCACATACATATGGTACTAGATACGTGCGTGTGGACATGCATATACATGTACACACAAAAGTTCAGTGTGTTACAGCCTCATTAGAGATTCTTTTTTTTCAGGTAAGGTCTTCTTGCCCTTTTAGTGCTTTCCTGAATCCTCTTGAATTACAATGAACTCAAGCCAATATTTGCATTAATATTCTTAATGCTGTTTCCTTGCTTTCTCCAACTCTAGGCTAGAGATGTCTGCCAAAGGCCTGAGGCTTCCTACCTAAAACTCTTTAAAGGTGGCTCTGCAAGATGGATTTCTGCAAACAAATGGATTTCTACCTCTTTTGTTCCTTCCTGTCACACAAAAAAGACAAGAAGACGTCTTATACAAAATTAGAAGGGCAGAATATTTTCTTGGTGTTACTTACCCTAGCAGATGCTTACTGCAAAGGAAAAATCTATTGAAATGCTAATGTCTCTGTGCTCACAGAGATTTCACTTTCCCTTCTCTAAGTCTCTGTTCAAATCCCAGTGGTTCCTCTGTCAATGCTCCCCCTTCCATCACTGCTTGTCCCTTGGCTCAGGGCTGAGACTTGATTCCGTGCAACTTTTTCTGCTCTACCAATACAAACAGCCTTCCGGATCTATCCTCTCATTCCTCTTAGTCCTAGGCTCCCGGCATACAGTCCCCCTCATCTGTATGTACTCATCCTTTTGCCTTAAACTCTACCTCATTTGTTTCTCCTCAAGAATTCAATTTCTTCCCTCACCTAATTCCAGTATCCTATCCCAGGTTAACTTTTTTCCCCCCAGTAGTTTCAGTCTCACCATGTCCCCTGCCTCAATTCTTGCTGCTTCCCTCCCCTCAGTCAGGTACATGTCCCCTTACTATTCCTATCAGACATACTCAAGCACCAGTGAAAAACAGGAATCAGCAGCTTTTGGGGAGCACAGGGAGTGGTCTGTGTAGCCTCACTTCTACTCCCCAGTTCCATCCTAGTCCAGTGTGGCAAACAGAGCTGCAGCTCATAAGCAGAGTAGGCTTGACTGCAGCAGCAGTAGAGGCTGGGGGCGAGGACCGAGGACACATGCTAAGTCAGGATTGTGGAAAGTTAATTTCTTCAAATGCTTATAAATTTGGCCAAGTGTAGTCAGAAGATCAAAAAACACCTGCCCCAAATTCAGGTTTTCATGACAAATTCCAAATCTGCTCTAGGGCATAAAGGCACTTCAAAGATAAGATCTCCACAATATTTCACCCTAGACAAAGTGCTTTTTTCCCCTGCTTTTGTTCTTAGATCACGGTTGGTAGCAGTAAAATCATCCTAAACTCCCACCTGTAGCATGGAAAATTTCATGCTGGACAACAGATGTTGTATGCTTTAGTTTAGCTAACTCATATGAAAGGAAATAACTGACAACCCTATTGTAGGCATTGTTTCAAGTATAACGTAGTCATAAATGCAAAACCGTACTTTAGTAGTAAGAGCACAGGTGTAAATGAAAATGATTATCAACTCAGCCCTTCACTTTTACCTTTAGTTTTGTCCACTGCAACTACACAGTACGTTTTCCTCAGTTGAGAAGTCTCAGGAGAGTGGGTGACTTCATAATCCAGCACTGCTTACAGCAGCATAACAGTAGCATACCTGTGGTGGAATAAAAACAGATTTACTTTAACCTTCCTTCCACTGGCAGGCTTACGTAGTCATTAACGCTCTTTCAGCAAGTATTTTCTGTCATTCTAAGGACGACTTGAAATGATGGCATCTAATACACTTCCACGCCCTCAGGTAATGAGGTCAGAAGGCAAACGCACATTTCCTCATCTGGCTACTGAACAGCAGTGACCGGCTACCTTGGCCCACGCAGACACGTCCCCCTGAAGTGCTGTCTCTTGCCTGCCTAGGAGACCTTCATTCATGGCTCTGCTCCAGCAGAACCAGAACATTACCTTGAGAAACAGCAAAAGGTCTCTTTCCCTTCCAGTGAAACGCTGCATTCCCAGAGAACACAACCCAGGGCTCGCGAGTGCTTGCTTATTACTTGTAGGCACCAACCTACGGAAGGTGCCCGGAGGATTTATTGTGCCAGGCCAGTCAGATCCCACTGCTATTACCCTTCTGCGACAAGAACTCCGAGCTTTATCTTTTGCATGGCTGTGATGTTAAGGGCACACTTCTCATATTAAGCTGAATAAAGAGTGTCACTATATATTAACCTTAACTGCACAGAACATAATTGAACTCAATGGGGCTGCTGCCCTCTATGTTTCAGCAGGACTCGAGTCTGAAGAAATAATAATTCACTAGTTTACAAAGGCAGAAATAAACTTTCTTTATTATACAGCGAGTGCAGGTGCAATACTGTGATTATAGACAGTGGTATGATTCACCTTGAGATTTTAGTTGTATCTTGCCAAAAGAAGCTATTATCAAGCCCCAAATGACTCTAACAACACTACTATCAATGTGGTATTTAGAAGTCCCTTCCCTAGTGGGAACAAAAACATCTCTTTTCTTCCAATCTTGAAAATTAAATGCACAGTATTAGCACCATCAATGAGGTGTTTAACTTCAAAATTGCCTCTCCTGGTGAGAATGAAAACACTACTTGTTTCCTTTTTTAAAATTAACAGCAGTGTTTTTCTCTCTTTTCTGCTAAGCACACTTTTTTAATCAACCTGAGACACAGTATGTCCCAAGTGCTCGGCGAGCACGGCTGGCGTACATCTACGTGTGTCTGCGAGCCCGCGCATGACATCACACGCTCTGGGGCTGGCATCAAGCCTGTTTCCAGTGTGGTGCAAGCACACAGTCACCTTTGTCCCAACAAAAAGGCTATGTTGACTCAAAAGAAGCACTAAATAACCCCAAGCTAACAGCACAACGTGCCAGAAAGGTGCCAGATCACAGAAGTTGCTCACTGCAGCCAAAAACTGTTGCGTGGCATGCCAGGAGCACGATGACTCTGACCTTTCTCCAGCTGTCACCTATGTTTGCACACACCCATATGGTCAGTGGGCAAAGAGGTGAAACAACTCCCATTTGTCCTATAAAACTGGGCAAGGAAAAGGTGCAATCAGCTCTTGAGCCACTCTAGGACCAGATCATGCATTAGGCTTTGTAGCTGTATTGAGCCATCAACACTCCATAAAATGATGCTTTTAGAGGAGCCCAGGTCTCACAGCTGATACCCAGATATCAACACTGCACATACAACTTCTGTGATCCCTCTGAGCATACAGCATTGCCACTCTCCCTCCCTCAAGTCCAACCCTGCCCAGCTCCTACTCTTAACTGGTAAATTACCAATTCAAACACGGGCTGGTCCTCAGCATTTTCACTTGGCAGCTCAGCTGGTTGCAGAGGAAGACAGGGTGTTCAAGGCTGTGCTGTGCGCTCTGCTACCTCCACACGGTTACTGGCAGTTCAGCCAGTTATCCAGGCCTGCCTGAATTTCTGCTGGCCCTTAGGGGCAGGTCCCAAGTCTGGGCCCAGCCTCATCTGTCTTTGGTAGAAAGGGAACTGGTTGATCTGGGGCTGTGAAGAGGCTGGCAGCATGTAGGACCTCATCTTCAGTGCAAACTCAGACTGGTTTGCCAGGGATTCCATTCACCATTGCCTTTTAGTGTCTGTATCAACCCTGTAGTCCAGAATCCTGCTATCACGGAGTCAGAGGTTTGGGAGACAGGCCCACCCTGTCTCTACCTGGAAAACTGTGTGTGACAGATCACATCTCTCCAGTATTTCAGGCTGTGTTACCGGATAACCACACACAGCATTAGCAACCATCTGGGTAGAGACGGGTGACACCACACTGGTGATGACCACAGTGCTGCCTCTGAACACTCTGACACTTCTGGACAAAGCCATTGCTCCCAGGCACCCACACCGGGCAGCACACAGACCTTCTCCTGTTTCCTTGCAAACACAAACCAGCGAGTTTGCCAGGTCTGCTCCCCCGGCCCCCAGTTATCCTTACTGAGGCAAGAGAGTGCACTGGGCGGGTTAACTAAAGAGGTAAAGGAAAAACCCTTCCGCTCTAGCAACGGACACTGAGGAAAAGAGCATCTTTTTTCCTAGCGTTAATTGTACAGGCAGCACCTCAGCGGGCTGAGGACACCTTCCCTTCCCTTCCCTTCCCTTCCCTTCCCTCCCCTCCCCACCCCTCAGGGACCCGCGGCCGTTGGCGACCGTTGGCGGCCGTTGGCGGCGCGAGCGCCCCCTGGCGCCTGCCGCGCGCTGTCGCCGCAAGGCATGCTGGGGCGGGCGGCGGCGGCTGTGAGGTCATCGCCGGCGGCCGGAAGGAGCGGCGCGGAGCGGGGCCGGGCGGGGCGGGGCGGGGAGGGGAGCGGCGCGGCGGGGCCGTTGGGGCCGTTAGGGCCGTTGGTCGGGGCCGCTGCGGGGTTAGGGCCATGGCGGGCAAGGCGGCGCGCGGCGAGCCGCTGGGGCGCACGGCGGAGGAGGTGGCGTGGGCGGAGGCGCTGCGCGGGGCCTGCGAGCCCGAGCAGCACTGGCGGCACCGGCGGGAGTTCCTCCTGCGCAACGTCGGGCGGCCGCCGGCGGCCGGCAGCGCCGAGCTGCAGCGCCTCGTGTCCCTCTCCATGGTCTGGGCCAACCACGTCTTCCTGGGCTGCCGGTGAGTGCGGGGCGGGGCGGGCACCGAGCTGTGTGCGGGGGGGGCGCCTGACGGCCTTCCTCCTCCTCCTCCTCCTCCTCCTCCTGTTCCTCCGCCCCCTGTCGCCCCTGCAGGTACCCGCCGCAGGTCATGGAGAAGGCGCTGGAAATGGCCGAAGGCATCCAAGTGAGCGACGCGCCCGTCCGCACCACGAGAGACGAACTGGTTGCCAAGGTGAAGAAAAGAGGCATATCAAGTAGCAATGGTTAGCAGATCATAGCTGTGACAATACATAGGAGATAGACAATGCTTGCCTGCGAGTGTTCGGGCTTTACCTCGGGTTTACAGTAATCCAATTAATTTGCTCTCCACGATCCCTAACCGTCTCCCCTCTTTATGCTGTTTTCTCCCTCGTTAACGCTTTTAAAGTAGACGCTGCTGGTAATTTAGAGCTCTTGTTTTGAAGACAATGATGTTTGTAAATCTATGGCCCATGCACGCCTTAAGCCAACTTTTTAATACCATGTAGATGGTTGTTCTCCAGCTTAACTAGATTCTTGTTGCTTTGCTTTCTGCTTTTTATTCAAATGCTGCTGCTTTGTAAGAAACTTAGAATTCTGTTTTGTAAAGAAATTACTAAATTGGTATTTTAAATGCTTTTTATGATATTAGTAGACAAAACACGCTTTTTCTTTTTTTTTAGGTCAGACAATCTATTTAATGTGCTTTGGTCACTTTTGTTCTGGCCTGCAAGAATACAAGTACATACTTGCCTTCAGATCCCAAACCAAAACCTGAAGTCTAGCATATGGGCACTCTTAGATTTTTTTTATTTTCTTTCTGTCAAACAAATACTAAAATGTTCTGAAATGGTAGGTTGCACTTTTTTTTTTTTTTCAAAAATTACTAAAATATTCTGAAGTAATAACTTAATTCTTAAAACTATGGTTCAAGGTGTAATCCTAATATACACCATTTAACTTCAGAGGGATATCTGTGAGAAGTTTTTAAATAAATTGCTTCTAGATGGATATTTCACAGTGCAGAAACTGAAGAGGGTAACGCACTTACTTTGTTTTGCAGAAGGGGTAGAGGAGCCTTCCAAGAAACGAGCTGTTGAGAAAAGCAAAGACACTGAGGATACTGAGAAGGATGTGAAAACAACCGAGGCAGAATCTCTTAAGGAAACAGAGAGCACATTGCCAAAAAAGCAGGAAAAAGAGGGTAGCAAAGATTCAGAAAGCTCCCAGTCAACTTGCAGTTCAAATCAAGCAGCAGTCGCAGCACTGAGCACAGAAGCAGAAGAAAAACCTGTTAATGCTGAAAATACTACTGAGCAAAGTCCAACCCCATCTTCATCCGAAAAAGAGTCGGGAGAAAATCCACCTAAGGAAGGCAAGTGTGAAAATGAGCCGTCACCTGAAAAAACTACATTAAGTTCGGGTCCACCGGCTGCTGCCAAGAGCGCCCCACAGGCAGGAGCAGTGCCACCGGCTGCTGCCAAGAGCGCTCCACAGGCGGCAGCAGTGCCACCTGCCGCTGCCAAGAGCGCCCCGCAGGCAGGAGCGGTGCCACCGGCTGCCAAGAGCGCCCCGCAGGCAGCAGTGGTGCCAGCGACTACTGCCAAGAGCGCCACGCAAACGAGCGCTTCCCTGCTGTCTTCCAAAAACCAAGCGAGTGCCACGCCATCAGTATCCAAGAGCGTCACCCAGGCAGGTGCCTCGCTGCTGCTGGCGCCCAAGAGCGGCGCTCAGCCGGGCACCTCGCTGCTGCTGGCGCCCAAGAGCGGCGCCCAGGCCGGCACCTCGCTGCTGCTGGCCTCCAAGGGCGGCGCCAAGGCGGGCTCCTCGCTCCTGGCCTCCAAGAGCAGCGCGGAGGTGGCTGCCTCGCTGCTGGCTGCTCGGAGCGGCACTCAGCAGGGTGCCTCGCTGCTCACCTCCAAGAGCAGTGCTCAGGTAGCTGCTTCGCTGCTGGCCGCTCGGAGCGGCTCTCAGCAAGGCCCCTCGCGGGCTGGGGCACCCTCCAAGGGTGGCACGCAGGCTGGTTCGCAGCAGCTCGCCTCCAAGAGCGGCTCACAGGCAGGTGAAAGTCCCGCTAAGGCTTTGTGCAAACCATTAACCAGTGAAGATGCAAAGGAAAGACAGCCTTTTTTCAACAGACTCTACAAAGCTGTAGCCTGGAAACTGGTTGCTGTGGGAGGCTTCAGCCCTAGTGTAAATCATGCCGAACTTCTGAACTCGTCTATTCAGTCTGTAAAAGCTACCTTAGATGTTGCTTTCGTTCCCCTGAAGGAGCTTGCAGACTTACCTCAAAACAAGAGCTCTCTAGAAAATATCGTTTGTGAACTGAGGTGCAAGTCTGTCTATTTGGGTACTGGCTGTGGTAAAAGTATGGAAAATGCCAAAGCAGTTGCTTCAAGAGAAGCCCTGAAATTATTCCTCAAGAAGAAAGTTATTGTGAAGATATGTAAAAGGAAGTACAAAGGTAGGGAAATCGAAGATTTGGTACTTCTGGATGAAGAATCAAAACCCTCAAATTTACCTCCAGCTTTAAGAAATCCTCGGGAGATCATGTAGGCAAGAGTCGCTGTTTGTACCAGGAATAGTATTTCAATACAAGGACTGAAGGTTGATTTTGTACTTTAAAAATGTAGGCTTCCAGGTATTTTGTATTTCTTTCTCAGTTTTGCAAGACGATTCTCTTCCTTTCACTTGGTAGCAATTGTATAAAACTTGTTAGAGATGACAAGTGTGCATTTAAAGGTATGCCTTAATACATGGCACACTAGTGTGCTGTTTTATTTGCAAAATAGTCTACCTAATTCTTCTATTTTTAATTAAACAATTAAGGTACAATTTGCTGTTTAAAACCTGACAATTTTGTAATTCTTACGATTTGATGGCGGTGTGCTCAATTGTCTACCATGTCGTTTTTCTAGCCACGTAGACGTATGTATATAGGGACCATAATACTTGAATGATTGGAAGTTGTTTAAGAACTTCGATCAAAAAGTTAAATCATCCGTTTCAGACGTGTTGCTCATAATGTTCACTGTTCCTCTTATTAGGAGAGAAAATAGTTGGTTGACTGTTTCTACGAGACCTTGTAATACTTGCAATATAAATGACATCGTGATCCCATTGAATGTTAGACTAGCGGTTAGATCCCATTTAACATTATACTAGCGAATTGCCATTTAGCAGTCAAGTCACAGCTACTTCAGCCACCGAAGCTCCGTAAGCGGATCTAATTTATATTGTGAAAAATCCTTTACAGTTTTTTCAAATAAACGTGGGTTTCTATACGAAGCATATTTTGACTGCTACTAGAACAATAAAACCTCTGGGATGTGTGTTTATAGTACTGTGTTTTTAGCCATGAGCTATTCCAACCATTTCAATGACTTTGCAACACTGTAAGGAAAGCTTTACTCTGAGTGGTTTCAAGATGTAATCCCACTAGGCTGAGTTGTTTTCTTGGGATGCCTAGTTGCAATACTGTAATACTGAGTGGACCTGTAAAATATTTCTGCTTTTCTAACACTTACTGAGAGGTAGATGAGCGAAATCAAGCTGTTGCTGTCTCCTAGGGACAGCAGGCGTATTGTGAAGCGTTCACACGAGTTGAGCCCTTTGTTACTTTTTTACATTGTGTTCACAGTGGTTTGGAGCGAAGGAAGCGGGAGATGACCTTGTTTTCGATGTTCTGGAAATACCTGCACAAATTGCATGTTCTGTTATATTGGATAATGACATGTAATTGTAAAAACATGATGTCTTCAGCGTTGTTTGGAATTAATCTTGTCTAATTACAGTAGTTAGTATCATTTAATGGAGGCCTGGCACTTGATTGACAGATCCATTGATGGAGTACTGGGGGAGTGAGTAGGCATCCCTGGGATCTCGCTAGCATATTCATCCACTTAAAAACTTTGATTTCTTCTGTGATTTCTGGGACTAAACCACAGCGGCATTGGTACGCTGTGCCCGGTGTGATTTTGAACAGCAGGGGCTGGCTGGGTGGGAGTTGCTCATGCTTCGGGACGGCTGGGTGAGAACCTCCACCTCACCCCTGTCCTCCTGGGTCACCCTTAACTCTGGTCCTTTCTCAGGGGCCCCCAGGTGTTGCTTGAGTGTGACCCAAGATTTGAATCACAACGAGTAAAATCGCTTCGTACAGTGTAAAAATTTTTTCCGGTGGGCGGGGCCTCGCGGCTTCATTTGCATAATGCATGCACAGGGGCGGGGCCGCGCCGCATCCCCCCGGTGGTGCCGCTGCGGGGGCCACCCGCGGGGAGCCGCTGCCCGGGACAGCGCGGTGCGGCCGTGCCGCCTGTGTGCAGCCTCCCGGGGCCATTCGGGGGGCGAGCGAGCTGCGAGCAGCACTCGCCCTAACCTTGAGGCAGCCGGCGCGGCGGCGCCATATAAGGGCTCTGGGGAGGGCTATGCGCAGGACGCCCTGAAGACCTGCTCTCTAGGCCACTCACGGAGGACGCCGTTCCTCAGGGGCCGCGGGCCCGCCTAGGGGAAAGTCCCCGGACGCGGGGCAGAGAGTGCCGCGCGCCGCCGGCGCCAGCCCCCGCCCCGCCGCCCGCAGCAGCGCCGCCGAGACGCCCCCGGGCAGAGCGGGAGGGCGCGGGGCGGGCCCTCGTCACGGCCACAGGCACGCAGGTAGTGCGCAGCACGCAGCGGGCGCACCAACAGCACGGGGCTCACTCTCAGGGCGTCCCCGCCTTTTGCTGCCCTCGCTCCGAGCCCTGAACTCCCACACAGGTGGTTGCCTGCAGAGCAGGGAGCGCCCGCATCTGAGCGGCGCGGGGAGCCCGTTACCTGGCGCCGGAGGGCTCTGATACAGCCGAGAATGAGGCTAGCTGGGAAACAAACCACATGCTAGTATTTGTAAGAAATGTACCGGTTTAATTGATCGCCTTATCAAAATAATCTCGTGTTTAGTCGATAGCCAATTTTTCGGTGTCTCACACGCATAAATGAAAGAGAAAAGTGGTAGTGGCTGCTTCAGTGTGAGCTGTCATCTGCCAGACAAACCAAGCCTAATTTGTTAAGGAACATCAGAAGTGACAAATCTGCCATTACGGGGAAGTACCTTTTTTTGGATGACCTGACGTTAGGGAAGTTGTTCGAGAATAACCTACCTGAACAAACACACTACCTCTGTGGCCCTGGAAAAGCCATCCTCTTCCACGAATACCAGTTACGTGGAGGCCACCTACAGCCTACCGCTCCCTGCAGCTGACTTTTAAAAAAGTCCATCTGGCTTGTGCTCATTCGTTCTTTTATTTGCGTTTCTTTTCTCCGTACACTGCAGAATTCTTCATCTTCTTCATCCCATGGAGACCAAATAAGCATACCTGCCAACACAGACACGTAGTCAAAAATCAATTCTGTTATCCATGCTGCTCCATTTGCCTAAAAGAAGCACCCTGCTATCATCCTTCGAGCATTTCTCCTAAATGCGAGGTAGCTCTTTCACAATGACTGCCCCTTTTTAGACCTCTTCTCCTCAATAATGCTGCTTTTCGTTATTTTTTTCCACAGGCTGAAATTCTTCCTAGGCTATCAATGGAAAACTGAAAAGATGTAAATAGTTTGTGCAGTATTAGGTGAAATGGGACAGGAAGCAGCTATGATTCATGGATGTAAAATCAAGATTACAAAAGATGGAAGACAGGCAAAACTGTGATTGGGGGAAATCAAATTTAGATTAAATACCTGGAAATATTTTATCATGGTAAAATCTATAATGTGATGAAATAAACTTTCACAGGAAGAGGAATACTCTGGTTGGGACTCTTAAAAATACACTAGGACATGACAAAGGAACAACAATGTTGTTTTCTCCATGGAAAGTGGGGTAGTTTATAGACATATGAATGCACTGCAGATTTATTACTTTGTAATAATGTATCTCTGATACCACTAATATCAAGCTCGCGCTGACAATTCTCCACTCAGTGGAGAGGGTTAGAGTGAAATTTATGGTCTTTCTGCCTGTCCATCTCTACCATCTCTACAGAGAGCAAGGTTTTGCTCTGCCATGCCTCCTCTTACCTCCAGATTATTCTCACAGTCATCAAAAGTACAGACATAGCTGGGTCAGGAAGCTACTGAGCTGCAAATAGTCCAATGCATTGAAATTCTCCAGTGCTTGCTCCCAGGCACTCCGGGGCATTACCAAGCCGGAGAATTCAGCCTGCTGTTCTGGATTTCCCTTCCCCCAGGGCTTCGAGCATGTGGCAAGCTCAGGCTTCATTTTCCTAGGGAAATCTGGTCTAACAATAACGATGCATTCCTAGACTGCTCAAAATTTAAATCTTTCCTTCAGTGTTCAAAAGCAGCAGACAACATTGAAATTCAGAGAATGTTAGCTGGTCTCTGCTCTACTACCTCAGATACTGCCTCCCACATAGTGACAAACAGCAAGTTTTTAGCACAGAAACCACCTGTAGCCTGCCTCATGCATTACGCTACAATGACTTTCTCAATTCTTTTTTTCGTCTTACTGATGCCGCACATACAATTTGTCAGAAAAAGCGATGTCAAAAGTGAAGTCAAAATGTTATTTGTCATTAACATTTAATTGCAATTAACATTTAATTTTAAACAATGTATTAATTTTTAATTAACATTTTTGCTTTATTTGTCTGCTGGATAGTGGAAATCTCTATTTCTCAGTGTTATTTCTTCACGAGGTAGCAGAATGATGCAGCTATTCAAACTTACTACAAGCAGAAACAGAAGCCCTCAAAACAGACAACATCTTTCTAAAGAATTTTGTATCATTGGTGTTGATTGTGTTCCTTTTGCACTGGTGTGTAAGTTGGGCTTTCTGCCTGCACAGTAAGTGTTATTTGTTAATATTATATGGAGGAATTCAATTGCTTGGATTTCAGTTACTCAGAATTGACAGCAACACGCACCACACAATAACGTTTCAGCACTGTACTGTCACTGGAAGTAGCTAGGTTATTTTCATTTTCTAAATCTATTTGTGCAAAAATGAGATAGAGGGCATAAAACGATACGAGATTTTGCTTCGCTAATCTGAGCTGTCACAACACACAAAGGAGCTGGTTTTACTGGTGAACAGATTTTAACGTTGCAACGTCCTCTGAGGAACTCGCTGACTTGCAGACTTCCTGCTTTTATGGCCAGAGTGACATCAGCGTAACGCACAATGTTTTGAAAGTACTGCCTACAACTTTGTTTTCATTCATTTTATGAACTTGCCAGCACACTGATGACTCGGGCAAAGACATCTCTCTACACCTATTGCTCAACACCTTAGCTGTAGATTCAGAAAAACACTGTCACAGGATACCAGTTTAGCAGCTGCATGAGCCGAAAGTTTAGAATGTGTTTGAAGTCTTCCTGAACTGGGTGTTGAGGAAACGATACTTGGAGACCGCCATCATGTAAGATGCTGATCTCCCTGCTGGTTAGATGAACCAGTGAGGTTCAACACGCTGCTTTTGCCATGGGGACAGCCGTGGGGCCATCTCCCACCGTCAACACACTCACAGAACTGCACGAAAAAAAGCAGGCCAGAAGGGATCCTCTGGAGGCCATCTAGTTCAGCCCCCTGCTCAGAGCAGAGCCAGCTTCACAGCCACATCAGGTTGTGCCAGGCCTCATCCAGCCAGGCTCCAAAAATATCCAAGGATGGAGACTACGCAACCCCTCTGCACAAGCCATGCTGCTGCATATCCACCGCTCTAGATCATTCCATCCAAAAATGATGTTATCTATAGGATTAGTATGGCCACTCTTTTAGTGCTGGCCACTTACCTCCAGGTAGGAATACGTAATATAATAAATAACATATATATTTCACTCTTGAATGCAGTCATCTCTGATGTTTTTTTTTTTCCCTCCCCCAAGTTTACAAGATCTCATATTTTTTCCCACTTTCTTTTTTTTTTTTTTCAGGTGCCTGAAATATAAATGCAACATACTGCAAGATTTACAGGTTTCCTGGTGATATTCCAAGACTCCACAAGTTGTGTGTTGTTTTTTTTTTTAACACTTATGATTTTTTTTTCCATGTAGTGAAGGCCACAGGAAAACTTCCGACAGAGAAGCAATTCTTGGTATTATTATTTTTTTAATAATTCTAAGTGCTTGGTACCGCTCTCCCAATAGTGCTATATGTGAGAAGTACATGGATTTCTACTTTTGTTGCCTACTACAGGCGTTGTGGCCAGCATTTGATACAAATCCCACAGCAGCCCTGGGGCAGACAGGATACCCTGTGAAAATCGGGAGATTGTTGGCAGGCGAGTGGGTTTTAAGAGGCTAAACTTCTCTGCCACCCTATTTAGAATCCTCTGAAAAGATCAAAATGGGGATAAAACGTCGCTGCGCTTCCCTAAGTCCTGGTTTGTCGTGAATCGTTTGGCGCCCCTTTAGAGCTAAGCAGGGCGGCTGTGGCCGTGCTGTCGGTCCCAGCCTCACCTCACAGCGAGCAGCTCCTCAGGGGGACATCGCGAGCCGCCTGCAGACGGACAGTGCGATATGAAGGCGATATCGTACAGCACGCGCGGTATCGCGATAAAACCGCCCCGCCCCCCCCGCTCGGGGTACCGGCACGCCTCGGGGGCGCTGCGGAGGGCGACAGGGAGCGGGGTTCGACACCAAACCCCCAATCTCGGCGGGTTTCGACCCAAAATTCCCTCACGGACCCGGAGGGGCTGTGCCGGGGGCGGCCGTTGGGGCGGCCGTTGGGGTATCCCCGCCCCGCCCCTCCCCTCAGCCCGCCCCGCTCGGCGCGTCAGGGCGAGCCCGCGGCCCTTTAAGCCAAGCCCCGCCCTCTCCCTCCCCCCGCCCCCCTCCGCCCTCCGCGCCAATGGCAGCGCGCGGCGGGGGAAGGCGGGAGAATGCGAACCCCTGGCGGCGCCGCCGGCCGCGCCTTATAAGGGCAGGGCGCCGCGCATGCGCGCTGCCCGGCGGCGAGGGGCGGGGGCTGCGAGCGGCTCTGGCTGCGGCTCCGGCTCCTGTGGCGGCGGCGGCGGCGGCGGGCAGCGGGCGGGCGGCCGCGGGGGGATGATGCTGGCGGGGCCGCAGCTGGTGGCGGGGCCGGCGGCGGGCGGCGGCGAGCGGTCGCGGCTGCTGTCGCTGTACGTGCAGGAGTACCTGGAGTGCGTGGAGTCGCTGCCGCTCGACATCCAGCGCAACGTGTCGCTGCTGCGCGAGGTGGACACCCGCTGCCAAGGTGGGCGCCGCCGGCCCTTGGGGTGGGGGGCTGAGGGGGGGGGGGGGGGGCGGCCGTTGGGGCGGTTTAACCGCCCGGCAGCGCCGCACATGCGCCCGGCGGGGCGGAGGGAAGGGAGGAGAGGGGAGGGGAGGGGGAGGCCGGGCCGGGGCTTCCTGAGGGGACCCCGAGGGCCGTGGGGGCTGCGCGGGGCGCTGGGGGCTGTGGCAGCGCCCTGGGGCGGGTGGCGCTGCCCCTAACGCGGCGCGGGGTGGGTCCGCCCTGGAGCCCTGCAGCCGCCCGTGCGCCGCCACGCTGCTCGGCCGCTTCAAAAAAGGCAGGAAAACAGGCTGGAAACTCGATAAAACACAATAATATAGATATCCATATAGCCTAGGCCCGGGCCTGCGGATCAGCTGGAAGTGCTGCTCGTACGGTTCTGGCTGGGGGGAGGCGGTGATAGCTCGTGGGGGAGGAGCGACGCCGCTCCTGGGCTTGGCAAACTGAAACCCGTCAGCTTCTCGTAGCTCCGCCGGGCTGAAGCGCGGGATCTGCCGGCAGCGCTCGGTCGTGCCTCGGCCCCTTCAAAACCAGAGGTGTCGGAGCCGTGTGGCAGGGTGTGCGGGTACCCCCGGTCCTGGGGGTGAATACGGAGGCGGTTTGGTGAACTCACCCCTCCGCCGCTCCCGAAGTCCTGCCTTCTGCTTGGGAGAAACCCGGGACCCCTTTGGAGAGCAGGTCCCGTGGTGGTCCGGACAGGCTGCTCCAGGGGACGATCAGCTTAAAAAGGAGGTGTCTGCAATGCGGAGCATTTTTTTTCCTCAGTCACTGTGGAAAAACAAACAGTTACTGCTCGTGCATTCTTCCAGGCAGGGCATTCCCAATCTAGGAAATCCAGAACTACACCTATGCCACTTTTTTTGCCTCACAAGAGAAGCTGAGGTGGGAGATAGTGTGGGGGGAGTACCTGGCTCTGCACTCTTCAGGAACAGAGTAGAATTTTTTTCCCTGCCAAGGCAGCAGATGTGGCTGCGCTTGTAGGCAAACAGAGCCTGTGCTTTTAACGCTAGCCGGAATACTAGCACTGAGGAAAAATAGGCTGCGTGACTTATTAGACAGGCAGAGCACCGATTTTTATCTTCCCCTCGTGAAGGTCTCGAGTTAGAACAAAGTGCTGTTGGCTTCTCCTGTCGCACAGGTTGCAGAATTTATAGTAAAAAGGGGCTGTTTGCACTTAAGCTGCCATTTCAAGATGTCAGCAGGGAAAAAAATCACGGTGAACAAAGTTGTGATAATATCTGTGGCTTCCACTCAGTGGGAGCTTGAATTATTTCAGAGCCGTACAAAGCAGGCAATATTCTTTAAAAATGAAAGCCAGTTTGTAAAACACGGGTCTGCAGAAAGAGGATTGTACTACACGCATTCTGGTCACAGAAGTACGCAGTTGAGTATCGTACATAAATTCCCTTGCCTGTTAAAATCTTCAAGCTGTTTCCAAAGGAACCAGTGCTGTATCTAACACTACATCAGATCTCGCTGTCGGTTCTACTGATCTAGTTCCTTCCACTGCAGCAGTTCCTCTGTCTTTTATGAATAGATCGAGTGTAACTTTTGGTCTAGAAAATACTATTTTAAAATCCAGCAACATAGAGAAGTAGAGAACAGACAAAGGCTGTCTGATGAGGCATTTGTTCATCTCCTTTTTGGGTTCACTAAACTTGTTTCTAAGAACTAAATGTCGTGAAAGATTCGCAGCAATCCCTGCAGGTATTTTGCATGACTTGTGAAAGAAAAAAGCTTAGCAGTGAAACCGAAACACTCGTTACTAGTAGCTTAAAAATATCCTGTGATGCACTAAACTGTAGGTCATCTGTTCTGAAAAGTTCAGCCTTTATTTAAAATGAAACTTGCTGTAGCTTCTTTGTAATGTGAACGCACCAGTTAGAGTGGTTTATATTGACTTAAATCCCAATTGTACGTTTGCTAATGTGTAACTTGAAGCGTCATACGTCTTTATAACCAAGTGTGGTTGAAAATGTAACACCAGAGCTCCTAGGTGAATAAGAAGGGAAAGGAAGAGGACCTGAATATCTGGAGTGCTGTCTGTGACACATGATGGTTACACGAATGATGTGAGATTATAATGAATTCTCAGCTTCTTTGTATGACATAAGCTATCACTGGTTTGTAGGTGTAGGAACTACCGTAGAAAGGGACCTCAACAAAAATTCCTGCTTTGTCAGGTGCTGAGGCAGCATCTGGACTATCCACACTTCAGCAGTGGTCGCCTTTCTTTTTGCAACGGCTTTAATAAGCTTGCTTTTCTGTAGAACATGAGAAACTTTTCTCGCAACAGATTGCAATCTTAAACACTGATTTGATGTTCACATGCAACTAGAATTAAATATCGGATCTAGCCCACTGGGGTATACTATAATTAACACTTGTACTATTTCTTTTCTGTTAGAAATACGTTTTTATATTTTCTTGAGCGTGTTCAATCTCGTGTAATTGTTTCTATTATCTTCATTTTGTAGAAGCGCTAAAAGAAATAGATGATGTCTATGAAAAATACAAGTCGGAAAATGATCCCGCTCAGAAGAAACGCCTGCAGCAGCATCTTCAGCGTGCGTTAATCAACAGCCAGGAACTTGGAGATGAAAAAATTCAAATAGTTACTCAGATGCTAGAACTGGTAGAGAATAGAGCCCGGCAAATGGAAACACACTCTCAGTGTTTTCAAGATCTGTCTGAGAATGAAAAGCCTCTGGAAAAGGCAAAGATGGAGTCCTGCCAACCGGAGAGGTCTTCACGGAGACCTCGTCGCCAGCGAACCAGCGAAAGCCGCGACCTGTGCCATATAGCAAACGGGATCGATGACTGCGATGACCAGCCACCTAAAGAGAAGAGATCTAAATCTTCGAAGAAGAAAAAACGCTCCAAAGCCAAACAAGAGAGAGAAGTCTCACCCGTAGAATTTGCAATTGACCCTAATGAACCAACTTACTGCTTATGCAACCAAGTGTCTTACGGCGAAATGATAGGGTGTGATAACGAACAGTGTCCTATCGAGTGGTTCCACTTCTCGTGTGTTGGACTCACCTATAAACCCAAGGGGAAATGGTACTGCCCCAAGTGCAGAGGAGATAATGAGAAAACTATGGACAAATGTACTGACAAATCAAAAAAGGATAGAAGATCGAGGTAGTGAACGCAATTTGTGTTTTAAAGAGTTGGTCCTTTTATATTAAAATGTTTAATTTCCAGAGAACGTTGTTTTAGGAAATGCATAAGACTATGCAATAATTTTTAATCTAATATTAATGGAGTATTAAAAGCTGTTATACCTTCTGTGAATCTTTAACTTTCTGCACTGAATAACCAAATAGTTGAAACAGGGTGGCATCAGACCTTCACAGAAGACATTACAAGCATATGGCGCTTGATTTCAATTTAACCCCATTAGTATTTAAAAACAAAAAAAGCAAAAACAAAAAAACCTTGTGAGTCTTGAAATAATGGTGGTAGGAAAGATACTGAAGAACTTTTCATGTTATGGGGAAGGCACTGAAACACCTCACCTAACTGCTAACCTTAACAACTGAATTTGTTCTTTATCCCAGGTCTTAACTTTCCAATTTTTGTGTTAACATCACACATTTGGAAATAGGGTTTATGAATTCAGCTGTAACTGTTAAAGTCTTCCAGGTTAAAAGCAGACCTCTTCAGTGACTTTCATATGACCAGTATGTTATTTCAAGGAAGAAAATACCATTAACTTAAGCTTTTTTTTTTTTTTTTTGTTGATATTAAACTCTTTGTGACTTGACACATGGGCGTCAATTTTTGGATTTGACAGACGTGGTGTGTAAGAAGTTTTGGATTTTCTTAGTGGGGTTCTGCTGGGATTCTGTTGAGCATCTTGATATGGTCTTTATTGTTTAAGATGGTCTCTCTAGTGATGAAACCATTTCCTTGATCACTTGTATTTTGCCACTGCCTATACAAGTCTTGAAGCTGTAGAAGGATCCCGTGAGAGGGGATATTGACATTTCTGGGAACAGAAACTGCAAGTGTGGTGAAATCTTCATCATAATCTCTAGAGATCTGGAATGTGACTGATATTCTTTGGGACATCAACTTTGCTTTCCTTCAGTAGAATTTTGATACATGTGTGGCCACACCTGGGTTTAAGTATAGCACAATAGCTCTAGGACTTGGGCAACTATCCAAAAAGCCTGAAAGCAAAAGCTTTCACTTAAGTATTGATGATGATAATATTTTATTTTATTTTTTTAAAAAGTGTGGCTGGCATACAGCCAATAGACAAATCCTAGCAGATTTCTGAAGGGCTTTAACATTAAACGTTATTTTTCTGAAGTATGCTGATAGTGTCTAAACTTAGCTGGTTGTTAAAAGTTTATTTTTTAACTTCCTCCACCCTCTAGAGGAGGTGGAAAAAGATAGAAACAGCTGCTTCTGCTCCTTTGCAATGGGAGATACTAACAGAGGAGAAATAAACGGTATACCAAAGCTTATACCTAGGGTTATGCTCAACAGTGTTCTTACTTGGAAGGCTGCCCGTGCCCTGGCAGTCTTGACAGGGCAGGTAGAGCAGGCGCGCAGGTTATCTTTAGGTGGGCTGGAAGTGTTCTGAAGTCTGCGTAGATCTCTGTTCTTTGCTGCTACGGTCTTCCATGAGGGCACAGATGAAGAAGTGACACCATCTGTGGCCAAGTACGATCGAAAAGCACAGCTGAGTTGAGAACAGCCTGGAAGGCAAAGGAGCAAAAGCAAGCTGCTGTGGATGAATGCCATCCCAGCTCAATCCTGCATCTCCACTAGAGGGCTGTGCTGGCTGGGGCTGGAGGGCTAGGTGTGCTGCACGTAGTGTAACGAAAGCCTCATCGCTGCTGGGCCAGATGGTATGAATCAACGGGAAGGTCTCCAAATATTATTAGCTACATAAAACACTGCGCCTGCTTCCACAATTAGGATCTGATTCCTTAACGGGATTTTAGCATTTGCAAGTAATATTAGTTAACATATGGCAGGGGAGTGTGGAGCCAATATTCTGAGCTTTAAAACTTTAGTTTAAGTGGACCAGCTTCACTGGGGAGATCCATGCTGCAGTAAGGAAACTGCACTTGTGGGAAACTGCCCCAAGGGCTTTGACCATCAGTGGGATAGTAGTAAACCTTACTCTAAGGCCCTGACTTACTTTCCAGGCTATCACGTGATAAGGTTGCAAAGAGGGGATCATTGTTAGTGACTTTGTCCAGAGAATGATGCAGATGAGTGTCTTAAGTTCTCCTTGGTGCATGTTACTCCTTCTTCTATTTGTTACAGCTTAATAATCCTTGAATTGCATTCCTGGGAAGACTGGAAGGCTTGGGCTGGGGATTGTATCAACATGTAGTATGTCCATAAAATGGTGATGCTTCCTAGGGTTAAAAAGAAAACAACCACACCCATTTAAGTAAACACCAAAGTTGCAGTAACAAAATGCAAGTGAAATTGTAATTAGTAACATTACTATTTTAAATTGGAAAGTACACTTTTATTTCTGCTAGCTAGATCAAGAATGTGTTTTTCAAGGCAGAGAAGGGAGCTTGTGGGCCTTGTATAATCACCTGGAGTAATTGCTGAAGTAGGGCTAGCATACGCTGTGGCGGTACAGAAAAGTTCAGCTTCTGACAGTGGTTCAGATCTAACAAAGGGATGCTTTCTGTCATGCTAACGGCCCTTCTGGTAGGGAATAGGACTTCTCAAGGTTCCCAGTGAAGATACTGCTGGGGAAACAGCATTTGCTTTGCCTAATACTGAAATCACTCGAATGCAGGAATAATTCAGCACTAGTTTATAAGCAGATAAGCAGCATGCCTCGAACATACGTGGGTGCATCTAAAGTTACCACCCTTACATACTTTTAAGTTGTTGCTAAAACCTGCATGAGGAAAGACCTGATACAATCTGGCTGTCAGCATTTCACCACCTTTTTAACCAAACTCAGGTTTTGTGGTTTTGCATCTGTTTCCATGCAAGATCAATGGTAATTACTGAAGACACATGCAAGATGCTACTATGAAATCAAAGGTAAGTAGAGAACTCTTAAATTGCTTCTTAATGTTGAGCTCCTATTCTGAAAGGAATGAATCTCACTTGCAAAGTGAAAAGGAAATATGAACTTCTAGTCAGTTCGTCTCAAAGATAGGCATTGGCTATCATGAAGCAAAATTAGATTCTTAAAATATAATCTGGGCAACAAACTGTGTTGGGAAGTTGATAGAAGTGTACGTAACTAGAGGAAACTGCTTCCTCTCTGGAAATTAGTACTTCATCTTAATTCAGCACAGATCAAATGTCAAGCTTATATTTTGTTTTCTTTAAGCTTATGAAAATGCAATGTATTTTTAAGTTCCTGCTTTTTGCCTTTCAGTTTTGAAGTAATGTAAGTTCATCAGCAATTAAAGGTATTTTATAGCTATTTAAAAAAAAAAAATGGCATCGGAGCAAGATCCTTTCTTGAGCACTGTCCCATGGACCAGTTTTGTTAATCCTGACAAAATAACAATTTCAACCAACCAAGCATTAAACCAAAACAAAAAATAGACCTAATAGAAAGCTCAGTATTTTAAAAGCAAAATGAACAATTTAACTTACTGCCTATATTATGAGGCCATCCTGGTATCTGCAGCAGTTACTGCATATTTCTGGACAGGTCTTGGATACTTTGCAAGATCAGTAGAAGTTTCCTCCAGTTGCTGCGTCTTACTTTATTGTGTGATCTGCCTGAATCCAAATGTGGTAAATTAGCAGTTGCAACAGGTGCAAATACCTTAAAGGTAGTCTTTTGCATGCTGCCATACGTTCAGACCTGCTGATTGCTACAGAGCACAATGATGATTCCTCTGTATTCAAACTAACTTTAATTGTATTTCTCCACCAAACATTAAATCTACGCATCCTGAAATGGTAAGGTGCTACTGACAAGTCTTGAAACTAGAATAGAAGAGCGGTAAGTGAAATGCTCCATTCTTCCCTGAATTTATCTAAGCAAAGAAAGGGCCTTTGCGAAGACGGTGGTATTTTCTAATTTCAAAGACCTTTTCTCCATTTCAAGCCCCTAGTTTCAGCTTGAAAGAAAGGACTTCCATTTGCCTGAATGCATACTTAAAAATGAGCGGTTTGGCACTTCTGTAGCTGTACCACTTCTGGCTGCAACAGATCAGACTTTTAAAGCCAATCTGGCTTTTTGTTCTTTAGAGTCAGCGGAGCTGAACTGCACACTGTTCAGTTTCCCCTAAAGTCCAACCAGTCTATCGTGATAAAACCGCAGTGATTGCCACATGAGCAAAGCAAGGGCTTTGGGTTCTTTCTTCTCATCTGCATACAGATGTCTTTCATTAAGAGGTCTTAGTCTCTGGGAGTTCAACTTTTTGATATTGGCACCTCAGATTAAAGAAAATATTGTAGGTTCCATATAAAAGCCTTTCTTGCTTTAAATGCAATTTCATGTAGACTCCCACCCTTCTTCGTCTTCCCCCCCAGTTTCTTTATACTTGTGTACCTGGATCTAACAGAGCAATGATAAAAGCCCCTCCAGCTCATGAAGATACTTTTATCATGTCAGGCAGTACATCTGAAATCCTTCTATTGCATGTATCAAAGGTAATACTGTCTGCTTAAAGTCCTGCATTAAACTCAAGTGTCTGGTATGTTAGTCCTGAAAGGTACCTAGTAGTGTAGTCAGGAAAAAAGATAGAGTATCATGGGCAGGCAATGAAAAAACAACTTGTCTGTGCTGCAGTTTGGAAGCAGGATATCTGTATTGTTCTCCATCAGCACTAGCAAGCCTGGTTAGCCCCTGTGGAAGAAATCTGAGGCAGGGCAAGTGTGTTTTGACCTGTGGAAATGCAACAGTCCGAAGAAACAGGATTGTACATTATAAAGTTCCCACTAGACTAGCGAGGTGAGGTTACAAAAGTAGTTGCACTCGCTGCTTTTCTTTAGACTTTCTTATAGAACCCTAGCTGAAGAAAGGTTAAAAAACCTCAAATGGTTTTTCAGGTGTGCATCGCTCTGCAATTCAGAGTAAAGCATCTGATCTTGAAGATAAGCACCTCATAGCCTATTCACCTCCCTTCTCAAAACTTCTGAGTTACTTTATGCTGTTTCCTTGAGAAATGGCTTTCTAAATCCTATTTACAATGCATAGCTTTCCTTGGGCATGGCAAACAGTTAAGTCTCTTTGAATAGCTGGTCTTAAGAGATCTGAGATACTCCTTATGGTTTTAATCATTGGACAGTCTAATTCTTCTTAAGGTCTTCCTCACTGCTAGTGGATTCTTGTTCAAAAAAGTCCTTTTCCAGTGGAATCAATGGTTGGTTTTGCATCTGATCCTCTTAAGATGCTGAGAGAGAGGTTGTAACTCACACCCACAAGAATTGTTTTTCTGTCCAGTGCTAGTTAGATAGATTTTGCTGTCAGTGGTAAAAACAAATGATACAACTGATTAAGTCCCACAGACTTGTATCTCCTAGAAGAAAATGTTTCATTTATTATTTTGTTGTAGAAGAGGCATAGTATGTCAGGCAAGAGTTCAATGAGCTTGAAATCATCTCCTTTGTAACAATGTTCTGATTATCCTGCAGTCCTTGGAACTGCTACAGAATTACGGATTTCCACTAGAGCTGGCTGGTAGACAATTCTATTTCGTGAAAGTTTTGACAATTTTTTCATTAAAGACAAAGGACAGCTTCATTTAAATCCAAGTCTCTTTTTAAAATCAAGCTCATTACATCTGAATCCTTTCTAATTTTTGGTAGGGAAAGGGGTTTTACAAACTTGTTTTGACAAATTCTACATTTTTTCCCCCGTGTCCTTTTGGTTTACTAGGTAGGGCAAGTTCAGGTTTAAGTAAGTCAGCAATGTTTTGAATGTAACAGCAAATGTTAGGCAGGAGTCCATCTCCATTCCTGCAAACAGCTAGGAAGGAGATGGTGCTGCTCCAGCAGAACACTACTGCAGCTGATTTCATACTTCTCAGAGATGCACTTCACTCACTGCACGCTTTTTTTTTTTTTCTTACATATACCTCACGGAAGTTATAAGTAGCATACACAAAGATTCAAATTCTAATTACTTCTCCTTTACTAAAGGCCTATTTTACAGCATAGAATGTGTTTAGCACAGAAAATGAAATCCTCCCTATAGTTTTGTTACCACTGAAATGGTAAAACTAGTGACTGAATTCACTACGGTAAGTGTGCACAGAACTAGGAGAAAGTTACAGTTCATAGTTGGAGCAGGGGGGAGCAACAGGGTACTTCTATGTTTGAATGTAACATGAGCTAAGAAGCCTAAAAGGAAACTCTCTCATCTCCTGCTGAAAAATAGAATGGACTAAAAAGAATTTGAGAATATTTGAGAGTAACTTTCAGTAAAGAAATTAGGATGAAATCCTGTCCCAATTTAAATAAAACTCTGTTGAGCTGGGTTCTACCCACCATGCAGACTTCCAGCTTCCTTTGACTAAAGCCTAAAAAAAGATTAAAGCTCCATGGCAACTGCTATCTTAACTCCTGACAGCCATAGTATAAATTACATCTTGGAAAAACCTAATACTGAAAGTTTTATTTAGGTCACCAGTCATGCTAAGAAATGGTAGGATTACAGATGCCACCCCAAACTTCATTCTGCCCCTGCAGGGTCTCAGTGAGGCAGAGATTTTTGTGGGAGGCAAACAGGATGCTATCTAACTCCATGCAGTACAAACTTTAAAATGTGTCAAGTTTTAAGTGTACAAATTTGTTTCATACTTTTGGGGAAAAGACTGGAATTTACTTGCTATTGTAGCCTTCCCATGAAGGATATAGTAAAGTTCATCTGGGAGTCAGTATCTCAGATGGGTATTAGCAACTTACCACAGCAGCTATGTTTGCTGGCAGGGGGAACACTATTGCCTGTTTTTTGTCTTTTTTTATTTATTTTTTAATGGGGAGCAAGATGGACAAAAGTTGTGCAGTTCATTTGCTTGCCCACAGGTGCCCCATCATTCATGCTCATACAATGTGCCACAGAAACTGTGCGCTCCTTTGGAGCTTGTATGGAAACACTCTATGTGCTTCTTGAGGCATTTATAACTACAAAGAGATTTTCGGTTTGTGTGATGGAAATGAATATAAAAGGACATTAGAAGTCTAGAGTGAAGGGAGTCCATGGTAAACAACAAGAACAAAAACGGATCTCTGCCTAGTCACATGGAGATTGTCTAGTACTGCCATTTCTTTAGTTTGACTTTCCTGCTCCTTGACTGTTTCTGACCCTGTCCTTTCTGGACCACTTTATTTTCAGGCCTTGAAGAGTGCCTTTAATTGTTGCCTGTGGACACCTTTATTGCAGTGGCTGCATGCTCCCTGGTCTGTCACCTGCTGCTCCTCTTCTGGAGCTATACAGACCTGAAATTATCGTAATGCTTTTTTTGGCGTTATCAGATATTGAAGACTTAAACTTTGCTATCCAATTTTAAATGAGAAAGAACCCGTTGTTTCTCAAGAATACAACCAAGATAATAAAACTATACTAAATTTGCAGCCCACTTCATAACTACGTTGTTGCCTACTTAGAAACTTTGCTTTTTAAATGTTCAACACTAACAGACAATCATTCTTCACTTTGTGGAGAAGTGTGAGAAAATAGAACTGTAGAAGCATTACCAGTACAATAACCAGTTTTTACAGACCTGCAAGCTGGACTGCTCTTGCTCCTTCTAGTAGCTGGAGTTCGCTGATCACAGCCTTCATAACTTGAATAACTTTGTGCTGGTGTTCAAATGGACCAAAATTTCAATGCTAGGAACAGATTTAAAAAAAAAAGTAAAAACCTCAAATATGTATAGATAGTAAATTCTATCAGAAAAGCAAAACCTAATTTTTATTTTTTTCCCCAAATTAATATTGATGTAATGTGCTAAGGAGATGCTAACAAACGTGTGTATTGTCAGTTGAACACAGTAACTTGTATAAGTTAGCTGCTGGAGCGGAGACACTGGCTGCAAATGGCTTTTGAGAGACTTTTAAGGAACTTTAGAAATGGCAAATGACTTGGATTTCTGAATATCGTTTAGATCACTGGATTTTCTGCATCTGTGAAGAAATGTTATATTAATTTTGTAAAACTTGGAAATGTCAAATAATGATAAATGAAATCATCCACAAATATCCAACAAAAGGAGATGTTTTTATTTAGAAACTGTTCAATGATCTATGATTTCCAATGCAGTAATCTGTAATCTCATGATAGTGTACACCAGAGTGACAAATTCATCTATATTACAATTGCATTTTATTTAGTGATAGAAGGTGTAGTGGGTTTATGTGGCAAGGTTTTGGTAGCACGGGGCTATAGGGGTGGTTTCTGTGAGAAAGATCTAGAAGCTGCCCCATGTTTGGGAAGGGCCCCATTGTTTTCCAGGTCTGAGCCAATAAGCGATGTTGTTTGCGCCTCTGTGAGAGCATATTTAAGACAGGGAAAAAAACGCTGCGCCAGACAGCAGCTGGGAGAGTGAAGGGAGTGAGAAAACAGCCTTGCAGGTGCCAAGGTCAGTGTAGAAGGAGGGGGAGAGGTGCTCCAGGCGCCGGAGCAGAAGTCCCCTGCGGCCTGTGGTGAGGACCATGGTGAAGCAGGATGTCCCCCTGCAGCCCATGGAGTACCACGGTGGAGCAGGGTTCCACGCTGCAGCCCGTGGAGGAGACCACGGTGGAGCAGGTGGCCCTGCACTGACGGAGGCTGCCGCCTGTGGAAGACCCCTGCCGGAGCAGATTCCGGGCCGGACCTGTAGCCTGTGGAGAGGAGCCCACGCAGGAGCAGGTGATCTGGCAGGAGCTGCTGCCCGTAGGGGAGCCAGGTTGGAGCAGTTTTCTCCTGAGGGATGGACCCCGTGGTACGGACCCATATCTGGAGCAGCTCTGGAAGAGCTGCTGCCTGTGGGAAGCCCACGCCGGATCAGTTCATCAAGGACTGCATCCTGTGGGTGGGACCCCACAGCACAGGGGACGAGAGTGACTGAGAAGGAGCGGCAGAGAAGAAGTGCTGTAGACTGACCATAACCCCCATTCCCCCGTTCCCCTGTGCCGCTCGGGGGGAGGAGGTGGAAGAGGGTGGATGGGGGGAAGGTGCTTTTGGTTTTTTTTTCCTTTGTTTTCTCACTTCTCTTGCTTGTTAGTTGTAGGCAATAAATCTTACTATCTTCTTATGCTGAGTCTGTTTTGCCCGTTACAATAATTATTGCGTGATTTTCTCGTCCTTATCTCAATCCTTGAGCCCTTTTCACATATTTTCTCCCCATTCCTCTTTGAGGAGGGGGAGTGAGAGAGCGGCTGTGGTGGAGCTCGGCTGCCCACTCGAGCGGAATAATTTTGATAATAATTTTGAGTCCTTCCCCTCTTATGCTATTTGTGGTAAACTGTGAAGGTACTTCTGGGTGATTTCAACATAAAGAACATCATAATAAAATTGTATTCTAAACCGTGATGATTACCATACCAGAGCTACTCTAAAGTCGACTTCAGAAGATATACCTACCTATTTTCAAAGCATCGCCAGATCAGGTAAGTTACCAGAGCACGTCTTAATTCTTATGTCTGTACTGCAGTGGGCCCTGTTTGTCATGGGGAGATGTACTCTGATGCATTAGCTGATGAAGCTCTACTGAGCCAAAAGGCTCATCTTCCTGTACATGTGCTATGTACGCGCTTTGGAAACCTGTTCAAGGATAAAATATGATGCTTCCATGAAAAGTGACATTTTAAGTATTTTAATTTTTCTTTAGAGAAATCCTGAATATTTTGTCACACACTTGTGACTGTTGCCATGGAGACAGAATTGATTTGGGGAAGCAGGTCAGACATAAGTCTCCTATTAAATAATTTTTTTTCAATAACAACTCTCTCTCTTGTATTTAATGACTTGCGCCTCATGCCAACAAGTGCAGACAACAACAGCAGAGAAGAAAGCACCCACGAATTTCAAAGGCTTGATTTTGTGGCATGCACTAGAATGATTCAGCTGCAGCTTCAGGAACTGCCAACTGTAAAAGGCTACTAAAACTTACAAGAATTAAATGAACAAAAAAAGCAGCTTAAAACTTTTCCTAATACTTCAAATCCTGTAAGTGCATCGCAGGAGGATCTTGCTGACTGTAACCAGAAATATTCCTGTATCTATTCAGTCTCCAGATGAAGGATTTTAAAAAAAAAGAAAAGAAAAGAAAAGAAAAGAAAAAAAACTTGGTATTTTGGAATACAGCCTCTAAGCAGAGGTTGATTTAAAAAATTCAATAGGAAGAAGTTGTTATTAAGATCAGGTTTGTATGCTTGCCAAAACAACAGATCACTTGTTAAGGCTCTTTCTCAAACCTTATGGCCAATGTAAATCCCCACAAAGATAAGCAGAATGTGCCCAGATTCTAGTCCTATTTTTCCTTCTCACTAAATTAAGCACAGCTTCTAAATGCAATTATCTAATGAGCATAATAATGAAAGACATACTTTCATTCAAGGCTTTATAGCTGAAGCTAAGTTCTCCAAGGCTGACTGCTTTCAAATACCTTTTACTTCCAAATGTATAATCATTTTCTAACAGCTTGTGTCTTTCCTCTCCAGCCATTTCTCCAAAAGCATTGTGCAGTTACACACTTTCTACAGTGTATGCTCCTATTCAACAGCCCAAATAACTGAATCAGGCTCAATTTCAAACTGTGCACCAGTAAAATATGGAATCTACACAAAGCTGACTGCTCAAAAACTGGCTCGATATTTAAAAAAAAAAAAAAAAAACCCACGGACACACAATGATGCTGAAACTTTACTTTTGCCTTGCATAGCAAAATTGAGGAGAGGTGATAGGTAAATGCTCCTGAACTAAAGCCAGTCATGCAAACCCTGATTAATGAGATGGCTCTAAGCTCATTCCATTAAGATAGTGTTTGTGCTTTCAGCAAAGTGCCCAGGTTTCCACTGAAGGCTTAGCTTAAGTGCATCGACTGAAAGCTAAGGTAAGGTATCTTACTAAGGTATCCTAGTTGAAGTCATCTAACTCCAGGCTCTACAACAGGGCTAACCTTCTGCTGGGTCAGGGTTTTTATGCTCAATGGCAAGGAACTGAAGCAATGACTGTGGTATTGCACTTTTTGCCATGCTTTTGAACAACATAGGAAGATATAATATTTATTATATCTTTATTATATTACATTGATATTATATAACAGGGTATTATGAGTTTCAGTTGAACATGTACTAATATAAGTAACTTCACTAAAATACAGACTGTATAACTTTGGCATAGTTTCTTTCAGTCTATCGTTTCAAGCAGATTTCTGTTTAAAACAAAATCCATTAGAGATCACTGATCTCTGATTCACTAGCAGAAGCACAAAATCTATTCAATTATTATTTGTGTTTTGTGAAATTACTTTATCAGCATTAGCCAGCTTCCTCATTTTTCCTGTCTCAGCAAGTCATTCATTACAGGAGCTTGAACTAATGATTATGTGTGCCATACATATAATAACAAAACAGGAACATATTCAGGAATTTACCTGACTTCCATCATGACTCCAAAAACAATTCCAATGGGATCATCTGTAATTGCCACAAAGTACACAGTTTTCAACCATTTTTTAACCTGAAATTTAGAAAAACAGTCATTTCAAGTATATGTATGTCAGGTAAGCCTTATCCTTAATTTGATATTAGTCTAAGGAATAGCACTTTAAGGATTATTTAGTATAGTACAATAATCAATTATAATTAAAAAACAGATTTTTAGGAGGACAGGATAAACATGGCATAATTTTGTGTCATTGCAAAATAAGACAAAATCTTGTACGAATAAATAAGGAAGTTGTTTTAAGACATTCTGAAATTCTAAGTTTTGGAAACCACACTTAATGGTAGATAGAGTTCAAATAAGCAACAAGAGAAGAGTTGTAGAAGACAACGACTTCTAATGAAACATAGAACAAAGCCTAGAAGCAAGAAGACTGACGTGAATGAGAGCCCTCAGTTAAGTGAAAGTTTACTTGTGAGAGGAAAGGAATAACCTAAGTGAGAAGTACAACAATTCATGTCCTTCAGATTGAGCACTGAAGGTTTAAACAAGGCTTTAGGAAAAAAAATAATTTAAAAAAAAAAAAAAGAACTGACCAATCATAATGACAGGGAAGCACTGGAATATATTACTTCAGAAACTAAAGATCTCCAGTGACAAAGGTGCTACAGGACAGGCTAAACAAACATGTCAGTGGTGGTTTAATTATACACAATCCTGCCTATGGGCATGGGAAATGGATTGGATCAGCAGTTCTTCAGCTGTGTGAAGGCACTGACACACTGCTGGAGACCTAGACAAGGCTCCAGAAGAACATAATCTTATATTTCTCCTTCTTCCTACCTTTTCCCCTAAAACTTCTCTCTGAAAGCTATTTGAAGAATGTATTGCTCTCTGCCTGTGGTATAGGAGGGGAGCAGAGCCAGCACATACGTCCTACATAAGGGCACATTTTGAGCATCACCAGCAGCCAGCTGGGTGGACACTTGTTGCACGTTCCTCACGTTCCCCAGCTGAAAGTGGGAACTTAGAGTGGGAAAAGCTGAATGGTGTTGGAGGTTATGTTACCATAGTGGTACAAAGTCCACGTGGAACACTGTCCTTTATCTTCCCAGGGAAATAATATTATAACAATGCATTTGAGATTTGCTGAAATGAACGACCTCCTAAAGGGATTTCCAGTTCTGAATTCTTGTTGCATATGTAATTAGCTAATCACAAAGTAGTAATATTCTTCATGCCCACAGAAAATGTGATAGATGTTCAGATATTTTAAGCAGCAAACCTGGATACTATGCTTTGGTTTCTACTCATTCAAAAAACACAGGAAGAATGTTTCGCAGTATTTTCTTTGATAAGTGCTAATTTTTGGTGGAAGGGAAAATGAGTGGCAAAATGACTTCATGAATTTTTAGCAGCAAGAGAACATGTTCACTAAGTACTTCTCACTTTGCTGATCAATTCTGAGCACTTTCATGCAAATATCTGCACTCTAAACTCTCAGTTATTTTTATAAATATCACATCTAGCAGCCGCTTTTCAATGTGAACAGTGCATTTAAGCTTACAAAACACAATACCCACCATTCCAGTTTCTAAGTTGAACAGTGTGATACAGTCAATTTTCTCTTCTTCGCTGTAGTTGAGAAGCACCAGACAGTGGCCAATGTAAGTCAAGACAGCAGTGTATTGAAAGAGGATGGATGTGCTAGTTTCAAGAATATGGGCTTGCAAACTGAACACGGTGAGACAGTGTACGTGGTATGAGATCTCTGATAAGTCAGTCACAAGTTCAAGACCTTTTCTGCAGATCTGTATCAATAGAATTTTCACTTAGAAAATTAAGCAATCAAGGTGTGGACTTAATTATGACCATGACTGTCAAACACTTGCCTAATCAAGAACTTTCTGATACCAGATCATAATGGAAACTATGGATTTAGAGCAAGATAGAAAGGAGTGACATTTTTAGAAAAAAAAAAAAAAAAGAACATCATGTAGGACAAAACAGTTTCTCAGCATTCTAACAGGTGTTGCATAATATACCTGTCAGTAAGCCGAACAGTATCTTGGGATTTGAGAGAAACTGTGATGCTGTGAATTTTGTGTCTTGTTTTAAAAAAAGATCTGCGTCATACCAGATGCTGAAATAATTTGTTTCACTATGTGATATAATTTCTTATCACATTGTATAACAACAGGGCATTTGGTTATTTGTATTATAGCACATAGAATGCAACACATTTCAAAAATGTTATTATAAATACATGGAAATAGAAGACAGAGTAATCCCACTTACCTCATCTCATACAAATTAATCATACTTGCAAGAAAAGGCATATTAAGATGTTGTTTCTCACCTTTTCATCTCCACTAAGCAGTACTGACCAATGGCATTATGTTTTCCAATAGCAAGTTGCAGTCTTTCCATTTCTTGTTTTACCTCCTTCTCCAGTCTCCAAGGTTCTGGAAAAAAATAAATAAATATTGCCATTTGTCACTTGATACAACCTTTTGACCATATTCATTGAAACAAAATTCCTTGGAAGGAAGATACGCAAACCATTTACTAGTTGGTCACTACAAGTGTAAGGTTTCTGGAAAACCTGCTTATTTTTCATCTTTTGTAAGCAAGTGATGATAGCTTGCATCTTAAATTACAATGAACAGCAATGGTGGATTCAAGATAAATTTCTTGCATTTACTCAGAAGTCAAACAGACTGTTTACAGCTCTAGACTTTATGAGGTCCATGAAAAGTAGTGAGATAAACTGTCAGTGTGCTTACCTTCAGTTCACCCAGGACTGTCTTGCCAGTAGAGAAAAAATATAGGCTACAGATGAAAAAAATGTTTGGAGACCACTGGTCTAGAGTGATGTCTAGAGAGACAATGATGCTACTTAGTATCACAGTGAGCATAGTCACAGTTCCTATTTCCCACTTCTTAGGCAGCTACAGTCACTAATTCTCGTAGATGAAGAAATACAGTGGCCTTTGACAGAAGATGGCCTGCCAGAATAGACTCTACAGGAGCTTTGTCTTTGTATTCTGGCCTCAGTTGACCCTTTGCAAACCCAGTCTCCAAATTCCCAATGACAAGAAGGTCTCTGGCAAAACAATAGGATTCTTTGATATCACATGTTCTGGGAACAGCACCAAGAGATCTTATCCAAACATTTCTCACAGACCTCACAAACACTAGGGAAAACCAATTCACTCCAGTTGGCACAGGGAAGAATGAGTCGCATCTTCCTGCTCCAGTGAAGTCTTTATTGCTGTTAGAGGGTTTTATCCCCAGAAAGTGACATTTTCAAAGGAGAAGGAAGGCAGCCTTAGCTCACAGTTTGGGTCCCATGGTAGCTTTGAAACTAACAAATAGAGTTGACCTTAACTAGACTTGAAGTTTCTACTCAGATGCACAATATACTGTAAAGAATTGCTTATTTTCCATTTTTAATTTTGCTTAGAGACACTTCCATGAGTATCTAATAGATTTTAATAGAATGTCTTTGATGTTAATGATTATCATGACTCCAAAAAAAATAAAAATGACAGTTGACCAAACAAGCATTCTATTATTTAGAATATTCTATTATTCTATTAAAATTAGTTAGCAGTTAGTTGCACAGGGAATTAACATACGATTTTTCTATACTTATATTCATGGATGAGGCAACATCAGAAACAAAGTGCTACCTAGTCTCAGAAAGGCCAAGCAGCAGTTCTCCCTCAAGAATTGTCTACTCCTTTCTTTGGCAAATAACAATGTAATGACCCACCTGCTTCTTCACATACTTCTTTTTCAAAAGCTGATAAATTAACAGAATCCAGTAAAAATATAAAAGAAACCATGCTGCCTGTTTTGTATAATGAATTATCTAATTAAATGTCCTGTTTAGTTAGGTTTTACATAAATGAGAAAAAATCCATAAGCATGCACACACTCCTCCCCCAGTTTACTGAATAAACTTGCGTTTTGTACATGTCAAATGGGCCTTGGAGAATCTCTGAGACCAATTCTTCATCTGTAAAGGCAAAGAGTTTGTATTCCTCATCATAACTATTTCAGTGCTTTCTACAAGTCCCTTATTCATTCTAACACTACTGCATTGTGATTTTACTATGTTCCACACTGTAATATCTATGACACTGCTATTCATGAATATAACATTACCTTCAAGACAAAAAAGCAACCCACACACCAATCTGTGACTGGTAGTTATTCGTCTTACAGGGTTGTCTCTATTATGTTTTCAAGTTTAAAGTGGCTTGATTCGTGTATATTCTGAACACTCCTATCACACTGATCTTTAATTCCATAGCACAGGTAAATATGTGTTTGGTTGCAACACATGGCTGAAATCCTGGTCTCACTGAAATCAGGAGTTCATTCTCATAGTTCTGAGCTTTCAACATAAAAAACAAAACAAAAACAAACAAAAACTTTTTTTTTTTTTTTCAAAACTTGACCGAGAGATTCTAAAAAGTCTCCACAGGAAGACATTGTGAGGACGACTCTTTTGGCTCTTTAGCCAAAACTTGTTTTTAGTTGGATGATTCCAGCCATGCTTAGCATTGTGTACATTTATGCTAGTGGTGAATGCACCATTGCAAAGGGTTAGCCCTTTGCAGCAATGTGTAAGCTACTTCAGAAATGGGCAAGACAACGCAGGCACAAATTACGGAATTAGGACATTTTGTTGGTTCTTTACAGCAGAACCACCTTTTGAAGGCTTCAGTCATTTTCAAACACAGCATTGTGCCTATTGTGACACCTTGTCTACTACCCCTAATCTGAAAGAATGTTTAGACAACAGGGAGCTGCCTATTTTGAACTTGCCTGGGACAATTGTGCATTGCCACAATTACTTCACCTCCATCTGTGTTTTTTTCATTGCAATCTTGTTAGAGATGTTCATGCGAAACAGTAGGAAATGACATAATGTATCACAGTAAAGTAAAAGAGATTATTGAAATACATTAGTACAGACTGTGCAGTAACTGAAGAATATGGAATGACAATATTGGTCATTTGAGATTTCCATCTACATGATTCTATCAGAAGTGAATCGATCCATAGAAACAATTCTCCTTTATTGAACGAATGGTAACAAATTAAACCACTCACCTCCAAGAAGAACTGAAGGTAACTTGGTCATATGCCCACGGTCTTCAGGTTCCTGAATATTATCTCAGTGGTATTAGTATTTGGAATATGGTTGAATACTACGTGATGAGAGCCCAGATGATTAATGAAGCAGGTGCAAATAAGGTCATTGCTGAAATTTTCTGCCTTCAAATGGAACTTGGCTGGGTAAAAAAAAGGGATAAAAACACAGATTTTTTACAAGTAATTAGGTACCTCACATTGCTGGAAGGCAGCCAGTACTATTTTCAAAAACTCCTTAAGAATTTAGAAAAGGTGCTCTTGAAGTTGCTCATAGGCCACCAAATTGGGCACAGGTTCATTTTCTAGAGAAGAATATAGTTTCTAAACCTGCATTACCTGAAAATCACAAAGAAGTAGTCATTAGCTCCCTCCTGTTCCCAGAACAGCAGTCACAGAGTCTTGGCATACCAAGCTTACACCAAGCACATTGCTTTTGCTAGCACTGAACATCATGGCTTCTTCTCCATTCCAACGTAAAAGAAGAGTCTGTTAAAACAGAAAAGTTGTCTGTAGCCTTGTTTTGTCACATCACCAAATAAAACCTGAAGACTAAGCACATATACAAGGCAGACCAAATTCCAGACGTATATGTGCAACACAGTGCAAGAGGTATGTGACAATATCAGGTCTCTACTGTCAGAATCAACTAGACGAGTACATTACAGAATAAAACCCAGAAGCTCTGATGCAGCCTGATTGGACTTCTCATGCCAGTTATGACATGACAAGGAGGGGAAGGGCAACGTTACTACTCTTGCAGTGACTGTTCATGAATAAAAAATCTGGTTTTTATTCAATTGGATTGCCATATGTACTAATTAACCACACATTGTGATGCTAAAAAAGAACACCATGAACAGTAGCTGGGATTACTGTGGTTTGAGTTTCATTCTTTTGAAATATTTTGCCCCATCTCTGCCTGAACTGAATCTCCATGCAGCATGCATGGAGATTTGCTGTTCTCCCAAAGTTATTACCACCTGGCAAATCTATCTTTTAAACCCTTCAGATGTACCAGTGACAAAATACAGGATTTAATACATCAACATGCATTTTGGAATATTCTCTTAATGATCTCTTGAAAATATGGCCATCTTGTGTTTCTTCCATCCTCTCACACTTTGTCTTACCTCTCTACGGAAACTATTTTTATCTTTAATATAGAAAACTTCCAATGCAAATGAAAATCAAATTATGAGTGGCAGACACTGGACTTCCTCATTCTAATCCTGTCAAACCCACTGCAGAAGGAATTATGATGGCCCTTTTCTACTGTTGTATGTTGAGAAGTGGACTAGTCATAGTTGGAAAAACCTGTAATTTGTCAGTGTCTACAATGTTTACACAGAGCAATGATGAATAACGGTAGGACACCAACTGAGAGAACGATTCCTGCCATGCATTAGCACAAATCCGTTTCTCAGAAACTTCAGTTTGACAATCTCAACAAACACTGCATGTTGGATTGGCACATCAAACCAGGTAAGCATGCCCTTCATCTTACTTTCAGAAGAAGTACCTGTATTAGCACTTTATTAGTGGAAGACATAGTAGACTGTTGAGTGGATGATATAAGGAGATGAGGGAATTCATAGCTACAAAATGTTCTCTTAATACTATTTCCTTTTAACATTTGGATTATATAATGACAAAACAGTAAATATAGACCAATGGAGGAAGCATAATGAAATTATGAACAGATCTAACAAAAAAATAACAAAAATATGATGACTGAAGTCTCATATTTAGTTGAATTCTGAAAAGGGATTTTTTTTGTCCTAAGTTTTCAGTGGGGGAAAATATTTTCAACTAACCTATGTGCATACAGAATATAATCTTTCACTGAATTCCTCAATATAAGTATGAAGCAATCTCTGTGTATAGGAGAATCTAATGAATAAACGTGTCATGCGATAACTGGCATGAGACAGTCTGATCAAAAACCTGAAATAACAACCAAAAAAAAGCACAGGTTCAAACACAGAACTGAGCATATTTCCTGTGCATGCAGCTGCCATATATTCCCTTCTCTTCCCTGACCTCAGAATAAAATATGAGACAATACAACTCTGAGGGGAAAGGAAGTGAAATGTGAAAACAGAGAATATGAAAGTATCACCCCCACAAAAAGCAAGAGAGAATAATAAAACAAATGAGAGAACTGAAATGTCAGCGTGAATGAAATGCAGAAACAAAGGAGAAAAAAAATAAAAAGCTGTCAAAAATAATTAGGAGAGTAAAAAAGCAATATAAGAAAAATAAAAGAAATGAAGGGTCACTTCATAGCTAGGTAACTGCATCTGAAAGGCGTTATAATACAGGCTCTCTCCTCTTCCAAAAATAGTTGTATGATTTTCTCTCTTTTTATTTTCTTTAATTAAGAAACTCCTAAAATGTACATTCAAAGTGTCGTATGACTCTATTATTTATTCTATAGCCATTGCTGAGGAGGAACCATTGTAAACTATATAATTGAAGGCTTGCTTTGCTTTTCAAATTTAGGAGTCTCCTGCTAATCTTTCTGAAATCTTTACTTTTGTCTTTCTATTTACTACATTTGACAGATTAATTCCCATTGAAATGTTGGAAAATGCCTATAAAAAATCCCAAGAAGTTATGTCATTATTTAACTAAATTGATGGCAAAATAAACACACAAATCATTCTTTCTGTAATGCTGAAATATGGATAATGAGCCCTTTGTAAGTTAGATAGAATCCAGACAGAATAAAACATTTTAAAAATCTATTAAAACTTCATGTTTAAGTATATGTGGCAATTTCTAACTGAGAAAGCCATAAAGCAAACTCTATTAGACAGCAATTTGATATCAACTTTCTTGTATCTTCCTCTGAGGGGCTTGAAAAGCTGTCAAGGAGCAGAAACATGAGTTGAAATTGAGGTTATTTATTTTGATTGTTACTGCTTTTGTATGACAAGACTTTGAGTTTGAAAAATAATCTCACACGAGGTCTAGCAGGCTGTCTACCCACAATCAGTGGTGTAGAAAGCAGATGGAACTATTATCTGTTCATCATTCTAAACTTGTCTGGATCTACCGGAATAGATCTCCTGAACAGATCTCCATTGATTCCAGGGAATCTGAGCAGGTGTCACTGATCCACAACATTCTAATTGTGATACCAGGGCCCAAGTTATAAAGAATGGAAGATACTTGCCTAAACTGCTGTGAGGTTGGACCTTCCTTGACAATGACCTTATTCGGTAAAATACTGCTCAAGGCAGAGTTCCACTGAAGCCAATGGATATAATGCTCTAAGTAATGAGGTGAACAGAAGACTTTAATTTCAAACATCAGAATGGTTAAAATACAGCACTACTTTTTTTTTTTTCTTTTTGTGGTAAGGGAATCGTAACGACAATATGCCACAGCATTTTCTAAGTAAGTGTCAGCATATCATGCCTTTTCTAAATGATTTTTTTCTTAATTCTAGCCTTAGCCCACCATCTTTAGTGAATAAAAATTCAAATGAGTCATCCTATCAGATGGCAATTAGTAGTGTATACACTATAATGACATGCAGATTTTATTGTCACCATTCTACAGGATTTACTGTTTGGTCCTGTAGATGTAGAAACAATAACGTTTATATTGTCAGTTCATGAGAGATCCAAGAAAAATTAACTCTATACTCTTCTGAATGCTCATCTAAGCCATCCAGACTTATCAGCAGCATTGTATTCTTTACAAACAATTCCAACAACTAGGAAATCTCTTGAAATCATGCTCTAAAATCTTTAGGTAAAGAAAACAGAAGACACTTCAGGTATTGTAGGTATCTAACACCTTGTTTTTAGTACTCTATTTAGTTGTAGCTTATCCCATTGTACTTACTTTTCATTTTACATTATGACAATGAGTTAAAACAGTTTTAGGGAAATTAATCAGGAATTGTAAGAACTACGTGATGTTCTTACAAAGGATTAACTTGCATGTACCAACAGAGTTACAAACCACTGCAAATCTTGTGACAGCTATCAGAGTCCAGAGTTCAACCACACACTGCTATGAAATCTTTCTGCAAACTCATATGCACTGAAAGTAGAGTTCAGAGAATTGTCGAGCATCTGGAATGATTCAGGGAAGGCAAACGGGAAGATTTTTGCTGCTTCTTACAAATGTTTTGCTGGCATTATTTTCCATGATGGAAGGCACTGAAATAAGGTAACCTTAGTTATCTTATTTTTTTTGAGCTTGGTTTATCTTTGTTGATTTGAAGAACACTCACAGGCCTCATTTTTATAAATAAAAAGAAAGCATACCATGAATTAAATCCAGCTCCTTTCTGCAAATGTGTGTAAAGCAGACTGGCTGCTGGTTTCTTTCTCTTGCTAGAGATCACTAGCGGCAGCTGGACCTCATGCTTAAGGGAACCTCTCAGAAGGAGTCAAGTATAGCCCTGCTTTTCTATTATCCCAATATTGAGGGAGCATGGTTGCATCAAAGAGCAACCTGAGTTCTGATTTTCCACATAGTTCTCACCTGCTCCCAAGCTAACCTGAGGACAGAGACCTGAATCCAAACTCCTGTGAAGTGGAAGAGAAGACCTGCAGTAGGGAATTGGAAGGCAGATCAAAATCTGACAGCTCTTGGCTTCGGCTCCCTCTGGTGGGTAATGCTTACTGCAGAGAACAGCAGAGTAGTACTGGTCCAGGTAACAGCCCTGAAACAGAACAAAGTAAGTCAGGTTGCCAAAGTCTTCTTCAAATACACAGAAATACACTGACAGAGCAATGATTAGAACTGAGATCAGAGCTCTGAGCTACGACTCAACACATTTGCATTGAAAAGAGGAGATGCAAGATTCATGTTAGAACTGAACTCTCATCAAATTCAGAGGAGAAAAACAAAGAGATTGAGGGTTTGTCCCAGGTGGAAACCTATTTTCAGCATCTAACGTCCATTAGAATAAAATAAGGAACTTGTTAAGCACTTATTTTCTGACAAGAACATTTTCGCGGATTTCCATTCTTGACTGATATTTTGGAGGCTAAAGTTTGATGTCCTTTCTCAAAAGCATGTTATTCTCAGGATTCAGAAAATATTCACTGTTTCATGAATTTCATACCAAAAAGATTATTAATTTGTTACAAAAGTTTTAGCTTCAGTGGAAAAGGAAAATATCTTTTCAAGTCTCTGATATCTTACCTACAAAACACACACATCTACACATTTACAAGGTGAATCAACTGAAAATTAAAGCAAATTTTATTATTTATATTATTGGATGCAATTCTAAGACATTCTACAAGAATGATGCAAACACTGTATCGCATTGTCTTAAACACTTGGGTTATGATAATGGTAATTTGTAATAGCTATAAAAATTAAAATAAACATGAGTAACCCCTGTGCTACAAAACAGTACTGAAATTTTGGTTACCTCAGAAAAATGCATGGAGATTTTGCAGATATCAGCAATCTGTTAGCAGAGGTTTAACATAATTAATTGCACATTTCTGTTCTCACCACTGGCATCAATAAATCAAATAATTTTTGCATCCTTATGTTAAAACACACACACACACATATATATATATATTATTTTTTTCCTTTCAGAAGCTTACTTGTTGATCTGAAACAAGTTCAGATGTTTTGTTATTAACAGATTTTTGTTGGGAGAAAAACAATGTTCCCATCAGAAAACAGTAACCAAGCATGAGAGCATTTGGAATAAGAATAGTCACATGAACTCATGACTGTCAATGTACACTGATGGTCTTCAACTGACCGAGTCTATTTTCTTCAGGCATAGTACCAACTGAATCAACTGGAAAGTCTGTTCATTAAATTATATATGGAGTTACATCATACATAAAAAAAAAAAAAAAAACCACTAAGCTGTAGGCATACCTTTTACATCACAACTTTCATTCTGGATTAAAAAAAACAACAAAGAAACAAACAAACAAGAACAACAACAAAAAAAAACCCTTGCAGATTCTATAAAAGACAATCCTTTCTATTATTTTCTCCTTTTAAGAAATCATTCAACTGCCAGATCCAAATAACGAACTTGTTCTCAGAAGCTCTTCACTAGATACATAGTTTTAATTGGAATTCAAAGCAATTAATAAAATACCCTCGAAACCTCCCCTAGAGTTAATTTAATTACTTCCCTCTCCCCTTATGGTGCTTCATGTTTGCCTTACATTAACTAGCACAAGGTTCTTAGGGTGTGAGTTATGTACAGTACAGACGGGCTTGTTTGTAGGCATGTGGGACTGCATCCTCCATGTGGTCTCTGCAAGCTAATTAATCGGTGAATTTATGAATCCCCTGCTTCTGGGTGGCCTGGAGACTGAATGGAATTGTTATAACGCTCATAGTACTGTAATAAGACACACAAAACTCATGCTCCTGGCATTTATCTACAGAGGTGAGGAGGAAAACTGCTTTTCCTTCTCATACATAACTGACTCCACCAATGCATGTGTGCGTATAGACAATATCTGTCTATAGGGACAAATATTAGATATTAGGAAATCATTCTCCCATGTCAGACTGGCTATTATTTTGGAAGATTTTCCTTTACTCCTGCAGCACTGAAAACAGTGTCCCTTCTTACCATCACAGGTAACCTCAGGTTGGGAAGGACCTCAGCAAGTCTCCAGTCCAATCTCCTGCTGCAAGGAGGGCCAGCTGGGAGATCAGGCCAGGATTTTCTCTGCATCTCTTGGCCATAAGGTTCAACAGGTGACACCAGGTATCTCCTGCTGCCAGCACACAGCTCAGTCCCTCAAGGATGCTAATGCTCTTATCTTCCTAAATTTAACATGGGGTCTCCTTGTGAATGCAGTGTCCCATAATAAATGGGGGGTCATACAATCTGATATATCTAGCGGTCCTTGCTAACTTCACTGTCCATGCCAAACCCCCCAGCACTGTAATTTAATGTTAGGAGTGCTGTTGTGGTTTAGCCCAGCAGGCAGCTCAGCACCACACAGCCATTTGCTCACTTGTCCCCAGTGGGATGGGGAATACAATCAAAAAAAGGTAAAAGTGTGGGAACTCAAAGGTTAATATATATAAAGTTTACTAAGGAGGGGAAGAAAACCACAATAATAATAATAAAATAATAATAATAATTAAAAAGAAAAGTGATGCACGGTGCAATTGCTCACCACCAGCTGACTGATGCCCAGTCCATCAGCAGTTGCCCACCTCCCACCCCCCCAGCCAAGTCTCCCCATTTTATTGTTCGGGGGGGCACCACAGGACAGCATGGACATCCCTCTGGGCCAGCTGCCCTGGCTGTGTTCCCTCCCAGCTCCCTGAGCACCCCCAGCCTCCTCGCTGGCAGGGAAGCACAAGAAGCTGAAAAGTCCTGGACTCGCACTGCACTGCAACAACTAAAACATCCGGTGTTATCAACATGATTATTGTCCTAAATCCAAAACATGGCACCATACCAGCCGCTATTAAGAAAATTATCTCTACCCCAGCCAAAACCAGGACAAGTGCATAATTGACTGGGTAAACAATAATTAAAAAAAAAAATCTGTTCCAACAATGTAATTTTTTCTCTTTTAAATATTTCTGTTTCAATTTATCAAAATTAACTTACCTACAAAACCAATCATAAGCTAGAGAGGGGCTGCCTTTGCCACTTTTCCCAAGTAATTTGTAAATTCTATACTACCTCTTCTTACTCTACAATCAACCTTTTATCTGATTTTTTAGGTCATCCAATTTTTTTTTTTCTTCCAATGAAACATTTGATCCTGTATGAGAAAGGAAAAAGGGCAAACACACAAAAGAGAGAAAACTGATGTGTCACAAGTCTTTGGGGAAGTCCTCTGCTACTTTGAGAAACAAGGCTGTCATATTGTATAAAGAAATCCAAATTCATTTATTTTCACATTGTGAAAAATGCAATTCCTCTGTCAAAAAAAAAACAAAGATTAATCTGCCATCACACAGAAATAAACTTGCTCTAAATATCTGGCACAACAGAGCCAAAATAATATAGGGAGTAATTAGAGAAAGAGCTCCACATGCACTGAAATAAGGCTTCTTCATAATTTCCCTTTATATCCTTTCTTTGTTGTAACTTCACTTCAAATGTATCAGGGGGTTTAATCCCTCACAAAAACTATGCCAAGTGGGATGGCCATTTTTCTAGGCTAGCTTGTTAATTGTACGTTCATATAACTACCTTTCCACCCAACCGATTTTGACTAATTGTTGCTGAATCAAACTAACCCAAACCCTTACTCCAGTGACAATACAGAGCAGCTGTGAAATGGCATCTCTTTACATTTAAAGTTTTGAGGCTTTCATGCTGAATAAATGCAGTACATTACTTTTGCAATTTTCATCCATTTCCCACTCGTGGGATCTGAGAGACCACCTGGTTCCTCCAGGTCAGCCACATGGAAGAACACTGGAAAAGACGCTTACAAATGGAAAAAATACGGTGGTTTCACTTGCTTTCCACAAAAAGTCCTTGCTCACTTGACAGAAAAATAGTGCTTTCTGACAATTGCTGCACTCTTGACCTGAGACTGCTTTCAGCACTGATGGCTGTGCATATCATGTGCAAAATACGGCAGATTGGAAATACGTGCTTGTGGGGGCTTCTCAGGGGCACAGCACACAATACACTGTAGCCAGAATTCCTACATGAAGAACATCTCTCAGATATGATAGCTGCAAAAGCTGAAATAATATGAATATTGATTTCCCTTGGTCCCTGAAGTCTGGTTTGGAGCCCTGACTAGCAGATAAAAAAACATGAAGCTCTACAGGCAACAATGCCTGTCCCTTCCTTGGCTTGGGAACAGCACTAGCATAGTGATCAGCATCCCTGCCTGATAAGAAGAGTGTGACTCGTTTGCTCACAATATATTTGACAGTATCAGTTTAATAGGACAGCAGGTTTGCAGGTTTTTGTGCCTGGAATGACAACTGGGTTTTAGCTGGGTGCACAAAAATGGAAACAAAATTAGTAAAGCTAAGGACAGTAAAGGTAAAGAAATACCCATGGTGAAATGAGGCCATATTAAAGCCTCATTCAGGCTCAGACATCGCTTATGGCCCCAGAGCTTGTCTGAACTGATCACTTCCAATTAAGCAGCACACTGGCATGATCCAGAAAAACAGTTATGATGACAGTAGGGGCTGAGCAGGGAAGGGAATTTGCACTTGATCTAAAACATTATAGGAAACCATTACTCAAAAGGAAAAGAACACATCAGTTTTACAGACAGGTGAGACATTCCAAGTTTTCTCTACCATGCCATGTTCTACATAGGTTCATGCTGACAAACATAAAACAAACAGCAGCTTGCTGCTGAACTCACAGAGCTCGACCCTGCCAAATGTGCCAGAATTTCCTCATCCCAGTTGTAAACACTTGCCTTTTCCTCCCAACATGTAGTGTATTTGTGAGAAAAACTTGGAATTGATATTTCTAGGTAAACAGAAAGAGAGAAAGACTTAGCAAAACACATTTTCCTTTTCATTATTTGCAAATCTTCCAGCAGTCTTACAAGTAAATAAATAACACTTCATGACTTGCGAACAGCAAACCAAACACCATTATTTCATAATGACATTGGAAGTACACATGAAAGTTACCTAAAATGCAAACTAAGTTCTTAAACCAGCTGCCTTATGTGCAAATTTTTCAAATAATTGCAGACACAGGCCTTCATAAATATGCAGAAAAAATGCCATTATCTTCAACTGCATTAGTTAACACTAAACACTTTCAAAGGTAGAGGCCAAAGTCACCAACTTAGTGGAGGTCCCAACAGACCTGTGTAGGTGCAAATCAAAAAATATTCTCGTGTAAGGTATCATGTGTGGATAAAGGAACATCAAAATTAATAGAAAAGGCAAAATTCAATACAAAGGTTTATTATTCCCAGAATCTACCGATCTGATTTTCTAATTCTTCTTCAATTCTTTATTCATAAAATAAAAATATGTTGCAAATGCTATCCTTGCTCAGCAGTAAGCAGGTTGCTGTCTGTGCCAGCTGCCTAGAACCCCCTCACCTGATACCAGGCAAATTGCTCATGCTTTTGGTAGCCTCAAGACCACTTTTAGATGCACTTAAATACAAAGGGATTTTTTTCCAGTACTTTTGAAGTACTTCAGTACTTTATAACACAGCCTTTTGTCTGCAGCTCCTGTATCTTCTGGTCTTTGCTACTTTTCCTCAAATAAGGTTCTTGGCCAAGCTGACGATGTTAATTGGGTGATTTCAATTTTGCCAAAAGTCACTGCAAAGGAATTCAAGATAGGAGGAATGGAATCTGCTGTTGATGGGGTCAATTCCATCTTTGCTCTAGCTTCCATTTTTCTTATAGACACCGGTGCAATGAAGATACAATGAGAGAACAAACCTTTCATGCATGGAAATTAGCTGAATCACCACATAGTGAAAGGCAACCAGTGGTAACTCTTGCTACAACAAAGTAATGTCAGCATTATATCCAGTACACTGATAAATAAGACTTTCTGCACAAGTCGTACTAAATTATTTTCTAACAACCCTAGACGATAGCTTAAGTATTACTGTTTCTACCAGACAGCTTTAGGGTTGCAGCAAGAAAAGAAAATAACATCTCTTCAGGCAAGTAATGAGCAAACCCATTTCACTGAGATAAAAGAGAGGAGATGAAGGGGGTGGGATAGGCAGAAGCACAGAGCAGATTTGTGCTCAATAATGTCGTTTTACAAATTACGTTGTGAAGTCCGGAGCCCATACCACAGACAAGAAAATTGATCTAAGATAAAGATTGAAGGAAAGAACTAACATAAGAAGCCAAAACTTGATGCATGGTATCTTGTGTTAAACCTTTTCTCAACATATCAATACAATGCTTTGTCTGTGAGTTCATATAATAGAAAATCATGCCTGAAACCCCAATGAGTCCACTCAGATCTCATTTTGCAGCTGAAAGAAAAAGGTGCTCTAGGCCGTACCTAATACTTCCCTTGGATTCTTCAGATTTGTGAGACACAGCTGAGTTTGTTACTAATGCAAAGAATTAATAGCAATAAATGAGCAGAAACAGATCTTAATTAAACATAAATGAACAACTGCTTATAAGATTTTGATTCTTGATTTGCATTGCCTTAATTTCATGCCAGTGCCACTGTTTCTGATGAAATTGCTGGTGAAGTGGGGTATCCAGCACAAATTAGGGATGACATAATTTCAGCCTTCAACATCACTCTAACTCATCATGCCTCCTCAAGGATTTAAAATGACATTGATTCTCCCCAGTGAAACTTTTGCTGGTAGATTATTACTGCATTATTAAGCTTATTCTGCAGTAGTAATTTCATTCTCTGCAGTTAAACAGAATTTCACAGCATGTATTTTATTTTGCTTGGCCAAAGTCCAGGCATTTTGCTCCCCTAGCAGGGCCCAAACAGAAGCCTGGAGATTGTAGGAGTTACATACGCTTAATGGACTGAACAGTACATTGAACAGGAAAAGGCATTTATGGTTATGGAGAACTAACATCTTTGAGGTTCTACTTTACTATTTATTACAGCAGTAACACGCTCACTTAGGTATTAGTTATCCCACCACAGGTTTTTGCAGAGTGCCAAAACTGGTGATGTCCCTAACTCATTTTATCACTGAAATTAAAATTTCTCCTCTTTTTAAGAAATAATGCATTGCTAATCATTCCAGCTGTGACCTTCTCCTCATTTTGGGTTTCTAGTCTCACCTGTGTAAGAAGTTCAGTAGATGCTTCCTGTCCGAGAGCAAGAGGTGCATATTCCTGAAATATCTTACATACATCCTGGAAAGAGCTCAGCCATTTGCTCGAAGCTTGCTGCCTGCATGTAGGATCATTGCTGAAAACCTACCTGTAAAATGTGCCATGAAGACAAGTAAAAGACAAGCTGGGGAACTTACCAGAAAATTAAGAAGCTGCTCTAATCATAAAACATAATTAAAAAACGCAGTTACTTCAGGTAGGTGCTGCACAGTTTGGCAGATAGGCAATATAGTCCCAATGCCTCTGTTTTAATAAGTACACATCTCACATGGGCCTCATCTCTAAAATGGGAGATAAAATCTCACATGGCTATTTGATGATCTTGATACGGGCATTACTAATAAAGATTCAAGAGAAGTTTTCCTTTAAATGATACCTTCTAATACTGCACTTCATAATATAAAGAGAAAAGTGTTGTTTCTCATTTAAATAAAGTTACTATTCATTTGCAGGCAGGAATGTTGAAAGAAACTTTTCAGACTTAGTATTTCTTTCATGCAAGGGCTTAGCAATAAAGCTTCCAATGATTAAAGGAGTGAAGCAATTTCAGACTAATGAAAAATAATCTCCTTAATGGACTGGAAGAAAAAACATTTATTCCTCTACCAAACAACTTCAGAACTAAAGGAACTAAGTACTAACCTGGAAGGCTGCAGTTTATAAATACTTGAAACAAAGTTTTATCCAGTCTGTACTGGTGGTTGAGAAGCTGCAGCTATTCATCACATTCGAGCAGGTTTACGCTCGAGGAATGAGGATGACACATTAAACATTTCAGATGAGCAGGATCTGCTGGAGTTTGATTCTTTGTTAGAGTACATTTCAGTTATATTTTCTTTTGATGATTTGCCAGTTCCCAAAAAGTGTTAAGCAACACCTGCCTGCTAGTCATCCATCTGCACTGCTTCTTCAGTCAGAAGTGCCTCTTTCGACTCCCCACGAGATGCAACACTTAGCATTTTCTTCTATTTATTTCAGTTAGTTGTATTCTTTCAATTATACCTGTAATTAATGTTATTCTTTTATAATCTCCCTGTGATGACAGGATCATCAGGTTTTTGCCCAACAAAAGATTTTGAGTAATGAAAAAAAAAAAGGAACACACATGCAAAGGGAACAAATACAACCCTGATCTTCATACAGTACAAAAGCCAATCCAACAGGTTTCTTAGCGTGTGTATCAGTTAAGAATTTATTTCATTACCCTCTTCTTCTTTCATACTCTAGGTTTAAAACACTTACTTTCTTTATACAGTAAAGCCAGCACTTACTGTACCCTCACAAAAAAAGAAAAAAATGGAACCCCTAAATTAAATAAAAAAGATCCCCCAACCCTTACAACTTTTGGAGTTGGAGAACTTTCATCACGCCGTGAAATTAGGATTAACGAAACAACCATAGTTAAAAGCTCAGTTTTTGAGCTTTTATAATTAATCCACCTGATAAATTCAGATTTCATGTTAAACATTATTTGCAAACAATTAATGAATGGCTCTACTACATTTAGGCTGCAGGATGATTCTTTAGGGCTGATTTCTTACCTTTATAGTAGGAGTTTATTTCTCAGCATTGACTGATTTTTATCCTCCAGAAATTTTTGCAGTTCAATCTTTGACCAAGACGATGGTGCATCTGATGTTCAAAAATGCAAAGCAGATAAATATACAAGTTTTGCTTATTGTAGAAAAAAAACTATGTATATATATCAAATACCTTTAAACAGGTATTCACATATGCATCTGTCTTGTCATTTATGGCAGGGTACATGCCAGTTGCAATTATGGCTGTAGAGGTAGTGGTGATCAACGGTAAGTCAGAAACTCCTTCATTTACACTGCTCAAGGAGTTGCTGGTCATACTTTCTGCAAGTATCATATTAATAACAAACCTAAAAAATTCTAACTGAACTAAATTCACTAATCTGAATAGTCTAATTATAATTTCTGAAGATACGTGCATTGTATCCTCATGAAGACTGAGGACATTAATGCTGACATTTAATCCTGAAATCATAAAAATTGAACTGTTCTACAGAAGCTCACTGCTCAAATAGGTGCCCTACTGTGAATTTGCATGGGTTAACTAACTCCTGATTGCTCCCTTGAAGTATAATAACTTCAAAAATATAGTTGAATATAGTTGAAAATGGTTATTTCAGTCATGTTTGATGTATCATGTTGAATTTAAAAGCAGCTTTCAGGTCCTGGCTAATATGTTGTTACATAAAAAGATCAAATTTGTTAGTGGCCTACTCTAGTGAGCAGTACAGCAGCCTTAGGCATGACAATGTTGTTTGCATAGCAGTAATCACGCAGCTTTCACTCCTCTAAAAATGCCATCCATAAAATGGGTGTATAATAGGAGAACTGGACTTTGTGAAAACACGTATTAGAACTTGATGAGGAACCTTGATATTACACTGTGGATTTGTTATGCAGACAGCACTGCAGAGAGGATTTCAGCCTACGGAGCTGAAATAAAGGGAGAACACAACAACACAGGTTTTGAACCATGTTAATCAGTGCATTTCTCACTGTGTGTTGCATAGTTTATTTTTAGTTACAAATTTATTTATTTATTTATTTATATACATTAATGACAAATAGCTTTTGGCAAAAGCTTCATTAATATGTCGTTTGAATCCTTACGACAACTAGATTTTCCAGAAACTTTCTGGAAAGCGAAGTCAAAGTTGTTCCTCTGTATTCCTGAAGAACAAGACTGGAGTACAGAATGTCATAATACTCTAAAATTACATTCATATCAGGTAAACAACTTTCTTCATAGTAAAGTCTATAACTCTCTTTGACAGCACTCCACCTACTTAAAAATCATTTTGACTGTATTGTGTCTGCAATATGACCTACTTTATACAATGAGTATACATAGACATGCTATCCTGTAACTAAGCTAAGAATGAGGGCTTTTGTATACTAAAATTGACAAATATTATCATAAGCGATTCAAATCCTTAGATTAAAAATTCTTACCATGCTTAGAAGTTTCTGAGTAAAAATTACTTTTCCATAAGCTGCCCACTTTTTTCTTTTGTGGAAGAGTTTAATGACAATGCAGATGGATTACATAGAAGTTTGAAACCTTCCATTTTCTTTTAATTGATGTTGTTTTGCCCTATGTCATTGCTTTCCCCTTCTTTCATTGTGAAACCACAAAATTCCACGAGACAGTCTCTGCAATTTCTTACAGCACTTTTCGGAAAAAAGGATTAAAAAATAAATCAATGGAAGGACAACAGTAGGAGTTGTTCACAAATATTCAAGTCACTCTTCTGTGGCTATCAGCAAATTGTAGACTTCCAAGGTTCCAGAATCCTGAATTCTGTGCAGAAAACAGAAGAACAATATGTATGGAGTCCATGAGATGAGGGGTTATTTACGCTGGCTTCTCAACAATCTTCAAACAGCAAAGAAAACTACTATCTACCCACCTGTTATTTAGTTGTGATTGTTGAATTTTGTAATTAATGGTTCTCAAACACCTCCATTGCAACATTGAGTTGCTCTGCTTGCTTAGGTTGCAGCATTTCTTTCACACTTCCCATCTCACCTCCACTGATACACACGGGTTTCTCTGGTAAATATACACCAGATCTCAACATACTGAGCTCAAAAGTAAGAATTATTGCTACCAATATGTGAAAAAAATAATACATTAGAAGCACAGCAGGAAAAATATTTATTTTTCCTATAGGAGGGAGCAGAATAGAAGTATTTTGTTTTCTAGCACATCTTCTTTTTCTCTGGTCTAAACTGTTTTCAAGTTTTGTATTTCTAGAGGGAAACTATTGTCATTAGCAACATGCTGTTATACCAGCTTATTACATCAGTTTTGCAGCAACAAGGCAGCTAGAAGCTTACAGTGTTTTACGGAGGAGGCGGCTAGGGAAGGAGATAACTGAAAAATAGTATCCAAAATATAATTTAATTCTTAATTGTAACTTCTAAATGAGCAGGGTTCTAAAGATAACTAAATTCTACTCAGCAAAGATTGTACTGCCCCAAATGAACTTCACGTTTATAGACATTACCATCTATTTTGTAACAGGCTGTCCCTCAAAGCAGGAAAGTAATTGTTTGGTTTTATGGGTCTTGGCACATTTGTTCAGATTAAGCAGAAAAACAGTAACTGTTTTTTCAAAATACTTTCACACTCTTAGGGAGTGGTACTGAAAATGCAAGATTGGTTCCTGCTCTGGGAGTTCCCTGCAGTGCTGCTGTTCACTTCCTAATAGTACCACCTGGCAGCAGTAACAAGGAAACAAGCTGTCCTGGGAGGTTGTGCAATCTCTTCTTTGAGGATGTCAACACACGGTGAATAAAAGGCACTGGTGACCTGCTGCAGCACTGCCACCAGCCCTCCTGTAAAAGGGAGGTCAAACCAGGTGACTTCCAGAGGTTCCTTCCAGTCTGCACCTCTGTGATTCAGTATGCAGTTACTAGGCTATTCACTGGAAAAAATAATAATTAAAAAAAAATACATAAAATTTTACCCTCCATTTGTGTTTAACAACCAAGCTTTTCCTGTCTTCTGGAGGTGTTTTGTTTTTTTAAATTCTAATTTCACTTCAGGTTGGAGACACTACATATAGGACAAGGACTAAACAGTACAACCAATTGTACACATCAACAGGAGCAAATTTTCTGGCTATTGACTGTTTCTCTCACATCGGGCAGCTTTGAATCTCTTCCAGCCTAAGGAGAGCTCACAGGGGAGATCAAAAGTTCAAGAAGTTGAACTTGATGCCTCTGGTTATGACAATCAAGCAAAGAAGGTATAAATGATGGTTGTACACTCTCCAACAATGTTTTGTGAAGAAGATGCTATCCACACGAATTACGTACACTTTTGGTCCTCCATACTGCACAGACTGGCATATTTTGGGCAATGGTATATGTTGTGGCTGTGCTTGCATTCTGGATACTCCGACTTTTAACCTCATCCAGTAACTAAAGAGGACTGACCTTCCTCAGCCTTCCCCCAACTTCGTCCAGCACCTGAGAGCTGTACAGAGTACAGTTACCCAGCATGTGGTTTGCTAATCACTACAGACACATCCCAGAGCACTCTATGAAATGCCCGCACCAAAGAACACATCTGTTCTATTCATCCACTCCCCAGGTAGCTGCACATATGCCTAGGCTCAGAAGCCCAGACACTAAATGCCCAGAGCTAACAGAGATCTGTACACAGCAGCACTCCAGCTTACGTGCAGACTTCTGAGGTTCTCTGCCAAACGGAACAGGTGCTGTGAAAACAAACAAAATCCACCAGCGGTACACAGATAAGCAATCATTGCTTTTTCTTGGAAGGACGACCCACGCAGATTCCGCTATTGGTGGTTTATAGACACGGTCTCTTTGCTTACACCAACAGCAGGCATTCTGCTCCAGTATCGGCTGCTGTTACCAAAGGAGGGAGGCATCCACCCAGGGGCCTCTGCTAACACTCACCAAAATTTGTGCAACTTTCCCAGACACGGGTATTCCGCTGAGAGGCAGTGAAAGCAGCCTCAGGTGGGTGGGTTGAACCAGACTCTGTCCTTATCAGCTGTCAACACATTTATAAAACATCAGCGAGGTTACAGGTTATCACATGCCTATCAAAGGCTGCTGTAAATAAATATTGTCCAGCACTACTTTGCCTATAGGCGTTTGAAGAAGGCAGTACCCTAAAACTGTCCGTCCTCCGGGCTGAGTAAATTCTCACTACAAAAACAAGGAGGTGAAAGAACCAATTAATATAAAACTAAAACAAAATATTGAGCAGAACCTGAGATAAAGCCCAAGTGTATGAGTATCACTATGAATTATTAGAAGAGATTCAAATATTCATATATCTCATTAATGCTACTCTGCACCCAAAGAGGGAGAAGACTTCTGAACCACGAGGAAGAATGTATACAACCTCTACAAGTCTTGCTACTGTAGGATAGAAAAATGTAGGCTAGAAACCAAAGGAAAGGAATAAAAGTTCTTCCTCATCAGCTCTTCAAATCACCTGACTTAGCAGGCACTCAACACATGCATGCACATTGGCTGATAGGCTAACATCTGCTTGTATCCAAAACATTTAAAATATCAAAATAAGCAAGAATGGAACATCTGAAAATAGTGGATCCACAATCATCTTGTAGAATTTCTCCCTTTTAACTTTTTCATACTGATTGCAATGTGTTAACCACGTCCAGGTAGCCTTTGTGGACAGCTTGCCCGTACATTTCTTTCTTTGCAGAGGTAAGCAGTGTATTTCCTTCCATCCTATGAAAAGGATACCACTAGAGCTCATTAACAGAATATACTGAATCTGCACTGACTGCTATAACATGAATTTTACTGAAAGCAATGCTTAATCACATGGATTATAGCTACATAATTAACCTAAAATTATCCATAAGCATTTATATGCCACAGTTTCACTGCATGGACATGGACTGAAACAGACACTAATGCTGCTCAGGTCCAGTCAGTTTTATTAAATCAGACTCCTTTGCCTCTGCACCTGGACATTCTTTTTCAAATGTCCACTTTCTTCCAGGGACAGCTTTGCTAATTTATTTACTTCCACAAAGTGAAAGTCTTCTTTCCTTTTCCAATTTAGGAGCATAGAAAAACTCAGGTCTTTGTCATACTTTCCAACTAGCAGGGACACTAGGAAGCAAAGCATGAAGCATCTGCTTGGAAACTACTGGCAGTGAAGCACGTAGTCACGTAAGGAAATCGTTCTGTGCATTCTTTTTCACATAAACGTCACGTGGGTAGCTTTAATTTTGGCGTGTCCTTACCTCTGAACAAGACTGATTTCCTCACTTTGTGTGTATTTGTGACTTTAGCACAATTTTAATCGAGAAAATAAGCTTCTATACTACATGCTGTACTTTTATTGTCTAAAGACATGGAATGAGGGGAAAAAATAATCATATGCTGTACGCCAGTTAACTGAAACTTGGTAATATTCTAGCACTGATCTTCAGAGAAGAATATAAAATTGATAATGCTGTGAAAATGTATTACCCATCTACTGAAGCTGTATACTTTCCATTAGACTTTTATCAACGGGAAGCTACAATTTCCCTGTACTATTATTATAAAAATCTCTCTTCAAGGTCAACTGAACCATAGCTTTTCTGTAAGTAGATATCATATGGTTCCCTGTGGTGGAGAGAGCACCTCTTTAGATAGTAATGCTGTCTTTGCACTTGTTTTTCCTCCAGGAAATCATAAAATGCATTACTGGTGACACTTATATGACTTAAAGTGAGATCCCGCTCTGAACACTGACTCCATACTAGACTATGGTTATTGCCTCTGGGTGACACTGTAACAGACACTTGTTTTGGAAGGAAAGATTATCTTTTCTTGAATGATATCTTCCAAGCTCATCCCAGAATGACTCCTTTTACCGGTCATTACTGGTAATAAAGATCCTGGGCGTGAAATTATGTCCTCAGAGATACCCACACAAGCCCAGTGCCCTCCACTAAGGTAGTGCAGATAGAGTTTGGCTGTCTGTCACTGGTGTGACTTTATTGGATCCCACAGCTAGCAACTTGCAGTACACAATCACAGGGTTTTCAAATTTCTGCCATACTGTAAATGTGAGTACTTAAAACACGTACTATGAATAATAGGCATGAATGCTCAGACACCGTGGCATGGAATACCTACATAAAACTTGAAACTAGATGGATGAACTTTCAGTCTTACATAGGACACTGGTACCAGCATTTGCGTTCTCACGTGTCTTGTGTAATTCAGCTATCTGGAGTCACTCCTCACTTTGCTCTTAATGAAAACGAGAGAGAGAACAGTTAATTCTTTCATCCTTGTCAAACATTCTGACATGTTTTTACAGTGCTGGTCAACACGTTTTGTCTTAACTAAGAGCACAACAGACTTTCAGAGGTTACTTGGACAGTCTTGAAAGAGTAACAGGAAGCGTAGCAGTGAGACAACGAGAAGTTCTTCTCACAACCATTTAAGAGCCCCGTTCTGAGACAAAGCCAAAGCTACATTGGTGAAAAAATAGGTGTCAATAATAGAAAAATCTATGAACCTCTTGTCTTCTGCCATATCCCAACCTTCTGAAGTGTATAGCTCCACAGCTGTAAGCTTTGCTTTTTGCTGCGTTTTATTGCCCTGCAGCAATAAAAAGTTTTATCTCCTGTGTGCTTCCTTCCCTCTCCATTTCCTCCTCTGATCCTTCCAGAGTTCTCACACCTCTGTTATTTTATCTGTTGAACGAACATCTCCTTCCCCCTTCATTCCACCGCTGAGCACAAGCGCTGAGGGTGCCATCCCATAAGCCACGCAGCACAGCCGAAGGAAACAATTTCCAGAGGAGAACTATTCTTGGTGCAGCCCAGCTCACATGAGTTTCACTGCACCAACTTCACCGTGTGAACTTGGTTCCACAATCTGGAACCACTTGTGTTGCCTCAGCTAAAAAGAGGATAGCCTCCTCCCTCTGCTTTTCTACCAAACATTGGGCACCAAGAAATGATGTTTTTCCCCCTTATCCTTCTTTTAGTCCCCAAAATCTCAAAGCATACCCAACTGATGAGCGAGAACTACCCACCTCACACCCCACCAGCTGCGGTGGCACTGCAGATGGCAGCAGCCTTGATTTCACGATCAGCTCTGCTTTTCTTGGCAGAAAAAACAAACAGAAATGGGTGGGGGAAAATGACATTTCAGGGGACACCCCCCTTCTAAATAACAAGCAAACAAACCACAAAATGCTGGGGTTTGAAGAGTTTAAACTACATATACTACTAAAACTTTAAGAACCAGAACATTTGAGTTGGAGAACTTAGCAAATTCATTTAAGTCATTTTAGGTGTTAAGACAGAACTGTAACAGTAAATTCTTAGAATTTAATCCTTGTTCAACAGGGAGTGAACTGATCACAAAACAACAGCTTTCCAAAGCATTCGAAATATTAGCCAATTCAGATACATGCTGAAAGGCTTAAGAAGGAAAGCGATATTTTAAGTTAAATTGCAGTTTAAAAGATTAAAAACTTCATTTAAACACCACCTCCATTTTCTGCACCAAGTCTTTCCGAGGAAAACCTTTGAGATTTATTTGAGAAGGGGGGGAAAGCTTACTTATGTTTTTTCTTCTTTGCTTAAGCAGAAGGGCTTTGCCAAGTGCTTACTGCAATACCGTCACGCATAAAAATTACTATTATTTTTGAAGTCCCTTCAACCAACGCCTCTAATGCTTCAGTAAAACCAGTCATGTACGTGCGTTATGGAACATTTCCAGACTGACAAATCCCTTTTTAATCATCCTGCGTCCTGGGCCCTACTACTTCTACTTTACTGCTACTAGGACATTTATCTTCTCTCTCCAACCAAAGCTCAAAACCAGAAAATTTAAATAAATGGTGCAGCCCTGTAATCTAAGTGACTCTTGCCCTACAGAAATGAAGTACAAATCAGTTTTTCCACTGCCTGCGACATTAGTTTACTTAAAAAAAGGGGAACAAGGTATTTTCCAGCAGTGTTTGAAACTCAGTCACTCCCTAGTCACGTTCTCTATTTATAGGTGTCTCATTTTCAGAGACACTGATGTGTCTTTCTTACTAAAAATCATCATTTTCCCTCCCCTCAGTTTCCAGTGCACAGGCTTCTCCATAACACCGAGTACCTAGATTTTTTCTGGCCCACTTCCAGCTATCATGTTGTAATAAAAAACGGTCAAACAAAAATTACCTTTCAAATTTTACACAGAAAGGAAGAACTGACACAAGTATTCCCAAAGCAAAACGACTCCCCTGAAAGTAGACTTCTGAACACACATTCTAAATCCCTGCTAGCAGAACCAGAGGAGATTGCTAGGGCATCTTCCTAAGAGCACGTGATTTAAAGGCAGACAAAAAGCTGAAATATCAGGCATTTCACGAGGTTAACAAGTTTACTGTTACACATGGTAGCTTCGTAAAAGCAAGATATGGTTCTTATTTTGTCCTTCCCCCATGCTCCTTAACTAATCTATTCAGACAAATTGTCATGGCAACTCCATTTAGACACCAAGGATACTAGCAAAGACGAGTCAATTCCCCTTGGAGAGAATTTGAATAGCGAAAGCCGTACACACTCCGATGCTGGCAGAGACAAAAACTCAACGCCCTTCCCTGTTACCGGATCACAGGCAACACCACCTTCTCCCTGCAGTGTTACTCCTGCTCGGGTTGCAGCCACGAGCCTCCGCTCTAGGTCAAACAGAAGACCACAACATTTGGATAAAGTCCTACCTTGTGTACTTTACTAGGCTTTACTAAATGTGATTGGAGTTCAAAAAGTAACCAGATATTCCAAAATCAAGCATTTGTTAAGAATCGATAGTTTTCTTTATTAAAAAGGCACACATCTTCCCACTGTAACTCTACAGTTTCAGTAAAAACTACCCTTTCTTATTGGACAATGGCAGCGCAGACCATATTTCTTCCAGACCTCTTCAGTTTCTTCAGAAGAGTGAAAACATAGAAGAAATTAATTTTTTTCCCTTCATCTGCAGTCACGGCATTTCATAGAACTTTTTTCTTTATATTTATATCGTACAGACAAGCAGTAACTTTGCAGTATATTTAGTCTATCCTCCTCTGATAAAAGAAGGAATTTAAGAGAATAAGAGAGCTGTAGGAGTGTATGTTGTGTATAAGCTCCCTTGACCTAAGCAGGAGGAAAAACACTTCCTCTTCATCAGCTGAAGTCCTAACTTGACAGCTGTGTAAGCTGTCCTGTATTGGCTGCACAGGCTCTTGTCTCAGCACCACTGATCAGAGCACCCAGCCCAACGTTCGTTTCACTACGTGCTGTGCATAGCTCACGCAGCAGATTGCACTCTTTCAAAGAGGCACTGGACTTGGTGTGATGGCTGTTTTCCCGTGTTTCTTAGTGGGATGATTATTCTCTTATTAGTAACAAACACAGCTACCCTGAAGAACACAAACATATACTGTAAGAGGGAAAATAATCTGTCAATTGTTAGGAACACTTTCTTGGTAAGAGAAAATCCTTTGCAAGTTCAAATGCAGCCTCAAAAGTACAATATGTACAACAGGAAAAAACAAACACATACCACAGCAGATAAATAGGTATTTATTAAAGTTCATCTCAAATCAAACAAAAATAATAAAGGACATTAAGGCATCTTGTATTCAATAACCATTCATATGGTAAAGATGACATCTCTTTCTGATACGAGAGCAGACTAGGAAAAAAACGTTTTCCCAACACATTTGTCAGAGTGCTGACTTGACCCACTGTTTTACCATTCCGCCAGCAAACCTCTCCAAAGAATAATCATTTCTCCAACAAAAGAGCTACAAAACCCCAACACTCACTGAGACACACACAAGATAGCACTCTTCCCTCCCCTAAGACACACGAACTTCTATAAGGATGCACACTGGAGAAGAGACACACAGATACATGCCGTAGAGGATAAAACATTCATGTTGTAACCACTCGCTTTTGAGTGGACTTGTCTTTGCTTTCAATAGTATTTGCTATTTTAGCCAATAACTACTGAAAACAGAACTGCAAATTCTAGTCAGTATTATGATGCAACAATTTTTATGTTCGCCTTCTACATTTGTGTTAGATAAACAAATGACAAAGGTTTTTCTTTCCATGGAATAATTTATTTTGACGAATTATGCTGTCAAGCAACTAATCACTGTTATAGTGCTTTTTTCTTCCATTGGAATAAGAACATCAGGAAATGTTTACAGTATCACTGGGTTCACTATAACAGGATTCTACTACAAAGTAAAATATAAATTATTAAACACTGCACTATTCACTTCGGCACTTTCATTCTCTATATCCTTTGTCACATTTTTACCTTCGTTTAAGGCAAGTTTTGTTTCCAAAGAAGACCACAGTCTCTAGATAAACTTATATGACTAAGTTTACGAGTTAGGAAATTGAGCTTTATAAAATATTTACTTCAACAAATAAGAAAGTTATTAAGAGAAAGATGGTGACCCAAAATTGCACTGTATTAAAAGGTGGAGTCCTTGTACCAAAGTCCTTTATTCATCATCTTTAGAACCAGTTTTGCTTAACTATAAAAGAGACACAAAAAGAAAGTGTTCAAAGTTTAGACTGCCATTCCATTTATTAGGAAATAAGAACAACATTTCCACCTTACATAGACCACATGGATTTTTAATTAATAATACAGACTGATTGTGCTACTGTATCAAGAGATTGAAATGCATCGAGTTATTTCTTAAGCTTAAGCACTAAATAAGCTTATTTCCTGAACCTGAAACTATCTTCATGCATTTTGCAAATTACTTCCAAAAAATACAAAATGAAGTGCTGCAATTGATTTAAAACAAATAAAAACAAAACTAACACACCAAAACAAACAAACAAAAAACCTAAACCACAACAAAAACTTCAGGGCACTCTATTTGCTTTGAAGACTCTCATCTCTCCAAAATAAAACAGATGCAGTAGCCTAAAAATGTATCTCCACACATCTCCAGAAGAGATTCCATACAGTAATTTGCACAATACAAAAGCAAACATTAACTTTTTTTTTTAAATCCAAGTTTCTAATTACTAAACGTAGTGCACCTATCAAGAAATGTATCTGGAATCCAAAACACCCACTACAAATAGCCTCTTCTGACTTGGGAGAACTCTACCTAAAACCACCATCCTCATTTGCTCAATGTTATTTAACAACTGGAAGTGGTGTTAGGCCTTTATGCTGACAATTAATTATAATTGTAAGAAATAAAATCATTTGTTAATAAAATTGTCAAGCAGCTACGCTGGTTTCCAATAAGCAAGGAAAACCAATATAGAGCATGAGAAATACATGAATTAGAACCTAAAACGGGCAGTAGTTGTTACTGTTTCTTGTAAATCTTTTTAATATTAAAAGATAACTTGAAAATACTTACATGCTGGATGTACATAGAAACAAATCAGACACCACAGTCAAATCCCAAAGTTAGGAAGAAAAGCAAGAAAAAAAATCAGGTAAGTTTTCTTCAGATATAAGTACACATTATTTTAATGCACATAGACAGTATTTTCATAATACTGCATATCATAAAGTCACATTACCTTAATTACATCCACCCAGTTCCATCCTCGAGGAAGCTCCCCTTTGTGATCTGCAGAACAAGGTGGTTTTATTTTCAATACACAAGCTACAGATAACCTTTATCTTTCTTTAAAATCAACACAAAATTCTCAAGAGACAGAAGTCTTAATTCCACCATTACAAAGCCATGAAGACAAAAAAAACAACACGTTAATGTCTTGAACATATCTTGTTCTTCAAAGTCATTCTGTTTAAATAAAAATGACTCAAGACAGTCCACCTGATTTATAAGGCAACTCTAAAACAAGCTGGGTTAACTACCAGTGATACATTCTGAAAAAGAACAAAATTTTACAAAGATTTTCCTTCACAAAGATTTTCCCTAATAAGGTCAATATTAAAAATGCCAGTTATGCATTCAGATTAGATAAATGATACACAGAAATGACTATCATGGGGTATAATTTATTGCTGCAATAATATAATATTATCCCAATCATTAACAATTACGTTTGAACACATAAAAGTCGTCAGCAGGACTTGTCAAAATACTGAATATTTTTCTGTCAAAAATGCCATGTTTCACTGAAATCGGGTAGTGTCTACAAAAACACCTCCATTTTGAAGATACAAGCTAAAGATTTCATTTTGAGTTACAAAGCAAATGGTTACATTTAGAAATTACTTTTTTATAACGTGAGTTATTTATCTGGACCCATCAACAAAATATACGCCTTTCGTTGAAAGGGAATTTTTAGATGTCCCAAAAAGTACGTTTGAGAATTTCACTTCTGTCACAAATTGAAATAAAAAATGAAATTAATCAACAACATCTTCAAGTCCCTACTGTCTAGGAAGTTGCTTCAGCCAGAACAAACATCTTGGGCAAAATTAATTAATCTAAACCAAACCAAACCAAACAAAACAAGAGACCACGGATTTAAAGCAGTTAATCCTACATGCAAATAAATAGTGATTCTGACTCAATGAAGATGCCACTGCTGTAAAAGTTGGAGTCTCATACTGCTCAAGCAAAACAATACTATAGCAGACGAACCTGTTTTGTCAGCTAGCTTTCGTTTCTGGGTTTTGGATAACTGCTCCTTTTTGTCCTTTTTCTTACTTGCTGGCCCATCGGGAGTTCCAATCACAATACTATTGCTTACAGAAGTCTGAGAAGGATGAAAGTTGTTGTTAGTATTTTGTATGTTAGTTCATCTATCGTACTTCAGAAGCCAGTAATAATACAGAGTACGAACACAGACTGCTCTGTGTGTGATTACTGAATCTGACATAGTAAAATGTCTTGACTGTCAAAAAAACAGCAATGCCATCAGCTGTCAGCAGCTTTTAATCAACACACAATCATGACAATCAGAACCACATGGAGGAGACTGGAATTATTTCCTTTCACAGCTGCAAGGGGCACTTCTTACACTTTGTAAATTTGATCATGGAGTTTGATCTGAATGGATTCAGATTTCCAAAATAGGAAAACCATTCCTTCTTCCTCAAAGCAAGTCTGCAGCACCACAATGGCAAATAATATCCTTACACATCAGGAAGCAATATGAGAAGGAAAACATAGAAGCCTAAAATAGACTCAGCCTGACTCACTGAAGACCCTAGAGGTGCATTTATGCAATCCACGACTTCCCAGGAAGCTTTCAATAATTTGCCCCCAGGCAGACACCTTTCATCTGCTCTCTGTAGTTTTGCTTCTGCTCCATGCCTCCATTTTTATGTCACTTTGTAAGACAGAACTACAGCTCATAACATTGGCAGTGACAGCAAAATAACAATTAAGCATAACAATTATGACCACTGAGCACTGGGGCACCGTACCACACTACATGCCACTGTTCGTACCTAACACATTTGTACCCGATGTACTAACACCTTAAAGATAGAGCAATGAAGCATTCAGAGTTGGAATAACCATTTCTGTGGTTTTAAAAGGAAGAGATTAAAATCTAAACTTACTCACCACAGTGTTAACAGGCTGATTTTCCATGAACAGCTCTTTATTATCTTTGGCATATTCAAAAAGTGTGTAAGTCATAGCAGTTCCAAGATTAGCTTCAACTTCTACCATCAATTTATCCAATATGCTTTGTTTAACAGCTGAAGATCTGAAAGAAATCATAAAACTCAATGATGATCTAGACAGAATAAGAAAAGCTTGTCAACCAAAAAGCCCTCACTTAAAAGACTACGGAGTGAAGCTGTCACAAGGACTTACATTGTGTTGTTGAAAAAAGCATCCATAGATAAAATCGGTGCTGTTTGTGGATATGTTTCTGGCCAAGAAACTTCTATTAGAAAGGCTTTTGGATCTCCATTTTCACCTATCTGAAGGAAAAAAGAAAAAAAAAAAAATCAGTAATCAACAGTTTCCAGTCACTCATTAAAAACTGCAATGCCAATACATAAGTTTCTCACTTCTCTAAGACCAACCAAATTATTTAAGGTAACAACTCTTTTCATAAAGCTACCAGTATGAAAATAAAACTTTTATCCAGAAAAAGTATTAAACTTACGATTTGAACATTCATCTCTAACCTACAGTTTCTACTCTAGGAAAAGCAAATTAACTCTCTCTCTCTCTCTATATATATATACACACATACATGTATTTTGAAGTTATTTCAGTTGCATGTCTGTGCCAGCAGAATGACATAAATTTAGCAGCACCTGTTTTAGAGGTGAAATAAATAAAACTTTAAGTCAGGCATCTGCAATATTTATCAAGACAACACCTACATTGTTTCTATCCAGTTCCCAGTGGTATCAAGAAGAAAACTGGTACTGTGGTTTACAGTTCTCCCTTTCTCAGGAAAAGCACTGTCTGCACACTGAGCAAATCCATGCAGAAAGCTGCACGTCCATGCTCCTCCTGTCAACACAACCTAAAAACAGAGTAGCCTTACTTCAAATGATGTTACTACATTTTCCCAGTGTTTGAAAAAGTCTTTCTTTCATCTCATTTTCTTAGCACACTGATTACAAAACATCTTTATGTGTGAGACATGTCTGAGACAGATAAGGCTCAGAAAAATGGCATATTAATTCTTTGACCTTGTCATGCATTTACTTGCACTATGCCTTTTCATAAAACAAGTTTTCTTTCACAGGAATGTGTTATTGCCTTCATCTGACACTAAGCTTTATGGTATTTCAATTGAGTTCTCCTAATTTTTGACAGTTTTTTAAAAATTACAAGCAACTAAATCTATCAAAACGTAGAACAATATCCTCTGGACTTGCAGGCAGGTCACAATCACTCTTCTGAGAAAATTAAGTTTACTTAGACCAGTCCTATCAGTGAAGGAACGCTGCACTTACACAAAACAGGATTCAAGTGCTATTTATTAAATCAACCTAGCTTGCTACAGTTACCAATGTCGTTCTGAAGTTACTTGAGAGCTGCAAAAAGGTGACTTTAGATGCTTTCTCCCTGCTACAGTGTGGAACACAAACGCAGAGCATTTTCGGGCGTCTCTGTAAAGCTCCATGGCACCACAAAGACCTGCCTCTGCCCCTGCCCAGAACAACTTCCAGGTCTTCAAATTTGAATAAAGTTGAGTATATAATTTGAGTATATAATAACAACAGAACCTGTTTTAGAATAGTCTTTCAGAGATTAGTTTATACTCATAGGACAATTTATATGGACTTGAGTTTTGAACTCCAGGGGCATCCAGGAGTAAATATTTGATCAACAGAACACCTGATCAACACAATGCCAAGGCTTCTCCTTACAGCTCATTCTACATTTCCTCGAAATTAAGTGCAATTATTTTCAAGCGTCTATTTTGGTATCTAGCACCTTTTTTTTTAGAGAAAACTGCCAGAAGTTGCAAGAGGGGCAGTGCAGGCAGGCTGCTGGGAGGAGGCTCCTCAGCCGGCGGGCAGGCTCCCCGGGGAAGCAGTCAGGGCTCGGAGCCTGTCGGGGTTCAAGGAGCGGCAGGACAGCGCTCCCACACACAGGGGCTGATTTTTGGGGCCCGGGGGTGGACTGGACGAACCTCGCGCCGCCTTACCCGGTACTGGAAGGACACGGGGCTGAGCTCCCTGAAGCAGCCGTCGCCTTCGTAGATGGAGCGCAGCGCCTCCAGCTCCATCTGCGGGGCGGGCAGAGCACGGCGTTACCCACCAGCACACCCCCACACCCCTTCCTCTTCCTCCTCCTCCTCCTCCTCCTCCCCACACCCGCCTCAGGGTGACCGCAGGGCCGGGGGTGCCCCGTCCCTAAGATGGCGGCCGGGGGCACGCAGCCCCCCCCCTCCCCCCATCCCCTCACCTCCTGGTCCTCGTTGGCCGCCATGGCGCGCGCCACGCGCGCTCCCCCCCCCTCCTCCCTCCCGCCCACCCGCCCCCGCCTCAGCCGGGCTGCCGCGCACGCGCCGCCCGCCCCCCTATGACTCGAGGGGCGGGACGAGTCGGAGAGAGTCTGATTGGCCCGCCGGGCAGCAGCGTGGCCGCTGATTGGCTCCTCCCGCTGCCCGTCAGAGGGAGGGCCGGCACCCTTGCCCCGGGGCGGCTCCTGCTCATCCCCGGCCGCTGCCGGCGCCGCTCCTGAGGCGGGCGGGGAGCGGGGCCGCGAGGAGCGGAGCCGAGCGGGGCCGGGCCGCGCTGCGCTGTGCTGTGAGGGGCCGCGAGGGGCCGTGAGGGGCCGCCGCCACCCCTACCCCCACCCCCGCAGGATGGCCGGCAGCCAGTGGGACTTCCCGGTGGAGCTGTGCTGCCGCCCCATGGCCTTCGTGACGCTGACGGGCCTGGACGTGGTGTACAACGCCGTGCACCGCGCCGTGTGGGACGCCTTCTGCGCCAACCGCCGCGCCGACCGCGTGCCCATCTCCTTCAAGGTGCTGCCCGGCGACCACGAGTACCCCAAGTGCCGCACCAAGGTGGGACGGGGCGTGGGGCAGCCCGGGCGGGGGGGGGAGCTGGCCGAGTATCGCGCTCTGACGGCCTCGGTGCTTCCAGAGGACCTCCTACGAGTGGTACATCCCCAAAGGCATCCTGAAGACCGGCTGGATGAACAAGCACCTCAACCTGGTCCCCGCGCTGGTGGTGGTGTTCTACGAGCTGGACTGGGACGAGCCGCAGTGGAAGGAGAAGCAGTCGGAGTGTGCCACTCGCGTGGAAATCGTCAGGTAGCCGTGCGCCCTTTGCTTCCTGAGCAGCTCCAAGCTGATGGGCAAATGTCAGTTGTAGAGTCATTTCTGACTTATTTTACAAGTAAACACGCATCTCAGGCACAAACAAAAGGGGAACTTGAATTTTGCTTTTTAACATACAGCAGACAGTAGAGAAACTTTTTTGAATGCCTTATTTGGAAAAGTCACTTAAATAAAAAACACTCAAAGTGTTGCTAAACTCAATGCACTTCAGTCCCGTTTTAAAAAAGAGAGCGCGGCATGCCATGGATGATACAGCATTTTGTTGTTTGGTTTATTTTCTTATACTTTCATCACTTCTATCTAGACTGAAGTGCCATTTTCTTCTGCTTAAATCTTTACACTGTGTCATGTTACTTTTATTCCAGGCAAAGTTTGCAGGGAAGAAATACAAAAGTCGCCGTGGTTTTGATTCAGAAAAAAACACCGCTACCTCCAGGTACTAGAAAGCTTTGCATGCAGTTGTGATGATCTCATTTTTCAGAAAACCTGATTGAGCTGATTATTGTTTGCCTCATTGTCTGCAGCACTTAATATAATGTCATCTACATATATTAAGTACATTGTAGCTGCACAAATGGAGTGCTAAGGGTGGTTGACCCTAAACATCTGAAATTTACCTGTAACTACTTACTTACAGGTCCAGTCCTTTTTTGACACTGTGCCTCACAAATGGTACCTTAGTGTAATACCTATGACATGCCTTTTGTAAGTTATATTCTAAAACTTACTCAAGATGAAGAAAAATTGTAAAAGCAATGAGAACTTAAAGGGAAGGCTATTTGTACTTGCAAAAGCCTTTTAGCTTAATTCTATTTTAATAAATACAAATTTGAAGCTTAAGGAAGGACAGCTTGTAATTTTCAGGCATGCCATCTCAGCACTGGGAAGTGCTTTTGTGCTTGGCGTTCTGTTGACTATTCTTTGAGTGCTGTTTTTGGGTGGAGATAAGCAATATTTATGTCTTCAGATAAGTTTTTTTGATCTTCTCTTGGACCATTTGTGAAGCTTGCCATTTTTTTTCCCCTCTCCGCACATGAACTTTTGTGAAGAGGTGAATTTTGTGGGGGTTACACCTTGAATGAACCTTTCTTAGGCCAACTTTTAAACATGGTGGGGAAGTCATTGTTTCTCAGATGGCTCCTACTCTGCTTTGGTTTTGAAGGAGAGCAAATGCTCTTTATAAAGGAAAGAAGAAACCTTTTAGTGGCAAGATCCAAAGTGGGAAATGTGAAGGAAAAACATGACTCAAGCAGAGCTGTTAAATATGATCTGTTTTAACCTTATGTTGTTCTAGAACAACTGCTTCAGCTCTAGGTGCATACTTTCTAGTGTCCGGCAAACCATTTTTTTATTATTATTTTCTGCATATTGTGTGTATATACATGTATGTCTTTTCAGAATGCTGTATTATTTTTCAAGATGGGGGGATATTTAATTCTGTGTGAAATCAGAAATTTAAAGAAAAAAGTTGTCATGTGAACACACTGCTAGTAGGTAAACCACTCCTATTTTCTGCTATGTGTTCTGCTGGATGAAGTGTGCAGTATCCAGAAAGAAGAAGGAGCGTGGTCTCAATTTTATTTGTATTAAGTTTGTCCGTACCTTGTACTGGTCAAACTGTGTGAGTTAGCTTGATGTTGCAGCACCACATAGTGCTTACTTGTGCTTTTCTTGCCTTCTCTAGGGGAAGACGTTATTGCGTCAGAGAGGGCAGCAGCTTTATGTAACGCTTGTGACCTTTCTGGAAAATCTCTCTTTGTGCTTCCACACACGGATCATCTTGTTGGTTATATTATAAGGTAAGTGACCATAAAACGCTGTTTTGCTCTGTGTGCCAATGGAGATAGCTGTCATCTCAACCTATCAAATCGCACTGTCTGGCACTCCCACTGTAGATTGACAGTGAATGTTTCATCTGTTGGCTGAAATTCTTCATGTTATTCTGTGACCAGATGCAATCCTACATCTGCCCTTCCTATGTGAGGTTGGGTTACAATGACAGAGATGTTGCTATGTGGGCTTTCGAAGACACGTTGTTAGGTATCCCAAGATGTTCCCCTCCTCAAGTTGGATAAGGGCAAAGTGGGCTTTTCTACCTCTACAGTGGTTTTGTCAGTGCTGATGCTAAAGTTTGCCCTGCAAATTTTGTTAGGTGCAACTCTGTATGAGCAAGTCTTTGCTTATTTTTTTACTTCTACTTCCTGGCTGTAGAAATATGTCTTCCTATTTCTGCTAAGTGGCATTTATCTGGAGGCAAATACTGTCCTTGTCACTTTTTTTTTTTACATTCTTTCTGTTTTAATATGTAACAGGGAGTACAGCTTCAAATAGATTAGTAAGGTGTTTCAAGAAACAGTAGAGGGAGACTGTCTTGTGCAGATCTAAAAATACAAGCTCAAACTAAGGTAAATCATGGCTTACTGGAACAAATTTTGATTTTTCCAAGCATACTGAATATGGGGAGAAGGGGATCATGGTCTGAGAGCCTAATTCTTCCTTGTGTTACTCTTGTATTTACATATAAACAGTAAAATTCTTAAAATAAAATCAGTTCTGTTAGTGTGTCCAAGCTGCTCACAAACAGCTACTGGAATTCATCAAAATGAACCAATTATTAACTTCCAGTTCTTCATCTTATGCTCAGTGCTGAAGAGTGTTTGCTGCACGTTGATTACTATAAGCTTTTGCAGATCACATGTAGTTGCATTGTGCCGTGAGGTTTGTGACTGTCTCCAGCTTCATGAAGATAAGGCTGCATCATTAGGGATTTACAGCTGTTCATGCACATTTAAAAAAAAAAAAAATTTTGAACATATATTCAAGTACAGAATTTCTGATATTAGTCTTGACATTTTAAATTGAGATGTCATAGTAAAATCAATTTATTTTTTAAGCACTCCTGCCCCCAGTGGACTGGCTTCTCTAGGTAGTTACAATATAGTGCTAAAATAAGTATGCTAGGGACATTGAACGTGTCGTGTTTTCCTTCTCTGTCTGAGCTCATAGTTAACAATTGCTGTTCAGTGCTCTGTTCCTTTGTTTTTATCCCTGTTTTCTCTGTTGTGAGGCAAATAGAACTCAAGTTGTGATCTCTCAGTCAGTCTGTAGTCATCCCTTGTTGGCCAAATCACAGAACTGGTACTTCACCCTTTATTTTGTGTGTATCTGTGCTACTGAATGCATTTCTCTCCTGTTCTCTGGCCTTTTCTTCCTCTAATTGGTTTTATAACTTGATTGTGCAGCATATATTTAGATCCTCTGCAGCCTCATGCTGCACTCAGTGCTCTGGGCCTCTTTCTTTCTCCTCCTGTGACTTGCCATTGGGCTATTTATCTTGTAAACACACATTTGACTGTCACTTCTATAACCCAGGTAGATATTATTTGGGCAATGATGAAACCTAGTCTCCGCTCTTGTAATCTTGCATCTTACTTATTACAACTGTTTCCTATCTACTCCTCCCTCCCCAGCCTAGCCCTGGCAAATAAGATTTTGACCTGTTCAGACTCATCCCAGGAGCCTCTGCAAGGTTTGCTTGCTTTGACTGAGGCACCTCCATTTTTTATTGCCTTGCAAAATCCTGACAGCTTATCCTTGGTCTTTAAGTTAAATATTAGTTTGTACGAGAAATCAATGCTTTCTGAACCTACTTCGTGCTACCCCTACATCAGGCTTTGTGTGAAGAGTTTTAATCTGCTTGCTCTTACCATGTATAGTAGCTTACAGAAGACTTCAGGAATATTTCAAGCTATTTTTGCCAACCTTAAAATAAACATGATTAAAATTGACTTACTCTGAAGTTATTCAGATTCATTGTTTGAGACAAACTTGGTTAAACTTTGTTGCAGGTTGGAAAATGCATTCTATGAGCACGCACAGACATACTATTATACAGAAATACGAAGAGTCAAATCTCACAAGGAATTTTTGAATAAAACTACTCATCAGGTAGTGTTGCTTCATTTTTGAAATACTTTGCAAGTTACAGTTCATGTTGAAACATGAAAATAAGGATTATTTGTTGCTTAAATTTATTCTATTTATATATATGTGTGTCTTACTTTATAATCTTATTGCCATCTTGTCATAGGGTGAAAGGCTTGGAATAGATTCAGTCTGTCAAAGATCACCGCTGTGTCATGGTGTCAGAGAGAACTGGGAGAGAATAGTAGCATAGTCAGTCTGTTCTGTAAACCTCTGAAATCATCACCTGTATCTGCTTTATAGGTCACAGGCATGTTCAGATGTTTGTGAATGATGTGTACTGATTTTGTTTTCCAGCTTTTGTTTGTTAGACACCAGTTCAAAATAGCATTCTTCAGTGAGCTGAAACAGGACACGCAGAACGCTCTCAAGTAAGACTTGTGTAAACTTCCATCATCTTGACCCCAATTTATTGCTAAGCCATAGAATATTATATTTTCCTGAAAGCAAAATCATTTAAATGTGGAAGGGGTGTATTCTTAATTGGGAAGTACACTAGTTAGAAGACAGTTTTCTGCTGTCAGTAATTCTGTTCTTAAATTTTATCTTGTATGTATTAACTCAAAATGTTTATACCTAGAAACTACAGAACTGCGTATAATCTTGTACATGAATTGAGGGCTCATGAAACAAACATGCTGGAAATCAAGACAATGGCAGGATTTATAAACTACAAGGTAACGAGTGTGCTCCTTATTTTTGACAGCATATACTTAAAACAAGTAAATAAATGTATTAGTTGATGCATATTTAATGTGTGAAGGCTTTAAATGTTCCGTTTTACCTTGCTTTCAAGGAAATAGATTAGTACAGCCATCAATGGGGGACAACTTAGACTCCGACTTGAAAAGACTTCTGAATTCCACACAAAATTCCTTAGCTGAAGTTCAGGAGTATCTTGAAGATTTAGAGTTAATTTGAGATGCAGTCATCTTGAGGGCTAAACACTTAACTTTTGCTCTGTGCAGGGGGGAATGAAAAGAAAGATTGCTTGTTCCTCGAATATTTTTGTCATAAATGTATGTCACCATAGTTTAATTACTGCTTGTTTGGAGGAGGAAAGTAATTCTTTAAAAATCAGGCCATACTTCTGTGGTGTTCTGGGGGATTTCAGGTGAGACAACACTGTTGTACCATTTAAAATAATCCCGGAGTTGGACTTCATCAAATTCCATTGTCCTTCTTGAAGTGACTGCAGGCTTCAAAGTTAATGGTCTTTCTAGTGTCTCTCCAGCTCCAACCTGAAGTTGGCTGGGAGTTATGCTCTTTCATTAATTATTTGAGGGAGAGAAGAAGCAAAATAACATAAGATGAAATGGAGGACCACATGGTTTCAGGGGTAGTGCGTTAACATTTTACACCTTTTTTCTGTTTTCTGTGCTATTTGAGCTTTTAAGAAGTACGTAAAGTTAGTGAGGGTTTTCTTTTATTTATTTTTGATTCATTCTAGATCTGTCGCCTCTGTTTTCAACACAATACTCCACTGGATGCAATTGCTCAGTTCAGGAAACATATAGACTTATGCAAGAAAAAAATAGGAAGTGCAGAACTGGCTTTCGAGCATGCTGCCTGGATGTCTAAACAGTATGTTTTTGCTTAGTATTGTTTCTGTTTTACCTCCCATACAGCTTTATGAAGCTCACTATTTTCTTTGAGTAAGATAAATTTTGAGCTCTCTAAGAAAAAGATGCACTTGGTCTTAAAAGCTGCATGCTGTCATTCTGTTTAGAGTTGATTATTGTTACCTTTTCCCTGGGAAAGAACAGGGTACGACAGAAATGCAGCCATCGAACTTAAATGCAAAAGTATTTTCTCTGAAGAATAATCAGGACTTTTAGCTGAAATGCCCCTTTCAGTTCATATTGCTGTTCTGTATCTAATCTTAATTACAGGAAAAAAATCTTTTTTTTTTGTAGGTTTCAGGCTTTTGGTGACTTGTTTGATGAAGCGATTAAGCTGGGTTTGACAGCAATTCAAACTCAGAATCCAGGTTTCTATTACCAGCAAGCAGCCTACTACGCACAGGAGCGGAAACAACTAGCAAGTATGCTTTGTAACCATGATGTAAGTTGGGAGGGGGAAAAAAATGCTTTGCAGGTTAGCAGGTAGTGAATTAGCTGATGTTTCATTCTCAAATTGTAGTGTAAAAATCCCTAATACATGTTTAAAAATAATAATTAATAAGGAAAGAGTATGTGTCTTTTGATGCTTGTTAATAATTAAATATTAAATGTAATTTCAAATACATATTAAATGCAATTACAATATAAAGTAATAATTTATATTGAAATCAAAGTAATGCTTTATATTGAAAGTAATCAAAGTAATACTTTATATTGAAAAGATAACCCTGAACAAACTTTTTTATTACAAATAATTCTGACATGTTTTTAAAATACTTAAAATAGCACACTTTCTATGCCTCTGGGTACCTGAAAACATACTGTTTTATTTTTCCATTATGTTTCTCTATACTTGCACTATACTGTTTTTATACAGGAGCATTAAAGGCTATAAATTTAAAGTAAATTCATTCTTTGGAGTGCATGCATATTGGAGCATCAGATCACTTAATGGTTTAAAATAAAACATAAACTCTTTTGTATGACCATATTTGCTGAATTTACAGTCGTCTGTGGTATATCCCAATCCGGATCCCCTGGAAACCCAGACCGGAGTGCTTGACTTCTATGGGCAAAGACCATGGCGGCAGGGAACATTAAGTATGTTTCTGTGTCTTGTATTTGTGGAGCTCAGACAAAAATTTTTTAGTCGCAGACCCTGCCAGCTGACTTCATAGGCACAAGCATATAATCTGTCTTCCAGAGCCAGATACAGGGCTGAGACCTTACTGTGTTGTTAGTTGGTGACAGGATTTGAACAGGTGTCAGCTTGAAGTTCAGGAAGTGTGTTTGGTCCTTGTAACAAATAGAAAAAGGAATATCCAGCTTACGCAGAATTGGGTCTTCAGCAAAGTGCCTGGGCCATACTGAAGCTCTGCTGCTGCTTCGTTTCTATTTCTGCCTGAGCTACCTGTGATCAATGGGCTGCAATAGTTACTTACTGTAGTGAATGCATTCCTGGGAAGAGAGGTTGGAGAATTGGATACAACAAAAGTAACAGTGCCCCCTGAATGCAATTGCTATAAATTCATCCTTCCGTCCATACTTGTCAGTTACAGATGGGAACTCATGATATTTTTCTGAGAAAACTTTTTGAATTTTGAAATGGTTTGAGAGGTTTCCATGACTAGATTTTAATCTAAGAAGGGAGTTTTGTGTTTTTCCTGTTAAAGATGATGTATTATCAGGAATTTGAACTTTGAATCCACAGCTCTGAGCTGTAGAATATGTGTATGGACATGCATAGAGATCTGAGATCTTTGTGGATGACTGACTTTTTTTGTACTTTCTTCCCTTCCCCTCTCTCCATGTGGTCTCCCATTTTTTATTCTCTGTATATCCTTAGAGCATTGTAACTTTCTTTGTCCTCTTCTAAAGATTTCCTTTCATCTGCTGTAAATACGCAAGTTTGATCTGTTTCATCTCCAAGTGTTATAGTTTCAAAATAACTTAGAATCTACTGCCAAGGTTGAACAGTTTAAAAAGAGGTGAAACTTTACCTGTTATGATGTTTATGACGCCACGTTCAGACGAGAGTTGATAGTCTTTTAAAGCTGTATGCAGTTTGTCATATGTTGGTGTTCTCTACTGCTAGAGAAACATAAGCTTGCGTCCTTACTCAGGATAATACAGGAAAGAGGCTACAAATTTGTCTTATGTGCTTTAAATGATAATGGATGCAGTCTAAAGATTTGGTTGACCAACTGTGTTTTGTTGTTTTTGAGTAGCTTCAGATCACTTCTTCTAAACAAAAAAGCAAAATATTTGTTCCAGAGTTTGTCTTCCAGAACAGACAGATGAGTTCTTGAAGGGTTGTATCCATCTCCTAGGAAACAGAATGTTTAAGAATTTGAGTGTGCTTGAGTTGGAGCGTGTATTACAGTATTTCACCACAGAATTAGTTCCCTTTGGGCCTGGACAAAATTCCAATGTCATGGATTTTTCACTGTCTTATGCAGGCTTTGATCTTTCTGATCCTGAAAAGGAGAAGATGGGGATTTTGTCCCTTCAGTTGAAAGAGAAGAATGTTCTTCACTCAGTAAGTATTTTTCTACAAAAAACCTTTTCTGACGTTGCCCTAATGTTACATATATAATGACATCAATGCTGTTTTTATCTGTTAGGAGCTAATAATTACTTTGTTGAGTAATGCTGTTGCGCAATTCAAGAAATACAAATGTCCAAGAATGAAAAGCCATCTGAGTGAGTATGGATGATGAGATGTGTCTTTAAAATTAACTTTGCAAACACTTTCAGTATTGATCTGATACATCTTTCTTGTTCATTTGTTTTGTTAAAACAGTGGTTCAAATGGGTGAAGAATATTACTTTGCGAAGGATTACGCCAAAGCTTTGAAGTGAGTGCCATCCCTGATTGTTTCCTTTACGCACTACTGTTCTCACTGAGACCACATGTCTTGCTGATATGGAATACTATTGGAAGCTTATCTAAGATGCTCCTAGTACCTGGATTTAATCAAAGTGCAAGCTCTGGAGTGTATCAATTCAATTTCTATTAAAGAAAGCAAAGCAGATATGATGAGTCAGTTATTAGAGTAAGAAGACTTTACAATGTAAGTCATGGTGGGAAATTACCTTATTGGGCAGATCTTTACTATTATTTATTTTTATCTTGCTGATGGAGTGTTCTCTTCCCCAGAATTTATTTCTGAAACTTCCCTGTCACTGCAGTAAGAATATAATTACATTGAATTAAAGACTTTGAAGTTAAAAACTTAAAAAAAAAAAAAAAAAAAAAAAAGTAGCTGAATTAATTTTTATTTATGTTGCAAGGGAATTAGCAAAAGGAATTACTTCTGTTGATACAGTTTTCTATGACTAATGGCTATAGAGCTGTGAAAGTTTAGCCCTGAGGTACAGCTACTGCCTCCTCTGAAGGAGGTGTCCTGTGTTTAGTTTTTCGACTTTGTATTTTTAAGGGGAAACAGAGTCAAGGTCATGTTAATGAAAACATTTTGCTTAAAACATGAAGTATGGAAACCTAATTAAGCAGGGTGTTTTCATGATCACGTGTTCTAAAGGCAGCATGTTTGAGCTGGAAGAGAGATGTACTGTTATCTGACTGGAAGCTACAAGGAGAAGAAAATATCTTAGAATAAGCAGATCGATTCGTACCAAGCCTAATTTTTATATGAACAAGCATGAGTTTAAACAAGCGCTTCTTGTTTATATTTAGATAGACAGCAGTTTTTGCCTTTAAGAGAAAAAAATCTTCTCTGCATTGTTACTACTAAGTGAAAGTTGCTCAGTGTTAATACCACAATAACATGCCTAGGTTTGCCTGATATAGGTGGTTGCATATGTTGGCTGTAGATCTTGGAAACCCTTGAAGGGAAAAGGAGGTAGGAGATAAAGCATAAAAACCATTATTTTTCCTAAGATGCTTAAGATTCTTCACTTTGGAAAGGGGCTTTTTTTGTGGGTTTCTAGTTTTTTTCCTTGAAGTTTGCAGCATATTCAGCACTAAAGTGTATTTCTAATTCAATGCTGGACTAAGACTTTTATGTCCAGTTGTTTTACTTCTCTATGTAAAGACAGGTGAGTTTCCCTGTTTCCTTGTGAAAGTTTCTCTAGCCTGAAATAGCAAATTAATGGAATAAATGTTTCTTTACAATAATTTCTTGGTGATTCCAATATAGTGCGCATGTATACAAGCAGTCGACTTGGTTTTAATCTGGTGTTTGGTTTAGTTGAGATGAATCTTTGTGTTAACGATACCAAAAAAATGTGAACGTCTTAAAATACTGGGGTGTGTAACTTGTTTTTCCTCTTAATTTTCATACTTTACAGGCTGTTGGATTATGTTATGTGTGAATATCGGAGTGAAGGATGGTGGACACTTCTCACTTCCATATTGACGACAGCTCTTAAGTGTTCATATCTGATGGCCCAGATAAAGGATTATATTACATACTCTTTAGAGCTACTGGGTAGAGGTATTATTTTCAGGAAATGTACTCAGTTAACCTATGTAGAAAAAATTAAACTACATATATTTGAAAGTGTGACATCATTGTCAGACATGGTGCTTGCAGTACTTCATATGATTTGACTACAAAAAACCCTGTATGCCTATGGTGAGTTCTCATCTTGTATGCAGGGAGTTGAATTTTCATGCTCTCCTATAATACTCATTGAATTCAAATAGACTGTGTCAGAATAGATGAGGCACAGAGCTTCATTGCAGACTGAAAGTTGCGTAGTTCAAATAATATAACAATTTCTTGAGCTTTGGGGATGGGGAGAAGAAATCTAATACAGCTAAAAGGAAAAACGTTTTTCATAGTAAGTAACTAGGCTACAACTTTTTATTTTTTTTTAAAGCCCTTTTCCTAGGCCTTATAATAGCAAATATGCTTAACTCAAACTTCTTACCAGAACTCTGCTGATGAAATACGCATGTATCTTTTAAAGACAAAATGTGTCTTAAGGTAGCTGCACATTAGTAATGCAAATACTCTGGTTTATGTAATGGTTGTTACTTGAAGTTGCAGAAATAATCCTTATGTGCCCTAATTCGCTAAATAATACCTCTTTCAGGGTAGGTGTGGTAAAAATGGTTTCTCATCTTCTGTTAGCTAGCCAGGCTATCCTGCTTTATGTTAAGGAATAGTCAATGAGACAAAACTACCTTTCATTTTCAAGAGAGGACTCCTTATTTTAATTGGTCCTTTCTTCTTTTCACCATTTTGAGCTGCTGTTTCTAATCTTAGCCAAGTTTGCCTCTTTGCATGTTCCAGACTTTTTTTGTTCTTTTTTCTGTTTCTAAACAGCAATAACAAGAAGCTAGAGACATCATTCTCGTAGGGTTTTCCTCTGATAAATTATGAAATGCTTATCCAAACAAATATTTTACTTGGTTCCAGTAAAAGAGGGAACACTTAGGAACTTCTGAAAATTGAAGTACTTTATCATTGGCAGAGGGATGTTAAATCAGGTGTTTTCTTCAGAATGTTTTTTCAAAGATGCAAGCTAAAGGAAAGGTTTATTTTTAAGTTTAAAAGACATAGTAGAATGATTTGTTTCTGTGTTGTAATCTTTTTCTTCCTGTTTGCTAGCATCTACTCTTAAAGATGATCAGAAATCTCGAATAGAAAAAAATCTGATAAAAGTTCTAATGGTAAGTGGATAAAACTCCTATTACCCTTTTAAATATTCTCTAGATGGAGTTGGTGTTTGGTATCCTATTTCTTATTTTTGTTGTTAATCTTCTATCTGGATACAGAATGAGAGCCCCGATCCTGAGCCTGATTGTGATGCTACTGCTGTGAAAGCTTCACAAAAATTGTGGGCTGACCGTGTTTCCTTAGCAGGTAGCAATGTATTTACAATAGAAGTCCAAGATTTTATACCGTTTGGTAAGTAATAAAGTCTCAAGCAATCTTATACAAAACCAAAAATTTCAGTGCGTCTTTGAAATAAATTATTAGGAGAAAATATACGTTATATAATGTAGAATATATTAAAGCCAGCAACACAAACTCTCATGTCAGCACAGGTCTGTTCTTCATCTAAGTTGCTAAGAAATCATGGGAGAAGCCAGTGATCTCTCATCCCCAATGTGGATTACTGGAAAAGAATCATTTGAGCATTATGTCTGAGAAAAAAACAAAAACAAACACTTCTACTGAGGCCACCTGTGCCTTTTAAAATGGTAGAAGTAGTAAACCTTTTTTTTTTTTTTTTTTTTTTTTTTGACAAACTTCTGCTCTGGTGTGCTTTGAAATAGAACTCTGAGGAAAAAAGGCAGAGCATGCAAAGGAGTCCCTGCTTTGGGAAGTGAGTGAGCATTACTTACAGAAGTGTAGTTATGTGTCCAGGTTTTATTCTTCTGCTGAATGCCTGCCTCTCATCCTCTTCGCAAAGGTTTCAATCAAGTGCTGAAAAGTAGCTTTCTGTGACAGTGCCAGTGGCCAAATGAGTCCCACGTACTCTTTAATTGTAATTGTTTAAAGTAAAAAGTTTAAAAGTTTTTTATCTAAAAGTTTAAAGTGTAAAAGTTTAATTGTAATTTAACTTTTTTTTTTTTTTTAAATTGTAGTGCAGTGCAAAGCAAAATTTCTTTCTCCAAGTTTTCATGTTGATGTTCCTGTGCAATTTGATATATACTTGAGAGCTGATTGTCCTCATCCTATCAGGTTTTCTAAGCTGTGCATCAGTTTCAATAATCAGGTAACCACATTCTATTTCTGACCTAGTGACAAGCTTATTATAAGAGTAGAATAGTATCTATTAGCCTTTCCAAACAAAAAATAATAGTTCAAAAGTTCTTTTCCAAAAACTATGTGAACAGTTCAGTTGGAAAGGTGTTCTGTTTTTTCTTTTGAATTATCTATCCCTTTTGACAACTGTATTGATATTGTAATAACTCCCCAAATCCAGTTTGATTAGTCAGATCTTCACAGAAGAACAAAGATACTGTATGCTGAAATGATCCTTATGCAACTTTAATGCCTTATTTCTCTGGATGCTATTGCACAAAGTTATGTTAGTGAATATAATGGATGTTTTTATGAAAAAATTTCATTGTAATGTAGCTGCTAAGTCTAGCTTCATTACTGTGAAAAGCATTAAGAACCAATGTAGTTTGATCCAGTAGCACAGAGCCTTAACATTTGTTATACTAGAATTGCTCTCTACAGATGTCTCAAGTCTGAAATTACCAATGTTTTTCCCTACTCTTCCGCTGTAGGATTACAACCAATACTGTGTGGTAGAAGAAGCCTATCAACAAAGTGATATTCTAGAACAGTCATCACAAGGAACAATGTGCTTAGTCCCTGGTAAAACAAGAAAGTTCACTTTCAAATTTGTTGCAAAAACTGAAGATGTAGGAAAGAAGATTGAGGTTTGTCAGTTTGTTTCACTCCTTTCTTACTGACGTTTCTGAAGAACTTGAAACTACAAAGCTATCTCTAACCTGACACCAGTTATGACAGTGCAAGCCCAGAATTATCACAAAAACTTGCATTACTTCGATTTTTTAAAATGTGTAATACATTTTTAAAAATGGTGTAACGCTATGGGAGAGTAGAAAACTAGAAAATACTGCATTGCATGCTCTTGAGCTTGGCTCCTTTTTCCAGTGCAGTTTTAAATGAAATTCTGTGGCGGTGAGTTGTTGTGACTTCAGTCTGTGAAGCTGCCAGAGGGTTTTGGGTGATACACAGGCACAATAAAGATGCTTATGTTGGAAAGCTATGCTCTTACTGTGAGTGATCTGAGGACACAAGATGGGAAGTTCTCAGTATGTGTTTAAATTTTTTTTGTCAGATCACATCTGTGGATTTGGTCCTGGGAAGTGAATCTGGCCGTTGTGTGATTCTGAACTGGCGTGGAGGAGGTGGAGATGCTGCTTCCTCTCAAGAAGCGTTGCAGGCCTCACGTTCCTTCAGGCGAAGACCTAAGCTTCCAGATAATGAAGTTCATTGGGATAGCTTGGCTATTCAGGCAAGCACTATGTAAGTAAAAACTTGAAAATGTATATGATGTATTGAGTCTTAACGTTACCTGTCTTGATTCTTTATGATTTCTGAGCTTCTGGATAGCTAGAAGTACAGAAAATCCTTGCACCGTTCTCTAAACATGCCAAATAAGCTTTAACTTTTCCCTTCGCTTAACTGTGTTAGAGTTTTCCCAGATTTTTGTGCAAGCTAGGAGGTATTAGTGTTCTTCCGTTAAAGTCATGTCTCCCTGCTCACCCCACCCCGCCCCCTCCAAGAAAATGTGTTGGAAAATAGTCATTAATAAGTGGGTTAACACTATCCAGACCTATTCAAAAGAATTACATCCGATTGCTGCTGGTGGGGGCACTTTTTTCTTTACTGGCAGAAAATCTGAACTGTTAATGCTTACTGGTGGGTTTCCAATCAGTATTTTTGGAGTTGTTGCCATCATGCTGCTTTTCAAGAATATAACCTCTCCTAGCTGAACGGCCCACCTGTTGTCAGAACTCTTTGAACAGTAAGTGAAGTCCGGTTTAAAGGAGATTTAAACTCATTAATTAAGAAACATAAAATAACTGAGTCTTTTTTTCTTAAAGGATTATTTCTAGAGTGCCAAACATTTCTGTTCAGCTCCGTCATGAACCTCCTGCCCTGACTAATGAAATGTATTGTTTGATTGTGACAATCCAGTCACATGAGGAGACAGTGGCCAAAGATGTTAAGCTTACAGCAGGTTTAAAGCCAGGTATTTGGGGCTATTTTCTTTTAATCCAGCAGTATCCTAATTGACTTTGTTTTTGATGCAATGAGGAGAACTATAGTAAATGGCTGTGCTGCAGTAGTTAAGAGACAAACTAAGGCTGAAGGTTGGGAATAATGGGATAGTAGCGATCAGAAGAGAAATTAAGTCTCATTTAGTTATTGTCATTTTAACCACTGTTTGTCAGTAGCATTTATGTTTACAAGTGTGAAAGAAAACTTGGAAGCTTTTGTATTCTTTCTTAACCTTTTATTTAATTTGCACATTATCTAAACTTCTCCCAAAATATATACCTACTTACTTTTCTTACTGTGAGCATCAGTCAGATCTTGATAAACATGTTCTAAGGATAATCTTACATGGGTTTTCTCCCTCTTCACCCCCATTTTTCCCACTTCAAATTTGGAGAGCAGTGGAGAACAGAGAATATTCCTTTGAAAAGGAAACAGTGGAAACAGTTTCCTTTGAAAAGAAACACTATAACAAAGGAAACAAAAAAATATATTGTTTATGTTCTAGCTAACTGTATGTAGCTATTACTAGCAATTTTCATATGTGAAGTACAAATAGGCATGCTGACTATAATATTTGAGCAGTTACCCTAAAAGGCAAAAATATTTTTTAAGCAACTAGCATATAGGATACAATGTTTGCCGTTCCCTCTGAAATAGAACCACGTTTCTTATACAGTTGTATAGCTATTTCAAGTCATTTGAGTGTTCTTTAAACTTCAGTTGGATGTTTGGGCTTAGCTCCTAAAGTAGTGTGGAATAGTTGGTCTTGGTTTGTTTGTTTTTTGTTTTGTTTTTGTTTTTCCCTCTCCCCCTTGATCATGAATCCTAACACTTGATATGCAAGGTCGTTCTGGGCTTGCTGATTTTACAGTAAAAACAATTGAAATTTGACACTTCATTTATAGCAAAAATGATACATTTTCCGTGGTTGCAACTTTTTGGCAAGATGTGACTTGTTTTCCTTTGGAAACTATTCCATGTGATTGCAGTAATGTCATTAATCTAGTCAACCCCTGACTGTAGAATAGTGTCATCTAACATTTCCCCCCTCTTTTTTTTTTTTCACCTGTTTTCACCACAAAGATTGGAAAATTGGAGGAACAATTTTTTAAAGGATTTTAAATCATTAAGCTGTGCTTTTGAGAACATAATCAGAGAAATGTAAAACTTGCATTTCATTTCACATAGAATACCAAGAAAAACTTGAATCGTGTAGCAATACTGTGTTTTTTATATGGTAGGGAATATCTAGGTAGGACTTCAGATTATTATTTTTTTTTGAGATTCTTGTGGCCTAAATAGATGAAGTGAAAAAGCTGCAGCACGTGAACCCTACAGTTCAGAAAACTTAGGTGCTTTTTAATCTGTTTTTTTGCTTATGCTTTTGAAAGCATCTCTCAACCAAATGACAATGTCAATTCCTATTATATAGCTTTCTGAGATGAATATTTTATTATTTTTAGTTATTATTTACATGCTTTGGTAGTGTAAGCCTATGTGGATACAAAGACTGTCTTTAATCCCAGGGCAAGATGCCAACCTGACGCAGAAAACTCAGGTGACTCTTCATGGAACAGACACGTGTGATGACTCCTTTCCCGCATTGCTTCCTGATATCCCCATAGGGGACTTGCAACCAGGGGAAAAGGTAATAGCTTACAGCCTTCTTTCTATATCACAGTCAAGAAAATGGGGATCAACTAACAAGGCTCTCAGAATAGGGCCTATATTTAGTTTCCAGTATCTGAACTGTTAAATTAAATGCTCGGTGTATAGTTTGCCTAATGTTTACTTGAAGTGTAGCATTCCTTCAGCTAGATTCCCTTTTTGGCCAAGGGAATAGGACGTGTTCTGGTATTGATGATACAGCTGAGAGAAGGCACAAAATAAGGAGGCTGTGCTACTCTGATTAAAATCACGTGCTATTTGATTAAGATCATGCAGTTCAGGAGATTGTTTATGGTCAAAATAATATCCATTCTACTATTGCTTTCTTGGTCTAAGTAGGATGATTATCTAAAAGATTTTGGCCAGTCCTAGACCTCATTAATATATTCTAGGTCTATCTTGATACATATCGTTTCCTTTATCGTGCAGATAGAAAAACCAATATACATTCGTTGTGGAACTGTTGGTGCAAGGATGTTTCTGGTCTATGTTTCTTACTTGATCAACACTACTGTTGAGGGGAAAGAAATTCTCTGCAAGTGCCACCGGGTAAGATAATGAGATGCACCAATTGCTGGAGGTGCAGCCTTTAGATTGAAAATATTTCTTCCATTTCATTAATGTAATTCCAAGTCTCTTAAAAGCATTTCTAGTAGGTAGGAAAAAAATGCAAAATCAGCAGTATAGTAGTCTAATTTAAGGTGAGCAGCTTCATAAGTATAATTGGAAGAAAGTTTTTCAATATTTATTCTTAAAAAAAACAACAAAACAAAACAAAAAACACAGATATATTCTGCCCTTGGAAGAAGTTAGTTAAAATGATGACTAAAAGTAATGTTATGTTAGTAACCTTTGACATCAGTAGCCAGGTCTGAAACTGAATATAATTTTATCCCCTTTTCCACCCACCCCTTTCATTACCTATACAGGATGAAACTGTAACTATAGAAACAGTGTTTCCTTTTGATGTTGCTGTGAAATTTGTCTCCACAAAGGTATGTGTTTTGAAAAGTTACTTTCAATAATCTTACCCTGTTTAGTTAGAAATAGTCAGATTTTTGTCTCTGTCTCGACAGCTGGAGCACTTGGACAGAGTCTTTGTAGATATACCGTTTTTACTGATGACAGACATCCTGAGTGCCTCTCCTTGGCCCCTCACTATTGTAACCAGCCAGCTACAGCTGTCAGCTTCCATGACTCCAGTAGATCAGCTGGAATCTTATGTGGAGAACGGTGAGTTTTCTTACATTATGCTTTCTATTATGAGGATACTTTTTGCGTAGTTTGGGAGTAAAAGCAGGTGACATTTTAAATGGTATTTACTCATCAAACTGTAGAAGCAAGCTGCTTAACGCCTTATTTGCTTGCCAGAACAGAATTTAGAACAGGCTACAAACATAGTTTTGCTTCGCTAGATCAAACAAATAGACTTGACTGATATAGGTGGTAACCAAAATGCTAAATGTAACAGATGTAAGGGAAAGCAGCTGAGAGTACTTCTGGTCTTTAGCTTCTTAGGTATCCGTGTGAAAAGTTACTCAGTATTTCCAGTATTTATGAACTATGTACATTTTGTTGATTGCAAACAAGTTATCACTTTACAGAAGGAACATCCAAAGGCTAAAGTGGTCTGTGTCCATGACTGCACATTCATGAAACTGGAAGATGTGAAGCTAGACAGAGTAGGCTAAAAAGATCAATTAAAAGCAAACGAGTTTCTTAAAACATTAACGCAGCTTAATAGGTTATTACTTATGTAAAATATATGTATATCTTACAAGTCTCAAACTTTGAGTTCAGTTTGTCAGCTCTGAAATCAAATGGAGTACTTCACAGTAGATCTGATTCAAAACCTTTCAATAAAATGTTGTCTTTGCATTTGCCGAGTTAAGAGACAGAAAACAAGTGTTCTATTCAAACTTGGAATATAAAGAAGGCAACCTGGACTGACTGTGGGGCAGCTGCCCACCTATGTGTTCAAGGGCTTGCAAGCCTATAGTTCTAGAAAGCAATGATTTCCCAGGTCCTTTAGCCCAAGTATGAGATTGCATCTTTAGCTCTGGCACTTGTGCTTCTTGACTTCCAGTTGCTATTTCTAAAGAGCTAACAGCCAGGAGGTATGAACCACTTCAAATACATGTATAAGCTATTCAGCTGCCAATTTTTTTTGTCATTTTTTTCCTTGTAAAACTTAAAGATACTTTAATTTTGAATGACTGAGCAATTATTTTCTGAGTGCTCTTGTCTTCAAAAATTCCTCTTTAATCAAAAAAGTACTGGCTTCTTTAAAAACCTGAAATAACTTTAAATAAAAAGTGAGAATTCAAAGATGGTAGATCTTTCTTGTGTTCCCCCTCTTCCCCATCTCTCATCCACTTGGGTGGGAAAGGAGGAATGTCCATGGCAGTGGCTTTAATTTTTATTTTATTTTAACTTTAAAACATGCTGATGTCTTGGAATCTTCTGTGGCAAAGAAGTATAGAACTTGATTTGGTGTTATTTTGCCTTTTTTTTTTTTTTTTTTTTTTTCTGCATACAAACTCTATAGAACAAGCCATTGCAAATTTATAGACACAAAAGATCCTCACAGTGCTGTTCAGAAAGTAAGCTGTACTTTCAAGTACTGGGATATTGCACAGTCCGTATTGAATTCTTGTAGTATGTAGAAATAGTTTGCAAAGTACTTCAATGCCTTTCTGTTGGAACAATTGTGTCTGTGTAATATTGGCTTTTTAGACTTGGTGGCTTCTGCAGTAATGATAATGCTTTGATTTTAAACAAAATTTTGCTGATAGTTGTTTTACAGACAGGTGAGAGTGCCAGTGAGTGCTTTTGTCTTCGATGTCCTCCAGTCACTAATGCTAGTGGAGTGGCAACTGGATGTTATGTCATTTCATGGAAGAGGTAGGCAGCTCTTGGCCTGAAGGGGGAGAGGAAATAAGCTGGTTTGGTTTTGGGCTGATGGTTATTTTTTGACTTCTTTGGTGTTGGGTTTTCCAGTAACAGGGACTGTCTAGACTTTGGATCTAAGTAATTATTTGGTTAGACTTTTGAGCAAATACTTATTTTACTTAGTAAATGTTATATGGCTATGGTCTTAACATTCCATGAAGCTTCATTTTTTTTTTGTAATATCTTCAGTCAATTTCAAAGCTGTTCTTTTAACTACTTCTGTTTCCTCCAACCATGAAACATTTCATTTGAAGCCAAGTCAAAGGAATAGTTTGGGATAGCAAAAACAAACAAACAAACAAAAATTGGTTAAAATGGGGAAAACCAAATGGTTTTATCACCCTAGACTATGGTTTTATGTATTCACTCAGTTTTTAAAAATACATGCTCAGGTATATCTGTCTTTGTTTAATTATTTTTATTTTGATGTAGAGCTGTTCAATGTTCTTACGTGCCTATTGCTGGTTTATCTCCATGCTATGACACTTTTTGCGCTCACTTCAAACAAAAAACATAATGGAATTTTTTCCCACCATTGAAATAACTGTCATCTTATTTTAGTCACGTGTAAGTGATGTTCTTCTGGCATGCTCACTTGATGCTGTGCAGCTCTCAATGTGTTGTGTGTTTGTGATATTTTTCTGCAGAAGCTCACCTGTGGAAAGCGTGCCTGTTGTTAGTACAGTCATCACTCTGCCTCATGTGGTTGTAGAGGCCATTCCCCTCCATGTTAACACAGGTAATGTTAGTTTGGCAACGCGTGTGTGCTGCCTAGAATTTTTAAATCTTCCAAAGTAAATAGCTGATAAGTTTTATAGCATCTGGAGCTTACATTTACTGTCGCAAGGGACAGGAAATTAGTGCTGAATGTTATGGAGGTAGTGAAAGAAACTGCGTTATCACTTAAACTGCCTTGCCCCTCTTCCTACTCCCCTGATCTAGAAAGAATTCAAGGGTAGGTACGTGAATGTGTTCTCTTAAAAGCAACTGAGTTGTGTTACGTGGCAGCGTGGAGACCACAGTTACCTCTACTGACACAGCCTTCCCAGTAGGTTTCTCTAGATGCCTATGGCAAGAATTGTTCCATCCACCCACGCTCTGGCCACATCCCAGGAAAGAAACAGCCTGGAGAACTGGAGCTGCTTGCGGGCAGGTGAACTGTTTCTCTCCTAGCACTTCACCTGCACGAGAGCAGAGTAGGAGTGCGGAGCACGCTGTGAACACACAATTCCTATGCTTTCTTCAGTTTGTTTTCACTTGTACTGAGATTCTTCCATCATCCTTTCCTGTTATATTTTGGAGGCGCTTCCTCACAATATCTGAAAATGCTGGCAAGCTGAAAATACCCAGCAACAAAGTGATTTCTTAGTTAGCTTTCTGCATACTGTGAACAGTCAAGGGATTTTGAAACTAGGTATTGAATGAGTGAAAAACTGGAGAGGGAGGGAAAACAACTGTAAAACTTTAATGAAGTTATGTTCTGTTGCTTAGTCTTTTTTAATCTCATCAGAAATATGTTAAATACCTAGTTATTTTTTCTTGAAACTTTTTAGTGCTCTTTGTTGGGCTTGGGTTTTATTTATGGAACTTTAAAACACAATTTATTTGAGATGGCTTACTTTCTTTGCAAAGATCTACCATCATTTGGTCGAGTCCGAGAATCCCTCCCTGTCAGATATCACCTGCAAAATAAGACCAATTTAGTCCAAGATGTGGAGGTGTCAGTGGAACCAAGTGATGCCTTCATGTTCTCCGGCCTTAAGCAGGTACTTAAATGTCACATTTTCTAATCCTGGCTTCTCTGGTAGTGAAGAATGTGTTGATTAGACTTGCATTGATGACAAGCTCACTGCTTGCAAATGTGTGGTAAATTCTGTCTGGAAGGACATGTACATGCAGATTCCTTTTAAAGAAGGGTCAGATGGAAGCCTGCCTAGGAGCTGTGTGTTGTGTTTGTAGGTAACATGGTCTTTCAGTATAAATTAATGGTTTTAACCAGTAGAGAAAATGTAGTTGCATTATTTCCAACTTCCAAAAGTAGGAAGAATATAAATAGAAAGTAAATAGGAATCTGCAGTTGGTCACAGAACTTGTCTGACTGTGGCTTTTTTTTACTTTCCTTTCTAAGATCCGATTAAGAATCCTTCCAGGCACACAGCAGGAGGTGTTATACAACTTCTATCCTCTGATGGCTGGGTATCAACAGTTACCATCTCTTCATGTTAACCTGCTGCGATTCCCAAACTTCACTAATCAGCTGCTCAGAAGATTCATACCTACACACATTTTTGTAAAGGTAAGACTGAGAAGTGTCTTGTGTTTAACGGCTGAAGTCATAGGGGTTGAGTAACATCTCTTGAGTTTAGGTTCAGAAACACTGTAATATCCCACAACTCCCTAAATAACTTCTAAAAACATGCTCTCTGCAAATCACTCTGTCTAGATTTTTTAAGGAGTGTGGATCTGAAGACAGTTCAATCATACCACAATAAATAGATCTTGTGCCTTTTTAATTTTTTTATAATAACTTAAATCCAGTTGCCCAAAACAGTGCTTTATTGTTCTACTGCTTCTGTCTCCAGAATATTGTATTCGCCTCTTAGACTCTGAGCAAGCAAGGAAGCTGAAGAGTTTGTTTATATGACTTGAATTGGACTTGTTCAGACGTATGTGATCCTGCTTCCAGGACACAGGCCTGGCATTCTTCCAGTTTTATTTCAGCCCGAAGAGATGGGCAGAACTTAGTTTTTATGTATGCTGTCAATCAGTGGCTCTTCTGGATTGGTTGTCAAGATGTCCTCATAAGTCAATACAAAAGGCTTTTTTCCTCAAAAGCATAGTGTTCTCAGTGCTTCTGTTGAACCTCTCAGGATTCAGAATACTTTGCTTTTTTGCCTTAAAATTGTCAGGACCTCAAAGAACCTTTCTGTAAGGAGGTTGTTTTTTCTTTAAAACTTCTTCCTTGCTCTCTCCCATCTCTAGTGATTCTGTTCAAAGTTCTTAGAAGCAGCTTTCAGTCCCGTTCCTGTTTTGTGCCTTGTTAAACAACTTTTTTATACTGCAATAACACTCAGAACTCTGATCAGCCAGTCCTTGCGCTGAATTGCTCAAATGTGTATGGAGATGCTGTTGATATTTAACAGGACATCTATAAGGAGCTGAACCCTTTACTAGGTACTCACTAGGCCAAACTCATTTCAGTTGGGTATCCTTCCAGTTTGTACCACTACTACTGGAAACCATTAGAAGTAAAGATTGGAGTCAGTTGATGTATTGAAAAGTGAGTTTCATGACAGCCTTAGTCTTTTGCATAGTCTAAAAGTCTCTATCTTTATTTTCTTAAAGCCTCAGGGTCGTCAAGCAGATGACAACTCAATTGCAGCTGCGTAACTTCGAGACTCGTACCTCTGCACTTAAAGGAAAGGAGAAGCTGCACAGAATATGTAAAACTTGCTTTGGAAACATGGCTTTGATCAAACCATAAGAATTTTATTTTTAAATTACACCTCTTAACAGAACTAATGTTTAAAAAAAACTAGTCTTTCACAGACTGTCTTTAAGGAAGAAGCATAGAGAAAACTTGGTGCTTTATTTAACAGAAACATTCTTTTGAAGTTAACTGTACGTCAAACTCTTAAAGGTATTATTTTATAAGCATATTAAATGTCTTGAATGTTTAAGTGGAGAAATGCAGATTTATTTGACCAAAACCAAAATACTTTTTCTTAATTAACAGTAAGCTAAGTGCTAAGTTTGCACTTTTTACTGAGATTTACAACACTGAAAATGATTATTCTTTACAGAAATGTGTTCTGTGCCACTTATGTTGAGGACAGAACACAGGTTATGCAGTAGCATAGCAAACTTCAAATGATTAACTCGTACTGTTGGAATCAAGTGGCTTACTGGTCGTTTAAAACCATAAATCTAAAAGGCGCTGTTTCTTCTGGGCAAGCCATACATCTGAATTTGAACTCAGCAACAGCCAGTCTAATGAACGGAGATTCATTCATAACAGGTGGACTATCCAACCTCGACTTGATGTGGCTTTGGATTATTTTTACCCACACAGCTTCCAGATTAAAGACGTGTTTTGATAGTCTCCTGGTGCGTGAATTTAAAAAAATTAAAAATAAAAATCCTACTGTTGTACAGCTGCAGATGAACTGGTGTTTAAAATAGAGTAAATCATGTATATATTTAAAAATAAACAGAAAACTTCAGTTGTTTAACTTTCAGAATAATTACATTTTGATTGCTTGGAAAATACCTTATTTATTGTCAAAGTGAAGTTCTAATAAACAGCTTGTTACAGAGTACTTCTGAAACAGTGTCCTTTATTGTTTTCACAGCTGTTGTCATAACTTTGATCTGTCTTGTGCGCCGACATACCTTTATGGCACTGAAGTCTAAAATAACAGCTCTGATACTCAGACAAAAGCATTGGAGAAGTGTGGTCACAGGGCACACAATGAAAGGACTGCAGGCTCACGGGCAGTCCTGAGAAAATATGTATGAGCATAGGTAGCTTTTCTGTAGAGTACAGATGGAGCTGTATTATGAGGTGGTTAAGCGTTAGTGTAGAGAAGGAAAAGAAGATGACTGACAAACTATGGTAGGAAGAACATGCAAAACCTTCCTTAGTCTTTGCTGAGGTGGCAGTCTTGGAATAAGTATCTTATCTCTATTTAAAAGACAAGAATGGAAAAAGTATTTAATTTCCAGAAGTGTTTTCTTGGTTTCAGGTAACCAATTAGGTGCTAGAGTTGCTGCAATCCTTGCTGCTGCTTCACAAAAGACATGTTGATGCAAGTGATGGAAGTGCACAGTGGAGAACTTAGTGGAGAACTAGGGTGCCTTCTTCCCCCTCTCTGAAAACAGCCTACCTGCAAAATGGTAATGTGCATTCCTTCGAGAAAGGGGAGGGCATAAATGCTTTCATGATTACAGTGATACTGAAGTCTTGAGTGAATGGCATAAATAGATTTTTATTTTAAATCATGAGCAGTAAAAATAGGAGCTGTATAAAAATAACACAGAAATGCAAACTTATCTTACCCCATGGAGGAAAAACTAATACTCTGCTATAGTTGTAATTCCTATTCTTTTTCCATCTGCAAAGACAATCTTTTCTTGTTTTTTGTTGTGATCTTACTGTGGCTGTGAACAGTACAAAGCAAAGACTTTTCTTAGTTGTCTGTAAAGTACTAGGCACGCCTTTTATGCTATGTAAATGACTGATGTGAATGAAAACATGCAGTAAGCAGGAACCACCTTGCTAAAAATGCTTGAGAAGTGATTAATGATGACTATCTTACTGACTCATAGGACTAATGCTGAGGGGGAATGTTTGCGATTCACAACACAAATCCCTTTGGAAGTCTTGAGGAGATGAAAAGGGTGCATTTACTTGAGTATAAGTGCAGTTTTTTATTGCTTACTGTATTTTGATGAGCACTATTTAAACTTAAACGTATACTACTTAAATGTAGTCTATTTTAATTGGAACTAATTAAGCATCAAAGAAAAGAGAAGCTACTTATAGAACGGTTTAAAAATAACTTACAGGGGAAAAAAAGAAACTGAGATCAACATGTTCAGACTGCTTCTGCACTGGAAACTTAGCACTAGTAACATTATTTCCTCCCCTGGTATACTACCAAGTGCATGAGAGGGGAAGAAAATGTCCCATCACCTCAGATCCGGCCTACAGTGAAGTCTGGAGCCAAGAAAGGAGCTCTGGCCTTTCTTCATTGCCTAACTAAGCTCTAGTTATGTGAACTTCAGGAAAAGTAAAGAATTAAAAGGCTCTAATCCCCTATAAATTTTTATGGCCTTGCACTATGACTTCTCAGATCTTCGATTTGCGGAGAGGTTTTGGAGATCTACCAGCTCCGTTGTTGTGTGTCATAATGAACAAAATGTCTTCATGCTTTCTTAGCCTTTTTCTGGGAGATTGGGATTTTCTAGGTAAATATACTCTTATGACTCCTTCAGGTTTGAGGTTGCCACATGTACAGTAGGAAGAAAAAACCTGTCAAAAGACAAAGCATGGATTTTTTTTCAGGCACCTGAACTACAGGTACTACACTGGTTTATAAAAGACTTCATTTATAACGCTGCTTACCACGCAAAGAACGTGGTTAGAGTAGAAAAGTTCAGTTGGAAGGGACCTACAACGATCATCGTGTCCAACTGCCTGGCCACTTCAGGGCTAACCCAAGGGTAAAGCATTTTACTCAGGTTGTTTGATAGCGGTGAAGTGCTGCTGAAAATGAGTTTTGTGGTCAATGAAAATTAAGATGTATCCTAACTAGCCATTATGATTAAAGAAGGCTCAAAAAGAAGTTTACAAAATAACTTTAGTTTGGTTTGTTGGAGCTCTCCCTGGTGATGGGGAGAAGTGGAAGCATAGTTTTGACTACTTTGAGGCTTCTGCTAAAGTAAACAGTAATAATTTTAGTTGTTTTTTAAGTGGGGGATAAGGAACAAGCCTGGTGGAAGTAACAAATCCAATTCATTTTAAATTAAGAGTTGGTATGGTAGGCTACATTTACGTGCGCTTACAAAAAGCACAGAGGTGACTTCAGCTAATACAGATATGGACTGGTCCTGAGATACACAAAGTGGTTAAAACTCATCCCCGCTGTTCTGCTCTGCTTCTCAGATGTCTCAGACAGATCTCTGCACCAGCAACCATGCTATTCATGTGGAATTTGATGACCCTTCCCTTTGCTCATAGGCAGCAGCAAGGTTCCTGGGTTCCCAGGAAGCTTGCATTTTGCTGAGGCTGTGAGCTCTCAAGCTCTGCGTTCCTGCTGTTCCTCACAATCTGCTTTACTGGGTTGTTTGCAGGAAACGCAGCCCATTTGTCTGAGCAAGAAGAGGAACTACACAAGGTCCTCTAACTTTTGTGGGAGCTACTTCCTCCTTATAGCTGATGAATCTCTAGTTATCCCTACCTGTGTCCTAGAAGTACTCAACACAATGTTTTTTATTGCTTTAAGCTCTTAAAGGGTCAGAAGACAAAGCAGTTTCAGTTCTTGGTTCAGAAGACTAGGAGCTTTTGTTCTCTTCAAACCTCACTTTTTACAGCATCTCCGTAGCTCTTCCCAAACCTTAGTTTTGTGCACTTTGGCCTGGATGCTGAATGGCTGTTATTTGGCTTAGTGCACTTCTGGGGAGCAGCTCGCAGGAAGAGGATGATTACCTTTAACATTTAACCACAGCTTCTTCAAGGTGCGGTATTTATGTGCATGTTCACATGGGCGCTTAATAGATGCTTGTACTTTCTCCTTTATTTCAAGGTTCCCCTGGGAAAAAACATAAGGAATTCTGACTCTGCCATGGATAGGTGGAAAGTAGACAAATTGTCTAAGAGCTCTGCTCATTTATTACCTGGTTTCTGAATCCCCTCATCTTTTGCACCCCAAAGTGTGTGCTGTAGAGCTTAGAAAGCCTCCCACGTTAGTGTATGTCTTTGGTCATATATCTGGAAGTTCCTCAGGTGAGGAGTAAGGAGCCTTCCTCACCTTTTGCTGCAGAGGGCTTTGTCTTGTAGTCAGTGAAAATTCACTAAATGCAAGATCACACTGCAGGATGTGAAATAGGTAGACTTGAGCATGATAAGCTGGATGAGAAGAATGGGCTAGATTGTTTGCCCTTTTTCTTTGCAAGCCTTAAGGAAGCATACTGTCCTGAAGCAGATTTAATTTTGGAAGAGAGGAGAAAAGATCTGCAAACACAAATGGGGATGGATCAGGATATAGGAAAGCAGAACAGTTTTCCAGTGTTGCAGTTTCTTCTTATTTCGAAAGAGATAGCAAGTGTCGGATAATTAAAACCAGACATTCATGTATTTAAATACAATTTTAAAATGCCCAAAGGATTTGTTCAAGACAGTATGAATTCCCTCACCTGAACAGAATGTAAATGTTATTCTAATTTTTTTAAAGAAAATTATGTCAGGTTTCCATGCCAAATCTCCAGATTTGCTAGAGAACATGATACTGTGTGAAGGCGATCAAGTTTATATAGCAATGCTCATAGGATGTGTTGTATCAATGCAAAACTATGTTAACTATGCGAGCTGCTTACCATAGTCTGAACTTGCCAGTGGGATGAGGAAATATGGGAGTCAAAAAATTTCTCCCTAGAAAGTAAGTGAAAACACGTAGCTGGCATTCTTTTTCCCGCGTTTAGGAGTTGCTGAAAAGTATCTGATTCCATCGGGACGTTCAAACCTGACCTTCGAGCTGAGATTTCAATTATTCTTTCCAGAAGTTCAGCTGTTCATCACCCAACAGTCTTCCTGCTCCAGAGCATGCACATGCTTTCTGTCTGTAAACCATTTTGCACGTAAATGTTTGGCATTTCTATGTTATCTGCACTCTTTAGCAATTACTGTGTGTTTTTCAAACATCTTAAAGTAGCTAAAGGAAAAACTTGAGCTTCTTTTACAAGAATATTTGTTCTTCCCTATGCGAATAAAATTTTGGCCACCTCCTTTTTAAATTATGCATTTCCCAAACTATTTTAATAAGTTATTGTATGTAATGCATTGAATCCAGATGCTTCTCTTTATGCAGCTCATATTTGTGTGTGTGTGTACACACACCTATGTACATCAGCGAAATAAATACCCAAATGAGGATTGACACACACACACACAGTATTTGAATTTCCTGACCTGCACAGAAAATGTGCCATTAATGTGCAGCACTCAATGAACTTAGCTGGATTTCTCTTCACCGTTTAGATTTCGTGATGCCGTCTTAGAAATCTCGCCATCGGTTTCTGAGTTGTCCAAGCAGTGGTAGCTCTATTGCAGTGCGATAAAAGGGGGCTTAAATTCTCTCTGTAGCCTACAGAACTAGGCACGATAAGGGAGGAGAGGAAAGGCAAAGCCCTGCGGTCAGTATGCAGTGCAGGGATGCTCCTGAAGCATAAAGCACTCTGCTCTGGTGTCCTGGTTGCTCTTGTTTGCTGCTGACAGCCCTACCCCAAGGGCGCAGTGAGGTAAACGTGCTGGCAGCTGCTGCGGGCAGCTCCTTGCGAAGCATCAACCAGAGGGTATTAAAAATGTCTGCTTCACCCCTAAAAGCAAAGTAAAGGCCTGGAGCTGCATGCATGCACGTGTGTACATGCGTGTATATTACATACCTCCTCTGTTCCGTGATCGGTGTCGGGGGATCGCGGAGTGCCTCAGCCTGTCCTGGAAGCCTGTGCGGTACCCAAACCTGATCCGTAACAGGCTGTGAGGGCTGTGCTCCTCGGGGTACTGCACGGGTGACAGGACAAGCAGCTGCAGCGAATATCAAAGCCTGTGTGATCATCACAGGGGGAAGGAAATCGGAAATGTGCTTAATAATACTGTAATGTTCTGTGTGAGTTTGTCTGTGGACCAACATTAGGAAGCCAAAAAGCAACATAAAGGTCTTTTAATGCAGCTTTCAACTACCAGGCTTGTTATAACAGAGAAAATTAATTTATTCTCTCTCTACTACGAAGAATCCTGTTTGCAGGCCCTTTGTCTGGCCTGGAGGTTGCAGGGAGGGCAGAGGGCTGTCATCTTTCAGAGGCCTCTCTCAGGGCCACCGCTCCATGAGGGCAATCACACGAGGAGCGCAGCAATCGCCTCTGTTAGTTGATGACCTTGGAGATGCCGATCGCTCAGAGTGGATTTGGACTTGAGAAGCTTTTACTTCAAACACGCATACCTGAGACCAAAGGGATGCTGGTAAGGATGGCGAATGTGCTCAGTGAAGGAGTTTTTGGCACACCTGGGATTTCACTGCTAGGGGTAAATGGGCCCTGGCTATCAGTGACGAGCTATCCACTGTGGGGAGAGGGCATGGCATCTTCCATGAGGAGATGTATGGCTGTGATCAACCTGCATGTTTGTTACTGTAATGCTAATCACAGCGGTAAGCTTTGGCTTGCGACTGCTGTCCAATTTCTAGGTAAATTAAGCTGATGTTTTATTAATTATCTCTGTGAGGAACTCAACAAGCCATCTGAATGGTGCTGTACGGCTTTGCTGCAAGTAGCTGCCTCCTTTGGCCACAAAGCTTCCTGCAGCCCAGGATCGTGACACGCTGGAGCTCCCCTCCGTGAGCACGCGCTGTGGCTCAGGAACAAGCTGTGGGGTGCTCCCCTGGCTCGTCTTCCTGGGGCAGCCACCGGCCACGCTGCAGCTCCTCACGTTGCTTTCACTGTTAAATAGGGGACGGATTTTCCCACTTGGGTTCCACAAGGCTTGCTGTGCCCAAGGTAGAGGGACTCTGCCCAACTCCAATTTCAAATTTTCTCCAGTTCTCCCTCAAAAGAAGAAGAAAGGTTTGGCATCCCTCCAAGATTTTGCTTTCATAGGCCTGGGGCTGCCTCAGGGTTGGGATGGATGCTAGAGGGACAGGATTGTGTCTGCCTGTGCCTCTGCTAGACCTCAATGAATGGATCTCAACCAAATCTACCTACAGGACCACAAAGCAGACCCAGGAAGGAATTACACAAGGCAAAATGAGAGTAGAATAAAACGTGTCTTAAATCCAGAACTGAGATCTTAAAAAATCTTCTGGGCAACTTCTAATTCTTGTAATTTAAATTCTTTTAAAGTCAGGGGGTAGATACCTGACTCCAGGAGGAGGTTTCAGGTGTACATCTCTGAGCAAAACGATTAAGCCTCAGAGAAAGAGTTTTCTGAGAAGCTCTCGGTTCTATTTGCATTACTGACGCTTGGTAAATACTTAGCTAAAACTTCCTTTTCTTGCTTTTAGAAAGTCTTTTTCTCTGTAGCACCAGCACGCTTGATCTGCGCTCTGGGTTTGTATTTGATGTCGTGCCAACCTGCAGCCCGTGGAGCTGAGGCTTGCCCCGCACACCTCTCCCACTGCGTGCTATTGTATGGGCGTTGCACTGACCCCACAAAATAACTCACAAAATAATTAAATCACGTTTTGGTGACCACATTGGGCTTCAAAATCAGCTCGGTATTTTCCTTGGAAAAGCCAATTAGTGTCACAACATGATTGCACACCCAAAAGCACACAGTGCATGGCAAAAAGCCCTCATACTTACATAAATCTCAAACTGCATTTTTTCTTCTTTCCCATTGTATTTAGTTTCCTGTGTGCTCTGAGCCCGTTATGAGTGATACAGCATGGCCCGACCAGCACAGGGACGAGAGCCAGGGGCAGCCCTGCAGGGATCACCCGCCTGGGCTCTGCCCTGCACCCAAGCGGTCCCCAGCTGGAGCTTGGTGTCCCAAAAAGAGGGGTGACCCAGCCTTCCCACCTCTGCCCTGGCCTCGGTGCCACCTCCTTCCTCCCCTTCTCCTGGTGGGGCAGCAGCCCCTGGCCCTGGGAAGGGGGAGATGTAGGGCTGGAGGACCAACCCCAAAGGCACCTAAACCAGCGCTGGTGGAGTAGCAGCTCTGCCGCCGGCTTCCTTGGGGTTTCCCCCTTTTTTTTTTTAATTTTTTCTTCTGGGAGGAGGTTTCCTCCTTCCTTCCCGTTTCAATAAGCTCACGCCTCCTTCCAGCCCGTGCCAGTATGAACAACCAGAAGCCACACCACCCTTTAAAAGCAACAGTGGATTGGCCTCAAAATGGACCATCAATGTCAAGTACAGGTTTAGCAGTCGATAGTTGTGGTGTCTCTCAATATGCTCCTTCAGCTCCAGGAAGCAGAAGTGTGAAAGCTACCTGTTCATTTCTGTAACTTGCAGGATTTCCAAGAGTAAGGAAAAGGAAAAGTCTAAATATTTTTTTTTCTACTTCTACCACATGCCCTGGCAAAGCTCCTCCTGTATATGCAGTCATGGTAAAAATTACTCATTCTTGTCTCTTCCTTGAAAGAAATTATCTTGTTCTTGGCTGTTATCACACACGTCTCTTCTGCACGAAGATGAAGCAGCAGTGTCTTCATTTTTATAAACAAATAGACAAACACATTTACATTAAAATCAACAGAAATTTCATGTGCAGGAGTCATCTTTGCTGCCCCAGCAAAAAAATATATTTCCTCCTGCATTTCACATTTACCAGTGAAGTAGGCTCAGATTTAGCTGCTGAAATTTGCAAGAGAGCAGGAACTAACCCAGGAGGGCTCAGAAAATCCCTGGTATGGCTTACAGTGCAGAGAATGAGGGGCTCTTGGCAAAGTTTCCATTTAAGCCAGCCCTGTGCATCCTGATGGGGCTGGGCAGGGTGTATGAAGATGTGTCAGGGAGAGGAGAGGGCAGAGCAGAGAAGGGGAGCACAGCAGGGACAAAATAGGAGGCAGAAATTCAGCATCGGGGTGAACATCCACCAGCACACCAAGCCGTATGAAGAGACGGTGTTATAAAGGGTTGTTCGTGCTCTGCTCACCGCTGATAGCCACTGCTCATGGTGCCTGAGATTCGTAAAACAATAAGCTGATAATGGCTATTGTCCCAGGAAGAACAAAAGCTGAACTTTCTGGTTTAGCCTGGTGCTGGGTCCATGGATAATCTTCAAAGAGAAGCTACAAAATTTAAAAGGCATTAAGCTCTGGGAAGCTTGAAATCTGGCACACCTGGTTTACAAAGATTTTCTTTTTTATTTTTTTCTTTTCTTTTCACCCTGGATGCTGCTGTGTGTTCATTTTTCTGTCTGAGTGCCAAAGGCGATTTTCTCTGTCGAGTGCAGACTCTTGACCTTGGAGCGGGATGACAAGGGAGTTATCCCAGGGTGTGCCTATGCCTGTCAGGCGATACGAGGCACCAAATAGAGCTGTCTGTCTTCTTTAGCTAAAATGGTTTCACAAATACTTCATAAACAGCCGTCTCCACAGAGAGGAGAGCTGTCTGCATTATCTCGGCGCGTTCAGCATTGAGATTGATGACAAGTAGGGTCACCGGTTAAACTGTCTGATCCTGACAAGCCGAGGCGAAGGGAGGAGGCAAGATGGCTGCCAACAAGGCCCATGAGAGATGGCAGGCCCCAGAGCTGGCCCTCCGGAGACCTGCGGGTCTTTGCATGGCCCTCAGAGCAAACCCTGCCTTTTGCAGGCTGCAGCGGGAGCAGTGAATGGAGACCCAACTGGTCATGATGATCCCTTGGGGACTTCATTGTGCAGGTGGCAGTGACCCCACCAACTTTATGATGGCAGAGGGGACATCATGAGGCTTGTGCCAGGAGCACCTCAAAAACATTTGGGAATTTGCTTGTGGAGGTGTGGAGTAGGACTCAGTGTTTGCCTGAGGTCTTCTCTTCCAGCCAGCCTGACTTGGGAGCCACAGTCAGTGATGTGAGAGCCATCGGGTGCCAGCGCCACGCCTCTGCTTGGCTGGGTCAGGGATCAGAAGAGCCCACCTGCTGCGGGCCACAGGCTGCGCAAGGAAATAGGGAAATGGGCAGAGAAATGGATTTTATTGCACTTTCTTCCAGAGCACTCATGAAAATTAATGGCTGTTTCATTCACAATTTCTTTGTATTACTGGTAGGGGAATCATAAAAAAAAAAAAAAAAAAAAAAAAAAAAACCACCACCACAGTTCTTTCAGTATATCAGCGCATGAGCTGCCTGAAGGCATTTTTATTTTTTTATTTTTTATTTTTTTTGCAAAGCGACAAGCGGATATTTTAGGCAAACTGGTGTGCCATTTTCATAATTAAAATTGCATGTTACCTGCAAGTATGAGTCCTTTATGATGGCGATATTGCTGAGCTGCATAGTTTGAAGCAGTAATCCTACCTCTGTCAAATACGTTGCCTAAGCCTCACCCTCGAGCCTGGCTGTAATCTGGTCAAAAGCCACCATCAGAATGGCCCCAAATAGCCAGCAAGTAAAAGGCAATTAAAGTCGGAAGGCACATGCAAGTTTCTCTCCTGTAGATAACTACATTTAGAGGGTTAAGACATAATGCCCTTCTGCTCTCATCAATTCCCTAGCCTTGCCAGCCAGTAATTTCATATGCTTTCCTGACCGCATCCAGCCTCACTTCCCCAGTATGCATTGGGTTCTGTTAAGCAGACTGTAGCTAAGTGGACCCCACCTGCTCCCCTACCCAGATGGCAGCCACCTCATTGCCAAAACTCAATCACCAAGGATTTTCCTGAGGAGGAAGATGGGCACAGCTGCTACAGCCAGGAATCTCCGCTCCTTTCCCTGCTTGTGTCCCACGGCCTGGTTTGCCCTGGCATCCCTGATGCCAGCAGGGCTGAGTCAGGCAGAGGTGCAGGGCTTAAAAAGCCAGCAGTCAGCTGTTTCCTGGCTGCTGTTTAGGCTGGGGCTGGCCCATCACTCCTCGCAAGGAGGCTCCCACAGATTTCACTGGGTAAGTGCCTGAGTAAGGGCTTCTGTGCAGGGCTTTTCGGGAAGGGTGGCAGAATAGGGCCCAGGGCACAAACGCTTGGCTCCTGGCAGAGCAGGGACCATCAAATAGCAACTCCTGTGGTGACTTTTAAGTGCAGGTCTCAAGGAACTTCACAAATGCAAGTAGTATTACTGTCCCCATGTCACAAAACAGGTTACCAAAACCAAAGGGTAAAGCTAAACAAAGTGCTGCCTTGTGGACTCTTGGTTGCAAACCAGTTTTCATATGATGTGAACTAAGTGAATGTGGATCTATATTTACCTACAAAGGCTGTCACGAGTTTGGGAAAAGCTTTAAGAAACACCTAACAGAAGTCCTCTTCCATGATCTTCCTTTTCTTAGGCAGAAGTTGCCATCAGTGCTCACATCTCCACTGTTTTAGGGCATTCACTTGAAAAAAACACTGTGCTCCTGCCTTTTCTCAGAGCATGACAAAAAGAGTACCAGGCCTTCATGTTGTGGGCACATCTCCTCCTGGCCCTTCTCTTCTCCAAAAGTCCACTGCTTCAAAGCCAGCAGCCTGAGCCAGCTTACCTTGACTCCACGTGTGCTTCAGGGCCATGCTGGCTGCCCACGTGTAGCTCTCCGCTGAGGCAAGAGGAGAAGACAACTCTGAATTGCCCCAAATCATCACACATATCCCTTGCTAACACACTTTGCATGCTGCAAAACTGCAAACAAGTGAAAGATGCACAACCACTGTTAAAATATACATATTTTACCTCAGCATTTCTTTTCCATTCTGTGGCCCTGCTGATTTCTAGGGGAATACTATTTTCCCTGAGGTTGGTTTGTCTTTCTGCCCTTTAACACCATAAATAGTGCTGTTTGCTGGGGACCTCCTGCCACTGCAGATAAATTTCAAAGAGACCAGTCTAGGTCTTCAGAGGTTTCTCACCAGCAGCAAGGTAAACTTCTACTTTTCCAAACACTTCAGGGGTACTTAGAAGTGCCACTTCACCCATTTTCAGCACTCAACTATAAAAACATTGTAGGCTGTCTTTTTGCCTGTATCCCTACTGGGAAATACCAGGTCAGCTTTCATTGCTTGCTTGGAAGGAAGAAATCCCTAGAATTGAGAGTGCCAGGAAAGGAAGGAGATGCTCTTCTACCCAAAACAGGAAGCTACAAAATGTACATAAACCAAAGTTAAACCGACCCCCACCAAAATTCTGAGGAAAAAAATATTGAATTGGTAATGAGAGGTGAAAGAAGGGGGAATGGGGAATAAGGAATGATGAAGTTCACTCAGTATATACTTGTGGGACCAGCTCCAGCATCGTCCCACCTGTCCTGGCTGCTGCTCTTGCTTTCGGGCGCTGTGGACCAGCAGAGCGGGTGCCACCAGCACCCACAAAATGCCAGCATCCTCCCGATATCACTTCAGGGCATGATGAGCCCAGGTGTTTATCACCTAGGATAACTGGGCGATGTGCAGGGAAAGGTGGTGTGCCCCATGGAGAGAACAGTTCTGCAAACAAGGTGAGAGAAGAGGTGATGAAAGCAGGGTGGGAGTGGGCCAGCAGGCTGAGGAGTAGCCTTTAGGGGAGAACCAGCCAGGGGCAGGGAAGATGTTGACAGTGGGCAAAGTGTTGCTACAAGTGCAAGGGAAACAACTGTGTGGCGTATTTCACCACACTGGTTGCTTCAGAAAGCAGTGGTGGTGGAAGAAGAAACTCAGGTAATGGAGAGAGCAAGGCCAATGTGGTGGCCGAGGTGCTGTGCATGCGCTGCTGCCAGAGAGGAGAGGAGGGTGGTGGATGTGGCTGGCACTTGGGCCTCGGGGGCGTAGACAAAATGGCGGCCCTGACGTTAACGCTCAGTGCCTATCAGGAGCAGAAACCTAAAAGAAGCCCAGAGGTGTAATTTGGCTCCTTTGTTCTTACAGGTAGGAATAAGGAAACAGAAGAGCCCAACCAAGCCCTGAAGTTACCTATTGACTCTGATCAGCGGCTGAGATGTCAGCATGAAGTGCTCCGCACAAAGGCGACACAAAGGTAAGCCCTACCCAGCAGAGCTGAAATGGAAGCGTGATGGGAGAGATAAAAGGCTGGCATAATGGGAGAGGAGGAAGGCACCAGGTAATAACAACACTAGCATGACAGGATCATGACAGTAGTTTCAACACACTAAGACTAGTTATTTTAACAGGCAATCAATGGCTCAGATGAATGCTGTGAAGCAGCCTAGAGGACAATAAGGATGCTGGGGGGTTCTTTTTCAACACTTAGGGCTGAATGAGCACCTGAAAGTGCTCCTGGGACATGCTGACAGCAGCACAACCAGAACTGGTGGGTGCTGAGGCGAGGGGGTCCCAAGGCCTTGCTGTGCTGGCTGCTTAAGCAGGGGCTGCAGAATTGTGAGCTGTTACTCTCTGCTCCTGACTCTGAAGGACCTGCTGTGGTTCTGGGCAATTTATTTGACCTCTCATTTCCCCTTTGGTAACGATGGGTTCACACAGCTTGTCTCCTTGTAAAACTCCTTGGGATGCTGGTAAATTTGGCCTTACAAATTTACAAATTTTCTAGACAGCACTGGCCAGAGAACAAAAAGCAAGGAGTGGGAATATCAGAGGAGCCTGGGCTGGTAGGCAGTGCCCCGGGGAAGGCAATGAATGCGAACAGACAGAGTGCCACAGGATCTGAATGAGGTCAGAACCGAGTGGGGGATAGCTCGAGGGGGCAAAAAGTGCTAAGGGATGTTGCTGTGAGTGAATTTGGGAAAAACAGGTAAAATACCACAGTTTATGCAGAGCGTGGTGGTTGCAGCCTCCTCAACTGGCTGCTGCCCCCTCTCTCCTCGCGTCCCCCTTTCCTCTGCCTTCCCTTCCGCCCCTTCTGCCCCCTCCTCTAAAACATGAGGTTTTGTTGTGGTCTTGGGTGTTTCAGATGGTGCGGTGAGCTTCTTAAATCTGCTTTCTGAGAACTTTGGACTTTGTACTTTCCCCATCACTACCGGATTTCAGTACCCCCGAGACACCAACGGGTTGTTACGGGTGATGAGGGCGGTGATGGATGGGCTCGGCAGGGCTGGTGGGGTCCGGATGGAGCTCAAAGACCACGCAGAGGAGACTCGCTGGGATCCATCCCCAACCCATCGGGCACCACCCGGGGCTGAGCAGCGGGGCTGGCTGCGCTTTTTGGCGGACCCCTTCGGCGCCGGGACAGGGCAGCACCCCTTGAGGGATGGGAGGGACGCGCCGCGCTGCTTCTGGCCGGGAGGAGGCAGGATAACGCTGGCAGGGGCGGAGCGGCCGAGCCGAGCCGAGCCGTGCCGGAGGTGTGCCGAGGGCGGAGCGGCTGTGCCGAGCCGTGCTGAGCCGTGCCGAGCCGTGCCGGGGCTGCGATAGGGGCAGCCCGGTGCGGTGCCCGGTGCGGAGGGCATGCCCCAGGGCCATGCCGCGCAGGGCCGAGCGGTGCCTGCAGATCGCCCCGCACTCCCTGGCCATCGTCCTGGGCGCCGGGGGGCGGCCGGGGGGCGGCGGAGAGGGGCCGGGAGCGGCTCCGGGAGCGGGACCGGGTCCGGGAGCGGCTCCGGGTCCGGGTGCTGGGGGAGCATCGTCGGAGCTGGGTCGCCACCGCATCGGCTACGAGATCTTCGCGGACTTCAAGCGGGAGAACATGCAGCACTTCTGGGACCGGCGGGCCACGGCGGCGGTGGCCGAGACCTTCTTCCTGGGCTGGATCGACGAGCAGGTGCTGCTGGTGCAGGGCAAGGAGGAGCACCTCGAGGTGCTGCGCCAGGGCTGGGCGCGCCGGTCCCTCAAGCCCCCCAGCGGCTTCCACATCAAGTGCCTGGGTGGGTGCCACCGCGACGGGACGGGGCGGGAGGGGACAGCAGGGGACAGCAGGCGGCCCCAGGACACGGCCCGGCCACCCCCGGGATGCTGGCAGGTTGTGGGGCATCTTGTGGGGTGCTGGTGCCAGCCCTCGTCCCTCGGTCCCCAGCAGGAGTCTTGCGTGTTTCGGGGCAAGCTGTGTCTCGGCAGAAGTGTGGGATGCTGGGGGGGCTCGGTCTTGTGTCCGGGTGTCGCTGCGGGGTGGTTGGAAGCACGAGAGGATGGAGGGGTGGAAACCTGGGGAGGTGTAAGGCAGGTGGCTTTCGGAGCGGTGAATGGAGAAGTCGGTCATGCCACGGTAGGTTGAAGGTTTGAGTTATGGTGCTGTGCCCCAAGGGGAGTCCTTCACAATCCTACATGCCTGTGGTATATATAGCCTGGGAAGTGGCACAGCTCTCCCTGAAACTCCTTCGGGGAAAAAATTAAATCCCAGCATGGACAGCAGAAATGTTTGCAGCACTGAGAGTGGAACCTGCATATTCCGTGCTTCTCGGTTTCATTTTTTAATCTTGGCTTTGAGTATTTTTAGCTGTCACTGGCCTTCTGGAGTGGGCAGCACAGAGGGACACGCACAGTGGTGTCCCTCGCACAGCTCCCAGCCACCACCTCGCTGCCACCCGCTGCCTTCCCCTTGGATCTGCTCAAACACGACCATTTGTCCTGTGCTGAGGGGGAAGCTCGAGACAAGCTGCCCACTTAAAAATGAGTGGATAGACCCTTTTTGCTCATTATACAGAAATTCCCTATGAACCTTGGCAACCAAACAGCACTGGAGAATGGGTGGCAGATCCACCACGGGGATACAAAAGTTTTTCTGCGTTCCACCGGTGTGTATAAGAGCATGAAAACTGCATGGCAGGTAGCGGGCTTGTGTTGTGCCTGGGGTTTGGACAGAGCTGCCGTTTGCAGCCAGCAAGCCCGGGGGGAGAGCCTGCACGTGCTTCCCACCAAGGGCTGCTAGATGCTCGTGCCTTCATTTGGGGAACAACAGAGTGTGGTGGTAGGCATGGGGACAAGGCTGTGGGAAAGGCTGGCTGCTGGGGTACCTCCCTGGGCCTTCTGGCTGCGGAGGAGCTCCAGAATGGGCAGTGTTACCTGGCCGTGTGCAGGGGTCGGTGTTTGATCCTGGGGGTGTTGTGGGCCCTGCCCAAGGGGTGACATTCCTCAGCCCGTGGCGCACGAGGGGCCATGGAGTGCCGGGCTCAGACCTTGGCATTGCTGGTGGCAGAAAGGAATGTAAACAGCTCTCTGCAGCCCGCTTTAAAGTACGGAAGCACAGCTTTTGCTAGGGGTTTGTGTTAATAAGTAAGCTGCCTTGTGTGTAAATAATGTGCTTTCCTGGCGGGTTATCTTCAGTGTGAATTTGCAGGAGGCTTGAACCCAAAGCTTTCATTTGACTTTAAAAATAGAAAGTGCCTTTCAGTCTTTGATTAAAGCTATGGAAGAAGAGCAGGGACCTGCTTCTTGCACCAGAGTCTTGCCTGTAGTGCGGTGTCCTCAGCTGCACTAAAGGAGATGGGAACAACTGATCTATGCTTTCTTTCACTGCCTTTTTTCCACGGCCAGACTGATCATGCCGGTCGTCTGTCTAAGCAGATTCAACATGCACTTACTGCAAAGAGACCGGGGGAGTTTCTCAGTTAAAGAGGAGGCAAAGTAACGGGCCTGGCCTGTGGGCATGAGCAGCTGCTTAAACCCGTGTATTTGTGTTTTCAGCTCAATTAGGTGTAAGTGACTGTGCCTTACTTAAGAGGCACTTACTTAGTGCTTGGCGTGTAACGTGAAAATGCACTTCTGGGGCGCTGTCCTCCAGCCGAAGGGCTGCATCAGAGCAGCTTGCTTGGCCTCCGTTTTTGCCATGATCGGAGTTGCTCGCGTGTTAGGAAACGGGTGAGTGTGTCTGGGCTTTGAGCTGGCTGAGGGGGACACGTTGGGAAGCCCACGTGGACTTTGAGCAAACAAAGCCACAAAGCCAGCGTGTGCTAAGCTTGCTGATTTGGAGGGTCGAGGAACCCGCCTGTAAATCCCATAGGTCCCGTGATGAAACTCGGCGTCTTTGCTAAGAGTGACTTGAAGCTTTCTTGTAACTTTGCAAGGCTTTTGTAACTTAAGTCTTTAATGAGCGTTATTATTTTAATAGGATCTCTTTGACACACCTTCCATTTGCTCCCACTAGTGTTTGTCATCCTGGAAGCTGATTCCCCCCCCCCCTGTTTTCAGCTCTTCGGTGCCTCCCCAAGCAAGGCACTGCTGGTGTAGCAGGCTTGAGGGTGCTCCACCTCATTTCCCTGTCTCCATCGCCTTTTGTGTTCGCAGATGGGACTTCCTGCTGTATTTCTTGCACTTGAGCTCTGCGTCTTGGACAATGGGCGTCTTTGAGAGGTTTTCACACGCTCTGTGGAAGGGCCATGCCCTTTTGCAAGGGCTGCTCTAGCAGTGAGTGAGCTCCACTGAAGTGACCAAACCTTGCAGTATTCCCGCGGTCGGGCCCAGAGCAATTTCTGCAATTACAAGCTGAGGTTTCAATCGGCGTTTTCAAGAAATGTATGGGCAATAATTAAACTAACTAGCACGAGTTATAATTCAGCGAGGTCGGTGGGGCTGGGCTGCTGCCCATTGTTTGTGCTCAGCCAGGCGCAGGGGGGGACGAGGTTTTTTTGCCACGCTGGGAGCTGGAGCTAAGTGTTCCCTTTCTTCCCTCTCCCTGCCCCGTTCCCTCTTGGCACCAAAAATTAAATTAACACTCCACCAATTTAGGTGCACTAATTTTCACAGAGTTTTCCCCAGTCATTAGTGGATGATTATGGTGCTACGTACCCTATTGGATATTAAATGTTATTCATTTATAGCCAGTCATAAAACATGAAGTGTCTATTTTTCCCCTCCCAATTATCTCCTTTAAATGAAGAAAATTTCTTTTCAGCAAGGGAGTTTTAGGTTTCATAGTAATAAAACCTCTGAGGAGGAGCTGACCGCACACTCATCTACACCTTTTGTATGCCTCATAGTATTGCCATGGGAACTTGAGGGGATTCAAACTACACATTTTTTTCTTCTCTCCCACCCCAACTTAGAGCTGCTTTTATTTCTGTGAGGTGGCTACTGCAACCTAAAACAAAAGGTAGATTTGGGTATATTTAAACTAGTAGCTTGACTGAGGTGCTTATGAGTTTGCTCCCAAGTTTGAGCAAAGAGCTCAGAAGTGTTGGGTTGGGCCTTCAATGCACTTTGCTGGAGCAGCTTTTAGAGGCTGGGAAGAGGGGGGTAAGAGCTAAGTGAGCACAGACTGCATAAAACGTGCCTGATTTCTGTGTCTGGGGTTTGTGCTCACGTTTTGGTCGTGAAACCTTGGAGCTGGAAATGCTTTTTGCTCTTTAACAGAAGCTGCAGAAGGTCTTGCAAGACTCAGGCAGGTTACTGCCTTTATCTAAAATGCAAGGTGAAAATGAGAAACACGCAGGAAGGAAAGATACGACTTCGTTTAATTTCTTTTTCTCCCCCCCTGCCTTCCCACTCCTCATGAAGAAGCAAAGTCAAACACACTGATGCATTGTATTCATTGTGCAACTCAAGTCAAGGATTTATAAGTTAATGGACAGCTCGTGCTGTCTCTCTGCCTTCTCCACCTCCTTTCCCCCACAAAGAGTGCCATTGTGTGGAAGAGAGCCCTTGGTGGTGGCTGTGACTTTAGCAGCAAACTCTATTCGAGTGGGCTCTTGGGCTGCCTTCGTTGTGCGCCGAATGAGCCCCATCTTCCTCTTCACCTGACCCTTTTTTTTTTTTTAAAGAGGAAAACAAGCTTTTTTTTGCTCCTTTTTATTAATTTTCAACTTCCAGTGCAGGAACTCGGCAGGAAGGAGGCGAGTACTTTCTCCTAACCTGTCAAAGGCAGGCTGAAGCCTTCAGCAAGCTCTGACTGCAAGTCTTGCCGGTGATTTCCTTTTGTGTCACGGTTAGGTCCTCTTTGCAATTTGCTTGTGGAGGCATATTGCCCAATTTTATATTTATCAGATTGTAAGGATTGTAGTGGGCTGAGTTTGGACCTTGTACGCATGTTGCCATAGTTTAAAATCTGGCTTTGAATGGGTTGGTTTGGATTCATGAAGTATGCTTTCAGTGCAGAGATGTTACAGGAAGAGTCAGCTGTGTATGAAAACATGCTGAAGACTGGTGATTTTTTCATTCAGCGATTTTGTGAAGTGGAAGGCCGGGACGTGGGCCCTGTCTCCAAGCTGTTCTCGTGCTGTTGCCTTGGGCCACTCATCCAGATCATGAACCTGTCCTCCTGGCCAGCAGCGTTGCAGCTTGTCCCCGAGGTAGGGCATGCCAAGAGCTTTACCACATTGGTGTTTGCATTCGAGACGTCTAGTTAGGGAGAGTAACAGGAAAGTTGCAGCCCGGGAGTATCAGGTGTCCTCCGGGGCTCTTGGCATTCAAGCCTGCCCTGGGAGTGCACCACGCCTGCCTTGGGCTTCAGCAAACACGCGATGGCTGGGCTTCTCCCTCCCTGGTAGGCAAGGAAAGCCAGAAGTGTTTGGAGGAAATAAACCAAAAGCTGCACCCAGCTGGTGGTTTCCGTCGCAGAAACCGTGGCTGTGAGATGTGGGGATGGAAGGAACATCTTAGTAATCAATTCCTGCAGCAGCAGAAATCTAATGGGGTTCTGAAATTTCAAGCCCTCGAACTTGTTTCTGCTTTAAATATAGAGCATAAATGTTTTGATTGTTTTCTAATGATGTTGACTGCTGGAAATGTTACTGCAATATCCAGTTTCCACTATTGCAGTGACTCCCTGGGTGGGCCAGATCGGGAAAGGTTTTTAAGGATATTAATTTCTTCTTGGAATAAAATCCCTTCACCTAATATATAAACATGCTTTCTTCTGTCCGGTGTATTTGATCCCTCGGTTTGACCTGGAGCTTCACCTGAGCCCTGTGTGCGATGTGTGTGAATGCTAAGAGCGTACAGGCGTGTATATTTGGATGAACCAAGGTGCTTTCCTGTTGACATCTGAGCGCATCTTCACAGCTCTTTTTTAATCAGGCTCCTGCTCTGAGTCATGGCAGCAGCAGAGCATGCGGTCAAAGGGTTCTTCTTCTTCACTAAGTCTATTCTGTTTTTTTCTTATGAAAGGAAGTCACTATGCAGTGCACTTAAACACGTACCACATAGTGACTTCTGTAGTATGTTTTCTGGAGCTGGACATGCTTCTAAACCACGCAACATGAGACTTTGTTGTTCTTGTGCCTTGGGCTGGGGAGGCCAAAGTAGAAGTCTGGAAGCAGTCAAACACGGTGCTGTATTAGCATAACCTTGGGTTCCACTGTCTGCTGATCAATGGAGCGATTAACGAGGGTGTATCAGTGAGAAAGGCAAACCACCTGAACTCTATGAAACAACTCCATACTTTGTTTGCAAAATTTATGCACCGTGACAGTGAAAAATGCCTCTATCTGAAGAGTTTGGGTAGTTCCATGAAGGTGTATTTTTGTAGCAGTTTTTGCTAGCTGTTAGTGCTTCAGAAGGTCTGTAGGCTACCTGTCTTGGGAGGAGAGCAGATACCAAAGGCCGCAGTGCTAGGCCCAGTATGGGGAATCCCACCAAGAGAGAGGAGAGGGAAGGTGACAAGCCTCGGTGGCTTTCCCACTAGCCCAGTAGGCGTGTTTTGGGGGGAAGACCTGGGTCTGGCCTGCGGCAGAGCAGCGTTTCAGCCCCTGCACTGGTCGCAGGACAGAGCATCGCTGTGTCCACCCTCACCTGAAACCACAGCTGTGGTAGCTCCTGCTCATCTGCTCCCTTCCAGCTGCACATGCTGCAACGTGCATTTTCACTGGGTGCTCAGAGGGAACAAAGGAGTAAAACTGCAAGGACGGTGTTTAACACCGGGGCTGTAAAACTCACCGTGTATTATTAGCATTAGGGGAAGCTGGCTGCTGACGATGTGTTTCAGGCATGGCAGCGGAGTCTTATGAGGTATTGTGGGGCTATAAAATGAGTGTGACTTTTTTTTGAGGGAACTTTTTTGGTCCTTTAAAAACAAACAAAAAAAAACTGTGTAAAATCTAGAGAAACTCTCAGCTTAAGAAAAATAGGCAAATTATTATTCACTCTTTCAGACTCAAGTTATATTTTCTACTTTGGTAATAATGTCCATGAATGTTTCTGTCTATAGGCAGTGGATATGAAAGAAACAGGTTTTTGGACGCATAAGTCTTTCTCCACGTTATTGTGAGTAAGACTTGATAGCTAATGAGTACCTCAGCTGCCCCTCAGCCTTGCCAGCCTCTGCTCAGCCCGTGTGGGAGCAGACTCCGGCCTTGCCTCTTGCTCCAGCAGGCCGGCGTTGAACGTTTGCTCCTGTGCTCGTCGTGTACAGCAGGGTTGGTGCCCAGACACGTTCCCCTCTCACTGACAGATGAAATAACAATAGCTGGCGTTCAGAGCAAGCCCAGTGTTTTCTTTGGGCTTCCCTAAAGGGCCTCCTTTGTCTTCACCGTCTCCACTCAGGGAAACCCGTACACCTTGCTTAATCCCAGGGTGCTGTCAAGGTGCTCTGGCTTCTGAAGCCAGAAGTAAGCCAGCACCCGTACAGAAAGAAGATTTCCAGAGCTGATCGGCAGGAGGTTGTGCCCGGGTACTCCCTGCGCCCAGCGAGGTGCCTGCATCCTGCTCAGCTCACCTACCAGCTGAGTGATGGTGGCTGAGTGAGCCTGGATGGGGCTTCTCAGGTGCTTGCTGTCATGTTATGAGCGGCTGTGGTCTACTGGTGGTCAACGACTTGCATCTGCTGTTCACTAGGTAGGTCTTTAACCAGTTGCAAATCAGGATTTTAAGGTCTGTTTTCAAGCAAAGATTGTATCTAACACACTAGGCATTATTAACATAGCATGTCAGGTTATTACTATTTTTTCTTTAAGCGGGTGTGTATTTTGTCCCTAGATTCTTTCAAAAAAAGGGAATTTAAGGAGCACACAAACCTACTGTTTTCAAAGTGGAGCTGAAGAAAGCTTTGAGGACACTGAGCTTTCCTTACAGCACTATTAGTTTGTCATAGTTTTCCTTTTTGTTGAAAAGAAATACTATACTTCCTTTTTTTTTTTTTTTTTTTCTCCTACTGGCTGAGAAAACCTATGCAGTTAAAGAGGAAAACCCTAGTTTTGTGGGAAGCCAAAACAGGCAAAGAATAGTCGTGAAGAGGTAATGTAAACAGTTGCTGTAAAGGGAGCGTGAAAATTAAAACTTCCAGTCTGTAATCTGAGATGCTCTAAAAACAAGTGTAGTATTTTTCAAACAAGCATCTTCAGGAGAGATGTCACCCTTGTAGAGAAGCCTCCTTTATGAATACGAACATCTGGAAGGAGTGGGAGACTCGGAGAGGAGGGAGGCCAGCCAGGGCTGTAGTGGTATGGACAGGTAGTCTCGAACACAGTGCTTCTTCTGGTAGGGAAGCAAGTCTGATAGTGTTAGGTCTGTTCTGTTTTTATCAAAAGTGGAGGCTTTGATAGTACTTCAAGCATTTTCTTAGGAGGGCTAGCTACGTACTATCATATCCTGTCTTTCAGCTGACCAGGAGATGCCTGCGAGGTGTAGAAGGACGAGCGTAGGTCTCGTAGGGCTGTGAAGCTTTACAGCTTTTCTCAGAGAAATTTTGTTTCCTGCAGCATCCCCCAGTAGAGGCTTAAAGTGATTTTCAGCTGGAGTTCTTGTAACCTTCATATAGATGTGTATGTGCAGGTGTATATCTGTGTGGGTTTTAAAAGCTGTATGAACAGAGGTTTCCCATTGCTTTTCCCTGAGTAGTCCAAATTCAGCAAGACACCGATGCCTGCATGAGAACGTAGCTGCTCAAGCCTGACTTCAGTGAGAGGATTCACACTCCTATATGTAGGCATGCTGCATGTTCTTGTACTTGCCTGACTGTTAGGAGTTGGTCTGTCTGGTTGTTTCCAGAGTGGGTTGTCTGTGTCTAAGCCAGGAGCCCTTTAATTGCGATTTACACTTGCAAAATCAGAACTAGTATTCTTTCCATTTTTATTTTTGATGTGTTTAATGCTCTGAAGAATAAACAGCAGAAGAATTAATCCAAGTGCCTTCAGGTAAAGCATCAAGCAGAAGTCTTAATTAATAGTTTATCAATAAAAGTATCAAGCAAAAATCTTAATTAATACTTTGTCAATAAAGACAAAGTAACAAAAAGCAGGCAGCTTGACCTACAATCCTTCCAGTTTCTTTCATTGGGCAGGAGTTAGTAGCTCTCACCTTGTCATTTTCATTTATGGTGATAGCCTTTAGTCTATAGATTTCTTATTAATTCAAGTCCTTTGCTTTTATTTCCAAGGTATTTCTCTTGGTTGTTAGTTTTTGTTAGAGTTGTACAGCCAGAGCTCCTTGGTGAGGCTGATGCCAAAGAGCTGTTGGAAGGTCTGTAGGGACACGCTTCTTGGCTACATTTCAAGCACAGCATGGCTGTGAAATTTTTTAGTGTCAGAATCACTACATCTATCAGTGTTCTGCTTTTTGTGTCAATAGCTAGCCTCATTCAGTGACATATTTGATCTTAAAGAGGAAAAGCAGATTTATCTGTAGCCCATTGCCTTAGTCTCTTTCATTTTCCTGCTCAAACGATTTTTAGGCTTCTGGTTTCAGTGATTACTTAAATCAGCTCTAGTGCCTCCTTTGCAGTGTCTCCAATGTTTATATTGAGACAGAGGGCAAAATATATCCTATCTTTTGGGAGTTGCTAGACACCAATCATCTTGTGAGCTGGAAGAAAAGTGAGCTATAAAATTCATAAGGTTGATTTTTGTGACAAATGATGAAGGTAAAAAGGAAATAAATTTGGCTTTTTTTTTTCCCACTAGCTAGGAAGTTGTTGAACAACTGAGACACACTATTTCAATTTTTTCTTGTTTCCATGCTGATGAACACATTTGCTCAGTGGCTTGTGCATCCATTTCCAATTCCTGAGGATTTTCCATGGTTTTGAATCCTTTACATTGCCTCCTGTCTCAGTGAGTAATGACCAGATGGTGTAATGGTCCTCAGCTTTTATTTCTATTTCCAGCAGAAATACAGCAAATATAACCCTCGCTTTTCACTATTACCTCTCCGTAGGCTCTTCAAAAGGAGTTTACAGGTCACTTGGGCTTATGCAGACACCAAGTTGAAAACTGATGACCTTGCCAAGCCCTATGTTTAACACTCAAGTGTGCAGGTACCTGTGCTACCGAAGCTTGTGCTCCACTCCCAGCATGCTGCAGATTTCATCAAAACTTGCCTTCTCATAGTTCCCACCTGTTTTGGTGTGTCCAAACATTGTTTCTTGCCTGTGTTTGACAACACACGTGCTTTGGGGCCAAGGTCTTTGGTGGTAGCTCTGTCAGGTCGATGTTGTGTGGGCACGGACTCAAGGCCGAAGTCCGTAGGTGCTCCTGCAGTGCAAACAATTAGGTGATTGTACTCACACACGAGGTTACTTGTGAATGAGAGGTAGTCTGTAAATAGGCAACAGGGCAAAGAGTTCTTGCTCAAAACCTGCCTGGATTTGCTTTACCTGTTTCTCACCACTTAGGCTGTAGTAATTACGTGTTGTGGCACCTCTCAGCCTCCTTCGTGAATGAATTGCATGCATAAGGTTTTTGAAAGCTTTAGTAGAGAGCAGTGGTGAGTTTGCAATCACATGCTTAGAGATACGTTTGGCATGAATATGAAGGCATAAACACACAATGCTTCATAAATGGCTATTTGTATTTTATTTGCTATGGTTGTTCACTTAAGAAATGAGTACAGAGCCCATTGGGTCAGTAGGCATGTCATACTGTCCTAGTCTGTGGTATTGTGCTCTCAGTATATCCCGTAGAAACGCCAGGAGTAATTGCATAGTGTGTTGCAGAAGGGAACTGGAGCCTGTTACATGGTTATATGGTGTTTCTTTCAATGAACGGCAAGGTAATGGTCGTTGCATGATGTTAGGTAGGTTTTAGATACATAGCTTCTCTTGCAAGCTCATTCTTTCCTAATTATTGTTTAAAAAAAAAAAAAAAAAAAGTGAGATTTGCACCTCAAGTCAAGGTCTCAGTGCTTTTGCAAGGTGACCAAACTTTTCTGCCTCATTAGGCTGCTTGATTTTTTCCTGGTCATGTTTCAGCTGAACATAAATGCATGTGAACTAGTTTCGAAGTGGCCAGCTCAGGTTTGGTTTGCATTCCTCAGCTCCAGCAGTAATTATGGACTTCAGCAGTGGCTAACTCATCCTGCTGCTCTGGCAGCCTGTGACGAGCCGCTGCAGTAAGTGGCTTCAGTCCCTGGATGGAAGTAGCTCAGGTTTTGTAGACTACACTGCAGTGCTGGGATACTGCAACCCTCCTTTACAAACTGAGCTGCTGCAGTGAATTCCTTGTGGCTTTCTGCTTCCTGCCTTTTGAATTTCTTTTTCTGTCAGCTTAGGAAGCGTGGCTTTTACCTTCATCCGTAACTGGCCTGTTCTTAACGCTGTCTGGCCGACTAAAAGCTGGTGCTGTCATGCAGGTTCTCATCTTCCTCTCCACAGGTGGCTTTGTGCCAGGATCTCGCCAGCCTGATGAAGTGTGGGTAACAGCCTGCCCTCCCCAGCTCCTCTAGCTGCTTCTGCAACCACCGTCCTTCCTCTGGTCGCTCCTAGTGGTTTCCAGAAGTGTCTTAGGCTGGAGGGGGTGCTAGCGGGGGCGAAGCTGCCAAAAGCTGGCTCTCGGAGTGGATATGGTGGTGTTTCGCTGTGAAGTCAGACCACACGTTTTGTAAACAGTGTGGTTTTGACCCTTAAAACCATGAGATGGTTAAGGCAAGGCATGGTGCCAAACAGCCGTGGGAACAACCGGGCTGAGAAACAGCCTGCTGGGGCCCAGAGAATGGGGACGTCTTCGGTGCTCATAGGGTAGCTACGGAAAGCACTTGGGTCAAATGTTTGACTACAGGAGTACAGTCCCTCCTTCACATTTTTAGCAGGAACAAATCTTGCTCTTGGTCTGCACCGCCACCACGGTTTCAGCTGGCGTGGGTCAGCGCTGTGAAGGTCTCCTCGCCCGTTCCCTCCCCTTCACATGGAGCCCGCAGTGAGCCGGGTCCTAATGTAGGATAGAGATCTGCATAAATCCTTACGGACATGCAATCCTTTCTCTGCATTACAGTCTGCGAACGGATATTTGTGGGATTGTAAATTAGTTCGTAAGGCTCATAAGGAGCCTTCAGAGGTCTCTGGCCCAACCTCCTGCTTGCAGCAGGGCCAGCCATGAAAGTAGGCCAGGCCATCTAGATGTAACGCCCCATTGAATGTGGTGGTGGCACCTAACAGCAGATTTGGTGGATGATTTCCACATTTCCTATGTGTTTTGCTGTGGACGGGTCCTTTTGTAACTGGCTCCTGTATAACAGGTTCCCCTGGGTCCTCCAGCCTCAGGTTTCTCTGTGTAATGGGAGACCCGGGAGCACCAAGTGCCGTCTGGCATGTTCCACCCACGCTGTTTGGACACACTTTTTTTTGAGGCAAATGGGATAACTTTTTGAATCACAGAGATGTGAGCAAGATTAGTTAGCTACTGCCCTCGGATGCAATGGGCTCATTCTTTAAAGAAAAACAAAACACAGCAAAAAACACCACAAAATGTTGGCCTGCCTCAGCCGCACTTGTCTGTTTTGACAGACCTTAAGGTGATTGACAGAGCCATAGTTGCCAGCGGCTTATTAAAGGAGGATCACTTATTACCACATTGCTTGTTCTTGGGAAAGACTGTTTTTTGTGCCAGCCACTTCCATGGTTTACAATTTTTTTGCCAGAAACCCAGCTATAGCTGCTGTAAGTAACTGTAGTAGACCTTTTGAAATGGCCAGGAAGCCTGACCTTTCTTTATTTTAAATGCTGAGAAATGGGGGTTGTAATGACTTGGTGAATGGAAGTGCCAGAAAACAAATTAACCAAGTTTTTTTTTTTAAGTCTTATAACCTCATTTTCTACTTCTTGTGTGACTTTTCTTTCTGCAGTTGACCTGCTCCTTGTGCAGCCCCAGTCTTTGCTCAGCTCATTAAATCGTGCTTTCAGTCTGGCTTTAGACTTACTAACTACTCTTGTTAGTGAGCATTTCCTTCTTATCTCCTGCCTTTCATTCTTATCTCGGCCTTTGGGCGGAAAACACTTTACAGAGGCTACAGGCCTTGAAGTTGGTCTCCTTGAAGGCAGGTTGGAGGAGACATTGACCATTCATGCTTTAATTTCAGTGTTTATGCAGCCTGGTTGATACCCTCTGGGCTATGAAAATGCTTCATCTTCATTCATCTTCTGAATAAATGAATTTAAAAAAAAGACTACCTCAAACTCTAGTTACATATTTTTGCATGGACCACGATGTCACTAAAATACAGAAACCGCATAAAGTTTGTAAGCTTTCTGGCCCATCTGCTGTTGTTGCTAATATGACGGATCTGTTTATCTGCTCCTCATGCAGGGTTAGGCTAGCAGATACGGTTGACTACACCACAGTTTCTGGACAGGGACTAGTTAAAGGAAGAAGCCATCTAGGTGTTTGACCAATGTGCTTTTAGCAGCAGTTACCTAAACCCTTCTGGGTTGCTGGAGGAGGAAGCAAGCTTGGTAACTTTAGAGCTTCTCACTCCTTCTTGAATAAAAGACAAACAACTTTTATTTGTATCAAGACAGCAAGAGTTCGATTGTGTTTCCAGAGAAATGAGATATAGAGATGCCTCAAGCTAAGAGGAAAACAGGAGAGAGAATATATGAAAACCTAGGCTACGTGATTTCTTTTGTCTTTTTCTTCTTACTAACAATATCCATTTTATCCCCTTCTTGCTCAAGAAAATATGTTTTTCTGTTGATATATTAACAGATCAGCTTCTAAGAGTCCAGCCAGGAAATACTTTCTTGGTCTCCAGAAATGAGAGTGCTCTTTCAGAAACAATTTACAGCTCTCCTCATGGTTGTGAAGATAACATCAATAACATCAGCTGGGTAAAACTATTCTGTAAGTGCTGGAGCCAAACTCACCCTGGACTCAGTAGAGAGGAGAGGTCACATTTTTTAGTTATTCCAGGCTAACACTGAAGGCTGCTGATGAAATTGAATATTCATGTTATTTAGTTGCTAGTAGGAGTAAACACAGTTTTTCTCTTGTCTTCTGGACAAACTGTGTCTTTCTTTCTAGTGCTGTAAGTGTCTGGTTTCAGGTGGATTATAAAAGATACAGTGGAATAAAATCAAACTATTCCCTCCTTGTGTATTCCAGTTACTCTGGAACACTTTTGCATTTAAACATTACAGCAGTGTCTCTGTGTAAGCAAAGTTTGCTGCCAGTTGAGTGAGAATATATACCTTTCCTGACGGTAGAGCTCATACAAAATATGCTGCTCAAAGCACTGCTAGAAATACATATAGTGTCATTTGCAAGCCCAGGCAATTATACACACAATTTTATAAATGTAGAAGGCAGAGGTGCCTCTCTGACTAATATATTGGTAAGGGCACACCTCACTTTATTAGAGTGATAACTTATTTATTAGTCTATTTTTTGACCAAGTCACTAAAGCTATTTTTTTCTCTCTTTTCTGATTAGCTAGCAGTGTCTGGGCAAGTTATCTCACACTCTTAGCTCCTGACTCTTTGAAAGTAAAACGTTGTCCTGTTGCTTTGGAAGCTTCAACCCTGACCAGGCTGTGGTGTTGCTCCTTTTTGAAATTTATTGCTGTGCATCGTAAATAGCATGTGAGGGGAAAATACGGATGTTATGTCAAAAGGCTTGCTGTTGGTGCAGCTTCTATTTCCTTCTCTCTGTGTGTTTGCCACATATTTAAATGAAATCTCTTTTCCTTTGCCATCCCATGTTTGTGTTGGGTGTCAGTGTGCGTTAGAGTTGATGGTGGTGGCGCTGGGCATGCTGTGCTCGTAACGCTCATGACTGATGATGAGTGGACAGTGCTGAGAAGGCAGATGCACTACAAACACAATTCAAATGTCTTTGTTCTTTTTCATCAGAACGTGTTTGTCATGGGAGTTTAACTGCAGGGGGGTGGACTACCTTGTTAACTGGAGTTGGTTTATTTATTTGTTGAAAGTCACAGCTTTTCCACAGGAGGAGTTTTTGCATACTTATTCTGGCTGAGAAGACAACTGGACTAAGTTTTTGGTCAGTCTTCTTTGGGCAGCGGCCCAAGTACTCAGGCACTTCAACCGAAAGGATAGAAAAATATTCAAGAAACATACAGTTGACAGCAGTAAGGTAGATGGAGAATTGGGGAAACCAAGACAGGAAGTTAGGCTTCCTCCCTGATTTTTTAAATTTATACTGTTTTACCAGTTTGTTTCAAACCTAGTAATGTGTGATCCTCAACCACTGTGTGATTCTGTCTCTAAAGCTATTGTATAAGAAATAGAAAATGAAACTGAAGTTGATATTATACCAGTGCATAGCTACTGTGGTGCATAGGAATGTAGAATATGTTGTGAAGTTTGTTTCCCCATCTTGGAGAAAAACGCCAAAACAACAACAATAACAGCAACAAGAATGCAAAACACACACAAAGAAGTAGAACTGGAAAAGATGTAAGGGAAGGTAATGAGGGTGCTGCAACGCACAGAGCAGCTTCAGTACAAGGAAAGGCTGAATAGGTCATGACTCGACAGCGTGGACAAGAGGTGTCTGAGGGAGGGATATTGTGGGAGCTTGTTGAGTTATGAGTCCTATGGAGAAAATTAATAGGGAGATGATGTTCTTATGTCCTTTCTGATGTAAGAATTTGGGAGCATGCAAGTGAAGTTATTAGGAGGTAAGTTTGAAACAAACAAAAGAGCTACTTTTTCACAACATGTAATTAAATAATGAGAAAGCCATGTTTTAAAGGTTTAGCCTGCTCTATATTTCTTTATGAAACATTTCTCTTAATAATAATGAAAAACCCTGAAGGTTTTTTCTGTTCAGAAGTAAATAGATACATTCATAGAACAAAAAATTTATCATACACAGGAACCTCTTTGTGCACGGCCAGTTCTTGCCTTGTTCTGCCTGTGCCACATGTGAAGCTAGTTTTTGTAGCCACCGAGGGCTCCTGGGTTACAGGAGATGACACACATGGAGATGTTTCCTTTCTGCTCCAGGTAACACAGGTGGTCGCCGACTCCAAGGGGCCAAAGGGAAGTGTCTTGGCTGTGGTTTCGGAGCAATTATGGCTTGCCATCCATGGTCTGACTTCACTGAGAAGCTGGGCAGTAGGAATTGGAGACAGGGAGCCCTTCGAGCTGAAAGCCCGAGCGTGGGTGTATTGAGTGAAAGATCCCAGCTTGGGAGTGCTGGGCTTCAATTCCCCATTGTGGGGCTGAATGGGGTCAGTGCACTGGTATGCCGCTGATTGTACAGTCTTCCTTGTACAGACACATCATTTTCTTCATCTGATAATTTGTTTCAAGGACCAGAAGAGTGAGTCTGTGGTATTTGCCCCCGACACTGAAAGAAAAACATGGGGACCTCCCAAGAGCTTACAGGATTGCAGGGGCCTACGTGAAGCCGGGGGTTCCTGGTGTCTGGCGCTCATTACAAAAGGAGATTTTTACTGTGGCATTCATTTAGAAATGGACTGTTTAACTTACAGATGCTGTGCGTTGCACAAAATGAGTTCAGCACGTTCGTGTCTTTCAGGTCCTGATCTCAGCAAATGCGTAAAGAGATTAAATGCGTCTTCGCAGGGGTAGTTATAATGACTTCAGTGTGATTACTCATGTGAGTATTTTCCATAGCGTGACCGTAACGTGCAAACATTTGGGGTAACATGTAATCTAGGGGGGTGAGGAGAATTCTTTCTGCCACCTCTTTTGAGTAGCATGAGCAGAACAGAGGTAATACAGTTTGTTAATTCCTCCAAGAAACAAATTAAAAAAGAAAATAAAAAAGAGCATTACCTGTGTGCTGTGAAACTATTTGGCAAGTAAAAACATACCCGGTGAACTCTTCTGGAACATGGGGTCTCGTTTAGGATTTTTGACAATTTCTGGTTGTTGCATAGGTTTGTGTGTTGTTGTTTTGCTTAATGTTCCCGGTGGAATACTTGATTGGGGCAAATTACGTGGCATTAAGGAGTCATGGTGGGCTTTCTTTCTGTTGGCGTCATTCCTTCAGCTTGGGCCACGCGATGAGAATGATCTGCCAATTTTTTCTTATTGTATCGGGCTGTATGTAAGGGGTGAAAAGTAGAAATAGTAAAAGTGAACAGAACAGTTGGGATATGCATTTGTGTGAAGAGCAAACCCACTGGAAAGTCAGAGCATGTCGTGCTCGGGGCCTTGTACGTGTCTGTGTGTATGCTGTGCTGTGGCTGTGTGCCTGACGTGCCTGGGGTTGCGTTGCTGTGGACTTCTGAGCAGTGTCCAAAGGACCCTTTCCCTTGAAAATCGAGAAATAGTTTACAAATTTAATGTAAGATCGAATAGAGATTGAACATGGGGTTCTCAGTATGCCAGTGAGCTCTTTTCCTTCCAAACCTTTCATTCCCATTAAAAAGCTCAGATCAGATACGTGTTGGAATGGAATCCAGTGGCTTCCCTTGCTGTCACATAGGGTTGCTCTGCCAAGTACTCGTGCACATTTTGAGGACTTATCCCTGCTTGGCTCCACTGACGTTGTGGGTACTCACCCTGAGCTTCTAAACTAGTGGCAGAGCTTTATAAAACAGGGCTTTTATGTTTACTTCTGGTGAGCTTCTTTTTACTACAGGGCAGCATTCTAGCAAAGGGCATCTTGCACCAGGCTGTGTAAGCAAACTGCTTTTACTCTTTCTTGTTTCTGTCCGTCCAGCCTATTAGCTGCCCTGTGGAAGCTAAGATTTGTGCATCTCGCTAGCCGATGGGTAAAGCGTAGTTCATTTTGCTCTAAGCCATTTCTTGAGTTTATATTACAAAGGGTAAAATGCTTTGACGCAGCACAGAGCAGAGGTTCAGCTATTATGGGTGTAATTATCTCGATAAAGAATGTAGGACGGTTAAGTGCTGCTGTCAAGCAGTGCTGCATTTTAGACATTTCTGACAGGTAAAGAAGTCTAAGAAATAGCCACAATGCTTCAAATACCAGAGCACTATCCAGCATTCACACCGTCTTTTTTTATTTTTTTCATCTTCATTGCTTGCCAAGCTACCTCTTGTCTACAGAAGTGTGGTGCTTTCCTGGGCAGGCATTTGAGAGGGTGCAACAGATCCACTGAATACTCTCCCACAGACTGAAGACCTGGCTACCCTTATTTTGCTCCAGTGACCTTTCCTAAAGGTGACACAGGACCTTCTTCCTGCTTTTTCTCCTAAAACATCCACAAGTTTTGGTGAAGAGGTGAGCTCACGTTCCTCTTCCCCCCACAGTTATGCGAGCAGTTTCAGCTCAGCTAGGAATGCTTGATGTAATCTCCCGAAATTATGCATGTAGGTGTGTTGTCATTATTAGCCTGCTAGTGGCCATTTAGCTGTTTTATCTGGGTTGTAATTAAATGTGTGTTACCTGGGAACGAGTGAGAGGAGGTGGGTCAGGAAGCTGGAGCTTGAGACTGATCTGAGGCAGAATGTGTTTGGGCCTGCGGACAGGAAGCATCTTGCAAAGAAAGTATGTGCAAGTGTCTTCTAGCCATCACCGTGTCTTTCTTACTGAAAAAAAAGAGATTTCTGCTCCCTCAGAGTCCAATTTGTGCTGTGTTTTTTTTTTTTTCTTTTTGCCACTTGATGTAGATTTCATTTACAATGCTCTCCTCACATCACCCTGTCCATTCATGGGGCGTTGCTGCCTAACTGAGATAAAGTATTTTCCTCTAGTAAGAATACTTATTGTCCTCTGCAGAGGGGTGAGAAGGTGTGTGGGGTTTAAAGATGACCTGCACGGGGTGTGTGTTTGGTTTGAAGCATTTTAGGACCCTGCACAATGGCGACAGACTCTTTAGGTTATTTCTGGTAGAGGCCTGAAAGCTGTTTCTGTAGGGAGGGGAAGGGGAGCCGGGATATTAGGAGAAAGCCAGAAACACATGGGGGCTGTGCGGGTCTCTGAGGAAGGAAGCTGGCTGTGGCTGTTGTCAAGGAAGGGGTGCTGCTTCTCATAACCCAGAGGAAAGGGTGTGAAATGTGGTAATAATTGTAGGAAATAATTGTTGCTAGCGTTCCGGCTGGGCTGCACTGCACATTACAAGTGGAAATAAACACAGATCCCTTTGAATCTTGTCACCACGCTGCTTCAGACTTCGTGGTGCAAGGAGAAATGAAGCCATGAACTAAAAGGGATCCAGCCAGCCTTTTATCCTCCTCTGTGGAGAGGGGAGGAGGTGAGCAGGCTTTAAATGGGCTACCTGCAAAGTGCACATCTTCAGTTTGAAGTCCTGCATGGGCTGCATGAGGCACAACACCTGTATAAGCTCCTGAGTCCTTTCACCTCTGGGCTACCTCACTTTGGGGATCTGGTTTTAACACTATATACAAAGGGTTTTTTTTGCCTTTTTTTTTTTCTTTTTTTTCCCCTTCCCTCACTCTCCCTCTGTTCTGCCTCCAGGCCACGACTCCCTCCCAAACACTCTCTCTTAATCCCTGCACAGCCTTTGCCAGTCCCATCCCATTTGGGCATGCAGGGAGCAGTTCTTCTCTCGTTCACCCCCTGCGACCAGGCTACGTGTACAGATCCTCAGCTGCGAACTTTCGAGGAAATCTGCTTCCGTCTTTACGAGCTCCGACCTTCGCAGGCTGTAATTATCTTTCGCTGTCATCGCCGAGACCTCCTTCCTTCTGGTTTACCTCACGCAGGCACACATCCGAACACGTACACCTATATAGCATCCCCGCTTCCCCCGCGCCTCTTTAGCCTGGGCAACTTTGGGTCATCCTCACTGGATCTGCTCTGTCGCTGCCTCTCCGTGCCCCTTGCTGAGCTGCTCTGGGCTCTGCCTAATTTTCCTGCTGTCTGCTGAGCCAGGTATCACCCTCAGGTCACCCCTTCCCCATGTGGATGGTGAGGGGGGGTTGTGTCTGTCTGTGCTGGCCAGGCCTTGCTTGTGCCCTATGGAAATAGCCTCGGCGCTCGTCTCCTTTGAATGCCTTCCTAATCTTTGTGGGGAGATCCCTTTGTTTCAGCATCTCCCGCCCCCTTCCAACACCCAGCTTCATGTTAACTGCTTCGATTTTGTTGTTGTTAGTTCCCCTCTTGTCTGAGGCAGGCAGGCACCCATCTAGATAAGGGTGCTTTTAGATTTCAGCCTCTTCTGGACAGTGCACAGCATCCTGTTTGGTACCAAAATACTTATTAACAACTCATTCCTGGGGTGATGTTCTCCGTTGGTGAGGTTAAATTCTTATACTGATCCTTACATGCTAAAAAAAAAAAGAAGAAAAAAGCATTTTGGCACTTTGGCAATTAGTCCCAAGGGTGTCTGTACCTTTATGGAGGGCATAAAAGGAAAGTAGGATTTCTTAGAGAAGTAGCTTGGTGACATCCTACTGTGGGGAAAGAGGTATGGAAGAGGTGTTAAGAGCTTATAAAGCTCAGAGTTGAAGATGGATGTAAGTATTGAGTCAGGAATGCCCCCTTCCTCCCCGCAGCACGGGAACCTGCGCGGTGCTGGGGGCTGCCTGGCCCCGTGCTGTGTGAGCAGGCTGCCTCTGGTTCTTGGGCTAATGCTTGAGCCTGTACAGTGCAGAGGAGGAAGAGCCTCTGAACGTGGGAGCGGAGTAGCGTTGCTGCATTCACTCCGGCTTGGATGTGCTCGTCTGATTTTGGTGTGGTGGGAGTAACAGAGGTGTCACCCTGGGTCTTCTCTACGCTTTTCCGTGGAAACCCTCTGGCAGCAGAGAAGGTGCAATCCAGAACGGGTGGATCCTACATCTGAGAGCAGAAACCCAGGAAAGCATCATTTTAAACCAAAACCAAGCCTTTTCATGCTGAAGCTCTCTGCATGCCCATCCCGTCTGCGCAGGGCACCCAGGTGAGGACTTTCCTGCCCTGTCCTTTGTCCCCTGCCTCCTTTTCCCCAGCTCACACGAGTTTGGAGTGGGAGAGGTCAGATGCTTAAAGCAGCAGGGCCGCAGGACAAAGGAATTTTTCCAAGAAAAGCCAAACAGTTTATACCCAGTTTTCATTTGCTTTTTCTTCTGTTTGGGAAGCTGCATGCTGCTGAATAATGAAAGGCTTGCTAGTTCTTGTATCACGAGCACTGAATTATTAAATCTCAGAATCTCTGATTTTGCTAAAGAATAATTAATGCGTATCTGCTTGATACACGCTGCAGATGTAATCAGGAACCAAGGTGCTCTTAGCAAGAGCTTTGTTAAAATTTACTTCCAGATACTGTCTTGCCAGAAGAGGAAAGAGCCTGTAGTCATGTTAAAAAAAAATAAATAAAATCCTTCAGGAAGCTGCGATGTTTGAGCAGACAGGATCAGGTACACGTCGCGTTAAAGGCTGTTCTCATCTGCGGGGTTTGTCCTTTGTTAAATTTTCAACATGGATCCTCATACTTCAGTGTCAGCAGAAACGTGGGGAAAGCTGCAAGGAGTGCTCTGATTAATAGGAGGATGCAAGTTTTGGGCTTTGTTTGTCTCATTAGAGCCGAAGGAGCCGTTCGGGTGCTTAGCTTGGCCTCGTGCCCACCTGTAACCATATGGAACGGCACTCGATGGAATGCAGATAATAACTTCATTTTCTTTGCTATTTAGGTTCAAACTTGTGCTAACAGGTCCCCTCCCAAGCTTTGTTGCAACCCACTAGGTGAGCGCAGCAGGGAGATTCACCGCTCCGTGCCTCAGTTTCCCCGCACGGCGCACAGCAATAGCCACACGCCTCTCCTCTTGTAATGCACTCGGGGTGGACGAATGAAAAGCCCCAAATACGAGCCCAACATGTAATTATTGGGCCGCCTGCTCGTACTTCAATTAGCCCGGCCATGGATGGGGAACACCCGTGAGGGTGAGCGCTGTGTTCCCCACATCACCGCACCACGGCTGAGCTGGGCCCTGGCCTTCAGCACCGGCAAAGGTAAACTCATCTCGGGAAGAATCTACTTTAGAAGGGGACTGTCAGATTTTGGAGGCAGGCTGATAGCAGCGTGCGTGCCTTCCAGATGTGTTGGGGTCTGACGATAGGTATATGTGAGCTGAGGCTGTCTGTATGTCTTTAATCTTTCCATTCACGAGTAAATGTTTAAACCCTGCAAATAAACCAGTGGCTTTGAAAAAAAAAGTATGAAGCAATGACACAAAGCATTGCATTGCACCGTAGCGTTACACCAGTTGTGCAAAGCCTATGTGCAAAGGCTGAGGCCTCGGATTCAGTGCACATAGGCTGTGTCCCCATCTCACTGTTGAAGCTGCATGTGGGAATCAACAGTTTTGAGAAGCGAGACCTGTTGTTAGCAGTTCCTCCGTCTCCTCAGTAGGAGGAACTTTTCAAGGAGCCTTGAAAGCAGCGGGCAGCCCATGAGGCCATTTCACGTGGCTGGGAGCTGATCTTCAATGTCGCATCATTTTTTATGTCGTCAAGGAGTGATCTGATTAGAGTCGTGCGTTCCTCCATGAAAAGTTTGGGGAGTTGATAGTGATCCAGGAGGTTTGTGTGGACATCAATATATGAGACCAAATCCATGTCACCTGCTTTGATTTGTTAACTCGGCCTTGGATCTGCGTGTTGCTGTGTCTGCCACTAGTAGGACTGCATCTGGCTAGGTTACATTTTGTTCTCATCAGATGCTGTTAGGTAAAACGAGTAGTAAGCATAAAACTAGATCAAAGTGCCCCGAGGTTTTAGAAGCCCTGAGGTGCTTTGCTGTCTAGCAGCTGATGAAATCCTCCCTGTTTTTCATGGGTTTGTCTTGCTGCATCTCTTGTTTGATTTCAGTGTGCTTGCCCAGTTCATGCAAGCAGTGGTACCTTTCAGTAAAAAAGTCGTGTCCTTCAGGTGGAGCGGAGAGCCCTGACTTCCCTGCTGGGTATGTGAAATGTAACTTAATGGACGCAGCCTGAAAATCCCAGTCTCAGGGTATTCCTGATGTCAGCAAGCTTGCTCCAGTCCGGCCACTTGCTGCATCACATGCGCTGCCTGACACAGTGCGTGCCTTTCTTCACCACTTCTCTCCTCTTCCCCTTCCATTGCTATGTTCTCTCCTTTTATGTGGAGGTGAGGATTATATTTTCCCTTCTGCACGTGCAAGCCTTCTCTGTCCCCCCTCCCTCCCTGCGTCGCTGCTGTTGTGTCTTCCAGCTGCCCGCCCTCCACAGCTCCTTCCTCTCTGAATTTACCTTTCACGTCTGCTCTTCTTACTCTCTCACCTGCAAACCCATTTTGTCTCCACTGCTGCATGTGCCAAACTTTTTTTTTTTTTTTTTCCCCTAAAACAGCTCTGAAAGCCATTTTTTCTTCTCGATGAGCCCTGTGATAAGCTTTCACAGAAGTGCAAGCCAGTGGCAGGGAGTCCCAGCCCCCCTTTGGGACAAATTCATGCACAGAAATGCCTGAATTTCTTCTGTGTCAATTTTTGCCAGTTCACCAGGGGTAAAATGTGGTTAAAATTGCCTGGGATTTCTGGGGGTATACCCCCGGTAGCTGAAACAATGGGAAATGGAAGTTGCTAAATGTAAATGGCATCTCAACAGCACTTAAAAGATTTAAAAAAATATATGTACCTATAATTTCATTATAGGTACCTGTAAAAGAACAAGGGGAAAGTGGCTGGGCTTGATTTCGACACGATCAGCAATTGCTTGTTTATCTGAACGTTCTGCATAACTTCCACCTAGGTTCTGCTGATGTGTGTGGTCTGTGGATATCTGGCTTTGGAGCAATTCATGGTAACCCAGGTTTCATAGGAACGGTGTTAGAATATCTTGCAATACTTTTTTCACGCACCTTGCCTACGCGGAGTGTTTTAACTTCTCTCTTTCAGTTATGCTTAACATGCAAACCCAGAACTCGTTTGTAAATATTAGCGAAATATTTTCTTGGTATGCAAGCTGTCTTACTAACTCAGGCTGCAGCCGCGGTAGCACAAAATCACAGTGCAGAAAGCCAGAGGTATGCAGGATCCAGGCCAGTGGCTGTGCCTGGCGCGGGAGGAAAACCCTGCGGCATCCCTCACCAAAACTCCCCTTCAGCAAACCCACCCTTGGTGTCCTCGGTTGTGCTGTCTGGGGCGCAGCTCACAGGCCAAGAAAGCAGACCAACTTGCTGCCGCCTACTCTTCTGACACTGGGAGGAAAAAGAAAACAAGATCTGGTTCCTGCGCGTCCATTTCTTCCAGATGAAGTGAGGTGTCGCAGCGCGGTGTGGCAAGCGCTGGTGGCTGTGTTCCCCGGCCGGCAGGCAGCTCCCTGCCTTGCTGCGGTCTGCACCGGGTTTTTCTTGGCAGATGCTTCCCGCTGGTGTTGGCAGGGCTGGCAGGGGGCTGCAGCGAGGCTTACGGCTCGTGGCTCCCACCGGTCACATCACTCGGGTTGTCACCACCAGCCTCGGGGACCCTCCTTGCTCAGCCCTGCAGCCACCTCCAGCTCATGGCATCGAGGGCTCGGCTGTGAAATGCTGGGGTATAGCCAGTCTGGGGATGATTTCTTTGTTATATTTTTAATGTTTATTTTCCCCCTGCTCAACACCTTTTCCACTACCTTCCGAAGGTCAGGAGCTGCAGAGTAGGTGCTGTCAAGCTCGCGCTTGTTCAGCTGCTTGGGAAATCGGAGCCCAGGTTGCCTTCTTCCAGGCTTCCTGAGCGACTGCGGGTCCTCCAGGTTCGGTGCTTCAGGTCGCTGAGTCACATACTGCTGCTGGTGGTGCATCGTCCTGGCTTCTGGGCACGGCTCTGCAGCCTTGTTCACTGTGTGCTCCGTTTCTGCGTGGTCTGGAGGCAACTTTGGTCCTTCTCTTGTCCGAAGGATCTCCCACAGCTCTCGGCAGGGGCTCGCAGAGCAGCTCTGGTGTGTCCAGCCCCGTGCTCTGCTACAGGGAGTGCGAGCGAGGCGGTGAGGATTTGCCTTTCAGCACCAGCTAGCACTTGGAGCTGTTGGGACACGTCCTGAGCTCACCACACATTCAGGCCCTGGGATCCCGGGAACGCCGCGGTGGCTGCATGCTGGGAATCCCACGGTGTCGTGGCAAACAGGCTCTGCTGATCACGTCCCAGAACATTTGCAGCTACTCCGTGGTCGGATGGGCACGGCGCCTTCACAGCTCTGGCCCAGCCCTTGAAGCTGCCAGCTGGTAGTGCCACAGCCTGGTGCTGGAGGTCTCTGCAAGCCCACCAAGGTGCTGGCCACAGGAACGTCCTACAGCACCCGCTCACCTACCTGAGCTCCATGCAGCTCCCTCTGACTGGGGTGAGGGGCAGGGCATGGGCCTGAGAGGAGAAACGGGAGGATTTGCGTTTCATCCCCTCCAGAAAACCATACAGGGGTGCAACGGGGCGATGGCGTCCCCAAGGGAACAGAGCTGGTGTATGGATTTTGCACCCATTTGTGTGGCCGCTGACAGCACCTTGACCCCGACACGCTGCTGTTTCCCCGCTGGCTGTCATTACCTTCCAGGAAACAGGTGGAAAAAGTGTCCAGGAAAAACACGCCGGGTTTGTGCAATACGCACGTGTGGTTTGGCAGCTGGGGCTGACAGGCGTGTCTCCATCCAGCGCTGTGGTTGTTGGTGCAAAACGGCAGGAAATGGGACCAACAGATCGCTTGGACACCTGTCTGTGCGTTAACTCAAACCCCCCAAATATTTCACGGACAGAAGTATCAGTAACACAAGAACGTTTAATTTAAATACTGCAAAAATCCGAACCAACATTTTTTTTGTCTGTTTCTCACACCAAGACTGAGCATTGCCAGGCCTTTGTCGCTGCCTTCTGCTCCCCCCGTTTGGTGCATTTCCCCGGGACAAATCTTTCCGGTTACTCATGGCAGTGATGCAAGGGCAGCGGCAATCCCGTCCAACTCCCTTCCCCTCCTTTCCCCCAAATTTGCGCCTGCTTACATGCGCTTTGCGCAACCGCAGATGGATGAGCCCGTGGATTCCTGCGGAGGCAGGAAGAAGAAGACCATCAGGAAACTCCTGAATCATGAAGCCTGGTGCGACTTCTCAGGCTCTGCTTTCTACTTGGAGATCAGGACGATGGCAGAGCCCTAACATTTTTGTGTCTGAAGACTCGTTGATCAAGGTCGAGGCTAGGGCTGAGCCCCGTGCCGTGTGAGGTATGGAGGAGAGCAGCAGACCCTGAGGACGGGAAGGAGAAGGCTGCTCACAGGCTGCTGCTCCACCAGCAGAAGTGCTTCATCACGTCTTTTACCCACTGCCACCCTGGAAGGGCCCCGTGCCACGAGCAGGGAGGTGGCAGGGGGCATGCGACCCACCTCTGTGCCCCATAAAGCAGCGCCAGCTCCCCTCTGCCTGCACGGCCTCCCGCATGAAAGCCCTGAGCCCAGCAAACCCTTCACCAACCCCATCTATCTGTTTTTCCTTCTGAAACAGGCATGAAGTCCCGCTTACAAACTTTTTTCATATTTATTTCTGGAGAGGTCAGAGCCCTGCTGCATTTATCAGCAGGGATATACCTTTAAGTCACTTAAAAGTGAGCAAATGGTTCTCTCTAATGCCTCGCTAAACATTACATTAAAGCGGTTTGCAAACATTCAGCTGCTATTGTAAACTGCAGATACCCCCCTCTTTTTTCCTTTTACACGTCTGAGCTGCCCTGAAGCGGAGATGGAAACTACTGAAATTACAGCATGACAGCAATACTGCACAAGTGAGCAATCTAGGATTTCTTTTGTGTCTCCTTGACTGACTAATCTGTAAAAACAGCTGGAATGAAAGGCATCCGGCTTCATCCTCGGAGAAAATAAGTCTTCAGGTATTTTGCCGAGTAATCGCAGGGGCAGAGAGCCGGGGCTGCTTGTGGGGCCCCTCGCCCGTGCTGGCTCTCCCCTCTGCGGTGCGGGTGGCCCCGGGGATGGCACCAAGCCCCTCGGAGATCCCCCTCTTGCAGCACCTGCCTCTGGTGCTCAGGCCACCCTTGTGGGTGCAGTCATTTTCCTCTTGCAGCATGGAAATCGTTGCTGCTTTTTGTCTTGCCTTCCACCAGAATACTAGTTTCCCCCGAGTGCATATTTGAAAACCATGTACTTGTGCTGATATCCAGCACCAAGTGATAAAGGAGCTCCCACCCATCTGATCGCTGATGCCCATGCTGTTGGTGCTCAGGAGGCACTTGGATAACGCACTCAGTAATGTGCTCTAACTTCTGTTTGGCCCTGGGGTGGGCACTCGGTTGGACTAGATGATCTTCCTAGGTCTCTTCCAACTGAACTATTCTGTTCTCATCTATTGTACCACTTTTTTTTTTTTTTTTTCAATTTAAAGATAATATCGATATAGAGAAGATAGGGATGGAGCTGAACATACTGTGTGTCTTTAGGTTGGATTAATCCAGCCTGATTTTCAGTGCACCTACCACTGAAGCTGTCACGTTTTTCCTTGCTGAGGCTGTTGTGCAGACCTTGGTCCTCCTACCCAGGGTCCCACCTTGCCGGTGGAGCTATTCCACTGTCTGGATTGACCCCAATTTTTACTGCAGGTGAGAGTGTCATGGGTTGAAAGAAGGAGCTGAAAGGCAGAACCCTCTTTGTGCAGGGGCTGCAGGTGCTCTCTAAGCTCTCCCCGTCCTTCTTCTCGAGGTGGCCACCACGCGTGGTGGCTGGGCAGGCTGGTGGCTCGTCCACCAGGGATGCGTTGATCTGCGCAGCTTGTGAACGAGCAGCCACTCCTCCCCAAAGAATGTGCTCAGGAACACTGGCCCTATTAACTTATTTTATTTGGCGGTATTGAGGGGAAAAAAAAAACACCCTCTGTTGTCAGTATTTTCCTTAAATAGCTGGTTCTGGAAACAGGAAATTCCTTTAACTCTGGAAACAGGAAGCAGATATGACTATTACATATTTGTTTTAAATCTTTCAATTATCCATTGCTGCCCCTCACCTCTGACTTGCTTTCCGCTCCTCGGTGAAATTCAGTATATTCAGTAAGCCATGATCTGTGGGTGTTGTGCAAGACCCGGGGTTACGCTGCCATGCAGTCATAAAGCTCCCCTTGTGACATTGTTTTGCCATAACGCTGCCAGAGCCGGTGGCTTTTGCATCCACCGTGTTTATGGCACGTGTGAGCACCAGAGGTTCTTCTGTTCAACGAGGTGTGACCCAGAGGTACGGGCTGATGACTCAATAAAATCAAAGCGAGCGGGAAGATGAGAATCATCTTCACAGAACTAAATTAAGGGCAATTTATTTGTTTATTTATTTTTATTTAAGACTTGTTATAAGAGCCTACTGACAAGGAAGTGTATAACAGTGCAAGTAGAATACTCCTAGAAATTTAGGGCCAGAAGGGACTTCAAGGTATCTCCTAGTCCATCTCCTTGCCCCCAAGAAGGATAGATATTTATCTTCAAAACCTCTGATGAGGGTGATTTCACAACCTGTTAAAAAAAAAATAAAAATGCCAGGCTTTCGTTCTCCGTGCAGTCAAAACGAATTTTCTTACTACCCTCTACTTAAAACTTGCAAGCTGTAGAGGAAGGTGTTTTTCTGCTTGCAGAACTGATAACTGCCCCTTCCATGCAGTTACCTGGTCTCAATACATCTTGGGATGTATTTGGCACCTCTGTTGCCTTCTCTCCACTCAGTCTTCTGAGCTTTTATCTATAGATCATTCTTCTAAACATGTTGCTTGCTTCTTGGACGCTATCCCAAATGTGCCCACCTCTTTTTGCAAGGGTTATTTCCCAGGCCAGGCAAAGTCTTCCATCTGAAGCCTCACCGCGGCTGAGCAGAGAGCAGTAGCTGCTACCTCTCAAGATGTGTCTGTGGTTTCCTCTAAGCTTGTGCCTTGGTGGTCTTTGCAAAAGCTGTGTGCTATTGACCCTTGGTTGGTTTGCAGCCCTCTGTACTTTCGGTGTCTCAGGGGTACCGCTGCCTCTCCATTTTATTCCACTTTTGTTTTTGTGGATTTTCTCCCTGCTAAGCAGAGCACTATGCTATTAACTATCCTGGGAATTTGCTGGCTTTGAAATAATCACAAGCAGGGTCACAGTGCCAAGTTTTGGGTTGGAGTAACTGTTTTTTCTGCTTCCAGACCTTGATGTAGCTCCAGAAAAATAAAAGTGTTTACGGATACATTATGAATTAGCACCTTGGTTGCCAGCCCTTTGTAGCTGAGCCCCAGCTCTGGTGGGATGCTCTTGTGCTGTGAATGTCCTCAAGCCAGGACAAGTGTGCAGACCCTCTCCCCGCTGCAGTGGCAGGAAGCCTGTCTTGTTCAGAGACCCCACAGGTGTGTTAAGGTTTTGATTCACTTCTGGGGAGTTCACAATCCATAGCATCCCATCCGTACTTCGAGCAGCACGTCAGTGCCCTCGTACCACCACGTAGCCTCCGCCTGATCCCCAGCATCAGGTCTAGCCCAGGACACGGCTGCTTTTGAAGTTAACTTCATTAGCTCTCAGCAAAGGGTAGTTGCTGTCGGCAAGGGATCCTGAAGCAGTTGACACACCAGCGAGGAAATAAAACAAACCAGAAATAACTCTTTGTTTTAATTCCAGTGTAACGTGTCGGAGCAGTTCAAGTATGCTTTGGCATGCCGAACGTTCATGGTGTTTTTTCTGCATTGGTTAGTTTGAAAAAATAGTGATCGATGGCAGCTGAAAGAAGAAATGTGTGTCTGTGTCTCTGAGATCAATGGCTCTGCAGCTCACGGGCAGACCGCACTGACCGTTCTGATACTCTCTTGTGCTGGGCATGTTCAGTGCTTTTCCCTTAGAAACATGGACAAATGAGTGATTAGCTGCTAGGCAGAGACAAGCTTGTAAATGGAAGAAATGGAAGGAAAAAGAAAGGATAAGAAGTACTTTTTTTTTTTTCTTTTTCTTTTTTTTTTTTTTTCCATTTTTTTCCCATTTTTATTTTTCCCACATTCAGAATAGCAGGTTTTTTTTTTTTTTCTGGGTCAAGTTTCTTTAGAGCCCATTGGGGTCCCTGGGTGAGTTTACTTGTGTCGGTGGGAGTCTTGCCGCAGTCCTGTAATGGTGACAACTTATTTTTCCAGCTCTCTCGGGGAGCAAGTTGGAAATCCTGATTCCAGCACAGGGGAGTGGAGTGGCCAGCTAACCAGTCTGACTGGGCGGTTTTGATGCTGTCTTCACAGGCTGCAGAAGCTGAATCTGTGACTTTTGTTCAGTGTCCCTGAGCCAGGGTACTGAGTTTGTGCCTACTTCTGTGCAGCAGCTCTTGACCGTGTCAGCTTACTGGGTGTACCAAGGTCGTTTTGCACAGGGGTTGAATTTGCTGTGTACGCATCGGTGACTTGCAGGGCACCTGAGTGGGTGCGAGGGACCAGCTTGGGTGCAGCACTGCTCTGCCTCTGCCCAGGGATGTGGCTCCTGGCCACATCAGAGGAGAGCTGCTCCCGGAGAACCACCCAGGGTGCCCAGATCCACCTCCTGTCTTTCCTTTGACTGTGAGGTTTATTCAGGCCTCCTTTCTCTGCTAGAGGTGGGTTTTGATGGTGTGCAAAGGGAAGGGGTCTCTGGCAATCTGTCAGAGCTCCGCATTTTCTCAAAGTGTTTTGTCATCGGATGCTAAGTGCCTGTGGTCATGTAGGCTTCAAGTTTGAGCCAAAATTCCTGGAAGAGGTATGTTTCCCCCACTAATGCTCTTCTAATTATTGCTACTCCCAGCAATGTATACGAAGGTGCCAATCATTCCTCTAGTTTTCCCCAAGTGTGAGGCACTGAGCACGGTCTCTTGGACTGCAGCTCGTATTTGTCTAGTGTGACGTCTGTCTTGCTACAAATAATTTACCTGCATCGAATTCTCATTATGCTCCTCCTTGGTATGTGAATCAGAGGGCTCTCTTGGTGTAAAGCACACTGGCATTTTGGAGCATGACTCATACTGAAAGCATTAAGTTTTAAAGGCATTTAGCATATTCATGTGCATTTCATAGTGAGTCATGCCTTGTGAAAAATGGTAGCTAGGTTCCCTCTGCTGCCCTGACAGGGGCTTGTCCTTTTATTAAACCATACAAGATCTCTGCTGCCAGCCTTTCATTTCAGTGAATGCGTGGTTGTGAAGTTTGTTGCTGTCGTGCTGGACAACTATCTAATCTTCCAGCTGTGGCTTCACATCTATGCATTTTAGCATTTATGCCAGTTTATATGGCAGTAGCTAATCATGTATACCAGTCAGAGTGCTGGGTTTCCTGATGGTTGGGGCCTGGAGAGCGTGCGCTGTGGGAGAGGCTGAGGGACAGGGGCTGGAGAAGAGGCAGCTTTGGGGTGACCTTACTGCAGCCTGCCCGTACCTATGGGGATGTTAAAAAGATGAAGCCAGCCTCCAAGGGACAATTGTTGCAACCTGAAATGGGATTTTCTGAGCAACTATTAGAAAAAAAGTAAATCTCTGGGAGGATAATTAAACACTGACAGGTTGCCCAGAGGGGCTGCGGGTGCTCTGTCCTTGGAGGTTCTCAGTGCCCAGCTGGACCAAGCCCCACACAACCTCGCGTGGAGTCAGAGTGGCCCTGCTGGAGCAGGAGGCTGGGCTGGAGACCTCCCGAGGTCCGTCACCACCTCATCAGCCTTATGTAGTGACCTCCCCTAACACATCGCCTCTGGAGGGGAGCCAAATGCACATGGCCTGAGCTGGTGGCCTTTGGTACCCCGCTTCTGTGGGACCTGTAGAGACTCCGTGCTGTCTGCATTAAACTTGGTGTTAGTGGGCGATTCTGTTGCTGGTTGACTTCTGCCTGCCTAATCACATCCCCCCCCCCGCCATCACGGGCAGGGGTGGCGGGCTGTGTGTCCGCGCCCCTTTGCGTTTGTGCTTGTGCTCTCACGCGGCCCCAGGGTGAAGTGAAGCTCGCAAATATGTCTGGAGTACAGAGGAACACCTGCGATATATACACAGCTTTAGGAAGGCAGCAGGGAGAGGCCTCTGCTCCCGGGGACGGGCCGGTGCCGCTAGGGGCCCCTCCAGGCGCGGGGATGGCAGCCGGCCTGGGCGCGACATGGCGACATGGCGGGGCCTGCAGGCCTCACGCCTGGGGCCTGGGTTAGCCCGGCTTAGCAGGGTTAGCCCGAAGGCAAGCGGGCTCCTTCCCTCTTGTGAGCCCTCTGGGATTTTCGGTGTGTAATTTTTAACTGAATGCACAAAGGGTGCAAATGTTTTTATTTTTTTTAATTAATGTGAGGGAAAATACATCCTTCCGCTTTTAGCAGCCCCTGGGGACGATGGGTCTGAAAAAGCACAAGGGAGCAGGCTGGCTGCTGCTCTGGCAGGACCAGCTGAACTGGGTGATGCTGCATGTCTGACTGTGTCAGAGGCTCGGAAAGCATCCTGCCAGCCTCCTGCCCCCAGGCTCTGCTCACTGTGCTGCCAGGGGCAAGAAGGTCAGGCGCAGTCAGATCCTTTATCCTTCCCCCCTTCATTTATTTTAGGTTAAAATTACTTCAGCAGAAAGGAAGGCAGAGGAGATGCTTTCTAAACTCTCTGCTTCTTTGTCCACCACATCACCACAGCGGTGCCACAGGCAAAGTTGAGCTGAGCTGAAGTGGCTGAAAATGGTGTGAGTCCGGCCCCAGCAGCGGACAGGGGCAGCTCTGTTTCCAAATCGGACTCGGTGTATCTGTGAACACTGGTCTTTCTGCTGGCACACAGTGTGACAGTGCACGAAAGCTAAGTGGTGAATATTATCTCTGCCTTTTAGCTATAGATTATTTTATTCTGCCTCTACTTTGCACATTATCCAGGAAATCTGCCCCCTTGGGTCACTGATACTTTTCTTCCTTTATTATCTATTTCCTTCCTTTTTTCCCCCTCTTCTCTCTCTTTTCTCCTTCTCTGTGAGTCTCCTACTTTTTTTTTCTTTTTCTCCCCCTTTCTTACAGTTCACACCTTTGACATCCTACAGCATCTTGGGGTCAGGCTGCTTGTGGATTCAGGTAGACAACAAAGTACTGGTGTAGCTTTGCTCCTCATCCAATTTTTTTTGTTTTCAGTCATGAGGGAAGAAGTTACCGGTGCTCAGAAAATTCCAGCTGTGTAAGTTCATCATATGGATTGTGTTTGGCCGTTGCAAAGTATATTTGACAGCACCCAGCTAAGTGGCTAAATGCCTTGATGATTTATAGACCACTTAGGGAGGAAACGTAGTTATTCATTTACCTCATCAAAACACAGAAGTTCACTGTTAATGAGGATAGTTCATCACAGCCCGGTCGCCTTGACATAGTTTGAGATGCAGGGAGGGCAGCTCAGAGACCCAATCCAGAGCTGCTTGGGTGCTCATGTTACTGGTGTTACTGGGTTCTGTCCTGTAACTTTCTAGTATAGAAAGTATATGTCGTGTGTATATAATAGTAAGCATTATGCATTTTAAAAATGTCCAAAACTATTTTTTCAAACACAGGGTAACCCAGCAGCACTGAAGTACTCCTTCACATTCAAAACCTCCATTGAAGTTTGGGTGAGCACTTTTGTGAAAGCGATACCTATATAATCACTTCAAAACAAACATACGTAATCAACTGATGAAAAGCACCTTTCATGCTGTTCATCCCTTTCTTTACCTTTCCAAAATCATTACAAAGTAAGCTTTATTTTATTTTTTATTTTTTATTTTTTTTTAGTTCTGAGACACACCAAATCAGGTTTTTCAATATGCGTGCAATTCTTTCATAATCTTAAGTAATGGCAGCACGAGGAATGTACTTTTTAGCTGAAACTTGAGCTCCCAACTTTCAGCCTTACAGTGAGACTTTGTATTTGCATTTTTAAGCTTATAAAAGTAGGGAGTTAGAAGTTCTGGCAAGCCATGCTTTAGCATGTTGCAATAACACTGCGGCTGCACTGCTTGTCTGCACAGCTCACCGTCTGCCTGTCTCCAACCCTTCACTTCTTTCCTCTTCGTATTGCTCAGGTCTGAGTGACTGTCTTAAAAATTCACAGGCTTCGCATGCATAGTATCTTCTGATATTTAAGAGTAAGAGTTTCCAAAGTGAAAAACAGCTGCAAAAATGTTTAGGAACCTAGAATAATGGTGAAAGGGAAGCAAAGCCTTCAAGATCAATAACTTAAAAGATAAAGATAAATTCCTACTAGCTCACTTTCCTACAAAATACATCTCTCTATGGCTGAACTAGGATGCCCTGAATAGCAGTGGCTTGCATGTACAATATTTATTTTATCCTGGGCTCCTTTTTGAATTCTACAGAGGAATTTGTTTTCCTCTATGCAGATGCATTAATTTTGGTATAAAGTTTACATTTACACGTTCTTTACAGTGTAAAAGGTATATTTGGGTGAGGTGGTAGCAGGTAAGAAGTGAAATGGGGGCCTGAGCCCTGCTTCTGTGTGGGTCACAGGAGTGAAAGAGGAGGGCCGCGGGCTGTCTGGAAGGAGTAACGCTGCTTTTGGAGTTCCTACACCTTCCAGTAATCATTTTAAAACGTGTGACCTTTGGGGAGGGGAATTGCAGCACAGACTTCTGTCGAGCACCCTGGGGAGATCAATAGGAAAAAATTCGGTCAGGTGCTGTGCTTTCCATTCCTCCCACATCTTCCTTCCCAAGTCTTTCTGGTTGTTCAGCCCTCATCATTTTTTCCTTTTTTCCCCCTCCTCCTGCTATTGTAGTCATGTTTCTTCCACCTCCCTCCACTTGCTCTATTCCCTGTTATCCCTGGTCCTTCTCTCTCTCCATCTTCATTGTCCATCACTCCCCCATTCCTACCCCACAGTCTCAGTGCTTTCTCCTGCCCAAGGGCTTGCCTCTCCTTCCTCTCCTTATCTCATCTTCCAGTACTGCTGGGGCGTCACCAACCAGCACACGAGAGTGCAGTGTCACTTCACCACTGTGGGCTGAGAAATAAATGCCCTGCCCCACAAACATTAATGACTTTTGGTAACATTTCTTATTTATTATTCCACCTGAAGTCAGAGCAGACTTAGCTCAGCTCTGGCCTCCCAGTGATGTTTACTTTCCAAAGCACTTTGATAACAAACACGGCAAAAGGGGCATGAGAGGGAGAATGGGAAAAAAAAAATACTCTTGCTTTCCATCTCTGTGTCTAGTTGTGCTTTATTTGGGTTCAGAGGATGATCCCCTTCTACTGAAGGGAGTATAAATGATCAGATTTCACTTCTGAGCAGCCTGTGGAATAGCCCAGGGTAAGTTATTCCTAGAAGACGCTTTCCCCTTGTTAAATGGGCCATTAAAATTTGGAGCTAAATACCGTAGCAGGATGATGAGAGAAACAAACGGGGGGAATAGTTTCCTGAAAGTAGGCAGAAAGAGCTGTTACTCGTATTCACTCATCTGCTGAGGCTATTATTAGGCCTGTGTGGGAACATCCTAACAAAAGGAGGAAGCTGGCAAGAGGCAAGCCAGGTGACAGGGATGTCCTAAGGAGCTGAAGGCATGTCATCCTTGCACGGAGACGTGGTGGTTCCTCCTGAGGAGGTTTCTTCCCCACTTCTTATCTCTGCCCCCTGCCCCCAGTACAGAGCATCAGAGGGAGGGAAAGGCTTTAGAAAGAAACCCATTGCACGTGTCAGTGTTGCTGTTGGTGCTGCTCTGTGCAAGGCACTGAGGGGAGGAGCTGTGGGGCAAAGATTGCTCTCCTGGAGATCTAGGGGTGCTCACCTGACGGATGTGCTCCTCCGGGGCTGTGGGGTTGAGCCAACGGGAGCAGGTGCTGCTCTGCTCAGGGAGAAGAGGGAGCTCTGGTGGGTTCTGGTTCGAGCCTTGAGGCTGCTTCAGAGAATAGCACAGGATTAGAGCTTGCCTGCTTTCTCTGTCCCCTGCTGGCAGATCACTTTTGACCCCAGTCACGTTTAATTAGCTCCGATGGGTAATTAAAAGACTCCTTCACAGGAAGTTTGGTGGTCATCCCTCCCAGCTTTCATAAACCACTAGGTCTGGGATGTAGCAGCTGCTTCGGGATTTAAGCACCCTGTCTGTCCTGTTGTAGCTTGGAGGAGACAAAGTGTATTAATGGGTAGCAAGGTTTTGCATCCGCTTAACCAAATTATCCTTCTTTGCCATATTTCACTCTTGCAGATGCTTCTAATAGGTGCTGATGGGTGTGCTGTGGCAGAAGAAAATGACATTTGCGTTGCCTGCTAAATTAGTTTCTCTGATAAAGCGAGGCTACCAGGATGACCCACCTGACTCCTGCGATATTTTTATGAAGAACGAAATTGAGTACTGCTGTTATGATTAGTGTATTAAAAGTATTAGGTTTGTTGTCTTAGCTGTACTGTGTTTTCTCATGCTCTCTCTTATGCTGATTGCTAATGACAGGCTTTGGCAGGAGCTAGAATAGGCAGTCTTTCCTGTGATGGGAACCAGATGGATGGTTGTGCTCGGGCTGCCCCTCCCACCCAACAGAAAGAAAGGGAAGGGGGGAGCCCTTTAGGGGAAGGACTGGTAGAAAAGTCAATGAGTGGTGGAGGACCCGTTTTCCTTTCTCCCCTGCTCCTCTTGCCTCAAGGCTCCTGGTTTTGCAACTCTCAGTCGCGCCCTTGGCATAGGCTCCTTGGCTTTCAAGGGATTGTGCTGTATGTTACATTTTCATTACCGGCACAATTGATGGAAAATCACATTTTATTATGTGAAAAATGCAGTGTTCTCGACTGTCAAAGCTCCATTCAGCTGGAAAAAATCTATGTGAGGCACTCTTTTATATTTCATGTATTTTGTGCATTGCTTGGAATGAAAAAATAATGAAAGGCTATATTTTGTCAACTTTTGCATCTGTCTGACTGGCAGCACTGACTGATTTGTTTTTTAAATGTATTTATTTCTTGCACTAAGCACTATTATTCTCCACCCATTCACGATAGATGCAAATAATATGTGGAATGGTGGGAGAAGATAGATGCAAATTGTTCAGTCCCTCCAGGTAGGTCTGCAAAGGAACTGGAAATGTGATTGCAGCGTGGAAAAGCATAGAAAAATACTAGCTTTAAATGAACTGCAGCAGTGATAGCAGGGCCGCTGTCTGTCTGCATTTCAGGGTTCTGTGGACACATCTTTTTCACTTTTTTTTTTTTCTTGAATAAAGAAAACAGACACATCTTATTTATTAGATGTGTCTGTATCTGATGTATCTGATTAAGACACATCTTTTTCACTTTTTTTTTTCTTGAATACGACCATCGGCCCAGCCCTTTTCTGGGAGTGGCATTGCAGGAGACCACCGGTGCTCCCGTAAGTGACTGGAGACAAAATCGAGTTGTTCTGTGCTGCTGACTGGTGGGACGTGGTCCCAGGCACCTTGGCTGTGCTCTTCAGCACAGCACGAGCCAGGAACTTGGAGATGACCCTGCCCAACCCTCCCTGCATGACCTGCTGGGGCCTCAGCAGCCAGGGGGTTGTACTCCATCGTAAAGCCATGCCTGTGATTCAGGATCTCCTCTCTAGCCGAAAACAGCGTCTTCTTTTGTTACAACGTCACTTTTTTAATGTCAGATTTGTCTTCCTACTTACTGTAATTGCATTTTCAAGCAAAGAGTCTGTGGAAAGAGGTGTCAGGGTGCTACTTCTCAGCATTGTTTCATTATTGCCACCTATAAAATTCACTCCTGATTCCAGCTAAGATTTTAACGTGACACAAATTTTCAGTTATTCTAGTGATGTCTTTATTCTTGCTAGATTCATGCAGATTTCTTTCAATGAAAAAAAAAAAAAGTGAGTAGTACAAGCTCACAGAGAAATCTAGAAAATCCTTCTTTAGAGCCGAGGCGTTATTTATCTCTGCATTTCTTGGCTCCTACCCCCCTGCGTGTTGTGTGTTGGGGTGTGTGCTAAAAGTAGTTCCAAATACCTGAAATTACAGAGATTAACTTGGTTTCCTTTTCTGACGAACTGACTGTTTTCGAAGAGCTGGCTACTAAGAAAATGAGCTGAGAAAGACAAACTATCGGTTGCATTGCCCAGGCCAAGGGTTACGGGGGCAAACCCATTGCCTGGACTGCATTTGCCCCATGACTACCTGACACCATTTCAGTTAACTAGTGTACGGCTACATCTCCCCAGGTGTTCTGCACAGGTACAGGAATGGCTTCACAGAGATTTTGTAAAGCCTTCAGACATTTTAGAAAAATTTTGAGGACTCGACCTCCAATGTAATTCCCAGAACCATCTTTTCTCAAAATGGGAGCTCAACTCTCTGCTCGTTTCCCAGCAAAAGCTGCTGTGGATCTGCTGGAAACCATTCCTGAGGGACTGGAGGTTGGGATGGTTTGTCGGGCTAGCTGGACAGCCAGCTTGTGGGCCTCGGGGGGACTGGGTCAACCAAGAGCTCTTCAGTGAGGGCCATGAGGGAAATCTTAGGCCTGAGACCTTCGTGGCTGGAGGAGGGTGCCTTGCTAGGCCTTTGTAGTGAATGGGCCTTGAAATTCTTCTGAGGGTGTTGGGCTCGTGAGAGCTTGCTGGCCTGGGTAGTGCGTGGCCAGCAGTGCACTGATCTGCAATGGTGAAATGCTAGGTGACCTGGGAGAATGAGGCCGGGAGTGAGTGAGGACATCAGACACAAGAAGACCAGAAGAAAACTCAGGTGGGAACGGACCTGAGGAGGTCTCTAGGCCAGCCTCCTGCTCTGGACAAGGCCAGCTTTGAGATCAGACCAGCTTGCTCAGGGTTTTGAGAGCCTCCAAGGTCTCAGACAGCACAGCCTTGCTGGGAAACGTGCTCCAGGACATTCCTTATGATGTGCTGTTCATGCCTCACTTTACAGATGTTCCTGAGAATCTTTTTGTTAATGACTCCGCTCCCTCAGTGCCTGCGTGGAGCCCACACAGCCCCGTGGCTCTCCTGGGGCTGCACTGGTGGGTGCCTGAACCTGGTGGCGTGTCCCTGGTGTAAGCCTTCAGAGAGTCGTGCACCTCCCGATGCCTTGGCTGCTGATGGAAAGCTGAGCCTTCCCGGATGGGACATGGTGCTGGGCTCCGTGAGCATTTGTATTTTTTAATCTGCTGCCTAAAGCGTTGTCTTGCTTGCTCAGACAAGTCCTTTGCTGCATCAGGAGTGTGTGGGAAAATAACCGAGTCAGTATAACCAGAGGAAAATACATGACTGTCTGGTTGGACATTTGGAGCTGAACGAGCTTGTAATTTTTTTTATTTTTTTTTTTATTTTTTCTAAGCAACACCCTTAAAAAAATGCAGCGTGAATGGGTGTGAAATATGGAGAGAGTTTGCTTCCTTCTCACTTAGGCATACATCCAAGGGGGGAAAAAAAAAAAAAAGACAAAAGTAAATATACAGACAGCTATTCCTAAGTGCTTTGGTATGGCTTTAGAGAACCCAAAGGCTCGGTGTATGTGACTGGCAGGACATCAGGTCTTTTCTGCTCAGATTACCTGTGAGGGTGTGCCACTGAGGAGAGGAGAAGCCGCGGGGATCACCTGGGCTGCTTCACTTGTGCCTGCTTCTCCTCGTGAGCCAGCGCCTGCGTCTGAAGGAAGGACCCCCGGCACCATGTGAGTATGGGAGGGCAAACCACGTCCCGTGCCAGCGGGAGGAATATGGGGCTGCGGGTGGTCAGGCGTGGAAAGGGGCTGGGAAGGAAGAGGAAATGTGTCCAGGCTGAGGCAGTTCTGAATTCCTGCCTATTAAAAATGCTGAGTTATTTCGCTTCTGCAAGATGTAATCTGTAGCTCACAGCTCCTGTTTGCTGTTGCTATTTAAGAGATGCCAATGAGACAGAACAGGATAATGGGCTTCTGCTGCAATAGAAATGCGAGTGTAAATAATTTATTTGCTAATTAGTAGACATTGCTCTAATGACAGAGAGCTTTTACACCAGATTATTTGTATCGCACCGAGCCCTGTGTTCTAGAGGTGGCTGTGCATCTTGGGCTTTTTTCCCTCGCTGGGTGCTGATGCAGTTGCGTGCATTAATCACGCTGCAATAGGGCAGAACAGCTCTGTTCCACGGGACTCGGGAACAGAGGCTTTGGACTGAGAAAAAAAATCACATCCAAGTTTTGCAAAGTGTATTTCGGAAATAAAGGCTGAAGTTTAATTAAAAAAAAACCACATCCAAACAAACAAAAAACCACTTTTTTCCTTTTTTTTTCAGTAAATGAGGTCATGCAGCCGTGTGCCCAGCCCATCTGGTGCCGTTCATAAGTATGTTATTTTTTTTAAAGGGCGATACTAAATGGTATTATGTAGTTATCTACTTTCATCTGCCTCTTGGCTTGTCAAGCACTGTCATTATATCGACCAGCGTTCTTAAAACAGGATTTTGGTTAAAATAGTATATACCTGCCATCTGGTTGAAAAATGTAAGCTTCCTACACAACTAAGTGGAGTTGTACTGCAGTATTAGGAATAGCTCGTGTTCTCTTGAAAATAGCAGCTGATGGCAGCTTGCAGAAATCAGCCAGTTATCAGTTGTCATTAAGCTATTTGATATCTGACACACGTGGAAAACATGCTATTTATAAGTAAGTATGCAATTATGTTGTAGAACTATTCCTCGCTTATTTTTTTGCTCTTCACTTGTTTAAATGTATCTGTTTGGCTGGACAAGAAGGCAGAGCCCTCCTTACTGTCCACAGGAGGGCTGTGCTGCAGATGGAAGGTGTGCCAGGCTGCCTGTAACACTTCTGCCATCAGAAAATGGTTGGGGACGGGTGTTAGAAACCTCTTCAGTGTGTTTGTGCTACAACTGTAGGCATCTGAAGGTAAATTTCAGTTACAAAGAGCCCGTGAAGCAGAACTATGTGGAACCACCAGTAGGAGATTGCATAAGTAGAAATTATAATGCCAAGGATGCATTTTTCTCTAACGCGTATTTGCATTTCTGCTAGTTGAAAGGAACTTGACTCTTAGGATCAACCAAAGCTGCATCAAATAGCCAGAAACACTACAGGCATAATTATTTGCTAGGCCTGCACAAAACGCTGAAGACTATCAGTGCTAGAGGCTGGCCATTAACATGAAAGCTTGACACTAACCACCACACAACAATTTTGCCTCTGTGTACAATGCAGGGCCGAGCATGCCGCTGGAGAAAAGGCAGCGAGGTGTGGTGATGCTATGACCCGCTCCCTGGTAATGCCTTCTGACGCAAATTATGTTTACGGAAAACTAGGCAGAAAGTCTGTTGAAAAAGGTGATTAAGTACCACTTCTAGGAGTGGAAACGTGAACAAAAGGAGAGTCAAAATAGGATGTGGTGCTGTAAAGGCTCTTTTTAACTAAAAGATAATATATTTTCATGTGGGCTGGAGGTAGGACCAAGTTTTACATGGTTCAGTGACATTGAAATCTTGTGAATGCATCCTGCAAAGTCTTTGGTCAAAAATGCTGTAAATAAGAGCTGATTATTCTCACAAGAATTTGATTATTTTAAACCAGAAATGTTTTGAGAGCTATGCGGAGGTTGTTATCCCCAGTGGCAACCCCCAGGATCTCCTCTCTTGTATGAGAGTTTTGTTGCATCCTGGCTGGAAAATTAAGGTCTTTGCCATTTTGGCTTCAGCTCAATCTCATTGAGGTTTGAGTCTGTGGGCTTGGACCTGAATCCTCTTGGGTTTTTGAATGACGTCTGCTCTGAGACTGTGGTTGCGAAAGATCTTTAGTCATTTGGCTTCCAAAAGCTACTTCACCCACAACAATCCATCCATGATGAAAATGCATTCAGCTTTGTAATTACGAGAGTTACAATCATCAGAAGTATGTTCTAACAGAAAATTGGGTAGCAATGCTGTAGGTCAGAGGTTGTGGGTTTTTTTTTGTTTTTGTTTGCTTGCTATTTCTCACTAAAGTAATATTTGGAAATTTTATTAAATGTCTGCCTCGCTTTGGGCTTTTGGAGACCTTCTGAGGCCATCAGTGCAGCTGTGGCAATCTCAGCATTTCAGCAACTTCTCAGCTACCTTGGCAATACAAAGCCTTGAAGCTGGCATGAAGGAAAGCTTGCAGGAGCAGGTCGTGCCCAAAAATGATAGTAGCTCTCAAATGCATGTGCTTGTTCCCTGCTGACTGCCCATCATTCCCAGCAAGGGAGCTGCGGGGAAGCCTGCTGGTGGTGTAGGGGTTAGGGTTGGTTAGGGTTAGGGCTGGTTAGGGTTAGGGTTAGCCCCACGCGGAGCGAGGAGAGCATCCACTTGACAGCTCAGGGCAGTTTGGCAGTGAACATCTACTCCTTCCGCACCGCTTCCCAGGCAGCTGACAGTTATTTGCAATTCCTGGCTGCTTGCTCCCCAGCCTAGCTGCTAACCACTCGTCTGCCCGGGTACGCTCCTCCTCCCCGCCCAGCCACCAGCTCTCCCTGCCTGCTCACTTGCTCGTCCGCCGTCGGGAGCGACTTTGCTGCCCGGGTTGGGCCCCCGTGGATCCAGCCTTCCCAGCTCCCCCACCCTGGCGAAAGGTTAGTGGGAGCCCATTTGTATGCCTCTCTTCTTTCTGGTTGTGATTTTTCCATGCGCTCCTGTATATCTGCTCTGACAGAGGTCCAGCAGGCGGCTAATCATAAAAATCAAGTAATGTAAGTTTGCCTGATGTGTGTGGGCTTGAGGAGAAAAATGGGAGGGAGGAAAAGCGTTCTTGGGTCAGAAGAAGCTGTGTGGGCAGTTTCGTGGAGGGACAGAGCACAGTATGGTGTTTTACTTCTCACATTTAAGGGAAAAAGTGTTAAACTGCTTATAGTTGCAAAAAGCATGTTTAAGTGCATCAGAACTTGGAAAAATGATCAGGAGGGGTGTGTGGCCAGTGGGTACCCGCGTGAGAAGCGAAAGGGGATGCTTCTCAAAGGAGCCCGATGGCTTTGCAGGCACGTAACCAAGTTTTCCTTTCTCTGCACTGGGGGCAGCCGCCACTGAGGCTGGATGTGGCGGCGTGTTACTCGCAGCCTCTGAATGAGGAGGTTGGGAAATGACATCAGGACGTCGCGGCAGAAGGGCGTTGTTTTTTCAGATGGGCTCCGGGGGTGTTTCATGTCCAGAGGAATTAATGCTGTCAGGTGTAAATGTGAGAACTGACCCTCGGCCGTCCTGAACTGCCTGACTTCTCCCAGCAGAAGCACGCCTCAGGAACGAGCGCTTTGGAGCCTCGTCCCGCTGCCGCTCTCAGGTTAATTGTGCCAGGTCGACTTTCCTGACGGAAACTGAGTCATTTTCTCGCATTCTCAAATTCTGACCCCCTTGCGTCAGCGGGGCATCTGGTAGCACCTATATTTAGGCCACCAAATGCACAGTGTTATGAAAGACTGCTTTTCCCCCGTTTTAGGAGGAGCAGGGAGTGGGGGAGAGTAGCTCTAAAACTGGTTTTGTTTGTGGCAGGCTTGTAAATTCCCCTGAGGAGGTGCCTTTGGCTCGGGGGAGCATCTTTTCTTCAATTCATGAAGTTCTGCTTTTACAAAGGGGAGGCGAGAAACTGAAAATTTTCTTACTGTGGTCTCTATCCCCTGAGAAAACTTGAGGTGTGCCAGCACATGTATTCTGTCTCACCATACAGCCTTCAAAGCAGCATCCAGAACAGCTCTGGGATTGCCTAGGAAGTTGCAAGGCTGAGGATAGCTTCCCAGCGCCCAGCTCCTACCCTCAGCACCTTGCCGGAGGGCACCAGCTGATAAAGGAGCCTCTCATCTTCCAGCTGGGAGTTGGCCGGAGCGCCCCCGGGCCCTGCGCTTGGTGCTGGCGCTGCATGGCTTTCTCCTTCCTGCTTCCTCCCCAAGCAGCCACCATCCGTCCCTATCATCCGATGTAGCTCAAGTGGAGAACACGCGTGAGGAAGCTCAGGAGCGAGTCCAGCAGGCAGCGTCCAATGCAACCTGCCTCACGTGGAGCTTTTTGGGCTAGTTTAAGTTCGTGATGAGCATAAGGCAGTAGTTGCTGGTGCCAGTAAGTATTCTCCATACGTATTACTGGGTATATCGCACAGAAAATTAGTGTTTTGGCTGCAGATAAAGCAGAAGGAAGAAAAACTGTTAAAGTTTTATGCAAGCTTGTATTCTTGGCACTAAGTACTCCTGGTGGCAGGAGTGGTAGTGGCAACACGAGATTAGCCTTCAGTAATGAGGCCCACCAGCGCAGTACTTTCTGGAAGAATGGCTTTCCCAGTGTAAGAAAGCAGATAATCCAGGGGTGTACACGTGCAATGTGTGTGTTGTGTGTGCGCACGCGTAATTAGCAGCCTTTCTGTTTTCCTTAAGGTACCTCAGGAATTTATGTGCTAAAACCTAAAGTTAAAAGCTCACAAGGCAAGTGCTCACGGCTTAAGAAATGGCAAGTCTGTAATTTCTGGTACAAATTTAACTTAACTTTTGACACTCTTTTGCCTCTGGATTATGATGGAGTGAGGTTCCATTGGGGTAGGTATGTGGGCCTCACTGTTTCCATAGCAGAACGTGGATGATGGATTTTCCATTCCTGTGATGACAGAAACTCCTTGAGGGGAGGATGTATTGCTGTTGCCATTTTACAGCTGAGAGCAGGAGAGAATATGTGATCGTCTACTGTGGCTTTCCACAGGACTTCTGCTTCATATTAGCTGCACAGTAGGTAGATGAGGAAAATACAGCAAGGGGCACTTGAATTTAGGCTGCTGTACTAGAAAAAGTGTCCCATGTCAGTGGACTTGTCTGACCTGTGACATTATTGCTTTGCCTCGGGTGTTCATACATCTCACTAACTAGGCACCTCCAGAAGAAAATGCAGGGAAATTAAAATGCTCGGCCTGAAATTATGCAAGGTGTACACTTTTGAGGGGAGACCCATTTTGTGACTGCAGCTATTGTGTGCAAAAGCAAGAACAAAGAGGTATTCCCTGTGCCCTGCTGAAGAGCAGGCCTCGGCCATGTGGGCTTCCAACAGGATAGGAAGGAAATGATTTGTCTCTGTGATCCTGTGCTGTTTTCTTCTGCTGTAGATAGTACAAAGAATTAGTATAGAGCCTAAGGATGGTAATGCATTTCGTACTTCATCATGAAACTAATTTTTTACTGACTACAGGGAACATGCAAACGTTCACATGTCCATGTGCCATTCGTTACATTGCCTCCAAGTCTGCAAGCAGAAGCCCACACAACATGGTACTTGAGGACTCATTTGTGGTGCCCTTGGGTCAAGGCTAGATGAAAGGCTCAGCTCCAGTTAGGTGAGGTGCTGCAACTGTGTGTTGCTCATGACAAGCGCAAGGCTATTTGACTTGCTTTACATCTCAGGTAAAAGCCCCAGGGCTAATAGTACAGAGATAATGCTTGGCTGTGGCCTGCTGGCTCACCTAAGAATTGGCTATTGAGGGAAAAAGCAGGAATGTCAGTACGTGTGCTGCCGGGTTGGCCTCATCGTGCTGTCCGATCCCACCTGAACCCCTACCTAGGTCAGCTCCTTTTGGGCAGGAGGAGGCTGAATTCGAGCAGGGTTGTGCAGCCTCCCGCCTCCTCCGTCGTGGCATCCACCATGCTTTTCTTACTTCAGACCAACCATACCGGGGACCTCAGATCTCTAGCAAATACATACCATAAGCTTTTGACTCGCCTATCTGGCCCTGTGCCAGCTGAGCTTATGGGCAGAAATGGGAGAAACGAGAAGGGTTGCTCCAGGGGAGCAAGTTTTCTGCGGCATGGCTGTTCCTCCCATCCCTTTCCACTTGGGGGAAGAGAAGTGTCAAGGACAAGCCTAAATCCTGGCCAGTTATGTGGATTCGTAGGCCAGAGCCTAGCAGTGCACAGCCATGATGTTAGCAGTCTGCCTTGTACTCAGTCTGTGTACGGCAGAAAAAAGGGTGTGTGTATGGATTCCCCCCCTGAATATAGCTTCTTCTCTTAAATATCTCCCTTCATTCCAGGTTAGTGCAGATATTATCAGTCCGGGACTTTTTAAACTTTTTTTTTTTTTTTTTTTTTTAGAAAGAACTTTCCTGCTGTAACATCTTCATGCCTGATTTTTTTTTTATTATTTTTTGCTGTTGTTCAAGAACAGAGATCTTGAACAACTTCCTTATGATTTCATCTCTGTGTATGGATGCAACATGTCTGCATCATGCAACACGCATGCATGCAAATAACATTGGTGTGATGTAATTTCCTTGAACTGATTCGAACTTTGGCCACCTCTGTTGAATGTGATTTTGAGTAGAATGCTAATAAAATGGTTAAAATGCTCAAGTCTTGCTTCTTGATAAATATTTCTAGTTCATGCAATAGATCAGAAATTCATAGTCTGCTGAAAGAGAATTTATGTTAATCTTCTTAAGGGCAGCAGATAAGATTTCGGAATCAGATTAAATATTTGTATTCCACGTTAGGAGACCTCCCTGGCTCTGTCTGACAATCGATAAATCCTCTTCAGGCTCACGGTTCCTCAGTCTGCATTTACCTCTTTCATGTTGCGTGTGAGGGACCTTTTATAGGCTGTTAATGCACGTTTATTTGGAAGTTGGAAACTACATCAAACGCTTGACCTTCCCTTATGTTTGTTTCTCTTTGTTTTGTTTCTTCTAGCTCAGAGGACAGGGAGATGGGTGCTTCCCCCGGCTTCATCACTTCCCCAATAGATTTCTTACTCTAGATATTTAGGACAAGGGCAGCGTATAGACCACGCCGCGCGGTGCTGTTTAGCCCCGATGAGTGTCCTGTGATTAAATCTGATGATAACAGCACCGGGTGCTCCCCTGCCCGGCTGCCCAGCGCCTCGGCTCCCTCTCAGCACGAATTTCCCACTGCTGGGTGGTGGGAGGAAAGGTGACAGCTTGCTCGCAGACACAACGCAGGAGGCTGGATGGGAAGAGGGAGCATGAAAAACATCTGCTCCGAGCCAGTACTGAAGATGCTTGCATAATTTATTAGTATTTTTAGAAAACAAGAGTAATCATGGAAATAAGTAGTAGTCAAGCATGCAGCGTATCTTGTTTGATATCAGGTAATGTCCTTGTTCGGTGGTGTTTCGCCTGTTGCCTTGTGTATGCAGCAGGGGGCACTGTGTGGTGCTCAGGTTAGAGCACAGCGAAATTCTGCGTGTTTGTCTTCATTTCCCAGAGAGCTGCTTTGAAAATACTTCTTGTGCGCCTCGGTCACCGTCTAGTGCTTGTTCGGTGTGTGCTTTGCCAGGTCCTTTCCTTTATGTCTTCATAAAATCTAGGGAGATGGCCCATGCAAAGGCAGTCTGACGGTGGTTTGCATTTTGAAAAAAATGAAAATTATATATATATATATATATATATATATATATATATATATATATATTTGTTGTTAATCCTCAGTCATCCTTGTCACTATGACTCCTCCTAAGTATCCAAGCACAATAATGATGAAACTGGGGAAGACCCAGGCAGATCCCTGTGATGAGGTGCCTGATCCTGCAATGAGGGTGTAGGTGAATTCCTTGAAAAACAAGGTTAGAGTTTGAATAATTTGCCAGCCTAGAGCTAGACTGAAAGATTGGGGACTTAAGTATTTGATGATTTCTACGGGTAGGCTATTTTTCACAGTGCCATAACCACTTTTCAACAGAAAAATAATCTAAAATAACTTTTCTGGAAGCCGTCTGATATAAAAAGTGTGTGGGATGGTTCATTACAAGTTTCATCACCCTACACTAAAAAGTAGTTTATATCACTACCGTCTCTTTAGTACATTCAGCTCGCCTGGTTCAAAAATAAATTAAAATAAGGCAAGAGTTCGCTGTATTTAAATGCAATACGTCGGGGGTGAAAACTTCCTTCTCTGTAAGACATGAGGAGGTGAACTGCTTCTTCTCTAAAGAAAGAACAAACTGTGGTCAGGCTTTTGTCATGTTTGTGCATGCAGCCTGGAGAACATATCCCAGTGTTCAGTAATGCCTGTACTGAATTATTTCTGTATTGAGAGTGGTGCTATCCTCAAAAAATAACACCGTTTCAGGTGCCCAGTAGCTGCTATCCTACCAAATCAGGCAAGGCCAATGACGTTGTACAAATCTGTGCTCATGTGTGGAGGCAACTCAACAGGGGGATCCCGGCGGGCACGAGTCCCTTGAGCTGCAAGTGGTGGGAGACAGCAGAGTGCTACGGGCAGGTAGCGTTGCCTCCGTGTTATTCCCTGGCTCCGCACTGTTGGTCACTTCAGGAGACCGAATATTAGGCTAGATGCCTATTTGGGTTGGCTGTGGCCTTTCCTATCATGTGATAGTCTTACAATATAAATTAAAAAAAATGAAGCTGTTGAAAGCATTTCTTGTGCAAATGAATCATAAATGTAAAGCTGTCTCAGGTGCCTGACAAACTGCATTCATTGCCTGGCTATCAGGACATAAATCATAGTTATAAACCCACGCCCGTGGAAGACTTCTGCCGAGTTTATTCAGATGGCTTTCGATCCTCACTTAAGAATGTGTTTTGCTAAATGTTTTCAAATGCCGCTTTCTCATATTTTATTTTTTTTGTTGAATAACTTACTAAACTGGTATTAACTGCATAATTGTGCTATTAACATTTCCTCCCCCCACCTCCCATGTTCCGTCAGTTCCACAAATAGATCTCTAATTTGCAAGATGCTGGAACAGTAAGTCGAATTAGTTGCTTTATTTAATGTCTTCGCGTAGTCTTGAGAGCCGATGCATTTGAGCAGGTTACAAATGCCATCTGCTATTCAAGTGATGAAAAACGTAGACGACTGGATGAAGTTAATGTGTGTTTGCTGCAGGAGTCCCACGGCCGCAGCAGTAAGCCCGGGCTTGTCTTCTGGTAGCAAGCAGGTCACTGCGGGTGCGCTCACTGCGCTCACCGCATCTCCGTCCAGCAGAGCATCGCTGGCATCAAAGGCATCTCTCCACACCTAGCCACAGTCTCTGAGCAATGCCTCACCCTCCTCGCCGTGTGCCGAGGGGTTTTGTGGAGCGGGGGAGCCCGGCTGCTTGTGGCACAGCCACTCTGAGTGGCGAGGGCTGTTCCCCTCCCCAGGAGGGGCTCACGCTCCCTGAGCGAGGTGTGGACATGTCGGGGGTACCGCAGTGCTGCGGATGCCTGGCTCCTGGCGCGCGGTACGTGCCGAATTTTCTCCAGCCTCTGAAGGAATGGCTTTTCCCCTGGCTGGGCTTTGCTGCAGCCTGCCCAGGCTTGGCCGCCTGGGAGAGCGCTCAGGAGCGTGCGCTCCTAGGTTTGATCTACTTTGCTTTAATCATCCCCAACGAGCCAGTCCCGTCCACATGCAAATGCTTCGCAAGTGTCAAACTGTGCCACCCTTTTGCGTTTGGTTCAATAGTTTCATATTTGGTGGCTGCTGTGTCTTGCAGGAGTCAGAAACAACCCCCTTGCTTGGAGTCGGCCTTCAGCTTATTTGCGGATACGCTCTCAGATAAGCATCAGCACTTCAAATCCTCTTGCCTCCCCTTTTTTTCTGGCTCTGAGCAGAGAGACTGCTGGTTGTGGAAATGGTGGGATCGGCTAGAGGCGCGCGGATGCATGCCCACTGGGAACTGGGCTGAGGAGGAGCAGAACTAGTTTTTGGATGTAAGCTGATCACAGCAGGAGCCTGGGGCTGGTGGGGCTTACTCTTACAGGTGAAAGGTTTTGGTGTGTTAATGAGCCCTGTGAACAGCCTCCTCTCTTCTTCCTGCCCTAAATCACTGCACCGTTAAAAACATTTTCTTTTTCTTCTGCCACTCTTCCCCAAGACAAACAAAACAACTCTTTTTTAATGAAGTTGAGAAAAGAAACAAAATCCTTTTCTATTATTTTTAGGGGATATTGCACAGATGATTTAGCATTAAAGATAGAGGAAAGTTTGGGATCATTTGTATCTGCATGTCTGATGTCCTTCTATCTGCTCATCAGTCTAGGGGAAGCTGATGTGCAGCCCATAGGTAATACATGCCTGAGGAACATCTCTTTGTTCTCTTGTTAGGATGCAGGGCTGGTGCGCAGGAGATGGCAGTGCTGTTTCTACCTCTGCTCCCTGCGTGGTGCAGGGCGAGCTCCCTCTGATGCTGCTGAGAGTCAGCTGGGGTCTTCCTCTTTGGGGACACTCAGTTGCAGCCCGCTGGGAACTGATTTTCTCCCTTTTTACTTTTTTTTTTTTTATCCCCTGGGAAACCCCATGAGAGGCAAGTGGCTGCATGTGCAGTTGAGGGACTTCTGTGGGCAAAACAAAATAAAATAATAAAAAAATGAGAAACATCAGCTTTTTCACGAGGAAAGGTGAAGCAAGAAAAATCACACTGGGCAGCTTTTAAAAATGGGGAGTCCTGGGCTGTGTGCCTCTAACCAGCTGCCATATCTTCCGGAGAGCTGGGAGGCTCTTTGGGTTATTGGTATTCCAAGCCACAGAAATGCTGCAAGTAACACATGCTGTAATTAACAGACCACACTGTTGTGTGGGGCTAATCAGCCCCACTGATCTGATAGCCCAAGTACTTGGATAGTTTGGGAAAAAAAAAAAAAAAAAAGATTGCTTACTGGTGGATGTGAAGAATAGGAAAAAGATGTGCAGTGTTTTCACGTGTTTCGAAGGGAGTGTTTTGTGTTTTTTTTTTCCATGTCTGCATTGAAGTTTTCATTGTATTTGCATTAATGTGTGAAATTTCGTGTTCTTTCTTCATAGTAGAGTGAATAAAGGCACCGCTGAAAAGGTTGTTTCCTCTGTAGACGTGATGTTCCTGTGCAGGTGTCAGCACTGTGCATATTTACGCCTCTTACTTTTTATTGGAATAAGAGTTTCTTTTAGTTAAACTTCAAGCACCCAGTGATTTTTTTCTTGTTTTAAAGAAACAGTACAAGCAAATTCATTTAGAAAACTAAGAGCAATATTGTGGGAGACGGAAAGTACATTTGGACTTTGTTTTTTCTTCACTGCGTACAGAAATGGAAGAAGTGAGATTGTATTAGTCTACTTTATACTGTCACCGACTGCTATACACCAAGGGGAAAAAAAAAGTCCGACTCCCCAGCTGAGCAGATGGCGTTCATGAGTCTCGCTGTGTAACACTTCCCACACCGCTGGGTGGGCGGGGAGCTGGGGCAGGCTTCTCTGCACTGGCGCTGGGGCTCGGATGCTGCACGAGACGTGGCGAGGGCGTGTGAAGAGGATCTGACCCGTAGCTGGCGGGTCCGTGCGGCCATCCCGCGTGTTTCGGAGCATACAGGTCTGCGAGGGCACCGATGAGCACCTCCAGTGTCACATCCACCTCCTGGTCATTCGGAGGACCCGCTGAACCCTCAGGGATGGCTTGATCTACTTCCAGTACTCTTGGCAGTACGTAAAGCATGCTGAAAGCCTTTAGTCTCTTCAGGTGCAGGACAGGAACATGGTGAAACTTGTGCTAGGGGGGAAATAACATAGAAGCTCCTTGTCCAGAAAACCCAAGACATTAGGGTTTTAGGTCTTAGGTCTGTGACCTTTACAACAGTAAGGCTGGTTGCTAGCTGTAGCTGAGGGCAGTGGCATTATTGTAACTGCAGACAGACGATTCTCTCCGATGATTTTCAGCGGGTTAAATGGTCACACAATGACATTTTTTCCCCTTGTTTTCAGCAGCTAATTTATCGGCAAAAATATCCGAGTTATTTTCTTAATACTGTATTTATACATAATTGGTTGTTATGTGCTGAGAAAGGCTGCGTTATTTTTATATACCCAGAAGGTAATGAGAACAATCAAAGAGAAGATAATGAGAACAATTCTGAAGAGGGGGTGAGATGATCTAAGAAGAATGTGTATTCTCCGGGATGGTTCATGTGACAGGGCTCACTGACACACAAATCGTGCTTTTTGCTTCACACCCATATGACGGCAGCTTCAGCATGCCTCATCCCGGGTGAGCACAGGGCTTGCATCAACAGTTTAGGCAAGGACAGCCTAAAAACGTTCCTTGCAAAGCTGCTGTGGCCGGGGAACAACGTCATGGCACATGCCTGCACGCTGAATGACGGTGGCTTTAGCATGGCAAGAAATTGCTCAACTTCACATCTCAGTTGCTCATCTCCTAGCATGAAGATGCTGGGAGAAAAGGAAAAGTGTGGTAGTGTTAAAATAGCATTATTTCTGTTTGTCAGAAATACCAGAGGAGAAGATGGGCGAAGAGCTGAAGAAGCTGGTGGTCTCTTTCAAAGAAATGTTTCTTCCATGTGAATATTCTTTCCAAAGCATGCTCCCCGCGGATGGGAAGCCCAGGCAGGATGGGCAGGGGCTGCTGCTGCCGCCTTCATCCCGGGGCTGCGGCTTTGTTCCTCCAAACGGGCTCCACTGTTAGAAATACTTGCTGCTTAACTCCCTGGCCCGGGGAAGGGTCAACTTTTATCATTGTAGGAAAATGAGAGGTGGTTTGAAGGTATGTGCTTGATCCCTCGGTGCTGCGTGTAGGTAGCGCTACGTGCAGTGTAGCTGCGGCCACCTCAGGACCACATAGCAGAGCTGCTGCCAACACAAGGAACGCTTCGTTTTGGCAAATATGTGAGTAAATAAACAAGTTCAGCCCACATAAGTCATCAGACCGAGAGTGATAACTCATTGGCCATCTGCTTCTCTCTGCGACATTGTTTTCATTGCCTGCTTTTCGGATACAAAAATATATCACAGAGCTTCTGCCCGCCGTCTTCAGACGGTCAGGTGTTGTGGCCATCCTGGGGAACGGGGTGTGATACGGTTTGCTTCTGGCCACGAAAGTCATGATATCCAAAAAAAAGCTGACTTCTAAGAAAGCCAAGCAAACCGTGAACTCATGCATGAATTACAAACGTGACTTAATCAGTTTGTCACAATAACTATTTTGCTGCTGGAGTTGTTTGTTTTTAATCTAAAGATTTCTGCAGATATGGAGCCCAGGCTTGTGCAAGGATTGGTTCAAAGATGGGGAAACAGAATTAAGTTTCTCAAGGAGGATTTAGTACCCAGTAAGTGGCTTCCATCAGTTGGAAGACGTCCCTGCTCATAGTACCTGTAATACTTTGTGTTCATGTTGCTGTCTCCATAACTGGCACTAAAACTTGCATCCTGTTTTGGTAAGGACTTTTGCAGTTCCTTCCATTAAAGGTGTTCAATGTCCCCCTTCTTAATTTGCAACAGCAAAGAAAGTCTCTGAATTTCTGAATTTGTTCTGGTTTTGGAACCCTGGAGTTTCTCACAGCTGGTAAACACAGGTTTCTTCTCTTGAACATTATGTTATGACTTAGGAGGTTTGACTTACTCACCTGACCATTCCAAGGGTGGTGGAATATTGCTACGGGAAGGCAGATACGGTGAGGTTTGTGTTTCTAGCTGTGTCTTCTCTCGGTCTGTTCTCAAATCCCCAAGTTTCACACTAACCTTCAAGACTTAGCAGTCAGGGAGAATGTGGTTTTCTGAAGTGGCACAGACAAATAGGAATCTGTTCAGACACCCTGTGAATCGAGGTCTTATCACGTTTGAAGTGGCCTGCTCAACATCTCAACTTGCTGAAAGAGGATTCGGCATTATTGCAGCCATGCGCTCAGAGATCAGTGTTGCTCTTTGGGTTTCTTTGTCCTTTGAATGGGAAAAAGTAAGATGTGTTGTAAACTTATCTAGTTGGTTGCACTGAAACAAGAAGCAATACAAAAACTTAAATGAGTTGTGGATGCAATACAGTTATGAAGAAAAACATACTTTTATATTGTTATTGGCATTTATATCATTAACATTGTCAAGAAATCAGAAGGGCTGCTCATCCGAAATATGTGATTTGTTTATAAATATTGGAACCATCAAAATTATTTTGAGGCAAATGGGTGGTTTTAGTGGGACAGAGAGTTTTTAGCTTCACACCTTGCTGTAGCCTAGGTGCAGGTTACAACTGCTTGGAGTTTGTTCTTGCTTGTTTTGTCAGGGGAAGGAGCCCAGCAGACCGCACAGGAGGCAGAGGTCACCGGGCACTTTGCCTTGCATCAGGCCAGGAGGAGCGAGGATTTTTGTCTGCCAGGGCTATGTCCAGCAGAGCCTGCTCTACAGTGTGCTTCAGTCAAAAAAATCAAAATAAAAAAATCAAACCTATCGTCCTCCTCCCTCCCACCTTGCCCAAACCATGTGATGTTCCTGAGCTTGCCATCACCTTGCACTCTTTTCTATAGCTCAAATATTTCCGTGAACAGATGTGTGAAGGTGCCCAAGTAGACACATTCTCAAAATGGATGTAAAGCTCATTTTTCAATTAGTTCAAGTTGAGTTTAAGGTACCCAAATGGGGAAGGAGAGACACTGAGTGTTTGGGGTGGGGCAGGGGCCATCCTGCTTACCTCCAGGGCAATGCAGGTGGGCAGGAAAACTTGGCCACCTACCAGCAGTCCTGCACCACAAAGCTTCACTCTTTGCTTCCAGCTTGGCAGCAGGGCACCGTGTTGTGCCTGCTCCCCTCCTAGCTTAAAGCTGACAGCATTTCTTGGCAAACCTGGCAAGCTAAACTGATTTTTCTTCTCCTACCTTGAAAGTCCCGTCCTCCTACGTAATTACCTGCACTTATTGAGAAAAATTGCTTGAGAAAAGGCTTGTTAGTGTATGGGGTAAGAGGGGATAAAACAAGTCTCTCGATCCTCATTCCTTTTGTATGCAGTGGAAAGCTTTGGGCAGAAAGATAGCTGGATTTCCAATGCAGCAGGGAGCCATGCTGGTTCGTATTGAAATAATTGGGTAGATGGTGCAGAAGATTATGTGATAAAACCTGGATGTTACTTTTAAGTGGCTGGGTTTTTGGTAATTGCTGTAGGACCGTTTATTAGGTAAATAATTAGTCTTTCCAGATAAGGACTAGGATACCATTTACGTTTGAGAGATTTATGAGTGCTAAAAGGTAACACATGCATATATTGGCAGCTGTGTTCAGCATTAATTTGTGTGTTTCATTTTGCTCCCGAATTTTATTTCAAAAGCTTCAGACAATGCAGAATTGAGAATATGGTGGCTGAAAGCACAGCAATTGAGGAATGTGTTTGAAAAGCCTGCATATGATATCTGCTCCTTTTATAAGGAATATTTCCTTTATGACCTCCTCCTGCTTTGTATTTAACATTTCAAAGAACTTTTGGGACTGTCTGGAGGCTGCATCTTCACGAAGCAAGTAGCCAAGGATTTAAAGTATTGTCATTGCTGGCCTGAAGCTGAAAACTGCAGGCGGTTTTAATCCCGGGGTGGTGGGGGTTTAAACCCAACCCTTTGTGTTCAGATTAGGAGTGCAGGAGGATAGACTTAGGAGGTGTTAGTGGGAGTTTTTTCATTGGCAGTTCAGTAATAGCATCAGGATTTGGAAATACTTTTTTTTTTCCCTATTCTTTGTTATTTCGGTAATTACTGGATGGTGGGTAGAAATCGGTAGGGTTTGTGTGTTGTTGTATTTCTGTTTTTAAGTACTACAACAGGGTGTGGGCAATAGAAAGAAGTACTTGCTTTTTTAACTTTTTACTCTTTGGGTAACGGAGGGCCCCTAAATGCCTTCTCAAGACTGTCTGTCATTGTTTCAGTCCCTGATGTCTGTATTTATTTTGTCTTGGTTCCATCAGCTGGGCTAACAACAAGATCCATCTTTGGAGAGGAGGGAAAAAAAGGATTTGGCATTAGCAACTTGATCTGACAAATCTCCTGAAATCTGCCAGTTGGGAAGGAAGGTGCCCTGAGCTACCTTACCCTGTCTGGGAGATGGAAAGGTTGCCCAACATCTCCCCCATCACGAAACAGCTCACAAGCAAGTCGCTGGGCACTTGCTTAAGGAGTTTCTCTTAATTTCTGTCTGAAACTAAGAGCTGTTTGGCATGATTATTTCTTGGTTCCTGGGACAGCTGGGGTGAAAAGCACGTGAAGTTTTTATGCATGGAAACCTGGTGGCTCCCTACGTGAGCTTCTGAGATGAGCACCATAGCTAATAAGATTTACCACAGTTGGTTGGTGAAGGTATTGAGTTCAGCTCAATAGCGATCAGTTTTAATGAAGACTAAGGACTTCTCAGCTCTTCATTTTGTGCATAATTCTTCCAAACAGAATTCTAGTGCTAAGACATTTATCACTTTCATGTGAATTATCTCACTTAAGATGTTTGCTTCTTTGGAAAAAAAGAGAGATCTTTTTAGATTTCCAGAAATATTAAGTATAAGTGGTTCTCTATGCATCACAAACAGCCATTATAATATGAAAAGCATTTTGAAAGAAACCTTATCCTGTGCCAGTGCTGTTCACGTTTTAAAAGATGTAAGTACTCCTCTGTGGTGGGAGTGAGGAGTATGCTTTTCAGAGCTAGAGTGGAGGCTTGTTTTTGTTGTTGTTTTCTGATTAGATTTTAGTTTATTTTTTCTTAATTTCACTACTTTAATTTGGCTATACCAATGATATTCCTTTGTAATAAGGTATGTTTTTCTTCATAACATCTACGTGTTTCACTTTACTCTGTCTTGATTCTGGTAGGAAAGTCGTAGGTTGAAAAATTCACACCAGAGACTTCTCTTACATCCAGTGCTACACTGAAGTGCTGCGTTATAAGCATTTCTCCACACCAAGACTTGGGGTGCTGCTCCCTTCTGCTTAGCGCCACGGAAGAGTTAAAGATCTTGCACTGACCTCCAGACAATCTGGGAGGTAACAGCGCTCCTTTGGAAGCCAGTCCCTCTTCGTACCTAAAACCAAATGAATTAATAATAAAACAACCAGCAGCCACCCGGTAATGTAGAAGGGTATGCAGAAAAAGCAGTAAAGCTCCCTGTGGCTGGTACTTTGCTTTAACAGATTGTGCTGATATGTAGGGCGTCACTTAGTAAAACAGAAATTATTCAGTTGGAATAGTCCCCAGCTGAAGAAGTTAAGTTTCTTGCATGGTGATGATAGAAACTCGAGCCCCGATGCTGTAAAATGCCTCCTCTCGTTCCTCTACTTGCATACAAAAACCTGCGCGCTCAGGAAAAATGCTTGGAACAACTTCCATGGAGAGGCACGTGCAAGCGATGCCAGCATAAACCTTCGTCTGGACAGAGGAATAGGAAATTGGGTGCCCAGGAGGGTAACGCCGTGCTTCCAAAGCTAAGCAGAGAGGGGCAGCAAGCTGTGGCAGCCAGCGCCAGGCAGGGCAGCAGTCCCAGGAGCAGAGCCCTCCCTGTGACGGGTGCTGATGCAGCATCAGGAGAGAATGGAGATGCTCCAGCATCCCGCTGAAACACAGCGACGACGCAGGTCGGCATTGAGAACATCCAGGCTGAGCGTTTTGTGTTGCCTTTTGGTCAGGCATGTGTTGAGTCACCTAATTTCTGCCTGTGTTTATGACTCCTCTCTAGAGGTGTGTTTTTTTGTTTTTCCCCTGCCCAAAGACTGGTACATGCCAAGGAGGCAGCCTTTGAGTCTAAAACTCTAATAAAATATCCAACAAGTAATTAAATTGCTTTTTGGTGGCGTGATGAATCAGGGCTTTTTCACTCTTGGGATTTTATCTCGCTTGCATTCTCTTCGAGCTGATGGGTGGAAAACATACGTTTTCAGTGCTAAGCCACTCTTTTGAAAGCCCGTTTTATGTAGGCAGAGCTTCACACACATATGGAAGTAAATTCATGACAAGAGGTTGTTTACAAAGGGTGGAGTAGCGTATATTCAGGCTTCCCAACTTCTCTATGGTTTTAAAGATCTCTGCCCGCTATACATGCTATATATATACATCTATAAAATATGCTTGCTATATTGCACAGCTGTATAAGCAAGAATTTTTAGAGGGAGCTTAGTACTGGGTTGTTCAGCAAATGCTCTGTGGAGCTATAGCAGCTGCTGGGATTTAGTTCCCTTGGTATGCTGCTTGGGTTTTGAAGGCTGCCCATCAAATGCGCTCATTGTCCGTTTTGCAAACATGGCTGCAGCTTCTGGGTCAGGTTTGAGTATGGCGAGTAATTCTTACAGGCAAGGATTTGGAAGTTGAAGCTAATACAGGGACAAATAACAGCCATGCAATGTGCAAAGCCATGCCCACTCATTAAAGCCAAGTGCTTTTTTCCTTTCTTAGTGGCCTTTCCCTTTACGGGTGCCGACCTGGCATGCAGAAGCTGCTTGTGGTTTGTGTTGCTGTGGCACCGAGGAGCTCACCCAGGCTCGCTCGCGATGGTGCGATCGTGTGAGGTGTTACACGAGCACACAGCAGAAACACGGGCTTACGAAGGAGTGAGAAGAGACGTGTGACTTAGTCTTTAAAAACACGATCTATAATGGCTTCTACTGCTGGTGGGGTCTACGCCGCACGCTCTCTATTTTTTAACCTCCTAAACCAGAAGGATAGGCTGTCTTTCCAACGCAGAGTACAGCTGGCCCCCATATATCAGTAGGTTACTTAAATACCAGGGTACTAACGATATGTGACACCAGTGGAAAACAAGAAAAGTTGAGGTCAACATTTTTGGCACATCTTTTGCCACCATATCCTTTGTAAGAGCAGCCAATGAATGAATGCTGGAGCTCCATTTTTCCAGGGTTTTGAATTCTGTTACATGTGAGGGGTCCAATAAACGCTTGACTGCTGGGAAGCCCGTGCTGTGCATTCACAGCCTCCCTCCCTCTCGGGTCGGTTTTGTGTGCCGAGGAGTTGGAGCCCCAGCTCCCATCCACTCCAGCTACCCCGCTCTGAGTCAGATAGCAGGAGGGGAGAAGCGTGCCTCAAGGCGAAGGCTGCATCCTGCGGGCTGTGTGCCTCTCCCTGCTACCTTTTGAGTTAGTCTCAGGTCCCCAGATTACAAAACCTTCTGCATCAATTGTCCTCAACGCAGAGGAAGCACAAATGCAATCAGAAAGGCCTGGACCGAAAAAAATACAGGGCAGTCTTTCTTCTCATAACAGAGGCAGGTTTTTCCTAAAAGTCATGCAAGTTAAAATAAATACCGCAGTGTATAAGCTAGCACACAGAGAAATGAATCAGTGAACTACAGCATGTGTGCAGCAGCAGCACTGCATTCCTGTCATCACACATTCCCAAAACATAACAGTGGGAGAAATATGATCCGAAACTGGTTTAAGAGGTGCTGTAATTAAGCCAGGATTACTACCACGGTATAACATAACCTGATAGCATTCTGGAGTTGGACTGAAGACTTGCTTGTGATAAGCTCTGAAATATTTTCCCCTTTTTTTAATACTTGGAAGCTTTTTCACTCGCACCTTGGACTTGGGGATTTTTTCTTTCTGTGTTTGGTGGAGTTTCTCCAATGTTCTCTGCAAGGAGAGAGCAAGCCCAGAGCCACCAAACCCACCAAGAGAGGCTGCCTCATTCTGTGACCTGGGCCACAAGCAAGGACTGCAAGTGCTTGGCTTCCCTCGCATATTTGAGTACCAGCGAGTACCAGTGAGAGGTGACAAACTGCAAGTGTTCCTGACGGAAGCCTGAGAGCTCCTGTGAAAGAGGATATGCTGCGCCACCAGCTTTCTGGCCTCCTTTTGCCAGTAGATCTGGTTACAAAGGCCTGGAAGGGACAGCAAGGACCTCCCAAAGCCAAGGACAGTTGCAACCAGTTGCCAGACCTCCGTAACCAAAAAGGGGTCCCACAAAAGCATTTTATTTAGAGGCTGGGTTCTGGCCTGCTCCCACCTTACCGGGTGGTGGTGGCACGTTTGATAATGCAGAGACACAGGAGTACATGTGTGAGAACTGAGCAGTTTGTGCACTGGACAATTTCTCCTCTTTCTGCATTTATTAATATTAAAAATGCGGGTTATGCCTCTTCCCAGGGATGTTATTATGCAGAGCCGTACCTCTGATAAAACCACATATTGCCAAGACTTGGGATGTTATGCCTTCGTTCAGTGTTTTTCTCCAGTTCTTAATTACATTTTTTTCTACCTCTTCCCTCACTAAACTTTCTTTCCCCCTACTCCTTTTTACTTATCAACTGCTTGCACTACAGTTTTTTTTTTTTTCCTCTTTATTTTTTATTTATTCATTTCTTCTCTCCCTTTTTCATTTTCTTAGGTCATGCATTTCCTTCCCAGCATCTTGCGGCATCCTATCTCTGCCTTCAGAAAAGACGGAGATAAAAAAAAAGTTTAGTTTATATTAAAAATATAGTTTAAAAAAATATATAGTTTATATAAAGTTTATAAAGTTTTAGATGTTTACAGAGGTTTTCCTTAGTGATGTGCTGGGCCATTTCCTCCTTTTGCAGCATGCTTTTTTTTTTTTTTTTTTTTCAGTGTACTATCCAAGGAAGAGTAGTCTAAAAACAGAGGGAGGGTGAAGGACCATAGGAGCCCAAAGACCACCTTTGTGGTGCCCCCTGTGTTACCCTCCCTCTTCCAGCAAGGCATAAAAGACAGGGAGCAGAGCTAGCTCCCCTTGCAGAGGATTTTTGCCAAATAGCACTAGTCTACTGTCTGGTTTTAGACATTTTGGAAATAGCTAGTTTTAGAAAAAACAGCATAGGATGTCAGAGCAGTTACGTAGTTGAGGATTTTGTTTCCATGGGTGACAAAATGCCCCTGTGCTCTGTGTTTTATAACCTAGCTGCTGTCATTAGGGCAAGGTCTCCCCTGCGTCCCAGCCATACAAGTGCCATCCGCAGTCTTTGCTTGTGGAGCTGGGACCCGTGGGAGGAACCTCCTCGATCCGACCTGCGAAGCGAGGAGGCTTTGTGCCGAGTGCTCGGCATCTCAGCAGAGCTGGTTCCTCTGATTGTGTTGGGTGCCTGTGAGACACCACCTCGTCCAGCAGCAATAAAGCAAAGACATTTCAATTTCCTCCTGGCGGGGCAGCCCGTTGACTACGTGCAACAGGCAAGGTAGTGACAGGGTAAGGGAGAAACCTGGCTTTGAATGCATAGTTTGAGAGAGAATTTCACCGGGGAGGTGTGCAGCTTGTCGTAGCAAAGAGGAGCACTGCTTTCCTCCTTGTGGGTCCTATTATTTCACCTATTTCACCATTTTTATTTTATTGTTTGGCTTGAACGCCTGTCTGGTTGAGAACCTCATGCAGTTGGTCCCCAAGCCAGTCCAGCTGCTGCAGTGACACCAGCCCACCCTGCTGAAGTCTGCCCCCCTCCTCTGTGAAAACTCGTTTGCCATGGGGAGGAGGAGGAACGTTGCCCCAGCTGAAACTTGAAATACCAGATTACATGAGAGAAACTGGAAATACCATAATCTGGTATTGCTCTCTCAGGAAAATAGTTGCTGTGTATGCACACGTGGACAAGCACACGTGAACACACACATGCAAATCTCTCTCTATATATCTATATATCACCATACAGTACCATGCCATATAATTATTATTTTTCAACTGAGGACTTCAGGCTGGGACCCTTGATTATATGGCTGTATATTTGTCATGGATTTCCTATGCTGTTTTGGGCCACTTGTCTGCTTTTCTTTTTGCCTTTTTCCATACAGAAAATAGGAATAGACCAGCTTAGCAACTAGTAAGTGTTTATGAAGATCAAAAGCAATAGATATCCTTGGTAATATTTGTTTTTTCACTTTTTAAGAGATAACACAGAAGGCTTTCAGAAGCTAACATTTTTAATTGCTTCTCCAAAAGCCTTCAGGCTCCCAATGAATTTTGGCTGAAGTAGGGTTGTGATGAAAAGCTTGAACCTGTAAGAATCCTTTGCAGTATCTTAAATGTACCTAGGCCTCTTCATTTTTTTAAAATATATAATGTTAAACTATTGTCTTTGAAATGGCTACTGTTCTGTTGCCAATTCCTGATATGTAACTGTTAGGCTAAGAGGGAGGCAGGATTTTTGTTTTAGTTCAGTTTTTTTTTTTTTTCCCCCTCAAGGTTTCTATGGTCTATTCAACCTAGTCCCGCCTCTCCTTCTACTAATTCAAGAAAGAGATGGTACCTGCTGAACATTAAGTACCAAATGGTTAAAACAAACAAACAAACAAACAAACAAACAAACCAGTTTTAAAACTGTATCCTTTTTCTCTTCATCATTGATAGCAAGTATCAAAATCCCATCAGTTCATTTCCTGCTTAGAAGCATATTTCTGCTTTCCCATATTCCTACAGAAATTAGGCTATTTCTCCACTTATAGACTATTTCTATACTTATTTATAGAATTGGGCAAAACTTTACCAATATATCATAAGTACACAATAATATTTGTATATTAAAGCAGAATTTCCCCATTGTTTCAGCCAAATACAATTAAAATTCCCCTCCCCATCTGTTGGGACTGTCTAATTAAACAGCAAATTTTTATTTATTTCATACTGTGCTTAAAGTGGTATTGTACCATTCATTGCTCACCAAGCAGGAGAGCCATTTGTAGCTGGAAACTCTTCTTTCCCTACCTTGCTTCAACATATCTGTATGAATCCAGACATTTACTTTCTTTTATTTAAAAAAAATAATAAAATGTCTAAGATTATTTTTTCTTTTCAAAAGCCCTCAAATTTTAGTTTTCAGTTCATATGAAGGAAACGTTTATTTCAGTTTGGCCACCGAAGCAAAAAAAAATCAATTATACTCATAGTTCTAGCCCTTTTTCCAAAGAAAACAGCCAAAACTTAAATTTGGTCTTTAATTACATATTTGATTCATCCCCATAACAACACTTGACTTCAAACAATGCAAGAGCAGGAGGAAACTTGCTCTGAATTCCTCTCTTCAAAGTGAAGAACTCTTTCAGATACCACGTCAAGAACACTTTCAGCTGAAACCTAAAAAGATAACAGTGGGAAGATGGAATACAAGGAGCTTTAGCTGACCATGGTGGCAATGTCTCATTACTGAGGGAAAGCTTCTAAAATTCTTTTTAAGCAAATCTCCTTACATTTGGGAGGGGAAAGTTGGCTTTGCTAGATGGATTGCTTAGTTCTTCCTCCAATCCTCAACTTTAATATAAAAATATTACTTGCTCAAAATTATCAAACAATGCAAACTCATCCTGTTATCTGCCCCTAAACCTGCCCAATTCCTACAGTCAATGAGTAAAAGAGAAGACAGCATATGGAAATTTTAAATACTGTACTGCTCTTGTGACAATTCCTGCACATGTACAAATGAAATCAATTAAAAGTACTTTAACCCGTGCATTGTCACTAGTTCGTTACTGTTCAGCAAATTGCTATAAAAGCACTGGGATTTGGGTGCTTTGTCTGATGGTTATGGTTGGGCACACAGCTCTGTCAGTGGTAGAGCTGTCCCTGATCTGATTGTTGTTAGATTAGCCCTAAAACTAGACTCTAGTATTTTTAGTTAGGAATAATTATGCAGAAAGCCAGTGTCAGGATCACTGTGGTCTTGTTTGTCACCACCACCCACCCCACTTTGTTCTGTATTCCTACTTTTTGACCTCATTTTTCTTCCTCATTGCTTATTCCTGTTTGTCTCATCTCAGGTTATGCCTCTTTTTCTTGTTTCTTCTTTAATGGAACAGATTGATATCTAGGGCTATGTCTAGAGTAGAAGAAACACTGAGTTTAGTTCAGACGTAGGTTGACGTTAGTTGGCCAACTGCAGGCTACTTTCAACCACTCGTACAGTGTGGCCACCATCTGTTCAATGTGCAGACAGTAGGAGAGTTTATGCTCTTGGGTAGAATTTAATTTGCTTTTACGTCTGCTGAAATGGGTAGGTTTTTTAGGTTTGACTTAGCTAGGTAGTGCTAACCAATCTACTCAAGCCTCAGTCTTAGATTGGAAAAGTTGAACGATTCTAGAAGTTCTCCTTATGGTTTTTCAGGTCTGAGGATGAAAACATGGTCTATTATAAGCCTTGCGTAGGTTGATGAGTAAAATTGCTGGATGAGTAAGTTGCATGATGGAAAATATCTTACATCTTCAGTAGTGGTGCTCTAGGCCAGGTTTCTTTGCTTGTGTTACTTCTGCCTGTTGCTACCAGTGCACCGAGCATCAATGGAAACGTGTAGCTCTTGATGGCTTTTCGCACCATTGGAAGGAAATGAGGATGAATGAGATGAAAAAGGCCTCCAAAGTATTTCATTTTCAAAGACCTTGCTGGGTTTCATTCACATAATTTGTATATTGTGTGAAAGGGCTGGAAGCAAAGGAAACCGTGAATGACTCTCTGGTGTGTCATCTGGTGGTAGGGCAGGGCCAGCTGAGGAGGGTGCTGTGGATAAACCCCGTGCTTCGTGGCCGGGAAGGGACAGCGTCTACACATCCGTTGGCTTTGATGTCCTGCTCGTTGACTATTGTCCTTTCCATGTTTCGACACTACTGAAGGTGTTCAATTACCGTCAAAATTACAGTCCTCTCATTTTCCATGCTTTCAGAAATGTGACACAACCCCACAGCAAGGATGGTTAATGAATTATATGTAAAAAAATGTGAACGCAAATGATTTGTTAGCTGCATTTAGAAGGAACTTAGGCTCCCTGTGTGGCTTTGGTTGGCAAACCCCTGCTTCGCTGCCAGCCGGGCCCACAACGCTTCAAGATGGTGCCTGGCGCTCAGGCACACGTACCCATGGGATGAGCCATGGGGCGAGCAAGAGGGATCTTCGTGGGCCACCAGGGCCCACCGGGCCACCTTTGGGCGAGCTGCGGGTCTGGGCCACCCAGCCCTGAGGGGGAGCGAAAATGTCAGGAGGCTGGGCGAGCCGGAGCGGGGCTCCACGCACGGATGCCCTGGGGACACCCCCCTGCCCCGCTGCCCTCCTGCCCGCGGGGAGCCGGGCGCAGGATGGCGACCCGAGGGGGCTCGGGAGGGCGGAGGGAGAACGAGGAGGGCGGCGGGGAGGAGGAGGAGGCGGCCGGGGGCTTTGTGTGGCAGTGCCCGGGGGCCGGGGGCCGGCGCCATGTCGCGGGGCGCCGGAGGGCGGCGGGGGGGTGGCGGTGCTTGCGCCGGTCCCGCGGCCGGGCGAGGCTCCCTCCTCCTCCTGCTGCTGCTGCTTCCCCTCCTCTTTCTCCTCCTCCACCTCCTCCTCCTCCTCCTCCTCCTCCTGCTGCTGCTGCTGCTGCTGCCGCCGCCGTGCCGGGAGCTGCCGCCGCCTCTCCCCGCGCCGGGCGCGCTGCGATTCGGGTCATCACCGGCGGCCGTGGGCTTGGGCTTCGCCTCGCTTGTGTGGGGCTTTTGTGCGGCGGCTCACAGTTGGCTAAGCACCGCTAGGCTCAATCGGGCTATTGTTTGGGATCCCGGAGCGTTCACGCTGCAAATCCTCCCCCCCCCCCCCTCCTCCCAACCCCCCCTCTTTTTTTTTTTTTTTTCTCTTTTTCCTTTTTTTTTTTTTTTTTTTGCCTGGGAAGCCACATAATGTGCCTTTCCTCCCCACGAATCTGGAAGCTGTAAGCCGGACCGCTTGCAAATGAAGTGTAATGCATTGTGGGACGCGTGTAAAATTGGATCATTCGAGGGGGAGAGCAAGGAAAAAAAGAGGAAGGGACCTGCCGCCCGCGCCCTAGAAGAGGTGGCGGCGACATGGGCGCAGGTTGCGCCCCGGCGGTGCCGGCGCTAGGCTGATGCCAGGCGTCGTGTGTCGGGGAGCCACGAGGCCTGGCCCGTGCGGCTGCGGGAGGCTTGGGCTGGGGCATCCTCAGGATGAAGAAGACGCGGAGCACGACCTTGCGGAGGGCCTGGCCTAGCTCTGACTTCTCCGACCGGGCCTCCGACCGCATGAGGTCCCGCAGCGAGAAGGACTACCGGCTGCACAAACACTTCCCACCGGCTTTTATTCAGCAGGCATCACGGGGCTACATGACATCAGGTTTGTAACACGATTTGTGCGTGTGTGTGTGTGTGTGTGTGTGTGCCAGGCGGCTGCGGGATGCGGGTGTGCGGCTGCGGGCTGTGGCAGTAGGTACGGAGGGGAGCCTGCGAGCGGGAGCGTAAGTTGTTATGAATAATGCTCAAAAAAAAAAAAAAAAAAAAAGAGAGAAAAGCATACATCCACCATTTTGTACCTCAGCAAGATTCACAGCAGGGCCCTCGCAATATGGTGTTTAAAATCTATTAGTCGGGTGAAATAAATGCATGGGGGAAGCGGCCGTGGCTCTCCGCCGTGCAGAGGCGGAGAAAAATGACTGGGTGCGCAGAGCATGGAGCCCTTTGCTCCTTTTGTGCATAAGAGCATGTGCTGGATATTTACTGCTGCCTCACACGGCCTCCCTTTAATGCAGTTAGCTCTAGTTTAACTCATTGCGCCGGGGTGTTTTTCTGCTGGGGAAGGAAAGAGGGTCACCTGCGATTGCAAATGCTCTCTCGCCTTGCTGCAGGCTTTCCAGCTTTCTGTGTGCTTCTGCAGTGGCAAAGCATGCTTTGGTGAAAATGACTGTGAACGCGTTTGCATTCGCTATTTGAGGTGTAGAAGGGGAGCAGAGCCGTGTATGTGGGGGAACGAACGCACACGTGCATGTATGTCCATCTGGTCGTTGCTTGCAAGGGAGGCTGTAGAGAAATAATGGACACTGCACCAACATGTTTGTGCATGGGGAGGAGAGAGCACAAACAAAACAAAAACCAGCACAGGGAAAGGCAGGCATCAGGGAGAGGCTTGGCCTCAGACGGAGTGCTGGTGCAATTTCAGCAAACCTCAGTAATGTTAATGGAAGCTGCTCCATCCTGAAATGCATCTTAATGGCCTTGGAATCCAGACATTTCATAAACACCAGAAAGAAGACTTGGGAAAATGCTGGTGGGGAGGGGGACGGGGGCAGAAAATCCTGGAAACCTTCTTTGTTGTTCTGCTGCCTGCTTATTGTGACGATCGGACATAACATTTCATTACTACGATGTCAAATTCCAATTTATCACGAAGGCACGTTTTCCCTCTAAGGCTCAATTTAGGTTGAGTAGGCAGATTCCTTTAAAGGAGAGAAAGAGGGAGCGGGAGAAAATGAAGGTATTTATTATGCATTACTGAAAACGTTTCCAGTCCTGTGTTCCCCCCCCCTCCCCATTTCTGCTGCGAAGGTTGAGCCAAAGATTGTGGTTGTCAGTTAAATGCTCGCTGTGCTATCGCTGTCTCCAATAAACAGCTCTCTTTGGCCAGGATTGGTTTCTCGTGTTTTAAAAATGTCTTGTGACCGTTCTTTCATTAACCCCCGAGCACAGGGGGAAAAATAACGCGTTTTTATTGAAAAAATCTGCCTGTGTAAGAAAATTGCGCTATTTTGGCAGTAGTCATTTTGATTCCTCCCCCCCTCTCTTTCCTGGGAAGCCACGTATGGAGAGGAAATGACAAGTATAATTTATGCCTGAACAGCTGAAGAAAACGAGAATGGTTGTGTGTGTGTGGGGGGGGGGGGGGGGGGGGGGTGTTTGTTTTGTTGGTGCTGCAGGTTCTGAAGGCAGCCACGAAGCCAGATCTGACCAAATTGCGAAGGTTTTGGTCGTTCTGCGTGGATGTGCTCATATTCGTCACAGAAGGATACAATGCTGTGTCAGTTCTGTTGAAGGCAGTACTTCAAGGCCTTTCTTCCAGTGTGGAAAGCCCTATTTAAAAGAGAAGGAGCTCACAGGAGCGTTTTGTGCCAAGTGGTGTGGGTTTTGCTTGTTTTTAATTCTTCAGGGAAAATCTTGGGCTCCGCAAAAGCTTTATCTTGGCAAGATTGATGCAACCCAAGTAGGTGCTCAAGCACGAGTGATCTTCAGAACGAGATGTGTCACCCTGCGTTTTTTGGCTGATACCTGTGTCTTTGGGGGCCCGTGGATATGAAATGTGCTACGAATGTTTTACGGTAATCTCCAGACCCCCGGAGTGCTGTATTTATGAATATACAATGCCTTGGTTTAAATTGCAACAACTGAAGAAGGACAAATGTCATGTTCAGTGCGAGCAACCTGCTCAAGTTGTTGGAGGGATGCTACACTGGAAATTAAAATCAGAAGCGCCTCAAAGGGAGCCTGCTTGGCATCTGGCTGGACATGCGGTTGTTCTCTCTTGATGGGTAGTTTCCACGTTCATTTATTTTTAAAGGATCGTTGTCCACTGCCTTTCCAAATATTAGTTTTGGGAGGAAGGGCTCCTGTATCTAAACACTTCTGGGTACTTGAAGAAAACTCTCTTCCTCGCAGGAAACCTGTAGGAAGTCTTCTGGCATCAAAGTTGTGGGGATGGGGAATACAAACACCGTCTTTGTCACCCAGAATGTCGTAGGGGAGAAAGTGTCCTGAACCACATGGGCTTTTCAGAGGGCTGCATTCTGTTTATCCAACCATTTAACCTCATCACCATTAGCATTGTTGTGGTTCTCTTTTAATTAGATGCCTCATTGTTTGGGGTGGGGGTGGAGGGTGGGAAAGAAACCTTGGGTTTTTGCCTCAATTACGCTGGTTAGGAAAATACGAAACAGTCAAAGGGCCTTCAGTAAGATGCTAAAAAGCTTGGGACGTTAATATTATGGAGAATCATATACGTGTATATATACATTTCTTTCAGCAGCACAGAAATACCGAGCAATGGTGTTGCAGTGGAGCTTTTGTGGGGGACATGCAGCCTCTAAGCAGAACCCCGCTTGCAGGGAAGGGCAGACCTCCCGCTGGCATGGTGCAGCAGACCCGGTATTAAGCAGCCTTTTCAGTAAAGCCGAGTAAAGGACCGGTTTGGTATTTCTTTGACAAGAAGCAGCGCTGGGTGGTTAGCAGTCACATTTTCAATACTTTGGGAACAAACTGCCCATAATTGCAGAAAATTACTGCGGATGCAGATGCAGTTCATGAGAAATTTAGAGATCGTTTGACAGATCAAGGGAGGTGGTAGTAAGGAGGGGGAAAAAAAAGGCAGGGAATTTAGAAAATCACACATTTTTACCGCTGAATAATCTCTTGATACGTGCTATTAAATGTGCTGTACTCGAGGGTTTCTTTAGGCCTCCTAGCAACCACGAGGTTCAAAGGCCATGCAAGGAGTTCATTGTTCATGCTGAATATTAATTTCCCAGTGGAGGGCTGACTTGGAAAAAAAACACTGAAAAAGAAAACTACAACAATGTAGAGCTTTGACCTTGCGTTGAAAAGAGATGTTGAAAAGTTTGAATCCAATAAATTTCATATAAGTTGCTGCAAGGGGGGAGATGTACTTGATGTTTTTGATGGATTGTTACTTAATTGAAGGGGAAATAAAGAAATCATATAAAACTGCCAAGCAGAATAAAACTCACTGGAACTCAGGAACGAGGGCTCCAAAAGGCCCCATGAAATAATACCGTGTGGCGTTTGAAATGTCAGAACTTCCTTTTTTCTTTTTCTTCCCCCCCCCCCCCTAAATAAAGAAGGGAAATCCTGGATTTTCTCTCGGTGGGGAGACAAACTGCTCGCTGTGGTTGACCCAGGTGTAAAACGTTACCAGAACTGAGTAGTGCTCTGCAGAGAAATATATATATATATAATATATATTTTATTTTTTTTCTTCTGCAGCCTTCGGTGAGCTATTTGGGTTGAAGATCTTGGTGTTGGAGGTGCTGTGTCAATTTGGGGTGGGCGCAGTGTGGGGTGACAGTCTAGCACACGCAGCACGAAGGAGTGTCTGAAGAGCTCTCCACAACGGTAAAAGCTAATTCCAGAGCTCGCTTATTTGAAGGTCACCTTCCAAAAAGTTTGCAATGCCTTTATTGCTCTTTGCTGTAAAATCTCCTTGCACATGTTTCAGCGCTCTGGAGTCGAACGGTGGAATTCAGTCTCAGCATTGCTGTGCAGCTCCCGGAGCTTCGCTACCCAAGCTGAAGCAGAAGAGAAGGGTGAGAAAAGAGGTAACGCTGACCAGCTAGCCGACGATGTTATCTGTGTGCAAATCAGGGTTCCTAGGAGGAAGAGGTACCTCCCTGCGTTTCAAGGGTGTTTGATGGAAGGTCTAGGGCTGCCTCTTCAGCCTTCTTGAACAGAAAGAAGGATCTTGAGAGTCAGATTAGAGCAAATTGCAGAATCCTGAGTCTCTTTTTTGCCCTTTAGCTTCAACTTCTGACAAAAATTAGTATTTGGAGATAACCGTGCGTGATCTGAAGAAGGCAGTTTAACATAATTGAGAAATGACAGATCTACACAGAGCCTTGGAGCTCGCTCAGTTCTCCTGTCCCTCAGTTCAGTTATCTACAGGAATATGTTCTAGCTTGAAAGTAGCTGTATTGTAATTAATATTTAATGGAATAATCGGGATTGCATCACCTTCTTCTCTCCGTGTGGTGTTAAGAAACACCTTCCAACTTGTCTGCTTAACAGTAATGTGATCTCTTTGCCTCCCCGAGTTCTGAATAGTTGAGGCTGTCTTAGACCAGTCCTGGAACCATAAAACCACAGGAGCTGGTGGCTCGCAGAGCTCCTTCCCCTCAGCTCCTGCCCTGCATCCTTTGCTTCGGCCTGTGCTGATCTGGGAGCCCGGCTGGGTGGCTCCGTTCAGTTACTTCAGGGCTTATGCTTGCTTTATTGCTTGGGAAGCTGCTTCTGGGCTGCCTTTGCCTTCCAGTCCATTTCGGCCCGCAGGGCATCCGCTTGCCTGGGAAGAGAAGCAGGAGCTTTCACCGGGTCCTGTTGAGGAGAGAGGAGGCTCCTGGCTTCACACCACAAACTTTGTCTAAGTTTGTTGGCCACTCATTTTTTGCACCATTTCCAGCTAGTTTTGCTTTCTCCCTATGGTTTCTTGCCAGAGAGAGTACGAAACACATCTTGTCTGACCACCCTTTGCAGAGGGAGCCCTGCCTTTCACTCCTTGTGCAGTGGTAACTGCAACGCTGTTACCTGTCAGCTGTGCCACTGTCTGCGGGCCTGGTCCTTTCCCAGCTGGCACCAAGATGGTTTCTGCATGACCCTGACTCTTCCCCTTACACCAAGCTTTGGACAGTGCATGGGCTGTGCATCCTCCCAGCTGAGCAAGCTGCACTGGAGTACCTGAGTCCCAGCTGCGACCTGTGAGCAAGGGGATCCAGGGCAGCTTTTTCGGTCATGGCAGTGGAATTAAAATCCAAGAGGAATGCACACAAGAAAGAAACAGAAGGCTGTGTGTGTGTCTGTCTTACCTAGCTAGACTTGCTCATGTTTCTATCTCGTTTCAAAGCACTCACCCTGCAGGGCTGTTTCAGGCTGTTTCTCCTCCCCAGGCTCCATCAGAGCTACCAGGATCCCTCTCCCTTTCACAGGCTGTGTCGGCTTTGCTCAGCCACATGAACCTTGGGCCAGGTCATGGTGCACTGAGGGGCACGGGGATCGGGTCACCGAAGGGCTTTTGTGCAGAGTTATCATCCGGTTCTGAATCGGAGTGCGTTTCCAGGTGTGTTTTCTGCAGTCCTGTGGTTGAAGTAACTCATTATATGGGAGCTAGACATCACGATAGCTCACTGATGATACGGGAGGCTCCTCTTTCAAGAGCAGACAACTGCTCGGGACAAACACAGCGCCGATTCATCACAAATAGCTCCCAAGCTGTCACAGGTGCAGAAGCTACACTTCGCCTTTGTTGGGAGGTTTTGATAAACCCGAAGGGTGTTGGATATCTGGCCGTTCTGGAATCGAATTGCAGCCACATCTTTGCAAAATGCATCACTTGTTGGAGGAGGCTGAAATGTGAGGATTTTGCAGATCACCTTGGTTTAGGCCGGTGACCTGTGCAATTGTGAGCAACAATAACCCTTCGTTTGCACAGAAGTGAGTAAATGAAGGGTAAACTACCATCTTTGTAAGGTTCTGTATACGGGTAAGGGAAGTATAAGTAGAATCAGGTGAGAAGAATGAAAGGAAGATATTTTTCTAGGCATGCTGTAGAAGTCCTCCAAAGTCTGGGGTTCCTTTTCGGTGTTTTGGGGAGGCTTGTTAGGGTGACTTTCATAATCCATAGCAGATTGTAGAGTGTTACCATGAATAGCACTGAAGCTGAGTCAGCTTCCTGTCATCTAAACGCTAGGCCATGATGCCCAGCCTGTGACTGAAACAAAGCAGTGCTGGAAAATATTTTCAGGTACAGTTTATTCCTGGCTCCTCCTCCTCAGCATGCTCTTACCTGGCTGGAAAAGGCCGAGCAGTATTAGAGTCACAGTGAAAAATTGTCAGATAGCTTAGAGCTTGTGTAAGAATTTCTAAATAATACAATACTTTTTTTTTTCTTTTTCTTGAAAATTAAAATGATACATTGCATTATTTTTAAATGATCAAGCTACCGCTAAACTATCAAAACTGGATATTGGATGCTTCGGTGGAGTGGATGTAGATCCGGGCTTAGATGTGCACAATGGATGCCCTTTGTAAGAAGTATCTAAGAAATACTTGATGCAATTCTGTCCAACACCAGAAAAAGGAAAAGGAATAGTATTGGTAAAAAATGAGACCTGAATGGGTACTCTACCAGTGCTGTTTTGTATCATGCTCTTGGACAATACATAGGCACTGGGATGATGTTGCTCTTGCACAAACAGACTGCAGGGAATGGGAAGAAAGGAAGACACGACTTTATAGGAAGCGTATTTGGGCATGCAGTATGGTGGCGCGGGTAGAGCAGTCTAGTTTAGACAGAGCCCTGGGGCCTGCTGGCAGCTCCTAAAGCACTCTGCAGAAGGTAACCGAAAAAAGGAAAACTTCTTTTCAGCAGGCTTGAATTCGCTGTAGAAAGCCTAGCAAGTTCTCCTTGCCCCTTCCTCCAAGAGACCTTAAGAGATGAGAAGGTGAGGGAGGTGATCCCACTTGTGTCACTGGTTGGCTTTGCTTTCTGCAGCTCTTGAACCATTTCTGCAGCTCAGTGCACTTAGGTGGTCATCTGTTCAGTAGAACTGTCCTTTGCTTTGTGCTGCCAGGCTGCCTGTCACAAAAGAGGGACTGTCTCAACCCAGGCCTGGAACTGATAACAGAAGATTCTTACAGGGTAAGAATGAACATCCAGAACAGGTGTATTCAGTGTGAACAGAGAAGTCCTCCTGCAAATGAAATTCTCCCTTCCATCAGCCTTTGGACACAACGGCATTCACAGGAATTTTCCATCTCTCCTTTGTGCAAGCTGGAAAAGAAACCTTGCTCGTGCCAGCAGTAGGCGATGTGGAGTGCTGGTTGTTATGTACTGTGTTAGCACTTCTACCATGTCGACCAACTCCTCACAACCCAAAGGTAGCTCTGCTTTTCAACGCATCGTAGAAGATGCAATTCCTACGATTTTTAAATTATAGGAGTGGTTCCTTTCCTTCACTAGAGAGCAACGTCTGTAGGGAATAGCTAAAACAATTTATTGCTGACACAATTTATTATTATAAAAATCAAGTTTTAGTGTTGAACAAATAAATCTTGATGGTTTTATTGGTTCTGATAGGATGTGAAAACAACACAAAAGAGTAGGATGATGGGTAGCAGATGGGTAGCAAAGAGCATCCCTTGTACCTCACTCTGGACTCTGTCCTCTGCCTGGTGTTCAGGTCCATGAGGTACCTTGCGCACCCGTATGCAGGTTAGAAACCTGCACTTGGTGGTCTCAAAGCACCTCTTTCTGCTACCGTTTTCTGCCCCAGTTGCATCATTTAAAGGAAAAACTGAATGGCCCTTTGTGGTGAATTTGACCTCGGTGTTTTGAAGCACAAGGAATATAATAGACAATTCAGCAATCCTTACTTAATGTGGCCTGGCAAAGGCAAAGTTCAGTAAGAAAGCTGAGTACATCATAACACAGGAAGCAGTGTTGGGAGAACCTAGATTGTATAAACTAATTTTCATGCCCATTTGTGTTCTTTTAATTTCCTTCATAATTTCCTATGAATTTCCTGTTGATGACCTGTGATGACCTAGTTTCAGAGGATGAACTTCTGACCATATGCGATAACGCTGTAAATGCCATAAATTGAACTACTTATCTCACGGGCAAGTAAGATGATGTGCTGAATTTCACTGTGGTACTTCACTTCGCCTCTGAAATTTCCACAGCGTTTTAGAGCAAAGGATCAATCCTCGTTTTCCTAGGATATTCTAATTCTGCTCTCCAGAGAATTTACATTCTTGGATCATACAGTGACCTTGTTTTACTACACATAAGCCTTAATCTAAATATTTTTTTAAGCAGGGTGAAACGGAAATATTTTTACAAGGTTTTCTTAAGATCTTTGTGCTTTTAGGTGTAAATCCTGCATGGCCGTCTGGGTGGGTAGAGGGAACAAAAACTTCAGAGGAAAAGGTTTATTGGTTTTAACGCTAAGTTTGAAACAGCTGCAACCCCCAGGTGCAAATCGGGCATGGCTGCAGAGCATCTCTGCTGGGAGACGTGGAGGGTTCACCCAAGGCCCTGGTGTTACGGGGGCCTTCAGCCTCGTGGGTTAACTTCAGGGCTGGCTGACTAAGGGGGAGCTGGGCGGTGGGTGGGAGCAGCAGGGCTTGCGGCTGGCATGCAGCCCGGCCTTCCTGCTGGTTGTCCGCTCGTGGGGCACTCGCAATTTCGGGAGTGAAAGCTTGAAACCGTATTTGCATGGGGTCTCTGCATTAGTGTTGACCTGGTTGGAATGTTTTCACAGAATAAAGAGGCAAAAAGAGGAGAGGAGAGGAGAGGAGAGTTGAGTCAGAAGGGGCCTACAAAATGGCGTCCGACGACGCGAGACGAGGAGAGGAACCTCCAAAGATCACGAAGCCCAACTGCCTGGCCGGCTAACTGAAAGTTGAAACATATTATTAACAGCATTATCCATTAGTTTCTGCATTTAATTGCAGAAATATTCTCAAGGAACTACGAGTATAAAATTAAGGTGTCTTTTGGAGACCTCATTTTAGAAAGCAAGTTCTTAACTGCCACTTTTCACAAGCGAGTGCGCTAGCTAGATAGGTAGCTATTTGTTTTGGAGATGTGTGCAGGAACTTTGTGTGTGCAGATACATGGTCTGAAGTGTTGCCCTATTTATTACATTTTTTATGTTGCTGACTAGTAGTGTTGCAAAAGTGGTCTCTGTGTGGATGTGCTACTCATTATACACCAGAATACACACTTGAGTCCCCAAGGGTCCCATTCTGTCCGTAATGGAAAAGTACACACATTTTTGTCCAACTGTTCAGGTAGGAAATCTTACCTGCCAGCAGCGCTGCTGTTCCTCCACAGCCAACGTATGTACCTGTCTCTCTTGCATGTATTCTTTGCCTACACTGGGGAATTATAAAGGCTGAGGAGCGAATAGCTCCAACTGCTGAGTAATGCTCCCTTTTAATTGAAGTCTGCCTTTGAATAAGGGTCATAGATTGGAAAGCCAGAGAAACTGGGACAGGCTAACCAGAAGCAAGGGCGGGTGTGATGGCAGCGAACAAAAAGAGGAATCAAGGTCAGCATTGCTGTTCTGCTGGAGCAGGCGTGTATCCTGGCGTTCTGGCCACGAGAAGTAGGCTCCCCCAGCTCACCTTTAGATTTCAATGGAAGTCATTTAGCTCACTGGATTTAAATCAGGACCATTGCACTTGAGTGTCTCTGAGCTCATTTCAAAGGATAATGCTTGATGTAACTTTTTTCTGCCTACCAGAAGATAACCTCATTCAGCTTCCATCCCACTGCTGATTCTTCCAAATGGAGTAATATGCATGCAACAATGCAGTGCACTCAGCTTTTCATGATATCCCCTTTTCTCCCAACAGTTTTCACTTTTTTACATCAAGAAATGTACACAACTAAGATGAAGTGTTTCACTGTAGTGTGCCTTTAGAGTTAAATAATGAAAAGCTAAGTTTAAAAAGTTGAGGAAAAAGCTTTACCTTCCTGTATCATTGTCATTCAGTCGCTAGCTAATGGGGCACTTGGATAGGACAGTGTATTTCAAAAAGAAAAGAATAGAAAACTGTGTTGACTGATTTTACTGGTGGTTTGGTGTCTAACCAAGGTCTGTAAACACTAATTGAGGCAAAACTGTCTGGCAGTGCAGCAACCTTTGGGAACTGTCATTTATCTCAGTAGCAAGTTAGCTTCAAACCCAACATTCCGTAGTGGAGCATTTGACCCAGGTATCATATTCCTAACTGAATGTGTTATGTGATTGTTGTGCTTAATGTTAGAAAGGCTGTTTTGTCATGAGGACCAGCAAGAACAAAGGAAAAAAAATCCAAACCCACTCTGGTATATGTTGCCGTGCAAAGGTGGTGTATGAAAAAAAGTGCAAGAGCTGGAAGGAGTGTGGCAAAAAGGCTGGCTAGTTCAAGGGATTAGATAGGAAAAATGGTGTGAAAACTGGGGACTCTGTGATGATATACCAAAGAATTTCTGATTTTTTTAAGGTGAGAGCCTAAAAGTAGCTGTATGAGATAAGGCCAAGGTCTGTCTTGCCCACTGTGCTGTGTCCAGTTGTGACCACAAACAGGTGCCCTGGGAAGAAGAAGAAGAGAGCAGTGTGGTACTTTCCCTGCCTCCAGTTTTTTCAGGCCATGCAGTTTAGTAATCCTCAGCAAGTTTCTCTTGCAGGTACACTCTGCAGTACCAGTGGAAGTGTGAGGGCAGTGACAACGGCTCGCCTGCTATATGAGGAGCTGCCCTTTGGCAGCCCTGAGTTGTGTGCATTATCAGTGCCATACTTGTTTAGGTCTCGTCCTGCCCTGCTTCACAGTATTTCTCACAAACGAAGAATAAATGTGCTTGTGAAGAAGTTCTTGAGGCTCCTGGTATTTTTGGTGGTGGAATAGCAACGTATCAGCCGCTAGGTCAAGAGGCAACATCAATCCTCTCTCTCCAGATACAACACACACAAATTCCAGATTCCTCTAACCGGGGTATTAATAGTATGCATGTCATCACACATTCTCTATTTAAGTAAGATAGGTTGTGAGGTCATGAAGGAGCAGTTGCTCAATTATTTCTACGATTCCACTTATTCCTGCTTACAGTTTGTTTTATTCCCTTAGTCCCTCCCTTCCCTTCCCCTCCGAATCCTGAGCATCATGGGCTGTTTCATCTCGAAGGTGACACATGCCTAGATGAAAGGCTTGCATTAAGCAGAAGCTTCTTGTTGTATCAACTCTTGACATTCCCAAAATGTCAGCTCTTGATTCACATTGCGAGCAGGGTCTGGTGCCAAGACACTACCAGCTTCAAGTCTTCCACTTATTAATCAGACAGAACGGCTGGTTCAAGACAGAGTGGTCCTGAGGAAGTACTGCAGAAGTGGATCCTGTGGGATCCTTGTTGGAGCAAATGTGTTTGGTGGTGGCGCTGGTGGGCCACGTCCACCTTCAGACGCATCTGCTCCCTTCTGTTGTTACCATTCAGGTAATTTCTTCTCGTGTTCTTGCTGCTCAGAAAACTGCAGTGCTCTTTCCATTTCCCCCACGTATTCCAGGAGCTCACATGGCAAATGGGTGCTAGCTGCTTGCTTCTTGGTCTCACACACCAGGAAAAGCTAAGTGTAAGCCCCAAACTCAGACACTCTGCAGGAGAACTTCACTGCATAGCAAAAGGGCAAATGGTGGAAAGCAGAAGGAGCTCTTTAATCTCACTTCATGAAACAGGTAAAGGTTGTATGTTTGTGTGTACATTTATACATATGTACATATACTAATGCACATAGCATAAATAATATATTTATGTATGTTATATATCATTTTACCTTATATTTACATGCTTTTAAAGATTGCTGTCTTTAATCTTCACCCTCCTGCTGAAGTTTTTATGTTCCACTTGCTAATGTAGCACCAGAGCATGTCCATTTCATGTATTCTATATGGAGAGGCAAAATTTTATACCAGCCTGAGTGCATTTTGTTTATGCTTTGTACATATCTGCAGGTGTTTAATTTAGATGTGCGTGCTGTTAGTAATTATAATTGATGTTGTAGGTGTTTTTCCTAGCAAGACCAAAATACAAACACTGGAAAAACAATGCAAATGGTAGGATGCAAAACAGTAAAAGTGACAGAAAAGTGATGAAATTTAAGGAAATAGTTTTAAAAAAAATAAGAATTCGGTCTCAGCAATCTTAGAATCTGTCACTTCTTGTTTGCTTTGCAGGAGTGTTGCTAACCACCACTGTACCACTCAGGTTCTCGTGAGATTGTTTTTTGTTCGCTCCAGCCTGTGATCTAATCTCTTTCAAGTGTGTTCTTAGGCAGAATACACCGAGTAACTCCCATGCAGATGATTTAGAGTCTGAAATTAGTATTACATATTAAAAAGTTTAGCATTTTAAATGCTAGTGCACAATAACAACAACATGTCAAATGTTCCTTACGGGAAGTAAAACCTGTGTTTTATGAACTCTTGAAAAAATTATGTACTTTTAATCTGTGTTAGCTAACCTAGAAGCAACAGCAAAGGTCAAATGTTAAATCTTTAATTTGGCTTTCCTAATTATAGGATCACTGAAAATGACCTGATAGGTCATGGGGCCTGATTCTTTGTTACCTATGAGTGCAATTCTGCGGATGTTAACTGAGTTGTTACTAGTTTATTTTAACATAAGAGCAAAAGGAAGGACCTTCAGCCCGTTTCTGGCCAACAGGAGAATAGTTTCTTCAGACAGAAAGGCAGGCAACAAATTGAACTTCACCAGGTGACCCGCAAAGGGTCAGGGCGGGCCAGGGATCAGCACTGTGTAATCATTTGTTCGTTAGTGGTGGTGGTGTGAAAGCGGTGGGCTTTGCCTGGTCCTGCATGCAGCTGGAGACTGGTAATCTTCTCGCTAGGGGACCAGAGCTCTTGGTGCTCAGGTGGAGGTGAAGACGAAGACTCCGGGGTACTTCTGTCAAAGTTATGTAGGTTAGGGAAGGGGAAGGAGAACTGGAGCATCACGTGGCTCTTGCTGAGTCGTGCAAGCAGTTCTGAACCTGGGGTAAGAAGACAGATTTTGTGGCAAGATGTCACGCCTTGCTAGATCATGCTATGGTGTGACATCAGAATTTACCATTCTCTCTTATGCTGAGCCACCATCTCCTTGTGGCAGTCTCTCCCTTTGATTTTACCAATGGTTTGGAGGGCAGGGAGTTGGACCAGAGCCTGACACTTAGGAGAAGCGAGAGTAATTCCAGGTCTGGAAGCAGGCGGTAAACTCTGGTGTTCAAAGGGAGACCTCTCCGAGTGGAGGCTGCAGGGCTACCCCCAGCAGTTACTCGCAAGTTGCTATTGAGGTCAAGAAAACCAGGAAGTTTTTGTGAGCCGTGGAGCTTCTGAAGCCCTGCTTCCTGTGGCTTTCTTTCATAAAGCTTCCCTCCCTTGTGGGTGCTCTGATGTCTCCTTGCTTGGCTGAGCTTTGGCTTCAGTCATTTCCTCGGGAGATCTTGTGATGGGTCACTGAGAGTTGTGGGGACGGAAGACCTTTGCATGGTATCGTCCAAGAGATTGAAGAGACAGGGGTGGAAGAGCTGATAGCATGGGGCTGAGAGACAACACCGTGAAACCAGTCCCGTCCCGTCCCGTCCCGTCCCCCCCCAAAAAAAGTATCCAAGAAACATACAAGGGCCCTAACTTCAGAGCATTTAATTTACTTAATAGTTAGATTATGGAAAAAATACCGTGTTAGGCTACACCCAGATCATTTTGTTACGAGCAAAAGGTTTATCTTGTTAATCCCAATTTCAGAGCTCTTCAGGAACAAATTGTTGAAGATTTCCCCCGTCTTCTCGGCAGTGAGAAGGCGTAAGCTGGGTGACTCCCAGAAGCCTGTAGGCTGTTGTCTCTGCTGCAAAGCATAACTGCCCCACTGGTGCTTTGAGGGAAGGGTGATTTATTTAATTCAGCATCAAGTGGAACCCTGGACTTGGAAAAATTAATGGAATGTACCACAAAAAATGCCGGAATATTCATCAGAATTTCACAACTCTGAAACAAAATACACGAAGTGCAGTGTTAGCAAATGTTTATATAAAACACGCTGCAGAATTACATTGAACAATTACACCTCTCTTATCTCAGGCACTTATCTCTCGCTAAAGCCAAGTGGCTTGCAGGTTTAAATTGCTCAGTATTTTTGAAGTCAGTGTGGTAATGAAATATGCTAAGCAGCTGGGTTTGATGCATGAGCGTTTGGGGTAATTTTTTTGGCCTGACTACTTTTATCTCTGAAGACATAAAAATAATGTAGTCACAAGGAAAAAGCCAAAGTCTAATGACTTTAATTGCAAGGAGGTGATGTTCATAGCTGCATTTATACCTTCTTTCTAGCATGTAGAGTCATAGAGGCAGAGAATATCCCGAGCTGGAAGGGACCCATAAGGATCATCAAGTCCAACTCCTGGCACCGCAGAGGTCTGCCCAAAAGTTCAGACTATGTGACTCAGTGCACAGTCCAATCGCTTCTTAAATTCAGACAGGCTCGGTGCAGTGACCACTTCCCTGGGGAGCCTGTTCCAGTGTGCAGCCACCCTCTCGGTGAAGAACCTCTTCCTGATGTCCAGCCTAAACCTCCCCTGCCTCAGCTTAACACCATTCCTGTGGGTCCTGTCACTGGTGTTTACAGAGAACAGGTCACCTGCCTCCCCACTCCTCCTCACAAGGTAGTTGTAGACTGTGATGAGGTCTCCCCTCAGCCTCCTCTTCTCCAGGCTGAGCAGGCCCAGTGCCCTCAGCCGCTCCTCACACATCTTCCCCTCTAGGCCCTTCACCATCTTCGTCGCCCTCCTCTGGACACTCTCCAGCAGTTTAATGTCCTTCTTGTGCTGTGGTGCCCAGAACTGCACACAGTACTCAAGGTGAGGCCGCACCAGCACGGAGCAGGACAATCTCTTCCCTTGACCGACTAGCGATGCCGTGCTTGATGCACCCCAGGGTACGGTTGGCCCTCCTGGCTGCCTCCACTGCTGGCTCATATTCAACTTGCTGTCAGCCACAACCCCCAGATCCCTCTCTGTGGGGCTGCTTTCCAGTGTCTTGTTGCCCAGTCTGTACGTATAGCCAGGGTTGCCCCGTCCCAGGTGCAGGACCTGGCACTTGCCTTTGTTAAACTTCATGTGGTTGGTGATCGCCCAGCTCTCCAATCTGTCCAGGTCTCTCTGCAAGGCCTTTACACCCTCAGCCGTGTCCACAACTCCTCCAAGTTTGATGTTGTCAGCAAATTTGCTCAGAACACCTTCTAGTCCTACATCCAAATCATGTGTAAAGACATTGAAGAGGACTGGCCCTAAAATGGAGCCTTGAGGGACCCCACTAGTGACCATCCACCAGCCTGATGTGGCCCCATTTACCACAACCCTTTGAGCCCTGCCCGTCAGCCAATTGCTCACCCATCATATGATGTTTTTGTTAAGCTGTATGCCGGACATTTTGTCCAGTAGGATCCTATGGGAAACTGTGTCAAAAGCCTTGCTGAAGTCCAAAAAGATCACATCAGCTGGTTTCCCTTGATCAACTAGATGGGTGATCACAAAAGGAAATCAGATTTGTTAGGCAGGACCTACCCCTCATGAACCCATGTTGGCTGGGACCAATGACTGTGTTGTCCCCCAGGTGTGCCTCAGTAACTTCAAGGATCATCTTCTCCGTAATTTTACCAGGCACTGACGTGAGACTGACAGGCCTGTGATTGCCAGGGTCTTCTTTCTTGCGCATCCTGAAAATTGGCACAACATTTGCCAGCTGATGTGTATCTCAATGTAGCCATTCTTGGAGGTCCATAATAATATAAATGCAAATGTGGATATAGCTAATAAAGTCATATAAGTATCATATGAGGGTAAATCCTATGTTCCCTCTTGTCACTCCTTTCCCAGCCCCAGAGGGGGCTGTGGCCAGGGGCAAGGTGGCAGGACTTGGGAGACCCCTCGTGTGAGGAGCCGATGGCCTGCCACCAAGCCTGTCTGACCGAGCTCCTGTGAAAGCAGCGTGAGTTAATTTGCTGGATGTGTCTTGGCTCCTGCTGTGCTGTATACTGTCAAAGCTGCCTGAAACCAGCTCGGAGCTACAGTGAGGATCTAACAAGGCATGGCTTCTTCTTAGAGATCTAGAAAACATAGTTATAGTTATAGTCTCTATTATATATATATATTATATATATATATATATTATATATATTATATAATATTTTATATATATATATATATATATAGTCTCTATAGTTATAGTCTCTATTGTGATTGCAGCTATAGTTTACGTGGAGGAATGAATGACATTAGGGAACCAATTAATAGTGGATATATAGCTTTTCTTAGGATAAACCAGCCAGCTCTTCATCTGGAATTAGCAAATGCTCCATGACTCCCAGCAAAGTAAACCTCAGAAATAACACAGTCTAACTTTGGAGGCCAAAGGCGGGATGCACTTTCTGATGGTTCTCAAAACAACAGCTGTAAGGAACAAGTAAAGGTGTTTTTAAGGTCTTAACTGTAAATGCACATGCTTTTAAGTGTGAGGGTTGTTTTTTTTTTTATTAATTTCAAATCCAGCATTCCTGTTTTTGTCATCTTGATTTAATCAGAGATTAAGTTTTCTTCTTTGTTCCCTCTTGCTCTCTTCCACTCTTCCATTTCACTTCCCATATTGCAATTGGAAATAAATAGAAAGATAGATACCACAATTCCTGATTTTACTCTTTGCTGAGACTAGTGAAGCCAAAAAAGCAGGTACTTCTTCATGACCGATGGGGCAAGGAACCCAGCAACTTGGTGGTACTGATGTGCTTGTGCTGGTGCATTGCTTAACACCTCCTTCCATGTCTAGTAGTACTTTCACAGCTTCCATGTTGTGATTTTTACTACCCATCCAGCCTTACCTCTTCAGGCATTGGTCAAGCGGACTTCAGGAGCAATATGGTATTCAGAAATTCCGATTGTACATCTGGTTCTTGAGAGAAACAGCTTAGCATCAGTTGTATGAAGAGGAATGTGTCTGCCTGGAAGAAGCTGAGTTCAGGTACTTGGAGCAACAGCCTTTAAGGGAGAGTGGACAAGTATTTCAGGGACCCTAAGCCAAGTGTATTGTAGTATCAGGGGATTTGTAAGTTGTGCTTCTGCAGGTTTTATGTTGTTTTTTTTTCTACCCTCAAAATGTCACTGATAAACGTTCCTCACATTAAGAAAATAAGCCGTGTTTAGAAGGTGGTGTCACTAAGAGAGACTGGATTTTTATTTATTTTCTTCATTGATACCTTGAGGTGTTACCTCAAACTTCCTCAGGCATCTCAGGACCGTCGGTGTCCTCACAGTGAATGGCTGTGTTGTGAGTTATTAAAATAAAGCTCTTACCTCTCGTTGTGTGCTTTGCCTGCAATTTTAGGGTTCCTGTGACGTTTGAGCTGTTGGCATGGCATGTTTTGTTATCGGTGGGTAGCTTGTTTTGGTTGTTTTCACTAATCTGTAGCCTTAGTGCTGGGTGGGGAGATAATGTAATCGTGTGTTTTTTGCACAAGCAATGTGATATATCAGCTTCCAAGGTGACAGTGATACATTGAAGTAACAGTTTAAAAACTATTTAGAGGCAAATACAGGTTTGTTGTGTAAAATTGTTAGCTAGCAACTGTATTAAAATAATCTTGAATTTGTTTACCTAGCTTTGTATAGTAGGTAGCCAGGAAACTTCATCCCAGTGATAGCAAGTCAAGTGTTAAATGATCTGGGATGATAGCTTTCCCCCATTCTTAACCCATTCACTAAAAAGAAGGAAGAGAAAAAAGAAACCAAGCATTAAGGTCGAAATACTGTGACCTTCAATCTAGTCATCATTCTGTGCAAAAAAAAACATTCTTTAAGGATCACGCGGCTCACTTATGTGCACTTCTGTTCCAGTGGCAAGAGTACTTGTTCTAATTTGGGTCTTCAGGATTTTAAAGTAGCTGATTCAGACTTTTATATCTGAACTAAAATAAATAGGCATATGGCAAGTAGAAGAACATATAATCACTCCGTTGCCTCGAAATTCTGTTGAGGACAAGAATTTCAAAACAGGAACCTATAGTGGGGCTTGTGAGCACAATGGGAACAGCTGGTGCTCAGCACTTTTGAGAATGAGGTCACTTTATTCTTGGTTGAAATGCGCAAAATGGGTCATCTGGGCATAGGCTTAAGACAAAGGCTAAGCACGTGGCCCGTTATAACCAGGTTGTCCACGTTTCCAGCACTAGTTTGTTAACGGGATTCTGTTAAACAAAGGGGCGCCGGGATCGATCTGGATTGTCCTAGCTTTAGGAAGCAGAGTTCCCACTCAGAAAATAATTTCTTGCCGTATATTTTTGAAGATGTGCTCATCCTAAGGATGACATCATCTATACTCTCCACAGTCACCCCTCCCTCTTGTGCCTTTCTGCTTGTCCTTCACATAACCTACTTTAGGAAACACTGCTCTATTGTACAGTCCTTGGGAACGCTGTCTCTCCACCAGTCTCAGCCCTGGACTTCCTTGGTCCTGCCAACAAAACAAATAAAAAAATCCCAAACTTGCACAAAACCCATAGCATCATCAGCAAAATCTAAAGATGCATTAGCAACGGTAACAGGGACTCTACTCTACTTAGATTTGACTGTGAAGTTTTCCTAATAAATATTCTGTTCAAAAGATAGACACAAGTGATAGCATTGAGGCCTAGATTCTGCACATTTGCTTAATTGTGCTGCTGTCGCTAGCACACCCGAGGGGATGGTGCGAGTCACAGGATCCAGGTATGTCTGAGTTTGCAACCCTGAGACCTGGTATTGATCGTGTTGACTGCTGCATGATTTGCATTAGAAGTTTAGCTTGAGAAGGGACACGCATTTTCAGTATTGGATTCTAGACCCTGCCTTCAGTGTTGCACAGTAGTTTGTGCAATTTGGCAGCTGACTGAACATCTACGTACTGGAACGTTAAGACCATAGGAAAACTTAGGGTGGAAGGGATCTCTGGAGATGGTACTCCAACTTCCACCTCACGTGGATGCAAGCCGGTCCTCTCAAGTGGATTGGAGTATTTGTGCACAAACAATGCTATTTAAACCAAACCAAAGGTAATTCTGGAAATTTAGTTGGAGCATAGTACATTCAAAACACAAAAGAGCCTTTGGCAAAAGCTTGTGAAACCCATGCTAAAATAAACCGTACCCCTAATTTAAGGCCCACCCATTTGTGTCATTAATGACCCTACCTACAAGCCCGTTCAATTCATCTCGGCATGCTTTATACCATTTTTGCTTTAATGGCAAAAATATTAGTTTTCTTAATTACACAACACTTGTCTATTACCTTACTCATTTTTTGTCTACACTTGCATCCAGTGGATGGAAAAACTCTGATTATGCAGTGACATGAGCAAGAATAAACAGAAGGAAGAAAAAAAAAAACAAACCTGCTCACAAATCTTGTGCAGTTTGCCTCCTGGGATGGAGTTGTACCAGAGTGAGCCAGGCTGTATATCACAGCTAGCACTGGATTTCAGATGTGCCCAAGAGAATGGTTCTCATTGCTTTATTATTATTGTAAATTTAATTTACTGAGGCAAGCTTGGTGGCTGCTTTCATATAAGTGAGGTAATTTGGCCGTATAAATCAAGCTTACTTTGTGGCTAGTTTTTAAGGAGAACTGTCACAAAGTGCATGGAGGAAGACGAAGTGGTGGGAGCAGCAGTGCCGTGGGTTCCAGAATGGAAAAGCAGGAGGTAAGAAGGCAGCTCTGCGGCTGGCAAAGCACAGCCAAGGCGGAGCTGGAATATCAGCACACATCACCACAGAACGCAGTGCCGCTTGTACAGTGTGTGTGTTTCATGTTTGGTTTTGAAGGATGTTTCACTTCCATCAAAGAAACTTTCACTGAACTATATACACCATGTGATAAGTGTTCAACGGCAGCTAAGTGGCTAATATGAAGATGCTTTTTCTTTTTAGTCTCTACAATCAGAAATAACTATCTTCAGATTCCTCGTGACTTTTCATTTTCACCAGTAGAGGAAAGCACTCAGAAGCGTAAGATTCCCACAGTGTCTTTCTGTTTCCAAGGTTTGGATGAATTGCTCTGCTGAAGAGTGATTAATCACTATCGGGAGATGGAACAAGGGTGGCTGGCATTGCAGACAGAAGCAAAATTGTCTGCTGGATGTCCAGATGAATGGGCTGTGTCTGGAGGAGCAGCGGTGGTGTCTGTCTTGTTTTCGTGTCTTGAATTATGTCTCCCTTTTGACTGCATCCCAAGTTTCAGTAGATGGTTTTCAGGTCATGCAGGAGACTGCCCCCAGCTTTTTCAATCACTGCAATTGGTAATTGCTTGGCAGAAAAGGTATTTAAAGGGAAACAGCAAAGTTTGCTACCCGTGTCACAGCTCATTTTGAATTTCATTCCGTCCTCAATTCAAACTGTTGCTGGACTAATAAATGTAATACTTTATTTCTTTAGAATTTCACATGTTGTTATTTCTGTCCTGGCAGGACTTGCATGTTCAAGAAGCCGTGTTCAGGGGAGGTGTCATTTAGAAAGTAACTCTTTCTGGCATCCCTGCAGCATCTTTTACATGTTTTTCTCCCTTATTCAGAGCTGAATAGTTTGTGAATGTCCTATAAGGGTGTGAATAATTTTATCCATATGGTGCTGCATCACTGATTTTGGAACTCTGTATTATGATGTACATTTTCCCAGGAAGCAGGCAGTTTTCTTTTTGACTATGTGCAGAGCCAACACTTGAAAGCAGCCTTCAGTGAAAGTGTAAATATCAGTACAGGTAGGTTGCAAAACAGATCTAGTTGTGCTCCGAATATAGTCACTGGGAACGTTTAGACTGGATGTTTCCCTTAATGTGGAGTAAGAGGAGCAGAGTGGCAGCTGCCACCTGCCCGAGGGAAATGGTCCTTTCTGCAGAGACTGGGAAGGCAATGTAGGGATGCCTTCAGAGGACAGTGCACAAGCCCCAGGTAGGCAGACCATTGGAAAAAGAAAGCATCGTAACCAAACATCTTACCTGTGCTGAAGTCTCTGTCACCTACTCAGGCCCTCACACCCCCAACATGTATGCTGCCTGTACGAGAAAAGCTTATTGAGCTGGTAATGCACTTCATGCATATATATCACAAACACACAGACATGCACGTGTTTCTGGTTGTGATTCAGCAGGTTGTTGTGGTTTTGTTTGTTGTTTGTTTTTGTTTTTAATCCTTTCTGTGCTTTTTTTTGTTCTGTATTTTGTTCTGTAGTATATTGTATATGTATTATGTAGTATATCGTATTATGTTCTGTAGTTTATTTCACCTTTGCATACCGTGGTACTGAGCACTACACATGCTTTGTTAGATTTTTGTACTGTTTTTACAATTTCAAGTGAAAGCTGTGGGGGCCTATATAGGTTCTTTGTCATGCATATGAGCACGCTATGCAGGCTTGCTTTATTCTGTCTCTATGTCTTGTATTTTCCGTCTTAAGTATTTTCTGTCTGTCTTCTGCTCTTTGGACTGTGGGATAAATCATATTTGTGATGCCATTGCCTTGGTTCTATGGATAGTTGACAAACATTGAGAACCTTCATGATTTCCCTGTGAATATTTTCATTATGAATACTCATAAATATATATTTTTACAAGTTTTTACTATGCTTCATTTCTCTGAGCAAAATGCAGTTGATATGTTCTTGGAGATCGAGTATAATGTTTTATTGATACAGCTACAATGAAATTTTATTATTATTTCAGTAAATTAATACATCAACAGTTTTGCCCAAGGGTAGCATTGAGATATTTAAATACTGAGTCAGATATTTTGTTTTGTCTCAGTCTTTTGGGGGAGTATTTTGGCCAACTGACTGGAGCCTTATTGTTTTAAGTAAACTTTTCACAGTACCATGTAGGTATCCATCACGTTGTAAAAATACTTGTTGGATGATTGGGAGGGGAAATGGTGCGGAAAGAAAGACTGAAGACAATTTCATGGTGGCAAAATTTGGGTTTAGCCTGACCTCTGCTGGGTAAGTCCTGGACTTGGCCTTCCTTTGTGTCCCAGTCCAACCCAGCCCAGCTCTCTCGCCTTGTACTGGCAGTGACCTGCCATGACTGGAAGTTCAGATCCTAACTCTGCAAGCAGGGACACTTCACCAAGCTCCATGCATGTGGTGTGCAGCTGAAGAGAAGATCCTGATTTATTCTTACCATTTTTTATTTGCGTTGCAGTTGTGGCTAAGGGCTACCCATTGTGCTGGGCACAGAAAATAAAGGATAGTACGTGCCTTGAAGACTTAGGATCTAAACAATCTACTCAGAGAGTCCTGTAAGAGAAAGGGGATGAAAAATATGTGCATTCTTCTGCGTTTTATACTGTCAGTAAATTCTGTCAGTGAAAGAATAGTGCAGCAAAGAAGTCACATTACTCGCTATAGTTTACAAGAGGCCTCACTTTGGAATTGAGGGAGTGTGGAATAAATCACTTCTGGGAGCTTCTGTGCCCTTCTTTGCAGCAAAGCCATTACCTTCCCCGTCCTTGTCGCTGTGTGCAGAACAGCTGAGTTAAAAACAACCTCCAGAAATGATGCATAAAGCGGATAGATTTTTGTTTTAAAAATAGTAACAAGAAAAAAGAGGTGGGAATGATTCCCAACCTTCTGTCATTTACCCACCGTCCAGCAGTGGGGACCTGTGTGTGCTGAGAGGGTGTGTGCAAGGTGAGTAAGGTGTCAGTAAGACAGACCTGGCCCCTCCGCTCTGAAGCGAGTAGCCCTATGTCAGCAGCAAGCGTGCAGTATATTTTTTAGCTTTTAGGTCGCTTCACTCTAGTGGTTTTATGTTAATCTCTCTGTTTTCTCAAGACGTTGGGAAGGCTAAAGGCAAAACTGCCTGCCTGCTTCCATATCCTGTGGCCTCCCAGGGCAGCCAGCACTGTCCCACCAGAGAGGCTGGTGAAGCCCTCCGCGACGCCTGCGGGGCGAGGAGACTCAGCAGTGTTCGCCTGGGGGGCTCTCCAGACGGTGCTGGGTTTCAGGCCTGCTGCCTGTCATCACTTAGGCTGGGAAAAGGTAAAAAATGGGAATGTAGGGTACCATATTCTCGCACGCCAGCTTGACTTGGCTGAGCAGTGCGGCCCGGGAGGTGGCATGCGGTTGCTGTTGTGGGGCACGTTTGGTAAGGATCGCTGTGGTAGGTGATTAGTACGTAAGTGATGCTTGTTTGTGGGGTTTGGGGGAACTTTGAGATCTTGCTAAAAGCTGTGACTGTAACTTCTGATCTCCTGCTTCTTTTCTGAGCACTCACACGCATGGACTGTGAAACTAGCTTGATTTGTTAGCAAGCCAAACAACTGAAGTTAAAAAAAAAACAGCGACGGAATAAGGCTTTTGAGGTCACTCTCAGCTGTATTGTGCTTTAACTGTGCAAAATGAAGGATGTCCTAGTTCATGGGAGAACGGGGCTTCTCATTTCTCATTGAGATCATAGTCCTCATACGTGGGGGATGCAGGCCTTGGTATGGGAAGGATAGGGTTCGGGGAGGTAAAGTGTAATAGCTGTCTGCATTTATAGGAGGTGTTATTCGTTGCTTGTGTAACCGAATGTACACCAAGAAATGGAAGAGATTGGTAACCCATTGAGGCAACCACTGGAAAATTAATCTGTTCAGGGTCTCGTAAAATGCCTTGAACTTCTTCTCCATGAAGCCTTCTCAGGTGATGCATGCCTAGACTGGGAGAGATTACGACTGGATATTAACAGGATGTTGAGCTAATCGCTAACACGGAGCTGGTTCCCCTTCTTTCTTCACTTTGAACCTTAATTACATCCTGAGAATGGAGAGAGAGAGAGAGACTAACGAGAAAGTGAGTTCTTGGGAATCCTTCTTGGGTAGCAGGTCGTGGGGATGAGATGAGGGAACTGCTGGGTTGCGCAACCACCTGGGTAGCGATCCCTCGTGGTGGCACCAGTTTGTCTCCTGGTGGAAGTGCTGGGTGCCATCTGAAGGCTGTGGGTGCCACCCTGCTCCCAGGGCTGCCTCCCCCTGAGCCTGTGAGCCAGGTCTGCCTTCACCTGGCTGCTCGGAAAATTTGTCCTGGATGTGCAGCCTGCTCAGTGGGGAGGGTCAGTCCTTCGTTACTGGTCATTTACATCACTTGAGAACATCTTGGGAGATCACATTGCTTTTGCTCCTCGTCCTTGGGGCTCAGAAGAAGTCTAGGGTGTCCTTTTGGGTGTCGCTCCGCCTGCAGGGCGAGGTCTGCCCTGCTGCTGGACAGACCTGGGTGAAGCTGTGGAGAAAGGAGAGCAGGCATTGCAGGAACAAATGGTTCAAGCAGTCTTCTGCAAGACAGTGTCTGCTGAGGCTGCAATTTGAAAACTGATGGTTTGCCTCTTTTTTCCCCTTTTTAACTCATTAGAGCTCTCCCCCATTCCACCTCTCTGGAAGAGCTCCCCCTTTCTCACTATATGTGTGCTCTTTTGCTCCCCCCAGTCAGCCCCCCCCCGGCCTCCCTCCCATCCTTTCAAGCCTGATACTGAACACTTCTCATCACCAGGACTTTTTATCTTCTTTCTGAATCTCGAGCAAACCCTTTCTGATCTCTGTGTGTGTTCTGGAGCGGAGCACGCCAGGATTGGGACAGGGTGAGGCTGAAAGCGAGATCACTGAAGCAACAATTGAGAGTCTTCTTGAAAGCAAAAAGTTAACGTTGTGATTCATTATCTTTTTACGAGGGCTAGAAATTTCTTCCCGGGTTTGCAAGTTTAACGTGCTTGCGTTTTGAATGAGCTCAGGAAGTTTATTTGAAGGGGTAAGGTGATGAGAGTTTTAAGTGCATTGTTCGAGCACATTTAAATCTGTGTTTTGGGGTCTGGCATTTGTCACATCCAAACATTTAAATTATTCTTTGTTTTGTTATTTTTCTTTTCAAGGGGGCGCGGGGGGAGTAGTCAAAGAATCGGGGTAATGGCTTTAACAAATGGAAATAGCTTGCATGAATGACTCCACAAGCAGCTCCTCATTCAAGCATAATTATAAACACATTTAAAATACGACTTTCACCCATGCAGTTTTGTGGACATCCTTGGGGTTTGTAAATAGAAGGCAGCACGAAATTAATTCCTGAGCTGAGAGATTCTCTTCTGAACAGGCTGCATGGCTTCATTTGTGGTATTCCTGGAAATTCATCATTTTCTTTCCTTTCTTTTTTTTTTTTCACATGCTCATCTGGATTTTTGTGGCAGCTTCCTACAAGGTATGAGATCCAGTTAGATAAAGTAGAAGTTCAGGATGAAGTTTCTGGCTAAAATTCTTTCAAAATTCGTAAAAGTTTTGCTGTGTCTTACTTTAACTGCACTTTGAAGAAGTCGGTGCTGCTTTTTAACAGACGTTTTGTTTTTTTCAGCTAGTAGCTGGTTAATGAATAGCCCTGACTGTTACAAGAATGATGCATCCAGTACAACAGAGGCATGGGGACATTCCCTGTGGTATGTCTACCTTGTTTTGTGAGACACTATCCATCATTAATCCATTGAAATCAGCTGCTGTCAGGTGCTCATCGTTGTGAGAGGTAGTTAGGCTGTCATGGGACTTTCTTGTTTCGTGTTGCTAATAGGTAATTAATCATAAATGATCCTAGGAAGGATCTGGGCTCCAATACAAGAGACTCACAAATAATCAATATTCTTGACCACCGAGCTCAGGCACATGGTCACAGAGATACCAGACTAATGCCCAACTGTTATGTCCAGGGTTCAAGACCCTCTCCACCAGTTGGATCCTTCTCACAGCACTTATTTATTATTGCTATTCTGTATGCTCACTAGCAGCAGGAAGATAGCAGCTGTTCATGGGCTTTGAGTGTTGCTGAACTGTAAGGCAAAAGCACGGCAGATTTTTAGAGCAGTTGTGGAGTTTTTGCAGTGCAGCAACCAAACCCTGGATTTCTCAGAGTGTTTCTGTATTCATTAGAGATGGGTGCCGTGGAGTGTTTTCTAGCTCACTTACAGAAATGTTACCCTTTCTGATCCCTCGGACATCCAAGTGGGAACTAACCGAGGGCTGGCTGTCAGAAATGCTTGGTGTGACACTCCAAATCTTATTCGCAGCAGTACGCTGTCTGCTCCCGAGCCTCCTGCCTCGCTCACCCACAGCCTTGCAGCAGATCCCAGCCTGACCAGACAAACCCTGCTAGCTCCACATTCTCCCGGTGGGATTGCGTTCCTCCAGCAGCAAGCCTGGGCTGCTAAGCTTTTACGGTTTCCTCCTGAGCTGATAGGTGATTCGTGAGGTGGGGAAGATGAAATCATGTTCCAGACTATCACCATTCCGGTTCCTTTGCTCGGGGCTCCTCTTTATCAAGTCAGAATCAAGATTTGAAATGAAAAATAAACATTTCCAAAGCAACCCTACTGCCCCTCGGGGGTTTGTCTTAATGCTTGCTCCTTTGTAGCCTGTCTTCCAGGTATTCAGATGCCTCTCCAGCTAATGCCTTTCCCACAGCTGCCTTCTGATAGGGGCCAGAATCGGAAGAAACAAGCTTTTGGGGCCTCTGACTTCCATCTCCTGCTGCTGCAAATGACTGTTACAAGCTTTTTCCCCAAATGGCTCTAGATCCATTTTGAAAACAGACTGGGGTTTTGCCCCTGCTGCTGGAAGGCTGTGTCATTACCCCACCGCTGTCCTGGTTAGCAGTCTTCATCTCATTTCCTGGCTGAGTTTTCTGTTTGCTGAAACAAGGAATTTTCAGGGTGACACATGGTGAGAGTCTCCCCTAGCAGTCTCCCTTGGATCCTTGCTGTCTGTTCTGCTGAAACACATAGCTTAGCATAAAGACTGGCAAAATTCTGCAGTGCAGAATGAGTTTGTTTTTTTTTCTGAGGTTTACATTTTAAATTGGAAGAAAAATTATTGCGACGGTCATTTACATTAGTTGCTGAGTAAGGATTTGGAAGTAATCTGTTCTATAGTTTATCAACTGTTTCCTTTTGGTTTCTTTTCAGTTTGTTTTCCCTATGAATGTGATGTATGTGATCTCTGTCTTGGATTTAAAATATTCCTGCTTGCTTTTTGAAACATTTCTTCAAGCTCTTTTTTTTTTTTTTTTTTTATTGCATGCATAAAGTGCTTAATGCCCTCAATCTGCATGAAAATGTTTTGTGTATAACTCTAAAAGCTCCCTTAGGACTGGAGATTTTTTAATGAAACAGTTTAAACGTTTTCCACACAAATGGGCACTTGGGGCAAATGACATTATAAAAATTATAAGAATAATTGTTAAGATATTTTCACTGTTTCTTTCTCAAAGACCTGCATCTCCAGTCAGCTTGATTGCTCTTACTGGCAAAGAAATAAAGTTCGTACGGGTAGGAAGCAAGATGTTAATAAGAAAGAGAAACAATAGACAGCCTTCCCTGCTTCAGTCAGCATGGTGCAGGTGTTCAGGCTGATGTAATGGTGTTGCTGCTTTCCTACTCTGAGATGTACATGCATATTTATAAACACATGCAAGCCAATCGAGTATTGCATTTGCAAGAAAAACTACCAGAACAGGGATTGAGAGAGAGAAGAAGGCAATAAAAACGCTTCAGCTTCTTCAGGCCCTGCTCACACTGAATGAAAAGTGTTCATTTTGAAAGTAATATGTAAAGATTCTCAGGTTTCACATGAGGAAATACATGATACTGGATATTCTTGTTAGGACACATGTTGACACTCATGTTGTAAAACTCAAGTCCTACATACGGTTCACTCGTAGACAGAAGCTCTATTCTGTGGAGGTTTGTGAGATTCAAAGGAAATTGTTTTCTGATTTGAAACAGAGCTCAGAAGTAGTCAAATTCCATGTGGAAGAAAATCCCCAAAACAGTAGTTTTAGATCAGATGAAATACTTAATTCCATCAGGATCAGGCTGTTCTATTTCAAATTTGACTGCTTAAATGTCTTAAATATTGCTTCACCTAATGCAGCCTTTCAGAACAAACTAATTTGAAGGGAGAGAGAGAAGCACTTCATTTAGGAATACAGTAACAGGAAGTTCTGACATTTGTCAAAGTGTTTCTCCCTCTCTCAAACTAATATTTCATAATATCAGAACGGTTTTCTGATACATTTTAATTCTGGTAGAACTGTAACCTACACAGCAGGATGTTGTTCATGTGAAGCCATTCTTTCTGGAGGTATTCCAGCAGTGATGGAAAAATGCAGGATTCTGCCTTATTTCTCTTGCATGTTATTTTCCACTGGAATGGTTGCTCTCATGTCTAATACACCATATTCCTTGGGAAACTTCATTATTGCCAGTGACGGTTTTTAACAGATCCTTGGTAGAAATGGGTACACGCTGTCACTGACAGAAAAGCACTATTTTTAAGCATGTTCTTGGAATGTGTCCTTGCTACTTTTATCCCTGTTTGTTCCAGCTATGTGTCCTTACTTGGTTCAAGTGCCAGTGGTCTATCAGATATGACAAAAAATGCTTGCCCGCTCCAGGGAGTTTTTGTAGAAGTTGCCGTCTTGATAAAAACAGTGCTGATAAACCTAAACCCAGATGCCATAAAAACAGATGGAATTTAGAAAACCATTTAAAACCTCCTTGAAAATTCCAGCTGTCACGTGGGCTTGCCGTGAGGCTGGTGCCTGTCAGCCATTTGGAATGACAAATGTAGGTTCCTCTGTGTATGTGGTACGTACAGGTTCCTCTCTACAAGGTGTGAGATCCAGGTAGGTAAAGTAGAAGTTCAGGGTGAAGTTCCTGGCAAAAACGTCATTTGCAATGGCTTTGCTTTCTGCAGTGGGTCAGGCTGCTGGGCAGGGAGGGTTTACTTCTGTTTGTGCTGGTTCTGTTGCCAGCTTAAGCAGGCCTGTTGAAAGCACCCAATTTGCTAGTTAGTTTTTAAGCATAGAAAATAATATATTGTTTCTAATGTATGTGTCTGACACGAATGTGTTTCAAGGGCAATAAAGATACGTATGTTTATCTACTGGCTGTTTAACCCTATCTGTCAGTTATAAATGGAAGATTTCTGGCACGGGAGAGACCATTTTGCATAAACCATTCAGCAGGGGTTTCCAGATGCTTAGATTTCCAATAAATACTACTAATAAAAAAGTCTAAGAGGGCCAAGCATATGCCTAGGATATGCTGAGTGCTAGAGTATGTAAGCATGACTTCATTTGGTACAGGCAGGCCAGTGCTAGCTCTAACCTAGTCAGCTCTGGTAACATAAGCAGCGTAGTTCTGCACCACAGTGCTCAACACAGCAAAAAATATTTGAATATTTGGGGAGTTACCCCACAGGGTAGCGTAAAGCTGGCCCAAGGCACATTTCCTTCAGTTGCAGTCATGGCATTGAACGAACCACAGATGTGTTGGGTAGCTTTACATATCTCTACCACCCCCTGCTTTTGAATCACAGCTGCTTCCTGGCGCAGTTCAGGGAGTAATGATGATTAGTCTGCAGGCGCTAGGTGTGCTGGATCTGTCCTGGAGCTTTTCCTGGAGGCTGGGAGAATCGACGTGTGCTGTTTAAGCATCTCCTCCTGAAGTTACCACTGGCCAGTGCTGGGCCTCAAATTTGGTTCTTGCTGTAACTCATTTGCTTGGTCATCATCTGTTAGCTCAGTTCAGGCTGACATCTGAGAGAAGTGGGAAGTTGGAACAAATGGTGTTTAGCCTAGTTTAATCTTTGCCATAATCAATCCATTTAGCAGTGAAGGAAAAGAGCAAAAATGTTTAGTAAGCCTCCAGAAAAAATCCAGAGCTTTAGCAACTGGCCAAATGCTGTATGTGGATAGTCAGATCTTTCTAAGCTTCCAGGTAACAGAAAGTAGATGGAGAAAACCAAGGAATCATTTTGCATTTTTGTATTGCAGAAATATGTAAGCATCAGATTTTTCATTATTTTCTTTAAGTAAAAACAAAAAGTTTCAATTGAAATTAAAGGTTTTGATCGTAAGTTTTTTATCCTTAAGCTAACAGTTGTGGCATTTCTTCTGTAGATTGTGCAATTTGGTTGAGCAGTTGCTAGTTTTGCTGGAAGGTATTGCTCCTCATCTTGTCCTCTCTTGTTGTTTGCCAGGTTCCTCCTCCTGTACTTGAGGAAAAAGGGAATTGTGAATGTTTAATAGCTAAAGATACAGGGTTGGTCCCAAGGCCAAATACCAAAGCTGATAAAATCATTAAGAGCCTTTTTTTTTTTTTTTTTTTTTTTTTCTCCTTTTCAAAGGAACCTTTTAAATGGCAGTAATTGATAAATATGTAAAGCTGAAGATCACAAGGAGGAAGTGATCTCATGCCTGCATGGCCTCATAGATTCTATCTGAAACGACTTGGCTCTGTCTGAAGCAGGCTGTGAACTCCTTGGGGCAGGACGTGTCTTCTTCCAGATCTTGTAAAATGCCAGACGCTGCTGATGTCACCTTGTAAGGAACCATTTCTTCATACCTGACTTGAAGAGAAAGTGATGGGTTTCAGTCATTTCAGTGAAGGAGCTAACATTTAAAGGCTCAAATGACAAATAGAGGAGCCAAAACAATACTATGGGAAAGCAGTGTCAGCAAGAAAATGGTGTGGACACAATATGGGATACGCCTTTTTTAAAACCTTTGCACTATCCCAGAATTTGTATATTCTACCTTGAGCCTTGGCCTGGGATTTCCTGTATGCTCCATGATCACAGGAAACAGCCTGCTGTTGTTTTTTATACTGCTTGGCATGGCAAAATTGGATTTTTTGATTTTTTTAATTATTTTTTTTTTCATCTTCCAGCTATTTATTTAATTTTAAAGGACTTTACCAGTGATCTTGTCCATCATGTGTGCATTTTCTGTGTGTAGCTGCGGGGCAGGGAAGATCCCAGCACTTCTGGTGCCATGCAGCGGTTCTCAGTCTAGCTTAAGAGCGGTGGCGGTCGCCTTTCAGTGTTACCAAGACTCTGCCATGTTACCTTCTTGAGGTTTTTTCCTTGCTCAAGCAGAAAGTCTCCACTTCTTTCAGGTTAGCCAACTCTGGTAATGGGTTGCCAGTCAAGTACTGGAATAAAAGCGTCTGTGCAGCTTCCATAAGTGATTCAAGTGATGAGTGAGCTCATAAAGGAAAGAGCATTGAAATTCAGGCTGAATCAGTGGTTAATTGTCTGCTCATCCCTTCTCAGGTCCCCTCCTTGCGTCTGAGTGCCGAAGCAGGATGAGGTCATGGTGCTGGTCCTTGACCACAACAGGCTGCTGACCTCCCGTGTCCTACCGGGGCTTGTGTCAGCTGCATCCCAAACACAGAGTTACTCTGAAATAAATGCTCTTTTAGCTTTCTCCTAAACATCCACCAGCCTTGTGTGGTTGGGATGTTCACGTCATTGATGCCAGTGGGCCGTGAGACTGACTAGCCCTAAAAACCAAGAAGCCCATTGAGACTTAAAAGAAAGCCTTCGGCCAAAGTTCAGAGCTCTGGACCCATGGCAAGGCACCTTTGCTACCTGGTGATTTGGCTCTAGAAACAAATTCTCCACTTGCTTTTAAGCCCGTGTTGTCAAACATCATTTTAAAAGCAGAACCAAAAGCAATTGAGCATGCTGTTTGCTGCAACTTTCTGGTTTGCTCTGGATTTCATGTGCTAGTCTCTTTTTACAAAACACTTTTGGGACAGAAACTCCTACATTCATTCAGGATAGAGGTGGCTGGTGGGCTCACCCTTCTTGTGGAAAACATTGTTTATTTTCCAGTTGTCTTTTTAGATGATAACATCTTTTAAGACAGGTGGAAAATCAGCCTGAGTTTTGCTGCAAGTGTGGAGCCTATGTTAATACCAGTCATAGGAGAATATTTTGGTGGTGGTCCTTTGGTTTGCTTTCTTAAAGACCAGTTGTGAAGCAGTGTTGAGTTAAAAAGTCACATAAAATACTTGAAGGGTTTAGTATTGTACTGGTTTGGTTTCTGCAGCTGCTCTGGTTCGCTTCTGGAAGCACTTGGCTAGCATTGCCTCCAGAGCGTGTCCTGTCAGGTGATGTGCAGTGGGGTTTTTGTGCCCGTACTGCTTTTTGGAGTACCAAGTGCCTGTCGTGCCCTTGCTTCAGATGGGAAAGTTTCTCATGATGAAGGAGAATTGGATAGAAATTGGCTTTATTCCTTCATAAAGTAAATAAATAAAATGCTATAATGAAAAACCCAAACCCTGAACCTTTACAATCCCAACACTAAAGAAGCCAACCAACAAAAGCCTTCGTTTTATTTTATTCTTTGAGCTCCACCTGCTTCAGGTCTCATGTGCCCGAAAGCCTAGGGCTGCGGGTGGCCTTTGCTGAAGCGAAGCGCCGTGCCTGGTTTGGCTCAAAAGATGCAGGGACTGGGCAAAGTGCAAAGGCAGGGCTAATTTCTTCCAGTCAGGCAGCTCTTGCTTTTCCTCCTTGATTTCGGGGTCGCCAGCATCCTTGTAAGCAGAGGGCAGGGGGGTGCCAGCCTGGCAGGCCTCGGCCTGGGGGCGGCGGGAGGGGCCGCCGCTGAGGTACGGCTTGGTGGAGGCCTCAGAGGCGATGCAGGTCGCACCGAGCCCCTAACTTTGTTCGAAATTGGTTGTGGCTCTGCAGCACGGCTGGGTCCGGCCGTTAGTTAGTCCTAGAAAGCTGTAGGGTTTGGTGGCAGAGCAGGTAGGGCTGGTCTAGCTCAACACTGCCACTGGGATTCTGCGCTGCTGCGCTGCAGGGCAGAGAAGGTTTTAAATACGTTACAGCATTTCAAGGCATACCGTCAGCCTGCCTGTTATTTCTTCTTATTTATTCATTTATTTACACGTGTCCAAATGCAATATAGAGATCAAAATTCTCCAGACTCCAGGATGAGACCACAGGTGAAAGCTTGGTCAGCTACTGCAAATTTGTCCCAGTATTTTCTCCTATTCCTGGAGTGGAAATCCACTATTGCTGCCAACACTCGGGTGCTGGAAGTCTCTCCTGGCTGGAATAAGCTGTAAGGAGAGCCTTACTCCAAATTTTCCTGAAGTTGCAAGATGCTCTCTCTCATGCTGTAAAACTACTTTATGGTTGCATCACTGCCCTGGCTGTAAATTACAAACCAGGCTGTTTTAGGGTTGCTAGATTTTAATCTTAGAATCTGGGACAGTCCCAGCTGGATACATTATGCATGGGTAGTACACCTGATGTGTTGGACTTGCTGCACATGTGCGATGAATTTACATGAGCGCAGTACTTAGCGTGCAGACATTAGAGCTGCCAGGCGTCTGGAAAAGTGGGCAGTTACTACAGCAATGTGGGAAAGATGATTTCGTGTACGAGCATGCATGGGACATAAGATTTCTGGGAATACTATAAATGTTCTCACCTCGTGTCATCCTTCCTTTCATTCCCCTCATCCCCTTATGGGATATAACTTTTTAAAAGCTGAGACCAAATTTCCTTTTAACTTGTGCTCTGACTGGTTGCATGGAAGCCTCTGTGGTTCCCTGAGGGGCCAGGAAGCGTTCATAAGGTGGTCGTGTCACTGCTGGTCTTGATCTGCTCCTTGAGGGGCAAGTGGAGAAATGCGGGCTTTGGAATAGTTTCAAGCAGGTTATGGAGTCCTGTACTTTATGAAACTTTCAGACAAGGTATTTACGGGGAAGTGAACCAATTATGGTTGGAGAAAACAAAACAAAACAAAACAAAAACTTTAAAAATGTAAAGAAATTGTTTGTATAAGTATTTTATTTTTCTACAGTAATGCTTCCTGTGACTGTAAGTATGTTCTTTGGGGAATGGCCTAAGTAATCATTGTTTCTGGCATTTCAAACAAGAACTTAGAGCACTGTAGCTTAGACTTTGTATTGTTTTCGATCTTTCTTAGGAACATAGAATCCCAATCCGGTTCATCTTTGTAGATCCTCGCCTCCTTAACAATAAGATGTGCTAATGCGAGTAGTTTCCAGGCTTCCTGTTCCTTTTCTGTTTTGTTTGTTTGTTTGGTCACTTTCTGATACTTAGTGCCAACTTTGAACACTTGTGAACAGACTGGCTAGCAGGCAGTTGGAGGAGAGGGGTCTGGCTGCTGTCTGCACTCGTAAAACCAAATGACTGATGAGTCAAAAGATATGAAAGTTGTTTCAAGATTCATCTCCTGTGTAATAACTCAAGAGACAGGCTCTAGTTCACTCAGTTACTTGGAAACTGTCAAAGAAAGCACTATCTTATTTTACAGTACTATTGAAGAAAGCCAACTTGTCACACAAAGACAATTTATGGCCCATTTATTTTCAGCATTCTCCTAATTCCCGTTATTTGAAGTAAAACCCATCTTCCTGACGGACCGGCTTCTTATTTCCCTTAATCCTGCGGCAAAGTGCTAATCCTTCATTTGTGACCTCATAGGCTGTTGCTACGGAGAATGCTGTGATATCACAGGGCTGGCACTGACTTCACTGCTCTTGGAAAGAGACGTCTGCTCTCTGCAGGCCCCGGGGGAGATGCTAAGTACTTCTGGTGCTCAGCTAGCACTTCCTAAGGAGCGATACCTGGTGAACAGGTTTGCATAATATCTGCCCGCATAGGTGATAAACGATACAGTCAGAGGCTGCGTGTCGTGTCAGGGGAAAATGTGTGGTGGTTGTGTTTGGCAAGGTTGTTCCTGTCCTTGAAAGAAGTTATGTTACCAGAAGGAAAATGTCACTGGGAAGTTACACAAAGCTTTCTCATCCTCTGCCTCCAAAGATACCGCGAGGAAATGACACTGAATGGCAGAATTATTGTGTCTAAAACCAAGAACTCCTTGTTTTGTATCCCTCTCTTCTTCATCTGAAGAATAAATATCATTTTGTCAAAACCAAAACTGTTCTTGGAAATACTAAAAGCCCTAAAACTTCCACTTAAAGAAGCTTCTCAGGTACAAGATAAACAACACAAATTAAACCTTTATGCCATAAAGTAGCCTGCTAGGCTCTTAATTATAAATTGAGGTATGAAGGAGACGCATAATTTTAGGCATTATGCCCGAGACTTTCAGATATTACCAAGCAACTCGCATGCATGGTTTCTATTCACATTCAAGTCTGAGCTTTTATGCCAGATTCCAGAAATGAGTGCCTAAAATTAGGCTCCTCAGTAACTGTCCTTATTTTCAGAAGTACTTAGAGTACAGCAGCACTCAATGGAGATAAAGGGAAGTGCAAATCTACATCAGTTTTGAAACTCAAGCTGTGACTATTAGAAACAACATATGGCAATAGGAACCAAACTTGGCGCTTTTAAGATCTCTGCCTTTCACCATAACAGGAAGTTTTTAGAGAAATAGAACTTGCAGCTTTAAATGTCAGTGGTTTTCTATTTTCAAAAGTGAAGTTATCAGAACTCAGGAAGAAATATTATTTTAAAAAAGAGTAATTCCTTTGTCTTAACATTTTCTTTTTGAATATGCTGGGGAAAATATGATTGAACAGCAGGAAGGCACATACTTGCCTCTATTAAAATTAGTATTCTGTTTTTACTATTGATTATTCAGATTTTCATTTTTACTGTTTTATGTGTGGTATGAAAGTTCCTGCAGAGGAATTTAGCAGGATTATATGCATACAACTGCCATCGTTGATGTAATATTTGGAAGCTGTATAAGCTACATCAGGTTAAAAAAGCACCCTTATTCCAGAATAAATATGGATTTACATAGGTATGATTACGTGGTGGTAGTTCTGGCAGTAAATCATTCTTAGACCAAAGCTTTGAGGTCAGTTTCCATTTTATCCCTGTAACACGGAGGTTCCCCAGATTGTGTTCAGGGATGTACCAGACCAGATGCTGCATAACAAATGTGCAGGGTGACATCTCAATTCAATGTAGTACCACAATTAAAATAAAACACCACAAATTAAAGACAAAAAAAACCTCCTCCTGCAGAGGCTTTGCGGACCACACATGGCACACAAGATGCTCTTTGGGAAGCCACACTTTTTCAAGTCTTTGCGGATTACTCCTTCTTTCTAGAAACTACACGTGCATGTGTGTTTTGAAGAGGTTCTCATAAAGCAGCAGTAAACTTCTGAAGACAGTGTTGGTGATGACACGCTTAACTGCTTTTGCATGCTCTGGTTCAGACTGCCCAAAGTGCTTGCTCCTCGCTGGAGTGATACTGCACATGTACCTTATTAGCATGCACACTACTAATTTGCTCTCTGCTTTCTTCATTGTCCCCCTAAACACCCATCCTTCCACTAGCTTTGCTTCTGCATTATAAAGGCTTAGGAGCGACCCATTGGGGAGCAAGGTAAATGTTCCTTTTTAGTTATTCTGCCTGCTCCAAAGACTGGGGGAGCTCATTCAAAGTCATGGGAGGATGCAGGTGCCCTCAGCCAGCCGGGGATGCTCCCTCTGCTGGGTCACTGGCACTTGGGCTCAGGCTTTGGGCTGCATGCAAGAGGCATTTGTTCCCTCAGGCTTTTAATTGAGACTTGGAAGGGAGGCTTTCATTGAGTCCTTTGTGTGGCACAGGGTGAAGGTCAGCCTAGAAAACAAAACAAAGGCAAGCGCCCAGTGGATGCAGAGCACATGCAGATCAGCCTTCGCGAAACAACTGTCCTTTTGTTCACTTCTTTCTTCACCAAAACATGCAGCCGTTCCCACTTTGCTTACTCCAGCAATCCTCTAGGCCCTTGGATTTTCCCAGCCTTCGTACAGCTGGAAAGTTTATTTCTCACCATTTGGTTGTTATTCCTGCTTCCGTTTAGCCCTGCTAAGCATTTGGATTCTTTTAGCAAGTCCTCTTTCATCGTTAACGTCACATATGCTGCATTGCCTGCTTTAGGAGTCAAACAAAATTCATCTCTTTCCTCGCGTTTCCTTTTAACCTTTCTTGTGTTTTTCCTTACGTCTATTGTTCCTTGTTTTGCCCTGCAATCTGCTGCTGATCATATTTCAGTCCTCATAGCCTAGGTTTTTCTTGAAGCAGCCTGTACATTAGCTCTTAACACTAATACTTCTAGGTACCAAACAGGCAGAAGAAACAGCGAAGGTTTCAAAAACCACTTGTAAGGCTGCTAGCTTTCATCCCGGGTAGGCAGCGGCTGGCCCCATGCAGCAGCCTCCTGGGGGCGGCCAGGTGAGGAGAGGGTCACGCACCACCCCCTGCACATTTTACCCTTCTAAATGGGATTTGTGTGCCCGTGAGTTAACATACTGCCTGTGGTTGTAGCTCATTGAAAGGACATGGCTGTAACTGTAAGCCATTTTTCTGACAGTCCAGAGTAAGGAATGATGACATAAAGACAAGATAGGGAATGACTGTAGTTCTGTTGGTTTACTGTGCATTAAGAAAATGTTGTCTTGCTATGGCATAAAATACACGTACACAGAACTTAAATTTATGCATCCTGCAGTTTTGATCTCAGAACCGTATGTGGGGTTTCCTCTCCGTATCCAGTGGATATTCGCTAAATTTGTTGTTCAAGAAATAATCCCCGATCTTTTCTTTTGCTGGCCTTTTGATTTAGTTTAATGTAAATTGAGACCATCAGCAGCTCCTGTGGTCATCTCAGGAACCTAGTCTTTGTGTCCTAATTTAGGGCTCTTCTATACTGGGTAAAAGGACACAAGACACAACTATTTTTATGTACTTTTGTCATTCAGAAAATTGGGCCATAGCAACACTTGGGGAGCACAGGGACTCTTCCAGGTTCTAGTGCTTAATAAATGTTTGCCGAAAACCCAACACAAAAGTCTCGTCGAGGGCTTGTTTAGAATACAGAGGAGATAAAAGGGGAACGGCCAATGCTCATCACAGGAAAAGATCCTATGCAGCAAGGATCAATACCAAATGGTTGCTTTTTAGTGGTGACATTGGAAATGTGAAGGTTGGGCTGGGTAAGGAAGTGGTAACCCTATCTGTCAGGTCACAGTTGGCCAGGTTCATTAACAGTGCTAAGGAGGACTTGAGGCTCAGCAACAGCTGAGTGAAACAGCTGAGCAATCCTGCGAAATAATGGCATCGGTGATGTAGTAGTGCAAGGCAACGCAGTGGATGGGGAAAAAATCACGTCTCAGGTTCCTGCTGTTTTAGGAGTGTGGTCTGCATGCCACTGGGGTCAGGGTGGTGAATGTGGGAGATGAGCGGGTGGTGGTAATTAAAAATGTAAGCGCAAGGCTGTGTAAATCAGGCAGTACGTAAGAAGTCATCGCACAAGAGATGTACGTCTACGAAATTGGTAATTTTGTCGGGTTTGAATACCTTGTTCAGGTTTGTATCTCATAGCCAGTGAGACTTTCAGATTCCTGAAATTTTGCTTAAAAAAGAAAAGTGCAAGAGGCAGGAAGGTGCTACTGCTGTAATAGAATGCCTGTTGAAGGTTTTGGTTTATGGCTTCCTGTAATAAAGTGAGTACTCAATAAAATTAAGCAAAAACCATGTGAAATGGACAGGAGGAAATGCATTTAATTTAGTTAATTGTTTAACTGTGGGAACCCTTGGTTCCAGGTACTGTCGTTTATTTGGGCAGGTAGTTTTGGATTGCTGCATTTGCTGATAGCTATATTGCTTGGAAGAAAAAAATGAAAATCTGCTGGGCCTTGAGGGTCTCAAAGAACAAGTTGTTTCTGTCTGGAGCAAGGGCATTTCCCGTTAAGATGCAGCATACAACACCGGCCACGCGTGCTGTGGTTTTCTAATGCTTCCTTAAGACACTTGACCAGCACGACAGGACCGGGCGAGTTGCTGCCCTGTTGTTCCATGGTGTTTCCCATGCTCCCATCCCACAGCTGATTACAGGGGAGACCAAAGGACAGGATTTTGAAGTGTGTCGAGACACTGGGAAATAGGGGCCACTGCATCTGCCCCACTCAGATTGATAGGGGCAGAATCTTGTAGTATGGCTACTTTTTGTAAAAGTTGTAGGGTATTTCAGTTTTCTAAGCATTAAGATATATCTTCTTGAATCGACTCCAGCCATAATAAAACCTTTGCTTTCCACCACAGGGAAAAAAAATGACCCAGTAAACTCTCAACTGCTAAGTCTTCGGAGTGTCTAACCTTTTCTTTTTAAAACCACTTTGGCACTGTTTTAATTGATTCCATGCCTGGCCTTTTCACCAGGTCTCTTCCAGCCAGGAAAAACCGTGCTGTTAAAGGCTGCTGCAGTACCCTGGGACTTGCGTTCAGTGTTGCAGATTCTTATTTTAACCTGAAGTTATCTGCCAGTCATCGCTATTTGTTTGAAAAGCTGTAACCACCGCAGTATCGTCTTTGGGAGGAAAATCCTTCCATGGTTACAGCAATCAATAGAAATGAGAGAAGGTGTGCTGTGTCGTTGGCTCGTATTGCTAATCAGCCCTCCACCTCACAGGAATTTTAGCTGCTGACTCTCTCGCCGTGTGTTTGCTGCAGCATCCCCAGCCACACTGAAAATGTGTTCTGGCTACGCTGAGGATGGCAGTGGAGAATGCGTGGCTACAGCAGGCTGCTTGTGTTCAACAGCCATGTTCTGTGCCTTCAGGAGTACTTGCAAAGGAATGTTTTCCTTTATAATATTTCCACCCTAAAACAAAGCATCTATGTTTATTGCTTTGGTGTTTTTTTCTCCTTTTCTTTCTCATGTGCTCATCTTTTCTTGCCAAGTCTCCTCTAGTGTCAGATTTTTTTAATGCTTCTGTCTTTCCTTGCATTTACTGTTTACTGCCAGAAAATATGCAGGCTTTTTTTCCAGTGACATTGTAGCTTTTTTTTTTTTTGTTAGTGACATTGTAGCTTTAGCATCAATCATTTAAATCAATAGTAAAGTTTTCTATGCAAAAAATATTTTAAAACATACTAAAAAAAAATCTCCTCCCTTGTCATAGTCCTGGCTACAAAATCTGTTAGTGAATTCTTCATGTGATTTAAAATGTCACATAGTTTCCAGTGAGCTGTAATTTTCTAAAAACACAATTGTTTCAGCCACTGGGCTTTTTGAGGGGGGAGCTCTGTGGGTTGTTTTGTTTTTCCTGCTAAGACTGGTGGGCTCATTGAGATGCTGTCTTAGCAAGTGTTGCACTGGGTTGTGGTTTTGTCCTGCATTAGGTAACTTGTAAAGTATCATTTGCTTTTCAGTTTATTTTTTTGTGACTCTTCAGTGTGCGATAAGGTGGAAATGCTTAATTAGAAGACTTGGATAGTTGGAGATCCAAAGAGTGAGCTGATAAAAGTGTCTGGGCAAGATCATGGTCTGGGAGTCAAACCCAGGAACGCATGCTTTAAACTCCTCATAAAAAAAAGATACCTGCAACTGATAATTCAGGCGTGGCGTAACAATGAACTACCAAGGTAATATGTCTGTGAAAAAAAGCAAGTTTTGTTCTTACGATGTATGTGGCAGGGTATTTCCAGTGAAAGTATGGAAATCTGAATTTCCTTCTACCTGACAGAGGTGAGAGGTTAGCTGGATTGCTAGAATATGATGCAGAATTTTGGTTGTTGCTTTTTAAGGAATAGTTGTGTAAGTTAGAAAGCTTAACGAAACAGGATGGGCAGGTATCTGAGACCCCTACAAGGACGTGCTTTTAAAGCCAGCGGGACGAGATCTGAAGGAGCAAGGTGTGTTCTCTGCAAATATACTGGGGTGCCAGCAGCTGGAGGGGGTATGAAGGAGTAGTTAGACTCACAGACAACAGGAGCACAAAACCAGATGGGCATTCCTTGTTGGGATATTGCTCAATTTAATATCCTGATCAAGTTGCCTCTTGTGTTTTCTTAAGTGGTTTCTTAAACAACCAGGAGATTTGTTCAGGTAAGTGAAGTGGAACTTTTTAGCATGCTGCCTGTAAGTCGTTACTAGCAGAGCACTGACAACTTGAAATTTTCAGGATGTAGAGATTTCCTCAGGAAATACAAGCACAAGTTTGTGTCTTTCTGATGTTCTTTAGTCTGGTTTCTTCTGCGGCCACAGAAGCAGTGGGTTGTGTTCGCAGCCTGGTGTTCGGGTGCCTCAGGGGATCCGGGGCCAGGCTGGATGGGGCCTGGGCCTGCCTGACCTGGTGGGTGGCATCCCTGCCCGTGCAGGGGGCTGTACTGAGATGAGCTTTAAGTCCCTTCCAGCCAGAGCCTTTCTATGATTCTGTGAGCTGATGGCAGTGCTGGGGTGCCCATCAACTTCAGCCCTTCAGACATTCCCGTTCACATTTTCCTGCTGCCGGTCTTTCCATTCCCATTTGCTCTCTGCCATTCCTGTGGTGTCAGGCACTTGTTGCTGGTCACAGTGCCGATCAGAGGGCTGCGTGGTACTGCTCTGAGCTGCTGAATCCGAATAAAGCCATGCCTAGGTGCCTGTGCACACAAGGTCCATGTGCAGGCCTTCGCTGTCTCTCAGGCTTCACATGCTAGAGGAATCCTCTGACTCAGAGAGCTCACAGATATATTTGTTCAGAGCAATCAGGCTGCCCTGAGTCAGACTCAAGTACTAGAAATAATTGTTACAAAGGAAGGGCATTCAGATCCCGGTTTTACATTTCTCTTCCTTCTGCCTTTATTTTAACTTGGGTGATAAAAGTGTGAGTGCTTCTGCAAGGATCTGTGCAGGTGTGTGGAAACGCTGCCGCCCGCACCAGCCCAGCTATTCCCCGGTGCGTGAACGTTGTCTGGTGCAAAGGAAAAGCAGGCTGGAGCTCTTGTTTTTTCTTGCAGTAGGTGTGTGTTGTAATTCGCTTTTAAGCCCACAGAAATTTTTCTTCTTGGAATGAGTTTCGTTGCTGTAAAGTAGGTGTGGGCTTAGCAGACAAACAACCCAAGTTTCCACAGGATGATCCTGGGGGACCCAAACATTGCAGATGCCAAGTTGGATTCATTAGAGGCTTTGTGGCTGATCCTGCAGCCCTAGGGAAGGCAAAACTCCTGTAAAGTTGAAGGAAGATTTCCTGGAATGAGGCCTTTTTAGGGAACATGGGAGTTGAAGAGTGTGTGCATAGCACAAAGCCCGGCTTTCAGTGTTGAGATCCTGGCTACTGTGTAACTACAGGTGTAGCAGAGCACCCTGCATACCTTACACTTGTAAATCAGCTTGGTTATGATATGGCTTCGCTGCATAATAGTTGGCACAGACCTGTGAACAAAAACGATCTGTTAGCTGCCTAACCCAGCTCTTTGCTGTCCTCTTGGAGCACTTGTAGAGACCTATTCTAGGCTGGGGTCGCCTCTTTCACTGCGAGGGGGGGTCGTTGTAAGGCTAGGTCTCACAGCAAAGTGGGATGGTGACCTTTGTGTTTAACAGTCCTAAACCCCTGCTGTGCTCGCTGCTGGGGGTGACTGCCTGTTCCAACACAGCACAGGTGAGTCCTGAAGTGCTGCGTTGCAGGCATTTAAGGATTAGGTGCCTACCAAATTGCTTCAGAGTGCTTAGCATACAGGAGCCTTTAAAGAAGAGCCCCATGGCAGCACTCCTTTTTTGTTTGCCCCTCTGTTTCTGCCTATCAGACTTCTCATTTTGACAGATGACAACTAAAAATAGCTTTTTGCAGTAAAGACAATTTTAAACATTTCTCTCTCTTAAAACACCAAAACAACCGAAAACGTTTCTCCAGAGCCGCAGCGTCTGTCCCTCGTTGTACGCTGTTGCTACCCCTTAGCCTGTGTTTTTCCGAGGCTCCAGCTTAGCGTATCCTCACGAAGAGGAGGAAGATCTAGCGTCGGGAGCGAGATCGTGACACAGTGACCTCGTTCTGAGCATTACCTCCTTTGTCAGGAGCGGCAGGAGCTGAAGCAGCTCCGCTGGCTCTCGGCACTTGGAGCAGTTTGACATTTTCTGCCTGGCATGGTTTCAGGGCTCACTTTGTTGTGAGCCCAACCGGTGAATAGGATGATGAAAAATGAGCTTGCAAGAACTTGCCCACTGCTTTTAATTTTTTGATAAACAGTTGCAGCAGCATAACTTTGATCCCGAGTACAGTAGAGCTGTCTGTTACGTGCAGGTCTGCAGCATGCTTCGGGACTGACAAAGGAGAGTAAGTCTTTTCTTTTAATCGATAGAATAAAAATTGGTGTCATGCTTAAATAGCGAATAATTCAAGGAAACAGTGCTCTTTGTAAGTCTGTGTGTGTGTACACGTATGTCTGTGCATTCGTGTTTTTGTGTGCGGTGCGGTTGTGTGTTAAATCAGGAAGATATGTTAGGGGTGAATTTCTTGCCTTGACTAGAGGGTTAAAGCTTTAACTTGTCTTTGCTAATGCATGTAAATAGCTTTCTTGTCCACTTAATGAGGAGGCTGGCTTGTTATCCTGTACAATGCAGCTGGGCACAGTTCCAGAAGCAGAGGCACTTCGTTTCAAAGACAAAGAAGCCAGCGCAGACGTAGGGAGAAACCTGGAACGTTGCGCCGTGGTGGATTTTTTCAGAGCGATGACTCATTTCAGTTCACAAAGGATTCTGGGCAGGGTAGTGAGAAGTCAGGTTGGCTGATCCATTCCTATGACTTCACTTTGCAGAGAGCCAGGCAGAAGAGGAGTGACACTGCAGAATCCTGAGGCGCTGCAGTGGAGAGGTGCTTTGCTAAGACTGTGAGTGCCTTCGAAACAGGGGGTGGTGTCAGAGCGTGATTCCAGCCTTTCCGTGGAAATGGGGCAAAAGGAGAGAGATGTTTTCAAAACACCGTGTGGGAGTTGTATTTGTAGAACCCTTTAGATTCTCTGCCTCCACCTCCTCTGTTGTTTCTTAACCGTTTGTTTCTTGTGCGTATGTGAGAATTAAGTGTGAAATAGCATTGCTTTCGGAAGAACTGCTTAGATACTGCATTATCTTTTATTTTCTGGAAGCCTCTACTTCCTGCTTTAAGAGGTGGGTGTTCAGCATATTGCTGCCTAAAAACATGCTTTGTTTTCCTTCTTTCAGGTCCTGTGGCACTGATCTCTGCTGTAGTCAGCTTCCACAGTGATATAAAGCCCCAGTATGCACAATGTTGTTACATCACAGCTATTCTGGATGCTGTACTGGAGCATGGAACCAGACCATAGGGGTTCAGGTAAGTCCCCCTTTTTTAACATATTGTGTGCCAGGAATATGGACATGGACATTTATTAAGAAATGCATTTGAAAAATACTGAATAAACACATTCTAAAGCACACAATATATTAAAAAAAAAAAAAAAAAGTCAACACCACAAAAATCCTGCCCTCTTTTGTCCCAGGATAAGCAAGCAACACCACAAAAATCTCCTCAACTGAATCCTCTCTGGGAAAGTTCCATGCTCCAGCAGAAACTTTTTGTGATTACAGTCATAACACGTGCTGGGATATCACTTTGGATCAGGAGGCAGCTGGCCACAGGACATGAACTGAGAAAAGGAAATCTGTATCACAGAAAATACACAGGATGAATGCATGTAAGACAAGTTTGGTGACTGGGGGTGTTTTAGCACCTGTTTCCAAACATACTAGCACTTGGTGAACCTGGAGATTGTGCTTTTAGCTGGGTCTGACCAAGTGAAAAGATAAATTTACGTGATTGAAGTAAAGTTAATAACTGGCAAAAGAGAAGAACTTTGTTCAGAGGCAAGTGTTTACCATGTGGTTTGTCACTGTTAAGATTGCTGTGCTTTCTTCAGGCTGGTTAGAATTGGAGTGGTCACCCTGCCAGGTTGCATTGTTGAATTGTTCATAACTGTATCTGCAAGGGAAGGTATGTTTTGGTGTGCATGTGTTCTGGAGTTGCAGAAGGATCTTCCTGGTGAGAGAATGTGTGTTAGTGCACTTGTGAAGCCTTTGTTTAAGCTTCTCTTAAATGTGAATAAATGTCTGGATCTTTAACTTATTTTTGTCTTGAAAATGAATACTCTGATATGTGTAACGATCTAGTAAACACAACTTGCAGGTTTTCTCATAAAATACTCCAGGAATTGTGTTTTAAAATGAGGATTTAGCTATGGCTGAGTACAGTGCAAGCAATATGCTTTCTGATTTTCTATATCTCAGATTTGCTTAGTAAAATGTGTTCTTTCCTCTGTTACGCTAGCGTGGATCCAAGGTGTTTCAGAGTGATCTGCGTAATACAGAAATCTGCATATTCTTCCTGTTCCCTCCTGTGGTTTAATCAGATGAAAGCATTGTCTAGCTTAAAATGGCAATTATATGTCATTGTTGTGAATTCCCATATGAAAGGTTTTGTTTGCCACATGTATGCAAGTACCCTGTGATTAGAGTGATTCAGTCATGTCGGGGTTTGGGCGAAAAGGGGGCAAAGTGCAATCCAGGCCAGACAGTTGACTTCTTTGGCATCTGTCCCTTCTGTAAGTCAACCTGAATATGTGCTTGTCTTTTTCTAGAAGAGTTTTTTAATTAAAATATTCTTGAAAAAAAGGTGACGATATTCTAGGCTGAAGAGCCCTCTTCCTGTCCGTTACCACCAGTTTTGTTTTTGTCGCTTATCTTTTGTTTGAAGAGCCGCTTTCTGTACTTCTTCCTGGAGTGACTCTGTGGTTGATTGTTGACCAAAACAGGTTGTTGCCAAGAAAATTTACGTAGGGGATTTTTGTTGAAACTATCACAAGGTACCACGAAGCCACTCTACTTGTTTAATGCCTTCTGATTAATTACATAGCTCTGTAAGCAGCAAAAGTAGTAACTCGATATGTGTTTATTGACCAAGTTCTTCCCTGTTTAGTGGGACGTGGCCGTGCCCGAAGCTCTGTGCAGTTGGAGCATGCCTCGCAAATCTCGTTGTTGCAGAGTCTCTGTTGTCTAGTGAGTCTTGACCTCTCTGGCACATGCCCGTCCTCAAACTGTGACTGTGCAAGCTTTGTTTCCTGTGGAAACCAGGCTAAAAATCATGTTTAAAGCTTGTTTTGATCCACAGGAGGCAAAAGGTTGCAAAGGTGTTGAGAGTCAGGATGGAGAAGAGAAGCTGGGCTTTGGCTTCCTGTATTTCACAGGATGCAGAGCGTAGTCAGAGGGTCTCTTCCCCATTTCAAGGAAACTGTGTGTATAAATTCTAATAAAGTGTGGCTTTGCATTGTAATTTCCTTAATTTTCCTTCTGAATGGCTGTACCGAATTGGTTCCATTTATAAGTCAAGAGGTGATTTTTCAAACAGTCCTCATGCAAACTTCATGAGACAGGGAGTTTGACTTCCAGGTCACTTCTTTCCAGCAGCAGAATCACTTATAAAAATTCTGTCATCAGTATGTAGTTGGCAGTTTAATTACTGATACATGGTGTGGAATACAGTCTGCTCAATTTTCTCCCAAGATGGTGGCACCCAGACTTTTCGAGGACAGAGAGGGTAGATAAACTGGCACTGGAAAGGGTCTGGCTGGTGTGGGTTCTGGATGGGTGAATTTTCACCCCCAGCTCTGTTGCAGGCTGTCATTTTCTCATCTGTATGTTAAAGATAGTTATGGTTACCCAGGTTTTCAGAATGTTTTGAAATCCACCGAAGAAATGTGCTATGTAAGAGCTAAGTGTTTATTTTATTTGCTGTGTAATCTTTTGTTCTCAGTAACAGTAATTATTTTTTTCCCACAGGGTAGCGCTAAAAATCCCCAAGGCATAGAGGACAGATCCCATTCATTGTTTGCTAGACATTTGGATGTTTTTGAAAATGAAGTACCACTTAAAAAGTGTAGAAAAGCTTTTTAAAATTTTTCTTTAAAGAGAAGTTTGCAAAGACGCTGCAGAAACAGAGCTGAAACTATATATATACATATACAGTATTTAAACAAAACAGGCAGTCAGCTGGTAAAAACTGCTTTCTGAGCTCCAGTTTTCATTTAATTGGGAACATAAACATATGAAAGTCAAGGATAGTAATTTGATTTCAAAAGAAAGCTGCTTGAGACAAGCATCAGTCAGAGCTAACAGGAGCCATATGCTGGATGTTTTATGTAAGTGATGTGGTCTTCCAAAAAAGAAGAAAAAGTAGGAAAGGCATATTTGATTTTTTTTGAACAGATCTCTCCTAAAGAATTGTAGTAAACCTTCTGTTCATGAGGCTAAACGTGCAGTATTTATGCACATAATTGATGTTAATATATTATATTAAATCGTAAACACAAGATATTTTCTGTTGCTGTGCATCAAAGAAGTTTGTTCACTTAACTATAACCACAGAGTGCTTGTAATTTCCCAGAGCCGCAGGATATTTAAGATAAAACTTGGCAAATTAGAGCCTCCCTGAGTAAGGGGCTTTTGGCTTTCGACCACTAGGTCTACTGAAAGCTTTACAGATGTGTGCTAGCCTTTTTAAACCGAGAGGCACTAATTACCTCCAGCAGACCGTTACTGACGACAAGCTAGGGAGGTGATTCTGACACAAAGAAGGTGAAACGAGAGTTGCCTTGTCATAGAGAAAGTTAAAAAATATTCCATGGAAGAGTGCAAGCCTTGGCTGGTGGTAGTCCCATACACAACAGAAAAGAAGGCTCCCTCATAAACAAATACTTATTGACCATTTCCATGGCATTCAAAGATGTTTAATTTACGTATTTATGTATAATTGTAGCATTAATTATAATGTTTATAAAGCTCCCAGATATTTGCAAGCAGGATGTATGTTACCCTGGCATCCTAGCACGCTTTGCTAGAGATTGTGTTAGCGTCGAGGAACCGATACCGCGTGGATGTTTGATACTGATGAGTTATGTGATGTATAAATAGTTCATGCTGCAGTGGAAACTCTTGGCTTGTTCTTGTTGACCACAGGGACCCCACTGGCAGGGATCAGATGTATGGGCTGAAGGTTTTCTGCACGCTGACCTAGAAAAGCCATTCCGTGCTGGAGGCCTGTTTCGGAATGGGGACTTGTGCAAAGCCCACGGTTACTAAAAACCAGTGAAACTTTGCTATTTCTTAACTCGTGTTTAGCCAGTTTTAAGTTAACAAGCGTCATCGGGGGGTGATCCCAAAACTGTTCCCTGCAGGCTCCTTGCAGTCAGGGGAGAGGGATGGGTGCTCCCAGGGTGAGCAGCATAAATGGTGGGATTTCTGTCCTGGTGTCCCTCGGGGGACAGCTGAGAGGCTGCGGAGCAAAACTTGCTAGGCTTCGTGTGTCAGGTTCCTGGAGTCCCTTTCCCACTTCAGAGGGCTGATCGTGGTACTGAGGTCCATTCATTACATCCTAAATACTGGGTAGCTGTGAGTGGATTGTTCTGGGCACGAGGAAGAAAGAGAGCTCCCTCCTGCTCTCCTCGCCTGGTGCCTGTGCAGGCAGCGGTGAACGCGTGGCTGGGGGTAGGCACGGGGATGCTCTTCCCACAGGGCTTCAATTTAAGGAATCGCCAGCTCTTTGATGATGCAGGTAAAGCAATTCAGGAAGTTACTGCCATTCACCTGGATGCCCTGAAAGCTACCCAGGGAGCAGTGCTAGCCCACTGCAGTGCCTGGTGAAGCTAATAAGGTTAAACCGCAGCTGAAGGTGATACATGCCCATCTGCTTGACATTGCACTCAGCTGAAACTTAGTGGTGCTCACAAGGACACCCATGGCACAGATAATCTCCATGTGAGGGGCAGTAATTTCTTAAATTGCTTAGCTAAATGTGCATAATTCCCATCATCATTCCGGTGCTTTCTAAACATGAAATTTAGTCATTAAAGAAACCGCTCCCCTAGACAAAGTGCAGGTGGTGACTTGTGGGTCTTGCTGATAGCAAAGATTCATTTATGAAAACATTTAATCTGATGGCAGGTAAAATTATTAATAAACAGTAGTTAATATCTGTGATGTTCTTTATCCATTCTCAAACGACGAGGGAACAAATGGTGTTTGCTCCTGAGCCATGTGAAATTGCGTCTTACCACATTTCTCTGTAAGCTGTTTGCAGTTTTCTTCTTCGTCATTGTTTGTATGTAAAGTACATGTAGCAGGAACTTTTCAGGAATGTATAAACAAAAATTGTCCAGAAAAGTTTATATTTTAAGGCAATTCTGCGGTCATATAAGAACGAGGAGGATCTTGCGGTGAAGCTGGAGGAAAGCTGCTGTGGTGGGACTGAGGCAATGATCTGGTCAGGCCTGATTAAGCAGAAGCAGTCAGGAGGCAGCGTAGCACCAATGTGTATTTTAAATCAGCATTGTGTCGTGGGTAATGTGTATCACTGTTGTACAACAGATTGTGCAGCTGGTATATTGAAAAATATTGCTCATATGTCTCACTGAAACAGTTATGCAATTTGCTACTCCCACCAATTCTTTTTTTTTTTTTTTCAAAGTGTTGAGCATAACACAAGACTAAATGCATTTAGGTAATCAGTTTTAGAGACTGCTGTTCCTGTTTAGTAGACATAATAGGAATATAGGATTAATAGGGCAAATACCAGGGGAGCAAAGTTTGAATTTAGATTAATATCCAGTGATTTGATTCCTGATTTTGATCACAAAACAATGCTCTGAGGCAGCAGAAACAGGGTGATTTTCCTGAGATTTCAAAGCAATTTAGGTAAAATGTAATCCCTGGCTATTAAATGACCTGTGGCCAGAAAAAGATTTGTAGTCTGGCACCCCTTGTTCTGCCTGTTACTCTTATTTATTTTCCACCAGCAAGGAAATCTCCTAGTTGCTTTCTCCCCTGTGTTTGAGATCATCAGGGAGCTGTTATCTTTTCAAGAGGAGGTATAGAGCAGCATATAAAATCAATTCTATATATATAAAGTATGTAAAAATGCACATGGGTAAGTGTATTTGTGCAGTCATGCTAGTATTACCAAATTGTCGTTTCTCCAGTAACTTTCATTTTGAAGGTCTTTTCAGTGATCCTTTAAGTACATGTTAGTGAATTATTTTTAAAGATGACATGAGAAAAAAGTATTTGAGTGAAGTTACAACAAAGTTTATTTACAGACCATCATGGAACCATTAAAACTCCTCTTCTAAAAGTACACCACTAGCTTCTGAAAGGGGAGTAAGAGCTTTATGTCCAGAAAAATGCATGAAGCTATTTTGTTTATGCAGTTACCTGGTAGCATGTTCAAACAAGGTTTTCCAACCATCAGTGCTGATTTGTCGGCATTTTTCTGAATCTCTCTATTGCATCCTTTGGGAAGCTGTGTCCACATTGTATATATCCCATTTTCAAAAGTTCACTGTGTCTGAGCTTTGAAATTAGCTTGCTGGTTGAAACGAGCTGGATGGTTCTTATTCTGCACAGCTCAGAGCCTGCAGAGCTGTATGGCATCATCTCCAGTCATCTCTCTTCATCGCCGTTCTGTGAGCAGCACTTTCAAATGAAATGCTTCACTGCACATCTGTTGTCTTTTTGCAGGTGATGTATCACCAATCAGCATGTCTCCCATCAGTCAGTCACAGTTTATTCCACTTGGGGAAATCCTTTGCCTGGCCATCTCAGCAATGAACTCTGCCCGAAAACAAGTCACACAAGAAGCACTAATGGAGCACCTAACAACCTGCTTCCCAGGTAACTGTACATTAATAAATCATTGGTCAGATGAGCTCATGTCTGTAAAAGGGCGATTAAAGGATTCACTACCCGAAAGATGCTTGTATTTTTAGCTTGCTTGTAAGAAGATGGAGTTTTCAGCATTTAGTAGTCTGTTTATCTTAATATTTCCATCCTATCCAAGAGATGATGCTACCCAGAAGTAAAGGAGGCCTTTGTGTTTTAATCTTTAAACCTTTTCTATTCTTTATTTTCATACATCCAGAATATGAAGTTCTCTTTGACAGGGCTGTTCACGTGTGATGCATTTTGCAGGGTCAATTCCTGACTTTTTGTAACTGTTAAAACAGTCTTGAGGTACTAAACAACAAACTGGATTGGATAGTTTTTTTTTTTTAATTTTTATTTTTAAACCAATATTAGAATAACCTTGTTTGTTTCTTTTCTCACAAAATATGTTCTTTATTATCATACTCAGGAGAGTTTAGTACTTCTTAGTACTTACAGAGAACAAAGCATATGCTGGAGCCAGAGCAGACTTATTTTGCCTTGTGGCTTTCAAGCTGGTTTTAAGCTAACTCATAAGAGCTTTGACTTCATTAACCTGTTTCAAGTGTCATCATTGACTAACATAGGGCTAACCTCACAGAGGTCTCTGTGTAGAGCATTCTCTTAAATAACAGATTTCCCACCTGTGACAGACTCTTAAATTGTGGGTGAGGGGGCTTGATATAAGCAGTTGAGTCCAGTGATGATGATCTATCAGCAGGGGATTGCTAAAATTAAACTGAAAGGAGGCTGCCAGCCTGGTGTCCAGGGCCTTTCAGAGTCATCTTGGTTGCAGTTCTGGCTTTTGCTTATGCACTGCACTAGCTTGAAAATCTTTAAATGTATTTTTTTACTTGATAACATTGTCCATGACAAAAAAGTTTGGGAACCAAAGATTTGCTTGCTGTGTTCTCTTCAGGAGAACTTCTTGCGAGCTTTTGCTAATACTTATCAAACAGTAAAATGAAAATGTCTTGCATTAAAGATACTGCAGCATCAACGAAAGTAAACTGTATTAAGAATATATGCATGAATATGCCACTTCTGTACTTGCAGCCTGTTTCAGAAGTTGGTGAATCAATCAAAATGCGTCTTGAAGAGACATCCAAAAGTGTGCTGTAAAGGCCTGGGCAGAGGTTTACTGCTCAAGAGAGCCCAATATTTTCACTTGTACTTTGTATGATCCTGGATGAGATGTTTTACCATTCTGTGCCTCAGTTTACAATTCTCTAAACTAGCTAAGAAACCTCTTTATCGTACTTCTTTTACAGCTGTAAAAGCAGTTCATTAAAAATTCTTCAGTAAGAAAATTACTGATGCATCTGCTTCACCTGGGCAGCCACGATGTGTTGTCTTGAATTTTTCTGCTTTAAGTTACAGAGCAAGAGTTACTTAAAGCCTTGAACATTATGTAGGCTTTTACTATGACTGGCACTAGGTTCTTGAATTCTAAAATGTAATTCCGGATCTGGAGCCATGCCTGAAGTAAACAATTCTGTCTGATGTTTGACATTCACACTTTGGAAAAACTTACTGTAAATATATTTTGTAAATACTGACTTTCTGACCCAGTTTGTGGTTTTGCTTGTGAGGGTTTATATCAGTATGCTTTGCAGGTTTTGAAAATGATGGTGAAAGTTGTAAGGGATAGCATGCAGAGAAGGTAAAGTTCACAATTTTAATCCTAGTTTAATTTATTTTGATGATTTTTTCCCAGTCATGTTTTCTATATAGCCATGTGTGAGACAGGTTCCGTAGACTGCAAATATTTTTCCAATGATTCTGTCAATGCATTTAATACAAACATGATTGCATGGTGGAAATGATAATTTACTGGTGGCATCCCCTGGGTTTCCTGGGAGCATGGTTATCAGGTGCCTATCAGGTCTAGCTATTCTTGCAGGACAGAACCATACATCAAAAATAATTCAACAGGCTGGATTATTTTGTAGGCTCTGCTCACAAGAAGCCCGAGGCAAGTTAGCACGCAGTCTCTTGCTGCCTCTTTTTTCCACTAGCCATGAGCCTGTGCATTTCTCAAGTCGGGGATTGAAAGAGGAGAGCCTTGTTTTTTTCTCCTACCCAAAACATAAATAAAATTACATTTAAACAATCCACCCTTTGTTCAATTTTTTCCCCTCTCTAGAGGAACGCCTTTCTCTCTCATCCGTAGCACGTGTAACAGAACATGCCATGTTCTGTCAGTGTATGAGGATTATCTATACATCTCACACCTTTTTCCAATAAACAGAGCCTCTTTCTTGTGCAGAATATTTCCACTTGTCTGCCCAAACTGTCCCAAAAATCAGCTGTGTTTTTTTTTGAGTCCTTGTGATCACTGTGGCTATTTTCAATTACCTGATGTCCTCCCATACTCTGATAGTTTATTTTTCCTAATTAGGCTCTGATGCGCCGAGAGAGAGGAGAGCATTATCGGTGTAGATGTATCTGTCATTGTCAAATAACCTCTCTGTGTCTCACCCTGTAGCAGCACTTGTCTGCCTGTGCCATTCGTGTTTTAATGAACAGATGCTTCACTGCGTTTCATGGCATGTATAAATTTCCTAAGACCCCAGATGCCATTCTCAAACTGCCTAAGAATAATAAACCTCTTTCCTCAGTGCGGGTCTTACACTAGCAGTCTAGCCCTCTAGTTTGCTGAGCCATTGTGCAGGCATAAATCTGGGCCATGGCTCTATGTGAAATAAGGTATGCTAATTATTTATAACATCACATAGCAACCACTCCACATCCTTAACTAGTATTTCATGAGCCAATCAGAGTATTTCTTTTATCCCTTGTTAAGCCTCAGCATCAGCTCAGGAGAAAATCATTTTAGCAGATTTAACACCATTTAAATACTACTTCGGATGTATTTTTCATGAATTTATTTTATTGACAAAGTTTGTAATGATAATGCACATCTTATCTGTGACATTTGTTATTTGCTAGGGTTTTTAAAAAGCAGGAGTTCCTGCTGCACGTGCTCCCATTATTCTAACTTAGAGTTAAACAATGGGATGTTTGTACAGCCCCACTTTATAATTTATTGACCACAGTTTTAATCCCGTGCACTAAATGTAAATCTTTGAAATCCAGTATCAGGAGTTAAGAGCGTAACCTCTGGTCCTGTGTTTGGCAGCCAGACCCTCTTACCGGTGTGACCATGGCTGAAGAAAGCATCAAGTTTTAGACTATGCTGCCTTTAGGAAGGCTTTTTCTTTTCTTTCCAGTTTTGTCCACATAGTTATTAAAATCTTATTAAGGTGTTCATGATTTCAGTGGGGAAAGTTTGTCTGTGCATTGGGCTAGGTCACTTTTGAAGCAAACATTTTTTTCTGAAAGCTGGCAAATCCCTCTGACGTCCACCTTCCTATCTGTTCACTCTTTGAATATGTGAAATGTATATGTCACGCTTAAAATAAGTGTCTTACATTAACCGAGTTCACTCTAGGTCAGTGTTCTTTGTGAGCAGCAAACAAGACATAATCTTCTGTCTGGAAGCTCAGTGGATGGCATAGTAGACTCTCTTGAGATGCAAAAAATGTACATGTCTGATGATTCAGGGTCCAGACAGCTTCTGCTCTTGAATTATTAAAACGCTACATAATCTTAAATAACACCACTCCTGTCATACAGTGTTTTAAATGATAAACTCTAGTCTCTAAACTACTGTTGTGTTTTTTTTTTTTTTCTCTTGCTCCTGTTTAATGCGGGAAGGGAGACCATAAGGAGACTTCTGAACGCAGGGGCAGGTTATATATAGAAACGGTGTGGGCAGGTTACTATGAAGAAAAAAATCTCGAGGAAGCCAGGAGATCTGACTGCTTCATCTGCTTGCACTGCAGAGTTGCCACAATCTTTGACAAGTCCCTTGCCCTCTCTATCTCGTTGGTATTTCCAACACAATAGGGCTGCTAAGTCTTGTTGACTATTTTAAATGCTTTGTTGTCCTTGGAGTGTCGATCACGGGTTGTATCTAGCCACGTGAGAGAAGAGTCAGACAACTGAGGTGGTGTGGGGGAGTTGCAGATCTAACCGAGGAAGAGGCTTGATTTAAAAACAAGCCCCGGCAAACCCAGTCCTGGCGGTGGTAACTGTGGAGAGGCTGTGCGGGCATGAAAGTGTTGCTGTGCTAGTTACCTCATCAAGTTGTACCTCGCTGGTTTCCCATTTGCAGTGGCCAGTGGCAAATGTGCAGATCTTCCTGCTTGGACTTCTCAGCTCGGGATATGTGAGCTGATAACAGCAACGGGAAACCACTTTGGCCCATTGCTTCCCTGGCTCACGAAAGGTGAAAAGGTGTAGAGCTGTCAAACGGTAAATGCACACTGACAGAAAATAGATCCTCTTTTCATTCATTGAGAGCCTTCAGGCCTGCTCTGTTCATGCTGAAGTCAGGAGAACCTTGGCCAGTGGCTCCAGCTGGAGCAGGGCCAGTCCCAGCGTGTTCCTGTTTTATGCTTTCTCATCAGTGTCTTCATTTTTTCACCTGATGAATGGCATTGGAAGTGCCATATGCAGAACAGTTAAATGACCCACTGCTGTCTTAGGGTCTTCATCCACAGAACTCCCATGTGCTGTTTTTTTAACCTGTTTTTTTAATCTGTAAAGGTTGTAGACCTTTTAGTAAAAACCCACACAGAGGAGCATTTATTTTACTTCTGATTCGAGCTGCCACAATCTAACATGGAGACCCCACCAACCATGGCACTAAACAAGGAGAACAAGGAGGCTTCTTGTTTTTGTTTTTGTTTTTTTTGTGTGTGTTTGTTGTTTTTTTTTTTTACTCTATGAATTGTGAAATGGGAGAATTTCTCTTCCTGATGTTAGTATGGGAAGATTGGACTTATAAATTTGTGTAATTCCATTTCATACCCCACAGTGGAGTAAATTTGGGCCTTAGGATCTCATGTTTCTGTTAACTGCACTGAGCTGGATTGCCAGCCACTGCCCCGCTGCTTCAAGTTTGAAAACAAAACCCAGCGGAAAAAGGAATTGCTAGGTAGGATAAATTTTACACTTCCCAGTATAAATACACTTCCTGATCGTTGTGCCATTGGGCTCTGGCTATGAGCAGTAGGCACCACTCAAGTGTACCCCTGCTGAGGCTGTGCCACATGTGCAGTACTCACAGAAGTACTAAGGATGAAGACGTATTCAAAATAGCAAAAATGGGAACCAGAGCGATGTCCTTGCTCCTGTCCGTGCTACAGGACAGCATAATTCAGGTTTGGGGCTGTTCCTGCTTTCATAAGTACCTGACGGAGACCCGGACAAAGCCTGTAGCCAGCGTTAGCTGGCAGCACAGGACTCCAGGGAGCTGTGCCTGCCACCATCACCGCTGGGGCAGTGAAGCACGGGGAAGTCTGCGTGCTGTGGATAGAAGTGGCAGGATCCAACTCCAGAGCGAAGGCTGGCACAGTTCACGTGCAGCATCACTGACTGCCCAGCCACGCTGATTATTTCCTCCTTGATGTCCGTCTGCCCGTTCTCCACTCCCAGGACTTAGTGGATTAATGTAACCACAGTGCGCCCAGCGTTCAGAGACCCGCCTACCCAACACGTAGTCATCATGGTTTGTTGGGTGAAAAATATGCGTGATTATTTCTACCATGTATTTGCAAGGCATCAGAAGATCCCTGTCAGTCTCTTTCCCCTCACTTTTCTGTAAACTCACAGGAGAATGTCTTCCTTTTTAAAAAAAAAAAAAAAAAAAAAGTGTCGTCTCTCCAGAATTACCACACGAAGTGAGGAAAAGAGGCATGTTTCTGTTTATCGCTTTCATTTGTGCATTCCTTCCATTTTTCACTCTCATGTACTCTCTCAAAGTATGTACTTTCCTTACCTCTTCTATTTCCCCTGGATAAGGCACCACCTTTGAGCTCCATGGACTGCCCGTGAACTCTGTGTACTGACCCATATATATGTACCTTCTCTGTTTTAACTGCTTTCTCTCGTATGTCTGTGTTACTCCTAACACTGCTGTTTCCATTGTAAGGTTTTAGTTGTAGTATCCAGATGCTACTGGATATGAGCAGTATGGCCATGCCCCTAAATTCAAATAACACTTGAAGCCAGACATGAGAATACTTACTGAGTTGCCTGTGCTGTTTGACTGCTGTCACTGAGTCTGCAGGAAGGCTGAATGCTAAGTACAAGACAAAAACAAGTACAAAACAGCTACAGCTACCAAAATACAGAAACAAAGCCATGTAGTCATTCAAATGAAAGGTGGGCACCGGTGTTCTCCACATTGCTTTTAGTGTGTGCCTTTTTGGTAAAGGTGTGTTTCAGAAGTTAAGAATGCATGTTAAGAAAAAGGAGATGAATATTACAAAGGAAAGTCCTTTTGCTGTAGTATTAGTGGGCAAGGCTATAAGTGGTTTATTGTAAATAAACCTGAGTGCTGTGTTGCTTTTTTTTTTTTTTTCTCTCCTTCATTAAGTGACCAACTCTGCAGAAAGAGTGGAGGAGGGAAGTTTTGAGAGAGCAGGCACCTGCACCACTCCTCAAGTTTGGGCAAAAAGGGGATTTTCAGATTTTGGCAGATCAAAGCAGTGCAATAATAACATGCGTAAGAGGGACTAGCATCTTTCTACTTGTTTCTCCTTACTTAGTGTGCTGTTTGGTATCATGAAATCAAGCGTGAGGGTGCATGGCAGCAAAACTTCTGAGGCTTACAGGATGCTAGAGCTGCTGTAAGCTGTGGTACTGGTCACCCGCTGTTTGTTCAGCACTGTAAGACTTGCTTTGTTCACAAAGGCTGGGCTTCCTTGAGTCACCAAGTGTTTTACTACAGGCTGTCATCCAGTCCTGAAGAACGTGCCTGTGCTGAGCTACCCTTGCAGCAAGAAACTGTTTTTGAGCGAGTTCTCCAGTTCATTCAACACAGACATTCTGAAATACGAAGTACAAAAGCTTTCCCCTCCCACTTCCTTTGAAAAAAATATTGTGTGAGCTTCTTTATTTGGTAGCATATTTCAGCGGTGGTGTACATGAGCTTTGTGGCATCCATTTGCATTTTGAAAAGTGTTGGTAAAATGCAGAGCCTTCTTCCAGGCCTGTTTGTTTATTTATTTGATCCAGTTTCAGCATCCCAGATTAGCCAGTGAAGAAGCTGGATATTCTTGGTTTCTTTGTCACATGGAGCACACCCTGAGATAGTGAACTTTTCATTGCCTCACCTTTCATTTATGCTGTGGTACTGGGAGCTGAAGTTTGGAGCCCATTTATGTGTGCCATCAACAGCACGCTGCCCGTTTGGTGGGATGTTGGTGGTAGTGCCACAGCCCGTGCTGTCATCCTCATATTTGCTCACACAAGGAGCTCGGTGAGCTTGCAGACTCCAGCCTTTGACAGGCAAGTGAAGAGCTGGTGACCACACACTGGGTGCCGCAGAAGGTAACTGTGTCTGTGACAAGTACAGCTGGTTGGGATGTTGCCATGAGGTGTTTTTGTGAAAAGCAGATACTTTGATGAAATGCATGCATGATTTCATGGAATTCCAGTCCTTTCAGGTATGCAGAATTTGACTCGACAAGGCCTTGAACAGCGTGACCCAAGTTGGCCTGGTCTCGAGTAGGTGGGCTGACCACATGGTTTCAGGAGGTCCCTTCCAGCCTAAATTATTCTCTGCTTCTGGTACTTGTTTGCTAAATTAGTTTTGATAAAAAGAAAACTAAAACCTAGAGTAAATAATTCTAACTGGTTAAAACAATTTCTTCAATTCTAAAAACGTAAACCAGGTTAGTACCCAGAAATTTATGAACTATTGCTTGAAGATAACTTTTTCCACTGAAAAAAATCCAAGATTTTTATTTTTCATTCAACACAAACAGGTTTTTTAAACTAGCTTGTGAACTGAACTTCTTGTTCCCTTAGCTCTAGATGGAGCTTATTCCTGTGCACAGCATGCTAACTTGGTATTTTATCTAATAAAGTATTAAAGACTTGCTCCTGCACCACTGAACCCAGCAGGAGTACTGGCAGTGCGAAGGACCAGGTTCACAGCGCCAGGTCTACCATGTGTCTAGTGTGGCGCTGGTGCAAGGTTGACAGCCTGTCCCTCTCGTGGTGTGTGATATTTTCACTTAGGTAAGCACCCCTCATGTCTCACGTGAAAGGCAGTGAACTCTCAGAAGCAGCATGTTAGGAGCTAGATCTATACATTGCAGCACAGTAGAAAAGTTTACGTGGGTAAGTTGAACCGTATCACTCAAAGTGTATCTTTTGGAGCTGCTGTTGTAGTTCAGACATGTTTTAAATTTGGGGGATGCTTTTTTTTTTTTTCCTTTGTGGTATTCTTCCATAGAGAAAAAAACTAGGCATCCAAGTAAGCAAATAACCACTGTTTTATACATGACTGTACATTGTTCTAAATACTTCTGGTGAATTGGGATATCGGTATTTGGTTAGAAGAAGAAAAAAAGTGAAGTATTCCCCCGATACCCTTTGCTTTCCAGTGATTTCATCTTGTAGCTTAGGGTCACCTGTGCAATGGAAGTGACTAGTTGTTCTCTCTCTTTCTTTTTTTTTTTTTTCCCCCAAACACTCCATTAATGGCCTCCTTTCTACTTAATAATTCATACACCTAAAGTGTAGGAGATAAGTGGAAAAACAAACAGACAAGAGAATGCCTAGCAAAGTACTTCACTGGAGCTGTTTGTTCAGCATATTCCAGCCTGCACATCGGGAAAACAGGTTTTTGCAGGGGAGGGGGGGAGCCAGAGAGGTCCTCCAAGGTTTACGCACTCCCTGATTGTTGTTTGCTGTCATTTCTAGGAGTTCCAACACCCAGCCCAGAAATCCTTCGACATACCTTGAATATGCTCGTACGGGAGAGGAAAATATACCCAACTCCGGATGGTTATTTCATTGTAACCCCGCAGACTTACTTTATAACACCATCTCTCATAAGAACTAACAGTAAATGGTACCATTTGGACGAGAGGATACCCGACAGGTCTCAGTGTACCTCTCCGCAACAAGGAACTATAACTCCCTCCACCTCGGGATGCGTCAGGGATCGAACACTACCCAAAAACCACTGCGACTCCTGCCATTGTTGCAGAGAGGACATGCACAGCATGCATGCATCTACCCTACAGAGGAAATCAGCAAAAGACTGTAAAGACTCATACTGTCCTCCTTCGTTATGTCAGGTCCCACCTACTGAGAAAAGTAAAAGTACTGTCAATTTTTCTTATAAAGCAGAGACGCTCACAAAGCCCAAGGATGTAGAAAAGCAGTCTAAGAAATTTGGACTCAAATTATTCCGATTAAGTTTTAAGAAGGACAAGACAAAACAGTTGGCAAATTTCTCTGCCCAGTTTCCTCCAGAGGAGTGGCCGCTAAGGGACGAGGACACCCCTACCACTATACCTAGAGAAGTAGAAATGGAGATTATCAGGCGCATTAACCCAGACTTGACTGTGGAAAATGTCATGAGGCACACTGCACTAATGAAGAAACTTGAAGAAGAAAAGGCTCAACGAAGCAAAGCAGGATCTTCAGCTCACCACAGCGGACGAAGCAAAAAAAGTAGGAATCACAGAAAGTCTCATGGGAAGTCGAGGTCGCACAGCAAGACTCGGGTGTCCAAAGGAGATCCATCAGATGGCTCTCATTTGGATATCCCTGCCGAAAGGGAGTATGACTTCTACGACCCCTTGACTCGATCCCCGCGGGAAGGCTGTTTTATAATAGAACACAAGGGAGATAATTTTATAATGCACAGCAATCCTAACATGATCGAATCTCACTTTCCCATGACACCAGAATGGGACGTGTCTGGTGAGCTGGCCAAAAGAAGAACTGAAATGCCTTTTCCTGAACCTTCCAGGGGAAGCTCCCACTCCAAGGTCCACCGGAGCCACAGCCATACGCAGGACAGACGATCGAGGAACGAGCGGTCCAGTAAGGCTAAAGAAAGGTCTAGATCCATGGATAACTCCAAAGGGCCTCTGGGCTCGGCTACTTTAGGCACGCCTGAAGACATAGGCGAGGGCTGTAGCCCAGATGACCAAACGACTAGCCAAACTTACATCGACGATAGTACCTTACGGCCGTCCCAGTCACTCGGTCATCAAAGGGCTCTGATCTCAGCCGCGGGCTACAAAGAGACTTGCATCCCTGAAATAGCCGGTGGCAGCGCAGAAACCCCCAGTTCGTGTGGCCTGCTGGAACAAAACAAGCCGACGGAGAACTTGCCATCCTACAGCGAGCTCAACTCCTGCACAACAAAATCTGCCGTCGACGACTATTTCCAGTGCAACACGTCCAGCGAGACCGTGCTTACCGCTCCGTCACCGCTGGGCAAGAACAAGGAGGATCACGACACGCTGACAGGGACAGACGGGCTCAAAAAACTGGCTCCCTCGGACAGACAGCCTCAGCACGTTGTCAGGGAGCCCGGGGTGCACAAGGAGGAGTCCCCGAAGGGCCCGAGCAGCGGCTCGGCGGTAGCTGGCCAGACTCCAGAGGTGATCGCCAACGGGCGGCTGGTCCAACACCACAGCGCTGAGTCAAGCAGCCTGGATAAAAGGAAAGAGATATTTAGCAAGGACACGCTCTTCAAACCTCTGCACAACACTCTTTCGGTGAACAGTTACCACAAGGCTAGCACACCCCTGCTCAAGCCCCACCAGAAGACCCCCTCTGACACGTTGCCGGTCCGCTGCGAGAAGCTGGAGCAAGCGATCGTCAGCTCGGTCACGCAGGCCATGCCCGGGTCGCAGAGGCAGCAGGAGACGACCGGGAACCAGGAGGCCTCCTTCGACTACTACAACGTGTCCGACGACGATGACTCGGAGGAGGGGACCAACAAAAACGCTGAGGAAGAGAAGAACAGGGATGACGTGGGCACCATGCAGTGGCTCCTGGAGCGAGAGAAGGAGCGGGACCTGCAGCGCAAGTTTGAGAAGAATCTCACGCTGCTCGCCCCGAAGGAGTCGGAGAGCAGCAGCAACCAGCGAGCCACCCACTCGGCCCGCCTGGACAGCATGGACAGCAGCAGCATCACTGTGGACAGCGGGTTCAACTCCCCACGGTAGGACTGTCTCCTTAATTGCAGCTGTACCGGGTAGGAAGCTCTCATTAGCTGTGTGTGTAGTGTTGGTGACAGAGCACAGGGCCGTGCTAAGCACACTGAGGCTCTCAGACCGTGTCTCCTGCAGCCCTGAATCCACAATTCAGAGGTGCGGGTCTTCCCCCATACCATGAGTAACCAGAGGCTGTTTGCGGCATTGAGTGCATTAGATAATTTTCCTTTTGCTGCAAAAACTCCCTGTATCCTTTTTTCTTGTGTTTGCATTTAGAGTAGAAAGGGTGAGCTCCTGCATATTCCCCCCTCCCCTTCCCCATCAAGACTAATTGGAAGAGTAGACATAACCAGGTGCCATTATCCTTGGCTCAGACACCAAAAAAAAAAAGATTTTTGAGGGTTTGTGCTTTTTTCTTTGTTTTCTTAAAACATTTTGGAAGTGTATTTATCTATCTGTCACCATTCCAAGCTGGTGAGACTGGAAGAGCTGTTCTCCCTCCACAGCTGAAAGTGCTCAGGGTATTTGAACTTCAGAGGTGACCTGGCTCTGCATCAGCAGAGAGAGAGGTGCCTTGCCTAGGGTATATGGGAAGGGAGTTGCACTAGGAGCCTCACAGACACAGGGAGGAGAGAGTTGCTGGTGTGTGTCCTACCCTGAAGATTTCACCAGCTCATTTCCAGGTTAAGAATCCTTCACTTGAGCCTTCTTCCTTCTCCCTCTGGCCTTTGGCAGCCGTAGGTCCCTGCTGGAGTGGGGCTTGCCTGGTTTTGTTTGCCCTGGATAGCAACCCATCAGGGTTCACAACAAAGGCTCTAAACCCGCAGAAATAATTTACGATGGTTGTTCTCTTATAATGTCTTGCTTAGGCTTAAATTATTTATTGGCTGTGTTTAAAAATAAAACCTCCAAGACTGGATTTGTGTTAGGTGAAAGAAAATGTTGTTTGGCGTTGTGGTGTTAGTTTTTATTTTTATTTTATTTCACTATAAAAAGTGTTCTTACTCCTCAAAATTAGGTATTCTTTTAAATCTATAGCCAAGGCTCTCAGAAAGGCATGTGAAGGGTTTCCTGCTCCTAGACACAAGACTAAATTTCCTTTTCAGTTAGTCCTGTCACTCTGGAATAAATTCCTTTGGATTTGGTGGTTACTCCTGCTTGATGTTAACGACAAGGCAGGAATTGCTGGGCCTGCTGCAGCATGCAGGGAACATCAAACTACCGGAGCAGGCTTTTAACACATGTATGATTCTTCCGAGTAAAAATTTTGTAAAATAATCTGAGCAAGTCATTGCACTTACACTGAATCTAACTTAAATACAAGGAGGGGTTGAATTTGCTCCTGTTACAGTTCTGCAGATGCTCGGCATCTTTTTCACACACAAGTGCTGTATGAGGCTGAGTGCACTGCTTTTTTTTAAAAATGTCATTTCTTTAAGCTGAAGTGCTATACTTGCAGGCAGTTTTTGCAGGGGAGGATATGATGTGTGCTGCTGCTTGCCCAGCCTGCCTCACTCCGCAGCATGCATTTCATCTACAGGACAGGGTGTTGACTGGAGAAAAATCAGTTCTTAGACTGCTGTCTTGCCTGCTGCATGCACACTGAATATAAGCTTGCGTTTCTGCTTAATGCAAAGTCAGATATTTCCTTCCCTAACTGTTTACACAAAAGCTAAAATTTCTGTTGATGTTCAGCTTAAACTTAGCTAGCAAGAGAGCAGAACGTTGTGAGCGTACTGGATTTAGCACTGCTATACCACTCTGTCAAGATTAAAAGGGGAACAGATAAGCAGCTTTTAATAATGATTGTGCTCTACACATCCCTTTTTTATTTTACTGTTTATTTATTAACATTTTTTTTGCAAGTAAACTTTTTTATTTGTACAGAAATGCAGCATTCTGTAGGTTTTTTTTTCTGTGTATTTGTTTCATAAGGCCAGCATATATTCTGGGTATTTCAAAGGCTTTTATATGTCCAAGTCATGAGTTTTGCATCAAGATGATTAAATTGGATGCTTTTGCTTGCTTTTGGTCACTCCTTGATATAACTATAAAAATAAGTGGAGCTTGAGGGTGAATTCAACCCTTTGGCTATAATTACCATGCTGTTATTACTTTCCTACCTTATAAAAAATGTACTCCACAGCCCTTTTCCAGGAAATATGAAAGCACCATCCAGCATCCATCTACTGAGATTCCCCTAGATCTGAGTGTCCATTAGCAGGTACCTCAGGAAGAGGATCAAAACAGGGCACGTTTCTAGGGATATTTCTCAAGTGTAGTCTCCTAGCCTCCACTGATGTGTAACTGGACTTCCCGGGGTGTGGTGGTATCTTTTCATCTTTCATTTAAACTGCAGTGTGCAGCCTTGCTCGGGGAATCAAAATTACCAGTTCTACACTGTGAAAGAAAAAGGATATTTTCAAAGTGTGACAAACTGAAGGAAAAAAAGGTGCATTTAAAAAAAAAAAAAAAAAGCAAACAACACCAACACAGGATGTAGTTAACGAGATTTGCAATGGTCATTTGACTTCAAGAGTATTTTGTATGAGAAATTCATGAATACGTTGCCATTGGGAAAACAGCCTCGCTGTATTTTGTTCAGCACATTTATACAAGTGGTATATAGTATCCACTAGCTTTTAATATTATTTTTTTCCTTTATTTTTAAAATTTGTGTAATACTGCTGTTCTGGTCACCTAAGAGCTAATTTTGGCATGCTGAACTCTCAGTGCAGTCATCATCCGTAGATGTTAACAATGGTCAGTTTGCAACACTGGAATTGAAATTGGTTTGAAAATCTGGAATTGGTGGTCCCGTAAAGAATGATACAGTGCTGGCTGATCTCTGAAAAACAAAGATTGCATCTGTTTTCATTAATAAGCAGAGGGAGAGGGATCAAAAAATGAGCAACAGAAGCACGCCCTACATCACTGCAGCTCCCAGAGGTTGCTTAGTGTGAGCGTCGCCTGTCGCTGTTTGGAGGTACTTACAATAAGGTGATTGGCAGGAGGTGATCAGTACCAGTTCTGATCAAATTAAAAGTATCTACGAGAGCTTTTCTGAAAGCATCATTGATTTTTCCAGATCCAGTCAGTTTCGGATGGTTTGCAGCTGCATTTTTTACTACAGCTACACGAGGTGTTTCTCTCTTCCCCTGTGCCATGCACTGACACGTTTCTCCCCTGCTGCATTCCAGGCTGGGTGTTCCTACTCTTCCCCTGTTATTGGCCCTTATCTTTTTTCTCAGGACTAGTATTTAACTGGGAGAGGAACATGTTGCAGGGTCAGGACAACACGAGGCAGGTGGGAGCTGCTCCTTTCAGTAGCAGGTAAATTTAGGTTGATTTTAAACCGACCATGAAACTCTGTCATTAGTATCTCTGCTTTTGGTGCTTATATAGCACCCATTCAGTCCTCTAAATGTACCCTACAAACACCTCCATAGCAAGATGTGGTGTCATTTTACAAAGAAGTACAGTGAAAGATACATAACCAAGATCCATGCACTACCTGAAAACCAAATTTCTCTCTGCATGGAAAAACGTTATTTAGAGATAAAGAGTGCTAAGAGAGCAAAAAAGAGTAGTATTGCTAAAAACTACCTTTAGCATATCTTGGCTGAGTTTTTTAAAAGCTGTAGGATAAAATAAAGGCTTCTCTGCATTCATAGCTAGATATGTTATTAAAAGGTTTACTCTTTAAAAGCGCCAAGTGTGCTGTCACTCCCATGGACAAGCAGTGTGCTAGAGCGAAAGGGACTTGGTCTGTTGCATAAATGCAGTCACAGCACCCGTTCGTGTTCAGAGAATGACTGCAGACCGGGCAGGTAAGATCTCTCACTGCCTTGTAAGTTGCAGTTGTCTCAGCTGGGAAGCAGAATTGCAGCGTGGTGTTCAGAAGCATTATGGGTTTAATGTAAAGTAGCGTTTTTAGCTTACAAATAATCTGCGTTAAAGACAGAGAGAGAAGAGGGGACAGCAGAGGAGGCTGTGCTACACAATACTCTCCTAGCTCTGCCCAGTCACAGTGCTGATTTGATGAAGTTGTGCAAAAATTCACCATCTGGGAAATAAAATTAATATGCCCCACGTGCAAAATGGGAGCTATTTGATTTCCTTGAGCGTAAGATCCAGATGCTTGATACGGGTTCAGGTTACAGACCTTGTGTGACAGCTTCAGCCCTGCTCGGTGCTGTACCTGTGCTGCAGTACGGTGGCTGCTGAGTACTTCTGGAACCCGTTTTGGAGGAACACATGTGAACCATCAACATGAGATGGTTTATTGATGTGACATTACATACAAACACAGGAAGCCTATTATAAAACACTCTATTCTCCTTTCCTGTCTGGTCCACAGATATATAGGCATGTCACATACGAGTGTGTATATATATTTCTTTTCCATTCTAGTACTCGGGAGAGCCTGGCATCCAACACTTCGAGTATTGTTGAAAGCAACAGACGTCAGAACCCCGCTCTGAGCCCTGCACACGGCGGGGCAGGCCCAACCTTCAACTTCCGAGCCACCGCAGACCCGCCGACAAGCGAAGCTGAGAAACTGCAGAAACCAGCTAACTGCCTGCAAGCTTCTGTCACTAGTGTCTGATAGTCATCCTGCCTCAGAATTTCTGTCTCATCCTATACAGTAAAGTTTACGACACTGGGACTGATGTTTACATCTTTGGGGAAAAAAAAAAAAAAAAAAAAAGCATCTCAACCACAGTTTTAGTGTTTACTTAAACTGTGCTGCTATGTAGACTAGGGGCAACAAAGAAATCTTTATTTCAAGGTATTGCTTTTCACATTTGCGGCTCTGTAGCAACAGAATAGCAGTAGGGATAATATGTACACTTTTTGCTTCACTTAATTGTAACTGAGCACATATATGAAAGTCTAGACACTGTAAGTGTAATCTGCATTTTCAATGTCCATGCAGTTGCCAACTTCATTTAAAAAAAAAATGCCACAGATGTGTGATGCCCCCGGTCAGAAGCTAAGCTCTGCTGCAGAGTTGTTCTACTTCAAAAATTGAGCCACTGCTGAAAGTAACCGGCCAGGATCACCATGAGGAAAAACGATGCCAAACGTGACAAGTGGTGACCTCAGCTCTATCTGTGAATTATTAGTACCAATCAGTCATTTTCACTGTGTGTTTTTGGGACACAATTTTGCAAAATACCTGTTTAAGTGAGTAAAAAGAGGTCTTTCTTTTAGAGTATGGAGGGTGGGTAGGGAGACAGCTTCCCCTTTCGTGTTGCAGAAGTATGAGAGATGTTTATGTATGAGACTTGCGACTTGACCTTCCAGAGTCAGAAATGAGGAGGTAGAGGGGGGAACGGGGAGGGAGGGGAAAGCTATAACTGTCACGGAGCCGCAACGTGGAGTGACACAAAATATAGGGAATATCTTCAGTATAAATCAAGTATTTAAGAAAGATAATCTAATTCTTGTGTCGCTTCTGGTATTGCAACTCGCCATTAATATAGGAATCAGAATAACTAATTTCTTTGAACAAAAATATTCTTTGTGATATAAATGACAAGTATGGCCTGAAGAATTGATTTCTTTCTAGTGGAAGGACATAAATCTATTTTATGTAGCTTATTAAATAGAGTGCCTAAATTAGGCTATTAAAAATAGCATACATTGTAGTGATTATCAGAGAACAAAATTTAGAGAGTTATAAACTTCTGGCCTTTTTATTCAGTGGATGTTATTTGCAATTTAGCATTTTATGGACACGTCTAGTTTCTAGAAATTAAATGTGTCCATTTGGTTGGCAGTAGAAATCTGAATTCTGTAGGTATGGTATATCCTAATTGCTCTCCCCCAAACTGTTGCTCCAAAGTAATTAATACTATGCTAATTACTGCAGAGTAACTTCTAAGGATAGTTGAACTTAAAGAGTAATTTTTAGGCATAGGGTCACATTCTACTCTGTTACTCATGCAACCTGGTAGTGCAACAAACTGACTTCAAAATTAATTCTATCTTTATTTTTTATCAGAACAGACAAATTGGTGGAAGAATAACAAAGATATTAAAATATTCAATAGTCCAAACTGTTGAATAGAAAAGGGACATTTACACTGTCTAGCTCTTGTAGTACACAGGTGTTAAACCCAACTGTACATATTTAAAGCCAGTGTTTTCATCAGGTTCTGGTGACATGTATTACTCTGTACACAGCGTCATTTGAGCTTCACTCATGTTCTATATTGTCATCAGAAGTCTTCACTGAAGGTTCAGCCTTATGTTACGCAGTTGGATAAAGTTCATTTACTTATAAAAATGGCTTTCTAACTCTGGACACAATCAGTTTCTAATTCTGTCAAGGACATCTACAGTACCCAGTAAATGCACAGGTCTGTTTTCCTTGGTTTCGATGTATAAATTCCATTTCATGGGAGCAATAAGACCTTTCAGTGCACATAAAGGAAATTATTGTGCTTTTGGTTGGTTATCAAAGTCACTTGGCCTTTAGCCTTCTGCCTTATCATACCTTCCAAGATGTGCTCTAATTACCATATAATGCTTTGCATGACGCATCTTATTACTCAGTATGTAACTCCAGCCGTACTTATTCCATGCGAACTGTAGAGTCAGAGTTTTTGTGGGGAATTGTCATATACTATGCAGTGGCTGACTGTGATTTTGTTTTCTGAGACAGCTCTGACATCAGTAGTATGTATCAATTCAGTAAATAAAAATGTCAAAACTTAAAACATATATATATATATATAGCTGATGATCTGAAGTACTAATGTCAGTATTAAAATGTGAACAGCAAAAACAAATTTCACCTTTTGGAGAAACGTTTGTTTGTCATAAGCTAATCAGAACTTATGCAGGCAGCTGGTTGTACAGAAGACATAATTCCAACAGAATATGACAATACATACCTACAAACTGTTTAGTATGTAATTTCCTAAAGTTCCCAGAGACCAGCAGACAACATAAATGTCATATTAATGTTGACATGGCATTGTACCAATATTAATGTGACTCTTGGAATATGGAATGTAAACAGAAGTTTCAAATAGAAACGTTCTAATCTTGAATTCTTTTTTTTTTTTTTTTTTTTTTTTTTTTTTTTTTTTTTTCTTTTAAAATCAACAATGGAATATAAGGAAATTCCATCTTGAGGTTCTGGTAACAAAACCACGAGAGTGGAGCTTGAGTGCTTTATGTCACCCTAATCCTTTGATGAAATCATAGCCTTGTATTACATGGTTGCTTATCTGTCATTCTTCTTCTAATGTATCAATTTAAAGGTTTACAGAGTTAGATTAGGTTGAATCTGTGTTGTGTTCAACTGTAAAGGGTCAACACAAATCTGTCGGCATTTTGCACACTTAATATGTATTATTATAATACAACATGTTACTTTTATGGTAATTTTTTTTACACATATAACTACCTCCATGAATTTGATGAAATGCAGCAACATAAAAAGTGTATTGTACAAAGCAAGGTTAAAAACTTTGAAGCATTAGCTCATGGCGTTCTCTTGTGTGTCAATGCTTGCGTATGAGGTCATCATGTTTCCATTGCCACAATTTCCTTTTACAATATTAAAAATCTGTCTTTCAGATGAGTCACTTAAGACTTTGACAAGGCTGCATAATTGGGATAAAAGTGAAAGGGAGGCTCGAACCTTCCATCCTCTCCCCAGTTACTGCTACGATTTCTGCCTGGTAGAACTTGAAAATGTGTTTGTAATTTAGCAAATTAGGAACACCTACAGTCTGTGAAATATGATTGACAGTTTGGGGTTTGACAGAAGACACTCTGGGTATTTTCTTGGCAGCCTTCAAACATGCCGGGCCCTGTTCTGCCTCCGTTTTTGCCAACATATCAGGTCATGGTTTCTCTGAACCGGCAAGGGTGTTAGAGCAGCTCTTCCTTCAACGAGACACGCTCTGTTTTCTAGAGCGTGTGCATTAGAAACACTTGCTCCTATAGAAATTGCCAGCAGCTTTTAATTGACTAATTGACTTCTCTGGGAGCAGTATTGGGTCCCTACTCGAGGTATGTGCCTATTGTTCAAAGAGCGTGGGCGAGTTTCCAAGAAAAATGAAGCTGGCTTTTGAAAAGTAGCCAGTTGCAACAAGCCACCTTTCAGGAGGGAAAAAAGAAAGATTTTCCAAAAACCAAAGGAAGAAAGTGGCAGTTGAACCTAAGCAGATCACGTTTATATACAAACCCCGATTTATGAACACCTCTTTCAGCAAACCTAGTACCATTATCCTGATGCGAGTTAATGTACAATCATCAGCTGAGCTAATTTAGCTGGTTTTAAGTATTTCAGTTACAGACCATAGGAAATCACTATCCGTTTGGCTCCGTGTGCCATTGTGAAATGTCCGTAAAACAAGCAACAACGTTCGCTCAACTCTAAAAAGTAAGATGTATTGGGAAACAAATACTTTAATTAAAACCATGGCCTGAGTGCTTGCCAGCGGTAGTCATTTTCGTAAAAGAGATGGAGGCCACCATAAACGTGGGTCATGCCTTGCACTTAAGCCATGCCCGAGGGCCGTGGAGCACTCCAGGCGGTACCAGCCAAGCCTCCCAGCGCCGAGGCGGGCAGACCTCACCATCCCCGTCCTCTGGCGGGGCACGCTGAAGAAAACAAGGCTGAGAGTCTGTGGACGAAATTATTAACCAGTTTCTTTCTTTTCTCTTCAAAAGTCACTCGAGTAAGTGTAATAGTTGACCAAAGTGTTCAGTGTTCGTACTCCGGAGCTCATCTTTTTGTGCATTCAGTTTAAGAGGGAAACTACTTCGCAGTCCTGCAGAGACTCTAGGTTAGCAGTGCCAAAACCAGCTTTCAGTCGTACGAGTACTGCCGGCGGTGGTTTTAGAAACAGTTATTTTAATTAAAAATTTGTTTTTCAAATACATTTCACAGAGCTTCTCCCAAACGCGATTCTTCAAATTGTTGTGCTGAGAAAGCAAATAGCACTCCTAATCTGGTGCCACCCCCCCAGTTTACAATTAATTCCCTTTGCTCTTCTGAAGAAAGCTGTACAGTATTAGAGAGAAATGTTCTATTTTTTACATAATTCTTTAAAAGAAAGCAAAGTATATATCTAAAACGTTCCCCCCGACGTAAGTAAAGCGCATCGACCCTGCATCGGCGTGCCCGGGGGCACGCAGCGGACCCAACTAAAGCCGAGCTGGTGCTAGAAGAAAACGGGACTCGCGCTCCAGAGGCTGGGCTCAGCCACGCGGGTCTGAGTCTGGCGTTAACCCCCCGGCCTCCCACGCGCCGAGCAGAGAGCGGGACTGGTCGCTGGCTCCATTGAAGCTCAGGTCTGAGCTGAGGATTTCCGCCTTCCTCCCCCCCGAGGCACGGCACGACGCGCAGGCGAGGCGCAGGAGGCCACGGTGCGCACACCTGGACCTGGAAGGCAGCCCCCCGTTAGCGCCCCTGCGGCACGGCCACAGTGGCCAGAGCCCCCCAAAGGGCGCCCACCCCTAAGTACGAAAGGGCCCGCGGGGTGGTTGGCACAGGGGTCACCTCGACACGCAGAGGAGGCGTTGAGTGGAAAGGGATCATAACTCTGCAGGTAATCGTCCGTGAGTGACTGAATGTGGCTGTTGCATTAGGTCTAAATGAGTTACTAAATGCAAGTGGGACTTACTGTATGTTAGAAGGGAGTTTTGCAGCCAAGACTGCCTTGTATAAATGTGTTTGCACTGAAAAAAAAAAAAAAAAATTAAAAAATTACTTGGTCTCTGGTTGCTGTAAAGGTCATCCAAGATGGATGTTCTGTTTATATTGTATAGTATTTCATATGAAAAAATTACGGTTCATGAAATGTCTTCCCTAACGTTACTGATTTATAACAGCACATTTGTAACATGGTTTTTATTGTGTCAGTGTACCATATTGTAAATGATGATTACTTGTCATGCTTAGTATAATAATTTAAAGGAAAAAAAAAAAAAAGGACAGGGATTTTTGTAAGTCTATATTTGAAAGTCCCTCCATATGGTAATATTGTGTTCATGTTGTTTATGTAGTGTTGTGTGAAATATCCATTTTGGATTGTGTTACTTTTTAAGATATTAAATAACATTTGGTTATATGTTTTAAGTGGATTTTTTACACCCATCGGTGGTTTTTAGAGAAAATACTTTCCATTTCAGAGAAAATAATTCCCGTTTAATGCGCTGTTTCTCTCCCTCGTTTAGGAAATCTTGCACAACAAATGGGTAATCAGAAAAACAAGGGTCATTACGGCCTGCTGTGCTCATGTGTGCTTCCCCAAAGGGCTGTGAGCCCTTCCAGAATGACAGCGCTAGGGAGAAAGATCTGCAAAATTTGGGAAAAAGAAAAAAAGTTTGCTGTGGACGTGCAGGGTGATGTGTCTTGGGGAAATGCAATCCTCACCAAAGGCACAAGCTCTGAGCTGAGATGCACCCGAGCACAGGGAAACAAGAAGTCCCTGAGCACATCCTGATGCCCAAGCAACAGACTTCAGCTCCCTCTTTTCCTCTTGTCCATCCTCATGGGCCAGAGAAGGACCTGGGCACGTGCCAAAGAGAAAGGGCTGCAGCAAGGAGGTTTTTCCCAGTTCTTGAAATATTTACCCAGATTTTTTCCCTGCTCTGACAGTAGCTGACTGGAAAGCCCAAGTGGACAATGTAACATGCAGGTGCTGCTTTCCTGCCTCTGTGCTGCCTGTTGGAAGAAGGTTTCAAAGGGGTTCAGGCTCCAGGGCCTTGCCACCGTACCGGAGTATCTTGTCTTGATACACACCGTGCCCTTTAAACTTTGCTTAGAAACCTGCTTTAAGTTCTCTTTACACATACTCTGCTAGCAGTTAATATGAAGATCTTAAGCAAGCGACATCTTTTTGGTCCAACTCGGAGTTTTTTCTACATATTACCTTTGTTTCCCCCTGGGTCACTGCCAATGCCCAGATCTCCAGAACTTAGAGCAGACAGCAGACAGCTTAAATGTGGTCCATACCTTACTTTAAATGTCTATGCCCACTGCTTCCCTGAAGACCTTTCATCTTTCTGTTGGATTGTGCCTTTCGGTCGGGAGCACTGGCCCCAGAGCAGCAGATTTCCATCCCTCCTCATCTACAAATACCTTGTGAGGTTACGTTTGTGAAGGCTCTCCTCTCCAGAACTGCTCTTTTCCATCAGCCTCTCCGCTGACAGCTTAGGGTCTGTTTTTTTCCTACCAGTGTATTTCCTGTGGTGTCCTTCTCTGTCAGCATCCCCACCTCTTCTGCTCCTTCTTGGCATTTTCCCCCTTCAGGTTGTTTTCCCCATTCATTGCTTGACAAGAAACGTCCTCTGCCCCTTTTCTCACCTTCCCTGCTTAAAATGTCATCCCAATCCTATGGGGTCTTTTCCTCACTGTCCCATTCCTTTCTCTTTTTCACTCTCCCCACTCATTTGAATGACCCTGGAGAAGAAGAGGTGCTCAGGACAGGAGCTCCTGTCAGCACTTCCCTTCAAACCGTGCTGTTCCAGCTTGGTGGATTTCAGAAAAGGCATCGAAACTTGCCCCCACTTTTCATCCCTCCTGTTCTCTCCCTCCTTTTGACTGCTGCTCCTTCTTTAACCCAACACCTCTGTGTTTTGAGGGCTCGAAGACCCCAAACCCGCACCGATGCTAAACCAACAGGTCACATGTGTCTTCCTCAGGGTGCCAGGAGAGGTCCCAGCTAAATGTTTTGGAAAACAATTACAAAAACTACAAAAAATAACACGCCTGCTCACCGCCACCGGTGGGTGAAGGGCGAAGGGGTTTGCAGTGGGTTCGAAGATGCGGGGACCTGCACAGCCCCCAGTGGCTTCGTGGTGATGGCTGAGCTTGTGTTTGTGAGCAGCCTCCTCCTGCGCCTTCAGGTCCTTGTCTTTAACCGAGTATTTTTAGCCCCGCTGTCACAGTATAATGTCACAGTGATAAATGAGGATTGGGAACAGGAAATCCCAAGTACATTTTTTTATGTATTTATTTTTTTCTCATTTCTTGTCCTGATAAGCGCGGAAAACCTAACCCTGTGCTTCCAGCTATTTGGAAATAAGTGAGCAGAAATACGTTTCTTACCCTCTGGGCACCATCGCAGTCGCACAGTGACAGCAGCCTTCCTGTCCACAGGCCCGGCACACGTGGGCTGGGTCCCGCTGGGATGGAGCCAGGAGCACCAGGAGCGCAGAAACCGAGCAGAGGAGCCGAGCCTGCAGGGGGACCATTGGGAGCAGCCTGTGGGCAGGGGCTGGGGCCTCTGGCCTCCCTAGACCGAGCGTAGCACTTGGGATGCCCCATCCTTGAACATCTTTCTGGGTCCTTTTAGCTGGGTTTTGGGGAAAAACGGGTCTAAGCGGCTAACTTTACAGGGCGGCTTGTGCATTGCAAGGATTTCAGCGCAAGCCGTGTCTTACGCACCTGGAATCTGCCCTTGCTGCAGAGCTGTGGTCCTCCCCCTCCTGCACCAAGCAGCACACGGGCACCACTGGGCAGAGGCTGCCAGGGGTTGCCATAAGGCTGCAGACGTGGAGACAGGAGTGCAAACTTCGCAGCTGGCTGCGCCTCGCTGTCATGGGCAGTGACCGGACGGGGACAGCAGGGGAGGGCGTTTGCCTTCCTTGCTTGGCAGCTGAACGCTGCCTGCAAGGCAGCCCCTGCCCTGCCTCTGCGGCGAGACTCCTGCTCCCACTGCACGGCTTCTTGCAGCACATTGCCCAGCTCCTGCTCCTCCTCCTCCTTCTCCTCCTCCTCCTCCTCCTCCTCCTCCTCCTCCTCCTCCTCCTCCTCCTCCTCCTCCCCTCCGCAGCAGGCCCCAGCCGGCCGGCCCCAGCACGAGGAGGCCATGAGGGGAGCACCTCTGCTGTGTCCAGTTCCTTGCGTGCCTCTGGCTCAGTCCCAAAGTTTTCTTGCCAGCAAAGTCCTATTTAGCAGCCAGCTGCCACGACTCAGCCGGCTGCTGCTGGACACAAGTGGATGATGGTTTTCAGATGCTTGCATGCAGCCGGGCCAGCTGTAACCCTGATCTCAGGCATGGCCCTCAGTGGAACAGCAATATTTATATATATTATATATATACATATACATTTAACCTAGGCAGGGCCGTGTAACTAGTCCTCTTCTGCTAAAGGAGCACTGAGACAGTTTGCCTGAAAAAGGAAGCTTTTGGTTGAGTCCTCAGCTTCAGCTGCACGTACGGTGGCACTGCACAGACGGGGATGACCTTGCACAGCCCAGCCCTTTATGTTTGTACGCCCCACGCACAGGCTACACAAAACCTCCAGCCAAACAAAGGGACCGGGGGCAGGAGGCCAGGAGAAGCCACCTGCCTCGTCCTAGGGTGCTGATGACTGTCCCATGCAGTAGGACATTTCAGGGCGTTGTTCCACGGCTCCTTGGTAGGAAACGTGACACAGCAGGCGGTGTGGTGTGCCCCGCTGCCCCGCGGGGAATGGCCGTGTGACAGCAGCCCCACAGGACACCAGCAAAAGGCGGCTGCTTGAGCAAGAGCCAGCTCGAACCGCCCTGCAGGCGGCAAGCCGGGAGCTTTGGACTTCAGGTCACCGCCTGAAGTGGGAAAAACTGACTCAGAGAATTTAATTTTCAAAAACAGGGAGCACCCGAAAACCTTGTAAAAGCAAGTGTCTGCAGCCCTAACTTCAGGCAGCATTCCCTCTCAACCCTATAAAGCAAATCAGGCCCGTTTTGTTCTCACCCCTCTCCTTTGCCTTCCTCCTTGCTCGGCCCTGGGGGGCTTCCCCCGCACACGCAGCGCTAGCTTTCCGTCTCCTCTTTCTCACAGACTTCTGAGGACAGTCATTTTTCCTCCGACTGCGGAGTTTTATTTTTAAGTAGTCTCCAGTGGACCCTGGAGATTTATTATTCACTCATAATGAAGAACCTCAAGGGCCCTCACTGCCTAAGGTAGCCGCTGTATTTATTGTTCCTCCTTAAAGGTAGCCCACTCTCCTCTTATGGTTTTATTATCAGCTATAACCCGGTGTGGAGTGACTATTTCTCATGCTCCGATGCTGTACAGCACATAACGCTTTCACCAAACCACAGATTGCAGAGAAATGCTCTAAAATAAAATGAAAACCCCTCTTACTTTTGATGGTAGAAATGAGGAAAAAAAAAAAAAAAAAAAAAAGAAGCAGCAAAGTAAAGCCTTACAGGATGACAAGTAGTTTGAAAGAGCTCTTTTGCCATGTTTAAAACATTTGCCTGTAGATGAGTGGACTTCCATTGAGCCAGAAACTAATAAAAGACTTAATATTGACTGGAAATATGTCGAGCACATTGCTGATTTTTAGAACTTTTAAGGAAATGTTGTTATGTAGTCAAATGCCCAGCGTATATCGAAGTGGAACACAGCATATGTTAGAGTGCAATTTTATTTTAATATATATATATTTTTCTCTTAAAATCACTGCATATTTTTAGATTGATTTTATCACTGCACATGTAAAAGCTACATTACCTCTCTGATGTCTCCTGGAGAAGGAATTCTCATTTGGAAGGAAAGATTATGTTGAAGAATTTGAAATATTTGTTAGAAATGACAATAAATCCTATGCATAACTATATATTCGAGTGCATTTTAGTATATGTTTGCCTTTCTAAAACTGAAGCATGTGGGATGTTGGTGAGGAAGAGCCTGCCCGGTTGCCACCAGCCACCAGGCTACAAAGGAAGACTTCTGGATTTGTTGGTTTATTTTGTAAAAAAAAAAAAAAAAAAAAAAAGAAGGAACTGACCTTTGGGCGGTACTTACATGTAGGGTGTGAGTTCCCATGACTCCTACCAGTTTTGCCTCGTGCCCTGGATTAAGCAGAGAGTGGTGCAGCCCTGGCAGGTGTCTCCACGGACGGACCAGCTGCTGCCCAGGCGCCTTCCAGACGGCGGCCTCTGCAGCTGGAGAGGAGGAGGAGGGTGAATGCGCTCCCCCAGGAGGAGATGGAGTCAGAGGAGAGGGCTTAAAGCCTCACAGATTTCACCAAGACAAAGAGGAAAACTCAAAGCGAGGAAAGGAATGAGAGGGTGTGCTTTAGTAGCAGTGGAGGTTTTTCTGACATGTTGGGAGCAGTAGTGGGAGAAGAAAGACATCAGCTGAGGACAGAATTAAAAATCTTTGCCTTACATGGAGGCTGAAGGATCCTGGGCTCCCTCGGGTTTCTGCCACAAGCCAGCTGAGGAGGGGAGTTATGTGCACCTCTCTTCATGACCTATGCAGACCTAGAATAAAGAGCAATCTAAACAGCCATTTTCCGAAATGTTTTCTCCGAAAGCTAGGAACCAGCCACAGCCTGTCAAGCTGGCGAGGTACTCGCGCTCCTGGCGGCATTCCCCTCTGCAGGGCAGCCTCCTAAAGCAAACACACTGTGACTGCCTGTCTCAGCCCTTCATCGGCCTCCTCCCTCCCCATGTGCATGGGATGTTTCTAGTCATGAAGGTTTTGAATGCCCCCCAAGGCCCTCACATGGGGCTCGCAATAAAACCTTCTCCCGTCTCTCTCTCAGTTCCTGTTGTACGTGCAGTAACTTGCTGTTTGTTCCCTTTTAGGAGCTGCAGAGCGCCTCTGAGCTCACTTTGTGTCCAAAAACATCATCCCCTCTCTCCAGCAGGAGAAGATACGCGATGCATCCCAGATGTCTGCACGTGGCAGCAGTCTGCAGACGCAGCAGCTTGCAGGAGGGAGGAGGATAAGCAGCGAGCACTCACCGTCTCCGCGCCCCTTCTTGGAGCAGGGACGTTGTGAGGCCGACTCTGTGTTACTGCACCGGCACACGAGGTCTCCCAAATGCCACTCAGAGACGTCTCTGCTTGTAACCAGCAGTGCTGGCAGAGCCTGTGGTTGTCACGGGGAAGCACCGGGAGGATGCAGAGCAGCTTCAGGCTGTTGTATAAGCTGTACCTTATATCGTCTCCTGGGCTGTCTGCTGCCAGCTCCAGAGCAGTGCGTTTCCAGCCCTTAAAACAGAAGAAAAGTCCTGTCTGAAACTGCCTCTTCCCCCCAGTTGCAGCTCCTGTGCTTCACTACAGCCTTGGGTCGTGCTCCCAGCTCTCTGTGGTTGCCTCCTTCCTCCCTCCCTCCCTCCCAGGACTTTTGGCAACAACTGCTTTTTGGGGTCCCGGAGTGTTATCAGCACACTGGGGCCCTTCTCGCTGCCAGAGGCTGAGCTGTGGTGGAGGGAGGGCTCCTGGGCTGGGAGGCAACTGCAGCGAGTTCCTCTGTGTGAAAGCTGTGAGGCAGCACAGGGTCTCAGCCCTTGAGAGTTTTCTTCCTCATACCAAGAGGCTGAAATGGGTAAAGGCCTTACCCACTGTCCCATGCTGCCAGCAGCTTCAAGCGAAATGTTGTTTTTGCTCGGCTTCCTGGAAGGATTGTTATGTGCCAAAGCTGGACGTTAGTAGGAGCACACATCTCCAGTGCAGTGGACAAGAGGAGAAAAAAAATAATCTATAGCAATCTGTGTAGACAATATATATATATATTAGGAAAAAGTCCATATAATTCACAGTGGGAAAGCGATTTTTTTTATCAACAAATTACTTCAGAAGAATAGACTTTGATGAGGAAAATGGGACCAGTCCCCCAGCCTGCACCTTGCTACAAGATAATTCCTACAAAACGCTGTTTCAATGACACCTCCTACCTGCTGTATGTGTGGAGAGTGGCAGTGAAGGGACAAATGTGAGAGAAACGGTCTAGAGAAGAGCAGTGAAAATCGCTGTATGATGTTCTTCCAAAGGGGACGATGAGCTCAGGTGTGCACTGATTCATATTTTGTTTTCATGGCACTATTTATAAACCTGTTGAGGCTTCCTACGTGGTAATCCTAATGGCAAATTACAACTCCTTCATGATTTGACTTTTATCTGAATTGTTGTATGTGTCTGAAATGGGGAAAGTAACCATTTTCTTGAATGGCTCAGAACAGCAAACACTGGAGACTGTGAACTAACTGGAAACCACAAGGCACTGTCTGTGAAACCTGCCTGGAGGACATCTCTTGGATTTGACCAAGCTCTCACCAGAGCTGACTCTGGAAAATCCAGCTCTCCCCGTTACTGGGCTCCGTGGATGTTTTTGGAGGTGTCTGCACCATCAGCTTCAGATGTGCCTGAACAGGCTGTGGTGGAGCCGTGGGGCATATGGGGCAGCACCTCCTGCAGGCTGCGGTGTCCTTCACTGGGGGCTTTGCTCTGAGCCCGTCAAAGGGCACAGGGCAGCTCTCAAGGGCATGTCGCTGTCATGGCTTTCCTGGGCCAGCACCTGCCCCATCCCTCACGATGAGGCACTTTATCCGAGGTAGCACAACCCCATTTGGAAATCAGGTGCTGTTTCATTTGCCTCAGCTCCTACACCATTAATTCCTCCATTCTCCTCCTTTGTATTAATATTTTAAGCTGCTCTATCTGTCACATCTGCACACTTACCAGCTGCTTTCCCATTTTTAATTGCCCTCAGAGGGCTTCTTCCAGAGCCACACCTGCTTTTCTATGGGCCTTAATTTGTCACTGTCCAAACAGGAGAAGAGAGCATTTAAAATTCAGCCTTCATGACTGAGTTGTATTTCTTCAAATCTGTGATTAATTGCTGGGCATTTACAAGCTGTATTCAGCTATTTCTGTATAAAACAGTCTTTATTTTGCTGGGAAGATCCCCACATCATGGGTATTATGTATCTTCTTGTTGGTAGGACTTGCATTTATTCTTCCTGTTTGTTCTTGTATGAAATACAAAGAGAAAGCTCAGGGCTCTCTTGATTTTACTGTTTTTAAAGGGGAAAAAAAAAAAAAAAAAAAAAAGTTCTTTGTCAGAAATGTCCTTGTAAAAAAAAACATTTGAGATCAGGGCAGGAAGGGACATGCCAGGTCATCCAGTCCAGCCCCCAGAGGGGCAGAGGCAAGCAGCTTGTATAATCCAGCTCATAAACTCATAAACTGCTTCAACTCCACCTTCTCCACCTTGAAAGATATTAAGCTTTTTTTTTTTTTTTTTTTTTTTTTTTTTTTTTTTTGTCCTTCACAGCTGCTGGTGGGAGGCTGCTTTAAAACCTTGATTTTAACCCACAAGTAGGCCTCTCCTGAGTCAATTTGTATGGCCATGGCTTACAGGGGCACAATTAACCTGAGCAAAGGAGCACAAAAAGGTATATATGATTTTTACAATTTACAATTTTAAAATACTTTTTTGTATACACTGGTCATTTTAGTCCCGTTGGGTGAACAGGCTCCTGTCTGCATGTACTGAAGAAAGGCTGTAGCCTTTGTGAATGTCCTGTATCATCTCATCCTCCATTTTTCTGTCTGGCAAGGAAGCAATGCTGATATCTCCAGCTGATTTTGAGGCTTAATTAATATTCATCAAGCTATATATACAAGTGCTGAGTAATGTTTTAATGTATTATTAATTTCTCAAGAACAACAGAAGGCTGCTCAAGAGTTGTCAGTGCCCACTCCTGCAGTCACAGAAAATTGGTCATGTAGGAGATGCTGTGGGCACCCCGATCTAGTGGGAGGTGTCTCTGCCCATGGCAGGGTGCTTGGACTAGATGTTCTTCACAGTTCCCTGCCAACCCAAACCAACGCTTCTGTGATATGCCCACGTGAGGAAGTGAAGCTGGAGACTTGCAGTGGTTTGCTGCAAACTCAATTGTATCTAGCTATTTCTGCATAAAACAGAACCTTTATTTTGCTGGGAAGCTCCATGCATCATGGATAGCAAGTATCCTCATGTTCTTGGGGCTCGCATTTATTTGTTCATCTCATTTGGCTCCTTCTAGTGATGCAGGAGGCAGCGCATTGCCTCCTTTGCTCAGTCAGACCTTTGAAGGAGCATGGCTGGTCCCTGAAGTCCAGTCCCTTTCAGGATCTTCTTTCTGCTTCTGCAATGAGGGGTAGAGGAGCGGTGGGCTCCCAGAATATCCCAGAGGAGCGGTGGGCTCCCAGAATATCCAGGGAGGACCCTACACTTGGGTAGGGACGACTGTGAGGGTCGGTCCCGCAAGACCTGCCAAGACTACAAACAGTGAGGGGAGCAGGAGCACAGCGGGTCAAAGCTGGAGCTGATAACATCAGACTCTTAACGATGAGGCCATCAGGAATGTAAAAGAGTTTAGAGGGAACAAAGAAGGGTGATTCAGGAGACTCCATGCAGTCTCCGGTTTCTTGTTCTCCAGGTGGTTCTCTTGTTCTCCAGCCGTTAAGGCATGGAAGTTTCTGGGCGTTTGCTGATGTTGTTATAGGCAAAGTTGTTTGACCAATGAAAAGTTGTTTTGAAAGGAACTGCTGTGGGGAGAAGGGTATAAGAGGGGAGCCTGCCCTCAAGAAAGAAGGAGAAATAAAAATAAAAATAAAAATAAAAATAAAAATAAAAATAAAAATAAAAATAAAAGGAAGGCAAAAAGGAAGGCAACATGATGAAGTTACGTCATCAATAAAGAAACAGGAAAAAGGAGTGAAGAGGAACAGGCTAGCAGAATGGAGACCAGGGCGGGAACAGGCACACTGATCACCTCATAAAGATAGGTTTGGCCAAAGTCAGCAAACCGCTCAGAGAAGCTCGTACAGAAAGTCGCTGGAAATGGGCGCACCGGAGCTGGAGAGAAGCTCAAGCTGAGAGAAGCAGACCTGTACACACAGCTGCCTCTCGCTGGTAAGTAGCTGCACATTATAGGGAATCATACGTCATTAAAAACAAAGACTGTCCTGGTAACCTTACAGCTCCTTATTAACAATCAGACAGTTTATAATCCTGAAACATGGGACCAAACTGAGGTCAAGGTGTGGGACTCTGCAACTAAAAACGACAAGGTCGCAGTGGGATTGCTCGGCACCTGGCGAGCAGTCTCTGAGGCCTTAAAGAGCCCTGTGGGGCCACTATCACAAACGTGTGGTTTGCCAGACAGTGAGGGAGCTGTGGGCTCCTTTACTGATCCGACTGCTACGCCATGGGCCCCTCTGCTGCTACAGCCATCGAAGGCCTTTGCTGTTCCGCCCCCTGTTGACCTGGACGTGCCTTTGGACCCAGGCCTATTGGCCTTGAAAAGGAGATGGATATGCTTCTCTTCGATCCGGGAAGAACGGGATACATAAGGCCTGAAGACCGAGTTGCTTGAGAACTTAAAGCGAGACATATTGCTCAAAAGGAATGGAAAATGGAGACTGTTACATCATGGAACTTAAAGGATTGTTTGTTACCTTTTCTGATTGTACGTATGTATAAGTGTACCCGGGTTTAGTATGTAAAGCCATGTTCTGTATGTTTAGACTGTTTGATGTTCATGTGTGCGTGTTGGTGGAGCGTAGACTCCCCGCACACCCAGCGCTGTTTACTTACCTTTTATACCTGTTATAAATATTCCTTTTATAAATATTACTCAATTCAGATCGAGTTGAGTCTTCATTTATAACAACGGGGGCATATTAGTGCTATCAGTGAGGGAGAAGCCAACTCCGCATCCTTTGGAGGGGCCAACAGAGAAAGCTGTGTGAGGAACGGCTGCGTGCAGGGGCGAGACCCAGCGGGGAAACCATTACAGCGGAGAAATTACAGCATGAAGGACCTTGGCAGGACCGCAGCCTCGGCCCTTGCAGTGCACACTGAACCGCCTCACTGGCCCTGCAGGCTCCCCGCGGAGCCCAGCTGGCCCTGAGCGAGCCGTGGTGGGAGGCTCGCTCCGCCCTTCCCTCTCCCCCGGCGGGCCGGAAGGGGGAGCTCCGAGCCCGGTAATGGCGGCCGGGCTGCGAGGGCTCGTGGCCCCAGGAGGGTTGGGTTGGGTTGGGTTTGGTTTGTGTCTGTAAAAAATGAAGCTTCCCACCCAGCCACGGAACCTGCAGAAACCGTGGAAAAGGCTGTCTTGCAGCGTGGGTCTGAGGCATGGGCTTTGCACTGGAGGAAGCCTCATTTCAGAGGGACTGAGGCAGCTCTGGTGGCAGCAGGTGGTAATTTTGTGGTGAAATTGTGCTGCACAGCAGAAACTGTGTCACTGATACAGAGTTGACACAGCTGAGATAACATCATGCCACTTCACGAGTCCATGGTGACTTGCACCTGAGCATCACTGCACTCGTTTGATGGCCTTTTCCCAACCCTCTGGCCTCATTCAGGGGACTTCTCTGGGTACCAGTTTAAAAGAAAGCAACGGACAGTAGAGGAACACATAAAGGCAAAATAATTAAAACCTTGATAAAAAATAAAAATCTTTGGAAACAAAAGTGATCTGGGAAAGGGAAAAACAGTATGGACTGAATGACTATTTAACTTAACAGGGAGTCATATAGTTCAAATCTTACCATATTAACCTATACAGCTTTACACACCAGTACAAAGCCTGGGAATTAAGGTGTCCATTCAACTTTTTAATTCTGAAATGCTCTTATTTTTGAACACTCAGCAGTTGCCTTCCTTTAATATAAATTTGCTTCTGCACCTACACAAAAGCATGTTTTCATTTAAGTGAAAACTGTTTTTCAAAACAGCTAACAAACTCGTGCTAACATGGAAGATTCAAAGCTTTTCCCTTGATAAGGCCATATTTAATTTTAAAACAGAACCTTTATATTGGCCTGCATCTCTGCCACAGCCTTGCAAGTAAAATGAGCAGAAGGAAGATAATGGAGTTTTATTCAGTGCCTTTTACTTCAGAGTGCCTAGAAGTCATCCAGCCTGCATCTTCCTGGGGAGGTGTGGAGTTTAACTTCCTACTGATACTTTGACTTAGCAGTTAGGAGACAAGGAAGAAGGCCAGCACCACAGAATCTCTTAATTCACCCTTCATTTTTTTTTCCAAACCAACTAGAAACAGACTTTTGCAAACCTGGTTCCTGCAGACGGCTCTGTGTGCAACGCCTGGGCCAAGAGCAAAGTGTTTCTCCATGGGCTGCAGCCATGTAGGCTGCTAGCCAAGGGAGGCTGGAGAGTTTATCCCCCAAGCCCTGGACGACTGTGCTATTACATCACTGCCAAGCTCACAGGTGAAAATGGTTGACCTCATTTAGATGGGAAGTTGCCATTGTTGGCACTGGCTTGAGGAGCTGACTGTACCAATGCAGGCAGTCACTTGTATCCTCCCCTCCTGTTTGTGGGCCATGTGTTCCTGGGACACAGGGGAGCATCTCTGGCAAGTGATGCTGACATAGTGCTGACAGTTCAAAGAGAGTCCTGGTGTGAATTAAAGGCGTCATTAGTGTATTAGTATGTCTGCACTGCTTCCCTGGGCTTCCCTTTTGCACTGTCCTCCCCTCCCTGCACCCCTGGACAATTAACAATACGAGGAAAACAAGATAAATTCCACCGAGAGCAAAAGCCATAAATCTTGTTGCAGTTCTGCAGTTTGTTGCTGAAGCCCTCTTTTCCTTTGGGTGGTAAGAGCTGTGAATACCGAGGAAGTGGTCTGGTGGGATTACAGATGCATATATTGGGGGAGTGGTGGGTATGCATCCATCAGTTGGGCCAGCACAGCACTTTCTGCAGAGCAGTTCCCTATGCTGGCTGCAGAAAACTTACCCAAACAGCGGTGTCTGCTGCAGCTGGAAGAGCAGGGCAGACCCTGCCCTGCTGGAAGCAGTGTGGGTGGATTCAGTAGGCCCCATCTTTTATCTTCATTTCATGAAATTAGTGACCATGCTGTTGGTCAGGTCTACTTGAGGAGGAAAAGGGGGGAAGTGTGTCCACATCTTCGCCCATCAGTGGTGAGCACACAGGTGGCACGGCAGGTGAAGGACCACATCTGGTGAACACATCACATCATACACCTTACGTCACAACAAGGTGGGCTTGGAGAAGCGGGTCTGGAGAGACCATTCAGGGCTCATTCATAGAGGAGCAAAATGGTTTGTCATGTCCACTGAACAGCGTGAGTTACACCTCCCTGGACGGATGCTCCTGGAGGCCCCAGTTCTTTATGTGCCCAGTGAGAGGAGCAGTGGTGCAAATTTCCACCTTTCTCCACTGCACCCTGTGGCCTGCTTGGCTTTGTGTTACCCTGGAGAAGTTATTGAATGTAGAAGAGATTTCTGAGCCAATTCGCAGTGAGAGTCAGTCCCTCCTTGGCAATCTGCCTGGCCAGCATCGGCCAGCTGGGCAGGGAAGGACAAGGCCAGCTTTGCCTGCTGAGCCTTCTTCACTAGCTGGACGGACAGAGAAGCACATAAAAGCCCCAAGCAGGCACTGAGCAGGCACCAGCGAGCTGGGTGCTGTGCAAACATAGGGTAAAAAGATTGCTCGTGTCCCAGAGACCAAGGAGGGGACACACACCAAGGAGGCCAGAGGTTGGTTACAAAGCAGGGGCATGCAGCAGGCAAGAAAGCCCTTACTATTATTAATGCAGGTAAATTGCTACAAGAAATAGTGAAAAATGCACCTGTTCAAAAGCTTTAATACTGAAATACGTCTGGAAAAAAGCACTGCATATACAAGCTACAGCATCTCATGTGATGCATTTCATGTCCCTAATTTACATGCTGACAAGTTTGCCATTTCTAAACAATGTTATCATTCATCTTGCTGATGATTAATCAGCAGAAGCTTCAAACACCGTCTATCACACATTGATGCAGCAATCAAACAAGAAAGGCAAAGTGTTATGGTTGTTGCTGTTTTCTTGTGTGTGTGTTTGTTTTTTTTTTTGTTTGTTTGTTTGTTTGTTTTTTTTCCAAATCTTACAGTATTTACAAAAAGATTCATTTTTTTCTAACAGCATTCTTAGATTTATTCACTCATTCACAATCAGTCATGATACAAAAACACCATTCAGAACCAGTTTTTAAAATACACCCACCTCAGTTGCATAGTACACAGAAAAATAGGCTAGAGTCAAGACACTGATTTTTGACTGAGAATGTGAACTGATTCAGAGGTACAAACTTCCAGAAGAAAGATGTGCTTCTCACACATAACCAACTCTAGTTCCCATGAAGCTAATGAGCTTCTTATAGATCTACCATCAAATTTCCCTTTTATATAGTATGTTTTGAGGTGTATTGCCACACACACTGCTTGCATTAAGGTCAAACACCTCACACAATTAGGGATTTTGTTCTGCAGTATTTGCTCCAAGGACAGACACTGCATATGGCCACCGTGACAAAAATGAGTTACACAAAGTACACACAATATCAGCTTCATGTCTTGTGGCCCATCCCTGGAACAACTCAATGGACCTGATTTGTTTGTCTGATTTCTGCTTCTGCCATTGAGCATCAGAACATATCCCTGTACTTTAAGGATCTGTAGTTCTGAATATTGGCTTCTTTTTACTGTCAGAGTTAAAACTGCAGACTGTGGAGGGATTAGCGTGCCCTGTACATATCCTGTTGATTTCCAAGCAAGAATTTGCAATTTTGTCATTTGGTTATCTTGTGTGCTGATAATTTTCTCACTTTAAAAATGTGCTCCAGCGAATTCATTGAGCCTGGTCCATTAAAGAGCAACAGGGAACTCTGAACAATAGATGCTTGTTTTACAGCTACTGCAAATGCTTAGAAAGCACTAAATTGCCTTTTATACTCAACAGTCTAATAACAAAGACTGATTTTCTCCCCTTTTTTTCCAATTGATTTGATGGTTCACTTGAGCTTTAAAAACACATTACATAAATCTTTATAGCTATTACAGAAGTCTTTTGTCAAGTTTAATGCGTTGTATTTTTATTTTTTTTCATAGGGTAATCATTCACCCTTAAACTCACTGTACCAGAATGGTGCCTGATTCTGGATCCATACAAATAACACATCTTAGAAGTTTATTTTGCACGGGGAGGGACCTGAATCCTTCCAAAGGCAGTTTTTCACTGAAAGCTCCTGGCTCAGAGGTATATCAGAAAAAGTGCTGAGCGCTCCTAAAGGCATGACTGAAGGCTGCAGCCTGCCGTCAGCCTCCCCGGGAGGAAAGGACACTTTGTGGGATCAGACCCTTATGGCTCTGTTCAAGATATGCTTATTTCACAGTAGAAACTTAATGATGCAAAAAGACCACCTGTCTAACGACCCACCACAGCCACAGCTTATATACATTCCCATGTTTAACACCAAGGACTGACAACTGGACAGTTTAACAATTCAGTGCACTTCATCTTCTAAGCTAACAGAGGAGGACTTTGAAGCTGCTGGCTTTGCCTCCAGCCCCCGCCAGCCCTGTGCTGAGCACTGCCCCAGGGCAGATCCACTGGAGTGGATGAGTAAGGGCAAAATCATATATATATATGTTTTTTTTCAGGGGATTTACTATGTCTGCTATGTCGATGTTTTCAGGATTATATCATCCGTTTGACTTGACCTTCAGATGCATTACCTCCGAGAGCAGCCCCATGCTCTCCTGCTATATTTAAGTCAACCATTACGACTTTGAGTTTCATATCCCAAGGTGGAAATCTGAGCTAGGCTTAACTGAGAGAGAGGTGGAGAGATGCATCTGTGTAAACCTCTCTCCCTGCTGCAGAATACCACCTCTAAAGAAAAACAGCAAGGGAATGTGCTGCCCACCACATTGCTTTAACGGCAGAGATGCAGAGAGCAGGAGCTGGTAGAAAAGTAGTAGCTGTTGGAAACCTTCAGAAACACAATTGGATAAAATAAACTAACAAAAAACAACTAAGCAGCGGATACCATCTTCACCAGGAAAAGCAGAGAGGCTGTTAAATGCCAGGCTTCCTCATTGTACTTGCTCCTTAACCTGGTGTGTCCAGATGCCATTTCAATGTCCTCCAGTTTTTGGTGTGGAGGATTTCCATCAGTCCCCTCCTGCCCCAGCCCTCCCTCCAGCTGCGGTCACTGATGAAAGCCCAGCCCCAGGGGCACGCAGTGCCAGGGCTTGCTTTAAGGGAAAACAGAGAAGGAAAGGCTGGGAGAAGTAGGATGCTCTCACTGCTTTCCTGCTGATCCACCTTTCTTGGCACTACGATTGCTCATCAAAGAGCTTGGCTCTCTGACGGAGGGATCGGTAGGGACTGGGCTTGGCTGGCACTGTAAGGAGAAGTGGAGGTCTGCTGGAGATAAAGGAGTAAGCCAGAAACAGCAAGGTAAATGCACAGAGGTCTGCCTCCACCCCTGAGCTTCTCAGGAGCAGAAACAAGGGCGAGCCTCTCGGTTAAGTGTGCTGGGGTAAGAAGTGCTGGATGTCCAGGGATCTCCATGTGCACCCACCAGAAAAGTTTGCTGTTAGCCAGCCTGAATCCTGCTCCCATCACCAGCTCTGTAACTCTAAAGCAGCGACACCAGCTTTCCTGGCTGTGTTTAAAGCAGCACAAACCTCGTCTTCACGTTACAACTGCTGTAAAAGCAGGACGGGTCGGATTCACGCCTGGCGGAGCACGACGGCTGAGCGGGGGACAGCACTCTATTAATAAAGCTATTATTCAAATGAAGAACTTAAAAAACAAAACACACAGAAACAAAGAACAAAACACACACATACCAAAAAAAAAAAAGAAAAAAAAAAGGAGAAGGATCAAGTTGCTGGTGACAGTGACCAACATTGTTCGGGGATCACAGCGACCAGATCTGCTGGGCGAGGAGTGAGAGCAGAGCCAGGGCGAGCGCGCAGCTGCTCCGCTGGTGCAGCGGTGCCAGGGCGGCCGTGTTCCTGAGCATGCACTCCACCCTGTCCCAGGAGCCATTGTTTGGCAGCGGCTGTACTCCTGCGAGGGTGCACATGATGTTGTAGACATCCACAGACCTGATCGGAGGCGCTCGGTAGTTGGATCTGAAGTCTGCAGGGAAAGCAGGCGGAGAGAGGCGTTAACGGGCTCGGCCCCTGAAACGTGGGGCAAGGACTCTGCTGCCACGCCAAGGATTTACCCAGCAGGCTGGGATGCTCAGCGTAATTTGGAGTATAATTTGTAAGGTTATATTTGATAATTATAATCTATACAATTTGTGGCATGGCTCAGCAAACACACTTTAAATGCTTGCACTCATTATTTTTACTTCAAATCCAATTTGATTCCCAAACCGAAAACTACAATAAATAAATACACAAATACAGGAGCTACTTTGCTGTGTATACTGGTAGGTATAAAAGCCTGAAATAATGGTGTTTTGCACTCTTTTTTGCTTTCATTCCTGCCTGTTGCCATAGCCTAGGACTAGGACTAGGACTAACTTAATGGTTAAAGGGTCCAATGAAGGGGGAATGAGGGGCTTCGTGTCTGCCCGCCGGACAGGTGGGTGAGGTCTGCTGCAGTTTCAGCCTCCTCAAAGACAGCCCTCTGCATTAGTGAGTCCGAATCCATGAACAAAAGGAGAATTCATGTGTTTCAAAAAGAATTAAAAATTTAGGCCAGCCTTGGAAAATAGGCCAAAGGGATGGAGTTACTGTGCTGAGACATAGGAGAGGGGCTGACCGAATCGCTTCACCTCTCTCTGCACTGTTTCTTCAGCTATGAAATAGAGACAGAGATGGAAACCTTCACAGTGCCGACTAGGATGAGGAAATCCTGATATCTACTTATAATAAGTGCAATCTTTGAGTGCCTCCCAGACCCTGATGTGCCAGGGGCTGCAGGGATGCTGGGGCAGGGGCCATGGTGCTGCAGGAGGAGTGGGATGCCCCGGGTGCCACGGTGGGTGCCAGGGCCGGGACACCCGGCTGGGGCAGCCCCACTTGTGCCCCTGGTGGGGACAGGGATGGTGGCATCGTACCTGGCCCGTACGCGAGGAAGATGCCTCTCATCTCCATGAGCTCGTTGTCGTAGCCGTGCCAGCCGTTCTGCCAGGCCTCCCTCTTCCCCGTGCCGTTCTCCCAGAAGGGCAGCTTGTCCCTGCTCTGGGAAACAACAGCAGGGCACGTTAGTACCATGGCGTGCCACCCGCTGCCACCACGTGCCACCACGTGCTGCACCACCCCACGGGGTTAAAGCAAGGAGGTTCCTTCCAGGGAACTCAGTCCAAGATGCAACCTTTGCTCTCTTCCTTCCCCTGTCTCTGGCGTGGACAAGTTTTATCTTCCTGCTTTAAGGAATTCATAAGGAATCATAATTCTTGTTTTTCTTTCCCCATATTACACTCCTAAGCCATACTTTTAATTTCCTTCCTTAGTCTCTCCTGCTGCATATTGATAGCTCCTGACAGACCAGCTGTAGCGGTGTCGTTTCCTGCCCCTGGGGAAGAAACGATCCTTAGGGTCCTCTCGAAATGCTGCACCAACCCACTCCATGAGTTCAGCTAGTCCCATGGGATGGCAGCCCAGGCAACACTCTGGATATCCCTAAAACTATAGTAGGAATCTCACTCACCAAGACAAGGAACATCAGTTGACAGTTCGTTAACCCCCTGGTGTTAATTTCTCCAGTGGTCACAGCAGGAGCTGCAGTTTCCTAAAGCCAGGCCTGGGCTTCCTGCTCCATCACAGGAGCACAGAAGATGCCCCGACAGAGTCTCCTGCATCCCACCCCGGGGCAAATGGTGCCACTACCCCTGCCCGGAGCATCGAGTCATTTCTGAATGTGTTTCCCTCCTCTTCCAGAGAAGGACATTCCCGTGCACAGGAGCACCGAGGATGGCAGTGATTATGGCTGCGAAGGGCAGCTCTTTCGTCTGCTCTCCACAGGAACCCCTGGAGTATCCCTTGTGTTTCTTTGTGTGTAATAGTCAGCAGATGTAGCAGATAATTGAACAATTTTAGCTGACAAATTAAATCTCTTTCCTTGTCTCCATCTATTTCCCTGACAGTGCTCAGAGCAAGGCAAGGAGAAAACAGACTCGTTTCCCTCGTCCTACCATAGCACCTCCGTACGTCGTGCTCTGCTTGGTGTGGTTCCAAAACAGCTTTCCACATACATCCCCTTTGCCTCTCAAAAAAAATAATTAGGCAAAGTGTGTTAAAAAGAAATGAATCAAACAGCTTATATCTAACAACTAGCCAACAGAGAGTTAAAACATCCCATGAGGGTGATAGCGAAGAGCTGAATATCCTCTCTGCAATGGCTTGGGCAGGAAGTATAATAGAAGGCTCAATTATTGCTTAAAAAATATGACAGGAAACTTTCATTTTCACATCCCATTCATGGATAATGAAAACGTACTGAGGATAAGGAAGATCTGACAGAATTAATGAGAGGACATTCTTGAAAATCAGAAACAATGGGAAGGAATGGGCTGAGAGACAGAAATAATTACCATAGCAGCAGTGTTTGCTGCACTGTTATTAAGGTTTGTCAGAGTTTCAATGATTTTTTAAAGAGCATTTTTTACAGAATATGTAAAAATGTTCTGTGTTGAATTTCATACTGTACAAAAGAATTTACTTATAGTTTTTCAAAAAAAAAAAAAAAAATCAGCAAAAATGTTTCCAATGCTTACTTTACTAGTCTGAACCTTAACTGTGGCTTTTTAATATGTATTCTAACCAGAGGTGTGGTGCTCATCCATCTGTACCCCAAAACAACTGGGCTTTTTTAGATATGTATTTTTATTTAACTGTGGAAATCCCTGTCCTAAAGTCAGGTTAGTTAGCAAGAAATGTGGCAGTGTGGACCATCCTGAGCAAAGCCAGGTGAACAACACCTCTGAGGGTGGTGCAGGAAGATGCTCAGCTGAGTTCCCATGAACTGCAAGGCAATATGGCCTAATGACCATGCTGGGGCATTAACAGATAAAGATCAGGACTCCTTGGCTCTGTCACCATGTTACTGACAACGTAACCTCTGAGCTGTGCTGGGATGCGATTGATGTCTGCAGTGTGGAGATGGTCAGCAGAGATACAAGTACAAAATAATGATGATGACAATAATAATGATAAGGGGTAATAATACATTGGTATGCAAATCTCTTAATATGCAAGTCTGATTGTCTGCCTAACAGGCTCTCAGAATTGCCATGTGTGCACTGGGTATCTCTGAGGAGTAAACCCACAACCTGACTCTCTTTGTGGCTGGAAGACCTGGGAGAAAAGGGGTGTTTTTAGAATAGAGTCTGGTGGGTGGGAAGCCAGACAGAAAGAAAAGTAGTAAAGTACCACTGAATGGAGGGACAGTAAGATCTTGGAATGGGAGCAATCATTTTACATCTGTCAAGAGCAGAACTGAGAGAGGATGGTAAATTGGCGGGGGAAGAGGAGTAAATCAACACGACCATAATGGAAAATACAAAATGTCCTTTTTAAGGAACCATCATATATTCTTAACTTTGTCTAGCATCAGCATAGGTGTCGTGTCTTTAGGATCTTTCAAGCACGCAATGTTTGATGTGAGCACTGCAGTCAGCACAAGTAAATGATGTAATATTTTGACTCAATGTCCAGCACAGAATTATATGTTCTTCTTCCTGAGTTCATGCATTGCACCTTTTCACATTAATGTCTTTTGCTTCTGTACTTTACCTCTGCTATGAACCATCCCTTCTCAGCAACAAGAGTTAGAGGAGAAACGAATTTTCCTTTTTTGTAGAAAAATCTCTCTGGAATATCCTGTATGTTATAAACATCCATGTGCTCCACAACTTTCAATTTTTGATATATCTGCAAAGAAAACAAATGTTAGGATACCATATGGCTATAAAGAGCATATGCACACCTATGGGTCTGTAGATACACATGAGTTTTTTAAATGTCTAATCCCCAGTTCATTTAATTTGGGACATTGCTAGTCCTAAAGTGATGGCTATGCAAAATCTCCTTATAAGTTTTTGGAGGTTCTGAAAAGTTGGGCCATAAGCAGATAGAAAAACTTAGGCATTATACACACTTATAATACATGCACTCACAAATGTATGCATGTAAGTATATAGACATACAGACACGGACCAGTGAAAACCAAACTAAAGGAGACCATAAGCTAAGTGGTGAAAAGAAGGGTGCTCAAAGACATGAAGTGGACAGATGAGGAAAAGGGATATTCTCTTCTTCCCTCCGTGTGCTTGAGCGAACAATTAATACCACCTTGCCTTGGTTTCTTATACTTAACCTCTCTATCCCTATCAAAGGGATTGGTAGTGCTTACTTATCTGCTTTACAAGGATGCTGTGAGATTAATCAGTCAATGCCTGCAGCTTTGAAGGTGCACAATGCTGTGCTGGTGGCCTATTAATATTAATCATACCATCTGGAATACAATTACACAAATGTGGTTAAAGCCACAGTTATTCAGGAAAATATTTGAAATGCCTAAAGAAGATGTTCATGTGCCATAAAGAAGGCCGCTATTGGAGTCCCCAGAGCTTAAAACACTCTTTGCTTATATACAAATAATCTTCAGGAAGAAAGAGCTCTTCAAAGACTGCAACAAGAATGAAAGGTTCTTCATTACCCTTTTAGTGAAGTCTGCCCTGCATATGTGATGCATTTGTACACATGCAATCTGCATTGTCTAGCTGGGGTGCTTCATGCATGCATCTATCCAACACTGAAACTCCCCGCCCTGTCTGTGGTCACCAGAAAGAAGGAATAAGGGTGGGATGGCAGGACTCAGCCCAACCCTCCCACTAGTGCATGGTCATTGTGTTTCATCAGTACTTCTGGTGCTTCAAAGTGGCATAACTCTTAAATCTGATACCGCTACATTCTGATACGATCTAATTCCTGAACGGGGCTTTCCAAAGTGAGTTAGGATAGCGGAGTCTGGCTCGTGGGAAAAAGAAAAATTAATTTTACTTAAAGTAGCAGCACTCCAGTAAGAAGTCCTAAAAAGAAATGAAGGAAGAAAATAAAACCATGATGTGAGACATTGCATTTTATTCTCCTTGGGGATATTAGGCTGGTTAACAAAAGAGAAGCATGTGCTTAAGGGCTTTGTCAGAAAAACAAAACAAAACAAAACATGTCAGTGTGAAGTGGCAATTTATACTTGTCCTTGTTCGATGGTCTTGCGTACAAAACTAGAGATCGATGAGTTAAGGCTGAGGAGGACATATATAAACTCTGTAATACCCTGCAGGAACTTTGAGGGATAGACTTACACGTGCCTCTAAGACAACTGTCAGTCCTGGCACTAATTTAAAATGTTTGCGATATCCCAGCTGTACAATTACTAGAGAGCCTTTTTGAGTGCAATTGGCAAGTGTTCTCTTCAAAGAATCATATGTCCTATGATGTACTGGAATTAGCTAAAATATAATATAGAAAAAAAAATCACCTGGAGTGTGGACTGCCTGTTTTGTACATCCACTCATCTCTATTTTGAGGACAGCAAAAAAGACTTCTCAAGCACTGGTTTCTAGTTCAACTATAATTCACTAGTGTATTAGTTACAGATGTTGCATTTTCATTCTTTTTAAGTGGTTTCCATATTTCTTTCTGTATTGTTTTAATTTGCTCCTCAAAATCCTGCAGTTCTAGCCTTGGGCTTTTATAAGGGATTTAACCCAACATGCTTATTCATCACAATTCTTCAAAGGAGAACGTTGTAAAAGTGGGCTTTTTTGGTAATTCTGGTCTAATTGAGTTAATTCCTCAAACTCTGTAGAAGCTTACTGGAATAAGAATGCCTGACCTCTTCCAGATCATTTAAGAGTCCCAGCTAATGAGTCAATAAATTGACTAATATATATAACATTTCAAAAAAGGATTTTGAGTGAAAATCTTCTAGCTATTTATCAAAAGCACATAGTGGTGGGGGTTGAAAGCATGTATCTGTGCCAAATAATAGTGAAGGATTATGCTTTTGAGTTGTCTGGTGTGAATTCTCTTCAGTGATGAGATCAAAGTGTGGCTCCTGAGACGAACCTCAGGCTGATTTCTGCACACATCTCTGAGAACAGAATTTAGACATTATGACCAAACAAAAGAAACAATTGTCATAAGACCCAAGAAAACACGAAACAAATCAATACTGATAAGCTGTACTTACCTCTGTGTGCTTCTCTGGAACTGGCCAAAGGCTGACAACAGGACCCCGGTCCTTCATTTGAATGGTATCGCTCATATTGATGTAGTTCTTCAGCTCAATCACTTTGTCTGTCCACGAGATGTCTGTCATCCCGTGGTCAGAGAAGAGGAGGACGTTGACATCATTCTGAAGGCCCTTGCTCTGTGGAGTGAGTGGCAAATTTTAAGCCCCATTTGACCTCCTCTGATTTTAGTGGAAGGCCACCAGAAGTAGTGTGGCTGCAAATATCCTGCAGTGAGCTCAGCCACCACTTGTAACAACAGCTGTCCGCTCTCACTTGCTGCCCTGGGAGAGTCTCAGGTTAGCACCAAGGAGAGATTTGGCAAAATAGACCCAGTTCCCCACTAAGTAAGCAGATGATACATCCCAGCCCCACAAACTGGTTGTACCACTTGGTCTTGGGCAGGATTTTATCCAACTGTTTGTTATCTGTAGGTAAAAATGGTTGTGGAAGATCAACTTTGTCACAGTACCACCTGTGGCAAAGGCCTTCTCTCTTCCCCTCCCAAACACAGCCACTTGGCATTACAGCTCTTATGATTTAGTGAAGATAGAAATATATTTTCCTGCTGAAGCACATAGAAAACTCTAAGGTGTACTTATCCTTGTGAAAAGAGAGCAGAAATATTCACAGAATTGACATTTACCCGAAGGCTTGATATCGTCTCTTTCTCACCGCAAAATTGTTTGCATAGCGTTTTTTAAAACAAAGTTTCACGTACAGAGTTCTGAGTGGTACTATAAAAACTACCATAAAAGTTAATTGCCTGATTCCACAAACCTTACAAAACAAGTAGTTTTGATTCATTCGCCTGCCATAAATTCCAGCCAGCAACACAAGTTATAAACAGAGCAACACATATATTGGTTTATGGCTTCCTGGGGCTATTGGGGTAATAATCCACTAGGAGGATTATAACGCCATCTCCGAGAATAAGAATCGGGGGAATGGTGTCTTAACTTCCACGTGATATCAATAGCCTCTCTTTCTGAGGAAATAAAAATTTACAGCCAATGCATCCAATTAACAGGCATTAAATAGGCTCTTCATAGTGCCACAAAAAGCAGTTTTTAGAACTTTTCAAACGCTGTGTTATGGTCTCAATTAATTACCATTTTTGAAAAGGTCTCTCTAAAAACTGTTGTAATGGCAAAGTTACTGGCACCTGGGGAAGAGACACACATCGTTTGGGGGCTCTGAGATGACAAGCGCACGGTGAACGGCAGATGCTGGTACTTTGATCACTACAGAACAGGTAGTGAGGATTGTAGCATATGGAAAACCAAAATCATAGAATCATGAAGGTTGGTAAGAATTCCAAGACCATCTGGTCCAACTGTCCCCCTACCACCAATATTACCCACTAAACCATGTCGCTAAGTACCACATCCAACCCAGCACCCAGGAGCTCGGTTTTCTGACATCACTGACCTTGATCTGGGTGATCATGTTGCTCAAGGCTTTGTCCACCTCCTTCAAGGCACTCTTCCGCTGCTCGGACGAGGGGCCGTAGTGGTGGCCTTCCACGTCGATGCGCTCGTAGTACACCGCGGCCATTTCGGCACTGCCATTGCTGGAGGTTGGAGGGAAGGGAGAAAGAGGGGGAGAGGCTGAGGTACATGGGCCTAGGAGCCCTGACGTACAGGCCTAGGAGCCTTCCCCTCCCGGCTGGTGGAGTTACCAGTGCACTCTTCGCTCGGACTTAGAGCCCCAAAAAAAACAGAGGAACATTGTCTGCTTCCAGCCTCTGCTTTTCTACCTGCTGCTGACGACTGGGCTTCTTATTCCCACCCACACACATTGGAGGTGCCAGGTAGAGACTGTCATGTGTGAACACAGGCTGGCCTGGGAGCCCTCTGCTATGTCTTCAACTTAGGAAGATGGCTATTCATTTAATGACAAAGAAAGAGCCAGAAGAAATACTGAGTTCTTCTTCCACAGGTCAACCCCCTTATTAAAAGGATTGTGGGAGTTACAAGTAAAATCTGGTTTAATTAAGGTTTGGCACTTTTGGCTTTCTCCTGTGTGAAGCCTTCCAAACTACCCAGGTCAACTCAGGACAGGCTCTTCCATAACCCTGCAGAAACCCGTGTGCTATGAATTGGGATGAGATTTTAGATGGGGTTTTTATTTCATCTGACCAATGAACAGAGGAAAAACGGGGTAATCTTAGAGCTGAACAAGGTTAGTTGGTCACACATTTCTGCACTGAATGTCCTCAGCCCAATTAGTAAGGGTAGCACATACATCAGTGCTTAATTACATTTTCATGACCACTGTACAACTCACTGTAAACCTTCCTGAGAGCAGTCGTGTGGATAAAATCACAAATTCATGCTCATGAAGTTCAAACAGTCTTTTTCTACTGTACTTAATATGTGCTAGGGTGTGCCATCCATAAGACATGCCCTGATTCAGATCAAGATCCCTACAAAAAGATGTTTGTGTGGTGTTCTGACAGGTCTGGCTTCTCTTAATAAAGGCTTGCCAGTAGTCTGTGGTAAGGAGCGAGACAGAAGACAAGAATCAGAGGTGAGGAACTGGCTGAATGAAATTAGGACCTATCATTTTACTTGTGAGCTTGCTAAAGGCCTCTAAAGAGGCGTCCTGTAGGCAGCTGAATGTCTCTGCCTTGGGAATTTCTCCACCAGTCACCACAGAGCAGTGCTCCTTCTCACTCCGCAGGATTTTAAAACCATTGAAGTGAAGCAGCCTTTCCCTTCCCCTTCATTTCATTTTAATTGTTACTTTCCATCTATATTAGGGACAAATTAGTTTCTGAAATTTAACCCTGTAACTTCTGTGCTGCATAAACTCTCACTGAACCTATTGAAGCAGTTTTCTTCTGCTGCAGTGCCTGTGTTATTTCTCTGCGTAGACTGCTTTGTGTCTTCTCACCTGTAACTAGAAGATCATTTGATCCAGATAAAAATATTCATAATCATCATGCCTATTTCCTCTTCCTCACCCTGCTGCAGGCAGGGAGCTCAGTTCAGAGGAAAGGAAGTCAGGCAGAAATTCAAGAGGGGATGCTGTGCAAATGGAAATGGTTCAGGGACTGAGCCTCCCTGGGAGCCTCCCACAGGTCCAGTGCAATTTGTGGGGTTTGTGCTCTTCGGAAGGCTGTAGCTGAAGTTTACTGCAGACATCATGGTAACATGGATTTGCTCTCTTCCTGAAATTTCCAGCTTTCACTTCTTGTGAGCTGCCCTATTGACTTTCGTGTGTCCCTGCCCTTTTCACTGAAGGCCGCAGCAAGCAGCCTTGTGACTCCGGGTGAATTAGCTATTGAAACTTTTTCAATGGACTCCAGCTACCCAAAAGAGCAGCTTGAAGGGCTGGAGCTTTTAGCAGTTCGTGCTTTGCTTTTAATCGTGTTCACAGTTACAAAGCTGCAACCCTTCCTGAGCAGCCTTACACATCTTCCTTCACAGAGACCCAGGCAGGAAGCTTCAGGCATATCCTGACCCATCCCCAGATGATACCCAACCAAAAATCTTTCTGTGGTAATTCTGTGTTTCTGCCAGAAATCAGGTCTGGTTTCTGTATTCAGTTTCCCATTCCCTTCTTTATTCACTGAATTACAACTTTTGCAGAAGTTCCACAAAAGCTTCCTATGGCACATGCCATATGAGCATATGAGCTCCTCATGTCACATGCAGATAACCTTAAAATGTAAGCTAAATCATTTCAGGATCAAACATCTCACATGAGACAGCTTCTCTCAAAGCCCCATGCTGTAAACGACACTGTGATTTGTGAGCATCTGTGCAGCAGGACCAGGAGTGCAACTGGGAGCCATGTCCCCAACAGCTCCGTCATCATTTTGGAGACAAGCAACACTCAGCATCCGAATACGCGACTTTTCGGATTAAACTGGATAAATGATGGAACCAAAAAGGTTTTAAAAGAGGAAGCTGATTTATAGCAAAGATAAGGCATAGGCTATGCATGTGGTGGTGTAGTTTCAACAAACCTAATCTTCCCTGATTTTACAAGCTATTGGGAACTCTCCCTTTGTTAATGTTTGGATGAGAGATGGTGCAGCTGGAAAGCTGGATACAGAGCACGCTGTTTTTCTAGGAGACATCAGAGAAATATATTCCCATAATACTCATATTTGCACAGAATTAAAGCCTGCTCCAAAAGTGCTGTACCTAAGATGTTCTACAATGCAGAAGGAGCCAAAACATTGGTCTTGTAAACAGGGGGCTGGAGTTGAATTTTCAAATTTCCTAATTCCTAAGAGCACTCTCTGCATTTCAAAGCCTGCTATTGCAGGTCAGTGAGAAGATTCTCACAGCTTGATATTGAAGTTTTTTGAAACAGCAAGGAAAAAAAAACAAAAAACAGCTGGGATGTCTCCTCTGTGTTGTGATCTACACATGAAAAAAGGAACACAAATTTCCCTCTAATCTTAATATAACTGCCTGTTCCTCTATATGAGCGTGTTTCTTTGACAGTATTATGAACCAGTTTTGGACTCCATCATCCTGTGTGGGAGCCAATCCTGAAAACTGTCCTACAGCAAGGCTGATAGTAAAACCAAATATTTACCCTTGGGGAAGGAAACACCACACTGCCGAGTTTTAATGACGTACCGGAAAGACTCGAGAGCGTCACTGATAGCATCTGCAAAGTTTTTGTCTGTTGGGACACTGAAGTATTCGCGGCAATAGCTTGGTCTGACTCCAAGGATTTCGACCTCACAACCTACAAATGAAAAATGTGCTAAGTTTTGCACTTTCATTACAGACCCCACGGTGTGGGGTCCAAGTTCACAGTAAATTCCCTGTGACATGACTTACCTTACACCTTCCGTGCTGGAAACTTTGTGGTTGGGAATGGGAAAGGGGAGAGGGGCATTTTGGATGAGTGCTTTTAGCAAAACGAACATTGGATCCTTTTATTTCCCTCTTTAAAAGGAGGTCTGTGTGTGACCTTCCCAGGACAAAGCTCCGATGGCCTCATGACAGACCCTTTCCACCTAAATCACTTGGTTGTTTTGATCTTAACTACTGTGGCCACGTATCCTCACTCCCAGACTTCCAGCATAATAGATTTAGATATTGTTCCCTCAAAGTTCAGCAAATACTTTCCACTTAGACACACTGTATCTTACATCATAATATCCTCTATAAACTGTATTTTATTATGTGATTCTGGCTCTCCACTATTAAATCTGTTTCCCAGGAGGTCTTGTTAAAACAGTATAAACCAATTACCTCTCTTGGTAACTTGCAGCCTTCCTTGCAAAATACAGTCCAGAAATTTGTGGCAACAAATCCTACAGGAGAACATGGCCCTGAACACACAAAAACTTGTTTTTGTGGTTTTCTGCCCTTTTGCTCTCTGGTTACTGTGTGCTGCTGAATAGCATTAATATTTAAAAGAACAGTGCTTTCACAAACACTGGATTCATGCAAATTATCTTTAGAGAACCCCAGAGTCCTCCCATCACAGCTATGCATTTTCTGCTGTGTTGCTGGGGCACAAGGAGAAAAAGAGATCTTTTAGAAAATGGACTCTATACAGCAATACAGTCAGGTCAAAAAGGCAATTCTAAGCAGTACCCTGGATCTGCCTAGATTTGGGTCATTTTGCTTTTGCCTCTCCTTTGGGCTGGAAGAGAGGGGCATTATGGACCGTCAGAAGCTGACATGGCTTGAGAAGAACTAGGGTTGCATAGGAGGTGTAAGTCCAGAGGGGGCACTAGGGCAAGCAGAGCTACTTTCAGAGGTGTTTTGCAGTGGTTTAATCACTGGCACACTCAGTAAAGAGAATTTGCCTGTGTCATGCATTTCAGCCCATGTGAGCTCATACTGCTGAGATGCAATACTGGGATACAGGGAAAAGCAAACATCTTGCAAAATAAGCTGACCAAGAGACTTGGCATTGCAGCGGGAATTGCAATAGGCAATTACGAATAATGCAGTACTGCAACAGGTGAAATATCATGAAATACCATGCTTTTGGCTTTGTCCAATTTAGGATACCATGTATCTCCTATTTGCTCTATTTAGGCCAAGATTTGCTGAAAATAGGCCTTCAGTAACTGCACAGCCTACTTTTGGGAATCTGATGCTTATGAATCAGCTGACAAGCTTGAACACAGACACCCAATTTACATGCTGAAATGATAGGTGACCCATTTCTAAAGGAGTTAACTCTAGCCCAGTTTCTTCTGCTGCAGTGGCCATTACAACCTTTCACCATATAAATTCACACATCTTCAGCTCTGGCTGAGCACATGCCTATTAGCAGGTCCATGCAATGTGGTCTCACGCCCATATGACATCTGCCTGGCTGGGATTTTGGTCAATGAAATTCCTGCAATCAGTAGCATAAGACACAGTTGCTCAAATGCACTCTTGTGCTTGATGTCCTGGGTGCTACCAGCAGCAAAACTCGAGTTTTTAGGCTTCTTCAAGGCTGGAGACAATGCAGCACTCCTCTGTGGGTTTAAATGGTATTTCAGGACAAAACTGGAACTTCATGGCCAAATTGTCCTCTGACACTTGAGTTTGGGAAAAGACTGGCTCCAAAGCCATCTTGTGGTAAGGATGCATTTGGAAACACAAGGCCAGTCATGACTAAATTGAGAAATGACGCCTAGCAGTTTAGTTTCAGTGGATAACTGCTCATAACCAATGACTAATATAATGACTTTGCCTCTTTTTTCTCTTCAGATGCTGACATCAGATTATAATTTTCTCAGATACCATTCCTCAGAATTACTCACAAAACAATTTTCATTGGCAGCATCAACCTCTTGGGGATCTGAGATATTTTTGATATCTCTATCTTTGCTATTTCTAGATTGTCAAGGGATAAGCATGAAATAAAAGACTACAAAAGCAGCAACAATTAGAAACAGTTTTTGGCCACTAAGCATTGGTCTTCAAGCATGCAGTTCATTGACAGCAACATTAAAAATTCAGGCTGCCTAGATTAGACATCAAGAACTTGCATGTTGTTTTTTGTTTGTTTGTTTTTGTTGTTGTTTTGGATTTTTTTGTTGTTGTTTGTTTTTTGTTTCTGTGTGTGCTGTTTTCTTTCTTTCTTTCTTTGTTTCTCCCTGTAGTGAGCAGGACTTAAGATTGGATTTTCAATGTTCAGGCTTGTTAAAATTCCAAAATACCGGCCTGGAAGACCCTGTAGTAAATTATATTTTGTGCTGGTGGAGGCCAGGACAGCTGGTAAATTTTCTCATTTAAATATAATGGGAAAGGATATTTGAAAGGATTTGGAGCCAGACAAAGGGAATGTTAAGTTTTTTCATGGTACAAATAGATGAGTTGTGTTGCTGAGATTTAATGTTAAATACCTTTCTGCACAGTTTTATATGACACTAAACCTTTATTTAAAAACCGTAACTTCTGGAGCTGGAATAAGGAGTTCTTTCGCAGTGATATATAGATTCTTCTTTATCTATCTGACATGGAGATTTGAACCTCTGCCAGCTTTAAATTGCATTTCTAAACATTGATTTAACAGTTGGACACTCCATGTCATAACAAAAAGGTCTGAAAACTTTCCAGACTAGCTCCATGGTCTGGAAAATGTTGTGTTTAAATGGCAAAAGGTTGGGTTTGGAGGCTTTTTTCCCTTTTCTCTCATTTCAGTATTTAGAAAAGATGTCACTGCACTTCAGCTGAAGCTGTTGCATATGCTGCTGAAAAATGAGACTATTTGAGGGTATGGGGTTACATCACCCTCCAGGCTGAGCGCTCTAAAGCTTTGACTTTTGTGGTACCACCAGGAGGCTCTTGCACTCCTCTGGGGCTTCACCATCTGCTGGGGTGGCAATGCTTCCAACAGGAGACCTGGGTGTGAGACCATGTGTTGCACCTCCGATATGGCATTAGCTATTGTGTTTTACAAAGCAATCAAATATTCAGAGGATATATAACCTTTTACCCCAGGAATGCCTTGAAAGGAGAAAAAAAAAAAAAAAAAGATAAACCCACTGTGTTCATCTCTGAAGTGAGACCGTGCTGCCATGAACAAGGCAGGAAAATGTTCCTACAAGCCAAGTGCTTACCACGAGAGCTCTCAGCACAAGCAGTGGCTGGGACACTCAGCATGGTGGTAATTTTTTCTCCTCCGCTCCTGGGGCTAGGACAGCCCAGCTGAATTCTGCCCACACATGGGCTTTGCTGTGTCTGTGCTGGGCTCACAGATACAGCTGTGATGGCAGAGTATTTACACCCAGTGCCCCTTCTGCTTTGTGTCCCTCTGTGCTGGGGCTTAGATTTTCTAGACTTTGTGCTGGGGATCACTTTCCCAGTCAAATGCCTTTTTAAGAATTAAAGCTTTAAAGTAATAAATCTAGAATTTTTAGAAGGGATTCCGTGCTTACCATGGAATTAGAAAATGCCTCAAAAATCATATGGGGAAATTTTAATAAATAAATGCTACTGCATTTTGGCTTCTGTGCACTTCTGTGTACTCCTGTTACATCTGGACCCCAGTGCTCAAAAGGTAACATGTAGGAACTTGGTAAACTCTAAGGGCATTTAACAGAGAGGGATCCTGCTCTTTTGGTTTTGGTAGCCCTCTGTAGACTGTTACGCCTACTCAGTACATAATTATATCTACTCAGTGCAGTTATTTCAATAGTTAAAAATGTCTGTAGTCTGTAGAAACAGGTCTTCTCATAAATTTTTAGAAGAACATTCTTTTATAATTTCTATTTCTGACTATTTGCATTGCTGTTAAGTCACTTGGGTGACCCAATAAAATTAATTTTTGTTTTGTTTTGTTTTTGTTTTGTTTTGTTTTCAGGGTATTCCAAAATACTATATCTAGTCTGCACTTCCAGCCCAGTATTGTAAGGCAATATTGTCACCCTTAGATCTTCTTGCTTGTCACCACTGTAGAAATGCTCTAGCTTTTCAATCTTTTCCATCTTGGTTTGCTCTTCCTTCTGTTTCCTGAGAACTGTGGCTTTTCTCCCGGGACACCATCAGCTGCGTTGCGTGGGGAGAGCGTGACCAGGCACCCGTGCATTGGTATGAAGGAGACAGGCTGGCTGGGAGCCTACAGAATGACTCAGATCTCATTGCCCTGCCTTGTCTCTGGCTGTATTCAGTACAGCTCTTCTAACATATGGTCCTCCAGTCTGCAGTTGCATGAGTCAACATTTGCCTACTGCTTAAGCTGCATTGTTAGAAGGTCAAGAAGCAAAGAAGGTGGATAACCTGCATGGGGCTTGGTCTGGCTGCACAGCTAGAACTTTTATTTCCACACAGTTCCCTCAGTGGACAGCCTAAGGATATACTCATATTTTTTAAAAAGACTCATTATTTTCTACCCCTAGGGATTTCAGTGCTCCAATACCCAACAAAGCAGGAATGGCAAGGCCAAGTGCCTCCAGATGAATGGCTCAAACCTAGAGCAGCTGTGACCTCTGGTTAGTTAATGATGAAGGAAGGCAACAGTGCTCACTGCAAGTCACCAAAAGATGCATAGCTTTCAGCTGGATTTTGTTGCCCCACAATTAAAATAGATTGCTTTAATTTCCCAGCTACTGCTTTCCTGGTTAAAAACAAACAAACACTGGGGGAGGATGGCTATTGTTTGACTTTGATCAGCGACATAGTCTACTGCATTGCTCTGTGAACCCTTTGGCACAGCAGAGGCTAGAGGTAGGCAGGAGGAAGGAGCAGTCAGTGGAGGAGGAGATGCTCCGCAAGCCAACACTGTCCCTGAAGGTAATGTCTGGTGGAACATTACCCCCAGTGACACTTGAGTGTTTTCCTTCCTCAGCATATGCAAACTGCCATGACCTATGAAAAGAGAATTAATTTCCTTAAGTGATTTGTAATATACTTGTAATTCTTGTCTGTATTTCAGAACTGTAGTGTGTGAAAAAGGCATCCTCTGGAGTATGGGGTGCTTAGACGTAAAGATGCACCATTGACAAGTAGTAATTTTTGTCATACTGACCTGGCCAGTAGTACATGAAAACGTTCTTTTTTTCTTTCGTCATTGTGACCCACAAAGGCTCCGATCCATTCCACCAGAGAGGCAGCAGGCTTTCTTTGTTCACGCCAATATCGAAAGATACATTTGTCTTTGGGTCCCACATGTAGTTTCCAATCATCTGATGGACCTCACAGTGGCGACCTTCAGGGAGAGAGAAAAAAAAAAAAAAGAGCACGATCTGATTTGTGTTCTCCAGCAGAAGGATACCACCAGCAACACCAGTGCTGCCACTTGCTTAAGAGCACTGAGCAAATCAGCTGAAAAGATGTGAATTGAACTGAGGAACCCCTTACAGCGCAACTAATATGGTTTTCTTGACTCGACTACCTTTCACTGAGGTCCTCTAGGTAGCAGTCCATGTCCCCCAGATTGGCCACCTAAAAGCTAGTTTCAGAAGCTGTGCTCCCTTCCCAGCCGATAAAGACACACCTCCTGAAAGCAATTCATGCCATCCCAAGACAGGCATCTAAGGTATCCGGGAGGAGTTCTTCTCTGGAGGAGCATATTGCTCTCTATTAACTGCACAGAGAGATTGGGTAATTAGCTCAGCCTGAGACAGACAATTTTCAGAGGCCTGAAGCCAGAAGAGACGGATCTGATGGACCCGTGGCCCACACAACACGCTGTGCACAGTCCACATGAACAGGCTGCCGTGGTGCCACACCAACAGGCTGCCGTGGTGCCACACGCGTGGCTGATGTCTGGCTCCTTCTCCGCTTGCAATGTCTGCCAAATCCGAGGCTAGTTTTAAGGCAGCCACCCACGCTCAGCCCCTGAGGGCTGCAGGAAGCAGTCTGCAAACAGGAAGGGATAAAAGCACAGTCTGGAAACACAGAATGGATTTTGGGAAACTTGCATTTCCCCTCTCCTTCACCTAGCACTTAGCGCACGCTGCACAGTGCAGACACTTTAAAAATAAATAAATAAAAAATTGTAGCAGCACTCAGAACAGGGTCAAAATAATAAAAAGCAAGGCCACAGGCCTTCAAGCGGCCTAAAAGCTCAGCAGCTTGCCGGGCATAGCTGGGTTAAGCTGCCCTCTCCATCCTTTGCCAGGCCCTGTGCTCCTGGCATGTTCCTTAGGTACAAGCCACAGACATGCAGGATATTGGGCCAGAAGGTCCAAAGGTATGACCAGGCTGGGGCTTGCCCTAACTATCTGTTGGAAGGATTCCTCTCTCCTCTTTGAAAAAAAATCCATGGGCCACACTGGTTTTCCACATACAAGATAGAGAGATGTTTTGTTGTCATTGGCAGAAGAGAAGATACAGTATTTCAAGAGTTAACCTGCAGTTGAGTTAATAAAAATGGGAAAAGAAATGTTGCAGATTAAGTAGTACTGGAAGTTCACGATTTCCTCGTCTTATAAAGCAGCGGCTGATGTATGTGTGAGACACTGTCATCGTTACCCAGTGAGTCATGATATTGCAGGCATCCGGATAACAGACTTTGATTACTGTGAGAACAAGTGTGGTGAGCAGAACTGAAATAACCTCAGGATGCTTGTTTTAAAAAGGCTTCGTTTTGAGCAGAGGACTCCATATATTTTGTGTACATGTGACCTTGACAAGGATTTTGAAAATCTCCTTCCCTACTACGAAGTATTTCAATTATGCAGAACATTTCCTCCTCCCCAGAGGAGCAGTCCCGGTTTGTAGCAGTCGCTATACGCCTTATTAAAACAAACAGGCTTAATTTAAGAAAACTGGTGGACTGGAGGGGAAGTAATCTGTCCTCCTTAGTCTGCCAAGAGCTTTCTTCATTATAAGTCTAAAAAGGGCTAGTAGGAGGCCTCTGTAGTGCATCAAAAATGCAACCTTCCTACTTAGATGACAACCCTGTCTCTTCAGGTCCTTGAAATCCGTGTACTCCCGAACATATATCAACCTGCTAAACTGCAGGGCAGGCAACTACTGCCAGCCTGGGAGACCTGCAGGTCAGTGCTGAAGCTGTTAGGTCACATATCTCCATTTGATGTACAGTGCAGTTTTCATATAAAAGCAATAAGCTCCAGCTGCTTCTGATGTCAACTCCCTGTAGGATTTATGGACTCCTGTCAGTTTGCTCACCTCTTTATGGAACAGAGCAGAGATTGTTCTTTGTAGTGTTGTTGGGAAGTTTAAGTATGTGTGTGTAATAATACAGAGGACAGTAGTCTTCTGATCACCACATTAGACAAGTCTGTTCTTCTATAGACTCCAACACTTTTTATATTGAAAAGGAAGCCTACAAGTCCATAAAGCATCAATTTTCATTGTAGACATCACTTTAAGAGAAATGTGATTCAGTTGCTATTTTGTAAAAATCTGCCCTTCTATATGCTGATAGTTGTGCTTGTGGAGAAACCCTACAGCAATAAGCAATCATGATATGCACACAGCACAGAGCGTAGAAAGATTCCAACTGACCGTAGCTTATTGTAAGAGAAGGTATATATATTTTTCAAGTTCACAGGGCCAGCAGGGAACATCAGATGAGCAGATGTGACCATATAATGCTACCTAAAGCCATTGACCTCTGCTTGCCTGAAGCCTGTGTCCCAGGAAGACCTTGGGCCTCCTTGGAACACATCAATAACCATCAAATCAATCTCTTCCTTGGATTGTTCTTCCCAATATTTATCATCTGTAAGCACTGTTGAGAAAGTATGCCTAATTTGATTTTTGTCCTATGTTACTAATCTTCAGCCATGGCTTTTCCATGCCTTGCTCACTAGGTTAAAACCCCTGCAATAGCTGGCATTTCTCTCCCTGGAGACACCTATACACAGCATTAAGGTCACTTCTCAAACTTCTTTTGGGTCACCTGTGCAGCCTGAGTCCTTTGCAGCCTCTGTTGCATGTTATTTCCTCCAGCCTGAGAAGATGACTTCTGGTGATCTCCTTTTTATTGACTGTCAAAACACTAACATGATGTTAGACAGTCACCATAGCACAATGAATTTATTATTACTTCCATTATGGCGACTTTCCTCTATAATCAAACATTAACTTTGGAGTTTCAAAACTAGAAACAGGGAAAAACGCAAATGCAGTAAAACTAAGAAATAAAAAAATCCCCTCCTCAAGCAACAGAGAAAAACAAAGAGGGTATAGTTCCCAGGAGTACGATAACTGCTGCATCCTTCTGGAAGAGAGCCAGCAAAAGCATTTGCACATCTTCGTGCTGCATCTCACTTGCACACTACACTTTTTCCATCATTAGCTTTGTCTAAACCCCTTTCCTATGTCTCCAGGCAGTGTTGTCAGCATTCAAACGAATCTATGTAAAAAAAATAATAAAATAAATAAAATTAAAAACAACAAAACAAGAATGACAACAACAAACAAATACAGCACAACATGTAACTGGTTGGCTGCCCAGAACAACAGCATAGCAAACACTGGTGGCTGTGCACCTTGCATCAACTGCAGGTGAGATTTGGAAAGCAGAGCATGTGCTCCTGTAGCATTTGCACACTTCTGAATGAGCTCTTCCTGATCTCAGTGCTCCACCTCTCAGCATGGTCCTCCACTGGCTGCAAGCACAGTGCGTGGGATCCCCAGTAGGTATGATAAGTCATACAGAGACCACCTGCATCTAAATCTGCCAGAGAAAATGCTCTTCTGAGATTTTCAGTGATCCTTTCTTTGGAAGAGAGGCAGCATGGGACAGATGTGTGAAGCTGTACCTGGTGCCCTGGGCAACAAAGCAGAGGTAACTCATCTCTGCACTGAGCCAACTAAATTTATCCGAGAACCCACGGTGTATATATCAGCCTGCACAGCAAAGGTACCATAATCTGTACCCAAGTGGTATCCAGCTAAAGACAAACCTAAGAACATACATGTACACGAATGTACTGTTTAATACCATATGCATTTTGTGTGGGTGCAATGAGGTCTTCCCTCCCATGTCCTACCACGATGTCCCCACCCCTTGGGAATTAGTAAGAGCTAGGAAGGGGATGAGGCAAGCACAGGCTGCCATGGGGATATAGAGTCAGGGGTGGAGTTAAGTTCCTCCATGCAAACAGCTGTGCACAGGTACCATGAGCTGCTGCAGCACAGCAGAAGATACGTCCCCAAGCTCCATGCCAGGGGAGAAGTGAATGATGCCTCATAATGTCAGTTGGTGGCTAACCCTAAAATCACACCAATCCAGAGATGAGTGATTAGGAATTCAGTGTTTTTGGAAGTTGTCCTGGACAGGCAGGTCAGACTGCCCGGTATCTCACAGCGTTGCACAGAGACTAGAGATACCTGATGTGTCATTACTGCTCTCATGAAATGAACAGGCAAATGGGACCACACCACATGATCTGGTGGAGGAACTTGTCCGAGCAGGCCAGAGGAACACATTTAAGTTCTTCACTCCCTCACCACAAACAGAAGATAAAGAGGAAAAGACAACTAATCCTGCCAGGACTAGTCAACTTGGAAGGTTATTTTTTTCCTTACACACATCTGGGCCTCTACAGCGTGGCTGGACATGTGACATCCTTGAAGCATTATGGTTCCACCAACTTGTTGGGTTACTTGGATAGGTTTTAAAAGCCTGAGTAAGACATGCAGCTCCCCTTCTCCCCCTCTTCTCCGCCTCAATATGTCTTTCCTCCACTACTCTCTTGTTGCTGGAAGAGTCACCTAAATGCTGACCCAGACCTGCTCATTGATCAGATCCTCACTGTGCCTAGCTCTGTCTGCTTCAATTTATGTCTTGCCCTGCTCTTCCCCCACTGGGTCTCATTTGCCCAGCTTTGCATGGAAATGAGATCACAGGGAAAAAAAAGAAACCCTGGTTCAACCCAAACCCGGCTGGGAGAAGTCCAGGCAGACAGAAGAAGCCCTTGTCTGGATGAGTTTGCCGTACCATCTGCAGACCCCCAGGGAAAAAAGGTTTCCGAAGATGTGAACAAACTATATATATTCCCAGAAGAGCTTGTTGGCAATGTCCTTGCAATCTGTTATGGCCTGCAGTACCAGACTGATCCAAAGCAGAAACACCTTACCCTACGTGAGGTGAGAATTTGCCACCCAATTAGGATCACAACAAAAAGCACAGAAAAATCTGCTACACATAGATTATTTGTTTATTTATTTTGAAGGGGATTTTTTGAACTGTATCTCCTCTGCCTTAGCAGCCACAGCTCCAAGTGGTGCAAAGGAGCTGGCCAAAATAATGTGCAGAGTGGCAGTGTGCACCGCTAGGGAAGGAACAAGCCTCTGGCAGTCCCCTCTTCATCAGTTTTCTGTACTTTTCATTTTGGGCAGAGAGTTACCTTGATATATGAATGTCCTCTTACCTCTGCTAATAGCTGGTAGCAGGCACAATATATGGGCAGTGAGGTTTTAGCTAGCATGCAAGTAAAAACCTCTGTGTTGCAATTTGCAGCACATGAGCTCGTCCTAGGGAAAACTTTCTGTTATTCATTTTGGAAGTGTTGCTATTTTTTTTAGTTGGTAAAAAGCAAATACTTTTTTTTTTTTTTTTTTTTTTTTTCAACATTTTGTGTATGTGTGAAAGAGAAAAATCTTGGCACTCACAGCCTTTCTGAGCAAACAATGCGAGATTAAGAACTTGAAAATGAAAAGCCCTCCCAGTTCCCAACCCTTCTGCAGCCTGCCCTTGCAGGGATAGTGCTCATTCTCTGCCAGCTAATACTATTACCACAGAATTCTTGACACTCTTTTTATTCCCAATGTGCAATTTTTGGAAATAGAAAGCCACCAAATCCAAGAAAAAGAAGAGACTATTGATTTAAGAATGGTGTGCCACCAATAGACTTCTCTCATCTCTGCTGCTGCTGGCATCTGTGGTGGCTAAAAGAGGAACAAAGATCAGAAATCCAATTTCCTTGTCCCTCATGTTTCTCCTTGTGTCCTCCTGGCTTTTTTCTTGGGTTGGGCAGTGAAGTTGATATCATTTCATTTCATTGGTACTGATAATCAACTTCCCTGTTGTACTCCTACCCCTGCAATTTTTATGCCTCAGACAATATGCGGGCACTGCTTATGTAGTTACAAATAGAGCCTCTGTATTGTTTCGTTTAGTACCTTACAACAGATTTGGATGAAGAAGTTTTAAAGAAAAAGGTGAATAAAACTAGTAACTACAAAAGTGAAATGCTCACGTTCCCCAGCACTATGGCAATGAGCACAGCGAGGCCTGTGGCGGGGTTGTGGCCAGGTTCATGCTTTGCTGGTGTTCACCACATCACCCACTGGCAGAGCTCAAAGGGCATGCTCCTAACAGGGGAAGTTAATAATTAAGCAGGGCAATCCCCATCATTCAGCTGCGATGCACAGCCGTGACCGTGCACTGTCTGGAGAGGTTCTGTGTGGGGCTTCCTGCATGGAGACCCAAGGTGCCGTGCTGTAAGACCAGCGAACAAGAACTGTACATATTTGCCATGGTGAGCAGTCCACGTGGCGTGCTGACAGCTCAGTGTACACCAGGATTTGCTGTGTTCAGGAGAAGATGGGAGCTGAGCGAAGCACAGCGATGGTGGGACGTCCTGTGAAGGCCTTGCCCTGGTGCTCAGAGCTGAGACTCTCCCTGCTCCACGTCCTCCTCTGTCCCACAAGCTTCACGGGGCCTCCCTACCAAGACCAGGTCCTCCCTAAAGTGGTGTGTGGAGGCTCCAGGCTTGCTCCTCTTTGAGCTCTCCCCTCCCACCCACCTCCACTAGAAGGATCTCCCTCTGCTCCCCGTGGAGGCCAAGAGAAACACGGCCCCTGCACAGCCGCCCGAAGGCCTGCCAGGAAAGACTGCGTTTGTTGTTGGGATCTTGGAAAGCAAATCCTCCCCCCGGCTCCCTGCTCAGATGTGGTGCTGGTGTTTATGCTGGCTGGGCTCAGCACATCGCGCCTCCCAAACCAGGGGGGACTTCATGGGGCCTGCAGGGCTGGTATCCCCAGCAGGTCCCTGGGGCCTGCGGGTGCCTTTGAAGCTCCTCAGCATAAGCAGCTTTTCTCGAGAGATGGCATGCATGGCCCTGAGCAGTAATACCACTTGCAGCGGTTGCAGAGGGAGACCTCAGACTTTCCGTTTGCTTTGGCTTGAGACCGCCCTGCAGAAACACGCCAAGGCAGGGGAAGGGAAGCACTGAACACTCCCAGTGGGATAAAATCCTGGGGTGACTTGTGATCTTAATTCCTTTCTTTGCAAAACAAACAACACATGATGTGGCTAAGTGAGCCTTTCGGGTTAGACGTATCTGGATTTCTTCTCCCCTCGGCTGCCAAAACCACATCTAGCCTCACAAAGCTCCCTCCAACACATCAGTAACAGCTTTTACCTATCTCACCATTTTATGCAACGCCTTTCTTCCAAGTGCCTTTCTTTGCTAACACAATCCTGCCCCTCCCAGGGGAGTCCCTTACATACGCATGGATTTAAGGCCATACAAGCACCAAATCTGTCTTTTGGTTTACTCGACAATCTTATTTCAGGGTGCCATTGAACTTTTAGAAAGAGCTCAGGCATTTAAAGAGCTTTTGGCAAGCTAATAAAATGTGCCTTGAAAAAGACTTTACCTTAAAGCATCAGTTTTTCTTCTATAGTATTTTCTATTCACAGCTTTGTTCACTGATCTGAAGGCTATTTGCCCAGAAGCAGGGATGTCTCTGTTGCCAGAGTGCTTTCCTGTTGTGCTCGTTTCTCATCTGGAATCACAGATCTCTGTGATATTAGGGGAAAAACCATCAAGTCCACAACTTCAGTATCATAAATGGAGAGCATTGAGTTAGGGCATGAGGTAGGATCCAGCCTAGCAGCTCATCTCCCTAGGAAACAACCCAGCTACTCGAGAACCAGTCTTTGCACCACTGTGGAAGCCAAAACTAAGGAAAATGGCATAAGTGAAGTTGTTACAGGAGATTGCTTTTCAAAGTGTGGGGCACTAAGTCATAAAATAACTTGTCAGACTGGGTGTCAGAGAGATTGCTTTGCTCCAGCAGTAACCTGGGTATTGCTTGGTGCTGTCCTAGCCATTGGTGTTGGTCTCCTTTCTGTGCTCTGCTTTTCTTTCTCGTAATTGCTGAGGAGGCAGAGGAAGGACAAAGATCTCCTGGCTGGCCTTGGACTTCCTGCATCACTCCGGGAAGCCTCAGAAAACACCTGCTTGGAGGTTAATAGCAGCAGAAGAATTAAAGAGACCTAACTTATTACAGTGAGGATTAACACTGAATGCTACTGTCTTTGAATGACTCAAGGCTGAGGATTAGCAGTACAGGTTTCCTTCTGTTAACTCTTAATATATAACGAGCAGTCCCACCCCTGGCAGGGCTCTGTGGCTTAATTCCACTTCACAGCTGAAATCTCTGGCTTTATCCCTGGTGATTGTCCTCCTACATCCACCATTCCCTGAATCCACCGCTTTGGGCAACTCATAACCCTCCTGGTTTCATCACCACAGGTTTCAAACCAGCCACAGAGAGTTCTGCACTCATCCAGCATCCCCATGCAGCACTGCGTGACCCTGGAAAGATGTCTCCCTCTCCAAGTTTCCTTTCCCAACATTTATCCATCTTGTTCTACCTAGACTGTCAGCATTGTATTACCTATGTTGGGTGCTCTTTCTCCCACTGCACCTGTGCTTCACTTAGCAAATATTGTCAGCAAAATGGGGTGTGCTTCACATCAGTGGTTAGTTGTTTTTAGATCTGTGCCTCTTTGTCATCAGTTATGGTTGCATCTCTTAGTTATCCCTTTGAAACGCTCAGTAAACTCTTGCTATTTCTTGTGAATATTAAACTCAATCAGGTTGCCCTCTTGGAAATATCAGCAGAGTCTAATGTAATGACTACATGATCCTGCAGACAGTCAGACAGCTGCACTGCATGCTGGTGCTTGCTTGTTGCCTATTGCAGATGAAATCTGCCTCTGGGCAGGGCTGGCAGGGGCAGTTTGGCACCTTCAGTGAGACGTGATGGGCAGAGGCTGCAGCTCTGGGCAGGAGGAGGAGGTGAGCTGAGGTCTGAGGGGACCAACTCGTCCTGATGGTGGTGGTAGGCAAAGAGCAGAGTCCATGTCCTCATCCAAAGCCACCAAAACAAGGGAGGACATCCCCCATAACAACTAAGGCCCTTGTGGCACTAAGAGACAGCCATCAGCATGCCTGGATGAATACAGTTCCTCAAGAGCTTGTGAATGAGCAGGGAATGAAGGGACGGTAGTGCTTATCCTGCTGTGAGATACAGTGACCAAATCAGGGGCAGGAATGTGCAGAAGGGGCTAGATGTTTCTTGAGCTAATTTATCTGAATAAAAGCCAATACACTATGAAAGCACTCTTAGAGATGCAAGATACGACAATCTGGAGGTCAAAAGTGAGTCTCTTAACAGCTTGTGATACAGCAGTTCAGGACAAGACACAAAGAATAGCCTGTCCTTGTAGCCCCTGATTTCCCAGAACAAACTGGTAACATTTAAGTCCTGCACATCCCAGTTCCTAAGGGAGGCAAACTGAGTTACAGGCACACCACAGCAGAGGTGAACGAACTGTGGTGTCCGATGTGGGGTCAAATCGATCACACACAGCCTAAGCACGCAGCTTCACAGCCACCAACACCAACCTGCCTCCTGCCCCAGCCCCACCACCACCCCAAATGCAACATCTCCTCCTGCAGACCCTGTACCATAGTGTTGGGGTGGACAGGTCACTGCCAGGACACAGCCACAGAGTACACCTACACCCCAAGGGCTCAGGTGCAGCCTCAGATCTTCCTTTGGGCTTGTTTGGCACCCAAACCTAGCCCTCGATTTCTTCCTGACCTGTTTAACACCGCTGTGGCCCATGCAATATAAAGGTTAATTATTATTTGCAGCTCATTTGTACTTGCAACAGAGATCCTTGTCACGAAGGCCAGGAGACTTATGAAATGGTTTTGTCTCTCAGATTGTCTCATTGCTTCTGGCTAGAAACTCCAGTACCCTGAAAATGTGAGAAGCCTACAAGTCACGTTTTATCACCTACACCAGGTCTCCTTCCTGAGCACTAAAAGGGATGTTTTCAAAACTCTTCAAAGGGCTGCTGATGGGCTTCACTCTGCACATATGCACCCAACAGGTGTGATGATTAATCACGGTAAAGGGAGAAAGCAGTCCCTCCCTGTGCTCTTCAACAGCTTCACCCAAAGGCTTTTCACAATATGAAGTATTCAGCTGGTGTGCCTGCATACATCTGCAGGAAAAGGCCCACAGTGGAGAAACACCTCTGTTTGCTGTAGTGAAATCTGTCCTGCATTCATGCTTTTCCACTGCCATGAAAAAAAAACTGGCAGCTTTCTATTTTATTTATTTATTTATTTGGGAGATGAAATGAGCATCAAAAAGGCATTCCTCTCTCAAGATAGAGAGGGAAGGGTTAAGCGGTTTCAAAACAAGCTGGGCACAACTGATGTCAGATTTTGTCTTACAATGGCATCTCTCTGCCTTCCCAGCAAGCAGTATATGAACTGCTGGGCTTTGTATTGTTCTGTGGACAGCAGAAGACGCCACATATCGAGGAGAGAGCAGCTTTTCTCACTGTTCACAGTCAGCTCTAAGGTCTTGTTTGTTAAATAACTATGGAGGAAAAATCCCATCTGAAACTCCAGAAAAAATTCCCTTTCTTTCTGTGCTTGAGTTTTGTCTCCAGGCTGCCTTTATCTGATACAAACAGCAAATTTGTACTCTGCACCTTCCTAGTACCACAGTAATTATGTATGGCCCCAGTCAGGTTAGAAGGAAATCAGCATAGTAAAAGTTACGTCTCTTCTCCCACTTTTCTGAAAACTTCTCCCAGGCATTCAGAAATAGAGAGACAGTAGAGGAACAAAAACAACAATTCCTAAGGGCTTTTTATTTTTATTTTTATTTTTATTTTTCTCTAGATTACAGTTACAAGAACTTTGGGCAAAGTTAGAGCAGGAACCTGTGGCAGCAGAAAGTCAGCAGAGCACAAGTGGAAACGTGATGCTGAACTTTCTAAAACAGACCTGCTGGCTGAAAATCCATCTTGTCTTAGCCCCCCTCAGCCTGCATACCTTTCTGCTAACTGAAAGCTCTCTGAGCAGGCTCCGTGCTCACTGTCTGTACGTTTCCCACACATTTCTGTGCTCTGAGTGCAGCGGGCAAGGCAGGGAGCCGGCAGCACTGCAGTGGAGCAAAACCAGCTCCGTGCAGCGTCTCCAAGTCAAGGACGGGTCTGCTCGTCCTTTCATCTAGGCAAGCAGTACCAAGCTGCAATAGTTTTAAACCCCAAGCTAAAAGCACGAGCAGAGTTACTTTTACAGCTTCTCCACAGGAAAGGTATGAGAGAAGTGCCCTCCACCCCGGCACAGGACGCTGGCAGCCCTGCCGAGCATCACAGCGAGGAAACGCGAGTGCTCACCTGTCATCAGCGTGTAATAGTTAGGGTAGGAGAGGCTGGGGAAATCTGGGGTCATGTAATCCACCTTCACCCCCATGCTGACGATGTTCCGAAAGCCCGGCAGAGCCTCCAGCTCCTTGTCGTCGATGTAGTCGAAGCGAAAGCCGTCGAGCAGAAACACCAGCAGCTTGCGGCGGGCAGCAGCGATGGAGAGGAGGGCGAGGAAGGCGAGGACCACGGCGAGGACCCTGCAGCTCCCCATGGCAGGCAGCGCCGCTGGGACCAGGGCCAGGAGTGAGGGATCTGCGGCAGCTTCGGGGCTGGACCTGGCACTGCTGTCCTCCCTCCTGCTTCCACCGCCTGCGTTAAAGCTACAGCACTGCCCGGCGTGCTGCGGGGGCGGGAGGTCGCAGGTTAATTGCAAACAGATGATTAACTTGGAGCCAGAGGAGGAAAGAGCTCTGTGTCTCGCCGCCTCGCAGCGATGTGGAAAGCAGTGTGCAGGGGAGTCCGCAAGGACCTGTCCTCCGCATGTGCTGTGGGGCTCCTCCAGCTCCCAAGTCTTTAAGGAAAAGGAGTAGTTTGCAGCACTACCAAACAAATTACACGTTTGTTTTCTGGCTGTTGGCACTACTGCTGCTGGTAAGAGCTGGGTGGTGCCAAGACTCGTGCTAATGAAAAGTTGTTTGCACTTTCGTCACGAGCCGGCACCGGGTTCTTCTGCTGCCAGCCACAGGGGCAGAGCTGTACCTCCAGCACAACGCCGGCGTCTGCTACAGACTGTAATTACATGCTGCCTCACTTCGCTTGCATTTCATTTGCTTATTCCAGATAAAAGCAGCTCGCAGTGCTGTGTTAGCCCTGGAAGCCCCGCCTGCCAGACCCTGCTGGGCTGGGGAAGGGGTAAGGCTTGCAACCCTCAGTGCACAGAGGAGAAGCAGCCCCAGGGAGGCTCGTCCATCGCGGGGACGTGCCCCACAGATGCTGGCACCTGGGGAAGGTTGCAGAGCTGGCTGCCCTCCAGCCCTGAGGAGGTCTGGCCTCCTGCTTGCTCCCCACAGGGCTCCCGGCGGCACGTCCAGCCTGTCTGCTCGCCTGGTCTGACGCCAGCTGAGCAAGGCAGCCTTCGGCCTCCCTCGAGGTCTGCCTGCCTGCCCCAAACCAGCACTCACACCTGTGCAAAAGGAGAACAGAAAGCACCCAGGTGTTACCCGAGCTGTGCCAGCACCCTGGACTGACTGAACGAACCATCCCTTCCCTACACCCTCATCATCCTGATGCTCTGGAGCCCCTGCTGCTCGTGCATCATTCACCACGCAGCAGGAGCACAGGACCTCGAGGCACGCAGCTGTGCTACCAGCTCTTGGCTGAGCCTTAGTGTGCTCGCCCCGCGCCACGCCAGGTCCCTGGGGCCATGTAGCCAGTCGCCAGGAGGAGTGTTGGTGGCTGTCCCCTGAAACAGGCTGAGCCTTGCTGGTGGTGGCTTGCCATCTCCCACCTTGTTTGCTTTCCAGGGTTTTATACCTCTTCCCTTAGCATTTACATCTTAGAGCCCTGCGTTGCTAGCTGTTATGATCTTGGCAACTTTAGCTCTCTGTGTTTTTACTTTCCTTATCTCGCCTGCCTTTAGTCGGTGTGTTTTCTCACAGTGCAGCCGCAGTTTTCTCAGCAAAACCAAGCCAGGGTCACACAGCCAGGGCAGAGGCAGCTGGAACCATGGCCATCGGTACCTGTGTGCCCAGGAGAAGGACAGATGGACTCGTGGCGAGCTATCACCAGTGCCTGCTCTGCTGGGACAACAGCAGGTCCTGGACCCCCAGCCCACCTCCTGGAGCAGGTATCACCCAGGTAACAGGGCAGCACCACAACTTCTGGGGTTCAAACCTTTCTGCATGCAGGGCCAGACCCTCTCCAAAGCAAGCTATCCATAAAAATACCACCTGCTTATCTCTTTCTGGTGCACGGGATCCTGCCAGGCCGGGAGAGATGCCACAGCTCTCCAGATCTGCGAGCGTGCCAGCAAAAGGCAGCACATCCAGCCCCAGATGCCAGACACAAGGAGCTTGGCTGGCCACAAGCAAACACAAATGATTAAGAAGCTGTTTTACCTTGGCATCTGTTTCAACTTGTTGCATGCTCTTCTGTCATGCATTTAGCTTTTTATTTTTTCTTGTTTATTTTTTTTACCCTGCAAAAATTCACTGGTGAGGAACTTGTGATTTATTTTAGCCGAGGCAGGCGCCAGCATCACCTCGTTGCAGCAGCTGGGGATGGAAGAAAAGAACTGGCATCGTGCAACAGGAGATGAAAGCCGCAAGGCTGCTCCAGCGGGGCAGCCGAGCTGCATGTCACTGGCGTCCCAGCCCGTGCAAGGCTGCATCCAGAGCCTTTCAGCCACCCGGGGGGAGGCTGCAGCTGTGTGCCGGGCTGGCAGGCGACGTGATAGCCCAGGCAGGACCGTGCGTGCTGCACATCACCTCCTCGCCCCAAGGGGATGCGCGTGTCCCCTTGTCTCCTGCTGCCCCTCCTCACTGCCAGGCAGGACGGGAGGTGGCCCAGTAGTGCCTGTGCTCAGGGTGAGGACTTCTGCTGGTGCTTACTGGGCAGTGTCACTATGGCAAAGGCTGTCTGTGATGGGCTCTCAGCCTCCCGCAGTCTTGGCCAAGCTGCCAAGTGCTAATTTACCACGTGCATATGTAGGTTGAATGAACTCGTAAACGCATCCAGCAGTGGGGAGGGAGAGATGATTGTGGATCTCTTGGCAAAGCTGTGGGAAGGTTGATGTTGACATCTTGGCTTGCTCTCTGATGGGTGGCCTCTGGGCTTGCCAGCAGGGCTGAGCAGAAGCAGCAGCTGCTGCTCACGCAGCATGGGATAATTAAGGGCAGTCCATCAGGTATCCAAGCTGGACTCACACCCTGAAAAGATGATCAGATTTTTGAGGTGGTTAGGCTGGGCTTCCATCACAAGGTGATGCAAAGATGCGTCTTTTTATTATTTCACAGCATTAAAAGAATAATATCTTCCTTTCAAGAGGGTTGCAATCTGGCAGTTGAGAGCTCCTAAGGGAAGGCTCCACCTGGACCAACATAGTGGCATGACGAACAAGTGGTGCAAGGTACCTCAACCTGAGGTCTGCCTTGGGAGTTGGGGATTCACAAGTTTCCACTCAACAAATAACAAGAGCGTAAGGCCTGAGAGGGGTTAAAGACATAGCGAGCCATGTAACCATGACGCCTTACAATACCAAATTGTGTTTTGACAGACAATTCCCCTGAAGAGTGGGATCAGAGCCAAGCAGTCTAGCTTGGCAGAGACAGACCCTAGCAATACATTTCATCCCTGCCAAGCAATGTTGATTTGCTTTGGTTCACATTCATTTGTAAGCACCCAGTCTGCACAAAGCCCCAGATGGCCTTGGAGACTCCAGCACAACAATATTTTGAAACAAAAGTTCTTACAAAAGCTACCAGGGCTTGAGCTGGAGTCCAGGGACAGCAGTTTGTACAAGTTAACTGTTATACCGCGTATTGGAAGAAGCGTGAATACAGGAAAGAAAATCCCTAAGCCCTATTTGTGCATGAGGAGATACCCCACTGATCAAAACTTTGTTTGTAACAAGATCCTCAGCCACTTAGGCTGCTCAGGAAATCCTCTTGGCAAAAAGCAGGTTTTCATCTTTGGAAAACTGCCTCCAGTGCCTGTGAATCTCTGATTTCTTTTTGTCCTGCTGAAATCACAAGCATGGTGATGGAAATGAAAGCATGTTCTCCAGGCTCACACTGCTGGTTCAGCCTGGCTGGTCAGATGTGCCAGCTGCTCCCCAGCGCTGTGTGGTTGCTGCTCTTACGTCCAGGAGCATATGCCAGGACAAAAGCTGCTAAAAGCAAAACACTGGAGAATCCAGAGGGGAAAATTGTCCTTTCTCTTCTGGAAGAAAGACAAGAAAGCATGACAAGACTTGCTGTCTTGTAATTCCTCTTCATGTCCTGTTCCTCCCTCATACAGCAGTAGTTAAACACTTTGGCCAACACGGCCTGACCTACGAGTTTGGTTGCTTTTTTTTCCTCATTAGCAAAAAAGGCATGGCCACCTCCAGACAAAAAGGCCTTGAGGGGAATAATAAGTTGCTTGTGTCTCTTTGAAGGAGAGGTAGAGGGTTTGTGCCCGTCTGAAGTTTTAAGGTCAGAACTCTGCTTGAGTAAGGTCCTTCTTCCTCCCATCCCCACCAAGCCCAAATTGAAAACATCACAGCTGGTACCAGCTCCTCTGCTGGCTTCAAGAGAAAGCCTCTGGCAGTACTTGTATCTGCCTTCGGAGCTGACAGAAGGCCTCACCTTGGTGGAAATTATCTGCTGCAGAAGTTTAGTACTGTTGGTTGCAAACTCATAATTCGCCATCTCTTTGTGGGTTGAATGGTGGAAGTCAGCTTTATCAGCCTTTGCTCCTGTGCCGTGCCTTCTTACCAGTGCTTCTGCGTGGAGCAGCCCATTAGACAAAGCAGCTGCTGCTCCATCAGACCTTCAGGAATGATATTTAACACAAAGTCTGTTACTTCTGCAGTCTTCTGGTGTGCAGTAATGCAGTCATGAGGAATTTGAGATGCAGGAAGTGGGTTGCTCTTATTGTCAGCCATGTACAGATAGATACAGTAAAGGAAATCACACACTGGCTAGCTATGGAGCATTTCAAAGCTAGAAGCTCCAGCTTTCCTGGAGAAGAGTGGTAATCTTTCTCAGCTTCTTGAGGCACAGTTCTCCTTTAATCTGTTTGGCTGGTATGTGGCTTACCTTACCAGAAGCATCCACACTCTGGGTAACCAGTACATCAGACTGGGACTGTGGTGGCCCTGCTGGACAGCTAGGCCCCAGTCAAATGTTCTTTGAGTGTTTCAGCCCAGGTAGTCACGATGTTAGGAGAGCAGCCCTCCAGATCTCCTACTCCCCACTTCCCTGCAACAGTCACAAGTCATACGGATAACTTTGCTATTTGAGCCCAGTGGGCTTAAACTCATTACCTGGTGGGTCTCTGACACTGGGAAGTACAAAGCAGTTCAGGTCAGAAGAGGCTGAGAAGCGTGCACCAGGTGATGGCATCTCGTGGCTGATTCAGCAGATCAACTCTTCCCTCAGCCGTGTCTGAGCACAGGACTGTCCAGCTCTGGGAGAGGGTATCTTAGCCACAGGCTGAAACCAGTCTCCATTTCATCCAAAATATCTCAGTTTTGCTTGGATATCAACCCATCTCCACCCCCAGTGCCTCCCTGACGTCTCTAATGCACGTCCCTGCAACATCATAACTTAATTAGCCCAAGACCATGCTTGCCTGCACGCGGTGCCTTGTAACGCACAAGTTTTTACTGCGTTGAGGAAACCTTACACAAGACAGCTCTCTGTCGAAATCACACAGTAGGGTTTGTTAGATGGCAAAAACAGATGGCTGGTTCCGAGTAACTGGATATTGAGCTCTCTGCTTGTCTCTGCTGTCTGGTCGCTCCCTTGGATGGTGAGGGACCGTGGCGAAGGGTTTTACTGCTGTGCCAGAAACAGGGATCAGCATGCAGTGGTTCAGGTGGGGACGGAAACCTGGGAAGCTAAGCAAATTGATCAATATCAGTTAATTTGTTTAGTATAAAAAATAAGCCATCGTCAGCAAAATAAAGTTACGGTCTGACCTCATTTGAAAGGGTAAGCATGAGGTCTAACAATCCGACAAGTCATCTACTGGTAGCCAAGTGGAGACCTGTTTCAGCTACGTATTTGGATTTCGGGTTTTTCCTCTAAATAAGGGGTAATTTGAGAGGCCAAATATTTGGCAAATTAGTGCTTGTGTGCCTACCTTCCAAGAATAAAATAATATGACGTGTTTGATATTTCTGGTACCCTTCTAAACTGAGCACAAAAGAGACTTACAACGTTGGCTTCAACTTAGTACAGGTACAAAGTAAACCATCTGGGGCTAGTATAAAATGCTATTTGAAAGCTCCCAAATACTTTGCATTTGGCATCCTTCATGGCCTGGAGGTTACACAGTGTTCAGCTATAACTCCTGACATCAGTGACTGGAAGCCATGGGCATTTGGCTCACAGCATGCCATATCAGCGAAAAAAGCCCTTGATTCTGACCGTGGTTACTGAAGCCAACCTGAGATCATTCATAATTCGTCCCCAAAGGCTGAGCTCTGCCCCGCTGCCCGTGCTACCAAGCAAGTTGCAGCCTACAGCTGCCGCTGCTTTCGCCGTGTGCCACTACACTGCTGTCATTTCGGCTGCCGTATTTCTGGTGGCATCGGTCTGGCTCTTGGTTACTGCAGCTCACTCTTCAGCACGTGCTCGTTGGAGGCTGAAGCTCTTACCTGGAAGGCAGACTAAAGGCCTGCAACAGCGATGGGTCCCTGTCACCTCCCAGAGCAGAGAGGTGGTTTTACAGTCCCACCTGTGCTCTGGGCAGGGTGGTATTCGCACAGCAGCTGCCTTCCAGCAGAGGGTGTTTCTCTGTCAGCAAGTTAGAACTTCTCCAGGTCCCTTCAGCACTTCAGATCTGTGCCAGGTCTCCTTACGGGTAAGGTCCGTTCCCAGCCACCACCAGTAAGGTGCTGGGGGAGGGCAAGGTCATGTAATGAGTGTGATGCTTTCACCCGCTGAGTGCTCTGCTTAGGAAATCCTAAGGTGTAGCTCAGGGCCTGAGCCCGTATCAGTGCTGGCAGGACACAGCCTGGGACAGGGCCTTTACCTAGGAAAGCCCTCAGCCCTGGGAGGAGCTGATGAAATTCCTCCATCCAGGTACTTCCGAGGAGTCTGTCTGAGATAAATTGCCCTGATTCCCGTCCGCTTTATCTCTGACTTAACACAATCCAGAGCAGACCTCAGTGGGACTTTAGTCCTTCAGCAGGGACTTTGCATTCACGACGCCACGTCCACATCCCATTTCTGAGGTGCCTCTGCTTAAAGGCTTGATGTCACTGCTCTTTTGCTACTCTCCTGAGATTTATAACCACATCTCCTAATTCGAGTGGTGGGGACAACCCAGCATGTGACATTCTGCTCTTCTGCACATAAGCATTTTATTACACACTGCAGTGAAGCCTCCTCTTTATTTTTCCTGCAATCTGTCCCAGGAAGTCCCAGTGTGAGGCGTCTTCTTTAAAGCTCTGGCTTAGCCAACAAAAATTTTTTTTTTCCTTCGTATGGACACCCTCAAGTCAGGATGTTTGCAACCGACCCCACCTTTCCTAGGAACACCTGAAGCTCCCCGCTCTTACCACTGCTGACAGTAGAATGTGGAAACCTTACGTGTCTGCCCCTCTTGCTCCGTGATGGACTCCGGTCTGCCCGTGGGCCGTATGCACACAAACAAGCAATCAGAGAGCACAGATAAAGCCCAGCTGCCTTTGCACGCTTCAGCCTGAAGGCTTGTCCACTAGAGTGTGCTGCTTCTGAGTTGTTTGCTTTAGCAGAAATGACAAAGAGGAGTTAGGGGTGTCCGTAATTTTGGGTGGCACTACAGTATCCTTTGAGAAGAAGCTCTGATTGCCCACACTGAAGAGAAATGAACAGTAGGAAAGTCTCCTCCTTGGGCAACCACCTTCCCAGCAGGTCCCAAGACCGTGATGCTTTGGTTTCTTGCCAAAGCCCTCTTCAAGACCCTTCCAGCAGGATATGCTCTTCTTCTGGGTCTTCTCCACCAGCAGCATCTCTTGGGTTGCCTGGGGCCTGCCAAGGGAGTATTTCATCCCCTCCTTCATTTAGCCTAAGTGGCACAGCACCCTGCAGAGGTCTCCAGCTGGCAGGTGCTTTGCGTGGCCCAGTTAAAGCTGCTGGCACTGCGCTGTTTTTGAGGAGGAAGATAAATTACTGGAAAATTAGCTACTGCTGGAATGACATCCTTATGCTAAAAATAAGGAAACTTTCATTCATCAGCTCAGTGTAACACAATTGAACACTGACAGGCCAAGCTGCCTTGACTGAATATCTTTGCTTTTTAGATAATTTGTTTTTCTTTTTCAAAACTATATATATATTATATATATAGATTATGTGTATATATATATGTATAACATATATATATATATATTATATATATATAAAGTATCTCTGGTTCTAGAGGCTGAGAAAATGACAGTTGATTTCCTGTCTGAGTGTAAGCCCTGTTCACTTGCCAGGTCTCCCCTGTTTTTCAAAAGACAAAACTAATGTTGAAAAGCAGCAAAGATTGACATGCAAAAATCATTAGTCACATAGCACTGAAAATGGTCTAAACACTTAAGGACATCTTTCTTGTTCCTACTTCTTTCCCTCTAGTGGAAGAAGAGGACACCAAAGACTGTCTTGTCAGTGCCTCAAACCCTGTAAAAACTTTCCTCTTTCATCACTCCTCATTTATCACAGAAACAAATAGCATATGAAGAGCAGGCATCCTGGCCCAAGGACTTGCTGTTCACTCTTAGTGGAAAGTCATAGCAAAGTGGTGGCTATCCTGCATTAAATACAACATCTCTGCTGCCTGGCTGACAGAAAATGAGCAGAATGGTGTCCCTGCTGCCTACCCAACACAGTATCCCTCTCTGTTGATCTGAGGGTTTCTCTCCACAGAGAAGTTCATCTTTCCCTGAATTTGTTTCCACCTTGTTTTACTGGAGACGACCACCGTCTCCTCTGGTGGTCCAGCACCGGCACTATTTCCACCTTGCCTGGCTCCAAAATCCAAAGTATGGACTGCTCCTCCTGTACCAGTCCCCTGGTACAGCTGGATGCCAGCAAAGCTCTCTGCCTAATATGTTTTGATAGCACCCAGTTTATTTTCTATATTTTCTCTCCCAACTTTATGTGCTAGTCCGCCACGTGGCAGCAACACAACAACAACCAAAAATCCCTTCTTCCCCCTCCCCCCAGAAAATCCAACAAATCAAACCAAACCAACCAATCACCACCACCAAAAAAATAAAAAATCAGAAACCTGACATTTCCTACAGCACTGTCAGCTGCTGGGAATGGACACCATGTAATGACTTCCAGGGCCAATGACCTGGTGTCGTGGTTCCGCTCGAGTGGGCAGCCGAGCTCCACCACAGCCGCTCTCTCACTCCCCCTCCTCAAAGAGGAATGGGGAGAAAATATGTGAAAAGGGCTCAAGGATTGAGATAAGGACGAGAAAATCACGCAATAATTATTGTAACGGGCAAAACAGACTCGGCATAAGGAGATAGTAAGATTTATTGCCTACAACTAACAAGCGAGAGAAGTGAGAAAACAAAGGAAAAAAAAAACCAAAAGCACCTTCCCCCCCCATCCACCCTCTTCCACCTCCTCCCCCCGAGCGGCGCAGGGGAACGGGGAATGGGGGTTATGGTCAGTCTACAGCACTTCTTCTCTGCCGCTCCTTCTCGGTCACTCTCGTCCCCTGTGCTGTGGGGTCCCACCCACGGGATGCAGTCCTTGATGAACTGATCCGGCGTGGGCTTCCCACAGGCAGCAGCTCTTCCAGAACTGCTCCAGATATGGGTCCGTACCACGGGGTCCATCCCTCAGGAGAAAACTGCTCCAACCTGGCTCCCCTACGGGCAGCAGCTCCTGCCAGATCACCTGCTCCTGCGTGGGCTCCTCTCCACGGGCTACAGGTCCGGCCCAGAATCTGCTCCGGCAGGGGTCTTCCACAGGCGGCAGCCTCCGTCGGTGCAGGGCCACCTGCTCCACCGTGGTCTCCTCCACGGGCTGCAGCGTGGAACCCTGCTCCACCGTGGTACTCCATGGGCTGCAGGGGGACATCCTGCTTCACCATGGTCCTCACCACAGGCCGCAGGGGACTTCTGCTCCGGCGCCTGGAGCACCTCTCCCCCTCCTTCTACACTGACCTTGGTGCAAGGCTGTTCTCCCACTCCCTTGACTCTCCCGGCTGCTGTGTGGCGCAGCGTTTTTTCCCTGTCTTAAATATGCTCTCACAGAGGCGCAAAACAACATCGCTTATTGGCTCGGATCTGGAAAACAATGGGGCCCTTCCCAAACATGGGGCAGCTTCTAGATCTTTCTCACAGAAACCACCCCTATGGCTCCCTGCTACCAAAACCTTGCCACGTAAACCCACTACACCTGGTGCCTCTAATTCCCAGTAAGGATTTATTTCTTTTGGTATGGATAACACAGGCAAAACCTTGCTCTGATAAGTTTTTAAAAGTGAAAATAGGTGGCAGAGTACTTAGCCCTTTCAAGGAAGTTTGGAGACGATGGAAGAGAACCTCATACCATGTGAGCACTGAATGTGGCTGCCCAGCTTCCAGCAGGAAGGCAATAAATCATCTCCCAAACACCTGCCACGGGCACCAGATCACCACAGAGAAGCTATTCTTCTTCTACCACAACTGTCCATTCAAGATGCACCACGGCTGCTAATGCATTTAGCAGCTGCAAGAAGCATTTGAAAAACTGTATCTTTTTTTTTTTTTTCTTTCCCCCAAGAAATAAGGTTACGGGCTTTTTTGCTCTGCTTGTTTGTAGTCTGGCTTATTTCGCTCAGCTCCTACACAGCTGCTGTTTCCCCACCTGCTGGAGGTGGCTGCACCCGCTGAGGGGCAGCAATCTCAGGACAAGCAGGGCCATTTCCATCACTGCCAGCAGGAATTTAAGGGGTGCTTTAATGGGCTTGCATTAACGCAACACCAGCTTGGTTCTCCCTGATGCAAACACCTCTCACCTGATGTGCAGGCAGCTCCTGCTGCCCCTTGCCCAGCACCATGTCATCCCCAGGTACCTCCAGCATCCTTCAGGGCTCTCCTCAGTGCCATAGGAAAACCTGGACAGCAGCAGCCATGAGAAAGCATGGCAGTTTCTGGAGGGATGGTCACACAGATGGAGACATCACAGGCTTCGGAGCTGCAATACTGAGCTCTTACACACAGCACAGGCCACCAGGACACCAACTGGCTGTTTCCACCCATGCTTCCATGGGCTTAAATCTGGTATCTGCAAAGAAAAAGCATTGTGTCACCGCCAGTTCTGTAGCATCTCACAGCCATAAAATAAGCCCCTGAGCTCCCCAGAGGAGCCCTCATCCTCTGCTTCCCAGCACAGGAAAGCAGCACGGTCTTGGTGTGAGAGTCAGTGCCAGTTTCTTGCAGATGGTGGTCCCAGGAGGGAGCATCATAATCCCAACCCACAGGACAACGGGGAGGGGGGAAACGGGTCTGGACACCAAATGCCAGCCATCCTACCCATGTGAGCAGCTGGTTTTCATTTCTGGCTAAACAGCTCTGTTCCAGTTGTGCTGGTGAAGGAAAAGGGAAACAGCAGATCCTGAACCTTGGCTTCATCCAGGGTAGCCCATGGGCAGAAACCCCAGACTGCTCGTGCAAGGCTGTTGCATTTTGTGTGGCCATTGTGCATCTGTCAGTGTCCCTTCTCTCAAAACAAAAGCATCACATGGCTTTATGAGATATGAAACCAGAGGTGTTCATAGCAATGAAAAATGTGTGTCCCTAGATTATTTTGATTTAATGAATGAGGATTAGAAAACCCCAAAGCCTTGATGTTACCCTCGATGTACATTGTTCGTGCCATCAGCCCCATCCTTGTCAATAATGGATGCTTTCAGCTGCTGCATCTCCTCTGCAGAAGTTGTTTTGCAGTGGCACTTTTTATGTCCCAAGATTAAGTTTTTGCTATTTTGGTTTTACACTGGGGAAGGGGATAGCATGTGATGTAAGGGCAGCAGAGAAAAATATCACTAATGTGGTAATGAAGAAAAAGAGAGGACTGTATTTAATATAAACAGCAGCCATAAACGTAGACGTGTATATACTCTGACACTGCATGAAGTACAATATACCACAGCCAGAACAATATGAGGGAATACTTTGTCCTTACATGGTTCACAGTTATATAAAGTGTCTCCATGTACTTTCCAGAGTTGAAGTGTGTACAGAGGAAATACTTCTGGTTGGTCAAAGTGCCCTGTGTCATCTGAGCTTAACTGTGAGTTCCCCGGTTGACTAAAACTCCTATTAGATGGGGAACCCGAAAGGAAAGACAGGGCATTTAAGGGTTAAACAGTAGCAGCAGTCTTCTGAGCTGCAAACTGTAGTGTCAGGGTGCCTGCAGCATCACTGAGAGATCTGCTCCGTGACCTCATCTGCCCCTTTCAGAGTGCCCAAAAGCCTGCTCCTGTGCAAATGCTGCCAGCTGGGGCTAGAGTACCAGGCATCCTCTTGCATGGGTCTCCCTCCCAGTTGCATGGGGTAGGGACGGCAGCGACATATTTTCCTGTTGCTTCATGTATTCCCAAACCAAATCCTGTTCCTGCTTCTTTGGGAAGTGCCCATTACAAGGACATGTTGCCAATCCTGTCACAATCCACAGGTCTATGGAGGGGCTGAGTCCACGAGTGGCTTCCGAAAATTCTGTAGGTCTCAGAAGTACCCATTTTGGGGGTGAGACAGATGTTAGGGTGAACTGACTTGAGCTGGTGTGCTGGCTTTTGTGGAAAGATCTGTCAAGGAGGATTAGCCCACATGAGATATGGCTCTCAAGCCAATAATAACAAATCAAGGCAGTGGCAGTGGGGTTTACTGAAGACCATACCAAATGATTTTGATGGGAAAAGTGCCTGAAATCATATCCTATCATTAGGTGGTACTGCATCAACTATCTTCCTCCCTATAAGTGACTTCTACTGCTCAAGACCAGTCCCTAGTCCTCGCGATGCTTCACGAGGACGTGACAACAAAATAGCAAAGCAACTTGAGCTGGTTTTCTGACTTCCAGGCCATTTGTTCACTTACATTTTGAGCGACCCATTATTATTATTTTCCTTGGTAGTTTATGGAAAAAGAGATTTTCATGAGTTATGGGTCAGACCTGCAGCCAAATCAGCAGAAGCACCAAACCATCTTCCTCATCACTGGCAGGCCGGGAGAAGCGAGGCTGGTTTCTCTGGGCTTGTCCACACCGACACTAGATGTCAGCCCAAACACACGAGTGCCTCAGCTCTCAGCTGCAGCCGGGCTCAGCCAAACCCACGGCCAAATTGCTGTGTTGGCAACCTCCACCCGTGAGGGATGGGGCTCACTGCAGACAGCTGTGCCGTGGCTGGGCTGGTGCGCTGTGGGCTGCCCAGGGCCAAACCATGCAGATTTGGCACCTAAGTGTGAAGTGAAACTGATGGTGGGGAGATAGGACTGGCCAGAGCACTGCTTGCACTCAGTTAAAAGCTGGGTTAAAGCGTTTCTCCTCACGGCATCCCTGCCTTGGAGTGTTTTGCCCACAGGCAGCGGTTACCAAGGCTGGTGGTGACTGAAAGTCCTGCAAAGCCAACAGAGACTGGCTGGGACAAAACAGCATTTCCTCTTATTGCCACCCTGCCTGGGAACAGAGGCAATTTCCCCTTCCCTTGTTTAGAAAACAACCTTCTTCCCCCAATACCCCCTCATCCTCCCTGTGCAGCAGGCCATCCTGGTGAGGGCTTCGCGATCCTGGAAATTGGGGATGGGGGTCCCGGTCTGCCGGAGGTCAGCGGCTGCTGTGTGTGGCTGGCTCCACATCCCACTACTCCTGCCTGGCTCCCACGTGCGTGGGGCAGGCAGATTTCATAACACCCCTCTCTTTCAGCAGGGGGATTTCCACCAAAGCGAGTACAAGCTGTTCTGGCTCAGACCAATACCCGAGGCGCTACAGCCTGGCATCCCGCTGCACATGGCCTGCTCTGTCAGCTTAGCTGCTTGGTGCTGCGTGTTTCGTTGTAGGGAACCCTTCCCCAAAGAACAACGGGATGAGCAGTAGGTACAGTTTATTCTTGTTTGCCACGGGGGAGAAAAAAAAGCGTCAGCTCACGGGCTGCTCCATGAGGCGACTCGGGGCAGGCCGCGACGGGGCTCAGTTGCAGGGGCACAGCCTTGACGCCAGGCGGGAGGGCTGCCTGAATGTCAGCGGCTTGACATCGTGCCATGTTTGCTGTTGTTGTTTTTCTGTTTTTCCTTTCCACAGCCCTGCTCCTGGCCCAGATCCCAACACACTTCATCACACGACAGTTGCCCCAGCCACAAAAGGGGAGGTTGCAAGCAGCACTGCTGGCCCAAGCTGCCGCGGCATCCAGGGTGCAGGCACATGGGTTTGTGGGTGGACATCCCACCAGGAACCCAGCACCCCTCTGCTCAGCTGCAGGCACAGGCATCCCACAGAACACTGCCAGCTGTGAAGAAGCCACATGCCACAGAAGAGCTCCAACGTGAGGCAGGAAAATATTTTTGATGGGTTCACTGTGGGCATCTGCAGCTTTCTGCTGTCCAGCTTTGGAAATGGAGATGAGTGTTGGAAAGTGAGAAAAGGGAGCCAGGAGGATGCTCAGCAGGCCCCATTCACAGGGAGGGCAGGTGGCACCACCACCTTCACCAGGCACAGCCTCCAGCCCCAGCACTGCATGGCTCTGCCTGCCCAGAGCCCAACACCTGGGGGCATAAGGCAAAGCTGTTTGAGCCACGCTACTTCTCTGAGCCACTTACCAGCTCCCCAAGCTCTCTGAGGGAGCTTGTGCTGCCTGCTCTGCTGTGCCTCAGTTGTAGCAGAAGGGCAAGAAAAAGGACAGGCAGCTTACATCAGCGCAGCACCATCAGCTTGTACTTGCTTGCCAAAGCACTGGGTTACTCATGGTGCTCTCCTTTTGATTATGGTCTGTTCTGTTAAACTAAGAAGTTCCCCTCTCTCAGTGGCTTTATGCTCTCCAAATAGCTCTAGCACATTTCCCATCCCTAATTTTGCATTTGCTTGCTTGTTTCTCAAGCCAGTTCTTCCAGTGTCTCTTAAATCTCATCTACTGCTGTTTGAATCCCTTCCAGTTTCTTGCCATCTGTTCAATGCCAAAGTGAACAAAATGTTCAGGGTGCAATATCCACTATGATACAGAAGCAGGAGCACTGTGTGTCTGAAGTCTAGGGCCTCCCTAGTCAAACAAAATCAAGATTAATGCATTCTTTTTGCCCCTTAAAACCATAACTCTCCTAGGTTTTCAGCATACAAGAAGTACATAGGATTCCTACTGCTTTTAGATCCTCTTCTCTTCCTTTCTTTTCTTTCCTTTCCCCCCCCCCCCCCCTCCTCCCCTTTCTTCCCATAATCCAAGGCTTGCACTCCTTTTGATTTAGGCATCCTACAGCCCACTAAGGCAAACCCTTAGACCTAGGCCCACTGCCTTTTGCACCATTTATGATCTTTGCCTCACGATTTCTTATTTGAATAGATTTACAGCACTCTGGGGTCTCCTAATTGTAACATCAGCCAAGAAGTGCCCTGCAATCAATCTCCAACTTCTAAGGCTCCAAATATCCAAGCAGGCCTTTCAGTTGCTCTGGAGTCAGCTGGGGTGCTGGCTGGTTGCATCTGGTCTTTATTTTGTTCTCAGAGTCTCAGGAGAAGCTACGCCCCTTATGAAATCCTGGATCCTAGCAAGCCGCTGTTTTGATGGATCTTCAGTTGCATTTTGCTGTTCCCAGATGTTAATAATATAATGTTCACAGAAGTCAAACCAGCTGATCTTACCATTCACCATTAATTCCTGGAAACTGGGAAAAATCACACATCTTCCTTCAATCCTACAAAGATAATTCTCCCAGACCTTCTGCCCCGCCACATCTCCCATTGTGCAGGAGGGATCTTCCTCGCACCCCGAGCAGAATGATCTGTTATCATCTCCTGATACCCAAAGTGTATTTCCTGGGAGGATGATGCACAAGCCTGCAGACTTCACAGCCCTTCCCTCAGCCAGCTAGGCAGCCTTCCCATTTGTCAGTGGAGATCCTCAGCTGCTCCAGCTTTCAGGATGCAGTCAGCTTTTGTCACACCTTGGGGCAGGGCAAGGCTGGACCATCAGAGACAGCAGCTGGACACAGCCCTCTCAGCACACACAAAGCTGAAGCTCCACATCTTGCTCTTCTGATAGTCATAGGCTTCAGAGGTGTTGCTGGGGCAGGCAGGAGTGTCTCTAAACACTCGCTGCCATTGCAGCTAATTTATTTGCCAGCAAAGGAAAGCCCAGGTGATAGTAATCCCTTCCCTCAGCAGGCAGTGCTGATTGTCAAGCCTTTCCCTCCCTCAGACACAGGCCTTTTCCCCTTTGCTGCTTGATACGTGGCATTTTTCTTTGAGATAGGTCACCTTACATTTCTGTTGACTAACACTGTCGAATACTTTTTCCCAGAAAAGTTTCATCATCACTTGCTGGCATTAGCCAGAGCACAGATCCTCCTGTTTAAGCATCTCACACAGCGCTGTCAGCAGTGTGTTTTAACACGAAGAATTGCTGAGTGATGACAAGCCCAAAAAGGACCGGTAGATGCGTTGGCAGGGCAAAGGATTATTCTGTAATGCTGAAGCCACAGATAATTTAGTGTATCTGTTCTGGGTGTACAGCTGCAGATCTCCTCCTGAGGCTAGTTTTCTCCCCAGTAAGATCATACAAAAGAGAAGCATCAATCAGAATAATGGTAACGAGGTTAAGGGTATGTCGCAGAGTGGGGTGTTGGAGGAATCCTACTGGATCTCCAAGTGAACTTCTGCACTGTGCTCAGGTTTGCAGTCTTTGCTTTCCTCCCGTCTTCAGCTCTGCCAATGGAAGTGGGGTCGGGGCGGTTAAGTGCAAGCATGGGGCTCTCTCTTCACGCCAGATATAACCCAGCACGTAGGTGAGGAAGGGGCCAGGGCTGAACTTGTTCTCTCCTCGTCTCTGTAAACAACCTGAACATCTTGCAGCTGTCAGAGAGCAGCCCATAACATCTCATAAACCATCTGCAAATCTGTAGGGGCGGGTGCATATATAAGGTGTAGAGAACAGGCTGTCCTCATTAAACTATCTGATAGCCAACCTCTGATTCAGATTGCAGTTTTTCTGACTGAAATACTGCTTTTGGCTTATGTAAATGGACCACTGGGTAGTCTCATGCTCTCATTGCGAAAGCAAGTACTTGAAGATTGGTTTCCCTTGAGTACATGTATTGTAAGAGTGATCTTAGCATCCTCTGGCCTTCTGCTAAACCAGCTTACCATAACAAGTCCTAGGGCTGTGGGGCTATAACTCGTTTTTCAGTGAAATACAAGTGTCCCAAGGGCAGTGTAGGTCCCATTTTTTTTTTCTTTGTTGCAACCTTTTTCCAGTTTTGGAGTATGGGTGAAACCAACACGCCACACTGCCTCTGCCCACACCCTGTGAAATGTGGGGGCTTCTCAACAGGAGAGCAAACCAGGCTCAGTCCACCGAAATTGGTGGTAGTGTCTCATGGCGTGGCTTTCTGCACCTGGTGGGGTGCAGCTTGGACTCGCACCAAGGAGTCTATTTTTAAACTGGCTCCGTTGCATAATGCAATATGCCATTAAGTTGCATCACCGTTACTTTCTGTTTGCCTACCCCCGAGTTGCAGCAGACCGAAGGGGTGGCAGCCGCCTGCCCAGGGCTGCACGGCTGCTTCGTCCCCTCCAAACCTTCCCACCATGGTGCTAACAGAGCAGCATTTTGCTTTCTAAGGCATGCAGCGACTTTTCAGAAAGCTTTTCAGCATGGCTTGTGCTTTCTAAGAAATGAGCTGATGTGGAGCCTGGAAGTGAGTGACACTGCCTACCTGGGCATGCACGGGGGGAAAAATCCCCGCAGATCAGAAGGATGCAAAAATCCTGTCAAACCACTTGAGAAAGGGGTGCGTTTTTTACAAAAGTGACTTGATGAGATCTCTTTAGGTGAAATGAAAGGAAGGCGGGGATTTTTTTTATTGCCACTAGAAGCATTTTTCAGCCTGACATAAAAATGACATGAAACCCCAACCTCAAAGGGCTTATCTACAGGCTGGGGTGTGGGCAGGGGGTTACCATGGATTTACCTTTACTCTGGTCCTGGCTACATTTGTGCAGAAAAGGAAGACCGGGGAGTGGAGAAAAGACAGTGGGCAGCTCACCCCATTTGCAAAGCACTCTTTAGACACAACTCTAGTTCTTGAGCATCTTCAGGTATATTTGGGAAAGCCCTGCCTCTGCCTATGTCCACTCCTTTTCCTTCCATCTTTCTAGAACATTTTATTTCACCTGGAATAATTTTTCTTTCAATGTGAAAGAGGAATGCAAAGCCTTATGTTTCCTGCACCTCTTTTTGGGTGGCTGAGACGTTTTCATTACATTCACTGTCAACTCTAGTTAAACACAAGCAAAGTCCTACCCCAGTTGTCCCTGACTGTGGAGAAAAACCTGTTTTTTACTCATTTGCACTGCAACTCTGTGACTGATGGACCCATATAGCTGCCAGGTCAGCCTGTTTGCCTTGCTCTGTCCTTCATGCCCATCTTTGCAGATGTGCTCCAGCTACACAGAAGGATCTGCACTAGTCTTATGCTTCTTCATCCCTTGGCTTTCCTCGAGCCTTGGCCACATGCCCTTGGTCAGCCCACAAACTCAGGCATCCTCACTACAATGGTTTCTCTGCTCTCTGTGCCTTGCTAAGCTGCTTTAAGCTTTTTGTTGCTTTTCCATGGACTCATGAACCTCACAGTAGGGATCACAACCTGAAATCTCCCATCCACATGTGGCTTTCTTTGGGATGGAGGCCACTATTGGTTCAATAAAGGACCTTAAATGCTTCTTTTAAAAACCCACGTCCAAAGTCAGGACATTGCACTCATCCATAATGGCATCTTCCGAAGTTAGATTTCCCCCTTCCGCACATTGCTTCCTCCGCACACACACACACTGTCATTACTTGGAGGCAACAGAAAAGGTTCAGCTGCTCATCACAAGCTGTTGCCATGCTCCAAAAGGCAGCAGAATATGGGGTCCTTGTCAAATTAAAAGAGATAATCGTGACAGTGATCAGAGAATTCGCTGCAACAAAACGGCAAGTGTACTCCGCAATGTAGTTATGGCTCTAGGCTCGCAGGATCACAGGAAGACTGCGGTGGAAAGAACTCAGGAGGTCTCCAGGCAGGGGCAGCCTGAAGTCTGCAGTGTTATGGACCATACAGGAGGGTAAAGTCTTCCCATGCAGCAGTGTCTGTACTCCCAGACAGTCCTCTGGCCACTTCTGCATGGTTCTCCTCTTAGATGGATGTATCCAGGGCTGCAATTTAATGTGAGTGCCATAGCAGAGCTTTTGGTTTTGTATTGGAAATGGGCCAGTTTGCAGTCAGATAGAAACATCTGAACATAAGCAGCTGCATTTTCAGTTAGGATCCTGGAAATAATCTTACCTTCAAAAAGGCCAGCTAGTCTTCCTAAGTATTAAATTTCTAGAGCTGTGTTATACAGTAAATCCTATATTATTAGTAGTATTAGTATTAGTATTACTATTATTTACTGCATGCTCAGTATAATGCAAATATATTTAATGAGTTGGCTTAGTAAGGTTTGGATGTACTCCAATACTTATTTCAGAACATAGAGGAGTATCTCCAAGATTTCAGAACAAGTTGCACAGGAACCTTTTACAGCAGATGATAAAACATAACGTCTGGTAGAGAATCAAGCTTACAACTGTCTCCAGAAAGGAACAGATATCCTGCTCTGAATCAGCAGCTTCTGAATCCTGCACTGCTCGCTCATTAACACCAGCGTCACCAGCACTGGCTTCCTTCCCAAAGCAGCTCTTGTGTCCTGATAAGCAGATAGCCGACCAAGCACACAGGTACACAGATAATGCTCCACACATGAGAATTTCCATCAATCTGAGGACTTGCTGAAGTGATTTGGTGGAATGAGACAAAGTTTGGTAGAAGGTATATAAAATGCTTTAATTTAATAGATGTACTGTTTTAACAGTCAGACTGGCAATTATATATTTTAACTTGATACCTCTTTCAGCACTGGGTAGCTAATTTTAAAGCTTTGATCTCATTTTCTTTTCTCTCTCTCTCTCTCTCTCTCTCTCTCTCTTTCTTTCTTTCTTTCTTTCTTTCTTTCTTTCCTTCTTTCCTTCTTTCCTTCTGTCTCTTTCTCTCTCTATTTCTTTCTCTTTCTTTTCCTTCCTTCCTTCCTGCTATTTCTTCTTAAGCCAAGAGATGTAAGTGACTTACCATGCTGACCACAGCAGGCATACAAAACTGCACCGTCTTGCATTTAACACTCTATATCCCTATACGGAAGCTGAGGTGTAAGCAGTGTTGTTTGGCTAAATTTCACTCCAGAGTGTCTGAGATTTCCCTGTGCATGGGAAGACACCCAGGGAATGCCTCACAGAATGGTATCTGATGTTTAATGCAGATTAGCAACTGGAAATGAGGAGCCGAAATGTCCTGAATCCAGCCATTCCTCCACAGACCACAGCATGGGAATGGGTCCCTGTAAGATTACCAAGTTCACCATATTCCACTAAAAGCCATCCTTTTCATCTAAAATTTCGCTTCTTCTCTCAGTTTTGTGATGATTTGGTCCCAAAGAGCAGTTCCTGTTTCTTTTCTCCCCTCCCTCCTGCTTGGCAGGGCCTGGCTGACGTGAGGAGCCCAGCATGCAGGCCGTACCGTGAGCCACCATCTTGAGCAACACCAGGCCTTGCTGGGGCACGGAGCGGGCTGCCATGCACCAGGGGCATGGCCCAGGTTAAGCCACAACACATCTGGAGGAGGAAAGTCTTCTTGGGTGGACTGGGAGCAGCTCTCATCCAACTCACATGATTATTCAGTGCATGGGGCCTGTGGGATGTGATAAACTCACGGGGTACCTTTACCCACTGCTGAAGCACAACGCAAATGCAGAGCCAGCATGACTTATTCTCCTGTAGATATATAATCGGAAATGTTCATCATACATCATGTATGCATTTGGAAATTCTCTCACTGCTGCTAGGAAAAAAAAATCAATTCAGGACGCAGGATATGCTCACAAACTCTGGATTCATTGCAAGGCAAAGTAAAAATAACATAATGGAGACATCAGTCTTGCCATGAAGGTCACTTGTCAAGGACAACTGAGAAATCTGTCTGTAGTGTCCTCCCTCGCTCTGCCCTTCCCTGAGGCCATCAGGTGCACTTGTGAGGTCACAAACTCTGCAGATGAGCGTGGGGAAGCAGTGCCTGCATGGCACACGGGTGTTGTAGAAGAGAAGTGATGGTGGCCAATGGGCATGGCCCACATACTCCACTTCCCTTGGTCTGTAAATCCTATGCAATGAAAGAAAATTTCACCCGCAGCTACTATAAAACAGTAAACATACTGGTGGAGCAATGGGATTAAAAAAAAATCACCTCTGGTTAAATCCTGTTTCTTTGGAAAGCCTGTGAATTAGGGGGAAAAGAACAATGGTTTCAGCCTGCTTTCTGGACAAGTAGCCATGCCAATGACTTCTCTGTCCAGTAAATCCTTCTTAAAATAGGCGGATCCCAACTGCTACTTCCATCCAAGCTGGAAAAAACAGAAATCCTCCCTCTCCCCACAGAAAGAAGAGGAAAGTGAAATATTCAGTGTCACCTTCCCTTCCCTCTAATGTCTTATAGGCAGGAGCCTGTATACGGCCAAGGACTTGCAGTGACTCTTGCTTTTGGCTGTCTTGTCACCTTAAAAACTTGCCTGTTATAAAAAGTAAAAGCAGCTTGCTGCCCTGCAGCTTGCTGGTCAGCAGCCAAGCAGCCACAGGGACAGCATGCATGTATATGTGCATGCACACGTGCACAGACATGTATGTGTGCTCACTCCTGCTTGCCTCGGGAAGGTGATGCTGCCTGCAGCCCGTGAGCCTGCACACCCAGCCTCAGCAGGTAGCTCAGTACCAGCACCTTTCTGAGCAAGGAAAAGCCGCTGCTGAGCAAAGGCAACCCCTCCTGCCATCACCCCCACCCTGTGGCATGCCTGCAAAAACAAATCCTTCATGTGCACCTGCTTCCTCTTCGAAAGAAAGTAACGCTCTTCAGTGAAAACCAGACAGCAGGGTGAAGTAAGAGCTTACACACATACACACACACACATCAACCCTAAAATAGGTCTGCTTGCTGCACACAACGGGCTTTTTCCTCTGCATGGTCGGAAATACAGAGGCAAGAGGCACTTGTATGTGCTGTCTCCTTGGGGGTGCCTGGCAGGCTCCCCCCATTCAGACACCCCCCAACGAACAGCAGTTATCTTCATTCAGCACCCCAGTGACACAGCAAACCCGATTTTTGTAGGCCTACAGACTTGGGACCTGTTATGTGAGTCTACTGAGTGCTGCTGAAGACTTTCACTTGCTAACGTGTTTTTTAAGGGAGGTAACTGAGATTTAAGGTGTGCACAAACCACATGCATGGTTCTGTGGAATCTGAGCGCGAGGGCACATTTTCACTTTCACGGCCTTCATATCTGAAGATCTCTGAATGCTTGGTTTAGAATTAAATATTGAGGCAGTTGATCTGGAGCAGCTGAAGAACGTTTTTTCACACAACATTTAGCTGGACAGTGAAACTCATTGCCACAGGGTATTTCAGTGGCTGAGAGCATGAATGGGGTCAAGAAGGAATTGGTCAAATTCACGCGAGGTGTGTCCACCAGGACTCTTGAATACAGTCAAGACGCAACCTCCAGCTCACAAATTCTCCAAATTGATGGTTAGCAAATGCTGGGAGGATTTATCAAGGAAAAAAAAAAATCCCTCTAACCTTGCCCTGGCTCCAAAAATCTTGTCCCAAACGCCTGTTCCAAGTCATCGCAGGAGACAGGATACTGGGCCGGTCAGGCCAGTGGTCTGACGCACATCCCCATTCTCACATTGCAAAAACCACCCGGCCTCTGTGTGGCTGTAATAATTAATCAGCTGGAAAGAGCCCAAAACCAAAGAACAATGCCACGGCACTGAGCACATATTTACTCAGTTGGGGGAAGCAATGAGAAAACAAGTTTTGCTCCAATCAGTGCAGAAAGACCTAGGAGGGAGAAGTGAAGAGCAGCAGGCTCTGGGTGCTGGTGGATGCCTGGCCAGCCTCCCCTAGTTGCACAGCTGCTGCCTGCCAGAGCACTGGGGTCTCAGCACAATAGCATCCCATCCGACAGCAAAATACACCTCTATTTGCAACGGGCACTCTGGGATAATTTTAAGAAGTGGGGCCACACAGGAGTGATCTTAAATTTTAAAAAATATACATTATTCATGCCATTTTATGTGTAAGTGTGGAGGAAGGCAGCTTGGGAGCAAGGCAGGCTGTGCCCCCGTGCTGGGAAGCAGCACTGATGGAAGAGGTGAGGTTCGCAGGGGAGCACGCATTGAACACGAGCTGCAGTGAAAGCAGCTCCTTGGTGGGGTTCGATGCAAAAGGAGACATGCAGGCTGTTGGATGAAGGGCAGGACTGATGGAGTGAACTTTCTGAAAGGTGCTGCTGCTCAAACAGGGGGCATATGAAAGAGCATGAGACCAAACCAAAGGCCAGAGGATACTCCTAACAGTAAACTCTTCACCTGCTTGGTCCCTGCCAATAATCCAGAACTGCTCACAGCAAGAAGACTCACACAGGTAAAATTATGGGCTTCACCGGCAAGAAGCCACATCTTCAATCAGATCAGCCAAAACCATCCAAAAAAAAAAGCAGCTGAGGCACCAGACCACACCACAGAGCTTCTCCAGCACTCCTGACCCTATGATCCTTTCCCCTGGTGCTGACAGAGCCAGCTTGCTTTTCCTCAGACCCACTCCTTAAACCCCCAGCTCTCCTACGGGATGCGAGGCAGCACCCAAGGGGTGACAAAAACAACGGGCACGCTGGACTTTCCCTGGCCAGACAGCTCGTGCCACTTGTGTAGCACTGGGACAAAACACCCCGCTGGCACCCTGCTGCTGACGGACAGACGGACGGATAGCACGCGCCTGGCAGCGGGGCCGGTTTCCTGGTGGGGCGCTGAGGCTGTTTTCGCTGCTGAGGGAAGTCGGAGCGCACACATCCTGTTGGGTTTACCTGGAGTGACCCACGCAGCAGGCTGCGCTGGCACGGCGCGTGTTTATGGGGCAGCGAGCCCGGCCACGCTGCTGCGGCCGTCCTGGGACAGGGCACAAGGGAGCACCGTGCCTCAACGCCGCGCCGCAGCCCGGAGCTGCTTGCACAAGGAGATGCTGTTCATTTAATTAAAGCCTCTACATAAAAATATCATCACTCTGACCCACTGGGACGGATGTTCCTGCAGCTAATTCCCTTTGCAATTTTTTTTTTCCCTTTCAACAAGGCTGTGTTACCCCAAATTAGCATTTGCTGCAGACAGTTGCAGTGGACCAGTGAGCTTGATGTAGCACAATCTGCTCGCTTTTAAAATCCTTATTCAGATGGAAACTTCACAGATTTAAGTAAAACTGCTTCAAATCTGGCTAACCAGATTTCTGTGAATAAATGTGGGCTTGCCAGAAGTGTCATTCCTCACTAACACGCTGCTCTGGTTTTGCTTCTCCTCCACCTGACCCGGAATCTGAAACTGTGTGAAATGGATGGATCGGGGTATCATAACCCAACAGAAACGGTCACATGGGCCGAGGGTCTCGAAACTCAGGGGTTTGTTCTGCAGGGCTGGCTGTGCTCCCCCAACTGATGTCCCCAGGGTCACCCATACCAGCAGGGAGCATGGCGCTGCCCTCCTTGCTCCTGCATCCCAGCAGGTGCTTGCCTGCATCCCCATCCCCAGCACAGGGCGTGCTCAGCACATGCGTCCTGAGGAAAGCTGGGCACGGCACAGCAGACCACTGATCTCCAGGTAACTGATGCAGACTTGATCTTTCGCATTTGTATGTTGTTTGTTTGTTTGTTTCCCCAACTTACACTGAAATCTGATTTATTTCAGATCACTTTTAAATACTCACAGAGATCTTGTACCAGTTTTGCTTGTGCTCATCACTTATTATTTTTCCTGTAAACTGTGCTCCACCAAGCCAAACAAAAAAAATGCTCCTAAAGTCTCTCTGTGGTACCAAGAAGCTCGTGTTTCCCTACAGCAGACACCAGAGACGTAGCAGTGCTCTCCCCAAACGCAGTGTCACAGCATCACAAGGCCTTCAAGCAGAACAGGCATCATCCCATTTTCCTCCAGCAAACTTTGGCAAACACGAAAGGAAGCCGTGAAAAGCGAGTGCCCTTACGCATACAGGGATGAGTCACGCCGCATGTGCTGGGGCAGCGGAAACCTCTGGGAAAACAGCTTTTTGGGAAAGGCATCTTGAACTTGGGCATGCGGGGCACTCCTCCAGCCCTGCAGGCAGCTGCAGCGTCCCGTGAAGGCGTCGCACCAGGAGGGACAAGGCTGGCTGTTGGGGCAGCAGAAAGCCCCCTGTGGAGGATCTGGGGCTGCAGCCAGGGAGGAACAAAGCCTCTGCCAGCCCCAGAGGAGGACGGGGCTCCCGAGGGGGTCAGTGGGGTGGCGTGGGGGCTGTTTGATCAGCGTCCTTCCTGTGCTTGTGCTTCAGGACGCCGAGACACGAACACCGCAGCTTCCTGCCAGCTCCACTCGTTGCTGCGCTGTGGGTTTGAGGCTGGGCAAAGCGGCCAAGCAGGGAGAATGGCTCCAATTTACTGCTAAAGTAAACAGGTTTTAACACCTATTCGCTCTCTGGGGCTTGCACCCGCAGTGAGCCTGCAGCAGTATTTGTGTGTCAATATTTTCTCGCCCTCAAGAGCAAGGTGCTCAGGAAGGTATCCCAGCAGGCCCATTGCAGTGGGCTGGGTTGGCTGGCTTTTTCAGTTCTTTGAAAAATAAATAAATAAATTGCCTGAGAGTAAAAATACCACCAAAAACTGAAACTTGACAGTGTTGGCTGCGAGAGATAACATCTTTAAACGGGCACATGCAAAAGCCCATGCCACAGCAAACATCCTCAGCACCCGGCTGGTTTCCTGCTGCTGTGCTAGGTGTCAGAGCAGAAATTGCAAGGGGTTAACAATGCAGCACCTTCACAGCTTGGGTTCAAATGTCCTAAAGCTGATGTTCTCCAAAGCAACAGCCTGAGAAAACGCACGCAGTTTTCAAAACCTGGCTGTATTATGAAGAACATGGTCAGCTGAGAAACCATACATCAAATAAAGCATGGAAACGAACACAACCCTGTCAGGTATCCTCCGGAGGGGAGCCGTAGCACTCAGATCTGAGAGACGTAGCCACGATGAAACAAAGAAAAATAGTAGCTCCCATTCCTTTCCACCATCCCTACACTAGTATTAACCTGTAAAAAACAAGGGACCATCTCCACTGATGCCTCACCTCCCTGTGCTGGTATGAAATCAGCTCCAGACAAAATCCATCTTGGAGGTCCAAGCAAGCCATGCGCAACTGCAGCGCGCCTTTCAGCTGCTGCTGAATTATTTAGTCCCCAGCTGTCTCACTGAAAGCAGAAGCAGCCCAAAGGATCTACCTATCATCAGCTACTCATCAGAAAAATAACCAACTGAGCTTGGAGAGGGCTTCCTCTGCCTCTGCTGATCTATTTAAAGCTGCTCACCCCCCCAAGAAAAAAAAAAAAAAAAAGAAGCTGAGAGTAAGCTGTAACATCCAGTAGCTGAGTTTCATGAAGCCCAAGCGTGGCCTGGCCACCGCTGTCTTTATCTCAGCAAAAACAGGGCTGTGGACAAAGCGCTGCCTGCAGCAGCAGTCGCTGTCAGCCCCTGTGGTTTCCTTCCTCACAAGAACTATTTTCGTTTTTGTTGACAGAAAAATCCTGCACCTGTTGGTGCTGCCACAAAGGAGGAAACCCGCCTTCAGGCACTGCCCGGGAGGGTCCTCGGGCTGCTTCTCCTGCAGCGCAGCTCCTTCGGCAGCCCAAACTGAAGCCCCAGGAGTGCCGAGGGATGGAGAGAGGGATGGGGACACAACCGGGTGGTGACACACAACCAGGGCCCATGGCCATTGCCACATGTTGAATAAAACATTAGGGCCTGACCCTGGGGAGGGCATTGAGCTGAATCCCATAACATTATTTTGAAAGGGACTTGAACAATTTTGTATGCAAGGATCTTGCCATACGCCAGGGGGGAGGCAGCAGTGGCAGCCCCAGCCACCAAGCACGAACCTGGACGATAAGCTCTATGACTCACAGAGACACCTGGATAAATTCACGCTTGGGGCCATCAGTTCATTTTTTCATGCACGCACTCACTTTTTCCATTATTTCAGTTGAGTTACAGAAAGGGCGATCCCGCCTTCACAGGAGTCTTCAAGCAGCTCTCTCTTGAAAAACTGCAAGAAACACAAGCCCAGGTGAGGGGTGCCCACGATAGCTGAGGGCAAAGGCACCTGCAGTAGAAGGGGGGTGATTCCCCTTGTGGTAAATCAGCAGGCGCAGTAAGAATCTGTGCTTTGTCATCTCCTTTGCTTTAAATAACCCTGCTCCTCTCTTTCTCAGACTTCAAAGCAGACCTCCGTGTGATGGCAGCATCTCACGCAGGCAGGTCATCAGCCTTCAGCTCCAGGAAACCTCCAGCTACACTGACTAAAGCCCTCGTTTCCAAAGAGTCTGAGGCTCGTGGCGTCATGTTATGAAGGTGACCACGTCACCACGTGTGACCACCCCCTTCCTATGTTGGAGTACTCAAAATTGGACCCAACACAGCTCTGAGCAACCTGACCTTTGAAATTAGCCCCGTTGAGACCAGGTGCTGGGCCAGGTGACCTCCAGAGGTCCCATCTGACCTGAATTATTCTGCAATTGCTGTCAATCGGCTCTGAGAGAAAGGAAGGCGTCTTAAAGGCAAGAAGTTCCTACAGGTCTGAGATAGAAAAGACAGCTCTCACCAGGTCCTTGCTGAAGAAGCAGCTGCTGTGTGGGTTAGCCCTTCTCTAGAGACTGGAAAGTTCATAAATAGATGAGGCAGGGAGAAGGCTGCATGAACGCCCTAACAAACAGCGAAGCTTCAGCAATGCCCCCCCCCAGGAGACACCACTGAACATGGTGCGAACCCCAAGCACATCAGCCTTCAGTTCTGCTGCTCCTGGGATTACTTTTCTCCAACCTGAGCCCTGTGGAGAGCCCTTCTGCAAGGAGCAGACTCTGGTATCACAGCTCCTGGCTATCAGAGCTCCCTAAAGGGAATTGCCCGAGCTGGCAGTGTCCCCAGGGCAGGCAGCTCGGCATGGACACCCCCATGGCCACTGAGCCATGCCCAGGGAGAGCCTGTCCTCCTTCCTGTCCCCCTCAGGGAGGTTTCTGCAGGCTCCCCTGCTGACCACATCACGTATCACATCAGATTGAACTGGCATTACTCACAGCACTGATGGGCAGGCATTTGGCTCCCAGTGCTTTGGAACCAAACTGGCGGCCGCGCTATGAAGGGCTGGGTAGTTTTAAGGCTTTGCATAGTTCTGCAAGCGTGGGTAACACAGGGAGTCGAACATCACATTGCAGAACAGATGCCTAGATGGTTTCTGCGTCAGAAGAAATCTTCTTTTGCATTTACATCACCCCGCCGCTGACCAACTGCTTTCGGCCAGAGCGGGCTGCCAGCACGTGGCCACCTTCCAGGCGCAGTGAGTGGAAGCTGTGCCTGGTGGATCAGTGCTACAGCTGTGCACAGCAACTCCCTTGCGTGGACACCTCTTGGAAGAGCTTCAAACACCTCAGCCCTGGGAAAAGGAGAATTTAGCAAGTATGCCTGCCCTTCCCAGGCGTACGTGTGTCTCCTGTTGCGCAGCTGCTGGAGCAGGGCAGGAGCTACTGCTTTTGCAGGTTAGCTGCCTTCCTCACAGAAACAAGGGGAGAGCGAGCCAAGCTATCTCATCATCAGCAGGCTCTCACAACGGGCGAGATGGGAGCACGTAACTTGCTTTGGCTACACAAAGACAAAGAAGCAGCCTACACTGGAGGCGCCTGCCTTTGCTCATCGGCTACTCGTTTTCAGATGGCTGAAGCGAAGAGCAGCAAATTCTTCTCCTGCCAAGTGACGGTTTACTTTGGAAACAAACTTCTACCTACCTAGGAAAACTCAGGCGGACCTTCTGGCAAGCAGCTCCTTACAGATCCTTCAGCAAGCTCCAAGCATGCAGCGGAGCTTGCTGAAGCCAGACTCTCAGCCACAGTCACGCAGGATGAACTGAAAGGCAGAGACTCAGGAATAAAAAGGAGCCTTGTGGGAAGAAGCAATTGCTGAAAGGTACAGAGCCTTGGAGATGCTTTTTTAATGCCAGAGGTGTAGGGCAGGGAGCTTAAACCACAGCTACAACTGAGGATAGCCCACTGCCTCTTTTCTCTGTGTAACGCACCGGGCACTGCCGTTTGCCTGGGAGCCTGCAGAGATGTGCCAGCATCTAACACAGCCAGCCTGGCCCCCGAGAGCAGGCCATCGCTGGGGTACACAGAAGCCCTGCTTTTGATAAAGCAAAAGCCCAGCGTCAGCTCTGCTTACTTTGTAAGACACTTTCCAACCCCCACGCCACTGTGTGTCTGGGCTTTCGGCCGTAACGCTAGCACTAAACCCAGGCTGAGCCAGAGGCAGCAGAACTTCTGCATCCACAGACTAAATACTCCTCAGAGGAGAATGAGAGTGCCAGCACTGAATTTACATTACTTGATGCTTTCCAGCCCTATGCAACGGGGCCTTCTCTTCCTCTCAGCCCTGACCCTAGCCCTAGGGTCTCAGCCCAAGCACTGCAGCCGTGGTTTCCCCAGCAAGCCCTCCTCAGAGGACAGTTTTAGCAGCAGCCTTCTGCTGAGCTCAGCAGCCCCTTCCTAGCCGCAGGTCAACAGCAGCTCTGGGCTTGCCTTTGTATGCAACCTTAACCCTAGGCTGAGCTTTGGGCAAGCACCCCAGCTCTTCCTTCCCCACCATAAAAATTCATCAGGTGATGGTGGGTCACAGCAAAGACAGAGGCAGCCCCTTCACAAAGGCACATGGTGATGGTACAAGAGGCAATGGGCCCAAGCTGCTCCAAGGGCAACTCTATCTGGTTATAAAGACAAAAAAAATCTGCTGTGAAAACCATTGACCATGGAGTAAGATTGCCGAGTGAAGACGTGGCCAGTTTCTCTTGCTGGAAACACTCAAGACTTAGTTTGACATGGCGCTGGATAACCTAATCTAGGATCCTGCTTTCAGCAGAAGGAAAGGGGTGCATCCCCAGGGGCCCTTCAACACAGCTCTTCTGTGATCCTATAAAGCCACTGCCTAGAAACAGGAGCCTGTTATCTTAATTGTGTCTGGGAAACACTATAGAGCAACTTCCAACCTTGAGCTGGGAAGTTACAAAAAACGAAGTAGACTGTGTTAAGAAAACAAAAAATAATGAGGCAAAGGCTTCAGGATAATGGAGACTCAGTGTAACACCCCCCCAACACACACAATCTCTTTGCAGAAGATCAAACCTTCTGGCCTTTGGAATGGCCACTGGAAGGGTGAGTACACAACCCCCAAAAAAAGGACAGAGACTGGGAAGTCTCTGTTACATACACCAGTTTTCACTGTTACGAGTTTTCAGGCTCACTTCAAATACTGCTCTGGGCCGTCTTTTCCTCCCAGCCCTGACCAAAGCTCTAGCCCTGTCTTCACACACCTCTGGGTGCGAAACTGCAAGTTTCAGATGGGCTTGTGATGAAACTTGAAATTGTGGTATCAGGTTAAGCACACAGCAAAACCCTACTGGCCAGAACCTGAGCCTTTTTAATAGACAACTAATACATCTCCCTTTGACACAGCCAATTTTGTGCCTGTTGCTGCTCATCAGCCACACATGCACAATACTCCACATGCACTCGGCTGTCGAGTCAGTATCGGCCTGATAGGCACACCTGGAGAACACTCTGTGATAGCTCAGAGTATAGCACCTCACAGAACCAACAGCATGGTTTGCCCACCACCACCACGCAGTCCTGCTAGCCACTACACACACTTAATTAGACACTCAACAGCTTCCCTCAAAGGCCCAGAGAAATCAGAATTTGTCATCACACAGTAGATGTTGAAAGCCTTGGGGGATGTTTACTTCAAGTGTGTTTACTTGACTTCTGATTCATTCCACTAATGAAGAGCTATTGCTTGAAACTCTTCAAAAACGTAATTTTCTGGACAAGAAAACTGAGTAAACTAAACAGGTATCTACCAGGAACGGGGCAAACACAGCTGAGCCTGCTTTGGGCTGGAGATGGGCTTCCTCAAGATCCCTTCCATGAGGTGCCTTGCTCCAAGCCCAACCATAGAATAGCACCAGAAGAGGTTTCCCAGTTCCCAACCTGTTCACGTGAGGCCAAACTTGAGTAGGTTGCCATTAAGCTCTAGTTCCTCTTTCCACCTCAAGCTGTCTCGAGCACAGCACTTCCCACTCTGTTAGATGGGCACTGCAGAAACTGTAAAGACGGCTCATGCTAATTGTTCACTCTGAGGTCACATCCACCTATCAAACACCCATCTGGGGCTTCTGCAAGATTAAAAAAAGAGAGACAAACAAGAGGATTATTAAAAATTTAACTATATACCATATTTATTATCAATCCACAGGATAATCTGATTGCTACATGAGCTCATAAAAGCTATTTCACCTTTACAAAATTAAAAAAAAAAATGTGCCACAAGGATGTAATAACTGCTGATAACCAAGGACTGATTCTTAAAATTATAAATTTGCTGTAGAAAAGATTAAAAAAAATTATATTCACTTTAGAATTTTATTTTGAATAAAATATTCCCCTGTATAAAAAATAAAAAAGCTTGCTCTGGTTAGAATTAGAGTATTTTTCTTCTTCTTTTTTAAATCTGGGAATTTGCATAATATCTCTGTAATAGTTTTTTTTTTTTTTTTCCTATTGTACCACGCGGCATTCAAGCATAGCAGATTAGAAAACAAACATGAGAAAAGCAGTCTTAAAATGTATGAAATCCACATGGGAAGTTTTAACTTCCTTTCCTTTCCTCTATTCTTTAAAGACACTTTAGCAAGAATAGCCTTGGAAAAGAATACAGGTGGGGAGGGACCTTCAATGTGCCATTAAGTAGAGCAAGGTAATAAAAGGCCTTTCATAAGTGCTTTCTTAATAAGGTGCAGAAGCAGACTGCAACGTTGCTAGTACTGCACTATGTACAATATTCACAATAGATTTTTTTATTTAAAAATATTCCAGCTAGTTCACATTTTCTCTTCCATTCTGAGGCTTTCAGTTCCATCACAGCCTTGACAGCAAGAAGCGCAGCAGCACCACTTCCCTTGTGGTTGGTTGGTCCTCATATGAAACACTGGAACCTGCAAGTGGGCCAAAGTTCTTGGGTTTTTCCTACCTAGCAACCTTGGAAGTCCGTCTGGGTTCAGGTGTACATACTGACGGCTGGAGTCCTGAGTTAAAAACACTCCGGCACTGGAGTCGGACACAGCAATGTTTTATATTGCCAAGGCTTTCTTTACCTTAGATTTGTCTAATGTGCGTCAAGGGATGAACCTCTCCTAGAGAAACATAAAATACAAAACCAAACAAAACGAAGCTAAAAAACACACTGTCAAAGGCTTAGCAGCTCTTGACTCTCGACTGGGTGATGTCTGACGTTTTCTTGATGACACTTGCCCGCGTCTCGCGGTCTGGCCGGCTGCTGCTAGTGGAGGCTGTGGACACTACTTGTGGCAGGGGGATGTCTGGGAACGGGGGCCAGGAGCTGTTGTAAGGCAGTGGGCAGCTTTCTTCTTTGATGGTCACCTGCAGGTCAGGCTTGTTGGCAACGAAAGTGGCCATGCTGGGAAGCGTATGAGAAGTGTTCCTCATTCCCAGATTGCTGAGATACTGTTTGCCTTCAATGTTTTTCTTCTGCCAATGAAGTCGGCCCTACAAAGGGGAAGAAGAATGAGGAAAGAATACATGAGTGAATGCACTTTGTAAGGTGCTCACGGGAACAAGATGAAGACAGAAACATCCACAAATTGCACAGGAGTTACTCCCTCTCTAAAATCCTACCTGCTGGCATTGAATGTCTTTGCTAGCTTTACTACCTGCTGACTTTGAATGTCTTTGCTCTCTGACATTTCTCTCTTTAGGAAGTCCTGTATCTGAACCTTGGTGGCTTGCTCTCCATCACTCAGGAGACTCTGCCCACTCTTCCGATGGAAAAGGAAGGCCTTACTGCCAGGGTGCCAGACACAGAATCGGACACAGAAGACCAAAAACTCAAGAGCATCAAATGGAAGTCTCCTCCATTACTGGGGAGAGCATCCTCCTGCCAACAGGCAGGTACAGAGACTCAACACCTTTCAAACAGCACCGCCCACATTGTCAACACAGGTAAGGCTGCTGGGAAAGTCAACGTCCCTTGATAGCATGTCCAACATCACAGCTATGAGGTTTGCCAAGGGAACACGAGCATCCTTTTCCTTCCACATCACACATGCCACAACGGCATGTTCTGTCAAAGGAGAGTCCTCGCTGGGTTTGGGGAGCCATGGAGCTCCCACCTCAGTCGCTACTGGTGAAGTAGCTGGTGAATTCCCACGCTTCTCCTTTACCGGCTACACAAACCCTCCTGGGGCATTTTACTGAGCTTCCTGCTTCACCAAAGCAGGAAAGAATAGCAGCCCATCCAGCCCTCTGGTGCAGGGCAGGGCAAGAAACACTGTTATAACCACGCTGGCAGCAGGTAGCTGATGCTGAGCGCTAACTTGGTCTTCACTTCTCAGGAAAGCCTTTTGCCTCACATACCTCAAATGTTCAAGTTGCATTTCTATCCTACATGTAAACATTTCCTCCAATTGTATGAGCTCAGATGCCATTTAAGGAAAACAAAGTGAGCGCGCTTCCAGCTGAGATGAAATGCTCACTGCCCAGCAGTGTCAATGCATGGTGCACACACACACATAGAGCACATGACAAAGGCCACTGGGTTGCTCTGTATTCACAAATTAGTTGGCACTGTTGATGGTTCGACAGAGTATTTTCTTATGCAAATTTATCGCCTTGTAGTTATGACAGATGAGGAAGAAGGAACTTGCAGAGATATCCGTTCTGCTAGGAAATCATCCAAACATATGTATCCTTTGAACCTTTCTAGTTTTTGTTTTTCTCTCTCAGCTTTTAAAACTGAATGTTTCAGTGGTAGGCAGTTGCAAACGTAGAAGACAAAAGAATACCTCTGGACATTATTTTGAGATCTTGCCCCAAAATGTTTAGACTTCAGAAAGCACTTACCTCTGCATTTTCTTCATCGCTTGGAACGCTGTCAGTCGTTTCACTTTCTGTCAAACAAAATGGAAGCAAAAATGAAACTCGTGTTATTTTATCTACAGTAGCAAGATCCAGCTCAAGAGGCTCGATCCACTTCAAAGAAGTACAAGCAAACAGAGCCAAGCCAAACAAGCAGGAAACAATAGCAAAGCACGGACCCCCTGTGCGAAGTAATTGAAGGGCTAGACCACAAGGCATCATTGAACGACTGGAGCAAATTCACATGGTTATCACGGTTAATACGGACACACCCTGGGAAAGACAGCAACAGAGGTGGAAGCAGCAGATCTGTGTAACTGCACATACTTCTGGGCAGAGGGAGGAGACTCCTGCTGGCAGGGAATGCCCCCTTCCCTCACCTGCTCTGGGCAGCTTGAGGCCCAGCTATGGGCAAAGTCCTTTCCAATCCTTATTTTTATCTCGCTGCAAAACCATCTACAACTCCACCCCAGAGGAGATAAGTGTGTTTTTGTTTCATAAACTGTTATCTCAATCTGCCGCCTCAAGGGCTCGTTGCCACTTCTTGCACTTTACTACTGCTGGTTTACTTCGCTTTTATTTCATTCTTGCCACCCTTGCCCAGTCCTTCAGCCTGTTTCTCTGCCCTCCACCCATGACTCCAGCACAGAGAAATGTAATGACATTCTGCACCAAAGCAGGACAGCCCCATCGCCTCTCACCCCTCCCTACTGCCTCTCTGGCCCTCACCATTTCAGCCAGAGCACAAACACACAAATACACACACAAGCTGCCACCCCTCCGCACCAAGGGACAGGCCAGCAGCTCCAGCAGGACAGCCATCCTCCTGCAGCTCAGCCTTGCTTGCAGAAGAGCCCGAAACCCAGGGCTTTCAGCTGTATTTTCAAGCCCTCTAGATGTCCCTGCTTGAACAGTGGTTGGACCAGAGGAGCTCCCCTGCGAGTCTCCAGAGCTCTTGAGGCTCGGCTAAGGACGAGGTTTGGGCAGAGAGCCATAAGCTTATGGTCTGAATTGCTCCTTCAGACGTAAGGATCTAAACTGCACCCAGCATCCTGAAGCAAGGAAGCTGGCAGCTCAGCTACTGAATGCTCTGACTGCCACAGCTGACGCTTCACCTACTCCACAAGTCCCAGTCCCAGCATGCGGCCTGCAGAGGATCTAACTGTGAAGCTCTGTGAAGTTAACACTCTGCAGGGCTCCTCGTCCACTGGCCCAGGTAAAGAGAGATGTGACAACGTGATAAAGCTGGTCCATTAAGCCAGACTGAGGGGAGAGAGAGCGGGGGGAGAGGCAGAAAGTAATCTGTACAGAAGGAGAAATGGCCCTGGAGATAGAGTCAATAAGAGGGATCAACACAGAGACAAGAAGCAGATATTCCTTGACATGAAGAAACATGTGGCAACAAAAAAAGGGTGATGCAGATGAAAAGGAATCTATCCTTGATGTTTATACATAACAAAATGCTGAGCAAGAGATAGCACTATAGTTAGCATAGCCAGGGAAGCGAGCCACTCGGGGATGGAAAGTTAGAGAGGCTATTTGAATCAGGAAGGTTATTTGAATCGGTGTCAAACAAGACAAGGTTGACAAGAACAGCCTTGGTACGAAAAAAACGGATTTCATAGACGTCAGTGGAAATCTGAGGAAACTCATAAGGGCCAGACATATCACTTGCCTGTGTAACCTCAGAAAGGAACTAGAGGTGTTTTTGAAATAAAGCAGATTTATGTAGGACAGCTGATACCTCCAGCTACCGTTTGTTGTTGTTGTTGTTTCAGAAGAGCTAAACTAACTGCTCTTGCACAGCTGTTCTGGTCATGCTCCTCCCTGCCAACCCGTGGCAGCACCTGACACAGGAGGCAACTCCACTCAGCAAAGCCACGAGGGCAGGTTCAGGGCTCCTTTATGGGCTTGTGTGTAACAAGATAAAATCTGAAATAGTCACAAGAATGTCCTACAAACATCAGGGTTCTGACAAACCCTGTGGTGAAAAATGTGACATTTGTTCCTATATCCAGTTGGACCGTGTTCTCTCGCTTCGATTTATGCCCATTGCCTCTCATCTTCCCTCCACGCCTCACTGTGAGGAGCTGTGCTCGACCTTCTCAGTACCATCCCTGTAGGTGTGGATGGGCTGCTGTGAGGGTACCAGGACCTTTTCTTCAAGCCCCAGTCCCTCAGTCAGCACTTCCTCACAGGACAACTGCTCCAGCCCCTGACCACCCTGGCAGCCCTTCCCTGCACTCGCCCCTGTTTGTTGCTTTCTTGGCCTGGGGGACTCAGAACCAGGCCCCGTGCTCCAGCAGCAGCGTGACGAGCGCTGAGTAGAGGGGGATAATCACTTGCCTAGATCTCCTAGCCATAGCCCTGAAGGCTGTTGGCCTTCTCTGCAGCCAGGGTGCTCTGCTGGCTTGCGTCCAGCTCCCTGCCCACCCCCCTTTGTGCAGAGCTGCTCCCCACTTCAGCAGCCCCAGCCTGAATTGCTGCAAAGGGCTCCTCCTTTCCAAAAGCAGGACTTTGTGTCCGTCCTCGCTGAACTGGCTGGACTTGGTGATCTTGAAGGGTTTTTCCAAGCTAGATGTTATCATGAATCTGTGAATTTCCTAAGGTTCCCATTGGCCACTTTCCTGCAGTCTCTCCGCTTTTTTCTGGACTGTGGCCCTGCCCTTGGCCATATCGACTGGTGTCCTTTATTTGTGTCTGCTGTAAGCTTCACAAGTGTGCATGCCACCACCTCCTCTGCTCACTGATGAAGATATTAATCAGGACTTGTTCCAGGACAGACCATAGGAGAACTCTATGTCTTGCTGGCCTCTGGCTAGACTAACCAGGATCCTCAAGAGCTGTCTTAAGATGCATTTAAAGGCACGTCAGTGGCATGAAATCATCTCTGTGCTATCCTAGTTATGAGTTAGCAGGTCCTGATATAAGTTAGGTCAGCTCAAGACCACCAGGACACTAAGACAACATAAGGGGATAGCAGAACAACTTCAAACATGCTTCATTTATGCAGACTTCTTGCACTGACTTTAGGAAAGGTAGCTCAGGACTTGCTCATGTCCGGACGATTCTCTTGTCACCATATACATCCCTCCCTATTGTCACAGCCCAAGCAACCGCCACGACTTCCAGAGCTAGACAGTGACTCTTGTTTGCATCCAAGAACTTAGATCCTTCAGCCGATGTTAAAAGAAAGCATTGTTGCCACATTCACATAGCCAGGGAAAGTTTTGCAAGAAGCATTTGGAAGAAGGACAAGCATTTCAAAGGCCGCGTCTCCCACTGCTAATACGTTAGAGCACGCCCACCTGGTGCTGTGCAAAGCCCTTCTAAATGCTCTGGCCATTACAGACTAAACATGCTGGGAAGCACGATCATATATCAACGTGTGTGAGACTAACATTGGAGGCTATTCAAAAGAACATCAACTATTCACCCAGACCCAAAGATAAAAATTCCTACATTCATATTTTATGAAAATGTGTCTGGAACTAATTCAGCCTAATGAGTCAAAGACAAAACCATGTGTAAAATAATAAATTGCACTGGGAACAATTAATGCTCAATTTTGCCTAAAAAGATGACTTTTCTGTTTCTGCCTCAGTATCCCGAGGCTTGCAAGTTAGCAATATGTTAAAAAAGGAAGGACAGGTTGGATATGAAACTTTTTCTACTTTCAAATGTGGTTTTGCCCTGTTTCCTACGGAAATAAGGCTTATGTGATTGCAAGGACTCTATATAGCGTGCCCATGTGTGCATTTATATCTGTTCTCCCCTTACAACTTCTGAATACGTTGTCAGTCTTAGATAAGGGATTAATAAGTGCCAAGACTCTTAACTTCCTACCAGTTTTATGAAAATAATGGGCCAGATAAAAATGAGAAACCATTAGCACCCTGACTCAGGGGAAAGCTTGTTATCTCAACCCTTACTAGATATCACAGTATCCAGATGGGAGACAGACGTTGGAAGCAAGACCTCCACAGACCACTTGTTATCAGTCACTACATGGCTGTTCTAGTCTGCAGACTATATGCAACAAGACACATCCACTCCTCCAGGGCCCTCAGCTTCACATTTACATTATACATCATTAGCGCAGCCCTTAGCGCTCTGTACCCACTGTGGTAGGCATCACGGAAACATGCATCAGAAATGACCTTTTATCTTTAAAAGGTCAGGGTGCAAAGGGGACACAATATATGGGCAACGTACAATTTGTACCACTGAAAATGTCCCTCTAATAAAAGATGACAAGATATCTCTGCACAACATCTGAAAAGGTTATTTTTCCATTAATCACAGGCTACACACTGCAGCTTACATTTCCATCCTTAGATCTGCTGAGTGGTTTCCCCAGGTAAAATGAATATACAGGACTGCGAATTTTTGAGTTAAAAATACAAAAGGCAGCAGAACAGACATTTCTGAATCTGTGCCAGCTGCCCTGGAAAAGCCACCCTTTCCCCTGTGGTGACCCCTGCCTCTTGGCTTGACACTCCCGAGCAAATCGAGAATCTCCCAAACATTTCCAAAAAAGAAACACCAGGATGCTTACCTGCATAGGACGAGACAGGGGAGATCTGTAGGGGGTACAGTTGGCTCATGCTGAGGGGCTGTTCATCACTTTCCGTTGTCACCTCTACTACCTGGCAAACATCTGGAGGATTGGCAACTATCACCTGCTCCTCACTGCTGCCATCAAGGTGCGGCTGTCCTACAACTTGGAGTCAGAAGAAAAAATTGATTACTCATTTTATGTCGACTCTGATGAATCTCTAAGAGCTTGTCCTTGGAGACTGCTTGGTATTTGAGTGAAATGCAGTCTTTAATATAGCCTCAGCACTTTCTTCCACGTCCACCACCTGCTTTCAAAGGGACTTCTATAGGAAACCTGTGTGACATATTTAGTTTCCATCACCTTCAAAGACATTTCTTTTCCACTTGTGACAACTGAAAATACCTAACTTTTTCCTGGCTCTCATTCAAAATGCCCTCGAGCTGTCCCCAGCACACCAGCTGTCCAGACGCTTTCCCAGGGAAGACCACGGCCACACTCTCCCTTCACCAGGGCATACAGACCACGGCAATCTCTCCTAATCTGGGAAGCATCCTCACCCAACAAGCTGCCCACGTCCCACAGCCTCTGGATGCTCTTGTGTAAATTATGCATCATGAAAGCAAATGGGTCAGAACAGGCGTGCGGAAAAACAGCCACCTGGTCATGTAAAATATGTTAAAAAGCTGATTTATACATGACATGAATCTGCCAAAAATTTCCTCTCCAATCAGATGCTTGTTCTCACTGATCCTCGCAATGCCAGTGGTGGCATGTAGAAAATCACAGTTGTACTGCTAGTCTGTAGTCCCTGTGGTCTGTGACTGACAGCTACAGTCTGGTTAGTTATTAACAGATGGTTTTCCTATTCCCCCATGCACATAATATTTAATACCAAAGAAACATTACTTATTTCTACAAAGTGAAAGCACCATGGATGCTTTGTAAGCGTCCCAAAATACTTTGCAGCCACTAGCTGTGCTACAGAACACCCTTTTGAAACAGGGGAATAAACTTAGAAGTTACTTAGCAAAGAAGTACTGTTGTAAAAGCCAAAACCTCAGTTATCTGGAGCATCTTGAGACAATTCCCTTTGTCTTGTACAACCTCCCCTTTTGATCCCAGCAGTATGAACACATGACTACTGCATTAATCCAGCACTCAGCTGAAAGCCACTAGCTAGATCAGGACAACATGGATGGACAGAGAGACCTCAGGGGATGGCTAACCTGAAACCCCAGCTGTCCAAGAGAAAGGGAAGGACTACAGATATTCTTTCACTGGACCACAAAACATAAAAAGAAACTACCTTCAAACAGATATATTCCTACCAAATTCAACAAGAGTTTGGAAAGATTTTGTGCTGGAAGAAATGTTTCAGATTTATTTGTGTTTTGTGAACTATTTTTAGTCTTAAACACACTGTACAGTGATAAATGCCTATTTTAAGTTTTACATAGGAACAACTCTACTAAATCTTTCAGGCCCCAGTAGTCCATTCCACCTGGTAATGTCATTCTGGAGCTGGCCAATACTGGAGTTTCAAAGGACAGCCACAATTAATTCACCGAGCTATATGGTATCATTAGGAATTCAGACAGCACGTTTTTATTCTAGATTCATGATAGAGAAAAATGTGGTAAGTGAAGCACAGTACATTTTGAAATTCTTCTGTTAAGTGACCTAAGTAATCTGATTATTAATTAAAAAAAAAAAAAAAAAAAAAAGCAAAAGATAGTATCTTTTTCTGGATGGATTCAGGTAAATATACATGAATGCACATGTATATATACAAAACCCATTCCTGCCTTCTATCTTTAGACAAGGTAAGAACACGATGTTTTGGAAAAGAAAAGTGACAGGTTTTTCTCCCAGGGAAAAGCTTTGTGAAGTGCCAGCCAACTTCTGGCAACTCCCCCAAAGCCTGGGGGATGTGCATTCTGTGAGACAATTCCAACATATAGAAAATTACATACATACCAGATAGTCTTTTTTTTTTTTTTTTTTTTCAGTTGGCCCACTACAATTACTACCATTTTGTTCTAGACATTTTATTATCAGTTTTCCTGGTTCTGAAAGGACCTGCTTTTTATTGGGCGGAGGGGGCAGGAGCACATGCGTGTGCACACTCACAAACACACACACACAGAGTTAATTTTTATCCAGGAGAAACCAGTATTGTGCAACACTGTTGGGATAAGAACAGGCCATCCGCACTGTTTTATCTTTCTCTTCAAGACCTGAAGAATTCTTACCCACCCCATGAGATAATTTCAGTGCAGCAAAAAATACTGCTCACTTGGGCAATGTGCCACCACTCTTCCTTGAGCTGCACGTATGTCAGAAGCACTGCAAGTGCTGTTTGTCTTTTCTCCCTGCCAGTTGACTTCCCTCCTTTCTGCAGAATATATCTATCTATTTTACCCTTTCCCCCCTGTTTACATTAAATACCAGCCTGGAGTACTAAATAAGGACTTCTCTCCTCAGACTGGATAAGCAGCACACTCACAAGCCATTAATTAAACAACACTGGATCACAGTTACGCACCCAAACCTTGTTGTTCCACCTCTGAAAATGGATGCTAGGTCTATCCACAGGAGCAAAGGGAAAAAAAAGGCTAACCAGACATCTCCCTTGTGAGCTCAAGGAAAAATGAAGGCCCTTAAGGTGCAAACTCAGTTCTGTTCCTCTGAACATCTTGCTCGGTTTCCACATCAGCCCCTTTACCAGTTTTACGTTGATGTTACCAGTATTGCTCCTGTCCTGTAAATTACTAAGATCTGCTATGGTGCAACATGCATTCATCTCACAATAAAATTTAACAGGAGTTCAGGATACATTGCACTGTACAAAACTGAGCTGTTGCAGCAAAATTACTGTCTTGGATTTGGGGGAACAGCAGGTACATTTCAAAGAATGCTGTTAATTGATCTCTGTTTGACTTTAAGGTTGTAAAATAAAGCAAAAGTGTATGAAGCTTCCTTGCTGGGGCTGCATATCAGCTTCGGTGTATTTCGGATTTGTTTATGAGTCAGTCAGTAAACATACCACAATACTGTGCTATTCCTTTGAGTTATAAAGCCCTCTGTAATAGTAGGAGCAAAAATCATGCCCTAATACTTTTACAAAGCAAGAGATGATTAAATAAACTACCATAAAGAGAACAAAAGTACTTCTGGACCATAAAAGTACTTGGAGGAATGACTTCATGAAAAGCTGTGTGACCAAAAAATTGGGTAGCAAAAATAGTCACTGCATGTAATTTCTGCCATCTTTGCATACAGAAGATTAATATATTTTTCAAACACTTCTTCCTCATATATAAAAGTGGAATTCTAGAGAAAATGTTACACGGCTCACATTTCTAAGATTCCTCACTACAGTCACAACCTTAGCTGAAAAAGAGCTGTCAAGAACAGCCCCATTATTCTACCAAGGTCCAATTATTCACATTCTTCAAAGGTGACATCTAATTCCTAATGTACTGGTTTCTAAATACAGTCTTCACTGATCTTTCTTGTTAGCTCTGTGATGTTAAGAACGGACTCTGATACTGAGGTAAAAGAACTAAGGTCCTCTATTTCATCTGTAGGTTTAAATTCACAAATAAAATGTTAACCTATACAAACCTGTTCTTTGAGCAATGGGAAACTGTGATCCAACTTTGGTCTAACTCCCACAGACACTGGCTACAATATCCTCATAGCTGAAGACTAGCCTGTATAGTAAGTTAATGTTAGGAAAAGCCACCTGAAGAAGTCTGTAAAAGCTTTGATCTCAGGGGAACAACCATGCTGCAGAAGTGCTGCTCACTGTCTCGGCATGGTGGTGGGGCTGGCCCACAAGCAGGACCTTGCATGTCTTGGGCTAGCAAAAAGCATGTAGACAATTTTAACTGTGTTGTTTTCCAAAGTGCAAAATGCTGCTGGAAAGGTGAGTTTGGCAGAGTCAGAAGTTTATTTCTGGTACCACCTATTTCATGAAATCGTGTTTTAATTCACCTGTATGCTTAGCATATATGAAAAGCATAGTAGTACTTACCTACAATGTTCACTGTACTGTCAACTTCATTTTTTATACTGGAGGGCAGGAAATAGTCAGAAGTGACATCATTTAGCCCATTAATCCCAAAAGATGATTCAACTGGCTCTTGCTAGAATGAAAACAGTACAGTTGGGTCAGGTTTGATTTATTTTAGGAGCCTGGACTCAGTTCATCCCTGTTTTCTGAGATGGTAATAAATTAAATCGCTTCTGCCTGCTGCATAGCCACTGCTCTGTTAGACACAGTTTCAGAACAAGTAATTTGGCTCTCTGAGAAGCAGCCAGAGTTTATTCCACTTCCAAATCTTCAGCTTTGAAACTAAAGCTATTTTTAATTTTCAGATTTAGAGAGCAAGAAATTAGTGTGCTATTTACTACAAGAGATTAACATTTGGAACAAACAAAGAAGAAACGTTGCTTTAAAATGTATTCTATTTAATATTCATCCTTGCTCCCTTCCAAACATGCCGTATCTCTTAGCGCTCTCTTAAAGGAAGCCTTAGCTCCAGCATAGTAATTACTAAATTCTAGTCTTAATTTTTCTCTGCAGCAAGCCTGAAAGCAAACCAAGATGTTTACACTAAATACAGCCTTTTAGATCACATCATAAACATTACCACAGGGCAACAGCGTTGGGAAAACACCACCTGTTCTATATACACTGAGCTGTCCGCAAGACGCATACTCTGTAGGTCTGTTACACTCAAATGGGAATCTAAAGTCCTCCCTTCAGACTAGACACCAAAAATTTAATTCCACAAACTCAGGATTTCTTTAAAAAGCTATAGACTCTTTTAAAGAATTAACTACAAGTCCAACCTCCTCCCTGTTACGGGCTCCTTTATGGGGTTAGCAGATAGAAAGTCTAAAGCCTTCTGCTCCCGTTCTGGGCAGGCAGTGCCGCCACCAGAAGTGAAGTCCTGCATCGCTCCTGTCCTCACAGCATCTGCAGAGAGGTGCAGAACTGCTGGTGTGATCTGATGCCACAGTATGCCCATTTTTGCTACTCCAAATCACTTCATCAAGCACAGGGCAAAGGCAAGCCTCAAGGCTTGTGGTGCCAGCCCTTCACAGTACGAACCGTATGAACTGTTACCGTGGGGACGAAAAACCAGAGGAGAGTAAAGCACTAGTGGCAACCGGTCTTTGATGAGCCACACTGGTAGTGTCAGCCCACAAGTCAAAGGACCGGAAAAACAGCAAAAAAATAAAATTAGCTGCTATTGATCCATCCACAAATACCGACTGCAGAGACAGATGAGGACTCTGCACCGGAGCCCTGGTGTTGTGCAACACCCTGGCAAACGCAGCAGCCCCCATGGGAATGCTGCTCACACTGTAACTCGCTCAGCTTTGCTGAGGCTTAGTTACAGAAACGTTTATTTAGCTGCCCTATCAAGCTGCAGAAATAAATATTCATCCTACAACTCAGGTGATGGTGCCAGATCCACAGAGGGACGTGGACACTGGCACAGTCGATGTTAAATCACTTAACTTTCCAGTTATGCCTGAAGGAAGCTAAACTGAAAGGACAGGGAAAGGTGTCACTTCGACTTAAACAAATGTCTGAATGGGAAGCTGCATGCATAGCCAAAACTACACGTAAGAGAAGGTAGAGATTAACCCCCATGCAGTCATCTCAGCCCTGAACTCTGTCTCCAAAGGAAAGAGCCTGTTTCTCTTTGGGCTGCTCAGGTACCTATGGCCTCTCCTCCATTTGCCCAAAAACCCAGGAGATTCATCTGCAAGGTGGAGACCCACTCTCAGCTCCTTTGCCTGAAGTGGAGCAGGGATTAGGTGCAGGCCAGGCCTCACACCCACAGCGGGGATGAGGAAGGACGCACCCTCACTGAGCACCCTGCTCAGGCTTGGCCTCAGCAGCCCGGCAAGGCCTGGCACCAAGTCTCTCCAGCAAGGTCTGGCAGCTCTCCTCACCCCACCGGTGGTTGCCCTAGAGCTCTGGGCACCCACAGGGTCTGGCAGTGGTGACCCTGTTACCCTACAGCAGTTAAGAGGCTGGTCATGGAGCAGCCTCCCGCTCATCTTCACTAAGCAGAGGTTTTCCAGGCTCCAGCAAGGCTTTCAACGAAAACCACACAGCTCAGATCTCAGGAATCCACATCACCAAGCAAAGAAATTTAAGCGGCTTTCAAAAACGTGCGTTTGCATTAACTCATCCACCATCTTTCTTCACAGTTACTGCCTTCAGCACTCAACAGCCTGCCTAGCAGTGGCTGAGCACTGAATGAGCACCTATTTTATAAAGCCAGGTGTATTTGGAAGTCAACTCATGTACACATTTCTCAGAATAAAGGAGAACGGTCAGGACCTGGCCCCATATCAAAGCCTGCAAAAGGTAAGCAGCCATATCATAATTAGTGGCTGGCGAGCCATATACATGTATTCACAGCTATCAGTGGCAGGTGTATGTGCTGGAAGCATGGCCAGATCAGCCTGCTGCTGCTGCGTTGTGTGGCCCAACACTTCTGCACAGTTCAGGGCAACCAAGCTGGAAGAAGGCACCCCCAAAAGCTGTGAGCACCTCCCTGCAGGCTCCTACTCACAGACATAATGCTGTGTGTAATTATCTCCCCGACATCACTGGAACTCTCTCAAGCAGTATTGGTGAGATCAGTCTTAATGAAGAAGACAAGACTGTTCAAGCACCTCTACAGCTTTTAAGGTATTTAATATTTTGACTAAAATAAAGATTATGAAGAAAGGGAACAGCAAAGTGCTCCTGCCAGGTTTGGGAGGCATTGTGTGCTGCCCGACGCTGACCAAAGGACCTTACCAGAATAAAGGAGTGCTCTGACACGTAATTATACAAGTCACCAAAAGAGTTTTTGCCTTCCAAATCCAATTGCAATCAAGTCTTTTTACCAGGCCTCAAGCATTCACCTGGCTGAGGAATGAGAGTCACAGTCCCTGAGAAGTAAGCAGCAGAGGACGGACATTGCTACATGCTACTGCAGGCCATGCTTTCACTACTCCAATCCCAGATTTCAATGAAAGACCCAAGAACACAAACTTCAGTGAAGCCTGAAAGTCTGGAAACTTTGCAATTTACTTTATGAAAAAAAAACAAATTGGACCAAATCTTGCCACTATTTAACAAGGATCTTCTTTGAGGGGCCTCAGCAGAACTGTGAAACCTATCAAATACCATGCTTTGTAGGGAAAGCAAATGGGAGTTTGGGTCCATGCTCTGAACAAGAAGAAATCTCATATGCTACCTGATGAGCTTTACAACTGAATTCCTCCAACCTACAGTGCAGAAGATAGTGCAGCTCCGATAAAACGTCTCCCCCTTGCCTAAACGAAAATGAATTTCCAATGCCTTCTGCACAAAAGGTAGTTGCATTGTTCAGAAGCATTCCTTCCGTAATTACCTTATTTCTACTTACACAGACAAACAAATGGCAAATGTATTGCCAAAGCTGCCAGTTTTCCAACCTCCAGGCATTGCAACACAAGGGCTGTGTCAACTGATGACGTTAGTCATGGCTGTAACAGGCTTCAGGTTTAAAAAAAAAAAAAATTCAAAATAACTGTAGCTACTTAACCAAACCACAAGCATAGGAGATTTGCAAATATCCACAACATACTACTGGGGCTATTAAGAAATATTGCAACAGATTGTTTTCACAAGCTCTTACAGTATTAACAGCCGCTTCTTACCTTAATTTGTTTGAATTTGTCGTCCTTCTCGGACTTTGTTTTTTTTCCTGCAACAACAGAAAGAAGATCTCTTAAAGTTCTCTGTGCCATGACTTTTCCTATATGCCTTCTATATCCACTAAGAAATAGCCCCCAAATGTGCCTCAAAATAGTAGCACCTCCTAAGAAAGGGAGAGCTCATTTTGTTTAATTTTAAGCTCACTATAAGGGCTGGGCAGTCAAAAATTTACCTTGAGCACTCGGGTTTTGTGTTTCATTTTTGAAGGACTGCAAAAAAGAACCATAAATGGACTAAATAAAGTGATCTCATTCAAAAAAGCAAGGTGAAAAATATGAAAGAGTGACATACTAAGCACCAGGGACTGTTAAAGGAAAAGCAAACTTGATAAAAATACTCAAAGAAAAAAAATATCAAAATGCATTCCTAATTGCACTTGAGACACTCTAACTGTAGCAACAGGAAAAGGGAGATCATTCTTTAACATGTGAAAAGAGATCACAGTAAACTTCAATGCATTTTTGTAAATGGTTGCAACATGGGAGAAGGATTATATATTATAATTAATGCAAAAGTGGTTTATGTAATCATGCTGGATTTGAGAATGCAGAAAAAAACCCAAGGTGTATGGCCCTCACCAAACCTCCCATGCCTCGGCAGACCTCAGCACTACTGCCCCTGCTGTGTCCTGAAGGGACCCTAACGTGAAAGCTCAGACCTGCTGATGCAAGCTCTGCTCTACCCTGCTGTTTGTACAGACGTGTCCCAGGAATTTCTCCCATCCGTACTACAAGACAGCACTTCGAATTAGAAATGTTTGCAGACAAATTCTTTTGCCCTCACTCATACATAAATATAGCCACATGCCATGTAGAAAGGGCAAGTGAGAATATATACAAGGCCCAGAGTATGTCAGTTGTATAGTAACTGGATTTGTAGTGGAATCTTCTCCTGCACGGAGCTCCAGAATCTCATTTTTCATGACGAACTTTTCTAGCTCTTACAGCTATGAGAGGAATCTACCACAATGGGACAGATTGTGGTTCATGGATATATGCCTGAATGTAAAAAATACAAGACAGATGAGAGATCGGAAACAGTTCCAAAGCAAAAATTCTACTTTTTCCAGACTGATCTTCATTTCATAGTATGATTCTGCCCGTGAAATGCCAGAGTTAAATGCTTCCAACCACAGTTACCTTAAACTTAAGATGTGCCTTTTACTTCTCAGTTTGAGAAAATAACAAATTGAGCACTAGGTGAACCGGATTTGATTTTAGAGGAGCATTATACATTGGGATTGCAGGTTATCTTTTAATCCAATACTTCTAGGCTCTAGAAGATACCAGAGGAAAAAGGAAGCCCATCTTCTACTCCATAAGACAATTAACAAAGCCATAAAGAAACCGGTGTTTCTACTCAAAAAGAAACCACTCATGAGATTGACCTGGTGGTTGGATCTTCTCCTGGCATGTAGGAGACCTAAAGCCTACGCCAAATCTGAGGAGTTTAAACAGTTTCTCATGTCACCACTACCATGCCCTGGGGGCAAAGAGGACAGCCTTTTTTTTTTTCATGGCCTTGTTTAACTATGTAACTAAAGAAGTGGCTCCATGGTTTAACATCCTGAACAGAGATCCTAGGATGTCAAACCTGGGAGTTTGTTCCTTATATAGGAAACACAGATGCTGAATTTGAGCTCCCAGTTCCACATGACAGCTGAGTTTGGTCCCTGCAGCCTACAGAACCAGCTTTTCTATGTAGGCCACAGCTATGCTTGAGAGTACTGCTCCCACTCAGCTAAAAGGAGTGTGAGCTTATTTCTATCCTTGCTTGGAAACAGACAGAAAAATGCTTGTCACCATATTCTGAATGAGTTTTACTGTGCCAAATGCACAAATGTCGAACATCCTCTATTCAGCCCCCTTGACTGAAGGAGACCCAGTTCTCTCATGAGAGTTAGGGAATAAGCAGATATGGCTTTATGCTGCCTTCATTCACTAGGATACCTCACAGGGACTGAGATTTTGAAAGTGGTGCCACAGAAAAATGAATAGAGGCTCTCCCCTGTGGTATTCTCAGCTTCCTAAAACTGTGCTTTAGTTCAGCACTGTTATTAACACCTCCCGCAGGAAACATTTTTCCTGATTCAAGTTAGGGGTGTTTGTCACTCTGCAAATCTTCAGCTGCTTATGCCGTATCACTGTCCCCTATCAAGCTTGGCCCATTTGGCAGCAGTTACTGGCAGCCCCAAAATTTAAGCAAGCAAGGTACACGGGACTAGCATCTGAACACAGCTCCATCGGCTTTAACAGAGCTATCACCATTTACACAGACCACCAGTTATCGTGTCTCATCGATCCTCTCTCAAAGTAGCTTGTTCTCTTAATTGAATACAGCCCATTTTTCATGCAGAAGTTCCTAAGTTCTGGGGAACACCTGGATAGAACAGTCTGACTTTACAGCAGGAGACGTAAAATGGCACGTTATGCAGACCCCATAGCAGCAATGCACCCAACACCAATTTCACACTCGCAAACTCTCTCCTCTACCTTTTTTGGAAGGTCTTTCAGATAGTGGCAGCATCCGGTACACCCTGAAGGCATTGTTTCCTTTCTTTATACTTTTGTCCTTCACTTCTTCTATATCTGGCAGAGAGTTCATAGCACAGCGGAAGTTTGCTTTCCATGTCTTTGGATCAGGTTTATCTACCCCCGACTGGTATTTTCCTAAGCAAGAAAAGAGAGTTAGGCACACACAATGCATAACTGAATACCCCAGGCAGACTGATAGCAACGCAGGTTAACTCCAAGGCATTAGTCTTTGGTTCTCAAGACGGGCATTCAAACAACAGCTGAGGTTGCAAGAGCAAGCGAATTCTGCGACCTCATTCTCATGCATGTTTCTCGAACACATGATTAAAAACAGTTTCTGTTCAAGAAAGACTTAGGGCACTGCGGATCAGATGCAACTCTACAACAACGTGGAAAAGCTTGCACAGCATTTACCTTTATTATGTCTGGCTCAAATCCATAGAAACACATAAAAAGCCTAAGGGCCCAAGTCTACAAAGTGCTGAGCATGCTCTACTCCAAACAATTTTGAACCCGATCTTGTTAACGTTTAAATCAATTAAGTTTTACTGTGTACCTAAAATGCAAATGACTTATGGCCATTCAATAAAGCTGGGGAGTACTGCAGACCTTGAAAAAAGCACTTAGCCTCCCACAGATCTGGAAGCTTCAATTCATTTACTGTGTTAGTAAAAGCAAAGACATGAAAGGAGGAAAATACAACTCTTAAAGGGAAAACAAAGTGAAAACCTGTCCTGCAAAAAGAGAGTCCCAATACCTGTGTGAATTGCCCAGTTTCTAAATAAGGGAGCATCTTTTTCAACATCCCACCCATGTCTTGCAGCATGCATCCATGGAATCTGAAAAATCTTCTTCTCCTGGAAGGGAAAACAAACAGGAAATGCCGATATTGATTGACTTCAGGGATTTTCTGATGACTTTAAGTCACCCATTTAAAAATGCACTTCCAGCATCTGCAAATGTTTTGCTTCCTTCTAACCCAGTGCTGCTGTCACTGAACTCAACAGGAAAACATCCACTGGCGTCAGTGAAAGCAGAATACAGCCCCAAGTATATGAAATACTCAGATGCCCCTTCGTGGACTACGAGACTGGCAGCTTTCCAAGCTGACACATGGATAAAACATTCAGTGCTACACATTTTCTAAACATTCAAAACGAGGGCTAGTTTTGGCAGCACGGACACTTTTATGATTAAAAAAATCAGATACAAAAGTAAACAACCATAGGAACAGAGCTAATTCAAGGGATTTAGAATTCAGCCAGTAAAACTAGCATGGTGAAAGAAAGGGCTATCTAAAATTTATGAGCTAATCAAACAGGACGTGTATCAAATGTAGACTTCTCTGCAGTGGGATAAAAAAAGATACAGGACACCCATGTGCAGGGGTGGAATTAAAAGTAGCCACACTTCTTTTAGCTCAGAAACTTGAGGTTGAAGAAAAGTAGATTTAAAGCAATCCAAAGGAAGGCCTGTTTGTTTGTTTACACAACACATAGTTAAACCAGGGCGTGCCTTATGTAGTGGAAGTATAAACTGATTCACAAAGGGAACAGAAAAACTTGTGGAAGATAAGTACACTGGTGACTGTCAAAGATGATGGGCTCATATGCAACTCCACCTCTGGGAGCACAATGCCTTTCAGAGCTCAAACAGCACGGGAGTGGGAAGAATCATATTCCCCCTGTGGTGTCTCCTGTACTCCTTCCAAGAGCACTTCACCCAGGCCATCATCAGAGATAGGATACTAGGCCAGATGGATGCTGGGTCAGATGTGCTTTCATATCATGTAACACAGGAAAGAATTGCTATGTAATGACCTAGGGGGTTGTATAAGAACACTCATGTCTGCAAAGCCATGAAAAAGGGTTTTGTTCCACAAACAAAATCCTCCTCTTGGGCAGGATACACCTCACCTGGCTTTAAATACAGATATCTTACACTGTAAGCGCCACCCCTACCGGTTTAGATTTCTTTCACAGCTAGTGAAGAGAAAAGCACTTTCAGGGCACAATTTCCTTCAACTCACCAACTGAATTACAACCCCAAATTGCCTCTTTCTCTCCATTAAGTGCAAACAACTTTAGACAGCAGCCCTTATTTAAATGACTGCTTTGTAGATGTCTAAGGTCGGCTGAGATAAATCCTTTGCCCTCCCCCCTTCCTCCAACAACAGCTTTTCTTCCTTGTCTGTCAGGTTAATATTTCACTAATGTCAAGGTAAGGCTTATTTCCTCTCCTTTCTGGGTGATCTTTGCTTTTTTGAGCCTGCATTTTTTTGTCACCTTCAACTATTTTCTCCAGTCCCTTCCCATTTACTTTCATTTGTTCAGAACCGCATTCTTCCCTTTTTGCTTCATCTTTTAATTTGGTGAAATCACAGATCTAACGTGTTCTCCATTCTCCTGCACACTCTCACACACTCCTTCCTTTTCATCCATTCTTCATCATTTGCCTCACATGCCTTTTGCCTCCTATCTCTTCCCCCTCTACATATTTAAAACATCTTAGAGATATGCTCTCCTCTTTCCCCAAGTACAGTTGGTCTAAAGAAAGTTTCAACCCCACTTTCCTGTGGTCCACAGCTCTACTGTGTTCATCACCGTGAGAATAAGCTCTATTGCCTTTACTCTCCTGCAGACAGTGATTAGCCTGGAAAAAAATACAGGCCCATTAAAAAAATCTACAAAGAACTGCATGAATAGACCAGACTAAAAAGTCTTCTCATGTTTGGTGATAGGAAGAAGTTTCAACAACGCTACACGATGCTACAGAGGTTATTCAATTGATTTCAAATTCTGCAATGACATCCAAGAAGTTCTTTAGGAACTTGCAGACTGAATAAGACTACAGATATAGCACCATGTCACCATCAGTGGTACTCACTGCTTCAACGAAGGTGCAAGGACCTTCTCAACTGCAGTCTACGTGTTCGTTACAGAAAGTTCTTCCTAATTCCAGGTGTCTGGGAGCACAAGGGCTTACAGCAAATTGTAATACAAATAACAAAATCTTAGAATCTATATGTATTATAACTTTAAAATATAAATAATTTTACATACAGAAACATTTTCTGACCAATTATGAAAAAAATCTGATTTTCTCTGAAGCCCCACAAGACTGCTTACTGCAACGACACCATGTGGCTGTGGTTCCACGGCGTTCTGCTCTAGTTCACCTAGATCCCCCCTATTTAAATATTATTTTTTTATTTCACAAATCCTTTTCCAGTTCATGTTTATTAATAATGAGATTAATAGGAAAAGGCTCAGCACTGATTTTTCTTAGACTTGGAAAATCAAGAGCTCTCTAATGCTGCACTTCATCACCGCACGTTCGTGTAGGAGTCTTGAGTTTGTATAAAAAGTTAGGCTCACCCAAAGTCAAAAGCACAACCCAGAAAACTGCTGCTGCATAACAGCAATTGCTGCCACAATCCAGTGGGGATATCGAAAGGGAAAAGGTGTCACATTCTTAGAAATAAGCAGGAAGAGGAAAACGGTATTGAACACTTGAAACCCTAACAGTGCAAAACACTCCAGGCAGGTGAATGAGCATGAGATCACAGATTAGTTAGAAAGTCACAGGACACATTTTAAATAGTGACCTCCATTTGGACGGTAATACTCCAAGCAGCCATCAAAGCAGCTGGCTGCCTCTCGGCTCCCGTTACAGCTACTCTGCATGTTTTCACTCTAATTTCCTTTTCCAGATCCATGAGGGACGCTGACCTCCCATTATCCCCCTCCTCACACCACCTCTGCCCTCTGCTGAACTATGTAATTTCCTTCACGCCTTCCAGTTTGCCTCCCAGGGATGGTAAAGAAATTCCCCTTCTCCCTTACGCTGTTCAGCAGGATAAAATGTTCACTAGGAAGGTGCACAAGGATTTATTTTTTAAGCCCTGTAGAGAAGGGCTTGTTCTGGTGGGGAAAACATTAACAATGCAGTGCAGAACAAAGCAGGAGGTATAATGTGATTAACTGACAGCAGAGGAAGGAATTAGGTAAGTCAGCTGTTACCTGACTTGTCATTTTTAAATGAGAGAGGTTTAATTCCTTCCTCGGTCTGGAAAAAATTCCCAAGAAAAGGCAGCCAATGACAAACATAGAGCCATATTCATTTCTTCACTAGTTAAATCTTATTTCCTTAAGAGCTGTGCACACAAGTGAGTGCCATTCTCTTGCAATCTGCCCCGTCTTCTTTTGTCCTTTGCCAAACTGACTGAAATATACAAACCCTGAAATCCTACAACTTCCAGAGTCAGTTCTGTCTGTACCGAGCGTGCTGTGACACACATGACACTTTATCATAGATTCCATGCATGGCTTTGTTTACGGTCAGGATTTACAGTAAAAATAGAAATATTTTTGGTTTAATGATTCATTGTTGGAATGGATTTTTAAGCATTTTTAAACAGAAACGCTCAGAAGTGCAATTAGCTTGAGCACAATAAAAGCAACTTGGGATGATACCAAATCTGAGGGTAGAGTGGGGAATCGGAGTTTAACAAACGTCAGTGCAGGCCACGTAGCCTGGTGCACACCTCCTGATAGGGGCCAGAGCTTTGCTCTAGAAAAAAAAAAAACTCCATTTCAAAATGCTTTATTTGTGAGACAAGCATTGATCAATGTAGAATATGCTAACTAAGGACAAAATCCCCTACCGACTCTTGCATGCAAACAGCTTACGCCAGAAGCACAAGGCAGAAACCGCTGCAACAACACAATCAGAGAGCTGCCAGCACTGAACAACATGACATGCCTTGCAACACGCCTTTGTAGGCTACTGGACTGAACTTAAAGAGTGAATCCCTTAGCACAGAGGCTGTGTTTTCACACTGCAGAGCAAGTATGTTTCCAGGATGTACTGAGAAAGGTTACACGAACATAACCTGCAAACACCACCACTACATTTAACAGTAACTTGCTCCAATCTGAAATACTGTGCCCTGATGGAGAAATTATTCTGGAATCAAACAGAGATTTTCCGGAAAGGACAGCAGAGGTGGATCATTAGCAGGAGAGACCTGACACAGAAGTAGAGATAGTAAAAGAGAAGAATCCATAGGGACCTGAATATGGTATTCGTATTACAAAGACAACAGTAAAAGCTGCTCTCTTCCTCCTCTTCAACTATGACCCCATTATGCAAGAACAAGGACCTACTCAAATTCACAGGGCAGGTAACTTGGGAATGGATAAAGCAATATTTATTTACCCAGTCACAGCATGTGAGAGTTACTGTTGCAGGATGTTCCTGAGAAAAAAAAAAATTGCAGTCGAAATTTATAGGGCTGCTGATAATTTTATAGTCGCAAGTGTTTTTAGCTTTGGAAGCTGAAATAAAAATATTAATTGCCATTCTCCAGTGTTAAAAATTAACATCTAAGCCCAACATCTACTATCACAGGGAGAATACTAGACAAACTAGACTAGTGTCTTAACCAGAATGGCAGTTTCTATGGTTCTGCACCCACTTTACTGCATTTCTATTCATTTTGATGATAACGTGGGCTTTGTAGTTAAAACTGCTCCATTCTTTTCAGTATGGTGAATTGCACTTCTGCATACTGCAGAACACAGGTAGTATTTTGGGGGTTTATACTGTTCAAAGTCTCAAATACACCGTTTTATTCAGCCAATTAAGAAGAGTTCTAATTGGGTCCTAACATTTTGGAGTTGTGTTCACAGAGTATCTAGTGAACTAGATACTAGTGAACTAGTATCACTATGAGTCCTGGACAAGGAATAGTAGTTGGGGGCCTGGTACAGAAAAACTTATCTGATTTTTTCCCAGGTTCGCTGCTTTGAGAAGTGTAAGAGCATTCACCCAATTCTGAAAGAAGAGTCCATCACTTCAACTCGGAGGTTAATGCAAAATACACTATTCCACCTCAGAAGAGCATTTTGTTCAAAATCTCTCTGATGCTACTTGGTGAGCAATTTGTTCCAGCTTAAAAACAAAAAACAAAAAAAAAAACTAATGGAGTCTTTGGGACGGTTTTTTCAGAAGAGTTGGAGGAGCGAAAATGCTTACAAACAAGCCACAAATCTAGCAGGCAAATACAGAGAGCTTCAGATCTGGAATGTGAGCCCAGAAGAACAGGTTCAGCAGGAAGCATTCAGCTTTGCCCTCCCTTCTTATGTTGCCCCCTCGAAAACCAGGAACACCAATTTACTTATGCAAACCTCTGACACTGCTATTAAGCACCTTTTTCACACACACACACACACACACACGTGTGCACGTGCGCACACACCTTACCTTATTTATCCATTTCAGCCCCGGTATTGTGTTAGAATTTATTTGTTCTTCCAGCCATGGGCGCATCCGCATTCTTTCGACAGGCATTGTTACCTGCACTGCAAGGAGCTGAAGGGAACAAGGGACAACGTTACTTGTTTTCCTGCCAAAACCGTGGTTCCCCCATCTACCAGCACAAAATACAGACTTATTAAAGATTTGCAGGCATTGAACAATCGTAAACATTATGCAGACTTTGGATCTGTGTAGAAGCCTCCCCTCGGAGTAACAGAAACCGTAAAGCTTTCTCCTCAGAAGAAAACAGTCTCGGTACACCTGTATTAGTACACCCTTCACCTGAAGGCACAAGGCAATAGCAACAGCTCTTCTGCTTATACAGGCAGGACACCAGAAGCCACAAAGAAAATCTGTTATGCTCCAAGAGCCCTCTTTTTTTGGCCCGTGTACCTGTACTTGCAGAAGACTTTTTTTTTTGCTACAAAAAAAAAAAAAGTAACCAAAGGAAAGCAAAACAAAACAAAACAAAACACAGGAAACACTGCTGTACTAGCTAAAATGATGTATCTACTGACTCGAGTGTTTTCAGATGGCTGCTTCTGTCCCGTAGACCTGATTAAGAGAATGAAAAATATATTCACATCGCAATTATTTTCAGACAAGTTTGGTTCTGGCTGCACAGGACAACCCCTTCCAGCTTTCTCTGATCAACCCTGCCACTAATTTTTTTACTACATTTCGATACTGCTTGGCTGGGAAGCGAATGCTCCACAGCCCCTCAGCTGCACTAGGCCGTGTCACACTACTCAGCAGGGCTCAAACCAACGTCTTTCTCTCTCACACACACGTGCACGTGACCCTGATGCCATTTCCCTGTTTAGAACGGTAAATTATTGACATAAGAGTCCAAAGTCTTGAAGCCAAGACAGATAATTTAAAAAACATTAACCTATCTCAGGCACCACTCCGAAAGTGCCAACCAGCACTAGATGCAGATGAAAGCACCGCATTAAACTCCTGTTAAGCAGCCTGCAATCAATCATTTCCACGTGCAAGTACTTGCATTTAGGCTTCTTCTTCTCTCCCCCACTACACCAGGCTCAGCTCCTTCCTTTCCCCTTTGTTCTTTACATCTGTGCTCACTGCATCATCCGTAACTTCTCTGCTCTGCTATTCTTGTCACCTTTGATCTTAAAAAAAAAAAAAAAAAAAAAAAGAAAACACAGGAGAGAAAACAAAAAGACTAGGCTACATATTTGAAAGCACACAGCAATGACACAAATGTAAATGGGTTTGTTCTTTTTTCCTATGGGAGTACAGGCATCAGGCAGACTAACAATTAGGCAGTACCAAGCCCACACCCAGCACAAGAGGAAGAAAAACGTTCAAAGTTTCCTCTCATTGCTCTGAGGACATGTATTTCCTGAAACTAACAGGGAATTAAAACCTGAGAGCAACAATAAGGCTCCCTGATATGCTCAGAGAATTTACCAGCCGCAGCGCTCATGCTAATCTCTTAGCAAACTTATTGGCATTTTATTTATTGCTGTGCAGAGCTGGTCACTATAGCTTCAGCCTCAGCCTTTTCCAATGACCAAAAATGTCTAAAATAGCTCAGAAAATGTTTGCAACTGCTCGGCTCCCTTTCAGATTCATTTCAGATATGAAAAAGCAGCCAGCCCCAGAGCCCAGCAATGGTCGGATTCCGCTGCAAAGCCCCGGCCTGTGCAGGAGCAAAGCAGTTTTCTGAGTGATGGCGGCATGCTCCTAAAATGCACGATACCCTTTTCAGATATGCAAAAGTACGGGCCCTTTTTACAGCGCAGATGCACGCAGGCCCCAGCAGCCCTTCCAGCACCAATTGCCTTATCTCAATCACACAGTACCATCATCTCCCTCCCACTCAAAGCGGGGTCAAAGCTAAAAAATGCAAATGACTGTACTAAAAACGCGAGCACATTTCTATTCATCTGCCAAGGAAGGAGCATGTAGATGCAACTATCACTTTACATGCGTTGCTTCTTGAGATTTCTTTAAATATATGTGAGCTTTGAGATAATTCCTGGAAACCCCATGTACAAGCTCCAGAGCTCAGTCTGAGCGCTCCCGTTTGCAGCGGGACACGTCTCGTGTTGTGGCTAATGAGCCTCTAAGACAAATTTCAAGCCTCTCTGAACGAACCAATTAGGCAAAAGGCGAGGAAGTCGTCTTGAAGGCAGCAAATCCCACTTGGGACGGGAATAAAAGGTAAAAGCTGCATTTGTGAACAAGCAGTGCACTGCAGGAGAGGAGAAAGCTGCCAACGTTACTACAGGGAAGCAGGTCCTGCCCAGGGTGGCAAGGTCGAGCCATTTGTCTCGCCCGTGCCGTGTCCCCAGGGGCTGCCCTGCTGTTCCCCACAGATGTGGCGGGCTCCATGTCCTTCCCAGCGCTCAGAGGCCTTCGGGAGCAGCAGGGCACCTGCAGCCGTCAGCTCACCCCTTCACAACCACCACCCGCCCCGCACCAAATTAATCGGAGGTGGTCAGGAAAGCCGTCTGGCTTGCGAGCGGCTCCTGGGATCTGTTTATCTGAAAGTAAAAGCAAACCTGGCTAAAAATAAACCCGGCGCGATGTCCAGCTGGAAGGAAGCGTGGGCTTCTTCTGGGGAGCCATGCTCCGCTGAAGGGCGAAGGCAGCGTGCTGCTGGTAGCCCAAACACAGCCCCTGCTCCTCTGCGGCCACGTGAGGCAGAAAATACAGCCAGAAGACACTCCCAGACACAGTGCCCTGGGACAGCACCGACCACAACGGCACTAAAACGTAGCGGGGTTTTTAGCAGTTGCACGTCAGCAACATCTCTGCAACGAAAATAACGAGTCAGCTCTCTCTAGCAATCCTCTGTGTGAAATGAAGGTGCCACGTCTTCCCTCCAGAGCTGTCAAACCTGTGGTTTGCTCGTAAAGGAAGAAACGCCACGATCTGCCGGGCCTTGAAGGAGCCTCCGTGTTTCAGTACTGCCTCCCGGTACGCGTAACGTGGTTAAGAGGCAGAGCTGATGGCTCCTTTCTGTGCTGTTTCTCTTGTTGTAGCCTCCACTGTTGGCTTTGCAGGGAGAACCTCAAGCCCATCTCTCAGTGACAAACACCTTCTGCCATCCAAAGTCATTCCAGTTTTTAAAGACCCCTGAAATTCTCTGAAGCAGGCAGCAAAGGCACATGAAGTTTCACCGGCCATCACTTAACATAAAGCCATCTTCGCCCTAGATCAGCACACATTAATGAAGCCCGAAACGAAGGGGAGCCACACAAAACACGAGGCCAGCCTCCAGCATCTCTTTGGGGAGGAAAATGCTCAGCGCTCCCACAGACCCGTGCTGAAATCAAGCTTTCTGGCACCACGTCGAGAATCATTTCTGTTTGTTTTCAATTCTGGTTCATAATTGTCCCGTGGTGGGGGGAGGGAAAGAAGAATCGCCAAGAAACACAATCAACTGCTAATTTTCCTAAGAAAACATTGTTCTGTCCTACAAGGGGAGGACTCCTTTAGGCATGAAGGGAGGCCCACCTACTGGGAATTTGCTTTGCAAAGGCTTGCCACTCCTAGCAAGAAAGCCAGTTGTCACGAACCACAACTTGTAACCGTACACATATAGAAATGTATGAAGCCTGACAGCTCTGTTAGTATCATTTCCCTTCTCTTGCTCCATTTTTATCACACACCTCTTCTTAATTGGGGTCAAAACCAGTGGCTGTGGGAGCAGAAACACACTGATGGGCACTAAGAGATGAACGACATCACCCCCTTGAAGGACAAGCGTTGAGCACAGCAGACATGTAGATGTACCAAATACCACACGGCACTATTAATACTACAATAGCACGATAATAGTATTTTGACCACTTTTGAAGGTTTGAGCTAGTTCTGCAGTCAGCTCAGTCTTTTTTTTTTTTTTTTTTTTTTTTTTTCCAAATAGATACCACAGAAACGCGGTGAAATCTCCTCCCTGACAAGCTATAAACTGTCCTAATCCTGCAGACGTGACTCAGAGGAAAAGCGTTGTGGAAGACAGTGAGCACGGGAGCTCTGAAGTCAGGCCAGCACAACCCAGTTACAGACACACAAACCTGGAGGAGGCCAGCCAGAGCACGGCTCCTGCTGCCACGTCTTGGGTTTGAAAATGAGCTCTCTGCACTGAAATCCTAACAGCAGCCTGGGCTCAGGTGTACAAACCGACCTCTTAAAGGACACGGCTGAAGGAAAAGAGTCACAACAATGTTAAGGGGCATAACAACATTCTTACAAGTAGTAGTACAAAGGGCATTCGGCAAGTAGCTGTCACTACACCACCCCTAAGACGTAGTAAGTCATAGTGAATTTTAGCTCCGTGCTTCTCTGAAAAATGTATTTTTCCAAGATTCTTTACGTAAAACTCTTCAAAAGGAAACCCAGAGTACTCATTTGTTTTTAAAGAGAAGTTATAAAAATATTTTCAAGAGATATTTCCCTTCAAAGAAATATTTAAAAAGCTGTAAATGATGGTTGGGTTATACTCTATATAAACATATAGCTTTAAATATTTTCACTCAATAAAGTTCAATAAAGAGCTTGTAGTCCTCCCTACTGTCTGCTAAAACGTACCAGCAAGTTTGTTTTTTCCTCGATAACACTGCTGCCATACAGAAAGTACAGCCTTGGAGAAGGCAGGGCTCTTCAGTAGAATTATGGCAGCTGTAGAGAGAAAGTGAAAGCAACAGCACAGCATGTATTAAAACTGAGCAGTACAAGATGTTCCATTCCCTTCAGTTTCACTCTGTCTGTCAGCATCTGGATAACTGAAAAGACACGTAGGTTATCTCAAAACCACAAACTACTCTATGCCTACATCATGGATATTTTTGAAATTTACTTCAGTAGAAGTAAGAAGAAGAAAAAAAAAAAAAAAAAGCATTTCTTTTTTCCCTGTCATAAAGTACCCATTTAAAAGATTTGGAGATGGAAATGTAGCCCATGGCTGTGCGAAGGTAAGGTGGGAGAAGATACTCAGAGGTGCATTTGGGAAGTAGGTCACAGCCTTTCCCCAGAGCTGTGAAAAAACATCTGTTCCCCAGAGGACTTGTGCAAAATATTGAAATATACTATTTCTCTTTTATCTGTGATTTAGACAACTATTCTAAATATTAAAAAATATTCTAAATATTAAAAAAAAAAAAGGAAGTAATCTCGTGTTTGTGTTTTGCCGATAATTACTCCCTTTGTTTCCTAATGCTGATGCACTTCAGAAAAGCATCAATCACCCTGTGTAACCAAACAGATATGCTGAAATGAGACCATACGCTAATTTTAGGATTCAGGGAACTGGATTCTGTATTTGTCCGTGTGCCAAGAGTGTTCCAGGATACAAAGAAACATGATCTTATTCAAAGGAACAGTACTTACAGCAAAACTCTGTCCCTCGGTCACAGCTTGGACTCTGCCTTCACACAGGATTTTGTGCACAGGACCACCCTGTGTCTTTTCCTGGGTAAGAAAACCTGCTAATGTGGCCTGGTCAGAAATACTTTGAAACATGACTGAGGTTTAAACTGAAACACCACTGAACTGCAGCTACTCTGACTTCGGGCACCTGAAATCTTCCTGGCTGCGGCCTCCAGGAGAGCCAGCTTTTTGTACCTTCTGAAAGCAGAAGGAAAGCCTTCCCACTGACACTGCATGGGAAGAATTAATGTGCCTGCTTTCTGACAACCCCACATTACGCAAATACACATATCTTCCTTGGAACCACCAGCAGAACACTGAGTTAAAGGAGCATTAGTAAATGAGGAAAAGCGCACATACCCATTCTCACAGTAGCCTGGGCTAAGGGCTCCAAATAAAACCCTGAAGCTCTTGGAGCTGTAAAATAGAGATACAAGGCAAGAAAGTACAGGGAAGCCTAGAAAAGACTATCTAGATTCATGGACAGTTAGACAGCAAACCTTCCTTCTTTGGTCTTTTAATCTCATGTATTTATGGCGCCTCTTCTGCTCCCTACGAATACTGACACTATTAAATAGGGGCAGAGGAATCAACCCGGCACGCTGCTGCACACAAGGGAGATGCAGGAAGGTAGAAGGATAAAAAATGCCCTTGTGTCCTCAAGGGCTGGAGGGTGAAAAACACCCCAACCAACCCACCATTCCCTGCAAAAGAACAAAACAAAGGCAGCAAATACCTCCAGTGTGTACAGCAATCGGCATCACAGACTGCATGACAAACATGCCCAGGAAAACGTACAATGGGAACTCATACTGTATAGAGAGTGTGTTTCATCAGCCCTATAGCATTTCTGTTCCACCCAAAGGGTGTTAACACGTCCTGGCTGGGATTCAGACATTACACATCAAAACAGACTCTTTCCTTTGGTTTCCATGCACAGCTGAGTTTCCCTCGGCAGCAAGGACGTGAGCTGTTATTTTGCAGTGATCTCAGGCATCGCCGAAGGTAGCCCTCGGACCTACAGCCTCCAGCTGCACTGAGAAAAAGCCACGGCATTTTAATTCAACTGAACCAGGAGCCTGGTCAGTGCCTCTGGATAGGGCTGCTATGAAATAACGCTTCGGTTTCCCAATACCTACAATAAATTTCCCTTCCACTGGCTCTTATGTTGAACATTATCATAAGATTAAATAACACGACGTCTGTTGCTGAGCCCATTCACTTCTTTGGCACCACAGTGACTTACATCAGCTGGGAACTTGGCCCAGCCTTCCAACAAATAGATTGTTAGAGATCATGTCTGCAGTATCTGTGCCACGAGGATCATCTGTACACACACGGGTGTCTGCAAAGCTGGGGAGAACACAAAGTGATTGCTTCACTTCCAACTTCAAGGGAATACTTTGTTTCCTGTTGATTTTTTTCCCCTTTGTTTCCCAGGTCTTGCCCTGACTCAAGATGGAGATGATGATCAGCTTCAGATGGCGTCGGGATGACAGCAGCTCTGCGCAAGCGACAGCCAACAAGCGGCGTGTGATCACAGAAATCTCCTTCCCCGGCACCTCGGAAATACAGCCACAAGCTTCACCTGATTTATTTACTTCTTCAGCTCTTGTTTTACGTCTGGTGACGGCTGGGGGTTTGTTTCCAGCATCTGGGATGGCCAAGGACTTTTCCCCTGCAGGCTGCCAGAAGAAAAGGTGGTCGTTTTTCGGCGGTGGATCCCTCCTTCGCTCAGCCGAGTTTGGGAACAGCTTGTTTACAGCAAGAAAACCGCTGGCACGGCTGTCAGGCAGCAATTAATTCCTTGCACTGGGGAGCAGTTATCCCCAAATAAATCAATTTTAATCTGGAATTAACTGCTCACACACGGATTCACTCCTGAACACCCACATACAATAGCTGATGCGGCTTAGCCGTGCCGGTCCCTACGCGCCGCAGCCAAACCCTGCGCCTTCCTCAGGGCTGTCAGGAAAAGGCAGCGTTTGACAGCTGATTCATAAGGAATTTTCCAGGCCTATGAAAACTAGGAGGCTGTTAAGGCTCAAACAATTACCAAGAATCACTTCTTTTATCATACTAATGCAGCTCAACAGCGTTTTTAAAGTCTTTCCATGGCTCTGTCAGACCAATGCTCTCTCAAAGTGCGCTGTGAGGAGGCTTACAGGAGACGTCCAGCCCTAAAACACTGCCGAGCACACTGCGTTTCCTACACAAAGCTGTTTTTTTCTGAAAGAAACACAAAATCATACATACAAGTATCTACAAGATCGGGATCCTGAACTGTAAAAACCCTTTCTAAAGCCTGGGCAGACACCATCTCCACGTCCTGCCCAGCACTTCTCTGACTAAGTACACGGCCGGAGCTGTACAGGACACCACGAATTAGACAAGCAGCCACTGTAAAACACAAGTCCTTAATCACAACGTCCCCACACTGGCGGCTTGTGGCAAGCCTCCAGAAAAGATGGTTACTCTTTAAAGGCACTCGGAGAAGCAGAAAAATGATTTTGGACAGCGAACGCTGAGAAGCGCGTTCAAGGAAGAGTTCTCACATTCACTGGCCATGACCTGAACCTGATGTAATCCACCTCACTCAGATTTGACTTGTTTCCCACCGCCAGCTCTGTTTGGATAACATACTGTTCTGCGACACACAGCAAAAACTATTTGCACACTACACTAAAGTACAATTTAGTATTTGCTCAAAGCTTTCGTTTTATTGTCTGGGCAAAGGCAGCTTCTACCACCGGAGTTAATATCTAACCCACACCTACTTTTGCTACCCTAACTTCTAATCAGCAGCATCCAGAGAGCAGGAGAAGTAAACCACCTCTGCTTAACCTTGTGGTGAACACCGAAGCCAGTCCTTTCCATAAATCAGTTTCTCCCTCACTTCCACCAGAAGGGACAAATCCCAAATCCCTGACTGCGACGGTGCAATTATTAAAGAGAAGTATACGCTATTTCGGTTTAGGAAAAAAAAAAATAAAAAAAAAATCTCTCCCACTCACTTAACATGCTTGCTTTAAAGACAGACCACAGAAGGCACAGACTTGGGGGCTGGGATACTCTGAATCATCCACACTGTGAGCTGGAAACATGTCTGTCACATGCACTTATTTATGCCTACAAAAATAGCACCATGAAAGAAGCAGATGTGTGAGCACAAAAACTAACTTAAATTGAGTTAGTTATTACAGAGATATTGGCCCGAACCCGAGAATTTAACAGAGAAATGTCTTTCTTTTGTTCGCCCGCTTTAAAGGTTTGCTTTTACAGAGCACCAAGTACTAAATGCTTAATGCTGACACTTGTTGAAACAGTATGGTGTAAGCTTCCTTTTCACAAAACCATTACTTCCCACCACCACAGGGCACGCAGGAACTTCTTCATTCATTCACGTTGAGCTATGAATGGTTAATAGGCTCCCTTGCAAAATTTGTTCTTGGTTTGATGTTTTTGTGTTGGTCACAGGCTAACGGCAACAAGACAGCTTCAATTCCTGATCCGCAGCAGCTATTTCTATCTTGGAAGTTTCCTAAAATACTACTGAGCTAGAGTGAGACCACTGAACTCATCTTCATTTTGCTTCTAAGCAAGGTAAGTGTTTTAAACTAAACAAAGCTCGTCTTCACCAGCTTCCCCCATGAGTCTCAAACCTCCAGAACAGTTTCGGCATCCAAGGAATTTAGTTCTGATACGCCTGAACATAACGCTTGTCAAACGTGTGAGAACTAAATCTCTGGAATTGAAGCCCTTCCTTTTACCCTCGTACAGCTTCAGAAGGGCAGGGATGGTCCACGCTTCTCCCCAGTACCCAGACAACATTTTATTCAACACATTCCAGGAAGACACATCCCCACCTATGAGAAGGATACTCATTCAAGTTCCTGTGGCCGTCTTTTGACTAATTTACCAACAAGTTCCCAAAGTCACACAGGACCTTCTAACTGCTGGCTGATCCACGGGAACTGAGCGAGACCCCTTCCCAGCCCTTTCAGGGGACCAGCAGAGCTGACAGCAGATAGCATTGTTGTGTTACTGTTGATCTGGCCCAGATCTCAGTGGATGACCCCAAAGATGAAAGAAAAAAAAAATCATACATTTTATACCTGATCCTATTAACAACTCAGATCTCAACACGAATACATTTCAAGCATACCTGCCATCTGAATGACCCCCTCATCATATTGATGTTATCACCTGTATTTCTCTTTCTGTACCCTCTTGCCACGTTTCCAAATGTTACTTCCATGAAAGACGAACACACACTGCACAGAGCACTGCAGGGTCATCACACTGACCGCTGGACGGGAAAGGAGTTACCTGGAAAACCTGGGAAAATTGCTCTTATTCCTTATTGTGCATTCTGCTAAAGCAATGCTGCCCTGTAGAGCTCAAATTTACTAACAGAGAAAACAAATAATAATACTGAAATCCTCTTCATAAAGTTCAGCTCTCGTGCTTCTTTGCTCTGTGTTTATTTTCTCATTTTTGCCAACTGGGAAACGAAAACCAATGGAGTCAGTTTCACTTTTGTTTATATTTGGTTTCAATTTTATCCTCAAGTTTTGCTTTCATGTTTTTACCATAACAATGTTTGGATTTCAAATCCTGCAGGAAAGCTTTCAGTAGCTTTAAAGTATTTGTCTCCTATCCCCCCCTTTTTTTTATTCTCTGGAATTATTTTTATTCTAGATAAACTTTTTAAGATGCTGTCACAATTCTGGAATGCTTGTGGTAGGGGCACTGTTTTGATTTTTTACAAATGCATATGCCACATCCAATTTAATTCAATAGTTCGGTACTTTCCACTTGATTCATCTCCCTGCTAACATAAAGCACTCAGAATAACACCTTAAAAGTAGGAGCAGCCAGTGCACCACACGGACAGAAATGCATGTTACATATGTGCATCGAATGTGCATACAGACCAAAACGTGCTGCTACTTCACCTCATTGATGAATTAGGGCATTATCTTGCTTAGATAAAGCTGTAAGAGGTTTGCCTGTAGCGCTGTCAAGCAATGTCTAATATTAACAGAACTATTAGAATACCGATTTCATGTTCCCTGTGCTCATCAAGCCCCTCCACTCGCAGACACCCTTCCGTACACATCAGAAAGCAGAACTTAGCCACGCTTTCAGAGTTTCCTAAAACAAACCGTAAGCAAACCTTCCTTCTTTTGTGCTATGTCAGTGCTAGGCACGCAGGTCTTTAAAGGCTGCTTAAAATAATATCACAGCAGAACGGAAATGGTTAGACAACATCCACTGTCAACTGCGGTTCAAACTAAGGGACAAATGCAAATGCTCTTGCCACAGCTTAACTCCATTCCTAACACCAGATATAGCTACAAATCAAACCTGTAAAGGTTACCTGAACACCTCTGAACCCATGATCTGCCCTGTTCTGTAAGGGGCGAGAACATGGACATGAGTGCTTCTAAGCACAGCATGAAAGCCAGTAGCCTGTACAGCAACAACAGAATGCTAAAATCATTTAAAGTCAGAATTAGTTCTGTACCTTGGGTGAAAAAACATGTCACAAGGAGGTGGATTTGCTCCTTGGTGCCTGTGTCCAAGCTGCAACAAGATAAAACATCTGCTTTGTGCTATAGACTGCTGTACTTTCGGTGTAGTCTGCCCCAAGCAAACAACGGGGCCAGAAGATCTCCAACACACACAAACACCGGCTTGCAGCGTATTACACACAAGAAACCGAACATTACTCCCTCATTCACCACTTCTGCATTTTCTTCCCAGCTCATTTGAAAAAACAAGCATTCTTCGTCAGCTCCAAGAAGCTGAAAACATAACCAGCACTAACTGAAAGAGCAAGCTGGGTGTTTTACAGCCTATCAGTGAGCAACGTGTGCTGTACAACGTGTCAACTGTGCTATACACAAAACATGTAACTTTATATATATACCAATGTAGACATTAAACTCTTAACATGCTTCCCTTCCTCTAACTGTCAGGAATTGCTAATAGTCAGTGCTCGTTTTTCCTATTGGCTATTTTAATCTTAACACACGAGCTCACATGGTGAAAGCAAGGAAGAACCTTCAGCCAGTTTGTAAGTAATAATTCAACAAAACTTCTGAAACAGAAGGGGAAATATAACTATATTGACTGTTTTTTGTGGTTTTGTTTGTTTGTTTGTTTGTTTGTTTTTCCATAATGTTATTGTTACATAAGGAATATGCAACGTAATAAATCTGTTCTTCTCATGCACTGTACCCAGAATCTTTTCAGTTTGCTAATTTTTTGTTTTCCTTTCGCACTTGTGATCTCAAAGAGCAAAACAGAAAACGTATTACACTAATCACGGTTTATAGTAATAAACCTTCTGTAAACACTACCTTATGGCTTATATCCTCAATATCACAATCAGTGTAGGTAGGCCTTTGAAGAACGGAGCTTTACAAGGTCAATCTTTAACAAGTCACAGAGATAAGTCAGTGTCCCACAAAAAGAGCAACAGGAGATTAGTTCTGTTCCTTTATCTACAAACAGATCCTGCCTTTCAATACTTAAGATCCACGAAACATAAACTGAGGTTCTAATGAGCTAATAATGAGGTTCTAATCTTGAAACCAGCATTTTGCTGAATACCACGGTGTCAGCGCACACACGGTGCATTTAACCTGGCTGCAACTTGTGTCTGTTAACAAGTCCAGGGATAACATGTGTAGACTGAACGGGATCATCGTGGAAAACATTTTTGTTCTCAGGAAGTTTCCTGAGAACTTATGGCACAAAACTCACGTAACAAAGGCCAACACACAGTCTATGGAATCAGTCTATGGACCATTTTTTATGCCTGTGCTTCTTACTCTTGTGGCGAAAATTCCCTCACAGTTTTCAGGAAGAATCCTGGCTCAGGCCTGCAGTGACCTGCGGATACTCAGTGCTCAGCGTTTGAAACTGAACCGCACTGACTGCTAAGCCGTGCAGCAAGTTTCTCTTCCACACACTGCCTAATTGCTCGTCAGCCTACGTCAGCCCGTGACATGCGTGACACGTGAGGCAGTGCGCGCCGCGATTTATTTACTGCACGACAAACACCTCCTCCTCTAGTGAGGCTGCCTCCCATTCCTTTTACGTGGGTTGTGTTTACCTGTGCTGTTCCCTGCTGCCTGTTCACTGCCTCAGGATGCTAATGATTTCAAGGAACACTCCCACATCCTCTTCTGTCACCTCTTCTCCGAGCTAAGGCTTCTGACTCTCTCACAAAAGCTGCTCCATGCACTTGATCGTCCTTGATGCCCTTCTCTGCAGGCCGTCAAGTCTTACTATGTCCTTTCCAAGGTGGGGGAACAGAAATTGTTAACGCTGTTCAGGAGAGGGGAGTAACATGGACTTAGGGTGGCATGACAGTGTTTCCTATTCCATGTTGCACTCCTTCCTGATAATTCCTAAGCTGCCCTCTGCTTTCTTAGCCACTACTGGGCACAGAGCTCACTTTTTCACAGGATTACCTGTGTTCTGTGATTTGTTCCCAAGTAAAAATAGTTCAAACTTCACTTTTGTGTGTAACATTAAGATTACATTCTTGTCCATGTGCCTTACATCTCGTAAGTCTGTACCAAATCTCATTGCAATCTTACCCCTGGACTTTCAGCACCATGAGGTCCTTCTGCAGCCTTTCAGAGGTTTTACCACTCCGAACAGCGAGTCAATACCATGAGCTAATTTGTTGCATCACCACCTCTCCCTTCCTGCCCCCGCTGAGTGGCACGGACTCTAGACCAGCTCCTGGGGGACGAGCTGAGCCTCCTCTCATTGAGCAGACCTTGCAACCAGCCCTGCTCTGAGGAGGGCTGTACTAAGCAGACCTCCACCACGGCTCAGCGATGCCTTGAAACAACCCCAGAAGCCTCGTGAGGCACAGCTTCTCCTCCTCAAAGGCCCAGTCTGTTGTCGGTGTATCACACTTGTACCTCCTGCTCACTAATCCCGTTCACCAAACCCTGGCAAACAAATAACAACAAAAAAAAAAAGGCAAAAAAAACACAAAAACAACCACACGTAAGTTCCCAGTCTCCCCATAAACCTTGAAAAACTGGCGTCTGATTTGTCACCTCCTATTCCTGGAGCACCAAGGCCAAGTCTAAGCCACAAGTTACACAAGAGGCGATGTATCAGCAATTTTCATCGTCTAAGTTCTTCCAAAAGTTTTGAACAAGGATTGCCTCCTCCCATCTGTTTTATCCCTCACCTCAGTTTGCTCTGATACCCTCTCTTACAGACACGTCAGTTTGAGAGAAATCCTCAAACAGGCTCACTCCTGCTTAAAAGGGGAAAAAAAACCTCTAGCAAGGGAATGTTCCTAAACTCTTCCTTAGTGAAACAAGACTCAAATAACTTGTTTCACTCTTCTGTTATGACTTTATCTTCCTTGGGCACTCTTTCTACACTTGGATCATTTATCAGCAGGCTTCCTGCTTTTGATGTACTTCAAAGGGGATTTATTGTTTGTTTTCATGCTTTTAGCAACTTGTTCCGTGACTCTTTTTGGCCTACCTTATTGTGTTTAACGCAGATTTTATGTTCTTTTCCATCTTTCTCGTTTGAAGGCAAAGCATTAGCTTGTTGAAAGATGCCTTTTTACTTCAGCTGATCTCCTTCACTTTGCTTTTCAGCCTGTTCAGCTTTTTTGGCATTTCTGACAGATGCCATGCAATTGCTCTGAGCCCCTATTACAACGCCTTTGAAGCATTACATGCCACCTGCACGTATTTTACACTTCTGACTGCTTCTCACCATTTTACTCATTTTTTTCCCCTCCTCTTATGAAGATTTTCTCTGGAAAATTAACCACCACCACAATAGCCCCTGGCTTTATTCCTCCTGAAATGACACTGAATCTCAGCACATTAGGATCACTGTCACATCAGAGCATTTTTAACGTAAAATCACAAACTTAATTCCTGCTGGCTAGGACCTTGCCCAGAGCTGCCACCCGCAGAGTACCCTGACAAGCTACACCCAGAAAACACCCTAAAAACTTAGGACCTGGGCAAGTTTCATGTTGGAACGTGACAACTGGCATGGGGGCAACCGAAGCCTTCCATTACCTTTGTATTTCCTACTTTTGCATCCTCTCTGATCTCCCTTGACGTCTGACAGTCGCTGTCGACACCTTGGTTGGGCAGGCAGTCACACAGCCCTAATCTATGCTCTTCCTATTTGGGCCTGGAGCACCGGTTCATGAGATCCTGTGTTACTTCCTGAAACAGTTACAGGCTTTAACAAAAAGCATCCCGCTCCATGCACGTGGCAGCTACTCGGTCCTCCTCACGCCATCTGTAGTCTGTCACCACACTCTCTGAGCTCCTGCAAAGTTTCTGGTACTCCGAGTATTGTACCATGGAGATGTTTCGGCAGGGGTCTTTATTAAGACAATAGGCAGTATTTATATTATATAATATTTAATATGCAACGTTTATGTAATTTTAATAACATTTTTAAATAGGGATGATCCTCTCCAAGATAGGATGTGTCCCAGCAAACCATGTTCTTCGCCTGTAGGTCTTTCCTATAGGTTTAAAGCTTTGATTTAAAACTTATTTATATGTAATATGTATAAAACAATGTAAGTTTATGTTTTAAATTAAAGTATACATAGCCTGGTGGAAAATTTATTTAGATAAAGACCTTTTTTTTTTTTTTAATGTAGATTTGTTCTACTCCAAATATATTTCCTCTTGAATCTTAGCCCCTTTCTTCTGCATCACTTTCTCTCCTGTGCATTAAGACTCTACCTCTCTCCAACGCCACCTGGTCCCACCACAGAGCTGGAGGCCTCCATGCGATGTAGATTTGGGTCTCTACCCCACAACAGCTCTATTTCACTTCTCAAGCCTCTTATCTGCCTCTCCCCATGCAGCATGGCCTGTGACGTGCAGCCTTTCCCAAGGCCCGGCCTGCCACCTTCTGATAGAGACACTGCGCGGGGAGGAACGTCAAACGTGACGGCTGACCACCCTGACAGCCGTGCCTGCCAGCTGGGATCCCCGTTTTGTTTTGTTTCGTGACTGTTTTGCTACCTGCCTGTGCTGTGTGGCACCATCACCTCACAGGGCTCCGTGCTCCCACACCAACCACGCCACATTTCTGACAGCCAAAAGGGCCCACGGCGTGCAGGGGGCACTCGGGGTAATTCCCCCGCGGGGCATCACCAGCGTGGGACAGAGGAGCCCCAGAAGAGGCCAGTGGCACGGAAAGATTGTGATTCAGACAGCAACCATCTGCCCCACAGATCAATCGTGCTAGTTTTACAATTATGTCACCATTTCCGTATTAGGGAGAATGTAAATTTCTGCTGCCACATCCAGCTCCCTTTTTATGGTGCTAACAAGGGCACCCTGCAAAGGACACCGCATGCAAATCCGCGCGGGGTCCGCGACTATAAATCGGGGTGCTTCATCTCGGGAAAGGGAGGTCCCAGCCCACGCCGCCCCTGCGTCCAGGAGGCTGGGCAGCACCTGACAGCCACCCGATAACCCTGAGCAGGCTGCCTGCTTCACGGGAGCCATGAGTGCAAACACAGGAGCCCTGCGGAGCGGCTCCCTCGCTGCTCACAGGGCTGCGGGCAGTGCCGTGAAGCCGGGCTGGGCGCTGCAGCCCTCGGCTCTGCCCCCACCACTCCCCCCCTGCCGGGGACGGAGCCACCCCGAGCCCGGGGTCGCGGCGGGGCCCTCCGGGGGCCGGGTGCCGGTGCCTGCGCGCTGCCGGAGGCCGCAGGGGCGGAGGCGCCGCCCGGCGCTGCGCGGCGCGGGGCGGGGGGAGGCGGAGGCGCGGCCGCCGCTTGTGTAACGCGCGGGCCCGCCGGGAGGGGCCGGGGCCGGGGCCGGGGCCGGGGCCGGGGCCGGGGCAGCGCCAGCGCCCCCCGCCCGCCCGCTGCAGGCCCGCACCGCGGCCCCCCGAGCCCCGCAACAAGTGCCTGGGTTTTATGCACCCCCCCCCCCCCCAAATAAAACAAGCACACGCACACCCCACGGCAGCGCGGCCCGTGCCCCGCCGCCGCGGCCTCCCCCCCCCCCCCCTTCGTCCTCCTCCTTCCTCCTCCTCCTCCTCCTCCTCCCGCAGCGCCCCCCCCCGCCCCGCACCCAGCCCCGCGGCGATCCGGGAGCGCGGCGGTACCGGCGCTGTGCGGGCAGCGGCCCCGGCCCCGGCCCCGTCGCCGTCGCCGTCCCCGTCCCTTCGCGGCGCGGCTCCCGCAAGGTTACCGCCGGTTGCCAGGGGACGCGGGCTGGAAATGCAAACAGGCGCTGAATAATCGCGGGAGCAAAACTAAAAGTGCCTCCCTCCTCCTCCTCCTCCTCCTCCTCCTCCTCCTCCGCCCGGGCGCCGAGCAGGGCCAGATCGAAAGCAAAACAAGGAGAGGAAGCGGCCAGCAGCCGGCGCTTGGAAATCCCCCCGCCTCCTTCCCTCCCTCCCTCCCCGCCGGGCCGGGCCGGGGCGGCCGCGCAGGCGGCGGGGGCAGGGCTCGGGGCAGGGCTCAGCGCCGGGCCCGGGGCTGGGCTCGGCCCCACAGCCCGGCACGGCCCCGACACCGGGCCCGGCGCGGCCCCGCTGCCAGCACGGGCGGCCCTCGGCTCCCGCAGCCCCGCAGCGGGCCCCCGGGGGGCGGCCGGAGCTTTGCAGAGCCGCCCCCGGTGGTGGTGGCTGGGGGCAGGCTGAGGGGCTGCAGGGTGTCACAGCGGCCCAGGGGAGGGGGCTGGTATCGCTGGCTGCCTCCCCAGTGATGGAGGGAAGGCCCCGTGGGTTAGGGACACTGGGAGACAGGAGATCTGGTCCCACAGAATTACAGTATGCAAACATTGCCCTCATGCATTCATACCTACACGTGTCCTCTGCACACTTACCCAGGTGAACAAGCGGTGCACACGCGTGTGGATGCATGCCGAGACACCTCCATTTGCTCACACCCTGCTCCAGTGGGGTGGCAAAAGGAGATGGAGGTGTTCCCTGGGCGCGCAGGTGCCCCAAGGACCCGCAGCCCTGGCCACACACAGGAGCCTGAGGTGTCTGCCCTTGTAGGCGATGAGCCCTCCTCGCCGGGGTGTGATCTCTTCACACTGAGGAGAAGGCAATCACAGGAGCATTTAGGCTGTCAGGAATCCACCACCTCCTGAAAACCACCAGGGCCTCACAGGAGGTCGTGGACCACTTGTACATATGTGACAGGAAAGGGCAAGAGAGAGGTTTAGGGAGCATGGTTTAGAGTGCTAGGCAGGATGTTTTTTCTGCATCTCCTGCAGAAATACAGCAGGATGGGGAGGTCAGCACCGATGGGAAAGGGACAGGTCCCAGGAGGGATGAGAAGGAGCTGCAAGGAAGGAAGGGTTGGAGGCACGTGGCACTTTCAGGTACTTCCAGGAGAAAAGAGCCCAGGCAGGCTGACTTCCATGAAGCCCTCATGGGACTGCATGGCTGGCCTTCAAATTGAGAAGGTCACAGGGGAGTTTTAGACCAAGGAGATGGAAAGTAGACAGGTACTGAAGAGCGCTTGGGAGTGTGCATCCCAACTTTCATCCTGTTCTTTACCCAAGGACACTGGGTTTCCCCTGGCAGGGAAATCACAAGGATCCAGTGTCCCTGGGTAAAGAACAGGATGAAAGTTGGCAAGAGCCAAAGAGAGAGTGGTGGAAAACTGTCAGAAAAGATAGTGCCATATAAGCAAACTCAGGAGTGAGAAGGGGGCCCAGGGTGTCTAGCTTTAAATCAGCACATCGACAGAATGGGTATGCTTGGAGAGGAGATCAGGGGGATGCTGTAATAACAAAATACACTTGTGTAGGAGGATCAGGCTGGGCTGTGTCTGAAGGGAAGGGGGCTATACGCTCCAAAAGAAGCAGTCAGATCAGCTAACACTAGCAGTAAAAATAAATATTTTATAAGACTTAAGGTCTCCATAGGAAAATGGAAGGATTAAGATGGTAGTACCAGCTCCCTGAGACAGGTCAGGTTGGTGACCCAAAACTGCTGCAGAGCGGCTGGGAAACGTTAGGATGGAATGAGACCAGGAGCCCTTCCACACCCCAGCAGGCATGGCAGAAATGGCAAACAATCAGAGAACAGCAAAGGTAATTAACAATACAGAATGACCCAGACTGACTCAACAGACCAGGACTTTTTAGGCTGTAGAAATGAGCCAATGCAAAAAAGTCATGCGAGAGAAAATACACAGTCATGAATAGAGAAGAATGGGGATGGATTATTTGCTTTCTTTTCTAATATAAGAACTAGAGAGCATCAAGTGAAACTAGCAGGTGGCAGATTTAAAGCAAACATGAGGAGGTGGTTCCTCACACAGCAGGTAATTAAACGGTGGCACTTCCTGCTTCAAGGTGCCAAAAGTTCACAGGGAATCAAAAAAAGCACCCGAGCGCACTCAGAGAAGAAGAAAAAAAAAAAAAAAAAAAAAAAAGAGGTGCTTTAAATGTAAGGACACGGCCTTTGCATCAAGCTGTCCCCTAAGCAGCAGATTGCTAGAGGCTGGAAGCCGTTCTGTGGGTGCCTCGGTATGTCCGTGCCATGCTACGTGCTGTCATAGACGTGTGTCAGTCACAGCAGGATGGGTCTCCGAGCTAACTCATGTACTTCAGAGTCGTTGTTGCGGTCATACAGTTGTGTATCAACACCATATGCAAGCAGCAGTAGCCTTACGTGTCTTGGCAGACCTGTTGGCAAATCAGGGCTCTGCAAATGTATAGCAGCTGACAAAATGCTCTCTTGAAAACACGGGCTGTGTCTTAGGGACCAGAGGCTTATCTGCCATGTTACCCTGCCGACTTGCAAAAGGCTTCACAGGTTTACACCTGTGGCACACGCCAGTGTGGAAGGAATAACTTAATAAGACACAGTTTTGTTGCAACCACCTTGTTCTGAGGGTTACAAAAGGCCTAATTGTGAATGCCTGCAAATTGCTCAGGAGATGGGAGTTGCCCGGTGCCACTCACACAGCTCACTCTTCGCAAAGGGAACAGCAGCCCAGGCTGCTTTTTGCAGTGTTGTGGCTGTTGTCATTTCCAGTAATATACTTTTAATTCGTTTACAGAATGAGTGAGCTATGAAAGTCTGTAGTTTAGGTACTAGCATATACTGTGGGAAAAATGCTTACAATCTTATTAATAATTTAGTCTCACACTCTCACACTCGGAGGACTACTTATTCACAAAGTGGCAACGCTGTGAATGACACTAATTGTGTTCAGTCACAGAAAACACAAGTGGCTTACTGGAGAAAACAATAACCAAGCCATTTAGTAGAATTTGCAGCCCGCACTTTCCATTTCTTCCCACTGCCCTCAGCTGATCTAGATTGGGCTCATTCAAGGCATTAACAAAGACATTTCTCTCCACGTCTTCTGTGATGAGAAATTTACAGGATGTACTAGAAGTTAAATCTTCTGTTGTGATTCTGTGGTGATGTTGAAAGGTAATGGGAACGGACAGCTTCTGGTTTTTAAACATAGCTGTCAACAGTGACTCATTCCATGTGAAGAAAAAAAAAAAAAAGAGAGAGAGAGAGAGACTTACCATTCACAGCTTTGCTGTTTCAGTAAGAACTGACATCCTTAAAATCAGAAAATTTAACCATGAAGCATCAAAAATCCAGATCTTTTCCTCTGCAGAATTGCCAAAGTTTGCAGCTCACACTATTTAATCATCTTCCTTAGGGAATCAGCTGATTCCACTAGCATCCTGCCTTTCATTCACTAAAGATTAACTGTTCTGGCCTGGCCTTCATTTCTGTGAGAAAGCAGCAACAACAAAACCAACACAAAATTGAAAATGGGAATTCCTGAAGCTCCAGAAGGTAAACCAGCCTTTAAGAGGAGCTGGCTATAGCATCACTTCAGTTTTTCAGATCCATTGTCACATGGGCACTGTGACTTTCTATCACGAGCCCTGCAGGTGAACAGCTGAATTTTCTCATGGAGTTGGGTCCCAAGCTTATGTACTCATATTGTTCTGGTATATTAAAGTAGGAAAGCTCTGCAGCAGAAACCATGTTGGTAATTTGCAGTACAGGTGAGTGCTTAGCAAGAGAAGAAACTAGTTGCAAGTCTCCCATAATTCTTGCTTTAACACATCCATGCCTTCCTGAGTGCCCACACCCATTTTTCATCTTGATGCATGGGGAAATTTCTTAGCACTTTTAAGTTGTCCTGTGGAAAACATTCTGATGCTGATGTAATCTGTAATACAGATATTTTTAGATACTGCATAGCAATGCCATCTTACTTATAATAAAAGAAAGCCCAACAGATTTCTGATTATAGTTAAGAATTAAAAGTATTTGTATATTATAATAACACATAAAATCACTCCAAGTTTAATGAAAAAAAAAAAAAAAGCTGGCTAACTGTTTAACTGTTTAATAACTTATTGTAATGCTTTTATTCTCTGAGATCAGCTTTATTCATTGGGTGTTTTTTTCTTTATTTACTTGGTGTTTATACTGTCATAAATAAAAGGACTGTCTGGTCTTTGGTGTTTCTGCAGTGTTCTACAAGTGTTTATGACCGTGTTAAAATTAACAGAAAATAAAGTTTCACCAGGGACAGAAGGATGGAGCTGGCAGGGTGCTCCCTGGTTGATTTCGTTGCAGTCCCAGCCTTGGCATCAGAAGGGGGACAGGCCATCAGGAAGACTTTGGAAATCATTGCACAGCTCAGCATGCACCTGGAGAGACATCTGCTTTTCTTCTTGTGTTGCCCAACAACTGCATGAAAAAAGACTAACTTATTGAAGTGCCACCTGAGCACATACTCCAGTGTGGGCTTAAGTGTAAGGATATGAACAGTTCCTACCGGGCTCAGAGGGATTCCTCACATGCCTGAAGTTATGTGCACACACAAGAACATGGGTGGAGGAAAGTCTCTCCATTCACCCTCCCTGCCTTGATTTTGTCTGGATTCCTTAACTCAGCCTTTTTGTGGTCTTTCCTCATATTTTTTTTTTTTTATTATTATTATTATTTTTCATGCTCCCCTGGCTGCGGGGTGGCATGCAGCTTGCTCGGGATGCTTCCACAAGCTGGGATGTGGTCCCCTGCCTGTTTCTGGTGGGGCTCTGTCATTGCCATCTGAGGGGACAGACACCTGGCTTGAGCAGCCCCCAGGCAGCTACAGCAGGAACCCGCTGACAGCAGCAGTACCGTGTGCCAGCAACACCACCCCAGCACGATTCACAGCACAAAGAGAGGTTTTTAAGGCATTTCTGTACAAACTCATCCATGTGACGTCTTTGTCTTCAGCTAGGTTATGCTGGTGAGGAGACCTGCCCCGAGAGTCTTAGCAGGGTGTCTATATTACGGAGTGCTCCTCAGCTCTCGTATTTTTCAGCTGTGCTCATCTCCTGATTGCTAAGAAAGTAGATGATCAGAGCATTGTTTTGTTTTTATTGGTAATAATTACAGTCATAATTACAGAAGACCATTCCAAGATGGAAAAATCTTTTGCTATTTTAGGATTGCGCAAGTATGTTTCAGGGTGACTTCAGAACAGGAATGTCTGAATTATCTAAAGAAAGTGCTCTGAGTAAGATATTTTTAATCAACACTGTAAACACACAGTCTTCTCTAGCCAGCAGCGTGTGCAGTTCTCAAAGCGTGCCAATACTGCGTAAGAGAAAGAAGGAGAAAGGAAAAAAAATAGACCAATGTGAAAATAAAACTTTTCCATTGCAACACAATGCCTCTCACACTTTCTGTAACTGAGGTGCCCTCACTGAGGTGCTGCCTTATCTAGCCGTTAGGGGATTCTGTCTGAAAGAGCCAAAATAATGCCCCTTGACAGGTTTCACAAGATCGCAGGATGGCTGAGGCTGGCAGGGCCCTCTGGAGACCCTCTGCTCAGGCAGGGCCACCCAGAGCTGCTAGCCCAGGGCCACGTCCAGGTGGCTTTGGAAGATTTCCAAGGAGGGAGACCCCACAATTTGGGCAACCTGTGCCCATGCTCCATCACCTGCACAGCACCAAAGTGCTGCCTGGTGTTTAGACAGAAACTCCCATTCCAGCTTGTGCCCAGTTTTGTTCCTTTAACAGGGGCGAAGGGAGAAAACAGGGAGTTTTTTCTTTTTTACTCACTCATGTCTCTTGGCTCATAGAGCAAGTTTTAGGGAGGAAAGCAGTTCTTTAAAAACAGGTACAGCATCTTGACATTTCAGGGCTGAAGCGGAGCTTGGCAGAGAAAGCATGGACTGCAGCCAAGCTGCTTCAGTAGATCCTACCTGAAACTGGTCCCGCTCACCCCGTCTGTAGTAGCGCATTTCACCCAAGTGGAAGCTTTTGTGGCATTTTTCCCAGTGAAACCAAGGTAGAATAAAAGATAAGTGATGCATTGTCTGCTGGTTTGACAAAGCAGAACAAATTCTTTTCTTCCAGAAGATGATGAGATATTAAGAGCTATGCTTCACATCATGTGTAAACACAGGCTTTGATTTAATGGATTCAAAACTTATTTGTTATTAAAATCAGGCCAATTCTCTTTGTTGATGGGGAAGAGATTTTTTTTTTTCTCTTTTCGCTTTCTATTTGTAGTGGATTTTCATGTATAAGGAAGTCTTTCCTGGGGCACGCATCACAGAAGGGCTCACCAGACCTATTCCCTCACCAGCCTCACAGAGCAGCAGCATGGGCCGTCGCCCCACCAGCTCCTACCCCACCAGCACAGGGAGAAGACTTTCAAGTCTTTTTAGCTCATTTCTGGCCTCTGCCTGGTACAAGTGGGTGTCCAGGCTGTGTTAAAGGAGAAAGGGTGCCAGAAGGGTGCAACATGGAGCAGCATCCCAGCTCAGGGTGCCTCCTGATGGCAAGCCAGGCAGTGCTCCGTGCCCACAGCAGCCTCGGAGGCCACACACCTGTGGGGCTGCTTAAATACAGCTCAAGCCTTTCCTCCTTGGTGTGGTCCCCACACTGCAACACAGACTTGGTGATGGCTGAATGTGACCCTTAAATAAATAAATAAATAAATAAAGGATCCAATTATAAACATTTAATTTTAGGCTCTTCTACCTTAAGTAAAAATGGTCACTGAAAGTTACAGGGCCATTTCCAAGTGAGAACCCTCTTTGAAGCTTTGGCTATTTTGTCTTTTCTAGTCAGTGCTTAATGATCAATGGGAGAGTAGCGAGGCCTGCTGACTGGCTGTGCATCTCCAAAGCAGCAAGGCTGACCTCTGGAGAGCCTCCACATCCCGGACTGCCCGTCTTCCCCAGGCACAGGCAGATGCATCAGCTCCTGCATGCGCAGAAATAGCTGAAGCTGAGCTCCCCTCCTGCACCTTTGTTGCTAGCCTGCAGAGTCCAGTAAGATCGTCTTCTGAAACGCAGCAGCTGGCTCTGGTGAGCTGTTTCTGGAGTGCAGATCGCTGGTGACTCATCTCTCCTGAAGCCCATCATGCTGCACTTCTCCTTTGCCAAGTCATTTCTGTCGCTCTGACCGTTGCCCTGTTCTCAGGTTTGCTAAGCCGGCACAGCCAAGGAGGGACTCCTTCGGAGGAGGGATACAAGGGGCGAGCAGAAAACCAGTCTCAGAGGATGAACAAGACCCAACACCAACTTCAAACCACCTGTTCCCAGAATTTGCCATCACTGACAGGGTGGGCTTACAGGGAAAGCAGCCTGGGGAAGGCAGCAGTGAGCCAGCCGGTGAGGTGCTGAACTCCTCCTGTTGGTGTGCGAGAGCTCTCAGCCCCCCACGTAGGGTTGCTTTATCACTGGAAGAGAGAGAGGTTGTGGGAGGGGACGGAGGAGGAAAACTGTTGGCTATTAATAGCAAATATGAGTGGGAGCTTTGTTTTGAATGGGCCTATTTAATTAGCACCATGCAGCGCAGAAGTCAGGCTCGCGGTGTGCTTCACCTGCTGAGGAGTCTCGTCTTGGTCATTTTTACAGTGCCTGGCACAAATGTGCCCTGCTTTTTCAGGACCCCCGCTCTTGTGCAGTGCTGCAAATAGCAATATTGCTCTGTGCAGTGGTGCTCCAGTGTCACGTTATATTTGTCCATGTGTTTTCAGTACCTTAGAGAAACAAACAACAGCAACCAGAAAGCAGCTACTTCGGTCACATAAAACAAGGAGACAGCAAACAGGGGCAGGCTTGCTTCCTTAGCTCTGTAAGACATGGCACAGCAGCTGGAACCTGTGAACCCAGATAGACATCACTAGTAGAATAAATTAATGGGATTATTTTTGGGGAAAAAAAAAAAAAAAAAAAAAAAGCTCAGATGCTTGTGGTTATTATTTGCCTATTTGCACCTTGCTTTACATAATTGCATGTGGGGTGGGAAATCCTCCTTTTAATGAAAGAAGAAAGGAGCACTCCACAAGTATGCATGTTACTGCGCTGATAAGCAACAACCGGCCCTGAAGGTAAGTTTTAGTAGGCAGATATGAGAAGCAAAGGCAAGGGCGGACAGCTGCCAGTTCAAGACAGAGCTCCTCCTCTCCCATTAAGGTAGCTTTATGGGAATGCTGAGTCACCTGTTCCCTGCATAAAAGAGCTGGAGGAAAAGTAATTATGTATAATTTTCTTGCATTTCTTCTGCTCCCACACCACCATTTCGCTTTTGGAGCGGATCTGGCTGTGGAGTCAAGAGTTCTCTTTGCTGGAAAGCATTATAGCATTGTACCTTGGGCTAGATATGTAAAAGCCTGATAAGCAGGTGGTAATAATTCCCAGTCAGCTTCAAAGAAAGGGTAATGTGTCATTTCTTGGCGAGCAAACACTTAGCACACATAAAACAGTCATAAATAGTTTGTGGAATACTTGCAAATAACATTTACACAAAAGCTATTAGCAGCTATGCTGGTGAGGCTCCTGCAAGCTTCCTCTTCTCTTTCCGATCTGTATTTCAGGTTTTTATGAAGCTGTCCCTACTAACTGAGGACGTGACAAAGGCAAAAGAAGGCAGGTTGCTCAGAGCTGTCCCTCTTCCTTGTGTTATTGGTGGTGCTGGTGAAAGGCACCCTGCCGCCCTGTGAGCCCTGTGCGGAGCCCTTGTCCTTCTTCTCTGGCTTCCCACCAGCCCTCCGATGCTGCTGCTCATGTGCAAGGCTGCTGTTTGTTTTGCTAGCTTGAAGGAAAGGCCCAGAGGACAAAAGCCACAGAACTTGGAGGGCTTCCTGAGTGTCCATCATCACTGGGCTCCATTTAGCCTGGGACCATCTCCCTTGCTGTGTTTATTGCAAACAGCCACATGAACCATAGCAACACCAGAAATAGGCGAGCATCTTCGTCCGTCTACCCTTTCCCCACCTCTGCAAACCTGACCCAACTCTTTTCCTCTCTTTTTTTGGATATTTTCCCTGCCTCACCAGCAGCACGGAGGAGCTCTGTCGGTCTCTAATCACGTTAGCTCTGAGTTGCAGGTTTTCCATTTTCCTGCTAACACCCCCGAGGGATGTCAGCAGGCCTGTTGTGCTGGTGCTGCTCTGGCCGTGCCCGCCTTTCATCTAGACCTCAAAGGCTTCAAGTGAAAGCAGCCTGGAAATGGGCGGCACCTGCGATCGAGTCTGCTTACGTCTGCCATCGGTGTTTGGAGTGCTCCGCAGTGCTTTGCAGGGCGGCCACACAAACGATCCTCTGTTTCAGGAAGGAGGTAAACAGTGAACTCTGCTGCTATCGTTTCAGTCATGCATGGATTGAGACACAGCCAGAACAATAGGCCTGGGATAGCAGAAACTTGCCTCTTCACTTTTACACTTCTCCAGATCCCATCCTGGGGCTCCAGGGGTCTGTGCCGTTTTGCTCCCGTCTGGTGCAGCGCCCTTGCACACAGACAGGTTGCTGTTCCGTGCCAGTGCCTGCACTCACATCCACATTAGAGTCTAATTTCCCAATTTAAGCTTGATGACACAACAGTTTTATTCCTCTACTGTCTTGATTCAGCTGCAGGCCTGATTATAAGTGATTCGCCTTATAACAGGTGGGGGGCAGCTCCTGCACTGAGGGGATGCAGGCATCAGCCCAGCCAGGGAGCATGCAGAGCCCCGAGCAAGCTCTGCTCAGAGCTCACCACTCACCACACGTGGCATGAAAGGAACATAAACAGGAAGCACAAAGCCACAGGAAATTAGACTACTGAAGTTTCACTGTTCATAGAAGCATTATTTTTAATATTTCTATTGCCATGTCTCGTGTCAGGAGAGAGCGTTCGACTTCTCACTCTGCTCAGGCCTTGGGAAAGAGAAAAATTGGTCCCTTCAGGTGCTGGGTTGTTTTCCAGCCTGATCCTCACAGTGTTATAACGTGGTAACCCCGATCCCTATCTATTCACATCAGGGGCGCTGAGATCCTGCCCCAGGCACAGCTCCAAGCAGAGTACTGCGCTGGCTCCATGGCAGTATTTGAGCCAATTTCTTCAGAGCTGGATGTCCGTGAAATTTGCTGCTGTCACTGCTGTTGTGTGTGCTCAGGGGTCAGCAGTAAGGCACACCTCACCTGCATTTCAGTCATCAGGACAAGGTCAATAACTGCTATTTTGTTCTGAAGTAAGGGGGAGAAAATATGAGCTTTGTGGTATTTTTCAGAGTGCTCATTTTAATCCTTCATATTTTTGTTTTCATTATTCTCTCAGCAGAATTCCAGCATCTATATATTACATGGATGAGCAGTTTTCCCCCAAATCCTCAGGCTTTACATGGTAAATGAGCCACTTATCTCCTCCCGTTGTCCTTGCACATCTCATCTCCAGGATTCCTTCATCCACAACCACAGATTCGGCTCCATCCCCTACTGATGGACCCACTGTCTGCTCCAGACGTAATTCTCCTGCCATACTATAAAACAGGCAGTCCCCCCGATGATTCCTCTTGTCAGCAAAAAGCTTAATGTTGATAAAATATGAGTCCTCGTCTTCCTTCTAGAGCTTCCTCTGTGCCTGCTCAGTGACCACTCTGGCCCTTCGGCACCCAGTTTCATCATTCTGAATATGGTTTTCTGACACAGGATGCCTCTCTTGGCTTTCGAGGCCTTTCCTGGTGCCTGTTGTCCAGTGAAGCCACCTCTGCTCCTCCGCTTTGTTCCCAGCTGCCACTCGCACTTGGAAGATGCTGTGGAGAGGCATCTTGCGCAGCTCCTGGCTACCTTCTAATTTCTCCTTAAAACTCTTCAGTGTTTTCTTCACAGAAAACCTCATGGCAGATTACTGCCTCTTGCACTGCCCAGCACCATCTCCCTGAACCCTTTTCCTTTCTCTCTGGACCTACCTGGCTTGAGTCCCTCACTTGTGAGGTCTCTGAGGCTGCAACGTGGGAAGGTTTGGGCCTTCCCAGGAGGCATTAGCTTTCCTCTGCTCCTGCCCAAACTCACAGTCAGCCCTTCCCAGAGCCCTGCTGCGCCTGTCCTGCATGCTGCCACAGCTATTGCTGTGCCCTGACCTGCTCCATCGCCCACCTCTTGCACTTCTTCCCCTCCGCCTTTTCCCTGCCTTTCTCCCAAGCCCCATCACACACCGCCAGGGGGACACAGACCAGCACTGACACACCTGGAGGTTTTTACTTCTGTTATTTAGTGCACTCCCCTGTTTTTATGGTTTTGCTCCTTTTTCCTTGCAGGTTTGTGTGTCTTGGCTCTGAGCTCAGCCCACCCCATACCTGCAGGATGGTTGCCACCCTGAAGGCTTGCAGCGACCACCCTCCCTCCTCCTCAATTTTCCCTGCTCTCTGGCCTCTTCCCCCTTGTCCTGCACCCCCTGTTTTGTAAGCCAGGCTGCTTCCTCCTTCCCCCCCTCCCTGGGAGCATTTTCTGAGCATTTTTTTAGCCACTTCCCCTTTTCAGGCTTGACGTGCACCCGGAGATTAACGAGCACGCAGCATCCTGGGCACACACTGGAGTAACCCCCTGCCTCCAACTGCCTGCCACAGCACATTTTAATCTCATCAACAACTGCACAAACTATTTATAATCAGCTCTCTGATTACATTCCTAAGGTCAGCATCCAGCCTGAAAGACTTGGAGCAGCCCATAGTCTGCTGCAGAGCCCCCCGTCCCCCTGGGGAGAGCTTGCAGAGCTGCTGCAAGGTGCCCGGCTGCTGGAGCCCCAGGTGCCACCTCGCCCTTGGTGTCCCCCCTCTCGCTGCCCCAGCTCGTCCCACTGCATCTCCCCTGGTGGCTCTGGGCTGTGGAAAGAGGAGGTACCTTCGGGGAAAGCTGATTAAAAATACCCATGCTGGCATGCCCAGCAGGTCAAGCCTGCGCTATGGTCTGCACACCGTACACCCCAGCAAGGGGTGTTTATGCTGTCCCCGTGGGGGGCATGGGCAACCCAGGAGCAGAGCCCGCAGGTGCCCTCACAGCTCCCTGCGTGTCTTTTTTAGCCAGTTCCAGCACGACCCCAAACCCTGCTGTTTCTCAGTGAGACTGGGAACCGAGGCCCTCAAAGGTATCTCTGTCATGGCAAGCAACAATTACACATGGGCCACAGAAAAGACTGTCCTTGTCCCTTTGGCCACCCTCCTCCTCACCACCCCTGCTGCAAATATAGCTGGGCTGCCCCTGCCACTCGCCCTAACCCTGCAGAAACCAAGCCCAGCACAACACAAGGAAGCCATACCGCTCCAGCTGGCCTTGGCAAGCAGGTTGCCGTCAGCTGAGGGCTGTGGGGTTCAGGCAGTCCTTTGTGGAGGTGGTGGCTCCTGGGATGGGGGCGAGGCAGAGCATCGGTCCCAAAGCTGATCCAGCCAGCTGAGCTCATGAATTGTCTCCCTGTGGTGTCTGGGCACCTTTTGGGCTTGGCTTTAGAAACCCATGGTCCTTTGGAGAAATGCAAGAGCTGCCTCTTAGAACTGGTCTACAGCTGGACCAGAATGCTCCAGTACAGCTGGGTGCCAGTCAGAGAGGGGTTATACATCACATACAGCCCTTGGGAGGGCAACAGGCATAAAATACAGTGAGAAGTGAAAGCAGGGGAAGAGCCTGGTTTGCATTTTGCAGCTGGATGCTTTCCCTCGGTAGCACCAGGCAAGGAAGGTACAGGCCCGCTGAGAGCAGCCTAGTGCTGCTGGAGACTCGGTGAAGCTGCTGCCTTCCCTCACTGCTTCTCTGGTCTTCCGCACACCTCAGAAGACATTTTTCATTATAATAGGGTCACGTAATCTTATGCATACCCAATGGTGGGCAGGCAAAGGCTAGCCAATAATTAGGGTCCTCAGGTGAATGTATGTCTGCATTAAATGTCAGGCCTGAGGCGTGGAGGGGCCGCAGCTCACCTGGGGTTGTTGATTGCCTTCTGAGGTCTTTGTATTAATAAAGGGCACGGAGAGGGCTACACATGTGGGGCCACCAGCCTCACCTGCAGTCTGGCCAGCAGGGCCAGGAGAACCACAATGCTGGGCACAGGAACCAGCTGGGGAGGAGGAGGCACAGAAGGGTTCAGGGCCTTTGCAGTAGGCCTTTACCTCATTAAGGTTTACCTCGTTAAGGTCTGCTGCTAACGAGGCAAGGTTTACCTCCCTTCAGCCAGCCTTCTTGTAGGGTGCCATGCAGGAGAGGTGTGGGCTGTGTGTTTGAGGAAGCTGCTTTCAGCTGAATGGGACTAAAAGGGAACCCAAAGCGTTCTCATTTTGGTACCAGAAGTTGAAAGGGAAAGAGGAAACTCCGGTGTCTGTTAAGAAGGATCCTACAAAACCAAATTCCTCTGTAAGGCAGCTGCCAAAGTTTAGTTTTAACTATGTTTTTGTGCAGAAAAGTGTAAACTGCACAGTGCTGGTGGTTCCCACTGCTCTCCTTAGATGGTGACAGGGTTATTTCTTAATGACCATGAAGGGCTGTGGCAGTACTCTTCATCCCCAGGCCCACCCTTGCATCAGAGACTCTCAGACCACTCAGCTAATATTGCTATTTTAGGTATACAAAGGAAAACCTGCTACCTGATCCTTTTTAAAGGTAATTAGACAACTTTGAATGGTCTGTTTCTGTACACAATTTAAATCCAGGTGAACCAATTAATATCATCTAGGTCGGTCTTCTACACCTCACGCTACTGAATTTCACCAGCTGAGCCTACATAAAGCTCAACATCTTCAGTGAGACGGAAACTTTGTGGCCTTGTGTGTGCAGCAAGCAGAGGCAGAGCACCATCACTGGCCAAAACAAGTCCTCTGAGCTCTGGGAGCAGCAGCTGTGAGTTACTGAGGCCGATTCAGAGTCTTGCCTGCAAGCACTAAACAAAACAAAATACTTTTGGTAAATGAATACTGTGCATCTTTATTACTTCTGAGGCACTTTAATTATGAGACTGACTTCATGACATAACATTTTGGTCTCTAGCAAGGAAAAAAAAATGTTTTATTTGGTTGGAAATGTTAGGTGTTAATTTTAGTTTTATGGTCATCCAGGAAAGTCCCAACTACTGAATTAGATTTTGAAGGCTCACAGACATAAATATAATATTTGAGAGCTTACAAAGCAAGTTTTCCTCTCCATGTGTTTTCAGCAATTGCCTTTCATGATGCAGGCAAAACAAGTTATTGCACCATCCTTCTGTTTAAAGACCATCACCACAGGTATGGCAGGAGATTTTTTTTGGTGGGATGCATTTTTAAATTATTAAATATTACAACACTCTCCATGCATCGGTGGTCTGGCAGCATCCACAGTGGGAGATGCTTTGTATTTGGGAGTGTCCTCTGGGTGGGTCTAGAGACAGCCCCTTTTGGCCTTAAAACGAGCTGATTCAGTTCTGCTTGAATATGTGATGAGAAAGGCAGGGGGAGGTTTTCTTGGCCATTGATGATGTGATGTTCCCGTGTTCTTTGTGATGCGAGTCCCCGGCAGCAATAAACACCCAGGCCGACAGAAAGCAGCCACTGGGAGGTGTGAGAGGGTTGCGTCATGCAGGAGGGTTTCGGTTTTGTTTTCAAATTGTCCATTAATGTGAGTTTTGTGGGTTATTGCGCTATCTACAGTGACACCCCGTGGTGATGAAGCAGTAGTTTGGCTCTGAACCTTGGTGGCAAGAGAAAGAGTTGTTCTGCTATGACTGTCCTGCTGCAGACAGTCACCAACAGGAGCAAATATACCACTGAGAGGGAGTTTTTCCTTGGATTAAGTATAATTCCTTACAGGGTATAGGGAGAAAACTCTTCTGCTGTTATCCTTTACTACCCATACTGTTAATATTTCTAGAAGTGATTTTGTATGCCTACTGCCCAGCCTCAGCAGTAAATAAACAAATAATAAGCTTGCATTAACAAATATAATTTGAATATAAAAAGCTATTTGCTATCAAAAACATTACAGTATATGTGTCCAGAAAAAGTGAGCCAGTGTATTTGGAGTTTTGAATGATTTGAATTCTGCTTTATCAAGATAACTTATTTTTAAGCTATCAAAAATAATACAAAGGAGTGGCTAATGGGAAGCTTTGCTGCATCCTTCAGCTACCTGAAAGGCATCTACAGCATCAGTGGAACCAAGTCTTTTACAGGTGCCATAGCAAGAGGCAACAGCCACAGACTGCAGCTTGGGAGGGCTGGGATGGATGCTGTGAATGCCATGGGGGCTGTTTTGGTTTTACACACTGTCCCAATTTCACCTGTTTGACTAGATTGTGTTTTTTCCAGTTACCATGACCTTAGTTTACAAGCTCTATCCAGACCTAAAATCCTCCTTGCCAGATGGTGTTCAAGGATGTTCTCACCTCCACCCTTCTCCACCTGGCTCTTTCTCTGCCCTTAAGCTACACTTGTGGGAACACCAGCTCTTGGCTAGAAGTAACCCCAAAGCCTTCCTGTCTCCATGGAGCAATTTACTCACCTGGAGTGAAACACAGCTCTTGTACTGAGAGGAAAGGATCAATGGGAACATGTGTCTTGCCCTAAGCCCTACCTATACATCTTCCTAAATATCCTAAATTCATTGCAGCTTAGCTTTGACTTTGTTTTTCTCTATTTTAGTGAACACTAGAAAAGTTGTAGAATCACTTTTCCTTTAGAGATCTCCTTTAATCCAAAATAGGATTAATGTCTGTAATGACAACTTCAATAGGCTAAGTCTTGTGAGGCAGGATTATGTAATAGTTCTGATATACAACAGAATCTGAATTACACAAGGTTTCTCGTGAAGGATCCTGAGGCAGTTGCTGGTGGTTTTATTCTAATATTGTAGGACTGCAAAGGACGGAGTTGGGATTTACCTGGGATTTCACCACAACATAGCAAAGACGAGACTAGAGCCCATACATCCAGTTTCTGCTTGCAAAAGCTGAGTGCGATTCTGCAATATCCTCAGGACCTGGGGACAGCAGAGCTCCTCCAGTCAAAGCAGCTATTTTGGAGTAGTAGTTGTGGGGCTGAAATACCTCTGCAGTAAAAACAGTGCCCAGATTTCAACAGAATGTCTGACTGATCAAACTAACTGCCAGACTCCTTCTCTTTCTTCGCTTTCCCCTGTGATTGAAATGCTACTGCTTTAGCTGGGACAGAACATATGATTGTATACAGCTCAGAAAAAACACGGTGCTCTAAGTACTAAGCTTTGTTACTGCTTAGCGAACTTGTTTCTGTTTAAATAAACACAGCTGACTTTGGATGCATAATGCAAGGCTTATGCATTTTGGGACACTTGATTTTTATTGCTGCTAATCATGGCTCAAGAAGTTAACGTGGCGGCTGAGGGTTTGACTTGTTTCTTTATAGCAGACTTGAGGGGAATTCATATTTCTTTTTACATAATAACTCCATATTACTTGTGCTACAGCATTCATATCACCTTTCAGGCTTCCCTACCCCTGCCTTTTTTGGGGGAAGGAGGGGCAGGTGTCAGATGAAACAAAAATGATTTAAGAGTGCAATCTTAGTTAATTATGCAAAAGATGGATGTGCTGCACATTCAATCTGCTATTAATCAGCTATTTTAGGACAGGAACACAATACCTGCCAAGCAAATTTAAAGGGAGAACTATATCAAACTTCACAGATGTCAATACTTCATGAGGTAGAGAAAAAAGATAAATGAATACTTCAAGAGAAACACAAGTCATGGAAAAATGGGACTAAAGAGCATGAAGAAGGATCAAGATCAGAAAGATCAAGACCTTTTCAAATCCAAGGGAAGAGCATACTCAGTGACAGGACTTTTTCACAACAAAAATACCCTAAGAATTCAGGGAACATTCCTGTTCCCAGTCACTCTGGAGTAGAGTAACAGAACTATCAGCCACTTCAGGCATCTCACTGTGCAGCTGCTTGTTGCAATTCACAAACTATATGAAGAATCCTACACATGGGTTTTTGTGTTATTTTTTTTAAGTATGTTTGTACAGGTCCTACTTAGTTTTTCCATAGAAGCATGGGTAATAAATCTGCCTGAAACTTAAACTTCAATCAGCTAAGACAGACTATACCTCTCTCACAAAACATTTCTGAAAGAGACATAGATGAGGTTCCTCCTATTCAGCAAGCAGTCAGAGTGCTTATCTACAATGTTTAAAATTGCCTCCTCTATAACTTTTGAACCTGCATTCCCCATGTCTCAGTCACTACACTCACCACCTGGCTATAACAATGCTTTAAAGAAACTTCCCTTCAAATTTACGTGTTAAGGCGGATGGGGAAGAAAAGAGAAAGCAGTGTTTTGAGAAAAACAGATGTAATTCAAAGTTAAAAATAATTTGCAAAAACTATCAGATCCTAAACAAATAATACATATAGAAAAACATTATACAATTGAGATAACAATATTTAATTTAAGTTAAAAAATCCAAATGCCTCTGGAAGCAACTAATTTGCTAACATTGTTTATGCTGCATAATTTCAAGTTTCAAGTTTTGTTTTGTAAGCACCCTATAGTCATTTACCATTGTCTTCCTTTATTCATCATAAGACTGCCACAAGCTGAAACATCACCAAAACATTTTTTTTTTTTTTACAATTTACTAAAAGCCTATTCCACAAAATTCAGTCAGAATCAAGAGATTTCAATTTACTATTTGTTAACATACTTCAGCTAAAGTCTTATAAAAGACATGAATAATTAACCCAATTGATAATAGACAAAGGAAATTTCTCCAGTACCATGTATCTTGGTTTTCATAAAGATTATATGTGGTATGTGCGCAGCAGAAAGCAGACCTACACTAATTTATGCCCCAAAAGAGGAAATCAGACTACTCAGAATGCAGACTTCCTTTTGCACTGAATCTTGTGGCCTCAAATATGACCAAATTGCATTAGGCATCCTTTCCTAGGGAGATAAAAAAAATTTTTGGAAGACTGGTCCCTTAGTCACTCTGCTTCAAGGCCAGAAATACAAGATTTATTTTGAAACAGATACTGTGTTGATAAAATTACTTTACCTGATACTTCATACTACAAATCATTAGAAAATAATCAGGACAAAGTTGAATTTATTCTACATATGCTTTCTAATTGTATGTAAAAAATGAAATGACCAATTTCCACAGTTTGTTTCTTAAGTTATAAAATATGTTCAGGCTAGTTTATAACCTAGACTACAAAAAACATGATTTTTTAAAAACGAAATGTGTGATGACACTTATCATATTGCCATGATCAGCAAACATACCACATTCAGAATCTTCTTATTGGCAAAGATATGGAACCAAACTATATTTACAAGAACCGTTTCTTTTCTCTGCTCCTTTTTCAAACGAAATGTAGCACCAAGTAGGTCTCATTAAGTGATTTGACCTTTTTTTCCCTGTCTCTTCTTCCTGATTATTCCAGATTATCAGATCACTATTTTCAAACTTGCCTGTGCTTCAACTACTCAGTTTTGCATTTCTAACATATCCATACTATGGTTTACTTCTAATATTGGACATATCTAATTTTAAGATAGTTCATTATTCCACACACAGTAGTGAACAGTAATTCAGATTTAAAAGTGGTATTCCATATTAAAACAGTGTATAAATTACAGATAAAAACGTGAACTGAGAAATTGCAAGGTGCAATTCTTCTAGCAACGGAAGTAAAATTCTTTGGTGAGCATAGAGACAATGCACGGAATCTGTTTCTTGGCATTAAAATCCGGCCGATTGGAGTAGGATTCGTATTCCGACACTCTGCGATTTACACGTGTTAAAATCTGCATGAGTTCAAGTTTCCTTGCATGTTCCTTCAGCACCCTACACAGAGACTGAATAAACCAGGAGCCTTCAGCTGCATTCCTCCAGGAGTAATAGCCTGTGGAAGACAGAGAGACCAAAATGATCAGATGTAGCAGCCTCTGACACAGGACAGGATAGCAATTAGCAGAACAATGTAATGTATCCAATACTAGTTAAGGTTTTAAAATAAACAGATAAAAACCCAAACCACTAATCAACTATTAGATTTAACAGTCTCTTCAAATTTCAACCCAAAAGATTTTTCTAACCATCTCATTCTTTTCTAATCTAAGAAAATGTTAAGTAGGTGGAAAATCAAAACTACCTTCTGCTCCAACAGCCTTGGCCATTAACCATTTATTATTTTATCATGCTGTACACATATATGAAGGAACAGACATAGGACAGACAGAGCCAAGATGCAAAATGGATTTCAGCAACACTATCTTCAGGTCTACATGCATGAATTGAAGACTGGAGCTTATTTCTGGTAACTCATGATGTAATGGGCATACTAAGGGCTCCGTCACCACTGCTATGCTTACGATGAAAGTAGAGCTGACAGACAGATAATATGCTGCTGTTTATCACCATTTCTGTATATACATCTTTAGATGTCCAACAGCTCTTTTCTTTCAGAATTAATAATACCATTTGTTTCCTGCTGTTAACTTATTTGCATAACTCAGACTAACTAAATTTACAGCAAATGAATGTTTGAGGGTTTGCCAATGAGGAAGATGTATAATCAGATTATTTTTTGTAGGAACTGAAAGTAACAACTACCTCAAAAAGAAATTAAATCAAGGAGAAGAAAAGATAGAAGGAAGAAAATTTGAATTTTCAAATTTATATTTTCAAACAAATGAAATAATCAGATACCAAATGGACAAAACTGTAAATTGCCATGCTCAGTACAATATATCAATATAAGCTGATATATAGATACAGTTTCAGAAATGAGGATTTTCTTTGCAAGTTTCTCACCTGGAGCAGTAGAATATGCATATAGGAAGTCTGCTTCTACAGGTATTTTCTGACACATCATTTCATCTGGTCCACTGTCTGCCTCAATACCAGAATCTAGTTCTGTCCCTCTACAAGCCTATTTGTTGGAAAGAAGAGTGGAAAATAAAATATAAATGAGAAAAAGGCAGTGATAACAATGATCAGAACAATGATTTATTTTTTTTTTCCAGCTTTGAAGAGTATTAGACTAACCAGATTCAGAAGAAAAGAATCAAGCATTTATTTAAATTAACTGCGCAGTTTGGTTAAAATAGATATTCATTCAAAAGTACATTCAGAAACTCACTAAAATATTCGCTAGCATTGAAAAAGATTTTGCATTACCTTAATTCATAAGAATTTCAGCTATAACAAATGCTGCCTATCTCAGAGGGCGGACTGCATCAATACCAAACCTGAAGAGAATCTTATTCTGCAAGTAATTCCATTTAAAGCAACTTTAGGAATAATTAACTTTTTTGTACTTGTAACTAATGGGAATTTGTTTTGAAGTGTTCTTATGATTCGAAGATCTTTGTTCAGTTTTACATCACCTGAATGAAGAAGAGTTTGGGTTTTCCTGCTAAACTTCTGCACTTGTCACCTCTGAAAAGACTAGTTAGTGCCTTCAGTTCAAGGGGGCCATCTGTACCATAGATGAGTCCTTCTTCACCATGGCTTAGCAACACACAAACAAAACTGCATCGCTTACTGTGATCTTCTTCAGAAACTTGGAAGAAAAGAGAAATATCATAACTTACTGCATTTACCCAAAAGCTTTGAACATTTGGTATTTCCTATATGACAGAACTCATTAAATTAAGAACAACTATTCCTACACGTAGAAACCTCAAACCAGTTTCACTTCTGAACAAAAGGAGCCAGCCCACTTTACTTCAGAAGTTTGAACACAGAAGTCCCTAAATCAAAGGTCTGCCCTACCCATTGTAAAACATGGACACAAAACTAGGCCATGAACACGGTGAGGAGACGACAGTGTCTTGAAGTCCAGACGGTACACCTCACTCATACAGTAATGGTATATGGGATCAGACTGATTGGGAAGTTCCGAGTTTTGGAAAAGGATAGGGAAGCCTTGTCTCTCTTTCCAGTCTGGGACACTTTAACGGCTTGGATTACATGGGAACTGAACATAGCATGAAAGTTATGGCTGCTGGGGGACCTACGTACTACAATTATATGCTCCTCTCTGCTCTTGCCCTCTAGTAGTAAAGTCTAGCAACATTATTCAGGCCTCTGAGTTCTGTACCTGAAGACCTTTAAGCTTGCTATAGAGCAATTATAGATTTATTTTTTCATCTTGTAGTATGTAAAAAACATGTAACAGATGTTCTATGATGTATTTTGTTGCCTGAATTTGATGACCAAGACAATTATTTTAAATATATGAAAAGATACAAAAAAAAAAAAAAGGTTTAAATGAAGGGATCCAAAAGGATTTTTTTTAGTTGGAACCTCAAGTAAATATAAGAGTTTGTAGATGAAAAATATCCCCAAAACAGAAATGTTCTGTTCTAGAACTTACTAAAATACTGAATTTCTACTTCGGAAAATATGAACTATTTTTTATTTTTCCTCACATGAAACACACACTTAAGTATTTCTATAATCTAAAGACAAGAACTGCATCTAGAAGAGTCAGAAAAGGCTAGTTTGGTGTAATCAGGCTGTAGTATTTATTGTACGTTTGGAGGCCTTATACCACAGGTAAGACAGAAGCCTGGAATCAGAGAAGATGACTTTCCACTTCCAGCTACTGTCAACACACAGGCGTCAAATTAACCGTGCCTGGAAGCCTTCTTTGGCACTAAAGGGTCTATATCTGTTTTAGCAAACATGCAAATTTAAAAATGGGGATTGCTGCAGACTAATTGGCTGTTGGGAATAATCCCTGGAACACTTTCACTGCTGAACTGTGACCAGGAACAGCCCAGGAGAGTGCAAACAGGCACAAGCCGCAGTTGTGCCAGAGAACCTTCTGACAGTTAACTAGAGTAGACTGCATTCCAGGGCTATGGAGCACCATTTAATTTGGTGGCCTAGATATAGCCAGCTCCAAACAAAACAGGATTAACACAAACAATAGCATAAAGTTCTTGCCTGAGATAAAGATGTTTTGATTCACAACTCAAACAAAACATGAGTTACTTCTCTTTTAGAGTAATTCAGTCCACACACCATCAGTTTTGGCCCCTTGATCACAATATACCTCCTGGGTCACACCACTAAGCATATAGCACAGAACCCTTCTACCCAATTCTACCCAAAAAACAGGATTCTTTCCAACTCACAGAGGTTCAGTGATCCAAAGGTCGGAAAATAAATCAGCCTGCATTAAAGTTGCAGCATGTTTTTCCATCCCTCTTTAGAAGACAAGAAAGGAAGACGAGACTGAGACAGTCATGGCACAAAAGATGGAGAAACGACAAGGATGAAAAAACATAAAAACAATGACGTACACATTATCTTTAGCAATAAATCATGGGGAGATGTGAAATATTATGTTAAAGAACAATAAGAGAAGATATTTGAAGGCTAGAGGTGTTTTTGAAAACAGCGGGGGATTTAACATGCATTCATATCATATGATAACTTACCATTTTTCAAAACTTTAATAATGTCCCTGCATGAAAGATCATTGCTAAGCTTGGTTTTATATCCCAGCTTCATGAAAACTTCTCTGACGCTTGCAGCATCTACATCCGTACCCGAACGAGATGACAGTCCTATACATAAAAGACACATGCTATTTTGATATGATATAGATAAAATGCTCTAAGACAGACAAATTATTCTCTCTTATACCTGCATCAGTCTAGAATAATATTCCATTATTGCAGATCCACTCTAATAGAAAAACAGTGTGTTGTCACACATGCACACCCCTCCCCTCTCTGTATCTGTTTCGTAATTTATCTATCACTTATTTTTATATCTTATATCTATAATAAGACTGAGAAAAAGATTTATATAACAGAAGTCATGACTAAAAGGCAAGACAGACTTCCACTGCCACCCGTTTTTTCTCTCCATTAAAGCTATACCCTAACATGTTCTCCCTGTGCATATTTAGATGAGTACACTGAAATGAATCACGCCCATTCAAACCATTTAATTTTAGAATGCAGTCAAAACTGGACTGCATATTTAATTCTGAAGAATAATACATGCCATCACTTTATCTGAAATAGGGAAAAATAAATAAAAAATGGAAGGTATTACCGGTATCTTTGTGGAAGTTCTTATTGTTTATTATAACACATTCTCCCATCTCTGGATAATCCATTCTGTAGCTGTAGTCTGGCAGAATTCCTGAGTCCATAGACTTGCTAGCAGGTAGATTAATTCTATACACAAATCAGACAACCTTTAAGTGTTACTTTTTGTTCTCTCTTCACTATTTTCTAATATATATAAGTAAATAAATTATTATTTTAGCAAAAACAGCAGAACTGGTAAGACTTGCTTTTTGATAGAAGTTATGTCTGCGAAATCAGTGAATAGATCTGATGTAAGACAAATGAAGACTGTAGGTGCCCAGAGGTTGAAATAACCAATAGAACTGCTTTGTATAGCTACGTTCCCAAATAAATAATAATAATAAAAATGTTTCAAGCTCTGTAAAATCTACACACACAAAAATAAACAAGAGTCATCTGTATTTCTAGTAATCCTCTGTGCAACTTGTAACAAGCTTAAAATTCAAAGAATCAAGGAAACGTAGCTACAACGATAATGCCTTTGCACAGGAGAACACATAACAGTGACTTAAGGAAACCAATGATCATACCAAGAAATCTTTTTAAACTATTGCTTTTAAGCAGCTAGGTACCTGGAGGCAAGATAAATTTAAGACTGTAAGTCTAGAACTGAATTCCAAGCAAGAGCCATATTACCACCGAATTTTCACAGGTAAATATTCAAAAGCTAGAAAATTATGAAGACTCTACATGTAGCTGTAATTTTATCTCAGTGTGCACTCTAGCTACCTCGTGTCTCTGGAGCTGCTTTCAATTTTACTCAGTCAACACATACTGAAGTCAGTATGGCTTTCCTCATTTAAACACATGGGTAAGGGGTTATAAGACTGGGGCCTGTTGTCATACTGTATTTTACAATTAAAGAGTTTGTAATGCTCTTAAATCAACTTTTCACTAAAACACTAAAAAGAATGACTTCACAAACAAATCAACTTCCCAGACAGGCTGTAATTTGATCATACTGCTACACCAACGTAATGACTGTCACCAGGAAGCACAGGACTTTTCTTCCTTTCCACTGCTGTAAATTCCCCTCGCAATATTGCTTCTGCACACATAGATCTACAGCAGCTCAGTTTAAGCAACTGCACTGGCTGCTACAAGTTCAGGTGAGCACTAGAAGGAGTCCAAGAAAAGCTGTGAACATCCAGCACAGGGTGAGACAGAGAATTCTCTTTTCAAGAACAGCTAACTGCTTGGTAATACTGCTAAGCCAAATCTAACCACACCTTAAGTGTTTTTTTTTTTAGTTCCTTGTACATACATACGTCCTGTTTTGTCAGAAATGGTATATTTTCAGTGTCAGTACAACAATTTTCATATTTATTTATTTATTTATTTTAAATGATTATAGTTTAAAAGTAAAGGTGTCAATTATGGTAATAGCATTTCTTCTGCAGTTCTCATCTTCAGTTGCAGCACAAGATTCCTCAACACACATAGTGACTTAAAACAAAAAGAACCTCACTTACCCTTTGGAACCAGGGAAAGATTTTGCATCTGCCAGATCTTCCCCCAAGCGTAGTCCATCTTTTACATCTGCCATTCTGGCTCTCAATTATCAACTTGAAAACATAAGAAAACAGAAACATTAACTCCAGATTGCCTAATTTTTGTTAGGTTTCTTTAAGGCTTTGCACAGAGTGATGTTTTTTTTTTTTTTTTTTAGCATTATGGAGAAAACAGGAATGTTATGAAGGGAATATTCACACAGAGTAACTTTATGCTATAGACAAAGAAATGGAAAGACATCTTAAAAACATGCGTAAGCATCCCTAAATGCCTTAGTAGCATTTTAATACTATGAATATTATATCATATTTGGATCATTCCTTCTCAGTAAGATGAAGAAATTAAAAACCAAGCAATACAAGTTACTTGATGTGTATAAAATCACAACAAATTAGGTTTTGGGTCATAGTATTTTGAGAAATCAATCATTTCTCTGCAATCTGTTTGCACATAAAATATTACTGCATCCCATATTACTGCATCCCATCCTAATCGGTGTAAATGAAGGTAATTGCAACATAAATAATGTAAAAACCTAACAATATAACTGTAAATAGTTGGTGGAATGACTTCTGCACTGTGGACTGCTGTTGACTTTTGATCAGTATGTAGGGCAAAAAAGGATGAATGATACCAAGGCAGGAATCAATATAAAAGCACTACGCCTGCCTCCCAGTTACTCTGTGTATACTCACGAAACACATTACAGCACAGTCCCAGAATGGTTTGGGTTGGGAGGGACATTTGAGACCACCCAGCTCCACCCACTGCCATGGGCAGGGACACATCCCAGCAGCCCAGGCTGCCCAAAGCCCCATCCAGCCCAGCCTTGAAAACCTCCAGGGATGGGGCACCCACAGCTTCTCTGGGCAGCCTGTGCCAGGGCCTCACCACCCTCTGAGAGAAGAATTTCCTCCTGAAATCTAATCTAAATCTTCCCTCTTTTAGTTTAAAGCCATCACCATGTTATCTTTAACTCAGGATGCAGAAAGAGGAGGAAGCTTCATAAAGCTAAACCACCAGATCAGACAGAATAATAAATGCTTAGAAGTGAAATAAATGCTCAGACACAAGACAAGGCGCTCCAAGGTATGAATTTTAAAGAAATTTGCTGAACAGGCAGATTTTCGGTAAATAGGGATGTACACGTAACCAGCCCCATATTTATGTACCATAAATATCCCTGGGCCCACATGTTTTCTGTAGAGCAATTACTCATCAGAAGCACTAACTTGGGTATGTACAACCTTCTCTTTCCTGGTTTCTTAGAGGCATTTACCTACATTTTTAGTGGCTTCAGAAGATCTTCGAGGTTATTCTGAATACTATTGCTCTGTATCTTGGAGCACTGATGTAACTAAGAAATTTTGTTCACAGAATTATTCCAGCCTTGATAACCTTATCGTATAACAATAAAAAGGTCGTCTGACAACCAAGTTACAGAAGCATCACTTAAGCTGGTTATTTTAGAAATAAAGTTTCCGAAATACATTTTCAGTTTATATCTTCGAAATGTACTTTAAATACAACATCATTGGGTGGAAAGTAGGTCTGCGATGCTGATGTTGCCTGCCTAGCACCACGATCTGGGTTCACTTGGCCTAATTACTAAACTTGATCTCTTAGAAGTTCCCTCTGGAAACAGAGGGAGCACTCCCACAGGGAAATTCAACTACCTGAGCCCCGTGGCACCACAGTGATCCAGCCCTAAGCCTGACCATTAGGCAAGAAGCACTAGTGTTGACAGGAAATGAGTCTTGAGCAACAACCTGTGCCTCCACAGTCAGATGTAGCTGAAGAGCAGAGCTTCTGATCCCCAGGCATGGGCAGGAAAGGCTTTCATTGACAAGGATGCTACAAGTCCCCCTGGCCCAGCAGAGACCAGATTCCACAAGTTTCTGTGCCTCTTTCACCCTGTCCCTACCACGGTCATCCTTGTCTTCAGTTCCCAGCTTTCTTCAGCTCTCTGAGTCTTCTGAGCAACCCAGCCCCTCCACACTGGGAGAGACAGGGAAAAACTCGACTTGTTTGCTTGCGTGTTCTTTGCCTGCCAACAGTAACGAAGACACACACCACACAAAAAGGCACAATATCACACAGCAAGCCCATTATCTAAACCAGCCAGCAGGCGTAGCGAGAGCCGTGCTGATAGCCTGGATGACACAGTGCTCACACAGTGCCCAGCTATTCATGCAGCTCTCTGGCATCACGAAGAGCTGTGTTTAAGTATCTGGATCACTGGTGTAAGCCAGCAAATACATGACTACCTGAGCTGTGGTCACACCCTTTTTATCACATAAACCAACATGGCCTTCCAGCAACTCCCTGGAGAAAGACTTGGCTAAAGACTGGGGAAAGCTAAAAACTCTCTGCCCTACAGAGAGTGCAGAAGCATTAGGGAGGGGAAGCAGGTTGTCAGGCTGCTTTGGGTTCACGTCAGATGGGCTCCAACCAAACTGTTGCATCCCAGTAGGGACTGGTTTTGGTACTCAGTAGGTATAACAGTGCTGAACAGCAGCAGGCTTGCTGTCTACTTTTATAACACGAATGTTAACTCACGTTGCAAACAGTAAGAAACAAAGATCTTCAACATTTAAGTGTCCTTAAATCAACACTTATCTCCTTGACTCTTTTGTAACCCTAATTTAAAATTGCTCTCCCTGATCCAGTGCCAAGGAAACAATGAAGCTTGCAGAAGTGGCTAGTAGAAACTACAATTATAGTGAATTACAGTAATTTGCTTCTGAAGCATGTAAGATGCATTTTGCAGCATGATACTATATAAGTATTTCTAACTAAGAGCAATTGCTCATTATCTACAGCTTCAGTTGTTTAATGAAGCATGAAAGCCTACTGCATTCGGCTGCATCTTGAGAGGAGCTTGTCCGAGCATCTTTACAGAAGCCGGAGAGATAATGAAGAAAACCTGAATATAACACAGTAGGCATTTAAAATATGTATGCTTCATCTTCAGAATAGAGTCTGCAACTCACCTTTAACATCCACGGACTTCTGAGCACACCAAGCTGCCTGCACTTCTTCAAAGAACAAAAGGCATCCACCAAGAGGTACCTGATTTGTTGCTAGGCACAAGACGCCTGCTTTCTGCTCTCAAGCTCCAGTCAGGGTAACAGCAACGCTCTCTGGAGGATGATGCTGACTCTAACAGACTACTAAGAATTGCCTCATCTCAGCTGAGGTAATGCAGTGATATCATTCTGTCAAGCAGAATTCACATTTCCCTGCAGAGAATGAGCTCATGGTATTTAGGAACGGGGAAAAAATCAGGACAGGGCTTTATGGATTTAATCGAAAATGGTTATTCTGTTCCTTGATATTCTTTCCTCTGAAAGCTTAGGTAGGAAAAGATTTCACCTGTCAGGAGACTTAAAAATAGAAAGAATAAAAAAAAAAAAAGTAGCAAAAACAAGCAATAGCTTTTCTTTAATCTAGTAGAGTATCTAATGCAAGTTTTAGGAAGCCTACTTTAATGGTCTATTTTTCAGTATTTGAAAAAAAATATAAAAATTAAACAAACAAACCCTATGAGACAGATACAGGATGTGAAGTTGATCCTACGATGATGTTTAGAGGCACTAAGCAGTTAAAGAAAACCACAGTGCTTGACAGAGGTCCAGCACTATGCTCAGCAAGCTATGAGGAATGAACCACAATCTCCCTGTATAACAACAAAAGCAAAAACTGTATTTTGCCCTATACAAGTAGTTGTTCCAATGCTTTTATTTTGTTAGGAAGATGATAAAACAATGCGTTTACTGCAGTCTGGCCTGGACTGACTTACTCTACCTGGATCTAATGAAATTAAATTCACTTTATCATATATCACACCACTGCCATATGAGAACTATCAAGTTTCTCTTTAGAGCACTCCGTCTGAATTTTGAACCCTACGAGACAAGTTAACAATACAGTGATGAAAATACCAGAGCTTCTCAGACAAGAAAGGGAGCAAATAACTGAGCTGTCTCTAGTTACCGATACTGCCTTGAAATCTGCAAGCCAGAGTGGACAAGACAACACATGTTCACTTCACATCAGCTGCCACAAAGCACCGCTCGTAACAGTGTTAAAATGCATACCCAAAACAGAAACCAGAATCATAAAACATGCCCTCAAAGGTTACAAGGGGGCACGGTTTCCCTCCTCACGTGACTGCAATATTCTGACTACGTGACTGACAGGGGCTGAAAGCAGATATTTTGTGCACACAGAGCGCTGTGATGCTAATGCAGATATGCGAAACCAGTTATACATTGTAGAATGTACAATTATTGATAATTAGATGCTTAATGACGGAAGGAAGACATAGTGGACTGTTCAAAAAGCTAAACAGATGTGAAATGCAGCGTTATATTTCCTGTGTGGTGTTACACCACCACCAGAAGCTGCTGCCCCCGATGGGAGCGTGCCAGCTTTGTGAGGGCCCTTCCCAGTTACTTCTCTGGATGTGGCCGCTGGAAAGGGCTTGCCCTGGGCCAGCACTCTAATCTTCCAGAGCCAAGCCAAATTTAATTTATCATCGTTAGCCTGCAAAATGAGTAAGACCTGAATGTATTTGGGGAGTTGACGGAAGCCTCCCTAATTCGCCCGTCCACACCTATCAATCCATCACCACGGCGAGAGATAACGCTGTGGAGCCTGAAGCCTGACAGGGCTGTTGGGGGTACAGGTGTTATATTCCAACCTGACACTACCGGCCAGCAGGGATAACCAGAGAACAGCAACCACGGCGTGCTTTGGGCTGGGAGGGACCTTAAAGCCCAGCCAGCCATATGCAGGGACACCTCCCGCCAGCCCAGGCTGCCCGCAGCCCCATCCAGCCTGGCCCTGAGCACCTCCAGGGATGGGGCACCCACAGCTTCTCCGAGGCCGGGCGCACCTTGTGCAGGGCTCCCCATTGCCCCGCCGTCACCCTGCGGTCCCTGCCCTGCCGCGGCTCCCCGGGCCGTGCCGGCCCCCAGCGCCTCCCGCAGCGGGGCCGCCGCTGCCCCTCAGGGCGCCATGGCCGCCCCCAGCCCCAGCGCCCTGCCCGGAGCAGGCTCCCCGCCCGCCCAGCCCCTGCAGCCCCCCGGCCCCGCACCTCACCTCGGCCCCGCCGCTGCTGCTTTGTCCGGCCTCGGCCTCCTGCCCTCCTCCTGCCCTCCCTTCTTCCCTCCCTCAGCGCCTCGCTGGCTCCGCCCGGGGAAGGGCGGGCAGGAGGGCGGGCGGCGCGGTGCTGGCTGTGGCGGTGAGTGCTGAGGGGAGGACGGGGGCGGCCCTGAGGGGGTCCCCGCACGGGTGGGAGGTGGGCGGCCAGGCGCTGAGCAGTGCCTGGAGAGCTGGACCCGGCTCCTGCTGGGTGTGAATTGCGATCGGGCTGCAATTGGAAGCAGTCTGGGCATCAAAAGGGGCCTCCCATGTCCCTGCAGGAACCTTGGAAATCTAGCCCCCAGCGTGGCCTCTTGATGGCCCCACAGAAGTCTCAAAAATAGGGGAGACCCTGGGTTATACATCAGCAGCGCAGAGGGTACCAGTAACTGAAACTCTTCCTCCAGGGCAGGGAGGATTTTGGACCGACCGCTTCCCATTGCCCCTTTGGTAGCTCGGCTGTAACATTAACCCATCAGTTGGGTCAGGTAGCTCATGGGGCCGTCTCCTGTTCTTGCTAAACCACAGCACCTATCTGCTAGGCTGACAATCCGCTCTGCAGATACCCGCAGGAAGGTATGAACAGTGCTCACCAGTCCAGTGACTTCCCATTTATCCCGGTATTTGGTGGGTTCCTCAGAGCATTGTACCACTTGCCCCAGGCTTTCAGAGGGTGAACGACAGACCCCAGTAAAATCACTAGGGTGCTCTTGGTCTCTGGCACCGATGCTGACAAGCTGGACGGAGCAAAACTGATTTAGGAGTCCCAGCTGGGATACCAAAAGCATTACCTGTAGGTTCGTGCCTGGTGTGCCTAGCCAATAGCACACAGTCAGAATCCCCACAAAGGTGAATTGCAATTAAGTAATTAATTATAATTCTGCAGAATCAGGTGCTTGGTGACCTTTCACAAAGCAAGCACCCCTCTGACTTGGATCACTGTTATTTATACACAGCTAACTTGTGAAACTATCTCTGGCTACTTTTCAGTGGAGGTTTTAGCTCGCCTAGCTTATCTCTGTTGAGTCTGTGCATTCCAGAGGACCAGGGGGTGGGACACACCAAATCCCACATTTACATGCATTAACATTTCAATTAGTGTGGTTCTTAATAAATTAATGACCCTTAAGGAGCAAAAGCTTGCCACAGATCAGTGTGGAATCTTCCTTCAGCTGTTTTTCTCCTTGCTTTTTAGCTTTCATCCCTTATCTCCATTGCTTCTGCTAGCTCAAGGCCACAAGTCTCCTTGTTTTCTCTGAGGTTTCCTTGTTTTCCTCAGTTTAAGACTACGCTGTGGGTCACAATAGCTCTTGGAACCTGCAGACTAGTTTCAGCTTCATCATGAACTTTAAGGTCTATATTTTAGTTCCTTTTTTGTACATTGGTCTCTAGTAGCTGGAGTTGGAGTGTGTTTAAGATTAGAAACTATGTTTCCTGGCCTCTCAAAATAAGCCCTATCCTACGTTTTGAGGTTTTATCACCAGGTCTAATATCCTGCATTTTGTGCAAAATTCCTAGCTTCTTATCTGTAGAAGGAACTATTTCTCATATTAGGAGTGTGAGATAAAGTTTTATGTTCCTTGTTACAGTTGAGTGCAGATGCGTAGCATTCATTAGTATGCCACAGTTCAGTTCAGTGTAAAGATAATAAAGCTATTTTTCACTCATCTTAAGAAATTTAGCACTAGGGTGAAAGTTTTCTAATAGATTCACCTAAGGCTGTATGGATTTCTTGGTGTTGAGGGCTATGAATTTCTGCTGTACAGATACGTTGCTTGAGTCGTGCAGGCCAGGAAGCCAATGTAAATATGCTATTTTAAATAGTAGCTGATTTACATGTTTAAGTTTCATTTTGCAGCAGGCGTGGATAGTGTTTTGTCCACAAGCATTACAGTTTTTTGAGTATGTATTTTATTATTTTATTTTTTTTACAGAAATGTAGGGTTGTATATGATGAAATTATACCTTTGTGTTTGTTTTTTGCCTGTAGCAAGAGAAAATCACCGTGTCTGAAATGGTGAGTTCATTTGTTGACAAAAAACAACAAGTCTAAGGTACAGAAATACAAGATGTGCTGTGTTCTCATCACTAAAAAAGTAGTCTTTCATCAAAGGGGGAAACAAACCAGCACCTTTATGAAGTCATCTCCCACAAGCTGTATTTTCCCCAGTGTCTTCTTGCTATCATTCTGCTGAATTGAATGTTGGTGACAAAATTTCTTTCTGGCAAGTGAAATAAAAATAATTCCTTCTTTTGCTTCTGCTGGGCCACAAGTGACCAAAACAAAGTGGGAATTTCCTGATAAGCTCAGGAGTCGTATTAGTCGGTACGTGCAAATTGTACATGCTCTAGATAGATGTGTTATGTTAGGTACGGTTGATATAGGAAGTAAAGTTACTGTGGAAAAAACTGATGCGTTAGACTGCTGGGAAGCCACCAGCTGGTTGGACTGAAGTGACAGTGACAGATCTCAGTTTAAAGTAAGGGCCATCGATCGTCACCCAGGTTCATATCCCCTTCTAGAGGCTGTGTTTTTGCCAGATAATGTACTGCTCTAAATAGGAAGCTTAAAATGTGTTCAGAATTATGGGAATTCTCCTTCACTTCCCTAATTTTAATGGTGACCTGGTGGGAAAGTTCTGATCCAGGGAATGTCTGTTGTGCTTTTGCACCCGGTTAGCTTACAGCACGACTGCCAGCATCAAAAGGAAACTAAAGGTTCTGCTGGCACTTCTGAGAAATCCTGATTGCTGTCTAATTTCACTTTTCATATCCAAAGAAGAAACTAATAGCCTGAGAAGGAAAGGAGTGGAGGAAATTCATAGGTCAGCAGTCTGATAAGATCTGTAGAGATAATATTTGACCCCTACAAAAGGGAAAAAATAAAAAAGCCTTCTGTTATTTAAGACTTGACAAAGGCACTAAACGATCAAAACACAAGCAGGCGTAAGTGTACCATGGATGGAAATGTAGGTGTCCAGGAAACTCCTTGGTGGAAGACTTGAAGCGGGATTCAGAGAACTTAAAATCTGGGCTTTGAAAACCACAAGGATGTTTAAATATGTAAACTCGCCTTGTGGATTGATCTTATTATGGTTGGAATACTTTCACGTATCATTGGTTTAATTCCTTTCTTCCATTGCAACGAGATTGCTGTTTTGAGAACGAGGGCTGATGAGCGGTTAAGCCAGGCAGAGCAAAAGCCACACCTTTACTCTTTTTTTACTTCTTGCTTCTCCTGCTCTGCTTCACAGTTTCTTAGCAATGCTCTCGGCCATTTGCAGAAGTGCAGACAGGCAACGAAATTTCCCAGAAGATAGTTAATGACACATGAAAATAATGATAGTGTGTTATGCTAATCTGCTTTACTACCTCACTTCGTAGTATTTGGATTACTTTATATGCCTAGGAGTTTAAAGGTCGCGTGATAGGAAGTGCTGCTGCATCACGGGCTATTTCTTGAAAAGGGATAGGATTGCTACTGAAATTTGTGAGGAATTATATAGAAGGTGAGGTTTTAAAACGTGTGAATGTGTTACGGATCAGTAACAAAAGTGGGCAGAGAACAGAGCGCTCATTTTGGATTTCAGGTCTTTTGCTTTGAGAGTAAAAAAGCTCAGCTAGAATCACTGAAATCTTTAACTCTGTCTGGAACCCATGATGCGTTTCCCACACAAATCAATTATCTCATTCATTTCTCCAACGATAAAGCAGTGTGGTGGTTTCACCCAGCTGGGCAGCTGAGCTCCACCACAACCGCTCTCTCACTCCCCCTCCTCAAAGGAAAAGGTGGGGAACATACAAAGGAAAAGGGCTTCATTGCCTATCACTAGCAGACTAGAGCAGTGAGAAGCTAAAAACACCTCAACCCCATCTATACTCTGCCACCTCTTCCTGAGTGGCGCAGGGGAACAGGGAATGGGGGCTGTGGTCAGTCCCTGAGGCTTTGTCTCTGCTGCTCCCTCACAGTCATTCTCTGCCCCTGCTCCCCTTGGGGTCCTTCCCAAACTGAGCCTGTGGGGGCTGCCCACAGGCAGCAGCTCTTCAAGCACTGCTCCCACACGGCTCCGTCCACGGGGTCCATCCCTCCCCCAGGAGCAAACTGCTCCAGCACGGGTCCCCCACGGGTGGGGGCAGCTCCCCCCAGACCCCCTGCTCCTGCGTGGGCTCCTCTCCATGGGCTGCAGCTCTGGCCCGGGGCCTGCTCCTGCGGGGGCTCTCCATGGGCCGCAGCCTCCTCCAGGCCACATCCACCTGCTCCACCGGGGGCTCCTCCACTCATGGGGGGGCTGCAGCGTGGAGATCTGCTCCATGTGGGACCCATGGGCTGCAGGGGGACAGCCTGCTCCACCAGGGGCCTCTCCACAGGCTGCAGGGGAACTGCTGCTGCCTGCCTTACTACATCTATTCTGTTCTGTTGATCTTTGATGCCATTAATATGAAAATAAATTACCTTCCAAAACTGCATGAGAAGATTTGATGTTGAAAGGAGTATCATAGCAAGGCTGGGTGTTGATTTGGGGTATTGGTTACTCTTAGTTAAATAAAGTATGCTCAACAAAAATGGATTTAAAAGGCAACAGCGCGTATAGAATATATTAAAAGTGAACCCCCCAGATTGATATTGATCTATTTGTAATTTCTTTAGGACGAATGAAGAGAAAATGGGAAGAAAGGCTGAGGAAAGTTGAAGAACTAGCATCTCACTATGAAAGAAACCCACTTCCTGCAGTTTATAGACCAAAGCTGTCCCCCTTTGAGCCATCCCCTGTTTGGAAAATATTTTGTCGGCAGGCCGAAGCTTTCAGCTATGTAAAAACCTGCAAAGAGGTAAATTATGCTAGGTGAATGTCTCTGTGCTTCAAGTGCATTCAAGGATGATCTTGATTTTACAAGTTGGTTAACAATGAAGTCTTTTTCAGATTGCAAAATCCCTTTTTTGCAATCATGAGACTTTTTTTTTCTTGCCTTTGTAGATCATGCTATACTGGAGGTAGCTAGCTCTAAGTACTAGTTGTAACATAAGAATTGAGAGGTGGAGTTAACCTCTAACAGTAGAAGTGTTTTTTTTGGCAACATTGTAGTGATTATAAGTGATTATAATTATATTCCTTCTGAATATAAGGAAGGTGGCAGGAGAATGGGAAGGAAGTGAGTTGGGTAGGAAGAAAGAGGTGGAGAAAATGAAGAAGAGAATGACAGGAGGCAGAGACAAAAAGAGCAATGCAACTCTACTGGCATCAGAGTAGCAAGATGCTGAGAAGTAATGATCCAAATAAATACATTATGTAAAATGTATCCTTTGTTTTCAGTTCCCTATATTTAATACTTTTCAAACTGCCGATTTTAAAGAAATATAATGCAACATATCTTTTCCTGAATGTACTTTTACTGGCTTGGTAGTGGTGTTTTTAGTTTGTTTTGGATTTCTATTTTTGTTTTTAAATAACATAGAGCCTAAAGACTATCTGCTGTAAAGCCATATGTTGCCATCATACCCATTACAGTGTTTGTTTCAGGACATTGTTCTTCCTCCTGTTAGAGGTACCTGCTAGTGTTCAGGAAAAAAAAGACTACTGAGAAAACAGAATTTACATGAATGCACAGCAAAGAAAAGCTTCACATTTGTTACTCATGTAACAGATGCTACTTAGTTTAAAAAAGGATAAGTGATCTGCTACTTAGTTTCCTAATATTAACTAAACTTTGACCAAAGAAATGAATAGATATAGGAACTTCTGAAGAGTTTAATTAGTTTTCTGAATAGTAATTTAAAAAACAAACAAACAAACAAAAACAACCAAACCTTCAATGTTTTTCTTTACAAAGGACGTTCATGTATTTGCCTTGGAAAAGAACACAAAAAATGGACAGAGGTTTTACCTCGTGACAACATACAAAGAGCTTTGGTTTTATTACGTGTAAGTATTTGAAAATGTATGCTATACCTTGCTGGGGGACAGGTCAGTCTTGCTCAGAGTAGCACAGCTGTAAAGGGCTGTGCTATGGCCAAGGTTTGATCTTGGCCATAGAGAAAGTCTTAATAATGCCAATCCAATCTATTCTACAGTGGTTTTCAACTTTCTTTTGAGCTGCAGACTGCCATTATTTCCTGTGAATTAAGGACCCCATCTACTGAACTTAAATCTAATAGCAGTAGATCTGCTTTTACTGTCAGCTTTCCTCAGGGGATCATGTCAACAAATGATGCAAACATATTTCTGTGATTAGTCATATATCAACTTAAATAGGTATTAATATAAATGTCCAATTACCATTTTATGCCTTTGCATGGTGCAGTTTCAGGTATTGAAAATTTGCTGAATGTTTTTTCCAATTTTTGTTTTACAATAAAATACCTGGTTTTGAAGTAAAACAAATGTAACAGTCAAAGTTTGTATGAACTGTAGACTTGATTTTTTTTCTCGATTTGAAAAGAAGATTAAGCTTTCTTAATTCTTAATTTAGTTGAAAAAAAAAAAAATAATTCTATGTAATCTTATTTTTTGTGCTTAAGACTTAGGACTGATAACATTGGTTGGTGGTTTTTTTTTTTTTTCCATTTTTTTTCCTGTTGTTTACATCATTATTTAAATTCCCCAAACCATTTCTGTTGATATTGTAAGACTTTGGGGGTGGGGATAGAGGGAACACTTTCCAAACTTAAATTTTAGACCAAGCAAATATTAGTTATAATTTTTTCAAAGCACTATGGAGCTGTTACTGGTTTTAATGCGAGTGCCTGACTAAGAGATAAAACATTGTGTAGTACGTGTGAGTTGGTGTTTGCAGTTGATAGGTATGTATAATGCTTATCATGAGAGGTCATAATTTGTTTTTGTTTTTCCTTAGCCAAGGTTATAAAACAAGTCTTATGCATTGCTATGAGGTGATTCCTGAAAAAGATGCTTGCAAACTTTATTTTGATTTGGAGTTTTACAAAGCAGCAAATCCTGGTGCAGACGGCAAGAGTATGGTTGCAAAGTTAATCGAGGTAAAATGGCACAGTCATGTTGTAGACTAATTTGAATTTGTTGTTGGTTTAATATAAAACCAAAGTATTTACCGCCTTATCTTGATTATTGTAGTAAAATTAAAGAGGATTATAGAGTCAGTGGGCATTTTTAACAAAGTGAAAAGTACTGTTTTAATTAAAGCATAAGTTGCCTGCTTTATACAAAAGGAAATACTAGAGCACGATGGTTGTTGGAATGCTTGTATTCACTGGAGGTTTACTGTTATGGTGAGTTTGTTTGCAGATTGTTTTATGTGCTCTGCCACTTCAAAGCTGTCAAACTGAAGGAGTGTTTAGTTATTCTTCAGAATAGTATCAATAAAAGTTTTATTTGAATATTCTGCAAATCATTTCCTTTTCTAACAGGTGCAATCATATATCAAGGCTTAGATCAATTCCTCCTAATGTTAAGACACCTTCAGATGGAATTTCATTACAGTTGATATAATTACGACGTAGAGAGCAGGAGGTGACTGTAGTCATCAATTTTGACACCTAAAGTTAAATATGTTTGCTAATTATAAATTTTATTAAGTAGTGCAAATTTCTATCCTATTGCAAATTCAGCTGGAAAACAAGACATTGCAACTGCAATATGTCAGAGATGGAAAATAACACAGGTTTTTAGAAGAATGTCTTCTGTTCCAACAAAATCTCTTTGTCAGTGGCCATTTATTTGTGAGACATCTAGTGTCTCTAACTAGAACAGAAAGAGTAAGATGAATAAGGTTACTTCTACATAAATAATGCTTAGCTGGTAAAGAATCTGGAGGGTTTTACTCTGTTATGGATCAGTTCTCAAATCTAGATACTCCTAGAGTTAGGTAGAGATCTTTGGATTTGCTGGTTGGGGAGGAAATGAGATGCTATAGTCATAAACTTCCAGACCCCCAGGTTCTGAATCCCAGTCCTAAACATGAGTAATGACGTTTAGCTTATAGCAGGTTTTTAGAGCTGGACTTCTGTTGTTTTCTGCTTGTTTACTGTTCATTGGGTCTTCTGATATAAAGTGTTGGTGTGCTAGTTCACTCTTCTATTTAGCCTCTACCTTAGATACTAGGTAAGCTTGCCTTAGAATTAATGGCACTGTGGGTGTGAACCGCTTTGTTGGGGGGGAGAAAGATAGGGATAGAGCCACTACATTAGACCTTGACCTGAAAAGCTGCTTACCCCATCACTGTTACTATATTCAGTGATTTGCTCAATTCAGAAGATACAATATATGTCAATTTTCTTTAAAAATTGGCATATTGTGAGTTAATTTGAATTACTTGTATCAAAATGAAAAGAAAAAAGATTTAAAAAATGTAGACTCTGCATTTGTTTTAGGTTTTATAGACACTACTGTTACAAGTGCTAAAGAAAACAGCCTAATGAATGTTTATATAATTTTCAGCTTGTCAGCCAAAAGTTGAAAGAACTTTATGATGTTAACTGTTCAGCCAAAGACGTCTTGAATTTAGATTCCAGTACTGATGAAAAATTTAGTCGACACTTAATATTCCTACCCCACAAGACTGTATTTAAGGATAATATTCATGTTGGTAAGTGTGTTCTTTTCACTTATAAATTAGAAATAAAAGGTGAGGTTTTGACTTTTCACAGTGCCATCTTACATTTGAATATTTGTTTTAATTGAATTACATGTGAAAACAACCACGTATTCCCAGCAAAAATGACTATTTCTATGTAATTAAGCCTCACATTCCTCAACTCATCTTCTACTTCCTTTTTCTATAATTATTATTTGCATTTCTACAACATAACTTTTTCATGTCTCTGTGGTTTATTTGCGAAACCGCTGGCAAGACTGGTTTTTGGCTGGAAGATTTTTGTACAGTAATTGATTAATTTTCAGATTTGTGTAAATCTTAACAATTAAAGTTAAGATTATTGGCTCTAAATACAGCTGGTTTGTGCTCTGCACAGGGTCAGAAAGTCAGGACAAAGAAGGCTTCAAGCCACGAGTACTTGTAAACATGGTTCAGAGAAAGCTGAAAGCAGTTTTAGTTGTTGATGTAAGTTGGGATTTGATGGCATAGAGTAACTCCAGCACAAAAAATTACCAGTTCAGAATTGTCATCGCTACGTTTGTAAAATAAGTATAATAATACCTCCATACTTCACAGGTGTTTTAAACATACTTTTGAAATATTGGAAGATGGGCTCTTTGCTTTTAGTTGTGTTCCAGGTTTCTTTCTAGCCCCGCAAAGCATTAAGGAAAATCTTACTCTTTCTTTTGCATTGTGTCTAGTCATTCTGTGTGGATAACACATGTACTGTTGAATCAAAGGGTGTGGGGTCAACATGTATGTGTTGTTCTGAGAAATCATCTATGAAAGGTCTTGTCAACATGAGCAACTGGAGGAGTAAAACAAACTGTAAGGAGAGGCTGGATCTTGTAGGTCTGTGTGCATGTACATTTTTTTCCCCCCATAATATTTGTAATATACGGACAAAGTTCATGGCCTGAACATAAACCCAAGGCAAAATTCAGATCCTTCAACACAAAGACAACGGGATTTCTCAGACCTATTTTTTTAATGTTAAAAAACTATTTTTCATTCTTAGGAGCAGTGCAATCTGTGTCCCTATAACAGAAGTGTTTGTTACATGACACTGTAGCAACAGCTACGAACACAAAAGACTTGTATAGTATCATTCCAATTTGTATTTCAAAAGTATGGTCTTTAACTCCTGTGCCACTAGAAAACTCCCAGGTAATACATGGGTGATAAATAATTCAGTATGACAGCAATTTTAGCCTATGATCCCGATAGCTAAATTGTGTTAGTCAGTTCTTTCAGCAGAAGCTTGAACTATTTATTCTAGTCCATTAGCTAAGTGTTTTGTGTCTCCACTGTTAAGTGAATTTGACATGTTTACTATCAGACTAAAGAATGTCTTTAGATTGTGTATGCATGTTCTGCCTTTGCCTTTTTAACAAACGTTGAAGTCATGGTACAAATCCATTTTATAATTGTGATACATCAGTTAAATTTGTGTATGATATCAGTAACAAATAATACAGTTGAGACTTTTATTGGGGTGTTTTAGTAACCTGTTTGACACACCTGGCTTTAAGCTTAGCTTTATTCTGTGTGCAAAATACTTTAGTATATATCTAAAAATGCAGACAATTTCATGAAGTAACTTCATAGAATGTTTATGAACTATATATTCTTTGATGTGACATGAAGATTTTTGTCTAATATTTAACTTACAAGCTAATATATTTTTCAGAAACATTCAATGGTTTTTAAATTCATCATTGTGGTGTTGGTCATTCTGGAAGATCAACAATCACGTCTTCAATAATCTTGTTTCATAAGCATTTTGTCAGCAGTCATGCACAAAATGATGGCTTAAAATTGAGATCTTGTCTGTCAGAGTCTACATGTATAACTGCAATGGTGCAGGTGTCAGGATGGGTAGGAGAAATTGTCTGAAAGCCACAAAAGACTTTTGTTTCATTTTTGGACTTTTAACTGAGATTGAATTTGGTTCAGAGGTTTTGCTAGGGAAACTGCACTGACAGCCTATGCATTTCTGTTTTACTTTTTTACCTTTATTTCTAATGAAGTTATTACCGAACCAACTAATTTCTCAGTTCTCTCTGTTCCCAGTAGTGAAATTGCAGATAGGAAAATTGTGGCCATATGTCACAATTAATACACACAGAATTGTTTATTTTCTTCTGGTGGAAAAAAAAAAAAAAAAAAGAAAAAAAAAAAAAGGTTTAAATTCTTGCCAAGCATGGGTTTCTTGTTTACTGGCCAGAAAAAGATTGTGTACTGAGCTGGTCTAAAAGGTTTTAAAAAAAAAAAATCCCAGAGGGGAAAGAAAACCCAAGCAACTACAACCAGTTCCATCTTGGCTGTTCTGAAAATGTTTGCACAGGAACTATTAAGTTCTTTCTTGACTCATAGAGTTATCTGTTTTGTTTTGTTTTTAAGGTAACTTTGTGAGAACCATTTTGCAGCCTGCCATAAGGCTGATGGAGAGTAATGCTGCTGCTGTGGTTCCAGAAGAAGGAGCAGAACGTGTTTTCCAGTGTTCTTCACCCACAGTTGAAGTAGATGGTTCTCTTACAAACCCCACAGCAGCTGAAGATGCTTCCAAAGGTTGGCCAGCCATTGCTCACCAAACAAAGGAAGTAGAAACATCAAACCATGGAGAAAATTCTGAATTTTCCTTTCTAATAGTAAATGATAAAGAAGGAGACAAGCAACTTTTTGTGGATCTAGGTAAATGCTTTTAAGCTTGTTTAGGATGCAGCAAAAGTTAAGAAATGATATGTTCTTTAATATTTGATTACAGATTGCATGTTGTGCCTACGTTCAGAATTTAATTCAAATACAACACATGCTGAAACAGCGGTCATAAATGCTGTACTTACAGGAGCCTTAGATTCTTTGCCCTTGGAACTTTATATTACTACATTTAATTTTATTCAGAATTTGGAAGAAACTCTTGCCACACAACTCTAATTTCATTCCTAAGGACTTGGTGCACCTATTTTGATTAAAAGGGGACAGCATATGTTGCATTCTAATGATTTCAGTTGAATTAGAAGCTGCTTGATTACAGAACAAGTCTTAAAGGTGTGGTCTTTTGTACCAATTCACACATGAACTTGAGGCTTCTTCCACTGTTTGGAATGGCAGTTGTTGGGTTTGGTTGATAGAATAATAGAAATTAGGGCTGGGCACTTCATGCCCTAGTTGTTCTTTGCCTATTCATGGAATTAAAATGTTAAAAATCTCACAACACCCTTGGTCAAACTAAAGTTTGAAAGTTCCACCCTCCTCCAACACTATCTGAATTCTCTGCCTTTTGCCCTTAGTGAAGTGAAAATATCTTAGCACACTTTCCTACAGCAGTGATTTATGTACCTGAAGACTGATTATCATGTTTTTCCTTAGATTTCTCTGTAGAACCTGCATTACTTCAAATTCTTCTCGTGGAGTACAGGATCATTTTGATTGCTGACCTCTTGAGTATGTCTGATTTGCGGTAATGTAGTCCCAAAGTTGGCCTTTTATCAGGCTTCTCCATCACCAACTCAGGATTAGAATCATAGAATCATAGAATATCCTGAGTTGGAAGGGACCCTTAAGGATCATCAAGTCCAACTCTTGACACCGCACAGGTCTACCCAAAAGTTCAGACCATGTGCCTAAGTTCACAGTCCAATCTTTTCTTAAATTCAGACAGGCTCGGTGCAGTGACCACTTCCCTGGGGAGCCTGTTCCAGTGTGCAACCACCCTCTCTGTGAAGAACCCCCTCCTGACGTCCAGCCTAAATTTCCCCTGCCTCAGCTTAACCCCGTTCCCGCGGGTCCTGTCACTGGTGTTAATGGAGAAAAGGTCTCCTGCCTCTTGACAACCCCTTGCGAGGAAGTTGTAGACTGTGATGAGGTCCCCCCTCAGCCTCCTCTTCTCCAGGCTGAACAGGCCCAGTGACCTCAGCCGTTCCTCGTACGTCTTCCCCTCAAGGCCTTTCACCATCTTCGTAGCCCTTTTTTTGCAGATTACTTTCTGCATCTACTGTTCAAAATTCCATCAAGCATATTAGTGAATGGAAATTAAAGAAAAACAAACCATTGTTGTCAATTCACCTGTTAGGTATTTGATATTAGTCCCCCCAAATTAAACCATCACTATTTATGCTACCCACATTACCACAAAACTGGAAGTCTAACATCAAAATAGCTGGGGTACTGAGTTACTGAGTAACTGAGGGCGCAGGCACAGACAGCGATGTGACCGTGTTGACTCATTTTAGTTCCTTTATCTTCAAGAAAATTAAGAAATAAATAGAAATAAAGTCTAGAAATAAAGCACCCAGTGCTCCAATAAATTCTGGGACAGATTAGGCAATGTTTACTATACTTTTAGTTTGTTTGTTTTTGAGACTGGAATTAAATTTCCCTGATAGGCTTTCCTGCACACTTCAGACAAGCAGTGTCTGCTATGCAGAAAACAGGAAGTTTGATGGATGTGATGTCATTTCGGATTAAAATAACTTTGTAGTTTTTTCAGCTTAGTTGTATTTCACAAAGTTATTGTGAAAGCGCGATATTTTTTTTAATACTGAAGATAAACCTTTAGCAATGCTAACATCAGAGTGATGCTGACCTAGATGTATTGGGTGTTTTAAATCTGTACTATGAAAAATGTCCATGTTTGCACAGCCCTGGCATTTCTTCTGTGGGAGGTGAGCAGAAATCAGTAATAGTTTTTGTCCATTCCCGAGGACCTTAGTTGGGTCTAAGAAAAATTGTTTAATTTACAAGCACTAAGTACCTTAAATCCTTACCAGTACAGTTATGTTGTGAAATATTTGTTTTCCTCTAGGAGTTTATACAAAGAACAGAAATTTACGGATGTATAAATCATCAAAAGCAGGAAAAAAAGTGATTCTGACAAGAGCAGAGGATAATAAGTTTGTCCCTACTTGCAAAGAGAATGTGTCCTTGGAAGAAGCATATTTTCTGTCTTCTTTGGTCTGCAATATTAGGTAATGATTTAGTTCCAGCAGAGTTTTAAATATTTTTAAATATGTATTTCAGTGATTTTTCTCCCCCAGCAGTTAGGAATAACTGATACCAATAACCAGGTATTAACCTGGTAATGGTTACCAGGTATTCCTGGTAATAACCAGGAACATTGTTACAGTGTAACTTAGGAGTTTCCAGTAGAATTGTTTTGCTTTAGGAGAAAAAAAAAAATGGGACTCAATTTTCTTCTTTAACCTACCTTTAAACATGCAAAGTCTGTTAAAAGTAAAAAGGATTTTTGTACATTTACTTGTGCACCAGATTTCTCATATGTTACAGATACCTCCTCAGGTTGGTGATGGTCTCATAGAATAACCTCAGTTTTCTTATCTCTATATATTTTCCTTTGTACCGACCTGGGGCTTAAGATGTAATTACTGTAATTAGTCATCACTGCAGCAGAAAGGTTAAAATGGTACATCTCTCCATATAGTATTTTTCTTAAAACTTATTTTTTATGACTACAGTTTTTAGAAAATGTTCATTTTCCTGAACTGGTGCTAGTAACCTGATAGCATGCATAACGTAGTGTATTCATATGACAGGTATCAGCTGAGTCTGCCGTAAATGTGGGTGAGAAATTCTGCTGTGTTGAGTTTAGCCTTCTGTAATCAGCTGGCTTGCAGGTAGCAGTATGGAAAGAAAAAGCAGTTCAATGCAGATAGGGAGAAAAAAAAAAAAGAAGAAAAAAAAAGAGGTTGAAACCTTTCAAAGGGTATATATTGTTTAAATATTGCATCTACAGCAAACACTTTAAGAGTGTGGAGCAGGAGTCTTTAAATGGCTGGCTCCTGGGATTTTTGCCAGGAAAGTTTTGCTTGTTTGCAGGAGGAAATCCTGCCCTCTGCTGCATGGTCAGAGGAAACTGCGAGAAGGCACTGCGGGGCTGTGAGGTAGCAGCATACTGACTGGATCACAGTGTGGATGAGGCGAGACGGGCTTCTCTGGAGGCTGCTACCCTCAGCTGCTTTGTTGTCGTAGCATGCTGCGTTAGATGTTGTTATGCCATACTGTGCTGTGCTGTAAGAATCACACATCTTCCTTTGCCTTCCCTCTTTTTCAGCTCTGAGGATGACACAAGAGTTCTGTCATCTAGCTTTTCAGAAGAGAGAAGAACGTCTGCTTTTTTAAACAGTAAAACCAGAAGCAGTAGAGGTACTACAAGCCTTTTCTGCTGGATGGGCCGGGGGAAGTGTGTTTAAGTTAGACATGCTGTGACTTACACACCCGATGGCTTGTATGAGGGCTTTTCTCCTGCTGCGCTTCTGCAGGAGGCAGCATAGGGATGTCCTGATGGGTACTCTGCAGTGCTTCAATGCCACAGATGGTCCCCTCCTGGTCCCAGCTTTTATTTAAGGAGCTGGTGTGAATCGTGTCTATGGCCTATATATCACATAACAGCATGTTAGAATTACATTAAAACTACAAAACCAGGATGAATGTGTGGCTTTTGTTTTAACAGAGTCCATGGAAGGTTATCAGGATTCACCATATCCAGAAATCGATTATTTCGTTCGTTCTTTGGTTAATAAAGATGGAGTACAAGGAGGTAAAAACCATGTTACTATTTACAAACAAATAGTCTGCAGCTGTAGTTTTTAACCTTTATTTATTTATATATATATATTTTTTTCCCCACCCAGGGATACGGCAATGGAGTTATTTTTCTCTGGAGGAAATACTTGTGTATGATATTTCTGGTTACCGGTGGTGTGAAAATATTGGAAGAGCCCACAAAAGTAACAACATAATGTATGTTCTGTAACTGTTCGGTATTCACTCTAAGTTCAGTTTAGAACAGCTTTGTTTATTTTCCTGCTCAATTGTAATTCTATACAAACACTGAAAAGTTCTTATGGATAGAATCATCACCTGTTACAATTACTGCTATCTTACTCTGGGTGTACAGTGCTTTTTTATTCTATTTTTTCTAAATTTATTGTGGTACAAGATCTTGACTTTAGAGATAAGCCTGAAGCATACTGGAAAAATGACAGACTATGTATGAAACAATATCCGTAGTTTGGGGACAAACAAAATCTCTTCGTTTAGCATCAGAGTTTCACATTGTACATATTTATTTTCTTCACATACTGTTACTAAAACCAAAAGTATTTCATTCATAGGATTCTGGTAGATCTAAAGAAGGAAGTGTGGTATCAGAAGTGCCACGATCCAGTCTGCAGGGAAAAAAACTTCAGATCACAAAGTATGTATCTTGTTTTCAAAGCAATTATACTTAATACTTTTTTGAATCTTAACTTTAATTAAACACCTTCTCTTTGATTTAGGCTTTCCATTACCACCTGGGATATGTCTGCCTTCTCTCTTCAAAGAGGTATGTGCTTTTGTCTTATCCACATCTTGTCGTATCAACAAGTCATTGAAAATCCCTGCTACCTCAGGTAGTTTGTTAAGCTCCATACAGTAATTACACTAGCATAGAGTAGCTCCACACAGCAGCTCTGCTGTTGTGGTATCTCCGTATATTCATTTGTAAGTTCTCCAGCAGCAGATCTAACCCAGAGAAAGCTAGATGACTAGAATAGCCTAACTTCACCTGGGACTAAAGATTTTCTTCTGTCTTACTCTGGGACCAGCAGTTCCCAGCGTAAAATCTGCAAGCCCACAATAGGCATAGCATGAAAAAACAGCCTAAGTAAACCTCTGCTGTGCACATTTGACTTCATACTGGGTCAGCTAAAATGTAAGTGTTCCTAGAACACTTGTGTCAGTCAAAATTCTCTCAAAGTCAAGTTTAAGTCAGTGACCCTCGAATTTGAGGTTCACCTAAGTGAATTTCAGTGTATAAAAGCAGTTAGGTTTACCCCTAGGGGCAGAATATTTGAACTGACCTGATGCTGACCTAGATTCTAAGCACTGTACCTAAGTTTTATACCCACTAAGTTTTATACCCACTCAGTGGGTATTAAGAGTTGACACTGTTGCAACTGCACTTTTAAATTTCAGACTGTAGAATGGCACATTAAGCTGTACTTAGGCAAAACATCAATAGCTATTACCTTTATTTCACAGCAAGTGTGATTGAAATGCATTTTCAAGCCATTACACTATCTTTAGATAGACACTAAAATAAGTTTTAACCTTGTATCATTTTAAAAATCTGTGTACACTAGACTATTTTTAGTTTGCTTGCAAAACAGTAAGTTCATTTTTCTACTGAAACAGGCTTCCATGGGTAATGTGGCTATAAATTAACTTGCTGGGAAGTCTTGTTAGCCAGCTTTCTATAGTATTCATTATACGTGACAATTGCAAGAGTTCAGCACTAGTTTCACTTAGAAATATGGAAAACATCTTAGTGTGTAATAAATAATATGTTATAATAATATGTTATGTTTCTAAAAGGAAGAAGATTATATGGTTATGGATGAATGGGGGAACACAGAAGAAAAAGTAAAACCCCATTCTAACCCTGCAGATTTGTCAAAAAGCTCGGTATCTCTTGAAGAAAGCATATCTCAAGACTTCCAGGTAACAGACACCGAGTGGGACAATGCAAGCGATGATGCCTGTTTGGTAGAAGCTACTGAAGATGTGGAGCTAGCAGAAGCTGCAAATGACAGTCTGGATTACAGCATGGAAGACATTCCTGATGAAATTCTTTTGGAAACTTTAAGGACACAAGACATTTGCAACAAAGATGACAGCTAATCAGAAACTTGGCTGACAAACAGACTAGTAGCAACAAAGCTTGCTTTAATACAACATGTGTATCACATGCCTTCTGTGAAAGATACTGTGCTGTAGCTCAAAAGCGCTCTTTGAGAGCTGTTAAACAAAGAACTGACACAGAACTAAAAGCATCCTTATAACCGGATAATCTTAGAGGCATGAAGAGAGGACACAGGGTTACGCTGGGGCTGGAGAATACTGGCCTGAATGTTCTTCATGAAGGCTGCTTCAAGGAGTTTAGCACTTCTAAGACTTACTGCTGTGTGGTTTCTATTTTGTTAGCTGTTGGTCCAGCTTTTACTGATATGACAAATAATACATTTCTTCACTTCCAGAAATAGGAGGAAATTATTTATTTCAAATACAAATTTAATAAAAAGTGTTTATCACTAGGTCCATCCAAAGTTCCCGTGTTCTCTTTTTAAACAGTATGTTGTTTTCAAGATCATGTTACTTAAATAACCCAAGATTAAAAATGTTAAAAAGCACTTAATCTTTCTTTGATAACTTCCCTCTTTGTAGGTCCAGAGCATCCTCCAGTTTCCTATTAATATTCTGAAAGTGTCTTTCTGCTCCTAGAATTCTCCGTGATTCCACCAGCAGAGCAGGTAGGCTGGAAGTTCCATACTGTTGTTGTTAAGGAAATAACATTACAGATTAACATTTTTAATTCTTGGAGAAAAAAATAAATACAGATACACATATGACTTATTTATTATTCCTCTGCCTGAAATCGTGCAATGTGACTTGCAAAAGTGAAGAACAGCCAAGTTTAGATAATCTTTAATCGAAGCAATTGAAGTTCATTACTTGGTTCTCACTGTTAATCTTTCTTCAGTTTCTATTTAAAAAGAAAACAAAGCTAGACCTGAGGATAACACTTATGTTTATGTCCTTCAAATTCCTGGACACAGAATCAGGTATCAGAATTTCTCTGAAATAACCTGTTTCCAACATGAGTGAGACGCTGGACTGCAGTTACAGTAGTGATTCTCAAGCTGGTTCCACAAAAACAGGTAACAAAACTCTGCTATTTAATGTCGGCTAATCATTAATAGAAATACTTGTCAGTTCCAGAGAAAAAAAAAAAAAAATGGGGGGGGAGCTGATCCAGAACAGTTTAGAAACACATGCAAAAATGTGTACTCACCACCACTTTTTCTCTTGGGTTTTCTTCTCTGTAATTCAAGTAGTCCTGCTGTAGTTCCTTCAAATCAGTAAGGAATTGAACTGCTTGTGTCAAGGAAGACTTCCTCTCCTGTACCTCAGCGCATTCTCTCTGTAGTTCTACCAGTTGTGATTCGGCTCTGAAAAAGATCAATGCTTTGATGACTACATCAGAATATTTATTTCATGACTGATTGTGAATCTATTTCCTCTGAAGACGACTTAAGGAAAGGTAGGTCAGAAATAAGAAGTATAGGTTAGTAGAACATACTGTAAATAGAAAAAGTAGTATATTATTTAAACTAGACCACAGGTCCAAATCCACAAAAAAATACAACAACAAAAAACACCTTTTTCCAAGTCTTACTGTCAAGTCTGACAATATAGCCAATCTTCCTTAAGCACTTAAACCCAAAAACCAGTGAAGTTCCATAACTATGCTGTGTGCTTCTGCAGACACCAGCCTGCAGGCTGAGGCATTCGGTGCTTATGCTGAAGCACACTCAGGATCCACAAACTAGATACTCCTCTGCCTAAGCAAGCTGAGGGGCTCCATCTATTAGATGGTGTTCAAAGCATGATTAGCACTCCAAAAACAGAACACAAAATGCCATTTTCATTTAAGCTCCAGAAAACAAACAAACAAGCAAACAAAAACAAACCTTTACAGAATGATCAAATGATTAAAACACAAGAAACATGAAGGTAGCTTTCAGTCTGTGTGTGAGGGGTTAAACCCAGGCTGAGGGATGCCTTTATTTCTTTCAGAGAAGTTTGTCCTCAGTACTGCAAAAATAAAAAGGCTCACGTGACCACAGAGAAAGGGCTTTTCATCTGCCTTTGTGGATCCATGTCTATGCAGGTCCCTATAGACTTGGCATGCATGGTATATGCAGCTTCAGTATAAATTTTATCCTCCTATCTAATTGGGTTTGGGGAAGTGTAATGATTTTTCTAAAGAAAATATTTTTTTTTTAGCTTTCTCTGGTTTGTATCTAAATGGTATTTAAGATTAATGCCACCTTGTAGAAGGGGAACTGTGTGGCTCTGTGAGACAGTAGCAATCCATGTATTCGGAGGCATCCATGCTAAAATGCAATGTGATGAATAATTCTCTTACCCTCAAAAACAAACTCTGTACCGCCTCTGTAAGTTTTGCTTCATTACCTTTGCAATTCCAATTATAACGTTAGTGTTTTTCTTATAAACATACTGTCTGAAATAGTGCCCCGGTGACCACAATTACATAAGAGAACTTCGAAGAAATACTCTAGGCAACTGAACCACGGAAAGGTGAGGTTATCCTGAGCTTTTGTAAGAAGAGAAAGCAATACAGAACAGAATTAGTTTCATCAAAATAACTCTGAAGTGAAAGTAACATTTTTTTCTTTGATTTTTATGAACTACTAGCCTCCTTCAGTTTTTCAGGCTATTATTGCACAAAAACATACCGTATATTATTAGAAACATACCCAATTAGCTCTTCTCTGACTTGCATCAGTCGCTGCCTTTTCTTTTTGATGTCTGCCACTACCTGTAACAAATAGCGAAGAAAGTCTTTGAACCTGTTTCAGTAACTTCACAGGCAAACAACTCAAATGTCATTGACTGTTTTTTTCTTTGAGGTTTCATGTTTCTAGTTCAAGGTGTGGAAGATACCAGACCTTAAATAGCTTTACAGTGCTAAACTCTCATCCCCATCCAAAACGTCTCCTGAGGAACACTGGCTTTACAAGTGTAGAAAAGAAGTTGTGAGGATTTGAACTCAAACATGCTGAACTCCAGCAGGTTTCTTTGTTTAAGAATACAGACGAATACAAACATATGTTCAGTATGACTGCCATAACTATGGAATTAAGTATAACTATATCCTTTTTTCTTTTATGTCTCACAAAATATTTCAATTTAGTAACTATAAACCTAAGTTTAAACAAGCGTATAAGATACAAAAAAAGGAAGCTAAGTAGCTGTGAATGCCAGATGCACATTAAAATTTTCATTTTACAAAATAGCGTACTGTTTCATCTCAAATTAACAGGACTTTTAGGACTTCTCATATTCAGCACATTAATTGCTGCATGACAGAATAAGCTTTCCATTTACTTCAATTGTTAGAAGCTATTTAGTCATCAAAAAGGTTGCTGAAGAGGTGTGTGCACTGTATGTGGTTGCTAAGTAGGTTAAATTGTTTAATAATTAAAAACAAAGCAATATCAAGAAATAGACAACAAATTTCAATCTTCTGTGCTTGTTCCAATTGCTCTTTCATGCTTCTGATTACCAGGTTTGAAGGCAGAGAGCTTTACAGCCACTTCTCACAAGAGAGATCAAGTGTACCTAAAGTATGTCTCTGGAAGATAGGGCTTAACCTGCTCTTAAATCTCTCTGCTATGGGGCGTCACCCTCTCTCCTGAGGAAACCACTCCAGTATTTTCTGCTCCCGCACTAGTTTCTCCTACAGTCTGTATTTCTCTTGCTGCATTTCAAGCCTAAATGAACAGAGGAAATGCCTCCTCTGAATAAAAACTTGCATGTCTTTAGGGAATGCATCTCCCTTAAGACTACTCTCCTTTAAAATAAACAATCTAATTCTGTTTTCACCAATCTTTGCTGTTCTCTTCTGGATTTTATATTCATCTGTGTTTCTTGAAGGTGAACTTCCAATATTTAATTGGTTCCCCAGGGGCCTCACCAGTGCTTGCTCAAAAAAAATAAGAGTAATTCTCATGCATAAATACTTACACATCCTAATGTGTTTTCATTCTTGTTACATCAGTAAATACATGCAGTGTGCAATCCATACGCTGGTGGTGCCCTATCCTCTGTTTGTGCAGTTGGTTCTGTAGAACAGTGCACTTCTTTTTGTGAATTATTTTATTTCTTTCAGTCGGCTTCCTGAAATTTCAACACCCACATCTGTATGCTGTACATTTCAGTGATAGCCTGTCTTTCAGATATTTACCTTAGCATTTTTTTTCTTCACGTTCTTTAATTCTTGGACTTCTGTTATCTGTGGAGGAAAAGAAGCATTACAGATTGATGATGGATATGGATTTCACCTCTATCCTCCCAAAAATATGGTTGCAAGAATTAATTTAAAAAAAATACTTAGTAATAACATAAAAAGCTATTTAATAAAACAGCTGCTCAAAGGAATATTACAAGTGTATCAATTCTCTCCCCCCTCTTCATACCAGAGGAAGACTGCTACACAATGTTAGTCATCTTGCACCAATTAGCCCACGTAATACTGCTGGTACCAATTAGTGTAATGCTACCTATCCCAATTTTTCCATAACTTTTATATAAATGTATAAATTTCCTCATTTTAAAACTTGTTTACGCTAATGAATCACTTAGAACTATAGTTTTAGTATTCATCCATTTTACTTCTCACAATTTACAAGTTGTAATTAGCGAGAAGAATTCTGAGTCTTCCAAGCTAATAATTTTTGACAGTTAGGGTCACACTGTTAACTAAAAAGGATTGTTTTTCATAAGCTATGGTAGAGGCTTCAGTCAGGCTACTACACACCAGGGAGCTGAGACACTGTAAAAATCCGGTCCAGGAGCTCTTAAAACAATGTCTTCCATAATTGTTTGCTTCTTCAAGTTATGCAGCTCTCCAGTTTTACTACGTGATATACAATGTAATGCACAGCTCTAAAATCATTACCACAAATATTTATTTATTTATTTTACTGTATACTTACAAGATCAGTGATTTGGTCCTTGAAAGCAGAACAGAAGCCATTGACAGCTTTTTTGCAAATTCCTGATTCTATGCTTTGTCTGCAGAAGTCGGGATAAAACACAACCCACTTGGTTTAGTAAAGGGGAAATCACATCCAAAAGCATTCTTTTGAATACAAATAACCCCAATGCTAAATAGCTATCAGCACAAGCAACTGTGGGCCTTTCATATTCTAGCAATAACCTAAATTCTACATTGGAAAACAGCTGAGAAGTGTTGCTCTTCTGTTTGGAAAAATATCAAATTCCTGGAGACCACTCCCTTAAGATTGCATATAAATAGTACTTGTATCACAGAAGCCTAACAATCATTAAAATTACATCAGAACGTTAACTAAGCTATACTGCATTACCAAGGGAAAGTCTATTAGCAAAAAAAAGTAGGTAATTTGTTTATAAGACTTTGAGTATTCAGCCAAAGGAAAGTAGAATATTTACCTGTAATTTGCCGTTATCTTTTCAAATTCAGCCAGAACAACGTCCAGTTCTGTAATATCTCTGGAAGATCTTTTCAGATCTTTGGGACACCAAACCTCTACAGAACATGGGCTATTAACTGAAACAACAGAATAAAGATAAGCATTACACAGTGCAGGTACATGCTCTGAAACAGACGTTATTATGCCCACATTAAAATAAATTATCAAAGAGTTATAAATATTTTAATATGAATCTTGGAAAAGCAGAAGTATTAATTATTTCATGTTTTAGGCTGAACAACTATATATATTTATCTGAGTACACTTTAAAATTTGAATGAGCATTCATACACATCTTATTTCTTATTCTTCATCAGTTCAAAGAAGTCCAGGAGAACATCATTACTCTAACTGATAAACTACCCAGTGATGTAGCTGTCTGAGCTGTAAAAACTACGCCTCAGGTTTGGGCAACCTGCATTGCTCAAAGAATCATGAATTGTTATATCATATTTGTATTGCTACCATATATGCTTAAAAAAGGTATATGCAAATATATTTCTTTAAAACTTCGCAGTAATATTAACCACTAATTCCACAGAAACTTCATGCACTCCAAATGTAAATCTAGATTTACCTGAATGTAATGGGGTACAATTTGAAGGAAGCAAGATGACACCTGAGAAACAATTTCTCCACATACCAAAAAAATGCCACAATCTTGAAGCTCCCTGTCTCAAGGGTCTTCACACTAACAGTTGTGTCTCTGCTGTAAATCAGGGTTACTCCAAGTTGTGCCCCACAATCTGGTGCTCCAGGCACCAAACCCAAGGGACATACTGGAGTATGGATCCAAGCTTCCCCCAGAGGAAGCCAGGCTGCCTGCAAAGGGTGACACACACCTATGCTCCAGTAATAGGCAAGTCCAGGGATGCAACCCAGCAGGATCAGAACTGTGTGGCACACCAGCCCCTCAATTTATCCATTGCTAATGAGTGTTTAGACCAGCATTAAAATTACAACCTCCCAAAGCAGTATGCCACTACATATCAGAAGTTAGAGACTGCCAAGTTAAGGAAAAATATTAATTTTGAATGAGATACAACTACGCAAGTGTTTTGAAAGGTCTGCTTTACCAGAAGAGGCTGGTGTGCTCTCCTCTGAAGGTAGTTTCTTCTTTTTCAACTGGAGTTGAGCAGTACTCGGAGCTTTCTGTGATACACAAAGCAGATTAATTTTGAAATAGAACTTAGGTGCACTCATTTAAAATTCTGAGAGACAGCAATCAGCTAGAATTCAGGAAAGCATTTTTAGTGATGTTTCAGTCAAGAAATACTAGGTACCGTTTAATGAGGTCTGTTTCACCAGAGTCACAGCACATTGATTACACTGCGCAGGGACAGCAGCTGCTTGGCTGCACTAACCAAGCGACACATCAGACATTGGTCATTTTAAGGAGCCTAAGGCCCCTCAGTTCAGCATAGGCACCAGTATCAACAGTTCTCTGTCCAACAGCTCCTCCTTACCTTCCTTTTCACCTACATCTGTCCCAATTCCTTCTCTACTTACAACTACTGTCATGTCACAGGAAGTATTCAACAACAGTGCTGCTTATGTGCAGTTCACTGATAGAAGACTAACATTATGTCCTGAGATTTACAACACAAATTTCAACAATTCCAATGAACTTCAGTAGGTAAAAAGCTTTTAGACAAACTACTGCATTGCTTCTTCTATCACAGGCCTACTTTCCCAAAGTAGTTAACTCTTACTCAGTAGACCCAGAAGCTAAGCTGGCCAAAATCATTTTACATTAATTACAGCCTAAGCACGGAAAAACACTCATTCAGTATCAATCGTTTTTGTCTAATTCCAATATATATTCAAAATAAATTTTATCAATGAAAAAATAAATTCTCTCATAAATATGTTCTTCTATACTGAACTATACTGATTTGTATACCAAGTAGTATGGCATTCTTTAAAAACATATATTCCAGATGTAAATATACTCATTTAAAAGAAAAAAACAACAACATATTGCCAAACGAGCAAATAAAACGGACTACAGGACCCCAGCCATTACATTCTCCATTGAAATGACCATGTAGGTTTAAGCATTTCACTTAACACTTGGCTATCTCACAGGAATATTAAGAGGACTAATTATCTGGCATACAGTTAAGTACTAAAAAGCAAATGAAAGGTCTTCCTTCCGCACCATTATCCAATGCAAGCATGGCATCAAGTTAAAAATGATTTGACTGATATACTCATGCAATGCTCTCCATACCATATTCTCCTTAAGGGGCTCATCTGTAGAATCATCTGAGTTGGATTTGTCAACGTCACCCTCAGACAGTTTCAAGTGCATTTGTTTACTAGGGAAAAAAAAAAAAATCCACATGTAAGCCAACTACATACTGAGAAAAATGATATTCTATATACAAACAACAAAATCTTAGGGTTTGGGTAACACGTACTGCTGTCCCTTTCAGCTTCCCCTACATAACTACATTAAAATTTCAAGTGGTATATAAAGGAAACAGAATCTTTATCCATCAACAGCGAACCTTGCAACAATTTAGAAACCCATTTCTAACAGATGACTGAGACAAACATGTTGTATCAGGGAGAAACTTTGAAATAGACACGAAATTAATATTTGGTGTATTTTAGCAGGAATAGAAAAATATTCCTTTGGGGGGTCAGAGGGCTGAGGGGAAAAAAAAACAAAAACATGAAGAAATACACAGTCTCATACAAGCACTATTATTGTCTTATTTTTCCCTTCTTAAAGACACCAGGATTGGACTAATTTACACCTCACAAAGCCATCCTTTCATTAAAAAAAAAAAAAAAAAAAAAAAAAAAAAAAAAAAAAAAAAAAAAAGAGCTATAGTAACTACTTAAATCAGTGCACTACTTATACAAGGCAGACTCTAGCTCATTCTCCCATTTTTTACGTTCCTGGATATTACTCACTCTTGGTTTCTCATCTGGGAGATTTTAGGTATCTTTTTAATAAGCAGTTAGTGAAACCTGACAAACAAAAGATTTAATCTAAAATAAACAAACAAACGCTGGCAATTATTTTTTCACCAGACCTTCTTCCTGTGTTTTTGGTTTGTGGATCTGAAACATGACTAAGTGACTCGCTTTCCGAACGTTCCTCTCCATAAGCATCCACAGCAGTACTGTGCAAAGGGTGATCTGTGAATAACGGAAAATAAGCTGTATGAAAACTGTTCCCATCTGTTGAGGCAAAGATCACGGGTATATCAGCATTGCCTGCCATTCAGCATTCAGTTAAAATTTTTGTGGCCTGCTCACTTATGCAAATGAAGTCTTGTTAAAAGTATTATACACATTTTTTCTAATCTTTGAATAGTCAAAGCATCAGAGTTTCTATACTTGCCTACCTGCTATTGGTAGGAACTAGAAAACAAGACATGAGGAGCAACTGAAGGAACTGGGGCTATTTAATCTGGAGAAAAGGAAGCTGAGGGGAGACCTCATCATGCTTTGCAAGTACCTGAAAGGAGGCTGCAGCGAGGAGGGCATCAAGTGCGACAAGTGACAGGATACGAGGCAATGGCCTCAGCTTGCACAGGGGAGGTTTAGATCAGATAGCAGGAAGAGTTTCTTCACAGAAAGGGAGGTAAGGCTTTGGAACAGGCTGCCCAGGGAGGCAGTAGAGTTGCTATCCCTGGAGGAATTTAAGAAACGTGGGGACGTGGAGCTTAGGGAAATGATTTAGTGGTGGACTTATGTTTGAAAACAGCAGAACAAGATCCCTGTGAACTTCTGAGCTTGCTGCCATGTATATTCTCTTTAACAATTTCACTTCATAATTTGTGTAATTTAACAAAGAATAACTTAAGAAACTGAACTTCCCTTTTAAAATATAAGTTCTTACATGATTGCACCACTATATTGCATGAAATTCTACTATTCACACTATAAAACTTGAATAGCCAGTATTTTACCATCAAATTTTACTTGGCATATATTACTACATTATTCTATTTACTTCCTAAATGACAGAACATAACATCTCCCCCTAAAAACAAACAAACAAACAAAAACTCTCTCTGCCCTGTCTCCTGCCCACAGTTTCTGTTAGCAAAGAAACAGTAACTTTTCCTAGGGAAAAAATATTTCAGTGTTTACGTGTGGTTAGTTCATTAAAATCATACGTTTAAATTCATACTAACCAAATGAATCGTCAAGCTCTTCAACCTGATTTGCTCCAGCCACCTTCAATATCCTTGAGACATCTGGTTCCTCCGGTGGAAGTAATTTCCAACGAGGACCGGAGCTTCTTTTGTCTTTCTGGAAGCATATGAAATTAATAGGTAGCTCATCCAAACTTCTTATCATACTGCAGATTGAATATGACAATGAATTTCAAGAACTTTTGACTAAAAGTACGTTTAACCAGTAGTGACTTCTAAGCTATGATATAAAGCACTTGAAGCATGCACTTTTTTCCTCAAGCTGTTTTATTTTCCCTAAGAGAAGTGATGGTATGAAACTAGCATACACAGCTATTTTATGCTATACCATAGTTTGTATTTACAAAACCAAGTGTATATGATTTTCATTTTAACTTTCGATTTGGAAATGACTTTCATTTTCACTTTTCAAAGTGTAACTTCTTATAAAAGATGGAACATGCAAGCCAAGCACCATACAGACACTTCCGGACAACGGAAAGACAGGAGAGAACGGCATTACTTTAGGAAATATTTTCAAGTGTGCTACTCACACTGTAAATATGGGAGTAAGCTTCCTCGCTAATTTGTGTACCTTGAGAAGGAATTAGAAGAAAACACTGACTTCACAAGCTTCTAAATTTACTGAGCAACACCTCACGGGTTTTACGCTACTGAACACATCAGCTATTTCCTCTTTAAGCTGTTTTTTGTTGTTTTTTTTTACGAAGTTGTTTTCAAATTTTTGCCTATTTGAAAGTCAGTGGTTCATTTTGCCTGACAATGTACTACTCCTAAAGAAAAAAATAAAAAAATAAAAAATCAAAACAAACAAACAAAAAACAACAACAAACAAAACAAAACAAACACAAGACTTTACAGCTTGTACTAAGCCTGCACGACCCGTACTAATTTGTGGTCCCACAGCAAAGCTCCCAACACCTATGCAAGGAAAGCCCTGCGTTAACATACATATACCCGCCTCCGCAATCAGTGACGTAAAAGCACAGTAAAACAACGAATAATTTATTGTTTAATTTAAGTTTAAAATGGAGATTACCTTGAATTCATCTCTGGAGCGATGTCTCTTCAGCTTTTTCTTGGAGGACATTTACTCTGAAGCGTGGTCTCCTAAATCTGCAACCGCAGCTAGGGCTGCCCGCCCCTCAGGCAGCCGCCCCCCGTCCCTCACGGCCTCCAACGGCCGCCGCCGCCTTCCCGCCGCGATTCAAAGGCGGGCCGGGCATGGCCGCCTGCGGAAGGGGGAGGGAGGAGGGGAGGAGAGGGGAGGGGATGGCGGCTGCAGCGCCCCGCTGGGGCCGTGGGGTGCTCGCCCTCCCACCCCTCTGTAGGACCCGGTGGATGCGCTTGTCAACCCGGAACCACTCGGCAATAAAGCGGGGCTCTGGCGGGGTGGATGCGCGCCGTTGGTGGGGCGGAGACTCCGCTGCCGCCCAGCGCTGCTCTGCCTGCCTGGCCGCTTGCTCCAGTGAGTTCTGTTCTGATCAATAGTGCTCTATCGGTGATTGGGGTTTGTCACAGGCACTTGTAGCAGCGAGGCGCCGTGACTCGGACACAGGTCCGTTTGGGCTGGGATCCGAGCACGAGGCGGGTGCACCATCTCCGCGTGCTCTTCTGGTGGCTGCTCCCCAGTCCAAATCCCGTACACTGAACCCTAAATTTGGGTAAGCAGACAGAAGAATCCCGCGGTACTCCCTAATTCTTGTGCACGAAGATCTGAACGAAGACTCAGGACTGAGTAAGTATTGGTAAGCGTTTATTGGTAAGGTTTATGGATAAGATCAGATACCAGGACCCACGTGTTTACCTTAAGGGAAAGGAGCTCTAGGAAAAAACTGAGAGTCCCGAGGAGCTCCCTCTCTCTATCCCCTCCTCCTTATATCCCCCCCGCCCCAGGACCAGATCCTATTCCTCCTCCCCCACCGTAGCCCATAGGTTTCTTTTCAGAATTGTTGGACCCAGTTAGAGGTTGGCCCACCTGCTTACAGGCTACAGTAGCTACGACCCTCTTAGTCGAGGAAGCTGGAGAAGTCACCCTGGGGGGAGAATTAGAGGTACATACACCTCATACCATCAGAGGGGCGTTACAACAGAAAGCAGAGGAGTGGATTACTGATGTTAGACTATTGAAGTATGAAGGTATATTGATACATTCCCCCAAATTAGAACTCGAAACGACTAGTTTACAGAATCCAGCTCAATTTTTACACGGGGAACCAAGTGAAGAATTGACACACGATTGTGTCCGATTAATTGAATCCCAGACCAAAATAAGGGAAGACTTGGAGGAAGAGGAATTACCGAATGGGGAGAAATTATTTGTAGATGGATCTTCGAGGGTAATAAATGGGAAACGAAAATCAGGTTATGCCATTATAGATGGGAACACCTTGGAGGTAAAAGAGGTAGAGAAACTACAACAAATGGGGATTATTGAAAAAGAGGGGAAGTGGGCACTCCCTGATGGGAGGGAAGTTATTCCTGAAGGCATGGCATGGATGATAATGAAAGAATTCCACAGGCAGACCCACGGGGGAGTACAGGCGCTTGTGGACCACTTTGGGACCAAGTATATGTGTATTGGGATTTATGAAATTGCTAAAAAGACGGTGGGAGAATGCTTGACATGCCAAAGGGTTAATAAACAACAACTCAGAGAAAAGATACCAGGAGGACAGGGGCTAGCAAAGAGACCATTTGAAAAGATACAGGTCGATTTCACAGAGCTTCCAAAGGTCGGGAAGTATAAATATCTTTTAGTTTTAGTGGATCATCTCACTCACTTTGTAGAAGCCTTCCTGGTGGCTCGAGCCACAGCACAGACAGTCTTAACGATATTATTAGAAAACATTGTGCCAAGGTACGGGAATATAGCTGTAATAGACTCAGACAGAGGACCACACTTCACCTCCAAGATTATCAGAGAAGCCTTGGATCCCTTGGGGACGAGATGGGAATATCATACCCTGTGGCACCCACAAAGTTCGGGAAAGGTAGAAAGAATGAATGGGGAAATTAAGAAACAATTGACCAAATTGATGATTGAAACTAAGATGAACTGGGTAAAATGTCTTCCAATCGCCTTATTAAATCTGAGGACACAACCCCGGACAGAAACGGGTATTTCCCCTTTTGAAATGTTGTATGGGATGCCTTACGACTTGGAAATACCAGCCGAGCACCCAAAGGTAGAAGAGAAGGTGCTGCAAGAGTACATCATTGAGTTAATGAAGCGAAGATGAGAACTAATAAAGAAGGGATTAGTAGTACAAAGACCACCCTTAGATATAGCAATACACAGGATCAAGCCAGGGGACAGAGTATTGATTAATGCCTGAAAAGAGTCCTCCCTGATCCCTCATTGGGAGGGACACTTTCTTGTGTTGCTTACCACAGACACTGCGGTTCGAACGGCAGAATGAGGTTGGACTCACGCTAGCAGGATAAAAAGGACCCGTTTGAGATCCTCACTGGGAGGCAACTGGGAGCCCTGACAACCTGAAAATCACCTTCTAGAGGAAGACTGATGAGTGAAGCATGAGTGAAGCCACCACATATAACCCTTTTTGTTCTGTAAGGGAGGGCAGAGGGTTCATTGCTCCTACGGGTATCCCATCTCAGGGGTAAGTGTAAAAAGAGGGGGGTGTCACTGGGAAAGCCGTGAAGCAGGCCCTGCCCAGCAAAGGTTGAGATCCTCTGAATAGGCCACAGATAACAGCGGTTGAGATAAGGTGTGGAGCTGGGGGGGGAAAGCATACAAATCAAGTGGGCTAAAAGAGGAAGGAGGTTCCCCTGAAGAATACGGCTGCTGCCGAGAAGACAACACACTCCGTTGCTCTAAGCAAAAGAGTAGACGGAGGAGGCAGAGCCATAATGCTGTGGGGATCAAGGTTGGTGAGCCACCTCCAGAAGCAGTCCATGAGGCCCTGTGAAATACCACCTCCCCAACATCTCCCACATGCAGCAGGAAGCAACCAGGGTAAGAGACACAGTGCCTACCAAAACCCCTGGGATACCCGTAGTAAAAGCAGGGCCCCTCTGTTTCTCTCGAGTTTAACTTTGTTTGTATGGGTAATGGGACTCCTGATAATCCGGTTAGATGTAACAAAGGGAGAAGAGAGCCCTCACCGGCCTTACAAGTGGACCTTGGGTAGTTGGGATGACTCAAAGATACTCAAAACTAGTGTTACAGCAGGCTCACCTTCTTTCGATATAACCAATTGTGAATTACTTGGGACAATACTAGGATACGGAGGAAATACAGAACACCACCTGTGTAGTCCCCAGAGACAATACTCCTGGGGGGCTTCAAATGCGAAGGCTACCTATTGGTGTCCTAGCTCAAACCCGGGAAAAAGTTACTGTAACCGTACAGAGTACTATTTTTGCCCATACTGGGGCTGTGAAACCATAGCTACTCCGGGATGGTGGAGTCACCCTCCCGATAGGTACCTCAATGTTACTTGGATACCAGACGGTTGCCGTGAGCCCACTTACAGTTATGACGGCAGCGTAAATAATGCTGGAACTTGTAAATCTCTGAGGGTTACAGTATTACAACCTCAAGATCTAGGATGGTTGGTAGGGAGGATCTGGGGTGTAAGGTTCTGGGAACCTGGAGCCGATAGAGGAGGGCTAGTTTTTATAAAAAAGGAGAGGGTAGAGAGCCCTCCTCAAGGGGTCGGTCCTAACAGGGTCATTAACGGGCCAAAGATAAAGGCACTACCCCCTTCGGGCCCAACAAACACACCAAGCCGGGCTGAAAATAACATATAAATAGTGCCATAACCCCACCTACAGGTATGGTTGAGGAGAACCCTCTTTGGAAAGTAATGCAAGCTACTTATGATACCAAGTGAAAGGAGTCAACAGCAGTCAACACCTAGAGGATGACGAAGTTATTAATAGAGAAACTCCCATCCTCTCCCTAGCCCAGGAAACCATTGCCTGGTTTGATGATTGATGAACAAAATGGTAAAAAAAAATGGGAGGGTTGTAATAAAGGCTGTATAAAGAATTTGTCTATCAAACTGGTGGGGTAACCGGATAAGCTGTTTTAACCTCTGTCACCTTGGATAACTGGCATATCTGCAACATCCTGCCGAGCAAACAATTGTGGTGACTTCCTGCTGTAAGCTAACAACTGCAGTGACTGGAATGCCCAAAGGAAAGGACGACCCTTGGCACATCCTGCGCATGCACCAGCCAGCAGGCCCTCAACCTACAATGCAGAGGAAGACTATGACCTTCATCCCCGCGACCACCAGAGAGCCCGTGACAACCCCCTAGCAACTGGATGCACAACCGCAGAGAGAACCAGGATGTGCTACACCAACCCGGAACCACTGGCAAGAAAAGGGGGCTCTGGCAGGGGTGAGTGTGTGCTGTTGGTGGAGCGGAGACTCCCCAGCCGCCCAGCGCTGTTTTGCCTGCTTGACCAGTTGCTCAAATAAATTCTGTTCTGATAAATAATACTCTGAATTGGTTATTCGTCACAGACACTTATAACATAGAGCAGCTTCATAAACTGTGACTGTATACATACGCTTATGGGGCCAGGCATCGCTTGGCTCTAATTTCCTATGTAGAAAAGTGAGCAAATGGGATCATTTCTACAAAGCCTAAAATCTGAGGTGAAAAAATAGCCACAGTCTGCACAAAATCAATTCCAAACATACAACAATATTGCTTGCTGCCAAGAAAGTAGGATTCAGGCTTAAAACTTGGAATTCCTAATCTCTGCCACACAATTACTGTGTAAGAACCACAGAATATCCTGAGTTGGAAGGGACCCACAAGGATCAAGTCCAACTCCTGGCTCCACACAGGACCACACAAAAATCAGACCCTGTGTCTGAGAGCATTGTCCAAGCACATCCTGAACTCCATCAGACTCAGTGCCATGCCCATGGCCCTGGGGAGCCTGTCCCAGTGCCTGACCACCCTCTGGGTGCAGAACCTTTCCCTAACCCCCAGCCTGACCCTCCCCTGTCCCAGCTCCATGCCGTTCCCTCGGGTCCTGTCGCTGTCCCCAGAGAGCAGAGCTCAGCGCCTGCCCCTCTGCTCCCCTCGTGAGGGAGCTGCAGGCCGCCATGAGGCCTCCCCTCAGCCTGCTCTGCTCGGGGCTGGACAAACCCAGGGACCTCAGCCCCTCCTCATGTCTTGCTCTCTAGACCTGTCATCATCTTCGTGTCCTTCCTTTGGATACTCTTAATAGTTTTATGTCCTTATATTGTGGTGCACACAGTACTTGAGATGAGGCCACAGCAGCACAGAGCAGAGCAGGACAGTCCTTTCCCTTGACCAGCTAGCACTGCTGTGCTGGGGCACACTGCCTCTTATACAAACTATACAAACTGCTGTTGACCAAAACCCCCCAGATCCCTTTCTGCAGGGCTACTCTCCAGCCTTTCATCCCCCAATCTGCATGGGTATCTGGGATTGCTCTATTCCAGAGACAGAAGCTCACATTTGCTCATTAAACTTCATAACATTGGTGATTGCCCTGACCTCTTAATTAGAGAAGATCTCTCTGCAAGTCCTCTCCACACTCAAGATAGTCAACAGCTCCTCTTAGTGTTATTTGCAAACTCACTTAGTGCACATTGGAGTCCTGCATCCACATCATTTATGAAAACATTGACTAGAACTGTCCCCTAAGTGGAACCCTGCAGAACCACATTAGTGACTAGCCCCCAGCCCAATGTAATCACATTTAGCCTATGTTTAGATGGCTTAACAGAGGTTTAGCTATCTGTCAACAAAACAAAACCCTTTTAGTTTTCAAAAGGTTGGGGATGGGTTCTTTTAATTCCTCAACTCCTCATCTGCAGGTTTGGGTATTCTTCCTTAGGGTATTCTGAAAACTTACTGCTGTCTGCCCCAACCCCCCCCCCCCCCCCCATTCAAGAGGATAAGCTAAGGTGACTTCTTTGTATTATTGCTTGTTACCTGAGGTTTATGGACAGTCCTTCAAGCAAATTATAGACTCTAGTGTTGTCTTGGCTGTTCTGATCAACAGCTTCTACAGAAAACTTTTTGATAGGATGTGTCAAGAACAGGCCTTAGATGCAGTTCTAGCATCTTTTAGCCTTTTTTTCCCATTGAGACATGCAGTAGAGTATCACATTCTACAATTCTCATCATGCTCTACAATTACCTTAAGGGAGGCTATAGCAAGGTGGTGGCTGGTCTAAGTAGGCACTAAGTAGGAGACAAGAAGTTGGAACAGGCTGCCTAGGAACATAACTGAGTCACTATCTAGAGTGAGTGATAGATCTTCATATCATATCAAGGCCAGAGGCACAGTGTGGGGGGAACAATTATACACAGAGGAACAGTAACCACCCAAAAGCAGTACTATCAGTAAAGCTACAGCTTATCATAACATAAGAGGGAAAGAACACCAAACTATACTGACAACAAAGATAGATTTATGCTATTACACAGTAGCATCCCTTTCTTGAAGATATTGGTCAAAAACCTACACATAAGTATCAGATCAAAGCACAGTTACCTTCTAAACAAAGCATCAACAAGCAGCACTGATCCTGTGCTAGGTAACATGGTTGTAGCACTGGAGTTTTACAGCTTGTCAAGAATTACCGTATTATGCTTCTACTTGCTAGTCAGTAGCATCATCCCTTGATTAAACAAATCAACTTCACTGAGTTGAAATGCAGAAATATTTATTTTGGTTTCCTTCATTGGTTTTGAAAATTGTTTTGGTTTTATAAAACATAGAAATAGCCAACACTAAGCAAACATTTGAATTCCAATGTAACAAACTACTGCTCTAACAGTTGACTTGGATTTGTGTACCTTAATTGCACACATGTATGAAATTATGCTACAGAGTAGTGCATTACAATCACACACAAATCTTAGTGCAAACCTTGTTGTGCTTGTATTTTACATATATCCATGTTTTCAAAAAACAGCAATGAATGCTAATGCAAAACCAGCTCTGTTAAGAATAGCAAGAGACTTATGCCATAAGGCTTATTTTTGCTGATTTCTGAAACAGAAGGTAAATAGTTTTGTAGTTTATCTGGGAATTACTTTCTCATCCCTGAACAAATACCTATACAGTGCCAACACAGTTCTGTTGGCATATCTGAATGCTTCCAATTACTGCAAAGCATCAGGCAAAAAACATTCTACCTGACCTATTTTGCTATTCAGTGAAGAATACTCAGTGGCTCATACACAAAGCACAGAAAACAGAGGTTATGGCAGAAGCTATTCTGCTTACAGGGGACCTGGCACTTTTTAAAGTGCATTTTAAATACACGTTCATTACAAGGAAACAAGTGGCTAGTACAGGTGCAATGTTTACCTGCCTGTCAGCATAGCCTACCCTCCTGAATGGTTTTTGTTTCTGGATCTCTAGTGTTCTTGCCAGAGTTAGTGTCTGTTCTCTTACAGGACTGGCACCGCTCTGGAATTACATTAATGTAGCAGAGGCTACAACTTGCCAAATTTACTGCATCTACACTGCTAGTGCAGAACCACCAAATCCAGACTTACTCCGAACCTGTATTAATCAGTCTCCTTTGGGTGGAGTTCTGACTTCTACCTTACAAAAGTAAGCCTCAGAACTGGCTGTAGACAGAAGGGAAGAAACTCAGATGCCTTGCCCAAATTAATATTAGGACCAATGCAAGATGTGATACCAGCTATACAACTGTAAGGTTTTTTTTTGCACAGGTTAGTGTAATCCTTCTGAGGATGCAAGATTCTTAGGCATTTCAAACCTGCCAAATCCCTTTTTGAATTGACAACTGGAAAATATACTGCAGACAGCAAACATGCTGGCAATAAGAAAACCTTAGCTCCTTGTTCAAGGAGAGTCCATTTTTGGCTGATGAAGTCTTAAATAACTTATATATAGTTACCATTTATAGTTAAGGCTCTTTTTGGAAATTGTAGGTCACCATAAAAACAGTATGCAACACAACTTGACAGTAAGGCAGTGTTCCATTTCTTCAATGTTCCTATGGCAAGTACCCATTTTTGTACAAGTTAATGATTGCACAGTTTCCTTCCCTATATTTGCTGTAGTCAAATTACAGATATGAAGGCTAACAGTAGACAGACGTGTGACACTTTCCTCAATCCACTCAGTTACATTTTGGTATTAGCATAGAGTTCATCTATCTGTGACTGGAAATATTTTCGTAGTTCCGGTCTCTTCGCCTTCAGTGTTGGTGTCAGCAGGCCATTTTCAATAGAGAACATTTCAGTGTGCATGATAATGTCTTTAACCTGGAAGAGAAACAGATAATAGCTAAGCTACATTCCTTGGAATACACAAGGCTATTAACAAAAAATTGCCTAAATATAACAAAGCCCATCACTTAAGAAATGCAGAAACAAATTACAACTGGACACCTAATTCTTTAAACATCTCAGTAATGATCATAGTATCCAGGAACTGGTTTTAATTTGTATCTTACCTGTTCAAATGACTTCAAACCAGATTCTTTACCAATCCTCACCATGTCTTCCAGAATGTGTTTTTTGACATCCTGTGGATACAAGAACACTTTTAGCTTGAAAGAGTTGATGCAGAACAGCTAACTGTTTAATTAGGTATCACTCACCTTGTTTTTGCAGAGCTCTTCATATGAGCCTTCAAGTCCTCTTTTCTTGGCCCATTTGCGCAAAGTCTCAGGATCAGGTACCACAACAGCTATTAAGAAGGCCTAAAATGAAATTTGAAGGGTTTTGTTTTTATTTTGAATCTAAGGCAACACTAGTTCCTACATGCTACCTACTAGTCAGTGTCTGCTTTTGGGTGGTAGTTCTGATTCTACTAGAAATTCAGCAGCTTTCTGCTGCTTTAAGACAGGAGTGCAGTTCATAAGCCTGCTCATAAAAGAATCTCTTGAAATACTCTTCAGGTTTTTGTAAATGTAAATTGAAAATCTTGGCAGGTACACTGTTTCCATGCATGCTGTTAGCAGTTTATTTACCGTGCCTAATAATCAATTAAGTTAATCCAGCTCTACTATGTGGTCTGAAACCAGATCCAGAAGCATGTTATAACTGGTGGAATCTGAAGTGGATTCAAAACTACCATGTCTAATACTAAACAGACATTGGAACAGGTTGCCCAGAGAAACCATGGATACACCCCATCCCTGACAGTGCTAAACTCAGGTTGGATGGGGCTTTGAACAACCTGATCTAGTGAAAGATGTCCCCAACCCATGGCAGGGGGATTGGACTAGCTGATCTTTCCTACTCAATTTTGATTCTACAAAATCACAGAATCACAGAATTTTCACAGGATTTTCTAGGTTGGAAGAGACCTCAAGGTCATCGAGTCCAACCTCTGACCTAACGCTAACAGTCCCCACTAAACCATTTCCCTAAGCTCTACAAATGTGTTAAGATTTCAGATGCAAAGTTAAGGATGGGGAAGAATGAGGAAAGACTTCTCCACCTTTCATCTCTTCCTTGCATTGTTTTTAATTACCCAAAGAATGCCTACCTGCAAGCTCTCTCCATGGACAAACACTTGAGCAAGTGCTTCACTTCTCAGATACACATTTTCAATCTTCTCTGGTGCTATGTACTCTCCCTGGGCTAGTTTAAATATGTGTTTTTTCCGGTCAATGATCTTCAACGTACCATTCTGTTGACAGAAATAAATTTCCCACTCAGAAGAGGCACTTCAAGTGATAATCAGTCTACACAGACTAAGTGTGTCACAGCAAGTCATATAATACACCAAAATTAAGTGTATGAACAACAGTTTGCATTTCTGCTTCAGAAGATACTCTGGACCCTCTGTTAAGCTTTACAACAGACCAGAAGCACTACTGCCTAAGTTCTGGTTTAATATGAATTTAAGTTTTGTGTATGATCCAAGACAGTTTGCTATAAGTTAAATTTTGGCAACACAGTAGAATACTGCTAGGGTACTGTTAAACTAGTGTTGAAAAAACACGCTCTGCACTCATCTAACCTGAATTTCTGCACCCATCTAACCTGAACTAAGGACAACCTCAGAATTTGTACCACCTTTTCTTTTTAACCACAAGCATACAGATTTGTATATGTACATAATTCTTCCTTCTCCTAAAGGGACTCTTCTTTCACTTAATTCATTCTTAATACCAAGTGTTTTGTTTTTTTTTTAATAATTTCTAATAGCTATAGAAGTACGTTTCATATATATATAAAATGTTAACTTACTGGTAACCATTTCCCAATATCTCCTGTATGAAGCCAGCCATCTTTGTCTATAGCTTCTGCTGTTTTTTCTGGATCTTTCAAATAGCCACGGAATACATTTGGCCCTTTCACACACACCTGAAAAAGAGTTGCTTATTAGTGTGTATTAACTTGCCTTCATAGCAGCAATCACTATTTGCAAGTAATGCTTTCTCCAAAAGCTCTCAATAACCACCACTACAAAGACAAAATTTACACATCGGTAGAAAAATCTCTATTCATTGAGGTCCTCTTTAAGACTTAAGATTTTCCACTAGTATGAAGTGTAATAAAAAGCAGTCACACATGTTTGTTCTTTCAGTTTAACTGCAGTACTCCTGCTTGTTATTTGAATAATCTGAATTTATCAGAGTAAGCTTATCTTTATCTGAGGAAATTCATGTCTGGATCTGGCAATCACCTCTCAGCTTGAGAATGTTAGTTTTAGGTTTGGTAAAACTGAAACATCACAAAAAATAGTTACAGGTCTGACCCTACAATCCACTACAACAATTAGTACAATGTCTGTCAATAAAACAGTACATAATAGAGCAACTAGTCAGGAACATGGGGTAGAACACAAAGTGTCCAGAGGTGATCCAAGACTTAAGTATTTTCTTCTCAATAGTCAAAGCTATAGAAGCGTTGTTTCTTGTGGGAGATGAAAGAGCTCTTATTATTGTCCTGCTGATCCTTAAATAAAATACCTCCTTAGAAAAGAGAGGTCTAGAAGAATAGGGTAGAGAATCTAGTTCTAAGTTACAGTCAAATCAGTAATAAATGCTAATAGGGACTGAATTACCTAGAATAGGGACTAATCACCTAGACAAATACAGTTGACCTGGCTAGATAACCACAGGGAAGTTTTAATTAATTTATTAATTATTTTCAATTAAGTGAGCAAGGAACTGGCTAAAGAATTTTTAGAGACTGACAGTAACTTCCTGTAGTCTGAGAATTGCTAATACGGTTCAGAGGCCAATTCCTAGAAAAAAAATAATTCCAAGCATTTTTAGTGTTTACCTTAAGATGAAATGTAGACATACAGGTGAACTCCTGTACAATGAACAGATGTCATCAAAATATTAGCAGGGATTCTGATAGCCTTGAAAGGACAGTGCCAAACTCATGACCAAACCAAGGCCATGTTTTAAAACCTCAGTCATTTCTGCTACAAAAGAGCTCATCTGGAAGGATGTATAGAGAACTCTGCATGTCCTAGTTAAGTCAAAGGCTGATTGATCAAACTTCTCATGACTCCTGTAATTACTGGATAACAGTAGGTGACAACTCTTCCCAGTTTAGACAAGCCATTTATCTATATCCTGCTAACTGGCACTAAGACCTCATCTGCATATAAACATAATTCTACTTGCAAGTTTATCTTTTTTGAACATGGATAACTGGCAAGAGTGAAAAGAAAGGCTGACAGAGCTGAGACTAACAGAAGCTTATTCTCAGAAAGGAAGACTGGGAGTGCTGAATCCAGCCGAAGATAAGAGCTAAAGAACAGGCAGACAAGGAGGAAGATAACCTCTTTTAGGCAAAGCAAGTTTACAGCTATAGGCATCAGTACTGTGAAACAAGTTACACCATTTGATAAATCCAGAAGAATTTGACTGAGTAAGTTAAAACTGAGACTAAGATGATACCTGATAATTTTAAGGTACTACTATATTTAAGTCCAAACTCACTCCTAATTCAGCAAATTTTCACAGCAAGTGCAAGAGAAGCATAACAAGATTAAGACTCATTAACCATTTTTCATTAAGACAATATGTACTCAGTTCCCTTAGCAACTAAATTTTAAAACCATATTTAAAGACAAGACGATTTTGAAGGAAACTAGAGATAAGGTCACATGCACAACATGGAAGAATCTTAACGCTGCTCTTTCCTTAAGCATTTCTGGTAAGCGTAGCCCAGTGATTTGTCACTAGCAAATAACCACAATTATGTATTGCTTGCAGTCACAAGCCAGTTACTTGCTTAAGCTACACTCCCCCTGCCTTATCCAAGTAAGCTTGACATTCTGAAGTTACTCACCTCACCCTCTCCTTTAGCAGCCAAATAATTCATTTCTTGTACATCAACAAGCTTTATGATATTGCATGACATTGGTGCTCCAACATGACCTATTAAACAGAAAAGCTTTAGTAGCCTGAATGGGTTTAATCAGGTTTTTAAAGTAATAAGTTATCTAAATACTAGAGTAATGGAAGAGATGAACATCAGTTTCTGGCAACTTAGCACATTAATACCATTACACTGATAGCTTTTAGTTTGTAGGGACTGAAGCATTCAGTTCAGATATCCCTTGAACTTTAAAAACTGAACCATCTATTCAGGCTTGCTTTCTTTTTAGTATAATCAGGATCTTTGCTCTGTGGATGTACTAGAGTAGCAAAAGTCTTACTGTAACTGCAAGTATCAGAATTACAGTTACAGAGCTAGAGATGAAATGGCTGACAAATGCAGATTGTTCCAAATACACCAGAAATGCCACTTAAACTTCTAGCACTGTTTATACACAGATTTCTATTCTGTAAGGCTATACATTTTAGTATAACTTCTCTCCTACATCTACTTGAACTAGAAGGGCAAAGCCTGTTAACAACTTCACTCACTGAACATTCCTACCTATTTAGGAACTTCAAGATCCTTTCAAAGCTTTCTTACTTGACTTGAAAAATAAAGTCTAGTTCTTTAAAGCAGGTGTTAACAGGCTAAGTAACATGACTGTGGCTTCTATAGCAACCTGAAGTTTAACAGACAAGCAGACCATTAAACACTGTACCTGCTGTCCAGTCACCAGGCATTGACAGTGAGCATCCAGCTGTGCATTCAGTCTGTCCATAACCTTCATAGAACTAGGAAATAAAACCAAGAGCTTAAGATTGTTTTTTCAAGGTTTCTTCATTAAGAATAAGATTTTGCTTTTTTTCTAATCCAGTTTAAATTTGAATTTAGCATAACCCTCAGCATCTTTATGAATTAAAAAGAGCTTTACTGCAATAAAGACTTTCAAGTAATGATATTCCATCTTCAGTTAATATTTACTCAAGATTTCATAGTTTCACATGCTGTGTGACACCTATCTAGGTCACAATGTTACCCATATTCTTAAGTCAGAAAGCAGTACAGTGCAACAGGAAGAAACAGATGTACTAGAAGTGACTTCATGCATGTTGCTGAAGGACAGGTTTGTCCAAGATGACCAGAAATTGACGCCCTGTATCTCATCCCAGCACTGTGGGTATTGTATGTAAGACAGAACTGCCTCTTCTGTTTAGAGCTCACTGCTATACTAGCATACCACTGAAGGTATTCAAGTCACAGAAACCTCATAAGTTTTAGCGTTTCAATGTTTTCCATCCTTGAAATCTATTTTATATTTGTTCCATCAGAATCTGTTATTCAGATTTTACCTCAAGCGGCATATACTTTGCTCAAAAACGTCTTTTGCCTTTGAAGTTTGTCTGATTCTACCTAGAATTATCTTCAAACCAATACTACATAACTTTGAGATACTCTATAGTACAGTTATGAATGTTTCTGTAGACAAGGCAAGTCCAGAAACTTAATCCAAAAACATTAATCATTGAATACAGCTGCCAGTGAGAAAGTTTTTCCCTTAGGAAGGCTTAGATGGTTATTGAAATTACCATAGAGACTTTGGATGAATACAGAAGGTTTGGAGGTCTGAGAGAAACTCTGGAAAGGAATATGTACTTGTACAGCTCCAAAAAGAATGCTAACAAGTTATCCATATAATCAGACCACTAGAAGTGTTCTTCTATCAAAGTTTAAATCAGGTACTAAAATGTTTATGGTTTTGGATCAAGAGCAACGAACTCACCTGACAGCCAAGAGCTGTCCTCAGGAAGGTCAGTACACTTGCAGATATAGGTGCTGCTCCTGTGATCATCAGCCTTACTCTTCCTCCCAAACTTGCCTACAACAGACACAAGGTAATGTGGACACCAAAAGCATTTTAGAAAGATTTCTAGAGTCTTTATCTCTTCTGCCCTCAGTCACTATCTGACTACATGCACAACCCACAAATGTTAAAAGCTGAAGTTCAGTCTCCTATGCAAGTTGTCCGTCATGGAATGTTTTAGCATTTTAATCTCTTTAATGGCCGGAATAAACAGTATCTCAAATACACAGCATCTACAAAGACTATACTTTTGTGCCACTGAAATATAGACTCAGCCAGAAGTCTAAAGAACTTAAGTTGAGGGTTTTTACTTTTAACCTGCCTTCTATTGGTTTCTCATATAACCTGAATACTATAAAAGCAGCCACATGAGGGTGTTGTGCAACCATGATACAGGCCATTGCAAGCCACCCAACATAATACCAGGCAAGTTTGCTAGTTATGGACAGTGAGGAAACTGTAAGGGCTACATGTAGCAACTGGGCAACATTCTGCATTCCTCCTTCAGAAGGCGGGTGTTTGCTTCTTTTAAAGTCTGCTACTTTTTGCTACTTTTAAAGTTCTTTTAAAGAAACAGACTTCTAGAGCAACTTCCCGAATGCAGTTAACTGATACCACCAGAACAGGAAGAATTGGAAAGTAGTAGGAAAAAGGTTTTGAATTTTACTCTGAGTAACCAGATGATCTTTAATAAGTGATAAACAGCATACCAGATTATAACCACCCATATCAAATTCAGTAATTGCAAACTGATGCCTATAAGCCACAAAAAACATATGTAGTGATGCTTTACATTTCCAGTATTTGAAAACACATCATACTGCTGTTCTGTAATTAAGTAAGCACATCTGGAACTTTCCCAAAAATAATCATGAAAAAATAAGTGATGCAATAAAAGAGGTCCAATATCCATAATACAAAGACTCAGAATTTCAAGCATACCTGTATTTTGCGGAAGATGACTTTATCCCAGAAACTGTTGTTTCTGACTATACCGCTTCTAAGTTCTGCTTCTTTCCTCTTGGAAGCAAAATCCAGCATCCACCTCTTTAATGATGTATCTGCCTGCCCAAAAATCTATTAAGGAAGATGATTTACAATTAGTAGTCTCAGACTGTCATTCACTTTTTTTTTTTTTACAGTAGTACACAAAGATTCTTACAGTGAAAAACAAGCAAGTCAGACACCTGCTGGTAAGCATCATATTTCTGGTAAGAAGTATTTCTGGATTTGGCCTCTCTACCTCTTGTATACACCAAAAACTAGTGCTTAATCCTTTCTTCCCATCCAACTGGGGACAACTTTATGTTTAGTTTCTTCATTTAAGTATGAATGAAAATTGACATTTTGCTTGCTTTTTCTATTCCAGTTTGGTTAAAATACGAGTTGAGCATAATCTTCAGTATAGTCTAGAGTACATATCACCATAACATGTTAAAGTAATACAAATCAATAAAAGCATAAATAGCATTTTAGAAAACACTGATATTTGACATTTCTGAAGGGGTCTGCAATCTTACATATATAAGCTTGCTTTTTAGATTACTTTTTAAGGCTTCCTTCTGGTCATTCCCAGGAAGCCACAGAGCAGACTTAACAGAACCACAGATAGTATATTCCCTTGGAGAGACAAAGACCCAGCAGCAATTCAGCATTATGGGGCTTGTCACCTCTATTTCCCACTTGGAACTTCACATGCCAGATTACTACAAGGCTGAGAGGTTGAAACTGCCACAGAAATGAGATTTTCATGGCACTAGGAACACGTAGTAAGAGATCATGAAAGGAGAATGGAGTTCTAAGCTTCAGCCCTGTTTCTGTAATTCCAACACATACAGACCTTCATTCTTCTCTGGTATTTTAAGTTTTAAGCACTACAGGCAGTTGGCCTCAGTATTTCCTCCCCTCCAGATGAAGTTGCTGTGACCAAACGGAATGTTGCATCACTTGCTGCTGCTCAAGTCTCATGAGAGGAGTACTGTCCCAACTGAGGCAACATAGACAGGTCTGCCATTTCTTTAGCAGCCAGACTGCATCCTGTATCCTCCAACTCCTCTGGCTATATTCTCATAGGGGTCAGCTATTTGTATTAAAAACAATGATTTAATATCTTCTGTAGAAAGGCCAAGAAACTACTTCTGAATACCCATCTCAGATGACCCTGAGAAGGTTAGTAGCAAGCACAGGAGAGAATAGGGTTACTGACACACCCTCTCTCCAGCACTTCGGACTGGCTGGTTTATAGTTCTTCCTGCTAGAACATGCTGGCTGCTGTGTAGGAAACTTGTACTTGTCCATGCAAACATAGGCAGACACCTGACCTTGATTTGCAAATCCCCTTCCATGAGTCAGATGCTAAAAATGTGGCCTGCGGACACTAAGCCTCATGTTCATGGTGCTGACTGGACTTGAACTTACTATTTTGCTTTAAGTTAACAAATGCACAGAACAGTCTGACTAGACTTGGTTCTCTCCAGCAAGTATTGGCTGCCTGAAAACACTTTAATACAGCCAGTACTTCTCCCTGTACATTCATCACTTTTAGAGAGATGCAACAATTTGTGAGCACTGACTTAACATCAGAGCACAATAGTTACTTCTGCCCTAATCAGACTTCAGGAAGTCTTTCAAAGCTCACAGATTTAGTCTCAGCTTTAGACTTACCTTGTCAAACATTCTGTTCAGCAGTCGTGGTACTACAGGGAATACAGTTGGCTGTAGTGTTTTTAGGTCATCCATAAGTAGTCTGATATCCCCTTGAAAGAATCCTATCCGAGCTCCATGGCACAGAATCACACACTGTTAGAAAAGAGCAAAAAGTGTCTGAAGACAGCATGTATAAAGCATAGCAGGACATGTTTGTTGTATGTGGGGCAAAGACCAACAGAAATACTGTACAAAAGTCCCTAACCAAAGAAGTTGGTCAAATAAGGTACAGCTCAGAGGTAGCTAAATATTGAAGTCCTCTATTTTAAACGTCTAACAAGCTCAAATACTAGAACTTTGTTCCCTGCTACAGACTAGCAAATCTGCATTTGAAGTCAACATATACCACGTACTGATCCAGCAGGGATCTCTGCTGTGTGCTACTTGTTTAGTATTCTCTTGCACTCTGGTTTTCCTTACTGTTTGCCAACAAGATTGAACAAACAAGGATTTTTTTGTCAGGTGTTCAGGATGCTCTCTGGAAGATTCTAGCATAGCCACTGCTTATTTCTGTACCACTTCAGACCTACACCATGGAAGGCAGACAATCCCGCAGTGTTCTGTGTTCTCTATTAGCCTAGAAGCTCTCTACCCACCACACCTATACAGCCTATTTATTCTTTTTAATAGCAGCCCTACTTTTCTGTGTTTCTCCATACCTACTAGTTTTTATTTCTTCCCCCTTCCCCTGCACACCTCTTCCTTCAAGCCTAAGGACACTCAAATCTTGGGGTGCATCTACTTTCTTCATAATATACAATTACACACATACATAAGCATATATATTTACACATACTACATAGACATATGGACTTAACCCCTTCAGTAGAAAGCTCAGGGCTCCAAACTGAAACTGTGGGACTGCTTCCAGCCCTATGCATCTTTTCACACTTGCATGGAGGCTGTTATTCCCTTGTATATCAAATCTGGCTGTACCCCAATTCAAATTGGTTTTCTATCTCACCTAAAGGAGCTGAGTTAAACTTCAAGTACAAGACTGCCATGCCTTTACTATACATGCAACTAGAATGATGCTATTTCCTCAGACATCTTATGCATCACCTAACTAAGGGCCTTTCAGCCCATAATTAAGACTACTGGTTAGGACAGTCCAGAGCTCCCTCATTCTCAAAAAACGAGGCTCCAGATTCTACCCTACAGAAAAAAGCCATCCAAGTTAGTGTAATTTAGTGACAAATTCTGAAGTTAAAAGCCATTTTCATTTCCTGGAAGAGAACAGCATTCAAACAAAATCCACCTCCCCCCGTTTCTTGAAAGCAATGGTAAATATACACAAAACTATTTTTAAGTTGTTTAAATGAGCAGGTGGCCACATTACACAGTAAGTCTTTATTACAGCTTTTACAGACTAAAGCAGGGCATGCATTTTTAGTACTGCACTGATTAGATGGAATTTCTAGGCAGTAAGTATACCAAAGGATTGTGTCCTGTTCAACTAGACCAGTTTCTTATTAATCCTAGCCCTAAGGCTGATGTTTCAGCATGAAAGTTAGTTGTCTAGTACTCACTATTGTGGGATGTTTTCTTGAACCTTACCTCAAGCTTTTATACATGTGTAAAAGGCAAAAACAAATACTGTTTATCAGTGAGACTCAGGAATCACGTGTTCTGTAAGAAAATACAGTAGTTTTGAAGAACATGCCTACCTCAACAACTCTCTCAAACATATGGGCCAAGGGCAGGAATGATATCAGAACATCTTCAGAGGTAGGTATAAATGTTTTCTGAAAAGTGTTAAGCAAAACAGAGGAAGAATTATTTTTAAGCTAAACAATACAAATAGATATCAGAACTTTAGAGCACAGCCCTTACTTCAGCTTTGTTTGAAACACAGCTGCATTGTCTTTCACTCATTAACAAGACTACTAGAAATCATTGCTTTGAGCACATTGCAGAAATTGTCATCTTCTGTAACAGCCAAGTACAGTAACTGATTTTTACAGCTTATTATATAATTATGAATAGAAACAAGTTCTGAGAGAAGCCACATGAAGTTCCAATATACATAATGTAGAGGATGGTGTGAAGATTGTATTTATTTATTTTTTTAACCCCCAAGACATACTACTGCATACATTCATTGTAGGTCAGAAAGTTCATTTACCCAATTTAACATAAGGTCAATATCAAAGTACCTCACATGATCTAATCATGAGACCAGTTGCTTAATTTAGAAACAATCCTATATGCAGGGCACTTGGCAAAGTAGGTATGCCAAAAACTCTCCCATGAGAATTTTGCTTTTTTGCATGCCAAACTTTTGACACATCCACACAACAAGTACAGTTACAAGTTCCCAAGCTGTGGTGGACCAATGATTATTAATACAGCAGTATCAGTTTGGTAGGAGTGGGGGGGGGGGGGGAAGAGGAAGACAAACACCCAGCATCACCAAAAAAACACCTCTACCAACATCCCCAAAACATCCAACAGATCTGCATTAATATCAGTACTGTGTTGCTATTCTATTTCTGGTCCCCACATTACATGCAAAGAAATTAAGGAGAAACTGAAAGAAGAAACAACTAAGATAAATGCAACCAAATCTATTCCTTATAGTTTAATCTACTTTGCCTACTGTTCTACATAGTTTTTTTTCTGATTTGCTTTCTATTAAGTTTCATGTGAATTATGTGATATACTACAAAGTAAAAGAAAGGCACCTTAGGTATATGTTGACTCCTAAACTAGTAATTTGACAGCAGTCTGCCCACACATTTTTCAATTGCTGAAATCTCACCCGTTTTAGACTTAACATACTAAGATCCATTTTCACTCCTGAGATACTCCCCTTCATGCAAATAAACCTACATCAACCTTGATGTTTACCTCTGTATTTTTCAGAAAAGCTGAAGCATTGCTGACTATATTTCCATGACTGAGCATAGCTCCCTTGGGGTTTCCTAAGGAAGAAGCACATCAAGATGCAACAGTGAAATCCTTCAATCTTTTAAGTTTCCAAGCAAAGGTAAAATTAAACTAGTAGCATTTCAGTCAAACTCTTCGCAGACATTAAGATACAATGAAGGGTATTAAAGGTAGAGAAGTGGCTGACATTTAAGAAAACTATTACCAGCTAAAGTACTAAGTTTGTGTGGAAGCCTTCAAATTTATTAAGTACAGCAACTCCTCTAGAAACAGTCATGTTTCTTGGATAAGCTTCTCATTCAAAATTCAGTATTTCTGTGAAGATGAAGCTATCAAACTCAGACAACTTATCTAAGAGCTGCTTTAAAAGTATAATTAATAACATTGTACACTTCCCTTTTACTCCCTACCAATGTTGGTTATTGTCACATGCTTGACATTTGTCAGTTATCTAGGCAGTTGGCTTTCTGTTTTGGTCTTACAGCAAGGGTATGCTGTGCATAAGAGCCAAGAAGCAAGTCCTGCTAGTATAAAAACAGAACTGAGTCAGAAGTCAGAGCTGTTATTATAATGGAAGCACAAGTTCAGTACCTATTTCCAAGCCCCAAAACATAAGACCTCTACCCCCCTTAACTGCAGCTCTGTATTAGTCAACAGGAAAAGTCAGTGAGCCTCACCACAAAACCTCCCCAGATACTATTTGCCAAAAAGATGCAGCGGCAGGGGAGAGTCTTGGAAAAGACAGTAGGAGGGCTTCTGAATTAGTTTTGCACATATAAGATAATGAATTCTGCATAATGTAATGAGGTGTACCTGTTGTTCCACTGGTGAAACAGATGACTGCTAGATCTTCTGGCTTTGGAGGCTATGAGAGTTAAGAAAGTATTAGTATAGTTCTCTAGAAAGAGATTACCTGGATAAAACAGTGAAATACTCATGTTACTTTTGAACTATGGGAGATAGAAACATTTGCTAGTTTGATCTATGGAATACGTTAGATTAGATCAGTTGAATTCATACTTACTAGAGGTTTTTGCCTGTGTGCTCTTCCCAGTTCCTACAGGAAGTGAAGAAAGGAGAGACTGTTAAGTCAGAGCACATTACTTTGTGTTAAATTTACCAGACAAAACCTTACTAAACGTTATAACATTCCATCCTTTAGAATGCCTGTTAAAGCATTTGTAACTTACAAAAGCATGAAGTATCTTTATTAAAGGCTCTAAGGGACATTTAGAAGATCTAGTATTTTCTACAAATACAAGAGCAATACCTAAAACTCTTTTCAACTAGTAAATCAGAAGTCATTCATAAGACAAGCTCAAGGTTAAGTAGTATACTAACAAGCCACAGCAGACAGTCCAACAGCTCATACAGATGTGTTCCTGACAACTGCTGACCATGTAGAGCAGTATTCATGTCACGAAGCACCCTGCATCTACATCACTGCTTTGAGACAGAAGACTGAAGTTTCCCCATGAAGGCTCATTGGTGGTTTGTAGTCCTTTTAATACTGATGAATGGTGTGCAGCAAGTTCTGTCCACTAGAACCTTTTCTTCCTCATTACAATTATTTATGCCTGAACATTAATGATGCCATAGATCTTTAGGCTGAAGGGAATGTATATCAAGATCCCTTTACCATCAATGATATAATGATTAATATGAAATTGTAGAAAGCTTATGTTCAATACCGATGAGCTCAGAAGTTTCAAATCCAGACTTATTCCTGTCACATCTATTTAAGACTAAAAGCAGCTATAGTTGTTTTGTTTAAGGGCTTCAATAAGTTAAAAATGGACTTTTTGTTAAATACAGGTTTGCCCCTTTTAGGGCAGGTACATCCTCATTGCCTTTAAATTCTAAGTACACCAGAGTATTTGAGATTATTATACACTCATTTATTAGCACTAGCCTTTGTGTACAGATAGTTTTTACATCTTTAGATTACCCATAAACAAAGAAGTTTAATTGTTTACAGATGTTCCTTTTTCCCTAATCTGTAAGTTTGCCCTTCTGAAAGTGTCATTACATCAAGAAAATTGACAGTATATTACTGTCTACTCAAAACAGCATCCGCATTTCAAGTGCCACCAGCAGTTCAATACAGCCTGTTTTGAGTAAGACCTGGTATTTACTTAATACACAGTTAAGATCCCTACACAATTCTGTTGATCTAGAAGAGAAGGCCAACATCTCTTCCTCTCAAATAGCCATTTATTCACAGCTAATCAGCTCTAAATCATCACAGCATAAGTACAGACATTAAGCATCAGAAACCAAGATTGTTATCTGGTCACACTGAGTACAGGAAACAGTAAGTTCATGCCAGAAACCTAGAAAACATGCTTGAAATAATCATTCTAATCTAAGCTTCTAAACAGCGCAGAGTTGTCTTTTAAGAGACTAAAAGCTCTTACCCCTTAAAGATTAAAACTTATTCTTGTTCACTGAGACACTATTAGGAATACTCAAGTTTGTCTTACTTCTTAGACTTAGAGAAAGGAGCACTCATTACTACATTAATCCCAACATGTTGTTACAATAGCATGGCAAAGACCTAACACAGTACTGGAAGTAGCTACTCGAGCAGATATGCTCTAAATATTCACTTTTTTCCCTGTAGCTAGAAGATCCCTTGGACAATACCTAATAAAAACTAGAGTTCAACACAAAGAAGCTGATTTTAGTGTACCATCCTATCCCTGCAGGTTTTTTTCCTTATTTAACCCAACCATTTTCTCAGTCAGCTATATCACTGTACAGATCATGTAAAACTCTGCATGTCTTTAGCACCATTTCAACTTGACAGCCTAGCTGAGACTAGTTAACTGTGTTGTAAAGGATAACATGCAGGCAGTTTTGCATCTGTACCAGAAGGTGGCCCTATTAACATAGCACATAAGCCTGCTATGAGAACAAGTTCAGTGAAATTATGTTTTTAATTACTAGTTACCACACACCTCTGCAGAAGATGAGCACAGTTACTGTGAGATATGCAGATCCTAATAAGCCAAGCCTTTACCAGCACTACAGCTGGAACCAGACTAAATCCCATTTCATAATATCGCAGTTAGATGCCATTTATGCAATTTGTACTCAGGACAAATTTCTCCTAATAACTTGCACAAGAGATCCAAGCAGAAAAAATGACTACAAGCAAAAGGACTAAGACTAACATTAGGAGGCTAAAGTCAATTTCCAGAAAAAGGATTCTGTTCACTGTACTGTATTCTGAAGTATTTTTCACAGCATATGACTTATTGTTTCATATGAATAAGCCTTAATGTTCAGATCTGATGTTACACCTGTACCATGTTTTTCCATTATCTTGACATACATTTTTATATCTTGCACATTGTAAAATGCCACTAGCAAGTTGATTTCTCTTTGTATGAGCTTCAACCCAAGAGACAGTTAAGTAGTTTGAAACTAACCCACCACACTGTTCAGTCCTGAGATCTGTGCAATTGACACTATCTTATTCTTCTGCAAGTAAATAAGATGAAAGCACTAGAACAGATTAAGCACACTTACCTCTATTTCTTTCATGCTGAAGATTTCTACCCCACACTTCTTGCCACGTTCTACAAGATCTGTGCCAAAAGGTTCCATGATAACAATGGTGTTGAGGATCGGAGTCTCCCCCTTTTCCACATTAGTTAACAGAAGTTTAGCCTTGTCAGGTGTGTCACAGAAAACCAGTGATAAGTCAGCTGATGAAAGAGAACAACATTATCAATACAACAAGTGTGGACTACATTCACACTCCAGATCTTGTGAAAGGAAAACATCTGAAGGCAGCTACAGTTCTGTCCTTAGTCAGCTCTGCCATCATATATTCAGTTGCTGAACTACTGAAAATACCCTACCTTTGTTCACAATGTAGGTAATTGCTTCAGTTCCTAGTGTATCATAGAGTGGCACCACTACCATGGAGTATGCATAGCATCCCTGTTCGATGATGACCCACTGCACAAAGAAATGAGATGCAAGTCAGTGTTTACCTGAAACAGACCTTTGAGAAGTAATCCCAATGTGAGCCTAATAAGGACACTATTAGGACAGAGCTCTTTTGGACAAATTTTAACGAAAAAGTCTTTCTAATTTCTATCACTTGTTTACCTTGAAAGCCTATTTTTAAATTTGTCAGAGGAAGAAAAAAGTCAGTAAGAAGGTAGCTATGAGAAGGCATGCAACCCAATAAAATTCAACTGTTCTTAGTTAATGTGTACCGACTTCTTCTAAAACTATTTAAAATAACTCTATCTCCATCTCCTTAGTCTACCTGTGACGGGGAAAGAGGTTTTGAATAGGAGTTAATAGGAGTACAGTACTGTTTCTTATCTTTAGGTCATCACAGAAGCCATTGAAGCTTTCAATATTTTATATCATTGTAGTATGAATCAATGAAGGACTTGCACATGTCTTGACACACTGGTATATTTATCTATTGTATAAATAACATCTATACACAGCCTGTTCTCATCTCTGTATTACCCACATCTCATCAGGGCCAGACACGCAACATACAGTTACCACAGAGTTCAGAGTTCTCTGGAAAGCCAGCTCCATGAAGTCTGTCATCATGTCTTAAGACTAACTACTCCCCTTTAATTGGGTTTAATCTGAAGATGCGGTTGTACATGTATGTGTACCAATTCTGTGTTTTCACAGAAGAGGACAGCCTTGCAAGCTGCAATTAAGAGGATTCACCTGCTAAGATGTATAGTAATCAAACCCCTGTAGCCTTATTTTGTGATACCATCTGAATTCTTTACAGAAAGATTTCATCTGAAGTACTGTCAAGGTAAGAGCCTCATAATTCTTCTTCTGTAGAGTAGCTATTGAGAATGGTTTGTAAATAACCAGCTACACCAAAACAGAGTTGCATGCAACTCCTTAAGTGTGAGCCTCTGGACAAGTGAGGCAGCCGGTGGAACTGGAACAACTCTGTTTTTCCCCTCAAGAGTGACAAACTCAGAACCTTTAGCTAGTTCCAGATAGCTAAATAAAACATACATCTTAAAAAGATGAAGAAACTTGCAATTCAACAAGGATTTCATTAATAAAGAGCATTTCCCTTCACCATTCCCCCCCCCAGCTATCGTGTTTTCCAGTGTTTTTGCAGGACACTAGCCAATTGCCTCACCCCTGTAATGACAACAAGTTTGAACATCATTCAGCTGATTATTCCATACGAGATCTAACAGAAGCTATGCTAAAGTTGCTAAATCTCAGTTTTACGAGCTGTTAATTTAGGAAACTTGCCCATAATAAGTTTTCTACTGATTGAGAGTCTTTAACAGAGGGGGTTTTTCTGAAGGCACCTATACAACATGCCTGTTGTTTATGTCTTATCCCAAGAGAAGTCATCTAGTACAACACTAGTGAAGAGGGAACTTACTGGTATAGCTAGGGTCTGCATGAAGAAGTCTAAGCACACATACCTATACCAGCTGTAACAGGGTCCCCTGATGATTTTTCATAGACAGCATCCACCTATACATCTAACAAGAATGGGGCACCTGCATTTTTGTTGAGCAGCTTCAAGTTTAGGACTTGTTTTATTGGAGATAAGCCTATACAGCAGACTTCAGAAGCTGCAGACAACTGAGCTTCCCATTACAGCCTCCAACTATTCTTGCACACTGACTGTTGTATTGACAATCTTTATTTTCTGGACCAGTGATATTTCTTTTCTTTTTAGCATCTCAATTTAAAACAATATTTAAACAAATAGCAAACCTCAACACTGGAGTCCTCTAAAAGCCCAAGCAAGCAGCTAGTACTGAATTGAGGCAGTCTGAAAGTTTCCATTTTTCTGATGTGGCTATGATCTATTAAGGGAAACCACATATTTCACTGTGCTTTTCCCCCTCAACTTAAAATACAAGTTCCCTACTTGTAGAAGAGATCTGTTTTTCAGTTACTCAGAGGGAAAGTAGTTTTTATTAACCAAAGTTTATTTTTCTAGTGAACGTTTAAACAAGTAACTTGCTAGGATTCCCCCCCAGGGGATTTTCCCAGCAGTTCCCCAGACTGACAAATGTGAATCACTAACAAAAACCTTCACATAATCTCCTGTCTGGATTAGTGATTTTATTCTGGATGTCACAACACTCATCCAGTAGTTTTCAGTAGGGAAAACCCCAGAATTGAAGTTGTTGGCTTAAACAGGTCTTTCCAGCTCATTTCTGATCCAGCTCAAAGCCTGCTGGAATGAAGTAATTCAAGCACATTTTGTTTTTGTCATCCATAAGCAGACCACACTGCCATGCCCTCCTTCAGAAAATCCACTGACCTAACAGTCATAGATTCTACTTTCCATATCAACAAAGCCCCTGGAAAACAGATGGCCAGTTTCTTTGCACTCAAAGGTCTACCTAGCTAACATCTGGCTCCCTGTTTTATTCATTTCTACTTGATGTTGTAAGTACACTCATTTAACAGATTCCCAGTTGGAGCCATCCCAGCCATAATAGGAAAAACATAGCTGTTAGAACCAGAATTCCAGCAGAAGAATCCAAGCAAGTTACCAGATTTAAGAGTCTGAAAAGTTTTTTCTTGCACAATGCTAGAGTTAGGTTTTCTGTTAGGAAAGAAGGAAGTTGGGGGTGTAAAGTCACTTGTCACACTTTAATGATAGAAGGAAAGGCTTTGTGACAAACTGGAAATCAGAAAAGATCCAACAGCAGAGTGCTGTCCAGGACCAGAGACAGTGGTACAACTTCTAGCCACGTCAACACAATAGGTGGCTCTCAAAGATAGAATCCAGCTGCCAGAGTTTATTTAAGATGGACAGAATATTTTAGACAAGTTAAGAATCATCCTCTTGTCTTGATACAGGCTTGGATTAAATTAGCTTAACACAGCAAGCACCAGCTGAAGCTCTAAGCACAAACATAAGTTAGAAGTTCACCCCTATTAAATAGATTTAATAGGCAGAATATGCAAACGTTTACTCAACAGTTCATACTACTTTTAGTAACAGCAATCTAGAACCACTCCTGGATTAAGATGAATAGACACCAGCTAATCAAAACATCCCCACAGTTGCCAAAGGTTTGTGACATTTTGCATTATCAGATGATCTTCGGTTGTATCACTTTTAGTCTTTCTGCCTCCTTATTAAGTTAAGGAATTTTCCATTTTTGCCTTTATTGGGAGTTTTCCCACCCAGCATCTTGATGTCCAGGGCCTCTTTCAGAGAGAACTCTATCACCTTTAGCCATCTTTTATTTGTCCAAATATTTCATCACTAAAGGTCTTGAGTTTTGAAGGGTTTAAATATCTTGTGACTTCCAAATACTTTGAGTCACCTAGTACTCCTTTGTCACTTTAAGAGAAAGCAAATGGTGATAACATTAAATCAAATAAGCACTATATTAGCTTCCCATTAAGCCTATGAACTAGAAAGAAGAGAGAAGTTACTTTGGATTCCCTGCTCCCGAGCATAAGAGACTAACAGTTGTGTCAGCTATCAGTTTTGGCTCTTAGCTCTAGATGGCTGTAGCTTGTGGGTCTGCAGTGTCAGCTATGAGCCCTTTCCCAGCTCCAAAAAACTCATAGTAAGGAAGCTTGGTACACTGCAAAAAATCAATAGATTTAGAAGTGTGCCATTTCAGAAACAGCCAGATCACTAATAGAAACACTGTCAAATTACCTCAGGTCTGTTTTGTGCAAAGATTCCTATGTATTGGATTTGAGATGGTTTGAAGCCTCGGTGGAGTAACGCAGAGCCCACATATTCTGCTCTGTCTGAAACCTGGGGGAAAATAAAGAGAAGCCAAACGAAGAGATGAGACAAGCTTAACAGTACAAACCCCATAGAACATTTTCCTTTAACCTTACAAGAAGATTAACTAATGTGAAGTAGATAGTGGTTTTCCAGGATATTTTGGATACCCTCTGACCTTGATAAACTGAAGACTGAATATAGACACCATACTCACACACAAAACACAAGAGTACTTAATCCAGCTGGACTTTAACTGTTAAAGTCTAAATTTAGATTTAATGCTCACATGCAGAAGAGGCTATTTTGTTGTGTTTGTATCAACCCCCAGAAGTGACCCTGGAGTGATGCAGCTTTATACTTCTCAATGACACACATTACATATGCCATCCTTCTGCTGCTTTCAGAAGACTGCTGAACTACTGAATTCTCGGTGCCTACATGAATACCACTCTACTCTTCAAGAAGTATGAGAATAAAGGAGACAAAACAGTTCAATAAATAAAGCTTTTGGGAAAGTAATTTTCTAATTCCTCCTTCCATATAGCATATGACTTGAATCTATATGTCTTGACCAAAAAAGTTTTGTTAATGAGAGGGTGTACCTAATAAATACCCAGCAAAATCACCTTGGGAAGTGACCTCTGCTACATACAAAAGGTCTGTACTGACCCTAGCCCTACATACTACACAAGGCTTATGCAAAGTTTAAGATATCACTTACTAAATCAGGAGCAACCGGAAAATGCAGAGCTGTCCAGAAGAAGATTTGCATAAAGATATTTTTAGCAATCATGAAGCAGCGTGCTACTAGGTAGAAGTCTATCTATTAACACTCTGTGCAAGCATTATTCAGCACTATTGAGACAAATAACCACAAAGCACGGATAAGATCTGTAAAGTAAAACTAGCCTCTTAAATGAGTGACTATAATAGTAGTATTCTGAGCCTCCAAATACTGCCTCTGAAAGGCTGCAGCTTTGTAGTAGTGTCCAAGTTCTACGCAATTCAGCGATAAAATGCTGAGAGCTGCCAAGATAATCCAAAATGCATTCAGAAATAAAACAGTGAATAAACAAAGTGCGGGAGGTATTCTTCCCCTTGGACATATTTTTGGGGCCGTTCATTTAGGATTTTAACAAGAATTAGAATCTTTCTGCAATATTTTGATGCTACTTTAAAACACCATGAATAATCAAGTCTTTTCGTATCACACCACTGGATGTTGTGTGAATGGTCTCAGTACGCAGAAGCAGATCTAGCACCAAGCTAGAAAGGCTACTTACCTCTTTATAGGAGATCCACTCATATGGCTGGTTTTGTTTTCTAACACCTAGGCATGGACCATTATCTAAAAAACAGCAATAAAAAGTTTCTTAAAATTTAACCCCTGCTTCCTGTCTTAACAGCACACTAACTGCACACCCAGCAGCATTAAGCTGACAGCCTGTAATTCTTTGGAGATACCTCCAGAATGCAAACCCCATTTTGGAGTTGGGGAGGGGAGCAAGCAGGGAATGAAGCTAGGGAAGGTTGGCTTAGGCTGAGGAAGACAGCACTGACATAGTTCACACAATGCTGCTTCACAAGAGATTGTAATTGGATTTGCCTTCAAGATGCTCACATTTAATGAATTCATCTTATTGATGGGTAGACATCCCCCACCCACAACTGGGCTTCAGGAGCCCAGACCTTCAGTTCTTGACACCATTGAAAAGAGTAACTTTAAAAGTTAAACTTACTTGATACATGCAACCCCCTTTGGAAGATATCATAAACTGTTCTCACATCATCATAGTAACAAGTTAACAATTCATCACTCTTAAGGAGAGAGGACCTTCGAGCATGCTCACCACCCTAAAAAACAGTTAAAAAGGTTGGACACTTGTTAGTTACAAATTAACAGGAAATTCCTCAAGGAATAAAAACATCTCATCCATTTTAAACATTATGAGTCTTAATAAATTCTGCTTGAGAGAACTTCATTTCTGTTTCCCAGGACATCAGCATTTAAAGAGATGCTATTTCTCCCTGCATTACTGAAAGTACAAGGCAAAAACCTAACCTCAGCTACATGAGAGCACAGAGCAAATATGTAAGAACCACAAAATGCCCTTTGACACCCCTCACTAGACAAAGATCTTCTTTAGAAGCATTTTATCCCATTATATCAGCAGTTAAGCTTTCTAAATCCCTCCAACCTCAACTGGAGCATTCTAGATGTTAACACTGAGATCCTAATTTACTTTTCCAATTAGGAAATAGTAAACAACCACATTCAGACTCAGGTTTCAAAACCTAAATGATTTTAAGCATGGTCAGTTTTAATGTGCTACTATAAATAGGCTATGTCAAATAATCTCATTTTACACCTATTAAAGTTTCAGGAATTGCAGTTGTGCAAGTACTATTGGGTCACACTTATTAGTTCTGTTCAGGTGACAGACACTTACCAAGCAGATTCTTAACACGGAGACAGTACAGCTGGTTAAGCAGTTTCAAGTAAATATTACCTAAAATCCTCTTTATCAGTGGTTGTAGACAATTTGTGGCCCTTTCAAAGAAATCTTGGTCTACCTAAGTCTATGCATGTATTGTACCATCACCCATGATGTCAAAAACCTGTTCAGATGCAATTCAGTGCTTCCCAGGCTATTGGTCTGGTTTTGATTTCAGTGTACCCTGGAAGATCAGAGAGCACCTGTTACAGATAACTGGACAGATACAGGTTTATGAAGGTTTAACTGCAGATGTCATATCACACGTGTCCATGGAAAGGAGCTAGCACATTAGTGATTCATCAGAGAAGGAAAAACATTTTAAAACTGAAACAAGTTGGACTTGTTTCAGCAAAACTATGTGTAATGCTTGCCACTCCTTTGACTGTAAGCAGAAGCATACACTGTGAACATGGCCCAGAACAACTTAATGACTAGCTTACCTCCAAACACTCATAACATTAGAAATTCAAGAGCATACTTGCCCTCAGACCAACATCTACTCTATAGGAAATGGACTGATCACTTGGACACATCTCTGCCTGGAAAGAAAAGCCAAACTGCCAGTTTTATTGCATTTGTTTCACAGACATTGGATAACCAGGGCCAGCTTTTAGATTTCCCAGTTTTACCACCTCTGGAGCTAACCAGAGGCAGATGAAGCCACACAGTTTGTAACCACAGTCATAGGAAACATCTATACATAATGTTTTGGCACCATGTTTGATGCGCTCCAGTTTCTGTGCAGGTGAGTATCACACCTTAAGTCACTCCTTGGGCAACTGCCAAGAAGTTGGTTTTCTTCTCAGCTGAGCTGGTACTATTTTGTTTACATGCCCCACTGCTCAGAACTACAAAGCAGCTTTCAGAGGGCCTGAAGCACTACCTGAGCCCGAGGACGAGGCTCATCAGGCAGAGAGCACACTGCTTAGATTCAGGGCTGACTGCACTCCCCTTCTTCACAAGGGAATTAAGAAACTATTACAGACTGCTATTGCAGAAACCCATTGGTTGTTTTATTAGTAAAAGAAAGCATAACCAGCTTATCCTGCTTACTTAATTCCTCTTCTCAACACAAAGTGAAGCTAGCTCTTACTCTAGGGCTGCTAGAAATTCACTTCCCACTGAAGAACACAGCTTCTCGTGTGAGGACCATCAGGAGTTCAATGTTATTCTTCAGAGATGTGGTAAAAGGCACCTTGATATGCTGAAGATCATTCAGACCTCACCTCATGCTGCCACTTTTAAGTCATCTATTAGGTGGCATTATGGTATTGGTCTAATTTTGCTTTGGAGTATAAAGGACTAGAATTACACTATTTTAAGAGCCTGTACAAAGGGTCCTTACCAGAATATTTGTGCAACCATCAGGCATAGCTTTGTAGCAGAAGTGCTTTTTAGTTTGACTAGTAATGAGCAGTGCTGTTCACAGCAGACATCTCAGCCTCAGGACTGGATGTTTGGCTGATTCCATACAGGTTACCTGAATGGGCTCCAACAGGCAGGCCCAGTACAGAAGCAAGCACTCAGAAGGGTTGTCAGTTTTAAAGTGTCCTTAAGGAGCCAAGAAATAAAGTTTGTTTTTTTTTTTTTGTTTTGTTTTTTTTTTAAATGCTAAGAACAGCCTTGGGTTACTTGTTTAAGACAGCCATTGCAGCATTTTAGGTTGTCACAAGAAGATGAGCAATTATGCAGCAGCTTGTAGACATTAAGAGTAAGACCTTGGATTGGTTTGTAATAGCTGCATCTTAAGGAAAGAAATTTATTCTATAAAAAAGAGACATATTACATAACCCAGAGAGGCACTGATTGTAACAAAAGACAGCCACTTTAAGACATAGGCTTACTTCGTGTTGATACAGGGTGGTTAGGATGAGCAGCACTGTCAAAATATATTGCTGTCTCAACCATGCCTCAGAGGCAAGAGGTCTCATTTCCATGTTCCTAAGGGAAAGTAAACTGCCAAGCAACGCTTGGGTCACTAACATGCATGTTCTGAGCAGCAAGAAGTGCAAGCTAGGATTTCAAGCTAGCCATGTAGTTTTAAGAACGTTAATCCCCAGGTGAGCACACAACAGCTACAAATCAATCCCTTAATATGGAGAGAAGCACAGGTCTAATCAAGCAGTTACTGCAAGACAAGACAAGGCAGAGTTCCTGTACCATCAGGAAAGTGCATGGAGGTTTAAAAGTCTTCATGAGTGGAATACCACTCTCCATATTTGAATGTCTTTCCAAGGAAGAAAGCTGAAGTCCAACCGAAACCCTTACAGGGCAATATTCACATCCTTACTGTTTACACACCCTATTTCTACATACTCCGGGAGAACTTGACCCAAGAGAAGTACTTGCATTTTTAAAGCATGACATAATGTATTTGACAGCCATACATCCTGCACTCTTCAATCAATAGTTCAGGTTCTTTAAATATGCATCACCAACTAAAAGCAATCCATAAGCAGACAGATCCAAATGCACCTAAAGAGTCACAAATATGATTTAGCAAGAACTCACACTCTTACAATATTAAGGCCTTATTGCAGCACTGAAATCTTTGGTATAGTGCACAACTGAGTACAGCAGGAGTCTCAGCAATAGTCTCAAGCTTATTTATGATCATTCTTAATCTTGTTTTCCCTTCCACAGACAGCAGATTCAAGTGAATCCTGAGAGGCTTTCACTTTGAGGCCTCATTCTCACAAAATTCATATTGTGTTTACAGCTTTGAAAACAGTTTTTTTCCCTGTGAAATGGAACTGTGGCATGTACATTTCAAAGACTGCAGTCCATGTATTTTGTGGCACCTACTCTAAAAGAAAGCAGATACTTCCAGTAACTTGGAGCCCATTTAACTCAGCATACAATCTCTGTGCTTACTCAGTGTTGGTTAGAATAGGTCACTGGGTGCTGACCTACTAAATTACAGCTTTTCAGAGCCATGAAGTGACCTTGAACAGCAGTAAATAGGGTATTTTTCCTCCTTTAAGGAAGCTATGAAGGCTTATCAGAAGGCATAGAAATCCTATGCCAGTCACTGGCTTCATTTAGCTTCATTAGATACCAAGAGAATGTCATGAGCAAGACTTAAGCAGAAGCATATTTACAACTCAAAGTTATAACCATTAACAAACAGGTAGATTTGATATTCACAACTGTGTAGAATTGTGTTCTGCTACATCTCTTTTGGAGCATGTTGCTGATTCTCTAAACCTCTGAACGTCTCTTCTGATTAAACAAGAAGAAATTAAGGCGTAATCTGAGAGCAGTGGTTTACATTTTTCTCCTGTGGAAGTGACAATCCATCTTAACACAGCTAAGAGAATGGAGTACATGAAGTGAAGTTCTGAGCAAACATAGCAAGAGATGGGATTTCAAGCACTGCATTACACTTGGTACCATCGTTAAAAGTACCACTAACAGATGTGAAACTCACTTCAACATACATTCTCATTTGATTACAGTTTGAGATGGCTTGCAGCATCATATTGATGAGGGCTTTATCTGAACTGTCAAACAGACCTGGGCAGATCTCGGTCATTTCAAGATATTAAAGTTTGAGCTCTTCATCCTCAAGACAAAACATTCAGCTGCTCTTCATTTAACACTAGCCTTTCTTTCTACTAATGTTTTCTGAATGGGCAATGAAAAGTAATCCCACTACCTATTCTGCTCTGCTCAGAGCTGATGTTAATGTTCAATTGATCCATATTGTACTAATTAAGTATTTTTAGTGAGGTTTCATGCTACAGAACAATTTTAATCATGGAATCCATAAGTGATGAGCTATTTAACTTGAAGAGGTAAAAGGTAGTGAGCTGAGACTGCTGTCTAGTCTCAAGCACATAAACATTTGTCACATTACGGCCTTTAAAAGCTGCAGTTCCACCATCTTCCAGTGCAAAGCCCCCCCAGCCTGCACTGGGTAGTGAGGCACTCCACAGCTGGAAGGCTTCACAGCTGGTTTATTGCAGCCACTAAAACATGTAGTTCTACAAGAATATTCTATATACTGTCTAAATAGCTGCTGTCCAGATTGGGAAAGCTCACCAGAAGTGAGATCTAGCCTCTGAATCCTTAAAATATATGTGCTTCTTGCAGAGAGATGTTTTTGTAGCTACCACATTGCCAGAACACATTTGTCTCCTTTCAGCAATTCTAACAGTGGACCATTACTTGCTTTGTTTTCATGACAGTAACACAAAGTGTAGGCAAGCTTACCAGTATACCATACTGGAAAAGAGACTAAGAAACTAAGCTGCTGAATGGAGGGGCCAACTGATGCTTCATTCTTCAGCTCCACTATCATGAAACATACAGAGAAAGAAATGTGTGATCTGAGGCTATGACAAGAGTGTTTTGCTAAAGCTCATGAAAGGTTATGTTACCTACTGTAAACTTCAAACTGCTCTGCCACATTTGTTTATATCAGTTTACTGTCACATCTACTCTTAAGCTCAAGATGTCACATAAACCACCTGTGACACAGGACACCCAAATGGGGTCTTCCACACAAAAGCATCTCATGTAAAGGGATTCTTTGGTTGCAAAGATGTATGAAGAAATCCATAGATGTCATTTCTGACTATCAAGAGTAATGCTGTAAACTGTCACCCTTATTTTCCTATATTTTGTAAAAACCTCACCTGAAGATCACAAGCATCCAAAGCTATCTCCTTCCTTCAGGAAAGGAAATACTTTGTATACTCTGAGGAAATAGAGAGAATGAAATCCATCATAAAACAGTGACTCTGTAGTAAACAGGGAAATTGATAAAAACTGCTGCTCAGGAAACCAACCATGTAATCAGTTGTCTGTATTTCCTTCTAAACAAGAGTTCTTTCCAGTCAGTTTCTGTATTTGACTTCAGTATTAAGACCACCTAACTGCAACGTTGCACCTCTGAAATCAAGAGGAAAAACTAAGCCAGCATATCCAGAGTTTGGTACATGGCTGCTTTAATTTCAACTTACTCTATGGCTGGGCTGTCTTGGCAGGACTCATATCTTTCCGCAGATCATTTCAGGACAGTTAGTACCCTCTTCATGCTTGTAACCTAATATAAAGTCTCATCTGTCAGCTATTATAAGCTAGATATTGTAACAGAATAGTATTAGTCTCATCAGTACACCCCACCGTACACACTCAGACCAAGACTTAGTTTAATAAGTCATCGCCTAAACAGTTTTGAAGTAGAAAACTGCGCTGTGCCAGCTCTAACATTCACAAGTTTCCTCCCACCACTCAGATCAGAAGCTCTTCTCACCAGTCTCTCCCCCATGCTAGTTATCAGTGACCTGAAACCTCAACTTGGTTTTCAAATTCAGCAAGCCAAAAAAAGAGCCCAAGCCACACTCCAGAGCAGTGTTTGCCCCTCTCCAGTTCAGAAACACTGCATAAGCAGTGACTGCTGTAGGCTCCAAAGTTCAGTGAATGACAGCATAAAGGGACACTTACCTCTACTTCCACAGACTGCATTGCTAAATCACATGGTGGTTTTAATGCTTTCGGTCTTGTTGCATACCAGTAGGTTGTGAGAGCTGCAAAAGCACCAAAACCCATCAACGTGTTGGTTGGAAGGGTGCGCACATACTGCCTGACATCCCCAAGTTCTGGCATCCGTAGATGTCTGAACAACTCATGTGCTTGCATTGTAGTTTAGTGCAGTTGTCCCAGAGCTGGAATCTGTTGACAGGAAAAGAATTAGACAGATTTGAAATTCTGCTTCAATGCAGCATTGTTATGGGAGAGCAATGTATGCTTTGTCCTACCAGCTTCTCACTATCAAAACGACTTTATCTGCCACTAAGCAAGCAATATCTTTAGATTCCTGTAATGCAATTACGTAAATAAGCAATTACTAGTTCATACTCTGGAAAAACAGGTGTGGCTGACAGGAAGAAATTTCTCCAGGGTTTTGATATCACTTAAGACGCTGCATTTTAACAAAACAGGATTGTATGCTTTGTTTTTTGTCTGAAGGATAGTATTGCAGAAGTGCTAGACCTTTACTGGCAGAACAGCTACAGCACAAGGCTGTTTAAAGAGTCAGTGTCACATGGGACTCGGGGGAGAGAGGGCAGGGCTACGCTGGCTTACTTTCCGGCACTAACCCAACAGAGAGCAACCTAATCCCGCGGGAGCATAGGAGTTTTCACCTCCTGTTCCCTGCTCTCCCCTCAGCCGTGCACAGAGAGCTCTGCAGAGCCTTGCAGGAAGGCTCTCCCTGCAGCCCACCGTGCTAGCTGCCTTCCCATTTCTCCCGGCGTCACACCAACAATTCGTCTTCGGACACGAGGCAGAACAAAGCAGCATCTGTGGGGCCGCAGCAAGCCGCGGTATAAACAAGCACAGGAAGCACGTTTTACCCGTCACGTCCATGCAGAGAGCTGAGGAAAGGCGACTCCTCGCCCCTGCCTCCCCGCGAGCTGACGCGGGTGTTCCACAGCAAGAAGCGGCCGCAGAAAAAAGCCTCGCCGGCAGCTCAGCTGGTGCCCTCCTCCCCTGCCAAGGTCCCCGGGGACGTTTGTCACATGCCAGAGCCAGGGGCTCCTGCCCACTGGGTTAGAGGTGACAGCAGCAGGCCCGCAGCGCTGAAGGACGGCTGCTGCCTCCTGCCACCCAGGGACGTGGCCAGAGCCTCATCTTCCTGCCTTCAGCCCCACGGCGTGCTCCTTCAGGTCCCTGCAGCTCAGCCACTGGCAAGAGACAACACAGCAAGAGACCTAGGGAGTGTCAGATGTGTTTGGATGGCTAGGACGTGCTGTGGAGCAATACACTACTGCACGGCGGTGGTATATGAGACGCTGAAATCCAAGCAGCCAGAATTAGAGGTGCATTCATTTCTGAAACCAAGCATACCAGGCTAACATCTCACTTCTACAGGGAAAAAATCTCAAGTTTACAGTCCGCTGCTGAAATCTTTGTTGCTGCCATCGGTTATTCAGCTAGACAGGGGAGTGAGTCGTCTAGTCCATAAGGAGACTAACCAGTATTTGAGGATTTGCTAGAGACAGCAAGAACACCTTACGATGGTTCAAAGGGCCCACCGTTTCACAACGCTGCACAGCACGGCTGAGGCTGGACGGGGCCTCTGGGATCACCGAGTCCACCCCCTGCTCCAGCAGGGTCCCCTAGAGCACGTCAGCAGGAGGACAGTCTGAAATAAGGTCACGGACAGGGGTGCCAGGTCCATCTCTGGACAGGTCCCAGCCCCACCAAGCCCAGGGGCACTGCCTTTCCCTGTATTTGTGTCTCCAGGTAGCTGACTGCATGGCCTAGGGCCACTACGGAAGCGCTTTTTGGTTATTCGCACTGCAACACGCAGCAGACTGCACCACAAATCTGTGGCACCTCAAGCTGTAGTACTGAAAGGTAGAGAAGAACTGAGTGTATCAAGAAGTCTCTTCATCTTTTCTTAGCATAAAAAATTACTGACTCAATTAGGATCACTATGGCATCACTTTTTATACATAAACTACTTTTCTGCGTTGCAGGCATGAAAAACTGATGTTTTAACTTTCCATAGATGAACACTAAGAACAAACCAATTCCAACAAGAAAGGCTTGGCTTACAAATCAGTTTTAGATATCCTCTTAGACACCATGCTATTAGATTAGCAAAAGGGGAGGTAAAGTATATGTAAGGGAGAGAGCAAGCTGAGCTCTTTCTTCCTCAAGCCTCACAATAAGCAGCTCTGACTTAAATACTTGCTTCCCTCTCTGTGTTAGTCAGGATATATCCTGCTCACATACTGTATAATTCAGGAATGCAGGGTAATTAGAGAATTATTCTTTCAGAGGGCTGGTGTGCTATTACAGCTGACAAGAACTGCAGTAAACACCTTCATTTAGTTCACATAGAAGTCCTATTGTAGTCAAGAAGCTGGGATGATTTAGGACAAGGTAAAGAAAAATGAGTATTGCCACTCTTTGTTTCTTTGACCAGTTGTTTGTAGAGAAATTTATAACAAAACATTCTTGAATTTCAGTTACATAACTGAAACCACTGCTTATGCTTGTGTTGAGGGAGGCTGGTTTATTACACCTCCTGCCTCATCAGCACAGAGAGACAAGATCAGGACAAAGTTCTCCGCAGAATGAAGCAATTCCTAGCTTTAACACTATCAGCTGGGTCGTACCAACTCTTTCTGCAGTTAAGATGAAGTCAGATGCAACAAGAACTCACATTCATGAACATATAGGAATGTGCCCCCCAAAAAAAGATGAGGTTTCAACACCCTTCTTCAATCCATCCCAGTAATTACTTGGCTTATGCTCCAACCATATCAGGCATCCAAGGTCTTCCCCGTGATTAAGGAGAACAGTTTGAAGTCCACAAAGGTCTTTTTAATGCAACTAGACCTGGCCTTCAGTCCTTTTCCTTGAGTAAGGGCCCAGCTAAGCCTACTTACTCAAGACAAGCAAGACAGCCTAGCAAGGCTCCACACACTCCACTCACCTCTGTTACTTCCACCCCCCAGCACCAACTTACCCTTCAAATTGTGGAGCTCACCCACACCTGGGCACTCCATAGCCGCTACCTATGGACCTCCCCATCTAAGCTTCACTGAAGTTTGGCCCCCACCTTTCACCTCAGCCACCAGAAGAGTGATCAGTACGCTATTAACTCCAACTGCAGTCAGCATGAGCCACCTGCTTGGAGAAAAGCACTTTGAACTACTTGGTGGTAGGACACTCAACACGGAGGCAGTTGTGCAAGGCCAACAAGATTCAACGAGACCAGTGGTTGTAGCTCCATGTTCTTTTCCAAAAACTTGGGTATTGAAGTCACTTCTTACCCAGATAGGGTCTGGGCTGCAGGCAGTGGACTGTGGAACGAGGTCCTACCATGAGGTGGTACGTGGTGACTGACTGCAGGCCATGGCTGGCGACTCCAAGAGGCAGGTCCCAGGTGAGAAGCACCAGTCCTTGACACTCAGCTTGCTGCTTGGGGCACAAGGGACAGCGCCTGAGCAGGTCAAAACCCACTTTACTCAAAGCAACCAATAGACCTCGGCTGGTTTGGTTTTAGTTAAGCTAAACCAGGCAGATACAGGAAAGGGGTTCTAGTAGCAGGGCAGAAGAATGACGCCAAAGGTAATTAATTACCTGTGCTCTGCAGAAACAGCAGTTTCCAACCCCAGCCCCTGAACGCATCCCTCTACACTCATCGCATCAGTTCAGAGGTCTGCACAGCTCAGACAAAGCCAGCTCTCTGCGTGCACACACCCCCCCCGCAGCACCCAGGGCTCATTCCTCACAGCAGAGCCAGTATCTCGAGGCAGCGGCCCAAGTTGGCAGCACTCGGCCGTTCTTTGCTGCTCCTACTCCGGGCGCACAATGGGCTATTTACAGAGGGCAGCAGCCTGCCCATTGTCCGGCCGTGGCCAGACGTGGTCCGAGAGCGACGGAAGAGAACGGGAGAGCAGCCGTCAGCTCCTTCACTGCAGGGAAAACAGCCCCAGGAGCCAACAGCCTCTTTCCCCTGCCCTAACACTGAGGGCAGCAGGATGCTGGTGAGAAAGGCCAGCTCCCCACACGGCCTAGGAGCAGCCACCCTATTTCTGTGCTCCTACAGAAAGGAGGGCAGCTTCTCCTGCAGTTCCTCTCGCTGTGAGCTGTGTGGCCCCAGGATGTTTTCACTGGGGAAGGCTGGAAGAGCTTACCAGCCACCCACCTACCTTTGGGTTCGCCTGAGCTGTTGAGCAATTTGTTTGTTTTTTTTTTTCTTACTGCTACAGGTTACACCCCCCAGCTCCCAGTGTCTCCCTAATGCCCAAGCCTTTCTCCACTCCTCCTTTAAAGAGGAGCCAAGTGCGGAATCACATCCTAGCTTTAATGCAGAGTACAAGAGGGTGCAACTAACAGCTTTGGCTACTGACAAAAGAAATCCTTGCCTGAATAGATACCTAATCCTAATCTCATGGTGCAATTTACAATCAGCTTAAGTTTCAACCAGCCCAATCCTTCCCAGATGCACATTCCTGCAACCTTCTGCTGGCTGGGGACTCAGCTGGTGGGTGGTGCACGCACACTGGAGAGGTGGTCTAGCACAGCCAGCCTTCCTGGGTTAGTTCTGATGCCAGTTCCCAGCTAGATGAGCAGATAGCCACTAGCTCCCAGAAGGAAACAAGACAGCACAGCTGCCCCTCGGTTCCTCCAGCTGCAGTTACACCTCAGGCACGTAACCCCAGACACCACATCTAAAACCTCCCAGGACTCTCTGCCCCCTGCCCTGCAGCCAAGGCAGTAACTTGACTGAGGTCCTGCAGCCACCCGTGTCAGAGCCAGCCGTACCCAGCAGGGAAACCACAAGCACCCTGAAGACACGGAGGAGCAGAGGTCATTAAAACCTGAAGGAGATTTCTCAGATTAAGCCTCCTTTGACAGAAAGGCTGCAGCAGGATGTGTTGCACGGTGCTCAGCATGGCACATATAACATGCGAGTGGCCAGAAGGGGCTCTCCCAAACAAACCCAATACTGTTGAAATGTAGCAGGGTCCCATCAGCTGCTCCAGCCTCCTCCTCCATCCCCCTTTCTCCAATTAAAAGGAACCTAAGTATCTTACCTTACCCAGAACCCCCCACCCAGGTTTCAGAGCTAGAAACCCTGCTTCTGAAGCAGTTAGCTGCCAAATTCGCTTTCCTGCAACAGTGATGAAGAAAGAATCCAAAGGCTCTTAATGAGGAACCCATCCCACAGGGACCTACTTGTCCATATTCACCCCCCAACAATTTGAGCCTCCCAGCTGCCTGCAGCCCCCCAGCCTGGCTCCGAGCAAGCACAGGGCACCGTGCAGTGGTTTGGGTTGCCTCTGAGGGCTGTGTCCCTTCATTTAGGGACAGACAGATGGCTGGAGGGAAGCAGCCTGCCAGCTCGATTCAGCCCTACCAGGCAGGACACGGTGACTCAATGAGCTGCAGCAGTGAAGGCTTGTTGCAACCTTGGAGCACTGCATCTGACAGGGATGTGTCAAGGCCCCGTCCCGCACTGACAGGCAAAGTCACAGCCCTGTCCTCAGACACTTGGCCGCGACCCTCCTACAACAGATGGAACAACACCTGGATTCCTGCCTCTTGACGAGGCCCAGCAAGTAATCTGAGCACGCACCAGCGAGGTCACTGGGGTTCACTGCGGTTCAGACGCCAAGTGGATTCCTGTCATGTGGCTCGATCGATGTCTTTCGTGCAGCCTGCACCCTTCAGCAGCGCTTGGTAACACCACCACGCTGAAGAAATCAGTACCTCCCACTAACGCCTGAGACCATGACCAACTGAAGTGCTCCCATTGATCGGCACCTACACACACACAGCAGCCACTGAAAGTCTCACCAGTCTCTCCTCTTCAAGGAGGAACAAAAATGCTCAAACACCTATTTTGAAGCCTAAGTTGCTTTCCCCTTTAGAACTGCATCCCTACAACTCTGTCCAGCACTGTGACACTCCCCTGTTGATTTATCTCAGCCCAAACACAGCACAGATGACAGTCACCCCACAGAGGGGACTGCCCTGAGCTGGCGGCTTCCTGGTGGCACTAACAGCTTGAGTAGCTCGTGCCAACTTATTCGTGCTGCTTTTTCCAGGAAAGCCCTGCGTGTACCTCAAGTTAACATATGCCTCAAGTACTCACCTGAGACCACGCAACAATGAGTTTCTTACTCATGCTTTGCTCACCTGACAGCCACAGCAAAGGGTAACCTGGGTCAGGCATACTTCAGCCATGCTGTATCAGTGATGTTTACATTCAGAGGAAAGCTTAAAAGCGTGTAACCCACAGCACTGAGGCCAGGCAGATCAGTGAGTACTTCCTAGGAGCAACTGGTTCACCAGAGTGCTCTCCCAACACTAGCACCACAGGAAAGCTATGACAAACCAAGCAGCTCCCCTTGGCACCTGGTATTAGGGTGCCCCTTTATCTCCTCCAAAGGGACCTTTCTTCTCCAGGAAGCTCACCCCTCCTCACTGGCCTATTAATGCAGCCCAACTGCAGAGAGCAAGTTGTCAAAAACACAGCACATGCAGCATCAGGCTAAAAAAGCTTAGTTCTTTAAGAACTGCAATTCATATAAAGCCAGAAGTCCTTTTCTGGAAACAGCTTGCTGCCACAGGACATCATGCATTTCTGCTATAAGCCTTAAATAAAGAAGTCCAGCAATAAGAGAAAGCTTTTTTCCCCTGTTCTCTATCAAACCATAGAAGCTGTTTTCAGTCAATGTTGGACAAACTACCAGTACTAAGGTTCAATCCTTAACCAAAATAAGTGTTTCACTACTGTATTTTGCCCTCTGTAGAGGACTAACTCCAAAGACAGAAGGAGAGCAGAAGCCTGTGTGTTACCAGGAGTCAGGCAGGACCTGCAGAAGAGCGAGCCCCCCACCTGCAGGCAGGGTTCAGGCTGCTGCCTGCAAAGGTCAGCACTGTTCAGCAGCCCTTCCCTCAGCCACACAGCTCAGTGAACTCCCACACAAAGTCCTGTACCTACAGACAAGCCATCTCCCCTCCTACTTGTGAGTATTTGAGGAGTTACCACTGGTTATATTTTAACAAAATATTTTGTGTATTTTCCACTTGCAGTTGAGCCCAGCACAGAAGCAGAATGAGGCAGCCAATCTTCACGTCACACTACCAGAAGCCTGATTTACCAAGCAATGTACTCCCTTGGGCCAGAACCTCTCCCTCTGCCGCACATTTGAGAGGTCTGGTGCCATTAGCCTTTGAGTCTACCCATTCCAGTCATATGCATTATCATGACTTGTACAAAATAAATAGAAAGACCAAAACAAACAACACCACTATTGTATTCTATTGCTCACACAAGCTAAAATGTCTTCTTGTAGAGGAAATAGAAAGAGTTTACGCCTCCCCACTGGAGATTAACACACTTGGGTCTGAAAAGGGTATGATCTACCTCCTCCAAAAATCCAATGCAGCATTAATTTGCAGTGGAGCGATCAGGTAGGAGAGTCAGTTACAGAGGCTTTACTCAAAGAAACAGGAGAGTTACTTACCCAGATAACTATTTTGAAGAGTTTTCTTTCCTTCCATGTGAATTGCTGGTTTTATTTTTCCACTGATACAGATACCAACCTTGTACTTGCCCTTGACGCGAAAGGCTACTCAGGGGCAGGCTTCTCAAGAACTGATGACCTACTTCCAACCTCAAGCTGGGAGATTTGTGGTTGTAAAACAGTATCTACCAAATTTAGAAGCAGCCGTTTTGATTCAACATAATCACGGCAGCCCCCAGAATAGGCTAAGGCCAGTTGCTCAGGACCTTGAATTGAGTACTACACAGAACAGATACTCGTAACTACAAGCTGTTCATCCAACCCCCTGGTAGTTTCTGTATTCCAGTATAAACACACTTGATATCTTTCCGTTTCAAGGAATCAGCCAACAGCCATACAGCTCCATGAGGAGCTCCGTGTTTCCTTTTTCTACATTAGGTGTTACTGGTGATAGGAGACAAGAAAGGTGTTTTTCCCCTCAGCTCAACACCTTCTCAATCCGAGCAATCTGAGCTGAACCTCTCGATCTGCAAAGCCTCAGCCCCACGCCAGAGCACACTCCCCAGCACAGGGGTGCAGATACAAAAGCTCCCAAGCAGGCTGAGGAGACAGCACTGCTCCCTGCAAGGCAGCATGTCCAAGAAGCCTGCTTACACCTTGCAGAGTGGTTTCACCCAGGCACAAGTGCAGCAGCACGGGGCTCCAGGAGCAGCTGGTGCAGATGTCAGTGCCTCCCGTCACAGGACAGCACCAGCACGGCCCTGCCACCGGCACAACGCAGGCAAGCCTTCAGACGGCTTGCTGTGTCCAGAAGCGTTTCGGTAATACCCCAGACAGCTCACGGGCTTGCCCTTTAGAAATTTAGGAGGCTTCCAGGGTTGCAATTCCTGTTGAACAGGAACAACAAACGCGCGCACCTCGGAACAAAAGCATCGCTGCGCTCGGGCGAACCCCCTGGCTCCGTATCCCCACCTCGCAGGGGGCAGGCGGCCTAAGGGCTGCCAGCCCCTCAGCTTCCATTTTAGGCCGGGTCACCTCACAGCACACTCCAAAAAAAATAAATAGATAAAAATAAAGAGACGCTGCTCCAACAGCACGCCGTATCCCACGGCAGCCCCCTCGGGTCCGGCACCCAGCCCAGCGGGCGGCCAGCGCTGCGCCACGGCTGGCGGGGGGCCGGGCAGCGCTGCCGTGCCCGCCGCAGCCCGGCTGACAGCCGGCCAAGCAGGCCGCCCGCAGCAGGCCCCAGCCCGGCCCTGACAGCCCCCCCGGCCTCCTCCTCGCCCCCGTCCCCCCGGTGGTGATGGTGGCGGATCCCCCCGAGCCCCGCTCACCTCCCGGCGGCGGCACGGCGGAGCAGGGCTGTGCGCGGCTTCCCCCGGCGCCGCCCTATTTAAGCGGAGCACGGCGGGAGCGGCGGGTGCGTGTGGCGAGCCCGCCTCCTCCGCCCTCACCGCCCCCTGCCGCCGCCGCACGGAGGGACAGAGGGCCCGCACCGCCTCCTGCACGGGGCCTGGGGCTGTCCCGGCCCCTCACGGCCGGCCCCGGCCTCTCAGGGCCGGCCCCGGCCCCTCAGGGACGGCTCCGACCCCTCACGGCCAGCCCCAGACCCCGCAGGCAGCGGGGACAGGCCGGCAGTCAGTCACCCCGTCCCTCTCTCCCTGTGGGGTTCAGCCCTCTCACTTCATCCCCCTGAATTCAAGGAGCCCCGATGAGCCTCCTCGTCCCTCCTTTGCCTGCTCGCTCGCAGGGTTTGGAGTGCAGGGTGCAGCCCTTTACACCTTACAAAGCCAAGGTGACAGCTTGTGAGGGCAGCTTTTCCTTCCAGCTGTACACAAGCCATCTGCATCCAGTACAAGGATGCTAAAAAGATGCACGTTTCATGATGAAAAGGGATACAGAACTCATTGCAACCCCAAGACCCATATGTTACCCACCGCTAAATTCTGCTTGTGAGGGGACTGCAGGTTTGTGGTGTGCTGTGACAAAACAGAGGAACTTGGAGTCATTTCAGCAACCTCTGAAAGTCAAGTTACCTTGCCGTGGCTTGGCTGTGTGCTTCGCTGGCCCATTTCATTTGTAAATCATCAACCCCGATCTCAGAGTCCTGCCATATCGTACACATGGAGTAGTGCTATGGTTTTCAGCCTCCTGTGTTTCACAGGTTGTTTGAGTTACCTTCAGTGTGAGCCAAGACTATACACCTTCCAATACATGTATAATATTTTGTAAAATATAGAAGGTACTTCTATTGTACATAAAGACAACCAACCTCTCTTGGTTTCTACTGGAGTATACCAGGTGTAGGACTAAATCTAAATACTGCCCAAGGCCCAGAGCTTGTACTCCCTTCTCATCGCAAAGGAGGAGCACACTTGTGCATGTACTGATAGTCCCCGCTTAACTGTATTCCGGTCGCATTGTGGATGGTCTCACAAATGCAAAACGGATTCCTTTCTCCTGAAAGGAAATGGGGACATGTCCTCCAGGAGTGCATCTAAGTCACTGTAGCTGCTAATAGCCATGGAGTCCACAGCACAACTAAAGCGATCCGAATAAAGCCCCAAGGCACAGAGAGGGCGGACATCAGCTATCTGGAACAGCTGCACTCTGCTCGTTTGTCCCTGTTGCACCACACTTCTTGCTTGTGTAGACAGAGCCAGCCTCTGCCATGTGATTTTTTGCATCATGTCCATAGTTTTGGGTGAAGGCAACAATCAAGTGATGTAGAAATAGACCATCTCAGGCACTGGCGACTTTTTTGCCCCCTGAATGCCTCTATCTGCCAACCAGCAAAACTCAGATTTTAAATACTATGCAAATTAATCCTTTCTATCACATTCTTCTCCATGTCCGGGTCTCAAAAAGACACAAACCACATTTTTAGCCCTCTTAGAGAAACTTAAGTGAGCCTACTTTTGCCTTGTCTCCCACTGAAAAGAGGGTTTCTAGGAGGTGTGTGTCTGTGTGTCTGTCTCTCTATCACTTGCAAGTACCCTTTTGTGATTCCTGTCATCAACATGGAAGTGCAAAACTGCCAGCAATTTGAGTATGTGTCTCAGTAATTTGACACTCACCAGATTATCCATCCAGGGACCCTGTTACTCTCTGAAATTGGCTTTTTCCAAACCTAGTCTTAACCAAATTACTTAGAAAAACATGTAAAGAAATCAGGGAAGCTGTATGTAAATAAAATACATAATAAAATGTTGGGCTATCTTATACAGCAGAGCTCCAAAACTGGCTCCTGTGGATGAGAGTATTCCAGTTTGTGCCCATTGCCTCTTGTTCTTTCACTGAGCACCACTGGGAGGAATCTGCCTCCATCTTCTTGCCATGCCTGCTATAAATATTTATGCACACTGATGTGTCCTCATCCCAAACTTTCCCTTCTTGAGATTAAGCACTTCAATTTGCTCAGCCTCTCCCTGCACAATAAACATCTCTCTTGCACTGGGGAGCCCAGGCTGGACCCAGCACTCCAGCTGTGGCCTCACCAGTACTGATATAATAATATTGATAACAAAGTGCTGCTCTTACATACATCTATTAGCTATCATTGATGAAGTAAATTAAGCGCCTGACTCAAAAATCACTTAGCTGCATTCTTTTCGATTTGATTTACAGGGTATGCACATCACTGTACTGAATCAGCCTCTCCTCTTTGAGAGCCATCCCAAGTGCATCATTTATATACAACATAAACTGTCTAGCCCTCTACTGTACTCTATCTGCATCTGCTTACACTTGTTTGGAATATCAAGAGAAGAAAAAATAAAGTTATGTCTTGTAAATAAGCACTTCAAGATGTCTAGCACATGTATCAGTTAAAAGCCATGAGCTACTGGATCTTCAGAACAGGCATAGCTCCTTACATCTTTTCAGCTCTCTCCATAGTGGGGAATGGAATAATTTTCATTTTGCATTTGTAACTGTTTTATACACTTGGGAAGAGATTATAAATTCTGATGGCAATTGCCAGGGAACAGGAAGGAGGAGTGAGGTCCCTCCATGATAGAAAATGAGTGAGGAGCCAAGGGGAACTCCAGCAGAGGCAATGCCCCCCGTGCAGTCCCTGAGCAGCAGGGCAGGTGGCAATGATCAGTTCTTCCAAGAGCTCTGGGACAAGGATTGGTGGGGCTCTGGGTAAAGGTCTGCGTGGACCCAGCCCAAACTGTGCTTCAGTCCCACTCGCTCCTTAACCTCACATAGGCACTCATCAGCTTAGGAACACGGGTGTAAGGAAGACATGAATTTAATGAGTTCTGTGAAATACCAGTCTTCTGAACAATTAGATGCCAAACCAGGAAAACAAGGTGTTTCTGAAATCCCCTGTATAAAAGCAGAGAAAAATAACTGCAAAACTTCTATGGTGTACCAGAAAAGAGAATTGATATATATGTGCATGCATGCATACTCAACTATGTGGAGAGAGGATATTTAGGGAAACAAACTAGAAACAAAGCTAGAAAGCCAGCTTAAAATGCAAACACATGTTTTTAAATATGTAATTACTTTGTTGGGTTTCGAGGTTTTTGTGTTTTCCTTTTCAAATACAGAACGGATTTTTCAGCTACTACGCCTTCCACTTTCTGTTACTATCTTTGTTTATCAAATGTTTCTCCTTCTCCTGCCCCTCTTACCCTATGAATAAAAATATATAGCTTATGAGTTGGGATCTTCTGATGGCCAACTGCTGGCACGAGTTGCCAAAGCTCCCCCTCAGAACACAGGACCTGCTCTTTCCACGGCAGTAGAGTCAGTGGGAATCCCCGAAATAGGAAGGAGACAGCAAGCTCTTGTGGAAATGGCATTCTGTCACGTAAAAAGAAGACGACATGGCCATAACTGATTCAGCTTGCTTATGTCAGGCTACCAAAAATGTTATTTCCTCAAATGACAAGGTGTGATGTAATGGCATAGGACTGGAAAAAATAGCTTAAACAGCAGCAGATTCAACTGTGCCAAAGCCAGTTCATTTGCCACCAGTTCTTCTTCTCTGAGCTTTTGCTCACACGCTGCATTTTCCCCCTCCCTCCTCCAAGCTGTATGTAATCCCAAATTTACTACTTGCCTTATCGGAACTATCAACACAAAGCCTTTCAAATCTGAGTTTTTTACATGAAACCTCAAACATAAGAAAGATGTTCTGCTGCTTGCTTATGGCAGGGTAATACAAACAAGCCAAGTGTGCCTGTTAACTTTTCCTCTTATAAAATTTATTTCCCAATGACTCTTCCTCTGTGTACCTCTTTGAGGGTCGAAGGCACCACACAAAGGAGAAAGAAGTTTGCATTCTTTACTTCTAAAATCTTCTTGAGAACAGAAGTTACAACGTATAAAGGTAAATTACCAAAGCACATAAACTGATAATAATGCAGTCTGCTTAACTGAGTATAAAGTAAAATATTACACAGAGATAAACAGAGCAAGAAAGTGTAGAAGTTAAATATTTATTATGTCTAAACTCCAGCTGAAAAAATGAAGTGTCTGTGTCAAAAAAAAAAAAGACCGTCTGAGGAATATATCCTGAACACAATAATTTCTGGCTGACAAAAACAGTGAATTGTTTTATTTGGTACAGTTTACGGATCGCCAGAATATGTTTAGCACAAAAAGGAACAGCAGTGCCCAAAACAGTGCAAGACTACAGCATGCTCAAAGTCCCTCACCAGAGCTGACCTCGAAGCGCCCAGCGTGCTTTCACGTCCGTCCCACACCCGCAGTAACTGTTGCAAGGAGCCCTGGAGCACAAATGCAAGTTCAGCCCCAAAAGCAAGCAAGAAACATCTGCTTGTAAAGAATGTCTGGGGCGAGATGTGTCCCCATCCCCTAGTCTGCCAGCTCAGTGGTGCACCCCATCAGGGCAAGGGCTCGTTCGGACCCCTTCAACTCCATGCTAGCACCTATGGGGTCCTAAAGGGGAATATACAAAGAATTAATGCCCTTTCTAAAAGCCAAAGAGCTGGTATATACTGATTGTGACATTTAGTTTTTTAAATTAGTGCCTATTATTCAAAAAAAGTCTCAGCAAGCCTGCAGACACCAGTGGGAGACAATGGGAGAGCGGGGCTGATGGATCCCCAGCTGCACAGCTCCAGCAAAGCGAAATAACTCACAGGAGCCACCTGCGTGAGCCACCACCTATAAAAAGGCACTGAAACACCAGTTTCCAAATACATCTTGTGACCCGTGTGGGAAGTAAGCCATGCTGAGCCCCATGGCAGCACACTGCAGAAACTCTGCCTGCCCTATGTGGGTGCCTGGGAGCTGGGGACACAGCTGGAGCAGCTCAGGCTTTATCTCCTTGGCCACAGGGCCGAGGTTGCATACTCCTTCACACTTTGCAAGGTTGTGTTGAGAAAGGGTGATGGCAAGAGCCAACTCACAGGTTAATATCATGGGGAAGAGGAGCCTTGGGAATATTTTTAATAAAAGATGTGGATAAGATCAGCACAGCCAACATACACCCCACTAAAGTATTCCACAACCAGGTGCGTAAGTAAACTACATCTTCAGTTGGGATAAAAGCCAACCCAGGGATTAAAGCAGCATCTTGTCAAGGCTCTTCATCATAAATTACCTGTATTGTCTCTTGCAATGGGTGGAAACAATTCCACCCTCTCTCTGTGATGATGTGAGTCACTGAGTTATGCTGTGCAGTAAAACAAATAGGTCTGGCTTTGGATAACAAACCTTTCTCTCCAAGCTCCCTTTTAAAGGAAATGGACATGGAAAACAGGCTAAATATGCCTCTCCCAGGTAAAACATTATTAATAAGCAGAAAATAAGTGTTGTATCCAATCAGGAAAACATTGTAATCAGATTACACTTTGAGCATATATCCAGTTTTCCACAGAAAAGAGCTACTGGGTATTGGCACAGTTTCCCAGATGGTGAGCACTGGATAGCATGCAGCCTGGCATCATGAATGGACCCAAGCTTTAGAGACAGGACACTGAGTAGCTCTTCAAAATTGTTTCCTTACCCTGTTCCTAAACAGCAAAAGTGGGTCAAACCTTCCCTTCTGACCTGGTGTTTTCCCATCCCATCCTGTCCCATCCCAATGCTGACACCTACAACCCCAGCTACCCACCTCAGAGACCTCACTTTACCATACCCTGATCTTCTGTGGCTCCAACCATGTCCTGTTGTCAGCCTCCCCCTGCATCGTTTCATGCAGCATCCCAGAGGGAGCCTTGTTATGGGATTGTTTGAAGCCTTGTTTGAAGTGTTTAATTTTATTTTTTTTTAAGGTAACATTTGTGGACACCTGCACATTGGTCCTTAAAAAAATGATTTTCCAGAATGTCTGTCTAGAAATATGTACTAGCAACAAACCTTAATAAAGACAAAGAAACAAATTCCTCTGTGTCTAAAATAAGTTATTTCCTTATCTTTTCTGCTACGCAGTGGTGGCAGATCTTATTTCAAGGTTGTTTAACCTCTGTGTGAAGACACAAATTTTGCATGACTGTATCTCTTACATACTTCTGAGGTTTTAATTCAAATAGTCTCCAAAAAAATCACTTGTACAAACAGGTGCTTGAAAGGAGGATAACAGCTACACAGCTTATCTGAAAGAAGAAAAAAAGTAGTGCTTCAGTGGCTGGAGCCAGCTTGGGCCCAGAAGGACTGATGTGGGGCTGAAACAGGTAGGATGGGCTGGAAATGAGCTACCTTTGCACAGGACCACATGGGGTCTTAGTGCTAACTGGCCCAGGAGGACCCATTTCACAGCCCAGAATTTCCCTTCTTTTGGTTCTCTGATAGATGAGGGACAGCAAAAGGCAAAATCTGTTGGTAGTGTGGAACCACCATGCTGCTTGTCTGGGTGGCTTTCCTAAAGCCAAGGCTCCACGTTCTCCCTCAGCATTAAACCTACCTGACCATGTATCTCTTTGTGAGGCTGAATGGCCTTTTCAGCAGGAAAATATGAGTGAATAAGATTTAAAGTTCATCATCCATTTGGATATTTCTTCCACATCCAGTTTCTTTTACTACAGAGTTCAACGCATACTACAAGCCTCAAGAGCCAACTTGTCACATATCTCACCCAGCAGTGTCACCTATCACAGAATATTCAATATTTGTCAATAAATCCTCTTGTCCTCTTCTAACAAAAGGAAAACGGTATGGCTCAGCAACACACACACAAGTTTCCCTTGCAAGGGTCCACGTTTCACCCTGAATGTGCCATCCTGTAGGAGCTAGGTCAGGATCTCTGCACTGTGCTCCCCTGTGCCCCACAGGGTGAAGTCCCGTACTTGCTCCAACCGAGAGTAACATTTCTAATGATTTCAACAGGACTACTCCTGGGGTGCATGACCTATAGCAAGATCCATTATCAGTGAGTCACTAGCAAAACAGGGACAAGCACCCAAGCATGTGCCATAAGAAGTGCTTAATTCTAAGTTGCCACTTCTGTTCCAGGCACAAAGAAAGGTTGATGTGCATTTTTCCATTTTTCCAGCTAGAACAGTTTTTCTAAGAAAAATGTCTATCCTTTTTGGGAATTAGGGGGATATTTAGCCAGATTTTTTTTTTTTTTTTTTTAAATCAGAAGCAGTTTTGATATAACATGAGTTCACTTGTCTTCCAGCAGTAAGCACTGCAGTGCTCCATATCAATGGCTTATTTTAAACTGTTTGGCTGATCCTTGTTCTTACCCATGCAGTATTCATTCACACCGACATTTCACAGTGCCCATCATGTCTTCCTATTTCCTCTTCTCTCATTCCTAAACTTATTTCCTTGTGTTTCTTGACACACTTAACTCTCTTAGTCACCTGATAATAAGGTGACCTGAAAAGAGGTATCCAGCCTTACTGCATACTTCCTACTGTTTTTGTCCTTTATTTGGCCCGTATTAAACTACAAGAAGAGACATTTACTTGGTTATCTTACTTGTTCCTTTATTCTTCAGCATCCATTTGCTTCATCTCTGCTTCTCTACATTTTCTGTTGAGTGATCTTTTATTCCCCTTCATTAGTTTGCCTAGCAGCACCTCAAAATCCTACCCAGGCTTCCTCGGCATTAGTTTTTCTTCAATGCTTTTATGACATTTGAGTCTTGCTTTTTGTTGTAAGAATTGATAAAGATGATGGTCCATGCCCCTCTTGAGTTTCTAGGTGTCATTTAAGGAAACAGAACCAGAGTAAATTAATATTATAAATATGTTTGAAGAGAAATCATACAACTGATGAATGTTAAAGGGTAATTCAGCCTCTGCTCCCTGCGCTGCCTGCAGTGTCAGCTTGGGGTAAGGGTATTTCGGGATGCAAGTACCTTGGGGTGGCACTTGCAAGGCCAGCAGGCGAGGGCTGGTGGTAGAAATGACAATAGGTGACAAACGGGGTTCTTGTGCCAGTCACAAGCATTTCTTATACTCCAAAACTGCCACCAGGCTCTATTTGCTTCTCCAGGGAGAGGTCAGCACTGGCTCTTGCATGCTGGCACACGCTGCTTTTGTGTAAAAAGGGCAACAGGTGGCAATGCTCGCCCCAAGGTCACAGGGAAATGCGTCTGCTGGTCACGTAGGTGGGCAAACATAAAACCCTGTTCGCATTCTCATCTCACCTGTGTGACAGGCAGCAGGTACTGTGCTAGGTGGAGTTGTGGTTCTCACAATATGAGGATTTGATGACAGAATTTCAAAAAACACACAGTTGGGGAAGATTTTTTTTTAGCTTTTATTCACTCGAAGTGACCATGGAGAATAAGGACCCAGGGACATTAGTGTGCAGTGCTGACAACATTAGGAAAAAAAAAAAAAAAAAAAAAGCAAGATTAAAATAGACTTGCAGCTGAAATTGCTCGTGGTTGAAACATATGATTTGGCACAAATCGTTGAGGAATGCAGCAGAAAGCAGCTTGGCTTGACTGAGCTGTGATGAACTGAAAATTACCTAATCAGCACAGATAGGGCAGCTTTTGCTCTCTTGTTTTTGTGCTTGTGTTACCAACCGCACACCTACCAGGTTAAATAGGGGTACTGCTCTTTTTACTAAAACCAGTGTGTGTTGGCTAGGTGCCAGCACTCCCTCGAGCTAACCCCCAAACTTCCCAGTTGTTTAGAGCATCACAGCTGTGCTGAAAGGCTCCACATCCTACTGCTTCTCCTTGGGGACCTGACATTAAAATACTGCAAATGTGCTCTTTCACTTTACAGGAGTGCATATGCAAACTTCCCTCTGCCCTCTCTGCATAATGCACCTCAACCGGCATTATCATACGGAGGTAACCTTTAGATAACAGTTTAGAGATTAGCTGATAACAAAACAGATAACAGAAAAAAAAAAAAAAAAAAAAAAAAAAAAACAACCCAAGAGCTAGCAACCTGTCCAGAAAGTGGGATAATATGTCCTTCCTTGTATCAATTGCTTTATTCTCTGTGTGGACACAGCTCCACGCTGCCTTCAGCTGCAGCGCCCACCCTGCACAGCCTCATGCTGTGCACATCCTTCGAATGGGAGTGGAAAGGAGAGCAATGTCACAGTGCCTGCATCCTCTGGCAAGTCCCTCTGACTGAGCACAGGCTGGTCTTGAACTGTCAGTGGGAACTGCTGAAGCCAAAACATAACTATGTTTAATATTTAAAAAATGTGAGTTCATTCATTTTCATTCAGTTTACTCAATATTCTCTTTTTTTCTGTTCAAAGGCTTGGAGAATGCAACTTCCTCTCCATTCTTATCTAAGCACAGAAGAAAATCCTTTCAAGGCCCAGGCTATAAAGCCCAGAGCAGCCCTTCACAAACTCTGCTGAGTTATCAGAGGCCTGGCTCTCATAGGGATGAAAGGACCTTTATCACATTCCCAGAAAGCAGTGTCGGGCATGGTTTTGACCCATGCAGAAAGTTTTTCCTCTCACTCTGATCTCCTAGAGAATGCCACAAAAATCTGCCAGTATCCAGCAGCCTCGTGCAGTCATTTATAACGTGGAGTAAAAACTACAACTTCCTAAACTTCAGGAAATTCTGCCCAGCCAAAGCAAGGCAACAGATGTTTCCTGAAATTTGTCATCACCTACTCTAGCATAGGGTTGCTACCCTGAGGACATTTCTGACGTTAATTTGATGAGAATTGTGAAATGGAAGTAAAATGATGGAATAAAAACACAGAGATCACCTTCAGCCTTTTTCAACAAGACCACACCAGGCCACATACAGCAATGGGCTCCTCATTATCACTACAGGAACTAGTAACAACTCGTTTTTTTTTCATGTGACAACGCACATGAATACTGGTGCTAGCTAGTAGGTTCAGCTTCTTCTGGAGGTGATGAAAATCTCTCCCTTAGCTTCAACAGAGACTAGATTAGGATATAAATAATTCACAGTGGCTGCAGTGTATTGCTTGGAAGATCTATTGCTGCTTAGTGGGGTTTTATCTAAAGTAAGATGGCACTCATTTTCCACGCTGGTAGTTATATGTACTCTTTGTACAATCAGATATTAAATGCACCTATAACTTAAGAGCATTTATGTCTTAACAGGAAAGTTCTCCAAGTGAAAAAATCACTGCCACATCCATAAACGATTCCCACAGTTTTACAATGCCAATGCAAATGGGTGTAAACAAAGTTTCTCTGACAATTTAAAAACTTCAGGTATCCATAATCTTCGTCACAAAAGCAATTTCTCAAGGAGGAGTTATTATTGAGCTTTTCTGGTGATAGAGCACATGTAACTTTATGTTCTTCCCACATCAAACCTATGTGTCCGAATGTTCCTCACATAGACAAGTGCATGCATGCACACACACACACACACACACATACACAGAAACTTGTCTGCACCCCAGCAGAAACAGTGCAGAAGAAGCAGACTTAAGAAGACCGGCCAAGCAGGGACTTTGCGACAGGACATGTGGATGGGAAAGGGCCTCCTCACCAACCTGGGCAGTCTATGGCCAGAAAATGAGCACTCTAACTCCTGGGAGGCAAAACGCTAGACACTTCCGTGGGTTGGGTGGTTCTGACTCATGTGAGACCACAACTGTAAATGTAATTAAATAGTTAATTATCCTTAAGACAGAAAAACATGACATGAATTTAAAGCAAAGGTCAAAAACACTGTTTCAAAGTAATAAGAAGTTACCTGTATCTTTCAGAAAACACTCTGATTTTAAAATGCATTTAATTATTGCTGTGTATGGAAATATTTCACAAATGATTCCTGGTTGAACAGACACAAGCTAAGTTTTGGTGCTCAGGACCTCAGTGAGCCTGACATTCTCAGCCCTACTTCCACTGAAACCCCAAACGACTTTTCCCTGGCTTTCAACACAGTAAAGTTTGGTAAAAAGATGGGCCATCTCCAACCTGCTTAATATTTCCTCTTTGAGCCAGCAACCCCAAATCTTAAAGCCCTAACAAAAAAAGAGTTCATTCTTCCTCCTTCCTTTTGGACACCCTCATTAGCTTAATGTACATTTGCTCTTTCTGCCAGTAACTTTCTGGCACAAAATTGTTCCAGCTTCTTAGTTAGGGAAAGTTTTTGTTTGGTTGTTTTTTTGTTTGTTTTCAATAAAACCTCATATTGGGGTCTGGTTTTTTATTGGAAAGTGGGAAGAGGGCCAAGAGTGAGAAGATGTGGTCAGCAGGGAAAACGGAGGGGGATTTGCAGCCCTGTTAAATTCCCCTTTCTTCCCCAGCAGTTAAATTTCTGTCCAGCTTCCTTCTACACAGAAAAATAGATTCTTTTCCAAAGCAAGCAAATGGATTTTTTTTCAGTCCTTCAGGTCATAGCAAGCACTTTCTTGGGTAGGTTAGTCAGGATTAGTAATTCTCCTCCCTGTTTGCAAGTACTAGAAATAAGTTTAGCACTCATATGCTCTGTTTCAGGACTGTTGTGAAACTTTCATTTTCAATATGATTCCAGCTTCTAGACCGTCATGTTCCTTTATCTGCTTTATTCATTCACAACTTGTGTGCCTGCACTTGAAGCAGACTTATTTAGAAAGCAGTGTGTATTTAACAGTATTAAGCTTTCTACAAATTTCACAAGTGACAAGAATAGTTGGGTTGAGTGGAAAGAAACAAAATGTTAAACCAATATCCAAGTTTGTCAAATAACCCCAAAAGTGGGGAATATTCTCGTTTATAAGGACGCCACCTGAAAGTACATAGTGCAAATGAAATTCAGAAAGATTAAGGAGTGATGTTTAATCAAAAGGTCTCTGCACAACTCAGAAGTGTTATAAGTTGCCCCCTTAATTAATTTTCAGAGAGCATTGCATTAATAATAGAAAGGAATTTATCAAGTAAGCAACAGCAAGCAAAACAGCGCTGGGCGGCTGGGGAGACTCAGCTCCGCCAACGGCGTGCACCTCACCCCCGCCAGGGTCCCTTTTTATATCTTGGTAATTCTGGGATTATGCAGCACATCCTGGTATGTTCTGTGACTGCGCGCACTGTTGCTAGGGGGTCGTCTCTGTCCCTCTGGTGGTCGTGAAGATGAAGGCCGTAGTCTTCCTCGGCGTTGTGGTTCAACTTCTTTTTTTTTTTTTATTTGGTCATGTTGGCCCAGCGTGAGACAGGAATGCAGGATATTGATACACTAGTTTAGCAACTTATCAGGAGATGGTTACATGAGCTTTGCAGCAGTGTCTGAACAGAAGAGGCAACTGAGATGCAGAAGGAGAGAAGGGGAGGGGGTTCTCTTTTTTGTTACATTAAGCAAAAGAATTTTCATAGTGTCTAGCCAAGCCTTATACAGCTCCTTACTTCAGCAGGGAGCTTTCACAACTCCCGCTCCTCAAACGGAACTCCTTGTTTTTATAATACAAAAGACAATGAACAAATATTTACTGTGTATTACAAGAAGCATGCTGTTGGCAATGTTACCCTGACTGAACAGGCTCGCAAATAAGCACAGTACATAGAGACTATGCAGCTTAACAGTGTTTTAACATCATAACTAAAGCACCAGGCACCTAAGGGTACACCTATCCCAAACTTCTGCAAGCTATTTGTCATTGTAATACCGGAGTACTTTCCAGGCAACAGCAAAACCTTCAGATTGTGAATAGGAAGATCTTGGCAGGGCAGACACAAATACTTAATGAGCATTTGCTTTAATGTCTTAATCGTTGCTTACTAATTTGTTTTTTGTTCCAGTAGGGGTCTGTGCATTGGCACCCTGCGCACTGCTGTCACACCACAGCCACGCTTCCCAGGAGGAGCCCACTCCCCAGGACAGCTATGCCACATGTCCCACACCAGCACAACGGGGCAGTCCCCAAGTTAGTATTCGTCCTATAGCATTAGAAAAGATCAGGGCTATACATTTCCCAGTAGTACCTTGGTAAACTGTGGACCAAGCTGAAAGAGGCAGCATATAAAATAACATTTAATGCAGGCTCCTGTAGGGGGCTATGTTAGGTAACCAGTAAGAGGGCAGATCTGACACTGGCACTGCCGGGTAACCCCAGGCTGAATAAAAGCAAGCCAGCAAGGACTTTTGACACCAACACATTGGGTTACTTAAAAGCATCCACTTACTCTGCAACAGGGCAGCAGGGTCCCCTGGAGGGCCACTATCACGTCTGGACTGGGAAGCTCTCCCACAGCAGCTCTCAGGATCATGGCTGCCAGCCAGGAGAGAGAAATCAGAAATGACAGCTCTCAAGTGCAGCTGCTGGGCTAAGCCAGGTTATAAGGAAAGAAAACCAAGGACTTTCTACAAGGCAGGGAAAGCCATCATTCTCGTGACAAAGCCTCCATCCCAAACCTTAGGAAGGAGGTTGGAGGATGAACCCCAGCCCAAGGAAACTTCTCAGAAACTTTCAATTCAGGCTGCCCAAGCCCTGCAGGCAGCTCACATCCATACTCACATGGTGCAGTAAAACACAGGAAACGTAGGTATGAAGTGAGTAAAAACCACCCACATGAGTAAGCACTACAGAGGTATCCCTGGGCTGGTGCTATCAGTGGTACTGGGCGATAAGAGGGTTGCCAAGCGTAGCCTGGAGCTGACACTCCACTTAAACAGACAAACCTGTCCAGATGGCCTTGAATAGCTGCCTATCCAGCTTTGTTGCACAGAACAAGCACGACCTGAGGAGCCCAGCAGACGCAGCTCCCTCTCTGCAGTCGCTAGGAGCTGGAGAGGTAGCACGGCTCAGCCTCCAGTGGCCATTTGTCACTTTGTCACAGCAGGACACGGCTCAGCTCTTCAGGCAACGTTGCTGATCCGTTCCTGTGCCCTCTTCCCTGCAGTTCCCAGCCTCACTTGCACATCAGTTTAATTTCTGAAGCCTCATACGTGCACAGGCATGCCATGCTGCTTGCACATATCACTTGTTGCAAGGCCAAGTGGCTGTGCACTATTTTGCTGGAAATGCTGTAGTATTAGCTCACTGGACATTATATTTTGGTGCCTCAAATTCCTCAGATCTGTGGAAGGCCAGATTCTATCTGCACATCCAAAACCAGCATTGACTTCTATTAAACAACACAAGGCTCAACAATCCCTGGACAAGTACAGTTCACTGGCAAGCTTCCTTATTCCTTTTATGCTCCCTTACCAGTTATGCTGCCATTTTGCAGGAAATTTCCTTCCATTTTCATTAGTAAAAGACCAGTGCAAAATATCTTGGTGACTGATAAATTTTGAGTATATTGCTTTTATCCGTATCTCACATACCTGGAGTCTTTTACCATCAAAATATTTTAAAACCATCAGTAATAAACCCCCGGTGAGACAGGAGTGAGTAATAGAGCGCTAGGTCAGTGCTGAACAGAGGTGGCCCCAAATGCCTTCTGACTGATAGGAAGGGATGTTCTGGCAGCCGTACATTTAAGCAAGCAATCAACAACCATAACAATTATTTATGACCTCCGTTCTATGGTAGGTCCCAGCAGGTTAAAATGCAAACCTGGATTTTATTATGAAGGCTTTATCGCTTTTAAACAAAGCAAAACAAAACTCTCAAGCACACAGGAAGAAGGGTGCTTAGTGCTTGGGTAAGATGGATGAGAAACAAAGCTGTGCTGATTTTCAGCTGGTTGTGGCATTTTGAACAGCACTGCAAAACTAGAAAAACCTAGGGGGAATAGCCACAATGAGATAGGGGGGCAATGTTTTAAGAGCTCTGGTACAGTCCATCACACACAATTAGCCAGAGCAGGAGAAGAGAGGGGATCAGGGCAGCCACAGGTACATCTCCCAGCAAACTTGCAGCCTCCACAGGTAGCACCCACCACCCTGCTCTGCCCCTCTACGAGCCCAGCTAGCAGGAAAACCTCCATGACTACCCAAACAAAATGTTAGTTACAGCAAAGTGTTGGAAGAAGGTATTTGAGTCACCCCTACCCCCCCTGGCAAGCTTTGTAAGCTCATTCAGTGAGGATTTCTGGTGCTTCCTTTGCATCATTACCCACTTACACCAGGCACATGGGTTTGGGAATGTACAGAGCTGGGAATGTACAAGCCCTACAAAGTAATTTGACAGCGGGTGGGAAGTTACTTTCCATTTTACCACTACCTGGTAATTAGGTACCTGTTGCCCCCTTTCTCACTGACACAGATGCACGTAGTGGGAGGAGTTTACCAGTGGCTCAGCCCCACTCCCCCAAGCCCACCCCGTCCACACGCAGCTCTCACCTTTCTGCACCAGCAACCACAGCCACCACAGGTGGAACATCTTCTGCACTGACCCGACAGCACTGGGAAAAGTCCACTGAACCCCTGGTGCTTGCCCTCTCCTCTGGGTAAAAAATCTACTTTGGGGTCAGTTCAAGGATTTTATTTGTTAGTAAGATGGGAAAGGGAAAATGCTTAGGGTTAATTTGTTTCCAGGCTGTCTCTTCCCTCCTCTTCCTGGCTGGAGAGAGGATCTAGGCACAGAAAGCCTTGTTTATATAGGTGTGTTTGCTCCAAGATGCAGCAAAGAAACAAGGAGCCCTGAGCCGTCCTCTGCAGCACAAAGACAGCCTGGTGCTAAAACCACCTGTAAGAAGGAATTCCTTGCTTCAGAGAAGTCTCGTGGTGTGAGGCTGGGCTGTGAGCTGTGACTGCCTTACCTTGAAACCAAGCTGCCCTGCCAGGGCTTTAAGTACTCAGATAAGCTCATCTGATTTACAGAAGAGTTTGGGAGGAAAACAAAAAGCTTTCACCTCCATCTGAGAAACATGGAGAGAGTAAGAAGAGAAAGCCCCCCATGTACTGCAGTAAGGGCAGCAAAAGTTTGGACACACCTGAAAAACCAGGCCACAAGCACTGCGCTTTAAAGGATGAGCAGCAGTTCTGAAAGAGGAGCAGATGTAACGCCTGATGCCAAAGTCAGGAATTTGGGAGATGGGGCAGCACCCGACCCTTGTACAGATCTAGATTAGACAGCACGGTCAATGACTTTACTGATAATTTGTTTTAAATATGAATATTTAGTTTGGCCAATGGCCAGGTAGCAGCAAATATATAGTCCAGCTTTTCCTTCAGACCTACTCTCAGTCAGCAGAGGGTTTCTCACCCCCTTACTCCCAGAAGCAGTTTTCCTGCTTGCCCTGTACCTCCAGGCATCAACCCCCTGCTCACATCCTAACCTCTTTCTTTACCCACACCAAACTTGTCCCAAGCTCAGCACCAGCATGTTTCACACACCCCAGATTTCAGCCCTCATATCTGCCATTGCCCTTTTGTCCCCTGCTCTGAGCAGCAGTCTGGACATGTGGAGGGGAAAAAACACATGGAGAAAAAGATCCCTAATTCCCTCCCGCTTCAGATCAAAGTTTGAACAACAAGCTTCTGGGACAGAGGGCAACATCAGTGTGATGCACTTCAGCAGCAGCTCTTTCAGGGACAGGGCACGCAGCATTCGAGGTACTGAGGGCATCCTGGGGTGAAACCAGGCTCTGATTCACACCGAGGTACCATCCCGGGACTGAGTCCCCGAGACAGACCCGCAGAGGCTGCCTGCACAAGGCGGGGGCTCCCCATGCATGGTGCAAGGGATCACCAGCCTGTTACGCATGTGATGGATGTAGTAACAGAGAAGAGGAAGCCCTGACCCAGCCTGTGTCAGCACAGGCTTCTGATATGAACAAATGAGAAGAGCACCCCAGTGCTGCCCAGGGGGCAAGCCTGGCTCTGCCCGAGGAGGTGGATGTGGTGTGACTGAGCCAGCCTTGCAGCGGCTCTCTTTGAAGTCAGATATATCTTATTCCAAATCTTTGAAGAAAGTCACTTTTTTTCATTTCCTCCCTCCCCCTGTGGAAAAGAAGGTAGTCAGCTCCTAGTGCTCTGCTCAACATTTTTTTTTTTCTTTCACAACCGCATTTCCTAATTTCCTCTCAGATCTTTAGCCACCACAGGAACAACCCGAAGGCACGTACATCTTTGATTACATCAAGAGCACGGCTCCTTCAGCAGCGCAGATCTTTGCTGGTATTTCACTGTGTTACCACCACTGGTAGAAAAGTCACAGTTTCAGAGTTACCCTCCCGAGGCCAGCTTTTTGCTGACACACACATGGGCCAAGCCAGGCCTGTTCCCAACTAAGTCACAGTGGTGCTGACTCCTCCGGGTTCCTGAAACTGCCCCGGGATTTAGCCCCTAATGGCACTGCCCAGACATCTCAAACCACACAGTATCTGTGCATTTCACTGATTGGGAAAGAGGGGCAAAGAGAAGTGCGTGGATCTGCCCGCACAGCAAATGAATGGCAAGGACGTGAACAAAACCCAACAACGTTTACGCCTCTGTGCCAGCTACTGAGACTCACTGCTTCAATGAGAAGTGGCAAGATAAAAGTACCCACTTGTTTAATTTTACAAATTCAACAGATCAGACCTATGTTTCAAACCTTCCCCCATGTAATTCAGGGAAAGGTGGCACAATCCCATATCAACGCAGTTTGTCTTGGGTCACTCGTGTCAATACGATGACACTCAAAAGAGGTGGCCCAGCTTATTTTGCCCAGAAAATTAAGGAGTTGTGCCACATCCAGGCTGGTAAATGTGTTCCCTGGAATACTTTATTACCCCTCTACTAATATTAGAGAACACACACACACACAAAAAAAAAAAAAAAATTCAAAGCAGAATAATGTCAGTTCTCTAATTTACTTAACAATTGTCAGCTTTGACCTTTTTCACTATAAAATGTGTGTAACTTCTGAGAGTATTGCAACAGTAGTCTGAATAAAAAGTAGCCTTCCTGTTACAGCTATAGCAATGACTTCTTTTTACTCCATTGTTGCTCACAGTTTGACGAATGCCCAAATTTCTTTTCTTGCATACATTGTTAGAAATGATGTAGTGACATGACCCATCATCAAGGCTAGCAGGTCTCACAGCAAAATCATGAGCTTGACCCTTGCCTTTCCCTATTTACTAATCAGTCATCATTAAGACTTATTACTTCTAAAGTTGTACTCAGACCCCTGCGTCCTCCATAACCTTGCAGGATTGCCACTGTAATTGGAGCTGGAGCACAAAATGTGCTCCTGCACCTACGGTATGGTGATTATAACTACAGGAAGCAAAAAAAGGATTCTCTTATAATTGCCAAGAAAAATGTCTACAACATCCATGTTCAAGCAAAACCCAGTGTCAGGACAGGAGACAGTGCACTGCTGAGGATTTTTGGTTTCTTTACACAGAGTTATGTGATGAAGCTGATGTTTTATATGATGTTTCTCTGTGAAAAAAATAAATAAAAATTAAACATCTGAAGGCATGAAGCTAAGGCTGAATATCCAGTGGCTAATGTCATCAACACTGAGCTAATGCATGACTGTGCTTTGCCTTACGTCAAACCGTAACACAAAGCCCTTCTGTGTCCTCTTCCTCATGCAGCTCACCAGCAGCGCTTGCTCTTCCCAGGGTTAGCCTGAAGTAGGTCAGAGTTTATCTGGAGTGGGGAGGGACCACCTTTTCTGCTTTCTGTTTGCACGCTGCCAAGAACAAGAAGATCCCTATCTGCAATCAGGGGCTCTTCAAAGCTGTAAAAACACAAGACAGTGTAGGAACCTGTCAGACATGCTTGCATAAATCCAGAAAATCTCCCTGTAGTTAACGATGATTGAATGATGAGATGCAAATTTTGGTATTTGGGATAAAGAAAACAAACTTAGACTGCCCCTTGCATCTACAGACCCCCAGGATAACAATACTGAGCTCCAGGAACTACTCTGCCTTCACACCGATCAGCACAAATCTGGGTCTAGCCTGGATTTGCAGCAGTGATGTTTGGGTTTTATCTCTTCATAAATGACTTTTTTTTTTGGTAAATTTGGGAAAGGCAGGTGTGTCACTTGTGCTGGAAAATTTAATTAAAAAAAAAAAAAAAAAGAAAAAAGTGAATTCAAACTCATTTGAATACTCTGATATATTTTGGAAGCTTGTTCAAATTATTATTTGCCAGGGTAAAGCCTCCATACAATACTGATCCACTATGGACAGACCTCCTGGCCAGCACGAAAACCTTCTGGAGTCTCAGGAAGAGAAAATGGCAGAACGAGGCAGAGCTCAATGTGAAGCAGCACTTGCCTTCAGTGACCCACTGACAATGACACGGTGCCACAAGCTGATGTAGCGGAGGCCACACAAAGCTCAGGTGAAGACAGCAGCAAAAGGATTCCTAGAGCGAGGTTTGGGTAAAAATGGGAAAGGATGGGCACTTGTGCAATAACACAACCTTCAGGTGGTATTTCCTGGCCAGTTGTCCCACCACAGAAGCAGGTTTGGGGCGCCACCGAGCTGAGCACAGGACAAGCAGCAGATATTACTACCGGAACAGGATTCTGGGGAAAATGTGTAAGAGCCTGCTCTTAGACTTGAGTTGTACCTGAAAAATACTGGGGAGGGTGGGCAGGAAAGAGGGAAAGGAAGCCAAATGCAGCCCCACAGGATGTAAAGGAAAAGTAAGTAAACGTAAACTTAGTTTATGCATACAGCATCGTTTCCTGACCTGATTTGCTCACAGGCAGAATATGAGTCATGTTCATTTTGAACAGAAATATTTTCTGAAAGCAAACAAACAACAAAGCCACACAAAATTCCTAATAAATAAAAAGAGCATAATAAACTGGAAATCTGCATTCTTCAGAAGATCTTACAAATCCCTCCAGGTTACTAATAAAGCAAGTGAGGCCAGTTCCTTGCATACTTGATGTTCAGTGGTGTTTACAAAAATCTGCAAAGTGACAGCACTGGTTAACGGGAGGTGCAAAAATGTCACGGAGTCAAGTGCACACTGTGTGCACTTTCCTGTCATTTGAAAGCCAGCAGCCCTCCTTTGGGTGTGACCATGTTATGGCCAGGTGGAAAAAAAAATAATAAAAAAAAAAAAAAGAGAAAAAAAGAAAAAAAGAAAAAAGAAAAAGAAAGAGAGAGGTAAAATAAAAAGCTGCATGTTTTGAATGCCACCAAAGGGTCATTTTGGTACAACTCATCAGGGGGCAGAAGTGCAAGCGTACAATAATTCTAGGATTATAACACGGGTACTGTTGTAGCCCAGAGGAATTTTGGACACAAACATATTTCTACTTTTCTGCTTTGCAGAAAATAATGCCACCATGCTGAAGACATCCTTTCAGTCTGTCACTTAGACAGATACTATATGGGAATTTATACAATGAAGTAGCTGCCGACAGAATTTGGTGTAGATGTCTGTAATCCACACCACCACAACTACTTGGTTATTATTGCTTTACATGAGCAACATGCATTGATGGCCAAAACCAAAGGCCTAGCAAAACAATCAGTGGACAAAACTCACACCAAAACTAGATGAGATTCTGAGCAGTGCAGTTACAGGAAAGGGTAAAGCCTCTATCCAGAAAAAGTCATGCATAAAGTGATTTCAAATCCTTTCTTACTACTGTTTGTTTCAGTGACATGAGCTCCGCTCCAGCCACCACCCATCCAAAAAAAAAAAAAAAATCAATAAAAGATTAGGTAATCTCTGTTTTTATGGCAGGTGGGTGATGTCTGCACCATACTCTGCTCTCCAAAGAAGGTGCTGCAGTACGCAGCTGCAGCCCCCCGGGCCCTCAGCCCTGCCTTGGTGAGGGTGCGCTCAGCAAACTGTCTCCTCTCCAGCTTTTAGTGATGACAAGCAAGGAAGCTGAACTCAGAGTCCAAAAACATGTTAAGAAAACCCAAATAAATTCAAAACATACTTGCTGATACCTTACGATCCTACCAAGCTGCAGTGAGAGGCCTTACCTTAAGGTTTTGTTCCTCTATAATTGCAGGGTACGTGAATCCTGCTCTCACAAACAATATACCTGAAGGGGAATAAACCTGTTGCCTGCAGTCAGATTACTTTCATGAATAAGGGTTTCTGGATCATGCCCTTAATCAGAAAATTACTGAAGACACATACAGACTTGACCAGAAAGTGAGGGAGTTACAGTTCAACCTCATTTCACATGGATCACCATCACATGGCTTTTCTTCCCATGGATACAAAGACACATTATTATTGCTTACAAAAAAAGGTGTACAACAATCTATGGCTTAATAAAGTGGAATTTTTAAAAATTACTTGGCTCAGGAAGAGGGACTCTACAAGGAAGAGTCTCCCTACCCACTGCCTACGTAAATTTATATAAATATTAGTCACCCACTGTTTTTAGGTAGATTTTATCACCAGTTCATTACACACCTATTAAGTCACATATATACACATAAATATATGATATAAATAATACATATTGTCATGTATGGTATACAATCTATGAAGTCATATATACGTGCATATACATAAAAATCGGACTGATGTTTTTGTAGTATCCATTAGCGGTCTACAAAAACGACAGATTCACCAAGGTCAAGCGTTCATTTTCCTACAGCACTCCTTCCTAAGGAAAAGTCATCTCAGATGGTAAAGCTGAACTGGGGATTATCTTTATGCAGCCAGATCTTGGCTGCGTGACAGAAAAAATTAAAGGAGCCTGCTGATCAGCTAAAATACTACGGCTCAAAGTATGCCTGGATGACAGCCAAAGTCTTGGAATTGTTTTGCCATGAAATCTCCTTTAAGGCAGGAAGAACAGGAAAGTTTTCAGACTGGAAGAGGTTCCGTGATGAAAAGCTTGGAAATCAAGCCCATTATTCACATCCAATCAAGCCTGCCCCTCCCTGCCCCTCGCTCCCCCTCCATCCCCAGCACGGGCATGCCCATGCATACAAGTGCACCCCACACGCCACGCATGCTCCGTTCCTCTTGCACGCTTTTGGAAGTTGTTTTCGACCTGCTGTGCAATATTTAATTCAAAGCTATGCTGTGGGTTTGCTGTTTGGGTGAGCTACGCTTCATTCACACATTACAGGTCTTACAGACGGCCATCTCCTACAGTAAGTTCTCTGCCACCACAAGCCTCCTGGCTCCTCAGGGTGCCACAGAGAAGCTCAGCTTGCCTTTTTCCTTCGCTTCCCACATGTCAGCCTTGGTGTCCAGTTACATTTCCAACACCACAGGCTTACCTCACCCTTGGTTTCTGTGCAGTCAGTACAGCACAGATACGTGTTTACAATGCCGATGCCATACAGAACTGTACTACCTCGTGGCCACCGAGCGTACCGCGGGGAACTTCCCGTGGCTGCTGGTGGTGGTGAATTACTGCAGTCACGCTCTCACTGAAGCCCAAGTAAGAACACAGCCCAGGGTCTGATCCTAGGAATTGCAGGCAACTAAAAAGCAAAGCCTGCACCGCTGCAAAATGCCCCCTGGAGCAGAGTATTTAACTGGCTTTCCTCACCTGGGACACCCAAGGAGTTCCCCCCATCCCCACCCAGATCTGTGTTTAGCCATGCACATGCCCTTTGTGCCCAGCAAGGGCAGGACGGTGCAGAGGCAGCCCCAGTGCTTGCAGGAACACTCGCTGATCCCATCTTTGCTTCCACACAAAATGTTTGAGAGGTTTTCACAAGACCAGCTTGTCACCACCCTAGATATTAGACTGGTTTCACAATACAATAAACCTAGTTTCAGGGCTCCTGTTATTGAATTAAAACTACCTTGCATCAGATGGCAGCGGTGTTAGCTCTGCTATGTTAGATTTCTTTCTGGGGTTACGACAAGCTACCACGGCAGCGGCAGTCTTTAGGACAGCTCAGGTATGCTCCAGACACCCTTCTCACTGGCTCCAAAGAGCAAGGATACCACAAGCTCCATGCCAGCTGCTCTGGCTCATTTGAGGGACATGCAGTTGTATGTCCTCAGCTGATCTGGGCTGACATTGCTGCAGCAGCTGCTTTCATCTCTGTGAGCCACGCTGAGCACAGGTCTCCTGAGACCACTCTGCAAGCCCATGGCCACTGACACCAGACACTGCCACAAATGCTCCAGCACTGCTACCTGATTTGAATCCCTGTCTCATCAAGCCTGTCTCACACCCTACTTTCCCTCCTGCCTCCCACATAATCACCAACTACTTACACTGGATCTTAACTCTAAATTTCAAGCAAGCCATTCTTTCCCCACCTCCCCAGAAGTGTTGTAATCACCACCTGTAGAAAATAAACTTCATTAAAGGTTTCCTTGGTGCATTGCACAGGATTGACATACAGCTTTTAGACCAACAGATGTGGAGAAAATAATTTCAAATGAATATGTAGAGACCATTTGCCTCTGAGTTATTTTTGTTCCAAGCTTGAGAGGTCACAACAATTTTCATACATGCACATGGCAGGGAACATGGCAGGGGACTTGGCCACCAAAGGTTAAGTGCGATGGAGGGAAATTTAGCAACTGCTTTAAAGCCTTGGGTCTGCACTACGTCCATACTGAGCAACATATAGGCAATTTCATAATTATGGTTTTATCCAACCATCCTAGGAATACTTGTAGCCACTACAGAAATGCTGAAGCCATCACCCAGCTCCTCATGGCTCTGAGAACTGAGGAGCTTGCTAGGAGCCCAACCGAAGGTAACTCACAGCCCTGGAAAGCCGTGGGAGGCAAAGCGTACCTGCCCAGGCTCACAGCAAGCCATATCTCTTTACTGCCATCAGCTGCTTGATCTCACCTTGTCCCTTCAGCCATGAAGAAGGAAGGGAGTCTGCAGAAAAGGTAAGACAGCACTTGCAGCTCTGAAAGAGAGCTGGATGAGGAACAAGCTAGGTATTCCTCCTTGACCTGAACCCTCTCAATACTCCTTCCCCTGCTGCCCAGGCAGCATATTCTTGCCAACAGCCAGACCTGATCTTGTGAAGAACATCATACAGGCTTTGACAAGACTTTCTTATGAAAGTCCTTGAGCATACTTTGCTACCTGTTTTATTTTCAGGCAACTCTGTCGCATTGCAGAATCATCAGAATCCATTGATTTTATGAACATACATCCTACAATATATTTCATCATCATACAGATCATATGCACAAAACCAAACAGCCACCAACTCATCAGAACAAACCCAACCAAAATGTACAGAAACAGACAAACAGAAAAATTCAGAAACATAATCACTAGCAAAAAAAAAAAAAAAAAAAAAAAAATATCGCAGGAGAACTCACCTACATCTGGGTTCACCAGCCTAACCTTCTAAAAAGGCCTACAGAAGACCTTCAAAAATGATTGTATGAACGAAATTTAATAACTCTGATAGCTACTAAATATGCCAGACCGAGAGAGACAGTGGTTTCACAGCACATCACTTTTCCATCTACTGCCACAGATGTCTCTTCAATCCCTACTACTCTACATGAACTCATGATGTTACCACTTCTGTTAAGTCTTCTGTGTTCTAAAGTTTTGTTTGTTTGTTTTTTAAAAATAATATTTAATTGATTAATCTGATTGTTAGCTCAGAGTAATACTTCCTGAGCTGTAATATTTGAGGTTTGCAGCTTGTGCTTTATGCACAAAGAATGTATGTGCCTGAGAGTTTACCTTCTTTTTCCAATAATACCAGTTGGCTCAAGAAAAGACATCTAGCTCTTACAACAGCTCTTGCTTCTCTCCTATATTTATCAAATTCAACATCACATTTTCAGATGGATTTTTAACAGTAAGCAGTATTTTATATATATATCGTTACATATATATATATATATATATATATATATATATATATATCTCGTTACAACAACATGGAAGTCCTTACATATTGCTAGACCACACTGTGCAGAATTTCCTAAAGTCTGATTTGAATATATAATGCTGGTATAGTTGAGGATCAGTGATCTTGAATGCTCTCCCTCAGTTTTCTTTATCTTCTAGTTCTTGGAAAGGTAACAGACTGCTTTAGTACATGGACAATATTCAGCAACATTCAGTGGGAGGTTTGAGAAAGGTAAGCATTTGACCATCTTTGCAGTTTCTTCTTACAAGTCTCTAAATGCATTCATATTCCAAATAATGCCAGAGCACAGGTGAGCTGGGTGGTAACTTACAGTCATGTCACTGCTGTAGTATCTGAAAGTGATCTTCCAAGACAAGTGCATTTAATACCCTAGACTTGCAGGGAAATCAGTGAAGCCTCAAGGAATAAAAAGTGCTAAGGACTCCCTTTGACTCACTGGAGTGTGTCGACTCACTGGGAGTACTTTTTCTGAAGCATGCAAGTTATGTTTCCTGCTAAGGCACAATACCCTGCAACAAACTTTTGCTCCACTGGGAAGAAATCCCAGCTAGCGTAACACATTTTTCAGATTTTTCTGCCATTCATCCCCAGGGCAGTGGGTGGAAAGGGTAGGGTGGCCACACCACTCTTCTGTGTAGCAGAGCTCAGCTGTTCTGTGATATCCGTCTCTCCTGGTCCACTCTGGATGAGGATGGCACAGATTTTTTCAATGGATGGATTGGCCAACTAATGGTACATGACAATAGGCATGGACCACTTCCAAAGCTACAAACTTCAGCATCTCGGGCAAGTTCTTATAACATTCTCAGAGGTACTAAGGGGAAATTGCCTCTTTTCCTGACCTCCTGCTCTCATGAATCCATGTTTTCCTGAAACCTGCTTGGTGCAGGGGATTCTTTCTGTTGCAAAAAGAACACTAAATTTCTGGAGCTGATCAACTATTGACAGCTCTTCTGTCATGCTTGACTTGTGTTCCTCCTGCTGTGAGGACTATTTTTTTATGAAGTTATTTTACTGCTTCGTGACTCCTTTTTCATCCTGAATATCCTCTGAAAACAAATATTCCATTTGAATGCCTTGTCTGTCTTTTGAAACATGCAGAATCATTCTTTACAAATGGTCCCAAAGGCAATGCCCTTAAGTGCTGTTTATTTCCTCTGAGCTCCACTAACTAAGGTTGTCTGAGTCACGGACTGTCTGTCTGCTTAAGTCTGCACTTTAACTATCACCCCCATGTAAAGTGCTGAAGTCCAGTGTTGCAAGTCCAACATCTTTTGTTACCTTCTTACATATGGCCAGAGGTTTGACTTTGCTCTGGCAGCCTTCCTTTACCAATTGCGCCTAGCTGGTCCTGAGTGCTCAGCATTTCTTAGCAGTCTAGACAAAGCTGAATTTTGCTTGCTCTGAAGATGAAGCAGCGTAGTACTGGAGGATGAAGCAAAACAGCACTTTGCCCTCCCCTTTGGAGGGGTCAAAATCCAACCCTACAGCTGTGGCAGACGGGCTGGGACAGACATTGCTCTCTGAGAAAGGCTCGTGGAACTACGCCCAAGTGAGCTGCCTGATTCCAGCAACAGCAGGCCGGGGCCTAGTTCAGCTCTTTGCATGCCTATGTGCCTGTGGTATTCATCCTGTTCTTGTTCCCCTTCTCATCCCCTGCAAAATACATAAGCACAGTGCTGCTGGCCTGGGGAGGAGAGAGCTCACTGCAGCCCCACAGGCTGGGCACCCCACCACTCACATCACCCTCATGCAATGAGGCAGAGTCCATCCTCCTGCCCTCCCCAGCCCCACTCCCGGATGCCATTCTTCCACCCACATCCAAACACATGGGCAGCTGTCAGTTTTGTCTTTATCTAGTGCCAGATTTGGATAGCTTCATTCCTTGGACTACCAGATAGGTTAACGCACTGGAAAGGGGCAGGAATTCGGGTATGACACCGAGACTTAGGTTTATCTAGGGACTCCTGCCCATGACACTCAGTATCAGTTTTCCACTTCCTTAAAACTAATAGCCAAGTTCTGTTTTGCAGCCCACTGTGCTGGTGCCAGCTAGCAGTGATGAGGTACTCCAATAACCTGGTAGCAGAGGCCACAAAAACACCATCTATTTACTCCAGTCCTCAGAGGGATCATCTTCCCTGATATACTGACTGGCTCTGTAGTTGGTAGGGCGTGACATTATTTTTATGCTTACATATGATCATCCTTATCACTGTCAAGACATCCTTATCCCTTATCACTGTCAAGGCATTTTGACATAGTATGGTGCAATCAGACATGTTGCTGCATGCAAACTGAAAGCTGGTCTGCACAAAGAAATCCAAGTTCATCAGACTAAGCAGCTTTCAAATCAGTTTCATGTGGTATATGCTTAAGAATACTTAGGCTGGCATCACATCCTGCGCTGGTACCAGAGTATTCACACAAAGGAACTCAGTCGAGCTACTACATACTAGCAGATACTATTTTATTAAATTAGATTTCATCTCAAGGAGAGGTTGAGAAAGAGAAGGTAAATAGAGTGCTAGGCCACTATCATTCTCTGCATCTTTTCTGTATTGTTAGGCTGGTTTGTGTAACGGTTATACGATTATTCTTGCAAAACTAATTTTAATTCACTGCATAATCTGATTTGTTTACCTTGCTTCCAAAGCTGAGTACAACCTGTCGGTGTATGTGTTCTCAACAGTAGGGCTGTTCTACATGTCATCACAGGTACGTTTTATCTTAAAGCTAGCATCTATACATTTATCTTCTTTCCCCAACCAGTCATAGGAGAATGGCTTCAGAGAAACAGAAGGAAAATAGTTGTTCTCTTTAGGAGTCACAAGGAAACAGGAAAAACTTCAAAGTAAAAGTATATGGACCACGAGGTCAAAACTGAACATTGACATTGTTTTGTTTGTAGTTAAAGTCCAAAATGATCACAAATGATGCCAAAAAACAACACACTTTGGCTCAAAGAGTATCACTACGTTTGAAAATGAGACAAGAAAAGGATTCTTAAGCACACCAGGTTTTTCCTTCAAGCTAGGCATACAAAGACAAATATACCCTGACCTGAAAAGCCAGTATAGTATCTAATTTTTCTCACACTTCTCATCTTGGATCAAACCCAAGAAAGAGAGAAGAATAAAACAGACCTACAGAGGTGAATAGTCTCTGCTGTGCTGCTGCTGCTTGCAATCCCCACTATCGCCATCATCCTTACATAGCCCAGTGCAATCTCTTCTCTGTTGTGTTGTTATCTGAACTTCACCCAGCTCTTCCCCATCAGCCTTCTGATTCAAGAATTTTCATCCTCTGTCTTCTCAATTTGTCACAACCATCCACAGCAATAGTCATTTTATGCTTTAGGAACCACCCCTTTTCTCAGCTGTATGTGCTATCATCATCATCACAACTTAGTTCAATTCACAGCCTTTTTTTTTTCTTCTTTCAAATCTTCTGTTCAAAAGAAGGATGTTAAGTTAGGATGTCCTTTGCAAACAGTGTCCTTTCTGGTTCCACAGGTAATGCTATGCATAGGTATTGTTGCTTTTTGGCTGCCAGATCCTGGTGGCAACCCCTCATCTCTCTCCTGTGACATTGCCTCACCCTGCAAGATCTGATCTGCAAGCAATGGTTACGTTTCAGCCCTTTCTTCTTGGGTTCACCTTCTCTTTTCCATTAGCATGGTACTATTTCTCACTGCTTTCTCGCTGCCTCTTCTGCATTTGATTCCTTATCTCTTCCTTCCCACTCCACCTTCTCTTCTGCTAAGCCAGTCCTACTAGTTCATCGACAGGCACAACATGGATTGATGCTGCAGACCATCTCTGAGAGAAATCCTGTAGCAAGGACAGACGATCTTCCACATGACAAGCGTTCCCTCTTCTTGCAGAGACACCATCTCCCTCAGTTTGGCCCCTGCATGAAGCCTTTCCACCAGTCTTCTTTGCACAAGACCTTGTTGATTTCAGCAGGAAAATTTAAGCATATGAACTTTCCACAACTCCTCTTTCATCCTCCCATGTCACCAGGTCAGAAATTTCTCATCTTCACAGGAGCTTATTGTGCTTTCAGCCTAGGATTTAGCTTGCTTCCAGCCACCACTTCTCAACAACAAAACAAAACAAAAAATAATCCCTCTCCAAAACCAAACAAAACCTGTCAGCCAGACAATAATTAACAACAATATATTGTACAACAATAACAGATGTCACCTATGGCACAACATTTCGTATCTTGACTGCTTTACATAAAGAGCGATTACCCTCCTATTTTGTCTATCAGCATCTGTTTTACTCAACTCTCTTACTGGCCCATGTGGTAGGTGACAGAAAAGGAGAAGACTGCTTGGGTATCTTAAGGTGGATAAGCAGAATGGCATTATTCTCTGAAGGCAACAGACTTCATGATGGAAATAATTTTGTCTTAACAACTACTGTTTTAATTCTGAACTCAATACACAAATATTTCAGAGCCATGATCTGTAGGCCACTGTGCTTTTTCATGCAGCTCAGTAAAACTAGTCATGAATTTGCATCAGTTTCAACAGTTTCAGGCCTCCACCTCACCATTTACTCATGACGGCATTTTCTTTTTCCTTTTGACATTTTCAACACAAGAGTTCACCCTCTCGTTCAGAACTATGCTTTCAAACTAAATTTAATTTTAAATAGGCTGAAAGCAAAGAGGAGTCTATTGTTCAAGCCAGTCCAGATTTGCAGGATCTCTCTTTCGGAATAAATAAATAAATAAATAAATAAATAAAATCACTCCCATCTCTTCATCTTTTTCCCACTCTCACCAAACCAAAAAAACATTCTTAGCACAACTGTCTCAGCCTGAACAATTCATCATCTGCTGGTTTGCAGTGCTGCAAAACGAGAGATTTTAACATTGCTTTCCCACCAACACCACTGGTACCATTGCCCCAGGTATCACGCCACCAGCAGTCTGTATTACTGAAAGCTGCTGGAGGAGGGACATGGGACAATCTCTCCAACAAGGAATGGTCCTCCAAGGGCTGTCAAATCTCCCAGCAGCTAAGAGCAGATCTGCTGGTGAGGGGCCGTGCAGGAGGCAGATGGGCAGCGTTGGCTTCCCTGGGTTCCTGGAGCCCCTGGTGGCCCTTCGCCTTGTCACACCATACATTTATGTGAGCACATCTTGTTGGCACAGTGCTCCGCCTAAACGCAGGCTTGGGTTATGTGCCAAAGGGCTCCACCAAAGCTGCTCAGGCGGACCTGGGAGATGTCCCTGCAAACACACAGAACCAGACACTTGCATGAATGCTAGGTAAAACAACCACTGCATTGAAAAAAATGAAATCAGTATGTAGAGTTGCAGGGTGCCTCTCTTCCATCAACCCACTCTGCAGTAGCAATGTGTTATTCTTGCCTACTGCTGTTGTCTGTCTATTGACTTGCATGCTGATGAGAGAAAGCTCCCTGCTCATTTCACTTCTGTGGTCTGATATTCCCCAAGCATTTGGCCACGTCTCTATGGCCTGTGTGTGCAGCAGCCAAGACATTTCAGGTGCCCTTCCCACAACTATTCATCAGCCCTTGCTCAGTTTCTGTGAGCAGACAGGGTCATGTCCATGAAACTTGGCATGGATGTAAGCTGTGTTTTAAACACAGCATTCAGCAGAAGATATCCGCTGGGTATCCTGGCCTGGCAAATCACTTTAAACCTGTGCAAATGCACCAGGCTGGGTCACTACCGACGTAAGAGGGGCATGGTAAGGCCTCCCATGTTTCTCTCGTGACCTTTCCACTTGCTGGGGATCCAGCAGGCAAAGTTTCTCTGGGCCTTGCCTTGTCCTCTCTGCACTCCCAGCACGGCATTGGAGACTCACCTCTGTCTGACTTGCAACACTGCTTTTTTCCACAGCATTTCGTCAGATTGCTGTAGCAACTCAGGCCTATGCTGTCTCCCAATCTCTCTTTGCCAATCCCGTTGTGACACTGCGTCTTGGAGCAATCTGTTCCTGGCCATAAACAATGGGCCTGCTTGAAGTGGTTCTATCCACAGCCTCTTGAGATGCTAAGGCTGCAAAACGATGTGTGGGGGAAGACGGTGTTTTGCAGGTAACACGTGTATGCATTTGCTGGGAATACACCACAACTTTTTAATCGGCATACGTAGGGCAAAGGGAATCATAGTTGTTATGGGAAAAGTTATGTAGGTAAAAGGTTAAAATAATGTCATTGGCTTGGGCTTCCCGCAAGAATGCAGGGAGTTATCTGAGATCAGAGTTAACCATTCACAAATGCTGAGGTGCCCCGAGGGGACAAAATAGAATCACACTGCTCTCATTGGTACAGATAATTAGAGGTTATTTGGGAGAGAATAACTGAGGCAAGAGATAATGCAGCAGAGAAGGGAGGAGGTTACAAAAGCTGACTCTCATTTTCACAGTAATGGCATGACCTGCACAAGATGACCATTCAGTGATTCCACATTAGCCTACAAAAAGCATACCAAAAATTCAGGTCTCTCAGAAATACGACGAGTACAGTTTTTAATGGAAAACACAGGGGAACTTTCATGTTCTTGCATACAGCTTGTTACATCTGCATGTTTCAACATGCTAACATACCTGTGCCTCTCACTCTTGGCCTAGAGCCCACACAACCATAATTATATATATCATATTTTATAGGTGGGCCCATACGTCTCAGGGTTAACCAGCTCAGACAGGGTTTGCACAATCCAGACAAGGCCTTCAGGAGCCCTCTTGCAGCGATCTGGCGACTCAGGCCACCAAAATCCCTCTAACAGCCTGGATCCCAAACCTTAGCATGTTCTAAATGCGCTGATGAGGAAAATTATCTGCATTGTGCCGTTTAACACAATTTTAACTCCATTATCCTCTAAAAATGCATCATACATGTCTACTGCTTGCAAACGTTATCTGCATTATATCATTCGTAAAATCTGTAAATGATGCTATGGTTACATAAAAAAAAGAGATTTACATGATTGCAGGAGAGCATAGACATAGGGGCCCCAAAGCTGTTTTAGCACCATTTCATGATGACATTTTAAAAAACATTTTATCTTAAGCAGACTTAAGATTTAGAAACACGCATTTGTTTTTAAAATCCCTCATTATGTTTAGAGAATTTTTAGTGGAAATTTGAGGTAAAAATGCTATTTTGTCTAAAAATGCAAAGTTTGCACTGACTCAGTCATGATAATATGTATAAAACAACTACTGATTTCAGTGACAGTTTCTTGAGTATCTACTGTAGAAGGTTAATTATGTAGTTTAAAAGATAATTTCAAAGCAAGTAAAAAAACAACAACAACAACAACAAAACAATCTAGAGATCACCACACCTTTCTTGCTAGGAGAGTCTCTAGAGGCAAGGCATACATCAAAAGAAATACCTGGTATAAAATTCAGAAATGGCAGTACTTGTAGAAATTACATTTATACTACATTTTGTTTCTGTCCCCACTAGCAAAGAGAAAAGAACTACCTGAAGCACAAGAGAAACAGAATAAGGAGGTGTGACAGTAGGTGGATCAATATTATTTTTCAGTGATGTAATGTCAAAATAACCCAGTTTTTTCTTTCTGCATAAAGTGCTCTGCCCAACTCAAAGCAATCTATCAGTTCCATTAGCTTCTCCAAGGGGTTAGTCAGTTCCCCATGTTACGAACCCAAAAACATCAGTCCAGCCACATTTTTTCCCCAGCTCAACTCCTCTAGCATCATTGCACCTCCTTCTTTTCTCCTGTCATCACTGGACTGCCCATCAGATCTAAGAGAAAAAGAAAAAACAAGCCACTCCTGAACCTAGGAAAAGAAACCAGGGGAACCATCTTGGAGAAGAGATAAACTACACTTTACCTACAAGCCCCAAGTCCCAGCAAAAAAGGAAGGCAATCAGATAGCAGACTAATTTCTCATACCAGGCAGCCCCAAAGCACTTTGTAGGAGCTTCTGGTTAACTGAGGCAGGTGAAGCCAACTGTGAAATGCTATATGAAAGAATGAAGAGAAAATTGCCCCGTGAAATTGAGATCTGTAAGCAATACGGTTTTGAGTACAAAATGAAAGGGGAAACTGTAAGAGGATCTGTAAGTGGTGGGATATGAAGGGCCAGCTTTGAGAAGCTCAGTGAACCTCTAACAAGAGACATTCAGGACTAGGAGAAAAAGGCATTTAGCAAGATGCAACAGGGAGATCCGGAATTAGCCTGGGAGAAAGCTGTGAAACTTTGTTGGCCAAAGACAGGCAGTCCTCTCACACTGACACAGAGCCACCCCACAGCGTATGACAGTCCCTTTATGCGGCCAACACAGAAGAGAAGCAAAACTAGCAGAAGAAAGCAGATGTGTATCAGGGAGGAGAGCAGTGCCAAAGTCCACAAGAAAGAAGAGAATACTCTGGAAAGATGACCACTGCCAATTTTTTTTCCCCATACTTCATGTGTCAGCATTATTGTGCTCTTAGCACGCCAAGGGGGCCTCCCTCTCCCTCTGCTCCCGTGAAAATTGTTGACTTTTTAAATCTCCCAATAGATGTTTTGTGATTTAGACTACAAACTTATATAACACACAGAATGAAAGAGTGGTGAAGAGCAAAGTCCAGAGCTGAGTTTACATGTCAAACCAAGTCAAATACGTTCTGTTTGGTCTCTTGTGAACTGTGAACTACTTTTTTTCAGACAAACCACTCTGGAGCAAGCCCTGAAGAAAGTACTCAAAGCTCTAGCAGAGGGTTGTCTGGTCAGCATTTTCTCAGGCGTAGTTACAGACCTAAGAGCTTGCAGAATTAAAGTAGATTTATCTGAAGGCACCAGGAATCTGATTGAGGCTTGCTAGCTCATGATGCACTAGAAAAGATGAATGGCAATCGTGCAGAACTTGAAATATCACAATGAAATGCCTCAAGTGGAAAGCAATACTGACGGAGCCATAGGAACAAAAGTAACCAACAGAAACAGCAAAAGAAACACACAGGAAAAGCTATCCAAAGGAATCAGGGACCAGTGCCCTTGCATGAGACGGAATGTAGTCTCCTACACACTTGTTAAGAGTAGCCACTCAGGAAAACATAATGTCTCACCTCTGGATCCTGTTTTGAGGGATGCCAGGTACCCCCAGCATTGCACAGGGAGTTCCTTTGATTAACTTGAGGGTCAGGGCTCTGCTCGTCTGGGGGGACACCTGGGGCAAGCCTCAAGGCCGTGGTGCCTCAGCTCATCTTTGAGTGCAGCCCACAAACCTTAAAGAGGTCAGATAGGGAGAATACGATTTTCTACCAAAAAGATAGTAAATATTAGGTCAAGTAGTGGAAAACTAAAAACAAATTCACTGTTTGTTCCAGACCTAGTATTGCTGCAACAGGCCTGTGTGTGTTGGAAGAGCTCTCCTCATTCCAGGGAGATACCCTTGATTGTTTACCAACCTCCACGGTGCATTCGGTGATCAGGTCGTACCACCTTGCACACACATGCTTTTCCAAGAACCACAGGAAAACACAGTCCCCTCAGATACAGTTTATTTAGTTGTTCAGCTATTTGCTTATTGAGCTAAGCACTCAACTGAGAAGCATTTCAAACAGACTTAAGAGCACAAACCCGCTGAAACAGAAACAGTCTTAAACGCAGTCTTGTTTAGCAGGGTGCTTAAACAAGTATCTGAGCTTAGTTGACTTTAGCTGTCTAAAAATCCTAAGTTTTTCACAATACTTTTCACTGATACTGAATACTGGCAGTTTGCCTTCAGTGAGCTTATTACAAAATACACTTCTGTGTGTCTGGAGACTAAAATTTACACTGCTAAATAAAGGCACCAGGGCTCCCAAAATAGAACTGGAAAATTAACTTCTCAGAAGAAGAGGGAGAACTGTCTGACCTGAAAAGATGTGTGATTTATGCTATCACAGCCACTGCTGATAAAGCACAATGATTAGGGTGAAACTTAATAGGGATTACAGATGGAGAATTGCCTATTAAGCAATTTACTTCTCCCTTTTACCAGGCTTGGACAATTTCCTACAGTGCTCTCTTGAGCTTTCTGTCCAGGGTGTTTAAGGATGGCTCTTCTAATACAGCTTCTTTGAAAGATTATGTCTTGCTATAATAGATTTAATCCATAAAAGCTGGCTGCTTTTCTTTCTAAATTCTCTTTTAATACTTTCCTCTTTCTCGCTTTACCTGTTTTGCCTGAGGCCACGCTTCATATCCCCCTCAGGCAGCTGCCTGATAGCACAACAGCAGCAGACAGAAGTGCTGTGAATGGCACAAAAGGTATGAACCCTGGTTTGGTAAATAAAAAGGGCCTCCAATCGGGCATGTCTGTACAAAAGTCATGAATTAAAGCTTCTTCTTCCTTCTTTGCAGGACTCATACAGCTTCTTTAAAGGAAAAAGAAAAAAATAAATCAAATATTTACATTAGCACTGGGGGTAACTGCTCAAAGACCAGGGGACAAGCCTCTCCCACTTAACCACTGTGTTGCAGTCCCCTGAGCAGGCTGTGTTCCAGGCTCCCAGGTATGGTTTGTGTGTGCCACATGGCGTGACAGCAGGGTGTCCGACCTGGCTGACAGGCTCTGCTGCTTCCAGGGCATGGGCTGCTAAATCTATAGGGCACCCCCTAGGTGCACCATGCCTTGCTGCACCGCACACATTCCCAGGCTTTCAGACCTCTTGGGCAATGAGCTGGCAATTGCTCGCAAGGGACATAAGCGCTGGAAGATATTTCTGCAGCTCAGTCAGTCTTTTATGTACCCAGAAGCTGTCAACAGCGATGAAATCTCTTTCTCTGTTACCAAACAGATCCCCAAGACCTACTTTAGGCTTTTGTAACATTCAGTTGGAGACCAGAGCAAATTGATGGCTGCCTGGAAACATTTGCTCAAATTTATCCCTAGTGTAAATTCACTAAGTTGAGGAGAAATACGGCAGTGGTGAATGCAACCTGTTTGTTTCATGTACACCTGAAAAACCACGGCCTTCTTCAGATGGTAGCTGCCTTAGAAAATAAAGTTGCATTATTCCTGGAAAAAAATATTTCTTAAATGCAGAAATCAGTTAACAGGAAAAGTTTGTACTGACACATCAGTGCTTTAACTTCGTGTTTAGAAAATCGAGAAGATAAACATGCAAGTACAAAGCAAAACATTAAATAGCCCAAAACTGCCAATGGGTGCAAACAGAGTTTCAGTGCTTCCAGATGCTAACGTAATGCCTTCTGATGCTAATGGGATGGGTCCAGCAGATTCACTTGGAATACTTTGGAGTTAAAAGGCACTGTGATGGTGCAAAAACTCAAGTTTTGTTCCAAAAACCCTGCCTGAAAAGACAATTGCGGGGCACTCCCCCACCACCGCTAGCACACGGTGTGCATGGAATTACCCCACACGGCTGGAAAGGTGCTCAGTGTATCTTTTAAGTGGACGAGGGCTGGTCACGGGAAAGGACTTCTGTCAACCAGGAGCAAAACACACCTACAGGACTCGGTGCCAGCACCAGGAGCAGAAAGACTTGATCAGCACATTTAGCCTACGCAGCTGCTGCAATGAAAAGCTGGAGTCTCTGTACATCATGTTAAAAGTGCCCAAGTAACAGAGCTTACAACGCAGGGAGCTACAAAATTCTGGAGGAAAATTACTGCTTCATAAAAATAGCACAGCTGCAATTTAGCATTAAACAACCCCGTCCCCAATGCCAGCAGGGACAACTGTGCCTATCCAGCTCTCATGTGTACCCTAAAACCACTTCTCCTGCCACGATGGTCAAAAGGTCAGCACAGATTTTTCCTTGATGCTAATATGAAATTAATAGATCAGCACAGCTTCCACGCACCCCTGCGAGGGGAAATCTTCCACCATTTCTTGGCTTCAGCCCCTTCCCTCTCCTGGTGTTTACCCCCCTGCAGCCCAGGTTAGCTGGCATGCATGGGGTGAGCTGCGGGTACAGCACTTTGTGAGATCCCTGTTCACCCTTTTGAATGGCCAAACTGCCAGGTTAGTGGAAATGAGCCCCTCCTGCCTCTGTGACTGCCAGTCACGCACCAGGTTTTGTTCAACGGTATCGCACACACTGAGAATCGTAGCAGCTGATCATGCAGCATTGCCTTCCATGGCTGTTAATTTTGCTGACATCAGGGGGAAATAGCTGAACAAACTGGCATCCCCACTACCATGCTATTTTTAGGACCATTCAAGATCCTTTCGGGATATGCGATATTCAGTTTGGAACAATCCTCAAAATCGGGAGTAGCTGTCAACATGGCTCCTACAGAAGTGATTCAGTATATGAAACGCTATCTGCAACATGCTCTCCCCTATCCCACCTCTTTTTCCACCTCTATGTATTTACTCTTCCCCTTCCCTCAGCTGGACGGTGAATCAGTATTGTCTGCCAGTCTCATGTTCATGAAAAATCATTCGCCATCTATCTATGTTTCCTTGTAAGTCATATAAATCTGGTCCTTCTAAGTGATCCTCACACCTTTGCAAAGTTTGACCCTATACAGGTCTCTCCAAGACGGTCTTTAAAACAATTTCTACTCTATAGGAAGCAACCTGATCAGTAGATAAAGTGAATGTTTTATCACCCAAGTGTATCTCCAAAAATATCAGTAGATTACACAACACAGACCTTCTGATGCTGCTGGTTTCCTCCTACATCATCTGGCAGATGCCAAGAACGCTTGTAACCTTTGCCCTACTTAATTCTGCAGGCAAAATGATGAAATATGACCTAAAGGGGATGCTGAGCAGTGTTCACTGTCACAGAAGCAACAGAAGTAAAGGTGTGACAGACCAGACAGGCTGCACTGCTCATATGTGTCACCGTCTCATGTACCTGAGCAACAAAAACCTGGGTTTGTCTGTACAGCTCTGCAGAGAATCGGAGCACATTTTTTCCTAAGCTGCCAAAATACAAGTCAAAGCTGTTAACCATTCAGTTAGTCTTCCAGGATAGAAGTAAGGGTCACTATCTTCCTGTGTGCTTATTGTATAGTCCAACCAGATCAATATATTCCTCACTTTTGGGATGTTGAATCTGTAGCCATCACACCTACGGCTGCCTCCAGCCTCTGGCTGTTCACGGTCACTGATGAGCATCACAGCCAGATGCTGTGCTTAAGGAGACAGCTTTTCTTAACAGACTGTACTGCATCTAGCCAGGGCAATAAAACAAAAATAGCCATATCCTGGTCTGTTTTAAATTAGATCCCAGCCAGACTGACACACAAAAAAATAAACCAAACCCTCAAGACTGCCCTCTGATGCCACCAGCAGAGCTCTGTTGAGACAGCAGCTGCACCAGCTGAGCATGCAGTCAGGGAACGTGGGCACCCTGAGGCCAGGGCCTGGGAGATAAAGAGCACACCCTGCTTTTAATTATCAGGCAATTGCTCGTTTTAGTGCAGAGAAAAAAAGAGGGGGAGAAGAAATGAGATCTCTGGTTCTACTGACAAGTTCCCAATTAAATCATTATTTTGAACTGAATATTTCATTTCTCAATGATTGACATGCTATAATGTTTCCCCATAGTTGTTGCTGATATTATTATTATTATTATTTTGAAAGGAGGGTTACATATATACTATTAAAATACATTATTTAAAGTGTAGCAAGGTTTTATATAAGCTGTAAATCAATCAATAAGCTTATTCACAGCAGGATCTATTCTTTTGTAAGGAATTGGGAAAGAACCATCTCAGGTGGCAATGTGAATGCCTAACAGGGCATGTCTGGATGGTATCGGCTGTATTTTTAGAGATGTATCAGCTGGTGTCCACACTGGGGACAGTCCCTACTGTCAGCTAGTGTAAATCTGGAGACATGACTTGTGAACCTTGACTTCAGATTCAACATTAATTCAGAACACGGAATTTCAGGGCTGTGATCGTGCACAAAGGTAAATTTAGCAGCTGGGTAAGAAAAGAGCAGAAGCCAGTATGAAACCGTGGGGTATCGTGAGATGTGCCGGATCACTAGAGGGCAGTAGCCAACCCCTAATATCCCCAGACCTGATCACAAAACCACACAACCACTCACGGAGCTGGCAAGCGACATGAAACGCGTGTTCATCAGGAGTCACGTTTGGCAAGCAGTGTCCTACCTGGGGATTACAAAAACCCACCTTTTGCAAAGGGCTTAAACACGAGGACAGGGCTGAGCAGTCTTCCCAGTAAAGGTGCATGTATATTGGGACAAGTTCTATACGAAAGAGAAATCTCCATTTGCTATTAATGCTGAAACTCCTCTGCATTAAGCCATTTGAAGAGTATGTCTATAGCAGTGCAGAAATGTGTACTTTATATATGAAGGCCAGATATACAATTGCTTCAGCAAAACAATGCCAAAACAGCCTAAAGGAGTTCCCCAACCTCTTCCTAACCCACTTGAGTGACCCCAAATTTGACAGTGCTGAAGCTAAAAGCCATCCAGTGATGAGAGAGCCCAGAAACACTTCCAGGAGAGCAATAATACCTCAAACGATAGCAATGGCTAATAGCAATGCAGACCTGCGGAGAGCTCACAAACCAGATTCATTTCTGTGCTTCTGTACATGTGGAGGTTTGACCCCCAGCACATTTAACTTGCACAAGACATCACTGATGTATTCATGTCTGTGGAGAAAAGACATTTGGATACATGGCTCCAGTGCTTGGCACTGACAAGCACACTTGCCTTCCCATCTTTCTTTTCCTGCTTCGCTTTCCTTATCCCATCCCCAAACACGATTTATTTGAAGCCAGGGGGAAGATGTGCACCCCTTCCCAGCCTGGCAGCCTTAGTTTTAAAAACAAACCAGATGAAATGAACCATGTCTGGCACAGCCACGCTTTCTGGTGTTCCTGAAAACATCCTGTTTTCATTTAACCGTCCTAACAGAGTTTGGTGTTTTACACTTCTGTTTTGGGGTCCGTGACTGACATAAAAGCTTCATAAAAATGACTTATCTGCCCTAGTGGTTATGACACCAGCCAAAATGGCCGGAAAAGGAAAAACGAACAGAAAACCACAGAAATAACCCTGCTTCTGTTTGCTTACTATTATTGCTGACAAGTTTAAGCTCCTGATTTTTCAGTCATCCTAACAATTTGGGGGCTTGCTCATGAGTCATGAATGCCAGGGTTTCAACATACTCTTGACTTTACCCATTAAGCAGGACTACCTGGGGAAACTTTTGGCAACCTTCTGATGCCCCCATGTCAGAGCTACCCAGTTCTGACAGAACAACGGCCCTACAGGGTTGGACCAGAGCTCTGTTATCCTCCCTCTGATACCACATAGTGGTGCACTAGGGGAGACTCTACGAATAGGGTAAGCAGGGCATGGTGCTCACCCCAAATATTTTCATGACTTCCAGAAGTGGTATTTCATAACCACGTTTCACCTGTGTAATAGAAGAGGACTTGCTTAGCTATTGCTAAAGGTGTGTGGAGAAAAGAAATAATGTTTTTGAGCCAGTACATGTAATCTAACTTCACACCTGCTTTTGCAAAATGGTTCTTCACATGGCATCGGGACCTCTGGGATTGCCTTTGGGCCATCAGTTCACAAACAGGAGAGGGCTTTTGGTGGTGTTCAAAGGCCAATAACATTGCCTGGAGAAGGAAAGCCCAAGCTTTGCAGAAGCTGCAGAAGCTGTTTCCTGCAATGTAGGTTTTCCCAGCAGCTAACAGAACTGTGTTCCCTAGGCCTCCCTTCCTGGGCATATCCAGCTCCTCTTTCCTTGAACAAACAGGACACGTGGGACACTCCATTATTCCAAGCTACAACAGGATTTGGTGCTAGCACTCAGAGAAATGCGATAATTCTGCCTTCAACAAGAACCATTTGGTATCCACAAAAAAAAAAAAAAAAAAAAAAAAAAAAAAGTGCTAGCAGAAAACCAGCAACAATGATGCTGCAAAAAGCCAGCTAGCTGGGGCTGCAGTCCTCGATGATGAGAAGATGTGGCAGACGTGGCAGACCCCTCAGGAAACCAGAGGCATCGGCCCCTTGACTTCTCAGTAGAGACGTTACTTCAGATGCCTTCACAAAGTCTCTCAGATCTTCCCTTTATCCTGTTTGCCATAGGCTGACACTGGATAAATCTCACAAAAGCCAATGATCAGTGTAACATGCAAGACCACTGATGTTTCCTCCCTGTTTCTGCAAAGGCAGGGAGGTGGAGGGATGTCGCCCATTACTTAGCCTCTTTCTCTGTTTCTCCGTACCACAACTGTTATAAGCCCAATGTTTGCACTTCAAAAGCAGGGCACAGCCTGTCCATAACCCAGTCCCAACATCACAAGTCTCTCAGAGTTAGCAGAGTTAGGCACATGACAGAAATGACTGCCTGGAAGCCACTGGGACAGGGCAGTGGTGCAGTGTTTGATCCACTCGGCCTCTCTCAAGTTAGAGCAAAATGGGCTTTTGGGTCAGCTTTTGGGTCCAGCTTTTTTGGACCTTTTTGGCTTTGCTGAAAAGAAGTCCATCAAATTCCAAGTCCACAATTAAGGCTCTGTATGGAGGGTTTAAATAATAATAGCACGCTTGAATTATGGTGTCACAAAATTAGTAGAACATGCAGGATTCATAAACCTCTCACAAGGGTCCTCTTTCCCACTTGAGCTAGAAAAAAAGTCATGGCTAGGAGTTATAAAAGACTCTCGAGGGAATTAGGCTCTGAATTCCTATTGAATTAGCATTGTTTACAAAGCAGTCAGAGGTATAATGGTTGCTAATGACTCTTTAATGAGTCAAGTTATAATGCAACATGTGGTGAAGCACAATAAACAGAAAGGCTGCGCTTCCTTCCCATTTATTCCACCATGCACAGGTGTAGAAGCCCTGAATCTAAACGAGTTACTCTGCTGGGAATAGAGTAAAAGAGCCAAACCTGGTCTGTACCTTGAAAAATTATGTTTCCTTTACACCAAATCAAACTGGGAGTGAATTAGCTCCATCTTCATCTCACCGTCCCTTCAGGTATTTGTACACGCTGATGAGATCCCCCCGAGCCACCTCTTCTCCAGGCTGAGCAGTCCCAGCTCTCTGAGCCTCTCCTCACACAGAGGTGCTGCAGTCCCCCGATCATCTTGTAGCCCTCCATCAGACTCCTTGCAGTGAGTTTAGGTCTCTCCTGCACATGGGGGCCCAGAACTGAACCCAGCACTCACATCCCCACAGGTGCAAGACCACCTGAATGCCACTGAAATCGATTTTAGCAGGAACCAGATAGTCACACAGGATCCCTACCCCCAGCACCCCTGAGAACTGGAGTGCCTGCTTACAGACATCTTGTTTGTCACCAATGACATGAGGTGATTCTCTTTAATTCTGAGGATCCTTACCCCAGAATTTCAAAATCAATCCCTGATTTTTAAAAGCACAAGGGAAAGCACAGCACCAAATTCTGTTTTCTAGAGCTGCATGGATTCTGAGAATTGTTTCACAATATAATGCAATCCTTCTTCATCTTAAATGCACATAGGGATTAAACCCAGGTAAGAAAAGAGGAAAATGTGCAAAGTTGCTTTAATAACAGGGATGGCACTGGCAGACTGCTCAGGTCACGCCACTTTGCCTCTAGCTCTGCATGCTGAGTGGCACTGGGGCAACTTTGAGCACCTCCGTGCCACTTCAGGGACTTGCCTTGTGCAAACACCCAGCACACACTGTCTTGGGTTTTGCCACACAGAGAAACATATGACAGGTAAAGGCTGTGTCACGTCTTGTGCCAAGGTAAATTGGCTTCTGTAGAGGAGTGTAACATGTACAACTACACCTGGCTTTAATCAGTGGAACGTTTTTTCCTAAATAATTCTGTATTCATTAATTCTGTATAGTTGTGTATTCATTAAGTCTACTACATATAAGTTTGAAATTTTACTTCTGACACAAAAAAAGTTGACAAAGGAGATACTAGAAAATGGGACCTTTTCCAAGTGTCCCTTTGCTCTTCCCCTTCTGCCGCCATGGCCATCCACCGAGCTCCAGTGCTGAGCCTGACATGCGGACTCGGTAAGGCTGAAAAGGTGTGAAGTCATGGAAAGTGTGTCCTCATGAATGCAGCAGTCCTCCCACTGGCGTTCATATAAAGCAGAGTAATCCAAAAGCAAAGCAGGGCAGGTTTTACATTTACAAAAGGCTTTTCATCCTGAACAGCACCATGGGCTATATTGAAATCACACTGCAAACTATACTTGCACTGAAGGTGCATTGACCTGGCAGTCCCATCTGCCACCTCAGGCACCAAGAGATCCTACAACAGGGCTCAAAGTTTGGGGGATTTTTTGGATGAAAGGGTCAAAGCGGGGGTGCGAGGCGCTGCCACGAAAAGCTAAGGAGAGATGCTTTTCCAGGGGTGCCCAAAGGGCCCCCTCCCACTGAGCCAGCGCCGGGGTGCCACCTCTACCGGGGTGCTCCCCACCGGCGGCACCTCTCCCCCAGTGGCACCACCCCGGGGGGAGCCGCAGCCGGGGCCCCAAATCGCCGCGCACACCTTTGCCGCGAGGAGGTGGAGTGGGCTCTCGTGGGGATGCAAAACTTTCAAAAATATCCATATTAAATTATTTTTTCTTATAAAAAGCCTCCTCCTAGCCTCTCTGCGAGTGTAAAAGCCCCGGCAGCGGGAGCTGCCGGCGGCGCACAGCCCCGCCGAGCCCCCCGGCGCGCCCAGCCCCGGGGTCCCGCTGGTGCCCGGTGCCCGGTGCCCGGGGCTGCCCGGCGGGGCGGAGCGGGGCCGGCGGCGGCGACGCGTCCCTCGGGGACATAACCACATAACCAACCTCCCTGGCGGCGGGAGCAGCCTCGCAGGTGCCTGCAGCTGGCGGTTAACACAGACAGTAAGAGGATCAACTCCATCTCCGCTGGTGGAGAGAGAAAGGAGGGGGAGTTAAAAAAAAAAAAAAAAAAGGAAAAAAAAAAAAGGAAAAAAAAAAAAAGGAAAAAAAAAAAAAAAGGGAAAAAAAAACAGCCTCCCCCCTCCCCATTTGCCATTCAGGGTTTGGTTAATTTGGATGATAACGGTTGGTGTTTAATCCCATTGTACGGCGCTGAATATGGCGCAAGCTACCCGGCTCCCGGCGGCACAAAGCGGCCGGCGGCACGCCGCGCCGGGCTCCCCGGGCCGGGCCGCGGCCGGCAGCGGGGGGACGGCACCGGGAGCCCCCCCCGGGAGCAGCCCCGGAGCCCGGAGGGGCCCGGGGGGGGCTCCGGGGCGGCCGTCGGGGGAGTCCCGGGAGGCGCCGGGCCGGCCCCGGAGGCGCACGGGCGGCCGTGGAGAGGGGCCGGGGGGGCCGGGGCCGCCGGGGCTCCCCCCGGGGCGGCGGCGGCGGGGTCCCGGCGGCGGGGGGGCGGCGGAGGGGGCGGCCCCCCCCGTGGCGCCGGGGCGGCCCCGCCGGGGCGGTCCGGGGCGATCCGGGCCGGTCCGGGCCGTGCCGTGCCGGGGGCTCCGTGCGCTCGGCGGGCGAGGAGCGCGGCCGAGGCGGGCGGAGGGGAGAGGAGGGCGGCGAGGGCTGTGAAAATATGTTTGCGGAAAATAGACAATTGTTGGATTAGACGTATTCAAGTATGAAATAATGCCTTTTTGTGTAAAAAACTGCAGCAATGTGAGCGTACAAAAGTTCCCCTGTGGCAGTTACTTGCTCCCTTTGTGAGCTGTGCGCTCCGGCGTCTCCACTTGGCGCGTTCAGCGCGGAGCCCCCCTTTAAACGCGATTGTTTCTTTCTTTTTAATGACATTTACCGGATCAAAACATGCTGTTAATTCGATCAGAAAGCTTTACCCTCCCTGACAATGCCACAATAATTTCTCCTGAAGTTTGTTAAATTGACCAAAATTAGGCAAATGAATAGGGGGTCTGTAGGCGACCCCGCTCGCAGGTGACACCGCATAATGCACTCTCGGGCCAGCTGCGATCCCCTCTTTATTTGCCCCTCTTTTCTTTGACCCGCATTATTAAAATTTAGGCCCAATGAAACTATTCATACTTTTCAATGGGACATTTTCCTATAGGATAATAGGCTACAAATTGAGCCTCTCCAAAGGGGGGAGCGGGGGGGCGGGCCGGCACCACACAGCCGCGCACCACACAAAAAGCCGCGTCGTGTGCCAAAGGCTGCCGAGAGCCTCCCCGGGCCGCCGGGGGGGCCGAGGGAGCGGGGGGGGGTCGTGTGCCAGCCCCCGGGCCCACACCTGCCGGGGTGTCCCCGCCGCATAAAGCGGGGGTAAACAAAAAGCCGCGCTGCCATCTCTTATAAAGATGGACGTGTCACCAAGTCGTGTGAGAAAAGCCTGAGAACAAACGGGGCCACTCCGGCTCCGAGGGCTCTCCCTTGAACCGGGCGGAACAGCCTATTAAGGGCTTACTTAATTACTTTAATGACTCTGGACAGGCTTTAAAATGCAGTCAGCGCCGGGGCCGGGGAGGGGCGGGGGTGCCGGGGGGCGGCGGGCGCGGGGAGCGGGCGGCCCCGGCTGGCACAGACGATGCGCCCTGCGCCCCGCTCCCCGGCCCGGCCCGGCCCGGCCCGGCTCGGCTCGGCCCCGCGGGGCCATCACGTGCGATGCCGGCTCCACGTGGGGCGACACAGCTGGGCCCCCCCCGGCCGCGGGGCGAGGGGGGAAGGAGGGAGAGGGGGCGAGAGAAGGAGCGTCCCCCCGGCCCTCTCTCTCGCCCCCTTCCACCCTGATCTTTAATGCATACATTCCCCGGCGCGGCTCTCCCTAATCCTATGGGATCAGCGGGCCCGTGAAGGCCCCCCGTCCCCCCCAGGACACGGGGATGGCTTTATAAGGGGCCCGGCGCCGAGGGGCCCGCAGTGCCCACCATGGCCTCCAAGCTCAAGGAGCGGCGGGTGAGCCGCCCTGCGCGCACGGCCGGCCCTGCCCTGCCCTCCCCCTCCCCAAAATAATAATAAAGCCGCCCCCCGCCCTAAAAAAAATATAATAATAATAAATAAGGAAACAAATCCTAAACGCGCCCGGCCGCCGTTTAGGATTTCAGCGGGGCTAACGCGCCCCGTCTGTTTTTGCAGAGGACGCCGGTGTCCCACAAAGTGATCGAGAAGCGGCGGAGGGACCGCATCAACCGCTGCCTCACCGAGCTGGGCAGGACGGTGCCCATGGCCCTGGCCAAGCAGGTAGGCGGCGGCCGGGCCCCGGGGCCTGGCTTGGGGGGGCCGTGCCGGGCCGTGCCGGGCCCCGGGGCCGGCCCGTCGGGGCGCGGGGGGAGAGGTGACGGCGCCCTGCCCCGCGTCTTGCAGAGCTCGGGGAAGCTGGAGAAGGCGGAGATCCTGGAGATGACGGTGCAGTACCTGCGGGCCCTGCACTCGGCCGACTTCCCCCGCGGCCGGGAGAAGGGTAGGTAGGCGGGCGGCCCCTGCCCCCTGCCCCCTGCCCGCCGCCACCCCTTCCCCATCCCTCCCCGGCGGCGGCCGGGCGCTGAGGAGCCGCGCTCCGCTGTGCCTTCCAGCAGAGCTGCTGGCCGAGTTCGCCAACTACTTCCACTACGGCTACCACGAGTGCATGAAGAACCTGGTGCACTACCTGACCACGGTGGAGAGGATGGAGACCAAGGACACCAAGTACGCCCGCATCCTCGCCTTCCTCCAGTCCCAGGCGCGCTTCGTGGCCGAGCCCCTGCTGGCCTCGCTGGGCTCCCCCCCGGAGCCGGAGCTCCCCTTCCAGCTGCACCCCGCTCCCGAGCGCCCCACGGGGCTGGGCCCCGCCGACACCCCGCTGCCGGCCCCCCACGGCCCGGGGGGGCCCTTCCCGTGGCCCGGCGCCCCCCGCAGCCCCCCGCTGCCCTTCCACCCGCTCCCCGCCGCCGCCTCCCCCCTGGGCGGCCCCGGGCAGCAGCGCGGCGCCTTCCTCTCCCCCGTGCCGGGGCTGGAGCGCCGCTACCTCAACCTGCTCGGCCATTCCCACCCCAACGCCTTCGGGCTGCCCCCCGGCCAGCCCCCCGCCGTGCTATAGGGGCTCGGCCCCGGCGGACTCCTATTTATGGCCGCGGACGGGGCAGGACGGGGACCGGGACCGGGACGGGGACCGGGACGGGACCGGGGACGAGCCCCCGGGGTCTCCCCGCACCCCGCCCGCTCCTCCGCCCCCCCCCCGGCGCGGCGCCTGTACCAGCGATGCCTTGCAATAAACGTGTGTGGCCGCGGCCCCTTCTTGTCTCCGGGAGGGGGCTTTGGGGGTGCGGGGTGGGCTGGGGGAGGCTGTGGGGGGCCGCTCCGTGCCCCCCGAAAGGCAAAAATGGGAGCGCAGAGGGAGGCGGGGGGGCTGCTGCGCGCCCCGCGGTCACGGCACGGCCCCGACGGCGCCACCGGGGGCGGCGGGAGGATGGAAAGGGTGCCGGGGATGTCCTGGGGGGGAGCTTTTGGGGTCTCCCGAGAGGCACCGCCGTCCCCCCGGATCTTACCAGCGGCTTCTCTGCTCGCTCAAGGGGGGAGAAAGGGACGGGACGGGGCGGGCCCGGGTGCGGAGCGCCGGGGACGAAGGCAAGAAGCGCCCCCAGAGCCACAGGGACCCCGCGGGGAGACCCCAGGTGCCCCCCAGCCCGGGGAGGGGGCGGAGGGGAGGTCCCGGGACTTGGGTAAGGGGCTTCGAGCAAAAGGGCCCGGCACTGAGCTCGGAGGCGGGCAGGGAGGTGCTGAGCGCACCGGGTCGCGGTGCGGGTACAGAGCAAGCTGCCGGCTCGGGCTGCTGGGAGAAGGGTCCCGGGGGGCGGGCAGAGAGGGGGGAAACCTCCCTCCCCCGACGGTTTTATGATCGGGAGCACGGGCACCCAAAAGCAAAGCCACCCCGTGCTGGCGCCTGTGGGAGGACACGGGTCCGCTCTTGGCCAGCGCTGGGTGCAGGACGCGAAGAAAATCCTACACGATTTTTATTCTGTGAGCATTAAGCTATTGTCACCCCCCCCTCCCCACACACACACTTCAGCACTGAAGCATTAAAGATATAGTGTTTCCCTGGAAATATAAATTATTAATATATTCAGCATTTTGGTCACTGTTAACCAAATTAGACAAAACTTCCCTTTGCTAAGTAGATTTTCTCTCTGGGATTAGCAGAGGGCCACCACGGTCAAAACTGTGGTCATTTACATATAATTTTGCAAACTTGCACTGGTCCATGACAGTCTTTGTATCTCGAATGTTGCTATTCTGGATTTTTTTTTGTCCTTTTCGTTTTCATTTAGCTGTGGAGGATAAACCCCGCTCTGGCTTGACAATGACTTTGGGATAAAAGTCCCCCACACGCCCGCTGCCTCCCCCGCCGCCCATGGGCCTCTGCCGGGCCCTGAACTTGCCCCCGGGCCCCGCAGCCCCTGGCTTTTGCCCCACAGGTATTTGGGCTCTGCAGCAGGGCACAGAGCTCCCCCAGATGGACATCCCCTGCCTCAAGTCTCCACTGGGCTTGCCCTGTCTGGCCGCTGCCCCATGGCACTGAGTGGTGCTTTGGTAGTGGCCTTTTTAAAAATTTCTAATAATTTTCAGTGTTCCCATGCCAGGAGGTCATAGCTATTTTGGGGGGTTTGCTGGGGGAGCTGGATGCAGTGCCACACTGCCAGCACCGCTGCTTGCTGGTGGAGCTTTGTGCCCCCAAATAAACTGCCCCAAAATACGAGCTCTGTTATGCACCTGCCTGGCTAAAAGTGCTGCTGGTGAATCCCCTCCTGTCATCTCCTGTCCCTTTCCTTCTGCTGCTGTCCCTTCTGCCTCATTTTGCCTTGCCTGCCTTCCCCATGCCTCTCGTGTCCCCATTGCCTCCTCTGCCCCTTACCCAAAATCCCACTGTCACACACCTCTAACTCCTCTCTACACCACAGGTCTGTCACTCCCGAAAACAGTTGCACAGCAGTCACACCTCAGTATGCTTTCCCCCCCTTTTCTGGAAATTTATGTTAAAAGCTCACTAATTTATCACAAGGATTTGTTTGTTTGAGCTAGAGTGGAAGCAAAACACCATCAAACAGATCAAAGCCTGCGCCCAAACTCTCTACCCCCAAAAATTTGCATTCTCAACAGGCAACAGGAGACCACTGGCAAGAAGCATTTGTGTGTCATGCTTACTACTCCAACACCAGGAATAGGTCTACAAGCTTTGACAAAACTCCTGTGTCCATCCCCTCACATCATCAGCTTTATTTCTAGCAAACGTGCCAACAGGCTGTGTAAAGAGCTTGGGGACAAAGGCTGGCCTGGGGAAAGGACACTAGGAAAACATAATTATGGCAAGATGTATAAAAAACACATTTTAATACATTTAGAGGTTAAAGCTCTGAGAGCTACCCACATGCCATGCTGCCCCCAGAGTGGCATGTTAAAACAAAACTGATTTTAAAAGCACCAAAAGTTCAATGCCATGAACATCTAACCTGAGGAAAGAGGAGTCATTTAGAAGATTCAAACTCAGAATATCAAATCAGGTTGAGTTTATGAAACATTGCTTAATATTCATCTGCAAGCTGCAGCAATTGAGATGTGCATTGCATTTTGGCAGCAGTAACACATTAATTAGGCTGAAATAAATACTTTTGCTAACCAGAGCTCTGAACTTCTGCAGTTGAGCTATAAAGAATAAAGGCAATTTAGTTTTTATGACTGTAAGAATGCAAAACCTCAGAAGTGGAGTCTTCTTCTGTGAAATGATTATGTAATTAAAAAGAAAAAAAAAAAAAAAGGCTACTTTATCTGGGGAGTCCTGCAAGGGAACAGGGAATTCAGACGCTACATTAGTGCCTTGTCGTCAACAGATGAATTCACAGTGACCAGCCTTTAAATGGCAATCTTTTATGAATAAGATATAGGGTTAGTTTTTTGTTTGTTTGTTTGTTTGTTTTTACCTCCCCCAAACTCGAGTGCCCACCTATACAACTTTTCTGACTGCAAGAGGCAATGCCACTTCAGCTGCAAGTGAAATCAGGGCACAGAATAAGAAGAGTAACACCTATGGAACAAACCCCATGTAATTTCAGTTTCAAAATGAGAAAATATAACAGGTATCGATAAGGTTCACCGAGCATGGGTTGTAGGTTTTCAAGAGCCTCAGGAAAACCTGAGACAACACACATTTCATGTCACACAACTATGTATTGGAAAATTCTAAGGAAACTGGTATAACCTAAGACTTGCATATTCCACTATAAAACCTCTTTTTATAGTGATAATAATAATATTCTTACACAACATACTTTACTCATAGATTACGTTTTTTGTAGTTTTATAATTGAAATTGAATTTATAATTGAATTGCAAAAATTCTGTGATGCCTGGAGATGGGGAGAAAGTATTTGGAAAAAGAGCAAGAGCAGGAGCACATCCTTTGCTGCATAATGCCAAAAACTGTAACACAGCAAAGACATACAAAAACCAATAAAATGTTGCTTAAAGATGCCACTGCTTAGAAAGGCCAGTGGGTTAAAGCAAACAAAGGAAAAAAATATAATAATAATGAAGATCTTCACGTACTTTTTACCTACTTGTATATATGGCAGACCAAATCCTTAGCTATTGCAAGGAGGCAAAGCTTCCTGGAGATCCCTGAAGCTGGAGTTCCTTACATGAGGAGAAGGCACGATGGAGTTGTATCAGCAGAAAGCTTACCAAGCAGGTAAGTGATATATATTCCAGTGGCTCCTCATGCTCATTTTATTAACTCATCTGTGCAGCCATGTTTGCAGAGATGTATGGAGAGCAAGTAGCCTACCCTGGTTCTAAACAGAGAGATACTCTGAGCATGAAGGTGAAGTTGTGTACCAAACAGGCTGCACTGCCCACTGTCCTCAGTGTATACACTGTTCCTCCAAGAAGAAAACAAATAAATAAATAAAACCAAAACACCTAAGCACAATAATCTATACTTAAATGAAAGGCCAGCTTCCATCTACATGCCTGTGCAGGATCTAAACTACCTCCGCTAGGCCAAAGCATCCCCTTTCCATTGTGAGGAGGCTCCAAAGGAGCAGCAGAACAGCCTGCTGCTCTTCACTGAAGAGCTCACCTTCTCAGAAGCTGTTTATTTGCAGCTCTCCATGCTTTTCCTCTCCTCTTCAGAAAATTAGTTTTTCACAGTGTATGTTACAGTTAGGAACTGTGTTATAATCAGCTTTGCTTTAAGCAAAGAGCTTCTGCTACCCCTATGCAAAGCAACATATAGTATTGAATATGGCAAGCAAAGATAAGATCAAATTTAGAGATAATGTCGTGACTTTCCTCCTCTTCCAGCAGGAAGTTACAGAGATTTGGGATGGACTGGAATTCTGGAAAAGAGAGGTAACCCCTGCTGCCAGCATCCAGCTTCTCAAAGGCCCTTGAACTTCCAGTCACCATAACTTCAAACAGAAAAAAACTCAAGGTGACAAGTTACTGCAGGAAAGTGACCACCATTTAGCAAATGGGGCACAAAACCCTTCAAGCATCTCGTCAGAGCTGACGGAGTGTAAGATTAGGACATAGCATGCTGTATGTACAGCCTGTAGGCCTGCAGATGCACAGACAGGATGCTGGCAAGTTTAATTCTTTATCAGTCTAAAATATAAGGCTGAGATAAGACCAATAGGATATTTCATTGATGTACTTGGAATAATTATTTTGTCATAAATCAGTGTCATACAATGAAGGAAAAATCCTTTTAGTGGTCTGCTAATAGAAGGGTGTAATTTGTAAGCATTTGACTTTAACCAATCACTAAATGTCTAAACGGTAGAGGTCTAAGGACAAATTAAGCACTCTAAGCTCTCTTTCCAGTCAAGAGGGACAAACAGGACTTTCCAGCAGATAATTTACCAGGCTGATTTTAGACTTTCTCTTAAAATGAGCTGATTTGCCTTGGAGACGTGTTGTCTCTTTCCCCCTTTTGAACCAAGAGGGAATGCAGGATCAATAGGTCAGATTCAGATATACAGGCAGGGGAAAAATCAGGGCAGCCAAATCCCACCCTCGCTGCTGCCTGGCAAGTAATCTAATTTATCTCCCCAGATATTTCAGAGGGGTTAGACATCTCCAAGCTAAAATACCATGTCTAATCAAGAGAAGTTTAGTTCAGTCTCCAGCGAGTTAGCCAAGTAAAAACTTGTTTTTCCATCTCATCTGCAATATTTGCTGCTCATTAAAAAGAAAAAAAGTAAAAGAAAAGAACCTTTTCTTGTGTGTCTGTTATACAGACTGAAGGTATAGTAACTGGTGACTGAAGATGCAGTAAGTCTGTCACTGAACTGAAACAGCTGATGCGTGTTTAAGGGTATCCCAGTGGCTTGTTATCCCAGCTGACAGGTATTTTTAATGTACTTGTTGCATGCCCTGCTAGAGCAGGTGGGGAAGGTGGGGAGGATTTCAGGTGGAAGCAGGGCTTTTTATTATTTCCCTCTAGCAAGTGTGATTTCAAACAAAGCCAGTAGCCACTCCCTGAAAGCCAGCGTACCTTTCTCCATAGTCTGGTAGCCAAAATATCAAGCTCAGAAGCTGAGGTCCTCCACAGCACTGGTTAGATTTACTTGTATAACAGCCACATTACTCCCATTGTTCCACCTTTCCCAACACAAAATAAAGGGCTTCAGGAATTCCGTGTATGAAATGCTTACATAGAAAAAACGTATTTCAAAGTATCTGCATACTAGGGAGAAATTTGCCTTTGCTTTCAATGGAAATCAATCCTTTCTTCTCTCCTCACACACTAGGCGTTAATTTCTTCTAAATCTTCATGCTCCTTATTTAAGTAATAGGCAGTGTTTATTCAGCAAGCTTTTAGTACCCCTGAATAGCTTTGGTGGAAAGGCCATGGATGTGAAAAGGAATAAAAAAGACTTTTCCTGTTATCACACTGACACAATTCCTCCTCGTGATTTTTCGTCTTATTTCTGCTGTCCTTCAGGCTGTAATGTAACTGCTGCCTTGTTCTGTGGAGCAGGTCGCAGCTTCCACTTTATGTTACACTAAACTCCAGCTGACAGCTGCTCAGAATTATGGCAGCAGAAAGAGAAATGCAGTGGGTAGTACTGAACCTGCAAAGATCTGCACACAACTTCAGCCTTACTTTAAATTCAGCCTTTATTTTACCGAGGGCTGATTTCACTCCAGTTTCAGAGGAACTGGTAAAAAACGGGTGTTGTGAAGTGTTAGTATCATGGGGATTTCAGAGGCCAGTTAGGAAAAATAAAATAGTGGTCACATTGGTGAGTTCTTCCAGCCTAACACAGACCATTTCCCTTGGATGTGAAAACAGGCAGGACCAAGATGAGTTGCCACAAAGCTGCCATCTGCATGCTTGGAAGCAGGACCTCAGCCGCAGCCCTGAGTTCTCCTACCTGATTTTAACCCAGAGGGATGAAGAGCTGCTCTTCAGGACAAGGAGAAACAGTATTGCAGAAGCAAGACATCTTTTTCTATGCCTGCCCAGGGTATCTTCCACCTGTGCTGCTCTCTTCCTCGTCCTACTTATTTTCCTCCTGCTTCTGTGCTCTCTTTAGTCTCAGGTCCCAAACAAAACAGAGGGCTCTCATCAAAGAAACTAATCAGCCCTTTTCTGAGAGAGAAAACACTGTCCGTTCGATCCTCTCTTTTATTACAACTGTCTTTGGTGGACTGTTATCTCTGTTATCTCCTTAACAAACATATCAGAGACTCACTGAGTGAGAAACATCACTGTAATACCTGCCAGCACACTTTCAGGCTGGTTTTCTTCTTAAAAGGTAACCGCAGGTATGGCACTGCTGTATGGTGTGCAAACAGAGCGGGTGGGATGCTGCCCCATAACCTCTGCCAGCCCCAGAGAAAGCAGGAGATGAAACTTGGCCCATTCCTTCTGAAGGGCAAGATGCCCAGACAGCTGAGGTGTGCCACCTGCCACAGCTCAGGGAGGTGATTCAGCCTACACAGGAGCAGCATTTACCTTGCTGCCTGAAAAAGACTGATCCTGACGGGCTGTAATCCAGCCCAGCCCCAGCAGGCTCATGGTGCTGTGCTGCCTTAGTCCTGCAAACCCCCCCGATGGTCATGGGGGGTGGTGTGGCTGAGACACGAACTCTGATTTTTGTGTTTTAATGGCCAAGTGCAGAACGTGGAGCCCATCAGCAGCTGGCAGCCTTGCCTGCCTTTCCACCCACCCTCTGCTGGAGCATGGCTGCGAATCACCACACACTGCAGTATGTGCTCCTCGTTGTGAAGGGGGTGTAAAACAGCTTCTAAAAAAGTCGACGTCTCTCCAGGTGGTTAAGTGCACAGAGATGCAGCCAGCGTCTGCAGAGGGCATCAGCACAGCCCGGCAGGGTTAAAAGGGAGGCTGTCCGAATTCAGCCGAGACCTGAAAATCTTGAAACATGTAAACCCTACATGCGCCAGATAAAGAAGGCAGAAAGAAAGGTGCCCCCTAATGAGTTTTTTTTGCGCTTGGGTGAGCGAAAGGGCTGCTTCAGGAGGCTAATAACTGAAAACCTTCCAGGCTTTTGTCCGGAGAAATGGCAGGCACTTTCCATCCCTTTGAAAAAAAGAAGGCCTTTCGGAGTCTTCACGAGAGATGTGGATTTTAAGGGCGACCTTAGGTCATACAGAACTAATCAAGCGAAAACAATAAGAAAATTAGACTGACAGTCAGCAAGTATCTGAGGACTTTATCAAAAAGAATTAGGAATGGACAAATTCACTGGGAGCAAAGGATCAGATCTGCAAGGTGGCATTGTGTGGCGGGATTAAATTATTTATTCATTGTTAATTTATTTATTTATGTATGTGCAAATGACCTAGCTGCTGCAGGTGCTGAGGAGTTTCTGAAAAGGCCCAGTTTTAGAGCCAAGGCTAGAATATTGGTCCATTTAACTCATTCTTTTCCTTAAGGCGATCAAACAGTGACTTTTATCTAGGAGATAGAGGAGGAAAAACCATATGTGTACTGGGAATGATGCGGGCTCTGAGCAGCACTAAGTACCCAAGTATTCCAGCCTCATTCACGAATGCTGTGCAGTTTAATGTCCAGCAAATTAGCAAATGAATGCTTATGTCAATATGTGAAAAATCCCTAGTTGGTTTAAACAGATAAAAAGCCTCTTGGGAAATGGCAGAAAATGCAGGCTTTCTCTCCCTGTCTTTTTTAAAGAAAGAAAGAGAAACAGTACTTAATAAGTTTCCCCCAAACTTACAAAACCTTGCGGAAAACAACAGCCTACATGGATGCTTGATCTTCTATGTGCACGTAATATTTGCAGTGTGGCCACTGCAAAAACACAAGAAGTCTTTGCAAAGGTTTGAATTGCATGTTTACTATTCAGAAGAAAATAGTTACAAGCTGGGACAGCTAGAAAGCTGTTAGATGCCATCCTGTGCCCCTCTCTTACAGGTGCACGAGGTCCAAAGCCTGGGAGTGGGTCCGTCATCACATTTTCCCCTGACTTTATAAAATCAAACTTGAAGATAAAATCTGTACAGACCTCTTGTTCTTCCTTCTACCAATTTAACCACTGATAGGAAAGGGCAAAAATTGTCATCTCGTGTTTCCCTTGACCCAGCAGAGTAAAGCCACAGTGGGGACTCTGTGTAAGACATGACCCTGGGGAAAAAAGGAACACGAGATCTCAGCATGGGGGTCGGAGGCAAGAAGTCACATGTATCGAAAATGACAGCATCACGTCACTTAATGCCATGTGATAAGGGAGTCCTGCTGGGTTTTATGTCCTTCTGCAGAGACATGCTCAAAGGTTGACTGGAACTGGTAAGGAAGATTTCTCACTAAACCCAGAAACGGGTTGTAGGTATTTGTGCAGGACAGATCATGACAAATTATCTTTCATCAGGACAATCATCAGTAGCTATGCTGGGGATAATAAAACTGCCCTGTGAGATGAACAGAAACCCACACATCTGGAAACAAGGCAGGCAGGTTTATGCCAAATGCTACCTTACATACTTCTGCTTTGCTCCAACTTCCCTTGTCTTGGCCATTCTTAGGCCCATTTCTCAAAACAGTCCTTCTTATGTCATTCATGAGTAAAGGCTACTAACGGGAAAGATGAGAGGTATTTCAAAGAGCAAACATTTTTAATAATGCTAAATCAAAAAGATGACCTCAAATCATAAGTTCAAGGAGGGAATTTCCCAGGCCAAGCAAAAAACACAGGTTATGCAAAAAGTCTGCCTATAGCCAAACTGTCCTCTTTTCTCCCTTGAGTGTTCATGTGCAAGGATGGATTTGGTCAATGCCAGCACGTCACTAATATGCGACTACTTACCTTCTGCAGCCTGCTGTGACACACCGCCAGCAGGAAGCCTGCTGAGTGACAGCCTTACTACAGGGGCTGTCAGGGTGCCTTACTGAAACAAAGCACAACCATACCTGTTGAACTCAAGTCAGACAAGACTGTTTCATCTGAACTGATATGGATCAAACTGCCCCCTTCTGCTCTATTAAAGATAATCAGCTAAGACAAAATCCTATGGTCCCCAGTCTTCATAATCTTTTGCATCTATAGACAGCCACCATAACCTCTCTCAGCATTGATTTTGCTAATTCAAAGAAACCGAGTTCTCAAATCTCTTGGCATATTTTCATGTTTCTTTTCCCTTGGTCACACAGCCATGCAATCTCAGCACCTTTTCCAGTTTCAGCCCATTTTTGAGAAGGCACATCTAGTTCTTGGCCCTATCAGCTGAGGTATTTTTAATAGCCACAGGGAAGTTTCATGCCATTGTAAAAGGCACTGATGACACCTTGTCAGGAATGCTATGATCAGAATTGCACATAGTATTCCACATTGCTTCTCCCCAGTGCTTTTGAAATGGCACGAGCCAAAAGCTGCACCTGCCTTTTCCAGGGTTACATAGCCCTGTCAGCTCAGTGGTCTGACAATTTTTACAGCAATTAAAAGGTAGAGAATGGGATAAAATAAATGAGCCAAAAAAGAAAATTATGCTACCTTAAGTGAAAACTTTGTCTTTTTGAAAAAAGACTTTTCCAAACAGAGCCACAGATTTTACTAAGGCACAAAGATTTCTTCTTAACAAGAAAGAACAACACAGGACGTGCATTTAGTGGATGATAACTACTGTTCTAACATTTTTCAGCATGAAGGCTAAAGGCAAAGCAGGACAAAATGCAGAAGACTGTAAAAACAGACATGCAAAAGCAAGACACTGTTAAGAAAGACATTATTAAAAAAATCCGGTTGAGGCCAAACAGAGTTTGCCCTGATAAATACATCAATACATGACCCAATGAGCCCTCCTTCAAGTCGGGGAAGTTTGGCTTGGCTGATCAGACACTCAGCAAGACAAACACCACAGCAGCAAGCGCAAGGCAAATCTGCCCCGTTGGGTCTGTTCCACCATGGCAGTTGTTATCACACAAGTGTTTTCAAATATATTTTGTATTTTCCCTACCACTCAGAATGTGCCTGTGCTACTCACTGAAATGCTGATGTCCTCCCCATCTGCAAAAGAGAAAAGGTTTGCTCTTTGAATGCCTTGTGCAGGAGGAAGGATGATTCCTTAATATTCTGTCTGTGTGGTTTGTCACAACTTGTCTATGCTCTTTTACACAGAATATATTCTTCTCAACAGCGTCTGAAATAATGGATAAAATACAGCAGGGAGAACTTCAGACACAGCACCTCGGTTCTGTTCAGGTGCCCTCAGGAAATGACTGTGAACCTGACAGCAATTTGGCACACGTGCATATTGCAGCCTTACTCTCAAGCAGTTTCCTCATGGTCCTACAGGATTTGGCCTGGTTTACTCTAAAGGGAAGACAAAACAAAAAAGAAGGCACAGAAGCAGGAATTATTTTGCTGGACACCACAACAGAGGCCCCTTAAACAGTCTACAGCATTAACATTATTCTATAGAGACTTTGCCCCTTCCAGGGACAAGATGCATATTGTTTCTTTATTTTTATTACATGGGATATGCATATGAAAGTACAATATATACAACAAAATATATTATTGTTTAGGAAAAAGGACATTGTCAGACTTCATATAGATTAGAATCTGCCAGGAAAAAGACAACAAAATAAAACAAACAAAAAACACACAAAAAAGTACAGATTTTTTTTTTTTTTAACTGTAGCCTTCTTATTGTAGGCTACTGTGAAGGGATGCAGATTCACAAGGTCTCAATGACTGCTGGCATGCTGTTACTGCAAGCATCCAAGAGTTAATTTAAAGTCAAGTGTAAATACAGAGAAAGGTATTTTTCCCTGTTCAGAAAGTTGGAATAAATGATTCAAAAGTTTGGCTTAGAATCATTGTTGTCTTTGACTCTGTTGTGATGAGACACCCCATCCAGAAAATCTAGAAAACAAAAATACAGTAGGTATGACATCACATATACCAGGGATGGTGAACATTTTTCATCTTCTTTACAACAACAGAGGAAATCACAGTTGTGATCCAAAGCTATAGTACAAAACCAGCAGGAAACATTAAAACAGAAATGAAAGAAATATTTTACAGACCTCATCTTCCCTTGGTCTATTGTCAATTCACATGCACATGTCTGAAAAACAGAAACAGAAACTACCTAGCTTATGTCTGTGTTCATGGTACATGAAATTAAAGGTCACTGGTTAAAATCAAATTATATTTGTAACGATCTGCCGAGATGTAATAACCCAAACGTTATCAGTCACAGAGAAATTGAGGCAATTCCTAAATGCATAGTTCTAAACTGCAGGAGTTGGTAAAGCTGTCAGAAGTTGGTGATGCCTCCAGTTCATGTCCAGCTGGGACACAGCACCTCACATGCCTGTACGTTTCCCCGGAGGCAGTAAAAAGGGTAAGGGCTGGGGAAGACGCCCTGGAAAATGGGAAGACCCATTGTGTTGCTATTTTTGTAACAAACCCGCTCGGCATGCACCGCTGACGGCTGGCTGCACATCCACGTGCTGTCATCTGAGGGCTCGGGAACGCAGGAGGGCCGGGGCTGCTCAGAGAGGACGTCAGCTCCGGCAGCTGGTGGCTCCAGCAGAGGCTGTGCTGCAGAGATTGTTAGCTGCAGGCTGGAATGAGATTGTTTTTATGTGTTTGTTTCCAGCGTTGCTTGGCCTGTGTCTTTGTACAGCTGGGATTGTCACATACCTGGGGATGGAAGCTGCACCTTACCACTTGCCCTCTAAGGTCCCATCAAGATTGGACTTCAACTAATTTGGGTTTAAAGCATCCTACAACAGCCTTTATCCTGTCTGCAAGCTTTAAGGTTTGGAAGAGTTTTCCCTCCTCCTTTTCCAGCCCCTGCTTTGCAGGACACTCTCCATAACAAGGCACCTTGGTGTCCTGCTCACTGTGGCACAGGTGGACACCTCTCCTCTCCCTCTGCCCTGCAGCACGGTGCACAACGATGTGACAGCACCAGCATTGTACCCACCGAGGGCTTCTCTGCAGAGGGGGGACACCAGCTGCCAACTGGTGTGGCTCTCCAGATGTTCAGCGACTCGAGGGCTCTCCCCTGCATGGACAGAGGGATAAAGTGAGGAAGACATCTCGTGCCAACAAACAGCAGAAAACTTGGTGCGTGTCCTGTGTGGGCAGGGAAGCAGCCTCCTGTTTAAGGTCATCCTCAGACACGAGCCAGCCGAAATCTGAATGCTGGGTGATGTCAACGCCAGAAAATCTGGCAGGGGAGAGGGCTGCTGCCCAAGCGCAGCGCTACCATACTTAGAGACGGAGCTGGCTCAGCTGCCTACGGCTTCACCCACCCTTTCAGCACCCGCAGCCGTCGCACAGCAAACACAACCCGCCCTATCCGACCGCACTGCAAATCTTTTAAGTAATCCAACTAGCCAAAACCAGAAAAACGGTTTCTTACCCCAAAACGTGCCGGGGAGCGCACAGGTGTGCAAAGATTTTGGTGGCACGGGAGGGCTCGGGGGTGGGGGGCGCTCCCCGGGGCGGCTCCGGCGAGGACGCTGCGCCCTCTGCAGCCGCGGTGCCGGCACGGCACGGCTCGGCACGGCTCTTGGGAGGCTCAGCGAGTGTTCCCGGCTAGGATTTCCTCAGCCCGCCGCAGCCATCCCCTGTTTCGTAACGGGCAGCACCGCCTTTCGCAATATTTTGCCCTCAAAAGAATGCCAGCCCTGCTCCTGCCCCGCAGCACTGACCGAAGCCTTGCTTCGACAGCTCATCTATCACAGCAGCCTTTTGTCTTCTGTCCTACAAATATTACAAAAAATAACAAACATTACACAACCGTGTTAACACATTCATTCAAAAAAAAAAATAAAATCCAAAAGAAGTGGTGCAAAACCTCATTTTGATCTAAACCTGAAACTTTCGGAGGAATAAGAAAGGAGCCAAGGCACCGATTTGAAAATTATTTACTCAGGAAAGCTCTGCTGAAAGGCATCCATCCCCTGGTTTGCTGCCCGGCCCTATTTTTCCACCTAGCTGTACAGCTGCTGTGCCTGAGGTCAAGTGATATGTCACTGTGGCAGATCACACAGGGAGGCAGTGGCTCTTCCCGGATTAGATCTCTTCCACATGGCCCTCTGAAAAGATTTGTAACAAATGTCAGCCCTGACTGTCCGCTGCTTAAAGCATATGTTTAAAGCCCTTAGACATCTCAGTCAAAAGGTATTGTAAATATAGGGACAAAGCCAGTAAATGCTTCACTGGGGAGTTTCAAGGATGGCAAAACAGAATCTGGCATGAAAAAAAAGAAAACAACCCACACGCCCCAAACAGGTCACCTTTAGCAGGGAATGTGTGCTCAACTTTGCTGCCATTCCAAGACCAGAAAGGGATTTGATTTTTATTTTTTTTCTCCTAAAGTAATCAAAACCATCAAGATGCTTCTGTCACCTATGGTGAGGCTG